>NC_140780.1:235138137-237638137 GCF_044657685.1 Stegodyphus dumicola | reverse complement strand
CTGATTCATTTATCAGTAAAGCATTACTCTTTTAATCTCTTCCATCTGCTGACAGCAGGAATCAAAGTTCTGATTACAGATTATGTAATGTAAATAGTATGTTAAATAAATTAAATAAAAGTTTGCATTAATAATCACGATTTGGGTATTTTAGATGCCGGCTGGACAGACGAATTAGAAATCTCTGAACGCCATTAGTTTCAAGCCCCGCAAACGTTTCCAGTTTCATCCGCATACTGGGATGGCTGCTTATATATTTTCATGGTTTTCGTTCTAGACAACAGAAATATAAGCAAAAATGGTTAATCAAATGAGGATACTGTAAAAAGAGTGAAGGAAAAAAATACTTGATATATTGAGCAGTATCTAATAAGTTCTCAAAATTTACAAACTTTCTAGCCTTAATTTCAATTCTCAAAGAAATCTCGTCCTAAGATGGATGACTCTTTCTGCAATGCGATTGAGACTAGGAAGTCTGATGATCTGCAGACTTGAAGCAATCCTCCATAGCTTCCAACTGGCTTTTACCTATCCACCAATTGCATTTGCACTAATTAGTTAGATAATTAAGAATTAGATTCAAAATTTAACTCATCAGCCCATTTTACTTCTAAGAAACCTATCAGCCCATTTTACGTATAATATCTCTGTTCTATATTCAGTATAGAACGCTGTAACATAAGTCATATACCATAGGTACTACTAAACATCATCACTGTGTAATTGTAAATTCATAACATTGAGAATATGTAAGCCAACATAAACAATAAATTCAGTAATTTCAGTTATCATGTTGAGTTGTGAAAGCCAATTAAAACCCATTCTATGACTAAGGTCCAGTGTAAAATAACTAAAATTAAAAAGAATACAAAGTAGGTAAATCAAACTAACGTTTATTTATGATGACATGATTAAGAATGCAGGTTACATTTTAAATTGGTGGTTACTGGTCATCTAATTATCTGAAGAAACAACGGGAAAAAATATTTTGTAAAACATACTTTCTTTAACATATATAAAATTTCACAGTTCACGGATAGGACCCATCATACAAAATTTGGATTACTTGATAGTGGTGAAAGCAATGACAGGAATACAATCTCGTCGCAGGGAATAATTACTATACGTCAGGAAAATCATCTATAAGAAGAAAAAAATATGAGATAAAATTAGTCAAAGGCAACTGTTTCGGAGGCCAGGCTTCCCTCCTCTCTCCCGCTTCCAACCGGTAGGACAGCGGTCTTCCCAAATCGACAGGCCATTCTTAAGTCAGGAAATAAGCAAGAATTATGGATTCAGTACGCTTTTCTTCTGTGCAGGTTGTTTAAACGTTCGTCACATCCTTGTCTCCGAAGCTGCTGCCCTCCACGCTGTACAGTAGAACTGCCATCTATTTTTTCTCTTCGCAGCTTTCCGTCAAAAAAAATTCTATCTGAAATTTCTTTTCTCCGTCTCTGGTCTCAACTGCGCAGCCACTTTAGTACCTGGCAAGATCTTTAAAAAATTGGCGAAGTAAGATGATCGGAAGAACGCCAAGCACAGCAACCCAAACAGAGAAATCTTCACGGGAAGGGGTTTCCCGACTACCAGAAGATGCCAACTATCGCGGTTCACCCATGCAGCCTTCAAGGCCACTCTGCAGGGGAACCTCCTCTCTGCTGAGGAAAGCATGGAGGTAGGAAGTAAGACTACCTCCATACTTACTAGCCTCGCCCGGAGTGCAACTCCAATATAGCGAGGAACCTATTCGATGACTTTTCTCTCCCGTAACCAAACTCCCCATAGAACATTTCCCTGCTAGAGATGTCACAGTAAACAGGGTCCCGTTTAAGCAAAAACTCCAGGTGCTGCACTCATCAGGATATGTGTTAAAACGCTTGGTGAAAGAATTTCGGGGTGCAGAAATCCCCAGATAAGGAATTCTGAGAAAAAATTCTCAGCCGACAACTTTGGAAGGAAAAAAAAATTACAGCCCCAGTGCATAATTTTCAGCACCATAACCAAATTTAGTACATTAAAAAATTAAACTATTAAAATGTCAACACAGTATAAATTTATTTTTCAGAAGAATTTAAGTTTACACACTCATTATCCAGATTGAGTTTCGATTACTATTCATTTACCTTACCACCAGTCAGAAAATATGAATTCGATTAACTTTAATAGAAAGAAGGGTAAAAATTAAGTTACCTCAAATAAAATTTTTAAAAAAATTAACACACCAAAAGTGCAGCAACAAGGCTTTAAAATAATTAAAGTAAAAAGTTTAACAACCTTAAGGGTAAAAAACAAACAAGCTACAAAACCAAGTAAACTTAAGTCCCTACACTCAAATTAAAATTAAACAACTTAAGAAAACTTTTAAAGCAACCACACCTAAATTCAAAGTTTACAGAAAGTTAGAGTTTAAACTTACAACCAATTTTAAACAATTAAAGCAAAAATTAATAACTTCAATTACTCATTAAACAGAATTAAGTAAGCAAATAACTTAAAGCTTGAAAATAATAACAATTAATACATAACATCTCGTAGAATTATACTATGATATTTAGCCGCTATTGATAACTGTCACATTAATGTAAAACAGTTTAATATGCCTAGCTTTAACACAGGATAAATAACATAGCATGGTTATTTTGTTCTTATTGTCATCGATTCAAAAGGAAGATCTGCATTAACGATGAAATAAAATATCTCAAATATACTTGGGGTGATATTAAAAATCAAGTTTGGGTTTTGCTTATCCCGTTTGAATAATTTGTAATTTCACACCATTTTCATATCATCCTCGAAAGAGTCATTCAATGTGAATAATCGGTTTTCTTGTTAAAAATTAATTTTGTTTGATTATTTATCTAAATTAAGCTGTGTTTTGGAAATAATTTTACGTTTCTGCGCGTGGTTGAAATTGCTCACTATTTAATAGACGTGAACTAAAAATGCTCTCTCTTTTATAGATGTAGATAGCCCTTTACTTATAATGAATACACTGGAGGATTATAAATAATAATTTATCGTAAAATATTTAATTTATGATTCTACGCGTGCACAGTTTAACTATTCTGACTTAGGCTCAAATATAACTTCGTCATTAATTTCACTATTCTGAGAGAAATTTTTAAGTAAGTAACTTATTATTTTGATAAACTTGCTAGTAGTAACCGCTGTCTCTAAATGTGGAAATGTCTATAAATTAAGGATATCATGTCTATAAATCATGTCTATAAATTAAGGATAATGCAAAATCAGGCAAAGGAAAAGTTAGAAGCAAAACAAATTTGACTTATTTGTAAAGCTTATTTATTAAACAAAAGGTAAAGAGCAAAAAAAAGATGCTATATGTTTGATATTATTAAAACAATTAGCAATTTTTTCTCCCTGTAGCAAATTACAAAAAACCAATATTACATGGTTGGTATGATTGTTAATACATTTTATGTCTCCCAGACGATGCAATACAGTCCGTACAACGCCTAGGCATGCTGAGTATCAAATTATCGATCTGATCTTGGGGGATATTACACCACTCAAAAAGCAATGCTCTCCGAAGTTCCGGTAGACATGTAGGAGAAGGTTGACGGGTTGCAACTCGTCGGCCAAGCATGTCCCACACGTGCTCTACTGGATTCAAGTCCGGTGAGAATGCTGGCCAGTCCATACGTGTGATATCCTCCGATCGAAGGCATTTGCTTACGATGTTTGCACGGTGAGGACGGGCGTTGTCATCAATAAACACAATTTGTGCGCCCATGGCGCCCCGAAACAAACGTACATGTTGTTCCAGAATGACGTCCTGATAGATTTGGATTGTCATGGTTCCAATTTGAACATGCAGGTCAGTTCTGGAACCCAGAATAATTCCACCCCAAACGAGCACTCCTGCACCATCGTAACGGTGTCGTTCAATGATGTTTTCTTGGTGGTAACGGGTACCTGGAGCTCTCCATATGAAAGTCCGGCGAGAATCAGACTGCAAGCTAAACCTGGACTCGTCGGAAAACATCACACAAGCCTACTGTTGCGGTGTTCACAATTCATGCTCTCTACTCCAGGCTAACCGCAGGCGACAGTGAGTTACAGTAAGTGGAACGCATCTGACAGGTCTACGAGCATACAGACCAATCTGCCCTAAGCGTCTGTACGCGGTCTGCCTTGAAATTGTCGTACCAGTGGCTGAAGAGAGCTGACGAGACAGATCTGAGGCTGTGCTCCGCCTGTTTCTTTTGGCAGTAACTGCCAAATACAGGTCCTCATTCCGCGTTGTAACTCTGGGCCGACCTGTGCTGTAACGTCTACTTACATTACCATCATCTTGGAATTGTTGCCAAAGCCTGGAGATGACACTCTGGGTAATTCCAAGTTCGTCTGATACTTCCAGTTGGGTACGCCCACATTCCAGACGGCCGATAATTCTACCACGTAAAAAATCATCCAGATGCGTCCTTTGTGTCATAACTATTCGATTACTGCACTGAAATGCTTATAAAGCGCCTGCGAACAATTTTACTTCCTTGCCAGTATTCCTTATATATCACTGTCTTACACTCTCGTCATTGTGACGTACCATCGGTGTCATCTGGTTACTTCCTGAAATTTGCATACGATTGTTGAAGATGTGTGTAGTGATTTTACAGGCGATGTATTTATTTTAGAGTTCGATTTCCGCGTGACTCCGAATTATCCTTAATTTATGGACATGAGTGTAAATTGAACAGTGAATAAATTACTACTTCCAGATCAAACGTAACGACTTAAATGCTTACGACGGAATAATAATGCCAATATTATTCCATCGTAAGCATTTAAGTTTATAAAGTTATGAATGCTTATAAAGCGCATAACGAAATTCGTAAAGGGTGATTTAAAATTTCCGCACATGAAACTTTAAAAAATTATGAGATTTTCGAAATGGATATTAATGGCAAAACTTATTTGAATGGGTGATACCCCTGTAGTATTTCAAACAATATATTGCTTCAAATTTAAGCTAAAGTTGATACTGTTAGCTTTATAAACTATCTATTTATTGCAAGATGGAAATAAGTTTTTCAATGTTGCATCAAACAAAGCATCATTCAAGCGGAATGAATTTTTATGACTCCATTACTTTCAACATTTTCCTGCGAAAAAATTATTGAAGCATTTAATGAGAATCACCCAAATGTTTATGAACCTAGGAAGATTTCTCTTGTTAAGTTAATTTCGAGAAAATGGAAGCGTTCATCATAAAAAATGAAGTAGCCGTCTGTCTCTTCTGAGTTGGGATAAAATGGATGATGTCATGATATCACATATTGCAATCACTAACAAAGAGTGTACGAAAAATGGCATCATAATCAAATATATACTTGGCAAAGTAATGCTCAATCAATAAAAGACAGTTTTGATTGGGACAAACTTGCCTCCATCTTGCCCCAAATAAACGGTTTTTAAAGCTAACAGCATGAAATGCAACTGAAATTTCAAATGATATATTATTCGTAACAGTGCAGTACAGGTAAGCCATATATTAAAGTAATTTACTATTTTATCCACTCTGGATTTTCTCCAGTTTTTGATGTAAGCAACTTTTGGATCACTCTATATGTTCCAAACGCACGGAAAGAACATCTAAGGGAAACAAGAAGCAACTGTCATTATATCAATCTGTTTTTAGAAACATGCATATAAATAATATTGAGAATTTTATAAATTAAAATAAATACATTGTTTGCAATTTGTACTGAAATATTATGCTGGTGTGACTAAACACACGATGAATGAAAATGTATTTACACATTTATGTCCCTTTTGAAAAAAAAATTTCTTAATGAAGTAGTTACTTACTTCTGTGAGTAGTACAATTCCTAAATAATCTAATAATTTCACTGTTTATGTACAAAAATAATGCTTGTGTTTTAAACAGCTCTGTGGAGTGGAACGCTCTTAAGACTCAAATGCAGCGTGAGATTAAAAATAATCAATCACGAGTGTAGATATATTCAGATTTCAAAAGCCGCATATTAATGTGTCGAAAACCTATTTCATGCAATGCTATAGATGAAATTAAAAACTCCTCTAAAATAGATATCACTAACTACGGGAAGTTTGAGCTGGATAATATAAAAATTACGAAGAATCAATACCTAATATTAATGCCGATTTTAGTTTTTACATTTTCTCAGAACTAAAATCGTTAAATGTTAACCTGCTTGCTAAACAAAAGGAGCGCTTACGTGGAAATAGGAAAGGAGTAAGTTCTACTGTTTCATTGATATATTCTACTGCAAAGACCTTTCCCCAGCCGTTTAGATTGTCCTTGTTTCAAAAAACTGCTGCTTGCCCTTATCGTCATCAGAAGCTCAGTGACGTCCTTATCTTCTTTCCTTGAACGTGGATGAGGAAAATACAAATAGAAAAAGCTCCTGTAGGTGATAATTGTTTGACAAGACATATAATACAACATTAATTTCTTTCATACTCTCACATTAACGGGGGAAAGCTGGGATTAATAATGAGAAATTAATATGTGTAGTTCATGTATGGAATGCCAAATCTTTTCTCTTATTCGTTAGGATATTATAGACATCTCCGTTTAGTGTATGATTCTCAGAAATCGAGAGAGAATCTTTCCGTCCTAAGAAAACGTCCAAGAAAGAGCAGTGAACTGATTAGTAAAATATCTGTCTTTCGTTTTTTGTTTGATTTGATAGTTTTTAATGTTATCTTAAGTTTTTTGAAGTAGAAAGTATCTCTCTTAAGTTTGAAAATGCTTTTCCATATATAACTTGCTAGTGAAAGAATTTTTGTTTCCAAACTGAGATGCAAACTCCGCGGTTTTATTCTTTCTTTTTTTTTTATGAAAGTAGTGGTATTCGAATTGAATAATTTTTTTAAAATCTATTTTACTAAATTTCATATACTCGCCATTTTAATTATTAAATGTCACTTTTTGAGGAGGGTTTTTATTGCTCTCTTATAACTGCTCAATAATCATACCGTGAACGAAGGTGCAAAACTCAAGCTTAAATCCGCCAATAATTAGATGAGATGGCTATGAGTCTAGGGTTTGAATTCATTGTCTGAGATTTGCAAGTTTCCTTTCGCATAAATTGTAACTATCTATTAACTCAAAATATCTGACTAACTATTCTTCCAAAATAAGCATAACTTTAATTGAGTTAAAATATATCTGGTATAATTACATCGGCTTTACATGAATATCATCCTGCTATGTGCTCATTTAAAATTGATTTATCCCTTAATGAATGAGACTTTAATCCTTATGAATTTAAAGCTGACACAATGCTATCACTGTTATTTATATGATTTGGAGTTCAACTTATTGCGAAACGATTACCGTATAAAAATTTAAGAATAGATCCAACATAAAAATTTCTAAACTAAACTCATTTCTATTTTACTACTCTGTTTAAACTAAGCCTCAGCTAAGGTTTAACTACGCATTCTTTCAAAAAAGAATAGATAACGAAGCTAAGGCTTAGTTTTAAAGAAAGCTGAGTGTATACCTGAAAAGCTAGGTAGCTAAGCCTTAGCTTAGCTACCTAGATTTTCAGCTACCTATTCTTTTTATGTCTAAATCCTCAGCACAAGCATTTTTTGTGAGTTATTATTATAAACTCAGAGAAGATGAAACTTAATGAACACACAATAACCTAGGTAAAATAAAATTCCTTGAAAGCTAGAGTACTGAAGAACTAACTACTGACTATTAGCTGAGTTCATGTAAGTAGCAACTCTGGAGAAGGGTTAAAATACCCTTTTAATCTAACAAAAAATAGAAAAATAAAAGCTACACAACTTGGTAGCACAATTAAAAGAATTAGAATGTTAAGGGAAAAGAATGAAAAATGTGAATAAAATGCTTTTTCATAAATAAATTTTCGTTTTGAAAATTGTAGTTGCTAATTTTGATAATAGTTATTCAAATCTAATGAACGTTAATTATTCTATTTATTTGTTTGAAGCATTTTTCAGAAAATAAAAGAAGTATCTTATCACTGAATGCTAAGAATAACTCTAAATTCACCGATATCTAGTACGAGAGAAGAATTCATGAAAAGAACATCATATCTCCAACGAAATGACTTTTTAGTTGAAACTGCAACTATCGTAGTTTCAGAACTCTTATTTTGGAAATAATTTTAAATTTTTGTAATAAAATTAAAATAACTGGGTTTAACATCTTCAGAATTTTATAAATATATTATTTCTTATCTTTTATAAAAGTATTACTTTAAGATAATAGGCTTCATTGCTCTAAACTGCTTTAATTATTGGGATAATATTTCTAAAATTAAATATAATTAATTGTTTATGAATAACCGTTATCAATATAAGAACATTTCATAAGTTTTTTTGTGTGCTTGAAATATCCAAACGACTATAGAAAAGTTATTATGCAAATATTATAAGTGCTAAAATAAGTTAATTTCCTCTAAAATGCAGCGTTTGGCAAATTGAAATATTAAATTGTTAAAATTCCACATCAGATTTCTTCTTTGATTACTTCTTCCTATTGCATGCTGCTTTGTTTTTTTGTCTACAAAACTGATAACAAGTTCAGTAGGTTTCCCATCAGACTACCATAATATTTAACAAGAGTATTCGTGGACATGAGATGGAGAACTCTGCAAACACGATTGGCTTTAATTGCAGCTCTCTGTAAACGTGACTATAATCAACTCCCATCTTTTCCTTTCTGGACTGCACTGTATTGACGTCCCTAAATAACATCTATGAGAAATTTCTACTGCTCTAGTTTCTCAGTTTTTATTTTTTAGTGTTACTTTTTTCCTTCTCTTATGTCTGCTATGTCCTTTATGCTCTTTCAGCTATTTATCTTTATTATAGTTTAAGCTAGGAGGTATAATGCCCCCCTATCTATAAATCTCTTTTTCTATTAAACATTTATAGATGAACACAATTAGAAACATAAATACCACTATTCGTTTTTACATAACACTATTTTTCTCCGCTCAGATTTATGTACCTATTATATAAACGTGCTATAATAGTTAAATATAACAGAAGATCTGAAAGATAATATCACTCTAAATAAAAATTTCGACAAGTACAATTTAAAGTGTGGAATTTAATATAAAAGGAAAAGTTTCGTCTCTTTTTGTTTAAAAGTAGGTAGAAATATCAAACTTAATATTTGATGTATTACTATAATGTTATAAATCTAATCTTTGTTATTAGCTTCTTAAATATTTTATTCTTCTTCTTTAAAACTAGCATTACACTCAAGGTATGTGTGTTGGTATTATAATAGAAACCTTGACTTTTAAGATGCATTCAAATTGCATTATTCACATTATAAAAAGAAAGAATCACTAGCCGTGTAAAAGCCAAGAAACCAGAAGATACAAACTGTTCTGCGTTGAGCTACATGCTTTGGCAAAAGTTGGTGAGCATAATGTTGCTTATCTTCTTCAAGCTCTAAATGTCTAAATCTTGGTTTATTATTTTGTTTAGTGTAGCTACAGACGTACTGAAAGATTTTGCAAATTGATTTCTGCGTCGGCGGATTTTCTCTTGTTAATAACTTTTTAACGTTACAAATAGCATGTACACCCACTCCAAAAAAAAAAAAGAACACATCTCTCAAAATGACAGCAAGTTCAACATTTATTTTTCTCGTACCTCTTATTACAGAATTTCAGGTGCATCTTCATAGAGACTGCTTTTCATTTTCCAAACATTTTAGCTGTAAATAAAGTTTTTAAAACAAAGCCCAAAGGACGAATATTTGAGCTAATAGTTTTGCCAAATGACAAAGATTAAAAAGTCTTCCAGACTTTTACGGTCAGCAGAAGGCAGTGTTTATTCTATCCCAATGAATGGCTGGATTGGGTGTAAACAATCTAAATCATGTCATTCTGAAAATTTTAAGACCAATAATTTTTATGCTAAAGAGCATATGTTTTTGCTTAATCTGTAATAGTATCAGAGAAAACTAGCTACTTAAAATATTTTTTGTAAGAGGATTAATACAAACATTTATATTTAATGTTTTTTTTTTCCAAAAGCTGGGACGTAATCTAAACTATCAAGCTCTTAAATCTTAATTTATATTTTAAACTTTAATGCCTTCTAAAATTTTATGCATATCAGACCTAAAATTTTCGTTTTTATGCGAAAAAAGCAATGAATCAATCCAAATATAGTCAAGTTCGAACAAGCGAAACTGAAACAACTCCCCCACCGGAAAACAAAGTACTAGAAAGTAGATCTTGAATTTTAGATTTTCGAAGTGCATGCTTTGATATTCCCCATGCGGATTCCTAGTTCCCGAAACTATTTTGTCGAAACTTATGACTCACCGAAGCTCAAGTAATCAAAGTTTTGTACACATGTAAGACAGGTAATGAAAGAGAAGGTTTGTAGAGGGTTCTTTTTGACATGCTTCTAATAGTAGATATCCTATTCTTTGTGTCCTCCATATCAAAAATACTTCCCTTTGTGAGGCAAATTTAATTTTTGTGAAAGAAAACCAATCGCAAGGAGACAAATCTGGAGAGCATTCGAGACGACTAAGTACGCATACAATAATGTTCGGAACAGAAGAGGTTCTAAGAAATGGTTATTGACAGGTGGGAAGATGCATTTTCATGCAATACAAAGCATTTGGAATAACGCAAAAATTAAAATCTTCTGATCAATTTTCAAATTCTCAACCATTTTAAAATCAACTATTGTGGCAAACGCTTAAAATTAGAGAATTGTTTTAACATAACCAACTTGTTAAACAAACTTAATCTAAACACTTATTTTTTCTTCCCAGACCACAAGGACATTCATTATCATCCCATCTATAGCTCAGATTCTAAGAGTACTAAGTGTATGCAATAATAGCAAATATAATTGAATATTGATTTTATCTACGGCCTGGTAGTTTACTAACGAGCTAAAAAAACTTCATTTCTGCTTTTTGCGTCTGAGAATACAATACTATTTTTAATATTTAAAAACGAAATACTAAATTAGAGAACAGTAACCTGGCTCCTAGTTTAAGCGAAGGACTTTTTAAGGGAAACTAACTGGTATTCACGTATACATGGGGAAAACCGCGAAAACTCCCATGCAGCTAGCCCGTTGGCCTTATCTCGAACCCCCCACCGGTATTGGTGTTCAGCGGCTTTTACTGCCATGCCGCTGGTGGGCATGCTGGTTGCTTGTCGAGGAGTTCAGACTAGGCGAAAGGGCTGGCTGCATGGTTTTCGCGATTTTCTCCACGTGCAAAGTGAATGGGAACCACTTTTCTTTAGAAACTTCGAGGAAGAACAATACTGTCCCATCACATTTGTAGCCGAGTGTTTTTTTTTTTTTTTTTTTTTTTTTTTTACTTTGTTTATGGCAAAGTCTGTGAGGAGAGAGATGCTTTCGTGGAGGGGGAAAGGAAACTAGCTCGTATTCACTTTACCATATGGGGAAAACGCTGATGTGTAAGGTGATAGCTATTCACTGCGAAGGAATATAATAGATACAACGGCAATGGTTGGATTACTAATGCCACTCACTTCACACAATGAGAAATCTACAATTCCCCCACCCCATTTTTTAGTGAGTGTACCTAATTACGGGTATGCACTGGCAGTTTTTTTTCCATGTAGAAGTAATAGTTGACGGTTTTTTCCTTTCCGATTAATTAAAAAAATGTTACATATTTTGCGCTTAGAAATTTTACTACCATGCATTTCACAGCTTGTTTGAATTATGAATAGGAATGTTTCTCTTCGGAAAGCGCAAAAACATATACTTCAAGGTCTATATTTAGAATATAGGAGAGACTCAAGATCTTATAATCTCCACATGTTTATCTTGAACAGCAAGGATTTCTTTTTCGGGTAAACTTATTATTTACCATGTATATTGTTTAAATATACATTGTCATTATACAAAATTGTCATTATAATTGTTCAAATTAATCGTTAATAAATTACTGAAACAATTTTTGTGTAGTTATCTATTCAGAAGCAGTAATTCATCTAAAATCACATATTTTACATAATATCAAATGTTATTTCCGAAACTACATTTTATGTAGATATTTTTATAATAGATTAATTTTTAGCAAGTAAGTATATCAATGAATTTTAGAGCGTATAAATGGCATGGAACAACAGGAACATGGAATAACAGGCAATACAGGAATATAAAGCATGGAATAACAGGAGACCAAAACTATTATTTTTAGCTCTACAAAGAAATATCCGCATCTGTCCTGTACATCAGAATCATGATCAAGCTCAGATCCTCAGATTTATATTGAAGAATAGCAACTTAACGCAGTTATAACAATTTTTCTGAACTTTAAAATAAATCAGATTGTTCTTGTTAGCTCTTTCGTGTAATTTGCAGATCATAACGCAATATCGTTGCGCTATTAAACTTTCATGTTTTTCAAAATCGATTACTACATTATATGCATTTTTTCTTCAATAATGTAAATCTCTTTAACGCAAGTTGAGTATTAAGCTTTCTATGATAAATATTTTTCAGATATTTTTTCCCTTACTTCTGGAAAAGAGGAAATATCTGAAATCTCTTGGTAACAGAGGGAACGGATATCAGACTTTGATGTTAATATTATTAATTTCGGGCTAAATTTTGTGTTAACTGATGGGCTGCTAAAAGCAGGGTGATATATGTTGTTAAATGTCATCTGACATAGAAAATATTTTCCTATAAGCTGCACGCGGAAGCTGATAAGATTATTTAGTCTTTAAAATAAGATAGATAAATATACGAAATTTTCCTAGTATGTTAATTATTGAAACAATTTATATTATACATGTATGTTATTTGAAGCTCTGAAATAATCGTATATCTGAATAAATGTATCACAGCCTGTTTAAAATATGATGCCAACTAGAAAAAGAAAAGAACGAGGATAAACAAAACCCTTTCACTAGTTCTAGAATAAATAAAAGGTTTTACCTTCCATTCGTTCTACAATTATCAAAATGATTTGCCATTTCTCACGTTAATATACTGGTAAATTTAAAATTAGAGAAAAATGCAAACTTGGTCCAGAGTAGAATTTGTATAAAATGTTATCAGTTTCGATGTCGATTTGATATAGGTCCTTATTTTTGAGGAACAAAGGATTTTTGCAAAGGAGGGTACAGGCAACAATCAGATTTACAGGTAAACCAATAGGCGGAGCAGAGATAAAACGAATGTTGTGACATTTATCAAGAATACGGTAAGATTAAATGATTAAGGCAAAGCAACTCGAGGCCTTTTTTGCCTATGAGGAGAAATGCTTTAGTGGAGGCCTTATTAAGGGAAACCGGCTCGTATTCACATTAAACATGGGAAAAATACGAAATTTTCTATGCTTCCAGCCTATTCGCCAGGATTGAGCCCGGATTGTGCTACCGGTGTTCAAGGATCTTACCACTTGGTCGCTAATGGATGAAACATGAAATGAGAAAAGGCCTAAGTTGTTAAAGTTTTAAAAGCATCCCATCATTAACTAAAGAAGCTCAATTTTTGTTGTGAAAGGCTACAAGGAAATCCTTTTTCACTACTGAAGAAGTTTTGAGGACAATGTTCACAGAAACAAATTCAGGAACTGTGGTTAAGTAATAAGCTAGGATAAGAAATTTGTTCATTTCTTTCTTTCTAACGTGTTCTTTGATGCGAATTCTCAACACCCTTTTAGTTTAGTAGATATATCTCAAAAGGCACCGATAAGAAATGCTATTCAGTCCTCAAAAATTAAAATCGGAGATGAGTCTTTTAAGAATCGAAAAAGGAATTTTATTAATATGTCCCCAAAATGTTCTAAAAGTTGAACTTACGAAGATTCTACTCAAATCGCTTGGAGACCATAAGTATTGATATTTTCTACAGCGTGATTCAATATCTTAATTTCCTGTTGCGTAATTCAATGACTTAGTTTTCTTACTGTGTAATGTGCAGGGGTGGATAAAAATTTGGAAATACCTTGTAAAATAAATGCTCGAAAGAATAAACGTTTTTTTTTTACCTAAAAATGAAAGTTTTTGCAGCTATAATAAAATATATGTTAAAACAACAGGTTGCCCCAGTTAATTTCAGAACATCACTCTGTGCAACAGCAAGTGACTTTGTGAAAGCTTGCATAGTTTGAAGAAATGGGGGTTTACACAATTCGGAATTTCAGACGGGAATTCGTGCGAAGAAATTAGTTGTAGTTACATTTTCTCTAACTCTTTCATTATTTGAAACGTAGAACAAATAAGCCAAAAATGCAAAAATTAACCTTGAATTTTTCATTTGTAATTTTGACACTACGATGAGAATATTTGCGATAAGCTTTAATGTTGGAGTACTGAAATCCCTAAAATTGACAACTCACATCAAAGCAGAACATTTCAGTTACGATAAAGGAAACCTACCTTATTTAAGCAGCTGACACTTGAAAATGCCTCTCTTCAAAAAATTGGAAGGACTCGAATTATATTAATTTAATATTTTAATAAATTTTCTTTTCATTAAAAAAAGTTATTTTACAATAAAGAAATTTCAATAGATATTTATGAACTATGTAAATCAACTTCTGTATTATTAGGCCCAATAGTTGCAGTATTGGTAAGACAGCTTAGCACTGGTAATTCGTCCTTTGTTCGGTTTCCGGCAACTAGTTTCAGCGAAGTTTCTTGGGTTTTTTTCTATAAGTATGATCCAGATTCTCTTAGAATGTTTTCCACAAATCAGACTTTTCCATAAGAAAAATGCTTCGAGTTTTTTTAATCAATTATTCGTATTTTAATAATACTTTGAAGAAATTCCTCTTGTAGAATATGTAGCTAAAAAATTTCAGCTACATGTAGGATAACCGCATTTCCAATTTTCGTGACAAAATTTGATGCGATTTACTAGGCATCTAATGATTTTATAATGTATCATAAGTTATTCTTTCATCATTGTGGTGGTGGTGTGGTGTATTTAATTATGGCAAAGCATACTAGGGCTATCTGCTTAAGGGAAGGGATGCCTTTGTGGAGGACTTGCTAAGAAAAACTGGCTCGCATACACGTTACACATGGGGAAAACCACAAAAACACCCTGCAGCCAGCCCGTTCCTGGGATTCGAACCTCGGACCGAACTACCAGTGTTCAGCGACTTTACCGCTCGGCCGCTGGTGGGCCTTTCATCTTTGTTACTCTCAAAGATGGAGAAAAGTCTTAAAAGAATCATTTATTTCCAGATCAACAATCAAGTACAACATGATAAATGCTTGCTTAGTGTAAGTGAGCTAAATACCAAAATTCTTTCCCAAGATATTTAAGCATCTGTTTTTAATTTTATGTTTATCAATCCTTTGATAAAATTGAAAATGTAAATATATTTATTTTATCTTTCTAGATGCAAATACAATTCGTTTTATCTTTGTATTAACATAAACATATAGGTACGGGTTACCCAAAAATAAGCGTAATGACGACCCTTCAAACGAGCATTTCGTAGTTACGGATAGTCCTGCTAGGCCCTGCTAAGGATTTCACTGTCCTGTTTGCTAAGTCAAATGAAGCTTAGTAAAGTAGTTTTGACTTCGCCGTGTTTTGCGCTGCTCGCATTATCCTGCCATTTTTGTCATATGTTATCAGAAAAAACAAAAAGTACCCGAGGTTTCTCAGAGTTAAAATGCCGAAATATCAAATAAAGACTGCCACTCCTTGGATATCTATTGACAAGCAGAAGCAAGGGAAACATGAAAAAGTTCGACAGGTTACTAACATAGCTCTCCGACAGACTATTCACAAGATTTCAGAGGAGACTCTCCTTATTCGGTAATTCCTAGAAACTATCAACATGATGCTTGAATCTCATTCATGCTGCACGATAAATCTCGCTCAATTTTTTTCTGTTTCTATGGATAAAGAAAGCATTGAAAAGCAAATCAGTATATAAAAACAATCCAAATCGTATGGATCAGGTGCAAGAAAATGCTTTTCTTTTGTCTCGAATAATAAAGCCGGTCGAGAATACCAGAGATGTTTTTATGCTATTAGAAGCGGGCAAAACTATAAGAAAAGTGTATCGATACTAATGGAAACTATAGGAAAAGTGTATCGGGCAAAACTATAGGAAAAGGGTATCGATACTAATACACTTTGAAGAGATCTAAAATATATAAGTGTTAAGTCCAATATAATTGCTTAAAAATAATTCTGACTAATTTTGGGTAAACCCTCGAGCCCAAATTTAATCGGAATTATTTTTCACTCTTTTGCAGGATTTTTTTTAATTGATCTGAATTACTTTTAATTTTTTCGCAGGATTCTTAGAAATGTCAAGCTTGTGGTTAAAACGTTTGAGCGGTATATTTTAGCGCTACGAAAGTAACGTGTAAACATAAAAATAAGAACAACGTGCAGGCGAATTACCGTACCTTAATAGCGGAATGTGGGTCATAGAAAGATTAATTCCAATACAAATAAATAACATTTTTCAGTTACAAAATTAAGGAGATATGTTTAGTTAGGCCAGAATAATATGAGTTTCAAATGAACAAAGTGCTTGTGAAAAGATATTTCTGACAGGTAGCATGCCATTTTAACAGTAAGTGTATGTCTAACACGAAAACACAAGACAAAGCGACCATTCGCAGCTTTCCCGTCAAGTTAATCCTACACCCTGGCCTCTTCCTGAAGGATAATATCTTAATGTTCTACTTAGGAAAATAACTGCATGAAGATATTTTTCGCAAGACTGACACAAAACCTACCTTATTCGGCAAATAAATGAATCGGAGTAGCCTATGTAGATGTAAGCTTAAAATTTCGCTATCTATGGGTAGACAGTACTAAGGCGGTAGTTCCCAGATATAAAATGGTTTGATTTTTTTGGCGTATCATAGAGTTAACGCGAACGGTATATTAGACTTTTTGCATAAAAATATTGTATAATTAAAATAATAATAGCAAAATTCTTCCAAAGCGCATTAAGCGCTGATATAATTTCACACACCGACAATAGACAGTTCCAAACAAAATTAAAGGATGCTTAGAATTGCTTCTAATTTATGCGACTACCACTCATTGGTAACTTGATTTTTGAATATTCTTCTTTTACATTTATATAAGTATCGTTTCACGTGACTTTACTAGAAGCTTTGCATTAGAAAATGCTAAACAAATATCATAAATTAAGACACAATAACACGCCGAATAAATACTAATTCAGAAGTCAAACAACAAACATCAGCGTTATATTTTCAAAATTTTCGCAGGACTAGTTTCGATGGTTTTTACCGAACCACCATCCTCAGCTGCAAAACCGCAAATGAACAAGATAGAAAATAATGACTAGATAAATCTTATCTAGTCTATCTTGTTCATTTGCGGTTTTGCAGCTGAGGATGGTGGTTCGGTAAAAACCATCGAAACTAGTCCTGCGAAAATTTTGAATATGTAACACTGATTTTTGTTGTTTGACTTTTGAAATATCATAAATATTGAATCGCAATACTTGCGAGTTGCATTTGCCATTATTATTAAGGAATCTGATGTGGACATCACATGAGTTTCTTGTACCGCCTATTAAATTAAAAAACAGACACTTTTTGCTGAACTTCATTTAAATTTAATTATTGTAACTTGACTAACCGATCCCTCAAGGGAAGTTGGAAATGACATCGAAAATTGTAAATATTTTTTAAACTGAAAATATTTGTAAATTTTTTTCGTACGGAAGTCAATTGTCTTATCATGTTATATATTGATAAGGTGTATAAACTTTCCGAAATATAAGTACCAGGATATCACGTTAAAGATTAGATTTCGTTATTTGTCAAAAATTATTGTTTGGTTTTTAATTTGGCAATGCCAAAACACGAAACGTTCCGTCCTTTAAAACACTTCTGAATTTGAAGTATACGACTACGACCAATGATTGCGAAAATAAAGACCAGGGTAAGGAGTTTTAAGCAAGGTATGGCGGGGGCAGTATATATGTGCGCATAATTATATATGTTTGTACTGTCGGATTGCAGTAAAAAAGGGAGGTGCACGAGTAGATGATATAGAAATTCCATAAACATAATTTCAACCTTTTATTGCTAATCGTTTTAAGTTAATGGAAATATAGACAGACGTCACGAAAAAAATGCCTTTTGAGTCCATTTTAGATCCTTTTTTCAATCCGCTTTGGAGAAGAGTCTTTTATTATGTCCGTACGTACAACACGTCACCGAAACAGCCGAACGTTTTTGCGATTAAAGTACTTGCTTTACTTCGTACAAGAAAGTAAAAATTGTTTGTTTGTTCCTGGAATTTCTATTCTTCACAATTTAGACATGTCTTGGGAATATGAGTGAAATTCGGAATGCTTTTAAGACTTTTAGTCCTAATCCAAACATTTGCTCACATAAAAGCAAATGTTCGTTTCGATCCATTAATTGGTGTTCTCATCACTGAGTAGCAAATATCCATACTATTTTTCCTTTTTATATGTTACCAGGGAGATGCGCATTTATAGCCTTATAATAAATATAAATTCAGGCTATACATTACGCATCTTTCCGTGTGTGTAAGTACTTAATAAATTGTTGACTGTAATTAGAAGAAATATAGGCGTTTCCTAAAAAATGACCATTTTAAAGTTCTTTGAACGAAAAGTGAGAATTACTTAAACACACATAGAAGACTTACATATAAAATCTTTCTTTTGTAGAATAATATTATTAATACAGTGCCTTGTAGTACACATGATTTGGCTCTCAGTTAGAGCTGAAGTCATATTTATAAATGATTAAAAGATGCATTTCCGGCTAACTCTCATATTTCGAATTTCTATGATTCTAGAACTTTCTTTCAATAGAGGTATCGGAAGTGCAAACTGCAGAAATGGGTTTCACATACCATGAATGTCGATTTATCCGGTCAGGTTTATTGGAGAAATACGCCTAACCCTTTATTCCCAGTCACGGTCGATCAGGCATCCAGGAGTTTATGTGGCTAGTTAAATTTGCATAGATATGGCCACATGAAATCGCTGTAAACTTTGAAATTGTCGTTATTTATTGCTCTCCGAATGTGAAACTCTCGCTTCCGCTCGGAAATGCACATGTGTCTCGCGAGCACTCGAAGTCGAAGTTAACTGTTCAGAATTTTCAAGTTCTGCTTCAAGTTGAAAATGCGATCTAAATGAATATTAAGCTTCGAAAAGCGGAATAATATTTCATCTTTCATAGATGTGCGCATTCACGAAAGCATTTCAATTTATTTTCTGTTTTTATGTTCCCTAAAGAGATTTGTTAAATGGGGGTAAAAAGTAAATGGAATAGTATTGTGACAGAAAATTTAATCATGAGTCTGGAATTTAATTTTTAACGAGCGTAAAGAGTATTTTGTTTTCCTTAAAGCAGAAAATTGTTACACTTGGAAATTAAAATCGCAATTTACAGGATAGCTCAAATAATATAATAGCAAATAAAGGCCTCTATTTAAAAAGCAAAAGGGATAGGGAAATTATTGTTTGTTTGAAATAAGTGAAATTTTATATGCATGGCCTTTTAAAATTCTTGTCTTATGCAGTTTCTGGTATACTGTAATTTTCGAAACCCAGTAATTATATAATACAAATAGAACACTATAATTATAGTTTTAATTATATCAATAATTACTGATTTTAATTTCTTAAGTGAATTTTGCCTTGTAATATGTATTTTAATTACACCCATAAAAATTAATTGCAAGGATTAAAGTTTGAATTTCATAGGACGCCACTCGATAACATTTGCTGTGAATTTTTCTACATCTAAACTGAATCTCATTTTAATTGATAATTGTGAACCATATTCTAATGACTAATTTCCTGCGGAATTTTGCTTTTCAACATCCGCAAATGATTACGTCCTGTGACTGTATCAGTATAATGTACTTCTGTAAATAATGCGCCTGTATTTCACTTAGAAGATGTTGATGATGCCATGCGCAATATTTTGTCGATGCAGGGTTCTAATATGTACCGATTAAACATAAAACCCTAATTAGAAGAAATTCAATAATTTAAAACTGTGTATTTTGTCGATAATATTTCATTGAATTCATGTAAATTGTAAGGTTGCAATTCATATCGCATATTAATATATTTTACTTCAGTAACCGTTGCAGTCATCATGATGTTGAACATAGGTGTGCGAACGTGTACGCAGCCAGTCGCAGAAGTATCGGATGGCGTTTTTTTTGGTATGGATTGCAATCCATTTTTAAGCAACTAATTCCTTAATGATCTTTGCTAGCTACGGTTGAGAGCGGAAATGAAATCCAGTGCTCCATACATGGTCGATGAATCAGCACTATAGGGATCTCGCTGGCCTCAGTAACACGTTATTGCTTTAACATCCAATACCGCAACAGAAACACGAATGATTATAACTATGGGACACCCTACATGCTTCAGCAGCGGTATGAATGTTAGCTACATGTTATGGGATACAGAGATGTGTTTTTAAAATAAACCCTTTTGGATACTACTTGTGAAAATTAATGCAACGGGTTCACACTCATATTAATGCAAACGTTTTCTGCCGTGTTTTGTGCTATAACAACGGTGGAGTAAGAAATCCTTAGAGTGGTACCAGTGATAGATGCAGCTTCCTCCTAATTCATCAGGCTCCTCCTCATTCACATATAATCGTCACTTGTGACCAGGCAGGAATAACTTCATCTGTGAACACCACAGATCTCCATTTAGCTCTTCAGGAGACTCTAGTTTGACACCAATAAACACACTTACAAGGGGGATTTAGGAGCGGCAAAATTCTTAGAGCAAAGTCAGGCATTGGGCGGCGTACTTTCCAAACTAGGGAGCTTGCACAAGGTTGTAAAATATCTCGCGCTGACCCTGGTAGCGATATTTCTCTAGTTATAGCTTAAGAGTATGGGCTGCGATGTACTCGAATTCGCTTCATGATTATTTTCAAATGACAACGCTCCCAATGAATTTTGAACTTATGTCTTTTCCTCTTTCTAATAATATTTCTTACAATATATTTTTATGAAAAACTATTTATACGTCTTTATGAATGGAGTTAATAAAATAACGAATTTAAATAATTCGCAACATAATTTTAAAATCCCTTTAATTGCTATACGTAGTATTAAATTTTACTTTGCATATATTTACTGATGACTCGAGGCTTGATATAAATGGCGTTATAGGAGCTGGTATTTCCTGTGAGCATTTCTCACACTAGCTGTCTCTGGAAACGTACAAGACTGCGTTCGATGGTGAGACTGAGGTGATTAAAACTCCTTTGACCCATGTAAATGCTCCTCCTTTCCTTTCTGAACCGTTTGTCATGTTATCAGACTCTTAAGCAGCAACACTGAACATTGCTAACAGTTGTCGAGCTCCTATTTCTACATCAGTAATGCATTGTAGATTCCAACTACGAGAATTGCATGAGAAACATAAAATGGTCGTTTTGCAGTAGATTCCTTCTCATTGTGGTATCCTCAGAAATGAAAAGGCAGATGAGATGGCCAAAAGAGGATGCCATATTTTTCAAGTTTCAAACGGCCAAGTTAGTTTATAAGTCCGTATCGTCAAAAAGCAGTATGGCCTTCACGGCCAAGCAACTGTCACAACTAAATGAAAGAATAACAGATAAACTCTGAGAAAGTGACATCCATAATCTCCCAGACTACACCAGAAGTAAAGTTGTAGCTACTTTTCGTCTAGATACAATGCATGACTGATAATATGCACTCCTTCACAACTTCCAAACAGTTGATAGTCCTGCCTGCTCCTTTGATGCAGTGAGGAACGCTGGGCATCTCATCTGCGCAGCTCTCTCTCAGAACAGTGTTTTTGTCAGACTGGGAGGCTAAATACCTTTTAAATAGATTGCAGATTTGATCTTGTTTTTCCTTTATATACAACTTTTATTCATTACATTTTTCTTTTTGTGTAATTCTTATTTGTACTTCATATTTTTCTGTATGAATTATTGTATTGTGTGTTCTACTGCATAATTATTGCGTTTTTTATAGTTTTTGGATCTCTGTATGGCATAAAGATATTTATCTCCGTATTGCCAGCTGCATTATAAATTAAAAAAAGAGTATTAAGATTTACTAATTTCAAGATTTTGAATTCTTAAGTGCCCTTCTTACTTTTCAATAAAAATGTATTAGTTAATATAAAAATATGAAAAACAAACATTAAAATATATTTCTTATTTATATTTTGCTAACAAATAATTTTTCGAAAATCCGCTAAAATATTTAGAATCAGAAAAGGCATGTCTGTGATGATATGTAGGCGCTTTATTTTTACCAGTATGTTTAGTACTCCAATATATTAAAACTGAGAAAATTTTTGCACATCTTTATTTTCTACTACTATGTTTAGAACTGACGTGTTTTCTCCAACGATGTTCTCTACGACGACGTTTTCGTCACGATATTTTCATCCGTAACTGATATTCAGTTTAAACAGTACTTAAGTTGATTTTATTTTGAATGAGATTTTTTTTTAACTGATAATTGTTTTAAAAAATTCTCTGCGGAATATGGTATTATAGTTATTCTTTTTAAGCAAGAAGTTTTAAACATAAATTCAAAAGTAATTTAGAAGAAAGATGATGAAGACTTTTTCAAGAGCTTTTTGTTTACTGAGCGAATAAAATATTCCTAAAATTGCTTAAGACCTAGTAATGATTCTGTATCGAGCAGCAAATCTAACTCAGAAACACTGCCATTTCAAGACATGACAAATATTTTTCATAATATTATCTATTGCATCATGGGATCTGCTACTGTGTGTTCGCGTACAAAGTACTATCGTAAAATAAGGAAAGTATTTTAGAAAGAATAAACTTTTAATTTAATGTTTCTAGTTTACAACATACATTACTTCAGAAGAGTTTTGTTATTGTTACTAACGACGGCCTTCTTCTTCTTCATAAGCTCCACAGCCTGTTACAGGTTAAGGCTGTCTCTCCAAGTTTCCTCCACCTGATCCCATTCAGCGCAATAGCCTTCCATCGGTTAACTCCAATTAACCTTAAATCTTGCTCGACATCATCTATCCATCTGGTGGGTGGTCTTTCTTTTCGTCTTACTCCCTCAGTTCTAGAAAAGGTTATCTTTTTGCTTGGAAATGCATCATCATATCTAAACACATGGCCCAGCCATCTGATACGAGATGCCTTTACGATTCTCACAATATCATTTTCACCATATTTCCAATATTTTCCATATAGTTCGTGATTATAGAGAATCCTCCACATACCATTTTGTTTTAATGGTCCAAAGATCTCTCTTAGGATTTTTCTTTCAAAAGTGGAAATCAGGTCTTTCTCTGCCCTGTTAAGTAAACGACGGCCTAGTGTTTACAAAAAAAAAATTACAAATCATCAAGCAGGATATCAAAATTAAATAAACGTAGTAATTGAAAAAAAATTAGTTAACTTATTTGCAATTCTAGGCGAAATTTTGTGTGCTACATTTCCCATTAAAATGTTTGTTAGCTTGTTTTGTAGAGACATTAGGTTAATTTGGAAACAGGCAAGATAAAAAAATGATCAATCGCCTTCGCCGAGAATCGAACCGCTGACTTCTGGAATACCGGCCCAGCGTGCAGAACCACTACACCACGAAGGCACGCTAAGAAGGCGGGAGAAATACCTTATATACTCCCCCTTTTAAAGGGTGAGTGAGATTTTTTAGGGGACCCTAGTCGCCAAATTCTGGGTGTGGAGAGTCATCATCCACTGGAGGCCTTGTTCTCTGGTTAACAGTCATCATCCACAACTCTTTTCAGTTCGGGCGCCACTGTAGCGACATTAGGTTAAATGGTGTGTGTGTGTGATTATGGCAAAGCCTCGAGGGCTATCTGCCTAAGGGGAGGGATGCCTTCGTGGAGGACTTTCCAAGGGAAACTGGCTCGTATACACGTTACACATGGGGAAAACCACGAAAACGCCCATGCAGCCAGCCTGTTCGCGGGATTCGAACCTCGGACCGAACTACCAGTGTTTAGCTACTTTACCGCTCGGCCGCTGGTGGGCCTTTTAGGTTAAATGGAAGCAGGCAAGGTGAAAAATTAGCAATCGCCTTCGCCGGAAATCGAACCACGAAGCCCTGGAATACCGACCCAGTGTGCAGAACCACTCCACCACGAAGGCACGCTAGGAAAGCGGGGGAAATACCTTGTAGTGTAACCACAACCAACTATGTCAAAACACTTGCGGGCTATGTAAATAAAGGAAGAGATGGTCTTTGTGGAAGGCTTCTAAGGAAAACCTGCATGTATTCCCGCTACGCATGGCAAAGCCACAAGCATACACATGCAGCAAGCCCGTTCTATGGAATTTGAAATTCAATTTTATCAGCTCAACCACTGAGATTAACCTGTGAGTTCGCATGGGAAAACATTGCTATTTGCTAGTAAATTTTTATTGTCTGTACGCTTTGTAAATAACATAAAGTTTTTATAATTTAATTAAAAACACGAATTTGGGAGGCATCATTCCTGTTCCACTAACATTGGACATGTTTGATGAGAAATCACACTAGCGATACAGACTGTAACTTCTTTATTAAGCAAGATTAAAATGATATAACAATGCAGTTACGATCAAATGGTCGATTATAGAGGACTGAGCGGATAATTCTTTCAACGGGTATTCAAAGAGAACACAATTAAAATATAGATTGTCAAACTGCGCATAAAATATTAGATGTATCTGACAGAAATTGGTATGAAAAATGCTCAATCAACCATAAAGGGCATGCAATAAGTACGTGAATTCTATGGTAATGGAAAAAAGGTGTTTTGCGTGTGGAGCGAGATTAGTCTTTTACAGTCTCCACGACAGTACAATCCATTTCTGAGAGAAAAAGAAGCTACTAAAAGGCTAAAGAAGCAGGCAATTTAAAATGCTTCATAGTTCGTCTGGAAACTTTTCAAAGTTAGTTTATGAAAAATTCGTACTACTTAAGTTAGCACTTTTTCCTTAGGGAAATAATGTAGACCGTAGATGAAGAAAATTTGAATTACATCCGTTGAACATTAATTACCTAAGGAAAGAATTTTTACTAAAATATAATCTGAAAAACTTAACAAATAATTCAAATTGCAAACGAGAGAAAGTTATCTGCATGAAAGGAAAACTGTAAATAATTTCCTGATTACGAAAACTTTTTACTTTGACTACTGTTCTTGTCATAAGCTTAAACTTTCCTGAAAAAGATTTCAGCCTTAATTTCAATTTCTTTGCATGAATTTAAAATTAACATTGAATATATATATATAAGCATTTCTTAATTTGTCAGTTAAACAAAATAGGCTCATGATTAAAGCAAAACTAACTAAGATTTGTTTCTTGATCACAAATGCACTCATTGATTTTTTAAATCAGAAGGTGATTGAGCAGCGAAAGAAAATGCAATTTTCTTCCTAAAATAACATTTTATCAGAGCATTAAACACGATATTTGAATCTGTGTGCCCTATGCGGTACTTCAGGTGAGACATACCTAAGCGCTGTTCTGACATTGAGAGACAATGTAATGTATGCATAATGTATACGTTGTATATACGTTGTAAATGTAAATGTATGCAGAGATTCTTTGTATGAAGGCAAATTTATATATAAAACTTTACTATTAGTTTTAATGCAGTTAGTAACAAGAGCATTCCCACGCCTTATTCATGAAATATATTTATAAATTATAATATGCCTTATTTAGGAAACTTATCCTACATTGCAAAATCAAACAGCATATTTTTTCCATGAAACTGGTAATAAGAATCAGGAGCGAAAAGACTTTGAGCAATTAGATACAGAGTTTGATATCGGACCTTTGTTGGTACCGATATGGAAATATATTTGTGTGTGTGTGTGTATTTAATTATGGCAAAGCACACTAGGGCTATCTGCCTAAGGGGAGGGATGCCTTCGTGGAGGACTTTCTAAGGGAAACTGGCTCGTATACACGTTACACATGGGGAAAACCACGAAAACACCCATGCAGCCAGCCCGTTCGCGGGATTCGAACCTCGGACCGAACTACCAGTGTTCAGCAACTTTACCGCTCGGCCGCTGGTGGGCGGAAATATATTTAAAACACCTGAAACAAAATAAAATCAGCTCGACATTGAAAGTTTTTTTTTTTTTTTTTCAAATTAAATTGGTATTTAGGAGTCAGCGTGGTTAGTGCTATTTTGTTGACGATCAGGAGTAATATCGAATTAAAAATCATTAGATTTTTTACTGCATTCAGATTTCTGTTCGACTCACGGTAGACAAATAAACAATCATGCTAAACTGTCTTTCTGAATTAAGTAAAAATGCTCATAATCACTACTCATTTTAATTCCTCGCCAGAGCACTTTTATTTCTGAAAAATAAATTCAGTTTATGAGGTTATTTTATTAACCAATTATTATGATGTATACTCTACTTTTCGTAGTCTTCACTTAAAATGCAAATTAGTTGTTTTGTGTATTTATGCTCAGGGTCGGAATGTTTAGATTAAAGCTTTTGGTATCTGCGTTTTGGCAGAGCTGGCGATAAGTAGCGTTACCTACTTATCGCCAGCTCTGCCTAAGTTCCATTCCGGGCTTAGCGTATTGTTAGCCGACGTTTTAAAATAGTAGCTATCTGATCCAGCTTAAGTAGTTTATTCCATATACAGTCTGTGACTACCCTTATCTACATTTGAAATAACTTTCTGTTACGTTAACTTAAATACCCGCAAAACGCAGCGGTTCGTCTGTTTCACAGGCTGTGCTTTTCTGCTAATTTAAGAATTAAATAAAATAGTTATTTTAATCTTCTCACGACTGTGTTATTTCTTATAGACAAAGTGATAACGCGTAGTCTAGTAGAGTCTGCAGGACTTTCACGCAAACTTCTAAGGTACACTTAAATCATGCAATTTAAAGAAAACTATATTAACGATAAAAAGAATTGTTCTGGCATTTTAATACTGAGTTTGGATAGTGGACTATTCAAATTTGATTTGACACTGTAACAAATTTGATTTGAAATGTAAATAAACTGAATTTTCTAAAGTGAAGTGTAAATGTAAATAAATGCTCATTTTAGAGATTGAAGACCATTATGAACTTATAGAACTAAGGACAGAAAGCGTGACGTCATCTTTTGAAAATAAGTATAATATTAAATTACATGACACGCTGTAAGATTCTAGCCAAATTGGTTGTTCTTTGCAGCTAGAGTACTGGAGAAGCGTGTAGCAACTAATCCCTTACTGCCCTAAACCTTTAATAACAAGTTCAAAGAAGAGTTAAATTACTCTTTTATTCGACTCAAGAATATTTACAGTAGTCCATAACGGGCTTACAAGACGCTTCCACTCGGGTTTAAGATAAAAAATATGAATATAAACTAATGTTAACTAAACTAAAAACTAGCCGAAGTTGCTGGCCCTTATTTAAAGCTCATCGGAGAATACTAGCAGGTACATAAAAATACGGCCTAACGAAGTAAGATTTGGCTTAAAGCAACGACGTGGCCAGAAGGCAGAACACGCCCTACTAAGAACTTTTAAGCTAACATTAACATAAAACTTAAAAATCACTTAAACTGAAGGCTTTGAAACAGAAAATGTGTTCCGATTTTCCGATGTTCAGACTATATTGAAGTTATGCAAAAATTTTAATAACCGACATTTTAACTCTTAATGCGTTTTAAATATCTTTGAATATGATTTTCACTTATTTTTGCAATGAAGCTAAATGTTTAAACATACATCTTTGTATACGAATGTGTATCTTACTGTAAAGCTAACAAATCAGAATAACCGTTTGGGAAAATACGAGATGTTATGCAAAATAATAAATCTACACTTTTTTCGAGAAATTAAGGTAAAATCACAAAAATAGAGATAACTCGTTCAAAGATAAGCCAATCCATAATAAAATTTGAATATGTTGTGAAATAAGAGTTGCTAACCGCACTCTGAAAATTAGTGGCGCTGCAGTCGGAATACGTCATATCCGAGGAGCATAAAATTGCGTGTTTGAGAGCAAGTTTGCAAATTTTGCTGCGATACTGAGATAAGAACTCTGTGATAACAAGTTTGTAACAATGACCTCCAGGCATCATTCGCCAGATGAACAGTGATGGTGAGCCATTGGGAGAGTAGAGGCAGGTTAAAGTCAGACAGAAGTGGCTGGGTGGATAAATGAGAGCCGTTCTGTGGTTCATAGACTTTGGCAACAATTTCTAACCACAGATTCGGCATCCAAGAGGTTCAACCAAGAACGGCAAGCGCCGATGACAGATATTTCTTGTTATGTGTATGAATGACTAGAACCGCCGATCCAACTCAAGTGCCTCCTTCCTGCAGTCACCGGGAGGGTTAGTGTGAGCGTCAACAGTGCGTAGAGGCCTTCACGAAGGAGGTCTGTGCAACAGGCGACCAGCCATTTGCGTTGCTCTCACTCGCGTCATAAAAAGAAACGTTTGAGCTGAGCACGTCAACATGTCTACTGGTGGTTGATCAGTGAAGGTCTGTTCTTTTTACGGATGAGTCCAAATTTAGCTTCCAAAGCGACAGTAAGCGTATTTGATTTGGAGAGAACCTGGAACTGTTATCATCCATCAAACATACTTGAAAGACAGGCATACGGAGGAGGCAGTGTCTTTGTTTGGGGAGGTATCACTTTAGCCGGACGCATAGATCTACCTATCTTTCCGTGTAGAACCTTAAATTATTCAGGTCTATAGAAGTGACATCCTTGACGTTATGTGTGCCGTTATGCCGGGGTAATAGGAGACGATTTCCTGCTACAGGACGATAACGGTAGACCGCACAGGGCTTGCATCGTGGATGATTATCTTCAGCAAACAATTCAGCTCATGTAGTGGCCAGCTCGATCACGTGGGCCTGAATCCTATGGAGCATGTTTGATATTATACTTTAGGCAGACGTATAGCTACTCTCAAACCTCCTCTTCAGAGCATTGCCACGCTTGCAACTGCTTTGCAAGATTCTCACTTCCTACGGACTTGATAGACCGCGTGAATGACAGCATCATACATCGCTGTATGTGCTGTATTGCTTGTAGGGGAGCTAGAATTCCATATTGAAGGTAATTTACCTGTACCAAACTGACACATCCGATTTGTTCATTTTACACATATGCTAATTTTAATAAAAATGACCAGGCACGTATGATTTTTAAAATCATACATGCCTGGTCATTTCTTTTCATGTTATTTTATACTTTCCTATATATTGTATATTTCATTAAATTCTAGATGCAATTGTTTGAGTATTCATAATAATAATAGTAATTTTTTGGTAATATTTGTGATGTTTCCTTAATTAATAACAACCAGTGTATATTTCTATTACTTTTAATTCAAATTAATTAAATCATAAGGATGATTCTTAGAGAAAGTATGTAAACCCCATGCACTAAAATAAATAGTTTGTTTCAGTATTCCTTATAAGAATTCATTTTAAATGCTTTCGTATGTGTTTCTTTATAAGTTATTACTAACTTCATAATCTGGAGCCCACCAGCGGCCGAGCGGTTAAGTCGCTGAACACTGGTAGTTTGGTCCGAGGTTCGAGTCCCGCGAACGGGCTGGCTGCATGGGCGTTTTCGTGGTTTTCCCCATGTGTAACGTGTATACGAGCCAGTTTCCCTTAGAAAGTCCTCCACGAAGGCATCCCTCCTCTTAGGCAGATAGCCCTCGAGGCTTTGCCATAATCACACACACACACACATAATCTGGATTTTCTTTTCATCATTAGAATCATTTGATGTTTCTATGGTAACAAATTCTGTCTGTCTTGAAATTTCTAATATTTATTCATTGGAATTACAAAATGAAAGTTATTATCTCTAGTTTTATTCATTGGAACTACAAAATGAAAGATATCATTTCTTAGTTTATTATACTTTTCTCTTTGTTTTCTATTTTGATTAAATATCATGAGCTTTGTTTTCTTTTTTCTCTTTTTTTTTCTTTGCAGAAACTTTCGGATATCATTAAAATAACAGAAACTGGTATTAGCATTTTGTTGTCATCTGTATTTATTTCGCGTGAGAGGACATTCACGCTATTTAGATAGATTCATTTTTGCAGCCTCACGAATGAGGCTCAACACACTGATATTAGCCAATTAGCCATGGTGGGCTTTTATGGTCAATAGGATAAAATCACTGTAATCTGGCAATACGCCCCGGGTTCGTTTCATTGTGAATAGGCTGGCTACATAGAATTTCCCTCAACAATGGTTATCTTGTAAAGAAGATAAGTCTTGGATATTGCGCTATAATCAGTCAGCCAACCAACTAATTGAATGCTTCATTTTACTTCTGTTTAGTAGTGATGTTTTATCAGTTATAGTAAAGCTTGCGAGGGCTTCTGCCTAAGTAGGACATTTTCATGGAAAAATTTCTAAAAGAGATTGGCTCGTATTTGCATTACACATGAAGAAACCATGAAAATCTCATGGATCCATCCCATTCGCATCGAAAAGTGCAGATGTTCTCTAGTCTTATCCACTCCAAATCTGGGGGGCATTCTTGGCTTAGTATGTCGTAATACAATAGAATTTTTTCCTTATTTCTGGGTAAATGTAGATCAATCTGAACTAAATGAGGTATAGATTTAACGTACAAACGCTGCAACATTTATTGTGGATACATTGGTGTGTTTCTCTTGCAATAAGCAAAAGGCATGCAAAATAAAAACAACCATATCTTATTGATTTCTGAACGTAAAATACGAATACTGTAGTGAAAATGGTGGTAAAAGTATATTTTAGGGTACCCCTTGGCGATACATGGTTACCGAGTTTGTGCACTTCTTCGACTTGTTACTTTGGCTTGCGTAAAGCCAAAATAAGAAGACAGACAATTACACAATCTTGGTATCCACGTACACATCGACCTATTTTCACTTAAAAAAATTCCCGGAATTGCACAAAAATGGCATTGCGCACTCCCTTCACTTTTTCCATGTACACATCGACCAATTTTCACTTCAAAAAACATCAGAGAATTGCGCAAACTAAGCTTTGCACAATCCCTTGAATATGTCCATGTACACATCAATATATTTCCATTTAAAAAGTCAAAGGACCACCTAATTCTACAGTAGAGGCAAACAAAAATACATAATCTCAATAAACTACATTTTAAACCAAACAATAAAATAACATAAAAAAGGAAAACCCTGTTATGTATTTAAGCACTGCACAAAGCAAATATCCACTTACCTTATTTAGAAATTCCTTCGTGTTCAGTGGCCCACCAGCGGCCGAGCGGTAAAGACGCTGAACACTGGTAGTTCGGTCTGAGGTTCGAATCCCGCGAACGGGCTGGCTGCATGGGCGTTTTCGTGGTTTTCCCCATGTGTAACGTGTATACGAGCCAGTTTCCCTTAGAAAGTCCTCCACGAAAGGCATCCCTCCCTTTAGGCAGATAGCCCTCGTGTGCTTTGCCATAATTAAATACACCAACACCAACACCTTCGTGTTCAGTCTGTGGCACACAAAATTCCTTAACAGCATCCAAAAATTTCCTAAAATTATCTGAAGTAGAATCCCTATATCGGCATCGCCACATAATAAGAGTCAAAAATATCCTACGTATTCCGGACTATCCCGAAAATGGCTACTAAGTAAACCTTCATTTACACACCAGTCAACTAATGCACTTTCCTCTTTCGTTCCAAATCGTACAGAAACTTCAAATTAATCTCACTACATTCAGCCATTCTACCGTCTAAACAATGAAACGAGCAATGTACCTCCTAACCACACACACCACAAAAGCCCTTACAAAACATCCCATGATTCAAAATTTCCCGGAAAAATGCAAACGATTACGTCATAATAGGGTTTCCATAACATTCAACTACTCAGGTTACCATAAGTGAAACAACAACTTCGCGATAATACAAGGGGTACCCTAAATTCAACTCTAACCAAAATGGTAAATGAATTCAATTCTAATGATATGTAGGAGTACACTCAACCGAAAGCGGGTGCTCTAGACGTGTAATTTGAATGTTTTAACATTGCTTGAAAAAAGAGATGATGTAAAAATTTCTACGTACACTTCAACAGACGTTACGTATAACGCTTTCAAGTTTAATAGAATTACATTAAGAATGCGCCGCATGATGCTTCATCATGAGACTTCACTACTCGCTTGAATTCTAGCATTACCACGCAACAGGCACAAAGGCCAAACAAAATAACGAAGATCAAACTGTAAAGTTTTTCACCCTCCTTTATCTTGTACCTTCGTGATGAAATTGAAAACACGTGAGGCTAATAACCGGAGTTCAGGAGATTGAATCCCGCAAAGGCATTGTTCATGTTTTATATCTCTTGCTTATAAATATCAAATAACTCTACAAAACAGCAAATAAATTTGAAGATGAGAGGCTTAATCCCCCTTAATATGAGAGGCATTCATTTGATTTTACGCCCTTGGACTTATAGTTGTGTGATCTCTATAGAATGTGATGTATTGTACAGCAGGGGCTTGAATTGGCATGCGCAGCAATCCTACATTCCTCATTTTTTGGCCAACGTTCCTCATGCAATAGCTAGCTGTTATTACGATTAGGACGATTCCAGTAACAACATTGAACACTTGCTATAATTGTAAAGTCAGAGCTGATTCATATTTATTCTTTGGTGTTTGTATGAATTTAGTATTATAACTTTCATACAGGTTTTCTTTTTGTTTAATGGTGTAAAGACCTCATTTTGTACTAAACAATTATTTTTATTTTAAGAAATTTTCCTTTCCCTTCTGATTTCAAATTCTGCCAGAATGCAAATTTAAATGACGTCTATGCAAATCTAAATGCGTTCGGAAATAATATTTAAGTAGCAGAATTTAAACGTTGCATAGAAGAGTTGGTTTCGAGTTTATGCTGCGCGTTTGCAAGTAGCTCTGTTGCTGAATATTTTGTGCTAGCCACTTACTTTAATTTATATTGATATTCTAGACTTGGCTTTGCAGTGTGCAGCCGATAAAGCGGATTTAGATTGTAGTAGGAGCCAGTGTAGTTAAAATTTAATTCATTCTGACTGTATATACTATTTTGTTTTAAGTAAGTTAGCCACTCGTAGTGCTTAAATTGTGAGCAACGAGTGCATTAATGTTCTGTTCAGTTTCGTTAAAATAAAAAGGTTATTATGACCTTCGTCGGCCGTCATCTGTTTTCTTATAGGGATAGCGAGAATTCGCTATTTCACCTTCAGTAGGCTCTAATTTTATGCTCCCAAAAAGAATGAGACTCTAAAAATGGTTGTATCTTTCTGGTCTTTTCTGTATTAACTTACTTTTCATCTGACGTTACCACCCTTTTCTAACGCAATTCTTAGTCAGTTAATTGTATTCTTTTTGTCATAATTAACACTTCTGCATATGCAAATGTCAAGTATCAATGTTCTACAGGTAATTTAAATCAGTAGAAATTTCTGCATCGTACGGGGAATAAGCCATATTAAAAATATAATAAAATTAACCCCCAAAAAAGATTTATGTAAGTTTTCTGCAGGCTGTCAAATCAAGTAAATAAATCATTAGAAGCTATGAAATAGACTATAATTTACTTAGTTCGCCCATAATAAATTTGTAATCAACGTAATAAATTTGTCTGTTTGTATCTGTGTTACTGATATTTTCATAAAGAAATGCGTTCAGATCGATTACGTGGGTTGAGTAAAGCGATGGTCATACTTACAGTTCAAGCAATTTGAACACTGTTGAATTCATTAACACTGAATTTCCCTTTAGTTGTTGCTACCAAAATTTTTTTCTCAATATGAGAATTTAAATTAACCAAATTTCTGGCAAGCTGACCGAAGAAAAAACTATCATGTGTTAAATTGCTTAAGTTCACGCCGGGAAATAATGTTATGAATCTTACTTCACGGCACCAATGTTATATAGAAGAAAGTTTCGCCACCAAGGTTAAATAGTTTACTTCTAGGTACCAGTTATATCTGAAATTCCTATATTGTTAAATGTTAAATATGAAACTACTTGCCGTTAAAGGAAGTGATCGTATAGTGAAACGTGTACAGCATTTTTGCGTTGTGAAAAAAATGCATTCCGGGACCGCGCCGTGAGAGGATCGAAAACATAAAACATATACAAGATATAAAGGAAAAGTTCATATTAAATATATAAAGAAAACATACTGTAAGAGGTTCCAGATTAAATATCAGTTTATTCAATTACAACACAATAAGAAAAGTCTTAACCTCATCTGAGAGTCTGTTCATTTAAATTCATAAAAAACTTAAGGTTTGTCTGGTGATTTAAAAGAAAGGAAAGGGAAACAATTTATGGCCTGAGAGTTAAATTTTAGATTCGACGTTGTTTTTACTGCTAAGGACGTTTTTGAAAAAACTTGCCTAAAGTTCCAACACACCAAAAAAAATAATACTTATCTTGAGTGGACATCTTGAAGTGGAGGAGAGCTCATATCTTAGCTCTATCCTTACGTCACTTGGCAAATCCGCAAGACAGAGACTCGAACGGCACGACAATAAATTACATCAGCTATACCGTCAAATCTTACGCCTGCTACTGGTTTCCATAGAAGAAAATTATTCCCACTGGAAGCAAGAGAACAGCTTACACCGCACGGCTGTCTGCCTAGACTCTCAGCTCCACCAAGGAAAACGTAGACAATTAAGCTAGGCATTTTAGAGAACGGCTAACGCAGGCTTCCAGTTGACTAAGGTGACATAATTCCTTCTGTTTTCAAGTCGGAGTTCAGAGGACATCGTCCTGACTTTTGCCGATACAGATAGAGACCCAAGTCTCTGTTAATTTTTTTGTTATTCGCTCAACAGTTTTTTTTTTTCTTCGCATTTTTGAGAAAACCCGCGGCCGGGGAGCATAATTGCCGCTCGATGCCGACTAAATCTTTTCCTTTCTCCTTCGCAACACCCACAAGTTTTTTCTCAGTCTCCGTCAACAAGTCCGTCAAGCCCGAAAATCGGCGAATCCAAGCAGTGAGTGCCTAAGCGAGTCAAGAGTAAGTGTGTCCAGAGAAAAATGTGAATCCAACTCGAATTTCCTTCGTCTCCTTCACAAAACGGGCTCCCACTATGGCTTCACTTATCGCCCCCTTAATTATGGCAAAATCTTCGTTTTCAACTCCAGAATGCGGAAATAAGGGTGATCGCGCATGCGCGCCCTTCTTCACTTAGCCAACAACCGGACCCTCAATCGCCAAAAACCTGAATGACTTACATTGAAAGACAAGTAGCAACCTTTGACCTTTCCGTCACGTACTTTCCTCTCTTAAGGTCAACTAACAATGAAAATTCTTTCTCGAACATTCTAAAGCGCGCGAAATCATGACTTGGCGAAAATTGCCTCCCTTTCCCTGCTTCTTTCACAATGAATAAAAGTTTGTACAAGATTTACAAATAGAGGAAAATAAATAATACTCTTTTAAACTAAATAATATTTCCAGAAGCATCTGTTTTTCCCCAAAATTAAAGCCTTAAATTAAATAATTCAGAATCAAAATAAAATTTAAATTTCCATAAATCATAAAATCATTCACCTAGTTTTTACAACGCTATCAGATAATTTCTCTACATAACACATGATGCTGAGAGAAGTGAGTATAATTTTCATTTATAATGCTTATATTTTAGCAGTTTAGTAAATACTACAAATGCATAAATGCATTTCCTTTCATTCATAAGTTTTTATTGGAACTTCTGAGGTATTTTAGGTAATTTATTTCAAAATTGTTTTATTAACTACACTAAACTGGAAATTTATCTTTTATTACTTTGCGTACGGTTATTAAACTATTGTCGAATAATAATTAGATATCAACTTAATTTCATTCGCGAAACCCAAATTGTCTGTGTGAATGGAAATAAAATTCAGTACCCCAGAATCAAATGCTAATCAAAGCTGCTCAAATTAAGGTAATCTATAAATAGCGTTCAATCTGCTATTTAAACGTTGCATAGAATAGGGTTACATATCCCCAGGTCTAAGCCCTATTTAAAACTGCTGCATCTCTCGTGAAAGGTCAAATTTTCTGCTTCTCTTGGCATTTTATTCTTCGTTTACGAGCTCTGTGTTTACGAGCTTCACTTTAAGTGTGAAATTAACGAAATTTATTCAATTAAGATCATGTTTTAAATATTTAAAATATGTTGACATAATGCAACATGATTATAAATATGCTTGTTTTTTAATATTTAAAATATGTTGACATAATGCAACATGATTATAAATATGCTTGTTTTTTAATATTTAAAATATGTTTACGTAATACAACAGAAGTTATAAATATCTCCCGAGCACTGAAGTGAATATATGTGTTTAATTCAATTCAATTTTTATATTAAACATTTTTTTAAATCCTACAAAGAAACCTTTTTTATAAACATTTTAATGTCTTTTTGATTAAGTTCTTCATGCTAAAAGTATACATTTTTTAATGATCAGTGACCTTAAAATGTTGTGAGAAAACGTCGCTATGCATGCATACTGAACTATATGAGACGGTACTTATACGTCGTGGCACGTATTTTTCTTTTTTAACAAATATCGGGAGGTTCTGGAAATTTATCTATAAAGCCTCCATTTGCTGTTATTTAGACATTCACAGTATTTCCGCATTTTCGTGTTTTCCTGTGTGCTGTAATGAAATAAATTTTTGTAACATATTATATATCATTTTACACTGATAAATATATGAGTCAGTAACATATTTCTTGAGTATGACTGTTGCAATTAATTTGCTCTAAATCAAAAATGTTTCTTATCCGTCATACATCATTGCTTTATCCTGTAATATAGAGCCTTTTATTTTACTTGAAGACGGAATTATCTCATTCGAGGTGTTACAGAATAACGGATGAGAACTGAATGTGTATGAAGAATATATTCAATTTTAGATAACAACAAGAAATTAAGTACTAATAATCAAGTAGCAAACAGGAATTTATATTGTTAGGAAATGATGTAATTATGTTTCAGCTACTGATCAGCAATTTATTGTTATTAATTTTGTGAGGTTTATATAATTTTGTAGAACAGTTAGTTTCTGTTTGAAATCTTTACTGTCGCTACTCTCTTTTCGTTTTCTCACAATAATGCAAATTAGCTGACGTGTATTTAAGTGAGGGTTTGAGATTGTTAATTCAGAGCGTTTTCTGCCATTTGAAGGCCACCTAATTTTGCTATTCCAGATAAGATTCCTGTGTTTGGCGTTGCATTACTTATTCCGATATTTAAATATAATTAAGACACAATAACACGCCGAATAAACCTTTGAAACCAAATCTAACTGCGAGAGAAAGAGCTACAATGCGCGAGATTCATTCTAACCCGGATATTGTCGTTTCAAAGGCCGACAAAGGTGGCCAGATAGTCGTCATGGATAAGAACACTTACATCGATGGTGTCACTAAACTCTTAAACGAAGGACCATATAATCCGATCCCTAAAGATCCTTCACCTTCGGACACCAAAATAAAAACTGCGATCAAATCTTCGCAAATCATTTCAAGCAACTTAAAACATTCGCTTATCCCATCTGTTGCGAATTGTGCCAGATTATATGCTCTTCCCAAAATTCATAAAAGTGGTATTCCTTTCCGCCCTATTGTATCAAATTTAGGTACTGCCTCGTATCCATTAGCTAAATATTTAGTTTCTAGATTTTCCACTCTATTAGACAATAACATTTACACCATAAAAAATTCAATAGAGTTTGTAAAAAAGGTTAAAAACATTTCTCCTCGTAATTTACTCATGGTTTCTTTTGATGTAAAATCATTATTCACCAATGTCCCAGTGGAGGGTGCATTAAGATGTCTAGAAACCAGACTTCGCGAATTTCATTTCTCTTGCATCGAAATTGATGAGCTAATTTCTCTCACTCAACTCTGTTTGAAACAAACACATTTTGTTTTCCAAAATAAATATTACAAGCAAACTGAGGGATTAGCCATGGGAAGCCCCCTCAGTCCCATCCTGGCTGATATCTACATGCATGATTATGAATCAAAATTGTTTGAAACTTTAAACTTCCCGGCATGGTTCCGCTACGTAGACGATACTTTTACCCTGTTTGAAGGTAATAAAGATGATTTAAATAGAGTTCTTTCAACAATGAATTCTATTGATCCTGCTATTCAGTTCACTTTTGAACTTGAGACTTGCAATTCTCTTCCGTTTCTCGACATTCTGGTCACACGTAACACATCCAACTTCAGTACTACAGTTTACCGTAAACCTTCATCGGTTTGCCTTCCACCACACTTTAAATCATGTCATCTGACTAAACAAAAGTTAGCTTCATTTTATTCCTATGTTTTCCGTGCTCTTCAAGTTTGCTCCTCCAAACTAGCCCTTGATGAAGAACTAAATTATTTAAAAGCAATAGCTATTGACAGAGGCTTTTCACCCAACATTATTAATCAAGCAGTTAAAAAATTCTCATCTCAACACACTAAAAGCCACACTCTTATTTTAGGAGATTATAAAAATTCTGTTGTCATTCCCTTCTTTCCATCAATTAGCTATAAAGTTGCACATATTTTGCAGAAATTTAACTTTCGGGTTGTTTACTCTCCCATCAATAAAATTCCAACTTCTATACTCAAGGACCCCATTCCGGATATGAATTCCTGGGGTATTTATAGGATTCCTTGCCAGTGCGGTTTAATTTACATAGGCCAAACTAAGAGAGCCTTAAAATTTCGCGTCAAGGAACATGAGGCATATGTTAGAAAAAAGGAAACACAGAAGTCTTCTGTTGCTCAACATTGTTGGTCCGAAAATCACACTTTCAATTTTTCTGCTGCCAAAATTATTCAAAAAACATCTTCCATTGGAGAACTGGATTTTCTAGAGGCATTTCACATTCATAAAAATCTTTCTGTTCTAGTTAACGATCCTAATTCCAATCCAAATTTGCCTTCGGCTTTTAGAGAAATTATGTTTTAGTTCTGGTTTCGCCAACAGATGGCGCCACTTGCTTATTCTTGTCCAGGCTTTCTTATCTTATCTAAACATTATTTCCTATCTTGTTCATTTGCGGTTTTGCAGCTGAAGATGATGGTTCGGTAAAACCATCGAAACTAGTCCTGTGAAAATTTTGTAAATTAACGCTGATTTTTGTTGTTTGACTTCTGAATTAATATTTAAATATAGTTTACATTTGAATTTCTACCTTGAATTCTAGCATAAGTACTCGCGAATTTTTAACATGAGAAGTGTTTCCTGTTCATGATAATGAGATTAAAAATAAAAGGGTCTTTTACACATTTTTCAAGTTTCTGTTTCTATGTTTTAATTTTTGACGAACAATAAGTCGCTTTAAGTTAAAAAGGTTAGTCACATTTTTAAAGTGGCACAAGGTATCAAACCTTGTAATTTTATGTTAAATTATTTTAACTATATGTCAACGCGTCTAACGCATTCCCAATTCTGAAAATTGTCCGTTTGTGAAATCATCTTCTCTAAGTCTTCATTAAAATCGAAAGACGAGCTAAATTTCAAGGAAACAGCTACTAATTGCTGTGCCCATACCACCTTGCAGAAAGCAAGTATCTTCAATGAGCATGCGTGATGAGGTTTCGTTTTGTGTCAATCGTTGAGCTCAACGCAGCATAAGGAGAAATTGTCAACAAGCGTTTTAAACGCCTCTGATCACGGACATTTTCACACACTTGATGATTACCGATTCATCAAATAATTTTGCTTAATTTGAAGATTATCTCGTTAAGAATCGAGTTATTTCATATCTCTGCTACTTGTGAAACTTTTAACCTTTTTGGATAAAGTTGAAAGGAGCAGAACACATTCACATTGCTAGTATAGAGTGATCGAAGAAAAAAAAACATGGTTATATGTACATGAAAATTTTAAAGATAAAGAGTTATATTTTTTCGTGCAGTGTCTGAAATAAAACTTTGCTCTAAAGGAAGAGCAGAAAGGGTATTGATTTCTCCCAGGGGTGATTAAGGTGATTCTTACTTGTTCTTTCCCTGGTATTGTTAAAAACTTATATTTCCGCAATATACCCTGTACTGTAAGAAACGTATACTACGTTACTTCTTCACAGAATCGAACCCTGAGTCTATTTGCCTGAAGTCAACTAACCTGTCCACTAGCCTACTGTTGTGTTTTATCACATATTTAAAACATTTTAGTCATACCAAACTTAATGCTTAAAGCTTTGAATGAAGTCTTGATGGGTTCTTACTTAAATACATATTACTCAGAAAGCATCCTCAACCTCAACCTCAAAAGATGTCATTTGGCTACAGATACCGTTATCAAACTTAATTTAGCTTCTATAAAGTGAACGACTGGACCTTCTTCGTGAAATATATCGATTTCATTATTTTGTCGTCTAGCCTGATGTGGTTTTAAAGCATTCATTGCGCTATGTACGAATATCATTTCCAGAGGAGGAAGAGAATGAAAAACAGACATTTTTACCAAGTTCAGATGCTAATTAACACTAGAATTCTAAGTTTTTTAATTCTACTTGAGTTTTCCTTCCCTAACAAATTAAAAGCATAAAACTACTATTAGCACTCTCTCAGATAAACTCCAAGACTTCTTGTATGCAAATAATTTGCACTTTTAGGAAACGGCTCCTATCATACTCCCCTTTTTGGGGCTGTTAAACTTCTACTGAAATTAAAAAGTGTGTGTTTCGTTTGAAGCCATCCTCAAAACCATAGTGGCATTCCCGTAAATGTCGATAAAAATATGTACGTCAATAATTGCTCTGCTAAAAATGCTTTTCGTTTCAACAAAACTTTCAAGCGCTTTAACAAAGCTTTATCCTTTTATAATATGCAAGCAAGCTTTATACCCTGCTGAATAGCTAATACTTCTTACAGGATGTTTCACATTCAGAATGTTCACGTGATTAAATTAAGCGATATTTGGTATCTTAGATTACATTGATAAATATGTTTTGGAAATTAGAAAGATTATAACTGAATTTATTGATAGAAAAAGTAGACTGCCATATGATATATACAGCAATAAAGGTAGTAAAACTATGAGTGATCGAATGATTAATACGAACTTCAATGCAACATGTGCTCTTGAATAGTTTAAGAAGAATGCAAGAACTTTACAGGAAGTTGCTACAAATATTACGTTAATTTTCTGCAAAGAATTATGAATTAAGTGCGGTAGTCTTTATATTAATTCAAGTGTAAACAATCAGTTCGAGTCATTTCAGGTTATCCATATTTTTTATTTGTCAGCGAAAAGTTTTAATACGTCGACTACAGTTATTAAAATGACATTCTATGGATGATGTTATATATTCATGTTACACAGAAAGGAGCGAGAAATCTTGAAACAGTCATTGTGACCTCGTTAAGAGTTGAACACGGTATCCTCGTGATGCCGGATCTATATGTTAACAATTGAGTATGTTGCAAGAATTTGTTGAATTCCTTTAATTCATTTCTTTTCACGAGGAGAGTCGGAAAACGCCCAGTCGGCCAATAGTATTTCGGCGACGAATGGTCGTTCATCCTCTCAAACTTTGGGCTCCAAATATAGAAACAGGAGGAAGTGAGGAGTACTAAATCTCGAAAACTTCGCTATAATCTCACCGAAGTTTGAATACTGCTTGATCGTTCTGTTAAACCGATATACTAACAATCGCATCGCAAGAGTGTATGAAAAGAAAGCATCTAGTTTATTATAAATTTTTTAGCATTTTCTTGTTTCCGTCAATAACAGAAAAATTACGTTTGAGTTCATCTTTTTTAATACTTTCTTGACTTTTAATTTCTAGTTTGAGTACGATATTTAATATGCCATTAATTCGAAATACGTTTTCATAGTCTAGACTTTCTTCAGTATTAATAAAAGAACTTAGAATTTAGTAACCGTGAGCTCTAGCAGCTCATATAGGCCTTTTTTACATACATTAAAATAAGCAAGTTTACTTTCAACATTTCTTAATCAGCAAAAATTATAGTTATTAAATATACTTACGTCACCAGCATACTTCAGTTATTTCATTTTCATTCTACAGGTTAAGAGCTAATTGATTCTTTTCTTCTCCCTTAAACTACCTCTTATTAAACATACGAATCAATCTAAAGATCTCGTAGAATGTATTACTTTACACTTCAAGGAAGGATAACAAAATTTTAAATGAAGAACAGTGATGTTTGTATAAGTATACGAACAGCACTGCTGGAAACGAATTGCTCATTTTCCTCGACTTCCTAAGTGGCAAGTGAAAGCTTTTAACTTGATGAGAAGCCATTCTTTAATAGGCAGTGCTTCATTGCACTATTTGGAACAATTCAGAATTTTAAGTGCCTATCGACAGAAAACAGCTATTTATCACATTAAGTCAAATGACATCAACTTACGGATGCACGAGCGGGGAGTCACTCGAATTGACCCATAAGAGTCGGCTGTAATCGATAATTAATGTACGATATTTGTGACATCCTAAGTTCTCTGCATTCTTCGCATATCTTCTGCAAGTGATGTAGAAAAAGCTCCGCAAAATTGATAGCACTTGATGTGATTAATAATTCGGAGCAATAGAGAAGTTTAATGAGAATAAGTGAGCATAGTTGATAATGTTTCCAGTTCAACTGACGAAAGTGGGCAAAGCTAAGTAGATTGTTGCAAAATTAAACGTGATGCCTTTGAACGATATAATTGATAAAATTCGAACACTTTTTAAATGTTTCATTGAATCTATTTCTGGTTTGGGCTTTGCAGAACATCCACAAATCTGAGATTATTTTGGCTGCTGATTTTTGAACAGTATTCACATTCTACTTCGTTAAGTGTCGCTACTCTAACAAGTCAATACTCACTAATGAGAAACATAGTTAAATCTGCTTTATATTTATTTATTCACATAGCTCTAGGGGCATTTTCTAAAACTAAATACTTTTGGAGTGCCTCTGTATTTCTGCCTTTGCATTTCAGCTCTAAGTGGAACTTTCTAGCAATCCAATTGTAATGCTGTTTTTAAGCGAATAGCGTAAGCGAATAGCGTAAACGAAACGGATTCGTTAGCCTTCTTCAAATGAACAATCAGATATATTACACAGGTCTACACATAATTTTTCTGTTTTATCTGATTTCTGATTCATTTTGAGCTCCAGAAAAGTGTGCTTCCTCTATATTCCTAAAATGATTTAATCATAATTTTGTTTCCCCCCTCACATTACTACCAATTACTGCCACATTCATACTCGTAAGTTATACAAAATTTCACGAATCTTTCGTATAATTCTTAATATTACAACAAGAATGATTAAACTGGAGTCTATTTCTGTAATCAATATAAGTCGCATAAATTTAACTATTGTAATTAGAGCTATTTTAGTATTTTATATCGCAATATACAAATACATGACGCCATTTGAGTATTTTTTTCGCTATCTCCTATCGGTTCTTGTGATTAAAAACTTTGACGTCTAAAATCAAGAGTTTTGTGATTGTCATTTTACATTTAATGTTTCGATCGGCCTATTTTTCGAAGAAAGATATTCGACTTTTGTTTCCTGTTCTTTACTGAAAACTAAAGAATAAAAATGTAAACTACTTGTTTTTAAAACACTAAGAACAGTTTTAATCTTGTATGTATTTCTTGGGTTTCATTTAGATGTTATTCAGATGAATTGTTTAAGCATTTCAACAAACTAAGCTGTCCTGTCTTAACGTGTTCCTGTTCTGTGTATTGACCATTTATATACTTAAACTAAATTTAAAAAAACTTCCTACTTAAAAACATGTTACTTAAAATTCCGTTTCACTGTACCTTACTTTTAAATGAGTACTGATAAGGAATAAACCTTTTAAAAAGTTTAAGATTTTTGTAGTTGATTTACTTTACTCATTATTGAAAATTACCTCAAATTAGTTTAGGATTCAGAGAGAGTAGATAAGCGTTAGTCTTAATTAGTGACCATCCTAAGAAAATGAGCAGTTGGTTGTTAACGGTTTACGGCAAAGTACGCGATGAAAATTTGCTTTATAAAACGTTATTCGTGGAGATTTTGTGGGAAACTAGCTGTTAGTCATGTTATTTGAGAAAAAAGTTTTAAACGCTATACAGAAAAAACGCTATACAGAGCTTTAAACGCTATACAAGCTCGTATCCTTGAGAAAGGATACGAGCTTGTCTGGTCGAATTATCAGTTAATCCATTCATCAACTAGAGGTCTAAATTAATGCAGATGCAAACATATTAAAATGAACGGGCAAGTGGAAATACATACTAAGCGATTTCTAATAATATTTTCATTTTTACTGAAAGTTTGCTTCCTAACATACTCGTATGCTGAGAATAAAGTGTATGCTGATAAGTCAATAAACATACGTCTCCGAATTACTCGTTCTACTTAAATTTCAAAAATGAAATGTTAAAGTACGAAACCTTTACTCCATATTCAAGATGCAGGTCACAAAAAGAGACAATAGCAAGGAATCAAACTGAAATAACCATTGCTTAATGTTAAAAAATAATGGCATCTTAAAGGATTCAGTTCTACGACTTAATTTTGAAGTCTTGACAAAAATTTATGTACGACCATGAAAATACGTTTTATACCTTAATAAAATTCTGAATATCTGTATGCATAGGAATTTGAATACGTATCTGGGCAAATATCAAAGACTCCTAACCACTGAATCAGTACCAGCTTTAAAATAATATAGAAACGCAGTACACGCATGTTTTGCATTATATGAAAGTTTACTCGTCTATAACATGTAGGATCTTATTTCAGAATGAAAAGTTCCTAGACTGTACAGGTTAGATGTGTCGTTAGTAAAATGTACTGCATATCCTTTCAGATGAAAGCGACTGAATTGCCACTGTAGTGGAAAATCAGACTTAACATGTCTGCAATCAAGCGATATAGAACAAAATGGTCAATGTTGTACAGTACCATCTAGTTGCTATGAATCGACATCTAGATATGCACCAAAATATTCATTAAAGATTTCGCAGTAATTAACATTTTACACATTATGGAATATAATCTGTGATATAGAGCATTGCTTGCCCACACAAACTTGGTTATAGAAGACGTTTTGCCATATTTGATGACACTTCCCTTATATGCGAATAAATACTATTTTTTTACTAATTTTGGCGTATACACCGAATTTTTTAATCAATAAACTTGTCATCGGCTTTGTTATAAAGCTTTAAATGGTGAAACCATATCTCAAGTCAGAATTCTGAAGTTATTTAAATACATAAACTTGTAAGTCTCCAAATCAAAGGCGTGAGACTTATATTACTAGTCTCTTTGGGAGACGAACAATTGTCAGTTGGGAAAAAACCAAGCATAAAAATCTGTATGTACCCGTTAGAAGGCTCTCACTCTCATTAATTGCAATGGAGTATTATCATCACGTGATACTTATCGGATAGCTTTGAGAAGATCGCCATCAGACGCTTTGAGATGCTTTGCATGTTTTAAGCGATGTACTTTATAGCAGACCTCCCCATAAGACCTTTAATTTAAATGCATTAGACATTCCTTTCCTGTATACTGTGTATCAGAACATCTCATTCAGTTGAAACCACAAAAACCCTGAATACAGGACTGATGAAAACGCACGTAGATCATCACCTCGATACATAAGGTAAATTTTGAGCAAACATAACATTCGTTACGTATGACAGAAATATCATCATATTTCGTACTAATTTATCTATAAGCATGTTTTTGTCATAGTGATACACTCCATAATCTCTTTATATTTGGTGATGAATAACTGTTAATTATTGCGAGCTTTGGATGTTTATTCATTAAGTAACGATGCTGTATAAATTTGCAACTCTCCATTTTCTTCTTCTTCAGTTCGCTGCAGAATTAGATTGAATAACTTTCTGCATTAGCAGGTGCGAAGAACATATTCAAGATGAGCATCTAAAATTTGTATCTGTTTCTTATACGCTTCCAAAAGCAAAAATAAACTTGCTCGCAAACACACATTGCTTTCAAGGAAAACATTTTAGATGGGGAATCATTGGAGACGTTTTAGGTACATATAACTTGTAAACGTTCATTTAAATGAATTTTCTTTGCACTGAGTATCTAATTTCTTATCAAAATTACACATTCCATTTGCAAATTCACAGATAAGTCTCAACTGCTGGTGAAGTAGAAAATATACTAAAATACAACTGATGCAATCTTAATAGCAAACTAATATAATAAGTTTAATATCAGACTTTTGACAAAATGATAATTCATGTTGCGTATTTTTCACCATTACAGGACCTTTTTCAGAGTTTTAAAGTCAATCATAGTTTGCCCTTAATGTGCTCTTAATGTACATGATTTCACTTTAATTTTGTATTTTGAAATTTCTTGAAACATCTATTTATTATTTCCTTTTGGATTTAAATGCATGCTTGGTTCATTTAAGTAAGTAGTCATATACTCAAGAAACATTAAACCAACTCTGTGTTTCATATACTGTGTCTCATGGTCTCATAACTTTCCTTCACGTTTCAGAAATGCATCAGAAGAATAATCGTGCAACGCTGAAAAGCAGTTTCCAGCAAGCTGTTTAAAATCCTAGCTAATTTTCATATTTATAAAATAAATATATTTTCACTGTATGTAAATCAAGATAATTATTTAAGCTGGTAAATTAAGCGACATAGTTTAAGATTTTTTCTGACAGCATAGAAATTAATTTCCCTATACGGTAAAACCTATGAATATGATGTATATATTCCTCTGACAGCATAGAAATTAATTTCCCTATACGGTAAAATCTATGAATATGATGTATATATTCCTCTGACAGCATAGAAATTAATTTCCCTATACGGTAAAACCTATGAATATGATGTATATATTCCTTTTCAAATATGTGAGATAATTAACAAAAGAAGCCTAAACTTCCATACTTTCTCAACAGGCCTACAAATAAAAATTTATTCTTCTAATCATCAGATTTGCAGAACTGAATTTTGTAATTTAGGCACCGTAACGGTAAACGCAATGCACCACTGCCTTCTAAGAATTAAAAAAAGAAAAGGCTTATTCTATAAATATTTGTTTTCAACGCGAATCCAAATTAAACCTTTCTTTCTATAATATAATTTATTAGATTATTGCACACCCTAAACGTCTATAAGCCTAATGGGAGAGATGCCCTAGTAGAGGACTTTCTGAAAGAAATTAGCTTATATTCCCATTACTCATAAGGAAAAATCCATGAAAACGCGCATGCAACCAGCCCATTTGCCAGAATTTAAACGCAGGTGTTGAACGGTTTAATCCGCTTGGACGTAGATAAGCTTTCAAAAAGGAATAGCCGAATTATTCAGTAATGCTGTATGAAAACTAGGTAAAATTCTTTTTTGATTTTAAGTTAAACTTCATGGTCTAAATTCCCATACATTTTCTAAATCTGGATAAAGCCTTTGGAAACGCATTCTAAGCCTTTGAAAAATTCCAAAAAGAGGTGCATGGAAAATAATTTTTTTGAAAATGCTATCGAAAAGAGTCTATAAGTTTTAATTTAGAAGTTAAACAATACATTATTTTGTACCTAAATTATTCTATAAGTTATTAATATAAATTACATTAATAACATATTCTGTACAATGTAAATATTATAATATATGCGATATTTTTCAATCGCAGAGAGGCTAAAATTACGATTTAATTACTTGTAAAAGAGAATGAGAGATGATGGAAATTACCATGTAAAATATATACATTGAAGAAAAATATAGAAATTTACTTTAGTATTGGGAAAACTTTAGTAGAGGATTTAGTAGATATTTAGGCAAGTAAAACACAATATTACCTTGTTGTTCATAAAGTAAAGAAGCAGTCAATTAAAATTTATAAATTATAAAGAAAGAAAAGATCAAACAACAGAAAATTATCTGTGATTTTCTAAAAGGAATCAGTCGAAATGCTTGGTTTTTATAAATTTTAAGATGTACAGTGTAATATAAAAAACATTGTTGTGTAAAATCAGAAGTAAGAACTAGATTATGACAATAAAATAAAATCATAAATATATTTAAAAGAATATTAAGACCTGAACATGTGATAATTTTAACTTTTTAAACGGCAAAAACTTGTGAAAACATATAAATAAATAATTCGTAGATTCTAAATTATGCGAATTAGAAATTATGGTTAATAAGCATAATTAATATATGCTATATTAGAGATAATAGTTTTCAAACCACATTAATTGTAAATTTAGAGCAATTTATTTATCAGTTACTCGGAAGGCTTTTCACGTTTCTTCTCAAAGTCCTTTTGCAGTTTACTCACGTTTGTTGGAAGAGTGGCTGAATTGTTGCCTAGATTAAGGTAAAAGATAAGCTGTATTAATGAATTACTTAGTAAATTACTGTTTACATACCATTATTCTTTCGCGGGATCGACTAGCAGTAGATGCTGAACAGTAGCATGAAAGCTGTTATCAGATTGAATGTACGTTACAACTACTTTCGACCACAGAATTATCCACAGTGAGTCACGCGAATGGATCACGCATGGAGTTGTTGATTATTCAAAGTTTGAGTAATTAGAATTCAATTCTTTCCATCAAAGTATGTAGGCCTGATTCTGGAATTAATTTCGTGTGTGTTTAATTTTTTAATAGACTGTATCTCTTTTCCTTTCATAAATTAGTCATCTGTAAAACATAAAACAACTGATTATTTGATTATAATGAAATCCATTGTAATAATAGGTCATAAATTTTGTAATAGTCTACATTATATTCATTACATCATACTCTGTATTATATATTACAGATAAACAGAAGTTGCACCAAAAGAATAATATTGAACTGTAACATATCAGTGAGCATTAAAACATAATACCAATGAGCATAAAAATTATAATCAATAACATTTTTATAAGACAATTCTTTTTTGAATTTTCCGCAAAGTTATTACATCACCGCTTACTGGCTCCGAAATCAGTTACTATTTACTAATTTCCCATTTTTATTGAAGAGATTAAAACCTTCATAAATATTTAACTTATTTTATAATACTATTAACAAAAGCACTAAAGGAAATAATACAAGTATATATTGCTACGAATTTTGTGTTTAGATAGCTAATGTTAGTAGAATAATAATTAAAATTTTTTAGTTTCCCGTGCAATGCACCGCAACACGAATTTTAACAGAAAGCTATGCCGGAAAAGTGAACATACAGGAGCACATACATATAACATAAAAGTTTAGAATAAAAGTTAGTAACATAAAGAATAAAAGTTTATCTCGGTAATTTATATTCAAATTGAATAAATATAATTGACTATTGTGTTCTCTGTAACCATAATTCCATCCTCTTGTTGATTTACAGAAATCTCGAGAAACAAAGGAATTACTAAAACTCTCTGGTGACCGATTGAGAGCTTTAAAAAGCCGGAGAGAGACAGCTCAGTTGTTTAGTTAGCTGCTGTTGTTATTTTTGATCGGATTAGCTTTTTCTGTGCTGTGCTTTGCGTTGTAGTCTAACGTTTTTAGTAATTTAGAGTATAACTACTGATTATTTTGCGTGATATTGTGTACTTGTACGAATATCTCTGAGGGAAATTCAAACGTTTTGTTATATTTCTTGTGAGAAGAATAAATTTTATTAACCTTTTATCGGACTTATTCAATCTATTACGAACCCGTATCGGACGCAACAATATATTCTTCATTTTAGTGTTTCTATTTTTAGTAGGTTTTTCACATCTGTTTACAAAGACTTTTATAAAAATTTCAAATATGAATAAAATAAAATGCGTTTTTAAAGCATTAAAGATAAAGATTTTAAGTAAATATTTTAATATAAATAATTACTAAAAAGTCTTCTTTCTGTAACAAAGTCTTAATATTTTAATATAAATTAATGCAGCAAACGCTCGTTACTTCTTACATTTACTGTTTCATTAAACCCTAAATTTATTATTTTACATATTATAACTTTACGAAATAAGCTAATAGCTGGTTTTATACAGAATATTGTAGATCAAAGTGCCTAAAGGAAAATCTGGCTTTGTAAAACAACACTTAGATTTTCCTTCTTAGAAGCTAAATCAAAATTTTCATCCCTCAGGCTGGAAAACTAGAACCATGCATGTATTTCTCCAAATAGTTATTAATAACAACTTACGTAAATGAAGATCCATTAGAATAGATGTCTTTGTTTAGTCTAAAAATAATCCTTAAAAATTATGTTTACTTTTTTTTAATTGCTTTAATGTTTGGCAAGCTAAACAGCCTAAGGAACATACTAACTCTTAAATGGAATTCTTTTCTAATTGAATGTGCATCAGACAATATCAGAGCGTGATGATAAAAATGAAATATCAACCAAAAGAAACTAATTAGAAACTAACTAGACCCAATTTATAAGCTGAATTCATTATTGAAATTTTATAAAGCTTTTGAATTTTTAAATTATGGTTAATAATTATGCTTTTATATGTTTATGCACTGTTTTACAGAATCCCCCGATGTCACGAATAAAAGAAAGTAGTTCTTTATTAAAAGGAAAGATATTTTCATAATTTATTTATTTATACTTTTATGTCATTTTTATAATCTTTTATTAATTATACATTTTGTTTTTATAACTTTTTGTAGGACATTGATAAAATGAAATATTAAGTTGGTCAACTTATTTCGAATAAAGTTGGTAATCGAAATTGACCTTGCTCATAAGTAAACTGATAAATGTGGTCAACGTTTTCCCGTTTGCTTATTAATCAAATTTTTACTATAAGATAGTTCAAAGTTGGCAACTGCTAAGTACAAATAGCTTATTTTTTAAAAACGTCTGGTACTATAATATTACAATAATTTTTCCCACAGATATAACTCCAAACAAAAACTAATTCTCCATTCAAATACATAACCTTTCAAAAATCTAACTGACATTCGGATAACTTAGACATTTCCTTTCCAAGAATTTATTTGCATGCAATAATTATGCGCCCAGTCATAAAAGCTCCTATATGAGGGCTGCTTAGTGTACTAGAAGGATAGAAACTTCACAACAATACCCTATACAATACCAAATTCGCCAGCACTTACACGACAATCTCCTCCCGGCTTTGAAGCTGGCAAATCCGAAAGCCTCCGTGTCAGCAGTTTTACGCGGGGTGCGATTATGCATACCTACTTGTAATTTATTTTTCCTGTAAATTTATTAGAAAGAGGTCGGAATACAATTATACGAACTTAATGCAAGCTGTTTTTGCATAACAAGGTAGACAGTTTTATGCTGACAGCGTAAAGGTGACTTCGAGTTGAGAGTTCAATTGGTAATGCTTTATTATTTATGCTTTGTGATGAAATGCAGATTACAAGTCTTTTTACAATATTATCCGTTTCTTCGCACCTTTTTTATTTTTTTGTTAGATATTTATTTTTTTATAAATGCCTAAAGATTAAAATATTGTAAAGCTTCAGAAATGTACTTTGGTACTGAAGCAATATTTTAAGGCCTGCTAGCTGATTTTAGTTACGGAAACGCACGGATAGATACCTTCTTAAGAAATGGTCTTCGCGAAGGAATTAGGAGAAACTGGCTCGCTTTTGACGCCGTTCATGAAGAGAACCACAAAAGTGCCAACGTAGTAAATCTGTTAGGTGGAGTTCGAAATTTGATCGAACTACCAGCGTTCAATGCTATTCACTAAACCAGTGATTAGCAAGTTATTTTTGAAAGATTAGTTTAGTTGTTGTCTCTTTAATTTCGTACTTCTTGTGAAACAAATCGACATTTTTATTTGTCTAATTCTAATAGTAAATACAGAGCATGAGTGGCAGGCTTAGAACGGGCGACTCGTGGCCACCCACACACTATTATCACCATACCGCTAGAATACCTGAAAAATAGCTAGAGATCACACTGTTTGCGCCAGACGTGACAGTAGCAGTACGGTCTCTGCCGTATCTGAACGGACCACAGTAGAAACAGCGGCTCAGTCCCGTGAACGCAGCTAATCCCTCCCGTTGCCGCAACGTACAAATGTACAAAGTGATCGGATCGGGGCCAGTGCCAAATAGAAAATCAACTCTCAGAAGTTTCAAAGAAAAGAAAAAATTTTGATAATGTTATTTGCAAAAAAAAAATCATAGAAATTTGTTTTTAGTTTTCGATTTGTCGATGAAGATTCTTTGTATTACAAGCGCAGTTTGTTTCAAGCAATTTACCTCTCAGATTTAATAATTTGCCGACAAATTCATTGAACGTAATGCTTAGTCATTGCATTTCTGACTCGGTTTGATATTGGCACTATACGTTTCCGTAAAAAATATGAATTGAGAATTTACAAGAAAGAATTAATATTTTTAACTAAATTTAAGAAACTGTTCTGCGTAATAGAAATACATATGCAAAGAAGCTCCAAGATGGTGGTTGACCTTCCATGTTGTGTGAATTCTATGACATGAAAATGACCCACCGAACGACAGTAGATGAAATTGGCAGTTCGTCCTAAACCTCGTTCTTTGTAAACTACCCCGCTGCATGTGGTTTCCATGTTTTTCCTCCTATGTAATAGGGGGACCGGAAAGTAGCGTCGCTTTCTTACATTAAATTCAAGCGAATAAATTTGTTACAAGTTTTTATTTTTAATCAAGAATATAATCACCCTCGTTATCAGCAACCGTTTGCCATCTAGTATGCCGATTTCAATCCCAGACCGACAAAAATCAATTGGTTTTTGAGTAAAATATCTCGAGATGGCATTTTGGATATCATCCAAATTTTCAAATTTTTTGTCACTACAAAAATGTTGTAGGGATCGGAGGGTGCGATATCGGGCGAATATGGTGGGTGAGGCAGTACCTCCCACCCCAGTTCATTACATTTTTGCAGTGTTCGTCTTGCACAGTGCGGTCTTGCATTGTCGTGTTGCAGAATGACGCCTTTTCCGCTAACAATCGCCAGATATTTTTCGATTAAAGATTGATTCACTAGATCCAATTGTTTACAATAAAGGTCTACATTAACAGTTCTTCAAGGTTTCAGCAATTCAAAATGAACAATTCCGCGAATACTCCATTAAAACAACCAGAAGCGCCTTTTAGGGATGTAAACCCTTTGTAACCCCTATTAAAACTGCCTTTTGAGTTTTGGATTATCATATAGGACTTATTTTTTTGTCTCTACTAATCAAACCATCAAAAAACGGTTCTGTATGGTGCCGTTGAAGCAATACGTTGCATGTGATGGATAAGTTGGCTTTGTTCTTTTCGGACAGATTATGGGGGACTCAAACACCTGCTTTGCTTATTTTTCCATTCTACTTTAAATGTTCTTGCATGGTCGACCAAGGTTGATTAAGAGTGTTTGACATGGATTTGCTTCCACTTCTGCCCTTAGCATGTTGTTGTCGGCATGCGCAGAAACGACATTACTTTCCGGTCCCTCTATTAATATAAATACAAACAAGTTTCCCTTAAATAATTCTCCACTAAGGCAATCCTCCTGAAATTTCTGTGTCCTTCAAGCCCCTCGAATGGTGACGTAACCAATTAACCCAACTCTTTCTATGAAAAGTAGTTACAAAAATTTTGGAAAGCCATTTTTGATTTTGTACATGAAGCAATTTTTCCCTTATGGTGAAGGTAATTTTTTAAGAGTATGTATAATTTTAATGCAGTTAGCGGAATTCTTGGAACTTATTCCGAAGCGCAGAATATTTCTGATTTATTGCAATGAACATAAAAATGGCAAGTAACATTTGAAACGAGTCGTACTGGCGTAAAACTGTTGCGCAGTTATGCAAAACAGTCGATTCATGCACTGATGCCATCAGGGCTATGCATGTGAACAGATTTTGAATAAAGATGCTGTGATCTCATTTTCTTTAAAGATCTTCTTTTTGAACAACCCTCACAAAGACATTCGCTGTTTTGCTTAGATCTAATGACATATTTATGAAGTGGGAGGACTATCTTAGCTAACGTTTTTGGAGAAGCATCATATTTAAGACACAGGGTTCTTTACTATTTTTTAAAAAATAAATTAATGCTATGGGAACTCTTTCATCAAGGGGCTTCTCTCAATTGCGACTTGTGGAACCCTACAAATCAGCCTCTTCAGAGACCACTTTGCACTTCAGTTTTGTATTTTATTCATAAATGGGTATATAGAATTTTTAAGCAATATATAGACAAATAATTGCAATAGGGTAAGTACGGGATAGCTGCACTGACGGAGAAAAGTATTTTGAAGCATATTTTAAAAGAAGATAATATTCTATATGCGTCAAGTTACGCATACAGAGCAGCATGAAGACTTTCAAATAGCCACTTCTTCCTCGGTGAGCTTAACATTAGATGCAGTTGTAGAAACAATAGGTTATTTTAAGGAAGCAGGCAAGATGAAAAATGAGCAATCGCCTTCGCCGGGAATCGAACCACAGACCTCTGGAATACCGGCCCAGCGTGCAGACCACCACACCACAAAGACACGCTAGGAAGGTGGTAGAAATACCTTATACAGTTAACTGTTGGACACTAATTTTATCCATTTGTCTCTGGTTTCCTGCATCCAAATTATCTCACATATTATTTAATTCCCTTGCCTATGTATTCTAGAATCTTGAATGGGATAATAAAAAAGGGGTTGAAAAGTATCAATGGAAATATTTCTTCACACTTATTGCACGAAAAAGGTAATGGTATCTCAAAAAATATTTCGAATTTTATTGCTGTAATGCTAAAACGTCTAGGAGAAATACGGATATTATACCTTTAAGGATATATATGAAGGACGTTACATACTAACACGCTTTAAAATTATTTTAAACATCCTATTGATATAGAGCAATTATTCTGCGTAGCTGTTCACATGCAAGTACATTGTATCGTGAGCCTGTAAACTGCTTAAAATGCTTCCTTTTCATAGTGTAAATCTTTGGGGAATAATAACACCTCATATACTTGGGGAATCTTTCGACGCTATAACGTCAGCAGTTTAAAATTGATTGACGCCCCACTACATGCTAATTTCGATGACTTCCTACGAGAATGTCTAATAAATTAATTTTATCGATGCAACTTACTTATTGCTTTCGCATGTTGCTAAAATTTTTATCTCAATTCTTTTAATATATATTTTTTTTCTGAAAACTTCCCTACACTTATTTTAAATCCATTTACTTAAAAACAAAGCCTTTACGCAGTTACTGGTTTAGAAGCTTTCATGAAAAGGAAAGTCGCGTTTCTTCAGGAAAGGAGGAATTGCGTTAAATTTAGTGGTACTTCGGACGTAGGAAGCACTTTTTCTTTGCTCAATTGGGAAATGATATCACAAACGTTTCTCTTCTAAAAGGCTGGTAAGTAACTTTCTCAATTTTGCAAATTTTCAGATGGAAATTAAATCTAGAATGTAATTTACATTTGTGACTTACATCACTATTTCTTTAAAAAACGTTTGAGTCCAAAATTATTTAGGGAACAAATGATAAAATCGAATCCGCTTTTCTTAATCATCATAGTATGAAATTATTTTATAGTACTTAACTCAAATCCCACTAAGTGCCGCGTCAATAGCAGTATTTAGCGCAATCTCATTAACTATACACACGTTTGACCGTAAAAGAAAACATTAGAAGTGTTGATTTTTAATAAGTTCGATATAAGGGATTTACGTTCTTTGAATACGTACTTGAATATCTCCTGCAAAGCATTATTGATCTTTAGAAAATTTATATCCAAATTTTATGACAGAAGTGTTTTGTCTTTTCATCTATAAGTATGTATTATAATATTTATCTTCACTTTGATTACTAGCGACACAGCTTCATTTTAAGACAAAAATTTTTCAGGAGCTGTCTGTGTTTATGCTGACATTTCACTAGACTATGACAAACTTACAGTTAATTTTATTTGGTCGGCTTTATGCTTTCAAAGGTTATTTTTCATTTCTTATGACAAAACTCTTTGGTGTGCTTTTTAATTCTCTTAAACACACAGTGTCCGCAAAAGTCCTTACCCGGCTTTTATTTTCGTAACCTTTGATCGTAGACATATACTTCCAGTTATAAAAATGTTTTAGTAGTTGGTATTTTTAAATTTAAAGAAACTCATATTTAGGAAAATTTTATAGTCGCTATAAGAAACAGAACACAAAAGGATTGACTCCTGTACGACAAAAATTGACCGAGATATTTGATATAAAAATCATATTCAGGAGCCGAGCACAAATTGGAAAAGTTAAATATTTCCATTTATAAGTGACTTAAAAATAAAATATCGTTTAAAGAAAGGTTTTCGATATTAAGATATTACGTGACGAGCATTTCTATGCAGATTAAACATACGCCTTATGCAAGGGCATTTTCAAATTCAGACTTCTTGAAAGGATTTAAATTCGGTATAAATTTAAAAAACAAATTTTTACAAGCTTAAATATTAGCTTTTGCAGTTTATGGTATGCATAAAATTTCAACCAATATCGTTATTTTTCTAGCCTGAATAAATTAATAATGATTGCTTCCAAATGCTTTTCAAATATTATATTACGCGTTTGCTTAAGAAAGCTATCAGGTACTGAAATAATAAAATAATCAATACAGTGCTATCATTCTGCTTTGAAACAATTGAGAATACTTTCTGTAATTAAATCAAAATTCGATAATATTTTGCTATTGAAACCTGCTTATTTTTTAATATACAGGGTGGTTCAAAACTATATAGCAAAAATGTAAAGGCAGGTAGAGGGGACCTGAATAAGCAGATTTCGTATAGGAATGAGTGTGCGGTAATGCCGCATTAAAGCGCTAGCACGTAAAACAGTATGAATCACAAGAAACTGAAAAGACAACTAAAGACAAAAGAAAAAAATATTAACAGTTTACAATAGGTACTTGAAAGAGCGGCCACCAACAGCGATACAAGATTAACAGTAGCGGCGAATGGATAGGCCTACATTAGAAAAGACGTCAGGCATGTTGAAAACATGTCCAGCAGCAACAGACCAAGCGGGCAACAAGATCTATTGCAGATGTGACGGGACTGCCGGGTACAGGAGACCTTTAATATGAGCCCAAAAGAAGAAATCCAAGCAGGTTAAATCAGGAGAACGCGATGGCCAGGGAACAGACCCTCCCGGTCCTAATCAACGCTGCCCGTAGACAGCATCCAGATGTTTCCTGACGTTTCGGCTGAAGTGAGCTGGGGCTCCATCGTGCTTGAACCACATTCGTCTGCGAACAGCTGGAGGAACATCAACCAAAAGTTCAGGTAATATAGAATCGCTTCCTATACATTCTTTGAGCAGCTAATCCATTTCCTTGTGCAGCCCCATACATGAAATACATGTCGGCAAGCTCCGCATTGGTGTAACGATGCATGCTGCTCGAGATCTGTTAAGAAAATGAAGAATTTCGGTTCCGTTTACCGCTGTTTGCCGCGCATAGCTAGAATGTGAGTTCTAGTTTTTGCCGGCTGTCATAAAGTGTAGTTGCTTGAAGCGCTGAAAGTGCTCGAATGCTTGAGTAGGTCCGGAGACACGATAGGAGCTGAGTCTGAATGAAGAATTCAGCTAGCGCAGCGCTTTTATGCGTCATACTCATCAGCGTTCTCTACCGGTTCAATGCGGCATTACCGCACACACATTCCTATACAGAATCTGCTTATTTTTATTTAGGTCCCCTCTACCTGCCTTTACATTTTTGACATATAGTTTTGAACCACCCTGTATATAAAATGAATGAAGAAAAGAACTATTGTTATTTCAGAAACTGTTAAATGCATTAGATTTTAAAAAAAGGGTAATTAGCTATTTCTCCTTACATAAATAACGCTGCAATTGAACCAAAAACACAGTTTGAAGTCAATTCTGAATTATCATCAAAAGTCAATTTAGAGTATTGTGAAACCAATTTTTCTTTTAGTAATGTTACCAGTGGCGTTAAAAATATTCTAGCTTTTATCTCTCATATATAATGTAAATGTCACAACTGATACTTCTTTCAGTAGTTTTTTAGGATGCTCTTAGATTCTCCTTTTATCGTTATATATAAGAAGCCAATCACCTTAAAACACTACATAAACTGTTAGTTAAAACACTAAGCAATCACATTTAAACCATATTTTAGCACATATTTTCGTACTGAATGAAATCAAGCTCCATTATCACGGAATTAATGGGTGTTTCAGATATCTTGGGTGTCCATTTGAAAAACAAAATGTTAAACGGTGTTAATTGATCTTTTAAATATAAAAATCTTTTAAAGCCAAACTTTCAGAGCCTAGCGATACTAAAAAAGAAATAAAAAACTCAGGGAAATTTTCTCTCTATATACACTTTTTTTTGTGTGTTTGTTTGACTTGACGCATCTAATGTTAGGCTCTTCCGAGGAAGAAGTGGCTACTTGAAAGTCTTCATGCTCCTCTTGTATGCGTAACTTGACGCATATAGAATATTATCTTCTTTTAAAATATGCTTCAAAATACTTTTCTCCGTCAGTTCAGGTATCCCGTATTTACCCTATTGTAATTATTTGCTTTTTCATAAATCTATGTGATTTATAAGAAGTTTCTGTGAAGCATGTCTAAGAAGGTATAAAGTCGCCATCCTTTGAAATGCATGTCAGATAAATATGTTGTTCAACATACCATTCATTTGTTGTATTTTAGTAAAAGCTGTTTGTAAAATTGCGCCTGTATAGTGGTCATAGTTTTCCCTTCTCTATGTATTTCTACTTTAACTGTGTTTCTTACTCTCTAACTATAGCTACAATGGTAAAGCTGTTTTTTATTTATTTGTTAAATTGAAGTACAGCAATTATATATTCATAATTATATATTCTCAAATTATTCGTGGCCTCTAACGGTAGGTAGAATGGTAATAATTCTATCTCATATGTCGAAATAAGTAGTTCTAAAACAAATATTGTGATGATATTCTTTCGCAATAAATAGCTACGTTGAAATTTTTGTGCATTTTAAGCTTCAAAAATAATTAATAATAACTGCAAAAACAATTATTGTAGTAATAACACAAATTAAACTGTATAAGTCGTTTCTAAAGTGCAAGCAATGATACAATTTTTAAAAATAGAGTTTCTGGGTGTTTCATTTCAATGCTCTAAGCTGTTATTGCATATCTTGGCATATATTACTAAATGGGTTCTAACAGAGTATTTATAGGGCTTCACGTCGCCTATATATCTATTTAGAAAACTAGATGCCTAAGGAAAGGGGTGCTTTCGGGGAGGAACTTCTAAGGCTAAAATCCCCAAAACGCTTATGTATCCTAGCCCGAATTCACTAAATTAAGTTTAATGATAAAATATTTCTGTTTATTTTCAAAAAAATCAACAAGATTTATTTGCTGTGCTTTAGTGTTCAGGAACAACAATTTATTTAGAAATAGCCAAACAGAGCTAAATGCTTTAAATCAACTAAAATAGAAATGCCAATAAAGAGAGAGTTCTAGAAATATGCAAATAGGTTTCTTTTAGTTAAAGCTGGAATTATATATACATGAAATGCATGCATATGCGTTTAGATCGGTAAAGATAAAAAGAGCGTAGAAGTCCCTTTTTACGTCAACTGAGTAGTGTGCCTTGAATTCGGTTCTGAAGGCTAATGGAAATATCAATGAAGACTCGCATGAATATTAATGATGCCATTTTTACCAGCTTCGGGCAGTAAATTGCTGTCTCCCACTAAAGAATCCTGAATGACAGTCGAAGTTTTTCTGATTAAATATTCATGCCTGTGGTTGTAATAAAAGAACATTTGGGATCGTTAAAAGCCCGTTACCTTTCCCCTGTATTTATTATCTTTCAACTTTCTTCTTAACACTAGATTTCGTCACACAGATATTGATTTATTAATAATGAATAATGGTGATACAGGCTTAAAAAGAATAAAGCGAAAGCAAGATATATGAAGAGGATTAAAGTGGGTCAATTTGAATTATCCCTCTAGAGATCTCAGCAATTAGTGTTTTAAGTAGACGCTAATAATTGTTTGTAAGGGATTAGTGTTATTTTATCAAGGATATGAAATCATATTTTATTTTTGTATAAGTTTAACGAATACTTCAAGACAGGTTCCTTCATTACATTGACCTGACGTGAATTAATAACTTAAATTTTCGCGTTTATTTAACAAGCCAATAAAGTGCTGTATTGCTTATGATCTGGGAATATTTCCGAATTACCAAATTTGCGGTCTCTTTAATCTTTTAAACTACGCAGTGTAATGAGCTTTAATTAAAAATTAAGTAGTAATTTTAATTAAACAAAATATACTATTAATCAGCAATAAAATATACAATAGTATACTTTGTTGCTGATTAAAGCTTTTCCCCTTTATCCAAAACGATTTTAATAAATGCACTGCTTTTTTTTTAAATATTCTTTTCTAAAATATGGTTTTGGTTTGGTATATTTAATTACGGCAAAGCCTCGAGGGCTATCTGCCTAAGGGGAGGGATGCCTTCGTGGAGGACTTTCTAAGGGAAACTGGCTCGTATACGTGTTACACATGGGGAAAACCACGAAAACGTTCATGCAGCCATGCCCTCGGAAGGATTCGAACCTCGGACCGAACTACCAGTGTTCAGCGACTTCACCGCTCGGCCGCTGGTGGGCTCTTTCTAAAATATGAAAATTTTCATTTTTTCTTTTATAAGACTTCTGTGTTCCCAAGCATTTAGCCTCATAAAACACATACATCTAGTACCGACTTATTGCGATCTACGTTCGTATCAGGGTTCTGAAAAAGCTATTTCCGTAAGAAAAAAAATCTAATTATGATACAATAATAAATAAATACATACAATTATGAATTAATGGGTAATTAATTACGTTAAAAATTATAGTTACGCATCTTAATGTGTATTGAATTATACAATAAGAAAGACATCAGTTTTTTGTGCCATTCACTTAATACACAACAATTTAATATAATATAACATAAAAATGTGTGTAATATATTAAGTTTAAATAGCTGTGACTGCCTTCTTCAGTGTAGTTCTTTTGCGCCTCGGCAAATTAATTACATATTATGCAAATGTACAATAAGCATATTTTCTATGTACTGAGGAATCTGCTTAAAATACCAATTTCTTGCAATGTAGATATATCTAGTGCGTACTTAAATAGAATGTTACTAATTTTTCTTATGTAGCCACATAGGAAAATCTATGTACATCGTGTCCATGTAGTTATTGTGCAACCAATATTTTCTCAAATGTTGGTCGAACTTTCAGTTAGGAAAATATTTTCAATGACGTAAATATTCATATTATTGCATGTTTATGTTTCAAAAATTTCAATTTTGTTAAAATTATGAAATCTAGTTTTTTTATATTGCCTCCAGGCTCATAAACACTGAGAAACTTCAGCAACTTCTCTGATTTTGTCTGCAATTCCGCAAAAATTCAACTGGGAGACATGAAATTCATACTTCAGATGCTCAGTGTAGTGCTAAAAAAATTAGGAAAGTATAGTAACAAAACTCTGAATATAATGCATACAGTACCGAAAGAATAGAAAAAGCCTTTATTGACAGAATGGCGTTGATACAAGAAAACTGTCTGTCCTGCCTGTCTAACTAATATTTGAACTAATATTTGCAATATCTTTAAAAGGACATAATTTTAACGTCTAATAAAAGTATTTTAAGAAATTCATTGATAAGTTCGTTTTTTTAAACGAGAAACATAAAACATTCTTCTAATTGAAAATATTTTCTTAAGTAAATTTTTATTCATTTGATGACATTTATGTTATAGGCTTTTATGTAGCTTGAAAGCTTGAGTATTTAAGAATTATTCTTCGAGAACTTCGTGGGTATGAAAACTGACTTACTGCGATCAATAAACTTCCGAGAAATTGCCATTTAGCGCTGGATCTGTCAATGGCTAAGTGGCCGATGCCTCGGAAAGCTGGCATTTTATCTCAGGTTCTGTTACCTGCAACTTTCAACGTTGGCGTAACTGCAGGGGCACTTTCAACGTTTTCTTCATATGGAATGCAAGAAACCTTTTCAAACCTTACACTAAGGCATCGTTTTCCTAATCTGATTTCTAAGGCATATGGCTATGATGTGCTATGACATAGTTAATTAAAATGCCTGATATCATCTGAAGTTAATCTGATATCATTTCCAAATGTAGAAGGAAGAATTGTGGTATATCATTTATTAATTAAGATGATATGACATTATATTCTACTCTCCGCCTCCAATTAGGAATATTTTTTCACTTCTTAAATTATTAGGAAGTTTTTAATAGCATAAAAATTGTCAGTTCTTTAAACTTTTTTGGGACGAATCTTAATTCATACTCCGTTTATATCCGCTGTCAGTTTTCTGAAGAATCCATAATTTAACTGCCTTTTTTACAAGAATAACAGCATATATCTGTGCATTCATTTTAAGACAAGAATGACAATATTATATATTATTGCTCATTAAAAGTAGTGTAATAAAATTTTAAATTTAAAAAAAGTATTAGCAGGGAAGTTCATTTGTAAATATAAATATAAAAACTTAATACTTTTTGCAAAAGGATGAGACTGTTGTGAGTAATTATTTTTGTTGTAGAAATGAAATTGTTTTGTTAATTTTTCTCTTAAGAAAATTTTTATCTTCCATATTTGATGTCCTAAAAATAGTAAAATTTCATACAAGTCCGATTTGCAAAATACGCTCTTCGTATTTTATTTTATAATATATGTTAATAATTGACTTTCCATTTATAAACTAATGTTATCAGGTTTAAAGACTACTCTAATATGTTCATTTCGACATAACATATTCATATTCATAAAGAAATTTTTCTTTTCCATTGATCTCGTAAACCCTAAAATTAATAATCTTAAAATTTTTTCAATCATTTTCTTTATGTTGTTTTTAATCATATTTTTTAAATAAAAACGGCAGAAAAATCATTTCGAATTCCATTTTTATTGTTTGTAGCATTAAATTTGGCTTTCATATTTTCTAAAAGGTCTATTTAAATACCAAATTATCACTTCTTTCTCCTGTTATCAGAAACTTTCGTAATATGCTCACCCAAATCTGGTTGTAAATTATACCGTCTTCTCGGGAACTTTTAATTCATCTCCAGATTTCAATACCACTAAACTAAATCATAGTAGAGAACGTAAATTTTGTTTCACCGCTGTGAAAGATTCTTACTTTCAAGTTCCAAAAACTTCAATTACATTCGTGCTGCTTCAAGTATTCCAGCAATGGGACCAGACACAAATGCTAATCCCATAATTAGTATTCCTACTATTATTTTAACAGGTGATCGAAGGTAAGTATTATAGTAAGTACAACTATAGTTTACGTAATTCTTAAGCTTTAAAACTTTAAAACTTATATTCCTAAAACTTACTGAAAAAGTGTTTAGACAATAAAATTGGTTCAGTTATTATCATATCAAAATTGTGTACTCAATTGTAAGAGTCTCAAACTCTTAAATGAAAGCTCTTTTATCAGTATCTGATTTCTTTAGCCGTTGTTCAGTTGTTCTTTCAATTGGTCAAAAATTCGTTAACATTTCAACTATTACTAATACTTATTTGGTATGCATACCATTCCATAAGTTCACAATTTAAGAATCAGATTTTTCCTTCCTGCTGTTTTTTCTAACTTAGAATGTATTCATATCCATTAGCCACAGAGTTAGTCACCAGAATTTACATTTATTTTCTATAACACGCACTGTACAAAATTTCGCTTAATTTGTTTGTAAATTCTGGAATATTGTCCTTCTTTAATCGTGATTTTTTAATGATGTGTCGCTTTTGCAAATTAAGTTTTTCAGTTTAATTCTTCGTGACAGTTTTAATTACACTATTTGAATGCAAACTCTTTAAAACATTCTCTAACTCGCTCAGTTTACTGCAGCTTCTCACTCACAGAAGGTAAGAAAACCGAATTAATAGATTGCCAATGATTAATTTCGTTCCACATTTGAAAACTTGACAATAAAAAGGGTTCTCAGAATTTCTGTAATAGGTTCTCTCAACCAATTATTTTAGAACATTTGCTTAAAACTACAAGATAGTACTTCTTGGTTACTTTAATTTTTAGGACGCGGCTTGTACACAAATCCCCATTAAAAGTGATAATGCTCTGAAAAGTGTAGTTTATTTTATTTCGCAAAATTAGTAATGCATTATCTAAACAGTGCAGTTAATTAACCTAATTATTATAATTTAAGTTTTATGTTGTTATTGTTTTTCTTACGGAGTAAGTTTATTGCTAAAATTTCAGACTCATCTGCAACTTTTCCGGATTATAAAAATAATACTTATTATTTCAAATTGCGGAAAAATAAATTTCAAAAATATTGCTTCATGCTTTACAGATTGTGAATGACATCAGCATTAAAATTCGACTGTAAATAAAAGGGAAAGTCCTTATTAATAACAGTATAAAATATATTATTAACTATTTTATCTAAACTGAAATCACTATAAATGCTGTTTCTTAAGAACTTTAATCCAGTATATCGCGAAGGCTAGTAGCTATGCCCTTTCAGTTTGCTCAAACAAGAAGCTAAAATAATTACGTTTTTTAGGTCTTTCCAATGTTCTGCTTGCCGAAATGGTCTGTGGAGTCAGAAGACTTTCTAAAACGTTCGGAATCTTAAATAATATGTGTTTTCAATGATATCTGTCGAGGTAAGAATTGTCAAAGAATATCTCTAATCGAGGTAAGAACTGGTTTCAATACTAATATTTGAAAGTATTTCTTTAACACAATAGAAACAATTTGAAGCTCTATTTAACAATTTAAAATCAGTTTAAAATATTAAAAAATTGTCACGCAGATAAAAATAATTTTTGGCTATTCATGCAATTAAACTGCGGAAAATTTATTTTACTGAGGAAATGCGGCTCATTTTTTTAACTCTCATCAGAACAATGCGAAATGGCTTAATGGTAAATGCTTTGCGTACCCTCTCATTCAGTCAGCTTCTCCATTTCTACTGCAGAGAGTTAATTTTGCTAGTTAAAGGTTGCCTTTGCTTTTCCATCAAATCTCACTTCAGTTAATGTCCAAAAATATCACGCCTATGCTATCGCACACCCGTTCATTCGTTTCGTGTATAAAAACTGTCAAGTAAGGATAAAGCGCACAGCCGGGAAGTCTTCATTGCGATCAAACGGAAGAGAGAAGCAACAGCAAATATCCAAAACATAATATAACTGGTTAATTAACATAAAGGAGCCTTACAATATAAGTTTCTTGTTTATATATTTTCTTCTACGTTTCTTATCTACGAGCATAGGCTCCAAGAAAACACAGTAGTCAAACGACGAATAAAAAAGCAATTTCTTCATTAAAAGAGTGATATAATATGTCCCTAGAAACTGAGATTATTTAGAAACTTCTACTACAGAACTGCTCCGGAGTGCCTAATTTTGTTTTCACTTTATAGGTTGTTTTAACTGAGCCATTACCTTATTATTTTTAACTTTACTGTCACTTTTACTTCTGTAACTTCCCACCGAAATGCAAATTAGCTAACGTGCATAAGAACAGAGTTCATGAAGTTATGTGAAAGCGCTTGGCAACGACAGATGACCGTTCTAAGAACTATTTTCGCTCTTTTGCCCAGCTCTTAGATTTACCTGAAATGGCTTTAGTCTTTGATAGTGGTGTTGCTTGCGTGATTCGAGGAGCCTGAGCCGAAACTTGCAATAGGACCTTTCCGTATGAGTTGTATACTTAAAAATTAGCTAAGTTTTATCTTGATTTTTATGCTGTGTTAATCACGCAAGAAACGGTGACTTTCTCTGTAATTACAGAGTCATGTAAGCTGTTGAGCTGAAGTTTGATAAAAAGTTTTCCTTTGAACATTCCTCTGCGTTCGGTACTATTACACCGAAAGACTAAGATGGAAAGATAAGTCGCCTGACTGTGTACACGGAGCCAGAATTTAGCACTGGTAGTTTGATTACGTACAACTTCAACTGCTTTGCTAATCTAAATGTGCATAAATTCTCATAAATAAAATAAGACATTCTCCTCCGATTCTCTTTTAAAAGTTCAGTCTTTTAGTTTTTAGAATGAAGCTAAATAATTGACAATCTCGTAAGAGCATCGAAGTCAGTATACATGCGAATGTTTGAATACTTAATGAAATTTCAAAATTTCTCTTTAATATACTGCTTTTATTTCATTTTCGAAAACTAAGATATTGCACTATTTTTAATTTTTTTTTCATCTAATTTTTAACTAATGCAAGTAGAAATAAAATAATTTGCAAATTCTTAAAATTAAATTTTTGAGCGCCTGATTTGATTAGATGTTTACCAGTTTCGCACAGTAATTCAAATGAACATAATCTTGCATACTTCTGGATATGTTCCATAACTATTAACTTTTGATTAAAAATTAGGTGATACTTCGGCGGGAAAAGATTTCTTTTTAATGTAGGTTGTTGGAATCCGTTTTTGCATGTTTTTTAACTTTGCATTCCGAATTCTTTTGTACTGTTCTTATTACGTAGTTTTTACACAGTTTTTACGCAGTTTTTGCGCCATATATACACAGTTTTTACACAATTTATAGTCTGAAATATTACTTGCTATTTTAGAGTTTTTCGAAAGCAAATGCTCGTTAATTTAAAGCTATATTAGCATGCAATAACTGGAAAATTTTATCCTTTCTTTTCCATTTCATAAATAAAGTTTTAAGGCATTTCGAGAAATTATGGCATGGAAGCCACTTCTTCAAAAGACTAATATGTAGCATATTTTTAGCATATTGAATTATTTATATTTTAAGATAAATTTGGAAAAATTAATGCAAACGATTCCTTCAAAAGCTATATTTTTTCCAATGAAAATTAAAGAGAACATCTTTATTTACGACATTACGTAACTCCATTTACATAACATTCATGGCTTCAATTTTATATTTTCATTTTCTCCTTAAATATAAAATTGTTATGCTGTCAGGGAAAGGGCGATTGGTTTATTGATTAAGGTAAAGCACATTATGGCTACATTTCGAAGGGAAGAAATGCTTTCGTGAAGAACTTTCTAATAGAAACTCACGCGTATTTTACGCTACACATAGAGTAAAATCAAGGAAAAGAAAAAGCACAGAGAGAAATGTTTCATTTTCTTAATCCTTGAAGCACCTAACGACGAATGTCTGGAAAACGACTCGGTAGAAAGCATAAATGTAAGATTGGGTTAAATGAATTTTGTTCGAATTATAAGGCATTTCTCCAGCCTTCTTGGCATGCCTTCGTGGTGTGGTGGTCTGCACGCTGGGCGTGTATTCCAGAGGTCCGCGGTTCAATTCCCGGCGAAGGCGTTGCTAATTTTTCATCTCGCCTACTTCCAAAAAATGCCTAATGTCTCTATAGAGTATTAAAATATTGTTTTCGGACCAATAAAATTAGCTGATACACAACCGTATTTCAAAGGCGCCATAAGATGATCTTAACAGAATGATTATTATACCCTCCGTACCTACATTAAAACAGCTTAGAATGTCGAGAGAGAATTAGTACCACGCAAAAACCGATGTCATTCTGCATCATTGTCCACGACAGTCTTCTTCTATTGCAAAATAAATATGACTTTCTCAAAACGAGTCTAGTGAACCCCAAATTCGGGTTTCTTAAACAATTTTCTGTAATTGCTTATAAACTTAAAAGCAGAATTTAAAATTTGAAAACTAGATTCCGCTCCTGGTTTCTTACAAACACGCTCTTAGAAGAATAAGTTTCCTTCGAAAAAAATGAAAAAGAATCCTGATTCTAAGCCTATTACACCATTACATTGTTAATTCTTAATGCTGTTCTAACGCACAGCGTGGTTTCGTAAATTACGCAGTTGCACGTAACCTTAGACATTAGTTTCATTCCCTAGAAATTTATACGCCTAGTCAGAGGGTAAATGAGTAAGGGCGTTCACGAGAATCGTGATCTGGAGCGCTGTTTATATTTCTATAATAGGCGAGTCACGTAACAATCTGTTCTGTATTCTAGGAAATCATAGAAACTTAGTAATACTAAATTTTAAATGTTTGTACTTAAAAGAGGTGTGAAGTTCTTTAATACTCTTTTGAGATATTGTGCTTTGAAACCATTAAATAGTACTTTGCATTTTAGAAATTTTTTGTCTATATATATTTTCTCTTTTCTACGTTGATTGCGATTCAACATGAGTGTATTTTCTGCTTTTATTCTTTTCATAAGTAATATTTATAAATAAGAAAAAATAAAAGAAATGAAACAAACTAGTTTTTCGTAAACATTGGAACAATATGGAAAAGGAAATATACAATTCTCTCTTTGATGACGATACAATAATAAATCATTTCTACTCTGTTCTGAGCCCCAACAGTGGCTGTGTAGTTTCGAACGTACTGGTAGTTTGACCTGGTTTCGAACTCAAGCGAATGGCATGACTGCATGGTTGTTTTATGAGTTTTTCAGTATTTCTAACGTGAATACAAGCCAGTTTCGCTTACAAAGTCCTCCAATAAGGAATATACATGCCCTTAGGCAGATAGACCTTGTGTGCTTTGTCATATTCAAATAACCTAAGCTAACTTACTCTGTCCTCAATCATATTTACACCGGAAAACTGGAGACATTCTCAAAGTCAGTATAATGTTTTCGGAATAGATCTCTCACCAAAATATGGTAAACTAAAGTTGTTAGATAATGTAAGCCTAAGGGGATCTTATTTCTCTCTAAAATGCATTAATTGTATTAAGCATATCTCATTACTTAATACAACGTGTGTATAATGTTCAATACGTATACAACGAGCTTCAAATTAAATTTTTGTTTTCTTATTATGATTGGACGTTACTACGGAAAACAAATTATCATACATAGTCATTTACGTACATATTTGTAAGTTAGAATGTTTTGAAAAAAATTCATTTTCATTCCTCATCTCTTTTTATTTCTTTTTCAGAAGCTCAAAGATGAAAGTAAAAAGAACGGCTTGACTAAATTATATTACAACATTGCTGCATTCTGTACCAGAATATCTTAAGTTTTTCCTTACAAGGTGCTTCCGGAATTCAACTCATGTGACAAATTTTCGACATATTTTAAGACAATGGAAAATTCTATGTACGCTCTTTACACGTATAAACTTTCCCAGAATGCCCTACAGATTCTGAGTTGAAGTTTCCATGAGGATTTTTCAAAATAAAATATTAAAACAAAATATAGCAACAGGATTAAGAAAATGAAAGCAGTGTCTGGCAGTTTCATTTAAAAGCAGATGATTGCATCTCAAGACAATGGTACGTCGAAAAAGAAGGAGGTTATGTAAGCTGGTTTTAACTTTTTGTGCAGCAGTATTTTGTATATGTATGCTTTTAAGAGCTCTTGTGACGACACTTGAACTTCATGCCTTTATTTTGATTACGGAAGATGATGATGGTGCTACTAAGATTAAGCCTGGAATGGTAATGCAGAGACATGTGAAAGTAAGTTAATGTTAAATATTTGCTTCAGTTTTATTTAAATTATAGCTATTATGATAACATTTCTGTGTGCCGACGCATTCAAAATAATTGAGGAGCAGTTGTTCTTTCGTGTGAAAGATTTCTAATCGTTTCATGTCACTGTCTTAGATTTCTGTTAATTACAGTTCTCGAATTGTTCCGTCATCAGGGTAACAGATATGGGTTTGTTTTATTTAATTAATAAATATTATTTATCACAGTTAACTTTGTGTATCAAGTACTATACAGAGTGAAAAAGTTTTAACGCATGCAATAATTGCTATAGTAAATCACAACCATTAAAAATTTTTACTTTTGATTTGAAGCACGGCTACATTTCTTATGCACTATGTGTCTCCAGACACAGTTGATGACAGACGAGTTAATTAACTCTCTCTTGAAATAGAAATTTTCATGTATTAAAACTAAACACAAAATTTCTCAGGCATTCAGTTATGATTTTTTGTAGAAAGAAATCATGAAAATATTAAAAATTTTTTGCCATTGCCGAAGAGCTGTAAAAAGCATTTGGGAGATTGAAGAAGAAACTGTAGAAGACAATACCATTACCCATTCGCCTCATTAGTTATATTCTAAACATGAAAATCGTGTAATTTTTTATTATAAATCTGAAAGTAATATATGGAATGTAAATTTTATAAGCATGTATTTATGGCATTATAACATAAATGGCTAACCAAATTAAAGAGTCTAGGAACACAAAGCATTCATTATAATTATTAACATTTCTAAATTTCCATACTTTTGAGAACTTTCACTTGAATTAACGTATTTTGAATAATTACAGAATTTACATTTTTCGTAAAAATGATTCCACGAATACCTAAGAAGCTTAATTTTATTAATTTATGGATTTAAATATGCCTAAAACTGAAACCATTAGTAAAATTAACAGTAAAATTTAGAGTTGTAATAATGGCAAATCAAAAATACATTTGAGGTATAGAAATAATTTTATTCGGAGATTTTATTTTTTAAAACCCAAATATACAGTTATATTGCTGGTAAATTAGTAACAATTACACACTATTGAGTTCTGCAACTGAATTAAGCAGCAAGCACAGAATTCTATGTATGCTTCTAAGTTTAAAGGACTTTCAGTTTGTTCAATCACATAGTTCCAAATATTACCACTGAAACAGTTGCACTCTTTTAAACTTGTCAATAAAATATGGCAAGTAAAATCTTGTTGTTTATAAAAATGAAATTCAGGTTTTAAATAACGGAATTTCTTTTCTTTTAATTCCCTTTTATTATATTACTATATCTATGTTATTCTATATTTCTGGCCACTAAAACTGTTACGCCATTTAGAAAATTTACAACAAACCTGAAATTTGCAAGAAAGATAGAATATGCTGGAATATGCAGATACTTAGAATTTCACAGCTTGCGCACATTTACAGGTAAAAATACTGAAACCTCGAAGCAGTATAAAAAATAAGATTAAAATGCCGACTTTTCATTCGGAAACGCGTTGATGTTATTTTTATATCATAAATCATTTTATGCCTCGTGAAGAAAGAATTCACAACAGCATGTTTCAGAATGCGTTTGCATGTGAATCGTAGCCTGCGTAGACTGCGAATAATCGTTCTGCGCAACAGCTGTTAGCGTTGGTTGAGATCCCAATCCAATTATACGTATGAGATTTTGGAATCGATGGATCCAGAAGGACCATACAAAGCATCGTGTTGGTTCTTGAATCAGAAAATTCATTATTTTTTCTCCTCAATATATTTTGCGATAACATCAGACTACTTCTCGAATTAGCTTTTGAGGTTTCGTCAAATACGCAGTTGGTCCATATTTTGGACAGAAGTTATATGGTGTAATTTGTAGGCGCAACAATGTTTTTAAAAATCCCAATACGTTTAAGCGTACAGAAATAAATCTGAGTTATTGGCCGTCGTAAAAGCGAGTTGTCGTAAATCGAGGATTACTTGTATGTGTATGTATGTTTATACCAGGTGACCCAAAAGTCCGTTAACACTTGAAAATTCAATAATTCACTGAATAATATAGGTAGAGAGGTAAAAACTGACATACATGCTTGAAATGTCATGGGATTTTATTGAAAGCAAAAACGTTCTTAAAGCGGCCAACAGATGGCGCTTCCTATGATAATAAAAACAATAATTAGCATAGCAATTGAGTTTTATCAGACTATATTCTTTATAACGAATGTTCGACATGCCGGCCTTCATTCATCAACAATAACTGTATTCGAGGGGCAATGTTGTGAACAGCACAGTACAACATATCTGTAGGTATAGTGAGAAATTGCCGTCGGGATGTTGTCTTTTAACATCCCTAATAAAGTCGGACGATCGAGGTAGACTTGCGATTTTACTAAACCCCACAACCAATACTCACAGGTATTGAGATCTGGGGACCTGAGAAGACAAGCATGACAGAAGTGCTGGCTCTGCACTCGATCCTCACCAAACGATATGTACAAGAGATCTTTCACAATTGTAACAATACGGGGCGAAGCACCATCCTGCATAAAACTCATATCTTCACACAGGTCCCTTCATAGCCATATGGCAGGTTTCGCCTGATAGGTGGGCTGGGGGCCAGTGCTTAGAACTAACTAACTAACTAACCTTCCAACAGGTGTTTATCAGCTAGACTAGGGATGATGCGATTCTGCAACATAGCAGAGTAACCTCGTATCCATCACACTGACACTTTGAATGGAAGAACATGCATTTTCTCGAAGTAAAAGAGTCTGATCGCGATTGATGTGATAAATCCACATCACACCGTCACGAACACCCGGAGGCGAGGATAGAAAAGTCACAAACTCATGAAAGGACTGATCCCCTCTCTCACTACAGTTCATTTCATACACGATTCTCACGCAGCGTCACTGACATTTTGCTGCCCATCGCCAAATGATGGCCATTTTCGCAATTTTTTTTTCTTTCATAAAAAACCCCATGTCATTTCAAGCATGCGTGTCAATTTTTAACTCTCTATATGCAATATTCCGTGAATTATTGAATTTTAATTATATATATTCCTTGAATTATTGAATCTGTAAACTCTTGAATTGCGCTATTCTCGCCATTAGGCTTGTGACGCCGATCTTAAGTCAGAGCCACCTTGAGCGTTACTTGGATTGGGTAACCGTTAGGCTAACTTACTATTACGTGGTTAAGTTAAATGCTTTATCTTTGGTTTAAGCCCTAACTATATAAGGTATTTCTCCCGCCTTCCTAGCGTGCCTTCGTGGTGTAGTGGTTCTGCACGCGGGGCCGGTATTCCAGAGGTCCGTGTTTCGATTTTCCGGTGAAGGCTAACTTTTCATCTTTTCTGCTTCCAAAACACCTAATGTTTCTACAGTGACACCCGAAAAGGGTGTTGGAGGAGGATTCTCCGCACCCAGGATTTGGCGATTGGGTCCCCTAAAAACCCCAGTCTTCCTTTTAAAGGGGGAGTATATAAGGCATTTCTCCCGCCTTCCTAGCGTGCCTTCGTGGTGTAGTGGTCCTGTACGCTGGGCTGGTATTTCAGAGGTCCGTGTTTCGATTCCCGGCGAAGGTGTGTGCTAATTTTTCATCTTTCCTGCTTCCAAAATACCTAATGTCTCTACAACTGTTGGATATATATTTTGTAAACGCGAGTGGTGCCATCTGTTAACTTCCATTTGAGTTGAATAAAAGATCCTTTACACTTTTTTTCAGTATCCTTTTTCAATGTACTAAAGGGTTTAAAGACTTAGCGGTAATTCATGTAAAGTCTTGTAATATATTTCATACATTTTATGCTTACAAAGAAAACGAAATGCTATCTTTTATATAATTCATTCAGTCTCGTGAACCTGCAATAGCTATCATAACCTTTCTAGTATTAAAAAGTGAAAATAAATGTCTAAACTACCTTTTTAAAAAAAAATTAAATAAACTGTTGCGGAAACTACTTAGAATCTAATTTATTAGCTATACAGAAAATATTCCAGTGTATAACGAAACATGTTTTTTTATCTTAAAGACAATAAAATAAGAGCAGGTTTCTGAAATACCTGATAAGAATAAAAATAATAATTATTCTCAGACAGTTACTGAAAAAATAAATAACTTTGAACAAAACGAAATTCAGTTCAATATCATGATATCTGGGGGCAAAAATATTTTCAAATATGAAAATGGCCTAAAGGCTTTTCAATAATTAAACAGATAAAAAATGTGATGTTGAAGTTGTACAAATTAATTAAACTGTAAACAATTGAATGAAAATAAAACTGTCATTTCATAAATCATATGTATTTTGTTTCAAAGCTGAGAGAAAACAAAAAGAAGAAACTTTCAGCAATAACTTTTTTATTTTTGGTACATTGATACTTTGTTGCCCAATAAAGGAAGCTAAAAAAGAAATTTAATTAATCTCAGAAGATTTATCAATAGCAAAACATTAATGATAACGATATTTTCAATGCGAAACAATTTGCGAAAAATTCAAAGTTTTCCAGTAGTTTTTTAACCAAAAGTAACTTTTTAACAAACTCCTAAGCACGATACTTTAACATTTTTAAAACTTGCAGTGTTTGAAGTATCAAAGAATCAATTGTATTTTTATCAATTCTCTTCCAGATCTGTTTAAAAAATATTTTGCGGAAGTGTGAAAAATATTTTATTTTTCTTCCCGTTCCTTTTATGTGTAAAGCACATAAGTGCCTAACTAACCCTTTTTGCCATGAATAAACGAAGTTTAATAGCACACATACATTCATCGTTAAAGGATTTAGTTGAGAAAAAATATAGGAAAGCTATTTTTTAGCACTCAAAAACACCAAAGTGAATTCCCCCCCCCCAACGTTCCTTGTGAATTAAAAAACAAGGTTTTGCTAAAATTCCTCGTTCAGGAATGAAAAAGATTTTTCTCCGCAGGGAACGAATGTTAAGGAAAAATAGAGCTTAACTTTGTACGATGCGCTCTGTCACCTTTTATGTTACTCATCTCCAGTCACGATGTAAATACAATGAAAACTTCATTGTGGTCAAAAGTGGAAAAATGTGTCTTTAATTATTGAAGCAAACATAGCAGTTTTGCGATTTTATTTCAGTGTGAATACAAGACAGTTAGAACAGAACTAAACAAAACAGATAAATCACTAAATGCTGGTAATTCCTTTTGACTGCGTTTGGGGGCCAATTACAAAACAGGCGAGTTGCATGGTTTTTCTGAAACTTATCATATGTGTAACGTGAAAACACACAGAGAAAACTATGGATGCTTGATTAAAAAGGGAAAATCATGCCATAGTTTCTCCTTAGAAACGCTCTACGCAAAGAAATTCTTTTTAAGGCACTTAAAAGTTTCGCAGCAGTAAATAAGTTAATATAACACAATAAAAAAGTAGTTTGTTTTAAAAAAGGTAGTTTATTTAAAAATAGGTAGTTTAAAAAACGTAGTTTATTTAAAAAAGGGTACACAATAAAAAAGCAATTTTTTTGTCTGTTTGTTCGTCTGGTTTACTTTTCGTAAACAGAAACTGTGGTGAAAGTTTATTTAATTTCATAATATTAGTAATATTGGCTTTCGGTATACTAAAAATAATCACAATAGACACAAAATTAACGTAAATTGGATACTGCTTCCCGAAGTTACACCGAACTAACTTAGTAACTGTCATAAGACCAGAAAAGTGTAATCTGGGACGTACAGTAACCAGAATGTTCCACCAGACAGATTTCACACACGCTATAATATTCTAATGCAAACCATAACCTAAAAAATAACATACCTGAATGGTATACGTTCTGAAACATAGTCAATGGAACAGGATATTGTTTTAATGAAGCTGTGTTTAAAAGAAAAGAAAATCTTTTGTTAACTATTTATACCAAAGAAACATAACGTTAATTATTAAAACTGTGAATTTTTTATTCGAGAAATTAAAATTATTCTTTAATATTAGAAATTTTCTCCATTAACAGATCAGTTTTGATAAACAAAAAATCAGGACTATAACGATCTGATGTTCTGTGTAAACAGCCTAAAGGTCTTGCAGCAGTAAAAGTTATATGTTTCTATCAAAAACAAAACTGTTATCTGCAATCGCAATCATTTCAAAATCGTAAAATTACTCAAGTAATACTTCATGATATAAGTTTAGGAAACAAGTTGTTTAAGATTCTAGCTAAATTAACTTTACTTTTCCAGCTAGATCTTTACTTGAACAGTGAAGCGTCTATTCGCTAAGTTCAAACTGTATCAATGCCAAGACGTAAGAAGGGTGAAAATACCCTTTTTTCAACTGAAGAAGGAACTTACAGACCGCACTTCTGGCGTTTACACATTTAGCCAGAAATGCAACTCAAAATAGGAGTATAAAATTTGGCTGCAAATCAGAATAAAAATATAAAATTAAAACTGTCTACGTTAACCAACCAGCCGAAGCTGCAAAGAGATAATTAACGCGAGTTGGGTCTTAGCCGACCACCGATGTACAAAAACTGAGAATTAATATGCACGGCCGTAAAATAGCAAGTTTAAATCAGCGAAACAACATGGCCGATGGCAGAACATGCTCTGTGGGAAATAACTCAGACACCAGCTTGAATAGTAGCTTTTTACCGTACTTTGCATAACACGTGAACATGAAATAATATTCTGACAGGAAATGGAAATGATGAAAGGTGGAAAAAGTAAGTAACTGAATAAAAACTGGTTGGTTTAAAACTAAATGCTTCTTTAAAAAGTTTTTAAAAAGCTATAAAGCTTTTAAAAATAGGTAAACTGGAAGACTGGTATGAACTGTAGAAACACTCCTTCTTCACGCCATCATACCTGTTGGAACTCAGGAGTTTATCTACCTGACACTTTTTCCACATTGACATTGTATGGTGACTCCTAGAGAAAAATTTCAACTCATAGAGAAAAGTCAACTCGCTGATTACGATACAATACTTCTCTGTCTCTTCAACAACTCTGTATTTATACAGCTTAAACGACCGTTCAGAAGAAGCAGCTAAGCCTAGGCATGCACGTTCACTCTGCATTTCTAATTATTTACATATGCTTTTCATTTCCTGTACGTTTCCTTCTGTTCCGCTGATTCTTTTAGGATAATAAGGAAAGAATACCTAATGTACATTATGAGCGAAGTGTTTGGCTTTTGCAGGTAAAGAACAAACACCGTGGTCAAAAGCTAAACAGAATAGCTTGAATGTAGAATCTATTTTAATTAATCTTACCACTTTGAAGATTTATAAATCCAATTTTGTAGAAAGTTTGTGCTGAAGAACGAAGCTGCTGCAGGTTAAAAAAAAGATACACTTATTCCGAAGACAAACTTTGAGTTGGTGCAGACGTTTACCGATAATCATGTGAATCCCGACGATTTCAATTATTGTAATAATTTAGATGCACGAATACATCGTAGATATTAATTTCAAAAAGGGATAATTTAGATGATGATGCATAAAGATATGAAATGTCTTCAAGGCTGGTTGAACATTTCTTTTACTGCTGACATATACAGACACAAATAAACTGGAGCATATGCGCACATTCCTTAATGCATTTTTAAAGTTTTAATATCTCAAGAAAGAGATTATAGCATCAGAGTGTTGGCTCGCAAGCGAAAGACGCGGAGCGAAGAAATCCATAGCTTCCAAATGAAGGTTGGATATAGTTCTAATTATATTTTTTCAGGCTAGTATATTCACCATAAAATTGGAACATATAATCTTTTCGGTTTAGTGCAAGCAAATCACCCACCATCATTTTCTGATCGGATAATATTACATTATCAGTTTGCGAATTTTATATTATGATTGGCTCATATTTTATGTATACCTGCGTTGTTAGCGTTGTGTAAGAATTTTGTGAGGAGGTTTAATTCTGAAATGATGCAGTTTAGAGCGGTTTATTATAAACAGTCACTATTTTCAGGACAGAAAGAGGAAATAACCAAATTAAAAGGAAAAGTTAAAGGTTTATTGCAAGAGTTAAGCGTTTATCTCGTTCATTTGCACTTCGGCAGCTGAGGCAGATGGTTCGATAAAACCATCGAAACTAGTCCTGGAAAATTTGCAAATATAAAGCTGACTTTTTTTCGTTTGACTTCTAAATTAATCTTTGTTCGGCGTGTTATTTTAACCTAAATAATAAAATATGTGAAATTGATAAAAAAAATAATAATTAGAAATATTTATATTGTAGAAGTAAAAATAAATATTTCGAAAAAGAACATGTAAATATCTGGTTTATGAATATACATGTAATAGGATGACTTTGGAAAAACCTGCAACGGATTGGCGATGGATTGGACGTTATAACTTAGAGAGGCTTTAAGACATAGTTTGAAAGATGACACTCGAAGACAGACGTAGCCGTATATACCAAATCAGATTTTTTAATGGATAATTAATTCTGAGGAGGACACATATTCTATTTTATTTCACATTATTATTGTGGGTGCGCTATGCGCCTCACAATTTTATACAGAACTTTTAGAACAATGGACAGTAGCTGGCAGGCTAAGAGAGTAGCATCTTTGCGGGAAGAGAGCTGAAACAAAAGTGCGCAGTTATTCAGAAGGGAAGCTCACTAAAAGAAGGTTTCGTTTTAATTTGTTTACTAAGAGAAACTTTCAGTTCTCGAAATTTTGAGTTCAAAATCCGAATTAGCTGCTTCATTAGCGTTACGCAAGTCATATGTGATAGACTGATCTAGAAATGAATCAGTCCAGAAAAGTAATTACTATTTTTAGAGCAGAGAGGAAGAATTAAGAATTATTGCTAATTTTATACGAATATATATATATATGTTCGTAGGAAGATAGATGATGGTGTAGCATCGTACCGAGAGTAAGTATAATTAAATTAGCACTGAAAAAGTATCCACAAAGTATTCATCGGCAGTGTAGAAATACATTTCTGATATATGAAGAGTTTTATGTATATGAACAAATAGTCCTCACTACTGCTCTGACGGTAATATTTTGGAATTTACAACATTTGCTATGGACAGCCAGTTGCTCTGGAAGTAATTAATTTTATTCGTTACCAAAATTTTTAATGCTGCGAAATAAGAATTAAAGAATCAAAGACATCATATGAACTAATAAACAGCGATGGCAGGTGGTTGGTAGACTGGACGTCGATCAATCGCAGTTGTATATACATATAGAGAGAGACAGCTAAATAGATTCAAAGACATCATATGAACTAATAACAGCGACAGCAGGTGGTTGGTAGACTGGACGTCGATCAATCGCAGTTGTATATCCATACATAGAGAGACAGATAAATAGATAGATACAGATATATATTCAAAGATTAAAATTTTCCACAAAACGTCATTTCAAGGATAAGAAGATAATAACCTGATCCCGAAAACGTTAGTTATCAATAAAATGCTGATAATTTTCATTAATTATGTTTACTTTACTAATTCATACAAAATGCAAAATCACACCAGATTTTTCACCTTCAGTCATTACCAACCATACAATTTAGTGGTTGTGACCCATTAAACAAAACTACACACATTCGAAAAGTTAATATTAAAGATCAAGAAATGAAAGTACACATTACTACATTTTAAAAACATTCGTCAGAAGATGACGTCATCTCTCAGAATCAAAATCTAAAATGTAATCATTTGATTTCAGTGGAAAGGAAATTAAATTCATTGAATTATAGACCCTCTTGGGAAATCTGATGTCTAAAGTTTAATATATATATAAACATTCAGCCTCATTTCTTGGGAATTTCCCATTTAAAATTAACGAGTTACCGGCATTTTTAAGACTTTCATGTCAGTCTTCATTCAAATGCATAAATTATGCCATCTGGCTACTGTGGAAATGTTTTGATAACGATCTTTCAACAATAGAAAAAAGATTTTATCTCTTGAAATAACTTGTAAAGCATTAAAAGGCATTCCTCCAACCAGCGGCCGAGTGATGAAGGTCGCGGAACACTGGTAGTTCGATCCGAGATTACAAATTATTTATTAACCATAATTGATTGTTTTAGTAAATATGCGTGGGCTATTCTCACAAATAGAAAAACAGGAGAAGTCACAAAAGCGTTTGAAAATATATTTTAAGTAAGAATTCCTATGAGGATTTCGGTCGATAAAGGTACAGGTGACGGAGAACTGGGGCACTTGACGTCCACCAGGTGTATGTCCCTCGTGCTCAACTACCCAGTGCTGATCGAAGAATTAAAGGAGTTGGGTGAGAAACATGACCTAATAGGGGCTAGGTGGCTGTACAATGGCTACAAATTTGGGAACAGAGGGTGCAAGAAACATATAAATAAAGTTATACAATAAATAAATAGAGCATAAAAGTAATACAATAAATAAAAAGCGCAATATAAAGTACATAAGTAAAAAGTACTTAAAAAAAATAAGTAATGGAATAGGAAAAGAGACAGTTGAGCGACAGAAAGACTTGTATGACCTGGCAGATGTCCTGTACCGGGCTGCAATTATAATAATAGTCTGACATATCTTATGCACAGTCACACGATTTTGTGTAATAAAGCGTCTGTGAGTGTCCACATTGCTGAAGCACTGACGGAGGTGAATGCCGTTGGTGAGAGGGCATTGATAGACGTAGTGGTCTGAGGAGCCTTCTGCTTCGCAGACGCAGGTTGCAGTTTCGGAAATGCCAAAGCGAAGGAAATAAACAGGAAACGGTCCGTGACCCGTGAAAAAATTTGTGATTTGGGGGACAGACACCTGTCTTTGAAGGTTAACTTTTGGGAAGAAATCCTATGTACGTCTCCCGGTATTACTTAAGTCCCATTCTTGTTGCCATTTTAGGGTAGCCTTTTGAAGCAGCTCCCTTTTTCAGGTAAGAGGGAGGTGCTGGAATATTGATTTCCTCTGCGTTTATGTTGCTACTTGCCTCTTTGGCAAGTTTGTCGACTGTTTCATTGCCTATCAGACCTGCGTGTGCTCTGACCCATACTAGACGTATGTGCTTATGGGCATTGTTTTGCAGAAGATGCTGTATCTTGACAATGAGTGGAGAGGAGTGGTTATGATCCGATAAAGGTACAGGACAGGACAGGACAAGAACAAGTACAGGGGGCACCACGCCATCGCCATTCACAAAATGATATAACCCCCCATGCACTACCTCTCTAGCGTACTGCCTCTTCCACAGGGGTCCAGCGTACATCAATAAATAAGGTACAGCGTACATCAATAAGAATACTTAACAATTGTTTAAAGATAACAATCACTAGCTTACAACAGAAAATGCAGAAGTTATATACGGCACATTTGAAAGATTTATTACGACTCCGAATGAGATGATTAGAAAAATATTAACCAAGCGGAACTAAAACACATATAGATATGTTAGAAAAATTAGTTGGAATATAATAGGTCACATCATCAATCGATAAAAATGACATTTGTAGAACCATCTATTACAGTTGTAATTTATAAGAATTTACATAAGCCCAGAAAAATTTAAAAGCTGAAATTTAAAATAGATGATACCGTTAAGATCTCAAAATTTAAAACCGTTTTAACAAGAGGATATAATAAATCCTTGGGTGAAATATCTAAAACGTTTCAACAGCGAAATTGATAGAAAAAAAACTTTGAAATACCTATTCAAAGTTCTGAATATTTATATATTGAAAAATATTTTGCAGCAAGTTCATCCATTAAATATTTTTAATATGGAATTACTTTTTTTGATAAAAAAAAATCAGATTTCTATAACTTGTCCTCGTTCGGTTATTAATGTTTTTTTAATTTAGAAGTTATCCTCGTCATTTTTAAATTTGGTTTTTTATCATCGTGTTCTTTGAAATACCGAAAGACGTTTAAAAATTCATTTCATGCTTGTCCTCATTTTTTCACATTTTTACGGACATTTTTAATATGTCTCTTCAAAAGTGTCCTCGGGCGATTATTAATGTTTTTAGTATAGATTCTCGTCATTTTTATTAGAAAAAATTTAATCTCCAATTTTCAGTCTGTTTCAGCCTGTAAATATAAGCAGATTTGGAAAATTACAAAATTACTAATTTAATATATCTTTTTAATTCTTTATTTATTTTATATGCTTTCATTATAGAAAAATAACATTTCCTTTTTGTTACCCTCAAGTTGTTTCAGCTCAAGCATTTAAACTACCGGTAACTTTTTTCAATGAATTTCGATAAAACAGTTTTAAAAACATATAACAATATAATAAATCATAGAATCAACTTTAATGTAATAAATCACAGAATAAAGATTTAGCTATCTGAGTGTCCAGACTTTACTGTATGGTGGGTCATAAAAAAAAGCCAGTTGTAGTGACGCATAAAAGAATCAGTTATCACACCGCAGTTCAAGAAATGGAAAGATTAAAGGATTATGGGTCTGTGAGATTGTTAGTTTGATTCTGCAGACTTAAAACATTCGTTGCTATAAATCAAAAGCTCATAATCTCAGAACAGCGAAAGAGATAAATACAAGGGATTATTTTATGGTCTCTTTTCAACAATACTCAGAACATAATCGATTTTTCAGAAAAGTATAACTTTCGTTCATAGAAGATTTAACTGCAAAGCATGGATGACTACAGAAAATGATTCATTTTTAGTTTAACTGAAAAAATGAAGGTTAAAAACAGAGAAGTAACGTAGCGTTACTTATTCACAATATAACCTCTCATGCCGATTTGCAATCAAAATATGCGAAAATATCTGACCCCTTGTACTGCATTAGTAATACAGCCTTCAGATCAAAGTATTGTTCATTCATTTATAGCAATGTATGTAAAATCAATTTCAAAATTAACAATTGAGAAAAAGAAGTATTTTACATCTGCAACAGATTTAGCAATACCAATCATTCTTTTAGATGCAATGCAATATATTAATACTGAATGAAAGAAACTGGGCAAGAAATAATTTTAAATTATTTACAGTACCTGGTTTTAATAAACGTCCTACAGAATTTTCTATTGAAGTTCATAAGGTATCTGAATTTAATTTATACCATTGATAAATATACATAACTTAAATACTAGTTCAGCATCTTAATGCATTTTAATTAATGGGATGGCAGTAGTAGAATGTGATGAATGTGTTAGAAACCTAACAAGAATAGGAAAAAACCTTGTGATTGTGAAAATGAAGAATCAGATGAATGAAATTATGAATGATGTACTATTTCAGATCTTCCATTATCTAGTGTTGGGAAAGCATGCAATATGCTAAAAACTTTTAAAATCTTTTGTACTCATAATAATGACTGTCAAATTTTATATTTATTTTTGAGACAGAAGTTCGCTTAGAAAGTCAGATTGTAAATAAAAAGTGCGCTTACAAAAATGTTACTGATTATTTTAAACCAAAACAAAATATAAGTACTTTATTTATTATTGCATATTAATTTACGATTTTTATCATTAAAAGTTTAATGTTTTAATGGATTTTAAAATTGGCAAAGTATTTTATGTTAATAACAAAACGTAAAGAAAAACTTTTAATTCTGTATGGTTGAAGGTAAGTCTGTATAGTGAAAGTAAATGTTTTTAGAGTTTTTGATTTAGGAACACCTTTCATTCAGAGGTTCATCGTTCATTTTTTTCACTCACTTCTCTCTTAAACATGTCCTTAAATGAGAAGTTTTACTGCATATTAGTTTAAGAAAAAAAAAGGCTATCTTGAGCACTTATATAACGAGTATTTCTTACACTTCAGAATAAATACTGAAAATAGAAAAACTGTTGTGATAATCTTGAGGAAAATAAAAATTAGAACAAAAAATACTTTTGTAAATGCCCGTTAGAAAAGTTATTAAAGTCATATATTTGAACAAAGTAAATGTGCTACTAAACGTATTAATAATGAACCTCCAAAAGCAATATTAACTTAGAATTTGTTATAGATTGTAGACCGTACAGAATATGCCTTAAGAATAATAATTAAATTTAAAAACAAATAGAAGAATCATTACATGCAGGTATCATAAGTTACACGCAGATAATATGTTGCGCCAGCAGCTTTGTAACACATGTAAGTAGCTTTCTCTACTTCCTGACAGTTCAAGTCCAACTCCTACACCTGAAATGTTACTTAAAATCTATAAAGTGAGTTATCACTACTAATTTGACATATTTCTGAAAAAATGCAGACACAAATATATAATTAAGTCTATTTTTCTTGGTTACTTGTGGAAACTAAAATCATACCAGTGCCCTTTACTTAGCAGTGTACTCAAACTAGCCTTTAACAGTTGTTGAAATTGCAATATTTAAACCTTTCTAACAACAGAGTTTACAACTCACGCAGCGACAACTAAAGCTACAGCAGAATCTTAACTTGCCAACCAAGTTAAATTGTCTGAGATTCTACTTTCCTTCGAGCAATGGTTTTATTAAGAGGCACGCGTGTTGGTCGGCAGCCAAAGTGAGGATCTAAATGCTCATACGGTTACGAGTTATTTCCTTAACTTTACACTAAACTGTTTGCCACTCAATTCTGCGTATATCTATTGAATGCTCTCTTTCTATATACCTTTCCTTCGCACCTAAGCCTGATTTTTCGCTCATCGGTGCAGAAAGACTTCGCAGGTGCAAAACAAGATATTTGTCTGCTTTGTCTGTCTGTCTGTCTACTGAATGAGAGAGCCCGTGACGAAATCAGACAACAGGAAAAATGTAAATTAAAATCAAATTTGCTGATGAAAGTCAAATATAATGCCCCAACTTTAGCATATAAGAGAGATGAAAATGCAAAAATCAGATTATTTATTGTTTACAGGAGGTTTAGCCAAATTATCGAAAGATTCAGGAGCCGAGCCTATAACAAGTGCAAACTTAGACCAATTAAGAAAGTCTTAGCAGTTAAGCCTCACCATAAAGGTCTCCTCGCTGCAAAAATTTAACATCTGTCAGCCAGCTCAACCTGTTCATCTTTTTACTTCCTTGTACAAAGTAAAGGAAGTATTTTAATCCCGAAAAATTTCGGGTATCATATTTCAACAGGAATATCTGTTTTGACTGTTCCCTAATCCATTTGGACCATTATTTTTTCGTGATATCTGTAAGTACGGATATGTCACCATAAACCCTAATATATACTTAAGTGTGCACAGTGGAGGTGACGCTCCAGATCTTTGTCCATTTGTAAGTACGGATAGAAAAAAGGACTCTGTTTTCCGAAACGGATTGTAAAATTGATTTAAAATGGATTTTTCTTCGCGGCGCCTGTACGTATGCAAGTACGTATTTATGTATGCATCTCGCATAACTCAAAAACGATTAACCGTAGAACGTTGAAATTTTGTATAATGGACTTCCATAACATCTAATTGTGCACCTCCATTTTTATTGCAATTGGCAGAACCAAATGTATATATCTATGTAATAATAAAATTCCATAGTCAAGAATACACTTAAAATTCTAACTGTATGTTCTTTTCATTTTTAATGGCGACGTTCTCTTATTTGAAAGTACGTGGAATTAAATCCACAGCCCCGTAGTCAAGTTGTTTTCCCGCCTTTTCTACACGTACAGTTATAGAATGTTCTGGAAATATTTAAAGCGAACTGGATTGGCTGACGAGGCTGACGTCATTTCTTTGAAGCTCCGCCTTTCCAGAGGCGGAGGAAAAGGACTCGCGAAGGAATATCGGGGGTTTTTCTTAAATGTCACGATGCAGTAAACTTCATACAAAAAGTTATTAGTAATTCTTTTTATTTACTCCGGATATCTGATTTTGTAACTGCTATTTCTCCTGAATAATAATAAATGAGTCCTGTTTTTTTTAAACTTATCGTCTGATAATTTAAGCTACGACTAAAGCTGGTACATCACACACACACACACACACACACACACACATATATATATATATATATATATATATATATATCGAGGGGGAACTATTGAGACTTTTGTTAGTTTTAGTTTGAAAAGAAAATATATTACAATTAATACTCTTTGGAGACTCAATGTATTTGCTCGACGAAACGTGTTTGCATGCTATGAGTTAATCAACTTGGTTAAAGGCTTCAAGTACTTTGTTATTTCTATGCGCGCGTTTTTCAATTTTTATGTACATTAGATAGGATTTATCGCATTCATTAAATTTGATTTGCCACTTGTTTTACATGGAGTTTCAGGAATTCGATAGGATACACAAATGTTTTTACGAACTCTGCTAAGTTTCAAACCTCCTTTCTTAAATTAAAATGAATTTTTAAACATCAGAAGCTAAATGCGCTATTTTTGACCTACTAGGTCAATCGATGTTTAATGCTTTTTTTTTCCCTTTTACTATATATATATATATATATGTGTGTGTGTGTGTGTGTGTGTATACATACCCTCCCTCTATACTCGGCTTAGAAGTCCTTACCCAACCCTTATTTTCGTCGCAGTCGTTGTTCGAAATCATACACTTCCAATTACAGAAGTGTTTTAAATGACGAAAATATTCATGTTTTGGCAATGTAAAATTTTTTTTAATTAATTTTTGACAAATAATGAAATCTGTCTTGCAATGCGGTCTCCTGGTTCTTATACTTATACCTGGGAAAGTACAGAAAAATAAAATTAGAAAAAAAATTGACTCCCATACGACAAAAATTGACCACGATATTTAATTTCAAAATTTGCAATTTTTGGTGTCATTTTCATCTTGCATTGAGAGATCGGCTAAATAAGTTAGAATAACTCAAGAAGTAAATTTAAATGAAGTGCATCCAAAAATATGTATAATTTCATGGGTCGTAAAAGGAATTCATGTGTTGTCCATTATTTTTTCGCTTCAGATTTTTTTCAATCGCTATACTGCTGCAAGCCAGATAAGGACTCTCCTGCAAGTTATCAGAAAGTTGACTCGGATTAATTTCAACAGCTGTATATCTTACATGCAACGCCTTCGTCTCTCTATCTTACCTGCTTTTCATATTTTCTATAATGAATGTGATAAATGTAAAAGTCAAAGGAGAATAAATCAACTTGCATTGAGAGATCGGATAAATAAGTTAGAATAACTCAAGAAGATAAATTTAAATGAAGTGCATCCAAAAATATGTATAATTTTATGGGCCATAAAAGGAATTCATGTGTTGTCCACTTTAGATTTTTTTCAATCGGTATACTGCTGCAAGCCAGATAAGGACTCTCCTGCAAGTTATCAAAACGTTGATAATTCATTTCAACAGCTGCATATCTTACATGAAACGCCTTCGTCTCTCTATCTACCTGCTTTTCATATTTTCTATAATGAATGTGATAAATCTAAAAATCAAAGGAGAATAAAAAAAAAGGCAAAAGAAAACTAGCGGCATCTGAAATGAAACGTTATAAAATCACATGTTACACATTGTAAATGTAAAATACTGGATCCAGACGCCTTCCTCAAAGAAAGGATAACTGTCAAATTTATACGGTAGTTCACATACGAATGTATATTCTGTAATCTTTATTAGTTCTGATTATTGTTAACAAAATCCACAAATGCCTTGTTTTTGAGTTCAATGAGTTTAAGTCTTCTCACCATAAAAGTTTTACTCCTATGTAAAGACAGTAAAAAGAGAATATTAGGCATTCACATTTAAAACGCTTGGGAAATCCCAAAGTAAAAAGTTGTAAAGGAAAGTTTTAATGCAGCTTAGTGCGAAAATTAGCATCATGATAATAAAAGATAAATCTTGGTACATAGAAAGGTAAATAAGATGACATCAGTTCTATTCATGATAAGCGAATTTATGCTACACAATCAAGCTTGATTATCTTTTTGATTAACACGTTGTCACTTAAATTTGTTATATGGGCATATAATAATGGTTAATAAGGAGCTTTGAAAGACTAATTTGGGAGATATTATCTCATTTTTTCCTGCGTGCTTTTGTGGTGTTAAGTGATACGTACAGCTAGTAGTTGGATGGTCGATGACGCAAATTCCGGCGAAGTTCCACTTGGTTTCTTCCGTTTCGTGCTCTGAAAATCCTGCTCTAAGTGGTCTCTATAGCGGCACCCAAACTAAAACGTGGTGGATGATAATTTTTTACCATTTGGATTTGATCGACTGCCACTCGTGTCTCTCCTCAAACACCCATTAAGTGATAGAGATGTAAGAAATTATCGCTTTCGTCGAGCGTCTTCTTGTGGTGAGGAAGCAACTGGTAAATCCATTGTTCGAATTCCGGTGAGCTGATGTTTCGTATTTCTAGGTCCAAAATATCTTGACTTCAAATAGATTTGGTCTTAGGTCGGATGTCATCTCAATGGAGAGTTGTTAAAAAATACCTAATTGCTCTTTAAACATTGGTTAGTAAATTGATTTGATACTAAGCCCACGACTGCCATCTGAGGGCACGGGGTGCTCTCGTGGAAGACATTTTAAAGGAATTGGATCCCAGTCCCGTTACACGGGGAACGAGAGGACATTGAAAACGCCAATGCAGCTACCTCGTTTGCCCGCAAAGCCGTCTGAAAAACAGCCTAGCATAAAGGAAAGTGATGTATGTTTTTAAAATAATGGAGTGCACTTGATAAAGATGATAAATACGATTTATTTTATTCCACCAGATAGAAAAGGCAGTACATGGATGTCAGACCAAATGTATGTATCAGAAATGAATAATTTCAATACACATTTTTCCGTTGATGTCGAACGTAGCAAAAATAGTTGCAGGAAATGCTTTTGTGAAAGCATTATAAGTTACTTACTGTTCGCACCTGAACACGAGTTTCGAGTACAGATCGATATCTAGCACCATAAGATTTTCACTGATAAAAACCTTTTTAACCTTATACTGCTTCATTTTTTATTTCTTATTAAAGTAGTTTATTCCTTTTCGGACAGGAAATAAACTCTCAGCTCCTGCTATTATTACGTGCTTGCTTTTAAAATGTTCTCGCTTTATGACATACAACACAAAAATTTCGATGCAGCATTAAATTAGGTATATATATTTTTAGGAAGTCCACTGGAAATTGAATAAACTAAGTGAATGAAACGTTAAACAGAAAATTCTAACAAAAGATATGACGCAAATCCTTGTCTGAGTAGCAATAGGTATACATCTGGCGAATTTCAATTAAAGACTAGAAAAATTTATTAAATTTAAAACCTTTATATTTCAATACTACTAGCACATTTGCAATATCATTATTTAATAACATTGTTGTATTTTTTGTAAACATTTATGCTTTTTAGAATGTATTTCGGTTTTTGTGTATTTTTATACCCTTATGTATCATTATATTTATTTACTTGTTTGCTTATTTTACATATTTAATGTAATAGTTTTGCAAGCATTTTTATTTAATTGAATTTGTGACCATGTATTGAATGTTTAAAAATTATGTCTTGTAATTCTGAACTTATCAGCGTTTAAATTACGACAATAGCTGAATTAAAAGACGAGGTATAAAGAAAAACTCTAGTGATAGACTTCGGCTGCAGTGTTTGTCGCTCAAATGAAGATGTTTGACGACTTCTCGCCAATTTGGAAAACTTTCTATTTGTTTCCCGAAAACACATTTTTTTAACTTTTGGGAACGATTGTTCGCGAAGCTTCCAGAAGTGCCGTATAACCCTATAAATCCCAGTGCGCTGAAGATGAGAGTTAATTAGTTCAGAGTTAGCTGAAGAATCAGTTTAAAATTGTGTGATTGTGTTAGTTTCTTGCACAGTAAATATTTTTCCAGAGTTTCATCTGTGTATGGTTTCGATGATCTGTGAAATTCTTCGAGTGTTAAGAAGAATTTTTCTTGCCTCTGCTTGTCTCCTTAAGTTATTCATAGCTGTTTACTTTGTTGTGAGCTGTTATTTATTTCAATAAAGTGTTCGTTTCTTTTGTGCATCCTTCGCTTGCAACAACATTATTATTTAGTTTTTAATAATATAAGCATATATATTATCTGACTCATGAAAATGCACGATGTGCCATTTAAATTATACATAACGAACCAATAAAACTCGTGTCAGCAGTCTGGTGAGTATTCAGAAATTTATTGAATTCTCGATCTTCTTTTTACATGGAAGCAAAACATTCAAGCATTTACGAAACTTACAATCTAATAGAAATATTAGCAACAGTCCAAAACTATACAGAAGGATAAGATTAAAGCTTGGTTGTATATAACATAATATGATTTATAAATTTATATATAAATGTAATATATAATAAGCTTTGAAAGAACTGACGTTTTCCCAAATACGTTATATTAACGAATGTAATATTAAAAGAAATTCATCACTAGCATATTATTTACATAATCTAGTTTGAATATACAGACCAGTTCCCAGGTTTCTAGAAATATATCTATAGTCCTAAAAATTAAACTATTAGACAGTCGAAATATGACATATATGGGCTCCGCAAAGCTATACCATATATGGGATTTGAGAAAATTAAAGTGAATCAACAAACTATTGATTCTTTCTTGCCTTAAATAGTGCCATATAGATTTCAAACGAAATGCCCATACATCTAAATTTTTATTGATAAAAGAATCTAAGTGTTATTACAATGGATTCTCAATTTTATGAATATGTATGGATAAAAAAGAAAAAAACTATAAATTTAGAAGTTTGTAAATGTCAATTAAAAACTGGTTCATTAATAGCATTAAAACATTTTATCTAATGAGGTACTCCGTAAAAACAAGTAGCTCTTGAATTAGAAATTTGAAAAATAGTTGAATTGACTGTATTTTAGAAGAGAGTTTTAGTTTTTTTTTTTTTTTTTTTTTTTTTTTTTTTTCCAGCTATTTTAAAATTGATGCATTTGCATGTTTAGTAGTATAACATGAAAACCTCAAATTCTAAAATATGTTTCTTGTGTTAAAATTCCTCGTGTTTATGTATTTTTTTAGACTCCAGTGAGAAAATCCTGGTTTGAACCAAGGAATGTGAGTATTCCTCCTGGACCTGGAGAACAAGGTACCGCATTTTCGCTACCTCCTGGACTTGAACGAACAAAAGACGAACTGTACAAAGTAAATGGCTTCAATGCTCTGGTTAGTGATTTTATAGCACTCAACAGGACGTTGCCTGATATTCGACATCCAAGGTAAGCAGATTACAAAACACAATTCTATAGCAAAATAGTTTCTTTTATACACAATTTTTGGAACTTTTGTCATTATTTTATTCTTTTAGATAACATTATATTTGATATTGTGGGAAGATTTCCTCTTTCTTAATACTATTAGATATTTATGGATAAATCTAAATAATTAATAATGCTTGAATTAATTAAAGAATCATAAATTTATCACGTATTTAATCTGAAGTATATATTTTCAAATACCTGGATTTCACAAGGAAGCGCTTTGTAAAGAATTACGATGCTAGAATAGTAAATAGAATAATTATGCATTAACTTACATAACCGAAATATATCACGTGAGGTTACATTTACTTGAGTTAAAGATAGCAACACGATAAATTGTGAACAAAGAGCTTAAAATATGAATTTTAAAAATTAATACAATTCAATATCTTCCAAAACAGCCAATAACACAGCAAGTACTGTGTTGGTCATTCTCGATTATGTATTTTTTAAATCAATGTTACGATCATTTTTAATTGTGCTTATAGTTTGAACACTTTATGTGTTGTGTCAACAAATGGATGAAGTAACACAGAAATAATCAAAAATTTACTTATATCATTTATTTGTTCAGCAACCAACGATGCCCGTGTTGTGTCATCATTTTATTGATAGGAAAGTGTCTAAAGTGGGGATTTTTCGACTTCTTTGATTATCTTATTTCAATACGAACAGGCTATTGGGGATTGTTTTAAGACCAGGCTTAGGGTTATGAATGACTTAATGAAGTATTTCCTATAAAACGATGGTTTTAAATAATTAGATATGGCCACGGCTTTCCTGTAATTAATAAAATACGTTTCAAGAAAATTCTGTTCAACTAAATTTTTGGATTGATATATCTGTAGATAAAAATCCATTATCGTTATTAACGAATACAGTTGTAGTTATTTCCACAAAAGTTTTGAAAAGCAGAAAGAAGAGTGCATTATTTTTACACAAAATTAGCTAGAAGTAATGAAAGAAACATATTAATCAGCTACTTCAGACAGACAGGTGCATTTATCTAATTACACACAACATTCTACATAACATACATTTGCTCAAAGCCGAGGATTGGAATTTCAATAGTGGCAGCTATTTCTTTGTAGACGAAAAAGAGATACCTAAATACAACTTATATAATCTTTCGATACAATCATCAGCATTACAAACAATTTGTTGCCAGCTATGTGGAAGTCGTAATATACTTGGTGTAACATCTGTTCTGTTATTGATTTGAACAGAGCAATATGTTGTTTGAAAACTCTGTAGAACAATTGGGAAAGTAATGCCACGAAATGGTTTCTTCAGCTATAGCATCAAATCTCAGTCAATAGTCTCAAATACTTAAGTCTGGGTAATATGATAGATGAAGACAAAGCGCTTTTGATCCGCTTCGATCAAACAAATCAGCCGCTGATTTCGCTATACGCAAGCGAGCTTTATTCTGGGAAATAACAGAGGGATTCTCCAGAAAATATTGCTACTTATTTCGCAACGTTAGAGACAGTTTAAATTGCATTATTAGATAGATAGTAATACTGTACAGCAACTGTCTGTCTTTGTATGCCTTAAAATAGTGTCGTCTGGTCGTACACAAGAATCACCACAAGTTTCACATTGGGGTTGTGAAGAACTTTTAAAACCTATTTGTGGTCATCAACGAGCTTAGCTCGCATTCTTAAACAATTCTAAAACAATTCTTAATTCAAAAACTTAAGTGAAACAGAGAAATAAAAACAGAGAAAATGAAAGAGAGAAACTGAGACTTAAGTTTTTATCTGGGTTATTTTATCAGTTAAATAATCAAAACATTTCACGTACAGTTTCGATTCTTCTGTTTTGACGAAACGCGATATGGAATTAGCTGGCTTCGAAAATCATTATGCATTTGCCCTGATGATGAGATTCGAATTATGGTAATTTACCATTTACCGCCTTTTGTAACTTTGCTTATGTATTATATAACTTTTGTATTTCTACTCAAATGTTTTAACATAGTTAACTTTAATCAACATATTACTTCCAATTTGATTTAAGTTTTAAATTCGCTTTTTATTTGTTAGAACTCTCATGATAACTTCATTTATCTTGTTTTTACACTTTTCATTGCACTTTATTTTAACTCGTGTTAAAATTATTCACCGGAACAACAGTATCACACCGACCTTTAAACAAAAGCATGTAGAATATTCTTTTTACCTTGTTTTCTAATTTTTGCAGCTCAATGCGCAAAAATCCTTGACCACAAAGGTCTTTGTTCTTCTCTCTTAAATTATATATATATATATACGTATTAAATAAATAAATATATATGTAAGATAAAAATATGTAAATCAAAATTAGAATTTAAACTAACGGGGTCTGTGTTCTAAAATTCGTAATAACTTCTCTGGATTAAGACATTTCTAAATCATTCCTTTTTGGCATGGCCTGCGCAGCGCTCATGACGTAATAATTGGAAACTGAAACTTTTAACTCAAATAAAAATTCTCTTCGTGTGCTTCCATCTTGCATAACTACGCACTTTAGCTTGATATTTAAAACGGTACAAATGCAGTTTGATAAAATGAATAATGATAAATGAAGTGCAATAAAAAATTTTTAATTTTTTCTCTGTATAGTTTGACAAAAAAAAAATGTGAGTGACTACTTTTTTTTAATTTTTTTTCAATTCAAAGTAAACGTAGAAAGAAGGGAATTATTTCAATAATTAGCAGAGATTATCTGTAAGCAAGCGATCCTAAATTCTCTCCCAAAAATTAAGAGTAGAGCGATTAAGGTCAAAGGTGCACTGCAATTCCAGCAACTGTATTCATTTTTGAACGTTTAAAGGATTTTTAGGTTAAGATTTGAAAGCCTTCAATGACAAAAAAAGTACGTATAGTTCAGGTTTTAATAATCGAATCCTTTTCAGAATTTATAGGATTCGAATGTCCCATCCTTAATTTTTAGCCCATTGTAAACAGCATGAAAGTTATATATTTTACACGTAGATAATATATACAGTTTTTGAATGACTTCACAAAATTCCTAAATGAAATTTATCACTGCTTAGTCCCCCCCCCAGATGCATTCTATTTGATGCTGTTCCTTCATTTCGTTTCTCAGCTTTAAACTTTTACGTTTTTCATCATCACTTTGAGGACGGAAAGTAGTTTGCATCTGACAGATCTGGCAAGTCTGGGGGATTGTTAAGAAAGGTTACACTTTTTTTTGCAACAATAAGCTGCCTAACGACAACTGCATTGTGCAAAAAAAAAAACTTTCTTGCTTGTCGCCCTTCAGTTATTGAATCCATAATGGCAGATATTGTCTGCGGAATATTAAAGAAAGGCTTTCATTCAAATTTATTCCGTTAGCAGACTATATTGTAATGGAAACCAATTGGTGTTAGTAATTACTGCCACTGATCATGTTTGGCGGCTTCAGTGGAAATGACCAAAAAATACTTCAGTCCTAAAATTTCAGTATTCACTTAAAAACATTTTCAAACTCTGTAAAGGTTTAAATAGTAAGAAGTTATCAAATAAAATTTATTGGACTAGCTGCCAAAATAAAACTTTTTTTTTAACCTGAATGTTTTCTTTAAAGAATAATAACTTTTTTTAAGAATTAAAAGTTCTTTATGTTTATGAAATAGACATTTATTGCACATTTTCGAACCGTTTCTCTATTAGGCTTATTTTCCTCTTTATCTCATATTATTTGGTGATAAATTTTAATCTAAAAATTTCTTTCATATATTTAGAGTTTCATTTGTTTTTGTTGATTGATTAAGCACATGAAGGATATCTGTCCAGAGGCAAAGATACTTTTGTGGAGGACTTTCTAAAGAAACCTGTTCGTGCTTACGCATAGTAAAATGCAAATACTTCTGCCAGGTTGATTGTTTTACGTACGCTGAATACTTACGTGGAGAATTTTCTTAAGGAAACCAGCTCATATTCACAAAAACAGATTGGAAAAAAACCTCCAAAAACTCGTGCGATCAGCCTGTTCGCTGAAAGTGAATCTGGGTCGAACTACCTCCGCTCACCGTTCTTAACCATTCGAACATCTGTACGTCACTAAAAATTTGCAAATGCCTGGTACTGTTCAATATTACTTCTACTCAATCAGATTCACCGGGCCCGCCAGCCGCCGAGCGGTAAAGTCGCTGAACACTGGTAGTTCAGTCCGAGGTTCGAATCCCGCGAACGGAGGTTTTCGTGGTTTTCCCCATGTGTAACGTGTATACGAGCCAGTTTCCTTTAGAAAGTCCTCCACGAAGGCATCCCTCCCCTTTGGCAGATAGCCCTAGTGTGATTTGCCATAATTAAATAAACCAAACCAAACCAATCAGATTCACCGATTCTCATAAGAATGCTAAGGAAAGAAAAAAGAGTTACGAAATCTATCAATTACTCCTTTTGAGGTGTTTTTGATCAAAAATGAAATGGGGGCTGGGCAGATATTGGTGCCTCTGGTCTCTAACTAATAACAGAGGCAACCTACGCTGCGCCTTTAATTATTTATGTACTTGTCCTTTCCAGAACTCGAGATAAGTAATAATTGTACTCAACAAAATAAGAATCACTGTGATATATGTCTTCCGAAAGGAATTATTTGAAATCTTACGAAATTAATTTCAACTTTAAAAATAAAAAAGGATAGAATTTTTACAATGATTTTCTTACTAAATGGCTTATTTTAATGCTTAGAAGTCAGAAGTTACTATTTAATGTTTCAAAATCTGGTGAAAGGTCTGATGCTGACACATTTCGTTTCTTAAGCGTCTGAAATCGAGGATTTAGTTCTGTATTTGTTTCTGAAATTGATTTTTAAGTCTTAAAGGGATCTGAAAGGGATTTTTGAGTCTTAATGAATTTTATACTACATGTTTAGTCATTTATGGCTTTATACGTTTTTTGATTTCTTACTTCAAAGGCTAATTTTTCTTACACATAAATAGCGTTTTTCAGCCGAAGTTCCACAAAGTTTCAGCCGAAATTCACCTCATTTGAAAACACAAAATTAGTACAGCCGTTCAGGTCTGAATTGGAAATTCCTCTTAAACATTTCAATATTCCTCTTAAAAATTCAAATATGAAAATGAAAATTATTCCATACGCTTAATTTTTGTTAATTTAATGCAACATCCTTCACCAATTTTATGTCGTGGAGTCGTAAAAGACATTTATTGTTAAATGCGATGTTAACGTAAGGTACAAAAGTTTGGAAATAAAAGACCTGTTCTGATTGAAATTTTTTCTCTTCTAAAATACAAGTGTGATATTAATCCATCAAAATACCATACTTAATTCGCCCACCAAAGGCCGAGCGGTAAAGTCGCTGAACACTGGCAATTCCGACCTGGATTTGATTCCAGACAAATGAGCTGGCTGTCCGGGTCCTTTCGTGGCTTTCCTCCTGTGTAAATGTATAAAAGCTAGTTTCCTTTAGAAAATTATCCACGCAGGCATCCCTTCCTTTAGTCTGATAGTTCTAGCGTGCTTTGTTATATTCTCAATAAACTAAACCATCCAGCATACGTAATTCCTTCTCAAAATCTGAGCAAATGGCGTATGTTTAGGTAATAATTTTAAACATTTGTCTCAAAGTACACTTAACTTTTTAATTCTTTTAGCTGCAAAGTGAAAGAATATTTGTCAAAGCTACCAAAGGTCAGTATCGTCATACCATTTCATAATGAGCACTGGACGACACTGCTAAGGACACTAACGAGTGTTGTTAATCGATCCCCCCAAGAACTCATAGAAGAAATTATACTAGTTGACGATTATAGTAGTAAAGGTAAGTATTTGTAATTGCTTTTATTTTGGAATTTAGTATTTTAACGTACCACATAAATGCAATATACATTAATTGATATTAATATATGAATAACAAAATGAACTTATCATTTTAACACTTAAATTGTAAAAGTCTTTTACTTTGTTTAATGATCTTGGTGGATTGCAATGAAAAATAAATCATATAATTTGAAGTATTACAATGCTCAGCTAATTCCTGCTGATTTCTGTTTTAGATTTATTCAGTCTTGCATAAATGATAGTAGGACTAAAAGCTCTATACCCACCTTTATCCAAGAAAAGAAAAGCATCTGGATGCTTTACTTTTACTTGCAGTACAGTAGATTTACTTGCAGCACAGTAGATTTTAAAGTTCATTCTACAATTTAAAGGGAAACTATTACTAACCCATACTTCTTCTAGTTTGCGTAGACTGAGTCACATTTCTTACTTCAGCTACCGCTTTCGTATGTAAAAAACGTAACTAATTAAGAAATTTACTTTGAAATGGAAACAAAGCTTTACTGAAAGTCGAGCAAACATTTGATAATTTTTCTAAGCTCGTTTTCATTCGAAAGTAAAAATATGCTTTCGCAAAAGCTGAAAAGAACTAAAAGAGTTGAACTGCTAGGCCATCAAATGAAATGAGGTTATTTGACAAGGAAAAATGAAATTCTTTTTAAGAACTGAATGTTTCCTAAAGGAAGCACAAAAATATTTGATAAGAATTAAAAGTTGCCTGTTTATGATTTAGACGTTTATTATACCATTTTCGAAAAAACTATTTACCATTAAATTAAAAAATTATTTTTTTCTTTAGTTTCTCTTTTGGCGACAAATTTAAAACTGCCTATTTCTTTAATTTCTTACTCATAAAATTATGATTATACTTATATGATGCAACTTCGTGTTCATTTAATGAAGTTTTGTATAAAATTTCTGAATTATTCAGATGAAGATATGGACAAAATTACGCTGATATAGTTATGGGAAATGAGAAAATGAAAGCACATGTCGTAAAGTTCTACGCGGGTTATAGCAGATAATCTTTAAAATTCAGACTACAATATTCGCAATGTTTCCTATGTTTAAGATGCAAAACCAAATGTACCGCTGATTCCTACGCACTTCATGAATGGTTAAGCTATATAATTACATCACTTTACATGCAACTATTACATCTGTCGCCGAAAGTTGACATTAAAATTACTTAATATACCATAAAAAGAATATAGAAATTCTGCAGGCAAATAATGCTTTTCCATTTCTGATGCCTTTGCTTAAGATTTTCAAATTTCCCGTAGTTATGCATATACCCTGCAGAATTGTCAATAATAACGACTCTTTTACTCAAACGTCATGAATTATCTTCTTACTTAAAAATTTAATACGATCAAAAATATTTCATTCAGTTCCAAAACCTAAACGATTTTATGAAAACATTTATTATATATATATATGTGTGTGTGTGTGTGTGTGTGTGTGTAACTTGTAGAGACATTAGGATATTTTTAATTTTTAAACTGGGAGTGATGAAAAATTAGCAACGCCTTCTCCGGGAATCGAACCGCGACCCTCTGGAATACGCGCCCAGCGTGCATGCCAAGAAGGCGGGAGAAATACCTTATAAATTTTCAAATAAAATAAATTATAGGTAATTAATAATCGCATTATTTATAGATTTATATGGAGAGTTTACAATTTCCATTAAACATGCATTATATAATGAAGGTATTTATTCCATGGCAGAAAATAACATCGTCATCAAAACCTACTGATGAACACGTGTTTCAAAAATTAGTTTCTGATATACAAGTAACTTAAATTAAGTTTTATCTTTTCAAAGGGACTTAGCATTAAGATAGTGCAGAAATTTGAAAAATAATTATTTGCTGCTGTATACTATTTCAATAATTAGCTCAACGTGAAATTACTTATACTACGGTACCCCAGGTAACTTGCTCAAAAAGAGAGTTACTACCAAAATAACGTGCAAGACATTTTTTTCAGATTTCAAATGGAAAGAAGTAACTAATGCAAACATATGTGATATATGGAAATCTAAAATCTAGCTGTTCCACTTTATTGTAGTTACTACGAAGATGTTATATTTTCATGAACTCAATGAATGTTGAATAATTATTCTTCTATTTGGAAATTTCGGTCTTTTCTAAAAGCTATTACCTATAATGCATCCAATGCGTTAAGAAGTTTGTACTCTCTACCATTTGAAGTATATAATAAACAAAAAATCAAAAACAAACTTTCAGTATCAATACTTTTAAACAAAGCTTTTTTAGAACTTTCTCATTTCAGTAAATCTATAGTTTCCCGACTGGACTAAGTGAATATAGATAATATATATTTTATAATGTCTAATAATATATATTTTTTAATTTAAGCTAAGAGCTTTTTTTTCGCGTTCATAAATTAGCGATAACGAACTCAAGTTCAGAGCTCTCATTCTAAAACTAATCAATGGTAAACTGTTTTCATGTTTCTCTAATACGTATTCATGTTATCTTCAGTGTACCCTAAAGGTATCATGCTAGCAAGTAATCAGTCCAGTGATATGTTCAAAGTTTAATCAAATTTGATTTAATCTGCTTATCAAAATAATTTATTTCTCTAAGATAAATTTATGCATGTTATGGATATTAGTGTACTTTTAAATACATTGTACATATGTATTTGACATTAACATTTACTCATTTTTATAAAAGCATTTATCCAATCTTTTTTACCTAACTGTTTGCGTTCAGGTTAGCTTATTAAGATATTGCTGACTCCATGAAAGAATAGCTAAAAAATAAATAACAATCGGGAAGATAATAATCGTAGCGAAGAGCTTTTTTTTTCACTTTAATAAATTAGCGATAACGAACTCAAGTTCAGTGCTCTCATTCTAAAACTAAACAATGGCAAACTGTTTTCATGTTTCTCCAGTACTTTACTGTATATAGTTTTCCAATATTTAATACATACTTATTTTGACTAAAGACTCTTAGGGCGCTCTTAAATTAATTAGGAAGTCTGCGAGCTACCTGCATTCAGTATGAAATGTGTATCACTTGTAGTTTACTACAGCCAGCTTTGTCTTTGTAACGTTTCTCTACCGTAATTACTTACTCAAAAATATCTGCCTTTCTCTGGAGTTTTAAAAGCTTGAAACTAGCTAAATTACTTAAAAATATCTTATATCCTCCTCAGATTGCCTCGGGATGAAACTGTACGGAAGACATCAAAGGTTTCATCTCCATGTTTATGGTAACTTATTAGTTTCTACAATTATTTCAGGAAAATATTATTTAAATAAATGTAAAATGTTTCAAATTTAGAACTAGATTAATTTGAAAGTAATTATCTGCAAATTAAAGTTAGCAAATTATGTTCAGAAACCAATTTCGGACGAAACGGTAATTTTATTTTCTCTATCGTGAATTCAAAAAACAAAATTACATGAAAACCAGGTTCACTTGTATGTTACAATAACATACGTGAGCATAAATTTAATCTTTATTAAATTTCTAGTTTGATATCTTCCCCGTACATATTATTAAGACTGCCTATAATGATTAAATTTATCATATTTCTTTCGGATTGCTTTTACGTGGTATTGAATCTACGCTTGCATTCTTTTACGTTCTTCACGATTAAAAAAAGTTTAATCACGTTCTTGTAAATAAATCTATAGAAACTTAATTAAATTGCATTCCAGATTTTTTTAGGCATTATTCGAGAGAAAGGATGCAATTTCCTGTTTATTCGGCCTTTCGTTTTGTTTTAAATTAAAGCAAGGTTATCTTGGGCTAAGATGGAACTTTTATTAGCTGTCTTTCACTCTTTATGACTAAATTCCTTTGCTTGTATTCAAGACTTTTATACGGACTACTTTTATATTTTGAATTCTCCGTGTCATCAAATGGATGCTTACTTTCATTGTAAAATTTTCTTGCATGATCTGCGGGATATATAAATGTAAAAGAAAAACTTCAGTACATATAAATATTTTATTAACTTATTTCTGAAAAGTGTTCTCAGTACTTTTGTTTGTTTATTTAGTACAATACAGTTAAGCCTGTGCAAGCTATTAATAAAGCTGGGAATCACATAAACAAAGTATTTTAAGCATCAAAGATTTTACATATTTGCGAAATTTGTGTAATGCATGAAATGTTACAAAAACCTTGTAGAGACATAAGATATTTTTTAAAAGCAGGAGAAATGAAAAATGAGCGATGCCCTCGCCGGGACTCAAACCACGGACTTCTCGAATAAGCACCGAGCCTGTTGACCACTACACCACGAAAGCATGCTAAGAAGGCGGGAAAATACTTTACAACTTTCTCAAGATAAAATGAAAATGTTGTACCTAATTCAAATAATTTTATTTTTAACGAGTCACATTAACGCTATACAATAAAACATGATACGAAGCAATTTAACTTGGTACCAAATGTGAAAGTTTGGCAGCATGACAGGATATACTCTAATACACCCTGTAAATGTTAGGAATTAAATAATGTTTTAGTTATAAAAATATTATTGTACATGTACGAGCGAAATCTTTAAAAATATTTTGTCCCTTCTTACCATATACCTTCTTGGTATATGGTAAGAAGCACGTCCAACTGGGAATTGTGAGGTCCGGAGTTCGAGCACCGACGAGGACACTGCACGTTTTTTCCATATTTCCTACTTCGAAAAAGAAAAACCTAATAGACTCTACATGTTTAACAGGAATCTTTCCAGTCTTCGATTACAGGTGGAAGGCCCAGCTACCTTTTACCTTCTTGTACATCCGCCTTTGGTGTTTCGGGGAGATTTCAAGGTTGTCTCTGAAGTGATTTAGGATGGTCTCGAAGTATGAAATTTGGTGTATAGCCCACAGCATGGCTGTGGAGTTGACTTCTTTCCTGGAGAAGTCTTCTGATAATAGTGTAGAGACATTAGGATTCTTTGATGCAGGAGGTATGAAAAATTAGCTATGCCTTTGCCGGGACTCGAACCTCTCGAATACGCGCTGAGTGTGCAGGCCATTACACCACGAAGGCATGCTATGAAGGCGGGAAAAATACAGTATAATAGTAGCCATGCAGCCTTTGTGTTTTCTTCCTTCTTACTACAAGAAGCTTCGCTCTGGATTTCCTTGAGTTCCTGTTCGAGGAAGGCTTCAGTTTTTCAATGGTAATGTAATATTAATATGTTTATTTACCCGCCCTTGTGATCGCTATTTTTGCTTATGTGCAAACGCATTTTCTGTTTTTAAGTGCCGACTAAACATGAAGTGAAACACATTTAGAACTGCTTTTAACCTGTTAATAATGCGCGATGATATTTGCGTGTGGTTCGTAATAAGCTACATTTTTTTTTTTTGGAATGTGCGTACGTTCTAATTTGGGGTATTCCTTGCGCGAGGAAAGAAATACGATAAATTTAATCATTATAGGCAGTAATATCAATATGTATCGGGAACATATCAAACTAGAAATTTAATAAAGATTAAATTTATGTTCACGTATGTTATTGTAACATACAAGTAAACTTGGTTTTTCATGTAATTTTGTTTTTTGAATTCACGATAGAAAATAAAATTACCGTTTCGTCCGAAATTGTTTTCTGAACAGAATTTGCTAACTTTAATTTGCAGATAATGACTTTCAAATTAATCTAATTTGGGGTATTCTTTGCGTTATGCGAGGCACTACTATATACAAAAGAGCATGATGGTACTTCTTTAAGGTGTCCAAACTGTTTTTAGTTGTATTCAATTATAAGTTATTTGAAAATTTATTCAACTGTTTCTTAATAAGTGAACAACGATTAGTTAACGTTATACAGTTCACAGGGTTTTTATGGAAACAGGAAACGTGAAAATGCGCATTATCCTCTCAAACGATTCGAAATCCGGACATCTCGATTGCTAACTGGACGTGCTTCTAGTTACACCCCAAAGACACGCGCTAAAGAGGGGTACTTTACCTTGAAACTTTTATATTTAAAACTTTAATGTCATAATATGCTTTAGTGCTAAGAGGACAAATAAATCTGGCTTAATATGAAGCTATTAACCTTAGTGTCATTACAAACAAAGATGCGTCAATTTGAAACACATTTCAGCTCTTTCTCGCAGCATGTTTAAACGTAAGTAATAAGAACTCGACAGTTAGATGTTAAGCTGCAATATCCCTTGAGTGCGGAAAGGATAATATGACTTACGTGAAGGCATTCTACTATTCTGTGCTCGTAACAGCAGTAAATGTCAGCTTCGGAATGTATCAAAAGGTCTTGCTCTGTATATTATTTAGAGAAATGCACAGTTGGTTGAACATCAGTAGTAACGAAGCCTTCTAATGATGCTTTACAGCTCCAATATGCGATTTTAGATAGCTTCTGCTTATATTAAGTTTATTCAGATGTTTGCTTAGTTACTGTTCAGCATTCAAGAGGTTAAGAAAAAAGTTTGCAGGTTAGTTTCGGTGTTTTGTTCTAAATTTCTGTGCATTGGTTATTAAAAATATTTGGTTATGTTAAGCGAATAATCAGGTATATTAAATTATTGCTATATTTCATTTTATGTTGCGCTAAAAAAGAATACAGCTACACATTTATGCATTCAATACGCACAGGATTCGTTTCATGCGCAAATGTAAATTGAAAAAGAAATTATTAAAATTTAAAGCATAAAGATAAGCGATATAGCTTCCAATTTAGGTAAAAATAACACACCGAACAAATATTAATTTAGAAGTTAAACAACAAAAATCAGCGTTATATTTGCAAATTTTCACAGGAATAGTTTCGATGGTTTTACCGAACCATCAGCCTCACCTGCCAAAGAGCAAATGAACGAGATAAGATATAGTGAGAAGTTAAAAGAAGAATTGATAGGCAGGAGTTAATTTATTGGCGCCATCTCTTAATGAAACAAAAAAACTAAAACATACACCGTTAGACAAGGAAAAAAAAAACCGCACCAAGAAGGAGTTATCTGAATGGGACGAAAATCAGTAAAAGTGAAGTATATGTACAGAAAAAAAAATGATTGAATGATTTATTGAAGTGATAGAGCTTCACGAAGTGAAAAAGTCAGTAACGCGTTTGTCCACCTCTGGCCCTTATGCAAGCATTTATTCGGCTTGGCATCGATTGATAGAGGTTGCCGATGTCCTCCTGAGGGACATCGTGCCAAATTCTGTCCAACTGGCGCCTTAGATCGTCAACATCCCGAGCTGGTTGGAGGATCCTGCCCAAAATGCTCCAAACGGGCTCAACAGGAAAGAGATACGGCGATCGTGCTGGCCAAGGTAACGTTCGGCAAGCACTAAGGCAAGCAGTAGAAACATGTGCAGTGTGGGGGCGGGCATTATCTTGCTGAAATGTAAAACCAGGGTGGCGTGACATGAAGGGCCTTAGAACTTCGACGATGTACCGCTGTGCTGTACGGTTGCGATGGATGACAACCAAAGGGGTCCTACTATGAAATGAAATGGCACCCTAGACCATCACTCCTGGTTGTCGGCCTGTCTGCCGGAAGACAGTCAGGTTGTTATCCCACCGCTGTCTGGGGCGTCTCCAGACTCGCCTTCGCTGGTCATCGAGGCTCAGTTCAAAGCGAGACTCATCACTGAAAACTATTCTACTCCAGTCAGTGACATTCCAGTGCAAATGAGCCCGACACCACTGCAAACGGGGCTTGACGTTGTACAGAGGTCAATGGTAGTCAGCGTAAGGGGCGCCGTGACCTGAGCCCCCTTTCTGTGAGCAGTCTATGAATGGTCCTTGCGGTCACTGAAGCACCAGTTGCACGTACAATCGACGATAATGATGCCTCTGGGGCTGTGAGTGCCGCTCTGACGATTGCTCGGTCTTCACGTTCTGTCGTTTCTCTAGGCCTACCGCTTCCTTCTTAACGCTGCGTTTGCGGCCATGGTTCACCCATTCCTGCCAACATCGTCTAATAGTGTCATCACTCCTGCTGAAATGTCGAGCTATTCGGCGATAAGACCAACAGGCTTCTTTGAATCCAACTACACGACCTCTCTCAAATTCTGACATCTGGACATATCGTTCGCGCACCTGTATGCGAGGCATAGTTACTGTCTTCCAGATTACACGGAATGAAATTCGTGAAGAATTTGACCTAGAATCGTAATTTCTCCTCTTAAATAACCTGCCAGTTGCGCAGATGAGATGCGCTGTAGCGACAACCGTTCATTCATTGGCAGCCAAAACGTAAAATTTTGCATTTTTCGTCGAAACCTGTATGCATATCAATTTGTGACCAATTTGCTTTATATCTTCTCGGTGCGTCTTTTTTTTTTTTTTTTTTTTTTTTTTTTTTTTTGAGGGGGTCTAAGAGTATAAGAGTATAATTTCTTTAAAGGCTGAAGGTAAAGATGGATCAGAATTAGGGTAGTTAATTTAATTAACTCGAAATTGTTTTATCAATAGATTACGCCAGTAGCTCCTGCCCAGCCATTTTTATCGTGTCTTATCGCTATATCATATCTGATTCATTTGCTATTTGGCAGCTGAGGATGATGGTTCGGTAAAACCATCGATACTAGTCCTTTGAAAATTTAAAAATATAACGCTGATTTTTGGTGTATGACTTCTAAATTGATATAGCTTGCAATTCCTGCCCAAGCGAAATAAGAAAGCTGTAATTAATAAAGCAAAAATAGTAGTTTTGATACATTCATGCACTAGATTCGACCACTAGTAAACTATTTTCCAGTTAATCGAATTTCTTGATCATACAGTAAAAATACTTTTGAAGCATATTATTTTGAATGGAGTCTAGGTAAAATTTCGAAAATATTCATTCCAAAATTCTATCCAAAATAAACATATTTGTGAATCCGTATTTCTTAATAACTTCTGAAATACTAATGATTAATTTGCGTACTTCTTTAAAAGTTATATAGGCCCTCCAGCGGCCGAGCGGTAAAGACGCTGAACACGGGTAGTTCGGTCCGAGGTTCGAATTCCGCGAACGAGCTGGCTGCATGGGCGTTTTCGTGGTTTTCCCCATGTGTAACATGTATACGAGCCAGTTTTCCTTACAAAGTCCTCCACGAAGGCACCCCTCCCTTTAGGTAGATAGCCCTCGTGTGCTTTGCCATAATTGAATAATCCAATCCAATCTTTAAAAGTTATAATTCAGAAAATTATTTCTGCAGGATCAAGAGAAAGAAAACTGTATCTATTAAAGGTATTAGCACGGCATAAATATTTATCTTTGATAAACAGGTTAGTGAAATGCAGAAAATGTTTCTATGACTGCTTTCACTAATGAAAATTGAATAAACCTATCTAGAAGTCGAAATTTTGCTTATGTACGCTTTACATTTAGAGTTTTGGGCAGTTTTCTGAGTTTCCGTTTAAGCTTAACAAAGCTGTATATTGATTAATAGCAAAATTGAAAAAGGAATATCGAAATTATAGTTTTTTAATAGTTTTAATTATTTGAATTTGTAGAAATTTAAATATGCAATAAGTAATATTCCACTTTTGTCATCAAAAAAGCATTTCTTCTTTTCACTCAAAATTGCCCCAAACCTAAGCGCTAATAGATAAATGTAGCAAGTAACGCAGAAAAATAAAAAGGAAATAAAAATATATCAGAAAACAATCTTAAGTAAACTTCTGGTTTTTATGTTTTTTCATAAATCATCCGTTTGAAAACAGTCTTTTCTTTATTTTTATGAGTTTATTATATTCTCTTACCATAATATTTTACATATTTTGGTGCAAAATGTTCTTATGAAAGTTTCAATAAAAAGCGTTCTAGCTGTTTAATGAGTTTCACACGCAATTCTAGGTAAAAAGATTTAGGAGAAAGTACCATTGATTTCCGAGTTATTTGAAATTACTGTCATGGATGACTTCACATGATTAATTGGGTTTAGAAATAATTTAAATTATCAGGAGAAAGTACCATTGATTTACAGTTATTTAAAATGACTGTCGAGGGTGACTTCACATGACTGACTGGGTTTAGAAATAATTTAAATTATCTTAAATTACGATAAAATAAATGCCCGGTTTATAAAACAGTTACAAATACTCAGTTTTTACGAATTTAAAAGTAGAAAACTGAATATTTTATACAATTTCTTATTCATACTCGTTCTATATTTATATCTAATTCTAGTTTAGTTCATATAATATGCTTACTATAAAAATGTCGCATTTACTTCAGCAAATAAGTGAATGAATCTACATTACGCATGTAATGCTTTGGATTAAATGCTTTCCTCTGTTAAATATGAAACGCTTGAAATATTGGTTTTCCAAATCTTTAAAGTTTATATTAATATCGCTTATATATATAACTGTTTTTCTGTGCAAATTACATTATATACAAAAAGGTTATGAATACCTATGCATAGTTTCATAGCGCGTTTTAAATTATTCTGTAATGTACAGAAATTTTTATAGTATTTTTATAGTATTACTAATCATTACAATTTACGTATTTATGTACACTGCTGGACATTTAAATTTCTGCATCCTGAAAGAAAGCAGTTAAACGATATTTATTACCATACTAGTATATTCATTTTAAAAATGCATTGTAATTAAGGGAAGAAAATCATTTAAATTTCAGGAAATTTTGCGTAATAGAACATGCAGAAATCAGCACCTGCCTTTGCAACACCAGTAGCAATTATGCTGCTGCGCATACAGTCGAATACAGTTGGGATGGCAGTTTGGGATACTGAAGTTCATAAAGCTCCAATTCTGTGCGAGAAGTCAGGGGATTGTCGTGAAAGACTCTGTCTCCAACCATTGACTAAATGTTTCCCGTTGTTGGAAGCTCTAGAAAACACGCTGGCTTAGGCAGGAGTCGAACACACTGTGTACTGAAGAAGCCGCCCAGCCGGTACAGTGGTTAGTGATGTTGACTACCACACCGGTGGGTCTAGGTTCGAATCCAAAACAAGCTATAGATATGTATAGTGTCTGCTCGGCAAGGAGACACTCAAAAATCACCGTGAGCCAAAAATCCTCTTGTGAGGCTGGTGGGAAAACAAGAGGGGTGGGAAAACTTTGGACTGCCTCCTTGGGATAATCTCCCCCGAAATTGTCGCTGACTGCTGTGCCGAAGGGCCGGGGTCGATTCCCGGAGAAGGCATGAATGTTTGTAAATGTATAGTGTCGGTGCGGCACTCTAAATGTGCGGCAAGCCGAAAGTCCTCTCGTGTGGTTTGCTGGAAGGAGAGAGGGATGGTAGAACCTCAGACCCGTTCCCCCTGGGGGTGTTCTCCATCAAAATTCGGGGCGGAAGTGTGCCAAATCGCCCTGTCACCTGTTAGGTGCTCAAGGCTGTTGCCAACAACAGGCGTAATCTAGCGCTCCTTGCCGCGAGGAATTTCGTGTGCTTGGTCTGAATATACGTCAGGCAAGTGGGCATAAGCAACAACAACAGAAATCAAGCAATACAAATGCTGTGATCAAGGATAGTTACAAATAATTACGTTTCTCTTTCGTACATATTTGCTTAGTGAAAGCCACATTAGAATTCCTTGCAGTTCCTTTACCTGTTAATCTATGAAAAATTTAAACTTTCGGAAAGCTTTTTGATCAATATTCATTAGAATTCTTCGTTGTTTTCCGCCCACTATTTTTAATTGTTTTGCGTACCCCATAGGTACTCGTATTACAGATTGGAAACCGTTGTTGTAATTGATTGGATTATGACGAAGCATATTCCTTTCTGCCTATCTGCCTAAAGGAAAGGATGCTTTCATGGAGAACTTTTTTAAAGAAATTGGCTAGAATTACCGTTACTTACGAAAAAAAACAAGAAAATCGCCCATGCAGCCAAAACGCTTACGGGATATAAAACCGCTTCGAAGTATCAGTATTCAGTGGTCTTAACAACGCGTCCAACCTAATTCTCATGGATGAAGTAACTAGGGAAACAAACAATTGTACTTAATTTTCCACAGCAAATATATGCACCTATAATTCAATTGAAAAGTTTACCTTAAATTTAATTTATAAAAAAAAAGCTTTTGGTCTTTATTTCCCATTAATTCAGTGTACGCATAAATCATTTTTACCACTGAATTGTCAAAATCCTTATTAGCTGGCTATACTTTTGCATTGTTTGTAAGATAATGTCATTGTTTTTGGTTTCTGTTTTTCTATTTTTATGATAATTCTTTCATTTCTCTTCAAGTTTTTTTACTCTAAATCTCAAAAGAAAACAAAAAAAAATATTGTTAGAATATTTGATACCACATGAATAATGAATACTTTGTTTTATTATTAATTCATTAATGCATCGTTACGCATTGCATCGCTTTAAAATAGCAAGCGGATCTAATATTTAAATTGTGAGGAAATTTCCGAAATTAGAGAGTGTACTTCCCAATGTAAGGAAGGCGATTTAGAATTTATGGATTTTAATCATTGATTCATATTACTGTCTTCACAGAACCCTTTCTATTGAGCTCGAACCAAGAGGATCAGAACCCCCTTTTTTTCTAATGTCAATTTACTGAACAAAGTTTTAGTTTCTAATGCCTGAGTTACAGAATGAAACATTGTAGCAAATAATTGCTGTTACAATCTTAGTTCCATTTATTGTTTTTGTTTCTAGCGTTTCTTAGATAAAGAAAATTAGTGTACAAAAAATAAAAATATTTCAATGAAATCTGGTAGCACAAAAATTTTGAAAAATGCGTTAATAATTAATAAAATTCAAAACTCTAAGCAAAATTTCAGTTTTTTTGTCTTTTCATGCATCATTTTGCAAAAAATAAATAGAGAAGCTAATTTATAAAAATCTAAAAGTATTTTAATATCAGATTTCTTCTTACTCGCAGTCTGAGGGGTTAATCTGTTTCTTAAATACAGACAGAAAAATAATACGTGTAACATTTGTACACTATCAACATAAAGTTGTGAATGATTATCTTGAATTTTACATCTGTTGCATTTTATTAAGCAAAAGAGCAGTCTAATTATTAAAACAGACATTCTAGTTTTTGACACTGATTCTCAAGTTATCGTAAAAATAAACAAAATTTTTTTGGCAGGCTCTTTTTATTTTATAATTTCTGAGTTTTATAATTCAGTTCATATGCTTCAAGATATCAAATTCTTACATGCCTACAAAGCAAAATTCAGCAAAATTCTTACATTCCTACAAAGGAGACAAAAACTTTAAATTTAATATGCATTAATTTACTGTGAATCAAGTGCAAATTTTCATTACGAATAGCAAAAAATTATAAACATTTCTTTTTGTCTTTTCTAACCTTAAAGTGTAAAAACACGCACTTAACTGTAAAGTAAAGAAGTCATGCAAAGTAAGGTTATCCATAGCCCATTACTCACTAGAAGAAATAATAAGAAAGAAATTTTCCTCCTGCAAACCATAAATCGTTATTAATGAGGATAAACGGAAATGATTCGGTCCGGCTTATACGTTGCCGCAGTCAGTTATTTCAAAGCTCTTTTCGATTATTCTTTGCCACTTAGATTTCTTTTAGTACATATAAGGGAATAAAACTTCACTGTAACATTTTACTTTAACTCATATGTAGGAAATTGCTTACAATCATATAAACATAAAGTTGAAGCATATAAAAATATCATTTTAAAGTCATAAAATAAAACTTGTATTTTATTTATTAAATGCAAAAGGCAAAATCACTTAAGGCAAAAAGATGTTAAACTTTTATTTGGAAGCAGTAATATTACGTTATTATAACCTAACTGTTTAAAATGAACTTGAAACATTTCATAGGTTCCAAAAACGAAACACGAATTATTCGGAATTCTCGCTTAGTTTCCGAATTTCAACAAATGATGCTACCGATAACGACAGAGCCATCTAGTGAGGAAAATAGTTATTACTTTCGTGAATATAATGTATGTAGCGCAAGAAAGAGAGTGAAGTGAATGAAATTATGAAAGATCTAAAACATTTATCAGCTCTCAAAATATTCACACCTAGGTAGAAAAACTTTATTTTATTTTAACTAATGATTATTTAAGATGAAAAAAAGTTATTCACCTCTAAAGAAGTTGAATAAATTGATTCATTTGCATGAAATTGACGCATTGATTATAGAGTTATATTTCTTGAGAGTAAAATGGGGACAAACCGGTGATCAGAAAGGGGGGGGGAAATGCTTACTATCAAATTAAATTCATTCACTTCAGATACATCATTCTTATTTTCAAAAGAAAATTTTTCTTAGAAAACGTTGTGCCCTTACCTTAATCAGTTAATAAAATTCAGTTCATCAATTCTTTCACTTCAAAGCTACTCGTGTAGAGGAAATTTCATCTTCATCAAAGACTTATGTAATTTCTTGAAGCATCTGAAACTGCTGTCAATGGCGAATTTATAAAGCGGGGAGCCCACTTCGCTTGAATTTTTTAGAATACCTCAACTTAAGACACAGAGTAGGTTTACTATTTTTTTAACTAATTAATGATTTAGGTTCCTTGCAACGGGTTCTTCGTGATTGCGACTGCGCATTTGCATAAATTCGCCTCTGGCTGCCAATGAACAAATAAACTAATTATATTGTAGAGACATTAGGTACTTTTGGAAGCAGGCAAGATGAAAAATTAGCAACGCCTTCGCCGGGAATCGAGCCGCGGACCTCTCAATTAGGCGGTGAGCGTGCGGACCACTACGCCACGAAAGCTCGCTAAGAAGGCGGGAGAAATACCTTATATACTCCCCCTTTTAAGGGGCGACTGGGGTTTTTAGGGGACCCAGTCGCCAAATCCTGGGTGAGGAGAATCATCATCCAACATCCTTTTAGTTCGGTCGCCACTGTAGAGACATTAGGTTTATACGTTGGGAAGCAGGAGAATTGAAAAATTAGCAACACCTTCGCCGGGAATCGAACCGCGGACCTCTCAATTACGCGCTGAGCGTGCAGTCCACTACACCACGAAGGCTGGTTAAGAAGGCGGGAGAAATACCTTATAATATACTAAGTGGATTTTCAAAATGATCTTCAAATTATTTAGGGCTAGAACCATGAAGTAAGATTTCAATACTCCGTAAAAAAAAAAAAAAAAAAAAAAAAAAACAGATAGAAAGAGCGAAAAGAGAAACAAAGAAATTGAGAAACCATTTAATTTCCTTCTGCATATGAAAACGAGTACTTTGTTTCCTTAAGTATAAGATAGAATATTTAATTTGATTCCTTCAATTTTTTCTCCTTCAGTTCTATTGCTTTGAGGGAAAAAAATATATCCGCTTTCGAGACCACATAACCAAGAAGTTTCCCTTTAAAAAATAAAGGTTTATTTTAAACAATAAAGGAAATTTTCGTATTCTAACTGTATGAAATTTATTATAAAATATGAAATAATCCGAAAAAAACTGTACCTTGTAAGGAATTTTCTCCTTCTTTACCGCGTATATTTGTAGTGTAATTGGAAACCACGTACAATCGGAACAATCCGAAGGTTCGGAACTCATATGGTAGAAAAGGCATCTTTGATTTTTCATGTTTTCTGATTCGAAAAAAGCCTAATGATTCTTCAAGTGGCCCTGAATTAAGATGTGATGGGCCGTAATTCGTCGCCGCCAAGATTTGGTGACTGCGTTCCTCCACACTAATTGCCTTTTAAGTGGAGGAGAATGTCGGGAATTTTTTCGTGCCTTCGCAATATAATTGGTAACACATCCCGCTAGCAATCAGGTGGTCTGGAGTTTGAATTCCGAAGAGCGCATAGCTGATTTTTTGTGTTTCCTAGCTCAAATGCCTCTACAGTTGGCGCCCGAACTAAACTGTGGTGAAATAATTCATCCCCACCTGTATTTGGCGACTAGGCCCCCTTCTGTTCAGTCGCCCTAAAACGTGAGAGAACATAAGCAGTTTCTTCTTTCTTACTATTTCCCTACGCGGCGTAACTGGAAGCATGTCCGGCTAGCATCAGGAAGTCCGGAGACTGAATACTAGAGAGGGGATTGCTGATTCTTTATGTTTCACATTTCGAAATTACCCTAATGATTCTTCAACCTAACTGACGTGGATTTACGAATCATTTTTAAATAAAAAAGATTTGCACGAAATTTTATCGCATTTTGTTCAATATAAGCATCTATGGAAAATTATTTTTAATTGCTCATGTGAGTAAATATATTAATATTTTTCTTTCCCAGCTTGGTAGTTAAGTAATGTAAAATAACTTATATAAAAATTCCTGGTGAATATTGAGCAAGTTCAGAAATATATTGACGATAAAATGAGTTGTATTGCATTTACTTTTTGGAACTAACTGGAAGATAACGGACTTTCTACAAACTGTAATTTTCTTGATTTTTCATTTTAGCATCCAGTACGTGTTTCATGCTCAAGAACCCCACCCCCATAGCTTTAAAATGCGTGTTTTTTCTTATTTGCATAGTACTGGTCTATTTCTTTTACAGCAGAGGTGTATCCAATAAATTATTTCATTGAAGTCTTCTTATGTAGAACAGCGCATTTATCGGTATATTCAAATTAGAAATTATTTTGTCTGATATCTAATGCATCAAAAGCGAAACTCTTTAGTCACGATAAAAATATATAGCAGCAGAAACACTATAAAATGAATGATACGTAATTTACAGCTCAGTAAAATTCATCTCACTCTCCAACAGTATCTTCATAGTTCTGCGTGGCAGTGTATGGATCAGACTAGTTTGATTTCATCTAATAATGCTTCTCTTCTTAATTATTACTTTTTAAAAGCAATAACTGACAGCTTTTGATATGACTTTATAAGTATCAAACAAGGTTCATCGCATAAAAATATTTAGCATAGTTCAAGATTTCATTACTAGAGCATTTGATATCGCATTTAAATCATGAGATTATTCCCATGTCAAGAAACTAGCCCTGTGTATTGAGGAAAAGCAACATCCAGGTTTGAGAAATCATAATTTTATCAGGGAAGTGAAAACAACGCTGGGATTGTGATATAACACTTCGTACCGTTCAGCCAAAATTCCCTTCCGCACGCTAGAGAGGTGGTAGCATAATCCAATTTATTTGTCAGATTCACCATTACAATAGTATAGCAACAACGGAAATGGCAATAAAAGAACGACAACGGACATATATTCGTTGACGGTGTCATATATCGACAAGCAATCGCCTTTTATCAACGCCTAACAAAATTTCCCAACAACAATACATTCCATCTACCAAGTAAATGTAGAGCAAATATCAAAAGATGTCTTACCATTGCAAACTCTTGCACCTTAGGAATTTTAGCCAAATGCATCTCTTTCCAGCGACATAGTAAACAGTTTATAAAGCCCTTACATACTTGCTGCACTGTTGGCACATTTCCAGAGCATTTCAGAACCATTAGTACCTAAATTTCTATTGATGTTGATGTGCAACGTTTTACAGATACCAGCCGTTCTTGTATATAATCACTGACATTCCTAAAGGAACATCGATTTTCAAATATATTATATTACGTAGTCTCACATTGCATGGAATAAATAGGTATTTCTTTATGCATAGATTTATATATTTTAATACTCTCCTTTGTAAAAAGTAATATCAAACTCTCGGTGGGAAATAATAAATGAAACTCCTAAATGTTTTAATTAAATTGATATACAACATTGCGTAGTTCCAAATTTTAAAGATAAAGAACGTCATCACATTCAGCTGTATCATATGCTGTATTGTTCCGAATGTGAAACAATGCGTTAAACTCATATGCACAGCCTAACACTTAAAAAATATATGAAGTCAATTTAATATTTGTCCAATTACATATTTGCTTAGATCAAACTTAAGATGGGTTGACATTTACATTGATCATTTAATTATTTTTCTTGTAGAACAGTTTTCAATGTATCAAAATCTCAATGTATGTTCTGGGATATGTGAGGCGCAACCATGCCCCTCCCCCTTTTTTTTCTTGGTAACACACCTTGAGAAATACTGAATCATCTTATACGTAAAACCATCTTGCATTCAAGCCAATATGGCACGTAAATACATACTGTATTTACTTGTATATAAAAAATACAATCTCTATCAAAGGCATTTTTATCATAGATAAATGTATCGAAACCTCCTCAAAGCCGATTGCCTATGGCTCCAGGTGGTTTTGATCCTCTGCTAGGAGTGGCCACCTTAAAAAATGATATTCATGATGATAAGATCTAACTACCATTCGTAAAAACGAATTTTAATATATTAATAAAACGAATATTAATATTTTAAATTTAGTAATAAATAATTTTAAAAATATTAATATTTTAAAACGAATTTTAAAATATTAATATTTTAAAATGAGAAAGTTGTAATCACAAATAAGATCGAAATTTTACAAATTTTCCCTCCCCCTTTCTCATTCTTTCTGCAATGAATTAGATAATCATTTGTTTAAAAAGAACAGGAGGTTAATCTGCGAGAATTATACTTTTTTAGAAGACGAATAAAAGTCAAAAATCTTTTCTGCTCAAGAGGTAAAAGAGCCATATGCCAATATTCTTTGATTATTAGAAAGCGTATAGATTACATGTTTACAAAAGATGTTCTTTTAAATAGTTATTTTTGGGCGGGTTGGAGCGGAGCTCTCATGCTAGGAAGCAGCAATATAATAAGCCAGAGATGACAGGACTTTTGTTACAAGGATCATACATGCGACATGCGACGGAGGACGTGGGCACCACCCCTCTACCAATACGGTTAATCGATATAGCGCCACGTCCACCTTTATCTAGATAACCATACGTGTTCATTGTGCTAATATACTAATATATAAACATACATACAAATTTGGTACTTCATACAGTGGCGTTAAAGCTAATTAATGTTAGACACTGGATAATACATTGCCATGTTACAACGTGTATGCAAAAGCATGGATACGATAGCATATATACATAACGTGTGTACTCATATGTTGAGTACACTATGACCCTTTGAAGCATTATCATTAGATTACAGAAGACATGTACATACTGAAATATTAGGTGCGCAATGTTATGCTGGAATAAGTAATTAGTACAGTGAATTAAAAGTTAGACCCTAGATTAGTACTGTGTAGTACAGTGTCTTTGGTGCAATTAATTTTAGAGTGGGGCTCTAGTTAGTTCTTTGCGATACGGTGCCGTGTTACAGGATAAAATGTGCAGATGCATAGTTACATTATCATAGATACAGAACATAAATTCATATACATATATACAGACACATTAGGTACATGATTATTCCGTGCGTAATAGATGTATATTAACTATACAGTGCCAAGATATGTGATAACACTAGTAGATACATGGGTACAATTACATATAAACAAAGACATACACAATTACATATAGACAAAAGCGTATATACGCTTATATTTTGGTACACAATAGTCATTGGTGACATAAACATTTCGTACTTACTTCATATATTGAAACTCTAGATCCATAAAATAATGTTATAACTAGTAATAGGTGCTTATTTAATTTCATAATAGGACACTACGTTGATATTTTGCCTTACTGTGTCACGTTACATAGAAATGTATGCGGGTGCATGGGTACAGCTTCCTATTTACAATGCTATACTGTTTTCCTATTTACAATGCTATACCTATTTACAATGCTTATATCATTCGATTTCATAATCAATAGGTACATGGCACATTTATATACATGAGCAGATGGTACATTATAGAGTGCCGTTGAGGATAATTGATGCAATTAATTTTATAGTATTTTAAAAATAATGCATTTATACGCAATTATAGGGTGCATAATTGTCATTGGGTACTTAACAAGGATCATACAGAAGTAACAGGGCACAGCAGTCTTTTATTATGATTACATATTTACTTCTTCCCCCCCCTTTTTAAGACGACCCACAGGGAAAAGCCCGATAATCGGGGCTAGTCCTCCAACCATGCTACATTCAAAGAACGTTCCCATTCAAATTCTTTACTGAAACTTCACAATTTTTTGCTCCTAATTCTATACCCTTGGCCATCAATGGTCGGTAATTCTAGACACTCGGCCATTAAGCTGTGAACAGAGTATCACTGACATATGGCGTTTTCTTAACAGTTCTTCTTCGAACGTTTCTGAATAAATACTCTAAAAAAAGGCATTTAGCGTTACATAAAAGAACTAAAATGAGGGAAATACGTTTAAAAGTAATATTTATATATCCATAATGCATACATAAAGTTTGTAAAATTATAATAAAAGTGACACACTTTTGAAAGGCTTAGTATTAATACCTAAAGTTATAATTTTTTTTCTTTTAAAGTATACAGTGCATTATGCTTACCTTGTGTGCTTTACCATAATTGAATATCCTAATAATCCTAATAATCCTAATCTGCATTATGCTTGCACGTTAAAAAAACTGTTGTTATTATGGCTTATGCTCTTGAGTTAAGCATGGTCTACATCAGGTCACGAATTCACCGTGGCCAAAAGGAAAAGAGTTTTGCCTGTCGTTGACGAAGTTTTGGGGCACTTTACAAGTGACAGTACCAGTTTGTCTAGTTTTGATAGAGAACAGCCCAGGAGACGGACCCAAGAGTCTTTTGCCTTCTTTTCCTGCAATCAGCCTCTCGGAGGTATTGTCGGCTCGGTGGTATTTTTTAAGTGCTCCCATGTAAAGTAACGAGAATTACTTTACAAGAGTCACTCATTACTTACGAGTACAAGAGTCACTCATTACTTACGAGTACAAAAGTCACTTATTACTTACGAGAACAAGAGTCACTCATTACTTACGAGTTCAAGAGTCACTCATTATTTACGAGTACAGGAGTCACTCATTACTTACGAGTGCAAGAGTCACTCATTACTTACAAGAGTCACTCATTACTCATTACTGTACGTTATTCTCATTACTTTACTCGCGTGTATTTCATTAGTGTCTTCTAGATGTCTATGTGGAAGAAGTATTGCTTCCCCGTCCCGTCGTGAAACAACTTGAGCGTTGCTCCATCTGATGACGTGCGGTTACTATAGCACACAGGCCGGTTTTTCTGCCGGAAGGCATCTACTAATACATACTGTTCGCAGGCTGCCTGGACCATGGAGGTAGGAAGTTTCTTACCTCCACGGCCTGGACCAAAGGCCACGGCCGAATGCCAAATTTAGAAAATCCGGATACTAAGCCAACGCGTAATAGTAAAGCCACTTGCGATTCTTTAACAATGCACTGGTAGAGAATAAATATGTTTATCTGGTAATAATCTCGTAAATTAGAAAAATTTCAAATTCAGACAAAGAATATAAATATATGTTACTATAAAATGCATAAAAATTGTATAGTGGATAAAATTTGTATATTTCGTTCTGATAGTAGAAAATGGGGCAAAAGTTTTATACGTTATGACATAAATTTTATTTATTGTGTTTATCTGGGAATTGATGGAATACTAGATCTAATTAGATGGTTGAAAAAAAATCAGCTGCATCCTTATCTCACTCTTTCTTTTCTCGTTACAGCGCAATTAAAAACACCACTAGATCAATACATCAAGCAGCATTTTTCAAATGTTCGAATCATTCGGGCTGAAAAAAGGGAAGGATTAATCCGTGCAAGATTACTTGGTGCCAAAGCATCGAAAGGCGAAGTTCTCTTATTCCTGGATTCGCACACAGAAGCCAATGTTAACTGGTTGCCACCCCTGCTCGGTAAGAGTACTAAATGTTTATCATCTTATATTAAATAATTTGTTATTATAAATTGAAATGAGACTTAATTTTCTTTTTCGTTCACATTTTAACAAACATGGATAAAAGTCTTCTATAAAAGGTTCGTTTTAAAGAAAATATTTCTCGAGCGTTTTTCTGTTTGTTGTAATAAGTTGATCTTACATTCGTGATCAATTAGAGAACGTGCCAAAATTTGCAAAATGCTTAGATACAGAGTTTCTATGACATTTACTATGCAATGATTTTCACACGAATTTTGCACAATGCAATTTTTTTTATGTGATTACGGCAAAGCCTCGAGAGTTTTCTGCCTAAGAGAAGGGATGCCTTCATAGAGGGCTTTTTAAGGGAAATTGGCTCGTATACACGTCACACACGGGAAAAAACCACTAAAATACTCATGCAGTCAGCCCGTTCGTGGGATTCGAACCTCGGACTGAACTAACCGTGTTCAGCGACTTTAAGGCTCAGCCACTGGTGGGCGCATACAATGCATGGGCTATATGCTAAAAGGTAGAATATTAAGCGGTTTCCATTTGAGTTATGCGCACATTGTGATACTTCTTTGGCGAAATGAAGCAACTCCAATGATGGAACACAGCAATAACTTTTATTTAACACTAAAAAAATGGCGACATACAAACAAGAAGAGAAAATATATTCTAAAAACTTATTTAAAAAAAATAATTACATGCTTCGTGCGAGAAAATGCATGCAGCTCTCGAGCCTGCATTTCAATATTGCCAGTAAGCTGTACATTATTTATTATTCATCTATTTCAAATGCACGAGAGATTAATAACGATATTAAAGCTGTTACAACCTCTCCCCCAACGGAGAGACTTTTTCCGAAGGGAAAAGTTCTGTAAAATTTGACAGTTTAATAAGCTCGGCTTGCTCATTTGCTTAAAGAGCTAAGGTAACTTCTCTCAAGTTTCCAAATTTCAGGTCAAAAATTTAAAGTTTTAAACAAATATTTTTACACCACATTTAAATAAGAATAAAATGGACAGTATTCAAATTAGTCTTCTTTTTTTCTTGACGGCGCCTAGATCTCTTCCATGGTGGACCAGTTCCTCCGCTATAATTCACAGCAAAGCCTTTCCTCAGTTCATCTGTGCCTTTCGGATAATATTCATTTGTCATTTGCTTTCGACAATTGTTTTCTTCGTCTATTAGTAGCGGTTTTGATATTAAATCGAAAGCCGAAAGATGATGATAACGCTGCATTGCAAAATGATTCTCAATATTAATTTCTTTATCGTTTTTCAAATTTACGTGAACATCTTCCACGTTCAATTCTGGTGATTTAAACTTCTTCTTCAAATATATCTCTGGATGCTTTATTTTCTTCCTTCATCGGTTCCAAGATCTGCTCTTCAACTATTTTTCTTTTCCTTTGAGCTCTAGTGGAAATGGTATTAAAATGATATCACTAAGTTTAAAGTGATAAACTAATAAAATAAGGCAGTTCAGTGTTAACAGGAAGTAATAACCTGATATCACTAATATTACGTTCAGTGATGAACTAATAAAATAAGGCAATTCAATATCAACAGGAAGTAATAACCTGTTATTACTAATATTATGTTCAGTGATGAACTAATAAAATAAGACAGTTCAATATCAACAGGAAGTTACGTTCAGTGATGAACTAATAAAATAAGGCAATTCAAAATCAACAGGAAGTAATAACCTGGTATCACTAATATTGCGTTCAGTGATGAACTAATAAAATAAAGCAATTCAAAATCAACAAGAAGTAATAACCTGGTATCACTAATATTGCGTTCAGTGATGAACTAATAAAATAAAGCAATTCAAAATCAACAGAAAGTAATAACCTGGTATCACTAATATTGCGTTCAGTGATGAACTAATAAAATAAAGCAATTGAATATTAACAGGAAGTAATAATCTGGTATCACTAATATTATGTTCAGTGATGAACTAATGAAATAAAAATACGCACGATTATTCGATCTTGGTCGGTGCCTCCAAAATAATTAAGACTGTGATACTTCTTTGGCGAAATGAAGCAACTCCAATGATGGAACACAGCAATAACTTTTATTTAACACTAAAAAAAATGGCGACATACAAACAAGAAGAGAAAACATATTCTAAAAACTTATTTAAAAAAAAAATAATTACATGCTTCGTGCGAGAAAATGCATGCAGCTCTCGAGCCTGCATTTCAATATTGCCAGTAATCTGTACATTATTTATTATTCATCTATTTCAAATGCACGAGAGATTAATAACGATATTAAAGCTGTTACAACATAAATCTATGAAAATTATAATGAAATCAACATGTTTCATTTTTGGATTCAAATTCAGTCCAAACATCTTTCTATAACGCCATTCTGGGTTTCGAACTTATGATGAACTTCAACCGTAAAACAAATGAAATGTATGATGAAATCATCCGAGCTATGAAAATTATTCAAAGAAACTTTTAAAATGTAATTGAAATTCTTGTAAATACTATCTAATAAAATAATTAAATTAATTCGCCATTTGTTCTTGGATTCGCGCACAGAAGGAATTTTAACACTGTTGTTAATATTATGAAATTCTCTCTCTAATTTCTAAATTTAAAGCTTAATATGAATTTAATGACACCTTCTTTTCAGAAAGAAAAATTCAGACGGGAATACATTATCTCAGTTTAGACAAGTAATTCTTTTCACGATGTAGTGCAGATTGATTATTGAAGCTGAAGCACATTCTATATATTATGAATGAAGTCACGTTATTCATATGTCATAAAAATGTGTCTTTATTCTGATGAATAATTCGCTTTGAAATTACTTCTTAATTGATTTCTTTAGAAAAGTACTGATTTTTAACTATGCTTGTCGTCTTAGTAATAAATATTTTTCAAATATATGCCTTTGGGATAAAATTTCCTAAATTATTTATTATAAAATTAAAGCACGAAAACGTAATGTTCATCTCAACAGGTCAAATTATTGAACTATTCACAGGAATCTACAGGTCATCTCAACAGGTCAAATTATTAAACTATTCACAGGAATACGTAGAGCTTTTAGCACAAAATTTTCACTCGATTTGTATTGTACTATGCGAAAAAAATAAAACGATTGATGTAGGTCTATATTTTTTTTAATCTGTTACACCGTTTTAAAACATATTTCTTAAATAAAACCTATAATTTAATAGACTCTTTAAATAAATAATTTAAAAGTCATATGAATATAATAGTTAATAATGGCGACAGTCTAACTATCTGCAATAAACAATTTATTTCAAAGATATTTGAATTTCTCTTTGCTAATATCGAACGATTATCAAGCGCTCTAACTCACATGAATGCATTTCGCTAAGTATGATAGAAGAGCGATTATGCGTGATTAACGGGAGTTATATGTAATTACCAACAACGCTGGTGAGCATGATAAATTTCACACACTTACTCAAATGCATTGATTATTTTGCGTGATCTTCAGCAATTGTGGCAACATTATTATCAATGAAGCCCTGAAGAAACAAAGAAAGCTTCACTAACTCCAAGAGATGGGATACTGTAAACAGTTTTACAGCTTTCATTTTAATAATTCAATACGTAATTTATACTAGAATTTAAGAAACTTTGTAGACATTTATAACAGAATTTTTTTAGAATTTATAATTCTGTTCAATAATAGCAACTTGTCTAATAATAAGAGATGTAAAACAATATTTTATTTTATGTTGCAAAAATTATACGCATATGTTTTGCTTCGGTATCTAATTTCAACATTAATCTCTTTATAGAAAAAATAAATAATTTGTTTCCTAATTTTGTTTATAAAATCACATCGTAGTTATTTATTACCTTTGCCGTAATTGATTTATACCTTCATTTCTTTTAGAATTTCTTTGATCGCTTCAGTACCTAAGTACGTGTTTGTACTTGTATGAAGTTTACGTATTCGGAGGAGATGAAGATCTCAGATTCATTCAACTTTAAATCTTTTTGTCATCATGGACATTTTTGCTATTAGTTTTTAAAGTCCTTAATCCAAATGGATGTGTGTTTTAATTGTAAGATTTCTTTTACTTCATCAGTATTTTGTACATATGTATATTTATTTGTTTATTTTATTGTTTATAGTCATTTTCTTATTTTTATTCATTTAGTTGCTTTTTGTTTTATCATTATTTATTTATTGTCTAAATAATAATGTAAACACGCTCCAATGCGAACGCACAAAATTCTCTGGATCCATTCTGCCAATAATGAGGAAGAGCTTAGCGGTCACAAAACATGATAAGCTAAAAGAGATGAACTGCAGTCAATTTTTAACGTGTATGATGCAATTGCAACTTCGCAAAATTTTTAAACTAATAGCTGATTTATAGAACGTATGTGTCAGATGCAGGGTGACAGAAAAGTCGCACACATCAGGCAAGAGTCTTATTCAAAAACAAAGTCCAATATAAGAAATCAGCGTAAATTTTTAAACATTTTTTGCAGTACTAGTGTGGATAGTTTTTGAACTACCTTCTTCAGCTGCAAATGAACCAAATAAAGGGTGAAGAAAGATAATATAAGGATAGAGATAGGATAAGAAAAGTCGAACAGAAGTTAAGCTACTAGCGTCATCTATTGATAAAACAAGAAAAACTAAAACAAAATTTCTTTAAAGGCTGAAGGTAAAGATGGATTGCAATTGGGATCATTAACTAGAACAGAAGGTTTTTTTGGATGTGAAACGCTTCTAAAAAATATTCAGACCATGTGTGTATTTATGGATTTTATTATTCTTGAGACACACTCTAAAAGTTAAAAATACAAGGCTCTGTGAACAAAATGTCTTAGATAAAGAAGCCTTTAGGTATTTAAACTTTGTCAAAGTTCGTAACAAATATGTTATTTTTCGATTAATACATGACAGTGTACTATGATTAATTGTTGTATATAATACTATTATTTTCTTGTAAGTCTTGTTGCACATTATCATCGACGACCGTCGAAATTAACCTTAACTAATGAATTTTGATATTTGGACAACTACTATATATTCAAGTTATGCTAAATTAGATAGAGATTAAATCATAAAACAAAATAATAAAAATAATCTGAAATTTAATATTTACGTGCTTGTACTCAGGACTTATTTTCAGGAAATTCGAACTCGTAGATCAAAAAGAAGTTTCAGTTACCAGTGAAATAAGGAATATTATATTCATAAACATATCCTTAATTCAACCAATAGCATCAAGGTTAATGGAAATTATATCAAGAAGGGGGAATGATATCATTCATCGGTTTCTTAAATCGATTATTATTTGATTACAGCAAAGCACGAGAGGGCTATCTCTAAGGGAAGGGATGCCTTCTTAGAGGACATCCACATTATACATGGGGGAAAACCATGAAAACGACCATTTAGCCAGCTCGTTCATCTGGAATCGAACCCAGGTAGAACTACCAGTGTTCAGGAGCTTTGCCGTTCGGCCACTGGTTTGGTTTGGTTTGGTTTATTTAATTATGGCAAAGCCTAAAGGGGAGAGATGCCTTCGTGGAGGACTTTCTAAGGGAAACTGGCTCGTATACGCGTTACACATGGGGAAAACCACGAAAACACCCGTGCAGCCAGCCCGTTCGCGGGATTCGAACCTCGGACCGAACTGCCAGTGTTCAGCGACTTTACCGTTCTGCCGCTGGTGAGCTCTTCCTAAAGGATGATATCTTAATGCTCTACTTAGGAAAATAACTGCATGAAGAATATCTTCCGCAAGACTGACACAAAACCAACCTTATTCGGCAAATAAAGGAATCGGAGTAGCCTATGTAGATGTAAGCTTAAAATTTCGCTATCTGTGGGTAGACAGTACTAAGAAGGTAGTTCCCAGATATAAATTGGTTTGATTTTTTTTTGGCGTATCATAGAGTTAACGCGAACTGTATATTAGATTTTTTGCAGAAAAATATTGTATAATTAATAATAGCAAAATTCTTCCAAAGCGTATTAAGCGCTGATATAATTTCACACACCGATAATAGACAGTTCCAAACAAAATTAAAGGATGCTTAGAATCGCTTCTAATTTATGCGATTACCATTCATTGGTAACTTGATTTTCGAATATTCTTCTTTTGGCTCTTAAATCGAAAGATTAGATTAACTAAAAACCAAAGGATGATTTGCAGAAGTACGTTATATATGGCGTTAGAAACATTTTTTTACTAATACCAGTAATGGTGCAAATGTCCACAATTATTAATTTAAAAAACTGACCATAAGTATAATAGTTTAATGTTGAAAAGCCGAGATTCGGCATAGGTTAAAAAATAGAGTATTACAATGGATAATAAACTAAATTTACATATAACGTAAATTAAGTAATAAGAACAAATTTACATAAAATTATGGCATTAAATATTTGACCATAAATTAAATGAATTTTAAATTATATCAGTTAAATATAGCGTTGAAAAAATAAAATAAAGAATTAAATTATTCAGATGTGCGTTTTTTGCTTTTAAATCACTCTTTTTAGGCCCTCATTGATGTCAACAACTGCCAACTTCCATGGATAATATATCACGTGGTATATCAATGTAATATAACGTAATAGTCCAGAAAATTTTTCCAGAAAAAAAATCCAGAAGTTTCCGCTAAAGACATTTTAACCGTCAAAATGGACCAGCACGCAAAACCAAAGAAAGCGAAATATTTACTATCTTAAACAATGATTTGCTCGATTTAATTTTTCTTATTAAAATGGCGTTTATAATTGCTTGTAAAGACTATTGTTCTCCGTTTTAATGAATTTTAGAAAGGTTTAATTTCACTCTTTCTTAGGAAGGCCAAAAAATTTATTTTAAAATTAGGATATGAAAAAGTTCGCAACAAAATAATAACGAGTAAAAAATAAATGAACAATAAACCCCTAATTTGTGTATTTCGTCTTGGTATATTCTTTGAATGGAAAACAAAGTCTTTTACTGTAGCCGAAGGGAAGGCGTTAGCTGTTACAGTATATTACTCTAAGTGTCATATTCCCAGTTTCTGAATCATCAAATCAAATGCGATGACAACATTATTAATATTACTGCGGCGACTGATAGTTACTACGCAATTAATATTGAGAAGACATATGAAAGATTAATATACCTGATTGAAACAGCTGTGACCGAAATCCAAATATATTAAACTTAACGTACTGTCTTTTTTCAGAACCTATTGCTAACGATCGCAAGACCGTGACATGCCCTTTCATCGACGTTATCGACTTCGAGACATTGTCATACCGTGCACAAGATGAAGGAGCAAGAGGTGCATTTGATTGGGAGCTCTATTATAAACGTTTGCCTTTACTGCCAGAGGACCTCAAACATCCAGCAGAGCCGTTCAAGTATTTTGGCCTTTATTTTCTTCTGCATGTGTTATTATTTTAACAATTTTGTATTGATCGGAATTTACAGAACAGTCGTAATCCTTTCTTAATCATTTATGGAGACATTCATCAATGAATCATTAAGAAAAATAACGAATTTTTGCTATTTTTGTAATAATTAGAATACTAAACTAAATAAATTGAAAGAATTTAAGGTTTTATTTTAAGTTCCAATTAACTTGTAGAGTCATTAGGAATATTTTGAAGCAGGAGACGTGAAAACGAGCAGTGCTCTCGCCGGGACTTCAACCTCGGACCTCTCGAATACGCGCCGAGTGTGCTGGCCATTACACCACGAACGCATGCTAAGAAGGCGGGAGAAATACCTTATATACTCCCCCTTTTAAAGGACGACTGGGGATTAGGGGACCCAATCGCCCAATCCTGGTGGTGGAGAATCATCATCTACCACCTTTTTATAGTTCGGGCGCATCTGTAGAGCCATTAGGTTATTTCGAAAGTTAGAGATGTGAAAATGAGCAATGCCCTCGCCGGACCTCGAACCTTGGACCTCTCGAATACGCGCCGAATGTGCTAGCCATATTACACCACGAAGGCATGCTAAGAAGGCGGGAAAAATACCTTATAAACTATTTTAATTTTGATTCTCTCTGCGCTTAAAATCTGAAGCCATCTGCTATTGTTTTCATAATGTGAATTTCGTTTCTTGTAAAAATAGAAATTGCTGCCCCTTCAGGTGCAAGAAATACTTATTACAGACCTGGTGAATGTGATTTAATGAAAAAAACTGCATATTTGTATCATGAAAGATCAAATTGATTTTTATTAAATAAACGCAAAATTTTCCACGCGACGTTAATTATGACGAAATAGTAATATCTAGCAATGTTTTATATCGTTGGGCATTGCTATTTTGAACAGCTCGTTTTAAATGAGATTTTATATTCCATACTTTCGACTTCTGGAGATGAATTATTATTAGTCGGCCAGTCGTGACAGTTTATTTTAAAACCATTTCAGTGTAAATTTGGAATCTGAATATGGAGATCAGATTGCGCTTTTTTATGGCAGTACTCATTCCAACAATATGAAAATTAGCGTATTGTAAGAAAGACGTAGATTTAGAAGAGCAATTAGAGAATAACCTTTAGCCGCGATCTGCGTCGAACCTGATATTCGTTCAGAGCCTTGTGATTGGCTAGTTGTCGGACATGAACTTCCTTTTCGGTGTAACCAAATTTCTTGGGCGTTAGTACGAGTAGTAATTCCTTTCAAAGCAGGGAGTTAGAGGTATAGTTATTTGCAGCTTGAGTTTTACTATTTTTTAAGTTATCATTATTGTACTTTTTAAGTTATCGTTATTTTGAGCTTAAATAACTGTTAAAACGTAGTTACACGTAAATATTTTAGTTTCTGTAATCTTTTTGCTTATTCATTAGGGATGCTTTGACTTAAGTTTTGTGACAACGATAACTTGTTTGATAGAGTAGCAAAGATAGCGGCATCAGTTAGAGAGTTAAATTTTAGAGATGGATTATATACAGAGGGAAAAAAAGCAATATGTTTAATTTTATGAGAATTTCAAACTTTAGGCCCACATTTTCGATATTCAAGCAATAGATGACTTACCGGGCCTTATCTGTATAAAAATAGATGAGTTATCCTGTATTTGCCTTTTATTATGAGTCTGAATCGTGTTATATACCCAGTTGGAGGTAAATCATCAGTAACACTCAGACCACAGACTATCTCTATGGAAACATCGTAGACAAATAATTGTATAAAATAGGAGAGAAACAACAATTGCGATGTTGCCCCCTCATCTTGTTGAATTGTAATAGCGATCTGCCAACAAGGGTGACTAATTTCTGGCCATGATGAGAGACATTAGTTGTCTTGAATGGAAAATAGAGATGGCTATAAGTGTTGCTTCATATCTGATTAGAGTAGCAACATTATGATTATGACAAATGCTAAACAGGAATGCAACTGACAAAAAAGGACCCTTTGAACTCTTTTTACTTTCCTTGTACGAAGTAAAAAGGAAGTATTGTAATCGCGAAAAGCTTCAGGCAGCATATTTCAACGAAAATATCCACTTTGACCGCTTTTGAATGCAATTTAACAATGTTTTTGCGTGATATCTGTACGTAAGGACAGAATAAAAGACTCTTTTCCTCCAATAAAACTAAAAAACTGCTTTAAAATGAATTCCGAAGAGAATTTTTCGTGGCGTCTGTACGAACGTATGTACGTACGTATCTCGCACAACTCAAAAACGAGTAGCCTCAGAACGTTGAAATTTTGTATATAGGACTACTATAACATGTAGATGTGCACCTCGTATTTTGGTTTCAATCGGCCGCGCCAAACGTATATAAATATATTTATAAATATATCCACTCTGTTACCCGGCTCAGTGATCTCAGTTTCTTTACTCTTATATGTTTGTAAATTGTACATTTTTTTCTTTAAAAATGATTGAATTATGTTGTTTTTATCTTGCGGTTAAGGGTTTTATGCCTTTAGTAAATCTGTATGCAATATTTTTAGAATTATCAACAATTTAAAAGTTGTTTAAGGGCCGCTAAGCCTATTTTGATGGCGGCCATTGCTTGTTTACATTTGAAACAGCTGAGTAGTGAATTTGTTGCCAATCTAGAGAAACGTAGCTTCGCAACAACAAAAATTAACGCCTTCATTTATTATTGCCATTTAAATCATGCTTAATCCTTTCTGGAATTTTTTCGAGGAAATAAGTGGTTAAGATTTACTTAATTTTTAATAATTTAATTTTAATAATTAGTAATTTAATTTTTAATAATTAGTAATTTTTAGTAGAGATATTTTGAGTTTTTATGTATTTTTGCCTTGTCGCGAAGTGAGAACTGAATTAATTGAATGAGAAATACTCAATCGTCTGTGAAAAACTGTTTCTTTTTTGTCTTGTTTGCTTAATTTCTTTTATACATCTTTCTAGCTTTATTATAGTACTTGAATAGAACATGTGGCAACGATTAGATAATTCTTTAAATGATACAAATTTTGTGCCTTCTGAGTTATAATATGAACGAAATATAATACTGTTAAATGAACCTAGCGCCAGAGTGTCGCTATGGTAAACAAATAGAGTGAATTTTAAAGAATGCACATATTTTATCGTGGTTTATGCGCTGTAGGAGAAGTAGATATAATTAAATCCAATACGTTTAAACAAAATGCAAGAAAAAATGCGTATAATTTAATATTCCGTACAAGGAAGTCATGTGGTGTACACATCAGATTTTTTTTTTAATGTATTTAAAGTATAATGCCGACCATCGAGAGATATGATAGGTTCTGTTTAAGACCACATCACTACATTCCTCTGGTAATATCGCATAATTTGATGTAATAATATTGCAATGTAATAAACGTAAACACGTATAATTACTTTGTATTTATTTGTTTATGTGCTGCTGTTTTTCGTGTGGTTTAGTATAGTAATGTTATCGGTTTCTTTGGTTTTCACTATGGTTCATGGCCGGTAGATTACCTATTGCAAGAATACCCTAATTTAAATTTTTAAAGGTTTCCTTGGTGAAAACGTATTTCTCTCTCTGCTATAAATTTAATGTATGGAGTATATTTTGTGTAGTCTAGTGCTTTTATTTCCTTTGTGTTAGTTCTTTTCTGTTGTTTATATTTCTCACATTTTAATTTAGGGTTCATCTTATTTCATTATAAAAATTTCTAAATGTACTATAATACTTATTCAAAATTTAATATACAATATGGTTCGTTTTACAGTCGCATACTGTCATTAGTATTCAAATATAATTTTCATAAAATATTTGTGTTATTCTGGTAACTAGTACTTGAACATTCCACATTTCCTGATAAAAATAAGTTTTTTTTTTTTTTTTTTTTTTTTTTTTTTTAATTTTGTAAAATTTATCCAGTTATGTTATTCAAGCAAATACGAAATATTTTACTTGTGTTTCTGTTGGCGAAATGCCATTTTTCATTACTTAATCATGGGTGCTTTCCTTTTCTTTGTTTGAACCAAAGGAAAAGAATGTTCAGGTATCCAGCTTTTCTATCTAGAGGTTATCTGATGCCAAAATCACTTAAAGGCTTTCCACTCAGTATAGGAATATTATTTTACTACAATGGAGTGTCTATGAATAGACTGAAAAGTTCAAAAATAGTTAGACCAGAGTTGCACCTAAGGAAGCATCTGGTAGCCCATCAAATCTGAGTGTATTTATATGGAATGATTTCGTTTGATAGATGAGTGACTATTGATGAAGTGGTAAATCTTCTCAGAATTAATTATATTTTTGCGTAAGAAATTATACGCAACATACTTGGATTTCGCATGATTACAGTTGCATTAAACATTCGCTCTTTGCATGTCTGCCAACAAAATTTTGATAATTAAGATAATGTTGTCTTAGACAAAAACATGAAGAATCTGGAATGCATCATTGTTTGCAGGAGAGCAAGCAAATCTCAGAGTGTGAAACGAAAGCATCCACAAACAACCAGCAAGAACGTTTCAGAAAACCAACCATCCGTAACAACACTAACACTTGTAGTTTGGGGGATCCTTGAGGCCCAGAAATGGAACATTATTAAGAGATCAAAATAACTATAAACAGCATTTATTACACCGAGACGCCTGGTAACAGGTTAAAGCCAGCAATTCGATGCAAACGTCGAGGACAATTATCAAAAAGTGTTGAGGTGTTGCAAGACAATGCCTGTGAAAATCTTGGAGTTAAGGCTGACGTAAAATGACTCATTCTCTGCATAGTTTCGGTATGGACCTTTTAAATTACCAGTTTTGGATGATCTCAGTGGCGCAATATACGGCAGTCGATTAATCTCGGAGCAAGAAATGCGCGAAAGGACCAAGAAATGCGCAAAGCGATCCCGACGGTCAATGAGAAGTTCACACCATGAAACAGTTTAAATATCAAAGCCTGTCGCACAGATGCACTTCTGAGATAACGGTAACGATGTTTGATTGCTACGTAACAAATCCACAATCCAACTCCAAAGTCACTTATTAAGGACACGCAGACCTCGTAGCGCCGCACTACCCATCAGTGCTAATAGATTGTTGACACGAGCAAACAGCAACAGACCAGAGTTCGCGAGCTAGCCCCGGGACCGCCATAGGTGCATGCCTAGTTGCTGGTTGCTGCTCAGCCAAAAGATTTTTTTTTTTTTTTTTCCAGAGGGCATGAGAAAATTTGATCAATGATGGGAAAAGTATGCTTTAAAGCAATGAGGAATATGCTGAAGAATGGTGCTGATATAAGTTTGCAATTTTTATTGAAATAACATTTACAGCTACATTGTAGGTAATTACTGACTTGTTTGCTCTTATAAAAGAGTCACTAATTTTCTAATTCTCAGGATAAGTTGATACTTACTGAATCCATTTCAATGAACAATACAGCCTTCAAAAAATAAAACAAAATAACTTCTTTAATTTCCGGTTTAACAGACTGAAAAAATTTCCTGATTTTGAAGTTCAACCATATTAACTAAACAAATGTATTACGCAAAAATTTTTATTCCCAGTTCATAAACTCATTTCGATGCTGAAAATAATTTTATGTAGAACTGCTTCTTTTTGGCTACATTTTAAATTCATAGAAACTGATACATTAACATTTTACACTTTCATTCCGCTATATTACTATTACATTATATATTATCCGAACTACTCTAAGATTATTTCGAATTGCTTATGTCAATCAAAACATTTTTAGGAATTATTTAGGTGTATCATTAGCCTCGATTTTTTACAAATTTTGAAGTTTAATTTTAAAAAAAAATCCAGCATTATGAATTAATGCAAAATACGCATATTTAAACCACAGCTTCGGGTTTATCACAATTTAAGTTTAACATTTCTGGAAATTAGTTCTGTTGAATGCTTATCCCATACTGAAAACATTTCAAGTAATTTTTATAATTAATTTCTAAATAATTATAATGTATTTTACTCGCGTGATCAAGATTTCAACCCTTATATTAAAACTCTGAATCAAATGATTGTTCACATACAGTTACTAGTTATTTTTATTCTAGGAGTCCTGTAATGGCTGGTGGATTATTTGCTATAGACAGATTATTTTTCTGGGATCTTGGTGGATACGACGAAGGACTGGACGTTTGGGGAGGCGAACAGTACGAACTTTCGTTTAAAATCTGGCAATGCGGAGGGCAGATGCTCGACGTTCCTTGCTCCAGAGTGGGTCACGTGTATAGAAAATTTGCACCTTTCCCAAATCCCGGAATAGGAGATTTTGTCGGAAGAGTAAGTAACTTCAAAACAAACTTCTATTGCTTCTTTTATTGTTATTATTTGTTTCATCTTGAGCTTCCTCCGACGAAAGTTCCAAGCAGCAGTTGACTTTTCCCACGATAAGGTAACGGTGTCGACTTATGTTTGTCGTCTACCGTAAAATCAGTCGAAGTTGTAGACCATTGCTACTGAAGAGAAAGTGGCATAAAGAACAGAAACAAAACGAGGCACTTCCAAGAAAACATGTTAGAAGGAAAGAAGAACTATTCTTGGTCACGAAAGTAACTTAAGGAAGATTGGATGTCTCTTTCGTGCTGAAACAAGCCTATGAGAGTAAATGTTGAAAGAAACTCTTTAAGTGCACCTAAATATTAAAAGAGATATGAATCCCTTGCTCTCTTACATTTATATGTGTAGCATCTATATGGGAATGTATAATTTAAGAACTGATTTCTAATTAAATCAGTATATTGAAACAGTTTCTCATACAAATTCAATAATTGTTATTTTCCAAAATTCGCGCAAGTACTGTATTTATTTAATATAACATACTGCAACAGTCTCTGGTTTCCCGAGGTAAAAGCTATAAATTACCATTTCAAACAGCAAATGAATTTGCGACTGCAAGTGAGTGTTCTTTCATTCAATTCAATCGAATGGAATTCTCGTTTTCACTGACTGCTGCATACTTGTGAATATTAAGTGGTCAATAAAAACATAGTTTGTAGAGACATTAGGATTTTTTGGAAGCAGAAGACTTAAAAAATGAGCAACACCTTCGCCGGGAATCGAACCGCGGACCTCCGGAATACGCGCCCAGCGTGCAGATCACCACACCACGAAGGTATGCCAAGAAGGCGGAAGAAATACCTTATATACTCCCCCTTTTAAAGAGCGCCTGGGGTTTTTAGGGGATCCAATCGCCAAATCCTGGGAGATGAGAATCATCGTCCAACACCTTTTTAGTTCGGGCGCCACTGTAGAGACACTAGGAATTTTTGGAAACAGGAGACTTGAAAACATGAGCAACACCTTCGCCAGGAGTCGAACCGCGGACCTCTGGAATACGCGCCCAGCCTGCAGACCACCACACCAGGAAGGCATGCCAAGAAGGCGGGAGCAATACCTTATAAGTTAGCCGCATTTGTCATCCCATTTTTAGCTTAAGTGCTAATAAACCCGATTTGTTTGAATTATTTTATTCAAAACCTACTTTTGTAGCTGTTACTGTTTACGAAAGTGACAGTAACAAAAATTGTGTTTAAAAATAGCTCTTTTTTTTTTTTTTTTTTTTTTTTTTTTTTTCATAATCTGGAATTCTGGCATGGAATTTAACTATGTTGTTTGATCAAAATCGTTCTTAATAAAAATAAGATAACCCGCTGGCAGTTAAAGAAAATCTAGAGCACGAGTTATCCATCCATCAGTTCTATATTATAGATATCGATAGAAACAAAACCGGAGGTAATATAATATAGTGGTGGCATAAAAGTCAGCGGCAGTTCTTCACCTATTATACATAATGAAGAATTTGTGACTGCTAAGAAAAGTTAGATGAGACTAATTCCCAAACATACAGCTGACTTTTAAATTAGACAAAATTTAACATAAACTTATGTTTTATTTTGTTGAAAAGTATGCGTATTTTGAGGTTTGAGGATATCTGACCCAGGTCCTCTATTTTAAAATTCAAAAGCAACCTGCGTTATTTTTTCACAAATATACCATTTAAATAGACTGGATAAATAAGAACTAGCGTGCTTCTCTTCTGTTAGCTTTATATGAATACATAAAATGGCAAATAGTTCAGGTTTATTTAAAAGCTTCGTTCAACTCAAGCATTCATGTTCTCAAGTGGGCAAGAATTAATGGCAAGTCCAAAATGTCGAATAAATGTTCAAACTTTCGATGCTTGAACCCTGCCAAATAATATATCAGCTTCTCTGAAAGATGCATTTTACACCGACAGGTATTATCATATTATGTTGACATTAATTTAAAGCATTACATCAATTTTTTTAAAAGTTCACATTTTACTATTATTAAAGTTTTAAACAAATGCAAGATATATAATAGAAAACCATTGTAGGTATTTGTTTCATTGTCTAACATTTCTCCTTATCCTATTTATATAATAATTCTGCATTAAAAACATCGCCATACATAGTGGAAGCTGAAAGGGAAAGAATTTTATTCATTTTCTTAGAGTGTCTTATTATAGAGAAGATTTTTATTGACTCTTTTATTGCAGAATTACAAACGAGTGGCAGAGGTTTGGATGGATGAGTATAAAGAATTTCTATACATGAGAAAACCGCATTACAGAAATTTTGATGTTGGAAACTTAACCGAACAAAAGAATCTGAGAAAGAGATTGGGCTGCAGATCATTTAAATGGTTCATGGAAAATGTTGCATTTGATCAACCAAGAAAATATCCACCTATTGAACCTCCTGATTACGCAAAAGGAGAGGTTAGTACCTTTCATAAATTTCACTAAGTAATCGTGCATTCGAATCTTTCAACTCTCTTCCCTTGGTTGTCTATTTAAATGCTTCAAAAACTGTACGCGGAAATCATTAATTACACCGATCAAGTGTATTTATTGCTTAATAAGTTTTAAACCTGTATTCTATTAAAATAAGTTATAAGCAGCTTGAGAAAATTCTCAGGAATAGAATCTACTACTCCCTTAAGTTTATTATTATTATTTATTTAATTATTTTTCGAGCTAGAAGAATGTTCTAATGTGGAAAAACGTGTAACGTAAGGAGAAAAAAATTCTTTTTCGGATCTGTTTTCAAATACAATTCATAACATCCCAGATCATACTACGCTTCGATAAAATTCATTAGATAGGAATCCCAGCTGAAATATTATTTCATATAAATACATATAGACTGGTTTAAAATAAGTATTTAAAATTCTTTTATAAAAGTAAGATTTTAAAATCGAATGGCATGGTAACCTCCCCCCCCCTCTCTTCCACTCTATAATTTATTATGTCTGAATGAAAGCTGAAGCGCCGGTTGAAAATGTATCTTTGTAATTATAAATCTTTAATTTAGTCACAAAATTAATTTCAGCTAAACTTCCTGTTAAAATATTTAGTTTCTCCCTTTTTCTGATCCCCTTCCAATGTAAAAATTCTCAAGTTTTAATCCGTTGTTACTGAAAAATAAGAGTAGTCTTATTTAAGACACAATAACACGCCGAATAAATACTAATTCAGAAGTCAAACAACAAAAATCAGTGTTATATTTACAAAACTTTCGCAGTTGCGGTTTTGCAGCTGAGGATGGTGGTTCGGTAAAACCATCGAAACTAGTCCTGCGAAAGTTTTGTAAATATAACGCTGATTTTTGTTGTTTGACTTCTGAATTAGTAGTCTTATTTCTTTATGCATTTTGCAGACACTTGTAATTTTCTTGTTAAAAATATTTAAACTATTGTAAAGATTTTGTTTTCGAGAACTATTACTTTTTAACATAATCTTTCACTTTAGGTATCAATTTCGAAAGCATATTTTGAGGAATGATCTGAAAAGGAAACCAAAAATTAAGAAAACATAAAAGCCAATTGCATTTAATGGATATAAAAATGAACTTAATACTGTCTCTCATTCCTTAATTCCTTTTTCCCCCATGTCATGTTGAAAATTTCATGAAATCATTAGTTTGAATCTCATGAAGAAATTATTAAAATAGTATAAAAGAGACAGCAATTAAATTTCATTGAGTTCATTAATATTTTTCTATTAATTATTTTTAAGCAAAAATATGTTGGCAATAATTTAAGTATGTTCGGCCTTTTTTTAAAGTAAAATTTACTACAAACAAGATATGAAATTCATAAATATCCCAATAAAACATGTAGCCTATTTGTCCGAATTTAAGAAACTATTTTATAACAAAAAAATATATATTTCTAAGTATAATTTCTAATCTTATCGATGCATTTCTAGAAACATGTATCAAATCAACTGTTAATGGAACCGAAATATATGATAATTACAAGAATATAAGAAAACTAAAAGCACTTGTATTCTTAAGCAGTTTAGGAGTAAACGGCCAAACCAAACCATACACTACCACAGAATTTCTCAAACTAACAGCCATCAAAAATTAATCGAAAACCACAGCAACATTTTACGATATTATTTTTTGAATAATTAGGAATCAAATATTTTATCTGCATAAGGAATATTATGTATTTCTTATGGACCTTTCATATTGTAAATTTTCAATTAAAAATATAATTTATTATATAACACATCAAAAATTGAATGCATACTGAAATTTGTTATCAAGAAATTTCCCTTTTAAAAATTTTAATGTTTAATGAATTTCGTTCGTATAATTCTTTCGTTTCATTCGTAATCGCTATTGAAAATTCATCTGCTTTATAAAGTAGTTTTATGCATTTTACATTTTCAGAATTCTATATTCTGAAGAGAAAAATATATTTTAAAAAATAAAACAAAATACTATATATTTCCATTCTTTCACCGCTGAACAAATGATGATTGGTTGTATAAGGAGTATATGCGTAGAACAATTCTTGAAACCTAAATCCCTCGTAATTGACCTATTTTATTTCAAATAGGTACTAAATTTTTGTCTGTGCCTATTCGCTTCTACCAAGCAAAAAAACTTCAAAATTATATTAACATGGATCATATTCAGTTTCAGAAAATAAGATTTCCTTTGAACAATAGGAAAGATTTTTCTATAAATCAGGGGAAATTATTAGTTATTAACTATCACAAAGAGGCCCGTTAATGGGTCGCAGATCTACGCCTAAGGGAAGGGATGCAGAAATTGGTTTCTGCTTACGTAATAATATGGGGAAAACTTCCAATGCTCATATTTTCGATTTAAAGAGTATCACAGGTGTATAAAAATAAGGGTAGTAATATCAAATATCTAAACTCATCAAAAAATTTCCTTAAGAGCAGTACTTGTCATTATACTATTTATGCAGAAAAAGAAAATGTGGACTATTCACATGGGGTGGGGGCAGAATGTTAAATCGAAATGACAACTGAAAAGGCAAAAATTTAAGAGGTATAATTACAAAACAAAAATCATATAAATTAAGATAAAAATTAAATCATTAAAGAGAAGCGTAAACATGTAATAAGCGTAAAGTCATTGCAGGGTCATTGATACGTTAACCAATTCTTCCAATTCTTTCTTCAGAAGATTACCTCTTTAATACCTCAATAATGAATTTTAAATTTTTATTTAAAAATATTTATTTCCTCGATCAACGAGATTCATGAATGATGAAAAGTAAAGATGAAATGACTCGGAGAAAGTTCATCACGTTATGCATTTTATTCCTATGTACTACAGGTTTTCCATTTTTCCTGTCATCTCATCTAAATTACCACGCTCATTTTTAAAAAATATCATGTGTCATCAATATTTGAAAAAAATAATCTTCCAGTTTTAATATTGTTCCAATTACATTTGTCATAGAAATATCATTTTAATGTTCAAGTCATTTTTCGTTTCTTGATGATAAAATTGCGTTAGACTTTCTACGACGTCCACTTTTATCTGATTTTTGTTCGCGCTGTTTGAAAAGAATTTAGTAATTAATTCAATAACATTGATGCATTAGAATACATCGATGAATCAATAAAAACGAAAGAATTTGTAGAGTCTTTCTACAGCTATATAAAACTACAGCTTATAAACTTCTCGATTTAAATATACTTAAGGGTTCGCAAATTGTTACAAGACAATATTTTTAATAACTCATCATAGATATATACAACATTCTCTCGCTTAATACGGTTTAATCGTATTTACTCAAGCATTACCCCCCTTTTTTTAACTAATTTAATCAGACACAAACCGAGAGGGGGAAATTATGCGAATAATTTAATTTCTGAAAGACACGGTTACAGTAAGAACTGGACTAATGAAAGGTATTCATGGATAAACTACTGGTAACTATGACAATATTATTCATTTTAAAACAACCTACATTCCAACAAGAACACATAGTAACACTAACATTATAATATCTAATAAGATATTTTAATTTCTTCTTCCCTGTATTATGAATCGCATCTGATCTTATTGTTATCCACAGCTACCCCATAGACCTCAAATTATTCAGTGCTGTTTAAACTGTGTGATTTGTTACAGTTTACGAGTCATCGCCATTTTCACTGCTGTCATCGTGTGTGTAATGGGATTGTCACATCTAACAATGCTAATGAGTAAGGCTAGAAGAAACTTTTTCGAGAAACTAACTTGTCCGTCTCCTACCACTGCAGGGGTCCTAGCCGAACTATGTCTCATAGAAACCTGTGTCCCTGCTAGCTAAGAGGGACTTTTCGAAATTGAACAGAAAATGTTTCACTTGAAGCTTTGTCGCTCGTACGATTTTTCCAAAGAATTGGTTTTTGCATAAATCAACCAGTAATATCAAATATAACGGAAATAGAAATTCTGAGAAATGTTTCTTTCGACTCGCTGTTGAGGGTAGCTTACAGATGTGATACCAGTTTATCTGTTAAGTCTGGTTTACTTTATGCAATGATTTTGAGAATCCTCAAGAGAATATCCCTGTTTTCTTGAAGCTCTTCACTTCGTTAATCAGAGCTTATGCACCCAAACTGCAAGAGCAAATCAGTTAATGAGACGAAAACAATCACTACATGGATAAATTCATTATAAAATTTAGGGAAATTCGCTTTCTGAGCATTTTGAGGAACAGGAAAATTACACGAATACTTAAAAAATTTTCAGAACCTTGCGCTAAAGGTAAAAGGAAAAAATACGCGAATAAATACGATAATCCTTGTAAGCGTCAAGTGAAATAGTAATTAATTGAATGCAAAAATGCGCATAAAATATCGTAAGCCATTCAACTATTTGTCAGAATCTCTTTTGATATTTCTCCTTAATCGTTTCTTTATGCTAAAAGAAGGCAAACTGAACCACTAAAAATTTTAACTATCGTCTTTTTTCCGAGTGGGAGGGAATTCTATAACGTAAAGTGCACAATTTTCTGTTCATCTCGATATTTCAAAGGGGAACTGGTGCTTAAACATTTCCATGCGCATTCTTGCAATGATAATTATACACTCGTTTTCTTTAATACCACCAAGGCTTGATGCTTAACAGCAAAGTATACTGTATCCTCCGTGCCTTTGCACAGATACAGAGGATACAGTACATTTTGTGAAAAGCATGGCTTAGTATTCATAAATAACTATACTACATCTCATGCGATTTACTATCCCTAATGGAATCTAAAGCAGGTTAGATTCCGTTACTTTGGTAAAGGAATTTTACAGCACTAAAAGCGTTGATGTATATGATCAAATTTCCTCGCAACTGCTTTGTTATAAAATCGAGAGCATAGAATATAGCAGTAATTTCAGATGTATATAGCGAGATTTCATTTTTGGACAATTTCTGTTGAATGTTTCTCTTTCACAAATAATTCTTGTCACTAAATAATGTTTTTAAACCTTTTCGCTTCTTCAAAACTGAATTTTCGCTATGTATTGGCAAATTTCGTGACTGACTTTGAATACATATCTCGAACACGCTGAAAAAAAATTATCTCTTTTCATTTTAGATTCGTAATGTTGCTTCAGATTTGTGTATTGATACCAAGTTTCAAAAACAAAACGAAAGATTTGGGCTCGAAAAGTGCATTAAAGACAACCCTAATCAAAGTGGTGAACAGGTAAGAATATTTTGAATTTCATAAATAAGATGATACTAATATTTAAGTGAATGGTATAAAAAGTAATAAAATGATATAACTAGAACCATCTATTCAATATAGATGGCTGAAAATGTTTTTACGATGTGACATAATTTAAACCTGTAAGAAAGACTTCTAAGGCTCTAAATCCCGTAAAATTTAAATTATTCCTATTAAAACAACAGGTACTAATATGATGAGCCGTAATCTAAACGTAAAGCCATGCTATACTGCATTTTCAAATTTGTAAACGTAGTTAAATACTAATGCAACAGAATAAAGAATTTCAAAATAAGCTAGGAAAAACGTAGCAGATAAGAAATTCAACAGCGTATTTTTATATATAGTTTATGAAAAACAGATGCTGCTTTTCAACACAAGCACAAATAGCATCAACGCTTCACCGGGTGCGTAATGGCAGACCGCACATTGAGTTGAACAGTGTTAAGCGAATTTCGCTTACTGCGCATGCTTGATGGTGTACCTTTGGCGCGGGGAGAAATATTGGCGACTAAGCAACCCTACGTTAGCTTATTCGTGATCTCCATGGCTGTCGAGTGTGTTCGAGTGATGGTTAAAATTGCAATGTTGTGGAACTTTGCTTATTAGTTACTTTAACGTCCATACCGATTGCGCTTGCTTATTTTTCTAATATATGTTTCATTTTAATTTGTCAATAACAGTGCATTTAATATTTGTTAACATATGTTCGTAATAATTCGTTATTTAAATGTAATTTGTTTACATGTTATAATTCAGTAATTGTAAACTGGAGTATCTCGCTTAGTTTGTTAGAGTATATTCGCGCTTTTATTTTCTCATTTCAAAGAATTTAATAACTAGCATTAAGGAATTGTAAAATTTCTTCAGTGTTATTTGCAAGCACTTGTTATATTCCTCAGAGTTTCTTTATGTATGTACGAATGGAACGTATGTTAAATCCTGAATTGTTTTTATTGCTTAAAAGTATAATGAATAAATTTTCAACTAATATATCCTAAATTTCAGTCTCTTTCTGAACGAAAATTTGTACAGTTCCAAAGGAATGTGCAGAATTTCATAAGTATTATATTTCACATTTTGAATGTAAACACTGCTTCACATTACTTCGCAATAATTTCAGCTTTCTAGTTGTTTGAGCAGTACAGCAAAAAATAGTATTTTAACACAGTAATTAATTTACATTATACTCTACGAAGATTTAAACGCCAGATTTGTTTACAATTAGATGGCAATACATCTACCATATACCGTATTTATCTTCTTTTCAAATCGCGCCAACATAGTAATTTTCGCCAAATTGTTTTCTGGGCATGCGCAGTATGCGACATTCGTTTAACACTGTTCAACTCAATGTGCGGTCTGCCAATACGCACCCGGGAATTAGAAGAGAAGGAGTAGCTCATAGAGCTTTTACCCCTGAAGCAAAAAGTGAGAAGTGATGACGTAGTCATGCTGACACCATGGACCTGCTGACACTGAGCGCGGAGATGCAATTCACAGCTTAAAAATTAGCGTTTTTGAACCAGCGTTTAAAATGAGCTGCGTGTGAAAGATAGCTATAATTTGGAAGAGACAATGTTACTGCTGTATGCACTTTACTTTGAACCATTAAAAAATTTAATGATACTTACTCAATTTAAAAATAGTAGATAAAATGCGCTACTCTTTTAGCATGAAGTTCCCTTTTTTTTATTTTTTATTTATTTATTTATTTATTTATTTTTTATTTGCAGGGGTTTTTTTTTAATGCACGTATATTTGTAATCATTTCTTTATATGCATGCTAACTGAGAAAATTTTTATACTGCTTCTAAGATAACTATAATAGCAGCTATTTAAATTTAATCAAAAAACGACTTTACATTGACATAGTTTTAAACATTTATGACATATATGGCAAAATTTCTGCTAATCTACGTTTGATTTTTTGCCTAACTGTAAATTTTACATTAGCATATTTCTCTTCCGATTTAGTATAATAATAGATATTTTTTAAATAATTTTGTAATTTATACTTACATCTATATCACAATTAAATAAATGTCTGTAAGATTGTTACCTTAATTTTGACAAAATAGCTTTACTCACAGCACCTAAAGTGTGACTTAAGGAGGCAGGTTTTTTATGCCAATTACTTTGATGTTTTATACTATTATATTATATTTAAAATGCTAATCTAGCACAAAATCGAATCAATAATTAGTTACAAAAGATACAATAAGAATAACTTTAATACAATAATACAATAAGAATAAAATTAGTTTGTTAAGTACTTGTTATTTTTGTTGGTACTATTTATCCCTGGGGGCTCACCAGTCGCTCTTTTAGTGCCTGATTGACGCATAATGCCTTCAGTCATACCATCCCGTCTAGTGTCACTCTCCTAGCTTGTCTTCAGTTATGCAATCCAGTTTTATGCCTTTTTCTTCGATAATTCTCCTTTAAATTATTTACGATTTGCATATTTGTTTCTTGACATGACAGCTCATGGTGATGCCAATCTTGGATCTCCTGTGGCTAGGAAGGTGGGAAGATGGGTTTTAGTAATGTATTGTTTAGCAACATATACATTACTAAAACCCATCTTCCACATTTCATGTCTTTTACTAAATCTTAATGTATATACAAATATTAATGTCTTTTACTAAAGTAAAAGACATATTTAATGTCTTTTTCTTTGTCTTTGTTCCTGCAAATAATTTCACACCAAAAATAGAGTGTGGCTAAGACCGTTTTTTAGAATCATAAGAAGACATTCTGTATGGAAAGAAATTATTAAAATTTATTAGAATTTCTGTAAACTTCCGAATTTTCTATCTGCATAACAAAACTAATTACTTTCAGTTTATTGCAAGAATAATTATTAAGAACTCGAATTAATTTTTCAGACCTTTAACGAGGCATACTTCCAAATGGTTTAGTGGCACTTGCGCACAAGACACATTCATTGCTGGATGAGTAATAGTAGTTTGTATAGCTTAGTGGCAGTTCTACCCAACACTAAATTATCTTGATTATTTTTCGATAACTCGAAGAGCGAATTTGATTATTAATTTGATTAACAAAATTTTAAGCTACTTGACTGCACAAATACAGAATTCAACAAAATGATATACACATATTATTATATATGTGTTACAACTTATTATTATGTATGTGTTATAACTTATTGTTATATATGTGTTAACGCGTATGATAAATATTTTAAGGAGTTAGGTATCTTTAAAATGTCAAAATATCCACAAAATACGACACTTTTTAAGTTCTATATGTTTAGAACTGGTTTATGAGCCAGAAAATTTGCACACTTACTTTGATATCCTTAATAATACATTTGTTACTTTTATTTTATATTCCAAATGTTAAAATATTTTTTATGAAATAACATTATTATTCTCTACGTAATAGTGTAATATTATTGCATTCTGCACGGTATTATATAAATAAATGAGTATTCTTTAATTTTTTTAAATTTAATATTATTATTATTTTTTTAATAGAAAAATAATGAATATACAATTAAAATGATGTACGTTAAAAATAAGAATTATATTTTCATAGAAAATAACTTTTCCATAATACATTTTCTTGTTTTCATAACTCAGAAATAAATTATTTTTCAACATAATTAAAGGTAATTTCTAAAACTTTTAGATGAGAGTCGTAGTAGTTGCTCTTGTTAAACTCACTTGGGGTGTAAACAGTTGGTGAAACTTTTTTAACTTCTGACCGTTGGTTGTGGGGAAATCACGCATGCAAGGAAGAAAAATTATACGAAATCTTAAAGATATAATTACCATCAAATCATATTAATGCATACTATTCTCTTAATAATGAATTATAAAAATGCTTCATAAATTGAACCTTTTAAGTATACACAATTATATATTTAAAAAATACTGCATACATAAGTATCATAAATTTAATTGAGACAAAGAAAAGTGGAGAGATGAAATTTTCATGAATTCAAATTTTATTATACTCTAAAATGTTTTAGGTCAGAAGCATAATAGTTGACCATTTAATACAGATATAGTGTTTACACTATTAATTAAAATTTCTTGAAATTCTAATAGACAAGTTCAGACAAATCATGCACACAAGCAGGAAAATCCATTTTTGTAAAATCATAACTAGAAAATGAAATAATCAGGAAATACTGTACGTACATTATTTTCTTAAAAGTAATAAACGGTCGCCCAACCAGGATAGTGGTTAGCGACGCTGGCTGTTGTGCGGAAGGGCCCAGATTCGAATCTCGGAAAAGGTATAGATATTTGTAAATGTATAGTGTCTGTGCGGCATGGGGACACTCTAAATATGCGGCGAGCCGAAAGGCCTGTCGAGAGGTTGGTGATAAGGGAAGAGGGGTGGCAGACTCTCTGACCACCCCGGGCTGCTTTTCATCAAAATTGGGGGGGGGAACTGAGCAAAGTCGTACTGTCACCTGTATGGTGCTCAAAGCCAACGGCAGGCACAGTCTTGTCCTCCTTGCCCCGATGAATTTCGTGGGCTTAGTTCTGATGTTACTATCTGACAAGTGAAATAAATCCCCCCCACACACAAGTAATAAACGTACAGATAGATGTTGCAAAATGAAATTAGAAATATGATAGCTGGCTACTGTCAGTCAATAATGCATATGATCTTTTAATTATATTTAGTATTATAAAAATATCTGAGTGCGGATAGTAAATACCACCCAAATCTATGATTTTCTCCCAACGTTTCGGCAGGTTTTCAAAGCCTAGGCCCAGAAACTTGGTGGCCACAAGTCCAAAAACAGATCAACCTCATTTCAGACGTCCTGTGCAGAGTGCGAGACCAAGCTGTTCAAGCGACTTTTCTCTCAGAATGGAGGCAACAATAGCTATAATTAGCTAAAAACATAACTAAATTCTTGCCCACTTAATTGCTTTACAGAGGCACTTAAATAGATTTTAAATTCATTCTGAATAAAAGGAAATGACCGGGAAGTAAAGATAGACGTTTTTCGTCAGAAAGCATCATTTAATGTCACATATGAGAATTATGGTCCTTCTAACAAAAGTAAAGCGAATATACTTTTGTATTAATGTTTTTTGTTCAATATTTTTGCACAGATAACACTAGTTTGGTTCCTGTTAATATCAAGCTATTATTTATCATTGCAGTGAACTGTATATGCTATGCAAGTTTCCTCCCCCCCAATGGCGGGAACTAGCCATTATAGGCAAAAGCCACTACTAAGGCCGGAAGCAGTGGTCACTTCACTATGAAGGCACCTAATAGGTGGGCCACCCTTTCCTGCTATGAAGACAATTTATATACTTGCCTTCTCTGGGATTTGAATCCGGGCCCTTTCATACAGCAGTCAGTCACTAATCACTTTCCCGTCTGCGCAATATGCTATGCAATTAAGTGCACATACCTGCAGGTAAACATTGAGGCAGCCCTAGATACCTTGCTGTCTAATCTTTAACGTTCTATGTTTCATAACATACTAAACTATATCAAGAATATCCTATATTTGTAAGTATAGTACTGGTGGAGACTAAAGTGACTTAAAGCTTATCAGTGCACAAATGTCACACTCTTGAACCTGTTAAACTGCCCATATGGATCATAAAAAAAATTACCAATTAGCATTTAATTCTGCTTCCTTTATTCATTAATGAAGTCATGCAAAGTTTTAATAACAGTACTAAATTCGTGTTACATTTTGTCCAGGTATTACATTTTATGAATTATTCTTAAAAAAAAACTTCAGAAATTTCTTGAAATTATATCAATAAAACAAAGGAAATTTTAGAACACCATGTGTTACTTTTGGCATTTTTTGTCCTTTGCCTCAAATTCTCTCAATATTATTTTTTATCTTATATCCCACATTGCATTATAAACATTAATTTATGTGTGTTAATATGTGTTACTTTCCACATTATTTGTCCTTTGCCTTTAATTCTCACAAAATTAGTTTTTATCCTATATCTCTATAGACACTGCTCAACATTCAAAATGCAACACCAAAAAGGAGTGATCAGAAATTTATGCAAATTTTAGAATAGACACAGGTCACTGAGTTGTGCGAATTATGTGAAATGCGCAGCTCTCGGACGGACGTGAAGTAAGATATAAGGGAAGGAACGTGCAGAATGGGCAAAATTCGTGTCGTTATTTCTGCCAGACGAATTATCGAAGAAAGTTGGTTTTTGTGCCGGAGGATAGGTGTAATAGGAGAGAATGCCAGGCCGCCGTCAACAAAGGCACTTCCAGCAGATAGACGATTTTACGAGGGGTATGGTGATTGGACTGAGAAGGGCGGGTTGGTCCACATGGAAGCGAGCACGGTGCATCGGCTATGGCGAACATGGTTGGAACAAGGAAATGTGGGAAGAAGGAGGGGTGCAGGTGCAGCCAGAGTGACGTCAGCACGCGTGGATCGACGCATCCGCCTACAAGCTGTGTCGGTCCCGCAAGTCATTTGTACCACAATTCTGCAGCATGTGCAAGATACCCTGGATGTTCCCCTGTCGACCAGAACCATTTCCGTCGATTGGTTGAAAGTGGCTTGCACTCACGGCGTCCGTTAAGAAGACTGCCACTGACCCCACAGCATAGACGCCAACGTTTAGAATGGTGGCGGACTGGAGCGATGTGGATGACAGAATGGCGAAACGTCGTGTTCTCAGATAAGTCACGCTTCTGTTTATCCAGTGACAGTCGCCGCATACGTGTGTGGTGTGGACGTGGAGACAGATCTAATCCGGCAGTAACTGTGGAACGCCCCACCGCGCGACAACGCAGCATAATGGTTTGGGGCGCTATTGCCTACGATTTCAGGTCACCTTTAGTTCGTATTCAGGACACTATGACAGCCTAACGATACTTGGATAATGTACTGCGGCCGGGGCTATCCTCTACCTTCAGGGGCTGCCTAATGCAATTTTTCAGCAGGATAACGCCCGACCACACAGTGCTCGCATCTGCCAACATGTTCTGCAAGGTATACAGATGCTTCCCTGGCCACAGTTTAGTTTAGTTTAGTTTACGAGTATGCTGCAACCCTCCTGGCCGACAGTAATCGGCCTCATGGTTAACGCAGCACACCCAACGCAGAAAAACAACAACAAAATAATATTAATAAAAAAAAATAAATAAATAAATAAAATATTAAAATATTTAAAGTCCTATTCCTATGATAGTCTTATTTTCATTCACAATCCTCATAATTTCTGTTGCATAGCTATTCAAGAATTTTCTTTTTTCAATTACATTTTGTTCATTTATTTTTCCAAATCTCGTCCTCACACTCTCGGTCAGTTTAAATTCTTCCATAAAATGAGCTGCATTTCCGTACTTCCCACAAGCCAAGCATTGATCATTGCCCTGGAGATTAAATCGTTTTAAATAGGCCGGGAATCTACCATGACCCGTGATAACTTGAATAGTATCTATATTATAAAATAGATCCATTTTTCTTTTTATGGTCAAAATCCTCAAGTAACCCTTATTTTTATTTGAACCATTCCATTCCCTAGCCCATTTCTCAATTATACTTGCTTTCATTTTTCTCAAGGTAATTCTTCTGGAATCATTAATAGCCTCATAAATATCACCCTCTCCCAGGGCAGCCTCTTTAGCTAGCATATCCGCCCTTCCATTCCTGATAACACCAATATGTGCCTTAACCCAATGAAAATATATAGCATTTTTCTCTCTTATTTTGTTATAAATGTTTTTTATATCCAAAAGAAGTCTATTGCTTGGTTCTGGATTTGCCAAGCCTTGTAGGGCCGAGAGAGCATCAGAATAAATATGTATTGTAAAGTACTGTTTTAAGTTTTTATAACTCCACCGCAGTGCCTCTCTAATTGCAACCGCTTCAGCTTGATACACTGTTTTATTTCTTTCTAATCGTATTTTTCTAGTATAGATTTCGACTCCGTAATAAAAAATAACAAAAGCGCAACCAGTTCCACCTTCATATCCGGAGCCATCAGTGTATATATCAATCATGCCAGTATTCATATAATCTTTATCGTACGGTATGCCCTTGAAATCTTTTGGATGTATATTCATAAAATATTTTCTTGTCAAGGCGTTAGTATTCAAAACATCACCATTTTCAAATGTTAAAATCTTTTTAAAACCATAGCTGAGTAAAAATTTTGCATAATAAAATTTATAAAAAATTGAGAGTGGCGGAATGCCAGCAAGTAAGCAAATAACTTCTGTAGAAACAGTACGGAAATCCCTTGTGATTGCAAGTAGCCCCTTTGCAATGAATCCAGTTTAGTTCTGTCTAATCAATTCCCCTGCCCGGCAGCCCCACATGCTAATACCATATAAAATTTTTGGCCTAATAACATTTAAATAAATATCTCTAAGAGTAGTGCTTTTTAACTTTAAAGTTTGTGAATCAAAGGCACTTCTAGAATATTTTTAAATTTTCTCTATATCTCTGTGAATCGCCTTAAAATGTTCAATAAAAGTTAGCTTTTCATCAATAATCACTCCAAGATATTTAAAGTGACTTTTAAAATTAATCTTTATACCATTAAATTTCGACTTTGGTTTTCTAGTAGCCTTACCACCTCTAGGAAAGAAAGTGGCATTTATTTTTTCATTGTTGAACTCTATATTTTCTTCTCTACTCCAGTTCATAAAATTTTCCTCTAAACTCTTAAAGGTTTTTTCAAGTTTCTCTAAAGAGTCATCATAGACAATAGCCAAAATATCATCTGCAAAGCAGAATAATTCAACACCAGTCATGTTAATAAAAATTTTATTGACAATGAGGCTCCAGAACAGGGGTGCGCTGCAGGAGCCGGACATCCTCTTTCAATATCGTAAACAAGATGGACAGAATAATTTTTATTTTTGAAAACAATCTTCCTATTTTTTAGATAATCTTTAATAATTTCAAATAGTTGTTTTGTGATCCCTATTTTCTTCAGTTCAGATAGCAGGGACGGCCAAATAATTGAGTCAAACACTCTACGGATATCGAAAGAGATCAAGGCAACATGATGTCTTTGCTTCTTATCTTTCAAATGAAATAAAACGTTATATAAGGCCAAATCCGTAGACTTGCCTCGTTGAAAGCCATATTGCCTGTCACTAATATAGTTTATTTCTCTTAATTTGTGTTGAATTCTATTTGTAATTAGTTTGTCATAAATTTTTGCATACGTCTTTAAGAGGCAAATAGGTCTATATCCTCCATTACCTTTTGGAATGAGTATCATTTGACCAATTTTCCAAGCATCTGGATAAACACTCAAATAAAGACATCTATTATATAAAATCAAATGAAATGAAGGAAACTCCTCAGATAATTTCTTAATAAGCCAAACCCCGATCCTATCTAATCCGGGGGCAGAATGAACTCTTAAACACTTAATAGTATAAGAAATTTCTTCATAGGTAAAAGCATCTTCAATTTTGTAATCATCTTCCATATTGACCTCCCCGCGATACTTAAATCACTATCCTGCTTTCCATATATGACTTCTTCCACAATTTTCCTATAAATCTCCTCCACAGAGGCGACCCCCACTTCCTGTGACTGTTTCAAAATCATATGACTTCCTAATCTTCCTTTTGCAGTTCGATAATAATTATCATAATACTCCTCGTTTAGTAGAAAGATCCTATTTATATAATTTCTTTTAGTTTTTTTAATTTTCTTTTTGTAAAGAGCTCAATTTCTTTTGTATTCAATTTTTCTCTTAAGTCTAACATTATCGTCGATCTCACTAACCTGGGAACTCTTCCTTAATGCACGAATAATCCTTCTTTGCTTGTCCACCAACTAGTAATTTGTCTTTGTTTTTTCTTACATTTTACTTTTAGGTACTTATCCATATTATCGATTAATAATTCTTCCAGTCGAGAAACGCACTCATTCATTTCCATTGAAGTCTCGCACTTAATTATTCTATCTTTATAGTATTCAATGCTTTTACCAATATTATGCAGCATATGTTTGACTTTTCTTAAATTTCTGCTGTAAGCAAAGAAGTAATCTTCTTCAATTTGGAAATCTTTCAGTCTCACTAAACTGTATTTATGATCACTCAGTGATTCAGCATCTAGAATTTCCATTTCAGCGCTCCTCATTTTTAGTGTCGACGACCCAAGCGCGAGATCAGTCCATCCAACACCCACCGGCGAGGAAAAGGTAGGTCTAGAATCACTATCGTTAAAAAGTTGTAAATCATGTTGTAAAATAAAATCGTTGACTAAAATCCCCCTTTGATCCAAAATCTTAGCCCCCCCCCAGTTAAAACTTTTAGCATTAAAATCACCAATTATAATAAAATCTTCTGCATATACGTTAAAACCTTCTTCTAGTTCACCAAGGTGTTCATTCAGGTCTTCCGCCGGTGAGAAATAAACAGAGGTGATACTCATTTTGAAGCCTTCCCTTTCTACAGTGATTGTCACAATACAATCGGATGCCGCCCCTACGGAAAACTCCAAATTTTCATTCACAATAATAATGGCCGCTCTTCCGTTATCTGCGTTAATAGTCCTCCATGTACTTTTAACGTGTGCCATTTTGCCTTCTATATAATACGGTTCCTGCAGCGCAATAATATCTGGGGTATCACTCAAAATGTTATCTATAGCTGAGAGCTGGACTGCTGCAGCTGCACAATGATTTAAATTAAATCCCTGGCCACAGTACTTTCCTGACCTGTCACCAATCGAACATGTGTGGGATGTGATCAGACGCCGTTTACAGACTGTGCCCCTGCCTCGTTCAGAAGACGAACTGTGGCAAATGGTTGAAAGGGAATGGAGAGCCATCCCTCAGGACACCATCCGCACTCTTACTGACTCTATGCCTAGATGTGTTTCTTCGTGCATCGCTGTCCGCGGTGGTCCTACATCCTACTGAGCCGACGCCGTTCTCGCTCTGTATTCTGACTATCATTTTGAAATAAAGATCACTTACTGCTGCTTGCTGTCTCTGTCTTTTTTTCCGAATTTCATCACTTTCTGACCACTCCTTCTTGGTGTTGCATTTTCAATGTCGAGTAGTGTATATTATATTGTATTATAAACTTCAATTTATTATTTTTAAAAATCATAATTAAAGTTCTTTTCTCTAGCAATTTGTTCTTTCTTGGCATAAAGACATCCGTCCCCAAAAGAGAGGCCTGTGCTTTGATGTCTCGAGTTCTGAAAAGCGAGCTCCAGTAGTTCTTTGGAATTGTCATGGAATGCAAGGCAATCAGCTGTGGAAGCATGATCTAGTAAGACTTTGAATTAAAATGTGAATTTATTACAAGGATTTCAAAACTGAAAGATTTATCGTGTTCATTTCTTGACTAATGACCAGCAGTTTTTCTTTAATTACATACATTTTGGGTGCAACTAATTGTTGTAAAACCAAAAGTCATGCCCCAAAATGTTATAGAAAGATGTTATATGGTATTTCTTCCGCCTTCTTAGCATGCTTTCGTGATGTAGTTTCGTGGTGTTCTTCTTAGCATGCTTTCGTGGTCAGCACACTCGGCGCGTATGCGAGAAGTCCGTGATTCGAGTCACGGCCAGGGCATTACTCATTTTTCACATCTCTCCTGCTTTAAAAAACCCCTAATGTTGGCGCCCGAACTAAAAAGGGTAGAGGATGATGATTGGGTCCCATAATCCCCAGTCGCCGTTAAAAGGAGGAGTATATAAAGTATTTTTCCCGCCTTCTTCGTATGCTTTCGTGGTGTACATTGGGCGCATATTCGAGAAGTCCGTGGTTCGAGTCCCGGTGAGGGCATTGCTCATTTTTCACATCTCCTGCTTAAAAAAAAAAAAAAAAAAAAAAAGCCTAATGTCTCTACAATGTTATGATAAAGATGGATGTTATAAAAATTGCATGTGCCTAATAAACAAGCATTTTTTAGATAGAAACCAGTACATGCGTTGTATTGATGCAATAATCCAAAATTTAAGGTATGATGAAAATTAATCTTTCTTATCCTAGTGTCAGCGTATAAAATAATAGCTGTGCTTACTCTATACCAGCGGTTCTCAGCTGGTGGTACGCAAGAGAAAAATGAGTGATACGCAAAGAAACAAACTATTTTTAACTATTAAATTCAAACATTATATACCCAAACATCCTGTTTAACTTTTTTCTCTAACACTGGTAAATTATGCGATCTGACTTTTGTTCAAGGTTAATAACCGCTCACAGACTAGCAAAATAATCCGTTATTTTCGCAAATATGCGTTTAGCCATCCATATAACAAAATTTGACATAATAATGTTTTTAAAAGGAGTATTAGAAATGTATACTATATTTAATAGGAAATTAAAATAAGTTCCTATGAAAAGATAATAGTCTCATTAACTTTTTTAGAGTTGATCGATTTATTAGCATGTCTGCACTTTATGTCGTCACCATTTCCGGGCTCATATTGCTCTATTTTAAATTAGAAATGCTTTTTTACGTCGATTTGCTGTCTCTAACAGCAGGTATTTTGTCTTCTTGTTGCTTTGTATTGCCTTACTTTTTACGCGATTTGAGAATATCTTCGGGTTTTTTGGGGGGGGGGAAGAACTCTTAATAAATTGTACATTTAAATATTTGTGAAAAAATAATAAAACAAATCTAGATTTTTCAGAATGGAAAAATGGCTAGGATTGGCTAAGCGGAAAAGTGATGATTCCCAGGTGATAGATCCAGGACAAACTACTAGCACTAAGACTATTGAAAAGAAAATGTTTATGGAAAATATAATGAAAGTTATTTATCATTTGGGTTTACTTGAAATGAAGATGAAAATGAACTTGCACTGAAGTGTTATCCAATTAAGGTATGAAACCATCGTTCTTAAAAGACATATGGAATCTAAGCATGTCAATTTAAAGGATAAACCTTAAGAATATTTTAAGGGAAAATTATCGAGTTCAAAAATAGTAAACAAGCAATGAAAGGTTTTGTTACTTCCAGTGAAAAAGCTTTGGAAGCTAGTTACCTAGGAAGCCTAAGGATTGCTAAGATTGGGCAGGTGCACACTATTGGAAAAAAAACCTTATATTACCAGCAGCTTAAGATATTGTTTTAACATTATTCAACGAAAGAGCGCTAATGAATTTAATAATATTACATTATCAAATAAGTAAGTAGACGAATTTATGAAATGGCAGATTCCATATAAGAGACACTTATAATAATTTGAATATAGACAATAATTGGAAAATAGAAGAAGAATTAGCATCCAACATTAAAAATCATTGTTTTTAATTGATAAGTAATTTCAACATGTATTTTCCAAAGGATTATGAAAAAGAATATTGGATTGGAAATCCACTTTGTTCAAATGTACCCACAATTTATCTCCTGAAGAAAAAGAACAATTGATAGAAATTTCCTGCGATCAAAATCTAACTGAAGATTGCAAAAACCACACACTTGTTAACTTTTGGGAAAAGGCAGCAAAAAAAAAAAAAAAAAAAAATTAAAGGCATTTCAAATAAAGCTATTAAATTTTTATAGCCTTTTTGCACAACCTATTCGTATGAACAAAGATTATTATCCATGTTATTTTTTAAAATGAATACAGAACAAAATTAAAAGTGAATCCTGGTGTACGATTAAAACGAAGTGAAATAAAACCATACATTAAAAAACTGATCTCTCTTAAAGAGGCCCAAATTTCACACTAATTTTTAGAATTAAAGTATTATACGTAAAATTTTGATAATTTAAATGGTAACCAATTTTTAATGTAATATTTTTTATATGTACATATTTAATACAAATAGGCCCAAATTTCACACTAATTTTTAGAATTAAAGTATTATACCTCAAATTTTGATAATTTAAATGGTAACTAATTTTTAATGTAATATTTTTTATATGTGCATATTTAATAGAAATAGCCAATAGGTTGTGCAAATGCCAAATTTTTTTTTAAATATTTATATTGAGAAATTGAAAAAGTATGATTGTAAAATGTAGTGCTGGTAGTAAACTTTTCCAGTTTTTGTTTAGATGGTACGCATTAGTCAACAGGTTGAGAACCGCTGCTCTATACTGTTCTGCAAAGTAGAAACACAACTAAGGTACAAGCGATTACACTGCTCTGCATTTTGAAACTTTTTGTAGCTCCCCAACATTTTTGGGGGGGTTGTGTCTATTGTAACGTGCTGAATTCAAATATGAGCTCGGTTTTTACATATCACCCGTAAGTTTTTAGAGAAGGGAAGAAGAATATAAAATACGAGAAACAAAAACCATAAGCAATCTAGTGAATTTTCAAAGATTAAAATAACTTTTTTTTAACAAAATATACTTCATTTTGTATAGGAAAAAATATAATATAATCAAATAAACTATTTTGTTGCCATTTTGGACTAGTCTTTGCTGGAATCAGTTTCATATTTGAGGGTCCAACAGTATTCCGCTAACATGTTTGGGGTTCAAACATGTCATATCCACTGCTTCTCCATTTGAACAATTTGCTGGTGAAATCTTCTGCCGTGTTTATCTGAAACTGCACCTAAATTGTCATGGAAGAATTTCAAATGGAAGTGAAGAAAATGCAGCTTAAGTGACATGTTGCAACCTAACGTCTTATAAGATTGGATAATCTTTGTAGTTCTTCGATTTCTTGTTACCTAAGAAGTTGCTACATACCCTTTTGAAGGCAGTCCATGCTCTATTTTCTTTCTCGAAAGTGTAGTTTCAAAATTTTCATCTTTAAAACGTTCTCGTATTTGTGACCCAAGAAGCAGTCTTTCTTCATGTTTTGCCTCACTTTTATGTGCAAATTTCCATCTCAAATAAAGAAAAGCATTTCTTTCTCTATTTAAGGCTTTAACGAAAAATTTTATAAGACATATTTTTATGTGCAGAGGAGGTAAATAAATTTTCTGATGCTCTACTAAGGGTTCAATGAGGACGTTTTTCAGATTGGGCACCATATCTTTACATAACACCCAGTCTTTTAATGACATAATGTTGGTTTTTGGCTCTGCTGTTCCATTCGCATAAAAATAAACTTTTAGTATAGCCACTCTGCAATCATGTGAGCAGTGCAACTTTTATATCAGTACCAGATATTTCATTTACGATCTTTGTAATTTACGTTTTGAAGTAATATACGCATGTCCTCATACGTTTCTTTCATATTTACAGCATGACCCATGGAAAAAGATTGTCATTCATTTCCATTAAACAATAAAACTGCCTTTAGACTTGTCTTCGAAGAGTCAATAAATAATCGCCAATCAGCAGGTTTACAGGACATGTTGATGTTCTCTAGATTTTGCTACATGATATGACAATTTAAAAATCAGTGTATCATAGATAAAAATTATCGAAATCACACATTAGTTCAGTGTGGAGGATTTTCATGTAGAACAGTGCTATTTACTAACTAGTAGCTACTTCAATTTATCAGTCTGGCAATTTAAAGATTATTAAAGGGAAATGAAAGATTCTTTATATTGCCAATATACGTGAATAATATATGTATATTTTTTTCACTTTTAAATGTTAAAGTTAACCTGATATACTAAAAATCAAGAATTTGATATCTAACTTAATGTCCTCATTGAACCCTTAGTAGTCAAACGTCCTCATTGAAATCTTAGTAGAGCATCCGAAAATTTCATAATTTTTTATCTAAAAAGTCAGTTTCAATAACAAACATATTGATCACCCATAATATATACTATGATACTGGTTATATAGTTATACTTTGAAAAACCTTTATATATTTATATGTGTATAAAGATATGCAAGGTGTTTTAGTAAATCAGTTTCAAACTTTCAAGACAAAAATACTAAACCTAAATGATGAAAAATCACACAGCAGTGCATGGTTGAAAAGATTTTTCCTGGCACAGTACTGACAACATAAAACATAGGAAAGGAAAAACACGAACAGGGTGAGGAAACATGTTTATTATGCTTAGTACAGCAGAAATCAGTACAGCAGAAATCAAGAAATAAGAACAAAAATAGACAATGATCGTCATTAAAGAAGGTGTTCAAAATTATGACCCAGGACCGTGATGTAGGCCTCATATCTCTGGCGCATGGAAGATCTGCATCACGCAAGGAAAATCGCATGGAATATACATGATACACAATTTCAAACACCTTCTTTGATGATGATTATTGTCTATTTTTGTTCTTATTTCTTGACTTCTGCTATACTAAACATACTTTCTCACCCTGTTCATATCCTCAAAATGATAATAATCCTCCCCTCAATTATTACAGGAGCTTCTTTACACTGACTAAATCTGCCCAAACCAAATCTTCTTTATAGCTTTCTAAATTAAAATCTCTACAATACTCTATCTCTCCTCCTACTTGCGATTTGTGTCATCACTACCGTGCCAGAAAAACATTTTCGACCATGTATTGCTCTATAATTTTTCATTGTCTAGGTGTACTCTATTTCTCCTGAAAGTTTGTAACCGATTTGCTGAAACACCCTGTATATGCATTGGAATAAAGTTTAAAAAATACTACATTCATTACCTTTCTTTCTCCCCCCCAGGGTAGCTTGCATTTGATACATCTAATTACGGGTAACTGCCTGGATAGTGATTCAGAAAGGAGAGAAATTTTTATGGAACCATGTGATCGACGTAAAAGGACTCAAAAATGGAAATTTGACTATGTTAATGTAACAGCAATTTTGAATTGGTGAAAATGACAGCACTGTAACTGATTTGCATAAAAATTTGGTGCTATATTACAAGCTCTGACTCCTGAGTAAACTTGTATTAGAGTATTACAAAATATTAGAAAAGAAAATTAAAATAATTTCATTTTCTGATTTATAAAGGAAATTCAACTGCACTGGAAATATCGTTGCAGGTATGCTCTGAATCTTCCCCCCAGAAGTGTGTTTAAAACACAAAATTAATGAGACAAAAAATTTTTAACAAAAATGTTTAAGCTGTGCAGCATAGAACGTTAATATTACAAAATTTATGAAGTAGATTCAACCAAAATGTGAAAAATCTCCAAAGTTCTATGTTTCTTCAAATAGATAATTCCATTTTATATAGTAAAAATAGTATTTATATCTCATTGTTTAACATAATATTTCATATACCAGAATTTACAATGTATCATGTAAAAAAAATAATCATAAACTATATAAAAGATTTCAGGTAAAGTTAGCACGTAGCAGCAGCATGTTGACTTTTCTAAGAGTCAGAATTCAAAATTGGTAAACAAAATACTGGCATTCATTTTGAAAAAATGCTCAAAGCATTTTGAAAGAATCCGGCACTAATCTCCCTTTCAATTCAAGAAGAAAAATTATTCAGCAATGTTATGTCTCATTTAATAGCTTAAATACAAAATAAATCAATTACATAACTAAACAATCAATATGTAAATTCATGAAATTACAAGTTTGTCTTGTTTTAATGTTTAACAACTTTGTTAGATGCATTTTTCAATTACAGTTAAGCCTACGAGATGGTGTGTTATCTGTCATTCAAGCATTAAGTCCCCAAAGATACTGAATTTCAAAAAATCTTAGGAATCCTTATCTTTCACATGCTAGTTCAAACTGAAACTTCATGACAACTTCCTGCTTCATATATTGATGATGGCAGTAGAGTATCCAATTCTTCTACAAATGCAACCGCATATTTCCTTTTGAGGAAAGACCTTTAAAAACACTGCCTCAGACTTCTTTGTGTCTCCACCTCCATAACAGTCCTTTTACCGTGATTCATATCCTCAAGCTGACAGAATGACTGAAGAGTTGCAGCAGCTCTTGTCTTTTTAAATAGATGGTGTTCATCAAAAATGTTTTATCCAAATAATACATTGAAAAATCTGTTAGCTCTTATTCTTTGCATTTCTTAACAAAGTTAATACCTTTCCCACTATAGTACCATCTGCTCAATATAACAGTAACTAAAAAATTTACATAATGAAATATTTTTAATAAAATTCTATAATTCACATAAAATCCTTCAATTTCTGTGTTTATTGTATTATCACATCATGCACATTTTTGTAGTTTATGCAAATACAATTTTTAAAGATGTTTGCAGTTACGATGATGGCCTGAGTCATTAAAGATTTGATAATGGTAGATGCAGGACAAATGGTGCAGCAAAAAGCTAAAAATTCTCTATAACAATGAGGCAAAAAATCATCTGTAACTTAAACTGGAGGATTGTGCAAGATGTTGAAAATTTAATTTTTTTATTTACTTAATTTTGAGAAATATAATAAAATAATTATGATTGTTAATGACATGGCTGATAGAGCTCTTCAGGCTCACAAAGTTTAAGAACTGGCCATCTACCATTTTTGTACCTATCAGGCCTTAATACCTTGTAAAATCTGCTTTTAAGCATCATAATAGTATATATTTTGCATTTGTACATTTTAAAAATTTTGGATTATGAATAGAATAAATATCGTAACTTTTACTACTAAATAGATGCTTTACTGAAATCCTTGCATAAAACAAATTCTCACCATACTTTTAATTTTACACTATTTTTCATAAAAGTGAAAATCTTCTTTGGTTTTCTTTCATTAACCAAAACAAAATTACTCATTTACAGTTTTTATAAAAGCAAAGTTTTATGATTTGATTCAAAAGACTTCAAAAACATATAATGCAATAATAGATTCTTTAATTTAGACATTTTTGAGTATTTTAAAAGCTAAGTAATTAGACTTAAATATTTTTTATTCAAAAAACAGTACTTAATTATCATGTGCAATATAAAGTGTATAAAGTGTGTTAAAGTAATGATAAAAATACATAAGACACAGAATTTCCTTTGCGATTTCAGAAAACAGATTAATCCTCAGCAGATGGCAACTGCATATATGCAATGGACCATCCTCATAGTTACATAGGTCTAAATCTTTTCTCATTCACAAAGGGTTAAACATGAGACAGTAAATAAATATTTAGAAAACATTCTGAGGTAGTTAGGAAACATCATTTATTTTATATAGGATTTTTAGTCTACTCAGAATTCAAAATTTTAAAATATACAAATGCAAAATAATACTAATTTAACAAACAATAAAAATCATATTTAACTTTGCATGTACTTAGCTCTTTCAAAAGTATGCAGACAGAAAAATAAACTTGCAAGTATGTAATTTTTTTCATTTATTTTATTTAAAAATTAGCCTTTTACATAACATCAGTTATTCTTCAATAAAACTCCATGCAGAGAGAGATAAAAAGTTACAACATAATCTAAATAAATACTTTAAACTTTTTATAAATATTTTTAATCGCTCACTGTCAGTGGTGGCATATTCAATACTTCCCTGATATCATTTATATTCTGTTCCCATCTCTTTTCAAATGCATATCCATCAGAAACTTTGCTTTAAACCCACATTCAGTGGCCCATGGATGTTTCAAGTATTTCTGGAAATTTCTGAAGAAGAAATACAACTGGATTGAATTATATATGTAACAATTAACTGTAAAGGAAATTTCAATTTAATATAACTATACATATATTTTAGATTTTAGCACTTCATAGCAACTGAGGAATTTACTTAAAAAGGAAATCTTTTTAACAATCACTACTGTAAAAAAATGTTGCTACAAGGAAAAATTCTAAAACAAACTGCTCAGAAACTTTCACAACTAAACAGCCATGAAAGACAAATTAAGAATGCAATTTCATTTCACTCTTTTTTTTTTTTTTTTTTTCTTTTTCCATAAAGAAATCAGCTTTTGTAATAAAATAAAAGTCTACATAAACTTCCCATTGGTAAATTATCAAAGGCAAGTTCCAAATGGTTCATGTGTCGGTGGAGTCTATAAGCTAATACTAGATGTAGCACTACAATGGATACTGCAAGTGATGGATAATTTAACAGAGAGGTACAACAAAATGGTTTCCAACAGTCTGCAAGCTAAATTTAAATGGAGCTGCTAGAATGGTTGCTATAAAGCCTACTGGGAGTAAAATATCCATGCAATTTTCTTTGAAGGAAATTTAAGATGAAATGACATCAGCAGCAGTAAATTTATCAGGATTTTTTTTCTCCTTTCTGTTAAAAAGAAAAGGTCTCATTGCACTAATCATTAATTATAGGGTACTGTACATTAATACAATGGAGAGTTGAATATTTATCACATCACACCTGTTCCCTCATGTGGCTTAAGAATTATATCTATTACTGATTCTATAATAGACATTTTGAAGTTCAGAGAACAAAATTCAAATTTCCTGTATCATTATTCTGATACATCATTCTAAGAACTTTTGTTTGTTTTTTAAACATTTTACAGGATACTGAAGACTCTGACTAAATCTTAGACTCCATGAATATTTTCATCAACATATATGTAGAAGACAATTTAAATGTAGCACAGGAGGTCAGGTAAAAAAATATTTTCACCAAGATATTAAAAGAACCAGAAGTTACATTTCTTAATGCTGTCTGAACTCATACTCCATTTTAAACTAAACCACATAAAAAAAATGTGTAATTTCCATTTTGTAATAAAAATTTTCTGATATTCTAAATGTGGGAAATTCTGAGCTTTTGAAAAGTGTAACATTATCAGAAATAAGTGAAGTAACAGACCAAACTTGAAATATGTTGTAAAGATGATCAGTTGTAACAGCCAAAGCAATCCTGTTATGAAGCTGTTTCATCTGAAGATGCATGCAGAACTTACACACATTTGGATATTTAAATTATAAAATTATAGTTTACATAAAGATCCTCAATTGTTGTGGATCAAAGGTTAATGTTCAAATTTTTACAGCTACAGTTTGAATTCTTTTAAAGTCATTACAGAATTTTTCTAGCATATTTTACAGCCCTGAATCATAATTTCTGTATATCAATTGAGATTTTCCTACCCAAACACAAAATATGCTGGTGTTTCCTAGCCATTATTTCTGAATAAGAACTACAGAATTTATGTAGAAAAGATAGAAATCTTGGAAAATTTATATGTGAAGAAATTTGACATCAGTAATACAATCAGATTTCAATTCTAAAGATGATATTTGGCTAGTCTTAACAGTCCACAGCATATTGCAACTTAGCTTGGAACCTTCTTCACTTTCTTCTTTAATCATCAAAACAATGAAAGGCAAATTCTGTACTATTAAGTGCAAACACAGTTTCATTCAGAACTGATGGGGATGGCACATACTTGTATATGGCAGTTTACTGAATCATTTTCAACAGCTTGATCAGTATAGTGGTTAGCATTAACAGCTGCTGCATCATTCATTGGGCTTGGATTTTAATCCTGGAGAAAGGGTGGCTGTTTGTAAATATATAGTGTCTGTGCGATTTGGGGGCACTTACAACACTTAGCAAGCCAAAAGTCCTTGCAGGGGGTTTGATAGTAGGGGAAGAGGCATGGGGAGATTCTTGGGCCCCTCCATCAACTAGGATGAAGCTGGGCAGCACCATACTATAACCTACATGGTGCTCAAAGCCCCTGCTAATGATGAATGCATGCATCTGCTCCTTGGCATAATAGAATTTGTGGACTTCTTCTAATTAGGTCAGACATGTGCAATAAACTACAACTACTCATTTCTGCGTTAATTCAGTAAGGACAAGTGGCTAAAATAAATCCCCACTGCTGAATTCTGCTAGTAATCAAAGTAACTATCTTTTCTGAGTTATTAAATTAAACTGTAAGTGGCTTCTGCTCATATGAAAATTGAAAGGTGCACCAAATATATGGTTTTGAAAACAAGTCAAATTCAAATATTAATGTTAACATTTACCTGTCAATATTATAACTTCTTTCAGCATATCAGAGATTTTTGCTGAAAATGTAATATTTGCTGACGTACAAGACAAATTAAGGCAATCCAGCAGTATGGTGACATTATAGGCCAAATGAATCCTTCTTTAGGTGAAAATGATTTAAAACCAATGAATAATGAAAGAAGTCTGAGAATCATAAATGCTTATTCAGGACTTCTGCTCTACAGTCAAAATGAAACTTTTCTGACAAAACACATATAATGATTTGTTTTGCTGCATTGGAAAAAAACTTGGCATAATAAATAATTAAACCTAAATACTGCACTTAGCCTTCAGAAAAAGTACTAAATTTGCAGGGAATTTGGAAATTTCTGCTACAGCAGCCAATATTTCTTGCTTTTGGGTAAGTTTAAATTGCTTTAATCCAGTTTGTTATCTAAAATATTATGATCTGTTAAAAAAATACATGTCTCAGCTTTTAATTTTAATCCTCTTTCTTTGAGATATATGTTTCAATATTTTCATTTGATCCATAATATATTTTAGTCCTCTTTCTTTGAGATATATGTTTCAATATTTTCATTTGATCCATAATATATATATATATACAATATTAATACATCGGTTAAAATTCACTCTACAGAACCCCTTGGTGAAGAGTTTCTTTTTTGAAGCCAAGATCAGAGCCACGAAGGGTCGGCACCACTTCCACCCACTGCACAAAACCAAAACAAAAAAATCAAACACTTACACAAACTCGGTGTCCATGTACACATCGATCTATTTTAACTTAAAAAAACACCAGAGAATTGCACAAACTAGGCACTGCTTTAACTTTGTCCATATACACATCAACATATTTTAATTTTAAAAAAATCAGAAAATTGCACAATGCAGGCATTGTGCACTGCCTTAACTTTGTCCATGTACACATCAATCTATTTTCACTTAACAAAATCAGGAAGCTAAAACAAACTATCATTTTAACCAGAAAAATATTGGCGCTATCTTAACACACAGAGAAGAACAAATAACCAAAAATAAACAAACAGAGAGGAATAAATAACCAAAAATACATATTTCCTAACACAATAACACTAAACAACAAATCTTTCAACAAAATTTAACATACAGAGACGAATAAATAAATGAAACGTCAATTTTATAACATACCTTATTTTTCTCGTACATATGTTTAGGCTTCCCACAACCATCTCCTCCACAAAAGCAATTAAATTTTTCGTCATTTCGGCTCATTCATATCTATCAGCAATTAAACCAGCTTTCATGCAAAAATCAAATGTCTTTTGTCCATCATCCAACCGATACAATAGTAGCAAGCAAAATAATAACACGCTCCAAATACAAGACCATACCACGCATGTGCAAACAAACACAGCAATTCAAAAGAATGTTAACAACCCAAAACCCGGGTCCATACAAAAGGGTTACTATCCCAAGTAGCACAGCAACTGGTCGCAGATGTTGTTGCAAAAATGTTGCAATATGTCGTTTTCAAGACACCCAGATGTCCGCAAAACTCCACTGTTCTGCAACTGTTGCAAAGACGTGTTTACATCTTTGCAGATAAGGTTTATGTTGAATAGAAATTGTTATTGCGTCTTTCTCACGTTATATTTTGGTTGTGAAAGCATTGTATCATGTCTTAATGACGCCTAAATGTTCGCAGAGTTCAACCTTTTTGCAACAGTTGTGAAAATATAGTTATGACGTCCTTGTGTTACATGTTGATTTATGCAGAAAAATAAGCTTAATAATTAATGTATTTTTCTTCTTTTTTTAAAAATTTTGTATTCCTTTTAAAATTTTGTATATTTTGTATTTTTCTAAAGTTTAAATATTTTATCATTACCTGAAAACCAGAAGATCATACAATTTTTTCTCTTTAGACTAGATATGTATAATTAATAATAGCATTAATTATTTTCAGTACTTTAAACTATATTTTTAAATAGCTTAAATTCTAAGTCACAATTATTTTAGATTTCATCATTTTTTTCCCTTAATCCTTTAGTATGTAAATGGGAGTAAATATGAAAGTGGCTATTATAAATATATAACAATAATCGTAGGTTTTAAGTAAATAAAACTCAATCAAACATAAATAAAAGTAAAGCTATATATGTGGGTAAAGAAAAGTGTGTTTCTGATTATCACATTTATTTCTGTTAAATCTGAGACGATGAAAATTGCCCCTGTCATGATAAATTAGGAAGTGGTTCTTAAGGTAACATGATCAGTATTTTATCTGAACTCAAGTATAAATTTATTCGGTTTTCACAGTAAAAAATATAACCCTTAACTTCTATATCTCCAAGATATGCATGAAAGACAGTAAAAGTAGTTAAAAAATGTGATAAAAAATATACCTAATCTAATAACTTCCCATATTCATATCTAAAATGAAATAATAACCTAACAAACAACATACATGACAGCACTATTTAAGAAAAAACATGAACTAGTTGTGTTTGAAAGTATAAATAGCAGAAGAAAGGTAACAGAACTAAAATTTCCAATTAATAAAAAAATATTTGTGTTTTTTAAATAGTAAGCAATTAAAAGTGCAATAATTATGGATTGCAGTATTTACTAGTAATGCTGATGTTTCTTAACACCATTTCTTTCGATCATATGTAAATGTATTTAGTTACTATTAGTTTCTACATTTTAGAATAGTGGTAGATTACAATGATCATTTCATGCACTTTTTATAATCAATAACTTTTCTTTTAATACTGTACAGAAATAATTTAAATAATATAGTATACGATAGTAAGCTAAAAGTAAGTTATGTAAAGTAAAGTAAGCTTTTCGTTAAAGTAAGCTCTTCATTAAATAGCACAAGATGAAACTCTTTGTTTTATTATAAATTTCTTTATTATCACATGCACATAAAATGTAAGTGAAAAAAATAGAATATGCTTAAATTTAATAAAGAATAAAACTTAATTTCCAACATTCATTTATTGAGATAATGTAATAGACATACTTAACAGCAACATTAAAAAAAACGCAAATTACACAGTGTTTGGAAGAATAGCTACCAAATGACAAGTAATAAAACTGCAATTTGCAATCAATAAAAAATATTTAGTGTTTTTTAATAGTACACACTTAAATATTGCATAGTTATAGATTAATATTTCATAGTAATCCTAATGTTTCCTTAAAGCTATTTTTTTTATCATATGCGGAAAGTCCGAGAACCAATCTGTTCGTTTAATATGAGTGATATAATCCATGTATCCAAATATTGCACTGCTGGATCACTGAAGATTGGAAAACACCACCATGTAAGTTTAATCACCAAAAACATAAAACACCAAAACAGAACACTATTTCACTGTGTGGACGATTTTAGCACGTTGCAGTGTAGAGCAGATATTCACACACAAAATAAGCAGAAATTCAGCATTACCACCATGATTTCTCCTCAATTCAAAATAAACTGCCATCATTATATTCTTTACCATCATTCTCTTACTGTATTGAAGCTCTCCAGTATTTAACTCCGACAGTGAATTACAAAACCGGGAAGACAATATTTCTGAAAATAAAACAGAGCCTAAAATTATTGCGCCGTTAACTAACTTGTTTGAATTTGGCAGCTTAGCCAAAGAGCGCAAGCCTCGAGCTCAGATGTTCGTTTATATAATCATCCAGTAAATAATATGTACATGGAATGTCAATCTCTCGAATAGCAGTTCAGTCTAAACTTTTCAGAGGTTTATAGTATGGCATTAAACTTTTCAACGATTCTTCTGATAATTTAATAGAATCTTTTTTAATGGCATATAAGAATTATTTCAACTGAATAGAATTATGAACAATGTTCACAAAAAAAATATTTATCGGGCTCGCTAAAACATTTGTAACATCAATATCACCAAATCCCGAGTGTACCGTATACTAGCATTTTTTTAAATTCATGGAGATGGACGAAAACGTAACAAATAGTTCATCAGAAGTTTTATAGGTAATGAATTTCATATTTTTGTTCACAGTTTCCCTAATTTTGATGTCAACATTTATTAGTAATTTATCAAAGACATTAATTTTGTCGTTTTCCATTAGAAGTGTTAATATTTCTTTCTCCTTTTCCATTAACTCTTTGTTTAACATGTGAACAACTTTAAGTTCCTCAAGATGCCTGTTGTTTTGAAGAGGCAAGTAGATGATATTTTCATGCTATGGAAACATTCAGCAGCTGAACTTAAAACTTTATTAACTTTTATTTCAGAAAATTTCCCCGATATGCATTTTACAATCAATACCAGAATTCAGTTTCTCGGTCTTTCAAAAAATTGCAGTTCTCTTCAGACTACAATCTATTGCTAACCACTGCCAACCAAGCAATAATCTTGACTTTTTTTCGTTCTGCTTCTCCTGACTGTCGGCGAGTTATCCATCAGATATATTGGACAGTTGTTAAATATGCATGGATATCCAACGTCTTTTAACATTGGATGTTTTCTCGGAATTCTTAAAATCGCCCCATTTATAACCGTGAATACATCTTCATGCACAATCATATCTTCGCGAAAATTGTACATTTTGCTGCATGCGGTAAAAATGTTTCATATTATGTCCACGTATTAATTCAAATAAATTCGTCCTTATTTCAAAAATAATAAATAAAGTCATATTTCAGCAGTAAAATAATTGCTAACATGAGATTTGCATTGATTTCGTAAATATGATTTTTTAAAATATATAAAATGCATAACTGAATAACTTACTTTATATATTAGTTTCATTTTTAAATATTTTGCTATAATATTTATAAAAAAATATTTTAAGTATTCATTATTTTAACAATAATTTAGCACGTATTTTTAGTACTAATTAAATTTAATAATTCAAGTATTTATATTAAATTTATATTTCATTAGATTAATCTACATTAGATTAATATAATTAGATGAAATAAAGTAATGAAACATTGAAAAATAAATCTTATGCGGACTTCAGATTCTTGAAAGGGCAGATTTAGTCTCTTTTCATTCTAAAAGTAACGCTGATGAACTATGAAAAAAATGCTAAAATGACCTTGTCTAAAAGCGGTCATATCATGATGTTTCAGTGATGTCAAAAAATTGCCAAGATGCAACGGCAAATATTTTGCATCTTTGCAACGTTGTAAAGACATCATAAAAGTTACTACAACCACTTTGCAACCTCTTGGACCAGTTTTACGAAGTTGTCGAGCTACTTGGGATTTCAAAAAAACCCAAAATTTTAATTTATCACAAAACCTTTGGTGATATTTGCAGAAATAATGACAAAAACTTAAAAAAAAAAAAAAAAAAAAAAAAAAAAAAAAAAAAAAAATTCCCCAAGGCTAGTTTCATCAACATTATCAACATTAGGGTTACCAAAAAACCTATTTCATGCAGCAGGCTTCCAGATTTCATGAACAACCAATACCATTTGACGATTTTTTCAGACAGAAACCAAGGGGTACCGTACAGTAAATTTCAACCAATACATCAGCAAACAAAAATTAAGTTAAAAACATTCCTTACAACTAAGAAGTCATTTCACATATTGGAGGTACTGAAGAAATTCTAATTGGCAATTTAGTATATTTATATAATCGAACAATGTACAGTATGTTAAGCTCCCTGTGATGCACATTATTTTCATTTATGTACCATTCAGCAATAATAAAAATGCTTTCTGAAAAAATGGATGGTACATTACACTGAAACTTTGCGCAGGGATCAAAACTCATAAAGAAAACTATCCAGTCAGACCTTCAATGACTAGTAGACTATCACCATCCAGTAAATTCAAACACAAGCTTGCCAAACTTTGCTTCACTTTTGATAAAAGACAGCATATCAAGGGTCCATTCTACAAAGGAATTTCATGCACATATTTCAAAAGCAATTGATGCTGATGCGACTATATTTATCATTAATGTCAAATTCTTGTTTCCCTTTGTCCTTTTAATGCAAGTCAAATGATTTGGGTGAAAACTTTCACTGGAATTACATCCAAATTTATTACAAACATTTATGAAACTTTTCATGCAAGTTCAGCATTTAAAGTGAATGACAAACCTAACTAACCTCTGGTCTCTATGGGACAATCAATGTAGCCTATCTTGGTTAATATCTATATGCAACATGTGAACAACTTTAAGTTCCTCAAGATGCCTGTTGTTTTGAAGAGGCAAGTAGATGATATTTTCATGCTATGGAAACATTCAGCAGCTGAACTTAAAACTTTATTAACTTTTATTTCAGAAAATTTCCCCGATATGCATTTTACAATCAATACCAGAATTCAGTTTCTCGGTCTTTCAAAAAATTGCAGTTCTCTTCAGACTACAATCTATTGCTAACCACTGCCAACCAAGCAATAATCTTGACTTTTTTTCATGTGCAGAAAACAGTTGCCTTTTATTTTTACTTGAAATGGGCCAAGCATTTCTGTTCCACATCACAGTTTTACAAAATTGAATAGATTTACATACTACAAATTTCTGAAAACAATAGGCATTCTCTATATTTTGTGGGAAAACAATGAACAAGCTTCTACAGTCATTTCTCAGAAAGTACAGTTACTACTGGAGCAAAGATAAAATGACAGTAAATTTACTAAAACTTTTTTCTACTACTTGATTATCCCAAGCACCTGCTCCATGTTTAAAAGACTTGGTTATAAACTTACTATTACTTAAACCCCATTCATCTGAAAATGTTAACATCAGATAGATAAGATGTCACCATACTATAAATACATATAATCCTGATTTGCAACAAAGACACGAGCACAGAAACCCAATATATCAACTCAACATCGAGCAAATTATCAATAAGAACTGCAGAACATAAAACAGAATTCTCCAAGCTTCCCGTTCATCAATGAAAATAGCATATCTTTAGACAAATACTTTGCCAAGCATCCAAACTCAATAACTGAATGTAGTGGTGCATAACCTGGAGAGATTATAAGCATCAGATACATGTTAATTACATGAAAGTTACAATTGAATTCACACAAAAATTACATACAATCAGAAATTTGAAACAACACCAGAATTAAAAGACGTAATAAAATGGTGAAAGCAAAAATAAGATGAAGTTGTTTATAATTTAGATAATGATATCAAATATGCAGCAGGTGATGCATTACAATATACAGCACTAAAATACAAAGCTACTACATCAAAATAAACTAAGTACAAGCAATTAAGTCCGTTTGTGTAGTCATTATGTTTCAATACACCAATTCCTTGAGATGGCTCCACAGAAAAAATCCAACACTGTGAAATCTGGCAATTGTGATGCCCACAGAACAGACCCCCCGCCCACATCCAATCTAGTGGCAAGGGTATTCCATCATCCAGCCAAACACGTACAGCAGCTATAAAATGCAGCAGAGCTCCATCATGCTAGAACCGTCGGCAATATGACGTCATACTTTTCTTTTAGGTTTATGTTGAAAACTATGGATCGCACAGGTACAGTTCTTTGTGCATTTTTTATGTAATCAGAACAGGAATATGGCTGTACAGAGTTTGGGTGCTATTTATGGGACACCTGTATATTAAATATATATGCAGAAGAGACAATTGCTCACACCTCAACTGGAGATATCCTTCATAACAAGCAACATAAAGGCTCTGGACAGAAAATATCCTGAATGCTCTAGAATAAATCTGCAATGCCTGATGATAAACTAGATCTAGTTTTAACAAAACTGAAGCCATGTACACCACTCTGATAAGAAAATATATTATTTTTTTCCAAAAAACAGCCTACGTGGCTGTTTGCCATGTTTTGCTCTTCAACTACCAGAACCCTCCTTTCCAATGACATGGGTCTCTATGAACAGCAAACACATAGATCAGGGGAGGCAAGCTCCTTGATAGCCGGAGCCATTTTTCAAAATTTGAAATTTTTCGCGAGCCGCAATTAAATATGTATTTAAAAGGTATGCAAAAAGGTATTAAATTTTTTTTTTACAGAAATTATATTTATTGAAAACATATAAATAAAAGTACAAAATATGTGTACTGAATTTAAATATTAAAAATTAAACACATTTATTTTACTTCTCTTGATAATTCTTTAAAATTTGGTGAATAATTGGTGACTGCACTTCTCAGTAATTCTTTGAGATGCTGGTTAGTTAATATTGATCTGATCGGTGTTTGGATTTCACGAATTTTAAAGTGGAATAAAATAATTCACATAAGTACGTTGTTCCGAATATTGAAATAATTCAACAAGCAGCTTTTTTTAATTCAGGATACTTTGATTTTGGTACAAATTTCCAAAATGCAGTAATTGGCTTCAACTTATATTTTAATTGTAGAGCTTGATCTTCTTGCATCTCTATTAATTCTAATTCGCCAAATGCTTTTTGGGTCATAATTATATTGGAAATGGAAAACTCACCTTGAATTATGTTAATTTCAAATAGATTCAGAAAAAAATCAAGAGATGCTTTAAAATATTTCAAGTCTTGAAATCTATTTTGGAATTCCCTCAATATTCCTTCTAGCTTTTTTATATACTCATTGATTTTTTCTTGTTTAATACTGGAAGAAATTTTTTTAATTCGAGGAAAATGACAAAATGTTTTATTTTTAATGTCCTTTTGAAAAAGTTGTAATTAGTTTGAAAACTAAATATACACTGTGAGAGGTCAGATATTATTTTATCTTTCCCCTGCAATTGTAAATTCAGTGTTTGCAAATGTTCCATGACATTAGTCAAAAAGATTAAATCTTGCAACCACTCGTCATCATCTAATTCTGAATAGGTTATTTCCTTTTCTTTTAGAAATGCAGTTATCGGATCAAACAAATCTACAAATCCATTTAATACGTTGTAGCTAATAATGGAAAATAAATTAATTTCATTTGGAAGTTCATCCTTTAATTCTTCAAGGAAATTTTTGAATTGTTGATGATTTTTTGCATTAGTGCGAATTGTAATTTATAATATGTAACACTGTTTTCATAACATCAGGATATTTTATATATTTTGTAACAAGATGTTCGCGGTGAATTATGCAGTGAATTGGTATGAATTGTGCAATTTAAGAATCATCTCTTAAAAGGCCAGTAAGAATGATTGTTTTACCTAGCATTGCCAGAGCTCCATCAGTTGCAATGCTTACAAGTTTATTAAAAGGTACATCAAAAGTTTTCATGGAATCTAATGCATTTTTAATATCGACACCGTGGGTTGACTCTTGAAGTGCTACTAAATCTAATAATTCTTCTTTAACAAAAAAGTCGGGTGAAACAAAACATATGAAAACTGCCAATTGCAGAAGATCTGCGATAATTTTCGATTCATCAAGGGCTAAACTGAACGCAATACAGTTCTTGAAATCATTTTTTAAATTATAATCAAGAGATGTATTAACTGCAGTTATGCATTATTCGGTTGTGTGTTTGTAGATGGGAATTTGTGAAACAACTTTGTGCAATGCTGCATTATTTGGATCTAAAGCTTTAAGTACATCTTCCAAGTTTTTATTAATAAACTCTCCCTCTCCATACGGGCATGAGCAATATTCCAGGCAATAACAAAACTGGCTTCAGCCATATTATTAGTTTGATTGCTAAAGGTCATCAAAATTTACTGTTGTGTATTTAAATTTGATTTTAAAGAAGCAAGTTTATCTGATCTTAATTTGGAATTTGGTGGATACTGATTAGAAAACTCAGGATGATTGATTTCGTAATGTCAACATAAATTGCTAGCTTTATAATTTTTGACCGTAGAATTATAAATAACACATAATGCTTTTCCGTTATTCTCCTCCCACTCATTATTAAAACTTCTATTTTCTTGCTCATATTTTCTTTTTTTTATTTTCGTTCTCTGCAGTCATATTTTTAAAAGAACTGTAATTAAATAAAGAAATTTAGAAAATACAAGTTTTGTGTTATTAAAACAATCACGAAATACTACGAAAAAAATTACGAAATCACGATTACATACTACGAAACAAATTATAGTTAACTTACCAAAATTTTCAGATTACAAATTATATCCGTAGCAAGAGTGATACAAATTGTTTCCTCCAGTGCACAATGTCAACTGTCCGTTGCAATGAAAGTTTACAAATTCAAAATCAGTCTAGAGTCGGTTGATTACATAGATCATAGATTGACAAAGAATATTTATTTTTCATACATGTTCTTTGGCCTTGCCTCCCATATGTTTCTCAAAATTCACAAGGTAGTCGAAGGGGAAGAAAATTCGATGAACGGAACTGTTACACCACTGTTTATGTTCGTTCGCACAGGTTTTGATGAGTCCTATCATTCTTAACTTGGACGGAAATGAAATTTGTTACAACGTTGCACTTAGTCTTTCATATTTGTTGTCAGTAATTTAAAACACATTTTGAAACATATATGGAACAATAATAATTTTTTAAAACAATAATTTTTTAATAACACAAAAATGAAAAGGGAACTTGGGTACATTTATCGAGAGCCACAAATAAAAATTTCAAAGAGCCACAGGTTGTCTACCCCTGACATAGACAGTTTTCTCACCACTCAGAGCTAGATACAAGGGCCATAATAGCATCTCATGATGAGCCCCAACCTTTGAAGAGGAAAACTGCAAGGGGAAAAGTACAGCTAAATGTGGTAGAGAAGAGAAGGGGAACAGGAAAAGGGGAAATATCAGTGGGGCTCCAGGATTGTGACATCCATCTCTCATAGGTGATGATCCCCTGAAGAGCTAGAGTGCACATCAGGATTGTTATACCCACACTCACAAAGAATGAGCTCCCGAGGGAAATAACTGAATAGGACAAGAAAAAAATCTTCGCTAAACACTGGCCTAAAAACAGCCTCAAAAATAGAGAAATGCTCTTAAAATCACAACCAAATTGTATTGTAAGAGACATTCCCTTCAATCTTCCGTACATCTGGATGCCAATTCGAATTTCAGAAAGCAATTAAAAGAAGACAAATGTTATGAAGCCAACTATTCTAGCTCTACCTGACGAAGCAGATGAGTCACCTACAAAAGTTCCTGCTATTTTATTTATGTTTAAATGTTGTTCCCATGTAGAGAAATTTATCTCATTTTTAACTTCCTTTTAATTGCATGTGCCAGTTAATCTTTAAACTGCCCTAGAATTCTATGGCATACATAAACATAACTCGTGGACAAAGAAGCTTCTTTCTGAATTTACTGTCCCCCTTTATGAGAATGATTTTTATTGTTAATGCCATCCATTAAATGATAATGCAAATTAACATTGCAAAATCTGAAAACTATTTCAGAAAGCCGCAAACAAAAATGCCATGTCCTTGTTAAAGGCAAGATAATCCCTCACAAATATTTTATGTGGAATGTAATGAAGGCTGCCACTTGACATAATAAAAATGAAAAAACTTCTTGCTACTTACTTGGCAGCCATTCCAATAAATAAAAGTGGATATCCACTTACCACTTATTACCAATATGAGTTAGAAGATGCTCTATTATTTTATGGCATAATGCATGTAACAAATTAATATGCACTTAAAATGCAGATTTGTAAACCATATAAGACATACTTTACTGAAACATAATTACTACTTGAAATGTGTGCCCTTAAGGAAACTGCCTGCAGTCATTTACACCAGCTCAACATTAGCACAATCCATAAATTAAAAACATGTCACAAAGTTAATGAAGATTTATATAAATGATGTACCTTAATAACTTTCACAATACAATTATGCCATAAAATCCTTTCATCAGTACAGAAATTACAAACAAATCAACTTTCACAATGACAAAAAACAATCAATATTAACAATCACATCTCTCTGGTAGCCCACTTTATTGGAATGAAATGCACGCACATTGTTGTATTACACAGAAAAAAAAAATTAATGCTTTAATGGGTTAACTAAGGTAACAGAAGAATGAACTTTAAAAAATGCAGGGCTTTCTTTAATACCAAAAAAAAAAAAAAAAAAAAAAAAGTACTAAACAACACAAGTACAAAACAGACTAGACTAAATGCATAACTTTTAGAAAAATGTTTTAAAGTAAACTATTCAGGAATTTTATGCTGCTCAACAATACTGCAATCAGAAGTACAAACCTCATAACATATTAATCTTCACAACAAGATACAAGCTCAGATGCAATGAAATATACATTTTGTAAAAGAACTTGATTTTAATTAAATCTTACACATTGGTATAGAAGAAAGTAAATCACTTACTGAGTTTTGAATTGTGATGCTCCAAAAATGACAGCAGCAGTACACATAGCGATGCCCTTTTATATTGCTTCAACTATTTTACAGTAACTTCACCTAACATATTTGTTGCCATGCCAAGAACAGTGTGCTGTAAATTATGCACTTCTCGATATCATTGTGCAAGTTCTGCATCATCAATGAATTGTGCAAGCCTTCTTAAGTTCTAAATAAAGAAAAAATAATATAAATAAAACAGGAGCAAAACATGAAAGGAAACAAAAAATAAAAAAGCATAGTCCTACAAGTTTCTTCTAATTAGGTAGCATTTTTTAAATATAAAAATCATAGAATGGTCTTGCTATAAACAGTTGTAAGGGATCAAAGCTACATATAACACAATCAATGTACTTTTATATTCTGTAGTTTTACTTTTCATCAACCTTACCCTACGTATATTTTTGTTAGGCAATCTACAGCTTGGTGTAAAAGTCTAGTAAAATCTTATTAAGAAGCAGCTAAAGTATCAGTTTAAAAAATACACATAATCTAAACACAGTAAACTATATCCATTTATAGAAACTTCAGAAAGGGATTCAGAATGTTTTTACAGATTTAAAATATAAGCACTACTTTAAAATAATGGCAAAAAATAGCTTTGAAGAAACAAAAGTGGCCACCAAATATTGACATGCCTTGGCTCAATCTTTAATAGTAATTTGGAAAATTGAAACCGGTTGCATGCTTGAACCTAGAAATAAAATAATCCATTAAATGAGATTCTGTAACAACAAACAAAACTTTTATTAAACTTAACAATAAGGTAATGTAGAGCAAGAGAAACAAAAAGGAATGGCAGTCTGAAGCTCTATGCAACACACAGTAAAACCAGTACTGGGATTTCTGAAATAGTAGCAATACAGCCATAATAGCAGGGCTATTTGTAATAACAGTAAACAGCTTTATCGTGCAGCTAAAATTATCAGCAATAAGAAATTCAAACACAGATCTCAGACAGCATTCCACTATTAGGAATCCCATGCAGCATTCCATCATCACTCCCAACCTCAAGAATTGAATTCTTGACACTTAGGCAAGAGAATCAACTTGTTTATGGAGCACTAGAGCATGGGATCAGAAGTCCGAATTTTAGTCAGTGTGGCAAATCCATTTGGTCCTGAATATACCTTTACTATTCTTCCCAATGGCCATGTAGCAAGAGAAGTTTAACCTGTTAATAGAACAATAGCCAACTTCCAGATCTGGCTGATCCCTTGTACATTTTGATCTAGACTGCTAGGTATGTAGGTGCCCACAGCACCATTTCTACCAGAATCCCTGCTTCAATTTTGCAGCAGATTCCACCTGGAGGAAGGTCTTGAAGACTGGTACAGCTATATTTCGAAACACCTGTAATAGTTTCTCCTACAAGGTTAGATACAAGGTTAGATGCACTAACTCCTCATTTGAGGAGTTTAGATGCACTAACTAGTCATTTGAGGAGTTAGTGCATCTAAACTTGATGTCTCAAGTCATGGGAATTAAGAGGTTTAGAATTTAAAATAGCCTCTACTTCTGCAAGTAAAGTAACCAACTCTTCAAATGTGAGTACAGTCTCTTCTGACATGAAACTTTACAGATTTAGTTCCACCTTTCCCATGTATCACTGAAGTACTGAGAGGTATAAGGAACAGTATGCCACTAAGTGGAAAACTTAACCAAAAAACATAATAAAAACCACTGAGCACTTCTGGTTTATTTTATTCTCTTAAAGCAGTTTCTGCTATTTCCAATGAATATTTGTCACCATTCTATTTTGGTTTGATGGAATCACCATTTTTATCATGAAAAATCACAATTTTTCATCTGGAACAGGAGTTGAAATTGCTTCCCATTAAATGGTTTGAAAACAAACCACAAATCTCTTTCAAGAATGAAATGGAAAAAAAAAAAAAAAAAAAATGATTGCACATTTGCAGAAAAACTGTAAAGCAGTAAATAATTATTATAAAATAAATTGTAAATTTAAAAAAAAATTTAACTCATCTTGATAACATCTTAATAATTTATTTTACTATGAATTTATATGACTGTAGATTTTATTTATGAATTATCCTTTGCATACATCTCTGTAGCTGAAAGATATATTTATTATTAAAAAACAGAGCAGCCCTTGTTACACTACATAAAACTGAGGAAGCTACTAAACTATTTACAGCAAAAATTAAAAGAGATTAATAGCAGAAAGTAGAAAGCATGTTTCAACCAATAACTTTTAAATAGAAATATGCAGAGAGAGGCAAGACCATTTACAACAGAAAATAATTTGGTATACCAAATTAATTCAAATTACATTGTAAGGTTTTAATAACAAATTGCTATGCTTTGTTAATAGATCTGTTGAAACAATACAGAAAATTCCAAAAATCAATATTTCCATAATAGGTCTATTTGTTAACTTAGTATTTCATAATCTACGTGTTCTTCATATATTGTCAGACACATAACACTTGCAAGAAAAGAAAAATGTAGGAAACACTGAAAATAAAATTATGTTCTACTAACCAGAGTATAATTAAAGCTATTGTGTATACTTGCATTGTCTTTTTGAAAACTCAAATAGCATGTCCTAAAGTACCTTCAGGCAGTCTTTGAAGAAATGGAAAATCTAAGGTAATTCTTGGTTAGAGTTCTTGGTTTTTCCTTGTGCAAGATTAAAAAAAAAAAAAAAAAAAAAAAAAAAAACACACACAAAGAAATCAGTCAAGAAGTTTTAAATATTCATATACAATTTCTGCCTGCAAAAACTAAGAAGTGTGACTATTCTTTGATGAATAATCAGAAAAGATTTTGGAGAATTATTATATGCTTAAATTATTTTATGTAACCTTCTTTTATATACCCTTTAGAGCCCAAAAGTACTAAATAAAAATCTGTTCAGAATTTAGTTTACTGTAATTTAACATATTGCAGTAACTGCACTACTAATTGTTAGTAAGCTGTTTCTTGGCTTTAATGTTTGAATTAACACTGATTTATGAAATGAAACTTTTAGTTTCTCTCGGAAAGAAAGTTAGCCTTTCTTAACGATTTAGAACAAAAATAGCAATGGAAACATGAGATTAACTTGGGTCTACTAATTTTTTATAGAATGCAGTAATATAAGCTGTTTGTAACACAAGAACTATCACAATATTCCTTTTATCATGAAAAGTATGTAATGTATTAATGCTAAGATACAGTAATACAAATTAACCTTGATATTACTTATATGCAAGACATTTCTTTACGGCCCTCCATAGTGAGTCTGTAAACGATTCACACATGAGGTTCCCTATAATAATCTGATAATACAGATAGGGACCACCTAACATAGCAACAAGAAATGTTTTAGTGGAATCACTCACTGCATTCATAACTCAAAGATCTGGGAGGAAGGAAAATCAATATACGAATGCAAAAAATACATTAAGTCATGTTGCAATCCTACTTTTCAGAAACATTGTGGCATATATCCACTGGCTGTTTGCAATTTTCAGTTTCATGATTTCTAAGAAAATTATTTGCTACTATCCTGAAAGTATTTCAGGCTCTCTTTTCAGCACCACATAATGTACAACTGAATTGTATGTTTTTTAAAACTTTTAAAATGGCTGTTATTAGTTTAAAATCTTGAATATTTACAGACTAAAAATATTTCTTCTGTACTTAAATATGTGAACTTGTCTTTGACATGAAGAATTAATCTGCCATTACAGTCCATGACACTGATGAAGTTTTCAGAAGTCCTTATTTAATCTTCAAAGGTCATAACATGATCAAATTGTGGTCAACAAGATCATACTTGCAACACTCTAGAATCCAGATTCCAGTGATGTCCTTAGTGGCCATTCTCTCTTGAAATGTGTTGTTCAGACTCAGCTATACCATTCATATATGAAATAATAATTGGCATAACCTAGCTAAGTCCAGCCAAGCACTAATCTTGTATACATAAATCACAAAATTATATATAAAGAAATAATTTCTGAAATTCTAGAAACGAGAGCCAAAGAACAAATTTTGCGATTAGATTTCAATTCAGAATGAACTAAACATTCAGCTATTTTGGTTTCTGAATATTGTTTTATTTTTTTAATTTTTATATTACTTATTTTTGCCAGTATACCTTGGCAATTGTAGAAAAAAATCTCTAAAATTTAAACCAATATAATAAAATATGAAAAATAACTGCAAACATTTTAAGATAATTGACCTAAAGCAGCAATGATATATATTTTTTTTATTGCATGTAATCTTATTTAATGGAAAAATAAGAACAAGGCTATTTAAAGCTTTTGAAAACCATACTGCTGATAACATCAAATTTGCAAGCTTATACAAAAGTAAAAAATAACAGAATACGGTTAATGCAATTAACACACTGGATATCCTTAGACTTTAAAAACTGAAATTAACATAAAAAAATTACCATACGAATATCACAGAAGTTTAAAAAAAAAAAAAAAAAAAAAGAACTTACTACTACTACTTGAGAAGGCAGATTAATATAAATGATGTCTAAATAGTAATGTTGATAAAATTAGTATGGTATCACTAAAAACAATGTTTTTTAGCTAATTATAACCTCAAACCAAAACATTTCAGTTATATTTCCCACTTGAATAATTTAAATGAAAAATCTGATAAATCATTAATTAATACAGGCATGATAATCATAGCAGTAAAGCATAAATAAAATTAAAAATTTGCAATCTGAGACTTGAACTTCCTGCAACTGTCATTTAACATAGCTAATACACTGAAAAATACAAAAAAAAAAAAAAAAAAAAAAAGAAAAAAAAAAAAAAGAAAAAAATAGTGTCTCTCCTCATAATAACATTTACTGATGCAAATAAATTTAATATATAAAATAAATAATAATTACAAAGACTGAATTCTAAGAATTCAGATTTCCTGAAACTCAAATTAGCAGGAAATCACCCAAATATTTCGATTACCTTTTTTAATAAAAAGTCTAATAAATCTAATAATGCAAAAACTTTGCAATTTAATTAAAAGTAATAAATATGCACACATCTGGAATTGACATGCAGCATGAAAATTGTATTGCTTTTAGATTTTTGTATTTAGAATAGCTGTATAGCATATTATATAATTAAGCAGGGAGTGTACAGAAAAATGTGGGCAACAAAAGCATTTTGCTAATTATATGGAATGCATTTATATTTACAAAATAACTATTTCTCTTAATAAGGCAACATATTTTCAAAATACGATGAAACTATTATTTATGGAAACTACAGTTTAAATTAGATTAACAACGATGTTTCCATTAAAAAAATAAAAGTGGTATTAAGACATAGTTGTTTTTAAATAGCTACATTTGGTGCTATAATAAGCTCTGTATTGTTATAATTTGAAAACAATTTAAAGATTTTATCATGTTTAAAATGTGACTGGTTATAAAGGATAACATTTTTCTGACCTAAACAATAAAGCTCCGTTGATCTTTGGATTATGGTAACTTGGCGATTTTTTGGCGAAAATTTTGCGACCAAGTCTGCTACAGGAACCCTCTATTTTTTTTTTTTTTTTTAGCCGCCATTTTGTCACTTTTTCCAACAATCTACTAGCTGAATTACACTTATGCTAGAAATTTTATGTAACAAAACTGCTTAATCATGACAAATATTAACTGCAAAATTGGGAAAAAGTGCACAATCGCAAACTCCTTGTGCGTTTTTCAGAATAGTACATACACATAAACCATTTACACATCGACTTATTTTTACTTTAAAAAAATCCCAGAATTGCACAAAAATGGCATTGCACACACTCTTAACTTTATCCATCTACACTGCTATTTTCTCAAAAATTACAATAATTTGCATGAAAATGCAGGAAAATTTTTTGAATCTTTAAACTCGGTAAAAAGCCCATATATGAAATTACCTGATCGCAAAAAAGTATATACCCTTTCCAAGGATGAACATTTCCACGCATAAAATAAATAAAATATCCAAAAACTTTTACCTCTAAATTATCTATTATATTATAAACATCACCACAGAATTTTTACCGCAAACATTAAAAATAATTACAAATACTTAGTGTTAAATATTTAAATTATTTCCATACACGTTTACTTCAACTGAAACATATACCAAATTCCTACAAACATAAAATTCACAAAATAACTATCATTTAATTAAAATATCACTAAACCATGTACACGTCAACTTATTTTTACTTAAAAAAAATCCCAGAATTTCACAAAAATGGCATTGCGCACACTCTTCACTATATCCATGTACACTGCTTTTTTCTCATAAATTAGAAAAATTTCACGAAAATGCATGAAAATACTCAACGTATTCTACTCAAACGTATTCCAAAATACTACAAACATATAACTCACAAAATCATGATCATTAAATTAAAATATAATTAAATTAAAAAACACTACTTAAAATATAAATAAGCACATACATTAAATTAATAAAAATTAGATTACAATCCTAATTACTTTAAACTAAATTATTGCTAATAACAATTTTCCAATAATACCATATTAATTTATTTACTCCTTGCATTTAGAACAATGCATAAAAATAATATCCTCAAATGATTAAAAATACTAACTTACCTAATCTTCTTCAGAATCTTCATTACGTGGCACGCACATTTCCCTACAGAAAGAGTTCCAATCGGCTGCAGTACTAATTTCTAATACTAATTCTAGCTGACTGCTAATTTCTAAATCCCAAATCCAGTAGTCAACTGGCAGTCTATTCACCCAGTAATAAGAAATTAATAAAATTTCACCCATACTCAAACTACTTTCAGCAAACCACATACCCTTCTTTACACTCCGTTTCACAAAATGTCCATTTTCACCAGATTTCTTGCACCGTCATTCAAACTTATCTGTAATATCCTTTCTTTCACACAATCTCAACTTATTATTATTATCAGATAAACGCATTAAAAATTAAGAATTCACTTTACATAGCGCCATGCAATCCGAAAATTAATCAACACTATTTCACACAACACACAATGAAGCTTAATACAAAATACTATAGTACTGCAGATATTTTTCCAAATTTCCCCCCTTTTCCGATTAAAGAACTGTAATTCGTCCATTAATGTCACATGACATATCTCATGATCTCTCATTTAACTCACACAAAATAATGCGTAATCGGAACTGAATACTTCTCGCATTATTAACAAAGTCCTAGGTAATAACCTTTATCGCCTCCAAAATGTCGCCAAACTACCTGTTACTATACTCCAAAGATCAGCCTAAAGCCCTAACACAGTCGGATGCTGCTTATACTGGTTTTCTTCTGTTGGCATATCAGCAGAGGAGGGAGAAAGAATTAGATTCCAAGGAAGTTAAGCACAGTTAACATAGCAATTTTGCTCTTCCTTAATTTTCTAATTTGAAACAGCTTATCATTTTGTTCCCCATATTATCATTAATCTCATCAAAATTACAGTTTTAGTAAAATAGCATCTATTTTACTCTTCCCAAAACTATACAGCTATGAATCAGCAATCAGCCAATGGATTTTGAAATACTAAAATCCAGATTAAAAGTAGCTTTTTAAAAATTGTTCCAGAGATAAGATCATCCAAGAAATATTTTAATATAGAATCTGATGTGTGGGTGATTACAAGATCATGAGAGCATATGTCCTCAGATATTTCTAAAAATGCTTGGGATAACATAGAGCCAATTACCAAATTTCATGTGGATGAGAAAAGCCATGAACCTGAAGCTTTACAGATATCACAAGTAAGCTAAATTTTTCAAGCAATGGATTGTAAGAAGAAATGCTGAATGAAGATGATATAACTATGATATAACTAAAGTCTTACATTGCAATGACAGTTCCCAAGCCAATCAATTAACTGAATGGCGAATATCTATAGCACAGTTTTATACCCAGATAATATCGCCAGTTTGCCTTCCACTAACATTTTAATATCAAAATAAAGGGGGGAAAATCTTTCTTAATGTAGAATACTTTTTTCTTCAAGAAATGTTAATAAAGAATATTTTTAATTTCGTAATTTCTGCATGTCATCTTGTAGAGACATTAGGTATTTTGGAAGCAGGAGAGATGAAAAATGAGCAATGCACTTGCCGGGAATCAAACCACGGACCTAAGGAATATACGCCCAGGGTGCAGACCACTACACTACAAAGGCATGTTATGGCAGGAGAAATACCTTCGACTGAGGTTTTTAGGGGACCCAATCGCCAAATCCTGGGTGTGAAGAATCATCATTCACCACCTTTTTAGTTCAGGTGCCATTGTGGACATTAGGTACTTTTGGAAACAGAAGAGATGAAAAGTGAGCAATGCCCTCATTGGGAATCGAACCATAGACCTCTTGAATACGTACCCAGCATGCAGACCACTACACTAGGAAGGCATGTTAAGAAGGCGAGAGAAATACCTTATGATCTTGCTAGATTTAAACTGATAATTTAAAATCTGGAAGTTTACGAAATCCAAAATAATCAATGTATTGATGATTCTGGATCTTGGACTTTACAATATTAATTGAACCAAAGATTATGATATGCCTATGCAAATAAAACTGCACATACAATAAAGTCTTACTAAATACTGCACTTTATAAAACTGCATTTGAGAATATTTAGATGAAAGGTGAACACCTTATAGTAAATCTATTTTTTAGTTATGCTAGCAGAATACATATCATGGTATATTATTACCAATTAATTATGATTTGCAATATACCATTTACAGGTTTTTCATATTCTTAAATGATGACTTTGAACAAATACCTCCAATTATACAGTTTCTCAAATTGAACCAGATGATTTCATGAAAAAGCATTTCAACACAGTAGAGTTCTGTAAATATAAAATCTAACTCTTTGTGCAAATCATATAAAGCAAAATTTGTAGTTTTGCTGACAGTGTATATACCTTTATTCTTGTCATTTTTTTATCTCAAAGATCTAAGTACATATAAGATTTTAAAAAATTATGAAAGAAGCAGACAGAAAATGTCTAACAGCATGCACATGGAAATCACGAATTTCATCAACTACACTAAAAATTACATTTTCTAGTGAAAGTTTTACTTGAACAGGACTACAAATGATAATTGTTAAATACTTAGAATTTAAACAAATACATATTTTAAATATGGGATTTCAAATTTCTGTTAAATATTTAATTTTAAACTTTTAAATGGGTATAAAAATTATATGTAGTTGAAAATAAAATACCCTTGAATATAAGATCCTTCTTATATTTTAGGAAAATTTTAAGAAATAAAAATACAAGATGAATGTTTGATGATAGCAGAAGTGATTTAGATCAAGATGAAAGATAAGCTACTTTATTAAATATAATATTTTACTATAGAATAGAAATAAAACTTAGTGATTCAATATTATCTAGTTGTTTTCAGGCCATCCCAACTGTTGTAGGTACAGGCGTAAATTAAAATCACACTGCTAGATGTGCCTATTAAAAGACTATTACTATTTTAAGCAGTCAGTTACTATTCCTTGCTTATATTACCCGCTGATTTGGCATCTAAAGATTTAAACAGAGAAAATGAGATATTTACACGTCGAAACAAAAAGAATTTTCTACGTTTAGTGCAAATAAAACATATATTTATAACATTATTTTTAACACAAACAGGTTACCAGCTGTACTAGCATATCTTGCTAACAAAACTGCAAACAGGGTATCAGCTGGACTTGCATACCTCGCGAAATTCGAAACGACACACTTCGGGGAACGTTTCACACACGTTCACAAAAGCCGCTTTATTTACTAACAACATCACCATGTTAAATTTCAGTGTTGCCAAATGAAAATCGCACTATTTTAGTATTGCGCTTTCGACGGAATTAATGGCAGAGAAGAATCGAATAGCAACTGTATTTGATTTATGCAAAATATTCAGAAAGAAAATATTATGGACTATAATAACCGATAAGGTGACATTTCAAAATCGTCTTGACATGACTTTGAAGTTTCGTGTAATCCTATTCTCCTAGTGAATCTAAAAATACGGAAAAGACTATTGATTTCAAAGATTTTTGTAAAACAGTAGAAATAATTGCATGAAAGAAGGTGAAGCAATTTCAACTTTTAAAAAAAAAAAATGCATAACATGCAGAATTACAACAGGATTATCAGACTCAAGAATCAGGCCTACGGAACATGCTTGGCCATTTTACCGCCTTATGTGCGGATGAAGTGTAAATCAAAAATTCAGAATTCATTTATTAGTTGTTATTTTAAACATAGCGATAATTTGCTATCATTCTATCAAGAGTTATTCATACTTATAAGAGAATTCCACGTTTAGTCTGCCTACCCCTCCACCGTCACCAATAAGTCGACGAAATCCGCAGTGACTTTCGATAGCAGAAGTTCCGAAATTACATTTTGGGAACAGCTGGACTCGCTCTTCTTACTTTACCCAGCTAGAGAAATACAAAAGATCACCACAGCAAGTGTCACATTTCGAGGACAGACACTGAACTGATACAAAAGTATCGGTAAATTTTTATTAGGAGAACTACACAACGAGAATTATAAATTCGAAATATTTAAAGCCTTCCTAGTGAAAGTATTCCGAATAGTGAAAGACAGGATGAAACTGGAAGCTTAGTTGTTTAGTAGATACCAAATTAAGGTTGAAGAACTGACGGAATTTATATTAAGAAAAATTCGAGTTGTTAACTTATTGTATGGGAAAAGGCCCGATGCAGGGATAATACAAATTATATTGCTTAGGCTGTTACCTAAAATTCAGTTCTTCTTTGAGTTAAGAAACTCGAGCACGCTTCAGCGACTATTTTAGCTTGCAATAAAATTTGAAAGCAGGAGAGTTTCAGAAAGCTTGAGCTCATCAGGATATGGGCCAGAGGCTGAATGGACAGTTTCGAAGGCCTGTAGCACAAGGAAGCTGACTGTCGAACTGCAATCAGGGTCGTTCCTAGCGGGGGTGCAGCGCGTAAAAGTACGCGTGAGGTCAGACTTTTGCGATACCTTCCCTAAATATTTTAAATTCATTCTAAGGACCTTTTTACACAATTTGTCATATGCTATTACTTAGTGAGTATGAAATAACAATTTTATGAGCATTTTTTTTAATTGGGGGACGGCAATCTTAGGAAAATACGCGAGCAGCCAATGCCTAGGAACGGCGCTGACGGCGGTAGACTTTTTGATACAAACCAAAAACGAGAAAACAGGAGGAAGAAAGCAAAAAGATGGAACTAATTTAAACTAATAAGGGGTACTGAAAGTAAGAGGGGGCAGCTACTTCGGGGACAAGGAAATCCCTATGGAATTCAGTTGAATACGGTAGTAGTAAAAAAATTGGCTCTGCTTGTAATATAAATTTTGTTAAATAACATGCCAGCAGATGCATTATTGAACTCAGGGGCTCAACGTAGTTTCTTGACGGAGAATGATTTTCGGAACCATTTTAAGCGGTACAGAATGTTTCGGGTTGAAGGAACAAAATTTCTTGCCGCCCAAGGCAAACAGTGTACATATGGAGGAGTCAAATTATACATTTGAGCAAAAAATGAATAACCAGAAGTGGTTTTTTTCGTTGTGAAAAATCTGCAAGTTCCATTAATTTTCGGAATAGATTTTTTCAAAGCAGCGTGGCTAAAATTGATATTCAAGAAGCCATGGTACAGCTCGATATGAATGAAGTGGAGCAGGCAGAAACGAACCTTCCAGGTATCGAGCTGAATCACCTGAAGGCTGAGTAGAAACGCAATAGTTAGTAAGTCGTACTGCCAAATTATTTCATGGTGCTCCTATTTTAATCCAAACTGTAAATTACAGCACAGACACAGCAAATGCTCATTATAGAGCAAAGCCTTATCACTATGACAGAATCAAAGATGACATAATAGAAAAGGAAATCCAGGAAAGGTTAAAGAACAAGATAACAATTCTCATAAGTAGTCTTTATACTAACTAGTCTGGTAGTACCATGCCGTAAAAAGAAAAATCTCCCAACAGAGAACAATAAGGGATAACGTTTCCCAGTGGAATTATCGAAAATTACATAGCATTACTAAATATCTCGTTTATCAATTGCCCATAATCGAGGAAATAATTAGAAATATTTTGAAGTCAACGAATTGTATGACGGCCTCTTACCTCTGGACCCCTTACATCTTACCTCTGGATATATACAAACCTGTGTAAAAAAAAAAAGGATCGGCCCAAAACAGCATTTATTATAAAGTCAGGCATTTATCCTTTTCTGAGAATGCCGTCTGGCTTATGCGGAGCACATACCACTTTTCAGACGGCAATGGACACTATACTAAGACCTGTCCTTAGGAAGAGTATACTAATATACCAAGATGATAGAATTCTTGTTGTTGACTAATGTTCATTTGTCTGATCTATAGTCAGCTCAAGTCTATAAAATTCCTCGTGGCAAGAACGCAAGATTATGGCTGCCGTTGTCAACAGTCTTGAGCACCTTACAGGTGACAGTGCGATTTAGCTCAGTTTCGCTCCCAATTTTGATGGAGAGCACCCCGGGGCGACGGGTTCGGGGGTCTCCCCCCTCTTCCCCTACCACTAACCTCTCGGGAGGATTTTCGGCTAGCGGCAGATTTAGAGTGCCCCATGCCGCACGGACACTATATATTTGCAAACATCCATGCCTTCGCCGGGATTCGAACCTGGGCCCTTCGGCACGGCAGTTAGCGACTCTTATTACTATACCGATAAGGTGGCTGATAGACGAACATGATCGCGATTTGCGTGAAACGTTTTCGTGAAGTTTTTCGTGTAAACGAGCAGGATTAAAAATAAATGCATTCAAATGGAAATTTGCCACAAGGAACATCGTTACTTAGGCTGTAAAGCATCTCATAAAGGAATCGAGACCGAGGATTTAAAAATAATTGCAATAAAAAATTACCCTCTACCAAATAACAGAAGAAAAGTCACCTCATTTTTGGGCCTGTGATTCCTGCTATAGAACTTTTATCAAAAACTTTGTGCAGACAGTAGAACCGGTTTAATGTTAAAAAGGCAAAAAGCCAGGTTTACTTGGTCAGCCGAAGCAAACACAGTGTTCGAAAAACTTAAAACAGCGTTAATTCAAGCGTCAATTTTGAGATTTCCTTAAGGTGATGGAAACTTAGAAATTCCCGATTATGCGGTTGGTTCGTGCTTATGCTAATTTCAGCACATAGCTATTTTCAGTAAGACACTTAACCCAACACAGAGAAATTATACAGCTACGGAAATGGAAACCTTAGCAGTTCTTTTAGCGGTTCAAACGTTTCGAGTGGATTTTGAGACGGCACAAATGATTCACTCAGATCATGCCGCCATGTAGCATTTCGGGAAGATTTTATCGCACATATTTATTAGGTGGTCCCTTAAACTACAAGAATACAATTTATAAGGTATTTTCTCTCTTTTTCCAGCATCCTTTCGTGGTGTGACGGTAGCACTCTCGGTGCGTATTCGAGAGGTTAGGTTCGAGACCTGGCGGGGGCTATGCTTATTTTTCATGTACTGCTTCAAAATAAACGTAATAACTCTACAGATTTAATAATTAAAGCATATTCCAAGAAAAGAGAACATCGTGGCCAAAGCTGTGTCAAGAATAAAATTAGATGAAGAGGGGAATGAACTTAAGTGTGCGATGTTAACTTAAAAAATTTTTAATTCTGGCGAGACTATTACTTCTGAATTACAAGCAGACAAAAAAATTAAAATTTATTTATATTTATTTAAGAGATCCTGACAATTTTGAACATCAGGATATAACGGCTATCAGAAACAAAGCCGCAAATTATGAGATTATTGACAATTTTTTGTTTTGTGCAAAAGCAACAAATGAAAATAACGAACTAAGACCAGATATCCCAAACAGGTTAAGATTTACTCATTTGCAGGAATCACATGATTCAATAATTTCAGACCATCTTGGCATAAGAAAAACGGTACAACGAGTTTAAGAAGCTGTTTATTTCCTACAGCCATAATAATTTGTTACAATGTATTTTAAGTCTTGCCTAATTTGCCAATTATTTAACAACATTAATTACAGCCAGGTCAGGTATCCAAATAGCATAAAAGCTACATTCCCAATGAATTAATAGGAGTTGATTTATTAGACCTAAACCACGTAGTGAAGTTAACAAAAATAGATATTTACTCGTTATCGCAGATCATTTTTCAAAGTGGGTAGAAATAATTGCCCTCAAAAGAGACTCCGCTAAAATTGTTCCAGATTCTTTTCTAAACAAATTTATTTAAAATATAGGGTCTCACAAAATGTAATTTCGGAAAATGGAAAGAAAGTTGTTAGCCTAATTATTGAGGCATTAATTGCAGGGTTTGGCATAAAACATTAAAAAAAATGTTTAATTACCGGCCACAGTCGAATATCAAATATTGCAGAGCGGGTAAATAAAAATATAATTGAGATTATTCGTAGTTATGTAAAGGATCATCATAAGCTCTGAGATAGACCTGTCAATGAACCTGCTTCCCTTGACCACAGCTAAACTTGATACTACCGCGACTCCAGGTAAATTATTTTTTTGAGACTCCAGTTAAATTATTTTTTTTGAGAGGAAGTTAATTACCCGTCTGAATAAATTATGTTTCGTTCGAAAGAGGCCCACCAGCGGCGGAGCGGTAAAATCGCTTAACGCTGATAGTTCCGACCTTGTTTCGAATCCAGACGAATGGGCTGGCTGCATGGGTGTTTTCGTGGCTTTTACCATTTGTAACGAGAAAGTTTCCATTAGAAAGTCTTCCACGAAAGCATTCCTTCCCTTAGGCAGATAGCTCTAGTGCGCTTTGCCATAAACTAAACCAAACCAAACAAAACTACCAGGGTTCAGTGCCTGCACCGCTCGCCCGCTTATGGCCTTGAATAACTGATATTGTATTAAATGTATGAAAGAAGGAAAACGGTAACTACAACAATAACTTAATCGTTTATCGAGAATGTTTAAGACATATATAATATAAATCAAAGTAAATAAAGGCAATTTAGTAAAATTACGCTAATTAATATAATCCAGTAACTATTATATTAAATTCGATAGTTAAATTTAACAAATCACGGTGAAATTAAGGACATGAAACTAATTCACACTATTTAATAATAACGAAATCTTAAGCTTTCCGTTCCATCACCTCCCCTCTTCCAGCGTGAACTTTCGCCCTTCTTGGCTAGAGTGGGAGGTGAGAAAGTATTTTCCAGCTTGCCTATAAAAACGTTTACTGCGCCAGAATATCTTGGACGTGAAAACGGGGAACGCCTATTTTTAGTCTCGAATAACCGTCTTATATTAGCGTTTAAAGTAAAGAATTTTAGCTAATCTAGTTTAACCGTGTGCTTTAACTCAGTAAGAGTTAGTGATGGAGTGTTAGCAATAAAAGGGTGAGTAAAATTTAACTTATACGATTCCTGTCATACTGAGATAAAAAGAAATTTATTTATCTGACGACACAGCACTTCAGTGTAAAGATGCTCACCACATCACTAAGAATTTTTGGTACCATTTCTTTCTGCTGAAGCATACTTTTAAAGCTATTTTTAATTAAACTCTCAAATGTAAATTAATAATTTCGAATATCCAGTTTAAGTAAAAACAACTGGAAAAGGCTTATTTTAACAGAAATATCAATATAAAAGTAAATAAAGGAATATAGCTATAAGAGTAAATATCATTTGTTTATGTTACATTCCCAGGAAAAGCATGTCATAAGTTTTATATTAGTACTAACTGGCGAATAAGAAGGTAGCTTCGAAACGTATTCTGTTAGTTTTACATACATTGTGTAGATTTTCTTGGCTAATTTTTCATTCTTTATCTATTTAAACTTATACTATATACTTCTAGCATTTAGCAAAATTTATGTTACTCCTTATTCGAGATATCATAGGGAGAAAAATTTTCTTTAAAAATAGATTTTTATGCATTAAATTATGGCTTATATTAAGGTTTCTTTGAAATATATTTGAGTGTGTTTATATCTTTGAAATATATTTAAATGCATTGAACATTTACCCAAAGACATATTTTTATAATTTTAATATTAATGTAATTGAATAAAAGAAGGACCATACATTATACAGACGTACATTTTAGTAGTGTGAAAAACTGAACTTTTTGCTTTGCAGATGAGTTCTTGTCTAACTGAAAAAGGGGATGTGTTAATTTACGATGTTGTATGCCTCATTCAAATCCTATGCGTGAACAAAATATCGATCTCTAGTGTTTTCGTCCTGGCCTTATGTCGGTTCGGGTAGTTTCCTTCTTAATGAAATGGGGTCTCTATACGAGAATTTTTTAAACAAAATATTCTCGTAGAAAGTTGCCACGATGGTAGAAGTTCTTTTTTTCCAAAACGGTATACTTCTAGAGCTTTTCTAATTAATAATTTCTGCTTAAATTCTCCTTCGTCCTTTCTGTCTGATTTAATAACGTCTTTCTAATGGTTAGAACAAACGTTTGACAAATTTTCGTGCGTCGAATAATAGAATATGGTACAATTATCCAAGATTCAAAAACGAAATTAAGAATTTTTTTCTTCTTGCTTATTCCCGTCTAAAATATCCTGCTATAATGACATTTTCCATCAAGAAGTGAAAAACAGTCTCTTCTGAGAACTCATTAATCGTGCCCTGGAAATTTACGTTAAAAACGGTTAAACCCTGATTTATCGGAGAAGCAGTACATATAAAATATAGAACTTCCGAATATTAAAATTTTGGGGGAGGTAATAAATGCTGAAATTTGTTTATAATGTTAGGTTACTTGAATACGACAAAGCCACGGGGCCTATCTACTTAAGAAAAGGAACGCCTTCGTGGTGGTCTGAGAGAAGATGCCTCATATTCACCTAACCCATGAGGAAAACCACGAAAATCAACCACGCAGCCAGCCCATTCACCTGAGTTCGAACCTATTGCCAAGTCGAATACTAATACTCAGCGGTTTTAACCACTCGGACATTGGTGAGGCCCATACCCATATCGGAATGGTTTATTGCATCTTTTGTCTTCATTAACGTACAAAGCAGAATTGAAACCCCGTGCTTGATACAGACTGTGAATAATAATAAATTTGTGGTATGAATGAGAGTGTACACTAAAACATAGGTATGACCCCCTGGGATAGTATTTCATAGTTTCAGAAGGGCGCATGCGGTCAGCATTTTATTTAGCTGTAAAGTATTTAATTTTAGTTTACGAATACAAAAAACTAGTTTCATTCAAGTTTTAGTATTTATTAACATTTTCTATACACTTTGTTGTTTAACTTATAAAACATATTAAAAAATAATGTAAATCTAAACAAATGTGTATATGCATTTTTCCAGTTTGGGAAAGGAGGGGGAGGAGAATGATCGTCTGGCAATGGTGAAAGAGGTACATGGGGGAAAGTAGTTTGAGAACCACTGGGCTAATAGAATGTAAAAGATCATAGTTATGCATTTATTGAAGGTAAGTATTTCTGCCCTGGGAAAAGAATTCACATAATGTCACCAGATTTATCTTGTGCATTTTTAAGGAAATAAGTCATTTATTATGGTAAACAATGACTCATTGAATAAAGAGAGAAAACTAAATTGACATACAGTAACAGCTTTTCCACTAATGTTTATGAACTACTGATTTGTCAAGTATCGAAAGCTAATCTACATGCGGTAGACTTTAATCTGAATTGATTTAACAGCTTCTTGAAATAGGTACTTTACTGCATTTTTTTCTACATTATTTAAATTTAAAAAAATCAAAAAACGTGAATGTATTAGCAACAAATTGAATTTTTCTTGGTTTTTAGAAAGGACAATAAGCAATTCAGATGCCTAGAGCTCCGTATAACTTAAGTCTGGGCAACTGTTTGATATCAACTCCATTGATACGTTTGTGGCCAATAATTAGGCAAGTGGTTAAAGCTATGGAACCATTGTATTTCATCCTGGTATCTATTCCTTGTGGAACTGACAGGCTACATGAAGTTACCCTCATATGTGATATTTGCATTTAGAAAGGCCTCCATAAAAGCATTCCTCCCTATTGATAGATGATTGTAGCGGTCATTTCCGAAAGAGATAGATCCCGTCTAGATTCACCATATGTGAGATTAAATTCATATGGTTGTTATTAATTTATGCACTTATTATTGATCACATAATCGTTGAGTTTATCGATGAACCCCTTTCCCATTTCACTGATAAATTACTACACATTTAGGGGGGGGTATATATATATATTTTCCATTTTACAGCGTTCTGAGTTCGCGATCTTGAACTTCATTTTGACTGTGGAATTACAAACAATGTACAACAATATAACGCAATAATAAAATTTTGTTTCAAAAGATAAACAAAAAGTAAATTAAGTTCTAATTTTCTTAAATCATTTAGAATAAAATATAATGACATTTAATAAAATATTTGTCTTTAGAATTGCACATCGCCAGCGGAAATGCATTATTATCACACCCTTCACATTAATAACGAGTTTATGCTTTTAATAAATGCAAAATGTAAAGGACCTTTCCAAGCACTTAAATACTATATTTCTTCACTTATTTTATACTATATTTCCGGACGTAGTTTTCGCTACCATGTATTTTCGCAATCTGTTTCTCAATGTATGGTTTCAGATATAATTTATATGGAAATATAAGACTAGGTACCTTCAGACGGAATCATCTAAATGTAGAAGAGAAAATTTCTTGGGTTGCCCAAGAAAGACGAAAGGATATGCCTGTAATACTAGAACATTTAAACTGAAGTTCACAGCCTCAGAAAGACCGAGCTTGGAAAAGATGTGTGAACTGAACCTGGAGGCTTTGAAATTATTTTCATCAATAATATTTGGGAAAAGGCTTCGGCAATCGTGGATGGTTCTGATTACGATTTTCATTTGCCAGAATGCTGAATATGATGACATCAATCGGCTTTACGGCAACCGGCAGGAAAAGCAGTGCATTATTTCAAGAAAATAAAGAATTCCTTATGATTTTGTTTTAATACAGAAAACATTAGACTCAGCTTGTTTAATGACTTCTGTTTGATTTGCGCAGATATAAGAAGTCCGTTCGTAGTTCAAATTTCTTTTCATATTAAGGATACTCACCATGGGCATAACCTGGATGAATAAAAGCGAACACAGCCTTTTTTTTTTTTTTTAATATAAACTAAGGCCAAGAAAGTTTTTTTTTTTTTTTTTTTTTTTTATTACTCTGTTAATAATATATTGCTTTTTCTGTGCAAAGTATTGAACAGTCGACGCCCAAGGTTGCCCGAGAAGGAGATGAAGTCACGATGCAAAGCGCATCATCATAGTTTTAGGGGGGTGATAAAACGGGAAATTTCGGAAGAAAATCCTCACTGAATCAACGTTGAGGAATAGAACGTTGATGCTGTGTATCCTGTTTTGGAAAAAGGGAAAACGATTCTTTTTGCAAATTTTTAGTATTAAAAGTAGATCTGATTTTCTTTAAAAAGATTACGAAGAAAATTGGGAGGTGCATGATTAGGAAGGGGAATTTTTATGGAAATATGAAAAGGAGCGTGTCATATAAATGTGAAAGAGCCTATAATTGTAAAGAACTAAAGAGTGTTGAGCTACCCTTTTCATCAAAGTAGATTAGTTATAAAGAAAAAAATGTGAATGCAAATACTACCAATAATGTATCATACTGGGATTGGTATAGAAACAGGGCGGAAGGGAAAACCAGTGCGTTCATGCCGTGATAGTTAAGTAAATAATGAGTAGTTTTTATTTGGTGGAAGTCTTATAAGTACACTGCCCTCCAAAAGTTAAGGAACAGCATGTTTTTCAAAGCTCACCATTATAAAAATGTCAGTAACGTTTAGTAATTCGCAGTTCATATGCATGACAGTAACGAAGTTTAGCAAAATATATGCAAAAACAATAGCTACCACTTTTATTTTATAGAAGTGAATACTTACATAGGAGTTGAAGAAAAAATATGAAAATTGTAATTTTTTTTTTCATGAGTGTTGATCTTCAGTTGTTATTACAGTTTCGTAGATAATATCCAGGAGAAGTCGTTTGCCTGATTCGTTGAGGTGGCGGGCGATCGGATAGATGGAAATGGGGATGTCACAAGCTGACGTTGCTAGGCGTCTCAATGTCTCTCGCAGTGTGGTCCACCGACTATGGAATCAGTTTGAATCCGAGGATTCTGTGTATAGAAGACATGTTCTAGGCAGACGTAGAGAACAAACACCTGCAAGAGACCGTTATTTAGCTCTTTCAGCGCTAAGGAGGAGTAACATTATTGTGCCTCAGCTCATGGAAGATCATTTAGTGGCAACAAGAACAAGAATCTCAGCTACTACGGTGCGCAAACGCCTGAACAATGCAGATCGATATGCAAGACAACCAGTTTGTGTCCCCTTCACCAGAGGACATAGATGGGCGCGCTTATGTTGGGCAAGTGAACACGTCTCTTGGACCAGTCAACAATGGGCGTCTGTTCTCTTCACAGACAAGTCCAGGTTTACATTGGAGCTGATCTGGAGGGAACAATGCACCAGATGCAACCAATTTCACATTGTGGAAAGACTAGTTTGGCTGGGATCTCTCTCGGTGGTCACTCTGAGCTGCATGTGCTCCATGGAGGAACTTTGACCGGTGTGAGATATCGAGACGAGTTCCTTGATTAATATGCCCGTCCATATTCCGCTGCTATTGGTCCTGGATTTCTTGTGATGGACGACGATGCTCGACCGCACAGAGCTCGGGTTGCTGAAGAATATCTTGAGGGTCACGGTAATGGAACGGATAGAATGGCGAGCTCAATCCCCAGACCTAAATCCGATACAGCATGTTTGAAACTACTTTGGGAGACAGGTTGCTGATTTAAGTCCTCCTCCAAGGTCGTTAGATGATCTTGAACAAGGATTACTCCGTGCCTGGTCGGTGCTTCTCATTTCACTGACGGACAACTTAATTGACAGAGTGGAACGTCGCTTTCGCCAAGGTAGTGCAGTTATGTGTAGACACATTCTTTATTAGAATCCATTTTTGTAATTTTACCACCACATTTTTTTCTCAAAAAACTGTGATGTACTGTTTCTCCAAGACTGAATTTCTCTGCCAAGAGTGCAGTTTATTGTTGTAATTCATTTTGTATTGAACTTTAGAAACGTTCTATGTCGCATTCATGAAAGATCTGTTTAGTGAACATGCCCTGAAAATTTCTTGTCTCTATTTTGTTTCATTCTCAAATTAGACACCAAAAAAAATGCCATTCCTTAACTTTTGGCGAGCAGTGTAATTCAAAAGAGACTAGACATCCGTCTGCAGAAGATCCACCAGCAGCCGAGCGAAACGTAGCGTAAAAATTGTAGCTCGACCTGGGTTTAATTGTAGGTGAAAGAACTGTAGTTTTCCGCATCTATAAGATGGATACGAGCTAGTTTTCCCTTTTAAATCTTCCATGAAGTCATCGCTCCCCTTAGGCAGAATTAAATAAACTAAACTGCCGGTAGAAGAGCACGAGACAAAACTGGATTAGACTATGGTAAAGAGCCAGGATTATCTGTCTGAGGTAAGGTCCTCATACATGGAGAACGTTATAAGGGTGTAGAGCCAATAGGTATTTTGGAAGCAGGAGAGATGAAAAATGAGCAACGCCCGAGAAGCGAACCACGGACCTCTGGAATTCGCGCAAAGCGTGCTAACCACTGCACTACAAAGGGATGTTAAGAATTCGGGAGAAATACCTTATAAAGGAAATCAGCTCATATTCATAGTACACATGGGTAAAATCACGAAAACTCTCATGCAACCAAACTGTTCTCCAGGATAAGAGTTCGAGTTAAGCTCCCAGTATTTCGCGATTTTACAGCTCAGGCACTGTTGGTCATTCGCGTATCGTTAATCAGTTTGAAACTGTATAATATTCTAAGTTTTAATGAAGGGTATTATATTGTTTCATTTTTATGCAAAACGCAGTTAACGAGGCTAGATCAAGGGTTTTGGAAACTATTTCTTTTTATTAATTTTTTTTTTTTTTTTTTTTTTTAAATTCATGGTATTTGTTGCTATGGTTGAAAGTTCGTCGTCTATTTTTAACTTACTTCCTGATAAACTATTGAGTTCAAATTTTGTACATACACTGTTTTTGGATGAGAATGTAATGTGGTGAAGCGATTTTTTTTTTCTAAAAATTCGATTTAGATTTTTTTTTTAAATGATGAAATGATTTTTCGCACATACCTTCATTGAAATAAGAAACTAAAATTTTCCCATATTTGTTGTTTTACTGCCCATTGGACAGAACAGAAAAACATAACAAAACCAAAAGCTTTTAAATGAAATTTTTATTTTAAATGAAATTTTAACGTCATATCTGACTTTTGGGCAAATTTTCGATTATACGAGTAGCTCGATTTTTTCCCCGGCTATTTGTCATTTATGGCTTTAAAACTTCTACACGTGAAAACGTATTGGTTAAAACTTCTCATAGATTCTGAAACAAACTCTTAGTCCTATTTTTAAAACAAGAATGATGGAAAGTTATCTGTTTGGTGATTTTCTCTATTTAAACACACACACATATATATAAATAAAAATCTCGAAATTCGGAACGAAAAAGAAAATGCCGTATTAAATATTTGAAGGTTAATCCTATTTTCTCTGTGTAACAAAACAAACTGTTAAAGCGCAAATTAAAGACAATTACGAAACTGTAATAAAAAATTTTCACTTTAAAGAGAGAAAAATATAAAAAACGGGAGGAAGGAGAAATATCGCTTTTAACTTCAGCATTGCTGGGAAACCTAGTGTCAAGTTTATGATGTAAACTATTCCGATACGTTATCGATCTCACATTTTGCACACAAATTCATTGTGCATGACAGTACAATGTGGCGCAGAGTTCTTTTTCTTTTTTCGAAACTTGATTTAGAAGTTTTTCAGATTTAATGTTGAAACGATTTTTCGTATACACCTTCATTTAATGAACAAATAAAAATTCCCAGAATTTCATTGTTTGCACTAATAGATAGAGAAAATGTCTTTCAAATTAAGTTTATATCAGACTTTCAACATAATTTCTGATTTTTGTCTTGGAAAAGGTCGCTGGATATTTATTTATTTTTATTTATTTATTTTACCATTTGAGGTAACAGAAATATAAGATTGATTATTTACTGTTAAAAACGATTTTCGGTTGAATAATCTGACTGATAACGTGCCATTGAGACTAAAAGAGGAAAATAATAATAAAAATAATAATATAGAAGGTTAGTTTTTTTAATGAAATAAGCTTTTGTTTAAAACTCATAAAATAATTAATGAAATAAAAGGAGAGAAATAATTTATCATACGATTTAATTTGAAAAAGAGATTATATAATTCTCGTTACAAAATTCTTCTACAGTTTTATGACAAGAATAATAAAATCTCGGCCGTCTAAATAATGAAATATATTAATTAAATTACATTGTCAAAAGTATTATCGTTATAAATTCATCAAGCTCCACGCTTGCATTACTCATGATATAAAATTTTAGATGAATATTATAAAGAGGATTATTTAAGCTCTTGTTCCCATTAAACTACATGATGAATTATTTTTCTCCTTTCAGTTCATTAGTAATTTTATGACTTTGAAGTAAAAGGTTATTTAATAAAAACTTTTTATACTTTTATGTCCTACTTTTAACTCATAAGTTATTTTATAAGTTTTTAATAAAACCTTATTTTACATAAAAATGTATGTTTTTAAAATTATATTTAAAATACATATGAAGACCCGAATTATATAATGAATGAGCGCTCGACACCTAACGTTGTCAGTCCTTTCCCCCAATTGCCCTAAATCGAAATAATATCCTGATTGCGCTATGTTCCACAGTTATCTCTTATGAGAGAAGTGTATTCTTTTTGAGCTTTTTTTTTTTTTTTTTTTTTTTTTTTTTTTTTTTGATAGATCAAGTTTTAAATTTTGTATCAATATAGACTTCGAATGCTTTCACGTATCACTAGCACACCTTCCTAAATGTGAAATAGTATAGCACTGAATGTATTAAAGCTAAAATAATATTACTTGTAACAGTCGTGAAAAATTAAATTTTCATATGACCTCGATCCTGGCTGAGTCCTTGGTATTCACGCTTGCTGAAACCACAGAAAACTTTGTAACTCATTGGAACATATACTTTAAATTAAAAAATATTAAACATAATTTAAAAATCATGGTTGTTATTAATTAAGACAGCCTCTAAGAATAATTGCTTGTATAATCCTATCTTAAAAAAATTTCTCTTATTTTTTGTATTTCGAATTTAAATTAACAAAAAAATGGCAAGACTTGAAAAACATGCTTAGAAGTGTACTAAGTTCTGATTTTATTAAAACCATTTGCAGTTTCTTGCAAATTTATTTTTGAAACAATTTTACACAGTTTATGTAAATATCCTATGGATAATATGTTGAAAAAGTTAAAGAAATATGTTGAAAAGTTGCAGACCTCAAATGTTAATGAACGTTTCTATGTTAAAGCGAGTTAGGTTAGAGTTATATAACGTTATTTGAATATGGCAGCGCACACGACGGCTCTCTGTCTAAGAGAAGGGATGTTTTCGGGAAGGACATTCTAAGAGAAACTAGCTCGTATTCACGTCATATTTGGTGAAATCACAGAAAACCAATGATGCGACCAGGCCATTCGCCTGCGCTTAAATCAGAGTTGAGCTACCAGCATTCAGCGGTCTTAACTACTCGGTTATTAGTGAGACGTAAGTTAAAGCGAGGTCGCTGGAGTATTTTACCCGCCGTAAAGGTTACGAAGCCGAAACTTGAAAGAAGGAAACTTTTGAAATATGACGGCGCCACTGTGCCTGGGATTCGGCATATCCTGTGATAACGTTTGTAAATCCGAGAAGTAAATCAAAATCCTATATGAAAAGCGGTTCTCCAGCATATAACACTGCCAGCACTTTATAGAGGATCCTAGCAGGCTCGGCTCCAGCGTTTTCTGAGCTTTAGGCGATCAGTACAGTTAGCGTCCAGCACAAAATAAACATATTAATATTTTAAAGTAAACAAAATAAACATATTAATATTTAATATACCATTTCTGAGCTGACGCTTTTGAGAACAATTTAGTTTGTCGTCCTAGGTGGCTGTCTGTATCTTCTATGCTTAGATTGGATCCTGGTTCCTAGTTCCAAGCTAAAAAACTGACTTTTAGGAAGGAGCCATTACGCTGAAGCACCGTTTGTGAAAGCTTCTGCTTAACATCATCCAATCTGTCCAAGTGTGCCGGCACTTTTTAATGAGGCATAGTTATGAAGGATCTCCCTGTGTGTAAAGCAAAAGTGCTCTGCTTTTAACAAAATTTCTGAAATGCAGGAAAACATGAATACAGTGTTTTCGTGTGTAATAATGTCATAAATAGTCAAATTACTGTGCAGACTTTAGTAATGCGTTTTTAATTACAATGACAAAATCTACAGAAATTCGTTAAATGCATGTGATTCACCCTCCCCAAAGTGCTCTTATAAATTGTGAGTACGATCTTATTACTTCTCAGTGACTGACAAGCACGAGCGCCATGATAACCTTAGTAGTAGTGCCCTCTGTTGCAAATTTCATGCTTTAATTCTGCACACGAAACTGTAAAAGAGTAAAAAACGGCGCTTTGGAAACTATTTTTACATTTTTCAGCTTAAATGATCAGAGATAGTTGGTCCACCCTAAATGTTCTGAAAGCTCATTACTTTGCATTAGAAATTCCAATAAGATTCAGATTTCAATAAGATGAAAATTTATTTTTTGTATTTTAATATGAACAATTTACTTCATTAATACTACTACACCGAATAAAAATGCAAAATAATCGTAACTTAAAAAATGTGGGCAAAATTTATTTTTCGAGATAATTTGATGCTGCTTTTCGTATATTAAAAAAAATATTTCATGCTTTCTCACATATATTAGTAGCAAACCACTATATGAGTTGAGTTCAGTGTGCGACGGGAAACCCTTTACTCACATTCCTGCTACGCTCTTATTGGTATAGTTTAATTATTGTAACTATTGATCCATTTATTTGATCCCTTAGATCAACCGTTCGCTATCTGTCTTACGATATTTTTGGGACAGATAATATCTTTGTCAGGGGTATGCAAGACAATTACAAATAATATCGGAAAATTAAGAAGCATTATAATAAATGTTGATGAAACAGCCAAATGTTTAGTTAGTGTCAGTTTGTCGTTGTACAGAAGGTAAAGCAACTGCGAGGATATTTTGATGTGACCATTACTGACAGAAATGCGTGAAAAGCAACGTAAGTATGAACACACCTGCTATATTGCCCGCCTACTTATGCACTGCATGCAGCCACTTCCTTTCTCACTTTGTCACTATATACCATTTAAAATTATATTTTCAGTATTAAATGAATCACCCTTTCAGTTAAATAATTATTTTCTTTAAGTGTGATATTCAAATAATTTTGAATGCGAAGTTACGTTTTAAATTAGCTAGTGTTCATACAAAGTTGTTAATTATTAAATTTTGTTTAAATAAAAAATGGATAAGTGATAAAGAAGTAGATCTTTACATGGAATTGAGACTATTGTAGACAATAACTTCAGTCTGGCATCTTCGCCAAACCCATTTTGAAGACATTTTTTTTATTCCACAAAATTGACTAATCCACATTATCTTTGGTCTCGAGGAGTGTGGATTAAGAGAATTCTACCGCAGTTTGATTTACATTCATCATTTTTAATATAGGCTGTTCTTCTGTCTGACGAAGTATTTTTCACTTTTCTACGGAGTGTTAGAGTTTTTTCCCCTTGATAGTCATAACTAAGAGTTCTAACAATTAATTTATTTTTCTTTTATTTAAAGTATTTGATATTGAATGTGGAATTGCACATTTGATAGATAAGTTTCTAAGAATCACGCCATTAATTTTTTGATAATACCTTGCTTTGTTTATTTGAAGTCGGATTCGTGTTATTTCTCCAGTATAGCCTACTATTTGTTTTCTCTAATTATTCTTAATTTCATAACTTCTTCCTGTTGCAGCTTCTGCCTGTCGATCTGATTCATAGGTGATACATTTGTGGTCAGATACTGAAATACCTTATAAAACTTTCCATGTTTTTATGTTCTTCTTCAGATATTACATAACTGACATTAATCTTCCCTTTATAGTTTCGTTAAAGTGTTGTAATCAAATCTTCAGGCGATTCTCTTAAATCATTTCACTGTAGCCCATATCTGATGGTGTGCATTAAAATTCTCCCACTATGAGGTGTCCTTGCAAAATTCTTTTAAAGTATTATCCGACTTATTAAAATTTTGATTAAGTAATGTACTGGATATGCATATAAGGACATCATTTAGTGAGTGATCTCTTGTAAATGGAAACTGAAGGTTTGTCTGTTAGTGAATATTATGAATTAATTCATTGTTTAATAAAGGTGAGAGTTGAGATATTCTTCCAATATGCAGCAATTTCCGAAGATTTGCAAATAAGTGCTGGTGGTTATTGTAATTTCAAGCAATTATTACATGTTTGTCAACCTAAATATTAGATTAAATTCTAGTTCATAACTTCAAGCAAAATATAAATTATTTGTTAAGTTTACGCAACTACAGGTTTGGGTTAACAAATATTTAGTAATATTTTTCTTTTCCCATCTGATCCTTATGCAGGTTAATTTGTGTCAGTTTTAACTCTGTTGATATGAAAATGTAGCTTAAATAGAGAGACAAAAGTCAGCAGCTAACTATTAAGCTTAAAATAAGAAGTATACTTTTAATCGGAGAATTGTTCAGATATCAAAGTATGAAAATACAGGTCAACTTATCTATCTTATCTCAAATAAAACCTTTATTCCTCTTCAACTGGAGCTCAACGTTGTTCTTTCGGATCAGTCTAAATCAGGACTTAAATAAATCAATCATTTAACTGCTATGAATTTTTTACAACAGCAGGCTGAGGGAAAATAAAATTTGAAACACGTTTTATGTATATGTTATATCTTAAAAAACTAAACAAATTACAAAATTTTAGTTCATTTAAATGTATTTATCTGAAAGAGAATGAAGCAGCGCTGTTCTTTAATGTTAATTTAAAATAGCCTACTCAAAGACAGTTCATGTTACTTTTTCTAGAGGGTTACTGCTGCCTATCCTGTAATAACTGCAAGCAACAGGTGAAAGCAGATTATGCATCAGGTTACCTATGTTAAAGAAAGACAGGCTAAGTAGCACACTAAGCTTTTTCAGAAATTTGGATTTCACAAAATAATAGTTGCTTAAGAAAACTCGCATATTATATGACAAAAATCACTTTGACTTTTTTTCCAGCGCGGTTCGACATAAACCCATTCTTGAAACTTTTATTTTGACTCTTTTTACCACATTACATTTTGTACAGAAAGCGTTCAATTCAAAAAAGGAAAATAATGAAGGTATAATTTAAATACTCGAAAGAGTTTCATTAACAACTGCTGAAGGCAGTGAATTTATAAGGTTACCGTAAATGAAGATGGAGGCAAATAGATAACTAAAATCTCAGAAAGTGGAGAACAACCTAGGTGTAATATTATTCTATACTAAAATCAACTAAGAAGCATTTTTGCCAGAAATATGTTCTCGATATTACTTTACTTTCCATTTCAGCATTCGAAAATTATCTTTCTTAATATGCACGAAGGTATTCATGATGTACATTACTTGTAACATGTCATTATTTTATTTAAAAAAAACAAATCATACATTCTCCTTCATTCATTTGTAGACATGCATTCGGAACAGAACAGTCAGTCATGAAGCGTTTTAGCTACCGACCACACCGCCTTATCTTATTCAAGATAATTGAAAGAATGAACTTTGAAACATTTTGTGCTCCCTCGCCCAAGATATCCAAAACTTAGATTTCTGATTATTGACTTAATGTGAGTTTTCTGAAGCTTTCGATCCTTGCATGCTAACTTGACTGATAAGAACAAAATCTAAGGCGTGGTACCGCAAGGAAGTACTAAATAATACAGACCAAGCCTGGTAAGTACACTCGATCTATATATGTGAAGTAATATTTTAGACAGAATAGTTCTTTATATCGTGACATGTCGGGAAATTATAAGATTTAAACTGAGACTTAAATTGTTAATGGTAAAGAGATAATTGCATGATCTGATGCATATCTGAACCACAAATATAGTTATGCCATTGAAATCGATTGATATATTTTAAAATCTTTTTCTTTCTCATTCAGAACTGTCACTTACGATTTTCAGAGTTATCTTTCTCCTATACATATAGCTGTTTAAGACAAAAAGGTCCAGCAATTGTATTCGTAGTTCTGATTTTAATTCTTTCTGATTTCGGCAAATTAAAGCTAACAGAAATTAATTTTAATTTACATAAAATTGTGTTTTTACACGGTGATTAACGATCTAAAAAGTGGGCGTTAAAGATTTATTTTATTGTGAACATTATAGACGGTTTTAATTATAGCTTTGGGCACGTCTGAAGGAACTATATGAACTTGCAGAGGTTATCTGGCAACTTAATGCAAGTCAGCCACCGGAAATTAAATGGTGCACCTTATTTTATGCACCAATTATTTCAATGAAAACGAGTTAATTTATGTACTGAAGTTTTGTCGCTGATACGAATATGAATTACAAAAATATGAAATGCATAACTCTAATTCTGTTTAGTTTACGAGACTTCATATTAGCTTGCTCGGTTACATACATAAATTTGTTTACAGCTGCAGTTTTTTTTTTTTTTTTTTTTTTTTCATAAATTTTCAAAAACTACTTGCCCTCCCAAAGATATAGTTTTGATTTTCAAACAAAATGAATGAAGGAAACTGGTACCAGTCGTTAATAAAAAAATAAGCTGTTGTTTATGAACTTGCGAGTATAGTTAATATATTGTTGCATCACATATATAATGTATGCAGATTGCAGGTATAGTATAAGAAGGGTTAATTTCCAGAGCACTGTTATGGTTGGTAATTAGAAAGTTTAATTTTTTTGTTATATTTAAAACAATTCTTCGGATCAGTATTATTGATTAACTAAGTTTTTATTACTGAATTTACTAACAATTCAACTAATAGTCTGTTGGTAAAATAGTGTTTTGACATTTTTGTTGGCTCAGTTTTTTTTTTTTTTTTTTTTTTTTTTTCTTGTTTTAATTTTGAAGTACTTAAGATTTTTGTAGATGTTGCAATTATTTGGAAGTTCTTTTTGTGTATAAAATTGGTATTCAGGTCAAAAGTATAAAGCATTTTTAGTTTAAGAATAATGAATGTTTCTTGATTAAGTCTCTCTTTTGTGTTTATAATTATTTCTAAAATTTCAGTTTTAATATCACTAAAGGTAGGTTGTTTAAAGTGTTCTAGTTTTGCTGAATTAATGCAGGTTACAGCGATGAACTTGGTTTTGAACTTAATTTATCCTTTGTTTATATTAATATATATATATATATATATATATAAAATTAAAATTACTAAACAGGCCAACGAAAAACAAATAAGAAAATATTATAGAATTAAATCAGCGAATTAATGGTACTGCAAATCAAAATAATTTTTTTTTACATTTTATAAAATTAAATCCAAAAATGTTTAAATTTGTAATACCATTAATTCACTTAATTTATTATATATTATTCTCTCATCTGTTTTTCTTTTGTTTGTACAGTTTTAGTTTTAACTTAATAGATAGTTACAAATTATATCCTAGCAGCATTATGCACAGGGATTGTTTTTTAAGACCTTATTACATATATTTTTCGCAGTTCAAATACAATACAAGTTCCCAGTTCAAATACAATACAAATACAATACGTACAGTGTGTTTCAGTAAATCGGTTACAGACTTTTAGGAGAGATATAGGACACCTAGACGACGGAAAATGACATGGTCGGAAACGCTTTCCTGGAGCAATAGTGACAACACAATACACAAAAAAGGTAAGACACGAACAGACACATAAAAAAAATTCTAACAATTTTGCTTTATGTCACAAGATTTTTCATTCGTTCTTAGGACCAACAAATTGTCCGAGATTAAAACCATTTTATTGTCGATTATTGTCGATTTAATTCGTGGTGGCGAAATACGACGCTGCGAAAATGTTTTCATCGTATTCCTTACTTCAGTATAAATCTGGGACGATTTCCTTTATAAAGTCATTTAGAAGAGCACTAATCTATTCGTAGACTTCTGTAGCGGTTTTATTTATCAATCCGTTTATCCCGATCCCTTGAAAACGCTGCACAATGTTCAGTGAATCGTGTGTGGCACTGAGCGATTACTCGAGTGATAATTAACTGCCTTATAGAATAACAAAGTGGGATTTTTTTTTATGCAGTAGACGTGAAAAATGTTCAAAGCCCTCTTCAGGACTCGAATCCTGGACCTCTCGAATATGAGTCCAGGAGGGAGAAAATATAACCTAATACGTGAATGAAGTATGTTAGGGTTGGAATGAAATAAGTTTCAAAGCATTATTTGCAAATTTTTCCCTGCATTATATGTTTTCATTTCGAAGCTAAATTCGCTGGAGGCGTTTGTCTGGTTCTCTCAGAGTAATAACAGTAAATTTTGTCATGCCATCAGTGATAGTAACATCAACAGTAATAGAAGTTCGAATCCCGCGAACGGGCTGGCTGCATGGGTGTTTTCGTGGGTTTCCCCATGTGTAATGTGTATACGAACCAGTTTCCCTTAGAAAGTCCTCCACGAAGGCATCCCTTCCCTTAGGCAGATAGCCCTTGAGGCTTTGCCGTAATTAAAATAACCTAACCTAACCTCAACAGTAATATAATACTAAACAAGCAATGTATGAAAGTGGACCACTAAAAGATCTTGCTAACCATCGTTCCTACTTAATTAACACATACTTTTGGCACAGCTTGTGTTAGATACCTAGTCTCAAACATTATTCTGTGTCTTCAAAAGTTCAATTTAACCCGCTGGGAAATTTTGTTATCGCTTGATGATAATATTTTGATTGTGTTTGGGTAGATCTGAAATCATAGAAAGTGAGTTACAATGCAGTAAGATGGGTATCATGTAGTTCGATGAAGCTTTGCATGAACTGGAGTCTAAGCAAAATTTGACTAAACATTTGTTACGGTCTAAATTACATTAACTCCTATTATTATCCATCTTTATATCTATTTGTATATAACCGGGGGGGAATGGATTTCTTTTCTTTAAGGGTGTTATTCTGTAAAAGTAAAGAAAAAGTTCTTTTTTCGGGTTTTTTCTATAGAGTTTTTCTTAATTTTCTTTCTTGAAATTTTGAAACAGTTGCATAATTATTCTCTATATCTAACTTAAGTAATTAATATTACTTTCTTCTGTAGCATATAATGGCAGTTTTACAGAAAATTATGCATATCAAGCTTTAATCGCATCTAATAAATATAAAAGTTACCTCAAAGTAATTTACGATTATGGATATTACTTTAATATTTTTACAAACTGAAGGGATTTTTATCGCTTTCTCGTCCGTAGTTTTTTGAAGCGCCAAGTAACAGCATTTATGGAGGATCCGACAAGAAAACCAGATCTAAAAGACAAAAATGCTTTTGAAGAACCTGAAGATAAACATGATGATGAATATGAGGTAACTACTGACAAAGAAAAACGAGAGAAAGATGATGAAGAAAAAGAAGACATTGACGAAAAGAAAGACACAGAGAAACCGTTGATAGATGACGACTCAGTAAAAATAGATATAAAATCTGGTGATGAAGGGACAGACACAGCTACCCTTCCAATATCAGATAAGAAATCAAGAGATGATAATAATGCAAAGAAAGGTAAGTGTAATAAAATGTTTTAAGTACGTAAGTATATCTCTTGCTTAAAAAACGTATTATCTTTCGATTAAAGTTGTAAGCAATTTGTTTTACGTTTCAGAGCCTATCAATTCATTTCATATCATACAACAGAACAGCTAAATATGCTCGAATTTAGACAGAGATAATATTAATTTGTACATAACATTTCCACAGACAATAGGCGTTTGTATGTAGATTATAGCTCAAAGCATTTAGTATTAAGATACAGAATATAAATTTCACTTATGAAATTTTACTTTTCATAGAATTTAATACTGACAGAAGTAACTACTGAAAATACATTACTGCACAGATATCAGAGGCAATAATAATTACTCTATTGACGTTTAAAGTCTGCGCTTGTTTTCACTTTATTTATAAACTCTGATGGTGACACACACACACACAGTTACTTCAAATTTCGGACAAAAAGAAATCAATGATGACCACAGTAAAAGAAAGGTGTAATAACAACGTTTGAAATATATGTGCATATAATATAGAGAGAGGGCTCTTGCATAAAAGCGTATTAATACATAATATAAACGTGTTGTATTATTAATAAATGTATTATATAACCAAAAGGTTGCAGAGTCATCGGGTATTTTGGATACAAGAGACGTGAAAAATGTGCAATACCTTCGCCTAAACTCGAACCTGGACCTCTCGAATGCTGCGAGTGTGCTATCGTTACACCACGAAGGCATGGAGAAAGGAGGAAGAAGATATCTTATATACTCCCCCTTTTAAAGGGCGACTGGGAATTAGTGGACCCACTCGCCAAATCCTGGTGGTGAAGATTCATCATCCACCACCTTTTTTAGTCCGGGTGCCACTGTAGAGTCATTGGGTATTTTTGATACGGAAGACGTGAAAAATGTGCAATACTCTCGCCGGGACTCGAACCTAGACCTCTCGAATGCGCCAAGTGTGCTACTGTTACACCACGAAGGCATGCAGAAAGGAGGGAGAAAATACCTTTCGTTGTAAATGCATTTATTAATATTAATATAACGATAATACGTATTATTCATATTAATATAATAAATGTGCTATATGTATAATAAACTCCGATTGCTCCCAGCATGTTTGCCGCTTCTTCTCGTTAACAAGTAACAGACATCTGCTGAGTTTGCATATTCAAACAAGAGTTGTAAAGCATTCTATTAACACTAGAGTAACTGATATCTAATGCAAACATAGTAAGAATTTCAAACATATAGATAACAGTGTTAAACAGCTATGATTACAAGAGTGGTCAAACATTCCTTGACATATTTGAAAAATTAATCGGGAAAATAGTACAAGTAATAGAAACGCAAAGATTATAGGTATTATATATTGCAGTATTTATATTATTAAAACCATACCATTGTAAAATCTTGAAGAACTTCCTCAGTCGGTCTCATCAGCGGCCAAGCGCTTAGAACACTGGTAGTTCATTTCCGGGTCCGAATCCCGGCGAACGGGCTAGCTACGAGACCGTTTTGTATTTTTTAACATGTGTAACGTGAATGCGAGTCAGATTTCTTTAGAAAGACCTCCACGGAGGCATCCCTCTATAAGCAGATCGCCCTCGAGTGCGTTGCCATAGTTAAATAAACCAAAAGAAACTATTCCTCCGTCATGTTCATGCGAAGCAAGGGTTGGTGTATATCAGTCTGGCAAATCGAAGGAGCTCATATTCAAGGCGGGGAAAGCAGAGTGAATTTTGCACTTCTAAACTCCTTATGCCCGAATAAAACCAAATGGAAGATGATATGCTACCGTACAAGAAATCAAAGCTACGGGTCTTTGTAGAAAGAGAAATGAAAAAAATATTAAAGGCATTCCTCTCAAGTGATTTTAGTAATATGGCTAATACACTAATAGGATGAGATCAACTGAAAATCCCTTTTTCGAAGAGGGATGAGAATGCAACTAATTTTTAAGATTTGTCACTTCTAAGCTCATTCTATTCTCTTCATCCTTACCGAACCTTAATGAGTGAATCTTGTATTACTTAATGTATATCAAAAGACGCTCACTTTCAACTGAAATAAGCATCAACTTACCTATATATATCTTCAGTTAGCTGAATTATTTGTATTCTGAGTTCTGCAATGTTTGTCACCTTCGAAATGTGCACTTTGTTACTGGCATGCCTGAGCAAGAAATCAAATAGTTTATTGGAGAAAAACATGAAACTTGATCATCTCGCCATGTCTGGTTGGTGAGAAATTCCTTGCCCAGATAACCGAGAACAATTTGATTCCAATGAAAAAGGTTGCCCATACTGCTACCAAAAGTTATTGACGCGTTAATCGATACAGTAGGTAGCGATGCTGTCTGCTGGATTGTTAGGCCTGGGTTGGAATCCCGGAGAAGCTACGGATGTTTTTAAGTGTATAGTGTCTGTGTGGCAGGAGGGCACTTAAAACACTTTGAACAACAAACTCTTATAACCGCTCCTGCTACTGAAAGAAACTGCGGTGTTTTGTAACGATTGCTGCCAGTAAATAGGTTTGACTCCACGCTTCTAGACACTCCGTTATCTAACTCCGGATTAGACAGGAGGAGACAAAGGCTAACTACCAAAGTGGACAAAAGCCAATAGACTAAAACAAAGCAGAGCACGGCAGATGAGCAAAGGGGCAGCAAAGCGTGGAGTGTCTAGAAGCTACGGATGTTTTTAAGTGTATAGTGTCTGTGTGGCAGGAGGGCACTTAAAACACTTTGAACAACAAACTCTTATAACCGCTCCTGCTACTGAAAGAAACTGCGGTGTTTTGTAACGATTGCTGCCAGTAAATAGGTTTGACTCCACGCTTCTAGACACTCCGTTATCTAACTCCGGATTAGACAGGAGGAGACAAGGGCTAACTACCAAAGTGGACAAAAGCCAATAGACTAAAATAAAGCAGAGCACGGCAGATGAGCAAAGGGGCCTCAAAGAAAAGTCAAACGGCTAAAAGAGGAGGGGGTGCCTTTCGGCTATAAAGGGAAGAAGCAAAAAGCTAGAAACTGGTCTAAGAAGGGGAGAGCCATCACGGTTAAAGAAAAAATGGGGGAACAGGCGAAATAAAGCAAAGCCTATCGACTAAAAGGGGCTGAGAGGGAAGGCTAAATGGCGAAAGGGAAAGAGAAGTTCCCAATGGGACGGAACTGCATAATACCTGTACGGCTATACTTGTATGACCTATGGTGAAATTCTGATTTTCCGCCCACTTCTATCTGTTCCTTCCAAAAGAATATTGAAAGCAAAGAGAAGTTTGAGAGACAAAAAAAATTTTATCTCTTTAAAGTTCATTTCTTTGTGACGTAAGCTCTGCTAAAATAGTAGAAAGACCCAATAAAAATATATTTAAATTTGATTGTAATAATCTCTATAAACATATCGTTTCTATTGATTGTAAGTTTTCGTCATTAAGCCTTAAATCTTCCAAGCATTTTCAAAACATCCTGTATATTTATTAATCAGTCTATTAGTGTATGCCTCTGGTGCAGTTTAATTCTTACATGCATGATATACACTCAAATAAACTAACACCTAGCATTTTTTACTCTTTCGATCATAAAGTATGCATCAAATGTAACTTAATTTTGAATTTCACATGAAAATTCTGTATGTATAAATTTGCACTTGAATGAAAGTAACACTATGTTAATAAAACAGCTTTCTAATTTTAGAGAAACCACCAATGTATCTCTTTCCTATTACTCAAATGAAGCTTGCATGGACAAGATCGTCAAATATACTGGAATTCCTCCTTAGAGCTACATGCATTGTTTTTTCCACATGTAAGTGTTACGATTTTAAGTGAGTATCAATTCATAGTATGTAATATAATATGATTTATTTCTGTAAGTTTTTAAATTCCTAAAATAAAATTAATACCGAGAAAAATCTTTAAAAAGTAAAAGTGCTTTATTTAAGGTATAATGTTCATATTAATAATATAACATTAGATCATTCGTGCTAGTGTACTTTGGGGAAATTTTCGGATATGAGGCGTTATCGTTCCAAAATAGAAATAATTCTTGTTAAGTAGGAATTTCTCGAGAAAAAAAGAAAGTCTTAGCCAAAAAAATCTTTATTTAAACTTAAGTAAAAATATAATTGCTTATTTGATGTGCTTACTCTTCGATAACAGATAGAAAGGTAAATTTATATGTTATATGGCCGAGAGTTTAAAGTGATCAACTCTGAGAGTTAAGGCTCTTCTTCGACATGGACAATCTTAAGAAGACTTTGTTCAAAAAACTCTTTGTTAAATTCGGAATTCGTTTCAACAGACATAAATATTCATAAAATGAATATAATATATGAATAATAAATAATACATAAATATGTATAATATATGTAATATAATAATATATATTACATAATAATACATAAATATGTATAATATATAAGCGGACATTCATACATAAAGCCCGCATTTTAAAATAAATGCTGGCTTTATGTAAGACTTATTGATAAAAATAAAGCAAAAAGCGTATTATTCAATTTTTTTTTGGGGGGGGAGGTTAAAAACAGTTACCGGACGATAATTTTATTTGCATATACATTCTAAGGGCTCTTCTCTGAAGAAATAGTTTAGGGAGGGTTTTAAATTAGCACGTTCTATTATACACTTAATTAGAGTAATGGTAAAAAAAATGCAGTTCTCTTATTTTCTGAATGGTGTTTCTGGAAGCTGCATTTGATGCAATATAAAATTCCTCCAGAAAAATTATTTTAGCAATAGCTTTATGGAAGAAGTTCATTAATATGCCTTATTAAGCAGTTTTAAAATATTTATTTAATTTTAGAAGCACTCAATATACTGAATCTTCTGTTGCATTTCCATTAGGTATTTTAAACTGCTCTTTGAATTATATAATGGAAATTATTATTATTCTTTACGCACTGAATATGGTTTGGATCCAGATAACTGCATTTCCAGTTAAAATTAAAAACATTAAACCATTTAGAAATTTTTCCCATTTAAATGCCTTTTCACAGCGGATTTCAGCAAAATATTAGTTGAAAACCATCCAGTCATATAGAACGAAGTAGAAGTAAATAACTTAGTGGCAGAGGAAAGGCTCTTGGAATTGATTCCAACATACAAAGGAAAGCTAAAACGTTATTACCACTCAGTCGATCTGCGAAAGAAAGTAAAATTTGACAAATGATTGAGTGCGTCTCACCCTCTTTAGCAGCTTAGTGAAAAAAATCAGTTGATCAAGCAAATTAAAAAATTATAAAAAACTTTGATTACGGACAAATACACTGCCCTCCAAAAGTTAAGGAACAGCATGTTTTCAATGCTCACCTTTACAAAAATTCACACTTCATATCATATGCATGACAGTAATGAAGTTTAAGAAAATACATGAAAAAAAAAAAAAAAAAAAAAAAAAAAAAAAAAAAAAAAAACAGCTACCACTTTTATTTTATACATATGAACACTTATATAGGAGTTGGAGAGGAAATACAAAAATTGTAATTTTTGTTCACGAATGTTGATCTTCGGTTGTTATTACAGTTTCGTGGACAATATCCAGGAGAGTCTATGAATGTCCAGGAGAAGTCGTTTGCCCGATTCATTTAGGTAGTAGGTGATTGGATGGATGGAAATGGGGATGTCACAAGCTGATGCTGCTAGACGTCTGAATGACTCTCGTAGTGTGGTCCACCGATTATGGAATCAGTTTGAATACGAGGATTCTGTGTCTAAAAGACATGTTCCAGGCAGACCTAGAGTACCAGAAACAAGAATCTCAGCTACTAGAGTGCGCAGACGCCTGCACAACACAAATCTGTATGCAAGACGACCAGTTGTTTGTATCCCCTTGAGCCGAGAACATAGAGGTGCCCGTTTTTGTTGCGCAGGAAAACACGTCTCCTGGACAAGTCAACAATGGGCGACTGCTCTCTTCATAGACAAGTCCTGGTTTACATTGGAGAGTGATTCAGGTCATCAGCTGATCTGGAAGCAACAAAGCACCAGATACAACCAATCCAACATTGTGGAAAGATACAGTTACAGAGGTGGTGGAATAATGGCTTGGGCTGGGATCTCTCTCGGTGATCACACCGCATGTGTTCCATAGAGGAACTCTGACTTGTGTGAGATATCAAGACGAGATCCATGATCAATATGTCCGTCCATATGCCGCTGCTATTGGTCCTGGATCTCTTTGGATGGACGAAAATGCGCGACCGCACCGAGCTCGGGTTGCTGAAGAACATCTTGAGGGTCTCGGTATGGAGCGAACAGAATGGCCAGCTCAATCTCCAGACCTGAATCCGATAGAACATCTTTGGGACTACCTTGGGAAACAAATTGTTGCTTTAAGTCCTTCTCCAAGGTCATTAGATGAGCTTGAACAAGGACTACTCCGTGTCTGTTCGATGTTTCCCATTTCACTGAGAGAAAACTTAATTGGCAGTATAGATTACAGCTAGGGATGGACACATTCTTTATTAGAACGCATTTTTGCAAAGTTACCACCCTATTTTTCCTCAAAAAACTGTGATATACCTTTTCTCCAAGACTGGATTTCTTTGTGAAGAGTGCAATTTTTTTTGTTGTAATTCGTGTTTGTGTTAAACTTCAGAAACATTTTAGTCCTATTCATTAAAAAAACTGCTTAGTGAATATGTCCTGTAAATTTCATGTGTCTATGTGGCTTCATTCTCAAATTAAGCACAAAAAACATGCCGTTCCTTAATTTTGGAATGCAGTGTACTTTAAATGTTAACTTACCATTAAAACTGTTAAAAATGTATAAAATATAAAAAAAATATCTAAAAATTTTACTTATTTAGATTCTACTTCAACATCTTGACAGTTTTTAGACGAATAGTCATGACGCGCATACTAGTTTTAAGAATTAATCTCCAGAAATTCAAGCTACAGAGCATAAAATTATGTATTTAAAACGAGTTCCCATCAAACTGCTGGGGGGGGAGCTTTATTAGGATATAGTAGATCATCATAAATTAATGCAAGTTTTACAGAAACCAAAAGTCTCTGCGACATCAGAGTGCCGGGGGAACTATTTAGATGACTATCTAACTCAGAAATATAAAGAAGAAAATTTGGGGGCAATAAGTAAATATGTTGGTGAAGAGAGATGCTGCGTTTAAAGGATAACTAATGATACTAATAGGTTGTCAATTATGTTAAAATAATAAGTCTAATAATAATGGTAAAAATAAAAATTATGATGTTGATAAGTATTAGAAACAATAGTTAATAACAAATTTAAGTATATATATCCTTAGCATAATCATATACTAAGGAGAGTGCAGCTAAGTATGTATTTTCATTTTGTTATCATATTTTGAGACATTATGCATCATATGTCTGTAATATGCGTTTTTGTAATATTTGAATTATGGTAATGATTGGGTGGGAAGACATTTGATAATTATATTCGTTCTGTCAAATTTATGATGTCACTTCTTCATCTGCTTTCACACAAAATGAAATACACATAAACTGAAATATTGGTTTGATTGAAATATTTTTCTCGTAATTAATTGTATGTTTTGATTCGTTTCTGAGTATTCTTCGTGTAGAATAAACAAGTTTGGTCTATGTTTTCATTTTACTTGAATAAATTTATAGAATTCATTCATTCTTCTTTCATTTTAAATTTAGAATGGATATATGTTTAATAAGAATCCTTATTTGTCAGTTTCTTGACTGTAGGTTTTTGTCTTATATTTATATAGTGGGATGGCTCCTTTGCGTGGGAGGCTTTCCTTTCGTATCTGTTGCAATGCTTGTAATAGGTAAGTCACTGTAGTTTTTTAATAGAAAATAAAACACGTCGTTACATTTTAGAGTACTCTTTGAAAGAACAAGAATTTTGAAAACCTTAGGTCACAAAAATCAGATATATTTTGAAAATTATTAGACTACCAAGTCCAGTTCTTTGAGAAATATTAGATAATTAAATCTTAGCCACGTTTGGGCAAATTTTAGATAATAAAACCTGAGAAGTTTAAAAAATAGTTTATTTTATTAAAACATAATTTGTGTTATTATATTAACTAATTATGTTTCAAAAAATTCTAGAATTCATTCTTTTTTGAGTCTGAAAGAGAAAAATTTAATGTTTTCGTAGAGACACTTCAGTATTAAGCTGAAAATAATACTAGTCCAATAACACTAGAATTGAGGGTTGAAAAGTACTCAAATTTAGAGAAATTACTCGGTAATTAGATATCATCATTTAAATCTTACTTTAGAAAGATGTCCGTAAGATTTAAAAATTCTAGTAATTGTAAACAATCACTAGAGTTTGGATAATAGAGAGCTTTTATTCGTTTAGTAAACGTTATGGTTTACTATAAAGCCGAGAAATATATACTCAAACTTCAAATTTATCATTCTCTTTTGAAGAAATACATATCACTTGAATGTTCAAGTAATAAAATGTTAAAATATTTTTTAAATTTTAATAACAATATCTGAAATTTTATTTTTAGTATTGTGGCCAAAAGTAATGAAGTTATTTTAATCCGACAGGCAGTGTATACGTAGATGATTGCAAAGCAGAACCGAATATTCCTGTTTACCTGATTGTAGCAGGAGTATTGGGAACCTTACAGCATTTCATGTCCGTCTGGACTAAGTATTTACCCAAGGACTCCCAAGGTCGTATGCAGGAATATAGGAGCTACTGTAGAGCTGTGGATAGTGTATTACACATTTTCTTAGCAATATGGTTCATTTGTGGTATGTAAAATTATCTTTATACCATGAATAAGTTTTGAATGGAATTATATTTTTTAACTCTTTCGCATTGACAGAGGCCAAAATCTGTTCCTCTCAAACATTTGAAACACCCGTGTATATGAATTTTTCTTGGAAAGGCTTTCCTTCCTCCTACCTCTGCCAAACAGATTGCTATAGCGTTAATAATAACCTAAGTGAAGCTCACCGTGTTTCACTCACTGTGTACAGTGTCCCTTAAAACGGGATTGCAAGTGCCACTAACAGGAGCTAAACGTTGACGCTAAACAAAGGAGAGGGAAGGAGCATTCAAAAAGGACATCTACTTTGGTCGCTTCCAAAGAATGATTGGCATGCCATTTAAAAACTATCGAAAACAATGAGCCATGCACTAATGTAATGGGGAAAACACCAAGCAGAAAATGGGTGCAGATGGTTTTCGGGCGACCTGCTGATGTCTGAATGCACTGGAAATACGTACAACTTCGCTGTTAAAGGGTTAAATCAACCATGAAACAAATAAAACTTTGTTTTATCGAAAATTATAAGAAACTCTTTGTTCATTGAAAGTATATAAATCCAAAGAATATATTTTATTTTTATTCATTATGACAAAGTAATAAAATAGAAAAGTTAAAATAATTTTCTGAATTATTGAATGCTAAATTATTTTGGACTCGGATGAAAGGAAAAGGTTCTGACATTTGATGACCGGATTAATTTTTAATCAATTAATCTTATTAATGAAATATGATCTTTAGGACACTTTATTATCTTTTTGAAGCAGTAATCTAGGTATATCAGAGGTGCGTAGTTTGCTGAAGTGATTAATTTGTTGAAGGGATTGGCATTTTACGTAAAGTTCACCAATTTTAATATATTCAAGCTCACTATGCTAAAAGCGGAAATTCTTACTGATATATCTTTATCCGAACACCCTATAAATATGTAATAAAAAGAGTAAATTGTAAGAAAGGCTTTGAAAACTACAGTCCTGCACATTTGCCGCTAAAATTGACAAAAAGTAATTAAGCAAATTAAATTACAAGAAAATGGGCAATTTCGTAGATTTTTAAATTGTAAGGAAGAATAAAAATTTGTTACAAATAACAATAAAAATAGATTGTACATTTAGTATAGGTATTAGAACAACTGTCAGTAGCTTTTGGCTGAGACTGACATTTGGAAGGAAATTTTACTTTAAAATCTAAAATAGATCAAAATAAATTAAATATATGAAAAACATATAGCTGTTTACATATAGTTAAATAGTATAGCTGTTTTATTACTATCAGATTTTTAACGTCTTCAGAAAGCCGAAAAATTTGCCATTGATACCACAACTATATCTGTCTCTGTCAGTTTCTATTCATCCCAAATTAACAGACGTAACCTAATTTTTATTTTTTGCACCACTGAAAATTTATGGACTCTACACCTGCACATCTGGTTTGCCAGATTTAATGTAAATGCAAAACTCAAATCAGTATTCAAATTGAAATTCAATTATTATACTTTATAGTGGCTTATTTATTTATAATCTATTTTTAAACGATGTAAAAGTCCTTTAAGAACAGGGAAGTGTAATGCTTATTTCATTAATGTTAGATTAATGAAAAAATGTGTGTCAACCATAAATGAAAAGGAAAGAATTGAATTCGGCCACGGATGCAAAACTTTGCTTCTTTATGCATTTGTCTACTCTATCAAACTTACAACTTATTACAATGAGTCATCAGTCTATCTATTCAATAAACCAGCCCCTCATCTATTACACTTACACACATATATATATCGATATATATATCTTATATATATATATATATATATATATATATATATATATCGATATCTATATCTATATCTCATATATATTCTGTACACACAGGGAAGGACATCTTATATATATATATTTATATATATAATTATGTGGTGCGAGCTGCAATAACCAGTGGCAATATATGAAAATTATAGCGACAGTTTAAATTTAAAAACTATTCAACTTGGAATAAAGATTTGGAAATAATGAAATAAATTACCTTGCAAAACAACAAAATCTTGAAACTCAAAATAGCAAATGCAAAAATTAAAAATTAAATCCAGTAGAAGAAAAATTTATATCTCCCGGTACATCTTCTTCAGGGGGGTCGATGTATCAAGGTAAGTAAATAGAACAGCTTGTTTTTGAACTGATAATGACACAAATGATACAAAATTTTAACATTAGTTAAATCCAAAAAAAATTTGGGTCTTCATCAGTCCAAACCTTACATAATGAAATGCAAAAGGCATCAAGGCATCTTGCCTAAATTCATACAAATCATGATCCGTTACTACCCAAAATTGTAAAATCAGTACCAATATATATACATACTTAAAGCAGCTAAAGTTAATATTAAATCGGAATTAAAGCAAAGCAAAGCAATTCCTCAACAATATGAATAATTGCAAATTTATATAAGAGGTTTAACACAATATCTAAACAAATCAAAATGAATATAAGAATTCAGATATTTAGATATTGTGTTAAACCTCTTATACAAGTTTACAATTATTAATATTGTTGAGGAATTGTCTTGCTTCGATTCCAATTTAATATTAACTTTAGATGCTTTATTCTACTTCAATCCTGCAGCTATAGCGCTGGACGGGTTTAATTTTTTTTTTAAAAATCTTTAGCCTATTATTATGTTTCTTCATATATATATATATATATATATATATATATATATATATATATATATAGGCCCACCAGCGGCCGAGCGGTAAAAGACGCTGAACACTCGTAGTTCGGTCTGAGGTTCGAATCCCGCGAACGAGTTGGTTGCATGGGTGTTTTCGTGGTTTTCCCCATGTGTAACGTTTATACGAGCCAATTTCCCTTAGAAAGTCCTCCACGAAGGCATCCCTCCCTTTAGGCAGATAGCCCTCGTGTGCTTTGCCATAATTGAATAATCCAATCCAATCCCTATATATATATATATGAATGTTCAGGAAAATGCTTACTATAAAAATTTGCCTAACATATTCTTTACATTTATTTTGGAAATTTTCATTTATATTTACTCAACGCAATAGAACATTATATATTACAGTACATAGTAGGAAAAAAACAGCTGCAGGCTTTATTTCGTTTAAATTGTAAATCACCAATATGTATTTCTAACTATAATATTTAAGATATGATATAAAATTTTATGAAAATAGTTTCGGCAGTATTCATCAAATATAAGTTATTACAAATAATCCAATAATAAACATTTGTGCAACACAGTAAAAATTCCAATTAATAAAAATTTATTCCGTGAATGAAAATCGTCTATACTTTTATGTGCGAAATTTCCCAATATATTCGGTATTTACTGACTGAGGTTATTTTTTCCCTGCTAATAATAGGCTTAAAGACATTTAGAAGACATTTGGGGAGCAATTAAAAAAACTCGTTTTGGCGATAAATGGTTATGTCTCTTAAAAAGTATTCGTTATTGCATTTGTAACTAATCAGTAAGAAATATTATTTGGACAAATAATATATTATATCTCTGAAAACTTGGCAGGTAAATGTATGGAACGTTTTGCTTTCAATGATTTAAAGGTCAATGAATATATTTTAATAACTAGAAATTTACGTGAGCCATATAAAAATTCAGATATTTTATTACGAAACACTCAATCAAAAGAGTTTCTAAACCACAGTTTAGAAACTCTTTTCAGAAAAAATTATTTTAAGAACTTTGTGACTCATGTAAACTTTGTTAGTACATGCTCAGAATGCATACTTATAGAAAAAAGCCTGAAGGCACATTTTCAATAATAATTTAAAGTATGCAGCTATTTTTTTCGAACATCCTTCACAACCTAGAAAGAATTCAGAGAAGTAGGTTTAAGATAAATTCTTCACATATTTACTGCTTATGATAATATATAGGATTCCAACTGAATTGAAATTGTACTTCCAAATAGAATTTATTATCATTTCACTATAATTGGATTATGTTATAACTGATTATTATTATGCTATAATAATAAAATAATGAAAATATTTTAAGTAAAATTAATTTTGTTAAATGAATTGTGATGTTTAATTTAAAACTTTGATTGTTGAATCTTTTCTGTTATTAGGATGTGTTTGGGTTTATGGAATATATGATGATGTAGATTACAAAAGTCCGGAGAAAAACGAATATTGTCACAAGACTCTGTATTTATTTGCTTTCTGGATTTTAAACATATCATTCATTATTATGATGATCATCATAGTTTTAAGTCTGTGCTGCATTCTGTGTATTGCTTCTTCTCCGAAGAATGAAGAAACCGGAATCGTGCAGTGAAGTTTTAAGTATCCGTTTTGCACTACCTGTGAAACTGTCGTTTCTTTTTCGACTTGTTTTATTAAGCATTTTAAATAAAAACAAAATCAGAAACTGTTCTGTAATTTTAAATCTGTGACGAATTTGAGCGTGCATCATTTAAATGCATATGTTAATAATTCTATCTAAACTGTTAATTTACTATTATGTTATCATACAAGATTAAAATTAATAATCCCTTTTTAATCATTAAATTTTTAACTGCATATCCGACAGCAACAAATTTAAATAACTGGCGATTTTGAAGCAGGATATGTTAAAGAAGGTAAACAACATTCTTTTCAAGGACATTTTTTTTTATATGGCAGATAATTTTATAAAGATTTCTGTACTTTTTTAAAGTAATCTTTTAAGTAATCAGAAATAACTGTTGCAATATTCCTTTTTGCATTACTTAAATAGATTAGAAGGTACTTACGTACTATCGCAACCACTTTAGTAGAAGTCGCCAAACTCTTGCAACTAAGCGCATAGCAGTTCTTTAGATAACCATATCCATTGTAAAATGTAATCCGAAAATTCACTAATTCACTTTTATTTCTGTAAAAAATCGCTAAATTGCGCCAAGGGGCTTGTGCTAAACATAAATAAAACTAAAAACTAAACTCAGTGGCGTAACAGCCCTAACGGACCAATGCCTGCAGTGCTCCGACATCTGCTTTCTTGTCCTTGAGCCCCGGGATGCGTAAGCTAAACATAAATATCGATTAGAAATGATTTTATGAGCCGAATGCGACTAATTTTGGTGCGAGTAAAATACATTCATTGTATATAAAGAAATAAAGCAACAATATTGCATCAGTAGAATTCGGGCCCATGAACTAATTGAATTTCTTGCAACATATGATCGGATTGTTGATATTATTGGGTAATAACAGTAAAATTATAAACGTTCATGACACATCAACAGAAACCGAAAATTTCAGATTTCATAAGTATGCATTGCCGATACATGTAAACATCTACATCGAATAAATAGATCTTTTAAATAATTTACTTAATAATTATTCTAAATAATCAACGATAATGTCTGAAGTCATCAATAGCAATACCAGTGTCATCAAAACGACTTTTAACAAGGTTTAAAGGAATATTTTATATGAAAATTAAATAAATTTATTCATTAAATTAATTAGCATTACGAACGTAATGGTAATTAAATAACATTAATCGTGAATTAAAAAATTAAGATTAGTATTAAGTTTAGTTAAATAAGTTAATCACATAATAAAAATACTTTAAGTAAAATTTATTTTGTTAAATGAATAACATTTATTTAAAAAAATAAATAAGAACATTTTGTTAAATAAATCATGATAAAGACGACATTTTATTCCTTTCTCAAATATAAATTTATTTAGAGCGTTTAAGTCATCAATAAGTAAGCAAATGTTTATGCCTTGTTTTTAACTATTAACAGTTCTCATTTTAATGTCATACTTAAGGATATAAAATGTCTATCCTTTGGAATGAATTATAATTAAATATTTTAAAGATATTTGCATACATACACAAGGAAAGAGAGTTTTCTTTTTTATGATAATGTATAAATTTTTTAATCTTAATATCACGTTAAAAACACAGCACTTTAATATGTGCCACATTTTCATTGAATCCAGAAATTCCTTTTTTCCCACGAAATTGACTTTTCTAGTGGAAAAATAAAGAATCATCTCATCAACGAAAATGACAGGCCTGTTTGTGCTCAGAAAATACTGTTGCCTAGTTAAATCTCGCTTTCAACAGGTAGAATACTTGCGGTTGCTTTTGATATATATGTATCTTCTTTTCCATGAAAATAATTATTCTTCCATACTGCAGTCTTCTGCAAAACATTATGTTCCTGTAATGATGTCAACCAACTGTAAATAAAAGTATTATTAGTTGAACTATGTTTTCTTTTAATATTTTCTCATAATACAGTTATGCAGATTCTGAATTCGTTATGAAGCAAAAGCTAAGCATTAGACAGTGAAATGCATATGTTACGAATGCATCATGTTACGAATCTACCAGTGGAATTCATTGATTTCATATAAGTTAACGAAAAAAACTACCAACGAGTTATTTCATGCTTAAATTTGGTACAGAATATGGACTGCATGCTGCAAAGTGGTGATATTTATAAATATCTGAAGGTAAGTTCAACGCAAGCAGTATCATTTTAACGAAACATGGAAGAAAATTCTTTGGCTGTGCATTACCCTGATTTCATTGTTTCCAACTTGTACATTGTTTTAAAGTACATATAAAAGTGCAAAGTGGTATGCATGATATTCCCTTTTTATAGTTGTTTACCCAGTACAGAGAGTGTGATAAAAATTAACGAATAAGGAACGGCACAGTTTAAAATTTTAAAGCATTTTAACATTGCTTAAAACTAACAGAATTATTTAATTCCATTTATATTATTAGAAACTCTATGCCTAGTTAAATTATAAGGTTATGTTATATATGTTATTAATTTTAAAGAAATTCAGAAAATGAGAAACTTTTTATTTATAACGCGGTATTCCATGAGCTTAAAATATTCCATTTCTCTGAGGTTATTTAATTTCGAATAGGAAATAAATACTGGTATAGTTTTAATGAAATTTTACAAGTGTTAAATATTAATGACAATTATATACAATTAGGTCTCTCAGGGAAATCACTTCTTGTTCAGCGCAAGTATCGCGATATCGAGCATCTCAGTGAACTTTCCTTTATTCGTTACCTGCTTATCTTACATTTCACTTTCTTCTTTTTCGCTTTGCTCTCCTTTTCGAACGATGAACTATAATATATTTTTTAAAATAATATATTCGAATCCACTCAGCTAGAAATGAATCATATTGAAAAATAGCTGTTAATATTCTATAGATCCGAAGTTAAAAAAATATATACGAATCTACTCAGCTAGAAATGAATTATATTGAAAAATAGCTGTTAATATTCTATAGATACGAAGTTAAAAAAATATATACGAATCTACTCAGCTAGAAATGAATTATATTGAAAAATAGCTGTTAATATTCTATAGATACGAAGTTAAAAAAATATATACGAATCTACTCAGCTAGAAATGAATTATATTGAAAAATAGCTGTTAATATTCTATAGATACGAAGTTAAAAAAATATATACGAATCTACTCAGCTAGAAATGAATTATATTGAAAAATAGCTGTTAATATTCTATAGATACGAAGTTAAAAAAATATCTACGAATCTACTCAGCTAGAAATGAATTATATTGAAAAATAGCTGTTAATATTCTATAGATACGAAGTTAAAAAAATATATACGAATCTACTCAGCTAGAAATGAATTATATTGAAAAATAGCTGTTAATATTCTATAGATACGAAGTTAAAAAAATATATACGATTCTACTCAGCTAGAAATGAATCATATTTAAAAATAGCTGTTAATATTCTATGGATACGAAGTTAAAAAATTGTAAAAAGTAACAAGATTTGGTAACACAGCGCTATTTGGAAAATTTCAGAATTTTCAAAATGCAGGTTTGAAAATTTAGAAAGTCGCCAGGCTGATCGTTTTATGCAACGAAATATAAAACAAGGAATTAAGATATAAAAAGCGAAAGCAAACATATTTTGCTGTCATTCTCACAAACTTAAAATAAAAGGTTTAATAGAACTGAAGGAAATTTAATCTTTGAAAATTAGGTCAGAATACATGAAAAACTGGAAACCATTTTACTATGGAACGATGTGTCATACGTATTTTAGTCATTTTTAGCACGATACAAACATTACTGTTGTTTTACGTAGTAATGAATATGCTTATTACTAATTGAATGCATAGAACAGATGAACGACAGGATAAAAAAATTATCAAATGACTAATCTGTTTTTCACCATCTGCAATTAGCGAACAGAATCGAATTACCAACTTTTCAAAATTTCAGAGCGGCAAAATAGTTGAACGCAGCTTATTGGACGTAGGTTCAAATCGGGATAAAAAGAGTGGCTGCATGAAATTTTTCGTGCTTTTCCTCCCTCGGATGACGTGAATTTGAGCAATTTTCCTTTAAAATCAGCCTTTCTTTAAAATAAGCCTTCCTTTCTTTTAAAATAAAAATTTTATGAATTTTTCACCTGATTTTATTTTGAACACAGTACAAGCTACGTTTCGAATTTTTTAAAATTATTTCTTATATTACTCCAGAATTTTACCGCTTTTCTTCCTTTATAATCCCGTGTTCTATGATTAAGGCGTAGTGGTTCCCATCTCGTCCCCAAAATTAATTTTTTGGAGAAACAACAGTTAATCCACTTTTAAATATGTCATCTGATTCATTTCCAGAGACAGCTTCTTCAGCTAATGAGGTGAGGCTTTCTTTTATGACTTCGTTCCTTTGGACTTTTATATTCTTTTAAAATCTCAGAAATCATATTTTTCAGTTAAATATCCTCTTAGGTAAAATCTGTTAATTTGAAATGTCTGCTTGTAAGGTTTAGTCTAAGTTTATAACAGTTATTTTTAATTAAGATACAATAACATGCCGAACAAATATTAATTTAGAAGTCAAACAACAAGTTTGCCTTCTAAATAATTAGTTATTTTTAAGTTAAAGCTCCTTTACTATCTATTCTAATTTCAGCTTAAAAATTCCTTACTAGAATGTGTTTTTAGAAGTGTTTAATGCAAATGCGTAATCATTGCATTGAGTAGTATTTAAGTCGAAGTTCCACTGACTTCGACAGAGAGAATCGGAGTTTCTGACTAGCGCACGTTTGCATTTTGGCCACATCTCTCGAAGCTGTTACAACGCTCGGCCATAATACGGGCCCTTGATAAGCTTTGCCAGCTAATTCGATATTTAGGGGCCAACTAGTCAGATTTGTGTTAGCTTCGGCTACATCTCTTTAGTTAATCATTAGTTAAGTTCTTATTTCTTACACTTTTGAGTTTAAGCCCAGGTGGAGGCTTTGCTGTACGCCCTGAGAAAGGGGCCGACTGCATATCTTTATTTTGAGCAATAAAGGGTAATTAACCCTTCTCGAGTTTTACGTTCCTGTTTCTGGAATCAAGCGATTATTCGCTTAGCAGTTCACTAGGTTCTTCCACATTACGTATTAGATAAAAGGAAGGAACGCCCCAGACTGTATGTATTTATGCCACCAAATAATTCAGAATTAAAAGTCTAAACCAATGTCTTCTTAACTTTTAGACTTTGGCAATCAAGTTTAATGCAGTTAAAATAACTCTGTTTGCAGCTTGAAAAGGTAAAAACAGTTTTGCCAGACGAATGAGCAATTTTAATGGCTAGCAGTGTATCTAGACATCATATTTGATCTAACAGGTATTCAAAAATTTGAACGACAGGTGTCGGCAGCACTGTCAGAATGACGTCAAAGTTGATATTTCAGTCAAACATAAGTCAGTGCAGAATTGCAAGGGCTGTTGGCCTCTCGAAGGCAGTTCTGTAAGAACTACAACTCTGAAGTGAGCATGGCGATGTCAAAGGATATTTTACGGCCGTGTTTACTTTATGAGTTCAAACTGGCCAGCAGTGCTGCCAGTTTGAACATATAATTAAAGAATATACATATTGATATATATAGGTATTACATATTGATTACACTGATTACGTAGCCGAATATTAGTATTGTGCTACCATTACATATAGTAATCCACAACTGTGCTTGAATCATATAACTATACATAAAGAACATATCAAGTAATAGGAATTACACATTAAAAGATCAAAGTACACGAGTAAAACACATTAAAAGATCAATGTACATGAGTAAAACACATTAAAAGATCAAAGTGCATAAGTGATCAAAACAGTCATATAATAGTGCACAATAGCACATGTAAGTTCATGATAATAGTTCATAGTTAAGGTATTAATTAGTAGTTATAAGACATGAGAGTTCATAATAAACATGACCGTTATAACTCGTAAATCCAAAATATGGGATTGCATAAAAGATCAAAATAATCTTTTTTTTTACATGCATAGTGAATAATAAGTACATTGTAATAGTTCAATATTCATAATGATAGTTGTTTGACATCAAACTTTCTAATAGACATATCTGCCATATGGATAAGTAAGTACCTCATAATCCAGTGAATTTATAGTTTAGAAGTTGCTATAAAAATCCTGTTCTATAAGATTACGATTCTTTCAGCATTGATCTGAATATATGCTGCATTGATTTAAAGTTTTTATTTATGAGTAATGAAAAGAGTATATAGATTACGTATATTTTAGGATATATTTAACGTTTATTATGCTATATGACGTTTATTTTAGGAGGTATATAGATATATATATATATACAAAGAGAGAGAGAGAGAGATGACAGGTAGAATGATAAGATAATTTACGGGAAAACAATAATACTATTTTTCAAAAGATATTTTCATTCGTAGGATGTTTTCTATTTTATTTTTATCTACTTCACTATATTATCTACCTCTTAGTTGGTAAAATGGATATTTGACGTTATTTTCACTATGATTGATGTCAAAATTCGTTTGGAAATTAATATTGTTCACTTGGCAGTTGATACATGATGGATTTAATTCTTGACACTGGGAGATGTGATGACATTCACCACGGTACGCGCAGTATGTCCAATTATTACAATTATTGTAGTCGTGTAAAAAGTCATGACAATTAGGCCAGCGTTTAATTCCGTAATGTTCGGTTATGCGAATAAATTTCCAACCTATTGTAATTATTTTTAGTTGTTGTAAGGTTTTGAAGGCTATGGATGATTATTCAATTATCCATTTTGTTGAGGTTTCCGAACGTACAGGGAGTTTAAGTAGTGTCTTGGCAAGTTGGTGGCTGAAGTAAGAAGATTGATAATATCATTTTCGGAGTATTGTGATGGGACATAAAGGAGGTTGATTTTCGGTGTTCTTGGTATTGAAATTCGAAGAATGGAGTCTTTTACAGATTTATTGGCTATTTTATCTTTTAATAAAAGAATGTCATTTTTGTTGTAACAGGATACTGCAATGCCTCCACGTTGCAATAGTGTTGTCTTGGCAATATTGATGGTAAGACTATTTAATGGAAGATTAAAGTCAAGGTCATCAAGAAGTCTGGAAGTTGTAATATTTCCTTAGGGTAAATAAGGAGGGCTGGTAGTCTTTTATTAAAGTGGCTGCATACTTCCTTAGGATGGTAATCTTGTACTGTGTTAGAAGGAGGAGGTATATCCATGGCATTAACTGAGTTAACTGGATGTAGGCATGCAGGAAGGTTGGTATGGAGATGATTTTCCATCTGTGATACTTGAAAATTGTCTTCTTGACATTCTGTACGATGGTATTCTTGTATTTTATCAGACGAAGGAGAAACATCCATGGGATTGTCTGACTGATTTTGATGCTGATGAGCATAGGATCCTGTCTGAGAATAATCCGCAGTCTGTGTTTCTTGAACTTTGCATTCAAACAATATTTGGATAGATTTATCTTCCTTTAACATTGGTGTTTTATTTTTGCTAGATGTAGATTTGGAAGGAGTTGCTTGTGCTGATTTATTAACTTGTTGTGTATTATAGGAAGAGAGCAACACTGCATTTTTTAAATTGTCGAAAATAATTTTGAAGATATTCTGAAGTTTCAGAGGTATAATGGTCCTTTTACTTTTCTTTGTTTTTAATAGTTTTATTCCTTGATTGTAATAGTTTTTCTGTTACTTTAATTCAATCTGTCTTATTTAAGATGAGGTCTTGTGAACCTTCAATGATGGAGTTTGAATTGAAATCGAGATTATATTCATAATTTGTATCTGAAAATGCATCTTTGAAACTCATCATTTCGTACGTTAAGATTATTGTTAGGCATGTCATGTAAAACAATAAATCGAACATCTATTGAAAAATTTGTATGCAGAAGGAAAATATGTTTATACTATTATTTATAGTAGTTAAAGTAAAATAATTGAATCAACTATTTACAAGTAATATTATAATTATGAAATTTTATTAAAAAGACTGAGTTTATTTTCTTACAGTAGCGGTTTTATGTCGGAGAGAGTTAAATTTACAAATAATGTTAGAATATTAGGTAAATATTGTTTAATGGGTTGCCATATATATATAAAAAAAGAGAAATTTTAAATTTAAAGAAATAACTATTTAGATAAAAATCTTGTAAAATCTTATTCAAAATGCACGAGTGAAATTAATGTTTATTAATTTATTAAGTATTTTAACACTCGTGCGTTTTAAAATAAATGCAGGTGCACTGAGGTCACACTATTCTATGAATTTTTAAAATGAAATAAATATAAGGTAAAATAAATAAAATGGAAATAACTTGATATTTTGGGAATATTGAGATAATATTAATATTGTTACGAAATGTACAGGCGTGGTAAGATAGCTTCCCCGCAAAGCAGTTTTAGGGTTGCCATAAAAGGCAAGGGAAGGCAGGGTTGTCATATTTGGCGAGAAATCGCCCATTTGGCGACATGGGCGACGAAATTGGCGATATACCATGAACGGATGGAGAACCTTCTGGAACGAATTCTTACCAATTTAGCCCAGAATGTTCCCGAACACAAGCCGAAAGCTATATAAACCCTGCTGGTCCGCAGACTGTAAGTGTGCTTAATCGAGAGGAAGTGAGCGTCTCTCATCGAGTGAGTGTGTCTCGTCTAGCGAGTCAATTCCTGCGGAGGCGATCGCGTTCATAGCCGGCCAGCGAGTGCCGAGTGGGTCGTCCAGTGCACCGAAAGAGTCTCATAGTATATCGCGGTTAGTGCATCGTCGAGAGAGCGTGTTGAGCTCCGCGAACGACTGAACCGAAGAGTCGGGAGCTGTGCTTTGTGTGTCGTCGAGTGCATCGCGAGTTGTAGCGTGGAGAGCCTCGAGAGTACGTGGAGTTCCGAGAACGACCGAGCAGAGTCGGGAGCTGTACTTTGTTGCTTTGCAGTGAAGCTGTCTCCACCGTTATAGCCTGATAACCTGCAGGCTGTGTCGCGGATTGTGTCAGCGTGTTTATAGTAGATCTTTGACGACTTTTTACAGTCGTCAAAGATCTACTACTGGAGCTGTCCTGATTAATATTGTCTAAATAAAGTGTGTTTCGATACTTCATCAAGTGTCGTCGTTATTCACTGCAAATCCACACGAACCCCGTACGAACGTGAAGGAAGAAAAACGCAACAATATGCAGATAGGAAGAAAAATTAATATATAATACTATCATAACTCTTTTCTAATTTAGACAAATTCTAGATGGAAATTGCAACTTTAAAGCATTGTGTACAGTTACTACAGTTTAAAAGAGTTACAACAATGGAATCCTGCCATTTTAAATATCAAAATATGATAAAATTAATTAAAAATGGCAATTACTTGAACAATATTAAAAATTTAGTAATGAAACTTACATATTTTAAATAAGAAAAATTCTCTGTATTATTCGATTATAAATATCTTATAGAAACACTTAAAGTACTACAGTAATTTGGATAAAAAGACTTGCATTGATATTAACTTTCTTGGAACTGCTACCTTTAAAACCAGTTGAAACTGAAAACACTTTTTGCAGAAACATGCACAAGGATCTGGAAGGCTGAAAAAAATCATTTGATTGCGTCTGCGCAACTTTTGGGAAGACATGGAAGCTCAGTAAGTGGATTCCTCGATTTTTGAGTGAGGAAACTAAACTCCAATGGCCCTCATTTGCTCTTCACTGCTGCCATGCCACAAGAAATCCCCATTCCTGCACCGGATACGGACATGTGATAAGAACATGTGATGTGTTCATGTGACTACAGAAGAAAACATCATTGGTCGTCCCCTGGTTCTATTGCATCTGTCTTTAAACAAAACAGTCATCAACAAAAACAATCCTCTGTGTTTGGTGGACTAGCGCTGGTACTGTGCACTTTGAATTCCTAGAGTGACGTCACAGCTGATATGTACTCGTTTCCAGTTGAAAAGGGTTTCAGCTTTACTGTATCGGAAGCAGCTAGCACCAGTCAACAGGAAAGGAGTGATCATTTTTCAAGACAATGCCAGACTTCATACGGCAAAAGCGGCCAAGAAGGTGATGAATATACTTGATTTGGAAGTTTTTCCTCATTCTCTTTATGTTTCAAAATATTTCAAAGTTGATAGGATTCTACATCAAATAGCCTTTAAAAATGTAACTTTTAATATGTACACATTATAGAGAGATCATTAATTAAAACATAGTGGTTCAGTTATCAAACAAAATCTATATGCTTTCACAATCGAAAATCGAAATCATTTAAATAGGAACCGAAGTGTTCCTAATCAACTAGTGTACGAAGCATCTATACCTCTATCTACAGAGCTGACGGTGGAGAGTCTATGGAAAGTCAAAAGGCACGTCGCGTTTAACACGCAACGCTAGTGCCATCTATCAATTAATCAAAATAATTTCCACACCTTACTTCCTTGACATTGCTGCATCTGATTCTCACTTGTTTTTGGCCATAGATGAAAAAGCTTCTGTTTCTGAGTGAGCAACAGTTCCGAAATCTAAATGATGTCAGGCAGGCCATAGGACAATTTTTTGGCTTGAGGGACAAGAATTTTTACAGCACGTGATTTATAAGATTGTAACGCGTTAAAAACATGTAACTGAAACCGAAGGAGATTATTTTGCTCAATAAAATGCATTTACTTGAAATTACTGAGTCGTTATTTCTCATTGAAAAGTACGGCAGGAACGTTTTCGGATATCTTGTATCTCTGACCTTTTGCAATCATATCAATATCACTGTTACAAAACATAAACAGATGCTTGGCATTTTAAAGAAAATTCGTTATGTAAATTGGGATGCTGATGCTGCTTTCTACAGCTAACTTACTACCTTGTTTCAACATGATCTTTACTTGAATATACATTACCCGTAAAGAGAATGACACCTCTTAGGCAGATAAATTCTAAACCATTTATAGCATCCTAAGCTCTTGTTGTGAAAATATCTCCGAATAAAGGCAGATTACCTCCACCCAAGTGAAGAATAAAGTAGATTTTGATCATTCTACATCACTACTGCTGTGCTGTCCAACAATATACTTAAAGAGTCCCATCCTCATAGCCATATTCTTCGATGCATGTATAGACTTATTTTTAAGAAACATCTAAATTTAGCTTTAAATGCGTCAAACGGTATGATGTCTTGAAACTTAAAATACTTGCATTTGTCTATAACAGAAAATGCAGAGCCAGGCATGTCTAAGATCTTTACAAATAACAATCACCTGAATGATAGTTCATCCGACATAATCTTTTTAATGGACCATTAACCCTATCCTATATGGTTATGTTTCACTACTTCCATATCTTGATATAAGGTGTTCGTCATTCGTCACCTACACACTGGACTACATACATTACCATCTACATCAACACTTTTCAATATCACTGAGCTGTATAATGAGGGATGCCCTTTCGCCAAACTATTCTGATGCAGAAGTTACGAAGGACTTTAAGGATTTCAATATGATTGGAAAATACACATAGAAACGAAAGATTAAGGGAAACTACCATATGATGGTTTTATTCCGTTGAGTTTGAAAGAAGCTTAGTTAGCTAGCTAATTGATTATGGCAAAGCACTCAGAGCTCTCTGCGTTAGAAAGGATAATTTCCGGCATGACGTTCTGAGGAAAACGGGCTCATATTCATGTTATGTAATTTTAGAATCCATTTCGGGGAGATGACCCACTAATGATCACTAGTATTATCACCCATGGGTCCGTGGGTGCTCGAAGTTTGGATTATTATAGAAAACTAAGAAGTAACTGATTTTCAAATATAGTTTCCACGCCAAATCTGCGAATCATAGCTTGGAAGGAAACAATTTAGTGGCTCACAGATCTGCTCAGAAGACTTTCACTACTAAAAAGCAGAAACTCAAACATTGACGTTGGCCTGAAGCCTATAAAAAGATGGACCGATAATCAATGATATAAGGTCATGTGCAGTGAACAAAAAACTGTCTTTTTGACAACCATTAAAGGAGCAATGTATGCTCTATGCTACATAAACGAAGGACCCAATCTCTCTATAGTGTTCGGTTCGGTTTATTTGAATATGGAAAAGCACTTGAGGGCTATATGCCTACGGTAAGGGTTGCCTTCTTGGAGTAATTTCAAGGGAACTAGCTTACATGGGGAAAACCACGAAACCACCCATGCAGCCAGCCCATTCGCCACGATTCGAACTTCGGTCCAAACTATCAGTGTTCATCGAATTTACTACTTGCGAGTCTATAGTTTTTGGAATATAAAGCATATTACAGCCGCTTTTGCGACATGGGATTAAATCTAAGTCCAAGAAATGGGCAGCGGCGTATCATTTAATACACTTTTAGACACATCCCCCCCCAAAAAAAAGACGCACCACGAAGCACTGAGAAGACAAATTGGACAAATATAAGTAAGACAAATATAAAGCAAATTGGACACAAATTGATATGCATACAGGTTTCAACGGAAAATGCAAAATTTTATATTTTGGCTGCCAATGAATGAACAGTTGCCGCTACAGCGCATCTGATCTGCGCAACTGGCAGGGTATTTCAGAGGAGAAATTACGATTCCAGGTCATAAATTCTTCACGAATTTCATTCCGTGTACTCTGGTAGACAGTAATTATGCCTCGCATACAGGTGTGCGAACGATATGCCCAGATGTCAGAATTTGAGAGAGGTCGTGTAGTTGGGCCCAAAGAAGCCGGTTGGTCTTATCGGCGAACAGCTCGACATTTGAGCAGGAGCGATGCTACTATTATTAGACGATGCTGCCAGGAATGGGTGAACCATAGCCGCACACAGCGTCAAGAAGAAAGCGGTAGGCCTAGAGAAACGACAGAACGTGAAGACCGAGCAATCGTCAGAGCGGCACTCACAGCCCCAGATGCATCATTATCATCGATTGTACGTGTAACTAGTGCTTCAGTGACCGCAATGACCATTCATAAGCGGCTCACAAAAAGGGGGCTCAGGTCACGGCGCCCCTTACGCTGACTACCATTGACCTCTGTACAACGTCAAGCCCGTTTGCAGTGGTGTCGGGCTCATTCGCACTGGAATGTCACTGACTGGAGTAGAATAGTTTTCAGTGATGAGTCTCGCTTTGAACTGAGCCTCGATGGCCAGCGAAGGCGAGTCTGGAGACGCCCCAAACAGCGGTGGGATACCAACCTGACTGTCTTCCGGCAGACAGGCCGACAACCAGGAGTGATGGTCTAGGGTGCCATTTCATTTCATAGTAGGACCCCTTTGGTTGTCATCCGTCGCAACCGTACAGCACAGCGGTACGTCGACGAAGTTCTAAGGCCCGTTGTGTTGTCCTTCATGTCACGCCACCCTGGGCTTACATTTCAGCAAGATAATGCCCGCCCCCACACTGCACATGTTTCTACTGCTTGTCTTAGTGCTTGCCGAACATTACCTTGGCCAGCACGATCGCCGGATCTTTTGTGAAGTTCTATCACTTCAATAAATCATCCAATTTTTCTCAAACTGTAATAATTTGTTTTTCTGTACATGTACATCACTTCTACCGATTTTCGTCCCATTCGGATAACTTCTTCTTGGTGCGACTTTTTTTTTTTTTTTTTTTTTTTTTTTTATCTATCTAAGAGTGTATATGAGGAAAGTGTATACAGTCTTTGTCTCTTGTTCCCATAAACTAGAATAGACCCTATAATGACCTGGCGAATTCTCGCACAGGAGTGAATAAAACTACTGGCTCAGACGAAGGGTAAAAGTAACCCTTTATCAATTGAAAATAGTTAACAGAAAGGCACGGTCTTCGTGCGTTACAAAAGCACCGTCAACTTGCTGGGGAAATTAAACGTAGAATAAAATGTAAGTCAAACCTAAAATAAATAGTGTAAGATAGCACTTAAGTTACGCCTGAGAAGTCGACTCACAGGAACCTAACCGGCGTGATAGTAAATCTGATAAGGCCAAGAAGCTTACTACCGTAACAGCGAAATAACAACGAAACGTGCGCTTGGCTAGCGAAACACGCTCTGAATAATCTGAGAGATTCACCCGTTTAAATAAGCACTTCGCTCAACTTAAATTTACATCCTGGCGAGAGAATGTGAGGGGAAGTTGAGAAGTCTAGAATAGGTATCAAACTTAAAATAAATTTGTTATGTAAAATAAGGAAAACCCTACAAGTGCTAAATAAAATCTCTTCGCATTTGATGGAGCATGACACAACACATCTTGTATAAGCAGCAAAAGTATTATGCTGTGATCTTATGTTTTTCTACGCTTCGAAAAGAAGAGGTATTGCTTTCACGTAGCGTTCCACTCCTGTTCTGGCAAAACTAACGATGCACAGAAATAAAAGAACCTGGAAGCATTCCTTAACACGTGCTGTAACTTCGCGAAAGATAAAATTTTCAATTTCTCACCCATATGCCTTCGGGCAGAATGGATTTTAAAAATGTTGCCATTTGAAAAAAACGTAAGGCCTTTAAATTATATTTCAAATTTAATCAATATTTATTGATTAATGAACTGAGATATTTAAAAGAAATATGTTGCCACTGCGCTAACCAAACGGCCTGTATATTTCCATGCGCTCGCCTAAGTAGCCAGTTCTCAAAGTATTGCCATTCGGCAAAGCTTAAGATCTTTAAACTATCTGTCAGATTTAATTAGTGTGTTATTTAGGACAAACTGAGCGGTATTAAAGGCATAACGCAGTTTTTAATACTTTAAATAATAATTTATCTTTTTAATGATACTTTATCTTAATTTCGCTAATGTATCTACTTCACATAAATTAAAGTGTTAGTTTATAACATATCCAACTAATAATTTTTATAATTATTTTCCTTCTGACCTATGAAGTTTAATATAAATAAATAAATAAAGTGTTTGTGTTAACTTAATTGGTGCTTTTTCGTTTACTCACCGTTGATATTTTGAGTCCGAAGAATTTCGAATTTGCAATAAAGTTGTCTCAAAATAATGAACCGTTTATTACATCAGGAAGTCGTGTTATTTTTTAAAATGTATTCAAATGCTCATAACACATCTTTATATGCGGTGCGTCCGAATTTTCGCATCTACATGTCTAAGGGATGTTTTAGCAAATTAGAGTTTTAGGCTTTTGGAATTAAAGTTTTTAGAAAAATTAAAGGTGTTTAGAGCAAATGTTAAAGTGTTTATAACAAAAATATGACTTTTTTTTAGCGTATGTACATTTTCCTATACTTGTCTAAGGTTCTACTTAAACCGTTTAAAAAGAAAAAAAAAAAAATAGGTGATTTCGCGTCTAATACAAAAGGATGTTTACACAATAATGTTTTAAAATCTCCTCCTCTCTTTCTCAAAGATGTCTGACCCTTTGGTGTATCATCTCGATGCATATTTTCGCAATTTAAGGCGGATCCGGGAAACAGACGGGAATTTCCACCCATTAACATCACGCAGAGGAAAAAACAACGGAAGTGCGACAGACGGCAAAATCGAGTGATATTTGTAAAAATTTCATATTTGCTTCTTGAAGGGAAGGAAGTCCAGGGAGTCGTTCAATTGTGTTTTATGCATCAAAATATGAAACTTTGCACGAATATACAGGAGAAGATTTAAAGAATATTATATCTCAATTTCCGAAACGGAAGCCATATATTAATTTTTCAGATGAGCTTCCATTGCATTCTTAGCAAATTTTATAAATTACCGTGCCTTCGTAGAATTTATAAGAATTTTTATGTTGATATATGACTTATTCTGAGTATAATTTTAAACTTTACATGAAATGGCTTCATTTAGCCTTTTATACTATGTTTGGGGGGGGGGCTTTACTTTTTTAAAACTCAAATGAAGCTGCTCTTTGATTTTCATCTATATCCAAACTTCTAAGCAGGGAGTTTTTCGATTAGTGAATAAGATATTTCACAATTCTTGATGAACTGACGAATCGTAAGAAATTTCCAAGACGAATATTTGAATTGTGAGTGTATGTGATGTTTTTCTTGCGCTAAATTGCATTCAAGCGTTCACCGCGAATCGGGAAATTTTATAATAAATTGCGCCTTTAGTATTGACTCATTTTGAATAACTCTACGTATTTCCAATATACAGTAACAATTATAGCTGAATGTTGTCACACAATCTGCCTACATGAAATAGCCAAAAAACATTGAACTTCTTTTAATGTATAGTATGTAGGCATTTTTTAATGTATATAGATTTGATGTATTTTGATGCATATGTAGGCATTTTTTGATGCAGTTTGATTTACTTACATTCTGCTCAAACGCTTTAGATGGTGTACTGCGTTATAAACAACAACGTAATCGTCAGAGAAAATTCATCACCTGTTGAAGATTTGAGATTACATACAAATGCAGGTAAGATTTTTCTCCGCATGTCTTCGTGAAGAAACTGGAAAGCATGTCCAGAGAACAACTGGAAGGTCCAGAGTTCGAAACCCGGCGAGGGCTCTTCTGATTCGTCCTGTCTTCAGGCTTCGAAAAAAATTTTGAAAGGTTCTTACAATACAACTGACAGATTCGTAAAGAAAAAAGGTAGAGTTTGACTAAATAAGTTTCGTGAATATTGAGCACGTACTTACACATATACGTAAGAAAAATTTTATAACTTGATTTCAGACGACTTATTAGCTTCACAAACGCTTTTTTTTCAAGCTGCGTCTGTTTCAATCAAATTTCTCATACTTTTTTTTTAATACACAGCTGAGAAATCCAACGCTGCGTGATAAACTAGCGGTCTTTTGTCAAACGTTTAGTCAATTCAAAGCATTTTTTTTTATTTCACAGAATTTCTTCTCCCCCCATTATCTTTTTTATGTGAAAAATTCATGGTAAAATCATAGCAATATTGAAAATCCGTGAACATTCATCCAGCACTATTATTAATAACCAACGATATTATAATTCGGTAAAAACAACTGAGTACTGATTCATTTATTTAGCGTTTCTGAATTGAATCTTTTTTTTTTTCCTAACGTCTGCTCTACTCCCGTAAAGAAATAACAAACAAGCTATAAAAATTTTAATGAGTGTGCTTTTCTTGCATCTCTTGCACTAAATCATTCATTGACTGTGCTGCGAAACATGCTTCTAATAAAATGGAACTGAGAAGTCCACGACTGCCTCATCATTAGACAAATTCTCCAGTTATGTATCCAAGGGCATGTTGCATAAATGTGTAATATATAAAAGTAATAGACAAATTTATTATTTCAAATTGTTATTATTCACCGTATTTTTATGTAAATTCCACAGAACGACCTCAGGTTTGCAACAGGAGTCAGAGTGCATGTAGATCTATAATTGCATGACTATTTCCTGCTTTACTGATGAAATGAATTAGTCATGCAGGTATCCAGTTTTCTGTAAGAAAATTAATACTCTGATATTAAATAAATTGCCAAAATATAAGCAGCAGAAAATTATGAGATAAATTTATGAGGCATCTTAAATGAATTTTTGCCATTCCTTGAGAGAATCTTTCAGAATATTACAATTCGTATTGAAAACATTTCAAAAGATTATTTCTCAAATCTAACTTTTCACGGCATATTGTGAGTTTTCTTAATTTTACGTTTCTTATTGCCCAAAGTATTCACGCCTTTATGTTATTATAATCAATTTTTAACATGCGTTCCCCAATTTAATGTGAATAATCTTGATGCAAGGCTTAAAAATTGTAATTACAATAAAACTCTAATTATTTATTTTATTATTTTTAATTTGAGATATAGATCTTTATATGACTTAAAGGAAAATAAAAAGTAGAAAAGGGAAATCTATTTTGTGCAAAGTGCATTTGGTTCTGCCGGAGTTAGCTCAGTTTAACAGTATTCTACTTACGGAGTATATGTAATTAAGGCTTCTATTTCAAAAGGCTCTACAGAAAGAACTATTGGTCAGAGTGGTTTCACATTTTGTACGAAAACTTTTTAGGCAATGAAATTTTACAAAAAATAAGTTTGAAAGTTTGTCTTTAGGAAAACAAGTTGCGCTTGACTATAATGAAGAACAGTGCAGAAAATCAAAACACTTAATCAGAAGATTTTCAGTGTTCCTACATTTGCTGCAATAAACTCAATTTATAAAATTTCATGTTCTCTAACAGATCCGAGTTTTTCTTTTGAAAAGCCTCAAATATCATGCATAATGTTTGCTTTTTTTTACGATGGCATAGTTTAAATGACTTCAGAGACAATTAGCTTGAGGTTTCATGTAAGGCGAAAGAGCAACGGAAAATATCCGATAGTTATATTTACATCTCCAAAGCAAACCTAAAGTAAACGTTTAGGAAGAAGCATCACCCTGCACGAAAATTATAAGACACTGAAGGCATCTGAAAAATTGAACTCATATGGTTTAACATAAAACATGTGTACCTCTGAACATTGATGGAACATGTGTAACTGTCTTCTCAGTATCAAGTTTCTCGCAAGAGACTGCTGTAACTAAGGGCTGGTTCCAGGAATAGGCGACATAGGCAGCTTCCTAGGAAGCCGATTTTGAAGAGAGCTGGCTAAGTTTTTCTCACAAGAGGCAACTAAATAAAGGTTATTTCGCTTTTAGTTATATGTTTAATTTATACGGGACATCAAATATACTGATCGGCTAAGGTGACTGAAGTGATGGAGACGGGCTTAGGACCAACGATTAATGTACCAACAAGAAATTAACAGGTATCTCTTGCAGAGCATATTTTACTGTATATATATTTTATTTCGCTCGTGTCATTTCTGAAGTTTTGCGCGTTTATAATACCATGGAAATAAAAATAGGCTTTCTGTATAAAAATGCTACAAGGCCAACCGTTATTTACTTCCATTCCAGCAAATAATTGGAGGGAAATTTTTCTCATGTACTTTTGTCAAAAGAAACAGCTGCTGAAAACAACAGATAATTTCCTGAGGAAAACATTTCAGAATTTTTTTAAACTTTGCATAACATGCTTACGAAGTTCCCCTAAAGCCCTGAAACATTTTATGTACTATTGGCTTCCAGTAGAACTGCGAAGGCTGCTTTTCTGTAAAGTTGCGGCCACATCCTTAACTGTCTGTTTATTGTAGTTTGGTTTTCCTTCTTTTTACTTCTTGCTATCCAAAGAACCAAATCCCGACTAAAAAATTACTTAAAACTTTGAAATCATATGCATGAACCCCTAATGCGCTTGAAGATACTGAATTAGTATTAAAGACTTTAATGTCTTGACCTTGTAAGAGCTTTTAGCACAAGTTATCATTCTGAAGCAAAAAAAAAAAAAAAAAAAGTCACTTGCTTAAAAAGTCATTACGATTTGAAATCATAATTTTTCCCTCGCAGTGTTTTCTTTTGTTAAGAATAAGTTATAAATATTCGTAATTTGTGTATTTTGATAACGGTACGGTATATCATTGCAATAAGTCATCGAGTGGCACGTTTGGAGATTAATTATTTTTTTCTCAGCAATCAAAATTTCATTGCCTCAAGAATATTCATGTAATGTTTAAAACCATCTTGAAAAAATATCCCCTTGCAGAACTTTTTGAAATGAGTACTTTGAATTTTTTTTCATTCTCTATATACTACGTACGTTTACCTGCCTACTATCAAAATGTAAGCTCAAAATTATTTTCCTCTGTGCACTGCTTAACAGTCGTTTTTCCCAAACCCCTCAAAGCCATCGGTAAGGCTGTCACGTATACAGTTTCTTAAAGCTTAGTGTTAGCATTTAAGTGACAATAATTTTCTTCCTTATCTGTAAAAGAGAGTAGTATTTTTTCGAATAGTTTGTATTGCAACAAGAAATTCACCCTCGGTAGCAAGGATTAATTTATTTATACTTAAAAATTATATATAATAAATTATAAAAAACTTTAAAGAAACCATTATGACTTAGTTTATAAATTTAATCGAAATTCATATTTAATATGTTTAAGAATACTGAGATGATTTACAAATCGAAATATTGGAATAAGAAAATTATAAATATTTTTCTGAGCTCAGTTATCGGTAAAATCATTTAGCTACTGGCTGCTACAATTTACTTTTGCATATGAATTTTGTTTAGTAACTCATGTAAGTAGACAATCATTTAAGAATGTGCAATGCTGCAGCTACCAAATTAAGGTTTTTCGTAAGTAAAATTAATTAACCATTTTACAAAGGAAGAGCTAAAACAAAATGAAAATCTGAATTAACTAATTAATTATACATCTAATAACGTCTAATATATAACGTCTACGTTATACATCTAAATATGATTTAGATTCATAAACGTGGACTTACACATGGATTAAAAAACATCCATGTATAAGGTCAGCTTTCCAAAATACGACTGCCAGTGAGTAAATCTTTATTAAATTTTCGATGCAATTCTAAGTAAATTAAAATCATAGCAAAGCGGTTTTATAACTTTTTATATTATTTGAATTTATGTCTAGAACACAAATGGTAATTGAGATATCTGTAACTCTAGTTCATTAATTCAATGTCAGATCAATTTATACTTTCTAACGAACAAGTTATGTTACCAAATAATGTGCATTTTGTCTAGATAAATTTCTCCTTGCCATTCTTCCATCGGATTCAGTCAAGTGGTTGTGGACATCAAGCAGTTTTTAAGCAGGGAATTTACGTTTTTGAAATCGGTGAAAAACCTTACTTAAGAGACGCTGCTGATGACGTACGTTGCTCAAGGCTGTGGAAAGTTGACGGAGGCCCTTTGGCGCAAACAGGTGAGCAGGTTAAGGTCCTTGATCCGCTAGTATTCACCACTCCCCTCACTTTCCATCCTTTGATATTTCGACGTCAAACTTGGCGTCCTAGCATTCCTGCGAATTATAATTCGCGATTTTTTTAACACTACTGAGCTGGATTAAGCGGTAGAGGATACAGTTATTTATGACTTAAAATTATTTACATGCTATATTACAAACTCAACGAAATCTTTTTAAGTGCAAAATATAAAGAAAAGTCAATTAGAATATTTTTCACACACACACACACACAAAAGTAATGGCCATTTAAAAATTATGATTATTTGATATGTGCTGATATTTGGCAGAAGTCATATATATATGAAGATTAATTTGCTGCAGATTTATGTAGCTTTATATCTGCAGTAAACCAATGGACGTTTTAAAATTTTAATTGACTACTAACTGATGGCAAGAGGTGCTGAAAGAATGTGATATATATGCAATCATATTTCATGAATTTTTATAAGCGTACATGTTATTTTGTTTAGTCTGTCAAAATCAATAAAATTGTTATGACTTCTTAAATGGTTACTCTCCTATGATATTCAGCACTCTCATTTCATTGGCAAAAAATACCCAAGTAGTATTTGAAAGGAGGCAGAGATAATATCGGTTTCCAAATGTTTCCTTAGAATTACTGTAATTTAATAAAACAGTTATTTACATTACTATCAAGCTTGTTTAGTAAGAGTTATTATTAAGAGTATCTAATTTTTCTATATTTAAATGTTCCCTCTCATATATCTAACAGGAGTGCGAAAATATATTCAAATGGTCCATATATACTTTTCTAAAATTTCTAATTGGCTTGACTAGGTGAATTATGAGACTACTGTATACAGAACCATGCTTAATAGAAATGAAGCATATACATACAAGAAAGGGATTTCGAGTACATTACCAACCGAAAGTACTCACCAGTGAAGTCAATAATTTAAATCTTATTATTTTAGCCTTGAACATATTTTGCGTGCTTTCCGCACTTAAGGGGTTATCAGAAGTTGCTGAGTAATCCTGTATATGCATGACATCAGTCTTTCACTTTCGAAATACCCACGGTTTAGTGAATAGAAAATATGGCAACAGAGCAGAGAATCTGTATGAATTTATAGGATGACAATGTATTGAACTGATACCATAACGGCCAAAAATGACTAAGAAAATAAACTGCTAATAGAACGTTCAGTAAAAATTTCTTCAATGCAAACCGGAAGATGTAAATCATCCGATTTTGTTATCGTTATTTTTAATATTTCAAGTTAGTTTATTTAAAATTATATTTAAAATTATGCTAATACTTTTTCAGAAAAGTTGGAACAGAAATAAATTTTACTTCAGTTTAATTTACTTAAAATCTAAAATATTATTGGAAAGGAATATAATTTTCTCTAGCTTTCTTTTTTTTCTAATATTACAACCCACAGCATTAGATAGCAGTTCTAGACATAATTATCAGTTACCAAAGAAGAGTTACCAATGAAAATAACTCATCTTCTCAGTAAGTGTATAAATAATATGACTTAATAATATTAAAGAAATATATTTTGAGATATATTTGATATATATTTAATATTAAAGAGATATATTTATATATGATATTAAAGAGATAATACTTTTACCCAAAATCTGCTTATTGTGGTCTTTTCTATCTGTCTTTGGACTTTTGCCAATTGTTTTTGAATCACTCATTATATATCGAAGCAAATTATTACTTTGATAATCTGCAATATATTAATTACTAGTTCAAGTAGCCGACGTTGCCTGGGCTTTATGCAGAGTGAAGTGGCTTCGTTTAGGGGAACGAGGGTAGATTTTCAGAATCTCACGCAGACAGTGATTTTTTGGTTCAAAGTGAATTGTGCAAAGTTTTGCCAAACTCGAATATACTAGATTTTATTTAGATAGAAAACAAACATTACGTTTTCGCTTTAAAGTGCACAGCATCTTTTATACAATACAAACCTGTGATAGATCAACATTTACAAGAGTGTATCGCGAAAGAATCAGAGTATTCAAAAACTGAAAGAGAGTCTTTTTTACCCTATCACGCTGAAATTAAAATAAAGAAACACATCCCAAAATACCTCGTTGTCTTTGACGCATCATAAAACCCTCAACGCAAACTGTCAAGGGCCGTTCAGACTGGGGTTTGTCTGAGCTACGGGAAGCAACTGAGACGACCCATCTCCAAAACCAATTTTTCCCTATAGCGCAGCGAGTTCAAAAATCTGAGCTACAGATATAGCAAAGCTAGTCGACACATGGAACTGACACCGTTAGCTCAGCTAAACCGTAGTGTGGATGACCCTTCATTGAATGACTGTGTAGAATCAGTCGTTTCATTCCATTTGAAATATTTTTCACTACTTTTAAAAAGATGTAAATATGAACTTGTGGCTTTCGGAAAAGCTAGTTGCAGCTGCCGAAATTTACTGAATTTGAACAGGCTGACCGACCCGAAGTTTGACCACCCCGTGGTATATAAACGGTAGAGAACTCTAGTTTGACATTAAAATGTTCTTTTTGAGAAAATCGAAAATGGCGTTTGAACAGCAGAAATCGCTTTGCTTATTCTCGTTTGCATATTGTTAATCGGATGCAATTGACAAGGTGATTTGGGTTTAAACAGCTGGCTTCTTAGGCTCAGTTCAAATTAGGGCGTTTTGATCATCAGAGGACGAAGCCGAACTATTTTGCTAGACAATCAAACCTTGCTACGTCACGAAAACTGGTTTAATGATTTTGGCTAAATGTTTTAAATTTTGGACTTTTTGAAAACTCGATATAAAAACCAGCCAATCACAGGGAAGCGAACACGATTTCATTCGGTGATTTTACTGAATCCACTGTAAACTTACGCATGGGCAACTTTACCTTCTCTCATTGATTGAAAACTTAAGTTGTTTCTTACTCTTCGTAAAGTGCTCTCAATCGTCGATTGCTTCTCCATAAAAACTTCTATCTAAATGTAGTAGAGGCTGAATGCGACCATTTGATTTCTGATGAATAGAAAATTTGAAGAGATATTCTTTGCTCCTACGACCAGACCTTGCCAGTACTTAATGCTGAAAGTTTTTACACCTCCAGGTGATAGATGTACCCAAAGTACATCTTTTGATTTAAAAATGTGAATGGCCTATGGCATACTTGATTGATTGGTAAAAGCTCCAAGTAGTTGAAACCAAAAGCGAGAGACGGCATACCTTCTCTCAATGGCACTGGCTTAAATCCTGATGCACAGGTGTGAACGGACTTAAGGGTTTAAGCCATAAAGCCTTAGTCTGAAGCAAGCCTTAGGTCTTCAGATAATGCCATCCCCCCCCCAATCCTTGTGAATTCTTCCTTTCGTGATATGTGAAAGAGCGGGTGTTTGTGCGGCTAAAGCCGTCAAACCTAAAAGAACTTGAATGATTTCTGCTGCTTTAGAAGCAGTTACCATTGACACATTAGATCTCGTTTGGCCGGAAATTTTCCTATAGCCTTGACATTATTCGTATAACTAAAGGAAGTTATATTGAGCAGCTTTTGCAAGCCAAAGTCTGATATTTTACCTTTACATTAAAATATTAGTTATAATTCTGGAATATTATTTTTAAAATTTATAAAATTTGAAACCTGATGATTCTTTCTAAATTGCCGTGTTTAATTTGCAAGAAGACAGTTTAAGTCGTTTTGTAATGTTCACATATTTCTCTCCAGAAATTCAAGCTACTTCCTATCTTACTATTTTTAGTAGTTAACACTTGCTTGTTCGGTTGAGCTATGATCTTGTAAATTAAGTAGAAGCAAAACTAATAAATAATAAAAACTGAGAAAAATGAACTACTAAAAACAACAGGAATAAATTAACAAACACTAGTAGAAATAAATTTATAACGAAGTAACATTTAGAAATTACGCTAAGAACGTGGAAGCGGAGCTGAGGGCATGTGAGAAGCGTTACTGCGTAAAAAGCGTTTCCATTTTGCCAATACTTTGATATTTCCGTGAGTATGCTGGCATACAGCAGGAGACATTTTTCTCTGCTCCTACCAGTACCTTAGAGATTACCGTTTAGGGCCTGACCTTTGTGAAATCCGCAATTAAATATATCCTGTAGATGAGGTGAAGTTTTCGGAGAAGTATTCCTTTGTATCTTGAAAGTAGACCGGAGGCTTGGGAGCTGGTCAAGTGGGTTCCTTCGTCGAATCCTGAGATGTGGGGATTATTTGCAAACTATATACACCAACCACTTAAAATGCACAGAAAATTATGTTCCATGTGATGGAGACGAGAGATAGTCTTTCAGAGTCGTAAATTTGAAGAAATACAATTTTCAACAGAAAATTGTCAGCGCACAGAAGTATTGTGTTGTAATTGGTTATTGTGGTCACTTGGGTTTGAGTGAAACAAATGGGCAGCATCCTGACCTATGACTCCTCCAGAATCTCATAGGCCAGGATGCCAGCGAAGTTTGCAGGTTTGTTCCTTATTAATCTGTTGAAGAAATTTTCATTTACCCTGGTGATGGTTTCTTTAATGGATTACACCTTGAGATCTGAATGCAGGCTTCTATTTTGAATGATATAGAGAGCGTTTGTGATGATACTTAGAGCTTTCTTTGGAGAACCTGAAGTTTTTTAATGTCCTTATCACCGGCGTTAGCCCAGGTGACCATACGTGACAATAGGTCTTATGATCTAGAGGTAGAGTCTCCTCTTCAGATTTAATGTAGGTCTATCACTTCTACACAGCTGGAAAAGCCTGAACATCATGCTATAAGCCTTTCCACACACTTTAGTCATGTGGTTGAACCAGGTGAAATCCTTATTTAAGATAACCCCCAAATAATTAACAGTATTGACTCTAGGAACTTGGGTTCCTAAGAGCGTTAGTTCTTTCTTAATAGCGTCGTTTTTGCGGAATTTCCTGATTGGGAGAATTTTCAATTTCTCAGGTTGGATGCAAATTTTGCACTTGCTGCGTCAGCGCTGGGGGATTTTTCTTAAATTTTGACCAGAGCAGGATTTGGATTCCTGGACTTAGATATTATTGCGGTGTCATTAGCGTAGCAGGCAATTAGCGAGTTTATATTCTTATTACAATTAGGGAAATCATTCACATAGGGAATATAAAATATTGGTCCCAAGATCGACATTTTGCCTAATTTATTCTGCAAATAATAAATTCTTACTTCGTTCAACCTTTTTTTCCTAAACGATTCATGCAATAAATGCTGCTCGGGGAGCGTTATTTACAAACAATTAATACGATAATAGAGAACCTCGGGGACTGTTCAATGCGGAATAAATTACGTTATTTTTATAAGAACTTTATTCGAGGATCAAAAATGGTGAATAAAGCATACAGAAAATTAGTCGGTGCGAGAACGATAGGTCAAGGTTCTATTGTAAGATATTACTGAATTACCCATTAGATCTGAATCCTACGAAGTAACCTTAGAATACTTGCAAAGAAAAATGGGCCTAAAACACCGGTCGAGTTTTTGCATTTAAATACTAGCATAACTTACACAAAACCGAAGTCCAAATTTAATACTTTCTGTGCAGAAATAGGTTTTTGCTGTCTTGAAAGCTAAATTTGGTCTAAACAAATATTAAATGTACCAGGCTTTTATATTTCTGTGCCAGCATCTGAACCATATTAGTGCAATCGTTTTCTTTTCCAGTCTGAAGGCAAAGCATTTCGTTGTCTTAAATATTCCGACGAATTACTAGGCCCACCAGTGGCCGAGCGGTAAAGACTCTGAACACTGGTAGTTCGGTCTGAGGTTCGAATCCCGCGAACGGGCTGGCTGCATGGGCGCTTTCGTGTTTTCCCTATATGTAACGTGTATACGAGCCAGTTTCCCTTAGAAAGTCCTCCACGAAGGCATCCCTCCCTTTAGGCAGATAGCCCTCGTGTGCTTTGCCGTAATTAAATAATCCAATCTAATCGAATCCGACGAATTACTTCTCTAATTCATTAGCCTTATTCAGACCCTGCCAGACATAGCGTTCCGTAGACAAACATAGTTTTAGAAGTTAAGTAAAGTGTCATATTTACCGGAGGAAAACCTGAAAACTAGTAATTTCAAAAACAACAAAAAAATTTTTTTGTACCAAATTAGGTAAATCATAAAAAAACTCAATTAAATCCTTTTAAAAAATAATTCTGCGTACTGCTCATTGCTTTCATCCGGAAATCCTGAGGCTTTCTTTAATCCAGAGGCTTTACAATTCCTAGGCCTTCTATAAAGAATTCCATAAATTCGAAACACGGTGGTCAATGCGGGAAAAAAAGTTAATCACGATCTAGTGTTTTGAGAATGCCTAGAAATACTAACATTTATTTATAATGACATTTATTAAAAAATAAGCATAAATATATATTTTTTTATTTAGTGCTATAAGGTATTTCTCCTGCCTTCTTAGCATGCCTTCGAAGTGTAGTGGTCAGGACGCTCGGCGCGTATTCGAGAGGTCCGTGGTTCGAGTCCCGACGAGAGCATTGCTCATTTTTCATTTCTCCTGCTTTCGAAATAACCTAATGTCTCTACAGTGGCGCCCGAACTAAAAAAGGTGGTGGATGATGATTCTCCACCCCCAGGATTTGTCGATTGGGTCACCTAATCCTCAGTCGTCCTTTAAAAGGTAAAGTATATCAAGTATTTCTCCCGCCTTCTTAGCATGCCTTCGGTCAGCACGCTTGGAGCGTATTCGAGAGGTCCGTGGTTCGAGTCCCGGCGAGGGCATTGCTCATTTTTCATCTATCCTGCTTTAAAAAAATACCTAATGTCTCTACAGTGCTACAGCCTGACGTAGTTGTACGACACCAAGTTCCCATCTCTATCATGATATGGTCGAAGGGTAAAATCACTGGTGGCTGACAGACGGGTTTGAAGCCCGACGAACGGACTGGCTGCAAAGGAGTTTTTGTGAGTTTCTCCATGTATAATGTGGATGCGAAACAGTTCCCTAAAAATCCTTCATAAAGGCATCCATTTCCATAAGCAGATAACCCTCGATTCTTTGCATTACTCAATTAACCGGTATCATAATATAGTATGCGGATTCCAGCTGGTTATTTCTTTGTAATTTTAACATTAAAACCTCTCCGAGTTTCTATCTAGTTTCTTGATGAACAACATACTGATCAGTTAGGTCGAACATTCAAGGGACTCAAAGAAAGGAGATTTCAGCCTTCTGTTACCTTCCCGAAGTTTCTAACAAGTAGAAACAATAACTGAGATATTTATCTTACTGAAATATTTGGTTACTGAAATAGTTGTTGCTAACTTGGTTGATATATCAGTATTTTTCACACTTTGCCTCCTTTTGGACAACTAAAACATTTTTAAAAACAGATTGTTTTATCGCGTTGAAAAACCAATTCTGAATACTAAAAATCATTATATTGTCTACAGCTATGTCAAATTTCTTGTTTCATCTTTCTGTCTGTTTGTGAGGGAAGGGGTTTTGCGAGGTTTATTTATTTATTTATTTCTGTTGTTAGGTATGAAAATATATTTAACAGATTAGAAGCGGCTTTATGAATTCAAGCACCTGATTTTGTGTGGGTCAGTCATCATACAACAAAAGATTACTATTCTTCAAAAATTTATTAGCGCTTTTGGGCTTTCTTAGAAAGCTGGGATGCTTGCGGTTGTGACCCTTAAATCCGCCTCTATGACAAACCCTGAAATTACTTTACTACTCCACATCCTTTTCCATTTCATTTAATGAGACAATCCTGGAAAAACTTTCTCCCAGTTTTACAACTGCACTCTTAATGGAAGAGGAAATTATGTTGCAAGAACAATGGGAAATGACCATCCGAGAGGAAAAGTAATACCACTAATATTTGGCGACCTTTTTTCGTTGGCGAGAAATCGCACACCATGGAAACCCGTTGTTCTAACATCCTGCTAGGGAATTTAATCCTAAAGGTTTTTTGCTAGGAGATGCGACCGGTTGTGAACGCGCATCAGGTTAAGAGACTTCGCAACGGTAACAAAGAATTTTTGTTATGAAACCTTCAAGTTCAAGCAGAACATTTCTGTTACGAACAACATGTGACAAAGTTTTGGATTAACCCAGCAATATCTCGCTTGCATTGTTAACACTCATAAGTTGATCTAGTTCCGCTCGCATCTTTTGCGCGGTTACGTTGGAATTACGCAACGGATATTTGTTAAATTTCTTTGTAATGCAAGGAAACTACACTCGCAAGCTTTGCCTCCACAAAAAGTCAGTTAATATGCATTATATTCTGCAATTTTTTTCAAGTGCTTAAAGAAATTTTGGTGCGGAAAGAGAATGTGTGATCTTTAATTAATAACTGCGAAGCGTAATAGCTTCAGGTGTAATAATTTGTGTCTAGTAATGTGAATTTTAGTGTGTGCTTTTTATATCGCTATTCATCAAAAATGCTATGATTAAATTTGAGAGAATTTTGCAGTACTGAATTTATTGCAAAAGAAAGCATATGCAACTAAAGTTTCTATCACATTTTTTCGAAGCGTTTGAGGGTGACATCAAATGAAATTTTCTGTTTCAGCATCAAGTGAAATTATTGTATTTAGTCTTCAACTTCTGAAGTGAATTGTATGTAAGTCTTGTCTGATTTTTTTTTATCTATCAAAACTTTTTTTTCTTCGTTCCATCTTCAGATGTTGTCAAGGTTTGTAATTTTCAACCCAAGATATTTTGGTTATCTTAAATAATATAAAAAGTATTCACACATCAATGCTCAAAACCTCTTGTATAATTCAACCATGGGTCGTGTTTGGTCTCATTTACGTCATGACGAAACTGATAGAGAACTGACAATTCATGTGACAACCGGTGACCGTAAACGTGCCGGTACTGATGCCAACATCTGGATGATCATTCATGATGAGAAAGGACATTCCACAAATACTATAAAACTCAACCGTACACTGAAAAATGATCACGAAAGAGGAGCAACGTGTACCTTTTTTGCATGCTCTGGACAAGGGTTTGGACTTCCTTCCAAGGTAAAAGTTTTTTTTTTTTCCCGGGAAGGGGATACACTCATTGCTCTTCAGTATTTTTATCTGAAGAGGTATAATTTAGAAAAATTCTTACTTAAGCTAAATCAAATCTTGAAAAGTTTAATGCATGTTATATAAAGGGTTCATCTAAATTCATAACAAAACTTAAACCTCTAACTGCAATGAAGTATTATCATGATAGCGTACCTTTCTAAGTATAAGTTATTATTTTATCTGCAAATGCAATGATCTGGTGAGAAATTTCTTTGTAAATGTACGTTAAACATTATTATAAAGAAACTAATTTGGGTTCAGGGTAGTTTTCAATATTTAATTTGTAGCTATTATTTAAATAACTTGTTATTTAAAATTATCCGTAAAATAAGCGTCTGAAAACAATCAAAACTAATTTTATTTTTATTGCGTTAAGGAAATTAGTAAAATTTTAATAAAAATCACAATTTACTGGATATGTATAAAAATAAATCAAGCTTTTAGAAATATATTTTTTTCTTCAACAAAATTACGGTAATGCTATTGAAAAGTCAATTTTTATATTCGTTCATTCAGCGAGAAATAAGCGCTTCATCATTTACCAACTATGCCATGCAGAATTTTTAATTCCCCTGCCCCGTAAAAACTGCATGAGATGCTACACGCAATGAAAATGCTATTAGACAGTATTTAAAAAGAATTTCCGATGATAGTGCTTCCTGAAAATGAAAAGGTATATGAAGAAATCGCTTAAACAAAGTAATCATGTTTGCTCGTTTATTTAGTCGAATTCGGTAAGTTCATGAGGACTATCTGCCTAACGCGAGAAATGCCTTCGTGGAGGAGTTTCTAAGGGAAACTAGCTTGTATACACATGAAGAAAACCATGAACACGCCCGTGCAACCAGCCCATTCGCCTGGAATTGAACTCAGGTTGGAACTACCGGAGTTCAGCGATTTTACCACTCGGCCGCTGGTGGGGTTCGATCTCTTTACGAAAAGGATGCCGTTGAGAAGGACTTTCTAACGGAAACTTCCACGCATTTCGGGTTAGATGAGGGAAAACCACAAAAACACACATGCAAACAACCCATTTGTCAATATCCTAATTTAATGAAAACTACCATTTTTCAGCAGTCTTATCGACACCGTCACTGAGAGGAGGTTAACATGTTTACTACCTAGCAGTGGTTCTGCTTTACTGCGAATGGTTTAAAAGCATTTTTTTATATAAGATTGCTTGGTGAACTTAGGTAAATAATATGAAAAACTAAAATAACTTAAAAATATGAAAAGAAATTAGCTAACTGCAGCAACATTTACTAATCTAGCATTAATTATATGGTACTTGAGACATGAATATTACCGAATATTATGTTTTAACCCAGTATTATCTTGGGGAAAATGCAAAGCGCTACAATACAATATTTCATTCCGGAGTAATAGTATCTAGAATCTTTTGTATTTCGCCCTATGAACTTTCATTGTTTCCGCATTACTGCATTAAGAATTTTCTGCTTAAGCTGCTTTCAGAAACGAGATAGTACGTTCACATAATATAAAATACTGATATATTTCCCAAAAAGAAGTGAGCGCAGCTGAACTGCACGCTGTTTTTTGAATGATCGATATCCCTTTAGAGTTTATCGCTAAGAGAAATTCGTTATCTATCGTTTTACCATCAACTGCAATCAATATTTTTTTTTAAAGAATTATAAAAGTTTAAAAAAAGTTCTCATTATTTCTTCCGACTCTTTGAAATGAATTGTTTTTCCTAATATTAATTCCGTGACGTGAAACTGACACAAGTCTTTGCAACATGATTTTCCCAAGCTACATTAATTCTGGAAGTACTTGATGATAAATTACGATTTATTTGCATGTGATTTTTAAGAATTCATTGAAATTATATAATGATTTTTCAATATGCAATTTCGACTGCAAAAAGAGTTGTATCTGACGACTAGGAACCTAATAGCTTAATTCTAAATTGCAAGGAATGTCATATCGTAATGAAAGAACATTTACGCTATCTAAACATTCAGTTTTGGATTCTAATGATATGGAAATTCAAGCTAAGCATAAACTTATTTCTTTGTGTTTTAGGTTGAATTCTGGCGGGATTCCTTTGGTTTGGGCCACAGCTGGTTCTTAGAGCGAATAATTGTGGAAGATAAAGTACACAGCACTGAACACGTATTTCCTGTCCATCGATGGATTCAGCCAGAGCGTCATTATATAATTCGGGAATACGATTGTTGTTTGCCGCAAGAAGATGAACACCAAGAACAAAGGCGAACAGAACTCAAATATTACAGACGTATATACCAGTATGAAATGCATATAGAAGGAGGTCCAGTACAGGTAAAAATATTTTATTACAGCATTGCTTTTTTTATTTCATGTTCTGCAAGGTATTCGTCTAATTAATCATATCGTGCTCATTTAAAGCACCTGAAAGTAGTAGCATATGTCTTAAATCAGTATAATTTGCCTACGAAGTTTTTGATGACCCAACAAGAGACAGCTATGTGTTTAAACTCTTTTTTACTGTCTCATTTATTTGGATAAAGGCTATTCTATTTAATTAATTAACTCTAAAATTTAATTTAAGGTTATACCTATAATTTTGAATACAACTGCTTTCAGAGCTACGTTTGAATAAATCATTATGCAAAATAGATGTAGATTTTTAGTTTCATCAGAAGTCTTTTTCATCCTGCGAATTTTAGTTAATATAGACTGCATGCTGCAGAAATGCTGATAAAATTATTTCCATTCAGAAATGCAGTATTGTTCACCAGTGTGTTATCCATATATTTCAAAGCCCCATGTAGTGAGTAATATTTCATTACTGGAAAAAAATATAAAGGAAAAAATTTTAAATGCATGTAATTCCTTTGTATAATGAAAGAATATCATAATCAATGGACTTAAGATTGCATTTTCAGTATCATTTAAAGGAGTATTTTATTGGACACATTTTATCATTCTTACCTATAAAATTAATATATGTGACATAGGAGACGTTTAATATTATATATTAGAAGGATTTGAATCATCCATACTTTTATACAATACTTTATACTATTTACACATATTTAATCTTATACGGCCTATTATTAAAACAATTTTTATCTTATAATGAAAAAATATGCTGTTGTGCAATATTCCTTTTTTCTTCAATATATGCTGTTGTGCAATGTTACGTATTTTTAATGCTGCCTAATTTATGCTAATCCATATTTAGTTATTTCAAGCTGTCAGGTAATGCAAAGTAATATAGGCTTAATTACGTGCAGAGGACTAAGAAAAAATTCTCATATTTGTAGTACACATGCGAAAAATTACAAAAACGACTATGCATTTAAAAAAACTTTTAAACACAGGACGAACTATCAGTGCTCAGTTGTTTTATTCACTTGTCCACTGGGAGATGTTATTCAGAGAAAGGGGACATATTAGTTTTCTTTATTTACAATATTTACAGATTCTTTATCAATTAGACTGTGGTCTCGAGGGAAGGGGGATATAATTCTAACGTCATGTTCTGGGGGTCTCTCTGTTTTTTATAACAATCAAATTGCATATATCATACCCACCATTTTTTGCTTAGTTAAATAATAGAATTCTAAGAAGAGGAATTTTTATATCTAAATATTAACAACGTCTTAGGTTTTTTTTCTTAGTTTTTGCCGTTTATGTTGCTTGCCATGAGTCCATTAACAACAAAAACTGTCTACAGAAATAATATGTGCCCTTTCATGAAAGACTTTTACTGTGCAGAGTTCTTATGCCTAAATCCTAAGACACTTTTCATAACAAGAACTTATTAAGAAATACATAATGTTTCAACTCAGTCATTAAGAACTTATGCAGAGAGAACTTCAACAATTGAACGTTACTCATTCTTTTACTACATTAATGACTGGGTATAACGTTCTTACTTTTACAGCGTAAATAAAACGCATCTTTATGAATATTAACCCCCAAGGCAAGATTTCGTGCTTAATAATTTTGTCCAGACCATTAAGAATTAAAAATCTTCAGTACATTAAGAATGTACTAAAGGGGAACTTACAAACTTCAGTTTTGTATAGTAAGAGCAACTTGTGACTTGTACACATACCACTTTCATTTCGAATTTTAAAAGTATTAGGTAGTTTCGAAGAACTAATAAATAGTAGTATGCACGTCACGTATCTCTTTATTTAGCCTTGTCTTTTTGCTCTAGGTGTTTTTCTAAAGCATAGCTTTCTCACGCTGTAGTGAGAAACAAACTGGTCAATTAGCAGTCCTTACGTATAGATATTGTATGAAAATAATTGGCTGCTATAGAATCGTATCTTTCTCTTATGCTTTCAAGTCCCATATTTTAAATTCGGACACAGTATTGTCGATTTGCTTTCACGTAAAATATATTTCGAATGGTAGTAGCAATTAATTATTAATCTGATCTTGATTTTTCAAGCTGTACTACGTAAGGTACCATGTATGAACGTACTACAGCTACCTCTGCAAAATCTAAACATTATTCACATGCTGAACGAAATAAAAGTCAGCATTTAACCTGGGTCTTTACTCTGTCCAAACAGATTTTAAAAATTGTGCTTAAAGTAGTGTGTATGAATTCCTATACATGAATGTTTTATTATATACTTGCAGAAATAATTTAGTCTTAGTATCATAAACTCTGTGGTTATTGAGAATCGCTTTTTTTAAACAGTAGAAAGGTAATACATTTCACGAAATTTGTGTTCCTTGCTAACCTCCTTAAGTTATAGTTGACTGACGTACTATACAAAATATACTGTATGACTTGAAGAATTCAGATAGAATTTAATAGGATTTCTTCAAACCATCCACTTTGACTAATGCACAAATTCAGTCAATACTGTCACTGTAGTATCACATAAGATCAATTTGACCTCAATCGTCACGATTCCTTTCTTCACCTCAATCGTCACGATTCCTTTCTTCTTGACGCTGCAAATGAGCCTGGGATGCGGGGGGGGGGTGCCGATTATTTCCTGCGAATGCATTTAAGTCATCCTTTATGTCTCGTCTGATGATTTCTTTCAGTTTTAATATTACTCAACTTTAATTAAATTAAAAAATTCAGTATCGATTTCGCTGCATATTTGCTTTACATAGATTTTATTTTCGTATCACATGCTAATTAGAATAGTATAAAATAAAAATAGATCTCTTAAATGCCTACAAAGATTTACTTTGTTAATTTTCAAAATCAAAGTTTCTTTAGAATAAAAGAATTCCACTTGTGAGTGATAACACAAGATTGATGCTGAATCTAATTTTATATAGGAGATTATTTTTCAAGAATTATAACTCTAAAATTATATAAATAAATTTTATTTACCGTTCAGAAAAGTTAAAGCAGTATATATTACTAATGTTTTCAAACATACGAACACAGTATTTAAAATCTAACAGGACTATAATGAGATGAATTAATGTAACATAACATAAATATAGTGAGATGAATTAACGTAATATAACACACATTCTTAATGCTCAAGGAGTGCCGTTTAATTGTATGAGCACTTAAGAGCTTGTTTGCTGAATAACTTGTTTAAAAGTTATTTGATCTGATATTATTATTCAATAAATGAATAATAAATTTAAAATAGGACCATTTTCTCTTTAACAACCTTTGCATAGTGTTTCCATATTTAAAAACAATCTTGCATTTCTTTCTCTCCTTTTTTAATTTTAATGTAGCACATGGTGAGATTTATTCGCTTAATATATCGTAAGGTTTATGTTACTTTTTCTAACAGTTAATTTTTAGTTAAAAGTTACTTTCCTGTCTTCCTGAATTTCAGCTTACAACTTCCGGCCAGAACGTATTTTCAGAATTGCGTTTGAATGAGAAGAAGTATTTAACTGTGAAGTTCTACTGACTTCGTGAGAGAGCCATAGATTCTATGCAGCGTGCGTTAGCCTTTCAGCTATACTCTCTTCAAAGTTATTTCTATGATCGGCCGTACTTTAGGCCCTTGATAGCTTCGCCGTTAATTAGCTTTAAGGGGCCAACTCTGTTAGAATCTTGATAGCTTCGGCTATATCTTTTTAGTTAGTTTAGTTAAGTTTAATTTCTTAGTTTCCTGAGTTCAAGCCCGAGTGGAAGCTTTATTGTAAAATTCCAAGAAGGAGTATTCCGTGAACTTTAGTTGGAATAATAAAGGGTATTTAACCCTTCTCACGTTTTGTTCTCCATCTCACGAACTCAAGAGATTATTCGCTTATCCGTTCTTAAGGCTCCTCACCTTAACTGTAACTTAAAGGTATCCAGGTTGGAATCTTACAAGGTATTCAGCTCATATATAAACCGAGTTTAAAAAAAAGCAAATTAAAGCATCATGTTTTTTATCATTCCATATGTTTTAAAACACATACACTACAAATCTTGGCAAAAGGAACATGCTGAATGTTCTCTCATTCTACATGTTATTGACTTCTTCACATTTATCGCATAGATATGGAGTTCATCTTTTTAGGTTGTTTTTGAATTTTTTTTTTTTTTTTTTTTTTTTTTTTTTTTTTTTTTTTTTATTATTTTCCTAATTTTATTTTCCCGTAAAATAAGATGATGAGCATCAATTTATAAAAAACAATGATAATGTTTCTTAAACGAATTTAAAATATATCAGTTTTAGTTTGAAAGAATGTGCGAAGGAGTGAGACTACCATAAAACAGGTCTTCAGTTACACATAAGTATAATGAAGTAGAAAAGGGCTATTATCCAAAAAGGTCCGAATTTGTTTATTCAGGAAATATAGTATTATCTGAAAAAAACTGAATTGACGTACATTACCATAACTTTTTTAACATTGTTTTCAAATTTTATTTAGTTAAAGGAATCCCGGAAGAGTGTTTTGCTGAAATTAGACATCCGTCTATTCATATCTGATCATTAAGCGGAAGTTACAAAAAAAAAAAAAAAAACTAAAGTGTATATGACAGAAAATTTGTCGCAAACAAAAAATACTATTTCTCATATTTCAGTAACCTGGAGAGCAGATATTAAAAAAGGTAAATGAATTTCAAAGCTTATGAATCTAAGCTCACTGTTTATATGAGTATTTTGTCGGGATGAAATGAATTTGCAGTTGTTCATCATTTATTATTAACTCGTTAAATTTAAAATTATTACAATTTTGTAATATAGAAAAGTTTTACATTATTCGTACGACCTTTTAAACCAAAGTTCCCAAAAGAGGCGGTATCGGCTTCTAAGGGTTAATGAAATTTTGAAGATAGTCAATGATAATCAAGGTGTCAAAAGCCGAATACGTACCAAGATTTTATCGACATAATATAGATATTTTTCATACCGCAATAGAATTATATATAATTTTTTAATAGATATTTTTCATACCGCAATAGAATTTTTTCTGGGAATTGACAAACATATGGGTCTCATTGAAACTCATCAAACTCATTGAAGGTACAGCGATTATCTTCGTTCTAAAACTGACTTGTTTATATCTACAATGTATTGAAATAAATTCTATTATTTGATAATTTAATTAACTTGCCCATTATGGAAAAAAATAAAATTTAAAAGAATATTTTTAATGCTGGTTATCGAAAATTTGAATATGCCAATCATAGAACCTCTGAACTGCTATATGTTTGACCTTAAGATTATGCTTCCAAAGGAGTTCATTGAACTGAAAATGATGTTAAAGCAAAAATTTTATCAGAACACATGAGTACCCTAAATTCTTGAATTTAAAATGTCAACCGAAAATCACTCAAAATTAAAAGCTGTTACCGAACCAATACTAGTATTTTAATTTCTCGAAACAGTGTACTTTCAATAGATAACAAGTTAGTTATTTATAAAACTGTATTGCGTCGCTGGCCTTTTCCTTTTCTTACTTAGAAGCAGGCAAGTCAATAATTTAGTTCGAAAAACAAGAAACAGATTTAATATTTTTGAACGAGCTGCCTTAAGAACTGAGTTAAGTAATTTTTTACCAAATGTTAAAAAGCAGTTGGATCAATGTGCCAAAAAAAACCCATCACATTGATTAAAACCGAACTTTTGTGCAATTAAAATTTGTGATTTTGTTTCTGAAAACTTGTTTATGAATCACAAGAAAATCATAAGAAATAATAATACAAAAACAAACTTAAATCTAATAAACCATTTTTTTTTCAAAACTTTCGCTCACATTCTTAGTCTAACTGCTGTCTTTAAGTTACCTATGTGCAATCATTTTCATTATGATTATGTTGTATGCTGTATAAAGAAAACTCTAAGCGGATCAATGAAGAAAATCATTCTTTTAAAATTGGTCGATGCAAGAAAAGGGTTGGGAATCCCTGTTTTAAACCAACAGTGTCGAAAAGGGTACATCTGTAATTTATATCCCTGTATTTTTCAATGATTTATTGTACATACCAAAAGCTCATCGCAACGTCTGACCTGTAAGACGTTAAGGAACGTAGTCAGGAATACGCCATGTGTTTCCTTTATCCTTACGTAATTGTTAGAGAGTCCTAATTAAACGTCATAAAAAAAAAATCCGGTTCTTCACTTTCAAGGTGAAAAGGATGAAAGGGGGGATTTTCTAGAAACTACCTCTCGATAATCTCAGCTTTTCTATCTGTATTCACTTAAATGTATGATAATTAGACTCACGCAAAATCAACAGACCCTATCATTTTCTGCAAACTGTTTTTGCGTTTGTTTCCTGAATGGAAGATATTTCTGCTTTTCTTCATTACTTGTGATTCGTCGCATCCATCCGTTAAGGTGTGGATCTCAAGCTGTGTTTAAAGCAATCTCACCATTATTCCAGGAAATGCAGAGATGCGGAAGACGATACAGTTCTTCTGATTCCAGGTATTAATCATTCCACCGGGAAATCAAAACTGCAGCACGTTTCTGAGCTTCCTTTACAACGACTTCAATTCGAAGCTGACTGCTAGTTTGTCGTCTCTCATATATTTAAATGCTTAAAGAAGTCGAATTTATTCCTTCATTTTTCATAACTTTTCCGGATTATTCTCTGTGTACAGCAGACCCGTAAATTCAATCTTTCTAGCTTAACGTCGCACTCTAGAGCAGCGATTGCCAACACTGAGATTTAAGTTCTAATATTATTATACTGACACTCACATTAAGAACATTTAACGAACAACAACAAACGCCTCGAAGACATTAACGCCTCGAAAACATTAACGCCTCGAAAAAAAACATTAACGCCTCGAAACATTAACGCCTCGAAAACAAAATTTTATTTTGTTTTCGAGGCGAACAGTCTAGCTGCATGGGCGTTTTCGTTGTTTTCTCCATGTGTAGCGTGTATACGAGCTAGTTTCCCATAGAAAAGTCCTCCCCGAAGGCATCCCTTCCCTTAAGCAGATAGCCCTAATGTGCTTTGCCATAATCAACTAAAACCGAAACCGAAAACTATGTTTGGTGTTTTCCATGTTAAAATGTGATATGGTTGACAGCCAAATATCCAAATCATATTAGAGGTGTATTGGTAAGAGGTCATCTTAGAAATGTAAAAATATTTCATATTTTTCTAACTTCATTTTAGTAATTCTAAGTTTAACAATTCCAAAGTTGGAAATTAAAGAAAAAAATTTTTTTTATCAATTGGAAATTTTGCGATATACCAGTTGAGGAAACCTGCAGAAGACAAATGAAATTCTAACGCGTTCAATAAACGACAGGTAAAATATCTAGTAACACGACTGTCTTTCAAACGCTCATTTTTTAAAGCTTACATTAAAATACGTAAGTGTTGACTAGAACACTCATTATAACTTTCCACATTTTCTCCTGTTACTGTTAGCATGGTGCTTTCACTTCGAATTTTAACATAGTTGATTTTTTATCCTTACTATCTGTTAAGTATTCGAGGTACACAAATACAACTGTAGAGGAGAGAAAAGCTTGAAAATGCCCAATAAATCCTTTCCACACGAACTCTAGAGTTGAGAACTGTGATAGATATACTTGTTGGAAGGTTTTGTTTAATAATTTGATAAGTTTCCTTTACAGAGAATAAAAGCAAGAAATTTGAGTAATAAATCAGCAACTGTAACAATTCTTCAGAACAGCAACTGTAACAGTTATTCAGAACAGAGAGCAAATTAGAGAATATAACAATATAGTGGATAATAATAACAGAATATAGGCACTTCTAAGTTACGCGACTTCTGACGTCGTATTTCAAGAATCTCAATTCTAATGCAGAGTTAATTAATGTTTAAGGCCATACTACAAGAAATTCTCCCTCTGTCACCCGAAAATGGCGATGAAAATTATACTGAATCTGTGAATCCAAAAAATGAGTCATCTCATATCTTTTGAACTGATTTTATTGTAATTATATCATTCTTCAAAGGCAAACATATGTTTTACAATGAAAACATTTCGATACAGCGAACAGGATGATCGCATGGGAGTTTTTCGTGTTTTTATCTTCTATAAATTGCAGAAAAATCTTCCACGAAAGCATTACTTTTTATGTAGAGAACCCTTGTGTGTTTTGCCATGACTGATTACACAAACAATGAAAAGTACGATATCTATATATTGCATGCAAAAACAGTAAACTGGGAAATAAACCTCTGTTCCGAAAATAACTTCAAGTATCTACATTCTTTATTGAATTGAAAAACAAAATTAAACATAGCGTTTTCCCAAAGGTTTGTCAAACTACCAGAAACATCAAAAATCATAAGTCATCATAAATTATAATTTTCTCCCAATCATTGCAAGTAAATTATTCTCCCATCTTGTGAGCAAACTTGTCAATAACCAACCAGCTGTATGAATGTAATGAATTGTAACCAACTGAAGAAAATTTCTGAATCTGCGAGCTCATGGCCAGAGTATTTAAAAAATACTAAACTACAAATATTTTACTACAATACTACAGATACAACAAAGGTTAGGTTGTTTGATAAAGGCAAACGAACTCGAGGGCTGTCTCCTATGGAACATGCCTTCGTGACGGAGTTTTTAAGGGAAACTGTCTCGTATCCACGTTACACATGGAGAAAATCATGCAAACTAACCACGCATCTAGCCTGTTCAACGGGGTTCGATCCCAGGTCGAACTATCAGTGTTCAGTGACTTTACCGCTCGGTCGCTGTTGAGTCCAACAGCGAAAGGAGCTGCTTTATTATTTTCAGTTGCCTTATTTCTCGATCAGGAAAGAGATGTATCTACACCTGCTAATATCAAGAAGAAATCACGTCGATCTCAAATTTATGTTCGTAAGGGAGAAACAAACAAATCTTCGGTAGCTAATCATAGCTGGATAATTAATCACAACTTTAATTTTGGTTTTACAAAAATGATCCATAAAGGTTTTTCAGTTGGTGAATTAGAATATCTTGATACGTTTCGTGCTCACAAAATGTTTACCCTTTTCAGTTAATGACATTAATTCCAATTCATTCCTTCCTAACGTTTTTTTATAATTCTAATATCTTAGTTTTTCATCATTCATTTCTATCATTACTATTTTATGATAAAGTCTTCTTCATAATCTACACCAAACTAAGCCTGCATATTTGTCTACTTTTAAACTAGCGTATTTCCCTGTGTATTTTCCATCCCCCCTTTTTTTTACTAATTTTGTTATTCGAAAATTTAGAGGGGAAATTTACGCGAATAATTTAATTTCAAAAGGACGCAGGTGCAATAAGTACATAAGAAATGAAAAGCAATCATGGGTAAATACGGGTAATTATCCTAATATTATTTCTTTAAAAGAAACATGCATTCCAATAAGAATACTTAGTAATATAAATATTAAAATATCTAATAAGATATCATCTTCATTTCTAAATCCTAATAACATAAATCTCGCTCGTTTCTTACTGTCAGGCCTCTGTTACTCCTTAAGCCTCAAGTCTTCATAATACGACGAGAACAATCACGACGTCGACGAATCCATTTTAAAATTTAGAGTAGCTCATTCCCTGGAAACACTGAGGAAAGGGAAAATTACTCGAATATTTTACAATTTTTCAGAACCTGGGGCTAAAAAGCTAAGTGAAAAAAATACGCGACGAAATACTGTAATATATTGCTCATAAGAACTAAAAAGTTTTATATTTATTAATTTTAGGATAGGAATTTGACAAAAATATGGCACAAAACTAGAAAAAGACAGCGTGTATTATAAAGTTTGCATACTTGACGTATTGAAAGTACGTTTTACATTTCTAGACCATAGGGATTATTTTTAGTATTTACTTTTTGCACATAGTTAAATATCTTCAACTTCTAAAATTACCTTTTTTTCATTCCCGTAACATTTTTCATTTATTTTAAATATCATGTGTTTCATGTTGTATGTTTAATATGATTATTAATGAAGACATTTTCATTTATTTTAAGTATCATGTTTTTCATGTTGTATGTTTAATATGATTATTAATGAAGAAAAAACTTTTAAGTAAATAATTTTGAAAAACCATAATTTCAGTTCATTCATCCCATGTTTAAATTCCTCATCTCATCATTTAAATTCCTTTCACAACTGGCAATAATACAGCGGCTCCCAAAAGTGTTCGTACACTTATGATTTTCATTGAAAGCGCTCTATCCATTAATTAAAAGTAAACTTTCTGAATGACATTTTAATAATAAGATCTATAATCTATTCGTAACAAAATTACATGAAATATTTTTTAAAATATAGCGAAACCTTATTTTTAAGAAATTAATAATAAAAGAATGATAAACATTTTATCTCACAAAAGTCTTCGTACACTGAAATATTTTTGGATAAAATCAAAGTTAGAATTATCGTTTGCCGCTTTTTTCAATTTTTGCATTGTGGTGGCATTTAAAAAATCGTTTGCTTTAATTTTTTATTGTTTACTTCATAATATTCTATTTATTATTGAAAAATGGGTCGCAGTCGTAAAGAAATTACAAGCAGCATTCGAAAATTGATAATTTTTCACCATAGTAGTGGTAAATCAATTCGAAATGTCGCTAAATTAGTTAATTTAGTGCAGTATGCGATAAAACGCTTTAAAGAAGAAAATCGGATTAAAAACAAGGTAAGAAAAGGTCGACCGAGAAAGTTAACTAAACATGATGAGAGATTTATTATTAGAAAATTTGTGAAAAACCCACGTTTGAGTATTATAAAAGTTTCTTCAGAATTTAATGCAAAGTTTTCTACTTCAATTTCACCTTAAACTGTTCGACGAGTTCTCAGAGAAGCTGGATTATATGGGCGTTCTGCCTGTAAAAAAAAATTTTGTTAGTGAGAAAAACAGAAAGCTTAGGCTTTCATTCTCAAAATCAATGATAAATACACCCGAAACGTGCTGGAATAATGGTGTTGGTGTATTTAATTATGGCAAAGCACACTAGGGTTATCTGCCTAAGGGGAGGGATGCCTTCGTGGAGGACTTTATAAACTGAAATAATTTACTATTTGCTGACAAAAGCAAATTTAACATTTTTGGTTCCGATGGTCGAATAACTGTATGGAGAAGAAAAAATGAGGAACTTCATTCTAAGAACTTAGTTGGAACAGTAAAGCACGGCGGTGGAGGTGTTCTTGTGTGTGTGTGGGGAGGGGGGCATGATAGCATCAGGACTAGGTAATTTCGTATTTATTGATGGCATAATGAATCATTATCTTTATTTAAATATTTTAAGAGACAATTTAAAATTATCAGCCCAAAATTTGGGTATTGGAAACAACTTTATTTTTAATCATGATAACGATCCTAAGCATACGGCTCTCAGCGTTCGCCTGTAGTGTCTCTATAATTGTCCACAGGTTTTGAAAACACCACCTCACTCGCCAGATTTAAACCCCATAGAACGCATTTGGAAAGAGCTGGAGGTTAGAGTACGAAAACACGATATCAAAACGAAAAGCGAACTCAAAACAGCCATGATGGAAGCATGGATGAACATTGATACAGAAATTACAAGAAAAACTAGTAAAATCTATTCCCAGACGTTTAAAAGCTGTTGTGGATGCTAAAGGATATCCTACTAATATTAATTTAACGAAAAATGAAAATATTTACTAATATGTCAAGATTTTTTTTGAAGTGTACGAAGACTTTTGTGAGATAAAATGTTTGTCACTTTTTTATTATTAATTTCTTAAAAATAAAGTTTCGCTGTATTTTAAAAATATTCCATGTAATTTTGTTACGAATAGATTATAGATCTTGTTATTAAAATCTCATTCAGAAAGTTTACTTTTAATTAATGGATAGAGCCCTGTTTCAAAGAAAATCATAAGTGTACGAACATTTCTGGAAGCCACTGTATATTCTTGAAAGTTCGTCAAAGTAATGTTGTTTGCCTTTAGCAGTAAAAATTCACCTTTCATCATTTACTTTACCAGATTAAACTCTTTTCAGTATTCCCAGCTTTATTCAAACAAGTCAACAATCCTTTAAAGTTATCGTTAATTCTTGGCTTTAAAATTCTCCGGAATACAATCCGCACGTGTTGCGCAATTCCGAGGTCATATATTAAGACTTCAAATGCGTTGTGAAAATGAAATTTCCGAGGCCATCAGACTACACGAGCTGAATTCGAAACGGGTTTCGTGAACTATTACAATACGAAAACGGTGTAAGTCAAAAATAAACTGATTAGAATTTTTCTTTTTAGTATTTTATCTCTCTTCTGTGAGGTCGCTGAAAAATTTAGAAATGTATTCTCTAAGACGACCATCCACGGCCGATACTTAATTGCGTTCTCAGAAACAATCACTTTCAAAGGTGGTCATCACCAGATATTTCCCATTTAGGCATCTTATATTTTGCTTTTATGAACAGGAAAACAGTTTTATCTTCAAAACTTTATTATTGTTTCCTTCAGTATTGAACATCAAATCTTTATTTGTATGAAACTCTTTGTAATTTAATTCTCATCCCCTTAGTTTTTGCTAATTTTTTTCTAAGGAATACTTTAAAAAATTACTTTTTCCCCAAAACTGTTTGCTTTTATTATTTAAACTTTTTGTTATTTTGTAGATTATTTTGTAGAGTCATTAGGTTAATTGGAAGCAGAAAAGATGAAAGATATGCAACCGCCTTCTCCGGGAATCGAACCACGGACCTCTGGAATACCGGCCCAGTGTACAGAACCACTACACCACGAAGGCTCGCTAGGGAAGTGGGAGAAATACCTTGTATACTCCCCTTTTTAAAGGGCGACTAGAGTTTTAGGGGACCTAGTGGTTTTAGGGTTTTAGGGGACCTGGGTTTTAGGTTTTAGGGGATCTGGGTGCGGGGAATCATCATCCACAACCCTTTTAGTTCGGGCACCACTTGTAGAGACATTAGGTATTTTTTTGAAAGCAGACGAGATGAAAAATAGCAAACGCCTTCGCCAAGAATCGAACCACAGACCTCTGGAATACCGGCCCAGTGTACAGAACCACTACACCACGAAGGCACGCTAGGGAAGTGGGAGAAATACCTTATAATTTTAGATCATTGCTCAAGTGACTTGCTGAATATCAAAGATAACATTTGCCGATAACCGATAACATTTTCCTTCGGAAAATTTTCGAATTCAAATGTCAATACTCATTTAAAAAGATAAGTGTAGATATATGATCAAAAGTAATACATCTAAACTACTTTTATCGGGAGCATGGCTCAAATCAGTATTGCAAAGGCAGCACCTTCCGCTTTTTATAAACGTTTCCTATGAGCAGTGAGAATCCACAATGAAATGCATAATGATTTTAGCGTAGTACTGACAATTTTCAATGCAGTTAAAAATATTTCTTTCTTTCTTTTGATGCTCGATCAATGTAAATGATACTAGTGTGTAAGGATCTTAAGTTTTACTAACGTTTATTTTATTTTAAATCTTTACTATCACTTCTTATTTTCTACTTCCGGCCAGAATTATAAGCGTTAAAGTATTTATGCAAAGTTTGTCTGTCGAACGCCAAGTATTTAAGTTGTGGCTTTTTGCCAAGCGACAGAGAGGAAGCAGTTAGTCGAAGCAGGCCGCTTACCTTAGAAGTTTACTCAGTTGCTGGTTGCCTTCCAGGCTAGAGGTTTTAATCCTCTTGATAATTTTTTAACGTATTGTAGTGTTCACAGTTCTCTGTACTACATACGGCTTCCTGTTAATATAAGGCCAATCTTCCACGTTTATTATTTTAAAGTTAAATTAGAGTTTAGTTTTATTTTTATACTTTTACGTTTTGACCCCAAGTAGCGGGTCTGTGTATTTCCGAAGTACGGAAGTTATTGTAAATAGAGAAAAATAAAGGGTTTTGTATACCCTTCTTGTGTATCCTGTCTACTTCCCACAGTTTTGAACATAGCTTTAGTAAGCTCTCTGTTCCGAGTCAGGTCCTTGCATGTTCCCGAAGAAGGTAAGACGGAACAATTGAACCTGATAAGTGTTCAATGGGAACACTTAGGAGATGCTAACTGTTGCTCCAAATTTGATATATCTGCTAAACGTCAGAAAAGGGACTAGAAAACTTTGTTCGGTTAAAACAAAATTTCAGTGGATTTGTATTTGTATTCGAAAGCTCGTTTATCAGAAAGCTTCTTACTTCTCTGAAAGAGTCATAAATTGTGGGTTTCAAAGGCCTAACCGATGATTAGTCGAGAAACGTGCTGTAGTCATGTAAAACCCCCGACTCGGTATGCGGAGCAGTGAAAACATGTTCTTTGGAATGAACCAAACACGTTTCTTTAATTGTAGTTTTATCGGCAAGTTTGAGTTTGGTAAATACCCTTCTTCATTAAATTTTCTCGAGGGACCTCTAGTATTAATTGTACAATTATCTAAGTTTCTCTTGCATTTATTTTACAATTGTATAAGATATTCGGGAGCTTCAAATGAAAACTTTCAGGGATAAAATAGGAAAAAGACATTAAAATATTTTTAATTAACTTCATTTTAATTAAATAAACATCTTAGACAAACAAATAAGAATTTTGTTTCAACTACATTCATCTTAGAAAATTACCCGAGAAACAGATAACGCCTAATAATGAATGATACCGGCTGCCACAGCAGAACACAGGATAGAAGTTGCTCACAGTGTTCATGAGAAGGAACTATCTTGTAGAACCTAACGTTCAAAGATATTATCAATGCAGAATGGATTAGGCACACTTCTGTCATGCGTACACCAATGATACGGCATTCATAATCAGAGGAAGGCCAAGAGACGAGCTGAAGCGTTATATCAACGACACAAGTAAGCTGTTCTATGATAACTGCAGTCAAATCAAGCTTTACATCTTCACAAAATCCATTACACTCATAATGCCTAAAAAAGAAATCAAACTCACAAGTGAGCCCAGAAAATAAATAAACAGACATAAAATTTAAATCGTCAGGATACTCAATTAGCTCGGACTGACATGCAGTCCATTTCTTACTTGAACAGCACATGTAATGGACATAAGAATCACACGCTAACAATTGCTTACAAACTTCGGGCAATTCTAAAGAGTCTGCCTAATTAAACTTCGTACTTATCGTCACATATGGCTACAGTCCCTGCTAGACGGGACTGTTCTGAGCAACGAGAATCTGGTAGCACTGGTTTAAGCGAGAATATTCCTAGAAAAAAGAACCCGCCTAAAACGAAGTCCCGCCTAGCTACGAAAATGATGCTGCGGCTACGCGGGATTTTTTTCAAACCTCAACGAAAATGTCTCGGCTGGCCCTCTGTCTCGTGTAGAGACAACCAATCAGACGAAATTTCTGCTTCTGAAGCATCACGTCATCCCAGTCTGAGAGATACTCGATTATTGTTTGGCGTTCAAGTCTTTGTAGTAAGTGAAAATGGTAACCTAGCTACGTGGGTTTCTTGGAATTGTGCGGATTCTGAGAATTGTCCCTTTCGACGTCAAGTCCCGCGTAGCCGAAACATAGTGTGATTGGGATCTAAGTAAACCACAAAAGAATATCACCAAACGACATTGAAAAGGAAAACATCAATCTCGAATTATTCTGTAGAGACATTAGGTCAAGTGCAGCATAAATCCGAAACTCCAGAAAATTTTCTGCACAGCTATCGCTGAAAAAAATCATAACTTATGCATATTAAGGCTGTTCAACACCATTGGAGGGTAGAAACGTAAGCTAAAATCTAACTAAGCAATTCAAAGACCATTTGTCATCAATATTACATGTACCTGCCGTACAACTTATACAGCTGCAGCAAATATCCTGGCAGGCAGACTTTTGGATTATGATAACTTAGACAACGGGATACCATTTTATTAAAACTATATGAAATTTAAGTTTTTACACATACCGTGTAGGAAAGACAATGTTAGTAGGAAATAGTTTTCATAACTGAAGTACTCAGCGGGGGAGCTTTGGATCCATCCTGATGCTATGAAATTTTGCCTAGATAAGCCTAATTAAGTTTTTTGGTTAACATATTGTTATATTGTGCTAAAGACCTATGCATGTTTAGTATTTGAATGAAGAATTCTGGAAGATATTTTATACGTCAATAATATGGTGCTATGAATGTCATTTGCAAAGTAAATAAGTAAAATGCTAAGAATGAATGTCAAATTTTCATTCACAGAATTACAAAACTTCGTACTTTACGTAATGAAATTCATTTACTATCCCTAAAATCGACATTTACGCTTGCATTTACACAACTTCAAATTTTACCAAGTAAAACGTTTTTGCTTCTGAAGAAGGAGATCCAAGTCTGATCGCCCTCAAAATCGAATGTTTTATTCAAAATCTGTGCCAAATTAAGATTGGCCTAATGCCTATTCTTCAATAAAGCTTTCCTTATTAAAATGTGACTTTTTCCCCCAGTAATAATTAAAACATTTCCTGTAATATTAAGAAACTGCAAACTGAGAGTTTTGAATTAATTTCTTGACTTCCAAGTAATTTTAGACAAGTTTTAGTACTTTTCTTCTGTCTAAAATCAAGATGCCAATTAATGACCAAAAGAAAATCAGATGGGATATTTGGACCATTATATTAAATTGTATAACAAATTGAACATTAGATAGAATATTAAAGATATTTTACAATAAATTGTACTAATTTAAAATCTACATTCATTCTAGATCCGAAACAGGCAGATTAATGATGAAAAAATTACATAAAGACTTTTCTCATCTTATTTTTATAGCAAAATTTAATTGGATTACTACACTCATGCTAAAACAAAATAAGCAACAATCGTGAAAAGAAAAGGCATGAATGTAAAAAAGGGGAGTTAAAACATACAATCAACATTTATGAGATAGAGGTTGCATCATCGAATGCAAATAGGCAAACAAAGTTAGCATAAAACGAACCCCATAGTCCCGCAACAACGCCTTAAAAAGGAACATGCAGGACTTATACCTTAGTTTGCAACCAGCGGTAAGCAGAGAAAATCAAAGTGGAAAGCCTGAGCTGAAGACACTGTTTGGACAATGAAATGCGTTGGAGGGCTATCGGGATGTTGCAAGCTGGTACAAATAATCCGATGTTGCGGGAGAGCTGAATGTGTATCGTAGTGTCATCAATAAGCTATAGAATCGTTGCCAAAGGGATCAGAACCCCTGTAGAAGACGTGTGTCTGTACGCTGGAAGATTACCACAACGTCAGACGATCGCTTCCTGTTGTTATATGCAAGACGCCGTAGATCATTAATAGCACGACAGCTGGCGTCTTATCTCTCTGCTACTGCAAGGCCCATATCCCAACAAACTGTGACGCGTTGACTGCATCAAGGTGGACTTGTACGCCCGATGAGCTGTTGTTTGTATTCCTTGGTTCCCATCGTAAGGCAAAGCGTGGTTGAATTGGGCCCGTGGACATGGCAGTTGGACACCAGAGCAGTAGGGCCACGTACTCTTTACGAGTAAGTCTCGATTTGACATCCAGAACGATTTCCTAAGGGCGATGATACGGCAAGAGTCAAGGACAAGCTATCGGTGACCGAACATCCTCGAAACAGACCATTACAGAGGAGGAGGCTTACTTGTATGAACTGGCATAACAACGAACGGTCGTGCCCACCTCTACGTGATTCCCGATGATTCCGTCACAGACGTTCGATGTCGCGAAGAAATTACGCAGCTTCTTCTGTGTCCTTTATCACTGCAATGCGTACCTACGAGATATTTATGGATGGTAATGCTCGCTCGCATAGAGCTCGAGTGGTATATGGAGAGTGAAACCATCCCACATCTGCCGTATAGGATTCAGGTCTGGTGCCTAAATCACCAGACCTGAATCCCATGGGACATGTTGGGGAGATATTGGAAAGACGGACAGTAGGCCGCATTGGGTCGCCTGGCATTCTCCACGAGCTCCGAAGTGCATTATTACAGGAATGGGCGCTATTGCCACAACAAGCGATCAACGACGCTATTGCCATCTTGCCATGCGTTGTCAAGCATGCATTTCAGCTAGAGGGTATTGTACCCGTAATTAGCGCAATGTTTCCATTGCACATTCTTCCGACTCATTAGGTCTTTCGCGATGTTGATGGTCATAATGTATGTGTTTGTTTATGCCTTGTTTGCTATGTGGCCTAGTAATTCCGCACCACCCCCAGGATCAATTTCACGCATATCCATTAAATAGTTTTGTTTTATTCCGTGTTTTGCCTTTGTTGCTTATTTTTAACAGAAGTGTATATTGAACGATTATCAGTAAATTAATTAAGGAAATACGTGGGTCCTTTTTCAAGAAATAAACCTGCGGCATTCTGCAATCAATACAAAATCATCGGCATCTTTATGGCAAACCAGCGGTCTTTCATAAAGGTGTGTGCCTCTTTATGCTAACTCAAAATTTTGCATGAAGTAGTGGGTATCTTTATGCAAATTCACCGTTTTTCACAAAGGCGTTTGTGCCTTTGTGCAAGTGAAATGATTCTGCATAATTGTGCTTTGGATTTATTTCATCTCATTTTTAGTTAACTAATTAGTAATGTAAACTAAAATTAGACTTGCCTAGAGATGCTCCGGTATTAAGACACTCGCACTTTTATGAAGACTGCATTTATACTGATCTTCATAAAGGTGCAAGCACGTTTACAAAAGTTTCAGTCTTCCGAACAGTAGCCAACTTTTATGTTTTTAAGGTATTTGACCCGAAATCTTTCCATTTGTGGGCCAGAGTCTCTTTTCAGGTTTCTGGTCTCCTGGTTCCGAGGTACAGACATATTAACACGGAGATATTGCGAAGATTATTATTATTATTTTTTTTTCTCCCATCTTTATGTCAACAGTTCAGCTAAAACCGTTTATTATGTCAATAAAATTATATCCGGTTCATAAAATACGGTTCACGCAGGAAACATTTGTTACAATGGATGTTTAAAAACTCGGCTATCTTCACATAATCTTTATGTCAATGCTGTTCCAGAAATTCTTCCTGAGCTTCAATAACGGTCGCGAATGAAGTCAATATGTTCACTGATAACATACCTTACTTAACTTATTCTTGTGAAAGAATAAAAAAGAAATTTGGCAGCATCATTTCTAAAATCTAGTGGGAGGTCTTTCCAGAAAAATGGAGATTATTTTGATTATGGTCTGCAAAGCGCAGACCATAGTCTTAATAATGTATATATAATAGCAATAGTCTTATAATGTATATATAATAGCAAGTGTCTGGAAATGTTTTGGTCATATAGTGGAAATTTTGGTCATATGTTTGGTCCTATAATTACACTGTAATTCTGAAATCTGTTTCTTATTTTAACCTATCACAGACAGGATCATCTACGGCCAAAGCCTTTTCGTGATCATTATCGTTCATTAATCATATGCATTTCATTAAGGATTGTTTTTTCTTGTCACCTTGTTGACCAGTTTATTAAAATGGGTTTTAACCTTTTCGAAATATATGATGTAACTATTGTAACTGTGCTACTAAAGTATCTGAGATTGCTTAATGTTAGCCATTGAGTTTCCTCTAATAAAAAATCTGGTTCTTGCGGGGACTATGAATAGATGCTTGTATTACGGTAGAGAACAAATAACGCAGAAAATTCAGTACATTGTAAGTCTTTTGCGAATTTTTTTTTATCCAAGCATCCCCCCGGGGGTTGACGTAGAGTACTCTGTACTGGCTAGGATCTGTACCTAGACAGTCTCGGCCACGGGGGTATAAAATTTATGAACTTGGCGGTTCCCGATGATCCATGGGGTAGGTTTATACTTGCTCTTCATGGGCCGGGAGGTGTAAGTCCTCATTAACCAGGGTATTGGTAGCCAAATATCAAATTGGACCATTGAGAGTCCGGTCACTGCTGTCCTTGGAATTCCATGTAAAGCCTAAGGAGAGGGGCATCCCGCGTAGTGCTGGCAGGTAGCCAAATTAACGGCCAGTCATCGCTCCAAGTTGTCATCACCCACCCCACCGTGGTCTCGGTCCAGCCGGGACGGTGGTCTTGACTGGTCCGTGTTTAGCGGTGGGTTTGCTGTTCGTTGAGCGTTCAGCGGTTGCAGCCAAAAATGGTTGGTGTCTCGGGGATGTGGGACCCTGGGCCCAGCAGGTGTGTTTAAAGTCATCTCGAGTGACTGTTTCTGGTTTGATACCAGTCCCCGAATGTGATTTAGTTCACGGGCGGTGGTATAAACTTACAGTTATCCAAGCATGAACTGACAGTAAATTCGGTGAAACAGCTGTTCTTTTGTTACATTTTCGATAACTTTTCATGATACATCAGCTGTTACAGAGAGATGAATTTCTCAACCATCAACTCAAGTTTTACAACGGTCAATAACTTGTAAATCGCACATTATATCACGTATCTTAAAACTTCTACCCAAAAATCTTCCTTTTCAGGCAATATTTGATTCAAACCAATATTTAAACTAATTTTACTTACACTTTAAAAATTTCCGTTTCTGAAAATTTTAGATTTTCAAACGGTTAAATTATTAGATTTGTCTCCATATAATATTATAATTATCTATAGCTTAAAATATCCACATATTACAGGCACTTAAACACTAATTGACTGAGTGAACGAAGTATTGATTCCGTGCTTAAGAGAGCTATATTAGATCCTGTCTTACATTGCACCTGAGGGACATGTATAGATAAATTCGAAACATTAAGAGCATTAGCTACTTTGGGGAAGACTTTCTAAGGGAAAAACGATGCCCCACAGCAGCAAAGGAAAGAAAGGAGATAAGAATTGTTAAGAACTACACATAATTACGATCTGGCACTCGACTTGTTATTATTTGCGCTTCCTCCTTCCCTGTGAAAGGCGAAAATAGTAATTATTTAGTATCTGCTTTTATCTTCAATTTTTACCGTGTACAACGCATGTTCACTAACCATGAAGATAAAAATATGAAACAGAAGATAGGTCGACCTTCGAAAGTAACCTTCAGGTTTTAATCTTTAGCAGTTGGAAATACCAGTTCTTTTAGGTTAATGGAATTGCAGTTATTCTATGCCCTTTTCAACATATATCAAAAGATAAAGAAAGATATTATAATAATAACTAAGAGCAAGAACTGAAATTCTAAAACTTTCAGAAGATTTTTTAATCCAACAAATTTTCGGCATTTTTTCCATAAATGCTGATTTAATACTAACTTTGGTAACGATGAGTTCATACTCCTGTTTATGAAAATGAATTTCAGTTTGTCAGAGACTAACAAATTTTGCAGTCCTGATCTAATAGATTGTATGATATTTAGTATCTTATTTTACTACTTTCATAAATACAGCAAAACGGAACTTCAGAAATAAAAGTTATTTGGGAAACCAGAATATTAAGCTCCGCCATTTACGGATCGTTTCACATTTTAATTTTTTCAGAGATGTATCGCATTGAAAGTTTCGATAAGAATTAAACTGCAGATTCGTCTGTTAGAGACCGCTTTTAATTTGAAGTGTTTAATTTATTTATTCATTTGGTTTTTGCTTGCATTAGAATTCTTTGGATTTCACAATCACAGTGTGCTTTTATGCATATCAGTTATAATAGTAGCTAAGGAGCTGAAACTTATTAAAATGCCATGGATATCGAAAAACTGTTCCCCCCCCTAATCCTATCGATTTCTGAATTTTCCTATTATAAATTCAGAAGCATTCGAAAAATAAACTTCGTTAAGTGTGTTTTTCTGTATTTATAGTAACGTGTTTAAAGCTGGAAAATTTATTTTCCATCAGACTTTGTTTTGGTACTAGCAAATCTAAACAAATGATAAATTTTTAAAGTTTGTAATTATTTTAGATATTTTTTTTTCTTTCTTTTCGCATAAATGTTCACCATAATGTTATGAAATAACTTACGGCAAAGAAATTTCCGTTCTTTAAAATATCCAGTGAGCAAATTATCTATTCTGTTGGTAAAAGTTTTCATTTCCAGTAACAAAAGGAGGAGGAAGACCTAGATATTTTTATCACACGTCGTTTCGAAATTTAAAAAAAAAAGGTATAAAAAATGTCAGAGAAAACAATGCGTTCATGGTGTAACATTATATTTTGTTTCATTTTGAAAGCTATCGATAAATTTTGAGTAATATAATATACAGCTTTCCACTTTGAAATGTTTACTTGTGCTTTAAAAATATTAAAATGTGCAAAAGAAAAAATATTGTCTTCAAAATTAATTGCTGTTATTTAAAACGCTAAAGGAATTTATGGAAAAGTAAGAGCTCATAAATATAATGTTTTTATTTCTAATGTTTATAACATTTTCATTTTTCATCTAGAATCCTAAATCTTTGTATCACAATAATGAAGATGATGTATAAATCTTAGGATCACAATAATGAAGATGGCACATAATCCGGATTTTTAGCAAGCATAAATGCTAAAAATCTAGCATTAGTATCATAATACTGAAAGTGACACATTATCCAGATTTTTAAAAAAGCATAAATGAAATAACGCACAGGTTCAATTTCCAAGCTATTTTCGAAAGTGTATTGGTGGTATAATATAACGCACTCACAGTTTTCTTGCGGGTACGTACTGATTTGTATTGAACATAACCGTAACCGTGCATTCCAAAAATTGCATGTTTATCACTTGCTCTATCCAATATCCCGCCCACTTTCAGGAGTCGCTGAATAGTGACAGTTCAAGCCGACGAAATTTCCCGGGAGGTTTCGTGGTTTCTGCATGTGTAATGCGGATATGAGCCAATTTCACTTAAAAAATTCTCCACGAAGACATCCCTCTCGAGCCGCCTAGTCGGTATAGTGGTCAGGAAAGCTGACTGCGATGCCGAAGGGCCTGGGTTCGAATCCCGGAGAAGACATGGTTGTAAATCGTCCGTCCCTTTATAGGAAAGGCTATGGTTGCCCACCTATTAGGTGCCTCCATAATAAAGATACCACCACATCCGGCCTTGTATAGATTAATGGACTGGGTTACATTTGTAATTGTTCACAATATGCCATTGGGAAAAAAAATCCCTCTCGATAGTCGAGAGCCCTTGATTTGCTTTGCCTTAATCAATAAGCCTAACCTATTCGATGCCCAGAAAAACCTAAACATCAAATTTCAAATCTTCGGGCATGCTCAAGTTGCTTGGTTTTTCTTGCGGTTTTCTTACACATATTAGCTCAAAATTCAGTTCAGTAATCCTCGTGATACAAGGGTAATATTTTAATGAAGGAGTGAAAAGTAAATAACACTTGCTGTCTTTTGGTAATGATGATATGGGTACTGTAGATAAGTTTATGGTAAATTTATTCTACAGATAATTATTTCAGGATCCAGTCTAAGACGCATTTTTTAGTATGTTTTGCAAAATATGGCGCTAAAGTGCGAAATAAAACTAAAGTGATTATAACTTCTATCTTTTCAAAATACTTGCTGAAAAAATATCTTCAGTTAATAAAATTAATTTAGGAAATTGACATTTCCAAAGCGTTGTACTAAATGAAAAACGTTTGCAGTAGATAAACTAAATTCAAAAAAATTATTTACAGCTCTCAGTTACTGTTCTACAAATGTTTTAATCCCAACTGCAAAAATTATTGTTGAATTTTAAATTAATAGTTAATAAGCAATAATAAAAATATTCTTGGTACTTTATTCTTTAGCCAGATTTAGCTTTACCGTACATGGAGATGCGTTTGAGAGATAGTAAAACTGCTTTTAGAGATGTATGAGTTTTTAAATACTGCTTTTTGAAATGTGTAAGGTGTGTTAGCATTTGAAAATGGTGCACATTTTTATGCAGTACATAGTTAGGTAAATCGTTAATTGTAATAAAACACGGCAGGTTAATATGCTAATAACATGACTTCCTTCATAGAGGGAAAATAAGTTTGTAATTACGTAGACAATAGAAAAAAATCATTGAATTTCCTTACATCTAGCCCATCCTAAGGGAAATCGAGCCTTTGATGAAACTAGTAGCGTTCACTAGTATCGAGCTAATAGTGGACTACATACTTATGAATAATTTTCAAAAGCTTAAACGTATGGTGAAGATATTTTTAGATAAAGAAATGTTTAACTTCGTTTATGTGTGCGATGAATTGACGAATTATAAAGATATAGTTAGGACAGTTCTGATATTTTTCCCTTGCTACTCTTTACCTGTGTTTTAAGCACTCTTCAAATATTTAAAGTTTTATATTTTCCTCATATCTTGCGTTTTGTCTTCATAGATTAAACAACTACCTGAAGATGAACAGTTCTCGGAGGATTACAAAGTAAGTTTTTTCAGTTATTTACCTTTAATTTATTTACTTTACCTTATTATTGAATTTTAGTTCTTCGAAAAATATTTTTTACATGCATTTTGTCTTGTGAATATTTAAATTTATTTTGCGATATTTTATTCTTAAATAATTCCTTAATCTTCTATTTATGATATAGTGGGACATCGTGAAATGTAAAGGTCGTTTCACACTGGACACTAAACTTATCAGATGGACGACAGACAAATGGGAGTCTTTGTGCGACCTCAAGAGAATATATAAATTTAGCCTTGGGGAACCCGCGTGCTTAGAATATTGGAATGAAGATCGGTGGTTTGGTCTTCAGAGGGTGCAAGGGGTTAATCCAGTTTTAATAAAACTTTGCACAGAAATACCTGAAAAGTAAGTGAATAAAATTTAGCAAGCATAATCAACTATTACTAAAAACTGTCGTGCGTACCCTTCTATTCAGTACATGTTTTAAAAAATAATAATAATATTTATACCGTATGGATGGACAGCTTAAAAGAACTGTTAAATCTTGCAGTTAAAGGCCTACTGAAATAAGGCTTTTTTACAGTGTCAATAAATTACACTGCGCGGTAACCAAATTAAATACAAAACAATTTAATTAGTATAACTAAACTAAAAACATTTGCCACGACTTTCGATGCTCAGAAACTTGTGAAACTAAACTTCTTAGATATGAGTTTAGTTTCAAATCAGACTTCTTATCAATAAATCAAGTTTCTTAGACAAATCTTCGATAATCTTAGACAAATCTAATTACTATAAATCTTCTTAAATTTATAGTTAATTACTAGCTCAAAGTCAGGTATGCTACACCTTATTATGAACCACTATAAATTCAGAATATAGCACTTATCACTTGAACCCTTTATTTAGAACTTCAGTTAAATGATAATCAACTTCAGCCGACAGAGAAGATGAGGAATAGAAGTGCTCAGAATAATATTTCTCTAATGTATAGTATTCATATATGCCTCTAACCACCTTTTCGCATTAGCTAATTTTCTCTTTCTCCAGAGAATACTTGATCTTAACAAACCTGAATGAAAGAAGACAGAAAAAATAGTAATAAGTAACTGGTTAGAAATTTAGAATAAATGTTACAACATATTAAATTTCAATAGTATAACTGCTATGATATCATTCTCACGTAATTGTTTCTTCCGTTTCGGATGATCTAAATTATATTCAGTTTAGATGAAATTATATTGAATCTAAATTATATTCAATTGTTTCTTTAGAAATATTGTACTGAAATAATTGACCCTGTGTTTCAAATTCCTCTAATATGAGAAAAATGGAACTTTTCTCCTTCCCTTTCAGCATCGGTCGAAGTCGGAGTCTCTCGATCTGTAAGTCTCTGAGCAATGTCTCTCAGTGTTTCTGTCGCTGAGCAATCCTGCAACTTACCTGCTTTTCTTTTAATTTCCTGCTAACTGTAATGGAAAGATCTAACAAACTAAAAGGAATTTCTCGCTAATCATCCCTCTTCAGTTTATGCACTAAAACGTTTACAAAAGTATTGGTTTGAGCTACCATTTTATATACGACATGACTAAAATTTCCATATAAAAAACAAAGTGATGAATACCATAGAGAAAGGATGGAAACTCAAACAATGTATCTAGTAAGACAATTATTACGCCAAATATCTCAGGTTCCAAGTATTTCTGTTAAGTTATGAAATCTGTGTTCCTTACCATTCTTAAAGGACCTTCTAACTCGGTTTAAGATATAAGTGATGGCTATCAAAGTGGTAAGGAGCGCTGGCATGACAAAATAACATCTGAAGGAAAAACGACATGATCTACAACGCTACTCCGCGTGTAGATAGACTAAATGAACTTTATTCGATAAGCAGAAAATACCTTTCTTCTAGTTCAGCGGCAAAAAAAATGTCATATCCTTTTGTGTAAGATTTTAGCAGAAAATGTGCAGCATTTGTCTTGAATGAGTCAGAAACCTGCCAGGAACAGATTCATGAATCTATGATTTCATAAAATACTTGATCAAAACTTTAACTTATAAAAGGTTAACATGGTATATCTGTTTAAGAAAATTACCTGATTTTATGAATTTGGATACAACCATGTTTGGGCTCGGAAATGAACGTACCTGAAGAAAACTAACAGAACATCGTTTGAAAACCTTTGTGCAAATTAAACTGAGATTTCTCTTAATCAGTAAGAAATTAATTAATAATAGCTAATTAAAATATAGCAGCTGAAAGTTTCTTTATTTGAGAGCATAATGCTTTGTGATAAATCTGAAATAGAGTTATACTGCAATGCTTTGGAGGAATAGTTATTTTATGAATGTGTGAGAAACATCCTTTAAATTCAAATAATTTACTGTTGAAAAAAATCAGTAATCCCTTTTTCATTTAATATCATCCTTTAATTAATCTGGTACGTATCGACGGGATTGCAGCTTCATTTTGTATCATTGCTTCCTCTCCATTTCTCTGTATACCTGTTTATCCCTTAATACACATTAATGGAAAAATCCCAACATCAAGAAGAAATCAGTTTAAGGAAATGAAATGAAGGCAAAGTATTTATCTATGTAACATATTTGTTTGATTAATTTGTCAAGATGAAAGGTTAAAGTATGCGCGAGAAGAGCCATTCCAAATGTGAAATGGGGGTGCATTAGTAATCGCTATAGTCGACATGATGTTGAAAGCAAGCATGCAAACGCACATGCATTGTGTCGTACAGATGCCGTATGTCATTTTGTGGGAGGGAGTTCCATGCCAGTTACACTTGCTCAGTAAAATAAACAAATATCTGTGCTGATAGTGGATGACACTGGATTTGTTGTCTAATCATGTCCCATAGATATTCGATGGGAGAAAGATAGGGTATCTCGCTCACTGGGTGGTAGCAGCGGTACTGGGACGAGCGTTATCCCGTTGGAAAATATCCCCTGAAATATTGTTCAAGAATGGCAGTACAACCGGTAGATTTACCAGTCAGATGTACAATCGTTTTGTCAAGATGTGTAGGGTACCAACGAGAGTGCTTCTCCTGTGATGAGAAACAGCTCCCCATATCATAACTCCTGGTGTAGATCCAATGTGTCTAAGCCGCAAACAGCTTCGTTCCAAGCTGGCTTTTTGCTAACAAACATATATCTATCACTGATGCCAAGACAGAAACGGCTGGCTATTATTTGAGAGCACCACAGATCAGATTAATCTGCCTTCTAATGAAACCTAGCTTGACGCCACCGAAGTCGCAGATGGCGGTGATTTGGAGTTAGTGGTTTGGTCTCTAAAGGGCTGCCCGAGGCCAGACGCCTTAAGTAATCAATTTGTCAAAGTTCGCTATGCCACTCTGTGGCCAGCAAAAAATCGAATGTTTTCTGCAGATGCAATGGGACACCCGCCAGACATGCTGCGAATATGGCAGTCTTCTCTTTGAGTGGTGGTACCTTCCCATGACTACTGCTGCCAAGACAAATACACAGTGGATACATCCCTGTCAAGACTTTCTACTATATCTGGAAAAGAAAATTCACCTTACACGGTCATTTTCAAACTCAGTAAGCTACTCATACTGCCTTCTTCGTCTCCTTAAAGGATTTCATCACTGAAATCTCGTTCACAACGCCCAGTCCGAAAGATAAATAAAGCATCCGAACTTTATATCACGTATTTAAAGCAAACGGGATTTGCATGGTTATAGTGGTGCTACTAGCGCCAAACTTTAGCATAGTGGCGCTATTAGCGTTCTAGCGTTCATGGTGCTTCTACGTTACTAGCGTTCATAGTGGCTCTACTAGCGTCGCTTAGAGCGAAACTTGAATAGACGTCATTTTTCAGATGAGCAAACATGCTTTCCAAATTTATTTTATATAACAAAACTCCTTCTTGGTGTTGTAATTTCATTTTACATCAGTATATACATAGTGAGAGAGAAAGAGAGAGAGATACAAATAATAGGTATACGCACCGTGTCCACAAAAAGCTTTAGCGGGCCTTTACTTTCACAAGCAAAGGTAGCACATATACTTCCAATTATTAACCCTTTAACTGTCAAGTTATTTTGATGATTGGGTACACAAATTGTCAAATTTTTTTATTGGAAAAACCAAATGTAGCCGAAATAAACATCTCCCGATATATATTCGGGTATGACAATACGATGCACTCAAAAAAAAAATTACCCCGAGAAATACTCGGGCGTGACATTTTCGAACACCAGTGCTGTGCCCGAGATAATCTCGGGCATGACAGTTAAAAGGTTAAAATGTTTTAAGTTACGGGAATATTCATGTTTGACATTTTATATATACCAAAAAAAAACTTGTTTTATAAAAATGATGAAATATAACTTTTCGTACGGTCCTCATGTTCATATATTTATATATAGAAAACTTTACACTCATTATAAAAAATAAAAAAGCAAAATGTTTGATTTCCATATAATGAAAATTCACCTAGATATACAATACTTGGAATATTTGATGTTATTTTAAACTTACCTTAACGAGGTTGTTGATAAATAATTTAGAATAATTCGAAACTGATTTTTCCTCCTTAAATGCTATTTAATGACATCCTTTGTGGTTTACTACTAACATTCTTAATTTATAATTTTGTTACAAACGGGATGCCAAAATTTATCAGTTTTCAACCCCTAAAAATACTTTGTTAATACTCTGATGAACTTTTAAATAATCAATAAAATAATAATCAGTGCTTTAAAATAATAATCAATGCTTTAAAATAATAATCAATGCTTTAAAATAATAATCAATGCTTTAAAATAATAATCAATAATCAAATAAATATTGCTTTAAAATAATAATAATCAAATAACCATACAAAAAATAATTTAAACTAGAAATATTTTAAATTTTTAATACATGCAAATAATGTTATTAGTTGGGTAATGTGCCAATACTAAAGTCTGCCAGTGTTTCCCAAAACACGAATTCTGTAAGATTCTGTGGAATAATATGTATTTTTGTGAAACATATGTATTGATCAACACTTTTTACCGCAATCTGCGCAGAAATGTTAGTTACTTCATCTGGTAATATCGGAAACTTCGTTTTCCAAACTTATATTTTTAGTTGGGTAGAAAAGCAAACATTTCGTTCTTCTGCTTGTGTACTGCACTGAATATGATTTCTAACTAATGAGTTTAAAATTTTCCTAAATATAAGTAAAGAAAGGGATAGGGTATGTATAAAACGTTAGATTTCGTAATGTTTACAGAAAGGATTTTTTTATTTTAAAAATGTCAAAACACGAATATTTGCTGCATTTAAAACGTTTTTGAAAGTATGTGTTTATGACCAGAGGTGATTGGTACTTTTCCGTTTTGTCGGCGCAAACGATAAAGTCGCTAATAATGGTACAACTGATGCCAAACGGAATATCTTCGCTGGTAATTTTTTACGCCTCATTTTCAAAACAAGTCGCAGCCATTTCTTACCAGATTGATTGTTTCTTTCAATACTGGCATACAATTACATAGAATATTTACAAAGATAATTGAATTTTATGCCCTAAGACCACTCGCGGCAATTGAGTCAATTAGGATGCAATCACACCGCTCACCCGAAGGCGAAAATATAGAAAAGGCAAAATCAAGGGTTAAATTCACAATTATATTGAGAATGCACTAGCGAAGTAAAGCACTACGGTTTTACATAATTTCTGAGTAAGCTATTCGTGCGAATTGAAATAATTCTTGCATTTAAACTTGTATTCCAAATTAAGATTTAACTTGAAATTAATATAGATAATTACTGAGAGAATTATATTTTTGTAGCGTAGTTTACGTGAGATGAGATCACTTAAGGTCACGTGATACGAACCGGCGAATCAGGATGTTGAACCATGATAGCATAGTAAATTCTTAAATTACAAATTTATTGTCTTTATTTGTTGACTTTTTACAAAATTATAAACTATATTAAAGTGTTTATGCCTTCAAAATAAAAAATTCTTAGAACTAACATTTGTTAACATTTTATATTTGTATTCTGTATGTTGTCGCCAACAAAGTCTGCTTGGCGAGATTTGCGCCGGCGAAACGGAAAAGTACCAATCATACATATACTGCAGATACATAGATCTTATGTTTCTGGATACTTTAACTTATTTGTATTTTCAATGAAAATACTAAAGGTGCTTACGCATTAACGCAACCTCATTGACGCAATTTGGCGATATTTTACAGATGAAAACGTAAAAGTTAGTTATCGGATGCACGTTTAGTGGTTTTCGCTCTTTTTTTAGAAAGATTCCCAAGCTATTGATATTTATCGTAAGTCGGTAAATGTTATTAACATAGGAAAACAAAACATACCTTAGCAATTTAAAACAGAAATTTGAATTAATTAAATAAGGATTACGTGATGCAGTAAAAAATAAAAACGCATTCTTCTTCAAAACTTCCTGTCATTTTTTTCTCGCTGTTCGTCTACCAAAGTACACAGTGATCTATTTTCGCTTAAGAAAATATCAGAGAATTGCTGGGACTCGGCTTCATGCAATCTTCGGCTACAGTGCCTATGAATGAAACATATTTCCTCCTTATTCTCTTTAGAAATTTTTAAGCCAAATTCTGTATTCCTGTAGAAGTTTTGCCGCAGTTTCCTCCGTTGCTGGCAAATTTCACAAGCTCACATCTTAAGACATATTTTAAGACTTTAATAAATACCGCGATTTGTTTATAAAAACCATCGAAACTTGGAATATAACAATAAATAAAGCATAAGAAAGTGGCGGCATTGCTTAACTGAAGGATCGTTATGAGCGGGATTATCGGAAGAATGGTTATGCGTGTGGTTGCCAGAGTTTGGCACCTCCTGAAAATTTGGCGATTTTTACTAAGGTGGTTGCGTTAATACGTAAGTACCATACTAAGCACATGAAAACTAAATTGAATCACTGAATCTTTCAATTTTTGGAAGGAATGTTACCCCATGTGTATGAATTTGTTTTCTAATATTTCTTCATAGTTTTGGAGTCACATCCGAAATGGTAGAACCGTTTTTAGAAGATTTTAAGCTAGAGGATGCTATAGCAGCAAAGAAAATCTTCATAGTCGACTTAGGAATCCTTAAAGGCATAAATTGTAAAGACGGTCGATTAGTAAGATATTTCTTGGTTCTTTAATTTTTAAATTGAAGTATGAACGTTATTATTTGTGTGATATTATGCAGTTGATATAAAATAATTTTATTCTTCTCTGTTGTTTAGTATTTAAGGAAATACACATGTGATATTTCTGATATTTATATATATTTTCTGATATTTATATAGTAGATGTAGAAAGTTGTTAAGTATAGATAATTGTGAACTATCAGATCCAAGTATTAGGTAATTTCTTGCATTTATCTATTCAAATGTCATCTTAAATGTATCTAACTGATACAAAATTTTCGTTCCTTATGAAAATAGCAAGAAATAAATCATAAAAATCTCAGCGTTTAATTTTTTTTCTCATTTTGTATAAGATTTTTACTAAGATTAATAAAAGAAGAGTTTAACAGAAATATACACATAATTTCCATGCATGTAAGACTAAACGCTGTTCAAAGCATTTATGAGAATAAATAAATGAAAACCAATAATATCCTTAAATGGGCTAATGAGTTTTTACTTCATAACGTTTTAATATATAAGCTTTAAGATTGTAATTTAAGGTCTCAACATATTTCAAAATGCAATCGAAAACGAAAGTAAAATTATGAAATAAAAAATGAAGCAACCGAGGTGATAAGAGTAACAGATCAAACTCTAAAATCCATCCTCGAAGCTCCTCTTTCAGCATCTTTCACTCTATAATCTAATTAGCATAAGGAATGATCAGAACGGTCTATTTAAAATACTTCTTGACGATTTGAAAAAAGAAAAAAAAAGTGTTACGCGAAAAATTACTCTGAGCATTGTGTAATTTAAATTCCTTTTCTAGCACTGTAAATTCTAAGCAATGTTTGAGATAATAATTGTACCTACAAAAGATTAAATGCTATGAGAAGCGTATCATGGTGGGACATTTTTATAATTCGCATGATTACGCTTTGGAATCCTGAAAATGCAACATTTTATAAATATTTAAAAAGGAAAAAAAAAAAAAAAAACATTTATCAAAATTTACGGAAAAGTAAATTCAGAAGCTTGTAACTCGACACATAAAATATATGAAATTTCTTTAACTTGGATGGTGAACCTTACGAATGCATTAATGTAACCTTACGAATATAAAATATCCTTTTCTAAACAATGTTTTCGTAGTAATTAAATGAGAACTCTTGCAAGTATTAACCACATACTTAACCATATACTGCAACATCTTTTAAAAATTTCGTGCTCTACAATAATGTTTACAGTATAATACCACAGCATTTAAAACAGTGTCCATTAAAAGTTAAAACAATATCACTTCAAAAGGTAAATTTAACAACGAAGTTAACTTAACGAAAGGAAAGTGCAGCATGTACGCAAATTTCGCGCACGCTTGCAGCCGCAATGGATAGTCTTGCAACGAGGTCCTCCAGTGAGTCAACGGGAGTCTCGTAAATGATGCACTTCAGATGGCCCCATAAAACATTCCAAGCTGGATAAATCTGGCGAACGGTCGAACGGGTCCACCACGGCCAATTCATCGGCCCGGAAATGTCCCATCCAAGTAATTACGGATCCGTACGTGGTTATGGGCTGGTGCACCATCATGCTGGAACCACATGCGATCCCGAACGACAGCCGGAACATCCTGCAGCAATTCCATTAGCACCTCTTGCAAAAAAATATGATAACATAAGCCACTGGCACGTGCAGGTAAGAGGTATGGGCCTATGAGGTAGTCGTTAACAATACCCGCCCACACATTCCCGGAGTAGCAGGTTTGGAATGCATGTGGACGTGTGCCGTGTGGCTTATGAGTTGCCGACAGGTGCATGTTGTGGCTATGGGAGATGTCATCCTGTGAGAAAGTTGCATCGTCCGTCAATAGCACATCCGATGGGAAATCCGCCTGCGCCGCACACTGCTACAAGAACCAATGACAGAAATGAACTCGAAGAGGATAATCTGTCTCTTGCAAGGCTTGGACTCTCTGCAAATGGTATGGGTGCAAACCATTTTCATGCAATACTCTCCAAACGAGGGAATGACTCAGCTGCAGACGACGTGCAATAGCTCTTGTACTTGTCTGAGGTGATTCATGCACAATGTTCAAGATGAATTCTTCAATGCGAGGTTGTCGTGTGCTTCTGCTTCCACTCCTAGTGCCAGAGGTGGCTTCAAATGACCCGTTTTCACGCAGAGACCGATGCAACCTTCCGAACATTGTGTGCTTCGGCATACGCCTATTCGGAAACCGTTCCTGGTACAACCGTAGCGCTGCTCTGCCGTTCCCATTAGCAGCACCATACATGAGATGCATGTCAGCTTTTTACCTGTGCGTAAACTCACCCATCACACTCGACATCAGAGTTACGAATGATCCTCTGATGCATCGGATCGTGGTTTGTCCGGCTCACTACCGCCCTCTACCGCTGCATTGCTAGCCAATCACAGCTGTAGTTCCTATTATTGTTAGTGTTCCCTTTTTTGAACATTTATTGTGAATACTGTATTGCTGCAAAGAAGCACTTTGCGTTGATTTTGTACATAAACACATTTTGTACATAAAATGCATGTTTTAGTACGCTCCACCACCCCTCCAAGTTTGTCCCATGATCTACGAAACACCCTGTATACACCATAATTGCCGATCAGTCAAACCCACTAAAGATTATTTAGTATCTTTGAATGTTCTGTTTCTAAGGAAATGCGTTTACGGTTTCTACGTTTTCGTGATTTTGCCATGGGGTGGAGTAAGCTTCAGCCAATTAGCCAAATGAGAAGTTAGATTCTCACGAAAAGCTTTTCAGGATGGTGTCGTTGCCTAACGCAGATATCTTTCATGGGTTCTAGCATAACTAAATATCGACTTAGACAAAGTTTGGAGAGCTGGATTTTAGAGGAAGTTTTTCTAAATATTAGAAGCACGTCTAACATTGTTTACTGTTTACTGGGATTTTGTTAGGTTGAATAAATATTCGCAGCATTTTATAATTATTAAATCGCGTTAATTATTTAATCTTCATTTATTTTGTTTGCTTAGACTTGTAAGTTTAAAATAAAAAATTCTCTTTATATTTTTATATTTTTCAATGCTAATTTTCTCATCGTGGTATTTTTCTTTGTAGCTATGCGCACCTTTTGCTCTGTTCTACCTCAACAGGCATAAAGAGCTGATGCCAATTGCAATTCAACTCTTACAAGAAAAAAGTCCAAACAATCCGGTAAGACATATGAAACTTCAAGCGATTAACACTAGAATTACCCACGATTAATTTGCACCTATTTAAACAAATGAGAAAATTTTAATGGATTGGTAATTCTAGTGTCAGAGGCCGTCATTGTTTCAATCAATATATTTGTGTTTTCAGTACCTTCTGGTGTTAATTTTGCTAATGTTTTTAGAAATATCATTTTTTCGTAAAAAATAAATACGAACCAGTTAATTATGTCAGGCTTTATTAACTTATTATCTCATTTTCTAAGAATAAATAGCCATGGTATTTACATATATTGGAAAGTTCGCCTTAAATTAAAAATGACATTTATACTATTTTTGTATATAAAAAGCATCGTCCTTTAAGGCGAATTGTTAACATGAGACATAGAATTACAAATTTTCCACATTTTGACACATCATGACTCTTCTACTTTAAAATATAGTACATTTTTACCCTGGTGATGTTTGAAAGCCTTCTCCATTGCAAGTTGTTGTTGTTATGACTAATCTCGCTTGCCTGATATCAAAACAAGCCCACGAAATGCATCGTGGCAAGGAGGCAAGATTGCACCTGCCGTTGGCCTTGGGTACCGTACAGGTAACAGTACGACTTTGCTCAGTTTCATCTTCAATTTTGATAGAGAGCACCCCGGGGGAACGGTTCCGAGGGTCTCCCACACCCTCTTCCCCTACCACTAACTTCTCGAGAGGACCTTCGGCTCGCCGTATATTTTGAGTGCCTCCATGCTGCACAAAGACTATACATTTACAAACATCAGTACCTTCTTCGGGATTCAAACGCTAGCCCTTCGATACGACAGAGTCGCTTACTACTATCCCGATTGTGCGGCTCAACTGCGAGTAAATAACGCAACTAAGGGTATCAAATTTCAACAAAATGCAGTGACTCCCGCGGTTTCAATCAAAACAGACTGAAAAGGAATCCTTTTATTTCAATGGCCGGTACTATTTTCTGAATCAGTTTCGTGGAACATTTAGTTGATGCAGGACCTTCTGAGTACTATACTTGCCCTCTAAGTAAAGTAACTCCAGGATTTTGATTGTGAGCAATTTTTCATAAATTGCCGGAAATGATCAACTATGCGGATTAAGCATCTTCAAAGGTTTTTTTATAATTATCCAAGTTATTTTATTATTTCAGTTTCTGTTGTAAATTTCTACGTTCATCTACTTCCACCAGAATGCAGAACGCAAATTAGTTAAAATATAAATCGAGTTTTTAAGTGCATCAGCGAGCACTTGGCAGCCTATTCTCGCCGTAAATCTGTTTCAGTTTTCGTGATATCACAATTTAATTTAGCGGCGCAAATTTCCGCTAGTCGATATATCTTCGCGAGCATGTATTCAAGGACGAGCCGAGGTTTAACTCGAGCATTTTAATTTGTAACTTAGCATTTGATTCCTTTTGAACTTGCGGTTTCGGTTACCCGAAAAACTTAGTTTCTGTTAAACTTTTAGTTTACATAATCATTATGTCGACGTGTTAATGATAGTTTTATTTTTATTTAAGGACGAGCCAAGATTTACCTCAAACATTTTAATTTGTGACTTTACATTTAATATCTTTTGAACTTATGGTTTCGGTTACCCGGCAAAACCTTAGTTTCTGTTAAACTTTTAGTTTACATAATAATCATCAGGTCGACGTGTGAATGATAGTTTTATTTTAAACTTTAGTTGTGATGCTTGTAGTCAGCTATCAGACGAGAGTGAAAGTCACACGCAGTCTTCTAAGAATACTGGGAGATGAATCGACACTTTTAAAGTGTTTAAGGTGACAATATAATAAAAATTTAAGTACTTTGATATTAGTTTAGACTAGAATATGTAATTTTAAATATATGAACACTTTAAGCTTATGTGAATGCAATATAGCTATTTATTCGCAAGAGCTTCTTTACAAAGAGATTTCGTTAGAACAGTTGAAGCTTTACGTAATTATATCTATGAACATGAGTATGTTGAATGTCAGAATAGTATGTAGATAATTCAGTGCTAGAGAATTCGCCGATAATTCGGTTGGTTTCGTTCTTGATCCAAGTTCGACTTTCAGCACAAGTTAACGAGGTAATATTTGAACAAATTTTTGAACATGTCCTCCAGTTTATTGGGGATACATTTAAAACTGTTACGCAGATGCGAAACCTTTTCCTGCCACTAATTAAAAGTGAAAATTCTTCAGCACAAAATAATAGTAAGGAGAACTATAAAAACGTTTATGCAATTGATACAAATACGATTATACATTTTCAGATTTAAAATGCAAAATATGACTAATGTGAGACGTATAATGTTTTCAAATTTAAAACAGCGTGGGTTTTAATGATACATTAATATAAGATATTTTACTTTGAATAAACAAAGTATTGCCGGAATAGCGATTTTTAGATTTTATGTTAGGTATTATGTATTGTTTGAGTATAAGATTTAATTTTACTAAATCTTCATATCTTTCTTCACATATGGTATCTTATTTTGTGCTCCTAGGTTTAAAATTTTTTCTATTTTTATTCGTATTGTTTTCATTAGCAATAGTTTTATTTCAAAGATAATGAAATTTCATAATTTTGAACTTGATGATCATAATTAAGTCGCGATACAAATTAATGTTTTGTACTTTACCAAATTAAGAAAAAACTGATAAGAATGCTTCATGAATTATTATCTCTCTGTTTTTATTGTCTCTTTCTATATTTTCTTTTTATTTCCTAGGTGTTTTTGCCTAATGATCCTCCACATACGTGGCTTATGGCAAAAATATTCTACAGCAACGCAGATGCTAGCTATCATCAGTCATGCACACATTTAGGTATAACTATTTATTCCTCATATGTATTGCCTTAAAATTAAGGTGTTGGCTTAAGAATAAATCCATAATTCCTATTATACATACTTAAACAACACTTTATGTCCAATATCAGAACAATACCATAAAGTTAAATCCAGTTGCTAGCATTAATATGCTTGGAAGGTTTAAAATTAGAATTTTTAGCCTGAAAGCGTAGATCAGTTAAATTTCTTCATCTACGTTTTAATGGTTTTTACCACAATCACGAGCATTTTAATTTGTAATGTACATGCATACATATACGTGTACAATATATGTAACTAGCTGAGAAAATATCTAATGCTCAGAATATACGAACTGCAGACTTTATACACAAAAGACTGAAATTCGAAAGTCAAATCAAAATTTCGAAAAATCAAATCACAATAATGAATTTCATCACATTGGTAAAGATAAATGCACAGAAGTCCAAGTTCAACCTACTTTCAAGAGACCAATATGATATGTGCATTCAAATAAAAAGAAGTTTTATAAAAATATTTTAGTGATATGTGTTAATATAGCAAACCAATATATTGTTCAAGCATAGGAGAAAATAAAGTCTTGGAGAAATATGAGTTTTCCACGTGTGATTCAAATTCCAAATTATGACTTTTTCTCAAAATTTGCAAACTGAACATTAGCCATTTTCTATCAAGGTACTTTCTACCACCGTACCTAGGTAAATACATGTATATATCCAAATATATCTATTAGTTTGACTGTTTAAATAATATTTAGATTTACAGAATATGTTTATGTATTTTTACTTATTTTCTTACGTAGATATGTAAAATACTTTAGCAATTCTGAAAGTAACTGTTTATGAGCGCATATATACGCGGGTTGGAACTTTAACAGGGGCAACCCAGATGTGTGCGCACCACAAAACGGAACCAGTTCTTCTGTTTATACCACATGTTAATGTTACAAACTATCTGTCTCACGATAGATGGATTACAATGTAACATTTTATGTGTAGGAATTTCAGTGTATGTTAATGCTCTAAAATGGTTGTAGCCACGGTATTTGGAAATAAGAACAGCGAAGTTGATGGTAAACCTCAAGGGCAGACTGGCATTTTTAGTGCGCAGTATTACTTTTCATTTTTGAAAACTATTGCAAAAGAAGCAGCAACAATTTCCGAAAATGAAATTAACCTATGACCACTATTGCAAAAGAAGCTGTTACATTTTCTGCAGAATTTTCCCAGCATTTTGTAACACAGGGCCTGGATTTATGTAGCGCAAACTCTTGCTGATTGCTTTGCTAAATTGTGTCAAGACTGCTCTTGTAACCGGATAGAATTAATAGTACGTGTAACCCTTGATAACCGTATTCTGTTAGTTTGGAAAAAAAACAATTTTTGATATAACTAATAATCCTTAGACTCTGTGAGTATAAGATTCTTAAGATGAGGGATCACTTCGAGGCATTCCACAGACTCTTTAGACAACACGCCGTTTCATTCGAACCAGCAGTAGAATAATCACAGCAACATACAGGGTGACCCAAAAGTAAGTACCTATTTTGTGAAATCAGACACTTTTTAAAAAAACTCAAGTCTTAATGTTTATCATGTTGAAAATGAACTAAATTTCATTAAATTATATTTTCGTATGTATCGGGTGTTACGAACTCAATAGAATTTTTATTTTGTTTTTATTCATTTGCAGAATTCTTAAATAATAAATTCAGAGTAACGAAACTTCTTCTTCACATCCCGTATTAGAGGGTCCCACCAGCAGCCGAGCGCTAACGTCTCTAAACACTGGTAGTTCGACCTTGGATAGAAACCGGCGAATGGGCTGTCTGCATGATTTCTTTTCCGTGTTAATTTCCCATTTGTAACGTAGATCCAGTTTCCCTTAAAGTATCCTCCACGAAGACATCACTCCTCCCAGGCAGATAGCTCTCGGGTTGCTTTTCCCTAATCAATTAACCTAACTTAACCATATCAGAGGAATAAAACTGAACGAAGTAAGAGAAAAATTTCAAAGAAAATTTAATCAACTTTAACCTAGAGACACAACGATTCGAACTACTGAAAAATTGAAAAGAACTGGATCCGTATGTAACAAGATAAGAAAAGGATGGTCAAGGATAATAATAAAACTAATAATAAATAATAAAACTGAACAAATTCTACAATTGAACCAATCACTTCGGTTAGGAAGGTGATGCTTTTGACTCAAAATGCTTAAGACAACAGTTCTCAGTCTTGCGTTCAACGCTTATAAAAAAAGATTTATCACATTTAGTTACTACATTCTATTCATGCAGAAGGTTATCCAAAGTTGCGCATAATTTGTTGAACAAATGGAAATTAAAAACCTGTTAGGTAACATCAGCTTTTGGAACATCCTGTACATTCAAAAATAATATTTTTAATACACTTTTAGCACATTCTAAACATGTTAAACATGAATAAACTTGAGTTTTTAGGAAGCTTCCCGATTTCACAAAAATTTTAGGTGCTTACTTTTAGGATACCCTGTATATAGTGGAGCTTCCATACCGTTAGCAAAGAAGCATAAATAAACTAACAATAACGTATAAAGACAATTAACGTTTCACAGAAGTATCTCTTTTGTGTGATTCGCAAATAAACAGTTTGCAACTATTATAGTTCTAACCCATATGTATTACATATGTATGTGCTCGTATATATACACACACACTGTGTCCCCACAAGTCCTTACGCAGTGTTTCTTTTTGCAATCGTTGATCGTAAGCATATACTTTCAGATACAAAAATGTTTTAAATGACGAAGAGATTCATGTTTTGTCATCCCTAAATTTTCAAAATTTAATTTTAATAAAAGTTATAAAATTTAACTTTTATACGGACTTCTGTTCCATATTTAAGAACATTTTATACTTATTATCGGAAAAAAAAAGAAAAAGATTGATTCACATAGGTCAAAAATTGATCGGATTGTTTAACTTCAAAATTTAGAATATTTGACACCAACTTGCTTTGAAGGGCCGGTTAATAAATAAATTAGAATTATAAGGTATTTCTTCCGCCTTCCTAGCGTACTTTCGTGGTGTAGTGGTTTTGCACGCTAGGCCGGTATTCCAGAGGTCTGTGGTTCGATTCCCGGCGAAGGTGATTGATCATTTTAAATCTTGTTTGCTTCCAAAAAATACCTAATGTCTCTAAAGTGGCGCCCGAACTAAAAGGGTGTTGGATGATGATTCTCCTTACACAGGATTTGGCGATTAGGTCCCCTAAAAACCCCAGTCGCCCTTTAAAAAGGGAGAGTATATAAGGTATTTCTCTCGACTTCCTAGCGTGCCTTCGTGGTGTAGTGGTTCTGCACGCTGGGTCGGTATTCCAGAGTCCGTGGTTCGATTCCCGGCGAAGGCATTTGCTAATTTTTCATCTCTTCTGCTCCTAAAAAATACCTAATGTCTTCACAGAATAATTCGAGATTGGTATTTTCCTTTTCAGTGTCGTTTGGTGATATTCTTTTGTGGTTTACTTAGGTCCCAATCACATTATGTTTCGGCTACGCGAGACTTGACGTCGAAAGGGACAACTCTCAGAACCCGCACAATTCCAGGAAACCCACGTAGCTAGGTTACCATTTTTACTTACTACAATGACTTGAACGCCAAACAGTAATCGATTATCTCTCAGACTGGGATGACGTGATGCTTCAGAAGCAGAACTTTCGTCTGATTAGTTGTCTCTACACGGGACAGAGGTTCAGCCGAGACATTTTCGGTGAGGTTTGAAAAAAAATCCCACGTAGCCGTAACATTGTTTCCGTAGCTTGGCGGGACTTCGCTTCAGGCGGGGGCTCTTTTTTTCTAGGAATCCTCCCGTTTAATCCAGTGCTACCAGAATCGTATATCTCAGAAAAGTCCCGTCTATCAGGGACTGTGTGATAACCTCTTTAGTGTGCAATATTCCTTAAATACAGCTGGTAGGCGGAAAGAATTTTCCCACAATTAATTTATAAGTTATAAAGCTAAAAATATGCTATCAATATTCTCATGAAATTTAATTGCCTTGAAGTTGTTATGAAATAATCATACAAAAAATTTATTGAAGTAGACATATTTTAAAAACTTAATTGGTACAACTATTGCTATGAACTATTGCTACGTTCATGTGCGAATACTAAAGCTTACCGGTGTTTCCCTACAACACGAATTTCATGATTCTCTGTAGATAAGATCTCTTTAAGGGGGTATAAGGTATTCCTCCCGCCCTTTTAGCATCCCTTCTTAGTGCAGTGGTCAGTACACTCAGCGTGTATTCGAGAGGTCAGAGGTTCGAGTCCCGGTGAAGGCACTGTTCCTTTTTCATCTCTCCTGCTTCCAAACAAATCCTAGTGTCTCTACGGGGGTGGGGAGTTGTATTGATCAATATATTTCACGATAATCCACACAGAAATGCTTAATTAATTTGTTAACACCGGCGAACTTTTTTTTAAATCGTATTTTATTCTTAGTTACGGACAAATGCAAGCATTTTATTCTTCAATTTTCGTACGATCCCTGAATATGATCAACAAATTTAAGGTGTAACATCTGTGTCAAGTACGAGAACAAACTTGTTACGTTTTATTTGTTACATGAATATAAAATTTTCTTAAAGAAACCAGGGCAAAGTATAAAAAGTTAGATTTCATATATTTACAAAATTGACTTTAAAAAAAAAAAAAATCCACCAAAATGGGAATCTTTGGCGTTAGATTAGATTGTGAAAAGGCTGCGTATGGACTATGTGGAAACGGTATATATGTATACGCTATAAGGCAGTGTTTCTCAGCTGGATTTTATTCCAAAGACCGGTAAAATATTTCGGTACGTTCTCGCGGACCAGTAAGTTTAATAATTCGGCCCACTAGCGCAATTTTTGGACAGATAGCTTGATATTTCGGGGATCGGCAAATATTTTTTGCGGACCGGCGGTTGAGAAATATAGAGTATATAAGCTAAAATAACTATTAAATAAAATAATTACAAACCATTCCGTGAAATAAAGGGCGTACTAAAATGTGCAGTAAATTTAATAGAAATGATACAAAAAGGGCAGAAATGTTATAACCTTTCTAGGGAAGCTAGAATTTGATACACTAAAGTAAGAGAGGAAAAAAAAAATAAAACAGTAACTAGATACAGCAAAGTGTAAAAGCACAGAATAAACAAAAGAATTCAAAAAAATGAAACGAACTATTACCTACGGCGTCATATCGCTTTAGGTGGAGGGCGATTGCATTATCTGGCTCTGTCTATCAAATTCTGTCTGTTCTGAAAACATTGTTTTACCTGTCCAACCTATATAACGTAAGAAAAGTAAAGTTTTCTGTTCAAAAATTCAATAGTAAGTTTCCAGTGATTAAGCAGGAAACAAGGTCCGCACAACTCGCTTTGGCTGTTTTGACAATGTTATCTCTCTATTTGTGCGTCTATATGTGTGTCACTATCTTTTCGTCCATGGTAACTCTTGTATAAAACTACCAAAATTTTCTGTTTTGCGTATTTAAGCTTTCTACACTCATATAAAGAGCTGATTAGATTTAGGGTAGAAATGGGCAACCGGAAGTGGTACTTTACTTGAAGCCCATAATAGATTTAATGAAAACATATATCAAAATATAATCCAAAACTTTTCAATTTCAGTATTTAAGGACTTTTGTGCATTCAATGGGAACAACATAATTAGATTTTGCCTAAAATTAATTAGCCGGATGTGATACTTTACTTGAGAACAGACTTTCGTTAAAAAGCATATTATGAGTTAAAATACATATTAGACTTCCGTTAAAAAACATATATACAAAACTTCTCATGTATGGAATTTTAAATACGTACGCGATTAAGAACAACATATTACATTAAATACCTTTTGGTATTACACAAAATGCAACGAGAATAAACTGATTATGAAGAAGCAGTTAAATGTATTAGCTTCAATCCTCAGTTATGTGTTCGTTTCAATTTTGTGTCGATTTTGTGTTTTTTAAGTAAAAGGATGTTGCCAACGAATGTTACTGTTATGTAGTATTATTTTTAAAGGAATAATATAGCAAATATAAATAATATAGCGGATATATAAGTAGGGCAGCAGTTAACACTCAACTGGGAATTCTAAAGATACTGCGATTTTAAAGATTTTGTGCTTTTGTTGCTAAATTTTCGTGAGGCTTAAGTGCTAAAAAAGTTATGCTAAAAAAGCTAAAATAACAAATAAAAATGTTGGTAATCTTATTAAGAAAAGGGAACGCTAATAATGTAAACTGAGAAATGACTGAAAAAGAAATGTATGGCAACGCATAACACCCTATCGGGAATTCTAAAGATGTGCTGCTTTTAAAACCTTTGTGATTTAGTGATTGATTTCTGAATCCAAAACACTCCGATGACTAGAGGATACGCTACGATCGATGCAATATTTTCAAATTAAGCATGAGAAAGAATGTGTACATGAGCATATATAGTTATCATTATCCATTGTATGTTGGAATAGAATAGTAAAAAATGTGTAGTTTTTAACACAATGAGCCATAGAAATTTATAAATTAGATTTATTTACCAAACGATCAACCGGAAGTGGGAGGCCATGTGCTAAAAACATCACTTTTTTGTATTATATGTAAGATATACGATAGCTGCTTTAAAAATAATTGGCGACCTCAAAATTAATGATTCTATATTTGGTACTCTCGCTCTAAATTCAACTGTTCTCCCAAATTCGAGATCCTTCCATGATTATATAATAACATCAAATTAACCAATCATAGCTTGTCTCTGCAATTACATCACACTTACTATAAATACTCTCTTGGCACAATAAACTACGTCATTCTTCCATTCCTTTCCTTAGCTTCTGCCATTGCTAACATATTTTCTATGCTTGTCCGTCTAAAATGATGTCGCCACCGTTAACCAGCGTATATATGAAATTATCGTAATTACAGAGTGTATGATTATAGAGTTATATTGTCTACGAGGAATCATTCTAGTGTGCTTGAAATAAAGATGATAATTGGCTGAACTTGGTTTCGTATCAACTTCTTCCTCACGACTGCAAGCTGATGCCTCCTACGCAGTAAATTATGGTATATATATATATATATATATATATATATGCATACACACGCATACAGCATGTCCACAAAAGTGCTTACCGAGCCTTCATTTTCGTAAAAATAGAAATATAGACTTTGTTGATATAGTTCGTAGATACTTCGGATTGCAAAATTCTTTTAAATGACGCAAAGATTCATGATTCTCCATTTTTAAACTTAAATAAATCAGGATTTCCTGACTTTATGAACACCCTATGTAATCATATACATAATAATTAATATTAGTTATGCTTTACATGTGATGGAGTCATCCAAGAGTATTTCAGCAGTTAATAGTTGCTGTGTTCCTAATTTGTTTTTCAGCCTTATTAGTTGCATATTATTTAACTTTCCATCCGCATCTCTGATTTCTAAGTAAAAGAATGTCAATACTTTTTACTCTAGAACTTAAATATTTTGCATATTATAATACTGATAACAGAAAACTTGAAAACACTGAACACACTCTTCACATTTTAAAATTTTAATTAATATCCTCATAAAACAAAAATTGTTTAATTAATAATATTATTTATTAAATTTTGTTCACAAATATCTTATCCGGCTTTATTTCCGCAATTGCTGGTGGTATACATATACTCCTATCACAAAAATATCATGAATAACGCAAATATCCATACTTTAGCAATTTAAATTTTAAAAATAATAAGAGTAGTTTTGGAAAAATTGCGAAATCTTAAATCTTTACGCGTTCCTCCGGTCTCTAAACTTACATTTAGGAAAATTTTGTACTCGTTATGAAAAATAAAATACAAAACTTTTTGACTACCATATAACAAAATCCCACCAGCGGCCGAACGGAAAATCGCTGAATACTCGTAGTTTGGTCTGGGTTTCGAATCCCGTTGAACAGGTTGATTGCATTGGCGTTTTCGTGATTTTCCCCAATTGTAGCATGTATACAAGCCCTTAGAAAATCCCTTAGAAATCACTTAAAATTTTCCCTTAGAAAATCCTCCACGAAGGAATCCCTAATCTTGACATAATCAAATAAACACAGTCAAAACACGTATAACAGAAACTGAATTGTATGATGTATGTAAATATCTTTGAATTTTAACATTTCTACACAGAGGAATTAAAACTCATTTGTGTTTTCCAGTCGCACAGGTTATTTCTTATAAATTTGCATGGTGGTGCTGTGGTGGTGGTGTATTGAGAATACGTCAAAGCCGATTAGGGCTATCTGCCGAAGGGGAGGGATGCCTTCGTGGAGGACTTTCTAAGAAAAACTGGCTCGTATACACGTTACACATGGGGAAAACCACGGAAACGCCCATGTAGCCAGCCCTTTCGCGGGATTCGAACCTCGGACCGAACTACCAGTTTTCAGTGATTTTACCGCTCGGCCGCTGGTGGGCCTCTTATAAATTTGCATTCCGCATTGTATTTACGTGGTTGTTTTTTCACATTATCTTGGTATATTTCATAATTTGTAAGCGATTGTTCAAGTAATTCCCTCGTCACCTTTAATTAATGCTATGTGGCTTTCTGTTTCGCATATTTGGCAATGAAAAAAATTTTCATCAATGACCCTTCTTTTCTGACTCAGCCAGGATAAAATTAAATTTCATATGTTTTTACTAAAAGGTATCGCGTGACCAAAATTATCGTATTATGGAAGCCTGTTTTCTTGAATTCATTTCTCAGTCTGCAAGCATGGACCCAGGACCAACCGTTAGTGCATGCAATCTTTCTAAAACACACTGCATACTTAAAGTGTCAATTTTATTTATCTTTTAACTAATTTGCATTTAACAGCCAAAGAAAATACAAATTAAAATTGTTTCCTTTAGTTAATGTGTTGTATTTATTTTAGCCATTTGTTTTATTATTTAGGTTTCACTCATTTATTAATGGAAGGCGTTGTGATATGTACGCACAGGAATTTGTCCCCATCACATCCCCTGTATAAACTCTTAGCACCACATTTCCTTTTCCTCTTGGCTATCAATTCGTAAGTATAAAAATATATTATTCAAAATCTAATTTAAAAACACTTAATCTTAGTTCATGTGCTAACATCGCATTATAATCTTGCAAGTGACACATTATGAGCATTCATTGTCCGAGTTAAACACTACACAATTTCTTATCTAAATCCTTTTAAGTCCTTAAAATGGGAACATCCACTAAAGTAACTTAAAAGTATGATTATATTTTCATTAACTTAATTATTTAAACAAAACAATCTGCTTCCAGATGCCGTATTAATAGAATATGAAACAGATAACTAAACGACAGTTACTGTCCTGTCTAGACATCTGGAATGAATGAAAACGCTGGAAAATACATTAATTTGTTTAATTATCCAATTTTTGAGGAGCAGGACCATCTACTTTGTCTTTTAACTAAAATGATTAAACTTTTAAGAAACTGCCACTGCGCTATTTGAATGCTGACTTATCATACTTTGCATGCTGCATATTTAAGGAATGGAAATGTTAGTTTAAACTGTTCAGAAATATAATAAATCATTTAAAATATATAATGTGAAAAATGACATCAATTAAATTAAGCACTGAAATAGGAACATTTGCTTCAGAAATATATGAAATTCCGTTTACCACGTAGAAAAAGCTTTGCTGTTTTGTATAGCAGTTGCACATATGTTAAGCTGATACCGAAATTAAAATGGTTTGATGGTCGGGAATATTTGTATTTGGTGGTCTCGGTTGGGTAAGAGACTGTGTCGGACTTCTTAGAGAAGACTATTAATAGTTATTTCTACCTATATTTAATACATGTTCTCAGAAATTATTATTAAAACAATTATTAAAAGTTATACGCTTTAAAGTTACATGGGATAATTTCCAAATTGTTAAGTTAATACCTTATTTTCTTTTATTCTCTTTAGGCGGGGTCTGGACAAACTTATTTCACCAGGTGGTTGGGTGGATAAAACTATGACCCTTGGCCGAAAAGGAATGTTTGAACTCATCAAAAAAGGGTAAGGTTCCGTAATGTATGGTATGTAAACTGCTTACATATATACACAAACAGTATACTTACACTGTTTACAATAAAAATGCAGCATCATGAAAACAAGTAATATAAAAAAAATTTTTTTTTACGTCTATTCCTACTTAGGTCAACAAAGAAAAATTTTTTAAATACAAAAAAAAAATTTTTTAAATACAAATAAATAAATAAATAAATAAATTTAAATAAAAAAAAATTTAATTACAAATTTAGCAAATTTTTAATATGGGAAAAACTGTATTAACATCAAGTGTCATCCACTACAAGTTTAAAAAAATGTATTTAAACTTGAGTGGACGAATAAAAAGTATTTTATTAACGACTGAAAATTTGAGCAAATATAGGGAGAGTGTGAGCTAATAGTAGGAATTTAAAAAAGCATCCCGCGGGCTTGAATTTTGCACCAAGCGTAGACCTCGATATGATATGCAAATGATTAGCATGGAAGAGCAATGCAGATCTTCTCCTCTAGTAACGCCCGCTAGAAGTACTATCAAAGGCCAGAAGAGTAAGCTATTTCGAGAAGTCGGTATAAGTGTTCAAAACTGACTCCGTTGATATTTAAATATTTATTTATTCGCCAGTTAAAAATATCTAAGTACAGGAAAGAAACGTATCATGGTGATACAAACTCAAAGATCAAACATATAATTATTGTTGTTCCGGGCTTATCGTTACTATGGCAACTCGTTACTATGCGATAAATTTAATTGTTGCCACACTTTTTTTAAGTACTGTGTTTATGTGTTTTCTTCAAGCAAGTTTTTGAGATTGAATGAGGAAGAATCATGGCTCACGGAAACTACTTATAGTCTTTCCAAGAAAAGGGCTTGTATTTGAGACACACCGACCGACGGGAGCAATTGCACCACCACCGAACGAAAGGACAAGCATGTTATGCCCATGATCCTATTGTAACATAAAGATCCCTAGATTAAGAATTAGGATCTGTTGCATAACAGGCTGTGTCTGCACTTGCCATTCCACATTATTCGCAGAGGAATGTGAGGAAGCGTGGACTTACGTACTCCAAGCACATATCCAAAGTCTCTTTCTTTCTGTCCGGAGCTGTTCGCAGTAATTATTGCCAGCAGTGGCGACTATATAAAACTTGCGGAATACTTCGTGTTCCGCAAGTTGAATGAGGCTTTAATTTTGATTAGATCACCCTTGTACTATATGTTATTTATTCAGTAGATCATAACGTTGATATTATGTTCTGCATGTTGCACCATTATGAATGGCCAGCAATGAACTATACTCAAATATATAACGCTGCAAACCCTGTGAACAAAACCCCGAATAGTTAAGGAACTAGCAGAAAAATAAAGGAGAATATATTTTCGGTTGAAGAAGAACTTTAACTTAATTTTTAAAAATAAAAGGAAGTATTAAAAAAAACGCGTTATTTATGGGATGAACCAATAATTTGCTAAAATTTCCAAGCCTTGTCTCTCCCATGTTGTTTTTCTTAATTTTTTTCTTTTTTTCTTGAAATATAATCGAAAATTCTTCAATATATCGAGAAGTTAAAAGTAAGTAATGTAGATGTATGAAGTTTTATTACATAAGTGAATTATTTAGAACGTTATCTGAATATTTATTTTCCGGAAGGTACTCTTTTGAACTCCAAGGCAAAAAGAAAAAAAAAAAGATTCACGTAGAAATTTTTGGAGATTAACCTCTTTCCAAAAGTGAATATTTAGCGTTAAAATTAAGAAAAATTATATAACTACTTAATGTAGAATTTAAAACTACTGGCAAGAAAAAAGAAAGAAAAATATACGACCTCTGAATGATTCTAGCACAGAGTTTCTTAAACTGTCGGTCGCGACCCCCATGGGGGTCGCGGGACCTGCAGCAGGGGTCACCAAAAATTTTAGCAGTTTTAATATTTCTGGGATTTGCGCAATGTTTATGGGGTTCCACAAAATTTTCATAATTATTATGTGGTCCTGGGGTCGCGAAAAAATCTCAGGGATAAAAAGGGGTCGCGACTGAAAAAAGTTTAAGAAGCCCTGCTCTAGCTGATAAAAATATTACTAAATAAAAATCTAGATAATATGACTAACTAATTTTTAGTCACTAGATAAATTTCTTTAGAACAATACCTAAAACAATTAGAGAACCTTATAAATAACTTAAAATCACAAGCTGTATAAAAACTAGATAACGCAAATGTCTATGTCTCCAAAGTCACAAAGATTGTGCGTAAAAATGTACACTCGTGTGCAAAATTAGAAGAATTTGCCCATTATGTCGAATTTGTGAAAAACTAATGGGCAGATGGTTAATACAATTTGATTTCGATATATATATTTATAAAAGAGAATGAGATGTACTGTTCAAAAGTCATTTTAGGTATGCATGATTATCAGTAAAGCACATAGTCCTGGAATGTCCAAAACCCATGTTGTGATATCGAATAAGTCTAATATAAAGTATAGCCCACTTTCACAGCCAGTCGGGTCGCGCAGCATTACGGCAGACTGGGCAGGAGGTAGTTGATGTGTACCTGTGGCAGTCGATCCCACTACTGCAGCAAGGCATTTTTCAACTCAGATGTGGTTCTAGGAGAGGGGTGGTGAGATGAAATTACCTTCCCAAGAGCATCCCATATATGCTGTATAGAGTTAAGGTCAGGAGAACTGGCTGGCCAACCATGTGGCGAATATCCTTACTTCCCGGATAATCGTTGACCAGCTGAACCCTATATGGGCGGCCGTTGTCTTCCATTAACAGAAACCCAGTATCAACTGCGCCCCTGAAAATTCGAACATAGGGCTCTAAGATCTCTTCTTCATAGCAGGCAGGCAGACTTTGTCAAACCAATGCAGGGGTGTGCTGCTGTCCAACAAAATGCAGGGGTGTGTGGCTGCCCAAATCATTAAACCTCCACCACCGTAATGATCCTTTTCCTTCATGAGGGAAGGGATGGTATCGGGTTTCAGGCACTCTCAGGTACGGGTAAGCCAAACATATGAGTGCAGGCTGAATCTCGACTAATCTGTAAGAAGCACGGTGCTCCACTGAAATCTGGTCCGAGGCACATGTTGCTTGCGCGATGCTAAACGCACTCTCTTGTGTGCTGCAGTGAGGGGGACGCAAAATGCGTGTCTTCTGGCATACAGCGTTACCTCATGAAGCCTTCGGCCAACTGTAGACCGTGAAACTCGGGTTCCAGTGGCAGCATACAGCTCAGGTGAGAGTAGTGAAGCTGTAGTAGCCCTGTGTCACAAAGCTGAAAATGCCGAATAACGATCCTCATTCTTCGTTGTGAATCTTGGTCGGTCTTGCGCTGGTTTTCTCGATATGGATCTGTTTTTCTGAAACTGTTTCCACAAATTGCAGATGATAGTGAGCGTTTCCTTGAACTCTGTAGCTACCTGCGTTTGTGATTGGCCTACTACCAGTATACAGACAATTTTCATTCCGTCATCTACGTGGTTATTCGTATTAGCTGATACCTTATAAAATTTACACATTACTTGCGAGAAAAACGCGCGTTAGAATAAAAGCGTACGATGAATGCGGATTATCATATCATATTATCGCGTCTGCGGATTATCATATTCCAGTTTGCGTTGGTCGAAATCCGAGCACTTCAATGTGAATATAGAACCAATGGCCCCACGAAGGATGAATTGAACGACATATAAACGTAGGCTCACAACGATTTCGACGCACCAGCCCCACAATGAAGGCAAATACATTGCACGAATGGCCTGTACGAACTGTACAGTTCACGTCACTCGCCCTAACATATAGCATACGGTATGAGGTCCAGTAAAAATCTGTCTGCATGTACTGTGAAACGTCATCTTGAAGATTGCAAGGTATTTCTCCCGCCTTCTTAGAATGCCTTCGTGGTGTAGTGATCAGCACACTTGGCGCGTATTCGAGCGGTCCGTGGTTCGAGGCCCGGCGAGGGCATTGCTCATTTCTTCAGTTTCCTGAAATTTAAAAATTCTAAGTTACTCTACAGTGGTGCCCGAAATAAAAAAGGTAGTGGACGATGATTCTCCATCACCAAGATTTGGCGATTGTTTCCCCAAGTCGCCCTTTAAAAGGGGGCATTATATAAGGTATTTCTCCCGCCTTCGTAGTGTAGTTGTCGGCACACTCGGCGCGTATCCGAGAGGTCCGTGGTTCCAGTCCCGGCTAGAGTATTGCTCATTTTTCATCTCTCCAGCTTTAGAAAAACCTAATGTTTCTACAAGATAAAGGACTATTCGTCCGGTGACAGTCCGGTGTCAATCTTTAATGGAATAGTATAGGCGACTGCTACTACAACGGTGCTTTGAAAAACATGTATAGAAGCATGACTTCCGTTTTCTCAGATCAATCTCATTGCAATCTGCATGAAACATAGCAATAATCGTGTATGCATATGACGTCACCGTAGAAAGGGTTTATTGCAATCTTTTTTTACGTATCTCCATATACCGGCCCGGCACCAGGAATTGTGGTATGGGGTGCAACTGGATGGATGTCCTGCTCGGGTGTAGAATGCATATCTGGCACTCTGACCAGCTAGTGTTGCATTACAGACGTAATAAGGCCGGTGCCTCCAACAGGAAAATACGTCACTGTATTTCGCACTGAACTTCCACTACATCCCCGACTTAAGCAGGTTACGAATCTGCTTTGGCCAGCACGTTCACTATTTGGTCTCCTCCATCTGCAACAGGTAAACTCTGGAAACATATTATAGCTGCCTGGAGTGCAGTATCTCAGACTGCCGTTCAAAACCTCTTCGATTGTATGTCTTTTCATGTATGTTTCCTGTTGCAATTTTAATAGACAGCAATATATTGTTACGAAACGTATGGGTACGGTAAGATAACTTTCCCGCAAAGCAGGTTTAGGGTTGCCAGAAAATGACAAGGGAAGGCAGGGTTACCACATTTGGCGACGTGCCATGGACGGATGGGGAACCTTCTGGAACGAATTCTTACCGGATTAGCCCAGAATGTTTTCGAACAAAAGGCAAAAGCTATATAAACCCTGCTGGCACGCGGAGAGTCAGTTAGTGATTCGTCTAAAGAGCTGATAGTCAGTTATTGAGCGAGTGTCTCGAAGTTTAGCTCCGAGTTGGTCGTCGAGTGCACCGAGAGAGTCTTTTAGTGTATCGCGAGTTAGTGCATCGTCGAGTTTTGTCTTAGAGTGTGCTGAGTCGAGAGCTGTACTCTTGTATATCGTCGAATGCATCGCGGGTTGTAGCGTGGAGAACTTCGAGAGTACGTGGAGTTCCGATAACAACCGAGGAGAGTCGGGAGCTGTAATCCGGTGCTTTGCCGTGAAGCTGTCTTCACCGTTATAGCCTGATTTCCTGAAGGCTGTGTCGCTGATTGTTACAGCTTGTCTATAGTAGCTCTTCGACGACTTTAAACGTGATTTGGAGCTGTCCTGATTAATATTGGCTAAATAAAGTGTGTTTCGATACTTCATCAAGTGTCGTCGTTATTCACTCCAAATCTACAAACCCCGTACGAACGTGAAGGAAGAAAATAACGCAACAATGTACATCGAATATACATTGGATCACAGTGATCTTTAAAAACTGATCTTCTTAAGAGTACGAACAACTTTACGTTGGGTTATCCTTGTGAACTTTCCTATTTCGGCGATGAATGAGTGATTTTGCGTAAAGATGGCGGCAATTTATGGCGGTGCACTGTTACGAAGTCTTCTCGTGACATTTCTGAGATAAAACACGGTACCAAACTTCATTTAATGTTATGAATCGAAGTTTAATTAGCTAATGGAACTTAACTTTTTTATGTCATTACATGAAGACGTCTTTTGTCGGTTTTCGTAACTGTTTTGAATTGCTGTGAGGCAGAATGTTTCCGAACATGCTTTAAAATTTATGATTCGGACAAAAATCGCTATAATAATAAAATAATTATGTAGAAGTGCGTGAAATATTAAATAATGTTCTTATTTTGTATTTTCAGAATATCTGAGTGGAAGCTGAATGTCCATGGTATAGTGCCAAATGAAATAAAATCTCGTGGGGTAAGATAACATCACTTTTTTTTTTTAATTTAGCAACTTAAAACGGCTAGATTCCTATATTTATAGATTATTAAACTTATTCCAGACATGAGATAATAAGTGCAACATTCTACACTATGAACACTGCCAAAAGATTGCTTGTGGCTTACGGTAGGAAATAGGTATTCAAATCTACATGATTTAAGATTTTTTACTTGGAAGATCATTGCTATTGCTTTATTCATTAATAAATTTTATACTATCGCCTTAAGGAATTACTTTTTTTCCTGAAATGTAATGTACTTTCATCACTCTTTACCAGATTTTCATGTCGAGATTTTCAGTCATTCTATATGAATATGGTAATTTCAGTGCGGTTAAAAGATATGGAGATATTCAATAACACTTCTTGAATACTTGCCCTAAATTCCGTTAAAATACAACATATGATAGATATAAGAAAGAGGCGAAAATTGGAATTTTAAAACGTGTTCAACTGACTATAACGTATCATTGTTTAACAGCTGAACTATTTCTGTTTCAGGTACAAAGTGATGTGTTACCTCACTATCCTTACAGAGATGATGCCATGTTGATATACCTAACCATACGAAAATACGTCTCTAAGATCGTTCATCGGTTTTACGGTAAGTTAAGATCCATGTTATACGCGCTCCATTTTCGCTGAAAGTGAAAGATTATTATTATTATTATTATTATTATTATTATTTGCTTTGAGGTCTACTCTTTAATTTTAAAAACTCGGATATGAGAAATATTAGGTGATTAAAAAAAATAAAAATAAAAATTTGGTTGCAGTAATGTTAAAATATACGCCGATTTAACCTTGATTACAGAGCAAAGATGGTCAAATTTCAGATATAAAAAAGTAAACATTTGTCCAATGAGCTATATTGATACGTATTCTTGTCTTTTTAAACTAAAGGTAACAAAATTGCTCTTACTCTAAGCAACCGTTTCGCTCAAGAAACTTCTATAAAGCTAGATTCGACGCGTTGTATTTACTATTAAAAAAAATCCTCTCTTATCTGAAGTCCTTGACGAAGCATCATCTATTGTTTTAAAGCTTAATCAACAGTTTCATCATTTTCTGCCCATAGACAAACAAAGGCGAAAAAAATTGGCTTAAGTTTGCTATTGAATTTATTCGCACTATTTGGAATTCAATTGACTCCACAGGGACGAATAAAAAATGTTCTGGTCTTCGGCTGTTATGCGCTTAGACCTTATAAGGTATTTTCGCTCTCCTCTCCGTATGTCTTCGTGGTGTAAATGGAGGTCCCATAATCGGAAGGGCTGGAGTTCGAATCCCGGCGAGGGCATTGCCCATTTTCCATGTTTCCTGCATCAATAAAACCTAACGATTCTACAGTGACGCCTGAACAAAAAGGTGGTGGGTGATTAATCCTTACCACCAGGATTTGGCTACTGGAACACAGTCTCCCTTTAAATAGGGGAATACATAATGTATTTTCTCCCTCCTTTTCCGGGTATCTTCATGGTGTAATTGGAAGCACGTCCGACACGTAATCGGGAGATGCGGAGTTTGAATCTCATTGTACATTGAGGGAACTGCACATTTTCCATGTTTCCTGCATCAATATAACCTAATGACTTACCAGACTCTATGGCCGTTTGTTGTAATAATAATTATTAATACTGCTACCATACTCCCCAGTTACTTCAGTACCTTTCCTACCGCACTCTTCAGTTAAATGCTTCTCGATATACCGCAGTTTCGGATAATAAATATCAGTTACCTAAAACCATGTGTAAATAGCGCCGTTCTGAATAACAGACCTAACAATAAAACAGTTATTTTCATATGTCAAAGTTTTTCCTTCACCTTGATACAAATGCTTGACACTTAAAAAAAAGATTTCATTTACATTATGTAGTTACCCGTAATCAAAATGTTAATTTTACAGAAACAAAAATAAGCGAAAAAATTTATAATTTCAAAAAAGGAGAAGAAAATAATAATTATATGAAATATGATATATCTGCATTTCATATGTGATAAGTGATTAAATGCATATACAAATTAAATGTACGCGATAAGATTCTGAATTTCATATACGCATATTAGTAGCATGTATTTAATTCTTGTGTACTGTGTTGTATTTTGTCCTGTTCTATTTTTCTTACCTTTCAACTTATCTAATGTTTGAGTGAAATACACACAAAATGATTTAAATTCACTGATAAATGCATATGTATCAGTATCTAATGTTTCTATTTTTTTTATTGGATAGCCGTAAATTATCAGAAAAACACACAATGCTTTATAATGCAGGTTTAATTTTATCCCTACATCTTTTATTATAACGAAAAAGCACTGTTTTATTAGTGCCATTTTAAAGCACTGTTAATCCCTCATACATTAAAATGTCTGCGGAGCTTTATTGCAATTACTAGAAGGGAGAAAAATCCGAAATTTTTCTGGAATATTAATCCTAAAATGTTTTTGAATCCTTCAAATCAGGAAAAGAAGGGAGAAGGAAAAAAACTGACTTAACATTAAAAGGCTTTTTTTTTTTTTTTTTTTTTTTTTTCCCCATGAAACAGAGCTTTAAATCTGCATTTAATGAAAAACATTCATTTTTAGCCATTCAGGTTAATTTTAACCGAATAATCTGATAAAAAAGATTTGAGTAACTGCTCAAGTTTCAGTTTTTAACAGTACAAAATCCAATAGCCTTAACAGAGTAGTTGAGATGATAGACAATTTAAGTCAGCGTTTATTTACGATGGCATGGGCATCTAGAAACATCCATTTATTACTAGCAGATTATCTATGTTCAAAAATTCAAGAGTAAATTTTATGATTTTTGGAGAATGCGAAACGTACCGGTTATTTGAAAATTCGGGTAGATTTTGTTAGAAAGTGGTAGATGCTGAAATAGTGTAACACCACGAAGCGGTTTTAATGACCTAAATACCACTGAAATTCCAATAGTCGCGTTCTTTTTCTAATGAATGTTTCTTTTAAACGTCAATATAGTTAATCTTTACAAAATTCTGAGTTAAAACGTTTTCACGGTTTCAATCTAAGATTCGAAAGACGAGAAAAGCGCGAAGGTTGGAGGATTCGAATATCTTTTCCCTAGTACTAAAAATCGTTTCCAGTAAGCTGGGATATAAAGCCAAGTAATTCTGAACTGAAACAGAAATCTGAAGCTAATATTTTCCTTGAATGAAGATTTTGTCAAATTAGAGCAGTGAAATCATCGCGTGAACTTCCAGACGTAGAAATTTTGATTCGAATGTGTTCTCCTGAAAATAACAGAAACAGTAGAGAAGAAAATGACCTTTTTCTGTTGCCTCAACAATCAATGGGAGTTGATCCTAGAAGCGAAGGATTACGTTAAAAGTATGTAAAAAATTTTTGCTTAATTAGTTTGCAGAAGCGAGAAATGCTTATAATGACAAACAGTACAGCTAAGCAAACGTCAACAAAAAATCGTTCAATTAAAACGTTTGTACTTCACTACAGTTTACACATTAAAATATAGCATAAACTAATTTAAACTACATGGAAAAAAATTTTAATTCGCCTTCAGTTTTCTTATACCGGAAGTGGATTGTATATTGAAAACTACTGCATTATGAAAATGTTAGCACTGAGAGTATCTTTCAATTCATTTTAAAAAAACTGGTTTCTTTTAGATACTGACGACAAAATAATCAACGACTACGAGCTTCAGCAGTGGAGAGCAGAACTAGTCAAAGACAGGAAGCTTGGTGGTTGCGGCTTAATGGTATGTATTTTTGGAAATAAAAGTTCTCGTATCAAAAGCCAGAGTAAACTCTTTTGTATGTATGTGTATATACAGAAATATTTTGTAAAATTCTCTAGTTTGTGCTTCCAACCGTTTTTAAGTCACCAGGACTCAAACTATTAGCAATGAAGATTAAGAATGGAATCAGTTACGTTTTCAAATGCAAAGCTGACCGATTAACTAATTACAGCGAAACACACGAGAGTTATGTATCTACAGTGGGAAGGCTTCGTGGGCTTTTTACAGAAAACTAGTTAGCATTACTATTATTTGTTGACGAAACCAGTCGAGCACGAATGTGTTAAATCCATTCCTATATGTGTAACACTATTCTGCATTTGAAAATTTTTTTGTGTGTTTCATTTAGATTTCACCCTGATAAATCCAAACATGATTTTTTTTTCATTGCCATCAACCAGTTTTAATAGAAGCATGGAACTAAACTAATTTAAACTCTAAAAATTCCCATCCTTTCTGTACGTTACTTTAACAAAAAATTAAATAAGTCCCTAGTTATGACGAACCTGGAATAAATATATTTTATTATTATTCACTAAGTCTTAATATGGCCTATTTTTCTCACCTGGCACAGTATTTTCTCATGGGAGGAAAACTTTTTCATTCAGTTGAAAAACAATTTCATTTACATAAAAGTAACACTATTTGATAAAAAAAAAACTGCTTCAGTAATATCAATAATGTTAGCTGTAGATCAGCTGAAAAGATTCCATGTCATGTGGAATATCACACAAATAATACATTAAGTGGTCTTCAAAGTCTGTAATTTGAAGTATTGTTCCAGTTTATCATCAATCTCTTTCATATATCCACCATAAGTTCCACAAATAAGATCGCATTTACATTATAAAACAAAAGTACCTTTAATCTTATTTTTCTGGGGTCGATAAGAAGGTTTTAGTTTTTGTATTTCACAGTTTAAGTTCATCTGATTGGCTTGGTAATAAAACTTTCTTTCACAATTGCAAACACTTCCTTCTTTTATTTGCATTTTATTTCCTTCTTCTTTTTGCATGAGGTTTTCTTATGTGTTACGCATGTACGAGTCAATTTCACTTAGCAAATTCTTAATGCAGGCATCTTGCATACGGATATAGCTATTATGTCAAACATAATTAAATAACCCAATGTCAAACATAATTAAATAACCCAATGTCAAACATAATTAAATAACCCAATGTCAAACATAATGTAAAACATAATATAGAGGAACATTAACTATAGACCTTTTTCAAACTTCTTTCAGATATCTTTCAGACTTTTCTTTTTCCTAAAACTATGAACCTTTTTCAGACAGAGACACCACCGGCCGAGCGGTAAAGTCGCTAAGACTGGAAGTTCGGTCCGGGATTCGACTGCCAACGAAGGGTCTGGCTGCATGGGCGTTTTCGTGGCTTTTCTTATGTATACTAGCCAGTTTTCCTTAGAAAGTCCTCCACGGAGGCATCCTTTACCTTAGGCACGTATCCATCAAGTGCTTTCTCGTAATAAAATAAACCAACCAACCAATCTGCAGACAACTCAAATGCAGAGTTCCACGGGACGTGAGCTGGTTTCTTAAATTTCTGAAGGTGAATAATAAATATGAGATCGGAATGAAGCTCTTGCATAATACAGACGCTAGTTCGGCCATGTTATATAAACCTAGTCTACTAATGGCAATTTAAAAACGTTACAGTTCAACAAACTTAGTAACATTACACAGCTCAAAACGAAACTCCATAACATTCTTTCTTCTTAATCGAAGGTCTCAGGGTATCTTTAAATCATCATGTCTATGCTGTTGGCTTAATAATAAAAAAAAGACAGTTTTAAGCCAGTTTATTTTCTTGCAGACATAGCACTTTTAGTTAAAATGGTTAAGTATTTATACATAGCCTTCTTCATCATAAATATAGTCTGCTTCGTGTTTGAATAACATGAAAGAAATAAAATTTTAAAAACATATTTTATCATCTGTTGACTTGAGGAGGTGAAAGGAAAATCCGTTAAACATACTAAAAAGTGGTTAATGCAAAATCGCTAAATAGAACAAATTGGGAATAAAAGTAAGTAAAGTTGGCTGCAAAAGCCTCAGAGGAAAAGGAAGTAGACAAGAGTAACAAAATACTGAGAAACTAACTGAGACAAAGTCACGAAGAACTGTCTGAGGTCTGGAGAACAGTAAAAAATGTAATTCGAATCATTTACTGAAATCAGAAATTTGGGGGCTTTGAAAAACTTAAAAGAAATCCAATATGTGCATTCGCTCGCTTACCGCTGACAAAGACTCTTTCTTTTGGAGGGGGCAGTTTGAGAAGCGCTCGGTATCGGGCAGGGGTGCTCGGCCCAAAGGGCCAATTTGCCCAGAAGGGCTTTTAATTTCGTTTTGGCATTTTGTGGCGTTTCACCATAAACGGCGTTTCACTTTTCAAATTGTTACCACCAAATATTAAAGCCCTGTATTATATTCAAAGAAGTTAAATAAAGAAGAATCTGCATAAATGCATGCATGTTTCTCGCATTGTGATAAAATAACGATACCTAGAGCCATCCAATTTTGAATATAATCCAATTCTAAAGATATGCTCTTTTAAATATTTTGTGAAGTTGCTGCTGAATTTAATTCTATGGTTTAAGAGAGAAGAACATGATATTTAATAAATAAAGGTAACACACAAAACGTTAAAAAAAAGTCCTTTTGGGCGTACTTTCAGATTTCTTTTTCATATTATTATTTTTACTTTCTTTCTCAGTACATTTAATGTATTATTTTCAGGATATCCAAAATATATATAGTTATCAGTAATAATGAAGCTCTTGCTTTTATTGCCTATTTATCTTTGTTTAACTTGGCATATTTTTTGTCAATGTTTATTGTTAAAGAAACAAATATTGTTAAAGGAACACAATCTTCAAAATGAATAGCATGTTCAAAATATGCATACTACTTAAAGCAATCTATTTATATTAGCACTATTATTTAATGTATATTTAATTCCTTAAATTCGGTTTCTTAGCTGACACTTTCTTATGCAAAAAATATCTAACATTTTGACTTATGCTTTTATACTAATATATTAGGAAATATATTTATGCAATAAAAATTTTTCATTCGTCCACCAGAATAAAGGAAATGACTTACCTTTTAAAATTTGTAGGGTGTCCCTGGAGACGAAAACAATAGGTTCACCGATACTGAAGAAGTGGTTGATACATTAGCGTCTATTATCAGTACGTGTAGCTTAGGGCATGCAGCAGCAAATTTTCAGCAGTATGATGATTATGCCTTTACACCAAATTATCCAGGCATACTTTGTGCAGATCCTCCACGAGACAAAGTAAGTAACGTTTCCTGTTAATGCATTAGAGCATAAAAGGATTTCTAATGGAAAATAAAAGCATTAAAGTTTTGTATGTTACTGCTCTTCGTTTTGCAAAATAAGAATATGGATTTTTATTGAATGTATTCCTAATACAAAAAGGTGACGATCTTACGCTATATGAATAATATAAATAATCTAAAAAATAATAATAATAATTCCAGTGCATCCTTATTCGGCACTGTCACCATCGCGTCTAATAGGTAGTATCAAAGGTTTACTCTCATTTACTCGACAGTGATAACAGTTGGAATTCTGTGTTTTAAACGAGGAAGCAAACTGTCATAAATAGGTAGCAGATACATTCTGGCTCTCTTCACAAGTGAATATTTCATTAATAAAGATAACAAAAAACTAATAAGTTTGTAAGGTATTTTCGCCCTCCTTTCTGCATGCCTTCGTGGTGTAACGGTAGCACACTCGGCGCCTATTCGAGAGGTACAGGTTCGAATCCTGGCGAGGACACTGCTCATTTTTCATGTCTCCTTCTTCTAAATAACCTAATGACTCTACAAGTAAAAGCATTTTCTCAGTAACTCTGTAATAATTAATTTTTTTAACCTTTCACTGATAATAATTATTTACCTTTATTGCACAACAAAAGGCACCAATTCCAATATAAATCTTCAGATTTACTCAATATTAAATACATATCATTCTATGCAGTTAAACTAATACAGAAGTTAATCGTTATAAATATAATAATAAATTATATTCAGTGCTTAAATTATTTTTAATAGTTAAAAAGACTATATTTTAGCTTTAAAATTTTATACTGCGTTTTAGTTTTTTAATTATTTTTTGTATATATATATATATGTGTGTGTGTGTATGTGTGTGATAAAAGCAAAATTCAGAAGAACTGAAGTGAGAAAACCGAGACTTGGAACCGATGGCGTAGCTACTTGATACTTAGAACGTAGAATTCGTAATGATTAAGAAACTTGGCAGTCGAAGGCAGATTTTTAATTCCATTTTTATTTAAATTCACATTTAGAGCCACAGTTCACTTGGCACTCTAATCGTGCCTCCTTTCAGAACATTTACATTTTTAATACAATTGCAACAGGAACAAAGCACAGCGAAATGACGTCCAAGCAGCAACAGAGTTACAATCGAAGTTGAAGCTAAAAGTACGCATTTATCCAATATGATAGTCTGTTAAGAGAAAGGTTTTAGTTTAGGGTAGAAATATTACAGTTTTCAAAGTTTAGTTTCCGATTTAACTACGTCATCAGCGTTACGCAAGCCATGTGCCATAGATAAAGAAATGAAAGAATTGTTATTTCTTTTAAATAAAAGAAATGTTATTTTTTTAATAGAGAGAGGATATACACAAATAAAAATTAAGAAGGAATTAAGAAAATATTACTAAATTAAATTATAAAGCTGAATTACATATTTTTCTCTTTGCATATATATATATAAACAAAACCTCTGAAAAATCTTTAACTGTGTCTATATGATTTCTTGTAAAACCTGTAGCATTAAATATTTTTCAAGAGGGACTTACATGCTTAAAAAAATGGGCTTTACCTTTATAGGCTTAACAACTTTATCACTGAGCAATTAAAAATGATAACAACTCGAACATTTATATTAAATTTAATGTCTTTAGAAATAAAACCATTAGGGATAAAATGAGGCAAAAACATTAACAAAAGCAAGAAACCTCCGGATAACACTGAACAACTTGTTAATTAATTTTTTTTCCAGGAGTTCGAATCCCGGGGAAGGGCATTGCACATTTTTCCTGTCTCCAGTACCAAAAACCCTAATGATTCTGCAACTTTTGTAACTGGATGTATATTACACGACCAACGATTTCGAAAATAAAGGCCACGTAAATATTGACATGGATACGTCGCATATATGGAGAAAGATCGACATATCCTCAAAGCATCCTACATACGAGTAATTCAGTAACATTATCTAATAAACATATTAAGCTCATTCTCACCAAGTACTTTAGTATATACATACCAGACTAGTTTATCTCTTACGTTTCTGCTCCATTGCGGTTACCGGTCCTCTTTTTTTAGCATCGTCTCTCCCGCCCTCTTAAGTGGTATGCGTCTCGGCCAAGGGAATACGAGATCTTAGGTCGACGGAGTTTTACGTCCGATACGACCAAGTAGGAGCAATCAGATTTACACATTCTAATGACCCAAATTAAGCCCCCTTTTTTTAAGACATTTGAACCCTCGTCCTCGGATTAGGATTGGCAATCAATCTCTCCTGATCATTATTTCGTATGGTGGCTTTAAAGCATGAAAAATGAAAATCATAAATATATCGTGACTTTTGTTCATTTTCGTTAGAGACCATTAATTGAACAATTTATACCAACAGAAGTCTTTCACAACCTTTTAACCCTTGTACTAACTAAAAACATTATTTATATAAAATGGAATATCAACATAAAAATTATTACTCTGCTTCTCTTATAAAGTTAATAAAGAAATCAAATTTTTCTCTGATAGCTGTACTAAGAGAAAAATAAATGACACTTTACCTCAAATTTACTGAAAACGTCTCCTACCTCTCGCACAAAAAATTCAGATTAAACTATCTGTTCATACTGAAGTACCTTTACAAATTAATACGATACCTGTAAACGCACATGCACGCACTACTCTCCCAAAAACAAACAAATAAATAAGTAGCCAGTATTTATTTGTTTGTTTTGGGGAGAGTAGTAGCCAGTATTTATTTGTTTGCTTTTGGGAGAGTAGTAGCCAGTATTTATTTGTTTGTTTTCGTCCTGTTTATATGCAACATATAAATAGGACGAAAACAGATAATAAATACTACCATAACTTACTTATTAATAATGTAAAAATGACAAATCAAAGTGAAATTGCGATTCCCACTGAAAGTGTCATATTATAGAGTCTATTATGTTTTTAAGAGCTTGAAATATAAGAATAATCAGCGATGCTCTCTGTGGGATTCGAACTCAGGACCTTCTAATTGCTAGCGGAATGTGTAGCCATTTGTACCACGAAGATACACAGTAAGAAAGAAGAAAACTCCTAATATTCTCTCTCATATAAACGGTGAATGGGGAGGAGGGGCCTTAGTTAACAAATCCAGATTGTGACAAATTATCGTACACGTCTTGTAGTCATACGATATTTGTAGGAACAAGATGAAAATTCAGCAATGACCTCTCCGGGATTCGAATACCGCATCAATGTGATTACAGTTACACTACGAAAGCACGCGATAAGGCAGGAGAACATCCTTTACAATACGAATATACATATATATATATATAAAATATAAAAATTGTAGTAAGCTCGCCTTGTATGATCTTAAATCCATTTAGTGCGAATACAAGTTATTATTACTTGCGCAATTGCTGCAAAGTTAGTTAATAATAATTTATTTCTTAAACAGTATTGATTAATTGATTATATTATCTCCTAAGTTTAATTAAAGTAGAATTATTTTAATAGTGTGCCTCCATACTGGTAAGTTATATTTTGAAAGATGTTTTGAAGTAATTTGAAAGCAAAATGTTAATAATGTTTTAACGGGAACTGGAGTTAAATCATCACGAAGAATAATATTTCAATTGTAAAAGGAAAAATTAAAACATGTAATCATTGTCATTGATCGGAAATTAGTTGACTTTTCAAGGGGAACAAACCAACTCCCGCTCAATGAACAATAATTGATAAAAATACATATATATATTTTAATTCAATTTAGCTAATAAAATTTATTTCTAACAAGAATTGTTCAAGAATATGTCATACGTGTAAAGTAAAGTTACGACTTTTAATTAAATATAAAAGTAATTCAAAAATACATTTACATATAAAAAGGCCTGTTCATCTCCATTTCTTGTGGAATACTGGAATTTCAGAGAAAGAAGAATGAGAAATATTGAATATATATTTAACTTACTTTAAAATAGTATTATTTACCTATTAATGATTACGTACAAAACACTTTCATTTCTGCTAAAATATTATGATTCCAAGAGAAGGGGTGAATGCTGGAAAATACTGAACTTGCGATACATTTATTTTAAAAGTGCACTGTTTATGTACTAAGGATTTAAAATTTTCAATTTCTTGCAAGTAAGCATTTACTTTTAGAAAAATGATAATAAAAAATATAAAAAAAAAAAAAAGAAAGAAAGAAAGATATAATAAAAACGCTGCATTGGTCGGTATGGGGATTAACGATGCTGATTGCCGCATCGGTGGTTCGGGATCGAATCCCAACGAAGGCTTGGATGTTTGTAAGTGCAAAGTGTTTGCGTGGTAAAAGAGCACTTAAAATGTTAGAGAGATAAAAGTATTATAGAAAGGGTTTGGTGGTAGAGGAAAACAGGTGAAAGAACCTCGGATCCGTTCAACGTGGTATTCTCCATCAAAATTTGAATGGAACCTCTTTCCAGGTTGTAATTTGATCGCCCCCTCTGATGCACCCTAGACAACGTTTTCGTCCTGTACAATTAAATGACCGAAGGGCATTTATTAGCTATTCCCGACGAATGTATTAAAATTATTGTATCCGTCTATTTGAAATAATAACATATTACAAAAACTATTTAAAAAAGCACAAAAAAACATAAGATTGATTATAGTGATACAGAAAATTTAACAAAAATTTAACCATTCAAATATAACATTGACGATTTTAGCAGCAGCTAAGACCATTGATCAATGTATAAGGTATTTTCTCCCTCCTTTCCACAGGTTTTCGTGGTGTAATTGGAAGCACACATATGACGCGTATTCGAGAGGTCCAGGGTTCGAGTACCGGGGAGCGAACTCCCCATTTTTCACGTCTCCTGCATGAAAAATCCGATTGAGTCTACAAGTGACAACAAAACTGAAAGGTGGTGGACGATAATTCGTCACCACCAGGATTTGGCGATTGCATTCTTTAATCCCCAGTCGCCCTTTAAAATGGAGAGTATATAAGGCATTTTCTCCCTCCTTTCCACATGCCTCCGTGGTGTAAGTGGAAGCGTACTCGAGGCACTCGAGAGGTACAGTGTTCGAATCCCGGCAACGGAAGTGCACATTTTCAAGTCTCCTGAAACAAAAATCCTAATGACTTTACAAATACGAGTATATCTCACTGCTGGGCAATGTGATTAAAGCCACAAATAGTTTCCCCAGTGTTTTGTTTCTGGTAACTGAATAGGTATCGGGTGTGCCCATGAACCAATTTCCCTACGAAAATCCTCCACAATGGCATATCTCCTTTATGGCAGCTAACTGTAATGCGCTTTGATAGAGTTATCATTCTCGCAGGAATGCGAGAAATGTGCAATTACCTTGCTGGAATTCGAAACATGTGCAGTGATCTCGTTTGAATTCGAACTCCCGACCTCCATAATACGTGTCGAATGTGCTATACAGTTACACCCCGAAGGCGTTCGTAAAAGAGGGCGAAAATAACTTATACCGTAATTAAACAATTCAGTTCATTTCAGCATATTATCAAAATTGTGTTTCATGAAATGAAAAAATATAATTAATTAATCAACTTTAATGCAATGAAAGACTGAAATACTCGGAACTATTCCATTATACATACTACACTTTTCATCCAAAAAGCTGTGAAATCACAACTTCCATTAAAAGATATAAGGTATTTTCTTCCTCCTTTCCGCATGCCTTCGAGTTGTAATTGGAAGCACACTCGATGCGTATTCGAGAGGTGTAGGATTCGGATCCCGGCCAGGGAATTGAACATTTTTCACGTCTCCTACTTAAAAAAAAATAAATAATAAAAAAAAAATAATAATGACTACAATGTTATGAATAAAACTCACTTTTTTGCATGTGTGACAAATTAGATTCATTTCGTATGACGATATTTGATATTACGATGCTATTTAATAACTTTGCTTTTCTATTATTTTACAGACACCTCTGACAGAGAATGACATACTGAATGCAATTCCAAATAAACAAACTACGTTAGATATCATGGTTATAACAAAACTTCTCAGTACAAGAGCCACGAAATCACTAGGTGATTTTGAATCCCAGTACATGTTTCATCCCACATGTGTTCAAGCAGCGAAAGAGTAAGTATACGCGTATTTCTTTTAATATTACCAAATAATATACATAATGGGTTTCCGATTAACCGGTGTAAAACTGGGGATTACGTACACAGTAAATGCAAAATCACGGTTTGGTTTATTTGATTTAAGTAAAGTACTCGAGGGCCATCAGTCTAACGGGCGAGATGCCTTCGTGGAGGTCTTCCTAACGTAAAACGGCTAATAAACAAGTTACACATGGGGAAAACCACAAAATCACAGTTAATCTAAAGGCAGTTAAAAAAACATGTAAAGGTAAAAAATTAACTTATATTAGACTGGTGGACAAAATTTTAGGATAACATGGTGTATAAGGTATTTTCTCCCTCCTTTCTGCATGCCTTCGTGGTGTAACGGTAGCACACTCGACACGTATTCGAGAGGTCCAGGTTCGAGTCCTGGTGACGGCACTGCACATTTTTCACATCTCCTGCTGAAAATGTCTCTACAGTAGCACCTGAACTAAAAGGTGGTGGATGTTGAATCTTCACCACCAGGATTTGGGGATTGGGTCCACTAATCCCCAGTAACTCTTTAAAATGGGGGTTTCTTCCTCCTTTCTGCATGCCATCGTGGTGTAACGGTAGAACACCCAACGCGTATTCGAGAGGTCCAGGTTCGCTAGGGTATTGCACATTTTTCACATCTCCTACTTAAATTAACCCAATATCTCTACAGGTGTTTCGACTGTAACAAAAATCATTATACAAGATCTCCAAGGTATGAAAATATGGGACGATTGAGCAAAACCTTCTAAACACGGAATAAAAAAACAATTTTTTGGAAAGGTAGCTCCGAGCACAACTGGAGAAAAGACAGAAACGTCCGCCTGACAAACGACTGACAAGAAAAATCCAGTTTTTAGAAAAGGATATGGTCAGCGCTGACGACGATGGAGGAATTACAAAGTCCCTGCTCGGGATAAAATTCTCAAGGAACTGTTGAGGCACCGAGCCCTTTCCTCTTGTACCGCCAGCTTCAGCTGAGGAATCGTTGCTAGCGGCTGGTCACGTGCTGCCAAGCATCTTCTGGAAAGATACCTTGTATGTTCTATGGGATATATGTTCTGTGATTTAGGTCTGTGCGATTTAAGTCCTTTGCAGGCAAACCATGCGTTGAATATCTCCACTCTCCAAGAGCTCTGAAGTAGTTACTGTATGATAAGCTGTAGCATTGTCGTCCATGAATTGGTAGTCTAGACCCACAGCATCTTTAAACAGACGCAAGTGAGGGAACAGAAGCTCGGTACGTAGACGGACACCAGTGGCTGAACATCTGTCGAAAATGTGGAGGTCAGTACAGCTACTAAGCATGATACCCTCCAAACAAGAAATACGGCACCTCAAAAACGGTCCCTTTTGGTTGGAGGGTCATAGCGTGTTTCTTTCTCTCTCCTGATGTGTATACGTCCAGAATCGCTCGTCAAACTAAATTGGCTGTCATTCGTGAAGAGCACTCGACTCCTCTTGTTGTCTCCAGTTTTTGTGTTCTCAGCACCAGAGAAACCAGTGTCTCCGATGATAGGCGTTAATGGCACATACCGTACTGGTCGTCGGGCATGTACATATATATATGTATATACGTAACAACCTGGTCATGGCGAAACGAAGTATCAAAATTCCAATTGTCTCTTGCCTATGCATTGTGATTTCACCCGCTATCTGCCACCTGTCTGTTCGTGCCTGACGGACAATGTGTCGGCAGTTTGCCACCCTTGTTGGTAGTCGAAGACCATTAACGAAGGTTCAGACAGCCGTTCCAGCCATTTGAGAAATGCTCCATAGGCTCATGAAACGGTACTGTGAGTAATTAGATACTCCTCCACCACACTTTCTCACTTTGACTTTCTTCTAGCTTCCCAATAATGCGAACCCCTGGTAAGAATTGCAGGCTTCCTTCACCCCACCTGGGCACAAGTGTCCCCATAGCTCAAAAGAAGGAGTCCCGTATCTCCACCAACAGGACCCCTTCTGATATTGTTATTTGAAGGTATGCAGACAGATGTCTTAGCTCTCATGGTTACAATTACAGTGAAAAAATTTCGAAAGGCAACACCCACTTTTTTCTTACGCAAATTGATCAGCGCATTGAAAAACCATAAATGGCGTTCAAAAGATGCACATATGACGAAAATTGCCGGCGCAAAAACATTTGCAACGAAGAGGACTGTACAAGACCAATGACAACACAAAGAGGAGGTGCATATGATGCACTTTTGCATCATTCACAGGGATAGGCAGTAGAAGCACAAACCACAGAGCATTACGTGCAAAGCACTGCTTGTGGAAAACTTTAATAAGCAATGTGGGAAGATTGTTTTCTTCAATCAGATGTTCGAACATGCTAGCAAGATAACATTTACAGGAAAACAAAGAGCTGAATTGATAAAACTGTTTTATATGAACGGGGGAAATGCTGCCGAAGGAATACCGAGTTTATTGGCGAAATCATAATCTAAGACGAGGCATATGATGGATAAAAACTGTACGTAATTCGGTAACAAAATCTGAAGAAAAGAGATGCACATTTAATGGACCACAATCTGGATGACCATGTATTCCTATTGAAGTTGCTGAAGTGCATATGATTATAAAATGGTCTATTGCATACTGCAAGGAAGTGTTGCGCGCAGTCTGGATGTACCCAGTGCTCTTCCACATGTGTTTGGCAAGTGCTCCAAGAGCACTTTAGAAATAAGTCATCTCTAAATCTGCAGTTTCGTGGCCACCACGATCCCTCGACCTCCCACCGATGGGTTTCTGGTTCTGGGGTTATCTGAAATCTAAGATGCACATATCAATTCCACGAGATTTATCAGGCCTTAAAGATGCCATAAAACGTGAAGTTAAGCAGATTTCTCCAGCCACGTTACGGTCACAATTGTCGATAATCTCCAGCATCCTTTATCGTCTGCGAAAGTGGGCATGTTGAAAACTTATCATTCCAATAATATTCATTCTCATCTTTTGCATTATTGGTTCTTTTAAATGTTTTATCCTGGCAATTTTCATCATAAATTTTGTCCGGCAATCGTTCCAGCGTCATTTATGGTTTTTCAATGCAGTAAAAAGAATAGGCTTCCGAAAATTTTCACTGTAACCATAACGAAGAGAACTCTTATTGTTTTAAATAATTTTGAGCGCATACCTCCAAATAACTATATTTAAAATTTCGATTGATTGAGTGGATATGCCCCAAAAAAGGGTTCATACATCGGGGGGAGTTGTTTATGACTATCCTGCATTGCTACAACAGACGAGACTGGAAGCTACTTTAAAATACTCAGATATCTAAAACTAGTTAAAACTGCTGCCAATCATTAGCAGTAGCTACTTGTATCTGTGATATACACACATGGTAGCAATGGAGTCTAGACCTCTGAGAATGATGTAGCATTACTTTACAGAGCTTTCAATAATGTTTTCGTTTACCTAATAATTCGCAATAACATAAATAGGTAACAAGTTGAAAGGCATCCTTCCGTATTAACTGCAATTATACCGCCCACCTGCAACAAAGATTTGATTTGAAAGGCACAGAAACATGATATATGTAGAACCATGTTTTTCATAAAATTTACCTTTGACTTAATTACAGCAGTTGAACATCATTAATTAAAACTAGCTGTTGTAAAACACAAGACTGCATATATCCCACTTCAGCAGATTATTAATATACAGTCAAAAGTCGTTAATCCGGACTCGTCGGGACTTCGGATTATCGATTTTTCCGGATTATAGGTCATAAGTTTAAATCTGGTAAGATGGAATGCAGAAATTATAAAATTTAAAATATGAAACCGTAATTTATGAAATAAAGAACAATTATGATCTAAAGGGTATCAAAATTTACAAAAAAAAAAAAGCTTAATATTTATTTGTTTACTTTATTAAATATTTCTTTCAATGTAAGTTGTTTAAGTTGCTTCGTTTTTTATGTGATAATACATTCTCTTTAATTCTATAAACAGACATAATTTCTTGTTCAGTTCCGCTGTTCAAGTCCTATAATTGCTCTGTCGAGAATACCGACTAATTTGTCAATCGAAATTTTTTCGTTTTCAATAACCTGTCACTTTCTTCGCTATCGGAAGCGAATTATAACGACGAGGAACTTGTTTTAAATAATATCAAAGACGGAGCATATCGAGATGAAATACTACATTTGGTAAGGAATTATAAGCCAAATAAAATAAAAACATCTGCGCTGAAGATAAGGATAGTGCTGACAGATCAACTTCCAATTCATTGCGCGCCGTGTCGTCCCCCCCCCGCAGAGCAGCGTGAAATTGATAAACAGATTTCGGAATGATTAGAGAATCAAAGTATATGCCTTCATCCATTTTTTGCAGTAATTCCACTTTCTGTTTAATGGACTTCGAAACATACTTTCGCTTTGTAGATCCCTTACATATAAGTAAATATATATCGGAAATTCTATTTGACATAATCGAAAGCTCAAGCTTACTTTTATAAAATTGCTCTAACAGTCTGCAAAAAATAATAAGCCGGATCCAATTCGAAGATTAAGGAACAACGCAATCTGCAACATTAACTGAATTAGGTAATTTTAGCTTAGCTTATACCATCCGTTATACATTAAACGCGCATGCGAAAACGTATTATGCGCATGCGCACACGCATATTCGCAGCCGTAAAGGTCTTACACGCATGCATAAACACGACGCATGCGCAGAAAGTTTGTAGCTTTTGGTCCGGATTATAGATCATTCCGGATTATGGGTGTCCGAATTAACGACTTTTGACTGTAGTATCTGGCATATATTGGTGAGAAGTTACTTGTAAGAGTATTTTCAAGTCTGAAAATTGGCTTAGATTTATTGCTTAATTTTACTTTCTAAGACACATTGCTGAATGAAAAGTGCTGCATTCTACCTTGAATAAACATCATCATATTCAAATGCAATACAAAATTTAAAACTATACAAAAGAAAACACAGCAAAATTTAGCTTTCTGCTGAAATGGTGGACACTGCATCTAGGCCAAGTGCACTTGCTTGCTGAATACTTTACTCAGTATCTACAAATTTTATATCTCCTATGCTCCGTTCACATAAATTTGGAAGCTAGTATGTGAAATAAATCAATATGTTTATGTATATTACAATATTTAAAAGTATGCCTGCCGATCATAATATACATGAAAATGATTCATTTTGCACCCTGAATATCTAGTCTCGCAAACAGGAGTGACAATAAAAAAATCTAACAGAGTGGAAACAGTGAAAACCTTACATCTCAGATGCATTTCTTTAAAATAAAATCTAAACACTACAAATATAGCAATCGTTGTAATCAAACAACAGACTGATTGCTCTCTAAATTTGCATTCGAGTAGTTCTGCACCATCATGTTAAAATGTACTAGCACCTTATTGTGCTGAAATCACAAACAATATAGATAGTTAATGGTACATCCTGCAACAACTCTAACAAGACATCTTTCAGTAAAATGGAATAAGTTTGCCTTTTGATATGGTTATGCCAGACCAAATCATTATGGAGAAAAATGTTTCTGTTTAGCATGTGGATGAATTCACGTTTGTCCAAAATGAGCACTGTGCATACAAGTACTCATGCAAATAAGGCATATGATGGAAAATTTACATACACTGCACAAACCATCATGACAAAGATTATCCTCAGCTATCAGTACATAAATTCTATGCTAATTATGATGTAAATTATTCCCGTGCATACCTTCAACACATGCTTATGCCAAGACATTCTTAAACTTGTTTCTATACATCTTCATGCTTGATGGAAATTACAAGTATATTTTAGCTCATTTCTAATATTGGGTTTATAAGTACTGCATATTTCTTTAATGTTCATCTACCCATTTTTCTGTGTTGATTGCACTCAACACAATGACAGAATGCTCTAAACTACATTATCAACATACATCAAACTATGAAAAATATTGAATCAATGATTTAATAGTTACAGCCATAACTGCTCCAAATACAGGGCAGCTTTTTTTTTTTTTTTTTTGTTATTCATTAGTTTCCTTATTATCACAAATAAAGATATTTACCAGCTTTTTACATCCCATGGAATACTTATATGCAAAAAGAGATTATGACATCATTTGTGGACTTAATAGCAGAAATAAAATTATACATGATGTTCATTTGCCAGAGAAATTTTCTCGTTTAATATTGCTTAAGCTTTATATTATACAAAATTAAGTTTCTCAATTTAACAATATCTGATAACTTTGTGTTGTGCAGCACTACAGAACGTTACAAAAATGATAAAATTAAAGTCATGCAAATTTAGACTAAGGTTTTTTCATCTTTACTGATGCCAAAGTTTAAAATTTTTTTAAATACTTAAATCGTATGAGATACAAGTATGCGAGACTGCTATGTTATAACTTTCATGGGTTTTTGCACACATTTTCTTAAACTTTGTCACTATCATGCATATAAACTGTAAATTTAAATGTTACCATCATTTTTGTAATGATGAGCTTTGAAAAACATGCTGTTCCTTAACTTTTGGGGGCAGTGTATTATAATAATGGAAACATACTAATCATCTGTCTCAGTTCTCCACCTATTACGCCGTCACTAATTCCTATTCTTTATACATTTTCTATGCAGCATACTGTGAAATTCTACTCATAAAATGTACCCTTTCACTTCAAGTATTCTCGCATCATTCGTGCCAATATCAAATGCTCCTATTTCCCAAAGATGGTGGTACAATACCAAATGCTTTATGATTCAGCAGTTGCAAGAAAACATTCATGAGGCTCTTAATGCAGTTTTTTTTTTTTTTTTTTTTCTAGCAGTGGAATCTATACATGAAGTTCTATGCATTGTGTCCATACATATATATACAATTTAAATTTTCAGTAATGTTATTCAGGAGAACCGACCATACGAAAATATTTATTTGCTCCTATTTTATAATATAAAAAAATATTGTTTTTTGTAATAGATAGTTTTGATGTTAAATATGAATGGTAAAATTGGATATATTAACGCAGCATGAAATATAAGAAAAATTAAGATATAAGAATATTCTACCCAAAACTAAAACTAACTAATGAATGGATGAATTTATGGCCTACATGTATTCCTTTTCACTTAACATGTAAAACTATTATTTATCAATTGGTACGCAATTGTAATTTTTGTATTTTGCAATAAAGAAATCACTATATAAATCTGCTTTGATTCCAGCATCCTGCATCTTAGGATGCCATAAAAAATTCATTTGTACTAGACATGTATTCTCTTTATAACTACATGAAAAGAAATAGTGATAATAGTTTTGACTTCTAGATAGATTGAATCTTAATGCAGCATTAAATATTAATTTTTGAATTCAAGTCTGACCCATTTCCATGTTTCCTATGCAGATTATATGTGCCACTGTTTTACCAAGATGTCCCAAATAAGAGTATACCCAGATTGAATTTCAGTATAGCACTGTTTTTATTAGTGTACATGTAAAATACTGCATTGTAGCACATATCACATTACTACAAAAAGACAGAGTGCCCCTAATTATACCAATACAAATCAAATTAGCATGCATTTGGATTTGGCTTAGGTATACTTTAATTCGAGACACCCTGTACAGCATGAATGCCTAATCTGGCATACACTCATACTTAATGTTTTAATTCAATTCAAAAGAATTTCTAAAATAATTTCAAAGAATAAATTTAGAATTTTAAGACTGGCGGTACTTGCCAATTAATAGCAGCCTTAGTGAGAAGCAGTTATACAGTTCACATACATATTCAGTGTTTCTTCAGCTAGTAAAAAAAAATATTTTTCATTGCTATAGTTACCATTTTAAATGTTCCATTAATCGATCTTTCCCCAAACAAAATATATTTTACCATCCAAATGAATTTATGACAATGGCTGTGTAATGGGACTGTACATCGCAGGGGAAAGAACAGTCTTGTGGCCTGCAGAAATTTGGTTAGGTTACTACGTGTTATATTGTATATGTTGCAATAATTTAGGGTAGACTCACATATTTTAAATAACTTGCTTACAAACTGTATTAAATAAATACAAAATTGTGTTCAATTTCTTCTGTATATGTGTATCAAATAAAATGTGTACTATACACTATGAATTGCCATACAAAGCTGTTATAATCGACAAATAATGTCTTAAACACTCAAGTACCTTATTAATGGATATTCATATAATTTTAAAGTTGGTTAATACTTCAAATTTCATTAACTTATCATTGCAGGTTTAGAGAAGAACTGGCTGAAATCAGCAGACAAATAAAGTTAAGAAACAGAGCACAAGCTTTCCCATATGACTGGCTAGATCCTGAGTATATTCCAAATGCAATAAGTATATAAAAAAATTCTTGATTTGGTTTTGTAAGAAAAACAACTTTCCGAGAATGTACATCAAGTTAAAGGCAATAATGCAACTAACTGCAATAGGATATCTCAAAGTGAAACTGAATAATTCACTTATTCCCGCAATATCAATCAGCCAGATTAGTTTTCATAACAAAGTTTTAAATTAGCAGATATTTTTAAAAACTTTCATAAAGAAAATGAGAACAAGCTCAGTTTATAGAAATTGTACAATATTACAGTAAAATAAAAACCACAAAGAAATTAAAAGTTAAGTACTTTTATACTCTTTTTATTAATAAAAACCACTAAATACTATGAAAAAAGCTTTTCACTGTGATCATCTTGTATTAATAAAATCATGTACGTAATATGAAAATAACGGTTCATCTTGATTGTAAATATTTTTTTCTATGTAAAAATGAAATAAATTTTTTTTTCTTTGATGTGATGATTCATAAAAAACGTCAAGAAATTAAAAAAAGAAAATTATCTTAATATAAGAAATTTCTTAAATACAAAACTATAAAAATACTCAACTAGCAAATATTAAAAATATTATATTACATATTCAGTAAAATGTTTAACAAATTAAACTTCAAACAAGAATTTATCTTGAACAGAGATCAAAATCTTGCCATAATAAAATATTAACCACGTGTAAATCGTTGTTTCTGCAAAACATTCTTCAGCACAATAGCACTTTTTACACACAAGAGTCAATAAAATTATAACTATTTATTACTTGTAATGCAAGTGGCAGTAACCAGTAACAAAAAGTGTCGCTTTTGATAAATTTCATACACATGAATCAGAAGAAAAACATTTTGCTTTAATGTTTTAATTATGATCACAAATATTGGAAAAAATCTGTACAATTACCCAGTTGCCTCAACACAAGATTGACAAGAACAGCATATCAAAATAAGATGTTAAATAATGGAGCCATTTAATGAATATCAACAAACACAGTAACTTATAAAAAGAGGCAACTGGAACATCACACGTTGATAACCTGTATTTACCACACAAACATTTAGAAAAATAGTAAATTAAAATGACTTACATAAAATTGCAATAATTAATATATTTTTGTATTAAAGAGCTATTGAATATGTATTTTTCAAATGGCTTTCAGAGTGGAATGGTTTACAAAACAGTAAAAAATGTAAGTAGTGAGAGAAATTACATCAAACATTAATAGGTCACTGAAAAATCACCAAGAAATATTTGGTTATATTGAAGCAAAGAAGCTAGTGCTAATGTAATTACAAAATAACACATTTCTTTTTCTTTTTTTTCTTGACCTGCAAAGCAGCTCGTGTTGCCATTTCAAAAACTTCTCTAACACCTTCTTTGGTTTTTGCTGAGCACTCTAGGTATCCAAAAGCATTAATTTTCTCAGCCATTGCCCGGCCTTCTTCAGGTTTAACTGGCTCTTGTTTCATTTTCGCCAACTCTTTTATAGTAGCAGGATCTTGCCGCAAATCTTTCTTGTTTCCAACAAGTACAATCGGCACATTTGGGCAGAAATGCCGTACTTCGGGATTCCATTTTTCCATGATATTTTCTAAAGAGTCCGGGCTATCTATGCTGAAGCACATAAGAATGACATCTGTGTCAGGATACGAGAGAGGTCGAAGCCTATCATAATCTTCTTGACCAGCAGTATCCCACAGAGCTAATTCAACCTAAAAAAATTTCCATCTATTTAGATGTAATTATAGCACATGTATAAATTAATCAGGGTTCATAGCCACATTTTAGTTAAAAAAATAAGCACCTTTCAAGCACATTTTAAGAAAAAAAAAAAAATAAGCACTTGTCTAATTACATTATACACAACTGCATAACCTTAAAAATTAGACTTGTAATTTAAAATATGAGAAATGCAGTATTAATTAAGAGAGAATAAGCATTACCTCAACCATGGAAAATAATTACTTTTATTTTTTTTTTTTTTAATTTTAAATAACAGTTCAATTTACAGAACTAGTTTACAATGAGAGGGGAAAAAAACTATGCAGAACTAAACTATATTACAAGATTTAATTATGAAATTTCAGTTCAAAATAGAGAAAATAAATAATAAGGCATATTTATTGTATTCGCTTGGAACCTAATAATAAATAAAATTTATTTTTCCACTCATATTGATATTTAAATAATTTAAATCTAAATTCTGAACAGCGTTAAATTTCCGGAATTGAATAGAATCATTCTTTGCTTGGGTTGGTAGACCGCAGAATTTTTAGTCCTATTCAATCCAGATTGGAAAGTGACAAAAAAAAAAAAAAGTCCGTTGCTTGTTTTACAGCGAACTGTAACAGTTTCAATATTCGAGATTTTGAGGAGAAAGGGGAGAACCTCCCAATCTTCATACTGTATAATGTATTGGCCAAAAAAAAAAAAAATTATTTTTACTATTCGATTACTTTCCCTTTATTTAAGCCATTCCGAATATTATTCCTTAGAAAGCTAATCTGTGTTAAAACACAAACATTTTTAAAAGTTTACTATACTTCAGCAGTTACTGCAACTATGTTATTATAAACATTCATACATATGCTCATAATATAAGCATAACGATCATAATAAACACGAATATGAACTGACCAAGCGGAACGAGAATGCAAATTATTAAGATCTTGATAGAAATTCAAATGTGCGTAGTATTTGGGTGGGAGGAAAAGAATGCCGAACGTACCGGAATTTTCTACTGCTTTCGCAATTCTTTGACCAATAGAATGACGGGCACCTGTCTGTACTCTTCGTGCACACCAAAGGTTATGTTAAGAAAGAAGAAAAGAAAGAACAGAGAAAGAAGAAAAGCTATTTCCGGGAGTATGATTCACCATCTGACATTCCATATTAGGAAGAAAAGTTGTTTATTTAGTTTCAGCTTTGGTACGGAGAAAAATAGTGCGTTCATTAAAAAAAAAGCACTAAAAGCAAAAAATAAGCACTTAAAAACAAAAAAATAAGGGCTTTAAAAAAAAGCAATCACCTATAAGGGTCTTTATATTTTATTTTCAAATATAAGGACTTATAAGCACTTATAAGGACCGCTATGAACCCTGTTAATCATTGCCGAACAAAAATACTGATAAAGTTTTCTTTGTCTTACAGAATAAGTATGCATAAAAAATTAACATAACTGAAGTCAACTTTTAAATATAAAGAAAAACACATTTCTGTTAATGGGATCACCAAATATTACCAAATGTAGCCTGTTTCAATCCCGTTATGCATAACTGTTAAATGAGTTTTCAAATATGCAGGATGAATAAACGTCATTTCAGAAATTTTTACTCCAAAATTTTTAATTGTTTAAGTGGATGAATCAGCAGCTGCTAGATACAAACACCAGTAAGTTAACCACAAACACATTACTGATTCTGGTACAGGATACCATGTGAAAAATGGTAAAATAAATATCAGCAGAGCACCCGCTGCCACCATCTAGATTCTTACCTTATCAAATTCATGTGGCAGCAAAATGAATCAAAAGATGCAAAAGCTTTCAGCAATATCACGTGAAATTGGCAGCTTTATGCCTCCTGAGTAATAAAAAATAATCTGGTTAAACCTTCCTTGTAATTTTGTGTTTGTCTTTACTTTTTGCATTTATTCTGGATTTAGTACAAGTCCTTCTTTTCATAAAACTTTATATATCATTACGGTTGCCAGTACCTAGTTATATTTAGCACTAATGTTTGTCTGGCAAAAAATACAGCCCAATTAACAGAAATACATCAAGGTAACTTGCTATACTAAATTCCTCTCTACTATCTTACACCAGAAAAAATCTTAATTACATACATAATCCTTTCACAAATATATTTTAAATCATCTAATGTTTCGAGACATTTGCTAAGTTACCTACCAGACTATTAATTTTTTAAAATCCAGTTGAGTTTATGATACCACTTTAGCTTTCACCAATACTCTCTCTGTGCTTCAATTAAACTGATCTTTGCTGACAATTTTAAAAATTACGTATGTTAAATGCTTGATATTCCATAAATCATAAATACATAAAAAACTATCACACTAGTACCTAATAACACACTCGTGCTTAAGATAAGCAACAAATGCTAAAAAAGGGTTCGAATGTAAAAAGAAGAATTAAAACATACAATTTACCCACGAGTTAGGTATTGCATTGTTGAATGCAAATAGACAATCAAAATTAGCACAAAATGCAATCCTGCAGCCATACCACAACGCCTTAACTGTTTAAATACCAAAGCCTTCACTAATATGTTAAAATATAGTATAGTAAAACATATGTTAAAAAAACCCAAACCACCCGAAATGGTTTCCAAGAGTCACACAAATTTCCTCCCCTCTCCATCCATTAACGTACAAAGAGTGAAGATTTCAAATGACATCCTTTCTACTAACAAATAATGTTAAGAAACCACAAATAAATCCTTTTAGGACAAGCTGTCTGCAATAAACTGATACAATGTATTTGGGGAAACTGCACTTGCTACTGCATACCTTACGGGAGGAAAGAAACAACACTGGAATTTCGGCCAGTTGTGGTAATTTGAATGAAAGGAAGTCTGGGACATTATGGTTTTCAAAAAGTTAAAAAGGGACATGTCAAATCTATGCCTTGAAAGCAGTGATAGTTCAATGTAATCTGAGTCAGAAAAAGCGAAAAGCACGACCTGAAAACACCATTTGCATGATGAAATTTGTTAAGACGGCTGTCGGGATGTTGCAAGCTGGCGCAAGACAATCAGCTGATACAAACAGAGTTGAATGTACATCATAACCACAGAGATCAAAACCCCTATAGAAGATGTGGGTCGGTATGCTGGAGTATTACCATAACAGTAGACGATCACTTTTGCGCTTTGCTGTTGCTATGTGCAAGATGCCGTAAATCATTAACAGCATGACAGTTGGCATCACATCTCTGCTGCTGCAGGACGGCCCATATCCTGCCAAACTGTATTACATCGACTGCATGACAGTGGACTGTACGCACAATGACCGGCGATTTGTCCCAGTCGCATGTCAGAGCACAGTGGAATTGGGCCTATGAATATCCCAGGTGGAAATCACATACTCTTTACAAATGAGTTTTGATTTAATAGCCAGGACATTTCACAATGGGCAATGATATGGCGAGAGCCAGAAGCACGTTACCGGATGCCAAACATTGTCAAAAGAGACCATTACAGAGAAGGAGGCTTACTTCTCAGCAACAAACGGCTGCACTGACCTCTAAGTGATTTCTGGTGGTTCCATCATAAATGTCCGATATTGCGACGGAATTCTACACCCTTTTGCGCATTGCTGCAATGAGTACTGACGCGATATTTATGAACAATAATGTTCACTAGCATTAAGCTCGAGAGATGCAAAGGTTATCTGCGAGTGAAACCTTTTCAAATCTGCTGTGGCCTGGTAGATCACCAGACTTGAATCCCAAACAGCATGTATAGTACACAATGGGACGACACCTTCCACAATCTCCAATGTGCATTACTACAGGAATGTGGATTACTACAGGAATGGGCACTACTGCCACAACAAGCAATCAGCGACACTACTGTCAACTTGCCTCACCATTGTCAACCATGCATTTCAATTAAAGGGTACCGTACCAGTTATTCACGTGATATTTCCACTGCACATCCTTCTTACCCATTTGTTCATTTGAGATGTGATAGTCATAATATATGTTTTTGCATGCCTTTGCTTTACTTTTTGCTGTGTGCTCTAGTAATGCCACATTAACCTCTTGGATCAATCTGACGCATATCCATTATACAGTTTTTGTTTTATTCAGTGTTTGGCCCATGTTGCTTACTTTTTGAGCAGGATTGTATTTCCTCATTTTCTGCTACATTATGATTGTCATTTGAATATTATGCAGCATACTGCAATAAAAGAAGACAAAGAAATAGCTTAAGCAACTTCTTAGATGACATCACCAGAATGCACTAAATTGAAAAAGCTCTTGTGGCATGAAGAGGATCAACAGCCTTTCATAAAACAGAATCATTCAAGATTGTATATCTATGGATTATATTTCTTTTTTAAAAAAATTACTCTGCAAGAACAAAGTATCCAATGATATACGTGATGAAAATATGCCCGATGCATAATTTAAAGGTGAAGTTAAGTAAGATATTTTTATGGTACGAGAATTTTCTGAAATACTGGTTAATCATATCTTGTCAATTATGGAAAAACTTATATGACTAAGAAACTAATAAAGTTTTGTGATAATTACACCACCAACTTAATAAGTTTTATTAGAGAAAAAGGGAAAATAAGCTTTACAAATAAAAACTGCAAGAAAATGAATATTTTGGAAGGTTGTTATGCTGCACATTTGGTTTACACGTTGCAAATATGTGCAAACATGCTAACAGTTGATGCTGAATCAATAAACAAACAATAATGCTATGAATTTTTAACATTTTCATTGCTAAAAATAATTTTAACTTTTTAATGCATACAAGGCAGAGTTAGATTATTAGAAAAACACATGGCTTTTCTGTTACTAAAAATTAAAAACACTTTTTGGTGATCTCAAGTCACAAAAGCAAAAGAATCTTGATGGACATTTTTAACAATACATACTATATTTCGCGTATATGATTCATTCATAGATATATTAAGTTGCAATACATGAAAGGGATAGAAAAAGGTATTTATGGTAATGAAGTGGCAAAAGAACTGAAAAATTTGAGCGAACAGGTTTTCAACAGCATGCAGTAACAGTATTTTGCGTCTATTAAATTGAAAATAAATGGTCAGAGATGGTTTGATACTACTGCATATATTCCCCCAACCGTAACAAGAATCATTGGGCAAAGCGATATGTCATTGAAGGAGGCAACCAATTAAATGTGTGCTGATTTTGGAATTCAAGGGTTATACTGGCTGTTAAAATAGAAATATTGTCTAGATTAATTTTCATTATTATTATTGTTAAAGTAATAAATTGCATTTGGATAGCTTTTATTTATCTCAGAGGTTACATTACAGAAAACTTGCAGCTTGAAAAGTAGTTTACAAACTGTTCTTAGGTTATTGTAATAACAGTTTTTTGCTGAATAAGTGCAATTCTCAGACTTTTTTTTTTTTTTCTTTTTTTTTAATGTTAAATCAGGTGGATCTATATATGGAGAGCAGTGCTAGTTTGTTCTGCAATACCAAGAATTCTTCAGTTCTGTAGTATTTTTTAAAAGTTAAAATAGATCACTTTGCACATGGACAGAAGACTGAGAAAACAAAGTTTTTTATTATGGGTATTTGCTGTGTTTTTAGTTTAGTCAATTTGTTACTGTTTTTATGAAATTTTGAGTGTTTTGTTATGGATGTTTGCTTTATGTAATTTTTATTGTTTCATTATGTATGTTTCTTGTGTTTTTAAATTCATCAATTTGCTGCTGCTTTATACACTAATCTCAGAGTGTCGCCATTTTTTAAAATAACTGCTTTTTTTACATGTGCAATGTTTGCAAAAAATTAGTCACCAACGATTGCAGACTCTGCAGGACAGCTGGGAAGATAATATGATAGTACCGATAGTTTCATAATGGAAGTTAAATTTCCAGGAAAAAATCAATAATTTCTATGATATATTAATAAAAAAATTTAAAATCCAGAGAAACTTTTTTTGGAAGACCTATACCACATTTACCCTCTGAGCAGCATGACCAGCTTTATCTAGTTACGAGATTTTTTGTGACTTGGTATATATTAGCTTATAATTTAAAATATTCTGTTTTTCTACTTTCATTAATGATGTAAATGCCATCTTAATGAATGAATGTATACAAATTTATCTAATACATACCTGCCCTCATGACAGATTCAAAAACCCAAGCTGCTCAAATGTTAAAAGTGCTTGATTCTCCTTCATACAAAATTCAGAAATGTCAATGAAACATACTTCAGTTACTTTTAAATATATTTTTACTGTATGCACCAAGATAAGGGCCTATAATGCAACTACCTTTCAATATCAATCTTGTTTTTTTATCTGTACTGTTACTGCATGCTGGGGCAGAGGGGACTAAAGGAACAACCAGAAAAAAAGGCAACACCAATAATTAAAAAATAAATTTACATACTGACATATATATAGATATATTACCATACCTAGTATATCTCCAAAACAGGAATGTTATTTTTTAAATGTAATAACACACAACTTCAGTTATTAACTGAGAAACCAATATTTTGATATTCGGCTTTTTCTGCCAACTCTGCATTTTAACACGATACATTTCAACCCTTGACCAAAATGCAAGCTTTGCAACCCTTTTTCATGCTTTTGAAGCAAGTGTCTTGAATTACCTGCAGTAACAATGTGTGCAAACACTAAGTTACATTTTAAAGCTCCCGCAAAGAATTTGCTAGGAGTTTGCAATTCTATGCCCCACATACATGGTCTTTAGACTCAGTAAATTAGAATTGGATTAAACATCCCCGCATATATTCAATCTGATTCTAATCTAGTGAATATAAAGACATTCTATCTCCTTCATTCCTTTGCGTTCAATATACTCTGCTAGCAATAAAGCGGAGCCAAAATGAGCATTAATTATTATTCACTTAAAAAGTTCAAGTTAAAGTTTTCACCAGCTGCATTTAAAAAATAACTTTTAGTAGCTCAGTCTGATTACACTACCTCTGTACCAATGCCACCTGATAACAAATGGTGACTGAAACTTTACTTCAAAAATACTGAAAGCTATCAAGCATTAAAAATCTAACATAATTTGAAATAATTCAGAATATTAATACGACATACATGAATACACAAACACATATTTTAAACAATTGCATTCACAAAGCAAAAAAAGTATATCTGTTTCTAATTTATTCAAAATTAACATGTTTCATTGCATCTTTTTTCCAAAGTTACTTACCTTTCAGGTTTCTCATCATTTAAAAAATAACTGCTATGTTTAGCTTGCTTTTTCATTTCGGGGGGGGGGGAGGGGTTAATGTTATGGATTTGCAGTCTTTATATTTTTCTTTGCTAAAGACTGAAAGTTCAGTATGGCCAAAAGTCATTTACATATAAACATTACACACATATGGCTTTTGAGTTAACCCTTCAGTATTCATACTAATAGATGCTGAAAATGAACTACTAGCAGAAAGAGAATGGTTCATGGAATGCTAAGAATTTTGAGAAAGAGCCCAGCTCTTTAATAAATTATGTTTAAAATATTCATCAATAGGGTCTAGACAGGTATTTTCTCAACCAAAGCCTTAAGTTTTAAATTTACGTAATCTTTGAATGCATTCATTTTAACCCTCAGCATTTAGCCCTGATATTTCAAAGTTCCTCAAAATGTCATGAATAAACAGTATAGTCTTAGCTACAATTAAAAACAGACTCTCTCACTTCGTACCATTCCTCTTCTTTCGTTATATATCAAACCCAAAAAAACATTTAATGTTGGCAGAAATTTTCATGTGTAATGGTGTTGGTGTATTTAATTATGGCAAAGCACACGAGGGCTATCTGCCTAAGGGGAGGGATGCCTTTCGTGGAGGGCTTTCTAAGGGAAACTGGCTCGTATGCACGTTACACATGGGGAAAACCACGAAAACACCCATGCAGCCAGCCCGTTCGCGGGATTCGAACCTCGGACCGAACTACCAGTGTTCAGCGACTTTACCGCTCGGCCGCTGGTGGGCCTCATGTGTAATGAATACGTAAGACACCCTTCTAAAGAGAATTTTATGTCAATAACACTAACAGGGCTAAAACAAAATTTGCAGAAAGCTAATTATTTTAAGTTAGGCAAAAAAGTCACTTTAGTTTGGTATAGATTTTGAATAAAATTCTATAGATTTCGAGAACAATCAGATACAGGTCCTTCTTCTTCAGGAACAGAAAAACTACCATTTTTTGTGTAAGACTGCCCTTGAAATCGCTAATTTTATTTGAAATTTATACCAAACTAAGTTTTCTTTTTTCATCTACTTTTAATCATTACATCTATGTGTTTCTCTTCCAATTTGAAAGACAATGAACCTATATTTCCAAATCCTGAGATTGTGGATTTCAGAGAGTGAAAAATCCAGAATACTGCTTATATGTGAACTGCTCTCACTACTGAACGATGATGTTAGGACTACTAGAGTTTGCCTCACTTCAGTAACATGCTGAGAATCAGTTTCTATGACAAATTTACACTTTTCAGTGAAGAAATTTCAGTCCCCAGCCAATAATGCTCCAATTACAATACTTTATGCAAAAATTTTATTTTGATACTTTTTGCAGCTTGAGTCAGTGGGAGATAGATCTTTGGTCTCCTCACACAGAGACAGTTACAAAGCAATTCACTCAGGGTATATTAGAACATTCATGATCCTCCTCTAGCAAATTCTCTAGCAGACATTAGTCTGTTTTCACTTATTTTATTATTATTTGGTGATTGAAACAACTACATGAACCAGCCTGTTCTTATAATCCATCAGTCGGGATATATTTTCAACCTTGGTTTCAGCTCCAATGACACAAATTTTGTCCCTGAACAAAGATTTCGGATTCTAGAAAGGATTTATATTTATATATAATATATTTAGATCTTTATCACAATAAGTTCTTTAATATCTACACTATTCCCTTTAATATGTCAGACAGTACAGGTGCAATAATCTTTATGTTACTTGGTAGCAAGGTTATATCCTTTTTTGATTAGTCAATAACACTGACACTATTAACTACTTACTCAGTTTCATTGGATTTTTGACAATATCAGTAATTTTATTCTCAGTTTATGATTAATCCTTTAATAATTGCAACCAATGCTAGATATAAATATTCATTACCGTATAGTTTATTGTTAGTTTATTGTTACTAAAGACAAATTTCATACTACTAAAATATGACTTATTTCAAAAGCTGCTTCAATTAACCCATACTGGTGCAGATATGAATAAAGAAATCAATCTGCACAATTCAGTGCAATGTAAGCATTTCAGAAACCAAGTACTACAATAACCTAATTTTTAACCAGATATGATACGAAATCAAGATAAATTAACAAACATTAATTTAGACTAATTAAGATTAGATTAATTAAGATTAATTTAGAAGTCAAACAACAAAAATCAGCGGTATATTTTCAAAATTTCACTGGACTAGTTTTGAGGGTTTTACCGAACCATAATCCTCAGCTGCAAAAGCGCAAATGAAGGAGATAAGATATAATGATTAGATAAGAAAGCCTGGACAGGATACAAGCCACTAGTGCCATTTGCTGATGAAACCAGAACTAAAACATAATTTCTTTAAAGGCTGAAGGCAAAGATGGATTGGAATTAGGGTCGTTAACTAGAACAGAAAGATTTTTTTGAATATGAAATGCCTCTAGAAAATCCAGTTTATCAATGGAAGATTTTTTTTTGAATAATTTTGGCAGCAGAAAAATTGAAAGTGTGATTTTCGGACCAACAATATTGGGCAACAGAAGACTTCTGGGTTTCCTTTTTTCTAACATATGCCTCATGTTCCTTAACACAGAACTTTAAGGCTCTTTTAGTTTGGCCAATGTAAATTAAGCCACACTGGCAAGGAATCCTGTAAATATCCCAGGAATTCATATCCAGAATGGGGTCCTTGAGTATGGAACTCTGAATTTTATTGATGGGAGAATAAACGACCCGAAAGTTAAATTTCTTCAAAATACGTGCAAGTTTACAGCTAATTGATGGAAAGAAGGGAATGACAACAGAACTTTTATATCTCCTAAAACAAGAGTGTGCCTTTTGGTGTGTTGAGATGCGAATGTTTTAACAACTTGATTAATAATGTTGGGTGAAAAGCCCCTGTCAATAGCTATTGCTTTTAAATAATTTAGTTCTTTATCAAGGGATAATTTGGAGGAGCAAACTTGAAGAGCACAGAAAACATAGGAATAAAATAAAGCTAACTTTTGTTTAGTTGGATGACATGATTTGAAGTGTGGTGAAAGGCATATCGATGAAGGTTTATGGTAAACCGTAGCACTGAAGTTGGATGTGTTACGTGTGACTAGAATGTCAAGAAACGAAAGAGAATTGCAAGTCTCGAGTTCAAAAGTGAACTGAATAGCAGGATCAATGGAATTCATTGTTAAAAGAACTTTATTTAAATCATCTTTATTACCTTCAAACAGGATAAAAGTATCGTCTACGTAGTGGAACCATACTGGGAAGTTTAAAGTATCAAACAATTTTGACTCATAATAATGCATGTAGATATCACCCAAGGTGACACTGAGGGGGCTTCCTATGGCTAATCCCTCAGTTTGCTTGTAATATTTATTTTGGAAAACAAAATGTGTTTGTTTCAAACAGAGTTAGTTGAGTGAGAGAAATTAGCTCACCAATTTCAATGCAAGAGAAATGAAATTCGCAAAGTCTGGTTTCTAGACATCTTAATGCACCTTCCACTGGAACATTGGTGAATAATGATTTTACATCAAAAGAAACCCTGAGTAAACTTCTAGGAGAAATGTTTTTAACCTTTTTTACAAACTCTACAATTTTTTTATGGTGTAAATGTTATTGTCTAATGAAGATATCATAGAAATGACTTTTAAATCATATTCTGTTGTACCTTGATCTCCCTTTTAGGTATTTATGTATGTTTCTATGAACAAAACATTATATTTTATTGACTAAACAGCACAAATATAGTGATATTTTCAGCTGCTTACACAGTCTGATGATAATAATGTGAAAAATTATTTTACAAAGCCAGTCACAGATAAAAAATTTAATAAATCTGCTTTTTTTAAAGCTTTATTTTTTAAACTATGAATGATTAAGAATAACTGCCACACTCCTTGTAAGATCACATATTATAATTAGAATCATTTTTGAAGAGCTGCCAAAACACTTTTGAAAAGAAAACTAACATAACCTGAATTTCATGCAATTTCACTGATAAAATTCATAAAAATACAGCCAACTGAAACGTACTCAGATAAGTGGTCTTAATTGCTGTATAAATTATGTTTACGGAAATAAACTTTATGCACATAAAATAAGCTGTAAAATTCTTACTACTCAAATTATTAGCTGCAAGTCTACAAATCAAAATTTCTTATAAAAATGATTTGTTATACCAAAAATCTTAAGTTTTACTAGCTACTATAAAGTTTTATTGTTTTACTGCAGGCTTCTTGTTTAGTTACATGAAATGTTTCAATTGGATGATCCACTTTTTAAGTAATAATTTTGCTGCTATTTTCCATAAAAAATATATTGAGCCAAATACAAAATTCTGCAGACATCAATTATGACTGTATCTGTTGTTCCTGACAAAGTACAATAAATAAAAGGCAACAAATAGAAGAGAAGTATCACTTCCATTACTGTTACATAAAAGGAATGGCAAAGATGTAAAATTGCCAAAACCATTTTAATTTCCTGGCAAATATCATAATCAAAATCAACATCAATTCTTATTACCCTTTTAGTTATGCTGAAAATAAGAGATGGAAAAAGGGAACACCTTGAAACATTCAGCAATAAAGTTATAAGCAATAAAGATTTTTAAAAAATGGAAAATACAAACATATAAGAGTTATCAATATTTAAAATAACCAAATAATAAAGCAACATTCAACAAAATTTAAAGCAGACATAGTCAACCTGGTCTCTACTGCCCATTAGTGGGCAATTTAAGTTTTAATGATAGGCGGTAGAGGCTTTTGTCTATACCATCATAAATGTCCATTCTCCCGCACAGAGGTCACTCTCCTGTTTCAAATACATTTACAAGGCTCTGCCACTTCTCCTATGTGTTGTTCTGGGACAGCACACATAGTGGGATTATCACATCTTCACAAAGTGTAAGGAAAATTTTTCCCAAGAAACAAATTTTTCATCCTACCATTGATGGGTTCCTAGCCGAAACACTTTCGGTGGAACTTACATCGAAGCTAGCTAAATGGGACATGAATGCTGTCTCTTACAAATGTAATCTTATGTAAAATATAAATAAATGGATAAATGTAACTATCAATGTTTTTACTACAGAGTAGAGAAAAATACAAATTATAGCTATTTAGATGACTGAATTTGAAAGCTATCATATAAAACTGCATTACTAAATTTTAAAGTTGTTAGAAAGCATTCAGTTTTAAATAACCCGCAGAAGATATTTAAAAAGATATATTATTCATGTCTATAGTAAACATATGTCAAACTTTTAGTAAAGTATAACAAGAGCTGCTGCACTTTACTAAGATCAGTACACCTTTTTATAAAATAAACTAATCACAAATGATTTTCTTTAACTCATTTTTAAAGATCCCTTTTAGAGAACTACTGAAAAAAATTTCAGGCATGCACTACACTAAAGTTAACACTTTTCATATACATACACATTTTCACAAAAACTATAATTCTTAAACATCAATTCCTGTTTAGTAATACTTTTAAACAAAGGAACCATTATTAATGATAAACCATTCTCAACTTTAAACATCCAAAATATAATTAGCACTTTCAGGCACACACATATAATCTTCAACTACACTTCTTTTAAAAAACATTTTTAAACTACTTCTTTGAAAATGAAGAAAACAAGAACACCACCTCAAAATTGTTAAAATATTAATATACCCAACCCATAGCCGGTAAAATGGGGGGAGGGGAATTACAGATCTGTTGAAAGTATCAATCAGAAGAGGTAAGGCAAATGATAAAATGAAAATAAACATGAGTAGTAATGCTTTAAACTTCCAACCTGATAAAAAGAGTAGAAGCTAAATGAGAACGTTTAAGTCTACGACAATTTAAGTTCTCACAACATACCGGTAATAAAACAGTTTGAAATTTTAAATGTTCCTCAGCAAAATCTATTCTGAAATAGCTTAACTAAATGGATAAATAAATAAAAAGAGTTAGCCCGCTTATTATCCGAAAGTCAACTCTAACGTTCCACTGTATTGGTTTCACCATAATTATCTGTTACTTATTCTTACCTGTTTTAAATCCACTTCAATATCAGCTACATAGTTTTCAAAAACTGTGGGAACATATACTTCAGGAAACTGATCCTTACTGAAAACGATGAGCAAGCAAGTCTTGCCGCAGGCACCATCACCTACAATTACAAGCTTCTTCCTGATAGCCGCCATTTTCTGTTATGACTATGCCTACCTGAAGATATCAATAAACTTTATGGTGTTTCCTTACTGCAACAGAATGTGGATAATAAACTTTAACCGCACGCTTACTGTGAACATTGAATATATTCTACGCAACGGACTCGAAAGCAATGTTAATTTAACATTAACAAAATATCCACACCCCTACAACATGTTGACATTTAACAGATCAGTTCGATGCCATTTTCTTATGTGAAGAACTTTAAAATATGCTTCTCATGCAATTTTAACAATCAGCCGGTTGCGAGGCCAACCGCCTAAAATAATTATTACAAAAATAAAACAAAAAATAAGAATAAAGAATTAAATAAGTAAATAAATAAAAATATAAAAATTAAAAATAAAATAAATAAATACTTAAATAAATAAAAAGGAGTAAATAAATAAAATAAATGAGTTCAGCTAGTACTATTTCATAAAAATATTTAACGATTTAATAATAAACCCCAAATATTGCTTTTTTGATTACACTACTTTTACTTTATTAGCGACTCTGATGTCCCTTACGACCGAATGCCCGGGTTCGAACCGCGGAGGAGAAATGAATGTAAGTTGTCTGTTCCTTCATAGGAAGCAGCGGTGGCTCACCTATTAGGTACTTCCCTAATAAAATGACCACTGCTTTTGGCTTTAGTAATGGCCATTGCCTATAATGGCTAGCGCCCGGGAACTTTAACCAATTGTTCCAATCCAATGATTACAAACTACAGATGCAATAGAAATTAGTCCACTACTGCTCCTTGTATGATTTCTTCAATATAATACCTAGTTTTCATCAGGGGCGTAGCTAGAGGGGGGCATCTGTTCCCTGGCGCAGAATCCAAGGGGCGCCAAACTGATGTTACGATATTTTAGAATTAAATGTTTTCCATCCTTGGCTAGCAGTAGGGGGCGCGAAATCTTCAGTTGTCCCTGGGCGCTGAAAACCCTAGCTACGACTCTCGTTTTCATTATACTTCACTAGAACGAAGAAAAGGGTTATAAATCATTTAAATTTCCGGCGCATAAATTACCTTATCGTTTAACAATAGTAAACGTTGCCATTATTGAAGTTAGCTCAAATATCGACTGTTTCATTTATTTAGTGTCCTTTTGTTTTTATTAAAGAATTCCAAGATGGAGAGCAGAAACGTTGTTCTGTTTTTTCGTTCTGTGGCTCACATTTGTTTTCGAAAACCTGTGCTTTTCAAATTTATTTGCAAATACCAGTTACTAAATATAAGCGAAGTGACTTTATATTTCTTTTGACTTTATATTATTGGTCATCTATTTAAAATCATACTTGTTTTGAAATAAGTTTTTCAATGTATTTTTGGTTGGAAAAAAAAGAAAGAAAAAATTCGAAAAGTTCTGAAAATGAATTCACATGAGCATTCGGACATTTTAAGCAATCCGTTTGTATTTTAACGAAAACATGAAAATAGCAAGGCATTCAATATTTCGTTGGCTATCCTATAACTAAAATTCTGCTTTTCAAGAGGTTTGGCATAGATTCAACTAGTTTCTTCATCCAAGAACATTCCATTTTGTTAAGAGTCGCCTTTAGTAGAGCTTACAACTAATATCATATTTCCTTATTCTTTTCTCCAACTCACTCCCTGTACTTAGAATTTAAGGCCGGAAAAGGTCTGGAGACGTGTTCCTAGTACGTTCAACCAATCAGACGAAAGTTCTGCTTCTGAAGGATCACGGGTAATTTTCAATATGGAGATGGCTCTATGAAATCATGGACGGTGGAAATAGATGCTGATTTAATTAAAGAAATACGGAAAAGGCCGTATGTATATTGCTGTTTTGTTGTAGTCTGTCTAAGTCATTTTTAAATGTTTATATATTCATTAAACTTATAATCGGGGAAATTTCAGAGTACACAATATTTTATGACGTGCTATTTCTGATGATTGGTTTACAAATTATTCGTCGCAAAAAGTTCGCCAAATTTGTCGTATTTCGGCTGATCGTGTGAAAAGAATGTTATTGTTATATAATATAATTTTTTTTTTATTAAGGGGAACAATTTTTTTAAATAAGTTTGTATATGCGCGACTTTATTTTTCTGCTAAAGTAATTAGCTATTTCTGCTAAAGTAATTACTTTTATTACTTTTCAATTGAAATTGCATAATAAGCGATTATGTATATTTATTAAAATATAGATTATTTAATAATGAGGACACACATTAAATTTGTATGCTATTATTTTCATGTTATTAATGAAAGGCTTTTTAGATTATAAACACATTAAGAACTATATTTTTATTATAAATGCTACATATTGAAACATTGGAAATTTATGAATTTATTATTATGAATGATGAAAAACGTTTGTATATATATTCATAAATAAAACTCTTATTCATTGCATTAATACTAATAAACATACATAAACAAATTCTAAACCATCGCATCTCTATCGGTATCTGTAGGTAAATATATGACTTATTAGATGTGTGTGTATCTATCTATATATATATATATATATATATACATATTGCCAAAAAGTTTATTTGAAGTTACTTCTAATTCATATAACGCTTATTTAATTGTCAGCAACTGTAGTCCTCAGTTCTTTGCACATTATCATGGATATGGAATACACAGTTGAAAAATAATTGAAATGCATTTTGTGCATTAGACTAGTCGTTAAAATTCACCCACCTCCACACAACCTTTGCATTTGTAACTATACTTCGGAATTTAAACAAAAAAATTTACCAAGTAGGCTTTATGAAATAGTTAACACTTTGGGGATAAAATAAAATTTTTTCATTCATCAAAAAACAAATATCAGTAAATGGCATTATATCATGTGCATAAAAGTTATTAAATAAATAATATGGATACAAAAATAACTATTTACAATAATAAAATCGAATATATACAACAGATCATTGGAAAGAATAGCACTTCTCTTTGCACGTTTTTTTCTCTTTAGCTTTTAGAATCGCCAGAGTCGAGATAAAAGTGATTTACTTAATAGCCATTGCCTTTCTATTATTTTTAATAACTAACAATAAAGTTTAAAATGAAAAGAGTGTGAGCGACACAAAATACAACACGGAAAAGCAATCGTCACATGAAAGGAAACGTCACTTTCGCCAATCTGAGCGATAACTGATTCTTGTTCGTCTTTCATCCTGTTGAAGATGGTAACCCGATTTCGCGGAAGCTCACTTCCCAGGATTGTTCCCTCTAACATTATGCTTCGGCGACAAATATCGTATGTGATAGCAGCTTTACTAGCCAGGGCTCCATTCCGGGGTGCAGGACTCCACTTTTGGGCGCTGGATTTTCTCTCGTTAATGCTTAACCATGGAGAGGCTCGTAGAAATTTATAATGCGAAAATTTATGAATTCGAGCAAGTTAGAGAAAACAAAGGTGAACTTTCTGATATTGAAAGTAATTTCTGTGCATTTTTGTTAACCTCATTAGACATTGTAAAAGCTCTCAAAGAATAAAGCAATACTAGTGCTGAAAAATACCCAAAACAGAGGCATCGAAGCAAATATATCACGAAAAATACTTGTGTGATCTTGTAGTTAAAATTATCCAATATAAAGGTCGACAAGGTCCGATACAGGGCTTTCGATATCAAGGTTTTAACCACACGCAAGCCTGTTGTAATTATGAATCAAAATGTATCAAATGCGGTAATAACCACTACATAAATGGCTGCCCAGGCATGAATAACAAGGAAAACCAAAAACATTTTCAAACAGAATAATCGAAAGAAAATCATACGTCCAAACGCTATCGTCCGAAATTTATTCCGAAACTGCAAACGGGGAGAAAAAGGCTTTCTTAGATTTGGCTGAATTGGTTACAGTCATTAAGAGTGCTGGTTTTCTCCAGCTCACACAACAGGTTAGAGAACTACATAAAACGAATCAAAAATCACGCCACAAAATAATAATGATAGTGAATCCAAACACAACTAATAGGGCTCCAATACAGATTATGGCGTAGAATGCATACAGCATGCATAACAAAATTCAGGAACTACAAAACCTTTTACTAGTGTACGATATTGATAGTCCACTTATAACAAAGACGTTTGCGAGTCCGAGCATCAATATTAAAATCGCAAGCTGGAGAAGTTATCGCTGCAACAGATTGAGTCACAGAGGTAGGAGGGTCGCAATTTTCGTGAAGAACTCCTTGCAATCCTGCCTAATAAAAGAGGATCCGAGAAATGGTCACGAGTCTGTAACTGTATCTGTTTTGCTCCCCCTTTATGGAGTCGTTTATTTTGTAGCAGTGTATAACCTGCCAAACAATATTCTAGATGAAACTATTTTGACTGACTTTCTTCCAAATAACAAGTATATTATATTGGCTGGTGACCTAAACGCTAAGAATACTGAATGGGGATGTCGGAGGACAAATCACAATGGTGAAATTCTCTTAGAATTTTTAAACAACTATCCCATTTATTTTTATGTACCCATATAATACATGTATATATTCCAGATAACTCCAGAAGAGGAGACATACTTGACGTATTTCTCACAACCACTTCAATTCCAATGTATTTTGAGGTGAAAGTCGAGATGACTTCAGATCATTTACCTATAATTGCAACATTAGGTACGAATAAAAGTAGCGTACAAAAAGTGTACAAAATAGAGTGCCTACAATGATATTCTACTTAAAAACTTGAAATCTATTAATGATATTGACTATGCAATTGATAATTTAACTAACAGCATACTCAGTGCTTACAACTTTGCCACCACAAAAAGTCTTTGGGATCAGAACACAGACAGATTTCCTCTTTTTATTAGAGAAAAAAATCAAACAGAGAAATAAACTTCACATGAGATTTAACATTTCATGGGATCCCAATATTAAAAGAAACATGAATAAATTTAGGAGAGAAATCAATAGCTGTATTAATACGTACAGAGTAGAAAAATGTAACGAGAAGTTTTCCAGCTTTAATGAACATGATAATACTTTCTGCACTTTTACTAAAAATCTTAAAAGAAAGCAGCAATGTAATAAACCCATCTACGGAAACAATAATATTGCTCTCACCAACAAAGTTGCAGTTATGGCTGCAAACCTTGAAAATCAGTTCATGATGAACTTAGACCCATGTGAACTCACCTTTTCATATGATGTCAGATATTTTATTAAAGAATTGATTATCGATCCTGGAGCTAAAAACAAGACAGAATACTACATCAAGAGAAATATAGAAAATTATTCGAATAATGAAAAACAGGAAAGCCCCGGGTTTCAATGAAGTCACAAATGTTGCACTCAAGAACTTACCACTTAAAATTATAACAAAATTCACTAGCGTTCTGAATGCATGTTTAGAAAATAATTACTTTTCCATCAGGTGGTAAACTGCAAAAGTTGTCTTATTATCCAAACCGGGAAAAGATATCACTAAACCGCAGGGCTGTTAGACCAATAAGCCTCCTCCCTGGATTCGGAAAGCTATTTGAAAGAGTAATTCTCCAAAGAATGGAGCCCTACATGGAGAAACTGCATCCCGAACAATTCGGATTTAGGAAGAAACTCACTGCCGCTAATCAATTAGTCAGACTAACAGAATTCGTTGGAGCAGCACTGCACAACAATCAAGGCGTTGCCTTACTCATGCTGGAAGTGGAGAAAGCTTTCGAACGCGTCTGGCATGATGGGCTTATATTCAAGCTCATCTCATTGGACTTTAACCATGACTTGATTTTGATAATTTATTCATTCATAAATTTTTTGGTCACATTTCGGAGCGACAAGTCCAACCTCAAAATGCTAAATGCTGGAGTAGCCCAAGGGTCAGTTCTTGGGCCAGTTTTATACTTATTCCATGTTGGAGACTTTTCGAAAATTTATACTGATTTAAATTCTTCTCTGGGATACTACGCCGATGATACGGCATTAGCAGTCAAATCATTAAATGCCGACAACGTTATCCGCAAATTACAGAATGCTATACCTGCAATAGAGCACTGGTACATGAAGTGGCGCATTGCCATTAACGCGCAGAAATCACAACTAATCACAACTAATCGAAAAAAGCCATTAAGAAAAAAAAAAGCCACTACAGAATAAATTAAAAATCTTCGACGTGGAAGTCCCGGTGGTAAGTAAAACTATTTATTTATGGGGTCGTTCTAAACAGTAAATTTACTTGGTCAGACCATATTAATAAAGTAAAGAAGTAAGACGCTAGCTGCAAGCACACATCTTTCACCATTAATTGCCAAATCATCCAAATTAAATCTGCTTAGGAAGAGTCATATTTATACTGCAATCATTTGTCCAATTATTTTCGTACGCCACCCTAGCCCGGGCGGCAGTCATAAATAGAGATCTGAGCAAACTGCAGGTTCTGTGAAACAACTATATGAGGATAATAATTACTACTCATTTCTACTTCTCAAATAATACGTTGCACAGAGATCTGAAGCTAGAAACGGTAGAAAAGCATTAAACTGCCAGCACCTCAAGCTCTTTAACGTATTCGATTACGTTATACTAGTTGAGGACTGTATACTCCGACAACTCGCGGCTTACCTCCCCCGCGACTCAAATTTTCAGACCTAATATGCAGCGTATCAATTGAATTTTCCCTGTAATTACTGTATATATTCTTTCATATGTTTTATCATGTATTTATGATTTATTGTAAATGTACCTTAAGTAAAATTGTTTTTTGTATTTAATTGTATTATGTATTTTGTTAACCAGTTCACCGTTTGCCCCGAGAGAGATACGTTCACAGGAAAGGCATCGTCATCCGTTAGCGTCGGCAGACTCTCGTCGGGGTGAAATTTAGGCTGAACCGTAACCCCCGAGACACATACGACGCAGCGACCTTTTTCCAACCCCCACAGAATGAGTCGAAAATCAAAAGGGGTGATTGATGGGTTACTTATCTTCTCAGCGGTGTCGCATTAGGATGACAGCGGGGCTGTTTCAGGAAAGTAAAGGATGGGGACACTTTCTTCGAATAGCTACCCCCTCAACATATCTTATGAGATCCACAACAGCTTTCTCCCTTTCTATTAACGAACAAAGGGATTTGAATGCTATCTTTTCAATTCTTAACGATTCAAATCTTCTCTTTTGTTACAGGCCATCAAAATAATAAAACAAAATTCAAGAACATTTCAAATACTAGCTAATGCCCTTATTTTTACTTTATATAAAGCTTTTTCTGGACAATTAAAAATTACATTTACATTGTAATAGATTGCAATAGATTTGGGGTTGGGTGCAGGAAGTGGAAGTGGGGTTGAGTGCAAAGGGAAAAATATCTGCTCTAAGGACTACACCAGTCTTTGTGTTTTATGTTGCCCCTTAGGGGGTCGTTATTCACCATCCTTCAGTGTGACAGGTACGCTGTTCAATCTGATTTGAACAGAACTTCTAAATAGGCTTTCACAGGTTGTGAAAGGGGGAAAGAAATACTCTGAGCCCAGTTTTAATCACAAAAAGTTTACCTTTGGATGCGAAAAATGGCAGGAAATGTTTGAGATTTTCCTAACGGCAAACTGGTTAACTACCCACTTCTCATGATAACACAGCACACCAGATTTCTATCACCTTGTCATTGTCTCTCCTGGTCATTTTTCCATCTTCTAGCTTTTGCCTTGTGACGTCGGAAATGGAAAGCTTAAGCTTTCCATTTCCGACCTCCATTCCATTTCCGACCCAAAAGCTTTCCATTTACCCAGTTACCCAGTCCAGACATCTCCATGTTAAGCGCCCATGTGGCATACTTGTCCTTGAGCCGGCAACGTCGCGTTGAAAATAGAGGCAGCCAGACATAAAAGATACTGATTGATTGACGCATTACTTTTTCTCGCTTGATGCGAGAATGCGCTGTGGTGCTTGAATAAACCACGACTCTCGCTTTTCCTTCTTTCTTTATTATTATCAGAAATGCAAACTGCACATATGTAAATTTCGGAGCGCGTTTAGCATCCCTAGTTTAGTATCAATTTAAGCAAAAATGCATTTCTGAATAATTGTTCCCGTCAAAATTAAAATGATGTTTTAACCATCAAAGTATACTAATCATGATTTTCGCACGTCGTTATCTAAGCAATAGTCTTCTCGGCCATGACTAAAGAGTAAATATTTCATCTTCCACAAAAACTGCCATATCACAGATATACAAAGATTCTTCCTTATTTAATAATAGAAAAGGAACAAATGCTTTATACCTGCGTGAATAACAGACGACTATCTTCTTTTTAACGATGCCATTTGCAGCGATTCGAAACTTATGTGGATGAACAGACAATATATCATTATAATTTATTTTAGAATATAGATTTATGCCAATAACATGTATTTCTTGACCTTTTGATCCTAAAATAAATAAAGTAACAATTTTTCAAAATTAACTTTAACAGTCTATTGGTTAAGATAAACAGATATAATCCTATGGCATGATGTATTCCTTAGACGTATATAGATTCACCTGTGAGACATACTCTAACAGTATCTAAATAAGTAAATTTCCAAATTTATTGCAACATATACAAGTATCCCCGCTTTGCGCCACTTTGTTTTTACGAAAGACTTGTATTAGTAAAGAAATCCAAAAAGGATTATCGATTAAGCAAAAACATCATAAGTTTGTATCAGTGAGATAAAAATTTAACCTAAAGCTCGCTGTCTAATTTAATAATTACAGAAAAAAATTATACTACTAAATGCAAATGTTCAAGCAGGCTCAGAGCAGATATACAGGATGTTTTGGGTACCTTCAAAGAACTGTACATTTGGGAAAGCAAGCGTCCGACTGAGCTGTTGAATATACTCAAGAATTTACTCAAACTTTTCGCCAGAACAACAACAGACCTCGGTGTTTGATACTGAGGTAAGCCAGATAGAGAAATTATAGCCGTAGTAACCCGGCGATACTTTCATATCGTTCGTAAAAATGACGATATTTTCTCTCTCAGCTTCAGTTTGTTGCATCTTTCATTGCCATATATTCAGTCAAGATCTCTTCTATAAACTTCAGGTTTTTCAGTATTCAACATGATCCTAACCTTTCAGTCTGCTTACTATATTCCCGATTTTAAAAGAAGAAAACTTCATTATATACTGTGGAGCGCTATAGGATAGTTCATGTTTCTTTAAATAACTAAAGCCCCAATTCCCTAACGAATCGAATTAGCGATCACATGAAATTCGCGACGGTATGAAATGCCTGGGAACTAAATGTAAAGAATAAATCAAAGCTTAAAGTTTCTGAGCTAAACTTAAAATTTTAAAGTTGTAAAACTGTCACTTTGAGGTTTGCGATAAAATTAAACGACATTAAATAATAAATAAATAATATTAAATAAAGATTACATAAAAAGGTGGATCAATTATTTTACTGTTTTATTTTATAACATAGCTCAATCTTTGGGCAGCAATGCGCAATAAAGTCAACAAAATAAATCATCCCAAGAAATTAATCAAAAACTTCATTATATATATGCTTTGGATAAAAACATCGTAAACATTAATTTTCATATAATACCAGTGGTTTAAATCAAATGTAAACACCGGAGCAGAAAATTAGCCTTTATTTAAAACGTAATAACAAACTGTGACACAATCAGTGCTACACACCGAACACTCACTTTTTCCCGCTGCATGCATTCCATCGTTTGGACAGTATTGCATGAAAATGGTTTGCACCCATACCATTTGCAGAGAGTCCAAGCCTTGCAAGAGACAGATTACCTTCTTCGAGTTCATTTCTGTCATTGGTTCTAGCAGCAGTGTGCGGCGCAGGCGCGTTTCCCATCGGATAGGCTATTCACAGACGAGGCAACTTTCTCACAGGACGGCATCTTCAATAGCCACAACATGCACGTCTGAGTAACTCATAATCCACACGGCACACGTCCACATGCATTCCAAACCCGCTTCTCCGTGAATGTGTGGGCGGGTATTGTTAGCGACTACTTCATAGGCCCATACCTCTTACCTGCACGTACAAACGGCTTATGTTATCATATTTTTGCTGCAAGAGGTGCTAACGAAATTGCTGCAGGATGTTCCGGCTGTCGTTCGTGATCGCATGTGGTTCTAGCATGATGGTGCACCAGCCCATAACCATGTGTGGTTCCGCAATTACTTGGATGGAACATTCCCGGGCCGATGGATTGGCCGTGGTGGACCCGTTCGATAGCCACCCCGTTCGCCAGATTTATCCAGCTTGGATTTTTTATGGGGCCATCTGAAGAGCATCATTTACGAGATTCCCGTTGGCTCACTGGAGGACCTCGTTGCAAGACTATCCATTGCAGCTGCAAGCGTGCACGAAATGCCTGCCGTTTTCCAAAATGTTAGTCAATCCCTTCTGCGACGTTACCAAGCATGTATTACTGCTGGTGGTCGCAATTTTGAACATTTATTGTGAATACTGTATTGCTGCAAAGAAGCACTTTGCGTTGATTTTGTACATAAACTCATTTTCCTCTCGTGTCGTTTTTTTTTTTTGCGTTCCTGCCTTAACCTGTCACTTTAGACTCTACATTCCTATAAAAAAGGCATGTTTTAGTACCACAACCCCTCCAAGTTTGTCCCATGATCTATGAAACACCCTGTATAGCCCAACCGTTTTTCCACGCACAGGCATTTGCTCTCCATTCACAGTTTTGGATTTAAGGACTGAGGCTTATACAGAAGGTGCCTTCGGAAGGCCAGATAAAATTAGCTTGCAGAATGGTTACGTTTGATTCAATGTCTACTACCATGGGGGAAGAAACACCATTGATTTTTCCTTCCATGCACAGTCTTTGATATCTGCGGTGAAAAGAAGATATTTAAAGAACTTAGTTTCTTTGCTATTATTTCGGCATATTTTTCATCTTTTGAACTGAAGCTGTGCGACACTCTTTTGTCCTTCTCTATTACAAGTCCAGTATTTTATCTTACTGTTATCATTACCCAACTTCGTCTTACATGTTTTCATCCAAGATGAAATGGATCCACTATTTTCGTCAATTTCGCCATCGCTTTCAGCATTGTGTCTCCTACGTTGTTAACACTCCTTACAGGACGAATGTCTCTTCTGCTGGTCTGGGCAATCTCTGCTTACATGGCATAGATGATATTCTTTGTCTGTTGCTCGAAGTGCTTGCTGTAGTTCAGAATCTCTGATAGTATAAAAAAAGTACTGGAAACTGAATGTGTTTTTAACTTCTCAGCCACAATACAAAAATGCTAGCAGCGTCAACTTCTCGGTGTCAGTTGCTAGTTCTTGAACGGTCTTTTCTGATTTCTGCTGTCGAGTCCTAAGATGCAGTCGTTTGTAATCCTTGAGAAATGTTTGTCCAAACCACAATCCTAGCGCGTTAACTAAAACGTCGACATCTAAATCTTTTTACAGCTGGAAGTGTCTGTAAGCCGTCAGTTGGCTTCCCTCGCAAAGAGGAAGGCAGCTGCTAGGTTTAATGCTTTGGTGACAGGGCCCCATTGATTTGACTAAGAAATCATCTGAAACTGTGCTTTGTATACGATCCATGATGACTTCCCCTCATTTAGCGAGAGCTTAATTGCGGAACGAGATAATTTAACCAGAATGTTATTCAAAGCAGGAGCATTAGGAAGGTTCAAAGCCGGCTGAGATGGTACGTTGTTTACAGGTGAAGTTGATTCTTCTGTTCTAGTCTGAGAATCTCTTTCTCCAGTCTTTCGGTCACAGCAGAGATTTCTCCAGTGACGTTGGCGATTTCTTGATTTAAAGACTTCATCTTTCTTTCTAATTTTTCTTCTACAGCGGCTACTTTCTTGTTAATAGCACTGACGTATGTCCCATACATACGTACTACATTCACTGCTGCAGCTTTAGCTACTTATGTGACTTTAGCGACATTATCTGCTGTTTCTTCCCGACTCACAGCATAATGTCCATAATGATTTTCAGTTGGTCTTCCATCTTCCTCGTTAATGGCATTCAAAGGGAACCATAATTATGGCATCATTTTTTCCACCATTTCTACGAGCTACGGAATCGTTTATGTTTCTTTAAATAATAATTCCAGATAAGCAAGAAGAAATGAATAATTTGTTCTGAAAATAAACACATAATATAAGCAGCAATAAAAAGTAACATACGCATAGCAATAACAGCTGGAAATAACTCAAGGAGAACGAATATATTAAGCAATTCCTCTTTGGCACACGAAGTAAACCGTAAAATTTCTCAAATAATTCTCAGGGTAAAATCCAACTCCTGATTCAGGTAAGCCCTAAATTTCCCAATTGGTTCGCAACTGAACTCCCCCTAATTCTCCGACCCTTATTTATACTCCGTAGCAGGGGTTCTGGAAACTTCTGAAAAAATCGTTTGTAGGGGTACCAAAACGCGTTTTCGTAAATCTTTCAGGAAAACTCCAAGTTGGTGAGTGATCTCTAAATATCGCAAAATCCTGTCAGGAACGAAATTGCCTATATCTCTCGCTCTGAAGTTTTTGTACAATTCCAATGTTGTTGCACTCAGAAAACTCTTTCCTTGTGTGGGACGTGCAATGTCATTCGTTCGACATAGCGCTTTGAATTAGACATATAAAAATTCATACTGAAAAGCACTACTTCATTGCAGTATGTGTTCCAAGTGATTCCTTTGCATTGACAATTTAAGAGTTCAAGAAGAGATTCGTCTCCGAAATTTAACTTGTGCGAATGTTTACAAGTTTTCCCTAAAACAAGTGATAAGAACAGACATCTCAAATCTCATGAAAATACTTTCAAATATAGTTTATGCCCTAGAATATTTAATGTATTTTATCATCTGGAAAGTCCCATCTTAAAAGTCGTAATAAATGTTTGGAAGTTTTTACAAGTCAAACGGATTTAAGGAAGACAGGATAACATACGAAGTTGTCTTTAAATGTGCTAGCTACTCAAATAGCTTCACCAGCAATATTCATTTGAAACAACATGAAACTTCTCATGTTAGACTTTGTGCCCAAATTTCTCAAGTGTTAAAAGAAAAAGTGATCTTTTACAGCACATTCGAGTGGAGCACGGCCTGACGCGAATTTTGGAAAAACGAAGGAACGGTGAACTTAACAATGAATTTATTCATGCTAAAATGACAAATGTCAAAGATATGTTTGTTCTCAGCTGAGTCGATTTTCTCTAATGCAGAGAAGGTCAAGACTTAGATGTCTTTCTTGATCATATAAAAGCGGAAAATTCAGAAGAATTGGGTGATAATATAGCTACATATCAGTGTATGAAATGGAATATAGTTGTTAATTATAAAATGAGTCATGAGTGTGAATATGGAGAGACTGAACACATTTATCCATTTAATTAATTGGCCGTTGCTATTGTGATCTTCTGCGATGTAGTGTAGATCTTCTTTATGGGATGTAATGTAAAACGCAACTCCAGCTGTTCCAGAGAGGTCATCACTGAAACTTTGCCATCAAACGTCGCGGCTGGCTTCATAGCTGCTTGCATGGTTTCTACTATGAAACCAAATTTCTCCACAGGGTTTACTGGTGACTCGGAGATTTGAAAGGTAGGAGGGGGACAGCGTAAATTTCCCACTTTCTAACGACATGGTTCGTTAAAATGCTTCGGGCTCAATATAGAGTTCCTCACTTTTATTCTGTTAAATTACGTGTCGAGGAACTTAGTGAACTGCTAAGCGAATAATCGCTTAAGTCCAAGAACAGAAAACGTAAAACTCAAGAAAGGTTAATTACCCTTTATTCACTGAAACTAAGTCGGCCCCTTTCTTAGAGCGTACAGCAAAACCTCCACTTGGGCTTAAAATGTAAGAAATAAGAACCAACTAATGACTAACTAAAGAGATTTAGCGGAAGTTAACACAATTCTAAACAAGTTGTCCTATTCATTAGCCAGCGAACTATGAAAAGGCACATAATATGGCCGAGCGTAAAAACAGCTTAGAGAGACGTAGCCCAAAGGCAAACGCGCGCTACTCGGGAATCCTAACTCTCTCTCACGAAGTTAGTGGAACTTGACTTAAATACTATTCTCCTTCTCATTTGCATTTAACGGGATTCTGAAAACTAATTCTGGTAGGGAATTGCAAGTTGAAGCTAGATAAGATAGGAAGGATGCATTAACTTAAAATAACTGTTATAACATTTAAATATACCTTATAGTGGCTTCACAAAATAAAATTTGAAGTTTTTCTCTGCTTCAGTCTTCATGAAACCCCCCAGTTGCAAATTACAAGTAAGTAACTTACTTCCAATTTTATTAAATTTATGTGTTTTACTTTTAATTAAGTGAAAATTTATACAGGAAAACAATCAACCCAATAAAGTAGGAAAATGACATGCATGCAGTTTATTTTCCCTACAAATAACTATCATGTTCAATTATAGCTTTGCATAAAAATATTGTTAATTAAATACATCGAGTTTGTCAAGCAGTCGTCAAATGAGCAGCGAATTGAGGAAATTGGACATCCGCGGGTAGTTTGGAGCATATGGGATAACTTGAAGATCAAGAGGAAAAGCTGTGAAAAGTTCCTTCTATCTTTGTATGTGTTATCAAGTTAGCTTGTATTAAAGCACAGTATTCATTTCTTCTTTTATGCCATATCGGCTTACAGTATGTGTCACTACACCGCTTTTTCTAAATAACGGGAAACCTATATTTTTAAAAACGTGTTTTATTATTTTTATATTAACAATGTCTTTATTATTTTTAATGCCCGGGGGAAATCCTATATTTTGTATGGCTTATGTGATTACTGTAAAGACTCGAGGTAACCTGCCTAAAGGAAGGGATGCCTCGGTGGAGGATTTTCCAAGGGAAACTGGCTCCTATACACGTTAGACATGGAGAAAACCCACGAAAACGCCCGCGCAGCCAGCCCGTTCGCGGGATTCAAACCTCGGGCCGAACTACCAGTGTTTAGCGACTTTACTGCTCGGCCTGGAAATCTCATAGGAGAAGGAAGGATAGGAGAGACCCAAAGAGAGTTTCTACTGTACTCTGGCTTGTATCTAGCCATATATACCCCTTGATAGCCAAGTCTTTTATCACTGAGCAATATACGTTCAAGTTAATTTTCTTTAGTTAGTGTTTTGTGATTGAGCAATATACGTTGAAATTAGTATGGAGACTTATAAATTAATTCCATCATAAACATAAGCGCAAATGCATGCATTTTCTTTTTATACAATATTTTACAGTATTAAAAATGAGAGATGTTACTTTTCACACTACATTCCGTCTTTTAAACGAAGTATTTACATATCATTACTTTTCATGTGCTCAGAATATTTTAAGATCGAATGAAATATTCTCACACGTTTTCGTTAATTAATTTAGAAAGGAACTTTAGGGTAATCTAATTTTATTTGATAAAAGATTAACTGTTTTGTGTGTGTTATTAAGATTAAAAACTATTTGTTATTTCTTTTCTACTCACGAAAGCTCACACTAAAACGTGTTTTGAAATGTAAGAAGCTTTTCAGCTTTTCTAAGGTATCTTTTAAATCAAAAAATCGTTCGCGGTAAAATTAATGTTTTTTTTAAATTTGTTTCAAATTATAGCAGGTTTTATTTTAATTCTTTAATGCTATAATAACTTAGCAGTTCTAAATTCCATACAGTATGCAAGCAAGTTGAGAGGGAAAGAAAAAAGGAAAAGTTAAAGAAAAAGAGATTTAATATGTTTTAAGACTTGCAACTCTTTTAATGGGACAGCCATCCACTTTTAGTTAGCTTTTCGGCCAAAAGTCCAATCATCGGAAATGTTTAATAATTTTACGCTTCCATATCCACCAAGTCTGTCCTTGGAATGCAAACCAAACAGGTGCATCTAAAGAAGGAAACATTTCGGCCAATTAATGGTAAGAGGTCTAGCAGGGAAGACTTGCACTTTAAATATTGTGAAATATAATTACAGTTACTTTTATTACTCAGTACTTTTAAAATTTAACTGAATATCGCAAAACTCTCCAGAGTTACTTTTCTAAGCGGAATGATGCCTTTGCGGAGCACTTTCTAAGAGAAACTGATTGTATTTACGTTATGCATGAGGAAAATCGCAAAAATACGCATGCAGACAGCCTGTTCGGTAGTATTTAACACCGAGTCGAATTACTCGTCTTTAGTGTCTGTTTTTATCAGTCCTGATAGACTTCATAATTACATAAAACGTTGTTAGCTATCAAATTTAATGATACGATTAAAAAAAGTATAATTTTAAATACTCGAAGGAATTTTCGCTAGATTATGCATAATAAAATTTGATATTTTTCTACGAAACAATTTTTATTATCGAAAACAATCAGTCCTAAAAACTAAGAATAAAGAAATATATCATAACGTAAAGCATTTTAAAAACTGGCAAATATTTTTTCTCTGCTCCAACGACAGGACACACTGCTAATTAAGCATTCGCCGGAAAAGGCCGAAACCATCAATCACTTAGCTGTCTTATGACCGCGAATGTTACCCAGGATGCATGACATGGGGCAACCGCCTTTACGGCCAGGAGAAGGGGAAGAGTTTTGCTCCAACCTTGATCAACAACACTTCAGTGGACGGATCCGAAGATCTCCCCCCCACACACACACACCTTTCTTAACGCTAAAGCTTTCGAGAAGATTTAGTAGTAGTCCCGCCAGTATTTCAAGTCACTTCACAGACATTTATCACTTACAAACATCTAAGCTTTTTCCGGGATTTGAACCACGGCCAACTGGATATAACATGGCCTGGTTAGCTACGAGTGACGTCACGGAAAGCGTCTGAGTCTTCCGCGACTTTGCTTCGGCTTTGAATATGCGCGTTTCGTTAAATGTTTACGAGGGCTATTTTTTTTTTTTTCAACCTGCGATGAGCTATAAAGAAAAGACGGGTGAATATACAAAGAAGATTTTATTACCAAAAGTAATGTATAATACAGGTTATTTCTCTACATAATCATCTTGACGATTGAGGCATTTGTCATATCTGTGAACAAGCTTTGCAATACCCTCTTCATAAAATGTCCCCGCCAATGAATGGAAGTGAGTTGTGACGGTTTCTTTCAGCTCCACGTCATTTTGGAAGCGCTTCCCACCAAGCCACTGCTTCAGTTCAGGGAACAGATGAAAGTCACTCGGCGCTAGGTCGGGACTATATTGTGGATGTTCGAAAATGTTCCATTGAAATTGCTGAAAGAGCCGTTGGGTTACACGAGCGCTGTGAGGACCAGAACAATTCCAGAAGTCAGCATGCCTCTTCGTTTGTTTTGAATAGCTCTCCGTAAGCGTCGCAAAATTTCACAATATGAATCTGCATTAATTGTTGTTCCAAGCTGCATAAACTCCACAAGCAACACACCTTTTTGGTCCCAAAAACAGTTGCCATAACCTTACGGTTGTTAAAGGTTCGTTTGAATTTTGTGGGTCTCTTTGGAGAATTTGTGTGCATCCATAGTTATGATTGTCGTTTCGTTTCGGGCGAGTCATATTGAACCCATGTCTCATCACCTGTCACAATGGATTTCAAAAACTCTTCTCCGTCAGTATTGTAACGGTCAAGAAACTCAAACGCTTAAACCATTCGGCGAGTTTTGTGGTCGTCAGTCAACATCTGTGGGACCCAGCGAGCGCAAACTTTTCTGTAGCGCGACTGTTCAGTAACGATAGAGTACAAGGAAGATCTTGAAACTTCCGGAAATTTCATCGATAATTCACTTATGATGAAACTTCGATTTTGCTTAACCGCTTGGTTAACTCGTTGAACAACGTCATCTGTAGCGACAGACTTGCGTCCTTGACCCCCTTCGTCATGCACATCAGTTCGGCCATCTTTAAATTTTCGACACCATTCACGAACAACGCCATCACTCATAAAGCTGTTTACATACACTCGACTCATTTTTCGATGAATTTCCGCTGCACTGTTCCCTTCTGCCTGCAAGAAACGAATAACAGCTCGCAATTCACACTTGGTGGAAGAATCAATAGCGACAGCCATGTTTACGTGACTGCAACTCAACAGAAAATGGCGTGTTGAATACACCACTGACAGAGCGTGTGGAGGGGGAGCTGCGCAGTCGCCTACTACGCACACCAACACCAACCGCCGCATACCTGGCCATCATACTGTGCGATCGAAGGTTGGAAAAAAAAAAAAACAACCTACGTAGATTCTTGTGTTTTAAATAATGCATAGTAATTAAATTTTCAGAGATTTGCGGATAAACGTATATAAAAGGTCGTTTATACATTTATAGTTAAGATTGATAGCTTCAGAGGTATTATTTTAAGAAATATTTATTAAATTTTCTAGCCAATGTTTTACGATATTTTGTACAATTATTTTATACTGCATAGTAATGACATTTTAAGATTTCCTGAAAAACAAAGTTTTGAAATAAATAAAGATTGCTATTTATTAACATGAATAAATCTTTATAGTTTGATTGTTCTTTCTTCCACTAAATACTAAAATAAAATTCTTTAATAAACACTCCGAAAAATATATTTACAAAATTTACTGTTGATTTCACTGATCACAAATTTTGCAGGTTTATTTTCGCAGATGTGAAGGAAAATGGAATGAAAAGATTCCAAAGTATAAATAATTAACCGACAAAATATAAACACTATTTAACCAATAAAAAGACATAAAAACGATTTTTATTACCTTATCACAATATAATTATTTATTAATAATTATTGCTGTTTTTAATTTTAAGAATAACTTGAATGAACGATCAGTAATATATCCAATGGTTTAAAACTATAAATACTTCAAAGCTTTTAAAAAGTATGCAAATGTATTTTTTATTCCTTTCAGTAATTATCTAACAAAAAGAAATGGAGATCAAAAGTCGCAGAAAAATTAAAATTTCCTTAAATCCCTTCGGAATTTGCCAACATAAATTAAATAAAGCGTAATTTTGTGCTGCATTACAGCAAGCGAATTATTACTAATGTAATGATATCTTTATAATCTGATAATAAAGAAGAAATCATAAAAGACTGAACAGATGATGCTTCAATACTTTCAAGATTCTTAGGAAAGACAATTATTATTATTATTTTTTTAACCTTTCTATGTAACCTTTTTTCACTCGAACCTCATCAATATATAAATTCACGAATTGCTAATGCCCCAGTAAATTTTTAACTTTACCTTTTACATACTTGTAATTAGCTTCATTGTTCGTTGATACATCAAGCTTTAACAGGCCTAGGATTTTTCAGAAATGGTCAGTGCATGGAAAGCAGATTAGTTGACTGTCATAGGCAACTATAAAAAGCAGCTTACTTAATGTATAACGATTTGATTTGACTTGATTTAGTTTATTATAGCAAAACACACTAGAATATTTGCCTGAGGTATGCCTTCGCGGAGGACTTTCTAAGGCAAACTGGCTCATATACACGTTATACATGGGAAAAATCACGAAAATGCCCTTGCAGCCAGCCCCTTCGCCAGGATTCAAACCCAGGTCGGAACTACCAGTGTTCAGCGATTTTACCGCTCTGTGGCTGGTGGGATAATGTAATAACGAATAAGCAAATACCAGCACCTTCCAGCCATTTTGCTTTCATTACACATCTTAATTTTTTCCAAAATAAAATGTTCTATTCCTCAAGTAAGATTCTCAAATGATTTTTATTCAACGTATGCTTCCTAGTTATATAGTGGTAAGTCATAGTTCGATTTTAATGTTTTTAATTACTATGCTTTTGGCATAGCTATAAATGTTTTCAAATTCAGTCCATAATGTAAGTTTAGTACTTCCATTTGATATATTTTACATACTCCCATTTCAACAGCTTCTTGTCCAAGAGACACTGCTGTATTCATATGAAGTGATAATTAGATACATTTCCCAACTTTAGGCTGTAGATCAAAACTGAGCAATAAAATACAATTTCCATCAGCACATTTTATGTCAAATTAAATCTGAATCATCTGAAATGTTTAGCTAATTCCATAATGAAGAAGAAAAATCCTCAAAAGATGCAATTTTGTCTTTTCAAAAATTGATTAAAAATATGTTTATCCGAATTGGCTCTTTTTTCCTCTGTGCTCATCCTTGGAGATGTCGGATTATCAGATAAGTATTTTGGACAATCAGAAAAAAATGCATGGATAAGCATTGTTTATAATTTTGGGTGTCCTTTACAAACTCAAACAGCAATGCCTTCATCTTTTGATAAATAATCGTACCAAATGATATCATCTTCTCAAAAATATTTCTCACCTACAACGCTCACTTGGAATTTTTTTTATCTAGAAATCCCGTTTTAATGTATCTTTTGGAAACTTGAATATCTCTGTATATATCCACTGGTTTTTAACGTAATTCGATTTGCAGACTGAAACGCAACATCGTGCAGGCATGAAAGTAGACTTATTCATTTTAGCTCTATAAAGAAGTCGATAGCTATATTTATAAACAAATTCTAAAGAAATAAGTAAACTTAACTACCAGTGTGAACTTAATCAAAACAGCATAACTGCTTTACTTAAATTACTTAACTCAAATTTAGTAATAAAAAATACATGAATAATGAAAAAACACAGTGCAATGTTAATGAACAGCACACAAACTAACATAGGAATTCTTCGTTTACAGTATCTACAGAGAAGCGCGAAGGGTGAATGTTTAGACTCCTTTCGTGACGTCAAATCACGTGACTTTGAAGCTGACCAGGCCATCTATTCACGAAGGTCACGTTTGAACCTGATTCCAACACTACGAGAGCCAGCAGCGCTAACCGTTATAACCGCTAACCGTTCGATCAAGTTATCAACGTAACGCACACCATTTAATGTGAGGAAAAGTGTAGTTGTCAACGCAATGAAAGTAAGAAAAAGTATCACAGCCGTTTAGACTTTAGAAACTGAGCTTCAACCGGGAAGTAAGAAGGGCTTCTCATTTTTCACCTTTGCAGTGTGATAATTTATATCGTTATCGCTGCATGCCTCGTGATTGTCGTCTGCTCAAAATAGTTGGGTCTTGATTCAATTTTTGTCTTGTTTTCTAGTTAAAAAATGTACCGTTATTCCTTACGCAAAGTGTTGAGTCAACGTAAACCCATTGTAATTCCATGCGATGAGACTTTTTCTACGTGTAATTGCTTAAATCAACGTGTGTGCAGTTCGTTATCGGAAGCAAATAAAAATGTGAAGATAAATGAAAATGTTAAACCAAACTGGATTCCTTTTAGCCAAGCAAAGCAGGGAGAATTTTATCAGCAGAAACCAAAGCTAGATAACCCTTTTCTTTCAGATTTGCCATTACGACGATTTTTGGATTATCATGTACCTTCTGAGGTAAATTATTTTTCATGCCCTTTTTCAATTTTCTTTTTTTAGTGTTTTAGAAAATATATTTTGCTTATGTTAGTAAGTATATATATAAAAAATATATAAACTATTTTTATTAGTTTGATAGTGTTATGTATCTTTTACTGTAGCTTACAACATATAATTTCATATTCTACTATAATGTTTTCTTTCCTGCAGTTAACTCTTGTGTATTTTCTTTGCTGAATGTAGAGTGATAAATTCATTAACAATTATAATACTGTAAAATACTTTTTTTTTTTTGACATTTTTAAAGGCTGTGTAAATTTGATTTCAAATTTATCAGTCACCTAAAAATTTATTAAATTATTATTTATTATTATTGTAGTCACCTAAAAAAAGGCAGCACTACCGAAAAGAACCCAGTAAATGTAAACATCTCCAAAAATGGAGATACCAGTGCATAGCTGGTAATATCACCAATGCAATTGTTTGAAGGTAACTTAATTCCCCTAAATCAAAGATGAAAAACTGGAGGCCCTCGAAGTAATTTTATGCGGTATAAGAAGACATTTCAATTATGCATTTGCTGCAAATACAACGTTACAAACATTTAAAGATTTTAGTTATTGAAGTTCGAGTTTCTATTATTTTCATTTTCATGATTTCATACGTAATTTCTGCCTTTACTAAGTTCCCTCCTTTCAAACAAATTCTTTCAAGTTGACAACTGCGTCTTTTACGGAAGTTTCATTAAATAGATAAAAGTCTTCATTAAGCTCAGGCCATTCAAATACATACAACGAAGAACAAGATACTGGTCTGTATTTTTGTTGCATTGCAATTTAAACCGTATTTATTTTGCGCTTTCATTTAATATTTTATAACTAGGTAAAGAATGAAATCAGTAAAGATCTTGAAAACTTTGGCTCAAGGATTGTACATGAAATCGACAATCTTGGTTGGGAATGTGAGCTAAATTTACCATATTTACGTACCCAAGACGCTTGGGGTGTCCGTGTGGATGAATTAATAACTTGCAGTGCTTGGCAGAAGCAACGTGATATTAGTGCAGAAGAAGGTCTGATTGCTATTGCTTATAAACGTGAACTTCATTACTGGAGGTTTGTTTATATTTTACCAAATTTATTGTCAATTTACTTACAATTAATACTGCTAACGTATTTAAGTATTAACTTTATCCTTCTGCCCTGTTATGTAATATAGAGCCTTTTCTATACTTTGAATTTTTATTTTATTATATATTGTTGCATGATTTTCATTGCTAAATTATTCGTATTTATGTTTTAGTCGACTGCATCAAATATGTAAATTATATTTGTATTCGCCATCATCTGGCTTGTATTCCTGTCCAGTGGCTATGACTGATGGAGCTGCTAAAACTATCGAAGTGTGTGAATTTAATAATCATTAATTAATTATGATTTAAAAATCATTAATATTATTTAATCATCATTAATTCTGTCATCAATATTACTTTTATTTTCTAAAGAATAAATAAGTAAATAAAAAGAATTTTTTGAGTAAAAGCAATCTTTATTTATTTATTTTACTATTTATTTTTTGGGATAGAGGTAAGAGAAAAAAGTATTCTAACAGCTTAACCAAGCTTATTTATAAAAATATTTTATTCATTCTTCTAATGTCTTACAACAGAGTGAATTTTATAATTAATTTAGTCTAAAACTTATTCTATTGAAGAAATTTTACAAATGTGGGAGTAAGATATATCATTGCAATGTTCGTTATTATTATTATTATTATTATTATTATTATTATTATTATTATTATTATTATTTAACCTTCCTTTTTATAGTCCCTTAGTGAAAAGAGGGAGTTATTCCAAAAGGCATATAACTACCTAACATGCAGAGATCCTACTAAATTTTGGACTTCTGGACAATGGATGACTGAGCGAAGAGGTGGATCAGACGTTGGTGAGTATGTGTTTGCTATACAGGGTGATTTAAAACTATTAACACGCTTTCAGATAAATATAACTACTTACCTATTAATCAAATAATAATCTAATATGCATCACATGGAAAACGAAACATAGAAGTTCTAAAACGAAAAATGTTGACCCAATTCACAGGTTCTCACATCACGTGACTTATTCCTTTGAAGGTAAGTTTCAAATATATTTTGCTAAAATTTTTCACGAACATATATGATCTCAAAATTTTTACATTTGCTACCGCGCAGGCGATGCAAGAATATGTGCAGGAGCAATTATGGCAAGAAACGATTGATTGTCCTTTTTATTGTGTTTAAGTGCACTTCTGCTCCAAAATAAGCAACACACGCAAAACACGGAATTAAACAAAAACTATGTAATGGATATGCGTGAAATTGATCTAAAAGTTTGGTGTGTGGCATTGCTAGAACACATATCAAGCAGTAAAACAAAGACTTACAAAAACATATGTATTACGACCATCTCACATCGAAAGGCCAAATGAATCGGAAGAAATGTGCAATGCAAACATCACAGTAATAACGGGTATGATACCCTCTACCTGAAATGCATGCTTGACAACCGCTAGGCAAACTAGCAATAGTGTGGATGATGGCTTGTTGTGGCAGTAGCACCCATTCCTGTAGTAATGCATGTTAGAGCTCGTGAAGGGTGCCTGGCGGCACATTGTAACCTGCTATCCGTCTTCCCAAATGTTCCACACATGCTGTATGATATTCAGGTTCGCTGACCTAGCAGGCCAGGCAGATGTGGAAGGATTTCACTCTCCAGATAACTCCGCGCCAAATCGATCTGTATGTGGGCGGGCGTTGTCGTCCATTAATATCGCGTCGGTACGCATTGCAGCGATAAAAGAACGCACAAAAGTGTGTGTAATTTCGTTGCTATATCGGACAGCTGTGGCAGAGGCCTGTGCAGTCGTTCGTTGCTACCCCAGCCAATACAAGTAAGCCTTTTCATTTCCACTGTAACGGTCTCTTTCGATGATGTTTGGCACCCGAATCCGTGTCTCTGGCTCTCGCTATATAACTCCCTTTCGGAAATAGTTCTGGATGTTAAATCGCGACTCATCCGTAAAAATGTGTGGCCCCACTGCTCTGGTGTCCAACTGCGATGTTCAATGGCTCAATTCAACAGCGCTCTGACATGCGATGGGGATAAAGGAACACAAGCCAGAGGTCGTCGGGCGTAGAGTGCACTTTCGTGCAATTGATGCGCAACAGTTTGGCAGGATATGGGCCGTCCTGCAGCTGCAGAAAGATACGAAGCAAGCTGTCGTGCTGTTAATTTTATACGGTGTCATCCACATAGCAACAGAAAGTGATCATTTGCCGTTGTGGTAATGCTCCAGCATCCAGACCCACGGCTTATATAGAGGTTTTGTTCCTTTTGGCAACGATTCCGTAGCCTTTTGACGATACTACCATGCACATTCAGCTCTCTCACAATAGCTGATTGTCTTGCACCAGCCTGCAACATCCCAACAGCTCTCCAACACATTTCATCGTGCAAATCATGTTTCGGCTCATGCTTTCCGCTTTGGCTATCTCGGATTACACGGAACTATCTCCGCTTCCGCACTAACGCATAGGTACTGCATGTCCCTTTTTAAGGCGTTGTGGTGTGACTGTGGGGTTCGTTTTATGCTAATTTTGGTTGCCTATTTTCATTTGGAGATGCAAGCTCTACCTCATATGTTAATCGTATGTTTTAACTTCAAGTTTTACATTTGTACCTTTTTTTTTTAACGTTTGTTGCTTATTTTTTGAGGACGAGTGCATTATTAACTTAAATTTCAGCGTATTTAAGTCTGGCAATTTACATACCACGATATTTTATCTCGATTTTAAAACTTTCAAATTCCTAGATTAGGTTACACGGTAGCAAAATCGTTAAGAATCTTCAGGTGTTTCATAACCTGTTTCGGTAAGTTTATAGTCAGTTTCAAAGAAATCGGTTAAATATTCCTAGATCTTCTCTTTAAAAAGCTTGCATTTTTCTTTTATTTAAATAACCCTGAAATCGCTATTTTAAAGTAACAGAGAAACTTAAAATGACTGAATCACTAATTTTACCAGTATCACCGGAGTCGAATTTTATCATCAATAAGATGAATCAAAGGTTGATTAATTGATTATACGTAATGTTATATGCATAAACAAAGAAAAATTGAGTTACCATTCTCCGATATAAATTGTTTGTAGAACTTAACTGAAAAGATTTCCATTTCACACTAAAAATACTTGAATTTAAAATTAATATTACGTGCAGTTCATTATTTTATAAGCCGTTCAGTACTTCATACTACCAATATGCAAAGTTTTTAGCTAGATTTCGAATAAATATAACGCTTTCCTTCATTTATGTAATTTTTAAAAGTTTGATGTGAAAAAGCATGCCTTCTGTGAAAACTTAAAATTCACCGCTTCCTTATCTAAAAATAAAGCTCATAAAAATGAAGTTATTAAATTGACTCAATAAAAAATTAAATTGAATTCAGTAGCAATACAATACTTTACGAAGATTTTAAGAAAAATTTTACAATTAATGTTGTAGGGGTTTATTTATTTCTATTAATAGTTATTTTAATTTGTGAGTCCTTTCTGTTTTCTTTTATTCCCCTCGCGTTTTCTCGCCAAGATGTAAATGAGTTAGGGTGAACGAAAGTACTTAAACTGCTTTAGCGAAATGTTTAACATAGCGTGATTTCGCTATTGTGAGCGCATGTTGCTAATTCTTCCAGTTGTTAACCATAACTATCGGCTACGCATTTTTCCGCCGAGTTATTATCTTGTCGGTTAAGTTCTCAGTCAGCCTCTTAAATTAAATTGAACTGAGTAGTCCTGCACTTCTCTTACCTTTAAATTTAGTATTACGTTTCTTTTAAGTTCTCACGACAAGTGGTCGGCGTTTGTAAGCACGTAAGTTCGTGCCGTCTGCAAATCATATTGTTTTCAATAAAAGGGTCTTTTACACCCTTCCTCTGTTTGTGGTCATCTTCAAACCTGTGCGAGAATTCGAAAGGATTCACACGTAGGTAGATCTAGTCACATTTTAATGATAGCTAAAAAAGAATAGATCCTACAATGTCAAAGAAATTCGAAAAAGGAAAGCTGAGAAAGAAAGGTAAAACACTCGTGCAAATGAATGTCGCTGGATTTTATTGTAATGATAGTTGTTTTTAATACTTAGTAGCGGTATAGAAGATAAAGCTGTATTATAGCTTTAATATTTTTAAATATAGTTTTTTTTAAAATAAAAGTTTCTAACAAGAGTAGAAAATAGCTTGAATGCTATACGCATTTTAAAACGTAAACAAAATTTACTTGTGACTTCTTTAATCTTTATTTATTTTTTCGAAGCTAATGGAACTGAAACTATCGCTATTCAAGATAAAGATGAGGACTTCTTCCACTTGTATGGATATAAATGGTTTACTTCTGCTGCAGATTCAAATATGGCGCTTACATTAGCTAGACAGCATCCAAGTGAAACAAGCATTGAGGTACTTTGTATAGACTTGTTTTAATATTTGAATCTAACAAAAAAGTTTTTTTTTTTTTTTTTTTCGTTTAAAATGAAAATGAAATGAAAAACACTTTTTTCTCCCTTCGCTTCCAAATTTTTAATGCGCATGGCATTTAACAACAGATATAAGCTTTACACAGCTTTATACAGCCAGGATAAACTTTAAATATCATTGTTTAAATTTGCCTCTTAATTTAAATTAAATTAAATTAATTTTGAAATTTCAAAATTTAATTTAATTATTGATTGATTATTATTAATTTAATTTATTTATTTTTAGTTTTATTTATTTAATTAAATTGATTTAAATTAAATTTCTTAATCGCTTAATTTAATTTAAAATTTCAAAATGTTTAACGAATTAATCCCTTCTCAATGATTGCATGTTCAAACGTAGGTTGCGACTTTTTTTGAGGAAGCAAGTAATATAATAAATGATGCCAAAAATATTATTTGGTTATAAAGACATAACTGCCATACAGAGTCTACATAGAACAATACCTGACGTGCTTTAGAACATCTGCTTGGCAAAATAAATGATAATGTGTGAAGGACGTTAAACTGTAAACTAGAACTTCATGGAAGACCAGTAGCGGCAAGTTTCAATTAGTTTGGGAGACATAATTGCATATATATAAATAACTTAATGACTCATCTTCTACGTGCATGAGAGTCAATTACTTGAGCATTTCAGTACTGTAAATGCATAATTAAGTAATTCTCAGAATAAATGCATAATTTCATAGCTTGAAAATAGGTGCATGAAATTATTAAACATGTTATATATTTGAAAATTTGAACTCGTTGTCCTTCAGGAGCATTTTCATTTTTTAGTTTTTCATTCGATGTAGTAATTTATAATATTTATAAAATTAATACTTTTTTTTAAAAAAATTGTTAAAGTATGGATATTTGCGTCATTTAAAAAATTTTTTTCGCTGGAAGTATATGTATACGACCAACAATTGCGAAAATAAAGCCGCGTAATAATTTTTGTGGAAAAAAGGGGATAATATTAATATTTGTAGACAAAGTAAATAATAATATTAATTAAGAAATTGGTGTTTTATGGTGGTGTTAGTTAAAACCTTTTGTTGACAAAAGGGATAATATTAATATTTGTGGGTAAACGTGTTAATATCAAAGTAAATAATATTATTAATTTAAAAATTTGCGTTTTATGAGGGTGTTATCTAAAAACTCTAAAACGTGAATAGTGTCTTCTGTGTTTTCAAGTTATTTCTGTTATCATTATTATAATGTACAATATATTTATGTTCTAGGGTAAAAAGGGATTGACACTCTTTTACTTAGAAACCCGAAATGAAGATGGAAAGTTAAACAATATGCAACTGGTAAGGCTGAAAAACAAATTAGGAACAAGACAACTACCAACAGCTGAAATACTCTTGGACGGCTCCATTGCGTATAAAGTATAATCAATATTAATTATTTTGTATATGATTATATAGATTGTTCATAAATTCCGAAAATCCTAACTTAAAAATTTATTTAAATTATATTTTCCCACACTTTCTTTGGGACAGACACGATTGCATCTTTTGCTATTATTTTCAAAAGATTATGTTTCTAAGAAAGAGCTTAAAATTCTATTAAATACAAACCTTTCCAAAACTGGCATTTTTTATAGGTATTCAGAATTAGATTTCTTTTCATATATTCGTCATAATTAAGTTACGGGGACTCTACGCGGTGTGTATAATTCGAAATTGTGATCATTACGTCATTCATGTTTCTATGCAAATCTGCATGTGGTGTACATATTAACATAATTCAAAATTGTTTCCATAACGTCATTTCATGCTTCCATGGAAGTCATACGATACACTTACTACAATGTTTTGTCATATTTTATGTAAAGTGGACATTACTTGTTACTTAAAAATTATGCATTACCTTATGAATGCTAAAACAATAAAAATGGTACTAATTTTTGTTCTAAAATCTCTGACTCCCCGCCCCCTAATTACTAAAATATAGAAATAAAGAAGAACTATGCGCAGAAATAAAAATATGCTTGGAATGTACTCAAATTTAAAATCAGCTAATTTTTCAATTTTTTTTAATTTAAACTAATTTTTTCTTACACTATGTTACTTCTATTGTGTATCTATGTGACTTTAGCATGTATATAACTGCTTATCAAATATTGTTTTAAAAATATGAGCATTAATTGTTCTTCATTAGTTCTTCACCTTTTTTCCTTTTTTTAATAACATATGAAAATCATTTATTTTTGATTACCTTTTTCAAATAATGGTATCTTTATACATTCTCATGTGTTTCATAGATGTCTGAAACAGGGGCTGGTATTTCTGTTATATCTCATATGTTGAATATAACGCGTCTGCATAATGCAGTGTCAGCTATTTCTTATATGCGAAGGTAAGAATAAATTTAGACATATTTGTATTTTTTATCATCCAATATATATTATTTCTATAGTATAAATCTCTCTTAGTTAATATCTACGCAAAGAAGTTTCAAGAAAAGGACGCCGTTAGAAAGATATTTGCATTGCTTAGAAATCAATAAGAATCTTTAAAAAGATTTCACAGTTTAATAGTTATATATTGAATTTTAATTATGTGAACACTTAATATATGCAGATTTGATATTTAAATATACATACCTTTATTTTGTATCTGAAAAAAAGTTATATATATATATATATATATATATAATGAATAAGTACAAAGTAAATAACAGTTCAAGCCTAATCCATATGCATGTTGAAAGGTGCAACAAAAGAAGTATCTATACCAACCTGTTCCCTAACCAATAGAAACACGAATTAAAATTTAATACTGCAAATAATCTCAGAAAATAAATCAAAGTAATTTGTGTCTTTATTAGTCCAACCTCTACAGACCGTAGTAAGTGGTGCAAAAAATTGCAAAATTATAACATCAAAATCATAAATAAGCTCAATTTTTTTAAAAAAATTTGTTTTATTATTATTATTCTGAGTACTTCGAGTCCCCCCCCCAAAAAAAATCCATGTAATTGCAAGCGTCTAAGGCATGAAAAAAATATAATAATATATGAAAATTTGAAACTATACAGGCCAGTAAAAATGTTTTTTTGCAAAATTATAGCATCAAAATCATAAACAGGAAAAAAGTTTAAAAATCTGATAAAAATTATTTTCTGTTTAAGCGGGCCGAGTCCAAAAAGCAAAACATGTAAACAGAAACAATCAACATATGAAAAAATAATAAATGAAAATTTGATCAAAAAAAACATATACTAAAAATAAAAATAATTAGTTCTTAAAATCTGTAATATTAGAGCAACAAAAGTTTTGAAATGAAAGAAATATATATTCGCCTCGCCCAGTAGCAAATGACCGTTGCTAAGCCTAACATGTGTTAAGTAATAAAATATAATATATATATATCAAATGCTGTATGATCTTAAATTCACTTAGTTCGAAACAAGTTATTTTAATACTTGCGCAATAGCTGCAAAGTGAGATAATAATAATTTATTTACTAAAGAAATATTGATTATATTATCTCCTAATATTAATTTTAGTAGAAGTATCTAAAAAGAGTGAACCCATACGTAGGAAGTTTAATTCCGAAAATTGTTTTAAAGTGACTTGAATGTAAATTGTTAAAAATGTTTTACGGGGACTTGAAGTAAATCATGAATAACAAAATTTCAAACTTTGAAAAAGAAATTAAATTAAAAGCAAGTAATTATTGCTATTGATCGGAAATTAGTTGACTTTTCAAGGGGAACAAGCCAATTCCCGTTCAATGAACGACAATTAATAAATATTTTGGTTCTAAATACCATCACTTCACGGAACTATTTGGCCTAACTTAATTTGCCAGTTTGGCATCACCATTATTACTTGAGTAAAAGACGAAACACCTTCGTATTTATTAATTATTGTTCATTGAACGGGAGTTGGTTTGTTCCCCTTGAAAAGTCAACTAATTTCCGATCAATAGCAATATTTACTTGCTTTTAATTTAATTTCTTTTTCAAAGTTCGAAGTTTTGTTATTCATGATTTACTTCAAATCCCCGTAAAACATTTTTAACAATTTACATTCAAGTTACTTTAAAACAATTTTCGGAATTAAACCTCCTACCTATGGGTTCACTCTTTTTAGATACTTCTACTAAAATTAATATTAGGAGATAATATAATCAATATTTGTTTAGTAAATAAATTATTATATATATATATATATATATATATATATATGTAATAATAAAATTCCATAGTCAAGAATACACTTAAAATTCTAACTGTATGTTCATTTCATTTTTAATGGCGACGGTCTCTTATTTGAAAGTACGTGGAATTAAATCTACAGCCCCGTAGTCAAGTTGTTTTTCCCGCCTTTTCTACACGTACAGTTATAGAATGTTCTCGAGATATTCAAAGCGAACTGGATTGGCTGACGAGGCTGACGTCATTTCGTGGAAGCTCCGCCTTTCCAGAGGCTATAAAAAGACCCGCAAAAGAATAATCGGGGCTTTTTCTTAAATGTCACGATGCATAAACATTCATACAAAAAGTTATTAGTAATTCTTTTTATTTACTCTGGATATCTGATTTTGTAACTGCTATTTCTACTGAATAATAATAAATGGATCCTGTTTTTTTTTTTTTTTTTTTTTTTTTTTTTTAACTTATTGTCTGATAATTTAAGCTACGACTAAAGCTGGTACATCATATATATATATACTATTGTGTATGTGCAATAAAATGTCTCTTTGAATTTGGCTAAAATGATCAGAATTACATTCTTTATGCATTCTATGGAATTTCTGCCAATTCAGTTCCTTCAATAAAATAAAGTGCTTGTTTCGATTTCTTAAGTCGTTTTTTATAGCTCAATTGCGTGAAGAATAGAGACTTTTTTAAGGTGGTCTACTACAGCAGCATTACAATACTAAAAATTTTTTTACACGCAGAATCGCTAATTAAGAAACTATGTTGCGTGCAATTTGGCAGAAATATAAAGCAATAGGTCAGTTTTCGAATCACAATGTTAGAATCAGGTTTGAAATGAAATTTACTTAAATATTATATTTTAAAAAAATTAGTTTGAAATACGTAATTTTAATGTGTAGTTTGGAAAGCCATCAATAGATGGCGCTACGAGTTAAAATTTAACATTGTAATCTTATTTCTGCAAAAATTCACGAAGTAATTGATTTTGATATCAGTTATAAATCATATTTTTTTCTAAATAATATTTAGAAGCGTTTCATATATTCCTTTATACACAGTTTTCACTAAACATTGTCAGCTGTCAGCAGAATGACGTTTACGGCAACCCTATTGCATTGCTGTTCCGCACTCGTTTTGTTTACATTTATTTGTACTGTGGTCAGTTTGCAAAAAATATGCGAAAATATCAAGGACGACCGAAAAAACATCCTGGTTTTAATAAAAGATCCAGAATTCAGCGTAAACGTCGAGCTCAAGAAAAAAATATGAAATTAAATTCCCGAGATGTGGAAGATTCCGAACAAGCGGATGTTTTCGAAAGGTGAGAAATAATTTATTCTTTATATCGACTACCCCGTGTTTATGATTTCGTAGTAAGTTAATTCCGAAGTAAAATATGCGTATTTTTTTTATTGAAGGTCAGAAATTATTGATACAACTGCATCTGTGTCAAAGGAGAATCATTGCCCGGATGATTTTTTTACAAAGTAAGTTTTTTTTTTTTTTTTTTTTTTTTTTTTTTTGTATGTGTGTGTATGAGGGGATGCTAATAATTGTTCAATTCTGTTATAAGAATTTATTCCTCCATTCACACTAAATTGTTGGGAAATATTGAAAGGGTAAATTCCAATTCACAAGGAATTGCTGAAATAATTGAATCTTTTCAAAAGTATGAGCATGTTCTTGCGATCTAAATTGAATTCACCATCATTACATGTATTATTGGAAATTTTATAGTCATATGTTTGCTACGAAATGCTTTGTCAGTTACCTATGGTATATTTTAACAGGTGTATGCACATTTATTCATGTGCTCGCTGTTCAACTTGCTTTTTTTTATTATGTCATTTACTTGGATGTTAAAACTTTCTTTTAGCGTTGGAACATTTTATGATCATTTAGTAAAATTTATATATAAATATATATTATTGCTTGTTTATTTATGGTTCTGTGTATTTGTCATGTATGCATGTTGTGAAGTGTAGTTTTTGAAAAATATGTCACAAATGTTAAATTCCACCAAAAGCTGAATTGAATTGATATTGGGATGCAGGTAATTAGAAAATATCTGCTGTGTATTTTGAGCGTAAACCAAACTAGTGCCAAGAATGGGACCAATACGCTCAGGCTTGCTTAGCCTTTTTGCCATTGTCCAAATTGAATTATCTCCAGTATAAAGGGAGTCAATGCTTTCTCTGTATAACATTAAAATATCCGTCTGATCAAAAATCTACCAATAAGAAACTTTTCATATGTTATGTGACAGACTTTCTGCAAACAGAAGTCCTCAGCTCTGTTCTTGTACATGTTTTTTAATTGTGGTTCAGATGTGTACTTCTCAAAGGAATTCTTCTCATAGGAAGATTATCTGAACATTTAAAAACTATATTCTGCTTTTAGGGGCCTAATATTTTATGCCCCTAAAATTAATATTGAAATTTCTAAAATGTTGAAAAATATGTCATCTGGATTCTGTACAAAAAATATAATCCCCTTTTTCATTTCTGCATTTGCAATTCCTGCATTTTCTTTATTCCTACATTTTTTAATTGGAAGGAATTTCATTCGCAGAGCCCTCTAATTTATTCTTACAAATCATGTAGTAATGTACCATTTTAGATAGATATAAATAACACATTTTGTAATTTTTCTAAACTGTGGTTATACAGCATGATATAATAGCTACACAGGGTATGGCGAAACAGTATACAGCAATATCTGTCGCACTGTCTGAGATGGGTGGTAGTCATACATAGCTTAATGCTTAAATTTGTTATGTGTTATTTATTTATTCATGTTTTTTTTTTTTTTTAATTATGTTATAGCAGTTTATTTCTTTCATTCTTAGGTCCGGAAGTGAAAAATTTGACTTTTCTACGCCAGAAGTTACAGCTAATGTTCCTAAGACAAACCAGGCTTTCCTGAGGTAAGTTGGTTTATTTTTAAAATAGATATTAGCTGTGCATGATATTACAGTTACTTAATTATGGTTAACTAATTATGTATTAATTTAGAAGTCAAGCAACCAAAATCAGCGTTATATTTTCAAATAGTGAATATTTCAAAATATGATGCTGATTTTTGTTGCTTGACTCTCAAATTAATACTTGGTCGGTGTGTTATTGTATCTTAATTAAACTAATTATGGTTCTTTTCTTCTCAGTTCTGATCTGGACATTTCAGTTATTGACTCTGACGTAGAAGGTAGAAATACAAGCTCTCTTTTGGGGTAAATATGTATTTCTCTATGCCAAAATTAAAATGTCATCATTTATGTTTTTCTTTTATGGTGTTACATTATGTTGTTTACATACTGATAGCTATTAAAACTGTTAAATATAATATTGTAGCTATCAAAAAGAGGGGGATGAATTTGATTTGTACCAAATTTGGACGTTTTGCATGAAAGAACTTGAAAATAAAAGATTTTTTTAAAAATATATTCATTGAAATCAGTGAAATTTAAAGTCGGGACACTGAAGCAAATGAAAATATTTTGGGGTTTGATTCTTTTGATGGGAGCCTCATCAATAAGCCTACTATCTTTTTTAAATATTGCTTCTTTTTCATTGTTTTCATGATGTTTTATGTTCCCTTCATGAAAGAGATTTTTAATAATTTAAATTTTGTTAATAAAATATAACAAAATGAAATCTGTGATTATGTGGCTGTTATTTTTTCCATATATATTTATTTGAGGAAAACCACAAATTTTATTATTTTACAGAATTTTTAAGAAAAATATAAGGATAAAATTTTTTAAATAATTCTGATTACTACCTTTGCTTTCCTCTCATAATGTGCCTCAAATTAGAGCAATTAGACAACAAATTTAAGTCGTGATCTTTTTTTTCCAAGTTTTTTTTTTAGGCTTAGGAGTATAAATTGCTTATCCCCACAAGACAGTGCATCTTCTTAGTATGCCATCCTAAGGCTCCGTTCACATGATGGTATAAATGTCATAGACGCATAATCATAAGGCACAAAATGTGGGAGTTCCATTCACACCTGCGAGAGAGGGTCTAAGCCATAGCCAATTAGAGAAGCTAAATTTGTGCATGCATGTATGTGTCTACAGCTTTCTCTCTCAATAGGTTTTATGTATATGCTCTGATTGGCCGACTCTTATATCAAGTCGGCACAAAGTTGAAAACTTCAAGCTTAATGCCCAAACTAGTTTTTGTGACATAGCAAGGTCTGACTACAAATTAAAGTCATCTCTTTTCTGAATGTTTCCTCATGCACTTCTGTTTCTAAGTATTCTTGTGTGCTTTGATCCATAGCTGATAACTTGTTGAGAATATTTTCTGCACAACATGTTACACCTCTGAACTTAAATACTTGCGGTAAAGAAGTATTTTGGTTTGAATCATGTGTAACTCCAATATAAGTCCATTTCTCCAAGGAAAACCTCCACAAAGTCACTGCTCCTGATTCAGCTGGAAGGACATCCATACAATGATATTTGAGAAGAAGACATACAAAATTGAGTATTGTGGAAAGATGATTGCTTATATCTTGAACGTGGATGATCCACTTGTCTACAAAACTCATAACCATTCTAAAAAATAAGGACATCAAATTTCAGTGCATCCTGCTCTCACAAGAGAGAAAGGTGATCATTAGAAGCCTTCCCAGCTCCACATGTTAATGCTGCCTCATGTTGCATAATATAATAATACACACACTGGCCAATCAATAAGAAACCTTTCAGATTTTCATCTGAATGCATGCTAGGGATGAAATATCCAAATTTTTTCTATGATGTGGATTATACTTGGTTAAAATGCCAGTATAAGTAAGGTGTAAGAGTGCTTTTCATGATGAATGAAGTAAAATGGGGAAAAAAGGCGGCAGATCGTTCACCATTTGAAAAAGGGGCTTATTGTTGGTGCACATTTAGTGGGGGCATCGATTTCGAATCCTTCTCTAAAAAATGTAACTGCAGTTCGAGCATAGTTTTCAAAGACAGTGATCGGCGGTATCTCCGATGAATTGTACGGCAGAACACGGATTCAACTATCACAAATCGTCAACCAAGGCTCTTCCCAACAAATTTCAGCTAGAACTATGCGCAGCGAATTGCAGAGGGATAGGAATGCATAGTTTTGGTGCCTGTAAGAAAATCACTCAGTTCTGCCGACATGCAAGACTTCATTTTCAGTGGTGTCGAGAAAAGACACTGGACATCTGAGGATTGGAAATGGGTAATGTGGTGGGATATTACATTATGTATTACATATTAAACATAAGTTATGGGTTACCTCATAACTACAGAAGGTTCCTGTTCGCTGCCAGAAAAGGTTGAAGTAATCTGCAATGTAAATTACCGACAATACATGAGCTTTGTTCATTTATGGGCATGATAAAATTTTATCGATGCTTTTTGAAAAATGCTGCAGAAACTCAAGGAGTCATACACGAAATGTTAAAGGGTGATAAAAAAAGATCATTGTAAAGTTCCATGCACAGATGAAGGTGTTTAGTGTATTTAATTATGGCAAAGCACACTAGGGCTATCTGCCTAAGAGAAGGGATGCCTTCGTGGAGGACTTTCTAAGGGAAACTGGCTCATATACACGTTACACATGGGGAAAACCACGAAAACGCCCATGCAGCCAGTACGTTCGCGGGATTCGAACCTCGGACCGAACTACCAGTGTTCAGCGATTTTACCGCTCTGCCGCTGGTAGGCCTGCACAGATGAAGGAATTCACCAGTTTGAGAAGTGCAAATCTGATTTAGTCAATGGTGCCCTTTTGTGTTTCCCAATGGATTACCCTTTGTGTGCAGATACATCAGACTTTCCTATAGGATCAGTATTGCAGCAATTGGAAGAACAAGAACAAGACTGAAAACCTATTGTGTTCTACTCTAAAACATTAAATAATGCACAGAAGGTTTATAGTACCTATGACAGAGAATTCTTAGGAATATATCTTTCTGTCAAGCATTTTAAACATGTATCGGAAGGACGCAAATTCATCATACTTACTGATCACAAGCCACTGTCATATGCATAGAAGCAAAAGAATGGGAAGGCATAACCCAGACAACAACACCAACTTCAGTATATATCGGAATTTTCAACTGATATTCAGCATATTGATGCCAAAGAAAATTTAGTTGCAGTTGAAGTAGTCTCAGTTACTGGCTATGAAGCAGTAGCAGATGCTCAAGAATATAATGAAGAATTGCAACATTTAATGACAGGTAGTGCTTCACTGAAATTTAAATCATCTACATTAGCATTTTGGAAAACATTAAGATGTGACAGCTCAACAACCAGTATCAGGCCTTTTATTTCAAAGCAATTTAGACAACAAATGTTTCATCAAATTCATAATTTTGCTCCTCTGGTATCAGGACAACTGTCAACGAGATGACTGAAAAATTTATCTTTCCAAATATAAAGAAAGAAATTCACGAATAGACTTAAAGTCCTGTTAATTGTCAAAGGAGCAAAGTCAACAGGCATACAAAATCTAAAATAGCCGAGTTCCAAGCACCTCATGCTAGATTAAGTATTGTGCAAGTTGACCTGATTGGGCCATTACCACCATCTGCTGGTAGGACGTATTATCTGACATTTATTGACCATTTTTCCTGTTAGGGAGAAGTAGTTTCTTTACCAGATATCACAAGAGAAATGGTTGTCAAAGCATTTTACAATCATTGGATTAGCAGATTTGTTGTGCCTAGTTCCATAATCTCAGATCAAGGAAGACAATTTGAGTCGCAGCCTTTCAAGAGCCTTGCAAATGTATGTGGTGCTAAAGTTTTACGTTCCACTCCATACCACCCACATTGCAGTGGGAAAATTGAGCAGTTTCTCAGAACTTAAAAAAATGCAATAAAGGCTCACAGCAACATCAGATGGACAGAAATCCTTCTAGGATTCAGAGTTGCAATATGTCCTGATACTAATCACTCTGTAGCTCAAATGGTATATTTTATGCAAATAAGGTTACCATGTGAGTTTTTCGACTACCTACCACTAAAACTAAACCTGAACCATTTGTAACAAATTTACTGTCTTTTATGGATCAGCACCAGTTTATCAACTGCTAACAAACATAAAATATTTATGCATAAAGACTTGAGATCATGTTCTCATGTGTTTGTGAGAACTGATCGTGTGAAAAAGGCACTTGAATTTGCTTATTGAGGGACCATTTTTTTTGTGGTGAAAAAATATGATAAATATTTCCGAGTCTTAATTAAGGACAGACAAGTTAACATTTCATTGACAGACTGAAACCAGCTTATTTGTTACTTTCGAACAAATTACTAGAAACAGTGACTAAAAATAAAAAACCATTTCACATTTCATGTACCCAAAATTCTGATATTGTACCTAACGTCAAATCTATTGTTCTAGATGGTATGAAAATCAGAAAATGTGTTGGATTTAAGGACTAATGTTTTGTATATTTTGCTATACTTCATCATCTTCTAAATATTAGTAAATATATATCTGCATTAGTGATAATCAGCTGTGAGCACATAGTGCACCATCTGCAACTCATTTGGGTATAAACTATGCTAGTGATTATAATGTCCTTGCTTTTTCCCATATGCCATATGTTGCATGAAATTTTGTTATATGAATCTAGCTTCCTGTGAGGAATTTCTGTGATCTTTCTAGTATGTATGGTCAAGAATTAGGCTTGTGATATACTGTCATGATTTTGCCCACATGTTCCCTGAATATACTACCATTTCCTTAGGAAGACTTCCAAGAAGAATACTGTTGTGAGTTCTAAGCCTAACTATGGTTTGGAACTGTTTATAATGAATTATTGGGATTCTGCACATGTAATGTGGATGCAATTCTATTTCCATTTAGAAGATTTTCTGCAAAGGCAATGCTTTAGCTGTGAGATAATTCTGTTTTGGAAATAAAACTGATATTTATTTAGATTTGTGGTATTTATAAGGCAGTTTATCAAGAGCAGGTAGCATCTTGCCTCTTTGCTTTGATCAGGGCCTGTGCAACCAGTGGTAGTCAAAATTTTATAATTTAGCAGAGGGCACTGAGCAGCAAAATTTAGAGGCAAAAAAATGTTCAGAACTTACGAAGACATCAGCCAGCAGAATTTAGGATATGCAGAGATTGCACTGAGTGGCAATAGTGCCATATGTTACATTTGCTATCTGCATTATTAATTTGTGAAACAATTTCAGCTGCTTGAAAATGCATTTTTCTGTTAGAAATTTGTATTTCTTGCAATTTCTTTTTTTTGGGGGGGGGTCGAGAATATGGTGTTAAAAATATTTTATCATTTTCTTTTTTTTTTCTTTTCAGGTGAAAATTTTGTGCATGATTTGGCTTTCATTGAGACGTCTCTGGGTCAGGAGTTACTAAGGAAGAGAAACTTACATGCAGGTTGAAGCATGCAGTGTCAAATGTATAAGGAATATAAAAGATGCTGTATATTAGTATAAGTTTGAATAACCATAATAAAAAAATTTCTTGAAAATTGTGTTTTTTCTGCGAGTTATTAAAATTGGAAATAATTAATTACAATATTTATGAAAATTTTCGAAAATAAAAATACAAGTAGTATTTAAAAAGTACTGCAAAACTCATTTTTAAGTAGAAAAATTATTCTCAGATGAAATTCTTTATGCAAAAGGATTCGATTATGCAAAAGGACTTTTTTAGTATTTGAAAGGTTCATTTGAATCCAACAACTGAAACTAACGTATCCCCAGTTTATTGATACCAACCATTTTGTTGGTATCAATGAACCCACTACTTTCTAAAAGCATTTCTGTCAATTACTAAGGGCTAATGAACAAGTGTTGAATTCTCAAGATGAATGTTGCCGAAACAGAAAAAAGTGTACTTCAGAACATTCTGCAGTAGCTCAAACAAAGTCACGGACCTCATCTATACTGTAGTCAGAGAGAAATTATTCCCCTTCCTTTTCTTTCAAAAGCTGAGTTTCCAAACGCACAACGGGAGGCCGTTGCTAAAAGCTGTGGAACCAGTTTTATAGCTATTTTTAGCAACTTGTGAGCTGTTTTTCAGATAACACAGTAAATCTCGGGGAGGGGGAATTTGAAATCATGATCACTGCCGGTACGGCAGAATTTACGTACAGCAAAATTGTAAAATTCAGCGAAGCATCAAGCAATAAAATTTTAGAATTTTGTGGGAAGGGCACTTGACAACAGAATTTATTGCGTACAAAGTCAGCAAAATGCATAGCGCCGTACCTGATTCATGATACAGCAGTATTCATTACCAATAGCAAACTTGTTTGAGGATAAGTTCGAAAAAATGTTTTCTAGTTGTTACCTAAAATCGGTAAACAATAATCTTTGAAAGATTATTCGATTATATCGTTACTAATATGGTAAAAATTTGAAAAGCAATCAGAAGCCGTATCTCTAGGGTCTTCAAGTCACGATTTGTTTTTATTTGTTCGAATATGATATTTATATCTCTCTTCCTACAAGTATGTATCTTCGTACGTATAAAGTATCAAAAATAATAAAAGTAATTAATAAATTTTCTCTAGTTGCCCTGAAAACTACATCTGAATATAAAGATAAGAAAGACATCAGTAAATTGCTGTTGTTATTTGCTGATCATAATGGTAATCAACCGAACATGATCACATATACCGTCTTCAAAACTTTGATTTTTATCAAGCTTCATATAAATACTAGGTTTTTGTTAGTCACGTAATTTGACATCCTAAATTTAAGATGACAGATGAAATAATGACTAGTTCTGAATTAGCTCACTCAGGAAGTAAAATTTTCTCCTTCCCGTCAATATAGCATATTTATAGCTCCCAATGATGGCGATCACTAACTAAATATGTTATGGATTAGAACCCTATTGCACTCCATAAGTTTTTCTTTATTCGCTTTATGTGCATGTATGCATGCTTGGTTGTGGAAGAAATTAAAAAGCCCCCCCCTTTTTTTTTTTTTACTTAGGTTATTCGAATGTATACGCCAGACATTTATTTGTTGAACTGTAGTTATAATTTGGAACGTGGTGCTAGAGCCGTTGGAGCCGAACCGAACGTCAGTTTGTTTAGAATTATAGAGTTTGATTACGCCAAAGCAGGTGAATTTGGAAAACACCAAAATCGGTCATGCATCCAACTCGTTATCGAGGCTTGAACTCCGGATGAACTACCAGTGTTCGGCGGCTCGCTTGCTAGAACTGCGTTAGGCTCTTTGAATGTAGCAAAGCCACGAGGGTTACCTTCTTAAGATGGCAGGCCTTCGTGGAGTCATTTTCTGAAGGCTTAGATTAGGTTATTATGGCAAAGCACAGTAGGATGCCTTCATGTTGAACTTTCTTAGAGAAATTGACAACCCATACACGTTACACATACAGAAAATTATGAAAACGTCCATGCAGCCGGCCCGTTAGCCTTTATTCGAATCCAGGTCGAAACTACCAGTGTTCAGCGATTTAATTCCTCTACCGCGGGAGGGCCTAATTGCTGAAGGGAACTGGCTTGTATTCATGTTACACACGGTGAAAACAAACAATGCAACCAGCTGATTCGTCTGGCATCGAACCCAAACCAGTTCGAACTTCCAGTATTCAGTAGTTTTAACCACTCGGCCACTGGTGGCGTGTGGTAGGAGCCACAGATAATGTACTGAGTAGCAAAAATCCCTAATAGTGGCCCTGGTTACTAGTAGGATTGTAAGTATATTGGTAATCATCCAATCTACAGCAAGGAAATTTCGGAGCTTAATTGTAAAGTCAAATGCGACACTCCGATAAACGTGGTATATGTAGAGATGGACAAATTTATTATTTAAAATACTTGTATTTATTAGTAAACATTTTATAAAATTTATTCTTAATTTAGCGTTTAAGAATTCTAAGAGAGTTATCTGAGTATTTTTTCCTCCTTTGGTAATCCAATAAAATTGAGTAAATTTATGTTCTGTAATATCTTTGCGTGTTATATACATAGTTTTTTTTTTTTTTCTTTCAAAGTTAGACAAGTTTACACAAACAATATAGGTCGAAAAGGGAGCTGGTCTGCGCCCGGTGAGCCTGTCGGCAGCGTCGCAAAGCGTAATTTGACTAACGAAAAGATCATGCTTTGGATCTGGTGATCTGGATAGTCACTTGTGTTGAAAAATAAATTTATTTCAACAACATAGGCCAAAAATTTAGTTGATCTGCGCCCGTGAGTCCGTCGGCAGCATCGTAAAGCGTAATTTGACTAACAAAAAGATCATTCTTTTGTATTTGGTGGGATTGCCGTGGTATTAATCACAAATAGTATATGGAAAAAGGTAAAACCCTTGACAGTAAAGGATACAACGAGATGCTAGTGCATGTTGACGCTGCTATCAAGGAAAAGAGTCGAATTGAGTTCCGGCGCAGAAAGGTAACGTTCCATCAAGATAATACCATACGTGTCTGCATTCACCGGCTAGCCTCTGTACGGACTCGAAAGGGATCTTTCACCACATCCACCATATAACCCCGACATCGCACGTTCGGACTTTCAGCTACATCTTGCTGGTCCTATCTTCACTTCTGCACAAGACGTCCGAAATGAGGTTGACCTGTGTTTGGACTCGGGCCACCAAGTTTCCGAGCCGAAGGTTTTGAAAAACTACCAAAAAATTGGCAGAAAAGCATAGATTTTTGGTAGTGATTACTATCCGCACTAAAGGTACTGACTGCTTTTTTTTCATAACTTTATGAAGAACGTTCGTGCTTAAAATTTTCGTTACAACCATTAAATTCTGTAATTTATGAATTCCTTCCCACTTCTCATGTATTTATCAACTGTTCTTTATGAACCTGATATTCCTACAATTATCAGCTGTACTTTATAAATCTGATATGTAGAAACGCAATTTGATTTTATGCATTTCAGTATCAAGTGAAATCTTTAAACTAATCGTTCATTATAACACTTTATGTTGTTTTCATTCAAAGCTGAACTCAGATAATGTGCCGAGGTTGAACTACCAGTAATAGGCGACTTTAGCGCTCGCCCGCTAGAATTTAGAGAGGAACTGAGTGCTAGAATTGGGTTAGGCTCTTTGAATATAGCAAAGCCACGAGGTGGCAGATAGCAGATGCTTTCGTGGAGGAAGTTTCTGAAGGCTTAGTTTAGTTTATAGCAAAGCTCCCCATACACGTTACACACGGGGAAGATTATGAAAACGCCAATGTAGCCAGCCCGTTCGCCTTGATTCGAACCCAGGTCGGAACTACCAGTGTTCAGCGATTTAACCGCTCGGCCGCGGGTGAGCCTAATTGCTGAAGGAAACTGGGTCGTATTCATGTTGCACAACAGGAAAACAAACCATGCAGCCAGCTGGTTCGCCTGGGATCGAACCGAAACCAGGTCGAACTTCCAGTAATCAATATTCTTAACCACTCAGCCACTGGCAGCGCGTGGCAGAAGTAAGAGCCACAGATATTGTAGTGAGCAGCAAAAACCTCTAATACTGGCTCTGGTTACTAGTAGAATTATATATTGGTAATAATCCAATCTACAGCAATGAAATTTCGGAGCATAATTGTGAAGTTAAATACGACACTCCGATAAACGTGATAAAGATGAAAAATTTTTTAAAAAAGCAAACTTACTATGCAAATACATGTATTCATTAGTAAACATTTTATAAAATTTATTCTTAATTTAGCGTTTATGAATTCTCAGAGAATTATCTCATCGAATTATTTTTTTCTCCTCTGGTAATCCAATATAATTGATTAAATTTATGTGCTGTTAATATCTTTGCCTGTTATGTACATAGTTTTTTTTTTTTTTTTTTTTTTTCCGTTCGAAGTTAGATAAAACTGAACGTACGTTACACTGAAATTACTTTGTCTAGAAAGTAAGCGCTTGAGTAGAAACAGATGTTGGGTTTTATTTTTAGAAGACATGAGATCGCTTTCTGTAAAGTAATGTTATAAAATTTTGAATTTGAAATAATCGTACTTCGTTTTTAGTAGCGCAGAATGATAAAGATTTAATGAGAATATAGCAAAGCATCTTTTTAGAGACGCTGTTATAATTTTGCTATTTTATTTTTTTATGGTAGGTCAAGGAAAAAGGCAGGCTGCTAAATACGGTAACAGCACATTACTCTGTTTCATATATAGCGAATCCGCTCTGAAATGAGGCACGAAGCGGTAAAGTAGCTGAACACCAGTATTTCGGTCCGAGTTTCGAATCCCGCGAAGGGACTGGTTGCGCTTTCGTGGTTTTACCCTGTGTAACGTGTCTAGGAGCCAATTTCCCTTAGAAAGTCTTCCACGAAGGCATCCTTTCCCTTAGGCAGATAGATCGTACCGGTGTTTATTTTATCAACAGTACTGGTTATTTTTAAAAATGATCATCCTAGAAAGGTGATTGCCAAAAAGTATTCACTTCGCATATTTATACGTTATGCATGAATATACTATTTTTAGTCAATCTAATATATATAAGTTACTAATGCTTTAAAAAAATTCAATTTTCAATATTCTGTTTCCTATTTGTTCCTGTTCAATGAAACAGATTCATACACAGCAAATCCAAATGCATCGCTACAGGAAGATGATAAACCAGCACAGTACGTAATTACAGTTACATCCGGAAAAGAGTAGATATACATATAAATACATAATATATATATACGGTATACAACGATATACAATATATATATATATTATCGTTTTTTAGGATGTATCTATAATATGTATCATTTTACTTTATTAAAATATAATATTCAATTTTGTAATTTAGGAATTTCTTCCCTCTTATCATGTATTATCAGCTTGTACTTTATAAACCTGATACCCCTTCAATTATCAGCTGTATTTTATAAACCTGAAACATAGAAACGCAATTTGATTTTATGCATTTCAGTATCAAGTGAAATATTAAAACTGATTGTTCATTATAACACTTTATGTATTCATTCAAAGCGGATCTCAGATAATGTGCCGCAAATTATTTCCACACTAAGTTTTTTGTGCAAATAATACGTCCTGCTAGTGTTTTTGTAATAAAATGCATGTTATTAATTGATTTCGAATTTTCGTTGCATCTTGATATTGCTGCCAAAAGATATTCAATCAACAATAGTATCTTTTACTACGTTTATGTGTGTGGATACATAGACCATTTCTCCGTGTACTAGAAAAATTTGATAATGATTTATCCACTTTTGAAGTAAAAAAATAATAGTTAGGAGTGTTATACGATTTTATAATACAAGTAAAAAATATATATAAAGCTCTGGAAAGTGCTAACACATATTTATGGAATATTATGGATGGTAATTTATGAAATATTATGGATGGATGAGTAAATGGAATATTATGTGCGTGCTATATATGTATACACATATCATCAAGTATACAATCATTTATATATAATTTTTATGTCGCGATGAAATTTGTTTTCTTCCGCAAAATAACGGCAAATTATGAAACATTACGCAACATTGAAAAGCGTGATGAACAAATTTTGCGAAAAGAAATAGCGACTGCTGCACGTATCTCACAGATATCTTTCATTCAACACAAAGGTGAAAAAGTTCTATTCCTGTTCAAAACATACCCTGCAGTCTGAGTCACAGACGGAAGAAATGACAGCAGGTCTTTTGTTCAACTGAGGGGATGTGTTTTATGGCTTACTCACTTTCCCGCCAAACAAGTACAGAGGAAGGAAGCGTCATTGCCATAGTAACCAGGCTGTAGGTAGTCTTACAGATTTGAGTCTTTATCGCTCAACGTTCGTAGCGCCATCTGTTATTAAAAATCGACATGAGAAAGGGGTATTAAACGCTCTTAACCCCTCCTCTGCTTTTGACCAGTTTTAAAATGCGATTCTTTAAAACTTCGCAATCTTGGATGGTTTCTCTGAAAAGACAAGCATCTAAAAACGACGCCTTGTTGACACTTGTTACCTCCTCCTAAAGAAGCCCCCCCCGCAACCCCAAACCTCTTTTCCGGAAGAGCAATTTGCTACAATTGCTACACAACAAGAAATAGCGGCCTTTATATTTTTTTAAGTCCCTTGCCATTAGCTGTAGATTTTTTCAATGCCTTGTCTCCCTTACTACAAGGTTCTGGCAACCTATTAGGCATCTGTACTTTTAACACTTGATACATACTGCTGGCATGTACGTTCGCAGTAGGGTAAGTTTAATTTTTTCAATACTTTCATTGTTTTCACTTAAATATATTTGTTACCCTTTTTGTGCAAGATTCGCTCCAGAACTTAATTTTTTTTTTTTTCTTTTGGCAGAATTTTGTATTTCGCAAAAAGTTGGCTCTTTTCCTTCACTTAAATGAACCGACCCTTAGTATTGGGATATATATACTATGACTGTGCAATTTAATTTTGAAATTAAATTCATTCTTAAATTCGGTACACAGAATTTATTTTTGTTTTTATTTTCGTATAGTACTTGGTTCATCTTTAGCCTTTTTAGGCTTTCTTTAATTTTTTTCCCCCTATTGTATATAATTGTTTGTACTTTATCAGTGCGAAGACATGTAGGGAAAAGAACTAAATTTTACGAGACTTCGGTTAAATAAATTGAAAAGAAAGCTAGATAAATTTAAAGCGATTTAAAGTCTCGGGGAATTTAGGGGAACGAAACATGTTTTTCGTCACTCATTAATCAATTTGGTTTAAGGCTTCAAAACGCATTTCCCTTGACAAGCTATGTTTGAAGCGCTAAATTAAGGGGAGTAAAAAACAATTTTTTTTGAATTTTTGAATTTTTTATTGTTTTGTTTTTAACATGTACATATTTCCCGTTTTTTATGTTTTTTCCTCTGTGAAGTGAACATTTTTATTACCATTTTGTAATTTTCTTGAATTTGCGTTTTACCAGTTTATACTGTAACTCGGAGAAAATAGCATTAATCTTCAAATATTTAATACGCCATCTTCTTTTTCATTCCGATATATATATAATAAAGGTTAACCATATGATAACAATTAAAATTATAATTTTGCCTACACTTGATTAAATAATTATTTGTTACACCTGATAATGAATCAAAGTCATGAAAAATACAATGGATCTTTAAATATAAAAATCTTAATCAAATAAAGTTAAAATTTCTCTAAATACCGAAATTATTAGCCCAAAGAGCGTTAGCCCAGAAAGGCTATTAATTACATTTTGGCATTTTACATCAATTCACTTTCTTCGTTGATTCACTTTTCAAACTGTTGCCACCAAGTATTACAGCCCCGTATTATATTTAAAGAAATTAAATAATGAAGAATCTGCATAAATGTATGTATGTTTCTCACATTGTGATAAAACAACGGTACCTAGAGCCATGAAATTTTGAATAACGTGGAATGTGGGCATCTGGAAGCCCCAATTTGGAATTTGTTTTATTATATATTTCGTATTTTGTCAGACAATAAAGAATTTTTGATTAACAAACTCAACGATTTCAAAGCGAGGAATGTACCAAAAAAAAAAAAAAAAAAAAAAAAAAAAAACTCCAGCGCGCGAGGCTGTGTATCAGAAGTTCTAAAGATATGCTCATTTTAAAATTATTTTGCGGTATTGCTGTTGAATTGAATTTTATGGTTTAAATGCGGAGAACATGATATTTAATAAATAAAGGTAACACACAAAGCGTTAAAAAATGATGTAAAATCTGAAACCTTCCAGATTTTTAAAATTTTTTTATTTAATACTTTACAGACAATAAATGTCCCTGTCTGTCTATGTTATCCAGTTTAATATATATATATATATATAAGTGTATGTAAATGAATAACGTGGCATTCGATTTAACCGATATTTTTAATGAGAATTTGTGTCTCTAATTGAGTGTACTATGCACTTGTTCACAAAAGTCCTTACCTAGCCATTATTCTCGCAACCGCTGGTCGTAGACACTTACTTCCAGTTAGAAAAAGGTTTTAAATGAAGCAAAGATTCGTCATTTTGCATGTTTAAATTTTTAAAATTTAATTTTGTTTAAAATACGAAACCTGACTGTTTACAAGTTTCCGTGCTCCTTATACTTATATTTAGAAAAACTTTGTATTCGTTATAGGAAAAACACACACACCTATAAAGTTTGACTCCCATGCGACAAAAATTGACAGAGATTTAAAACTTTAAAATTTACGATATTTGATGCCATTTTTAATTTGTATTGAGAGGTTGGTTAATAAATAAATTAGAATAATTCAAGGTTTATTCACCCCACCCCTTAATTGCCATTTAATGATTTTTTCCTGGTTTATCAATGCCTATATTTATAATTTTGTTACATTTGGTATATCGAAAGAATTCTTATACAAATTTTCAAAATATAAAAATATTTTAGGATTTTTGTGTTAGTTATCCGTATTATAATTATTATGGTTTCTTACAGTATTATGATTATGGTTTAGTACAGTTATTATGGTTTTATTCTTTACTTTAACTTCTTTCTGTAATACTTACCAGAATGCAAATTAGATGCCATGTTTTTAAGTCGAGAGTCTGAATGTTTTAAAGCTTCTGACAGCCTCGCCTCGACGTACTATTGGCAGTTTTATTCCGACTTTAGCCATCTTGCTAGCCGAGATTTAAATACGCGCCGTTGATTACTTAAGTAGTCTTATTTTATGTGTGTACTCAGACTATGTTACTTAAATTTGACTTAACTTTATTTTATGTTATTTTAAATACCCGCAAGTGAGGAAATTCATCTTTATCACAAGTAATGCCTACTATTAATTTAAAGAGTTTAATAACTTTCTTACAACTTTGTATTTGTTTCAAACTAAAGCGGAAACTCGTTTTTCAGTCCAGTAGGGTATGACAGACTTTGATTTGAACTGCTAACACCAGTATCCTAGAATAAATCATACACTACATAACCACTTGTTTCGGACAGTTTCATATGAAATGACTTTTTGTAAATAAAGATATTTTTTCTAAAATAATCCTATAGCAGCATTCCTGCTTAGTCCAAGTCCAGATGATCATTTGATATGCACGGATAAAGCGGGAGATACTGCTCTTTTTTTTTTTTTTTTTTTTTTTTTTTTTTAAGAACTATTGTTCTCACATAACGCATATATACATATACTTCCAATAATTCTTTAAGTAGCGCTGATGAAATATGATCGTGGTATCATCCGCAAAAGTATAAGTGTCCGCAATTGTGTCATCGTTTAAATATGTTAAATTTATCGTTAAAATGTATTAAAGTTATCGTATAAAGCAGGCATTTATATTTTTCTGCAATTCGGGACCGAAGATATTAAAAAAATATTTTTCCACATTCATACATTGAAAATTGAATTATTTATTTAAAACAATGCAATTGATACGAAACTGCTTTTAATGCAACGATTACAGTTTATAAATCTTATTAGAAACGAATATTCATATTCGCATTTCAGACTGCGCTTCATATTGCTTAGACTAATCCTATTTCATGGAGCATGCTTTAGAAGAAACATGCGAATTAGTTTCAGCAGAAATATACTATTTCTCAATTTCACCAGTGGCTTTGGAAAGCATTGGACATTTAATCGCATATTTTGCTTTTTCACTACTTACATGTTATGGCTTCATAAAGCAGACAGATCGAACTACAGGTTACCAGGTTGAAGGTAGGATTAACGAGGCTGAAGATTTCACCGGGCCATGTCTAAAATAATAGCTATGTTTGTTTATTGCGGAACGATGAAAAATTACTGTAACAAACTATCAGAATAAAGCAAAATTTCCATGGAAAGTAAGAAAAGGCGTGATTGGTTGATAAGTTTGTGGCGCATAACCTCAAAGGTCATCATGCGCCAAACACGCGGTCTGACAACTTGTTTAATGGAAGACTTAAATTCTAAAATCGTCTAAAATAATGTGGTGATGAGCAATGACTAATGTTGTAAGAAAATAGCACTGAATTAAATCAAAATTATAAAGCTAGGTAACATAGTTCACTGATGAATAATGTGCGATGAAAAAACGCATGAATATGCAAGACGAATCTCGAAATTAAAGCAGGTAAAAACTGATGCATGGTAAACTTTTAGAAATATTTAAACCAAACATTAAAAACATTTCAGAGTAAATAATAAAAACCAGTAGTTCTCAAACAAAAATTAAAATCTTGTCTGATTAGACTATCACCAGTTACCTCACAATTGTTAAAATACTTCTCACAAGGTGCATTAAAATAAGGACACTCTACTATACTGAGACGCACCGAGAGAACAGAAAAAACAGGTTCACTTCTCAACTTTTAGAAAGTCATTATGTGTAATTCGAGAGCGGCCAATTCTGAGACTAGTTAAAAGAACTTTCTCTTTCCTGATTCTATTTAGCCTATATTTTAATCTAAGTTTAATATTTCTCAGCTTGTTATGGAGCTCATTGCCCCAGAGTCGCTGCCACTTAAACAGGATCTTCTGATTGATGGCAATGTTAATATCTCTGGGAGGAATGAGCCAAATAGACATTTCAACAACAGACTTTGCTATGATGTTTGACAGCTCATTCCCTTTTATATCTATATGAGCGAGAGCTCAGAAGTAAAGAATTTCATATACACGGTTTTTCAAGTTTAAGTTTAATTTCAGAACTTCAGCAATTACAGAATTCTGGATGTCGGAAAAGCTTTCTAAAACGTTCAGTGCATTGAACGTGTCCGTATAAATAACAAACTTCCTCCGACATAGCTTAGATATGAAGGAAAGTGCATAATATACAGCAATTAATTCAGAGGTAAAAACTGAGCAAACATTGTGCAAACTGATGCCCTTCATAAGTTAACCAGTCACAAATAATGCTCCAACATGGTTAGTTCCTTTGAAACCTACAAAAGGAAAAGAAAATGTGTAAAATATAAGAGACGGAGGTGATGTCATAGTACTTAAAAATAGCGTTTATTTAGAAAATTACGTTATTTAATTGTACGTAATATGGAATACCTGCGTATAAACATTTATTGAATCATCTATTAAAATAAATTTCTAAATCGTAAAAATAAATTAAATGCGTAGCCATTAATATTTTGTTTCCCAGTGACTCCTATTGAAATACAAAATTAATGTAAACAAAACCATATATCTTTCTGCTTTGAAGTGCATTCATAAGGATACCCATCCCCTGATACAGATCGGCTGCTAATCGAAAAAACAAAACAGGTGCCCCACATAAAGCTGCCGCACCCTTATGGTGATAAGTTTCTAATATGAAAACAGCCACCTTCATAAGAGTGCGGTTACTTTTATGTCTGAGCGTTCTTATGCAAGTCATATTTTTGTCTGTATTACTGATTAATTAAGCAGGAAATAAAATAAATCTTCTGCACCTTTGTGAAAGTGAAGTGATTATGCATACAGGTACCAAAGATTTATTTTATCCCATTAATTAATCAGTAATGCAGACAAATATCGGGCGTACATGAGCAGGCTTGCATGAGATACAATATGCAATATAAACTTTCAAATTAATAAATAATTTTGCTCTTAAGGAAATATTTATATAATACAAATGTAACCAATTGCTGATTGCAGTCATAAAATTTGCTTCTAAATTTTAACTCCAGTGAGAGTTATTTTTCTAAAAAAGAAAAGCAATTTCAGCATCCTAATCCACCAATATTAAGTAATTATTCTCAAAATACTAACTATAAATATAAAATATTACTATTGTCTCACTAGCGATTTTTGTTCTTCGATAATTCACGGTTTGATGTTACTTTAAAATAATAAAAGGTTTCATTATTTTTACTTGCAAATTTTTCATATCTTCTACCATTCAAGAGCTTTCCTTTACATATCCTTAAAACAGAGATAAATTTTTCGCTTTGTATCTAATAGCAATATCAGATTTATCAACTGATAAATAAAATGTCGCATTGATATTTTATGTTACTGTTTAAAACTCAGTTGTATAACGGAGTTTGTCTTATTTGAAGATCTAGTGCGTTTAGGCTGGAATTACGGTTTCAGTCAAAAATAGAGAATTACCAGAACCAGACATTGGTTGAATTCTAGTTTTGATCACAACGAAATTTTTCGTGCCTTAAAATAAAATAGTACTAATGCATTGAAGTTGGTAAATTCATAACTTAATATGGTATGAGTATGGTGAAGAAAATCCTTCTCCAAACGTCATAAACTATTACTGACTAGCTAGTTTTCTTGCATTATATATTTTGAGTATGTCTCGCGTTTTAACGTTTACATTTGCTGCACATTCGCATTAAGTTTTTTTCGTTTTTAAGTAAGTTTTATTTTTCAGAGGAAGATCGAAATTTAATATCTCTTGAACTAAAACCTTTAAAATTCCGTTTGTTTCATTTTCAGTCTTACTTCCAGTTTCTAAAAAGATGCCTCTTAATATTATATGCTTTACATATTATCATAGGAAACTTTGAAAGAAGCCCAAAAATAAGAGCATGACAAACTTACACTAAATGTACAGTACAATGTAAACTAGTAAAAGGTTTACCTCGAACATTCACTTTTCCCAGCTAAAGTGCAAACACGGAAAATTCGTCTTATCTCACACGTTCTGGAATAAAAAGAGGGGAAAGAAGTTTTTTTTTATATAAAATATTTGTTTCGTTATTTAATGCTCAGCATGCAAGGGCAGAATCAGAGGAGACACGATTATCGTGCAGTTCGTCTTGTTCATGTGCAAAGCTGTATACAGAAGTAATTACGAAGGATTTTGCTATGTGACTGAAATAAAAATAGTAATTCCTGTTGCCCAGTTTTTTTTTTTTTTTTTTTTTTTTTAATTTTATATATATATAAATTTAAAAAGACGCTAAGAAGACGCACCTGTTCTTTTCCAGAAAAAAAAAATATTTTATAAAATTTCCTATTGGAGGAAAGTTAAAATGTTAGAAAAAGTTAAGCTTCATGTCAGTCACCGGTGACTGGCTGATACTATATTTTTCATTCGGACAGCGTCAATCCAAATAACTGCTTTATTTTCGGGGAAGATGACTGACTCATTTGGTAGATTCTGAAATAAAAGAGGTAAATTTATTTTGAAGTCACATCCGCCAAGAAAATTTTGGCAATTTTAAAAAACAAATAATAATATTTGTTTTTCTATTCACTACAGTTTCCCTTCGTTTAGTCACTTCGTACATAATTAGGATTACCACATATTAGGAATGAAAATCTAGGAGTGGGAACGTTAGCGGGTAAGTGTATGTGGAAAACCTAGTGAATTTTTTTTTTATTCATGCATGTAATGTTCACGTACAGTTAGTGGCGCGCTATGAAAATTTTAAGAATACAATGTTTTCCTTTGGCAAAAACAAAAAATTCAAACAATTAGCATAGACAAGAAAATATTTTTTAAAAAACTTTAAAATTAAAAGAAATGTCAAAATACCAGGTATGATAATTCCTGTTGGATATCGGCCGTCATGTCTTTTAAAAATATTTAATTTAGGAATGTGTTTAAAATTTCTTATATTTGCTGTTCGATGAAAAGTGTTTGACTAAAGATGAATTGTTTCTCCACACACCACGAACCGTTCATAAACTCTACGGCTGCCCATCATAGTCCAAATACACGGCCGAATTTTAATATTTTGACACCTAGACTTTTACCACTTTTATTTCATTCTTGCTGATTGTAGACGGTTTGCTGATAAAAAAAACGTGTCATTTAGCAAGAAATACTTCAAAATGATTCATTTCATTGACGCGTTTTCATCGAATAGTCTTATGTTAATTGCAGACGATGAGTTACGCAGTGCGAAATTGCAATATTAGGCGATATTTGTACAAGTTTAATTGCAGTTCCTGAAACATTCGTAACATTACACTAGTTCCATCAAAACAAAGTACAAGTACCTCAATTTACAAACCAATTAGTATGCGAACTTTACCAGGTACGAACTCTTTTTTTTATTCTATAATGGCCGTATTATTCTCGAGATATTAACGTTTTTCGCACCCCATTTTGGTCTCTAGATTCAAAATTTTCTTGAATATTGAACCTTTGCTGTATTTCTGACATGTAATACGTACTTTTCAATATTACAGCATGGATTTGAAAAATATTTTCGGTAAGTTTAATAAAAATACGTTTTTCATTTAGTTCATTAAAATGCCTACGTATATGTAACAGTTATAGTTAATAAGCACAAACCTGATGTTAATGGTGAGCTAAAAGGACCGCTTGGGTAAGTAGGTAATTCTTCTCTGAATGGATGACAGAAGTCTTCTCTCCCAGCGTAAAACGATACCTTTAAAAGAAAACTCTATCCGAGAAGGTTCTCCTTATGGTATGTAATGCTCATCCACTGCAGTTAGAAGATTTGCATAATACTGCATCATCATTAGGAGACTAAATGCCAATGAACTAAAATATGACTGCCAATTCCGAAAGGCTTAATACTAAAGCTGTTTTCTTAATACTAAAGCTGCTTAATACTAAAGCTTAATACAAAGATGCTTCGAAGTTACTACACTCACACAAAATTAACCTTCAAAGAATTCTTGAAGAACATTTTAAATGCTCCTCAGTGTTTGCGTCTTATTAATTAGGCATAAGAAGATGTTTTGTATGATAACGCTTAAATCAGCCTAGGGAAAAAAGCTATGATCCAACTGTTCCCAAACACCTGCTTTGAAAGACTTGAAAGCGAGACCAACATTGTATATGCTGTTGTTTCCTTGGTAATAAATACCATACATTTGGAAGTTAATAAAGCAGGTACAGAGGAGTTAGTAAAAGAACGTAACGTTGAGCTGGCCACGATTAAGAAGGAATGAAGAAAAGAAAAGAAAATGCTTCAGAGAATTAGGAGGTTAGCAACAAAAAGGGCGCAGTTAAAACAAGTGACATAAAGAAACTCTTGAGAAGAATTGAAGACTCCAGGTGTTGGAAACACTTGTTAGCAGCCTCCCGGGCCAAAAAGGCCACATCCTGTGTAGCGCACGTGGGAAAACAACATTTATTTCCTACCATAACGTGGAAAAAGTCCATAGATGAGATGTAAAATCTCGTGAAAGTACTATACTACGAGTTAGTTACTCCTCCTAAGTCGATACCTCAAAAGCTACTGGTAAGTTTGTCCAATAAGAGTCCTGTAAAGGAAGTGCATCTACTTGCAAATCAGGCACTGGTGGGTGGGCGGGGATAAATTGAAATAAGCATAAGAATACATGTAAAGTAAATTAAAATATATTTTGCAGTAAAAGAATCATGGGATGGAGTAATATATGGCCTAAACATTTGATAAGTGAAGATAAGAAACAAAATAAGTGAAAAGATAATTAAAATTCATAATAATAATACTGGCAAAACACAGACTTTGACTGAAGGTGAACAACAATTTACATTTAACTTTTAAAACTTTCCTTGCTGTTATTGCAATAAGGGTATACTTGACTACATAGATGCGTTGTTGATTTCATTAATTATCTCAAACAATATGAACATTTATCTACTGGATCAGTTAACTCTCTTAGTTTAGGCATAAAAGCTTTAAATACATTGTTCATAGTTCTTATTTTGTCAATTCAAAAAATATCATTAAATTCAGTTACATTCTTAACAAAGCTTAAAAATTCTGAGCATTGATTATTCTCCTGTGAGGAACTGGATGCCTTATTTGCATGAATATTTTTCTTAACAGGTTGAATCAGTGCATCAGTAGCCGAGCTAGAGGATTGAACCTTAGATTCATAGCTAGATTTTTGAGTTTGACTTTTCACCATATTTGCGAAGGAGATTCCACTTTTCACTGTGCTTTCTTCTGCAAGTTATTTCTATTTTTGGGGAATTTCTCGCATCCACGATACGATGCAACATGATTTTTTGGCAGTTACTGCATTTGGGTTCGTCAATTTTTCCTTTAATTGGGCAATCCATCGTCTTGTGTTCAAGAGAACATTTCACACATCTTGGGGTGAAGAACCAGTTCTCCGAAGAATAGTGCCACTTCTGGCAATTATAGCACTGTAGCACCTGATTCTTGGATACGTACTTCACCGTAACAGCAAACAATAACAAATCCGTGACATAGAAAATTTGGTCAGATACTTCATTTTTCATAATCTGTACTAAGAAAAGTGGCATAGGGGCTTTCGTTCTACGTCTAGTTAATTGCGTTACTTTACTTATAGCAAAACCTTTAGCGGCTAATACACTGGCTATGTCTTCAGTCTTAATAATATAGGATAAGCCTCTAAACACTACTTTAATAGGTCGAACGTAATTAGCATTTGTTACATAGTGTTCGATCTTTTTCTCCTGAAATAATGCACTAAGTATTCTGTGGTCTTCTGCAGCCCATGGTAGAATTTTTAACAGTTCACCATTAACTTTTCCAAGAAATTTTGCTTCAGTCATTAGCGATAAATTTTTTAGAAATTCCTCATGTTTAAGCTTACCAGGACTAACCATAATGGGAGGGACAATCCAAGACTGGTTATTCGTCAGCTGCTGCTGTACTGCCTGCTGACTGGGGGTATCATTACTATAATTTTCAACATTATCCTTACTACTTTCGTTTAATAAATTAAATTTATTAGTAGATTCAATAATAGGAGATGATTTTTCTACTCTTTGCTGTTTTGCAGTTTTAGCAGGGAGCTTAAATCCTTTATCATCAGTATTGCTATGATTATTAGTTAATTTGCGTTTAGCCTTAGCCTCACTACTTTTACTTTTTACAGTAAGTACATTTTGGGAACCAATGCCTGAAGTACAAGGAAGATTACATTTACCTCTAACATCAGCAGCCTGGGCCTTGAGCGCTTGTAGAGCCTTACGTAGTGGTTCGGTCGTCGTGTCAGCATCCGTAACCGGGCGTAACATTTGGCATTCTATCATAGCTATCTGCATCGAGGCAATTTTAGCTTCCAATTCCTTAAGTAGGTCAGTCCAATAATTATTATCGTAATTTTCAACAATAACTACAGGTGGTAAACCCACACAGCTTTCCTTGACGGAAGGCGACTCCAAAGGGGCGCTAACATCCATCTGTAGAATGTCGTCGGCTTTAGACTTTCTCGTCTTCGTCGGAGAGCTCACCATGAGCAACCTTCGGAGAAGCACTGAAGCGAATTTGAAGAGCTGATTAATATTTGGCATCCAGGTCAAGCCATTATTTCGAGGGCTACCAGTATTATCAGCGGCAAAATCCTTAATCAGTTTAGAAAAGTATTAAAAGATGAGTGGTTGAATTATCGCTGGTTAATTTCTTTTTAATCTCCTTCTGCAAACATACTAAAAGAAGCAACATATAGCAGCAAATCCAAAATATAAAGCCAGTCAGTAGTATGCTAATTATTTTTATTTTAATAATATTTTCATAACGCCATGTAAAACCAATGATTTTATACATAAAATTAATAATTTCTAAGTTGTTTTCATTTTTTCCCAAAAATCTTATAAATCTAGGAACTGAGTGATTTCCCTAATGAAAAAATGTAAAACTGGGTTTCGAGATACTAACCGTGAACGAGAGCGAATTAAATTCGAGGTACCCTTGTAAGCAACTTTTTAAATAGTTTTCAGAAAATCCGTACTAACATAAACCATTAATTACACAAGCGCGTTACATTCAATGACAGTACATTCTAGTTGGGTGGGGAAAAAGGAGTTGAGACAAATTTAACAAAGGGCACTGCGAAATCCCGCGAGCCATTCATTGATTTTCTAGCTCCAGACAAAAACGAATAAGGGGTCATAAATTATAGAAGAATTCAGGGAAAGGCGTGTTCAGTATAATTTTTAATAAAATTATGTATGCAAAAGTTATATTTACAAATTAGAATTGCAGAAATATTTTAACCTTGCATTTTTAAAAATTGAAAGTACCTTGCCTTCAGAAGAACTTCCCTGAAGTTTTCAAAAATGTTAGTAACACTTGATTCACTCCTCTGACGGATTTTCCCTGTTTTCTGAAAGTTACAGAATAATAAGGTTTTTCACATTGATGAAACATAAATAATACGTAAGACTTGCTCATCACCCCAACCAACACACAAACACACACACCAAAATGGGGAGATTCGTAAGTGATTTTTTTTTTCATCCTTCCGAAAGTTTTCTAAGCATTTCATTCCTCTTGCTTTTTTCTAATTCGATACGTCAAAAATTTCATTTTAGGACATGAAGCTCTTCAAAAAGTTGCTTATAATAGAGACAGTTATTCATTTTTGCAATAAGCAAGAGTTTCTACGAGCCCCTAAAAGTCACCACTGCGTACAATAAATGTGTTTTTGTATTGATGTAATAATGTATTCTATAGTTTGTTTGTTACTTCTCCTTAGATTAAAAAAAAACACACGCAAATTTATTTATGTAATAATTTATCTTTAATCTAGTTCTCCTTCTGAGAATTTTCTATCCATGCCCATGTCCAGAACACTTAATGGAAAATTAATGGCAGTGATTAGAAGGACAACAATATGTACGTTATACAAGCCTGTATGACAAATGCATTTTGGTATTAAGAATAATTATACAGAATAATTAAGGATAATTATACAGTATTAAGGATAATCATACAATAAAGGCAGCAAAATAGTAAAAATACTGAAAACTTATCGGGAGGTTTTTGCAGCATGCCTGCTCTGAAGATTTTTGTGGTCTAGGATACTTGTTTCTGTTCACCACTTGCACACATATCTTCCTTAAAACATATTTCTTGAGTTTTACATTATAAGGTTTATCCTAAGTTTTTAACAGTTAATGTTTAGTTTAAGCTCCTTTCCTGTCGTTTCTTAATTTCAGCTTACAATTTCCGGCCAGAACGTGTTTTTAGATTCGCGTTAAATGCAAATGAAGGAAGAACAAGTATTTAAAGTTGAAGTTCGACTGACTTCGTTAGAGAGCCAGAGATTCTGAGCAGCGCGCGTTCGCCTTTTAAGCTACTCTCTCTCTAAGCTATTTTTACGATCGGCCGTACTTTAGGTCCTTGAAAGCTTCGCCGTTAGTTAGCTTTAAGGGGCCAACTCTCATAGAATCTTGATAGCTTCGGCTATATCTTCTTTAGTTAAGGTTTATTTCTTACTGTTCCTAAGTTCAAGCCCAAGTGGAGGCTGTAAACTCCGAGATGGAGTCAACTGTTAAATTTATTTTGAATAATAAAAGGTAATTAACCCTTCGTACGTTGACGTTTCTAGGTTTTTGAACTAAGCGATTATTCGCTTAACAATTCTTAACGTTCGTCATTTTTACCTGTAACTTAAAGGTTGGAATCTTACATTGGCGCCCGAATAATTGTGGCGAACTATGCCGTTCGAAAACGAAAAGTTTTCACTGAGCCCTCCGACCTTTTAGGTCCCTCAGACGCCAAAAAATCCGAGGGAAGGATTCGGATTTATAGTCGAAACTATGAGAGACGCAATGAAGCCAGCGGCAACATTCGACGGATTGGATTGGATTGGATTATTTAATTATGGCAAAGCACACGAGGGCTATCTGCCTAAAGGGAGGGATACCTTCGTGGAGAACTTTCTAAGGGAAACTGGCTCGTATACACGTTACAGATGGGGAAAACCACGAAAACGCCCATGCAGCCAGCCCGTTCGCGGGATTCGAACCTCAGACCGAATTACCAGTGTTCAGCGTCTTTACCGCTCGGCCGCTGGTGGGCCAACATTCGACGGAAAAGACTCTGTGATGATTTTCCTGAAGCTAGCTGGACCTGCATTTCACCCTGTATCCAGTAAACCAGCTACAGAAAATCACGATATCTACGACGTACCTAAAAGGTCAAGCTCTCAGCTGGTACAAATGAATTGGCTAATTCTTGTTGGGGGATCCAGGTTCGGAGACTTACAACTGGGAAAATTTCAAGGCAGCATTGTTAAAAGCATATCCAGTTGTGAAAGATCGTTCGAAGCTAGAAGCGGAACTGTTTAGCAAGTATCAAGCTAGTTTTGATGATTTAACGGAGTTTATTTTAAGAAAAATTAAAAATTTTCAGCTACTAAACGGGAAGAGGCCCGATAGCGAGCTTATTGAGGTCATTTTACCGCGCCTACTCCCGTCAACTCAAAACTTTTCTCGCAAACATTAGAAAACTTGTTCCAGCTAGCGGTAAAGTTCTAGAGCAGAAGAAATGCGGAGAACGTGCAGATCAGTTTCGCCAACTTTAAAGTTTTCCTCCGCAGAAAAAAACCTGAAGGTCAGCAGAGCGCTTATCGACAGACTGGGAAAGGTGAAAAGCCCGATAGCAGAAAGATCGGTAAAGCTAAAGTTTTCGGATACAAAAATCAGCAGAAATAGAATTGAAATGGAATATATGGTGGGTCAGAAAGTTCTAAAATTAAATCATGCCTTATCATCCGCGCCCGAAAACAGGGTAGCCAAATTCGAGCCCAGGTTTGAAGGGCCGTATATAGTGGAAAGAATAAAAGAAGCTACTTTTTATTTAAAGGCGGAGAATGGCCAGCAAGTAATTGCAAATATTGACCAGCTGAAACCTTATTATAATCGTACTGATTTTCAAGTTTTACAAGATTTATTGCAGGGTCCTGGAAGTGAACAAAAAATCCCACTAAGTCAGATGCTGAGCTGGAATCCCCCAACATAAAAAAGGAAGCAGACTGAGAAACCCGACGAATCACCGGCTTAGCAGATCCAACCAGCAGAAGGTCAAGGTTCATCGAAAAAGAGGCAAACAAGACCTATAAAGGAACCTGCCAAAACAGTGAATTCACGAACAAGACCGATACCGGCGGTAAAGAGGAAAAGGCCAGCTGAGGATGTGCCAATGAAACGAGCACTACAACGAGGCTCCAAGTCAACGAAACAGAGTCTACGTTTCTCGGCGGCAACGAACACAAGGGAGGCCTAAGGAGGTTCAGAATGAAGAATTACAAAGGATAAACGATCAGCCGACACAGGAGTCGTACCAGCCCAGCAAACAAGAAGGTCAAAACGAAGGTGGAAAGATCCTAAACAACGAATGGCTCCTGAAGAAGTCAAGAGGAAAGTTCAATTCCAGAACCCACAGCCGTCAAGGAAGATCCCCAGGGTCATCAACAAGCGGCAAAAGAGGAAGAGGATTGGTACAGACGGTGGGGACCATCGAAATCGAAGGAAAAAGCTGGAAGTTTTGAAGTATCCTAGTTTCGAGCGGTTTTGCCTCATCAGGATGGAGGAATACAGAAAAAGAAAAGATAAGTGAAAATTTCTTTGTTTGCCTATTTTGCATTGAAAGTTTAATTTATGTCATGTAGTTGTAAGTTGCTAAATGCTGTGGAAGAAGAAAGGTTTTATAAAAAATAAAAATTAAATAAAGACTCGAAGATTTTCTTTCAAAGCTTGAGATTTCTACGATGGTATTCCTAAGCACATGAGGTCCTAATTACCACCAGATAATAACCAGGTCCTAGTTACCACCTGAGTCTACAAACCCTAGAGCCGCAGATGAAAGGGTGCCCAGAATCAATGTATAATTCTTCATAATCCTACATAAAAGCAAGAAAAATTACCTTTGGGGACTCCCCGAAAGGAGCGTGTGCTAGGACCCGAGATTATCTTAATCGGTTCCTGCTAATAACACTGATATATTCACTGTGTGTTTAAGAAAATATCAGCTGTATCTTTGTAATATCTTTTGCTTCTATAATCTGCTGTCTCCGAAATTTGCTTTGGGATCTGAGGCTTCTAAAGGATGGGATCTTACTTTACTTTTATGGTCAGATGCATATGTAGTTAGCTGCCTTAACAGAATCATGTTAAACAGCTTATCTCTGAAGTCCTGCAATGAAAGGAGTCGATATGCTTGGTAAAAACAACGATGACTCCTGGAACACGGAACGCATTTCCACTGTTATAGGGTATGTAATACATTTATAAAACTGTTGTAAATATAAAAAAAATTAATAGATTTACTTTTTCTAACTCGGGTTGCTTGTTTTATTTCAACATATAATACATTTCTAGTTAGTTTTATTTAATTCTGATTTAGAGAAAAGGGTTGTGTAGTTTTTTATATTTATATTAATTATTATATACTCTGTAAAAACCGGTATAGAAGCGGAAAGTAAAATATCAGAATAGACTTAAGATTTGTCAATAAGAATGCATTCATTAGTTAAAAAATCTAATAAAATATATGCATGATTTTATATATTTCGTTTTGTTAATTTTTTATTGATTTTTTTTTTTTTTTTTTTTTTTTTTTTTTTTTTTTTTTTTGTGCTCATATACCTTGTTGCTAAATTATTGCGTACTTTTGTTAGGATTTTAATGCTGGCTCGAGATTACAGCCAACGGAGAGTTGCTTTTGGTCAAACTATAGCAAATTTTCCATTGCATATGCAGGTTTTGTCTAGAATGGAAGTAGAAATCAGAGGTTCATTACTGTTATTGCTAAAGGTACATGGTTGTATTATTTATTATTTCAGAAGAGGATCTGGTTTACAGCTATCAGATCTTTGCCTTTTAATTTTTTGACCGTAGAGTAAAATTTGTTTTCCCTGTGATTCCTGTATACATACATTTCGTATGCAAGAACTGCACACTGTAGTCGTAAAAAAACGCCGGTGATGCTTCGCTATATTGTTTTCGCAACAGTTTTTAGAAATTTTGAGTTTCGTCCAAACGTTCTGGTGTTTATATACTGTAAAACTCTATAAAACTAAAATAATGTATTCCTGTTGCTTTCGTAGTTTTGCTTCTCGATGTCCAAAAAAGATAAGGGGGAAAGAATATTAGCAATATGCTGTTCACTTCAAACTTTGAGCATCCTAGCACTTAAATACCATTGTAATTTATTATGATTAGATTTTTAATTATTTGCATAATAAATAACCAAACACATACACACATATATCCCATTATTAAGAGAAATGATAGACTGTTTCGTTTATTTGATGCCAGCCTGTAGCCAAGAGGGTAAGTTCACTGATGAAAACCTGGTATCTCTACTTAGGCATTGGTCGCTCTACCCTTAAAAAACCCTCCACGAAGGCATTCCACTCTTTAAGAAGGTAGCCCTCGTGTGCTTTGCTATATCCCAATATTTTAAAGGGTTTTAAATTTCTGAAAAGGCATGGATGATTGTAGTTGTTTCCGCTTTCTTACTTCATACTGTGCAATGTGTGATAGATACACCAGTACTACGTACTCAACACTATGTACCATGAAATGAATTCATAAACTATATGCTGAACTATGAACTGTACTATGAATGAACTTATAAACTGCGAACCGTGTAACAAAAAACCAAACAAACAACGAACCACGTACCATAATCCCCCTCCCCACCAACAAATTCCAAACGGAAACACAAAAGAAATGTGTACATATGTTACGGAGAAACACCGAAATCCGGTGAATGTCAACATTCACATAGTCGCTTGGTGTATGTCCGAAATATTTTCGAAATACTTTTATTTCTGACTTAATCGGTGAATGTCGACATTCACCATGTACTAATGGGGAATGTTGAACATATAAGAATATTATATTTCCTTCTCCGTAATTCATTCGCGAAAAAACGCACTTGAAACTCAGAATAAGAACTTAAGAATATAAGAACTTAAAACACACAGTGCATTCAAAATGAGAAAGGAAAATAATAGAAGTTATAAACTTACCAAATTATGTGATTCAAATCTTATTTATTGCAACAACTTAAACTATTATGACACTTTGAATTGCACAAGAGGCCCTTGCTTTTACAACTGCATTTATTTGTGGAACACTTCCTTTTGGAATGGCAGCGTGTACATATACTCATCTCTTTTCGACCTACACCAGAGCATATCTGTTATTGTCGACATACACTGGTGAGGGTCCGAATGTACAAGAATGTAAAGAAATATTCGATCTTTCACCGACGTATTTGGTGAATGTTGACATTCTCCGGTGAAAGTCGACATTTTTTAATTTCGGTCTTTCACGGTAACATATACATCTGTAAATAACTTACTGTATTTATCCATTGTAATTATTGTATTGATCCATCCAACTGTAAAGTATATCTTAGTCAATATTGTCTGTAATGCAAATTATGCACCATTAATATATAACTATTAAGAATGCTGCAATGTAAACAACGTTAGCGTGCCCCGTCAGGAAGCACTTCCATAGATGGTTAGTAAAGTGGGGTGACACCAGTTTTGCCCATTGCGATATTTTGGTCCCCCTGTACTTCTGTCTGCTATTAAATTGAAAAGAAGCTACTCAAACAACTGAGTAAAAAGTGATTTCTGCAGTCACTTCATTAAATCTGAAACAGCATATCTAGCATAAAATTCAGAATTTCTTAATAACTACAGGACTTCAGTGTGCAGTAGCTGGATTTCGTTTTTTTATTTACCACAAGTGAATTTGTGAAATGAAAATTAATTCCCATTTGACTTAAATTATTAGGTTGCTATCCTGCTTGGAAAATCCGAATTGGGTGTTGCTACTGTAGATGAGTTATTGTTACTGCGCTTAATGTCTCCAGTACTGAAAATGTACACTGCCAAGCAGGTAAATATTTGCATTTGAATCAATGGTGGTTTTGTTCTCTAATTACATGTATTTTTATAGATAGTATCTAGTTGAACTAAGTGAATTTTAGATCCTTCAATATATATATATATATATGCATAATTCGGGCCCACCAGCGGCCGAGCGGTAAAGTCCCTGGACACTGATAGTTCGGTCCGAGGTTCGAATCCCGCGAACGGGCTGGCTGCATGAGCGTTTTCGTGGTTTTCTCCATGTGTAACGTGTATACGAGCCAGTTTCCCTTAGAAAGTCCTCCACGAAGGCATCCCTCCCCTTAGGCAGATAGCCCTCGAGGCTTTGCCATAATCACACACACACACACACATAATTCGTGTCGGGGAAGTTTTCTGTAGGCAAGAGTTTCTAAATTTGGTTTTCTACTCTTAATTGACCTTTTTTATTTTAATTCTAGTCATTTACTTGCTAATTTCTCAAAATTCCACTTGTTTAAATTTCTTTTTAGTAATTCACAGCATTTGGTTTTACTTTTGGTTTTGAATTTAACTTTTAGCCTTGCCTACATGGATGACGAAACACGAATTGAATAATTGAAGAGTTAGGTTTCGAGGTAACTTCCCCTTGATAAGTCTGTCTTCTGCCTTCTCAACAATTATTAACTTATGCATTTTTATAAAATATTTTAGGATTAAAAATTTTTTTGGAATTATATATTTATTCATGGATTTTGATCATTGCCCTTGATTTACATATGCTCTCAAAATTTAAATGATATTGTAGATTAGTTCGCAGCAATAATTAATCATTTATTTGTTTGCAATAAAATTTCATTAACTTTTAATTTGCTTTTTACGAGAAAGTTTATTAAATTCAAATATGTATATAATTAAGTATAATTAATTACAGTATAACTAATTTATTTTTTTTTCATGTCTAATAGAATTTATGTAGAAAAATTAATATGCAACAGTATTTATGCTTGGTATATTACTGTTCTCAAATACAAAATATCTCTTCTAGAATTAAGTTTGATAATTCCTTAGGTGGTACGAATTACAGAAGAAAAACATTAAATTATTAAATATTTTTCATTAAATTTGGTCTCTCACAATAATTTCTTCTGGTCTTATTTTTTCTAAAGCGTACAGATATTTTTATAAGATTTCATGTGTCGATATCTGTGAGCTTGAAACTACGTTTTTATCATTATTTTTTATTTGTTACGTCTTTTATCATTATTGCTTTATCTGTAAGTCCTAAAAACTGTTTGATAAATTCCGTGAATTAAAATTTTGCACCATATTGTATGAGTTACTTTTTAATAAACTTCTTGTACTCATTCGTAGGCAGTTTCTGTGGTTTCTGAAGGCTTAGAAGTATTTGGAGGACAAGGGTACATGGAAGATAGTCGCCTACCAGTAATATTTCGAGATTGCCAGGTAAGCTCCTAATTTTATTCAAAAATTTAAATGAAGAACTATCATAGATAAATTGTCAGTATTAGACGTATGCATTCATTTCAGCCAATATTCTAGAATATACCTGTTTTGTAGAAAAAAGTGAAATCTACTGAAAAGGAATAATGTAACGTATTGAAAAGAGGCTAAAGTTTTATTTTCTTGAATATTTACCCTAAATATGTACTTCCGATGTGAAAGCAGATTCAAGACTAGGTAGGACATTTCTATAAAATTAAATCTAGCTTTTTAACTTTTTATATAGTCAACTAATGCCCCCTTTTTTTTGATAATGAGACATCCAGACCGATACTGTTCGCTTTATTTCTGGTAAAGTGGAAATGACCAATCGAGTTAAACTGATTACAGCTCCTTCTAACTGAAAATTAAAGATGTTATTAAATCTACCTCTGCAATAAAGGGAAACAGAATGAAATGGTCAACTGCAAAGTTATATAATATTTAATTATTAGGAACAGAGGTTCAGAAATGCATTAATACTCATATTTTTCACTTGAACATCTCGGTTACAGAATATATTGATTTGAAGCAAGCATAGACTATAGTTTGAATCATATTTGATAATATTTCTGCCATAGAAAATAAATACTATACTTGCTCAGAATTTCCTTCAATAAATACGGTATTGACCTATTTTCTTCGCTGACTGCATGAGTTCTGAATCTTCAAAAGGCATAGCATGCTTCAAAACAGAGCCTCTGGAGTCATTCGAATACCAAAACCTCTAGGCTTGACAAATGGGGGGTTAATCACTATTAATTTTATAACTGAGTAACCCATACAGTGTGTCATAATCAGGAAAGCTGTGTGGAACCCTAATTTTAAAATGATTGAGAAGAGGCAACATTACTTCTTAAATTATTTATTAAATTGTCACTAAGCTGAAATGAAAAATGAATTGCAAGCAAATAAGTCGCTAAGCGATGATTGGCGACAATTCGAGAATGCAAAATCTCAGCAGCAAACTAAAAATGCAACTCATCCGCAAAGATCTACTTCCAAAAGCATTTTTGCTTCTAATTCAAAACACTTTATCCGAAATTAAGATCTTTCTCCAAGATGAAAAATTATGATGTATCAGATTTTGTACATCGGAAATTAACCGGAGGAAAAAAGCTTCGTTATCTTGAAAATATTTGAGCTTCAATAGCCAAGTACGTGCTTTCAAGTTCTTCATTTGGCAATGAAAGTGTAAACAGAAAATTTAAATATACATTTTTAGTTGAATACTCTTAGCGGGCTTGGTCTAAAATTAAGGATGGAGTGTATTGTAAATATAGCGTAATTTTCGCCAAGAGATATGCAGGCCAATCAAAAATCAAGCTTCAGAATAATAAGGGAACGAGCCATTTAGCAGTGTGAGAAAATCTAGCGAAAAATTCTGTGACCACAAAGAGACGAAATACAATAAACGTTCCTTATCATTTGTTAATAGACTGTTTTTTCTTGCGACAATGATATGATTTCGCGACTTCAGCTCGTTTTCGTATGACTACTTTTGCATTTCTAACCTAACTATGAATAAGATAATTAACCATATCCAAATGATTGCATGCCAAAGAGGCTAATTTACCAGATAATATAAAATGCATTAGAATATGTTTCTCTTCTTTTTACGTATTTGGCTGGGTACTTTTATAATAAATGTATTTTTATTAATGTTACTTTTATAATAGAAATGTAATTTATTAGGTGTTACCAATATGGGAAGGTACTACAAGTGTATTGTCAATGGATGTTGTCAGAAGCTTCTCAAAAACAAGGTATGAAGTTCTCTCAGCTCTTCACAGAAGTATAATTTCAAGCATAGAAAATGCAAAGCAAAATCCTGATCTGAAGGATGCCTGTTTAAAGGTTGAAACGAGTATAAAGCATATAACTGGTTTTGTAGAAAAGTTTTCACACCTGCTTAATGTAGCGGCTAAAGATATCTCATTCAGCATTGCTAGAACATATATAGGTAAGTATCAGCTGTTCTGTATCAGTAAATTATTGAAAAGATGAAAACTCTTTCTACCAGGTTACTATAATTTACAAAATTCATAATTAATTGCTTTTAGAGCTGCAAAGCGTATTAACTTGGCAACTCGCGTCATCCCATTTATATGCGCGTAAGCGTAATCTCGCTGGCGATACTGTAGGAGAAGCACACCTCAGATCTCTTTGAGTCGCATATCTTTAAATGTGACGGGCACAAAATACTTGTGGCCTATCCTTTTGAGGCGGTTTAACCCTAACTGGACTTTTGAACGGTTATTCACTTTTTAACTGTTTGTTTAACTGCATTATTTCATATAGCTAAAACTGCAACTTTAACTGTAAAGAAACTGTATGTATGAACTGTATGTAACTGCAACCGTTTTTGTATCTCAGTAGTGTATTGCATTTTGCTAAGTATAAATGTTATTGCATTTTGCTAAGTATAAATGTTATTGCATTTTGCTAAGTATAAATGTTATGTTGTGAACATTTAATTAGTTAAGCGAATTAGTTCTTTTCCATTGTAACGACGTGTGCATTGATCTAATACACTATTGTGATGTACTCGATAGTGCACAGTAGTGACTCATAAGTGAAATGCCACCACACGTCGTCCATGATGTTCACTCACGTGCATTCAGAGGATATGTCGTCAATTTATTAATTACAAGCTTAAAAAATCAATAACAGTGATACTAAGTTGATAAAAGCCACAGATATTTCAAATATTTTTGTGATTTTTCTGGCTGCTCTCCATATGTGTGTGCGCAGCGTGTGTGTGACACAGTGTTTCAAACGCACGTTCGCGGGAAATCTGCAAAGATTCTATAAAGGCATAATATGATTATATGCTGGACTGTATAAGCGTATTTTTCTCACTTGTTACTGTCAGTAAGGTAGTTTTTTTTTTTTTTTTTTTTTTTTTTTTTTTACTTTCATTACCCTTTCTGCATTTGCACTAAGTGTATTTTTAATCAACTATTTCAAACCCGATAAATTACAACTCACGAGTTGCAATTTTTCTGTCACGGATGCTCTGGTTTCGCTAATTGAATACGCATGTATAGGGCAACACTGTGTATTGTTTTTTAATAATTATACTGCGTTTTGTTTCGCGTATTCACTTTTGCTGTATTATCTGTATTTCTCTAGTATATACATTTCATCATGCCGCTCACTAAAGAAAGCAGCAGTGAAAATCAGATCGTGCACGTACAGTGGGCGTAGCTAGGGTGGGGCAAGGGGGAACATTTGTCCCCGGGCGTAGCATCCGGAGGGCGCCAAATTGATGTTACAAATTTTAGAATGAAATGTTTTCCATTCTTGACACACAGCAAGGGGCACAAAATCTCCATTTGTCCCCAGGCGTTGAAAACCTTAGCTACGGCTCTGCATACATACGGGTTAAACCACTGCCTTTCTGGAAACCAGTCCAGCATTATCGTTTCTTAGATTAGAAGCGCAATTTCTTTGTCTAAAATTACTTGTGAAATCACTAAATTTAATTATGCGGCAGCAGTTTATGCCGATATATTTACGGCCGAAGATGATATTATTGTTAATCTCCCCTGATGATAAGCCGTATGAAAACTTAAAGAAACGACTTATCAAATCTCAATCAGACAGTAAAACCCGAGGATCCGTACTTTGCTGCAAAGCATATAAATTGGCGACTCGCGTGCATCCCATTTATATGCACATAATCTCGCGGGCGATACAGTAGGAGAAGCACTTCTCAAATCTCTTTGGGTCGCATGTCTTCCTATTACCTTACTCTTTCTTTTTATTCAATAGATTTCCAATAGCAATATTTTATATTTTTACCATTTTTATGATAAATATCGCGTAGCAATTCGTAAATAAATGTGTAGGAAAGCACAATAAAATTAGAACAAAACACTTCTTTTTTGCTTTTCTTTTTTTATATATACACTGCCCTCCAAAAGTTAAGGAACAACATATTTTTTGCGTCTAATTTGAGAATGAAGCAACACAGAAACAGGAAATTTACAGGACATGTTCACTAAACAGTTCTATAATGAATGCGACATAGAATGTTTCAAAGTTCAACGCAAACATGAATTACAACAAAAAATTGCACTCTTCTCAGAGAAATCCAGTCTTGGAGAAAGAGTATATCACAGTTTTTTGAGGAAAAATAGGGTGGTAACATTACAAAAATGGGTTCTAATAAGGAATAGTCCACCCTTAGCTGCAATACATTGGCGGCAGCGACCTTCCATGCTGTCAATTAAGTTGTCGGTCAGTGAAATGGGAAGCACCGACCAGACACGGAGTAATCCTTGTTCAAGCTCATCTAGTGACCTTGGAGGAGGACTTAAAGCAGCAACCTGCCTCCCAAGGTAATCCCAAAGATGCTGTATCGGATTCAGCTCTGGGGATGTACCTGGCCATTTCATCCGCTCCATACCGTGGCCCTCAAGATATTCTTCAGCAACCCGAGATCGGTGCGGTCGTCTATCAGAAGAAATCCAGGACCAATAGCAGCGGCATATGGGTGGGCATATTGATCAAGCATCTCGTCTCGATATCTCACACCGGTCAAATTTCCTCCACGGAACACATGCAGGCCAGAATGATCACCGAGAGAGATCCCAGCCCAAACCATTATTCTACCACCTCTGTAACTGTGTCTTTCCACAATGTGGGATAGATTGTATCTGGTGCGTTGTTGCCTCGAGGTTAGTTGACAACCTGAATCACCCTCTAGTGTGAACCTGGTCTTGTCTGTGAAGAGAACAGATGCCCATTGTTGACTGGTCCAGGAGACGTGTTCTCTTGCCCAACATAAACGGGCACATCTGTGCCCTCGGGTCAAGAGGACACAAATAACTCGTCATCTTGCATACAGACCTGTATTGTGCAGGCGTCTGCGAACTGTAGTAGCTGAGATTCTTGTTCCTGTTGCCACTAATTGATCTCACATGAGCTGAGGCACAGTAATGTTACTCCTCCTTCGGGCCGAAAGAGCTAAATAACGGTCTTCCGCAGTTGTTGTCACTCTAGTCTTCATGGAATATGTCTTCTAGACATAGAATCCTCGGATTCAAACTGATTCCATAGTCGGTGGACCACGCTACGAGAGATATTGAGACGTCTAGCAGCACCAGCTTGTGACATCTCCATTTCCATCCATCCGATCGCCCGTCACATCAATAAATCGGGCAAATGACTTCTCCTGGATATTGACAGACTCTTCTGGATATTATGCACAAAACTGTAATAACAACTGAAGATCAACACTCGGGAACATAAATTACAATTTTTGCAGTGTTTCTCGAACTCATATAAGTATTCATTTCTATAAAATAAAAGTGGTAGCTATTGTTTTTGCATATATTTTCTTAAACTACGTTACTATCAAGCATATAAACTGGGAATTTAAACGTTATTGACATTTTTCTAATGGTGAACTTTGAAAAACATGCAGTTCTTTAATTTTTAAAGGGCGGTGTGTGTGTATATATATATATTGTATACGAACTGTTAGTACAAAAGATTTTACGCATTAAAAATATTTTTCATGAATATGTTTTCTATGAAAATAAAATAATACTAGTAAATCAAAAATACCGTTAAAAAAAAGCTGGCCCGGCACCCACTAGATGGTTGCAACATTTCATGGCCTTTCTCACAGGGAGGGGGGAACGTAGCCATACAGCAACATCAATGATTATTTCATGGCCATTGGCAGACCGATTAATAGGTGACGGTGATTCCTTTTAGTTGGATGATGTCAAATTTGCGTAATAGAATTTTTTTCAAAATCAAAAACAAAAACTTTCATTTGCACCATCTACTGTATTATAAGTTTCAGAAAGAAATGAATGTTTGAACTGCAACAGAAAGCATTCGCGCTGTGTATTTAAACTGTTTTCCTGATTCTCAAAACAGTGAAAAAGAAGTCTGGAAAATTCTGGAATGGTAATAATATTTTGGAGAACACATTCTGCTCTGAACAGTTTTCAGCGGATGAAGTTGTGCAAAAGTAGTGGAAAATTTTCTGAACGACTAAAACGTAAGCCCCGTCTGCACGAGAAAACATATCTCCGAATAATAATCTCAGCATGTCCGTGGTGCTTGCGCCAGTCTATCTACAGAGGAAAAAAACATATCTCTGGCGCGTCAGATATACGTCTGTAGCGTTTGGACCGGTAGGCGTGAATACTGCACATGATAGAATGCCCTGATGCCAGAGACATTTGGCGATAGTAAATGAAATTAAGTATGGAAATCACATGTCAGTAAAAGCAATGACGGTTACTCTTTACCTTTTAGCTTACTGAATAACATATGGCGCGATTCATTTGGAGTTTTTGTTATTATTTTAACAAACTCAATTTATGATTTGATATAACTTTAGTATCATAACTTTCGATTGATTTCTTTACAAACAGAATATTTATTCACCTTGATAGAAGTGATTTGATATTGTAAACTTTAGAGGGATGCATTTTTTCCTTCCATTTGTTAGCGTGAACTAAATCTGCTAGAATATGTTTTCCTGCTTAAGGAGATTACTATATTTTTATATTTTGAGAAGTCCGAGTCTGACAGAAAAGCTTAATTTATCATTTTTTTGCATTTTATTATATTTCCGATTTTCTATTGTTCATGATTTTTCAAGATCTGGGCTAGGTTTAAGTAGATCGATCGCCTGGCCCATTTACCGAAATGCTTAAAAATTTCTATGAACCAACAGATTGAATTCGAATTCAGCTGAGCTATTTACTGACTTTTTCCACTAAAAATAAATGTTTCATTCTTTCTGTAATTAAAAGAGTTATGTTGAAGCAAAAATTCTCTCCTATTTCTTAGGTATTTTAGTGAAATTATAATTTCAGCCAGAGCCCCAAATAAGACAAGGTCCAGTATTTTATTATTTATCTCTATCATTAATTTAATAATTTGTTAAATTTTTATCTTAAAATTAGGCACAACATGTTATTTTGACTTAAGCAGTAGAATTCCCTTTGCTAAAGAAAAACTTGTGTCTGATAGTTCTCGAAATTGATAGTTTTGTTTAAAATCTATGCAAAAATAAGATTTCTGTTTTGTGTAATTTTGAGTTTTACACTGGTGTGCTTCTCACCCAATAATTATTTATCTCTTTACATTTTATTGAGTTTTAATTATTTTAATCAATAAGTAAGTAATTATTTTATGATTCTACCATTTATTTTTGCTCCTCTTTCCTGAGGGCATTCCACAGGGCTCTAGCACTTCTAATTTTAGAAATTTAGCCCTGGTCTAGCTGAGTAATTTCAGTTTAGGCCTGCATCTATCATAGTACTCACTGCATATATTATATTAATCAGGATAAACTACTATAGTAGCATAAAATTTCTGTTTTTACCCTAAAGTCAGTAATACAATGATAAGTAAGTGTCACTGCCTATTTATATTATTCACAGATGTCCCTCACATAGTTATGCATCAAATCAGCTGTGAGCCCAAAAAATATGAATATTTTCTAAAGCATATACTAGTGAATGAAATAAACAATATCCAATTAGAAGATGCAATGTATGTTTCAGTTAAAATATTCAAACCTGACAATAAAAAGAGTGTCAAGTAACTTTACATCCGCTTCAGTGTTTTGAAAACACTTGAAAGTTGAATCTTTTTACAAGCATCATGCATCAGCAATTTATTCATTTTACAGAAAGGTTTTTAACAGAAGATAAAAATTTTATCTTTTACCCTGAGCGAAATTTGAGCGATGTAGCAAAGTTTGAGCAATATTAAATAATATTCATATCCTGCCAAAATTAAGCTGCCTTCATACAAAAGGAATGATCCAAATGATTTCAAAAGATGAATTTTCTTAAAGAACTATATTACTTTCCTGAATGAGCTAAGTTGCAACTGGCAGACTATTTGATAGAACAAAAAACATATTACTTTCTTTAGTTGTTGACAAAAGTTAATTTTTTAAACCTCCCATTAGATATTACTATTGCATTTTCTGCACAATGATTACTCAAACACATATTGAAACATATCAGATGTATTCATCTACAGAGGGATGACTTTTATGTAGGGTTTTCAGGAACAAACTATTAATGTGACCAAGACAAAACTACCAATATTCAACAGTCTCAATTAGGTAGACACTGGTGGCTGTGTTTACACCTAGTAGCAACTAGAGACTTCGTAATTTCTCTCTATTTGCTACTAGGCTTAAAAAAAAAAATGCATTAAATTTGCTGAATGATTCACTTCATGAACATTTTGCTTCACAAATCTGAAAATCGCACTGAGTGAGTAACCACAGATAATTCTGGGGGTGATTAATCTGAAATCCACTGAATATTAAGGCTTTAATTATTTTCAGTATGAATTGAAAATTATGTAGTCTGTAAATCCTGCTTTTGATTTAATAGAAGTTCGAGGAAGGAAATCCACTTCAAAATATATTTGGCATATGCCACAATCAAAGTGTTCTTCGACCACTTGCTTTCTGAAAAAAATTAAACTGCTGTTTAGGTATTCTCTCCCTTCTCTACTCTTTGACAAATAAGTAGATTGGTAGATTGAGCTTTTTATCCAATAAAACTTCCCCCCCCCAAAAAAAGGAATCAAAACTTCTAATCATGAGAATTTATATAGATTAATTAAAGTATTGCTTCACAAAATTACTTACAGATTTATAGAAGCCCACTAATCCTATTACTACATAATGTAGTTATATAACTGCAAATATACACATGGCATTTACATACACACTTGACCAGATATAAATTTTACTACAGTGAAAATTATGAGTGATTAAAAAGAAAACTACATGAACTCAAAAAGAAACCAAACTATTTTATTTTAGTAAATATTAGTCTATTATTTTAATTTGTGCAAAAGATTAAATGCTTTGAAAATTATAAATTTAACACTACATAATTAAAAATTGACTATAAACAAAATGCTAATACTCATTTTCTTAAAATATATTTCAATCCATATCGAGCGGTAAAGACGCCGAACACTGGTAGTTCGGTTTGAGGTTCAAATCCCGCAAACAGGCTGGCTGCATGAGCGTTTTCGTAGTTTTGCCCATGTGTAACGTGTATACGAACCAGTTTCCATTAGAAAGTCCTCCACGAAGGCATCCCTCCCTTTAGGCAGATAGTCCTCGTGTGCTTTGCCATAACTGAATAATCCAATCCAATCCATATTGAGGAGATACAGATCAGTATTCAATAAATATGATTGAATCAAATCTTAAAACTTAATTCACTTCTATAGAGAAATACAAATTTCTATTTAAACATAATCTCATCCACTAACTTCCAATTTACTTAGAGCATTTAAAATGACTTTTGTGTAGCTATAAAAACCTTAAAATGTAAAATCTAAATACTTGCTTTTAAAATTTCAGAAGCATTAAAAACATGCATAATAAAAAATTATTTTAATTATACATACATAATGTATTGTGTTTATATATAGGGGCTCTACTCATTGAAAATGTCTGGCTCACTAAGAATTTAACTGACCTAACTGCTGCTAGAAGGTATGTTTATTAGTTTATATGCATAATTATATTAGTTAAGTAAAAATATTTAGCACAAACTGTTTTACGGTGAACCAAAAATATTTTACATATTTTCCATCTCCTACCAGCAGTATCTACTTTTATTACATATACATTTATTCTATTTGGAATTCTAGTATGTTTGGTAGATACCAATTTGATATTTTCTGTTACAACATTTATCAATATAAAACCAATAAATATCATGATAAACTAAAATTTTAGTCATGCTTGAATATGTAATATGTAAAATTTCTAGAATATTCAGAATTTGCAAGAACTTATCCTTCATTTTTAATCCGTGAGGATGTGTGCTCCATTCTCGTACTTATGAAGCATTTCTAATTCCACCATTATTATATCTTTTTCTCAAATTATTATTGCCTGAAATATGTTTTGTAGAGTACATCTAACATATAATCTACTTTTCTACATTCTATATTCTCAAATAACTATCCACAAATATCAATATAAATATGAAATTGCTCAAATCATATTTACAATATTTAATACAAAAATATATGTAAATTATTTTTAAATGAAAAAAAAATTAATTAAATGATAGTTTTATTATTTTTCTGCATCAGAACGCTATTATTTTAGAATAATATTTATAATAATATAATATTTTATAATCATCATTTGAATATTATTATAATCATTATCTTTTTTTTATACATAAATTACTCATTACTTTCTTTTCATGTAATCTTATAATACAGTCAAAAGTCGTTAATCCGGACTCATTGGGACTTCGGCGATTCCGGATTATCGATTTTTCCGGATTATAGATCATCAGTTTAAATCTGGTAAGATGGCATGTAGAAATTATAAAATTAAAAATATGAAACCGTAATTTATGAAATAAAGAACAATTATGATCTAAAGGATATCAAAATTTATATAAAAAAAAAAAGCTTAATATTTATTTGTTTACTTTATTAACCCTTTCGCGCCGACTGTCACGTCTACGTGCTCACCTCCCGACCGACACGCAGGCGTGCCAGAGCGTTTTCACGCTGAGCGTCGACTGTCACGTATTTGTGCCAGTCTCCTGGAACGTTTTTAAAACTATAATTTCTGCCACAAGATGGCACTGTATGTGCATATGATTTCAGATACATGTACATTAGACCTTCTACTCGAAATGAGAGAAGCATGACTCACATACACGTGTTTTTGATTATATAAACAAACGGGGAAATAAATGTTTCCGAATGGCGTGATTTATGACGTCTCTTTAAATCCCACTTTATTCGCACGTGGTAGTTGTTTATTGTAAGTAGAGAAGTTTTTTTTTTTTTTTTTTTTTTTTTTTTTTTTTTTGTGCTAAAGCGTTGGGTATTTTGGTTTGCAGTTCAGTTTTTGGAAAATAATTATATCTTGTTAGATGTGAATTCTTTCTGTTTTTACCATTGCGATGTCGAAGCGTTGAAAATGTTTAACAGAGCATGAAATAGCAGAAATGATGCAAAATATTTCAGATATTGATTCTGAAATTCTGGTATTGATTCTGAAAAATTAACTGAAAGACATTTTCCAAAACTTTGTTCAAAAGAGACTGATAAGAAAAATAAGTGACGATGCTTCGTTTGTTCAAATTCCTGGAAAAATCCTCCAAAACAGCAAATGAGTTATTACGAGTGCAAGGAACGTAACATAGGACTGTGTGTAGATCCCTGTTTTCAAATTTTTTTCATACGAAAAGAGAATTTTAAGTAATATATTTAGTTTTCAGATGTATAATGTTAAAAGTCGTAAAATGGTGAGTAATGAAAATAAAATGTGTAAAATATGCATTTAAACAAGAAATAAGGTAATTAAAGTATATAGTATAAAAATATCTATAAAGCATAAGCCGTTTAAATACCCTATAGAGCATTATTAAACAGTGTGTTGATACTTCGGAAATTTCATGGATTTAGGCTTAGTAGGAAAATGCCCGGCCCTGGACAGACGCTCGCGTAAGACACTGCCGGCCTCCGCGATAAGCGCCTGTTTGCGTTACCCGGCGCGAAGGGGGTTAAACATTTCTTTCAATGTAAGTTGTTTAACTTGCTTTGTTTTATCTGATAATACTTTCTCTTTAATTCTCTAAACAGACATAATTTCTTCTTCAGTTACAAAGTTCCTCTGTTTCAAGTCCTATAATTGCTGTGTCGAGAATACCGACTAATTTGTCAAACGAAATTTCTTTGTTTCAATAACCTCTTCACTATTGGAAGCGAATTATAATGATGAGGAATTTGATTTAAATCATATCAAAGACGGAGTACATCGAGATGAAATTCTACATTTAGTAAGGAATTATAAGCCAAATAAAATAAAAACATCTGTCCTGAAGATAAGGATAGTGCTGACAGATCAACTTCCAATTCATTGCGTGCCACGGCATTTCCCCCTTCCCCCCCACCGCAGAGCAGCATGAAATTGATAAACAGGTTTCGAAATGGTTAGAGAAACAAAGGATATGCCTTTATCCATTTTTTGCAGCAATTCCACTTTTTGTTTAATGGACTTCGAAACATACTTTCGCTTTGTAGATCCTTTACATATTAGTAAATATATATCGGAAATTCTATTTGACATAATTGAAAGTTCAAGCTTACTTTCATAAAATTGCTCTAAGAGTCTGCAAAAAATAATAAGCCGGATCCAATTCGAAGATTAAGGAACAATGCAATCTGCAACATTAACTGAATTAGATAACTTTAATGTATAACGGATGGTATAAGCTAAGCTAAACGCGCATGCGTAAATGTATTATGTGCATGCGCACACACATATGCACAGATGTAAATGTCTTACGCGCATGCGTCAAAGCGACGCATGCGCAGAAAGTTTGTAGCTTTGAGGTCCGGATTATGGGTGTCCGAATTAACGACTTTTGACTGTATTTTCAATCTAATTAATACAGAATTCTGTAAAATTTAATAATAAAAAAATTCCGAAATTTAGGAAAAATAAATTCAATAAATATATTAGAAAAATTTGTTAATATTTCATAAAATGTTATCAAATATTTCTGCTTTCTGATAAATTATAACATTTTTACACATTTTAAATTTGAAAATGACTACATTTAATTTGTAGAATACAAAAAATGAAGATAGGAAAATCTAATGAAAAATTCTGCACAAGGGTTGAAAAAATTAAACTTAACACAAGGATATATGGGGTAAATATGACCCCATAATATTTAAAGTTATTATTTAGCAAAAAAATAAACTTGAAGTTTGATCTGAAATAAAAAACATGACTTTGATGATAACTACTGAAAAAAATGAAGTGACAGTGAATCATGGTTTAAGAGTATTTCTTTTTATGAAGGTGGTGGCAAATAGACCCCACACATGTGCTCACAGGGTAAAACTTTACAATCTATTCATCTAATTAAATTTTTATATAATTTTAAAATTTAGAATAACCAGTAAGAATAATTTCAGGGTTTTTAAAATATCTAGTTTCAGAAATATTTTTCATTACTACAAGATACTTGTCTCTTTTTAGATGGTGTGAAGTGCAAGATTTATGTCCAATTCAGCACAATTTTTCTAGTTACATGGAAACCATGAATAATGATTCTGACATGGTTATGGATGGCTATAAATCTTCCACATTGTAAAAGATTAAGGTAAATGATTATATGATTCGTATTCTGTTATACTACTTTAACTTCTTAAACTTTCCTAGCATAAAATATTGAGACACTTTTTAAAATCTGAGAAATCACAGCTAAAATATAATATAAATAAAAAAAATTTATTAACTTATATACAGATTTGAAAGGCACTTTTTTATCTGTGTAAATACATAAATACAAATGAAACCACTAAATACAAAAGTCATATAAAATAGACTAGTATTACAATACAGTGAATGAATTATGATGTTTCACAACTAAATATGAACCAAAACACCTGGAAGTAATTAATCACATGTATCTGCATATTTGGCTATAAAGGTATAATGTATCATCACTGAATTCATTCTGAAAGAAATAAGAATAATTACAAAAATGAAAAACTATAAAAGTTAAATAAAATGTGAATAACTCATTCTAACAGTTTACAATATTTATATAAAGAAACTAAATTAAAATAGTTTAAAGTTTTCTAAAATTTACTACTGTTTTCAAAATAAAAACTTTTTAGATTTAAAGCTCTACTTACATCCAAAACAGCGATTACAGTTTAATGTGACTGACAAATAGCATTACATAATCTTATTGGATTACAGAAAAACGATTAACTTTTGCACAAAAAGCCCAGCTAGATAAACCATCTTTTATTGTAATCATTCATTTACTTTCTGTTATCAGTTTGACAGCAAATTTCTAGAATTACTTTGAGAAAAGGATTTTTTCTCCTGCAAGATAACGACTTTTCACCTTCTATGCAAGAAAAGTGGGACTGGACTGGTTTTAATTAGTTGAGAAAAATAAGTAATAATAAATAAATTTTAAAAAAATGCAATTCCAACTACTGTAGGATAAAGATGAGGTAGACGAAAAAAGGAAGAAATTCCAACACTCAGATTCAGAAAATGCCATTCGGCAAAATTTTTTTTTAAAAAGCCCCCACTAGAATTAATTAAGAAACATAATTATATAATATACATTTATTGTAGTAATACATGCAAGCATTATTAGAAAAATTGGAAACAGCAGATAAAATCTACAGAAATATGTAGGTACTTTCTATATTTTATATGAATTATATAACAACTCAGAGAAGAACATAACCTCAAGGATTCACCTAAATTTTGAGTAAAGGATCCTAACCTTCCAGCATGTGCGTATGTGCAAAATTTATTACGACAAATTCAGTTTTTAATGCACATTTTTTGCATATCGAAGCTGAGACATCTGAAGGTCATTTCTATTCCCCCTTTCTACCCTTCCCCACATCATGGAATGTGCCAACAGGAAGCCATTTGACTTTTTTTTAATGGGCTTTTGTGCTATGTGGAAGCTTTTTTATAAAAGTTACGACACTAGCGTGGTCATGTTTTAAAATTCGGAAAATATTTTTTTTCTCAAGTATTTTGTAATTTTCTGTTATTAATTGCAGTGTATTATTCTATTTTGAATATTTGGCTCTGTAAATTTTATATCGGTTTTCATGGCAAAAAAATATGTGCAATCAGCTGATTTTGCTCGGATCCTTCAAGAATTACCTGATGAAGAAAAGGAAACCTTTGGATGGGAAAACAATAGTGATTTCCGTTCCTTATTTTCTTTTATTTCTATTTTTAGAAATAAATAAAAACATTAAAGTTAATTTAAAGTGTGTTTTTGTAACCAGTAAGAAATAAATTCCCTTGCAGAAATAAGTAATGCTAAACTTACTTTTTTTCCTATTAAGGTGTTTCTTTTTTATTGTCTATACTTGTCTTTGATGAATATTAAAATTAGCTTCGATTTTAGAATATAATTATTAAATAATAAATTTAAAATTTTCTATAATGAAATACATCATTGCATTTCCATCTCACTAACATAAGATTGTGTTGAGTTATGGCAAAGCACACGAGGACTATCTGCCTAAGGGAAGGAATGCCTTCGTGGAGGACTTTCTAAGGGGAACTGACTCATATACACCAACATAAGAACTTAAAAATAATTTACTTATATATGAATGTGATATCATTTGTATTTTGCAATAATAAGATTAATATTTTATTTCTTAGCAAATTTGTTATCAATATTCACTCATTTATATAGTTTTTCATGCCAAAAACAGTAAAATAATGGATGTCGTAAAAAATACGACACGTGTGTGCTCATGTAAAATTGCCAAGCACACGTGCTGGAAGGTTAAAATAAAACTGTGAAGGAAAAGAAGGCATCTCTAAAAAATAAGTGAGAAAAATCTATGTTTAAGTTCATAATAATATTGTATTATGGAAATTCCCCTCTCTCTCGTAAGTGTCAGTATATTGATTGGTAGTATGCAATGAGAAGCCTTAGCTTGAATTCAGTTGCTGCCGACACTTTTTCTTTATCAGTGTTGTTAATTCTTTTAATGTTGTTACTTTCTTTTGAATGAAAATTAACACATGAAAAATATTTTTTAGGAATAACTTCACTATAGTAAAAATTTCACACATAAAAGTAATTTTCAATTTATTTTGATATAACTTCATATATTTACCTACGAATGATGTAAACCAGATGTTTTTCACTTTAATCTTCTTAAATTAGTAGCATTTTTCTTTATAGAGAGTAATTTATTTTATACTTGCATAATAAGTTTATAAAATAAATAAATAAAAAAAATATGCAATTGAAAAAAATCATATAAAGATGTAATGATTTTGATATGATTTGCGAAAATAATATATTTGCACTAGGTTTTTGCATCTGGACTCCATGTTGTTTTTCATATAAATTGTATTTTTTTACACTTTTTATTTTAAATTAAAAAAAACCTAATTTATTGTTCCCTTTCATTAACAGATTATCACTGTCTCAGTGTGACTGCATACATATGTAGGGCAGTTCACCGGAATGGACCTACAAATCCATATTGAAGTTGTCTGTGAAACAATTAGTCATTCAAATTTATCAAGTAATATAAATTTTCATTTCACTCATTTTATAACTGTACACTTTGAGAATTGCAAGTCTCACAAACATTATGTGAAATTTTCCTCCAATTCAGGAGACTTAAGAAATAAAATGACAATTACCTAGATGTATTATCCAAATAAAAGGAATATAAACCTGGAAGAGACAACTGCATCCTACTTTTTGTTTCATTTTCACTAGAAAATAGTACAGTAGGCGTAGCATCTGAGTTTTCAACTTCATGTACAAGTGATATGAAAACTACCTATATTTAAAAGATACAGACAAAAAAAGTCTTAAAACATAAAATATACCAAATTAATAATTATTCAGAAATATTGCATATACAATGCTTAGAAATTATGCAAATAAAAATATAAACAATCAATAAATTTAAATAAACATGAAAACTGTGAAATGAGAAAAATTACTAGTTTATACATTTCATTTATAAGAGACTGCTAGTTAATTTGAACGAAGTAAGCTAAATACCATAACAATAAAAAAAATCCTTCTACAAATATATGCACTATTTTCAATTTATAGAAAACAAAAAATACTTCAACAGCTTCATGTCAGTAATAATATAAAATGAGATCTAGAAATGCATAAAAGCCCTTTGATTACTAGCTATATGTCAGCAGATATAAATCGATTGTCCCAGTTTTGGGAGTTTTTGCAGTTTTCTCCATGTATAAATGTGGACAAGAGCCAGTTTCTCTTATAAAATCATCTATGAAGGCATCCCTTGCCTTAGGCAGATAGCCCTTGCACTTTATCACTTGGCAAATGGCCATTTGCACTTTGTCCTTAGGAAGGACAGCACTTGTGCTTGTGTCAAATAAACATTATCTATTACTTTGATAGAACATGATTATAGTAGAATTGCTGTCACAGTTCACAATATTGTCATGTGAATACTGTGCATGCTAAGAATTTCCACATGCACCGAGGTGTTAATGTATGTGCCTGCTTATCATCATTGCATTCAGGCTTAAAATAGCAATACCATTGCTCAAGACAGAGAACCACATTAAGTCATTCAAATATTCCAGCCTCTAGGCATATTAAAACAACATTGCTCAGTTAGTATACTTAAATCATCTAGGCAAACAGATTGTGCTGGAGATAGTTTTTCATTTGAAAGCAGACAGTGCAGAAAACACTGGACGCACTCCTTGGAAGCATCTCTGGCATGGCAATTACATAGATCATAAAGAATTCTCATTACTGAATGAATGAAGAGTATGCCATGAAACTACATATGCCACACTGCAAATGCCACACAGCTGTGCACCAATGGCCCTTGGTTTGATATGCCTAGATTTTTGGGTATTGGAATGATTCAAGCCCTCTATCTGCAATGTACCTTAGTCACTCACGGCATAAACATTAAAATCTTAATATTTGTGGAAATCTTTAAATGAAGCATAATATGTATTACATATGACAAATATCAAATATTATAGAAATTCATGCAGAACTACGCTTGTATCAAAGCAATGCATTCCGTAATCAAAACTTTTATCTAATGACACATAACTGGTACAATTCTTGGCATAACTGCATTTCTAGATGTGGATTCATAATAATTCACAGAAGATGCTGTACAAATTTAATTGACCATTTCTATATTGCTTTCACACAAAATTAATATCTTAACTTTTCAAAATTTTGTAAATAGTAATGCAATCATGTCCATTTGAATAAATACGCTCATTTTTTAAGATACACCTATACAGCTTGAGATCTCTCATACTAAATAAAAGGAGGGCTTCCCTTTGCACCTAGTACATTTTCAGTGTGGTGTGAAAACTGCCCATGATGAATAAGGTTAAATATTGTCTGTTACCTCTACTGTGGTCACAAGTAAATAAATAGCTTTTCATACAGTTTTAATGAAAATATCAGAGCTCAGTTTCTTGCAAAAAGGCATGGTTATCAAGAGTGTTCAATTAATAAAAAGGCTACATTTATGGTAACAGAAACAGTAACAAATCTGGCTACCAACTGGAAAAAAAAGAGCATTGTGCTTAAATGTTAAAACTTCAGAAGACACCAGGATTAAGCCAAAAATATAAAAACATTTCAAAGCAAGTAACATTAAACTAAATATCAGCAGAGATCTCATTTTCAAGAGGAAGAGTTCATTCTTAGCTTTACAAATCAAATATTTATGGCCAAAATAAGCAAAACACAAATTACTGATTACTTAGTGAGAGTGCATTCAGAATCATACATGATAGCTTTGAGAGCATCCAAATTCGAATTTCGATAGTTAAAAACTCAAATTTAGCAATGGAAATTGTCATACATCTTGCTTTCCAACTGCAGAAAACACTTAGCATGGGTATTTTCAAAACAAACTTACAATCCTCACTGCTTGGTTCTAACTGTGAAGAATATTGGTGAAGTCTTTTACACTGTAATGGTCTTAAATAGTCATTCTAAAGAATAAATAAACTTAAATAAATCTGAGCAATCTCTAGGTTTGTGGGCACTCAATAGTATAGAAAACATTTCCTGATATTTACCCCCATATGCTTGTGTATAAAGATTTCTGTATTACGTTCATAAAGCATACTACATCTCAAATTGGTTTGATAAGAATGAAATAAAACAGCTACACAGCTAACCACCTTAAAATCATAAAAATATGGAAGCCATTTCAGTAGCAAGTGAAAGCATGATTTTTTTTTTTTTTTTTTTTTTTTCCATTTCAAACATTTGTAGAAGTAAAGGAGATTTTTTTAAAAGAATGGCTTAAAATAGCTATTTCCTGTGAAAGACTGTCATTCATCTATTTCATATCCAATTGCTAACATTCAGAATGCTAATTGAAGGACCAAATAATAAGGATAGCGACACAAACATCTGGTGTTTTATTAATTCATTTATAAATGATAGTTGTTTCTGTGTAAATATTAAAACAATAAGACAAACAATCTATAGATGATGTAGAATCAAGTTATTAATTCTACATCATCTATATAGATATAATAACTCAAATGGTTCTAAATTATAAATTTTCCATGAAATTTTTTAAATGTACTCGGCACAAAAACTTTCATTAAAAACTTACCAATATATAAATATTACAATAAAAGATTTTCTAATATGCAGTAGAATAACACATATTGAAATTATATTTTTCTTCTGAAATATACATACCCCAGAATCGGATGAAATAGACCACTGTAGTTCAATTGGACATCTCTCACATAAGATGGGAATAACTGATTTCTCACAAGCACCAATTAATAATTTCCCTTTTATACCATATTCAGATGCTATAATGTCTTCTACCAAAATAGTATCATTTAAAAGATTCCTGAAAGACATGAAATATGATATTAAAGAACAATATCTGCAAAAACTTTTTTTTAATGAAGAACAATTGTTTAAAATCTAGTATTTTCTGATTATCCACACCCAGGGTTTCAGCATTCAATAGAATTGGCATATTTTCGAGTATTCACACAGCAACTGCTAACCCACGCATGCTGGTACAATACAAATAGATTTACAAGATTAACATTTAATTCCCATTTTGCTTACTACTGACAAGTGCATTTTTCTATAATGAATTGTAAATACTGTTACAGAGTTTACAGGCTGATGAGACAAAGTAATGGATTTTTTTAAAAAATATATTTTGGCCAACATTACAGAATACAAATATTTACATTCTATAAAGTTATAACTGACCAAATTTCGTGGAATTTTGAAGAAAAGCACAGCATCATGTTTTGACCTATCTCTCTGAATTTATTCAAAGGAATATCAAGCAAACAAAAGAGAAAGACTATTTCAAATAAATTTTGAAAGCCACAGCTGAACACTACCAACTGGCTGTAAAAATTTAATACTGACCGTATTGTATGTTTTTGTTTTTCTCATAAAATGCTTTTTTACTATTATTTATGGGTAAAAAGTAATAACTATGTTTAAGACACAATAACACGCCGAATAAATACTAATTCAGAAGTCAAATAACAAAAATCGGTGTTATATTTTCAAAATTTTCACAGGACTAGTTTCGATGGTTTTACCGAACCACCATCCTCAGCTGCAAAACTGCAAATGAACAAGATAGGAAATAATGATTAGATAAGATAAGAAATCCTGGACAAGAAATAAGCAAGTGGCACCATCTGTTGGTGAAACTAGAATTAAAACATAATTTCTTTAAAGGCCGAAGGCAAAGATGGATTGGAATTAGAATCGTTAACTAGAACAGAAAGATTTTCTTGAATGTGAAATGCCTATAGAAAATCCAGTTTTCCAATGGAAGATGTTTTTTCAATAATTTTTGCAGCAGAAAAATTGAAAGTGTGATTTTCGGACCAACAATGTTGAGCAACAGAAGACTTCTGTGTTTCCTTTTTTCTAACATATGCCTCATGTTCCTTGACCCGAAAATTTAAGGCTCTCCTAGTTTGGCCAATGTAAATCAAACCACACTGGCAAGGAATCCTATAAATACCCCAAGAATTCATATCCGGAATGGGGTCCTTGAGTATGGAACTCGGAATTTTATTGCTGGGACAACAAACAACCCGAAAGTTAAATTTCTGCAAAATATGTGCAACTTTATAGCTAATTGATCGAAAGAAGGGAATGACAACAGAATTTTTATAATCTCCTAAAACAAGAGTGTGCCTTTTAGTGTGTTGAGATGAGAATTTTTTAACTGCTTGATTAATAATGTTGGGTGAAAAGCCCCTGTCAATAGCTATTGCTTTTAAATAATGTAGTTCTTCATCAAGGGCTAGTTTGGAGGAGCAAACTTGAACAGCATGGAAAACATATGAATAAAATAAAGCCAACTTTTGTTTAGTCGGATGACGTGATTTAAAGTGTGGTGGAAGGTAAACCGATAAAGGTATACGGTAAACCATAGCACTGAAGTTGGATGTGTAACGTGTGACCAGAATGTCGAGAAACAGAACAGTATTGCAAGTCTCAAGTTGAAAAGTGAACTGAATATCAGGATCAATAGAATTCATTGTTGAAAAACTTTATTACCTTTAAACAGGATAAAAGTATCGTCTACGTAGCGGAGCCATGCCGGGAAGTTTAAAGTTTCAAACAATTTTGACTCATAATAATGCATGTAGATATCAGCCAGGATGGGACTGAGGGGGCTTCCCATGGCTAATCGCACAGGGAAAGCCCCCTCAGACAGATATCAGCCCCTCATCCTGGCTGATATCTGTCTACATGCATTATTATGAGTCAAAATTGTTTGAAACTTTAAACTTCCCGGCATGGCTCCGCTACGTAGACGATACTTTTATCCTGTTTAAAGGTAATAAAGTTTTTCAACAATGAATTCTATTGATCCTGATATTCAGTTCACTTTTCAACTTGAGACTTGCAATACTGTTCTGTTTCTCGACATTCTGCTCACACGTTACACATCCAACTTCAGTACTATGGTTTACCGTATACCTTTATCGGTTTGCCTTCCACCACACTTTAAATCACGTCATCCGACTAAACAAAAGTTGGCTTCATTTTATTCCTATGTTTTCCGTGCTCTTCAAGTTTGCTCCTCCAAACTAGCCCTTGATGAAGAACTAAATTATTTAAAAGCAGTAGCTATTGACAGGGGCTTTTCACCCAACATTATTAATCAAGCAGTTAAAAAAATTCTCATCTCAACACACTAAAAGGCACACTCTTGTTTTAGGGGATTATAAAAATTCTGTTGTCATTCCCTTCTTTCGATCAATTAGCTATAAAGTTGCACATATTTTGCAGAAATTTAACTTTCGGGTTGTTTGTTGTCCCAGCAATAAAATTCCGAGTTCCATACTCAAGGACCCCATTCCGGATATGAATTCTTGGGGTATTTATAGGATTCCTTGCCAGTGTGGTTTGATTTACATTGGCCAAACTAGGAGAGCCTTAAATTTTCGGGTCAAGGAACATGAGGCATATGTTAGAAAAAAGGAAACACAGAAGTCTTCTGTTGCTCAACATTGTTGGTCCAAAAATCACACTTTCAATTTTTCTGCTGCCAAAATTATTGAAAAAACATCTTCCATTGGAGAACTGGATTTTCTAGAGGCATTTCACATTCAAAAAAATCTTTCTGTTCCAGTTAACGATCCTAATTCCAATCCATCTTTGCCTTCGGCCTTTAAAGAAATTATGTTTTAGTTCTAGTTTCACCAACAGATGGCGCCACTTGCTTATTCTTGTCCATGTTTTCTTATCTTATCTAATCATTATTTTCTATCTTGTTCATTTGCAGTTTTGCAGCTGAGAATGGTGGTTCGGTAAAACCATCGAAACTAGTCCTGTGAAAATTTTGAAAATATAACGCTGATTTTTGTTGTTTGACTTCTGAATTAATAACTATGTATTGAACATTAAATACAATAACAATTTCTTTTAACTCACAAAGTCACCAATGTGTTGATATTCGAGAATCATGAACGTACACAAAAGAAAAAGCATTTTCATCCTATCAATATTTGACACCTAAAATGTCAAATCATATACAGGGCTGGGACTAAGCTTTTTGCTGTCTTATGCAAACTTTGGGTGTCCTAAATTCGTCCATCGTGCAGTTGCTTAGACTCTGGCAATGATCCTGATGAAACATAACAATACAACTGAAATATATACAGTTCAATAACAGATACATTTTTTAAATAAATAAGTTTTCTATAGAAAATTTTACACCTGCTGATATATGGGGTAGCTACTGATATACTGTGAAAAATCTACTGGTGCCATTTGGAAATAAAATACATTTCCAATGTCAGCTAATGGATAAAAAGTTCTTTTTTAAATTTCTGACCAATGCCATTTGGGATTTGCATTCCAAAATTGCATTAGAATATTACTCTTCATAGTTTGTGTCTGTGCCCATATGAACTATGATAAATACAAAGGCAAATGATCTCTCAAAACTATATTATTATTATAATTATTCTACCACTCTGCCAGCTATTGTTGACATTACATTTCCATCATATATATTCTATCATTACAATTTTCAATGGATGAGGATTAGAACATTCATGATTTTACTACAAGTACTATATGCCAAGAAATAATGGATTGCTTCTGCTTTAGTAAATGCATGATGCAAAATGCACTAAAAATTAATATAAGATGAGCCAATGTTCTTGTGAGAATTTTTCACGAGAAAAGGATTACCAAAAAATTAATGAACACAAATGTGCACTTGTTCTATTTGATATTAAATTTTAAAAAAGGAGTAATCTCCACCCTCCCTTATAACACCTAAAAGAGAAAGAACATTCACAAAAGAAAAAGAAAAATAAACAAACTCCTCTTCTAGAAGAATTCATAATAGCTTCTATTGTTGCCAGACACTCACAGGAATGAGTCAGGGGAAGAGCTTTTTCCAAAGTATCATGAGATAGCAGCTAATATACAAGTACTTGAAAGTAGCAGCATGCATAATACCATTTTAACAGATAATTAAACAGAAAGTTCATAAGTTCTCTAAAATTTGTCATTTCTGGCTACAAATCTACATTATGATATTTCTTATTACATTTTCCTTTCTGTGTGCACTGCATAGTTATTATAACTGCACCAAATAAGATGGGCTATTGCAGTACACTCTGGACTTGACATAACCCCAAAGCCAAAAATCCAGTGGTGCTAAGTTTGTCAAATGAGGGGGGCACTTATTTCTACAGTGACAGCTAATTAATTGCTCTTCGGTGAAAGTTCTTAGGAACGTCTTCATTTCAGTTGTGATATGAGGAGATGCCCCCATCTTGCATTAACATCATTGTGTCAAGGATATTATGTTCCAGTAAAATCCGTATCACTTTCTCCTGCAGCAGTTGCAAGTAGCGTTTTCCAGTAATTCAGCAGATCTTTCAGCCAGCTTTTGCACAGTGCTCTTCAAAGTAAAAAGGGCTCACAATAATGGACATAGTAAAACCACACCAAACAGTTACATGCAGTGAATGTAAGAGGCTCCTCAGTATAGGCAAATTGGTTCTCCTTTGTCCAGATTCTAGAGTTATGGGTATTGACTGTTCCATGCAATGAAAAATGAGCCTAATGTGTGCACAAGGTACTGAGAAGCTATTGTAGATTGTCATCAATGTTCGGCAAAGCCCAACTGGCAAATTCATATCACTTAGCTTTGTCATTTGATAAGAGCTGGTGAACAGATTGAAACTTGTAAGGGAATAATTTTAAAACACCGTAAAGGATGAGGAATACTGATCTCTTTCGTATACCAGTGTTCTGTGCCTCTTCTCATGCACTACTTACTACATTCATTGACTGTTCCCTTTACAGTGTTAATCTGCAAAGCTAAATCGTAAGTACAGACATCTGATAAACTTGGTGCACTACTATGAAGGCGATCACACAAACTTCTTTCTTTGAAACATCATATCAGGAAGTCAGACCAGCAAGAATGATTGGATCTGAACCATTCTTCCATCCCTTCCGTGTCTGCAACCTTCGTAAAGCTTCAGTCAGCGATTTTTGGCTAAGGTATAACAGCTTTACTAATAAGGCTTTATCCAATGATGTATCAAAATTAAAACTTTATGTAGGAACAAGTAGGAGGAAAATCAGAAATAAGCCATTAATCATAAAACCTGCTATAGACCACTGATTTACATATTTCTTGTTACAGCATCTGTACCTCTATCGATGAAAATTTTAACTATTTATTTTTCTTTACCAAAAAAAATTCCCCTTCATGAGAATAACTTTTTTGCAAACCACATTTAATTCTACCAGTTCCTTAAATTTTTATGAATTTTAAAAATATTTACAGGCTTATGAGACATCCTGTATATATTACAGAGAAAAGTTTCAAGTAATAATGACAAATACGCACTACACATTACCATTATTCATATCATACACTAATACTCACAATAATACTAAAAGTGGACATACTACTATTTGTCTTAAACCATAAAAAACTCCACATATTTTTCTGGTAAAGTACGTTATCAAAATTCAAATTTTGGTAGCTTACTCTTCATACAACAATTCATTATTTTGCCCATTCTCATTTTTCTCACAGCAAATATTATTTGGCTTCTCTGTTGATACAGTAGAATCTTTCCTTTCCAATCTGACATATGGAATTTCTTTTGCTTTTAAATTCATTGACCTGGAACAGGAAAAAAAAAATTAGCAACTGAAAATAAACATAAGATATATATTCAATATGCAAGATACAATGACTAATACTTTAAAAAATTTCACAATTTTTGAAATTAATCTGTAAAACTCTAGACTGAAACTACAAAATTTTGCAAATTCAGCCAACTCAATTATAAGTCCACCTAAATCTCATAATAGAAAATCATCTTCTAAAACTCAGCCACATAATTATATTCACATATTAGATGTTATAAGCAGGATTTCATGTAACATGCCTTTATAACTTTTGCAAGTGTCCGATTTGCATAATTTTATGCAGTAAAAAAATCTAAAATTCTAAAATATTCTGGTTACTTGAGCTTTCTAATTAACATTCATGATCAAATGTGACTTAAATGATTTTTTAAATCTAAGCTATTAGTTATGGATAGGGCATTTGCTTAATGTCATAAACTTGTCCAAACTGCTAAAGTAAGAAATATTCAGCAGCTATATTCAAGTAAAAAAAAAATTTTTTTTCTGGATCATTTTTCCTGCCATAAAACAAATATTAAGGGAGGTGGAATAAGTTGGATGTCTATTAGTTGAAGATTCGTAAATTTTCTAATTAATTTTTGCATAAAATGTAAAACACAAGTTTTTTTTTCCTGACATTCTATTCTTTTACTGGCTCATGGGCCTATTTCATATTCTTAGTTTGATTAATAGCCCTTTATCAGTGAAGATACCTCCTTCTTCTGTACGCTTTTTAGACCATTGGCCAGGAAGAAATTAATTTTTTCCGTTTGTTAAAAAATTTTTTTTCAATAAGAAACTAGTCTCTGATGACAACTTGAGCTAACAGTAAGATTATTTCACCAGCTCAGCCATTTTGTTTCAAATTTTTTAAACAAGTAAGATAATCTTAATTTCCTTTCTGGCACTGAACCTTAAATCCCTACTTTTGATGCAACATATTAATACAAAAGAATGTATAAATTTGTATTTAAAAGCTTTACATTTATTTTATTTTGCATTTGGATCTAACAGAATGCATTAATTGGTATTAAATGACTACATATTCATTTGAACATTTTGCTACTGCTTTCTAATTTCTTCTGTATGTATTAATTTTTACAAGTTTTGGTAATTTTTTATTGTTTTTATAATACTGTGAGAGTGTCACGGAATGTTTTTTTCTAAAGTGAGGATGTCGTTTTACTAGTTTAATTCTGCTGTTAACAAGAACCTTAAGTTAAGAATTTCTCACTAATTTTTCTTTTAGTTTTGGTTTATGACAAGTCTTTTGGTTCAAGCAGACTAATATCTTTCTAATTTTTAAGTTTTGCTTGTAGCTTATGATTTAACTCTAGCAAATTACTAATTTCATCCTTACTAGGAAAAAAGACAAAACACACATTTGGTTATTGTTAACTGATAGTGGATTGGTTTGTTACCCTTGAAAAGTCAATCTATATTCATTGACAATAGCTACCTTTTCAATATTTTGATTTTTAATTTTACTTTTTAGAATTTTTACAGTTCAAAATATTATTTCTTTATAGTTTTAAAAAAAATCAAAAATTTTTATTGTAATAGAAATTTTAATAACTTTACAATACTAAAATTTATTTCAATAATTCATCCCTTTAATTAAATTTATATCCTTGGAGATGATATATGAAAAACCTTTCTAATACATACAGAGAAAGTCAAATCCTGGCTCAGCCCCTTAATGCTTTTCATAGTGGAATATATTTTCTCTTGCCTATCACACTCTGACTGTGTGTGTGTGTTTGCATGTGTATGTTTACAAATTACGTCAGCAAACAGTTACAGAGTAGTTACTGTTTTTCTAGAGAAAATCGTAGAAATAATTATTATTCAAATTATGGCAAAGTCCTTGTGAGCTTTGCCTAAATGGAGAGATGCCTTTGTAGACGGCCTCCAATAAACTGGCTTGTATTCAAGTTACACATAACAAAAACTCTTAAGACTCCTATGCAGCCAACTCTGCCTAGATTTGAATTTGGGTCAAGCTACTAGTCTTCACGGGTGTCACTGCTTAGCTACCGGTGGCCCACAAATTGTGGAACAAATTTATTGAGGGCTGAATGAATATAATGAAAGTTATCATTACTTAATATCTCTCTCATCAGGACAAAGTATCTATGGTAGGGCTGATCCATTCTGTGATAACATATTTAGAATTTAGGTCTCATATATCCTAAGAATATATGCTAAATCGATCTGCATATATAACACTAAATTATGAATATTAAAGAGTTAAATTAATGTAAAATAACACTATAATAAAAGAGAAGTTTCAACTGTAGCTTTCAAGAGACACCTCACTGGCAAAGCCATATCAATTAATAAGTACATTTCATACAGTACAAAACGTTTTCTCTTCCACCTTTAGCAAATTCAGCTCCAAAGCTTCCAGTAAAGAACTGTATCAGAAAAGCAATATATCATGAGCTGTTTGAGAAAGACAGTGTGACAAAAGATGCCTAAGTAATGAAGATTCAAAACCAGGATACTGCACCATTACTACACATCAGTTCAATCATTCTCTTTATCTGTTAAGTCAGCATTTCTAAAACTGTGGTCTCTGAAGTCCCTATAGTCCTCCTAGATTTCCAGAAAAGACAAAAAATAAAATTTAATAGCATAGCTGAAACAACACTACATCTGAAAGATAATCTCAGAGTTTGCAAATTACACCTGGCAATAGTCTATCATGTTCCCCCAAGACTAATATTTTATAAAATTTATTACAGTTACTCTATCAACAGACTTTCCACTCAAGTCTTAGCTTCAAAAGAGGGACTTTAAACACTACAACTGTGGGTTTCACCTTTATTCCCTGCAAATCTGGCACTGCTGTCCTCTTTACCAGTGAAAACAAAATGTAATATACTGTGCAATTGTGCTTTAAAATTATAACTCAATTTACCTCTGCATATCTTTGGAAGAAAAAGTTTTCATCGCCAGCTCAAAAAATAAATAAATAAATAAATAAAAGATGTGCGGAAATGAGCTTGATGTATTTGTTGATCTCAGACTTCTGAAATAATCCAGAGAGTTATATTAAACTCCTTTGTTCCATTCATTAGCTTACCAGCATACATCCAAACACAGAACAGCTAAACAAGAAATTGCATGCTCATTTAATTATGATGAATACCAACATTTAATTTGTAGTTAATAAGATAAAGGTTGTCTAAATGCTAATAGCCTTGAATTATTAAAAACACATATAAACTTTTTTTTATTAACTGAATTATTGAGAAAACATTAAATAAACTGTAATGAACTATGTTTTAAAAATATAAGTATATTAATAGTAACAGATGCTATGCTTTCAAAGAGAAAAAGAAGGTAGTATGCAGAATATTCTAATTTATCAGAGTGGTCACACTTGGAAAAAAAGTTTGAGATATGCTATGTTAAGTTAAACTAAACCATGAGATGAATCACTGGCCTTCCATCAGTGGCTTAGAGAGTTAGTCCTTTAACATTTGAAGTAGTAATACTTTCAATAAAATGTCAGAAAGCATTATAGGAAAAATTATTTTACCTTTTTTGAAATATTTTACCTTTACATGCTATTCAAGCAGCATAGTTGGATTTTCACATGATCTGGATGTGCTCATGTTGTATCAAATCTATGTGAGGAAGGATTAGCTAATTTCATTTGTTCCCATAACTGCCTTATACATGTTAACTACCAACAGTAGGCCATAAGAAATTAAAATTTTCTAATGATTCTTACAAGCAAACTTTAATTTTTAATATTATATTTCTTATTTTAATTCAAGTTTATGAAAGAACTCTTGTAAAATATGAGAAACACGGCATATTGATGCAGTAATTCTGAGTTTAAACTACAGAGAAGAAAGCACTAAGAAGTGTCAGTCCCCATACAAGATAGCATTAAGGAGTGCACACCAGCAAGCTATGAAGGCTTTGAGACACTTTGTGACAATATGCTGATCAGCTGTCAGTATCAGAGTCATATAAACAGGACGACCTGTTGACTGTATCCTTTGGGATATTATGTTTTTGAAAGAAATAAGAAAATAATCATGAAAATTAGACCTACTCTATTTGTTCTTACTTTTACAAAAAATGAAACTTTTGTTTATAGTAAACTCCCTTGTTCCAGAGTGGAATATTATACAATTTCAAAACAATTAATGACACTAAAACTAAGAAACATTTTACTGGCTTACTGTTTTTCCTGAGAAAACTTATTCTAATAATTTATTTTTACATCCTCCATTAAATTACAAATCATTTACTTATTTATTGCATGAATACTTTTGATTTCCGCTCTTCATTCGATTTTCGCAAATTTATCAGAGCATATTATGCACACTGTAAACTCTGTCATGGTAATCACCTCCCTAAGATGATCACTTCTGAAAGTGACAAATTTTTCAAAGAACATAAAGTACTACTAAACCTCACCACTCTAAGATGACCTCTTACACATATGGCCAAAATCATCTGGTAAAGTGGGTTTTCATCTTAGAAAGGATTATAAGCTTTTCTTATACCTAATTTCCTTTGGTGAAATCCATGCCTCACATCTGAAATAACCCTAGCCTTGCAGCCAGCCTGATCTTCAGCTAGGGTTATTTCAGATGTTTGTTATCTGAAAATTTCTGTTTGTACCAAGAACTGCAATCTATCACAAAATGACATCAGTTTTGTATTACAGAACTCGAAGGAACATGTGTTATTCCACTAAACCAGTTCCAAGACACATTCCAGAAATAGAAAACTATATTTGGAACAATACATAAAAACAAAGGAGTAAAATGCTTGATAAAAATAAGTGTAATTACATCTTAAACATATCAAGACTTCTTTTTGGAATTATTGCATATATGCCTCGAGTAAGTCACTGAGCTCATATCATAGTTGCCAATAAAACAAATAAATGTTGGACACATTAGGCTACTCCAGATTTAGTGTTTTTACTTCTAGCTAAAAGAATTTTTATTTTTATAACATTTCATTAATAAATGTACGGGAGAAACTTATTCAGTTTAAAATGGATGAAATTTATCTTTCTACAGTTTTAAAAATAAAGGAAAGAAATTACCTCTCACTAGAATTTGCTGAAATATTGACAGGTTTAGGAAGCAAGTACATGTTTAATAAATTCTCTTCATATTTAAAAACTGATAGCAGATCTGGAGCACTGGCAAAACGAGATATGCATGTACTTCGCTTAAAAGTTGCAATTTCTTTTACAGGAAGTGAAATATTGCTATTTGCAATATCTGAAGGTATTCCTGAAAGAAAATATCAAGAAGTTATATTACATTTTAAAGCAAGATTGATGGAATACAAAAGTACTAATAGGGATATGTCCTCAAGCAGATAAATATACATATATAGAGAGAAAGCACCTTAAAAATTAATTATTACACAAACAAGATATCAGCCTTTGGTAGCACATCTGCCACTATTCACAAAATATTTAAAAAGTACTATACTTACACACTTCGATACTTAAATATAATAAATGGTGGGAGTACCACCGTTGTATACTTGCAAGGACTTGGAAAATATCTAAACAATAAATACCACAAAAATATCATCTACATAATGCATCATAAAAATACACTGAATTATAATTCTTTCATTAGCACCATCATATATATCAAAACCTGAAGAGAGATGTCAGAAGTTTTGCCAAGTTGGAAATATTCAATGCAGACTGTTTCTGCTATCAAAGTATTTTGGATTTATTAGAAACAGCTTACAACCAAAAACGAACACATACCTAATGATCACATTTAAATTTACTTAAATGTAGTGCCTTTATTTGTTTCATCGAAGTCTAACACTTGAAGAGAAACAAAGCAACATATAACCAATGAAATTAAAATTTTCAAGTTGCCTTATTTCTTGAATTTTCTTTTAAGATTCATTAGTTATTGTTTTAACTGGTACACTTAAAATAACACAGCTTTCTTTCCGACTCTTTTTACATTTTCTCTATGATCTACTAGGAATTCACTTATTTACTATCAATTATTTCAATATATCATAAAATACTTAACTTCCAATATATTTATAGAATGTGTGATATGAATATACAAACATATATAACACTAGAAATATATCAAAATGTTATATTACTAGCTTTAAGCTAGAGGTTCTTGAGTAGTCACATTACCTACAGAACCTGCTGGAATTTTCTATCCCTCTTCTGAAATACAAAGCAGAACCCACCGAGCAGTAAAATCACTGAACACTGGTAGTTTATTCCCGCATTCAAATCCCAGTGGACGTGCTGGCTGCATGGATGTTTTCCTGGCTTTCCCCATGCATAATGTGTATATGAGCCAGTTTTCCCTAGAAAGTCCTTCATGAAGGCATCTCTTCCTTTAGCCCACCAGTTCTTATCATAATCAAATATACCAAACCAAACTGTAGAGATCTATGTTTGATTACTCTTGAAATTTATTTAAAAAATCTATGCAAAAATAAGATTACTTTATAGTTTAATTTTAAAATATACAGATTCTTTAAGTCAAAAATATGATACTTACTCATAAATTTTCTCGTTGGGTACCCTGGAAAACAGCCCTTTTTCTAGATAAATATGGATAAATTTTACTAAAACGTTTTTTTTTTAGTCTGTGTTGCCAACTAAACGTGCTGTTGGCTAAAGTGTCTTATCAGCTAATTGCTAAATGTTTGTGTCAGTAAAACGCCCTGTCAGCTAAATGTCCATGTCAGCTAAGTGCCCTGTTTGTCAAATGTCTGTGTTGGCTAACCGTTCATGTCGGCTAAATATACCTGTTCGCTAAGTGTCTCGTCAGCTAAATGGTTGCTTGTTAAGCATCATGGACCCATGTAAAATACCTGGATTCATTTGTGAACATAACATTGATTCCATTATAATCTGCTCTTGCATAATGTTCTTTTCCATTCCTGAGCATGTAACATGATCAAGCCACAGCGCAGAATACCTGGATTCATATGTGAACACAACTTTGCTCCAATATCGTCTGTTCCATGCATCCATGTGATACCAAACACATTTGCCAATGCAGCTTGGCATACTCTTGCCAAACACAACTGGGCTGATGTAAACAAGCCCAAGGAACACACACAAATGTTCCCTAGCAAACAGGCCTTGTATATGAAGCTTTTTTTTCTCCAGTAAAGAAAATAGCTGCCTTGTCTTAATGAAAATTTATGATCACTAAGCTGAGAATCAGTTTTTGTTTAACGTTTTAAAAATTTCATCATCATGTCTGATTTTTATTGAGATAGATGTTGACTAAAATATCGGGATACTAGTAAAGCACTAAACATTGATATGTACTTTTCAAAGCAGGCTTTCAAAAATATTCACAGGCCATACATCATTTTAATAACTTGTTAACAAACAGATGTCAAGAGCAGAATCTGATAGAAGAAACAAGTATTAGTAAACAAATACTATAATCAAGAATAAAATCTTCTTGCTCAAAGACTAAGCACAAAATTGAGTCAGCAACTAAGTACCTACGTAACTTATTCTGAAACATGATGTTTTAAGTTACAGCATTACATGCTCATGAAAACACATCCAGAAAAAAACGGCCACAGATTTAACTCCACAGCTAATGGAAATCAAGCATACAATTTAATGTACTGCAGAGTTTTCAACTACATTATTACAACGTAAATTTAGAACTCAGTTTTGCCATAGACAATTATAAGGTATTTCGGCCGCCTTCTTAGCATACTTTCATGGTGTAATGATCAGCACGCTCAGCACGTTTGATGTCCATGGTTCAAGTTTCTACGAAGGCATTGCTCATTTTTCACATCTCTCAGCATCAAAAATCCTAATATCTCTACAAACAAGTCTTCACCTTTCTAAATATAGAACTTAGTTTTGCCATATACTACAATGTTCCACTTTTCCTCCTCTACCTTGTTATACTTGTCAATTTCATATTCTTTTCCCTCTCCTCCATTCCCCTCAGCCACATCTCCCTCTATCCACCTTCCAGCCCACCAATCAAGACCAGTGAACAAAGCCATTCATACTATGTCAAATTTCTGGCAGCTGCACTGAATTTTCATATCTTTCTCATGAACCCGAGCCAGCTTCCATCACATAGCCTTCTACCATGGCATCCCATCTAGTACTAGTAGTAGCATCTCAAGTAGCCTCAGGGGGGGTACTTTTTTCACTCCTCCTCTTCTATAAGGTATCATCTTACCACTGAGAATGCTACTTGCTTAGTTTTTGTGCATGTACAGTAAATTAAAATATTAAATATATTTATAGTACTAAAAAAGGTCTTAAATATTTTCTTCTTTTCTGTAACTGACAAATCATAGAGATTTAAAGACCTATATTTTTATTTCCTTGTACGAAGTAAAGAAAGTATTTCAATCTTGAAAAATTTTGAGTATCATATTTCAACAAAATATAAATTTTGACCATTTCTATTTGGATTTTTTTTTTGGCACGACATCTTAATAGATGGACAGAATAAAGGTTGGATTTTCCAAAATAGATACTAAAATGGATTCAAAAGGGTATGTGTGTACATATGTATGTATGAGCCCTGCATTATTCAAAAATGATTAGCCATAGACATTGAAATTTTAAATGAGGCTGCTATAACATCTAGTTGTGCATCTCCCTTTTTTACAGCAGTTTGCAGAACTAAACATATACCATATATATATACATATACATCCAACCTCCTACCCGGCTTTTAAGTCCTTACCCAGCCACTATTTTCACAATCATTGGTGGTAGTCATATACTTCCAATTACAGAACTGTTTTATATGATGAAAATATTCATGTTTTGGCAAATTCAAAAAAATAAATCGATTATCGACAAATAACAAAATCTAACTTTTAATGCAGTCTTCCGGTTCCCATACTTATATTTGGAAAAGTTTTATACTCATTATTAAAAAATAAAATTAGAAGTTTGACTTCCAAATGACAAAAATTGACCAGAATATCTAATTTCAAAATTTGCAATTTCTGATGTCATTTTCAACTTGCCTTAAGAGACTGGTTGATTAAGTTAGAGTAATTTGAGGAAATAATTTTAAATGAAGTGCAACAAAAATGTGCATAATTTAATAGGCCGTACAAGGAAGTAGTGGTGTCTACATCAGATTTTCTGTTTAAGACAAGTGCTTGCAATTAGATGCGCCTATAACTTAGCATACTACATAATCACCAAGATTCATTTCATGATCACTATGGTCCTGCTTATAGAACCTACCATGTCCTATCAAGAAAGTGGAATAAAATAAAGCTGTTTCAGAAGCCTGGTAATTAATACTTTATTCATTCGTTTTTTTTGTGATCTTGCTTACTTTTGAACTCAGAGATTACTATGTCTTGCAAGATACTATACAATACCGAAATTGCATTTAATTTATAAAAAAAAAGTTACTCTTTGAAAAAGAATGGTAATGCAAAAACAAAATATTTCATGCAATATACTGGATAAAACTATGAAACATAAAACAATCATTGTAAAGGCTTGCACAAGTGAATGACAGCTGTTGTTCCTGAGACTGTGCACTTAGTAATATTTGCCTTTTTAAGTTGTTAATGGTGACTGGAAAAATGCCCACAGAGAAAAAGCTCACAGGAAAAATGCTCACAGAATAATGCTCACAGGTATAAAAGCTCACAGGAAAAAAGCCCACAAGGAAATATGCCCACGTAGAAAAAAGCTCACATGGAAAAATGCTCACTTAGAAATATGCTCACAGGGAAAAAAGCTCACATGAAATATGTTCTTTTCAGGGGCGGAAAATAAAAGCATGAAAACTGTAGTAAAATTTTACATGTACTATAATATTTTATACCACTGCCTCTGTATGACATTTTTTTCCTGTAACTGCCAATAATTATTGTTTCTTCACTCCATTTTTGATGTGAATCGATAGAAATTGCTGTTTGAATGTAGTTATTCAAATTTGGAACCACAAAAGTTGTAAAATTTCTGCAGAAATTTATGATTTTAGAAATAAAATTAACATTTTTAGGCACTTTGATGATACTTATCAGTTGAACATTATGAAGCAGCCTTCGAGAAATCTCCTAAAACCACAAATTGTTGCAAAGGCTCTCATAACGCACTAAATTCATTATTTAATTGTAGCCATCCCGGTGTCTGCTTTTTATTTGATAGGCAGAAAAAAGATTTAGCCTCTCAACGTTTGTTATTAGCTAATGTAAATACAGGATGTACTGAAGTAAAAAAAAAGAAAACACAAAAACTTGCATTTGGTAATCGTGAATCATGTAAGAAATTATGATGAAATTGATGATAAAATTATAAATATTTTACGTAATTTAAATAAAATAATCATTCTAAATTCTCATTCATTATTCATTATTCTTCTAAATGTTTATATTATAAAATGTGTAACTTATATTTATTACTTTTTTAACAATTAAAATTGGGATAATTTTTCACTGTATAATTCTGTTTCATATTTACTTCCTTTCTCCCCTCCTTTTCTTAGTTCAAAATGGCCCATTTGTTAATCTTATATAGAAACTGAATCTACACATAAGTTACAAAGTTTTTGAAATATATACCATAAATGTTTTGGTAATTTAAATAATTTTTCTTTAGAAAATTCAAGTAGGATCAAGAACGTTAATAATTAATTGATTTGAACGTAATCAATGGTTACGTTCAAATCAATTAATTATTAACTCATTAATGTAAGGATATTTCTCTGTGAATTATTTATCAGTGGGCTTCTTTCCATGTGAGCATATTTCTAAGTGAGCATTTTTCCATGTGAGCTTTTTTCTATGTGGGCATATTTCTGTGTGGGCTTTTTTCCTGTGAGCATTTATACCTGTGAGCATTATTCTGTGAGCATTATGCCTGTGGGCTTTTTTCCTAGAACCGTTGTTAACACTAGTAACCAAAAAATTAAAATACCTCAAAATTTTTATTAAAATCCCTTATGAATTCACTCTTTACTTCATACAGAAGTGCACACAAATTGCCCTAACCCAGTTCAAACTATTCTTTTTTCCCCAAATCAGATGCCACACCTGTAAGATTTTAATGATATTTTCCACAGTTTTTAATTCATTAATATTTTAAAAATTTTATCATCATGTCTGAATTTCATTGAGAAACCTGTTGTGTGACTACACAATACATGAGCAAAATAGCTGAACACCAACAACCTAATAATTACATCATTATCATTGTCACTAACAACAATTTTAATTAGTAACAAGGACCTTTACCGGAATTAAAGGTGCTGCTAATATTTGGGTTTACTGAGACGTCGACATCATCAACAGCTTCATCCTCACTGCCTTCTCCAATGCAAAGTACCTCACTACTATTATTTAAATCTTTTTTCATTTCTGCATGTTGTACGAAACATTCATTACAGGTCCGTATTTGTTTCCTATTAGGGAAAAAAATTTTCAGTATGGAGTTGGATCATAGTCATTTTTTATAAACATCGGAAATTTAAAACCTTTCATAAAGCTAAAAATAATACCTGCTAGATGGTGTTAGTAACCAGTTATTAGAGCAAGAATGACAGAAAATTCTTCCACAGAGACGGCAGTGGTGCTAGAAAACAAGTCTACTTTTATAATGTAATAAATATGCAAAATATAACAAATATTTTAGCACAAAGGCAAAAATGAAAGTTTTACTTTAAAATGGAGCATAAAATGAAACACAACCATATATATTCACTAATATTTTAAGCAATATATAAATAACAATACCACCAGGACATCTTGATATAAAAGATGGTCACATATCTGTTTACTAGATTTACCAGCTTCAGATGCATTCATTTGTTATGCACTTAAAATGCATTCATTTGTTATGATAAAAATGTATAATATCTTACAACAGAAATCATCTTGCAGTTACATTTCACAAAAGATAGCTTTTCCATAGCTAACTAACAGGGTTGCTATGAGTCATTGTACAAGTTGCTCATGGCTTGGTGACTGCTGAAGGCAGTAACATTTTAATTGCCTATCAGTATGCATGAAGAAAACTCTTTTTTTTTTTTTTTTTTTTTTGCATCATTTAAGTAACTCCTGAAATACAAATAAAAGTGTATGGTATTATCAACTGTAATATGGAATCTTGTTAATTTTATAATGTGAACCACAATACTGATATCACACATTATAAAATAGTCATTTGGCTGTTTTTTTAATGAAGTTTGGAAATAAAATTCTAAGTGTAATAATATTTACTAACATCAAAATATTGTGGTACATTGCTTTAGAAATTATTGTGCTGTTTATTGTTAATTTAAAAAATGTTCATCAATTAATTACCGAATCTGCCAGCGTATAAGACACACTTTTTTCTTTGAAAATAGGTCTGAAAAATGGGGTGTGTATTATATGTCGATACTGTGTCTTATATATTGATACTCAGAACATTCATTTCTGCAAATTTCCTCTATTCGAAGTTACGCAATTTTTATCCTTGTCAAAGCTTCATGGAATGAAGTAAAAACAGAGACAGTGGTTAAATCATTTAAGAAGTGTGGCATTAGTAATGCACTGGATAGTACAGAGGGCAATTTGTTATATGAGGACTCAGAGGCTGATTTAGAAGAGGTTTTAAGTGACTCTTCATTTAGCTCTGGAGATGAGTGTCTGGGTTTTGACAAAGAAGATTAAAAAGTGTTCTTTCCCAGGTAGATTGGGTATTTCCGGAATGTAACACTTTGTATTTATATTACTTTATATTTAAAATACTGTAAATTCATTATAATGGTCAGTAATAAAGTTTTATCCTTCAAAAAATGTGTATAAAAAAAAGGGGTGCATCTTATATGCCGGCAAATATGGTAATTTAGGTACCATGATGTTTCATGAAAATTAGCAAAAGATAGAAGTTACATTGAACTATAAATGTCATAGAAAGAATATAATAATAAAAAAACACCTAAATACTGTTTGCAGTCCAGTACAAGAAAAGAGTTAGCAAAACAAACAAGAATTAGCAGGTTTCTCATTTAAATTCTTCATTTTAGGCACTGCAGTTCATTAAATTTTAAAATAAAATAAATCAGATTTTAGATATTGTTATTTATCCTTTAAATGAGATAAGTATTTCAATACAGGAACAGTTTTCAGTGATATCTGAATGCAGAATAGAAAAGACTGAATGCTTAAGATACAAATGATATTTTAAAACACTCCATTTTTGCATTATTGGATGGCAATCCATCACCCATGCATGGTTTATATTGCTAAAGAAAACAATAAAATGTCCAAAATCATCCTTAACATGAATCAATTGAAACAAAGGGAAGAAGGAAACTACCTTTAAAGTCTACAAAAAATTAAATTTAAGCAACAATAAACTATTGCACAGAATGCAAACAGTCAGTCTGTAACAAATATTACTTTCATTGTAATTTTCCTCGAAAATAATATAACAGAATTTTTATTTTAATTTATTGTCTCTATTTTTCATGAGTTCTTGCAGCATGTTAAAACATAATGAGATGTGGAAGTATTTGTTGAAACAATCACAGGACAATTTGATAAAATGTGGCAGCTTGATCAAACCTGCACTAAAATTAAATCTTTAAAATTTCGGTTTCGGGGAGTTTAAAATTTAACTGACTTGATTTTTTGAATTTAAACAATTAGTTGAAAACCATTAATTTGATTTCTTTCGTTTCCAGTAACAAAAAAAAAAAAAAAAAAAAAAAAAAAAAAAAAAAAAAGACTCATATAATCTGCTGTATACTGAACTGAAGATGAATGGATAACTAAGAATGTTGGTTAGTGTGGAAGTGCAGGAAATAAATAAAAAAATATACACAGCTGTTGACAATTCCCACAGTTACTAAAATGCGCATGAACAAAAATAAAATTTTACTCTGTAACTGGCTCAATAACAGACATGCATAATTAATGCTGTTTAATGTCCAGCACTGTAAAAGCTTAAAACTTTAGAAAATAAATTACTGTTATTAATTTTTCTCATAATTCCTCTGGATAGTTTACAACACAAAATTATTTTAATACTTCATGATGTGTTCCAAAGTTAAAAGCTAAAGATCATAATTTCTGTTTTAAAATGGATTTCAAAATTTTTCTATTTAATATGACATCCCTTTTAGTTATTCATCTGCGGCAAGTGCCTCACTTGCTTCAGCTGAAGAACTAGTACCTCACTTGCTTTCTTCTTCTTCTGGCTCTGTACATAACATTAAACATTTTGACTGATGAATTCTGCCAAAAATTCATGACTGTTGAATGTTCATTAACAGTCTAAGAAATAGGGTTTTATATTAAATAATTTGCCATTTCATTTGTCGACTGGCTTTAGAACTATCTTGAAAGTAAATACATGATTTGATTATTATAAGAAACACCTACTAATGGACAAGGGTAGTTTTGACACATCTTTCTTCATTTAATAATCATGTTCATTCAGTAATTACGGTACAGTAATCTAAGAATATTCAGAGTCTCTGAAAACTTTTATAGCTTAAGCGAAAATATTGAAAATGTGTTTGTAGGGTAGACTTCTAGCACAATTAATTGATTTTAATGACTAAACGATATATTTTGTGAGTAGTTTTTAAATCTATTAACTGCAAAGCCTTTTCAAATTTCAATTTTTCAATTTCACTTTTAATGATAGATTTTTCCATTAGAAGCAACTCTGTGTATTGTGGCATATTTTTTTTTTTTTTTTTTTTGTCATTTTCCTGCCTTTTCTCAGAACTAGAAAAATTGATATAATTATGTTTGTTATCTGCTTTAATTATCTTCACATATAACCACAGCTGTCTGATATATCTCGGAATTTCTGATTAGTTATCACCTACTTCATCGCTCAGTTCATGAACTTCAGCTGGAATAGCAAAACTATTGCTATTTTTGTTGAAAAAAATGTACTCAACTAACATCCTTTCACTATCAAATATATACCAATTTGTTTTGCTAATCTAAAGAACAACTCAAAAAAGCTCCTAAAAATTAATTACACTACCCCAAAGTAAAAAGAAAGAGAGCTAATTAATGACTAACCCTGAATCTTACTTTCAGGACCCTGAATGTAACTTTTGTTGTATTTAAGATAAAATACAAGAGCAATATTTGCATTCAAATTTTTGCTAAATAAAATTATTATGAATGAAAATTAAATTATGATGAATTACTGGATCAATAAGGATAAAGTAAATACAAATAAAATGGTTCTAATACGCACACTTTAATTCTTTTAATGAAAAATATCAGATAATAGAATTAAAAGACAACAGCTAAAGAAAAAGCAAATGAATAGACAATTCTGTATAATTATTTTCATTTATTATTCCCACTAAATAATTATTCTTACGCTAATAGAAAAAATATTTCACAATTGCTACTCATGTTTTGAATAATATAAATAATTTTGCATACCTTTCTCAGTAAAAATGAAAAGTGATTATTGCATCCTAAACAATTTGTGGCTTCTCGATCATCCATCCAGCGATCATCAATTTTGATTTTTTGTAAATGGGATAAATGATCAATCCTTTTCCACAACACATCTTTTTCTCTAATGAATTAATACATTAAAAAAATTATTTGTAATATAAAATGGTAAAAGCAGACACAAATTTAAAAAAAATCATTTATAGGAATACAAAAGCTAAAAACAGAAACAGAAGGAGAATCTGAATGAGTACCAGATTTCCTGGTTGTAAAATGCACTCCATATTCAAAAAGCTTTAAAAAAGAAGGGGAAAAAACTTCTAATCTACCCCGTTATACACTAAAGAATCATATTTTTGTATTTGTGGAGTGCAAATGAGCTAAAAAAAAAAAAAAAAAAAAAAAAAAAAACAATAACAAGCAATAAACAACAGGCTTATCATTAAAAAAACTTAGTGATGTAGTCAGTTTAACTATTTTTTTTAAACTGCTACTTCAATAACCTGAAAAGAGATAACTTAGATTTGATTATGACTGTGGCTGTTCTGTATGCAATAACTTAAAGGACGAGACTATTAAGATTTGATTTTGGTGTGCTGGATAAAAGATAAACCATGACTTACCCATGAGATAAAGCTAAAAGAAAATTATAATATCTTCACATGTGACACACACTTATACAGAAACTTTATTTCTTTACTTTATATTTTGTACATTTTTTTCTTTACTTTATATTTTGTAATTTTAAATTACATGAGTTCTCGTTTCATGAAAATGAACTGTTTTATTTTCAAAATTGTTTATAATGCTGGTTTGCTGCATAGTCACCAAACCAAGTACCCGATGTTGGCAAAATTTGCACCTGGATTTCTTCACTCATGAATTTGTTTTTGATTTATGGATAAATGTCAAGCTACCACACTGTTATTATAATTTTCAACAAATGTGATCATCTGCAGTTTGAAATTTGCTGTACAAGAATTTCTCTTCCTGATCATCTCTCAGACAAAACGCAAAAAGGCACAGAAAATAACACTAGCACACAAATCACAGATCGCATAAAAGACAATAAATAAATGGAATAAATGTGCTCGGTTACCAGAGATAAAATCGTCATTGGCGTTTACTTTACAGCGAATTAACTGGAAAATATTCCATCTATTTTACCTGCTCAGCAACATTTTTGCCCTCTTGGCGATATAATTGAATGTTACAGGAACATCCGGCCCCCTTACGTCTTACATATGAGTTTTGAATTTGAAGTTCTGAGACCAAAAAAAAAAGGCACTTTTGGCTGATACACGGATTGGCTTATATAAAGCGAAAATATAGAGTAAATTATCCTTTTAAACTGTCAGGTTAACACTAAGGCTAAAAGCCTCAGGCTTAGGGTGACAGTTTTGAAAGGGTCCCTGAAATCCTCCTGCAGTTCCTCAAAAACTTGTTTTTCACTCAGAAAATGAAGATGGTGAAAATTAAAGGACCTGGAAGAACGTGGTTCTTAGGTTTCAAACTGTCTTAGCAGAGCACAGCTTGTAAATCTTGCGTATCTCAATCAGTGAGCCACGAAAGGCTGCTAATCAAGTGAAAAAAATGGAGCAACACATTTAATAAATATGTTTTTGCACATTTTCTCGTGAAAATTCGATGATATTTTCCTTATAGTTACTTAGTAAATTTTTAAAATATCTTTTTTCAACACCCAAGATTTTGTTTAATCATATCAATAAAAAAGAGAAAGGCATGCAAAGGTACACCATTTCAACATGTTTTTACTATAATTTCACTTAATTATCGAATATAAAAGTATACAAAAAGAAATTTATTAAATCTCACTTCAATAGCTTGATAAGCCTTTTACGAAGCTGCCTAGAATCATTTTGCAAATTTATAAATTCTGCTTCCAAGACACTTTTATCTCTTCGACTGTATGCCTTGAATTCTTCAAACTGAGACAGCAGAATATCATTTTTCTTTCTTTCATCTTCAACAAAGGTTAAGCACTGAAAATATGCATTTAGCTCCAATGAATTACAATGCATATTGTATGATCTCATAAATGTGCACTTGATCTTATGTTTAATAAATATATTTAATGATTTACCTCTAATATAAATTCTTATAAATACTAAAAATTAACATTTCAACCGCCATATATTCTTTATTTTTTTAATGAATATAATGACGTCATTTTAATCAGAATCAAACATTCTTACAGTTTGAAAATAACGGCACCCACAGCAAAATAGCACTAACTGCCCAATCTAAACAGAACACTAATGAATTTATGAATGGAAATTGGCACATATTTAAATTACACCTGAGAAAAATCACAAAAATTCCTTTGTGATTTTCAGCTGCCATGAAGTGGCATAAGTCACACAATTTTGGTGAACTTTTTTTCAGATTCCAGTTTTGTATATTATGGTATGTCTTACTCTCCCAAGATGAGGACATCTTAATAATTGGAATTTTTTTGCAGAAGACAGGAATTAAAATTCGAATTTTGTGCATTTTTAGTAAAAGTCATAATTACCTCATTCCATTCAATTTTTAAATTGCAACCATGGATCCAATTTAAAAAGTGCTATTTTCATATTCTATCCAATCATTCAAATAATATTTAGTCAGATGATATTTCTTAAATAACCTAAAAATGCATATTATATATACATATTTATGTATGTATTTTAAGAAAATAGTTAAAAACTATGAAATGAAATTGTGAAATATATTACTTTTTCTAGGTCTTCACTTAAAGAAAAGCATTCTTCTTCTTGTGCTGCTAGAGCAACATGAAGTTCTTGAAGCTATAAAATTAGTAAAATGTACAACTAAACTAAGATTATACAGATGAAGATTATAATGGATGAAAAGTTAACTGATTTAAGTAACTATTAATTAAAACAGACACAAAAATGACACCTCAAACAAATCACTAATAAAAAATAAATTAGATTCCTCAAATACAAATTGAAGCAATGAAAAAATGAAACAATTTTAGTAGTTAAGTGAAAATTTAATTTAATGAAAAAAATCAATTTTAGAATTTTAGAAATCTTTCACTCTTTATGTAGCATTCATGCATCCTAATACATCCTTATATTCACTCCTAACATACTGCATTAGAAAAGTGATAACTTAAACAAGACTTTTATCAAAAAGACAAGTATATAAAAGTAGTAATTATCAAAAAACAAGATAGGCTATTATCAACCTTACACATTCAAAAAGCACTACTACTGCGAACGTTTTTATAAGCAAACCCAATCACATTATCTGAATATTTATAAAATATAACATTATTAAAGACAAAGCTTTAAACTAAGTACTGATACTTGGGTAACTCTGGAAGTTTTGAAATCACTCTGCCTAGAATACCTGCCATATAAAACCCCTTGTGTTTCATTCAAATGAAACACTTGATAGCGCTGTATACTCACTTCCAACTGCAGTTTTTTTCATCTTTGTCCAGTTAACACAAAATTCTGAAAAACTAGGGAGCTAAATTTTGAACACTTGTGCATCATGAATTTAAAGTAGGATTATGGAAATTATGAATTTCGCAAAACATCTACATGGTGTTTTTGTGTTATTTATTTCCTTTCCAAGCCACAATTTACAAGTAGTTCAAAGCAACAATATACACTCTAAAACAAAAAAAAAAAAAAAATCGACGAACCAAGAAGGAGTTGTACGATGGAGACAAAAATTGGTGGATAGGAAGATTATAGATATGATTATAGAATAGAAAATGATTAAAATTTCAGAACAATTGAATGATTTATTTCAGAGTTACATAATTACAAAGCGACGATATCAATAAGGTGCTAACCCAACTCTAGCCAGGATGCAAGCTGCCACATGGCGTGGCATAAACTGATAAAGCTTCCAGATGGTCTCCTGCACTATTTCTTGCCAAATTTGCTCTAATTGTCAGGCTAGATCATCATCATTCCCTCGTAGATGCAGTCGCTTTTCAATCATATCCCAAACATGTTTGATGGGAGAGAGCTCTAGTGGGCCAAGGAAGTGTTTGACAAGTTGTAAGACAGTTTGTAGCAACATGTGCCGTATATGGTCTGGTATTATCTTGCTGAAAAAAAAGGCCAGGGTATTGCAAAAGGAACGGTAGCAAAATAGGTCTCAGAATGTCATTGACGTACCCCTGTGCTGTAAGTGTGCCTCTAATGTCGACCAAAGAAGTCCGGCTATCAAGGGAAATAGCACCCCAGACCATATCTCCTGAATGAGGGCCTGTGTAGAAAGCAAGATCGACATGCCGCTCCAGGCATCTCCAGACAGGTCTTCGATGATTCTCACGACATAGTTGGAAGTGGGATTCGTCGCTAAAGACTATATGTCCCCAGTCAGCATCATTCCAACCTGATAGAGCCAAGCACCACTGTAATCTTGCTCGACAGTGTGCAGGCGTGAGTAGCAGGTGGTGTAACAATCGGTACGAGTGTAGATTTCGCTCTATCAGCCTTCTGTGAATGTTCATGGTAGACACTCGTGTGCGGGTCGTACATCTGATGCTTGATAGCAATGAATCAGGCGCTGTGACAGCTGATCTGACAATCACTCTGTCTTCCTGATCTCTTGTGGCCTTAGGTCAACTGCTACATCCATGACACTGAAATCTGCCATTGTCCACCCATTCTTGCCAGCATCTTCTAATTCCTGCATTACTTCGACCCATATGACGAGCGATTCTCCGATTCACTCAACCTGCCTCTTTCAATCCAATGATACGACCTCTTTCAAACTATAACTGCTATAGTTTGAAAGGTATCCTAAATTGCAATGCAAGAGAAATTTTTAACAACAGTTTAACAAGAGCTTCTTATATATATCTGCTAGATGCACAGTTCTGATGCGCTGGAGACCACACTATTCATTCATTGGACACCAAATTTTAATCATTGTATATTTTGTCAAAACATTTATGCATATGAAATTTCAAAGCAATCGGATGATTCCTTCTTGGTGCGTCGATTTTTTTTTGTTAAAGAGTGTATTTACTGGCTGAAGATCATTGTGGCCGAGTCTCTATGGACTGGCTGAAATATCATGCCTGCGGTAAGATGTTTAAAGACAATCACATAATTTATCATTCAAGTCAAGACACTTTAAATACACGGATAAAAAGAATTAGAAAAATTCTTCGCAAAAAGTTCAACATCAGAAGACTTTGCATTCACTGGATTCCTGATGCCCTAGCAGTGAAACAAAAATAGGCTTGAATAGAAAGGTTGGGAGGGGGGAATGCTTCAAAGATTTGAAGAAGGATGCTAAAAAGTGATTTTTAACTTCATAACATGTGAATTTTAGTTCCATCAACAGAATCCCAAAACGAAATAACTGTCTGCCATACAGGTTTTCGACTTGAATATCCTCCTATCAAGGTAAAAAAAAAAAAAAAAAAAAAAAAAAAAAAAAAAAAAAAAAAAACAGCACGCCCTTCCTTTTCTATAAGAAAACAAACTGTCAAGAGGTGCATCACAAAATTCTCGCCTAATGTGTTACAAAAAATTACTCAACCAGAAACTGGATTATGCTCAATACTACTACATCATGATAATGCAATAGCTATCTCAGAAAGAATAGCTATTTCACTTTCTAAATGCTGCAGGGGCACAAGTTCTTGGTACTTCCAAGTACTAGCATTTTTTCATAGTAACATCTAACCGAAAACCTGAAAGTATAAGAAGTTGCATTGCAAATATTTCAATAAAATGCAGAAGGAATTATTTTGATATTTACCTATTTTATTACAAATTCTAAAGACTTTTCAAAGTGATTTTTGTATTAAAAGTAAAAGAAACAAACTGCAAATAATCAAGAAATTCAATCTTCTCTGAAACTTTCATAGACAAATCATTACAAGTGGAGATTCAATGTAATACTGCGTATGCAAACTTGATATGATTTTTTCCCAACAGCTCCCACGAAATCTCCATGAACTACAGCCAGCTGCAATTTGTTTTGCCATTAAAAACATCATGTTTTAATAGTAAAAGTTACTTGCAGAGGCAATGTCTTTGCTTTTTACTTATAGAATCCAAAATCCTCCAGCATGGGTGAAGACAATGTACAACACATTTTTTCTTTGCTGCATCAAATTTTAATTTACTTTCATATAAGCTGGTGTTAAATTTTATATTTACACTTTTCGCATCATTGAAATGAATATTAATACTTTAAGTTGTGAAATCCCCGTATTTTTTCTGTTTCAGATGACTATTCAATATCACAATTATGTGCGACTTGTCTAATGATCATCACAGACTGAATGATCAGGAAATATCATTGAGGTATTGAATTTCCTGGATGTTTCAGCAGTTCTTTCTTTTACCAGTATGAACTTAAAAAAAATATGAAGTTTCTGAAACATATTACCTCATTCCATTGCTGCTCTTTCTCATTTTCTCGTTCAAGCTTTATTTCCGTTAAAGCTTCCTCTAATGAAATTATAAGCTGTTCTTGATCATTAATCTTCTGCTTCATACTTTCTAGCCCATCATTTTGGTTACTGAATTGCTAGATATAAAAGCTATGTTAATGGATCAGGAAACAGTATAAAAAGACTTTTCCTTAAAACGAAGGAAATCAGAAGTCAGTGAAAGCAGCATAACCATACCAGTAAAACATCAGAAGATAAAGTCTTTAAGTCAAATGTCATTATATACTTTAATTAAATACTAAATATAAATTTTTCTTAGGTATACACAGATGTGCAAAATTTAGCGACGAGACGGGCTTTCGAATGTAACGTCATCCAGAAGTGTTCTACATCGACCCAAATCATACAATAAGATCCCCAAAATGTGAAAATATGGGATAACAGATTAAAACCCAAACCAAATATAAAAAAGATAAAAAAGAGACTTTACTGGAAAGATAGCTCCAATCACAACTAGACATAAGACAGAAACATCTGTTTGACAGGTATCTGGTAATGAAAATCCAGTCTTTAGGAGGAGTCACTCCTGATAGCAATGCAGAAATTACAATGGCTGTTCATGCTAAGATTTCGTTTAGTTGATTATAGCAAAGCACACCAGGACATCTGTGTAATGGGAGGAATGCTTTAGCGGAGGAACAGGGCTATCTGCCTAAGGGAAGGGATAACTTCATGGATGCGAAACTGGCTGGTATATGCATTACACATGAGGAAAACCATGAAAATGCCCACGCAGACAGCCCTTTCGCCTAAAAATGAACTCAGGTCAGAACTACCAGTGTTCAGCGATTTTACCGCTCGACCACTCAGTAGGCCATGCTAAAAATGAGGCTGACAACAGCTGTTGAAGCATCATGGCTCATTCTTCTTTAAGCATCAATTTCAGCTGCAGAATAGTTGTCGGAATCTTATCACCTGCTGCCAAGTATCTTCCAAGAAGGTCCCACATGTGCTCTATCAGATTTAGGTCCGGTGACCTTGCATGCCAATCCATGCATAAAAATACACTCATGTCCATAAATTAAGGATAATTCGGAGTCACGCGGAAATCGAACTCTAAAACTAATATATCACCTGTAAAATCACTACACACATCTTCAAGAATCATATGCAAATTTCAGGAAGTAACCAGATGACACCAATGGTACGTCACAATGACGAGAGTGTAAGATAGTGATATATGAGGAATACAGGCAAAGAAGTATAATTGTTCACAGGCGCTTTTTAAGCATTTCAGTGCAATAACCGAATAGTTATGACACAAAGGACGCATTTGGATGATTTTTTACGTGGTAGAATTATCAGCAGTCTGGAATGTGGGCGTACCCAGCTGTGAGTATCAGACGAACTTGGAATTGCCCAGAGTGTCATCTCCAGGCTTTGGCAACGATTCCAAGATGATGGTAATGTGAGTAGACGTTACAGCACAGGTCGCCTCAGAGTTACAATGCCGAATGAGGACCGGTATTTGGCAGTTACTGCCAAAAGTAACAGGCAAAGCACAGCCTCAGACTTGTCTTCTCAGCTTTCTTCAGCCACTGGTATGACAATTTCTAGGCAGACCATGTACAGACGCTTAGGGCAGATTGGTCTATATGCTCGTAGACCTGTCAGATGCGTTCCACTTACTGCAACTCACTGTTGCCTGCGGTTAGCCTGGAGTAGAGAGCATGCATTGTGGACAGCGCAACAGTGGGCTTGTGTGATGTTTTCCGACGAGTCCGGGTTTAGCTTGCAGTCTGATTCTCGCCGGACTTTCATATGGAGAGCTCCAGGTACCCGTTACCACCAAGAAAACATCATTGAACGACACTGTTACGGTGGTGCAGGAGTGCTCGTTTGGGGTGGAATTATTCTGGGTTCCAGAACTGACCTGCATGTTCAAATTGGAACCATGACAAGCCAAATTTATCGGGACGTCATTCTGGAACAACATGTACGTTTGCTTCGGGGCACCATGGGCGCACAATTTGTGTTTATGGATGACAACGCCCGTCCTCACCGTGCAAACATCGTAAGCGAATGCGTTCAATCGGAGGATATCACCCCTATGGACTGGCCAGCATTCTCACCGGACTTGAATCCAGTAGAGCACATGTGGGACATACTTGGGCGACGAGTTGCAGCCCGTCAACCTCCTCCTATATGTCTACCGGAACTTCGGAGAGCATTGCTTTTAGAGTGGTGTAATATCCCCCAAGATCAGATCGATAATTTGATACTCAGCATGCCTAGGCGTTGTACGGACTGTATTGCATCATCTGGGAGACATACAATGTATTAACAATCATACCAACCATGTAATATTGTTTTTTTTTTTTTTTTTTTTTTTTTGTAATTTGCTCCAGGGAGAAAAAAATCGCTAAATTTTTTAATAATATCAAATATATAGCATCATTTTTACCTCTTTACCTTTTGTTTAATAAATAAGCTTTACAAATAAATCAAATTTGTTTTGCTTCTAACTCTTCCTCTGCCTGATTTTGCATTATCCTTAATTTATGGACATGAGTGTACTTTCTCTCTCCCTGAGTTCTATGACAGCTACTGTACGATGAGGTGTAACATTACTGTTCATGTAGAGGAAGTCTTGACCGCCTTGCACCTCTAAACAAACACACATGAGGCAAAAGAACATCAGTCCGATAGCGGACACCAGCGACTTAAACTCCTCCGGAGATGTTGAGGTCAGTACTAAGCCTGATACCAGCCCAAACCAGAACTCTCTCACTTCCAAAACGGTTCCTTTTGATTATGTTGGACGTGTGACTGCGTGCTCCCTTCCCTCTCCAGATGGGTATATGGCCGAAATCGCTTGCAAGACTACATTGCTGTCTCCATACTCAGCACTCAGTCCCATTCCATTTCATGTGTTTCCAGCATTGGCATCTCTGATGAGTAGGTGATAATGACACACATCACACTAGTCATGACACATATAAAAAACAATTGTGCATCCTCCTGACCATGTTAAAACACATCAGATGTCAGTAATCTGCTGCATGTGCCTTGTATCTCGGCACTGTTTGCCGCCTATCTCTTTTCAGCAGAAGGACAATATACTGGTCATCCACCACCGCTGTTGCTAGCGGACGATCATAGCTGAAAGATGGGATAGCTGTCCCTGCCATTTGAAACATTCTTCAGGCTTGTGAAACAATGCTGTAAATTATTAAAAACGCCTCCTCTATACTTATCCCACTTCGATATTCTTCCAGCTTCCCAATGACTCGCCCTTTGGTAAACACCATGGAGGTAGGAAGTAAGATGGAGTAGCCCTAAACAAGTTTCTCCTGTATCCTGCTCTGAACCACCGGCGATTCCTACGTGGTGACCAAAACATTGGGTCATTTACCATTGAGTTCAATGGGATTTGACGCGTTCGGATGTAAATATTTTGTAATTACGTCGTAAATATACATATAAATAAATGTATATATTTTCTTTTTCTACAACACTTCAGAGTTCTAAGTATATGAAAACAACATATTTTTGAAACAACATTTCATTCTGAACGGAATTAAATGCTATACTTTTCACAGGACAGTTTTCTCAGAATGGTTTAATTTGAATGAAATATTTTCACAAGTTTTCGTTAATTACATTAGAAAAAAATTAAGGTAATTCGATTTTATTCAGTTAAGGTACAAAAATTAAGATCAAAGTTTATTGTATTATTAATATTAAAATTATGCATTATTTCTTTTCTATTTATAGAGCTTCTTCCTAAAATACTTTCTTAAATATGACATGATTTTTTGGCTTCTGAGGCATCTTTTATATAGAAAAATGTAAGTCAATTTATAATTAATGCTCTATTCGGTTCATTTTAAATTAGAGAATTATTAGGAATTAGTGAAATACTTTAAATAAGTATTTCGCTAATTCCTAATAATTAAATAGGTATTAAATAGTACTCGACTTTCTCTGAACATTTCTGAAAGGGAATAAAATAAGTTTTTTTTTTTTAAAAGTTTTATTTAAAACTTGTAACTGAGTTATTATAAAATGTAAGCGGAATAATTCTTTTAATTATACTTATCAGATTTTTTTTTTACCCTTCATTTCAACAACACATATTCCAAAACTCTTTATTACGTTCTTAAGCGCGCATCTCATAACATTTGCTTTACAATACCTTTTAACAGATTGCTTTCCAATACAAACAATTCTTGCTTAAATAGTTTTATAACGTATTTGTCAACAGGATTTCAATATTAAGGTTATTATATATTTAGATAACATTTATAATCATTATAAATTAGATACATTTAATAATTAGATTTCTTCACAGTACTTTCACAGTTGTTTATAAATGAATAAATTCTTCATTTCAAATACATTTATAAATAATTTAATCAATATTTATGTATTTTGTTAAAGGCAGATATATGCTTTTTGCAAGCACATGCATATTTCCTATTTTTCATTTCCGGCATGTGCAAATCTTTAATTTCTGTGCATTCACTATATTTTTCGAGTAAAGTAATTTACACTAATTTAGCATACACCCGAAGTTTTACATAAAAAATATATATGAATATAATTTGAATGACGGATTGCAGCATTTGATGGTAATTTTATTTTTAATTAATCCAAATAAGTAAAACGTGTAAGCCCAAAGTGATTATTTTTCAGATATATAAAATTAAAACGATGAGTTTAAAATGAGCAGCAGTAAAGCCTCTAGTGTAAAAAATTTTAAAAGGCACATGTTACAATAATATATGGATGTGAAAAAAATTATTTATTTAAAACATTTTGGCGTTTGGAACATAAAATAAAAGTAGCGAATACTCTATGAAGGGTATCGAAAGACGTATACAATTTTAAAGGTACCATAAGGTATTTTTCATTCTTCAAGCATAACATTATTGTTAAAATCTATATTTTTGTAGTTCAATAGCTTAGAATTTTATAAAACAAATTCATAATCAAAATCGCTGTTGTTAGTTATCGAAAAATGACCAAGATGTGATTTTTGCGTAAATGTCACTAAACTATACAAATTGCTATTATCCATCACACTATGAATGTTTCTTTCATGCGAAAGTGTCCCTTTTTCGATTTGTATGGAACTGTCGTGTGTCGAAATATTATCAGAACCCTGTCAAGTGAGCTTCTGAATGTAAACAAAGAACACCCCATCTGGTGACCCAAGCTTCAAAGCAGTGCTTCACTTCTAATGTTGGTTGGCCCCTCCTTCCTTTCCTACCTCCATGGTAAACACATCCTGATGATGTTTTCTGGATTTCCTATTGGCCATACCACACTGTAGTAGCAATTCGCTGTCACTGAAATCATAAGACATTGTGTAATGGCTTTCAGCGGATTGCTGAGTGAACACTACCTGTGTGGGGCATGCCTTCCGAAACTCCTCCAAGTCATGTGCCATATATATGCATGCCCACTGTACAATCCCAGGTCTATCTCCTGGTTGGTCTTTTGGTCCATTCTTTTGCCTTGTTCTGCCCTTATGCTTTCTTAGCCTCATCTTTAATTTTTGCACATCACTCTACGATACAGCTTAAGTATAGTAAAATTAATATAATCAGATAATTCAAACAAAGAGAAAGTAAAATACTCTGAATAATAAAAAACAGCAACTATAATAACGCTACCTTTATCACATATTTGAATGCATTTCATTCAAGGCACACAGAAAAATCTAGGCTTAATGCTGACTTTATCTGCTCTATAAATCTATTTCTATTCCAGTTATATGATTTTAAATTACCAAATTTATCAATTCATCATTTCCAGTAAATAGATATCTTTCAGCATTTGAAAATTATATTAGACAAATATAAAACCTACAGTAATCATGACCAATGAAATGCAGTCTCATTTTTCAGTATTTATAACATTGTAATCTCTATGATAAATATATGCTTCACTCTTATTCATAATGTTTCATATTTGTTGCTCTGACAATAAGCCAGCAGTGGACAGTTTGAAATCTATCAAATTTTTATGTACATAATATCAGAAATTAGCGATTAATAAAGAAACGTGGCATTGCATGATTACTATTTCAGATTCCATTTGTATTAAAAAATTTAACTATATTTATTCAAAACAAGTCACATTTCAGACAGCAAAGGGTTGCAAGCAGCTCATGAGCCAGAGTTAAGGTGTCAGAGAGCCACACTTTGTCCATGTCTAACATACAGTAAAACAAACATCCATAGTTCCAGGTCATTTTGGTCTTCTGAGGAGAAGGTTGGCTAAGACAGCATAAATGTTGCTAAAGTTCAATATCACTTCACATCTGAGGTTACCCATGTGAGATTTTTCCTTATCGTGGTATCTGAGGTGCCTGTAATTGCGGGATAAAGTTCCTGCTGACACAGGCCTACCCAACAGTATCAAAGTAATATCACTTCATAATTTTCTCGGAAATAATCAGTTGATCCACTGGGGTGGTAGCTTATCAACCCATTTCAGCCCTGTTGGGCAGAATAATCAATTTCAGAATGGCCTGAAGATCAATAAGAGTAAATACATGTTATTTACAACATGCTGATGAAAACAGAGAAGATAATTACAAACACAGAATGTATATAAAAATACAATATACAAATTGCAGTGCAGGAGGAATTAATTCAGGCTGTGTTGTTATTATTGCTATTCTTATGCCCTCCATTACATGCTTAACCACATATTGATTTCTTCAGGTGCTATTCGTCCATGCATATGTGCTAACATGAGGCAGGCTTGCCAAGATGATAGTCTGTTGTCTCTGTGCAATGAAACAATTTGGTTGGGATCACCAACCACACCACATGTGAATTGGTCATTTTGTTATAAGAAGTGATGCAAATAATGCATACAATCTCAGATGGTTTGTTTCACAGTACTGGAAATTTCTTAGGAAAGGTTGGAGAAGTATATTTAATTAGGCTAAAAATAAAATAGCTATTAAAATCTTAATAATAATAGAAAAGTATTTTCAAAATCTTGTATCTTAACAGTATTTCAAATCATTGTAAACAATATACTCCTATCTATTGTATGCAGCTGAAACAAAATTCTGTAGCACATATTGGTTGCACTGAAATATTAACAAACTATTACCATATTTGACAGCATATAAGACGCACCCTTATTTAGAAGGCCACACACAAGGGAAAAAAGTTTCAATAGTTTACAATAACTTAAAATGTGGTTTCTTTTAGTTCTCACGTTTCGTAAAAGCCAAATAAACAATCATTGAATGCAATTACCAAACATATTTTTATTAAGGAAAATTAACAAATGGCAATTACACCCGTTGAAAGTTTTTCTATAGGATAAGTTTTTCTTTTGAATATGAAAAACGGCGGTAGTTTTGTGCCATCAGCACAACATGTTAGAACTACCGTATATCGAGTTTTTTCATGACCTGTTGTTTTTATGGTTATTGATTTAGACCCTTTAATACTCACAGTCTTGTTGGATGGTACATCAAATGTGAGTGGAATTTCATCCATATTTCGTATTTGACCAAGCTCAAAAGAAGTTTTCTTGCGTGTATTTGTAACAAGCCTATGAAATGCTAGTATTTTTTCTTCATAATCTGCTGGCATTTTCTGTGCAATAGTTGTTTTTGTGCGCATTGATAAGCCTTGCCTTTTCATGAACCTATAGCACCATCCCTCAGACCCTGAAAAGTTCTGATTCCCATGTTTTTCTGCAAATCCTTTGGCCTCATTAATTATCATTTTGATTGAAACACTTATCCTAGATTTCCTCTTATCTATCACCCACATTTTTACGGCATTTTCAAGTTCAGGCCAAGATGAAGCTGGGCATCGAAGGTTATGCTTTTGTTTTTTAGCAGTCTTCAGTTGATTTTCTTGCAGTCGCCAAGTACGTATCATTTTTTTGGTAGGTGGAGGACCGAAATGCCTTGCTGCTGCTCTGTTTCCATGCACTTTGGCATAGTTTACAACTCCTAGTTTATACTGAATTGTATAGCTTAATCTCTTGTTTCCTGTAGTCATATTTTCAAGGATATTTTTTTTAAACAAATAGTTTTAAGCACTGATACCGACACGTTTATACAGTGTAGCACCGATACCGACACGTGTCAGCTGAGTCAAAGAAAGTCTATGTAAAGAAGGAAAGGCTCCATAGACGTAATGTGATCGTTGAACCTGTTCGAACTTTGGCATCAGCTTCGAGCTTTGGTGCTTTTTGGCAACATATATTTCACGCATGCGCAAAATAATTATGGCAGATGTAGAAAAAGTTATGTGTGTCTAGACCTTAATCCGGGCTATAAATAACATTCAGTATTGAAAGTTAACCTGTGTCCTTCACGTATAAGACGCAGGTAACTTTTTGAGACCAAATTTAGGAAAAAAAGTGCGTCTTATATGCTGTCAAATTTGGTAATTAACCAAAATTCTGGTTCCCAAAACAGTTGCAAGAACTACAATTCTAATTGCAAAGTAGACTGAAAAACTTTTTTATTTTACTTTTTTTATGCCAATGTTCTAAAATACTAGAAAATAAATTAACAAATAAAAATATACCTTTAAAGCTCTTTCATACTTTAAAGCTTCAGTATTAAGTTGAAACTGTAAGGCTGCAACTTCATGCTCTTTAGCAGCTTTGCTTAGAATCAGTTGATGAGTAGTTTGATCTAATTCTGTACTGATAATTAGTGTTTTCTTTTCCAATTCTTGAACTTTGTTCTGCAGAATTTTTTTCTCATCCCGAAGAGTTTCAATGCATGCAGTAAGGTCTTCCCTACAGCAATAAATTAAGATTAATTTATAAACTAAAATACAAAACACCCCAAAAGTTCTTAAGAGATATAAAAATTAATAGTAAAAACTATAAGCAACTGAAACACTAAGTTTAAAGATATCATTACTGTAATTTAAAAAAAAGCCTTCTTTTTTAACTGCACATCTACCAATCCACTACATGTGACACTTTTGCTGCTCAAAACTCATGTAAACAATATTCAGTTTCAGTCAAAGCATAATCCATAACTGATTGTGAATCTGTTATTACTATCTAAACTATCCAAATTTCGATTTGTACACAATGTTTATCACTCAGAATACATTAATTCTGACATAACTTGATACGAAGAAATTAATGGGTGTAATTTCTGGAGACCTAGATGGCCAACAGATTACATTATCCTGCCACATCCATTTGCCAGTTTTGAGTACCTTTACTGTGCAAAACTATCATGCGGCCAAATGACATTTGGGTGCAAACAACAAACTTTAGGAAAAGCAAAAATTTTTGTATTATCCAAATAAAAATTTTCTGAGATAGTCTGCTCAGCATTTATAAAAAAAGCAGAGAATAATTTTAAAAAAAAACTTTTTTTTAAGAATAACACAGTAATAGTTAGCGAACATAATTTTTTCACAAAAGTATCAAGTTCGTTGGATCCTCCAACATAAAAGGGGAGGGGGATGCATAGCTTATGTAACATAAAATATGTGAATCAAATGCTTAAAAAATTCTCATAATCACACACTTATGCTTTTTATTACATTTTTGATCACATCACACTTTTACACATTTTATGCTTCACACAAGGTGAGAAAATGCAATTCAATTTTAAACAATAGCAAGACAAGAAAAAGCATAACACAAGTTAAAGTACAGTAAAAAAATATATAAAAGAAGTATAAAAGTAGAAAAGTAAATATAAAAGAGAAAAGTAAGACAAAACAAAAGTAAGGTTCAACCCGGAGACAAAATTAAAATTTACAAGACGAGAGTAAGATTCATTATGAAAATAATAGAACCAGTTGCATTAACAATTATTATTAGAATATTATTAGATGAGCACTAACCCAGAGTTACATACAAAGCAATGATCACTAATAACATTTTTCACTGCTTTAGGGAATTTCTGCCAACCTGAAAGGGAATTAATATAAAAAAGTATTTTTAAACATTAAAGAGCACATAAGTAATACTTCTGTATATCCATGCATAAATGGAGACAATGTAAGGGCTACATGGCAGAAAAAAAATTATGAAAACAATGAGCCTGAAATTTACATTTGTTCCAGGTCCTCCTTACAACCCAGATTTGACACTGCCCACTGAGAAAGATGTTTGCAGATCAACATTATTCAACAGATACAAAAGTTACAGACTACTTACTAATGGCTCAAAAGCAAACTACTAAGTTTCTTCGTAAATAGAATGAAAACATTAATCACATCCAGAATAATATATAGCAGTAAAAGGTAACCATAAAAAACTGTGTGTGTGTGATTATGGCAAAGCCTTGAGGCCTATCTGCCTAAGGGGAGGAATGCCTTCGTGGAGAACTTTCTAAGTGAAACTGGCTCGTATAAACGTTACACATGGAGAAAACCACGAAAACACCCATGCAGCCAGCCCATTCGCGGGCTTTGAACCTCGGACCGAACTACAAGTGTTCAGCGACTTTACCACTCGGCCGCTGGTGGGTCCATAAAAAATTTAAAAATACATATGAAACATATCTAAGAAATCCTTTTCATGTTCTTTCATAATTTATTTTGTCATTAATTTAAACAATCTTGAATATCTTACTTACTATTCCCCCAAGTAAAATTTATTATACTATTCTTAACTTCCGTTAGTTAGAAAAAAAAATAACTATGCTTAAAATTGTAACTAAAATATTAGTTTAAGTTTATTCAAACTAAAATAAGTTAGAAATCAATTTTAAAAAAGCAAAAAAATAAGATTTCTTATATACCCAATAAAACTGACCTATTTCCACCAGAAAATGTTTCCTTCTGCAATTCCATGCATTTCAAGCTTTCTTCTAAATCTTTTTTCTTGATCAAAAGAGAATCTACTTGGGACAAAGTTGTGCATTTTATCTCACTATTTTCATTAACAATCTCTAATAACTGACTAGGTTCAATCAGGTCTTCATAACCAGAATCGTGCGGTCCTAGTGAAGAGGATTCAGGTACACATACTGGAATATCACTTTCATAAGATTCCTTAGATTGACATTCAGATACTACAGAAAGGTCACTTGGAATGAAAGGGCTACAGATAGTTCCTGCAGAAAAGTCAAATGAAGAACAGGCCTCTGTTGAAACTGCTGCTGTGTTTGTCACAGGCACACAGGAACTGCAGTCAGAATTTAAGCTTCCAATTTCAGAAGATGAATGGTCATTACTAGCATAATCATTGCAATTTTCTTCACTAGTATTATCTATTAAAATTTCTTCACTCTGACTCGCATCAGGAAGAATATCAGATAAGCTTTCATTTCGATCAGTTTCATCTGTTGAAAGCTTACTAACTGCTTTACACATAGACTCAAGCCGGCTGTCAATATCTTGCCTTCTTTTAGAGCCCTGCAAAAGACTAGAATAAAGGCGTTGGCACTCTTCTTCTAATATTTCCAATCGGCTCTTTTTTACGGGTTCAGTACCTGAAACTTTACTTTCATCATCAGAATTATTTTGGCTACACTGAGTATCTGAAATGCTGCATTCAGGAACAGAATTACTTACATCATTATTGTGCTCATCAGTTCCTCTGTCATCAACAAACCCACTTTCTTCACTTGACTGCTTGTGTCTCTCAACAAATTCTTTTCTTAAGCTTTGCCATTCTGCTTCAGATTCTGAGTTTTTTAATCTCACACGATTCCAGTCCTCTCTAGTAGTTTCTAACTGATGTTTCAACCTCGTTAATAATTTCCTTTTTTCTTGTAGATCATATTTCAGAAATCCTTCAGATGACTGCAATTTTTGATGCTGCTCTTTCATCATAGACACAAGATGCTGAGCTTCTTCGAGCTCTTTTGTAATCCCTTTTAGATGCACTTCCTGGTCTTTTACCCTACATATCAAATTATTATTCAACTCCTGAGTTGAATCTAATCCTAACTGTAGTTCCATAACTTGAGTACTCAGATCAGTTAATTTTGACAAAGTTGTTTTAAAAATTTGCAATACTGATACTTCAGAGTCATTTGATGCAAAGTCAAAATCTACATTATCACAGATTATACTATTCACTACAGATTCAGGATGGTGTGAAGGAGGAACACTAAATGATAGACTTTGGTTTTGAAATTTAGCACTTTTTGCATCAATAATTCTTAGGAAACCATAAGAATGCAACAAATCTTTTAATGCACATATTGTGGAATACAAATTTGTATTTCCCTTCATTGCAGAACTGACTCTTTCTTGTAAGGAATTTATTATATTATCTTGTTTCATGGCCAGATTTGTGATACAATGTGTATACTTCTCAATAAAAATGTTTTTATCTTCATATTCTTTAAATCTTTGAAATGCAGTTGAAAATTGAGTTTCCAGAGAATCTCTCTTAGTTTTTAAGTGTGAAAGGTGAGAGACAGTAGTTGTTTTATCACATGTCTCTAAAAGATTTATGAGAGTGTCAACAAATGCTTTCATTTCCATTAATAAGCTATTCACCTTTGAATCTGCTGACTGACAAGTATCTTTTTCATTTTTAAAAGTGTCAAAAGAGTCAATTTTATACTTCAATAGTGTTTCAGAATCAACATCTGATCTCTCAGTAGGAAGTAAAGATGAAACACCTAGATCTGACTCAGCATCACCTGCCTTTGGAACGACTGACGAAACAAAATTATTTTCCTTATGCATTTGAAATGATCTGTGATCTATATGTTCCAAACATCTACAGCTAGAATAACAGCAGATGGCAGATTTTTGTTCTGTTTCACTATTCTGATCCTGCAAAGATGTAATTTTACCTTCTAGACAACTGTGAGATACTAACTCACAAACGCTCTTTTTGTCATAAAAATGAGGTCTTTCTAACTCATCTAAAGTACAGCAATTTGTAGAAGAAGGACTATCACTATGGAATACTGTACACACATCCTCTTCCACAGCTTCAGGAATAGTTTGCTTGACAAACTGAACCTGTAGCAAGAAAAAAATTAAGAGAAAATATTTAGATAGTTCAGTATACTATGTTAAGACTGTGAGTGGCCTAACTTTTGGATGTGCTCACGAAGATCTGTATTTAAACAGCTTCTATTAGCTAAATTTTTATAATTAAGAAAGCAAAATACAGTACAAAGTCCGTAATCTGGACTCGTTGGGACTTCGCGATTCCGGATTAGGAGTTTTTCCAGATTATAGATCATCAATTTAAATTTGGTAAGATGACATGCAGAAATTATACAATTAAAAATATGAAACTGTAATTTATGAAATAAAGAGCAATTATGATCTAAAGGGTATCAAAATTTACAAAAAAAAAAAAAAAAAAAAAGCTCAATATTTATTTGTTTACTTTATTAAACATTTCTTTCAATGTAAGTTGTTTAAGTTGCTTTGTTTTTTTGTGCTAATACTTTCTCTTTAATTCTCTCTTCTATAAACAGACATAATTTCTTCCTCAGTTACAAAATTCCACTGTTCAAATCCTGTAATTGCAGTGTTGAGAATACCGACTAACTTGTCAATCAAAATTTTGTCGTTTTCAATAACCTCTCTGTCACTTTCTTCACTATCGGAAGCGCGCATGTGTAAGCGCTTTACTGGCTTTACACGCAAGTGTAGTGGACGCATGCATAAGCGTATTACGTGCATGCGTAAGTTTGTGGCTTTGAGGTCTGGATTATAGATCATTCTGGATAATGGAATCTGGATTACAAACTTTGTACTGTATCTTAAATTATAACCTAATATGTAACGAAGTTACTAAAATACCTGGTATATAATATATACCAACGTATATATTAGTATACCTAAGTAATATATTAGTTATTAGTTATATAATTGATATATATTAGTATACCTTGGTAAACATTAGTAGTGAGTATTTTGGTCACTTGGTATACATTACACACACTTCAAAAATATTCATAAGCAGATAAAAAGCAGTCATGCTACTCAAAGAATTTAAACAGATCATAAAAATAATTCAATATATGGTAACTATATACAATCCAATGCTATAGCAAACCCAGCTTCTAATGAACCCTCAGATATAATGAACGAATTTTTTATCCCATCTAATTTGCTATACACTTAATATTATTTTATATGGTAATAGAGAAACTTCAAATGAATGAAAAATGTATTTTATGAACTTTATGAATGCTTTTTATGTTTTTCATATTTTTTACAGAAGTTTTTCCAATTTTCATTGAAAATTATTAACCCTTAAAATCATCTTTGTTTAGAATATTAGGATGCATATTCCATTCATGCAAGAGTAGTGGAAAACACCATTATGAAATCATTCTTTTATCTTCATCCTCTTACCTTTTTCTGTGTTCCAAAAAAAGTATATATCAACCTATTTATTTTTCAAAATAAACAAGTGTGTATATTGTTACACTTGCAAATATTTTCAACATTGGAATCAAATTGAAAAACCTATAAATTAAGAAAAGCTTGTTATTTCAAACAAATTGAAATCTATGTATTACACAACTTTGACTACTTTTAATAGGATCTATTTGTATTTTATACAAAAGATTACAAAAATGATACTGATTTATAGCAACAGTCAGATGATAAACAACAAAAGAGTTGAATAACATCAACTAAAAAGTTACCACGTGAATTAGGATTAGCATTTAGAGGTCTTGAAGATGGTTAAAATTTAAGTAGGACACGAAATTGCTTGACATGCTTGTAATATCTAAGTTAATATGGCATTCTTTTTTTAATCACATTCAGTATAAACCATAACTAAAGATGAGGAAATGTTAGTGATTTGTCATATAAATATCTGCAGTGGGATCACTGCAGATATTTTCAGATTTGATTAAAGATTTCTGTTACATTCTAAGTACAAGCAGTCCTTTAAAATAACAGAAGAAACTGCTAATTTTATTTCTTTAATATATCAGAATTGAGAATAAATATGAAATAATATAAAGTCAGAGCTGGAGCTAGAACCAGTGTGACAGAATTTTCAGAATTTGTGATGCCCAGACCAACAGAACTTATGGATGGCAAAATTTTTAGAATTTAAAGCTGGCACTGAGACATATATGATACATCTTAATAAGTTATCAGTTTCAAATTTCTTTGCTTTTTTTTGATTGCATCAATGTTTGTGTCTAGTGGAAAAATATGAAATTAAGGGAAGATAAACATGTTAAAAGAAAAACTTCTGGGATGAAAATGACAAAAACTGAAATAGTTTTGTTTTCATGTTTTCCCAAAAATTCTCAAAAAGATAAGAAGTTCATCACAAATTTCCTATTAAATCACCCATTACATGTTAATACTATGAAGACACATGTTAATACCATTTCGTCAGATGTTTCTGAAAATTGTAGATCTCAAATCTTGCCTTCAAATCCTTCCAAGTAGCAATCTCTAAAATCCGACAGAAAAATTATCCCAGCCAACTCTGTAAGTGCAAAAAATCAGAAGATTTTTGAAAAGAAAAAATCAGAAAGGAAAAGTTTAAACTGAATTTTCAAGAGAAAACTGATACACATTTCAATATTCTGAAACAATTAGATGTGGGAAAATATTTTACTATGAAAAAATATAAAAGACAACTGAAATTAATTTTTAAATAATTAAAATAGTATTTCTGTTTTTTCCCCCCCAACGAAGAGTTTCGGAAACTGCGTTTAATAGCACTTATTTATTTTTCAGAATCAAAATGTTCATAAGTCACCAGAATGGTAAGTTATTTCACTTTAAAATATGGCAGGAGAAAATATTAAAAATGTTTTATATTAATGTTATTTCTTATATCTCTGAAAAAAAAATTTAAATACACACTGATCTTGAAATCATCAAAATGTTGGTAAGTCGCCAAATTTAGCACCACATACTAAAAAATTTCATATCCCAAAAAGGGAAACATAGTTTTTGATGTAATATTTTATGAAATATTCATTCGCAAAAGAAATTATTTTGAAATGCTTATGTCTCAACTGAGGCAGGACTTCATATCTAAAACTCGAATTTTCATCATTTACATTATGTAGTAGTAAAGAATTCAAACATTTACCCATCAAATACATATTTATTAATGCATCACCAAAAAATATTTCTCCTAAATGTTATTTTACACTCATAATGGCAGTCATAAAAAAATAGATAGAAATCTCAGATGAGTAAAATTAAGGATCTTTTGTAGATTTTGGCCAAAATTTTAAGACTTTTAAGGACTAAAAACTGTTTCCAAAAAATCTAAAGACTTTTAAATACTAGTAAGGATTGTATGAAACCTAAGTTTAGTGTTAAATCCTGTTTATTAGTGTTGTGCAGTGAGGTGTTTGGCATTGAGCTGTGTATCGAGATGTTACTTGATAATTTGGGTAGACAGTGTCTATATTAAGTTTGATATATCTTTTTTTAACTCATTATGTTCAAATCATTAGTTCAGGGTTGTTATTTTATTTATTTATTTACTCATATTAATGAGGATAAGCCTTAATTAATTTAAGTCATAAAAAAAGACAAACTGGCACTTGTGGCAGAGAAGTTAGGTTAAATAATTTCAAATGGAGTGAAAGTAGTTACTTTGAAAACTTTAAATAGAAAGTTTAGAAGTTATTTATGCCAAATGTTATTGATAATATTCTAGAGTAAAGAAAATAGAAACTGAATGACAAAAATCAGAAAATGAAATTAGATAAAATAAAACTATCTCAGTTAGAGGTGAAGTAGTATACCTAATACTTGCCACAAAATTTAAATGCTGAGATGGACCCCTCAAATTGAAATACAGAAAATTTAATTAAAAGGGTAAAAACATTAACAATTTCAGGACCTACTAAAGCAGAATCCTTTCATCTCTTATTTCCAATGGTTTGAAACAGCTTTTATGACAAAAAAAGTATCTGAAGATTTATAAGCAGGGAAGCCTACTAAATGTTTTCAGAAAGTAGGTCACTAATTTAATGGTATATGTGAAACAAGAGTGTATTAATGATTACAATAAACTCAAGTCTATGATTTTAACGGAATTTCAGCCAACCCCTCAAGTGTGATTAAATTATTTTCATTCTGTGCAAAAAAAGTCATCTCAGAAATTTATACAATGTATATCAAGGTTAAGTGAATTTTTTGAATATTATTATCAGTTAAGAAGGGTAAAAGATTTTAAATCATTGTGTGATCTTAAGGTTTTAAATAAGATATTCCATGAACTGGACCATAAATTAAAGTCCCATACAGCAATTAAACAGGGAGCAATATGTTCCGAACCTCAAGCTTTAGGTCATGAATGTGATATTTATTTATCATCAAAATGTAAGCAGAAACCAGTATCTCTTTTTGCAAAATCATCTGCAGGTAACGATAATTAAAGAAGCAAGGGAAATTATGTTACTAAATATAGTAACTTTCATTACATAAATGTTTCAACTGTATACGTAGTAGAAGTAAAAAATCATACATGTATTTTGTATAAAACTAATCAAAATCCCACATTGCAATATTGTCCTAATTTTAAAAGGTTTTCAGTAAATGAGCGAGTTGAAATTATTAAACAAAATTAACGTAGTTTCAAATGATTTTTCTCCAGAGTGCAATGAAAAAAATGTTAGAACCAGGAAATGTTTCTGTGAGAAAGCACATTATCATGGCTTATTTTCCTAAGGAAAGTAAAATTCTTTCAGAAACAGGTAATGCTGATGCCATGCAAACGCAGTGTAATTCTTCGATGTCAGGAGCAAGACCATCAGTGCTATTATTCACTTGCAGTGCATATGCTAGCTGTGTTGATAAAACAAAATTCAAGAATATAATGTGCATTTTATGTGATAATGGCTCAGAAAGAAGTTAATGTATACAGTCCCTTATAAACTGCTTAAAATGAAAATCAATTAGAAAAGAAAGGCTGTCAGATTTTTCTTTTGGCTCAGCAAGAGATATGTATATGTATTAGTAGAGATATGTATATGCAGCAAGAGATATGTATATGCATGTTATATGTATTAGTAGAATTAAAATTATATATAGATGTAACCCTAATCAATTTATTGAAATTGAAGCGTTGGTGGCCGATGTTATTTATGGTAGCACCTGTTTTTGTTCCAAATGTAGAAGTACAGAATATGATGCAAACCCGCGGATCACTTTTAGTCGACTATTGTGAAAGTGATATAACTACTAAGATATTAATTTTAACACACTAAGATTATTGAGAAAGCGATATAAACACTAAGATATTTGTTTTCTATTATGCAGGTGATTTCTGCGGTGATATAATTGCGGCAGATTATTGAAGCCTCTTCTTTCTAAAAAGAGACCAAGCAATTACTTGCGTGCTAATGATTTTCAGGTTTTCTTTACAGGGAAGTCAAGATGTTTACAAGCCTAATTTAAGAGAGTAGTGAAATGAATTTTTGTATAGCTGTGGGGAAATTTATAAACAGCTTCCAGTTTCAGAAAATAAGTGCAAATTAAAAAACACAAAATATTTCAATGAAATATTTTACCTCTGAAATATGCTCATAACCCTCATTCACAGCAGCACTTAACTCATTTTGTAGAAACTGACATTTTAACTTTAAATTTTGAACATCATCTTCCAATTTCGAATTTTCTCTTGAAAGTATATGCATTTCTCGTTTTAAAGACTGGTTTTGTTCCACAAGTTCATCATTTAATTTTGAAAGCCTTTTCATTTCTATTTCAACCTAAAATAATGAATTTGCTTATTTAAACTACATGCTGCAGTAAAAACTGAAAATACTGAAGAAAAGAAAACTTTACTTTTCTTTAAAAATAACTAATTATATATTTCATCAGAAAAGGCATTCTTAAGCATCAGAAAGGTATTATATATAAGAATAAAATGTCAAAGTTTACATATATAGACTATATATTAACATAAAATTAGACAGCAAAATGATATTAACAAAGTGAAGACCAAGGGCATAATCAAAAACGCATTTATATATATATATGTTACCGCTAAAGTGAGAAAGTCGTTAATGTGCACATTACCTAACTAATATGCAAATTTAACTGATTTGCTCAGTTAAAGTGCAGAATCAAGAGTTTTCTGCATTTTACCTAGGTAATGTGCACATTAATGGCTTCCGTATCATTAAAATTCAAAAGTATGTTTCTTTCATTTCCTTTCCCTCTCCCTCCACTTCGCACATTACCTACTAGGCACTCTCGCTAATCTGCACATTGCCTATTAGATGCTCGTTAAACTGAAAATAAGATCTTTGCTGGAATAACGGCAATGTTTCTGTGCGCTTAAATTAACATAATGTTATTTATTTATTTTTCGATATCTAAAAAATCAGGTTAATATAATCAATCAACAAATTAGTAGCTAGAATCAATCATCAATGAATTAAAAAACTATAATACAAAGAATAAATAGTTTAAAATACCATTACAATTAAGGAAATGAGTTTTCAAAACATGTGATAAAATTATCCTCAATTATTAGGGCAATCTAAAGATTGGTGACACTCTGAATTACACAGCAAATGGATTTTACGAGAAGCACACCTCTTTGTGGTACATTTAGATTTGCAGTAACATTTTCTGAAACCCTGTCCGATCAACAATTTAAAAGTGTAAATGGCGGCTGTTTTAAGCATACAGAAATGTTGCTATTGTTCCAGCAAAGATCTTATTTCCCCTTTCACGAGTGCCTAGTAGGTAATGTGCCAATTACCTAGGTAATTTGAGAAATGAAACAGTTTTCCGAACTTTAATAGATCACCCTAGCTAATCTGCAGAACAAGTGATTTTCGCACTTTAGCGGTAACATATACAATAAAAATTAAAAAGGGTATCTTTTTTAACATAATACAGCAGATAATACTGTTAAAGATGGAGTTAAAACATTTATGATTGCTAAAAAAAGAGATTAGAATGTACACCAAATTGGATATCAATAAACTTAAATTTTTGAATAGATAAATTTAAAAAAAATAACTATGTACTGCAATGACTCAGATTTATTTATATGCTTATCTGAATAAATAAAATTAAATACCAAACTACATACTAAACACAACTTTGAAACAAAACAGTACATAATAAATTTTTCCAAAATGAATTCAAACTCCCTCTCCCTCCCACACCTTATTTCATGAATCAGTGCTTAACATGTATCAACTTAAACATAACAATAATTTTATCCAATAAATATAAAAAAATGCATTAACCTGTGAAGTAGCATCACATGTTTCAGAACTTCTGTCTTGGTCTTTCTTAAAGTCATTAACTGATGACTCACGAGGCAGCTGTACATATTTGAAACAAAAATATGAAGATAACAGATCATTCAAAATGGTCTCAAAATACAGTTGTGAGTACTAAAAAACATATAGCTAAAATACGCATGCAAGTAACCAACCTCAGAAGAAAGAGAGGAAGAACTGAGTTTTCTGTTTGGCATTATATGATCTTCTGAAGAAAGAAATGGTTTCCTGGAAAATAATAAAAATACATGATTGTTAAGATATAGGCCAATGAGGATGAATTTCAAACTTTTTCTAACAAGATAAAACAGTAAATTACAATTTATTGATTCAAATACAACACTTACCGGGCAAATGAAGGGAGATCAAATTCTGAATTCTGAGGTATATCAAAGTTAAGTTCATTCAAATCATACAGAGATTTGATTAATGGTGACCAAAGCTTTGTCTGAGCCGGGATAGATTTATTATAATAAAACTCTCTGCAATAAATAAAATTTTAAAGTATCAAAATATCTGAATGAAAATTAAAAATAAATTAAGTTTATTCATCCAAAAGATAACACATAAATCTTGCAATAATGTATAATACACAAAATGAATCAAAAGTTGTGCAAAATAAGAAAGAGATTTTCATACAAAGACCTAAAAATACTTCTATCACTACCTGTAACTAATAAAAACAGAAATATTTGGTTACATTTAAGATGCGCATCAGTATAAATAAAGCTATTTCAAATATGAAAAATATAAGGCCATTTTCTAAAATTTGATGTTAGAATTCTTTTAATTTATTAACAATTTGTTGGTTTGCTTGAGCAAATTATAATAAAGCTTTGAAACATCGAAGAAGAAAATTATATAAATCAGTGTTAACAGAAGATGAGTAAAACACTGCATGAAGCTTTGATACTGGCTGATATAATTTTGATTTCTCAAATTCTAAAAATTAACTATGAAGCTTATTTACTTCCTTTAACAGATAAAAAAAATCACAATAATAAAAAATTATGCATGGATCAGCAATTTTCCAGAAATGCTAACTCAGCTAATTACAGTAAACTAAAATTAAAATAAAATCACACATAAATGGAAATTAAAAAAAAAAAAATCACACTTAAATTCTTTTTAGGTTTAAAGTAATATAGGGGGAAAAGCAGCTTACCTAGTGATTTTATGATCTATGAAACAACTTTGCAGCGTATCAGCAAGACATCTCTGCATTACACAAAATCTAACAAATGCCCGTCCTTTCCCCAAAGAAGTTTTCAACTAAAATACCAATTTTAACATTTATTTCATTCACAAAGGTCAGAGTTCCATTATAACATTAATGTATTAAAAAAAAGTCAATTTGAGCTCTTACCTCTGGCATAGCTTTCACATGCTGAATACCATCATGTGCTCTCTTAGACACAGAAAAACAAGTGCATACATAATCCCAAAATGACTTCCTCAGACCGAGAAGACCCGGCTTTTCTGCAAGAATATTGGCTTAAATTTACTATTTCCTCGTTTTTTTTTAAAAAAAGATTCCCCCCCCCAGCATTTCAATGCGTTATATTTTTTCCAGCCACAATTTCATCAATACCTGGTACAGTCAAAAATCTTTAATCCGGACTCGTTGGGGCTTCGGCGATTCTGGATTATAGATCATCAGTATTAATCTGGTAAGATGGCATGCAGAAATTATAAAATTAAAAATATGAAACGGTAATTTATGACATAAAGAGCAATTATGATCTAAAGGGTACCAAATTTACAAAAAAAAACTTAATATTTATTTGTTTACTTTATTATTAAACATTTCTTTCAACGTGCGCATGCGTAAAGCATACATTACGCATAGTCGAAATTAGAAAATTGCAACCAGAAAACTATTTGATGTGTACTCGTGATATTTATAATGACGAGGAATTTGATTTAAATCATATCAAAGACTTAATACATCGAGATGAAATACTACATTTAGTAAGGAATTATAAGCTGAATAAAATAAAAGCATCTACCCTGAAGATAAGGATAGTGCTGACAAATCAACTTCCAGTTCATTGCGCACCGCAACGTTCCTCCCCCCCCCCCCGCAGAGCAGCGTGAAATTGATAAACAGATTTCGGAATGGTTAGAGAAACAAGGGATATGCTTTTATCCATTTTTTGCAGCAATTCCACTTTTTGTTTGATGGACATCGAAATATACTTTGGCTTTGTAGATCCTTTGGCAGCTCCAGCATCGGAAATTCTAATTGACATAATCGAAAGTTCAAGCTTACTTTTATAAAATTGCTCTAATAATCTGCAAAAAATAATAAGCCGGATCCAATTCAAAGATTAAGGAACAACGCAATCTGTAACATTAACTGAAATAGATAATAAGATAATTTTGGCTTAGCTTATACCGTCCGTTATACATTAAACGTGCATGCGTACAAGTATTACGCGCTTGCGTACACGCCTATGCGCATGCGTGAACGCATTATGCGTTGAAGCATGCGCATAAAGTTTGCAGCTTTGTGGTCCGGATTATAGATCATTCCGGATTATGGGTGTCCGGATTAACGATTTTTGACTGTATTATACTTGAAACTGCAGCATAAATCAAACAACACTCACACACTCAAGCATGACCACTTTTTGATTTTAATCAATTCCCTTACTATTAAATATTATTTCATTAATGAGACTGTGATGATTACTTTCATTATTATTAAATATTCTTTCACTGATAAGATTGTGACCATCACTTTAAGTATAATAACAATCAGCACAAAATACACATGTGTGCAAAATCAGGAGAATTTGCACATTATGTCGAACTTCTGAAAAGCATGGATAAATTTTAATGTAATTTAATATGAATGTACATTTATAACAGTGAAAGAGATGTACTATTCAAAAGTCATTTTACGTCTGTGTTACTGTGAAAGACCAAGATTTGGAGAATGTTGACATTCACATAGTCGCTTGGTGCATGTCCAAAATATTTGCCAAATATTCTTATTTCTGACTTACACCGGCAAATGTCGATATTCACCATGCACTAATGGTGAATGCTGAATACGTCGGAAATTTGCATTTTGTTCTCCGTGTTTCAGGGGCTATAAAACTTCAAGGGTGACATAATGCTTTCGCCTGTCCTGCTAAGAGGAGTAACCAATCCCTGGTGAGAAGAGTTGTTCGTAACTCTATAGAGGCGTTTTCACTATGTGACAAGCAGCTTTTGATTCTAATGCGAAAAGGGCTTCTCGATATTATTTGACTTCTTATAATGACGGCGGTTGTGCTTGGATAAACGTTAAGCATTTAGTTTTAAATTTAGCCAATAAATAACTTTTTTTTTTTTTTTTACTTTTTCATTTATAACTTATATGTCAAAATATGAAAAGCTTAAGTAACAGCACATGTAAATGAACTTTTGAACATAAACAATACATTCTAAATGAGAAGAAAATAATACAAAAAACTTAATTATGTGATTGAAATCTTATTTATTGCAACATAAACTTTTACGACGTTTTGAATTACACAAGAGTCCCTTGCTTTTACAACTTAGTTGTGGAACTTTTTGCAGTGATAGCATGTATAGCCTTGCCATCTACTTCTCGAATTAGCTGCAACTGCTTCTCTCAGCGACATTACTTGAGAAGGAATCTTATCTATGGAAAGTAACTTTTCTTTACAAATTACGAATTGATTATGGGTATAAAGCTGCTTGAAGATGTCATTTTTATTTGCTAGTTTATAAAAGCCGGAGTCTTATTCCAGCAACAACTGCCAACACATTTCGGCCATCTGCACATCCGCGGTCAACATCAGGAACTTGTATTTGTATGGTATCACCAATTTGTGAAAGTTTTTTTGAGGTTCATAACATTTTCGTTGCTTGCAGTAGAAGATTCTCTTTCGCGGCTGATCTTTTTATAGAAATTAACTCGTGTTGTTCAGTCACGGCTTGATATGAAGATGTGGTAGGTTGCAGGCCCTCTTAATTTTTTTTTTTTTTAATATGGTTTTTGGTATGGCCACTGCTAAAATTTTCTTCAAAAGTATTAACAGTTTTTTCAAGCTGTTCTTCAGTTTCAAAAGTATTAGCAATTTCTTCGAGTTGTTCTTTGGTTTCAATATTTGCGATTTAATCGCAAGGCAAAAAAGACGATGCTATACCTCTTCTTAGTTTAATGCCAAACATAGCTTCATAAGGAGTAATCAATACCGGTGAGGAGAGATGTGTTTGAAAAATAAAAACATCTGTCTTCTCGTTTACTCGCAATTAATGCATTTAACTTTTCACAGAAAAGTTTACGATTCACTGCAGTATCCATTCAACATAAATTAGGATATCGGATTAAAAAAATAAAATTTAGGAAAACGTTGCACGTACCATCAAACCTCGCATAAGACTGACAAACAGTGTTCCAGAGTATAACAAATACATGCTACATAACTTCAATCAAAGCAGAACAAAGGATTTTGCGACAGACAGTCGCCCCTCTGTTGAACTCGACTTCTCTTTTCAACCTCCACTACAGTATATCTGTGATTGTCGACATACACCGGTGATGGTCCGAATGTACAAGAATATAACCAAATATCCGGTCTTTAACCGACTTATTTAGTACGTGTTGACATTCACTGGTGAATGTCGACATTCTCCAATTTCGGTCTTTCACAGTAACATATGCATAATTATCAGTAGAGCTTACATTGCAAGGAACGTCCAAAATCGGTGTTGTGATAATCAAACTGAAAATGAACTTAATATGGGGTATGGGTCCCTTCTCACAGCCAGAAAGGTCACGCAGTATGAGGCATATAAGACAGAAGGCAGTTGAGGAATTCCTGTGGCAGTCGATCCCACTCCTGCATCAAGGCAGTTTACAACTCCAGGATTGTTCTCGGAGGGGGGGTTGCAGATGAAAAATCTGCCCTCCAAAGAGTGTCAAGTCTCTATAGAGTTAAGGTCTGGAAATCTCACTGGCCAATCCATGTGGCAAATATCCTCACTTTCCAGATAATCGTTGACCATCTCAGCCTTATATGGCAAAACACAGTCATCCATTGACAGGAACCCAGGACTAACTGCACCCCTGAAAAGTTGAACACAGGACTCTGAAGTTCTCTCTACACTTTGTAGCAGTCAAGAAGCCTTTATCAAACACATGTAGTGGTATACGGCCATCCAACATAATTCCTACCCAAACCATTATACCTCCACCACCGTAATCATCCTTTTCCCTAATGAGTGAGGGATGGTATCAAGTTCCAGGAATTCTCCAAATACAAGTATGTCGAGAACAAATGCCCAGGCTGAATCTCGACTCATCGACAAAAAGCATGGTACTCCATTGAAGGTCTGGTCTAAGGAGCATGCTATCAACATCATGCTTAATGCGCTCTCTTGTGTGCTGCAGTGAACGAGACGCAAACAGCGGGTCTTCTAGCATACAGCTGTATCTCAGGAAACCTTTGGGCAACTGTACATCATAAAACTCGGGTTCGAGTGCCAGCATACAGCTCACACCAGAGCTGTAAAGCTGTAGCAGTCCTGTGTCGCTATGCTGAAAAGTGCCAAATAACGATCCCTATTCATCGCTGTGCATTTTTGTCGACCTTTCAAGGTCTTCTTAATATGGATCCAATATCCTGAAAATGTTTGCACAAACTGCAGACGACACTGGGCGTTACGTTGAGCTCTCTATCTACCTGCGCTTGTGATTAGCCTGCCTCAAATCTACTGACAAATCTCAATCTCACTGTGTCATCCATATGTTCATGGCGGTGTCCGCCGATAACATCGCGGCAAAAACATCGCGTACGAAAACGTCGCGGAGAAAACAACGCAAGGCGAAAACGTCGTGCTACAAAACATCGTGGGCGAAAACATCGCAGTTCTAAATCATCGCGGTACAAAATATCGCCGTCGAAAATAAAGCGGTTCAAAAACTTCGCAGTTTAAAAACATCGTCGTCGAAAATATCGTGGTAAAAAATAAAGTATCTACAAATCATCGCATGACGATAACATCGCAGACATACTTTTTTCAGGTTTTAATAATTGTAAATGGATATTCCCATAATGATTTGTGAGCGCAAGATGTTAAGAAGGAGAATTTTTACTTTCACATTTTTTTATTAACTAATAAATTTTTGCTGAAAAAGTAAGAAGGAAACTTAAGCATAGAAAATTAAATGCAACTTATAGATTATAGTTTTCATGAAAAATTACCAGTAAAAACTTTATAAAAAACGATTTATTAATGGCCTTTGTTAGTTAACTATGTCGGTTTAAAATTCTATTAAGTGCTATAAGTTGCATTAATTTTCTATGCTTAAGTTTCCTTTTTATTTTCTCAGCAAAAAATTTATTGATTAATAAAAAATATGAAAGTAAAAATTATCCTTCTTTCCATCTTGCGCTCACAAATCATTACGGGAATATCCATTTACAATTATTAAAACCTGAAAAAAGTACGTCTGCGATGTTATCGTCATGCGATGATTTGTAGATACTTTATTTTTTATCACGATATTTTCGACGACGATGTTTTTAAACTGCGAAGTTTTTGAACCGCTTTATTTTCGAAGTCGATGTTTTGTACCACGATGTTTTAGAACTGCGATGTTTTCTCTTTGCGATGTTTTCTCCCACGATGTTTTGTAGCACGACGTTTTCTCTTTGCGTTGTTTTCTCCGCGACGTTTTCGTCTGCGATGTTTTTGCCGCGATGTTTTCGGCTGTAACCGTTCATGGCTACTCATTTTACTCAATACCATATAAAATTGATCAGTTGAGAGAAACACGGCGAATGTCATGAACGAGTACGAGCCCACAAATCGCCGAAGATCCCTCACGTACTTATATCACCTCCACAATTGCAGCTCCATAGACACGCAAGTGTACACTTACATATTCGACTCTGAATATTCACTCTATAATTAATCAGAGCACTGGACATTAGTGTCTTCCACCTGAAAATTCCCATGTAGATCGAGAAAAATGACTGAGGATTTCGTGTCTTTTTTCCCATCAAATTTGTCAATTTCAATTATATGCGGTTCTTACATTTTTATCTACTAATAAATTATTTTCTGCTGAAACATTCTATTTATAAGTTAGAAAGTGAAGTATATCATCCTTAGCAGCTCTTTGATTTCAAAGTGGTGACAAACTAAGTTTCCCCTTTAAAAGAAGTTTTTTTCACAATGATTTTCTTTTTCTTGCAGTTTAAAATGTTAAATTATCATTGCTTTTCTAATTTTAATTATACCGCCATGTTAAGACCCGTTTTGCACTACTTTTTCAGGAGAACAAATATGTGTTACTGAAAATACAGAATGGTGTTTTCTTCTGATGAATGGAAATTCTTTCGATAATATTTTTACAACCTGCTGAACGCCAATTCCGTTTTGCAAGTGCAATTATATGTTTACTATATGTAAATTAACATAAGCAACTATTAACTCAAAATCCCATTCGAGGGACAATTCTTGCAAAGTTCCGTGCCAACTTTTAAAGCGACGGAATACGTATCTCAAGCAATAAATATCTCAAATAATTCAGTTTGTATTTTCCCAAGACTAATTTTAGTTAGGGGATCGCTTGTGGATCGAATTCCTGATAGTCACGGGAATAAGTGTTAAAATATCAACTAAACTTGAACTAGTCAACTAGTCATTTTATAGGCTAATCGAAATTCTATAACTCACATTTCATGCATAAATATATCACATTCATCACCAGGGGGAGAGGGTCCACACCGCAACACACCAATATTTGGTCGAGTGCTCAGGAATGACAAAAAGTGGGTCCAGTTGGACACTCCTAAGCGTTCTAGACACTTGTATTCACGACGTGACCCTGTACCTCCCACCTCAAGATTGCTTCTGCAACTAAGGAAGATCATATTCTGTATCTGCTGGAGTAGTCGCCAAGTGGAGCACTATGAGTTACTAACACCAAGGCCACACCATAACTGAGGACCTCGCCGCAATTTCAACACATGCAACATACACTGCAGTAGAATGAGCCGACCAGGAATACCATTTAGAGATTTGTCTGGGAGATACTGTGTTCGCATAACCTACAGCCTGCAAATTACCACCTGTTCTATTCCCTGGACAACCAGCTTCGTAGGAAGTCCTTCAACAATGAAGCAGACCTGCGGCATGATCTCATGGATTTCTTCGAGTCCAAGACCAACGAGTTTTATCGATAGTACATTGTACACTGCTTAAAAAAAAGGGGGGGACAGTTCTATATCTCTCGTACTACTGGGCCGATTGACAAAATTCAAATTGCGTTCTTCATGTCTCAAAAGCGCGACTTAGGATATATATTAGATTTATATATAGCTCTACACTAACATAGTTATTTTGACATGAAATCAGACTTTTTCTGAAATAACATACCAATTTTTTTTTTTTTTTTTCCATATTTCGATTCTACGACTCAAATTATGCCTAAATATTAAATTTTGTTAAATTTGGTGCGAAATTTACGGAGAAATTCAACAATTTATATTGGCGCTTTTTATTCAGTCTGCGCTAAAATTAGCTCACTTGGCGAACTTCTTAATATGTGGCAACCTATTTTCATTTCCATTTTTGCATAGTGCGTGAAAGGAAAAAAAAAGACAATCGTTCCTTCTTTCAAATAATGTTCTTTATATTATATTTTTAATTATAATTTTTATTAATTTTAAGCAATTTTTTTCTTTTTCGAATTTTATTTTAATTGTTTAAGTTGCATGGTTTCTTTCGAATAACTGTTTTAAAAATGTCTATTTACTCATACAAACTGCGTAGTTTAAATCAAAGGTGCATCGTTTATTTTTTTTTTTTTTTAAAGTTTTCTTTATACTATATTTTTAGTCAAAGTTACTATTTTAGGTAATTTTTAAATTTTTAGACTTTTATTTTAATTTTTAGTGTTGCATTGTCTCTTTACATAATTATTTTAAAATTTTCTATTTATTCATTCGAACTGAGCATTTTAAATATATTTATTAATATAAATTTTCCAGAATTTGATTTTATTTATTAGGATTGCGTTTCTTTTGGAAGAATACTTTGTAACCCAGACTACGATGCGTTTGAAAACTGCATACATTAAAAGAGAAAATACAGTAAAGCAAAGTTAACACGCCTTTCAATGTTCCGTTCAGAAATGATATATATAAATAAGAGAGATGTATGACCGACATTTTAACTTAGGATTACTTGCATACACTGCTTTAAACAGTTTTATCATTGTGCCCATTGCTTTACACAATTTTATCCTACATTTGGTTTCTTAAAATGCTATTTATTCATATTTTAGTCAAATATTTTATTTTTGAAATCGCAAGGATCAATTATCATAAGATTAAAAAGTTTCAAATTAAAAAAAAAATACAAATACTAAATTTTACGCAAAAATTTATTTTTTCTTCTCTTTTTCTTCAGGCATTCTGCTTCATTCTTGCTCTTTTTCTTTAGGCATTCTGCAAGTATATTAAAAAGCATCCAACTTTTCGAAATATCTTGATATTTCTGACAATCATTTTAAATAAAGTTATCGCCTTCCATTTCATAAAGGCCCACAAACGGCCGGGCGGTAAAGCCGCTGAACACTGGTAGTTCACTCCGGGGTTCGAATCCCGGTAAACGGGCTTGTTGCATGGGCGTTTTCATCGATTTTCTTATGTGTAATGTGTATGCCAGCCGGTTTCCCTTAGAACGTTCTTCACGGAGGTCCTTTTAGGCAGATAGCCCTGCTTTGCCATAACTTAATAATTCAAATCAATCCATTTCATCAGTATTTGGTCAGAGCCTTTATCCGTCTATACAGGCTAAGCATTTTGAAGGTATGAGATGAAAGGAAAGGTTAGTTTCATCAAGAAGTTTTGGTTTATTTAATTATGACAAAGCACACTAGGGCTGTCTGCCTAAGGGGAGGCATGCCTTCGTGGAGGGCTTTCTAAGGGAAACTAGCTCATATACACGTTACACATAGGGAAAATCACGAAAACGTCCATGCAACCAGCCCGTTCGCGAGATTCAAACCTCGGGCCAAACTACCAGTGTTCAGCGGCTTTACCGCTCGGCCGCTGTTTCTTCAGGAGGAAAAAAAAAAAACATTTTTAGGTGACATCCACATACATCACTGGATAAACTCTTGAATTTTCAAATAATTCGACTGAGAAATCATTAGATTCTCCATTTATGATACGATATGATGTTCTATAACGTAATTTAAATTTATACAACCATATAGTCTAAAACCAGTCGCTCTTCACTTTAATCTGCAATGATATCGTTTTTGTCTTTTCTGTTAACAGCGCCCACCAGCGGCCGAGCGGTAAAGACGCTGAACACTGGTAGTTCGATCTGAGGTTCGAATCCCGCGAACGGGCTGGCTGCATGGGCGTTTTCGTGGTTTTCCCCATGTGTAACGTGTATACGAGCCAGTTTCCCTTAGAAAGTCCTCCACGAAAGGCATCCCTCCCTTTAGGCAGATAGCCCTCGTGTGCTTTGCCATAATTAAATACACCACCATACACCACCTTTTCTGTTAACACATGCTCAATTGATGGTATTTGCTGGTGTACACGTTCAAGTGTTTTCTCTGTGAACACTTGAGTTCTTTGAAGTATCCTGAAAGTATATTCAAAAGCATCCAACTTTTTGAAACATCTTGGTATGTCTGACAGACAAATTTCCCTGCAAATTTTTGCTTACTTTTCTCCCTAATTTTCTTCTTTCCTTCTACAGTTATTTTCAGTGCTCGCACAAGAAAATTAAGATTTTTCGATTGCTAGACCTTCCATAAATTTTGCATTCTTGTCAATTTTTTTAAAATATCAATTACATGAATTGTGTTTCAGCTGAAGACAGCTTTTCATTTTCTAGTCATTTTAACTATAAATAAAGTTTAAAGCGAAGTCTAAAGGATAAATATTTTAATTAAAAGATTTTTGCTAAATGACAAAGAAATAAAACAGTCCAGCAGTGTTTATTCTGTACCAGCGAGTGACCCGATTCTTATATCGGCTGAAACAATCTAAATCATATTAAAGATCATGTTTTTTTATACAATCTATAACGCAAGAGAAAAATTAGCTTCTTAAAACATGCTTTCTAAGAGGATTAATATAAAAATTATATTTATATACATTTTTAAGCTGAGACTTGAACCAAACTGTCGAACTTTTAAAGTTTAATTTACATGGTGGTTATAATTACAGTTCCACTTTGAAATGGTCATAAAAGGAAAACTACCGGACCAAATGTTATCAAACTTGGGAATCGTGTAAAGGAGGTTATGGGAATTTATTTTTCGAGGGCACAAAAAAAAAAAAAAAAAAAAAAAAAAAAAGAGTTCAAAAACTCACCACCAGGGGGAAAATGACTGTATTCAATATTGTTAAATGAAATAAGACATGAAAACATCTGTTTAAAATGTGTTTAATAGTTTCCGAAACGTGTTACAAAGCATGTTCAATGTAGCGTCCAGCATTTTCCGAAAACAAGTTAAATCCTGTTATTTCATTCTCAACAGAAGCTCTTAGCATATCAGGAGGAATATTACGGACATGTCGGTGTATCACACTTTTCATTTTGTTTAGGTTATCACCATAAACAGTGCTTTTGAGATAACCCCATAGCCAAAAGTGACAGAGGTTGAGGTCTGGTGGGAAGAGGGGGGTGTCGGCCTATAAAACGTTCATTCGTGAAATGTTGCCTGAGCAACTGTGCGACACATATGAGGTGGGGCCCAGCCCTGCATAAAAATCGTAGTATCTAAAATGCCACGTTACCGCAGTTCATATATCACGAAACATTTTAACATTGACTCTAAGTGAGCTGCAATCACAGTGGTCCAGCTGTTGACTGCTCTTCAGAGAAAAATTGTTCAGTTATGAAACTAGCTGTCATTCTATACCAAACGGTGTGGAATGACTGCTATGCAATCGAATGCATTAGGAGAATGCAATGGAACTAGGTAGATAACATGAGGGATTTCTTTTGCCCAAATCGATAAAAGCGTTTTGAATCAGTATCTTCATGTTTTAGGACCGAATTCAGGCTTAAAAAATTACAAATTAGCGATCTGTCAGAAAACGATTTCCAGATTGTACGCACTTGTGCGAGTGATTTGCGATCTCACATTTTCTAATCACTAATTCGTAATTTTCACGGACGAATTTCTCACTTACACGGATGGCGCACTCGACTTTTATCGAATTTAACGCCTTTAAATGGTAAGTTGCTTACTTCAAAGTTTCTTAAGGGTATACAACATATTAAACCCGTGTAACAAAAGGTTAAGTTAGATTCCGAACCATATTTCGTTTAACAATATTGAATACAGCGCCATTTCCCCCTGGTGGTGAGGTTTCAAACTTCATTTTTTTCGGGGAAAATAAATTCCCATGACCTCCTTTACACGATTACCAAGTTTGATAACATTTGATCCAGTAGTTTTCCTTTTATGACCGTTTCAATGTGGAACTTTAGTTATAACCACCCTGTATATTACTAAATTTTAATTTGAAGCTTTGCGTTATATGTATACCATGCGTAAAATTTTCGCTTTTATGGAAAAAATAAAGAATCAAAGCAAATATACTTGGATAATGGACCAAAACTGAAAAAATGTCCCCTCCCTCCCAAAATAAAATATTGAAACTTCGACCTTGAATTTATTGGGTTATCCAAATATTTAATTTGACTTATCTTTTAAGTCCTAGTTCCGACAACAATTCCGTCAAAAATTCCGAATTACTGAAGCTGAAGTAAAAGTTTTAGTATATATTCACTGTATGTTAATAAAGTAATCAGAGTGTAATAAAAATAGATTATAGAATTTACGCTGATGCAACTTTTTGTCTGAATGCACAACATGTAATGGAAGAAAAGGTTTGTAGAGATCTGTTTTTGACATGCCTCTTAAAGTAGATGTCATACTCCTTTTGTCTCTTCAATGTCAAAAAACTTTCCTTTGAGAAGCAACTTTAGTTTTTGGGAGAGAAAAAAAAATCACAAGAAGACAAATTTGAAGAACATGCAGGACGATTGAGTACACATACTTATTATCGGAACACAAGCGGTTCTCCGATTGGTTATTGAATAATGAAAAGATGCGTTGTCATGCAAATACAAAACATTTTGAATACGTTTTCTGACTGAATAACGTAAGATTAAAAGTCATCTGCTTAATTCACAGCCATTTACAAGTCAACTACTCGGGCAATTGCAGAATCGTTTTGATCCGGAGCTTGTAAGACAAACCTAATATCACAGGATTTAAACACTTCTTTAATCTTCCGAGAACGTTCCTTCTTTAGCTCATAAACAAATCTTAAATTCTTCTTTTTGTGTCTAAGAATGCAACAATATTTTAAATATTTACAAATAAAATATTAAACTGGAGATTTAATTGTAGCCTCACCAGTTGCCTAGCGTTTTAAGATTATTAAATACTAATTGTTTGTTGCGAAGTCTAACCCAGGCTGCATGATTGGTTTTCGTAGTTTTCTAAGTTCTCTTTACAAAGGTTCTCTATGAAAGCATCTTAACGAAATAGCTTCCATGTTCTTTCTATGTTCAAATAACAAACTAACCTAGTTAAAGCGCGATTTCCAAGTGAAGTTACTAGCAAAACCCGAATACTCATTAAAAATCAAGTAGCTGGTCAATCGGGAGTAACATGAAAGATAAGGCGCCAATAATTGAATTGCTGCTACGGTACACTGTTTCTAGACTTAGATGGTCATTCCTTAATTAAATATAACTGATTTATAACTTCTACTATAGAACTGAAGTGCAAAAAAATAATATCGTGTGCAATCTTGATTAATATAAAATTAGAAATATTTGCATTCAGACAGAAAGTTTTTTGAAATATTTGCAGTTACTTTATAAGAAGGATTTATTAATAACTGTAATAATTACTTATTATATTACTGATGATTAGGATTCAGTTCTTGACAATTACATTCTAAATTAGAATTTTAAGGATATAATGAAAATACGCTACGCACAAAAATACATTTTAGGATAAAAAATGAGTTGATTTTTTATGTTTAAAAACTTCTTAAATTCATTTAATAAACATCGCACCCTCGTTGTTAATTGAATCCAGAATGTTGGGTGTCGTTTATATAATTATTCTTACTAGTCCACAGAACCTGCTGACTTATCCAGCCATTAAGTAGCTGCAGATCATTTCTACATAACCATTGAACTTCCATTAATTCGGTTTCTAGAGGGTTGTATGTTTATATCATAATTTGACTTTTATAAAAATGATTATTTTAAATCTTATGTTTCTATAAAAATATACTGTGCTTTAAAAATATGGATGATAGTATCAGCCGCTTTTTCAGCCACTTTATAAGCAACAGCTTGTTTAGAAATAAATTATGCAGTTAATGTCATAAAATTCAAGTAAACATCAAACGAAAGTTCTCAGTTTTTGACAATTCGATTTAAACGAAGTTAAAGTAAAGTAGCAGACGATAAAACGCCGAAGGTAAAAATTTGCTCTTACAAATATTTTTTTAAAAACAAAAAGGAAGAAAGAGAGAAATTTAAAAAAAAAATAGTTAAAAATTTGAATAATATCATCTATAATTTAAAAAAATAGCTTTTCACATAGTATTAATAAATATTTATTACGCATCATTGAGGGAAAAAAATTCATATAATTAATTCTCCGTAAAATTTTATTTGAAATTTAAGGTTAAAAAATAGCTGTGGCAATTCACTGTAACAAAAATCCATAAACCACATTTGGCGTTATTATCACTCAAAAAAAAAAAGATGCCAAATTTCAAAACGCGAAAATATGTAAATTCGTGTATATCTTAGAAAATTTTGAATAAAAAAGTTTAATTTTTTGCAGGTATGCTTAGAAATACACCTACCTTAAGATGATGACAAAAATTTTATAGGTTATAATTCAAAATTTTTTTCGAAAAATTTATAAAAATTATTTAAAAATAGAAATTAAAAAAATAAAACACAAAAAATGGGTACATTTTATTTGGAATGAACCTAAATTTCGAAATGTGAAAGGAAAAATCAAAAACGTTTAATAAAAAAAGATATATTAATAAATATTTGCCAAATTCAATTAACACTGAGGAGCTAAAATTTTGAGAGCTAATATTTTAAAAACTACTCGTACGAATTTTACAAAACTTGGCATTCTGGCATAATTTGAGTCGCAGAATCGAAATATGGAAAAAAATTGGTATGTTATTTCAGAAAAAGTGCGATTTGTGTCAAAATACCTATGTTAGAATAGTGCTACATATAAATCTAATATATATCCTAAGTCGCCCTTTCGAGACATGAAAAACGTAGTTTGAATTTTGTCAATCGGCCCAGTAGAACGGGAGATATAGTACTGTCCCCCCCCCCTTTTTTTAGCAGTGTACATCTGCAGGAATGTTGGCAAAGAGAGTTTCCTGCTGATGGCAACATGCACGCTTCTGACGACCATGAAATGCAAGAAAGATTTTCATTACCTTATAGATGGATGCTTCGCGACCGACAGGTTGACAGCTCCAAGCTGCAGGAAGCACATCAAAAGCTAAATTTCACATTTATAACATCTCTCTATCCCCGGTGATGAAACTGCTTTCAATAAAATCCTCCACCTCATTTTGAAGCTTAGTAACCTTAAGTACAAGTCTATGACTAATATTTGAGAAAATAAAGCCTTTACCTACACTTTTCGAGCGCTCTATGGATGCATATAATTTCGTACTAAATTTACATACGCTAATATTTTACCATTACAGTCTAATAATAAATGATTCAATAATAAATGAACAACTGAAATTAAATCATAATTGAATGACAAAATATGCGCTACTTCTATATCACACACATATTAATACCAAAAATATTACCTTTTAATCCATATTGTAGCACTAAATCTAGTTTCTCTTCGAAACGAAGAAGTGCTGCAAGTTTATGATCAATTAAAGTATCTTCGGCAGAGAAGCATCTTTGCAGATCCCGAATGCAATCTGGAATAATTAAATACATTTACATATTGTATTTTAAAGAGAAAATTTTCACAATTAACCTGGCATTTATACAAATACAGACTTATTTGAACCAATACAACCAAACCAACTCCAGAGTGCTTTGGATAAAAATTATATCTAATTCTGTAAATTCAAAAAAAGCGTTATCATTTAAAACTGGCTGACAAATCCCTACAGATAATCCAGGAAAAAGTATTAAATATGAAGCTACTGACTGCCATGGTATGAGTTTTGACAAAATTTGGCAATATTTTTAAATTTCAGAAAGTGAGAAACTCTGCAACATCGCCAAACATATTTACATATTGTTAACTATTTTACATCGATTTTACCGTTAATCATTTTTAACATTGTGTACTTTTAAACATACAGAATCATTAGCAATTTTTTTTTTTTTTTTTTTTTTTTTTTGCGTGTAGTTTGGCGAGAGACTGTGGATATTTGGTTACTAAAAATATTTTGTCATTAAGCAAAAAACACGAAAATCAGGAGAGTTTTGAATCTAGTAATGCATCCAATAGTACATCTTTCTGGGAAAACTGCAGAGATTTTATCCATTTCAACAATTTTGGTTTAGCATGAGAAGCGATTTTGTAAATATGGCAACTTCAACTTTCTTAAAAACTAAATATGTACAGAGGCTGTTCACACATTTTTTAGACGATGTATATTGTATTCACAAAACTAAATTACATAAAATTCTTGTGTTTTAAATGTTCTATTTGACATCCCTTATTCTGAACTATCTTTCGACACCGCAATTTCCAGGTTAATAATGCCTTTTGAAGTGGCAGAAGAGGTATTCTATCCCATTCCTCCCGAACAGTTTTACAGAGTCCTGTTAGGGTTTTGGGACAAAGTTTGGATAACGCAGTTTTTAAAAGTCCGAAAGCACAAAAATCCATAGGTGACACATCGGGAGATTTAGTAGGGATATCAGTGAAGGGCATGGCCTTTATACTAGTTTTTGTTCCATTTCTTTTAGGAAATTTACAGTGGATTTTGATGTGTGACTGCTAACTTTGTCCTGATGGAGTCTCACAGATTGATGGCACTGCGGGTAAAGCGATGGTATTTCATTCAGAAAAATTGGCGACAAAATATGTTCCTGATAGTATTTGGAGTTAATCTTGACATTTTTTTGCACTCCCTTTATTTTTAACTTGTCATTATAAGAAAAACCAGCAACAATCATGAATCCCTTAGAAAAACTTTCTTTCGATTCTTTGAACCATGTACTTAAATTTTTTCCTCCCCTTTTATGATAATAAATGGCTCTTTTTATGTTACAATCATTTAAATACACTCATGCTTCATCAATTGTGACAATTGTTTTCCATTTTTCTTTGGATAAGTGTTTCTCATATAGAATTCGCTTTCTTAAGATTTAAATCAACGTTTATCATTTTGTTTACAGTGGACACCGAGCATTTTAATGATTTTGCAACTGTCCTTTGACTAGGGGGATTTTCTTTTAACATTAAACAACGTACCTTTGCAATAGTCGAAGATGTCCGTTTTTTCCTTGGATACTTGTTTGGAATTTTTATCCCACTTGAGGCTCCAATTTGACGTTATTTTCCTTTCTTGTTGATGATATTACCTATCGACGCTTTAGCACATCGTTTTTGGATAACGATGTATGCATATTTCTCTTCGGAAAGAGCGCAAATGTAGCCTTCGAACCACTGCTTTGTTAAATTCGCCATTTTGAATAAAAACAAAACTTTCAAGCCACAGACGATAATTTTGACTTTTAAAAACATAGTACAATTGCAATTACTTCTTTTGCAGCAAACGAGTTTTTATTACCGCTTACCAAAATCGTCTAAAAAATGTGCGAACAGCCTCTGTAGATGGCTTAATTTTCTACTATTTATAATTTCAAAAAAAAAAATTTTAATACATCAGGACTCGATAAAAAGTTTTCCAAGGGACATACATTAAAAAAAAATTCTTAAACAGGAATATCATTTTTTCAAAATTATGGTTTAAACTACTATTTTAGAATTAAATTCTTTAAATTTCCAATTAATTATCTTAGAATATCTTAAATTTTACTTATTATGGAAAATGGAACAAAATTACCTGCATTTTTTTATAAACTTTTAACGTGTTTTCCTTCAAATATCTCATTATGAAAACTTTTATTTCTTAATTAAAACATATTAATTAATTAATTTAAAAAATATCTAATACCCAACCATGAGCGATAATTTTATATGTATATAAAAAGACAGAAAAGCAGAGTAATAGCATTCCCCCCTATTCTGAGATTTCCTCTTTTCCAATACTCCATTATTGTAAAAGATGGATGATTGAACCAGAAATCTCGTTAATCAATATGACAACAGCGAATAATATGCGGTCAGTCGAGAAGCGAAGCACTGACAATAGTAGAAAAATTACATCGCTGTTCTAAAAATAATATTGATGACTTCCGTTTCTAATTACGACTGGGAAAACACAGTCTTTCAATACCAATTTCTTAAAAAAATAAAGAAAAAAATCTCTTTCCCAAAAGATAAGTGCTAACTTCTTAAGCCCGAAAACCTTCCAAGACAAAACGTTTCACGTCAGAAAATGTAACATTGTCAAAACAGTACAAAATATTTAGGACTGAAATAAAATTTCTTAAGTGGGAAAACTTCTCAAACCGGAATTCTTTAAACTGGTTGTACTGTATTTTAAAATAGATACTTTGGCCGTTTTAATACAATTTCTATAAGTGAATTATTTTGGCTCATTTAACTATGTAAAATAGTTTTTCTTTAAAATGCACGAACTAAATATCTCATCTCGTTCTTTGATTCTAAGGATTAAGTAATAATATAAACAAGCACCACATAATAAAAGCATAATTAATTTGGATTTTACTGGATAATTTTGCATGAAATGAAGCTTAATATAATAATATAGATTTAAATCCTTATAATGGATATAAAGCATAATCGATAGCATTTTAACCTGATGGAATTTATCTGTGTAAAACTTGTAATACTTTTAGATAATTTTTAAATAAATACTTTGTTTACATAAACATATTATTATTTATATTACAATTTACGTTTTGTTTAGTTGTACATTAGGAAATGCTACGCTGTTATTAATTAAAAAAAGTTATGTAAAAAAATTTACATTCAAAGGAGAAGAAACATTTCAAACTAATTACAGACAATATCAAATATTTAGGCAGAATACAGTACATTGGTTATTAGAGAAAGAAAAAAAAAAAAGAGTTACCTAGAAAAAGGCTAAATAAAGTACTACTTTGACTAGTACATCTAATTAAAAGAAAGCTCATGGAAGAATTGGAAGAACCGTAAGATAAGTAGTTAGCATATAAAACAAATAGTTGTTCTTATTTTTAAAAGCCACAAAGAGAAAACTGCAAGAAGTTCATCTGATGATGAAAACGAAAATATATATTATTGCACAAATTACCTGCAGATGAGTTTTTCCTGATAAATTTAACGTGTCTGAAGAAATTGAATTACACGGATCGTGCTTATGAATGATTTTGTCATTTTATGATTCTCAGTGAAAAGTTAAACTACAAAATCATAATTATTATTACGTGGAAAGGGTAGCACCATTCATTAACCTTAAACACTTAATCTTAACCACCCTAAATATTCATTTTCCCTAAAAATATCGATGACAGTGTAATTCAAGGTTTCTTAAACTTTTTTCAGTCACGACCCCTTTTTTTATCACTGAGATTTTTTTCGCGACCCCCAGGACCACATAATATTTACAAAAATTTTGTGGGACCCCATAAGTATTGTGCAAATCCGACACACGCGCGAGAAAACTGTCAATTTTTTCACATGTACTGTAATATACTATTGCAGTTTTAGGTCATTAACTTTAATTTCTAATTTTAAGACATAGAACAATGTGAAAATTTTCAATAAGTAAGAGACGAAATGACAGCGTCACGTGCAAAGCAAGGAAAATGAATGTTTATATTATAAAAAGAATGCGTCGAAACATTCTCGTTTTTTCCTTTGTCTGTATTGTCTTATCTTTATCCATTTTCAGATACATTGTGTAAAAATATTTGGCAATTGTAAAAATACTATAATAAGTTAAAGAAATATCAAAACTGTTAAAATTTTTGGCGACCCCCTGCTGCAGGCCCCACGACACCCTTGGGGGTTGCGACCCATAGTTTGAAAAACCCTGGTGTAATTGATATGCAGTATGCTCTGGATACATATCTGAATAAAGCGGGCTTAGCCCGCGCAAAACCTCTGAACACTGGTAGCTCGGTCCAACTTTCGAATCCCGGCGAACGGGCTGGCTCCATGGGTGTTTTCGTGATTTTACGCATGTGTATCGTGTATGCTGTATCTTCTAGATGCATAAGTGAATAAAGCTGGCGCAGCCCGCGCAAATCCGCTGAACACTGGTATTTCGGTCTTACTTTCGAATACCGGCGAATTTTAATATGGGAATAAACGAACTCTTAAAAACGAACAATGATAGGCGGGCTTGCCCGCTAGTTGATAAGAAAGATTGTACAAAGTTACCCGATGAAATCATGTTAAGAAGAACTTTCACAACTTCTACTGCTGTATCCTTTCAGTACGACTCTTTAAAGAATAAAAAAAATATTTGTTAGTTATTAAATTCATCATTTTTTAGAGTTTTACTTCCTAGTGTTCCTACTGTAACTGCATGTTCCTGACTTTTTTATTTTAAAAAATAAAATATTTACAATTTAAACTTTTTACAATTTCTATTTTAGATTTGTTAATACAGAAGGGTTCTTAATTTGTGCGGAAATTTTCAAGCCTAGTTTTAAATAAAAGGAATATTTACAGGTCTAACCTTTATTCATAACAAAGAAACAATAATACGTTACGAAATCTGTAGTAAAGCATAATTTTTTCTAATTCGACTACGGAGAAGTCTCCCCATCATTGAAAGAATTATGCATTCCTTGATTCGAGTGAATTGTAAATCGGTTTCCTTGTAAGGCACATTTCAGGATACACTGTCTAGATGTAAAAAGTGATCAGAATACATTTTGTGGCATATTTATATTCACACTGCAATCTTCCCGTAAATACAATAACATCACACATTCAGAAACTAAGAAATTAATATGGAGTAAATTTCAAGAAATTTAGTTTTTTTCAAGAATTATTGAAGAATTTGAATATACTATTTCATTTTAAGAGGAGTAAAATAAATAATAAATTGATCAGTATGTTAAAGTGGGTTAACAGATTATGGCAAAATGGAAGGCTATCTACCTTAGGAAAGATGCCTTTATGGAATACTTTCTAAGAAAAATTGCCTCGAATGAGAGAAAATCATGAAAACTCCAAGGTGGGAACTCAGTTATTACTGTTCGCAGATCTTATCAACTGTGTGCTGATAGCACGAGCAGTAAATTTAAAGGGAGAAAAGTTTATATTAGTTACCTACGAATTTAGCATATTCAAACCAATGTTCGCTGATTTATCAAATTTTTCTATTCATATAAATGCACACATATATGTATACGATAAAATTTTGGATATAACATAGATGATGATGACGATAAAGAGCTGGGAGAAGATTTTTTTCCCCAATGAAGAGGTAGTCGCGATTTTTTAACTTTCTTTTCATTTGCAGCCCATAATAGCATAATCACATAATAATCGAGCTGAATTAAAGCAAGAAGTGTAACAGAAGCTTGTTTCAATTTTTACAACTAGCACATTATATGTTTACAAAGCGAAGGCAAGCATTAACCACTAAAGGCCAACATCCCTTTTTTGGAAGCATATTTACATGGCTTTACACGTACGATAATTTTAAATAAGCTATTAGTCTTTTATGCAGCAATTATTTATTGTGTATTCTAACTATGATATAAAATAGACAGGAATTTTGACGCTAGAGGGCCTCAAATGATCACCGTTTCAGTGTGACTCACGAGATCGCCTTCAATAACAATCTGGCAGCGAATATTGGTAGGTGAGAGATCTTTAAAAGTCATCAGTAGATATAAAGAAAAGTCAGACTATTCAGCAGATACAAAGAAAAAGTCAGGAATCGGTCAAAATAATTACGAATTCAGCGTAAATTCATCCAACACCCTTTTAACGTCTGTAAGTGCTTGGAACAACCAATATTTTCCAAATAAAATATTATGTTTGAATTTTGGTCCTAAGGTTAGAAGAAAAAAAGATTATGCTTCTGTGATAAATTAAGAAACGGTAAAGTTGCTTTATTTCTCGATAGAAAGGCATAATATCGCTGTATTTGGCTGATAAAAGTTTCGGTTTGATACTATTGCGTAAATCACCTGCATTATATAGGAACCATACAACTGCCATTCATTCTGGAATAATGCCCTACAGAAAGATTTATAAGAAGCATTTTACTGTTTTTAAGACTAGAATGGGGGACATAACCAAATTAAAAGCGAGATTTCCGGGGCTGTTAAGAATTAAAATTTGAAACTATAATTCCAAAAATTAAGACGTAAGTAGAATTTTAAAATTACAGTGCAGTAAAATTTTCGTCTGAATGAGAGTTTCAACAGAAAGCAAAGCCCACGAAATTAAAAACTAACAACCGAACAGAGCGTAATACCAACACCCTCTCTGTTTAAGAAGGTGTTGGCAGTACAGAACAAAAGGCAAATCTGAAACGCTTAGTACCTTACAATGACGAAAGAAAGAGTTATCTCTCTGCCTGTGTGTGCATCGCATAGCGGACAGATGGTTAGGGACAGAGTTACGAAATTCGGTCCGTGGATTGATCAGGATTGTTGGGTGGTTCCATGCGCACCACAATGCGATTTTAAGTTCGATGCAGACTTTTATTATTATTGCGATTACTTAACATCGGAATGATTTTTTAAATATTTTTCGCCCATATCCACGCTCATCGATTGAACTAAATATCGTAGAATTGCCAACGAATATATCGGAAAATAATTCCCCCAACAAAATTTATTCTGAATATCTTAACATAATCATCGTATCTCTATTATTTTTAAATTCTAACTTCTTTAAATCTGTAGCTTATAACGTCTTCAGCTTTTCTGAACTGAAGGAATTTGCTTACACTTTTTAAAACTCATGTTAGAATTTATATCTTAGTCATACATAATCGCTGCAGACAGGCGTTTCGTCCGTTTACCGATCAAATAACGTCTCTCTGAAACGGCATAATAATACCACTTCACTAATACGTTGAGCAGATAGCCCTCCTCTTTATTTAGATGCAATGGTTTTCTTTCAATTAATAATTTTTTAACCGCAGCTATGGTGTCTGCCAATATTTTTAGCGCATTCAGAAAAATTTTCTCTTTTCCCGATGAAAAGAACGACATAACGTCAGTGTAAAAACGTAAAACATCACACACTGAATTTAAAATTATATAATCAGAGGCCAAGTGTGTAACTGGTTTGGTACAAGGAAAGCAAGTCATCCAACAATTTATCAGAGTAAGAGAAAATGTGATAAGAAAAACTACTCAAACAACAGACGAGTTTGACAACACAATTTATCTTCCAAAGAAAAAAAGCTGTAAAACATTCCGTTTTAAATATTCTTCCACAGTTTAAACACAGCCTCATTTCAAAAATAAGAATTAAAGCTTAGCTGCCAACCTTGAAATATGAAAACCAAAAGTTTCCGGAAGCTTCTCGAGCATTTCAAAAGAAATCCATATCGACTCACATTTACCTCACACGCACATTTAATTTCACTTTGCAATAACGAGAAAAACTTGAGTAGGAAAGGAAAGCTTTTATGTATCAAAATTTTTTTTAATATGATAAAATAAAAGTAACAATGTTTGGCTTGGTTTGGTTCAGTTTATTACGGCAAAGCAAGCACACTAGAGCTACCTGCCTAAAGGGAAGGATGCTTTCGGTGGGGCACATTCTGAGGGAAACTGGTTTGTACACGTTGCACATGAGGAAAAACCACGAAAACGCTCATGCAGCCAGCCCATTCGCCTGGATTCGAACTGCGGTCAGAACTACCAGTGTTCAGCGATTTTACCGCTCGGTCGCTGGTGGGCAATAATTAATATACATACTACTGCGTGGATAAATTGAATAACTTACCATATATTGGTGAAAAACAAAGCTAAACACAAATATTAACAGATTAAATATTGCTTGAATAAATGTCAGTTGTAGATTAAGACAATTCGGATCAAAGAAAATTTGATACGAGAAATTATGCTAAAACCCCCTAGGAGTGGGGAACGGGATTTGCACAATTAAAGTTTCATTGATTCAATAAATTTCATTAAGTCCTGGGAAACATTTTACTTAGTAAAAGCTAAAAATTAAAAACCAGGTAATTCAGTGATCTACCAGGAGACCGAGAGATGTCATGAAAACTGGGAAGAGACGGCAGCTGTGGTTAAAGGCTTTTAAATAAAGAGCTCCAGGGACAATAAGTGTTTGTATTTTTAAATTATCTAGGTCATCTCAATATTAGGAATTTTCAATTTACCCAGTACGAAAGCAAGCAGTTGGATTTGAAATGTCATAAAAAATCAAATGCATTCTTTAAAAAACAGAACTAGATAGGCAGGACATAATGTAAAAAAAAAAGCATCTATCAATTTTCCTTTTTTGGGGGGAGGGGAGCGGGAGGAAGAGCAGTATTTTTCTATTTAGATATTTTCAGCATTTTCTCCTTATCTTTGTTGTAAAAATGCAGAACCTAGTTTTGCATGCTGTTTTATTCAGCTTAAATTAATCAACAGCCATCAGTAGGAATTTAAAGAAATAATAATAATGATAAAATAACTAGCAAATTTATCATGCTAGCAAGTGCTAAGTATCTGTTTTGTGAGTTTATGCAGCCCACGACACGATACGTGACACGCCAAAATAGCCCCGACAAAATGACCTGCGACACAATAGCCCTTAACAGATGAGCCTAAATATATAAATACCCTACTTCTAGTTTCAATTCTAAAAACTTTTTAGGCGAATACTGAGTTTTTATATCAATCGACAAAATTCGCATAAAGCTTTAGCATCTAAAAATAAAAATATTTTCTATATAACAATTATAATTCAGAACATAAGCCCAGAGCATACCAAACTTTTGAATGCCGCGGTAACCTGCATGTGAAAGTTATAACTACGACAACCTACTTGACAAACAGTTGTGAAACTTATTTTAGTAAATACGCCTATTTAGTAAGACAGTATATTAAAATATGTGTACAATATAAAATTTGAGCGTCTATATTTTTTCTAACGCATTTGCGAGCAAGATGTCATTATCGACATAAGCCGTGGCAGGCTTTTATATCGCCTGCATATATTTAGATAATAAAATTCAAAAATTGTTCGCAGCATCCAGTTCACAAGGCTTTTATTTAGGCCATTTTGTAATGGGATATTTTGTTGGGATGCCGACATGATATACAGTACTTTAAAAGCAGATTAGGCATTACCAGCCAAGTACCCTAAACTGGGACAGCCAGCTATTCAGGATTTTAGAAAAAAACAGAGATTATTATCCAAGAAAACTAAATGAAATGACAGAAGTTTTTAAACGTGAAGAAAACTTTTATCAAAAAGATTAATTAATGGACAACAAACTTTTCTGAAGACAAATAAATCTTCCTTCATCATTAAAAATAATTACAGACTTGGGTTTATTATGAAATACGGAATTTCAGATCTTTTATACACGGTGGTCATGAAAAAACTTCCCTGTTTTATGAACCTTCAGCGGTCTATCCTATTGGTTGAGCGGAGAAATGAAATTTCAGATATTGCTGTTTAAAAGTATGCACTCGAGATTGTGATGATTTAAAACAATTGAGCACTCACGGTTACGGCGACAATGAAAAAATTTCGAAATTTTCGAATAGTAACACCCATTTCTTTCCTGCGCAATTGATCAGCTCATTAAAAAACCCTAAAAAGCGTTGGAACGATACACATATGATAAAAACTAGCGGCGCAAAACATTTGCAACGAGCATTGTAAAGGACCAATGACAACACATAACAGGACAGGAGAGTGAAAAAAAAAAAAAAACTTGGAATTGCAAGTTTTCAACGTGCCCACCTTTGCAGATGATAACGCACTGCATGCGGGAGATGGTTGACAACAATGAAGAACGTAAAACAGCAAGAGGAATCTGTATAACCTCACGTTTTATCGCAGCATCTTTCAAGTCTGGCATACCTCGTGGATTTCGTGTGTACATCCTAGATTTCAGATGACCCCAGAAGCCAATAATCCATCGGAGTGAGGTCGGAGGATCACAATCAAACTGCAAAGTTATGGGAGATGAATAATATCTCCAAAGTGCGGTTGCAGAACTTGCTGAACACATGTGGCGCCGTGTGAAGGAGCACCATCTTGCATCCATACAATGTCATTAGCGACATTGCGTTGCTGCAATTCTCGAATTACGTAATTCTGAAACTGTTGTGTACAGAGCACTCGTGATGCAGCAAGTTGTCTTACCTGTGGAAGTAGCCTCTTCAAAGAAGTATGGACCAAGAACGAATGTGCTTGCGATACCGCACCGCGCAGTCACTTTAGCTGCGTGTAAAGGCACTAGTGTCACATCGTTATGATTTTCGTCAGGCCAGTGAATGAAGTTCTGGGAGTTTACGTTTGCAGTAAAAATGAGCCTCATCCGCCCATAATATCCACAGCGACCACCTGCTATCTTCGTCATATCTTATGGAAAAATTCGCAAAGTCTATATGCTCTTGCTCGTCTCCGGGTTGTGACAAATGGACGCGCCGGAATCGATAAGAAAACATCCGAACAAAGCGCAGAAGCTTGAAAACTGATGTTTTCGGCACATTCAGACTGCGGGCAACAGACCTGAAGTGTTGCAGTATGCAACAGCTCTGCAGTAATCGTATTATGCACTTCCGCAGCAACTTCAAAAGAAACACATGATCGTCCGAATCGTGGTCTATCACATGTGCATACAATTTCTTCAATTTTTTTTTTTTACCAAATTACGTACAGTTTTTACTGCTTCGTCTTAGCTTATGACTTCGCCGATAAACTCGCACTGCTTCGGCAGAAATTTCCCAGTTCAGATAAAACAGCTTTATCAATTTACCTCGTTTCCCTGTGAGTGCCATCTTGTTACCACATTTGGACACCTGATTGAAGAAAGAAGCTTCCCATACTGCTTATTAAAGGTTTTTCACTAACAATGCTTTGCACATGGTGTTCTGTAATTGGTGCTTCTACTGTCTGCCCCTGTGAACTACGCAAACTGTGTCTATGCACATTCTCTCTGTGTTGTTAGCCTTTACAATTTTCTTCTTTGCAAATGTTTTATGCCGGCAGTTTCCATCATATTGTGTATCGTTCCAAAGCCATTCATGTTTTTTTCCGTAGGAGAAAATTGGGTGCTGCCACTCGCAAATTCCGAAACTTTTCACTGTTACCACAACCGTAAGGGCTCTTTTGTTTCAAATCATTACAATATCGAGAGTATACCTTGAGATAACAATATCTGAAATTTCATTTCGACTGGCTGAATCGATACGCCGCTTGGAGTTCATATATCGGGAAAGTTTCTATACCACCCTGTACTTAGAATAAACAAGTTGAACAACAAAACACTTTATTGCGAAAAACCAGCCTATATTTTATTATTAAGGCGATGCACACAATCTTAGTCTACCTTCAGTATCATGAGATATTTATTAAAAAAAACTCTTAACTTACCTTCAATATCCGAGATAGACTTATTTGACTGCATCCTGAATGTCAGTACATGTCTTTAAATCTGTAAAGAAAAAAAAAATTATTTAACTGACACAATAATATGTACGGTTATGCACTTTTAGGTCGCTTAAAAAACTATAAAAATAGTTTTACTTTTTTAAACAGTAAGGTGTTCTCCCTCCTTAAAGCGTATTTTCGTGGAGCAACTGGAAAGCACGTCCAGCTAGCAGACTGAAGGCCCGGAATTCGAATTCCTACAAGGACGTAACTCATTTTCCATGTTTCTAAATTTAAAAAAAATCATCATGATTCTACACCAGGCGACCGAACCGAAAGGTAATGGACGGTAATTCGTCCCCATTAGGGTTGATTATTGGGTCCCGGCCTTCCCAGTCGCCCTTTAAGTGAAGGTGAATATAAGATTTTTTCCCACTTCCTTACCGCATGCCTTGTGGAAAGCATGTTCAGCTGACAATCGAAACGTCCGAAGTTCAAATCTCGGTGATGGCATAGCTTATTTTTCACGTTCCGGCTTCAAAATATCTAACGACTTTACAACATACGAACACAGATTATTTATGGTGGAATATAATAATTCAGGTGACCCGCAATAAAGTACCATCAATATTTTCCCCGGTTTTCTAATACAATAAGTCGATAAAATTTTGCGTAAGTATTGTGTGTATTTGTTTCAGATTATTATTAATTTGAATAAATATTTTTATTGTTTTGTTATACTTTAATTTTATTTCGCATATCACTATTCACAGGTTAGTTTGCTCTAGTATAAATGAAGATTCCGGCTTCTGAAATTTACGGAACTTGCTGACAAAATCCATGATGAGCTGTGAATTTAGAGAAAGATTAGAGCTAAGCGTCTTTGTGTTACAAATGAGGAATAAAAACGTAAATGCGATCAGCCCATTCTACCAGTTATTCAGTTACTGAAGCTGCATAGTGAAACTAAGAATATTCTATCGCTTTAAAACAATCCTTCGAAGGACATTTTTTGACAGCACTGGCGCTTTCATGGTTTTCTAAAACGTAGAAAGTATGTATAAAATCATTCAAAAATTCATTCTTAAATGTACACATTTCACTTGTTTTTGCATGCAATATCCCTTTGCCTACCTTTGATACACAAAGATGTAAATATATACCTGTACATTTGTAAGGGGAGGAAGATAGTTTTCTGCCTCCTTTTTCTAGTCGCGCAATCGGCAAAATTAAAAGTGCGTTTCTCATATCGCAGAGTTGAAGTTTTTACTTTATTTATACACGTTTTTGCTCACACTGAAATCAGCTCAATATTCCTTCTGTTTCGTCTACTTCACCAGAATATGTAAATAAGAAGAGTTTTTAATACAGTAAGAATCAGTAAGAATCTAAGAAAGGAGGCTAGACGTCGCTCGTAACCTAAAAGAAACTCTTCTGCTTGCACCCCATAAAAGAGTGAAATCCCCGATTTGGTGCGTTTTCCTTTTTGCTGTTGCATACTTCGCGAAATTTATCGAGAGAGGATAAATTCTGAACTGTAGATAATCAGAATTACATGATTTTTTTCATAATTAGATTTTACATGTTATCTGTTATTCCCCACAAGAAGCGGAAATGAATTTGTGTTAAGGTTTTTTCGTATTTCAATTTGAAAACTATAATAAATTTTAATTGTTTTATTTTGTGATACTACAGTATTCATTGAGTGTTTGTTCTCAGATTGTAAATGAAGGCGCGATGAAAATTAATCTTTCTGACTTAAAAGCTTAAATAAATTTTAGGTAAGCAAAACTGAGTTTAACCTAATAAGTTACGACACGCAGTGTATTGGGAAAAGGTGGTTACATGCTTTATTTCTTTAAATACTGACGTAAACAGAATTTTGAAGGACTGACATTAATGAGCTTCATTTATTGAATGTCTTAGTTTTAAAAATAATGTGAAATTACCAATATTTCCGAAATTAGACCGGTATTAACTAACTTTTACACACGAGGAAAGATAATGATTGGTTGAATTTGAAAGCACAATTTTTTTTTTTTTTTTGGATGGGTGAGGGGGTTACTCCCATAAAATATAATCAGCATTTTTACTTTCAACTGATTTTTATATTTTCTGTTAAAATGTACTGACGTCAAAATCAAAGAATAATATCAAAAAGATATGTTCAATGCTTAAAGTTTTCCACCAATATAACGGGGTTATTATTAGTGTTAGTTAACTGCAAATGAATGCAAAACTGCACTTCTGTGCATAGGTTAACGCATGTAACTTGTAAATTAGGTGACAGAACACGTGTTGTGTAACGGACCCATGTTGGAATTATGGTCTGTAGAATTGTTTACAGTTACTGTAGTTTCTAAAATGAACAGTATTCATTAGTTGATTCAGATGCATCTTTACGCGGACAAAAAAGGCGGTAAATTGATAAGACTACAAGGAGGGGAGCAAATACAAATGGAGGTCACGTAAGATTTGAATATCACTCAAATATATATCAAGAGCTTGGAGCCTATTTTTAAGCTAGTAAACAGCCTAGTCAAGGCCAGCTAACTGCGCGATTGCATCTAAAGATGATTTTCGGCTCTAAGAAACCGTGATGCAAAAAGCCGTGCGTTGGTTTAGAACTTTAGGCTCTCATGGGAAATTCGAATCAGCCATTCCACTTTTACATGAAGGATTCATGAAAATGGACATTATGGCGAGAAAACCATTTTTGATTTGTGTCCCACTCACTTCATCATCCAAGGATGTCCTTTTAAGGCAATGTCGTCTTCAAGTTCAATACAGCTGAGAGGAATGGGACCATGCACTGACAAGTTCAGATATAGCTAGAAATGACATTCTGGACGTGCTTTGATCTGGACAGAGTGAAGAACAAGACACCTGCCCTTCCTTGTTCATGAAAGACAAGTTTCCACAGAAGCGGTTTAACAATCTGGGATGTAATCATTAAAAATGGTCGAACAGTTGCATGTCTTTGATGACGATTCTGTAACCAATCACATATGTGTGACCAAAATCTCGGAACTCCACGTCGTAAAGCTGTTTACGGGTACTGTTGGCTCAGAATTTTTTTTTTAGTGAATAAAAGTGCTCGTTGGCATCGAGCATTTCTGGTAAAGAATACTTAAAAACAAAAGATATCTCTCAAAGAGATGAGCCAGCTTACTAATCTGTACTTGAAGCTGAGTGCGCATGTGTGAGATTCCTTCGGCCGTTCAACAGCAGGGTGCAAGATAGCTCTCCTAAACTATATGAACTGAAAAGTGCACTTTCAGAAAAATGGCGTGCAATTTGACACGATTTGATCAATAATCTAGTGAACTGATCAATAATCTGGTGACTTGATCAATAATCCTTCAGAATGAAATCAAGACAAAGTTTGTCTTCCTGACAGAAGTTACCATATTAAAGAAAGATTTATTGCAAAACTGATGTGATAATTTTTCTTTGCAATTTCCATACATTTCATTTCAAATGCAATATTCTGATATTAAGCAGCTGGCAAACATCGGATTTAGATTAAATAACGCTTTTGTACAAATTGTTATGAAACATTTTTCAAAATGAATGTTTAAAGCTAAAAAGAAACAAGCAAAAACTTATGTTAATACGGTATGTGACTATCCCAGACCTTAAAGCAAACTTTGCGGCGATTATCCATGCTTTCAATGAGGTGATCAACCACCGCAGATGCAAACAATGCCCATTCCTCAATTAGGGTAGTTTCCAACTGTCTGAAAGAAGTTTATCTGCAGAGTAAGCACGCTCGAGGGCATAACTAAGATTGTCAATGGGATTAAAGCTAGGAAAATATAGCGGCCACTCATACGAGAAATGTTCTCCAGATACACGTTAACCATGGTGGCTCGACGCGGATGGGCAGTATAGTAATCCAAACGGAAGAAATCAGGACTAACTGCTGCAGCAAAGAGTTTCACAATGCCATGTAGGACTTCATCCCGATATCTTACAGCCGTCACAGAACCCTCTTTAAAGATGTGCAGCTGAGTGCGACGACGCTCTATGCCCGATTCCGTGTGTCTTGTTACACCTCTGAATGCGTCATGTTCGACGATGTTCTAGACCGATTTCCCGTGTCTTGCTGTCCCCAAACCCTTACACGTTTATCATAACTCCAGGACAAATCTACCATGCTCCGTGAGCAGGATCTTGCACCAACCTGAAACAGTCCAATTGAGATGTTAAAAATTCCACTTTAATATTGACATTCTGGATTGGGCGATCAGTGAAATAAAAACACTAGGTTCTCGGGCGCAGTCCCTTAATATAAAGCCTTCGGAACACATCACTGTCTTCCCAAGTGTCTTACTAAGCGCAGTCATGGATGTAACAGTTGTAAAGGTCGCTTTATATTCGTCTTCTTTCAGCCATAGAAACAAAAATATCACCGAAAATTGTACTAGCAAGGTATAAATATTTCGTATCAGTATTTAAATGAACCTTTTGAAATCTTTAATGTTGGCGTCTTCAAAGATGATTCGGACAGTCAATCGTGATAATACACACGATATTTGCATATTGCCATCTACATCAGCAGCGATGTCCAGTCGCTCAGACTCAACTACGTTTTCGAAAACTTCTAATCCGCATTGTGTGCTTAGCTTTTGAAACCCAGTGTACCCTATTAAACAATTAAATGATCAAATTTTTGATTGCTCATCTATTTCACTATGGAACTACAATGGTGTCCAAAATAAAAAATAAAAACACATACTTCGGAACAATTCAAAATACATATTATTAATATTTTAAAATTTGATGCTATATGTAATTTGGAGAACGTTAAATGTAATGTATGCATCCAGTAGTTGTTAAAAGTTTAAAGGGGCATAATTTTTAAGAAAATATGAAAGTGACCAGTTTCCAAATATGAGAAATTCGTCTATAGGTATTTCTTGGGGGAGGGGAATCATAAGAGTGACAGCTAAAATACGTTTTCGCAATCATTCAAATGATGAACTGAAATCAGAACCATCGGTAGCAGGTTGAGTTCGTTCGAAAGTTACAAGTGTCACGAATGATGAATACATGTTACAGTACCTATTTCAAACTATGGATGCCAAAACCAGTACGACAGGCCAAGGTCGTCCAAGAATTACAGCAACTGCAAAGGAGCAAAACGTGACATTAAATGACGACGGCACAGAGAGATGTAGGCCAAACAGCACTCTCGGCATCTCGTAGTGTCTGGAACAACAATTTTCCAACAAACTCCATGCCGATGCTTAGTAAAACACGTCCTTTACTCTCAACTATCAACGTTCCCTCTCAACAGATCACAGAAGAGAGCTTGTCTTTTGTGGGTTAAGGCATATCATTCTTCGAGACAACACAACTGGGGTCATGTCCTCTTTAGTGATTAATCAAGAGTCTGGATGATTCTCGATGAGTCCATATGGAGAAAACCTGGAATCCACCATCATTCCTCCAACATGACGAAAATCAGTCACTTCGGCGGAAACGGAGGCATCATACTGAACAGACGAATACCACTTCATGTCTTCGACGAGAGCCCTATGACCGCACGGCGTCATAGAGATGAAATTCTTGAATCTAACGTGATGCTTTCCTATGGAACTACTGGAGGGATTTTCATTTTAATGAATGATAATATGAGATCACACAGAGTTCAACCCAGTCGACCCTTTTTTGAAGGAAAGAGATATTCGCCCTATGGCTCGGCCAGCTAAGTCGCCGAAACTTAATCCTACATATCAGGTATGGGATGCTCTAGGAAACACTGCATGACGCCAACACCCTCCGAAGACCTCTCAAGCCTCTCTTAAAATCTTGGCCTCTAGAAGAATGGGATATGTTGTCCCAAGCTATGACCAACAGTTTATTCACAGTATGTACACCCGTTGTGAGGCATGCCAAGTTGCGCAAGGCCACATTCATTATTAATAGGACTATTCTGCGAATAAAAGGTCATGTTTTAGCCATTTTGGGTTCCATTTGCATATCGTGAAACATTTGTCTCCTCTTTATTTTGTTACCCTATTATCGGCTGTTTCAAAGTATCGGGCATGTAAAGAAATAAATTATAACAAACAAATTATTTTCAGAGATATCACGTTTTGGGTTTGTAATCTTAACTTTGGATACCAGTGTGTGTTATTTTGTTTCTCCAAATGATTTTAAAATTACCTTGTAATTTTTTTAATACAGAAGTGAAACAATCATTATTTATTTTCATTAACAGGCAGTTTTGATTTACACCCAGTGGTCTCAAACTGGTAGCATGCGCACCGTGATCACATTTTAATTATGTAATTGTTGATTTGATTTCAAGATTTCAGTTATTTGAAGTCCGAATTTACATTATTTTTATTACCATTAAAAACGAACATGAACGGGGTATCAGAAAATCTATAAAAGGAGCTAATTATTATACAGTGTGATATCAATCACTAAGAGATTTGCAGATACAGATTATATTACCTTTTGCACGCACATGTCAAAAAATAAGTAAGTTCAGTTATGGATTTTTGCACTAAGAAGAATAGCTTATTTGGGAATACATTTACAGGTGAACTGCTTTTTTCGCAGTTGAAAGTTAAAATAACCCGAACTCACGATGAGCATACAATCCGCGATGAAGATAAATCTTAGCAATTTCTCTCCAAGTCTTCAAACTTCAGAATCGAAACGGCATCAAATTTATGCGCCACATGAAAATTTAATAAATAACACGTCACATGAAAATTTAATAAATAACACAAACAGACTAAGTTGTCATTATTTATTCTCAAGTTTCATTCCACTTGGAAAATTTCTCAGAAAACTTAAGAGTTTTCGTTATTTGTTTGTTTTTAATTAAAGTTACACAATTTAATGATTAATTAAATATGTTACAATTATTTGAAATAAATATCAGTCTAAAATATAATACTTAGTTGTTAAGGTACTGGAATTATTAATAAAAATGTGGTTCACCAGCAACAGATCGGTAAATTCGCTGAACACTGGTAGTTCGGACCGAGATTCGAATCCAGCAAACGGGCTGGTTGCATGGTCGTTTTCGTGGTTTTCCCATGTGTAATGTGTATACGAGGCCGTTTCCCTTAGAAAATCCTTTATGAAGGCCTCCAACAGTTTTTATAGAGAAATTGTAATTTTTAGTCTAAAGGGGCTTTGTCCCTGAAGAGCTATTGTTTTCGTTTTGCGATTTTGCGTTGAATCACTATAAATGTCCGTTTCACTTTTCAAACTGTTGCCACCAAATTTTACAGTCCTGCATTATATTTGAAGAAATTAAAAATGAAAATTCTGCATAAATGTATGTATATTTATCGCATTGTTATAAAACAACGGTACATAGAGCCATCGAATTTTGAATGACGTAATTCTACTGCGAATATGGGCATGTGAAAGCCCAAATTTGAAATTAGTTTTATTATCGATTTCATATTTTGTAAAACTTTAACGAATTTTTGATTAACAAACTCAAGGATTTCAAAACGAGCAACGAGAACACTCTACGGGGGGCAGGGGACTTTTTTTCTCCAGCGCGCGGAACTGTCGAACTGTGTATCGGAAATTCTAAAGATATGCCCATTTAAAAATTATTTTGCGACACTGCTATTGAACTAAATTTTATGGTTTAAGTGCAAAGAACATGATATTTAATAAATAAAGGTAACACACAAAACGTTAAAAAAACGCCCTTTTGGACGTAATTTAAAATCTGAAACCTTTCAATTCTTTTTTATATATATATATATATATATATTAAACCTTTTATATCTTCTAAAAAATTCACACACTTAATACCAACATTTTTTTTTCCCTTAAACTCAATTTTAAAATATATAACTTTGGAACTTGACAGCAATGGTAGAAACTTAGGTAATATATCTATAGGAACACAGTATTTTGTCACAAAATCGCTGTAGGAAATAAGGATGAAATACGTTTAGTGGATAGTCGGTGCGTAACGCCGAGTTTCTAGAATTTTCCGATCTTTTTTTTTTTTTTTTTTTTTAAGCGAAAACAAATCAATGTTAAGAAGAACAGAATAAAACATTATAGAAAGATTTAGAGGACAGCCAGTCCTTAGTTAGTATTAGTCAGTGTTTTATTTTTTCATGTATTATAAAGTCCTTACTTAATAACTAAAATTAACATTTTAAATTAGCAAAGTGTGTTTTCTTTTGATAATATCTGCTCATTTACGATAAACAAATTACGATTCAATGTTTTTAAAAGAATTCACGAAAATCGCCAGCTTGCTCCCGATAAGTAAATTTATCTTTCAATCTATAAAAATTCGCCAAATTGCCTCAAGGTGATTTCGGTAATACGTAAATACCGTTTAAGTTATCATTTTAAGTTTGTAACAAACCACCAGAAGTTGCTAGTAAAGATTTATTTGATTTTAAATTTGAATATTGCATTACCCGGTAACTACCGCATAGAGCAGAAAAATACCTTCTAAAATAAGTTTATCCTGAATCTTTAACACAATTATCGATGTTTGGTAATTTTTCAAAAATCACTTGATTTTCTTCCATTATTGCACACTTTTTATTTAAACATTTCACTGCATAAAAATGCGTCTTTGACAAAAACCTTTCCTCATTTACACCAGAATAACAAAAAAAATATTAATTCATTTTCAGCATTGCCACCCCTACTATATCGTGAAAAGAACTTCACTGCAAGAGAGAACTTCAACTGAAAGCACTTCATTTTCCCGCTATCACATTATCTCCGTGGAAATTAGTTTCTATGGATACCAAAAAAATCCTAGGACTTCCATATAAAAACTGTATTCTGGCAATACCGTTTTTACAACTTTTTTTGGCAGAGGTTTTAAAAGTTTACAATCCCAAGCATACTGTGAGAAAAGACAATCAGGCCATTTCGGCTGCAATTTAAAATAGTCATTCAAAGATTTTATTTTTTAATCGTATGTGACCAAGAATGTAATGTTAGGTTAAACAAAATTTAACTTTTTAGTACATATTACTGAAGTTGTTAAAAAACAATTTTATGCGTATTTAATTATTTACATAACAGAACACAAAAAAAAGGAAGGAATAAACTTTCAAAGAAATCGAGAACGAAAACGATGAGCTTGAATACTATTACAATGCAAATGTGAAATTCACTTTTATTATACCTATCTGAATTTTATTTTTAAAAAACTAATTTATTGAGAAAAATATAGTTTAACACAAAAAATTAAATTTTGCAACAGCACTAAACTTATTTTCAACTAGTTATATACTCGTTCTTTGCAGAAAGAACTACAAAACTACTTACATTTGAAATACAAAGTATTAACAAAGTTTACTGAAATACCATGGGAACACTAAAACACATTAAAAAAAAGAAAAGAAAAGAAAATTCTCACAGTATTCTTGGCCACATGTCACTAAAAATAAAATTACGGACCTTCTGAGAATGATGGATTTAAAACTGTTACACAGAAATTTATGAGAAATTAATGTAATCATTCTTATGTGTGCCATTTCTAGGGTGTAATTTCTATTGCCTTCTGAAATTCTCTTAAGGTCTCGATAAAATTCTTATACTTGTTCCCTGCTGTTTTACACATAACAAATCACTGATACTGTAACTGCTAAAAAAATTATGGTCTGCTGTGTAATATATAGTATATGTATTTGTGTATATACTTTTCTTAGTCTACAGACTAGGAGGAGAAAAAATTACACCATTGAACATTGGAAGATTATTCCTTATTTTTAGCATAGCAGTGAAATAGATAATGCAACTTTTCTGTAAAAATCTCTTGATATATTCAGTAGCACAAGGGACTCATTTAAATTCATGTCTGATTTAGAAGCCAGATTTCATTCTTACCTAAAACTGTAAGACTGCTTAAAATGAAGGATTCAATTATTTGATTCAAAAATCCATCACTGTTAGCAACCACACAATACCAATAAAAAAAGTACAGTTTCTGAAACACTGCCAAAAGTCAAATATCAAACTATACCTAGTGAATCAGCACATCTGGAACAACCATATATGCTAATACACTACAAGAATATTAATACACTTCAAAGCATGGGTATTTTAAAATTCTGAATAAATGGATGAATTATGACTCTGAATTTTGAATTTTTCCTTTCTATGAATCTTTTAACTATAAAAGAAGATGAAAGTAAAGAAGCATTATTCATGGAAGTATTGTTTGTTTAGTTGAATTTCACAAAGCACACTAGGACTGTCTGCCTAAGGAAAGAGATATTTTCATGGAAGACTTTCTAACTGAAACTGTTTTGTATTTGTGTTATGCATGGGAGAAACTACGAAAACTCCCACATGACCATTTTCCAGTATTCAAAACCAGATCAAATTTCAGGATTCAGAGATAATTTCCATCAGATCAATAGAAGTAATTAAATAAACATTATTCATACAAGAAGTAATAATAGAGAAACATTATTCAAAGAAGAATTCATAGACATTTTTGGTTTTATTTGCAGCATTAAACTTAACTGCTTTCAGGCTGCAATGTAGCCAAAGTTTCTTACAATTTACTTCTATGGATATTGGAGGACCTTAAGTTACAATCCATTTGAATTATCACATGATTTTAAAATGAGTCCTAGAGTTATATATATTATAACTCATGATGTACCATTTAAATTATCACATATAACTAGTATAAGCTGATAATAGCCAAGTAAATAATAATTAACTGAAATGGATATTTTTGATGCTTGTTTAATTCTCAGTAGGATGAGCTACCTTCATGGAAACTTTAAACCACTGCTTTTCGCCAGATAGTTTTCTATGATTTAAGTAAATAATTCACCTAACAGTTTCATGTATAGTACAAAAATAAGATAGTTTCTTTGAGGTTTGGTTTGGTTTACTTAATTACGGCTATCTGCCTAAGGGGAGGGATGCCTTCGTGGAGGACTTTCTAAGGGAAACTGGCTCGTATACATGTTGCACATGGGGAAAACCATGAAAACGCCCATGCAGCCAGCCCATTCGCGGGATTCGAACCACGGACCGAACTACCAGTGTTCAACGACTTTACCGCTCAGCCGCTGGTGGGCAGTTTCTCTGAAGAAACCAATAATAAAGGTAATGTTTTTAAACTGTTGACCTTAATGCTTTATCATAACTGAGTATTTATACCTAAGTGATATTTTTAATTTTGAAATGTATTCATTTTTCTTATAATTTAGTTGATTACGGCTAAGCACACAAGAGCTATCTGCCTAAGGGAAGGGATGACTTTGTGGAGGACCTTTCTAAGCGAAACTGGATCTTAAAGATGTCACACATGGGGAAAGCCATGAAAATGCCCATGCAGCCAGCCCATTCACCAGGATCTAAATCCCAGACTGAACTACCAGTGTTCAACAACTTTATCGGCTCGCCCACTGGTGGGCCATTTTTCTTATCAACAAGATGATATAAATCACCTTTGTTATTTTGAACACTCTTGCTATGAATGTAAATGAGTTGTAACGAAATTCACATCACCCTCAGAATGTAAACACAGCTATTAATGCATACCAGCTGTATCCCATCTGTGTACTACAGGCACTATATGTTAGTCACCTCAAATTTTATAAATCAATATTTTAAGCATATTTTAGCTAACATTCAAATGCATTAAAAGGAATATCATTTTACTTCCTTTGAAATGATGCACCATTTGAGTGTAGTCAGGTTTTTGCAAGAAAGGGAAGGAGCTTGAATTGAGTTAGCTCTACATTGCGAATTATTAGGTCACTTTTACCGCTTTCCATCGCTGTTGTAAGCATACTATCTACTTGCAGTAGGTCATAGTTTCTTGTGATTCTCCTAAGCAAAATTAATTTACCGTCCCCCCTTTTAATTGGAAAATGATGAACACATATGAGCAAGCGTGCCAAATAAAGGATTAACCTTTAGAGGCAAATTTTAGTTCATCCTCATGAAAGCATTCTTATGGTGTGTGAAAAATTTGATGCACTAATTTCAGGTTTAAACAATGGAAAGGAAAATGGTACAAAAAGTTAGTTCTCAAGTAAGTGATCATTATAAAGCATGTGCAAACAACATCTGAAGCTATTTTATGACAATGTACTCATCAGCTACCAGTGCCGCAACCCTATGGTCTCAGTTGCGCATCTATAACATTTTGGGGATACTTTAAAGGAAACAAAACTAACAACAGAAGCCAAATTTACTGTACATGTTCTCATTTGTACAACCATGAAACATTATACAGTCAAAAGACGTTAATTCGGACACCCATAATCTGGAATGATCTATAATCCGAACCTCAAAGCTACAAACTTTCTGCGCATGCATCGCTTTGACGCATGCGCGCAAGACCTTTACGGCTGCAAACATGTGTGTGCGCATGCACATAATACGTTTATGCATGAGCGTTTAATGTATAACAAACGGTATAAGCTAAGCTAAAATTATCTATTTCAGTTAATGTTGCAGATTGCATTGTTCCTTAATCTTCAAATTGGATCCGGCTTATTATTTTTTGCAGACTGTTAGAGCAATTTTATAAAAGTAAGCTTGAACTTTCAATTATGTCAAATAGAATTTCCGATATATATTTACTAATATGTAAAGGATCTACAAAGCGAAAGTATGTTTCGAAGTCCATTAAACAAAAAGAGGAATTGCTGCAAAATGTGGGTAAAGGCATATCCTTTGTTTCTCTAACCATTCCGAAATCTGTTTATCATTTATACAGGTAATATTTTTTTAATTTTTTGTTTAATAAATGATAAAAATTCAATTTAGGATTTAAAATGACTACTACTGCATCATCTTTGAATAACACATGATTATCACTATATACTTGTATAATTTGCTTTAATACAATAATAATAATTTATTTAATATATATTAATAATTTTTATTTTAACTAATACACTTTCTATAGAGATTACTTTTACCACTGTTCATTCTTTATCTCATTATGAGATAGATAATTCATCAATCTCCTACAATCATCATCCTTTTTTCTACAATTCTTGAGAATGATATTCCATCAATAACACTAACCTCATTAACTGGTTTTCTTCTGGAGATATTACAGAATGCTGTTGTTTCAAAAGGGGTACCAAATTTTACCAAAAAGTAGAGTAAAAGAGAGATGTGCATTTGACAGCATCATGTGAAGAGATTATGACAGTTAGCAGTGAGATAGTAACAACCAAAGTTTAGTTCTTCAAACTAAAGCAATAAACAATACTAGAAGCTAAAATTTTTCTGTCTCAAACTGCTTGCCATTTGAAATTCTTCACAATTCCTACAAATGTTGTGGTATCGGTGCTATTGTAAATGCTTTCACGGGGCTTCCTTTCTTAGATGTTTCTCATCATAGACAGTCATTTTCTTTATTAAGTTTTTTAGATCAAGTCTTTCCTGAAGTTTAAGCATTTCTGACCAAAATTAGAATAAAAAAATTTGAAACGTGGTTCTTCTAATGCGTGTGCTGGGGGAGGGAAGAACTTGTAATTACATAATATATCATTAATGAATTAATATCTATAATTTTCTATTGCTAGATAAAAAGTAAAGCACAAATATGGATATGAAATAAATTCCATCAATAAAAATTTTCTGCACATCAAAATTTTGATTACAAAACTGAATAAAAATTTTAATTGGGATTTTTATTCCAAGTAAGCATGGGTTAGTACAATGGGAATTTTTTATTCCTTTGAAATATCTAGCATGATAACAGATCTCCAAACACAGATACAACCTACATACTTTGCCATTACCAATTATTTACTTAGCCTATTTTTAAAGAAAAACTACCTATATATTTAAAAAAAAAAAAAAAAAGTACATTTGCTGACACTGAAATAAATTAAATTTTAGACTTTTTTAATGCTTTACAATTGGGGGGGGGGAAGAAATAATCACATAAATAATATTACAACTAAATAAATTGTTGTGTCAACGTTAGAAGTATATTTTCAATGGCAACTACCTCAAATTTTGCTTTCTGAATATACAAAAGTTAAGAATTGATCCAGTGTAATTACACATTTACAGGACAATATACATAAATTTTGAATTTAAACCTAAGCTATCATACTTCTTAAAAGAAATGACTGCCCAATATAATTAAAAAGAAACAGTTATTTCAAATAAATAATAAATATTTAACTACTGCTTTCCTAAATCAAAATATGATCACGTATATCACAAAATTATGTACTCTAGTCCAATTACAATACCTCACTATACAAGATATACTAAAATAAGATGAAAATATTTCAAAATTACAGACGAAAATTTTGGTGAAAAGTATTATTTTATACAAAATGTTATTTATACATTTCAGCACTAAATTATACGAATCCTTTTATTGCGATATACACTTTTGCAAAATTTGATGTTTTTATTTTACTGTTCATTACTATCTATTTGAATATGTGCACCAGCAATTAAATAACTATATGTCTATGATAAAGTGACCACACATCCCGATTTTGGCGGGACAGTCCCGCTTTTTAGAAAACATATGCTTTTCTTATTTTAAATGTACTGTAAAAATATATTACCTATTATTTATTAATTATTATAGTGAATATAAAGAAATAAACACATAAAATGCATGCAGAGTTAACTAAATTAGGTGATGTAACAAGTTAGATTTACTCGGTGGTGTTCGATCATTAACATTACGTCTTGTCAAGCAATATGTATTATTAACGGAGGAACAGCAAGCATTAGCTGAAGGGTTATTTGCTTTCCACACCATAAACCACAATCAAAGTTTCAGATCAATTGATTGTATGTCACAAATGATCATCGTACGACAAAAAATTTGCATGTGCAAGGACAAACCGAAGCAATTATTTGTAATGTTTTTTCCCTATATTCTTTTTCACAATTGCAGAAAGAATTAGATAAATGCACATTTATATCCATATATTATGATGCTTCCAACCACAAAGATTTAATATTATTCCCCACAACTGTTTGACTTTTTGGTCCAGAAACCGGAATTAAAATTAGAATATTAGATTTTGTTTCATTGCCGGGTGAAACTTCACAAATAATTTTTGATTCAATAAGTACTATTTAAAAAAATAATAATTTGAACAATAAAAGTATTGCCTATTGTTGGGATAACACTAATGCAAATTTTGGTGGAAAAGCTAGAAGAGGCATCAATAACGTTTTTATGAAACTTAACGAACAGTTGAACCAATCAACTATTGGGGTAGGTTGTGCAGCGCACATTCTACACAGTACTATTCAAACAGCACCTGACTTACTTCTAGTGGATCTTGAAAATATTAATGCAAAAATTTATTCGTATTTATATATATATATACACTGTGTGTGTTGAAAGTTTGAAGGATTTTTGTGGAAGTGCAGAAATCGAATATAAAAGAATTATTGGTTACAGCAAAACACGATGGCTAGCTCTTTTAGCTGTAGAAAATATTTTTTAAATATACGAACCATTAAAATCATACTTTTTATCACAAGATAAATGTCCAAGAATATTGCAGCTCTTTATTGAAAATGACACATCACAAATTTGGCATCAGTTCATCCACAACCAAGCTACATCATTTCACAATGCTGTGAAAATTATTGAAGGGGACAAAATTCCAATTATGGAAGTGTCAAACGAAATCAATAATTTAAAAACAAAATTGCGAGAAAGAATTGATAATGATTACGTTCCTTTAGTTATTCGAAAGGACATCACTAGGTTGGAAGAACAAGGTGCCGTTAAACAACCTGATTTTCCGAAAGAAGTCTGAAATTTTTATAATAACTGCTTGGAATATCTTGAAGAACAGACAGTTCAATTCGAGGATATTAAAAAGTTTCATTGGGTGACATTAAAAATGGAGATTTTATGGGAATATGTGAAAAAATCTTTTTAATATATTAGTAACCATTTTCCGAAAAATAATATTTGCGAAAATGATCTTTTTGATGAGGTGTAATTTTTAAAAATATACGTTACTGAAGAAAAAATTAAATGTTCATTGTCTGCAAATGTGGAAACAGACAAAAAAATGGATGGAGTTATTCCTTCATTTTAAACAGAATAATATTGCTTATGAAAATATTTTTAAAATTGTAGAACACGCGTTCTCCCTTCCAGGAAGAAATGCAGCAATAAAGCGTGTTTTTTCTAGTATCAATAAAATATGGACAGCTTAAAAAAAATGCAGTTGAACATTAAAAACTTAAAAATAAGCATAAAATATAATTTGATCAATTCATGTAAGAAATTTCTCTACATTTTAATAAATGATCTGAATCTATCGCAAAGTGTTCACTCGAATAAAAATATGACCGTGAAAGAAAACCATAAATTTTTTTTAATAAAATTTTTATTGAATTAAAAAACATAATATTCAAATTATAGTTTTTTACAAATATTTTTATAGTTACCAATAGTTAATAATAAATATATTTTTGTATATTTATAGATAAGTAAATGAATATATACAATAAAATACATTTTTTTTAAATTATTGGTCTGCTTTCATAACTAAATTACAATTCTCATTTCATTCCATTTGTCCCGCTTTGTCTCAATGAAAATGTGGTCACTTTAGTCTATGAGCAACTAATATCTAATAAAAGATCCAAACTGAAAGCATTAGAAATGACAACTTGGTAAAATATTAAAAATGTCTCAAATTAGAAATTTCACAGTATTAGTAAATGGAAAAAATACCTGAATTAAAAATAAATGATTAACTTACCATAAAAATAATTCACTTTACACACATATTTTGACGCGGTTAACAGTAGAATACACTACACCACAAACAGGAACTTAAAAACATTCACATAAAGCATAATCCCGGTAGAAAATTATAATCTGATATTAAAAATCTATCTCATATTCATAATCATCGCCTCGGCGCTAAGGATCAGAGCTAGAAACTGCATCAATTGCTAAACATTACTGAACCAACTATGAAATTCTAAAGCGCGCGCATCCTACACAACACAGACAATCGACTTGCTTCTACTGTTGCTGCTTTTCGGTTTGTTTTGCTTTCGCATTTTCTGCAACAAAAAAAGAGATTTTCTTATCACATGACTGGAACAGTAGAGTTGAGATGTAAATGGCTTCCTTCAGACGTTTTTTGCTAATATCCGTTCTGAAATGAGATGCAACTTTTTATCGACGATCCTATTTCTTGGGCTAATAAATAGGTCGCTCAAGAAACTAGACCCAGTTTTCACTTTATATACTTTAGTAAGTTGGTCCAACAAAATTAAATTACTTTGATTCAAGTTCGCTGATTACGCAAACTTTTGACATTCAGTTGAAGGTAAAATATGTTTACTATGGCCGACTAGGCGGTATAGTGGTTAGCGACCCTGACTGCCGTAATTGTCTAGCGGTGTGGGTTCAGTGAAATGCATGACGCAACCAAAACAGACTAGTTCACGGCACAAACATTTATTTCTAACTAACTCATAAGACAGCAGCGATGCGCTATTTACGCAGTTACATTACATTCTACTCTACTCTCGCTCACAGAGGTTTTCGGGTATAAGAGTACTGATACTCTCGAAATCAAATGCTACATCCCTCCCCACTTATTTAGAGATTTAATCTCTGAGGAGCTTTGCGGATGCGCGAAGATCGTCTAAGTCCTGGCTGAGGTTGCTGCAACTCTTTATCAGGATTCACTGGAATGACTGGCTCAGTTTTCCTTGGAACTGACGATGTTTCAAGTCCGGCTGAAGTTTGCACAGCTTCACTTCTTTGTTCAATGACCTTGTCGGGAGCCTGTGGCTTCACATTTCCATCTGAAGTAGCAGCCATATGAGGTTCATAGATTATCGGTGCAGACGGAACCTCGCTCCCTACTGATCTGATCTGATCTGATCGACGTGCCGGCGCAGTAAAGTTCCTTGAACGTCAATGGTATAATGCAGCGCTCCATCCTTATTTGTCACTCTGCCAAGTTTCCAGCGGGAATTTGCCGATTTATAATCCCGAATAGCAACCTTTTCTCCGATCTCAAAATTTCTGTCTTTGAAATCATAAGTATTCCTTCGGATGCGTTCTTCCACTCTTCGTTTAAGATTCGGAACAACTAAATCAATTCGAGTTCTAATTTCTCTTTTTAAGAATAACATTGCTGGACCAGGTTGTCATATTCGGTGTCTTTCATTTCTTTATCACCCCTGTAAGTTTTAAAAACTAAATTTGTAGGCTGAATCTTTTTATTGGAAATTTTTCTAAATTTATTTATAGACATTACCGAAACTGTTCCCCCAGTATCAAGTTCCATGCTAACTGGTTTGTTTTCAATTTTAACTTGAACCATTATTGGCGGTCTTTTTGGCTCTTCCTCTCTTAACATGCGCGTTCTGGAGTTCCATAGATGGGGACCTCATTTTTCGAATCATAATCATCATTTGCCTCAACTTTCTTTTGTTTAACCTGTCGATTTTTTTAGACAAATAACACGCCTTTTCGATATTTCCAATTTTTTTACAAAAGCGGCATTCACTTGTTGCAAATCTACAGTTGTTTTTATTGTGATTTGCTCCTAAGCAACGCGAACTAGTTTCATTTTTACCTTTATTATTCTTAGCAACAAAGTTTTGTTTCCGCGGTTTGGACTCATTTTTCTTGGTTTTAAGTACCTTCAGTTCTACGGAATTTCCTATAATCTCATTTGCACCCTTAACCGCCTTTTCCATCGCCAAGGCTATCTTTAATGTTTTCTCTAAATCGATATCATCTTCCTGAAATAATCGATCTAAGATATTAAGATCTCGTAGACCGCTAAGGAAAACATCCCTTAACATTATATTTAGCATGTAATCTTTATATTCACAAGGAATCGCTAACGAGCGTAATTCAGTGACATAACTACTAATTGATTCCCCCTCATGCTGTTTTCTATTAATAAACATGTGCCGACTAGGTATTATTAAAGCTTTAGGATTTAATTATCCTTAAGAACCTTTTTTAGTTCGGTAAAATTTTTATCTGAAGGATTATCCGGAGAGAGTAAATTTTTCAATAAATTATACAATTTCGCATTCAAGCTTGAGATCAGAACTTTCCCACGTTTTGCCTCTGGAACATTTTGAATGTCCAAAAAAGCCTCAAATCGTTCTATGAACGAATCAAAATTTTCTACCGTTTCATCGAACTTATCAAAAGAAACAGAACTTTTGTCTTATTTTTGTTCCGATTTCTCTTGGAATGTGGCCATTAAAGCTTCATTCTGCTTTATCAATTCTTCAATTAACTTCTCCATCCTTTCAAATTAAAATCAAATAACTTTCCTACCTTTTGCAGTTTTCGGGGAATTCCCTAAATCCAAGTTTCAGTTTTGCTACTACTTACGCATGTAACCGAGTGCGCCGAGTCAGGAACGATTTTCTTCTCACACAGCCTCGTCGCCAACTTGTTGTGTCTAGCGGTGTGGGTTCAGTGAAATGCATGACGCAACCAAAACAGACTAGTTCACGGCACAAACATTTATTTCTAACTAACTCATAAGACAGCAGCGATGCACTATTTACGCAGTTACACTACATTCTACTCTACTCTCGCTCACAGAGGTTCTCGGGTATAAGAGTACTGATACTCTCGAAATCAGATGCTACAGTAAGGATGGGCCCGAATTCGGATCCTGGAGAAGGCATGGTTGTAAATGTCCGTACCTTCATAGGAGGTAACGGTGGCCACCTACTAGGTGCTTCCATAATGAAATAGCGACGGCTTTCTGCCCTTATAGTGGCGCAAGGTTATTAAATAAAGCACCGGCCATTAAAACAATATGCTGACAGTAGAGGCCAAATTCACTATTCAACATATTCCCAAAATTCGTTTCCTAAACAGACGGTTATTGGCTCAGTTTCTATGAGATTCAGCCACTCTAATTAACACTATTGGGAAAACTACTATAAAATATATAGTATAAAATTTATTGCCCTTCCCGGAAAGTAAAGTTTCAGTTTTTGAATGAAGGCTTTTCTGGAGTTAAGCTTTTGAGCTTCTATCCAAGGATTTGTTTTTCCGAGTAAGAAAGACGTGTTTTAAAATTAGGATGTATTTTTAAGTCATACTTATTATTAAAATAAAATGCTTCGAGATTAGAAGAACATTCTGCTGAAATTATGGTTCAGTTTCATGAAAAAAAAAGTGCTCGCGTTTATCTTATTTACGGCTTCAGTGTCACCGGATAGAAGTTCGGTTATATAAATAAAAAACGAGAAGTACAGGAGACGAGCTCCAGTATTCTCTAGAGCATTATCACCATTATTAGGAGAAATGCTTTTCGGTAACTGAAAGCGGTTAGTGATTGGATTGACAATATTTTCACTTTTTTCGACAGAATTTTGCTTGACGACATTTGGCCATAATTTTCGCCAAACGTTTTGTGACATTGTTTGCTTATATGTTTCCAAACAACATCAACCTATAATATTGTAACTTCTGTATCGAAGTAAACTTGAAAGTCTTTGACTTTGCAATCAGAATTCAATAAATTTTAACAAATATATTCCTATACTTGAAGTTTTAACAACATCTTTATATACTAAGAAAAACCGAAATCCTATATTTACAATTAGAGTTTTGAACATCTTCTCGATAGACCTTCATTGAATCAATATTTGGTAAAACGTATGACACAGACGTTAATCTTCAGTCAAAAAACTGTCTTAATGAATATGAAAATATTTTTAACGAATGGGCTGAAGAAGGTATTATAGAATCTGTTGAAGATAAAAATACCGAAAATTGTCATTACCTACCACATAATAGTACACAGGATTTTCGACCCGATTGGGTTTACAGCTCCTGTTACTCAGATTCCAAAGCTAATGCTTCAAGAATGCTGGAAACAGAATATTTCCTGGGATAACAATTTACCTAAAAGCATTTGACAAATTCGAAAGTTGGAAAAATAAATTGCACAATTTGGAAAAAAATAGCCATACCCAGAAGAATATTTGCTGACTTCGCAAGAATTTCCGATTTATCTTTACACGTGTTTTGTGACGCGAGTAAATCTGCTTATGCCATGTGCATATTTATGCGAAGCTGTAATGAAAATTCCGTTACATGTCAGATCATCTCAGCTCGATCCAGAGTGGCTCCTATCAAGCCGATTTCCATACCACGATTAGAGCTCGTAGCTTGTACGATTGGCGCTAGACTGGCACATCGTGTTAAGGAAGATTTGAGACTAGAAACCTTGCCTATTTATTATTGGAGTGATTCCATGAATGCATTATTTTGGATCAAAAAGAAGGAAAAACTGGGCCGTTTTCGTTCACAATAGAGTGAAAGAAATCCATACTCTAAGTAATCCAAACGACTGGAATTATATTCCTGAAACGCAAAATCCAGCGGACATCCTTTCCCGAGGATGCAGTCCGGAAACTTTAGTCAAATCGAAATGGTGGGAGGGTCCCCACTGGTTGAGAAATGATCCAGAAAAATGGCCTACCTCTGAAATTGTACCGAATTTTTACATTATAAATGCTGAAAGAAAGAAGACCATAATTTCTGCAGTTAATTCGAATGCTATGACTGAAGTTAATTTTGATAAGATTTCTTCGCACAATACCATTCTAAAGATAATATCTTGGATCTTCCGTTTCTTTAAAAATGTCAGACTAAATCCTAATGAAAGAACGTTTGGAACAATCACAGCGGAGGAAATTAAAGGAGCCGAATTAACTCTTTTGAGATTAGTGCAGAGTGAATCATTTTCTGAATTAGATGACGAAAGATTACATGTACTTCAACTAATGATTGATTCTAACGGAATCCTTCGGGTTAAAACCAGAATTCTGAGAAGAGATGATACCGAAAATTTTCGATTTCCTATTATTCTTCCTTCAGATCATCCTATTGTAGCAAAATTAATTAGAGATAAACATGAAATGAACAATCATGCAGGAGTACAATTTTTAATATCCGCTTTACGAGAACAATATTGGATTTTGAAAACACGAAAGACTGTCAAGAAAGTCATAAGAAGCTGTGTTGTATGTCAGAAGTTCGATACTAGTTCTTCGAAAACACTCATTGCTCCTCTCCCTGAAGACCGAGTAAGAGAAGCAGCAGTCTTTGAGATTGCAGGTGTTGACTTGACTAGACCGTTGATATTGAAGGGAAATCAAAAATAATGAATTGTGATTTTTACCTGTGTTGTTTTTAGCGCAGTATATTTGGAATTGATTTTCTCGCTATCAACTGAAAGTTTTCTGCAAGCGCTGAGACGTTTCATTGCTAGACGTGGAAGACCCCACACCCTCTACTCCGACAATGGAACGAATTTCAAAGGAAGTGATATATTATTCAAAAGCTTAAATTGGGATAAAATCTTAGAACATGCTAGTATCCACAGGATCACATGGAAATTTCTTCCGCCATCAGCTCCTTGGTGGGGAGGATGGTGGGAGCGATTAATATGAGTCCTTAAAAGAATCCTTCGCAAAGTTTTAGGACGATCATCTCTGAATCATGAAGAAATTATAATAATTTTGTGTGACTGGGAAGCAATAATGAATAATCGTCCATTGACGTATGTCTCGGAAGATGTTGAAGATTTATCTCCGATCACACCTTCCATGTTTCTCCATGAGATTCGACAAATTGGAGTTCCTGATCTGGATAATATAGATGCGAAATCTTTAAACAAAAGGCTTATTTATCGACAAAAACTTTTACAAAATCTACGCAAAAGATTTCGAATCGAATATCTTGGACATTTACGGCAAAACTATGAACATGTAAAAGCCTCACAACCTCTGAAAGTAGGAGATCTTGTTTTAGTGTCCGATGATAATAAGAAGCGAACAGACTGGTTATTGGCGAAGGTAACCGAGATTTTCAAATCTCGGGATGGACATGTGCGTTTAGCTAAGGTCAAGACTAAGCTTGGAGAAATTTTGCGACCAACCAAGCGTTTGTATCCTTTGGAGTTAACATCATCAGATGAACAGTACTGCGATCCTGATATTCGTAAAGACTTGCCTCAAGATCTTAGGAGCGAAAAGATTCCATCGATGACTACAAGAAGTGGTCGAATGGTAAAGCCTGTTCAAAGGTTACAGTTTTAAATTTGATTTTTGAGCAAATTTAAAGGTGGGAGTATGTTGAAACTCTCACCGACAACCACGTGAATTGCGCATGCGCGCAGCAAAAACTAAAACAGAACTTTTTAACTGAACTTTGAGAACTCGTGATGGAACATTTGAGTGAAACATGTAATCCTTCTTTTCTGTGTTATATATATATTTTAGTTTAGTGATGTGATTGTAAATTAAATATCTTATTATCTTAGAAGCCTCTCTTTTTCCGTGAGTAGTGCCTTTGATGAATGTAATTAATAAAAACATTCCCGGATACGCCTTTGGAACGAGAAAGAAGATCGAATAAAAGGTATGAGCCTTTTTACCTTTTATTTTATAAGAATGATTATGCTGTTAATCATATCATGAACATAACAGAGACATTTGGGTTATTTTTTTAAGGAGGAGAGATGAAAAATAAGCAACGCCCTCTCCGGTAATCGAGTCACGGACCTCTGGAAATACGCGCCTAGTGTGCAGACCACTACACTACGAAGGCGGTCTACATGGTGCACATTCTGTTTACGCGTTAGACAGAAAAATCTTGTGTCTAACATGAAAGGCTTGTGTTTCAAGAAATGTTTTCACACCAATAACATATCTCGTGACCCGCTAGGCTAATGCAGAAAATAAATATATTAGGCTTTACTGAAATGTTGATGCTAGTGCATTTCCAATGAAGAATTTTTTTTTATAAAAATTAAAACGCTTCTACACATTTTTCTAGATTAGCAATTTATGGTTTTTATTCTGTAACAACAACAACAACAAAATGTTCTTTCGTAAAAACATTACAAATAAACTCATACAGTAAAAATACATTATAAACATACTGCGTGTGGATTTATTTACACACACTATAATATACATATATATATATATATATGTATACACTTTATATATATATATATATATGTATGTATACACTTTATATATATATATATATATGTATGTATACACTTTATATATATATATATACGTACACATGTACATTACATACACAATAAGAACAGATATTTTTGAGGAAAAAAGCACATTAAGTGAAACATGAGAGTGCAATATAAAAATCAGTGTTGCGTCCAGAGCTTACATAATTGAAATCAAACACAAATAGTATTTTCTTAAAATGCTTTAAAGTATGGATGTAGTTCACAGTTTTTGAGCACAGAAGAATGAAACTAGGAAGAAAAAAAAAGAACATCCAAGACAACATACTTCGCATAACCTAGATTGCTTTCACATTAATTTCGTAGAATGACATAAAGTGCACAGTGTTATATACATTATACAAACATTTCCATGAATTTCGGTTTTCGGAAACAAGATTTTATTATTTTATGTTAGTCCTGGAAAAGCTGAATAATAAATTCATAAGTACTAAAAATTATTAAAATAAAAACGTTTCACATTATTTAAAATAGTACTTTTTAGTCTAGTAGTATTTTTTGAAGAGATATGAATAGAAAAGACTAAAAACTAGAATAAATATTCTACATAAGTCACTTAAGTTATACAGTTTTCTTAACATTGACAAAATTTCAAGAATATTTTCTAATTTTTGACCGATTACTGGAAGCACTTTCATAAGTTCTGGAGTACTTTTGTACTTTCTTATTAGGTACATTATTTTCTGACGTGCTGTTAGGGAGTGAAATGTATAATTTCATATGAAGCAAGGATCTCTTCAGGGACAAGTGCTAACTTAGACTAACTTAGACTTAGCAAACTTAGGAGACGAGAGTCTGCATTATTAACACGAGTGAAATAAGTTTGCTAGATGTAAATTAAAGGAAAAAACATGTACAGAAAGTTATGATGTTGTATGCATGGTAACTATTCTGGACCAAACAGTCATTTCGTTATAATTAACACAAATTGGCTACTTATTCTAAATCTGATTTTACAAGTATGAAAATAGAAATAAGTGTCATTTTTAATGAAAAAAACGAAATTAATTTAAAAATTTAATAGAAGATTTTACTGTTGAGCATATTTCCTATTCGTTTTCTGTATAAAAAGTTCAAAAATATCTAAGCAACTGTTAAAATGATTTGTTACTTAATGTTTCCGATTAATTTGTTATTTTTATATTTTTTTAATAAATTACAGACAATTACTCTTGTCACAGACTCTGTGGGCACAGAAAAAATTTGCGTAGTCAAACTGCCAGAACAGTTTCCAAATTTTCAGAGTTTATCGTTAAAAAGGGGATATCAAAGAGGTTTACTTAAATAAAAACATTTATTACTGCTTATAATGTAATTTATTCTTAAAGAGCATTAAATATTTTAATAAAATAAATAAATAAATATTTTAATAAATGCAACAAGTACGACAAAAATATTTTGCAGTTTTTTTACCAATAACTTCTTTTGCTCAAATTAGGGTGAAAGAAGTTTGAAGAACTCTGAGCTTTCTATAAAATGGGTATTTCAAAATAAATTATCAGCTCAGTAAGTAAGAGTACAGGTATGTTCCACAACTGAACATATACAGCAGGACACTGTTGTCCTTTTAGCAGTAAAATACTTTGCAGAAGCATATTATTTACTTTCGCTGCACTGACTAGCAGTAAAATGGAAGACATTCGTTCAACATATATTTTATAGTGTATATATATATATATATTAGCAATATAATAACAAAAGGTTTCCAACACCAATAAATATTTTCTAGTTTATAAATATTCTGCAAAACATAGAAACGTTGTTTTGTTATACATATTTGTGCACTTACAGTATAATTAACAGCAAACTTGAACACACATTTCATCAAGAAAATTTAATTTGAAACACGGCTCTAGATTCTCTTTTGCAAATTAACATTTTATATCCTTTTACATTTACGGATAAATTACGAGCAATTTAGCAGTTAAAACTATTACTTATCGTATAACAAAAAATTTATGCGGAACAATCTATTTAAGCTAAAAACATTTGCTTTTATAAATATTAATGCACGTACGTCAAGTGACATATTTTTGGAAAATTATATTAACACATCCTGATCAAGGAAAGATTTATACATTTATCTAATAAAATTTATTGTGAAGGTAAATCACATCAGCTGACTGTGAAGTCACAACATAAAGGCATTCTGAGCAATGATTATTATTGAATAAAGAATTCCTTACATGTTCTAAGCACAAACGTTATGGTTTCGCCAGTGTTATGTCTTGGGGGGTAGGAATGTCCCCCCCACTTGCTTTTGGGAATAATCCTGTCTCATCCGAAATTTAAGAAAGGCAATGCGTATATTCCCGAATCACTATTTCTCTAAATAAAACTTGCAAAATTATTACGTTAGGCTTATGGATATTTTAAACAATTTCTTAAGATTTCTGCTTAAGAAAGAAAGAAATATTTACATCATTTGTGCGAGCATCGTGGTATAACTTTGTGGAACACGAGGAGTTAGAGTTAACCAAAAATATTATTAATGATTGAACGGATGAATGATTTGAACTAGATACAAGTGTCCATATAAAAAAAATTATACAAAATAGTATTTTATAATATTAACTTTAAAATAATGCTAGAAGAATTCGTGAATTATAAACAAAAGGAAGTAGAGCATAGGGTATTATTTTCCTTTTCCAGAAATCTATACTATAAAATTTCTATGTATGGTAGTTTCTGAGAACTATGCTTAGTCCACCTCAGTGACTTGTTAAAATATAAGGACGAATTTTTCAGCGATTTTTTTTACGTGATCAAATTTCTTTCGTAAAAAAGTAAAAGCTGAGAGAAATAGCATTATAGTGGACTCAGAAAAATTCGGAGAAATTGTGGGAGATTAAGTTATTTTTTTATGAAGGAATATTTGTTACTCGGTTAAATTAGATCCTGTCAGACTAAATATTTTGAAAAAGAGTTGCATTTTTAGTGAATTTTTTTATAGCTTAGGTTAACGTTCCGATTCAGCCTCAAGTTTGAGTAATTATTTCGCTTACATTTCGAAATGGGTAAGAGTTCCATTATCGAAATCATTCAGGACTATTTATTAAAAGACAAGAAATTATCTCAGATGTCATTTATCGCTCAAGATATTTTCAGTCTTCCCTTCATATACATTTTTTGTTAGCTGTTAATACGCCAGATATTTGTTACTAAATGGGTGTTTTTGTTCAGTAATAAATGTCATGTGTACTTACAAATGATAAATTTGTTGCATTGTCTGTTATCCTTTCACCGTATCAGTGGCAATCTTAGGAAAAACTTTTAATTTCACCTTTAAGACTGAAAAAATGGTTACCTGTCGATTTTATAATTTACTCTTGCACCTGAACTTTTAGTGATTTTAAACCCTTCCCGTATAATTCGAGATTTTAATTACTTTGCAAATGCAATGAACATAATTATAAAAAATCTTTTTAACATAATGAATTCTATTGAAATTTCTGACTTTGAATAAATCGAATTTCACTAAAATCAGATAACTTTCTTTTTACTTTCCGTTACTCAGGACAGAAATTAAATTAGGGAAATACATTTTTTCATTCTTTTTTGAGGTATTATCTTAAAACTATTTAACATATAGTACATATAAGATCTAAATAAATAAAGCTAATAAAATATAAGGGTACGTAGAGATGTATATCTTCTCGTTTATGATGAAATACATTATATACATGAATATTCATGCATCACACGGAGCTCGTATTATATGAAAAAATAATTTTTACAAATGTTGAAATGCAAAAGAGTTGGCGAGACAAAGTTTCCCCATCAATTTTGAGGATTTCAAGAACTCGTACAAATTCTGTAGTACAGTGATGCTTCAGTTCTTCACGAACTGTACATTTAGCTAAGAAAGAAATTCTACATCTGAGCGCTGGAAGACGTAAGAGACTTTCTTGTTTTAACATGTATTAAATTTAGCTTGACTTTCAGAATCCTCCATCTGAGATGCTTTAAAGCGACGAAGATCAGATTTTATGAAACCTGAAAAGAAAAGTACAGTTTTAAAAACAAAAGCAAATGTAGTAGTCCTGGATTTACGCCTTCCTCATAAGTATACATTCCGAATACCGCAGATACTGAAATAATGAAGTTAAAGAAGCATTTTTTTTTTTTTTTTTCCTTTATCATTTTAAAATTTTGTGCGGTGTTGTTCGGGATTCGCTTCATTGAGTTTGATTAACCTGCAAAAAAGCTTTCCGTAAAATGCAAATTTATACGTAACCGAGTTTATGCCTGTGTTTTTCTGCCAGCGCTATTAAACTATCAAAAGAAAAGGGTGAACTTAATTTCTGCTGTCGTCGTTTGTTATTCATGTACCGCATTCATGGAGAGAGGTTCCGCAAAGATGGATCATAGCACAAAGGTACATCGTTATACAAAATTGCAGACGGTCACAATAGAGTGGAGAACGTTTTATGAAACGTTCTATATTTTGCATCATATCTTTAAAAATTCAGGGCCATTATATTATTTTGCCGATATTTGAATATCGAAAGCGAATTCCATCGATTTCTATTTGATTTGCATTATAAAATCTTTTAAATTTACATCGGTGTACCAACATCTTATCGACGGCGTAAATCGAGGCTTATCTGGGTGGATTGAAAAAGAGAAACTTTACTGTTTTTATAGTTCTGATGACATTTTATTACAGTAACTAAGTTTGCCTTTGTTTCAGTTGCTACGCGATAAAAACTGGTATTTAATATTAAAAAACTGATTAAAAAATTTGGTCTTTTTATTAAACAGAAAACTATGAAAATGTTTACCTCCTTCTTCCAAACATGTTAGGATGAAATATGTTTCCATTTTGTTTACATCTGATTTTATACATTTCTGTACCTTCCTGCCTGAACAGAATCTCAAATACTTTACAATGACATCAAAATATCTCATTTCATAAACACGAATATAATCATTTGTAATGTATTTTATATTAAAGAAACCAATTATTATGATTTGAGCCTTTAACTATAACTTCTCCTTTCCCTAGCTGTCACCAGAATGCAAATTAGTTGTTGTGTGTATTTAAGCTTAGGGCTTTGAATGTTCTTAAGAGCTTCTGCCAGCCACGTCTTGCTGTAGCATACTCTCGCCAGCTCTGCTTGAAGCTATATTCCGATTTCACACTTAAACAATATAAGAACTCTCGAACCTGCTTAGCGTTTTATAAGTCACATTATATGCTATGCGCATATATTTCTGAAAATATTTATACCTGTAATAACGCTACCAATAAATAAAGAGATCGAAAGTCCGGTGTTGCAAGCAATATCCCCAACATCCTCCACAACTTCTCCAGCGGCTGCTGTAAATATTATTCCAAAAACCTAAAAATAAAACAGGTATTCTAAGTAAATAAAAAATCTTACTCTTTAAACCTTTTTTTTAATTTTATCGATAGATTTAATGTAACTAATTACCTGAGCTGATGCATTTAGTAAACCAGAAGATATAGATTCTGCTTCTGGATAGGTTATTTCAGCTGCAAACTCAAAGCCTAGTGGTAAGTAACCGGTCATAAAAAACCTATAATTATTAAAAGTAATTTTTATTTTAAGTATATGAATTATTTTTTTTAAACAACTTACGGTTAATACATATTCGCAGCAAACTGAACTACTTAGCAAGTACATTCGGGAAATCATAATATAGAATTTGAAAGCATTGGTTTTTAATGAACATGCATGATTAAACTAGAGGAAGGGAACACTTTTTATATTGGAATCAGATTTTATTTAACGAGTACATTACAAAGCTGCAATCTAAAATGTTAATGTAATTATATTTATGTACGCTTAAAAGTGAAATACTATAAAGAAACCAACGATATTTGCGAACAAATGTAACAGAATTTGGCTTAATTATTTAGAGCTTGGTGTTATTTGATTAAATTAAATATTTTATTCGAACGATATACATTAATGACAGCAACAGCAGAACTTGCTGCTCAAAGCGTAGCAGGTTCCTAAACCCTGTTTTCACCAATAATCATTATTTATAGAGTCAAACATTTTTAGCTATTGACAACAGAGTTATATGCTACAAGGAGAAAAACTGCTATTCATATACAATGAGATTATTTTCTTTTAACAACATCATTGCACACACGAACAGCAGTAGCAAATTTTTAGTCAGAAAATTTAGCTGAGTACCCAAGATGGAAGATATTAGTTATTCGACGAATTTATTTATTGAACTAGGAATAATAATTTTAGGTACTGATAAATATATTAAATGGAAGTAATAAAAACTTGTTTTTGCGTTCGCTAAGTATACAGATCCAAAAGGATTTTGTTGTTAAATGTTTTTTTATAACTTTTTGAACAGTTGGTCGAAGACTTACCACTCCTGTTTGAGAAATGGGTCAAATAAGGTAAGCTTTCAAACTATGATAATGTTTGTGAAATGCCACATTTAGTAAAATTTCACGAAAAAAATCGCAATGAGAAAAATGCTTTCAAGTTGAAAGGAAAGAGTTAAAATTAATAATGATAATAAAAAAAAATAAAAAAAAATAAAATAAATTAATTAAAAAAGAGAGAGAGAGAGAGAGAGAGGGAGAAAAAGAACCTTTTAATCTTAAAGGATAAGAATCACCCTTATAAGGAATTATCGCATTTTCCCGTGCGTGCTGTCGTGGAGTAAGTGACTGCATGTAAAGCTGGCAATTGGAAAATCTGTGGTTCGAAGCCTGATAAGAACAAAGCTGATTTTCAAAAACAAAACCCTAAAAAGTGTTTATAATTTAAGATATTTTTAAGTGCTATGTTTGAGGACCATATACAAATAGTTCAAAATTAAAGCAAAATTGAATAATGACCCACCGATATAAAGTATTTGTAAACCTCAATTGAAAAAATTTCCAGTTCAGAATAAAATCTAGTGAACTTTAAATTTGCATATGTACCCTTCATTACTTTATATACAGTGCAGCATTTAACGCAATATTAACATGCAAATACTGTAGCCAGTTTTCGGATACATTTAATACTAATTTCCATTTATTAATGTAATTTTAAAAAATTGATGGAAATCAGCATACCCTTTATGAAAATTCTGGGTACGTCTTTGCCCTAAAAACTCGTTTAATATTAATCATTTCCCATCTGGTGTGAGAAAGGTGGCGCTTTTCCGTTTATAAGGTATTTCTCCCACTTCCATAGCGTGCCTTCGTGGTGTAGTGGTTCTGCACACTGGGCCGGTATTCCAGAGATCCGTGGTTCGATTCCCGGCGAAGATGGTTGCATATTTTTCATCTTTCCTGCTTCCAATTAGCCTAATGACTCTACACGTTCATTGAACTGATAATCTGTTTTAGTCACAAGTCAAAAAATAAATAAAAGAGTTTTTGGAAAGTTGCGTTAATGTGCTATTTTTTCAATACCTCATCGACTTCGGGGTCCGCACACAGTTTCTGCATTCCTTTAATAAATCATTTAGCTGACGCGTGCCATTACTCGTTTCTCACAACAAGCTAAGGGACCTTGAGCATTTTCACTTGCTTCATCAACTTCGAGGTTTTTATCATTGCAATAAAAACTTCGTAAATTTAATGTAATAAATCGTATTTATTCGCTTCTTAGCTTTTATTGATTTCCTCAATTTTCAAATAATAAAATTCTTATTGACAGATCTTCAATGTGGCTTCCGTTTTAATTTAAACTGTATAAAATAATAATTACTTTTAATGAATACTTTATTAAATTAATACTAAAATAATATCCGGTAATTTTATAATTTAATTATTAATAATTACATATTAGTTATACTACCCGTATCATAAAATTAATGTAAAATAAATCAAATTTTCCTTCTCCTCCTTGTGTTAGACGCTTTCTGATTATTTTTCTTTTCCGCCGCCTTTTGCCTGTTTCATCAGGATATTTTTCGAATATGTCGAAAACCATTTCAGGTTCTCAGATCTGTGAACGGGAAAGATCTGCAAGAAAAAGGGGCCTACGTTAAGGGAGACTTAAGCGGTCATTTGCTAAAAATAAACCAAGGGAACTCACCTTTATTTTTAGAGAGTGAAAGATGCTAATGGCAGACGGTTCATTCAGTTTTGGTATAGAGTTGTCACTCTTGAAGGTTGGAAGTTAGGCAAAAAATGTATGACTACATGCGAGTGCTCTCATTCCAAAGAACTAACAATTTATGAAGTTACGCCCAAAATTTTCGTAAATATGTAATATTCACTGCTGCATTTTAAGTTAGGCTGTTCGACTCTTCGAATGTGAGCGCGAATTGAATTAGGTTGGAATAGTGACAGGAGGAAAAATTATTACGATGACAGAAGAAACTCCCTTGGTTTATACTTTATACCTTTTTTCTTCCTTCTTTTTTTCTAAAGTTTAAGGTCGGGTTTGTAGTTGGCAGTTGGCAATGTTGCTGCGTTATAATTTTTTGCTCAGCTGGAGAATTTTTTTCTTTGCTTAAAAGGAAAAGACTAGAATTTTTCTGCTAACATTCTCATATATATAAAAACTTAAAGCATTTAATACATACATACATATATATATAAACTTAAAACATCTAAGATTTCTCTCTCTCTCTCTCTATATATATATATATATATATTCCAGGAAAGCCAATGTAAGTAGGGAAAATAGCAACCTCAGATTGGGTTGGATTTTAAACAACAAAAACTATCGATTTTGAGGGTGATCATACAAAAATATTCTGCGAGAATGCTCTTGCTCCTGAAGAGGGACCTGTGTCTGATCGCTCTCGATATCCATAAAGGTTTATTTAAAATCTGCGTCAAAATAAGATTGTTATTTCGCCTAATTTCAAATAAATGAAATATTCGAGGTATGCGTCTAAGCATGATAGGTCTCTAGATTTCGAAAGCAAAAATTCCTCTTCAAACTAAGGCTCACTTTTATATTTTTCCCGAGGAGAATATATTCTCAGAATGCTATAAAGTAAACCTAATTCTGATGAATTTGAGATCAAGATCGTAATCTAATTTAGAAGTCTCAGACTGGAAGAATGTTCTTAAAAATTACTCTAATCTAAATATTATTATACTATACTAATTAATTATATTTTAATAGTAAGGCAAAATACACAATTAAAGAGACAACTAAAAATTTTCAAAAAGTTGAACCAATATCTGAAAGAGCCTTTGAGAAATCAAATATCCAGCTACTGTTTCACTTTATAAACTAAGTTAGTTCATAAAGTATTAAAGTTGTTGAAAGTGCTTTAATACTCAACTTTTAAGTTAAAAAAGATTTGAGACTTACCCCAGCAAGCCTGCCATAAGAAATAAAGACCACATGTTTCCATACCGCAGCACCACAGTAAATGCTACCATTCCGCAGAGTGATAGAATGTAAACACCGAGACATGTTTCTCTAGAAATTAAATTACATTATGTATTAAATTAAATTACATTATGTTTCTCTAGAAATTAAATTACATTATGAGTGTAATGCAAAGCCACACTTAACAAAAATAAAATTTAGTGCAAGCACTGTCAATATCGAGAAAAGAATGACCTCATCCATACACAATTCATGAACTATGTGTCTGACGAAAATTTTCACTAAAACAAGTTGATTACAATCGAAAGGAACCTGGAATTTTTATATACTTGAAGTTAGTAGATCTGAATTGCATTAATTTTTTTATTCTACCGTAATAAGAATAAACTTAAATCCCAGCTGCAGCTACCGGTTTATGTGGAAATCAGCATCCTTTTCCGCTGATGAGAGGCAATGAAAAAAAATCTGCAGAGGTAGTAATCGCTCAAGGTCTTCCCCTACGGAAATAGTTTTGTACTCCATAATTTTATTTAGATCATTATTCCATCATATCTTCTCATGTATTGTTTTATAAAATGCCTTCCAAAAGCACTAATTTATCCACCAGCAGAGACTACGCTAAACTATATATATATATTTAGATTTAGCTTATCTCAGGCCTTTTCACTTAATTTCTAAGCAATTTATTTGCCTACGTTATTCATATTTTTTGCCCGCGGTTACGATCACCAAAGGTTTGACCTCAGATTGTTGCCTTTTTTTCCTGGCGGAAGGGAGAGAATAAAAACTACCTGAGTGATATGGAGCTTTAAATGTTTTCTTTAAGACTGAAAATGTTCCTGCAGTTATTTTTAATTTTTGCTCTAAGTTTGAGAGCGTTCTTAAAATGCAGAGGTACTTAAAAATTGAGACTTTTTAAATTACAACAATATTTTTAAACGAAACACTTGCGATATCATTTAAGAAATTTTAAAAAAAGAAAGTTTTTAAAATTTATGGTAGCGCTGATGAAACAAAAGTAACGATCAGTATATTATTTTTCCTGTTGCAAATCTTAAGATTGTAGACTATTGCATATTTCCGAATTCTATCACTTAACTTTAAAAACGAATACTTACTTAAATCGATGAGTCTTGTCAAGTAATATACCACAAGCTACAGAACCGAGCATTCCAGAAATAACAATAGTCAGTCCCATCCATCCAACTCGTTCCTCCTCGCCCTTGTGAAGGAAGAATAAAGTTTTTAATGCATGCATATAAAAATAGATGAAAATGATATTTTTGGATGGATTGTTTTTTTTAAATAAAAGAATTAAATTAAAAATTATTTTTAAGATAATTTATTATGGAAATTTAATTTAATTGGCAGCATTAATCATAAGTTTATAATTACAAAATTATGTACTCTTTTTTTTTCTTCTAATCCGTTATCTGTATGATACTAGAATCTTTTAGAAGTTGATAAAATTTATTAAAATTGATAGGAAATATTTTACAGATAAGAGAAAGTAGAGCAAAATGGCGCAAGAAATGGTTCGAGTTCGTCATCATAGTGATGAATCTATATGTTTATATTAAATGAAATAGTAAAATTCGATACAGTGAAAATAAAGTTTTCTAGAATTATTTGAAAGACATTATTATGGAAAGAAAAAAAAAATGTTACTTTCTTCGCCCTTACTGGAATAGGAAAATATTCCTACTTTTTTCGATCCAGAAGTTGTTGAATAGTGAAACTATTTCTTTTATATTTGTTCTATTACCTTTACATTTATACTTAAGTTTTATTTTAAACGTTAACATACTCACCGGGTAATAGAAAAGAACCATCTGGTTTAAAAGCGTTGATATTGCATAAAAAACACCTACGTTGATACCTGAAAGTTAAACATAATATTTCAAACAAAATTAACAAAGAAATACAATATTATTTCATTTAAATTAATGCGGTAATAACGAAAGAAATCAAGGGAAGCAATACGTATTCCTATATGGTATTTCGCAAGGAAAACAAATAGTGCGCGAAGTTAAATTAAAACTTTTAATATATTAGATTTAAAATAAAAAAAGAGAAATAAAACATACATTTATTGGAAAGAAAAGCATTATGTCTAATACTTCCAAACGATTCAAAATTAAAATCTAGCACTGTAGTTATTATAATCCCAAAAAGAATTCTGCAGACATTTCATATTGCTACATATTTAAATGCGTTTCGGCCTTTTCTTTTACCACCTGAAGAATTCAGAAATGCACAGGAAATGAATCACAGCTAACTGTACGCGTTACACTCAGTGCAGAAGCGTTGTAGCAGACTAGCATACACGTTCCAGGAGTTCAGGGGCAGTCAGCTTTGTATGACATCTATGAATCTAGCGGATACGTGTTCAATTCGCTGCTAGAGGTCATCTGGTATAGAGGAAGGATGAAAAACAATTTGGCCTTTGAAGGCTTCCGGAAAAAATGCGGAGTATTCCTACCGGGGGATCGAGCAAGCAATGTAACAGGGCTACATCGAATATATTATAAACTCGAAAGAAGTACTTTACATATTACACTTCTTTTTCCATTTCCGTAAAATTGTGATTTTATTATATTATTTAATTCTCCAGTTTTTCGCTTAACGCTCCACTGGAAAATTTTTAACTCAATAGTACCTTTTACTATTGTGGTAAAAATTTTGCGCATGTGATATTTTTGGGTTCTACGAATGTGAAGTTACACATTTGGTAAATACTCGATTTGCAGAAATTATTTATTTCAGTTTAAAATAAAATTTATTCAGTACTTTCACTGATAACAATGAAGATAGCAAAACACATACGGTTCCCACCCTTCCCCCAATATATAAAATAATTATTAAATAAAACATGATGCTTCAGTTCTTAGGACACATACCAATGCTGGAGGTTTCGGTTACCGCGAAATAAATACATTCTCTGTCGGCTATTGTTATATATAATCTTGCGTTATTATAAGTAATGCGCGAATAATGGCTGTATTGTAAATTATTAACTGAGCAAAATTTCAAGCATGAATTTTAAAGAAAATATTGGATGACTTTTTACAGCTATTCTCATTTGTTTAAGAGTAAATTTAACATAACATTTTTAATGAATATATTCCACAGGCATGTTTTTACCAGGTATTAGATTCGAATTCTTCGTTTTTGAACTGCAGAAAATCTTTAAATAAAAATTTTTATTCAAAAATAAATTACCTTTTAAAAGGAATCGCTTTTCTAAAAAAAAACTTTAATTCTTTGACACCTTACCTACTTTTTAACAGCAGAGATTTAAAAAAATTTGTATTTCCTGTAAATAACAAGGAAGATGTGATTAAAATGCAGAATTAATGAGCCGAGTTTTAATTTTCGGGTGGTCTTCACACGGTCATTCATTGAAGGAAAAAGGAAATAAATAAAAAGCGCGTCTGTTAACTTAAATTAGAAGTGAAAATAATTTAGCCTCAAGTTAATATTAGCACACAATTTTGAGCAGGAGTACCTCCAAAATGATTAGTATGACTAAATGTAACTCCAAAATGAGTAGTATGACAAAATTTGGGGCAGAATTGGTGCAGAATCGAAATATCGAAACAAGTTGTCATGTCATTTTAAGAGCAAGTCCAATTTTGCGGAGAAAAATGTTTTGGGAATTCAACATATAAACCTAATATATATCCTATGCATTTATTTGCATAAAGGGACTATATTTTGTTCAACTTAATATACATTCTTTGTAGTATACCATAAGGCACTGCAAAGTCTATATTTAAGATAAAATTATCCTAATTCTTTCTTTTTTGCTTCAAAATTTCAGCACTAAAAACTTTGATCCTTAATCTTTGACGGGCAACTATGTAAAGAGCTTTAGTAATTTTTGCGCTGCCCCTCATTTAAACTTTGCATTTAATCGGTTATCAGCGTGTTGATTGTCGCATTAACTAGATATTGAGGATGTACATTATACCGTATATTTCAATAGTAAAATAATCTTTAGAATCCTCTGTATTCTGGCCAAATTTTTCAAAGAATAATTTTGCTTTATTTTTTTTAATTTAGTCTTACGTATTAAATGTTAATTATTGAAAACATTGTTTTGAATGAACTTTAAATGACTCCAAAATCTGATTACACGCCAGAATGTTTTCTTGTAATGATGTAGATAACTCTAGCTTTCAAAACAATCAATTCAAGATAAGTCCAATCAGTCTTTTTTTGTAGATAATCAGTTGATAACATTTGTTGCACTTGCAGGGAAATCATAAATAATTCAAAACAGAAAATAGATGACACTTAAAATAAAAGTTATAAATCTACGTTTAAAAAAGCTGAAGATTTTCCAGTTTTTCAAAATTACAAACGGAAGAGCCAGTATTTAGTTGAATGATTTTGCTTTTACAATAGTCTTCAAGCTTCATAGTTTCAGACTGACGAAATTTTGTCCATTCCTTTTGCAATACGTGATTCAAATGACCTCGCTTTGCTATTTTGTTTATTTTGAATCTAAATCTCAAATTTTCGAGAACACACATATGTAGTACTGATCTTATATATATGTAAGATAAAAAATATGTGAATCAAAATTATAATTTAAACTAATGGTAAAACATTAATTCTCCCTCTCTAGTCTAAAAATCGCAATAACTTCTCTTAATTGCGTCATTTCTAGACCATTCTATGGCCTGCGCAGCTCTGATGACGTAATAATTGGGAACTAAAACTACCATTGTAAAACAAAACTTTGCTCTTGGCGTGCTTCCATCTTTCATAAGTACGCACTTCAGCTTCTGTCTGTGCTTGGACATAATTTCGCTACGCTGCTTCCTATTGCAATAATATCAATAATGTAAATGTAAGTGTGTTCTTGAATAGGCACGATAAGGGTGCCAAGTGATCTGTGGCCACATAATGTCAATTGGAAATAAAAGTGGAATTAAAATCGCCTCGACTGCCAAGTTTTATTTACGAAGTCGACACATTAGCTTACGACGCAATCAGAATACTTCCTCTTCAATATTGGATACCTACGCATCAACAGTGCTCAGTCCTTTCCTTGCTTTCATTATGACATATATATATATATATATACCAGTGACGTAACTTGAGTTCATTACCTGGGTTATCTCCTGACCTCCTTATAGTGTATTACTGTTTTAAAAAATGAGAAAATCTATACTTCTGACTAGCTAAATGTATCTCTGACTCAAGTTATCAACCAGACATATTAAACAACATTTTAATAGATAAATTTAATTATTATATTCCTAATTATTTTCTATATAATTTATTTACAGAGTAGTTTTGCACATTTATTATGTAGCCAAATTTCATTAGTTTGCTTGTTCATGAATTCTAGTTTCCTTTGTTTTTACGTCTTAAGCTGTACTTTCGAAAATCAAGTCTTAATGACACGTTTCATTTGAGTAATTTTTCACATCCATCACAATGAGAGTTTTTTTAATAAAATAATTTCTTCGGCTCGCGTATGTTTGTGCAGTCTAAATTTTCTAGAAGTTCCTCTACGTACTGCAATAGTCCTAGCGCAGCTAGATTTACATTGACATTAGAAAACATCGCTCGTCTTGAACATCATCGCCCACCTTTTAGGCAAATAACCTTCGTGTGCTTTGTCTGAACCAATTAACCTAACATCATATTGGTTATTATTTCTACATGTAATTTCATGAAGGAAAATTACAATAAGAAACGTGTTAGATATTTCTAATGAGATTTGTATTAGTATTTCACTAGTATTAATAAGTTTACTATATACTTTGTGACATTTTAGGTCACAAAACACGTATTTAAATGATCAACTGATATTGGTAATAAAGAGCTAAAACATCAAACATCTCTTTGGACATAACTTTAAGGAATCTTAGGCCCCTTATGACCTGCAACTGGATAGTCTTGTTTCTCAGTAAAGAGCTACATCAATTAATATTTATAAAATAATTCTGTTTTATTTTATTCTGCTTTGTTCTTTTTTTCTTTAAAGAATGATATATTTCTGGCGACCTAAATCTTTAAAAGCACTGTACGCTTAGAAAGAACTTAACATTGTCCAAGCAGTAGCTAAATAACTGAATCTCATTGAAATCTCTCGAGATAATCTCGTTTAAAATTTCTATTGCATTTGAAAGAAATAGGCGAAGTAACATTAACTAAAAGCGTTCCTTTGGTAAAGATTTCTATAATAATGTAACTAATTTAAGAAAATCAAAATTAAATATTACAACGCAATAAAGCTAGTACAAATAAGCCTGAACACACCTCAAGCATAAATTGCTCTTATAATTAGACACAAAGGCAGAGATGAAGGATTATCTTTCTTAGCGAAGGCTAAGCAACTGTGCATGTTTCCCAATGATTCCATTGGGATACCTCATCCTCCCCCGAGTCTTCACTTTGTGTCACGAAGACAGGCTGTCTGTGCTACGATTGTTTAAAGTCTTGTTTAAAGCAAAAATTATTCTGTATTTTTTAAAGCTACAAATATATTATCCGAGAGATTTATTTATACCGATTTGCAGCGCGAATACTTTTCTCTGGGCTTCCAAAGAATACATTTCTACGCCAGGCTAGTCTAAAATACACTAGAGTGCAAAAATTAAGGACGAGACGGTTTTTTTCAATATAACTTTGTACAAAAGTTTTCCAAATCAACACATTTAATACCGTAAGATCCCCAATACGTAAGGACATGAGTAATGTAAGCAACACTTACCAAAAGAGAAATCAGAGGGATAAAAAGAAGCTTTATTGAAAAAGTAGCATGGAGCGCAATGCGACTGAAGGCCGAAACATCCCTGTGATGGGTGTCCAGCAAGAAACATCCGGTCTTTAATAGGGGATATGATCTCCCCTGACTGCTAGACAGGTTTCACAGCGTCTGCCCATGCTGAGAATGAGGGTGTCAATGAGTTGTTGAGGCATTGCTGCCCATTAGTCTTGCAGAGCCAATCGAAGCTCCGGAATCGTTACTGGTGGTAAGGTACGAGCTGCCAAGCGTCTGCCTAGAAAATGCCATACATGCTCGATGGGATTGAGATCCGGAGATCGTGCCGGCTAATCCATACGTTCAATATCCTCACTCTCTAAGAGCTGTCCGGCAGCTACTGTGCGATGACATGGTGCATTGTCGTCCATGAAAAGGAACTGCGGACCCATAGCGCCTCTAAAAAGACGCACGTATGGAAGAAGAATCTCGTTACAATAACGGGTCCCGTTGACTGAACCTGCGTCGAAGATGTGAAGGTCTGTACGACTACCAAGCATGATGCTTCCCCAAACGAGTACACCTCCACCTCCATACCTGTCCCTTTTAATGATGTTCGAGGGATGATTGCGGCTTCCCCGCTCTCTCCAGATGAGTATGCGATGAGAATCGCTACTCAGACTGAATCTGCTCTCATCTGTAAAGAGTACTCGTCCCCATTCATTGTCTCTCCAATTCCGGTGTTCCCGGCACCACAGAGAACGCCTTCTCCGATGGGCAGGCGTTAGAGGTACACACCGTACAGGGCGTCGTGCAAACAGACCACCACCGTGCAGTCTTCTGGCCACGGTAAAACGCGATATCGGTCGTCCAGTCGCCTGTGTCGTGTGTCTAGCGATTTCTCCCGTGTCTGCCGCCTGTTTCTTCTGGCCTGTAAGGCAATATATCGGCCATCTGCGGGTGTGGTACCTCGTGGACGACCACTACTAAACCCCCGGATAGCTGTTCCTGTAGTTTAAAATTGTCTCCAAAGTCGTGAAACGATGCTGTGAGCAATTCCGAACTCTGCAGCCACACTTGTCACACTGCGGCCTTCCTCCAACTTCCCAATGATTCGACCTCGGGTAAAAGCATCCAGATGTCGTCTAACAGATTGATTATTCGCCATTTCTCGCTGAGGCAGCAACTCGGTGTGATTTTTAACTGCTATACCGCGTGCAATCTCTTTGCCAGAAATACTGATCTTACACCGACAACATGCTTTATACTACTCAGACACTGCCCCATTACGTCTACCTGCATATCTGCGCATGTGCTACCGTACATCGCCTTACTTAATCTCCTGATTGGTCTCTCTGTCCGCTCTGCCTCTTCGTTCAGCTGATATGCTAATTTTTCGACTTCGTCCTTAATTTTTGCACACCAGTGTATATGCTACTGGTGTTGCTTGAATTAGTACAGTTGCTATATTTCCATAATGCTCCGTACACTTCCATTGATTGTGGGGATTGTTGGGATGTCCGAACCCAAATTGATAGCACTTTCTTTGAAATGTTATTGAGTTGGGTTCGGATGTTTTCTTCGGTGCACGTAAATAAACCACACGCCTCATGCTGTGTGCAATGAACATGAGCTTTTATCCCGCACATGACTTTAAAATCTTAGATCATCTTAAATTATTTAGCTGAAACTAAATGGTTTGGCTAAAGAGATGTGCTTTATTTTCTCCAAGGAATGCCGTTTGCCGATATCCATTTCTACCAAAAATGTTAAATTTGACCCAGTGGCTGAAGCTTGTTTCATTCCGGAAGTTTTTGATATTAAATAAACGAGTCATTGCAGTTTCTGACTCCTTTTATTCTTCAAGTAGAGGAAGGTTTCGTCAATTAGCTATTCGAAGTGTGAGCAAACATTTTGTTCATAAATACTGATTTTCTCTGATAGTACAGACCAGCAAGCATTAGCTCATATACTGTTAACTTACATTTCTGTTAACAATTGTATTTAGGATATTTTCCCTTCCTCTTCCGCATCTATGCTCGAACAGTCCGTCATTTCTATACTTTCCAGTTATTTTCGTGACGCCAGAATCACATGTAAAGATAATTTTAGAAACTTGGTAAAACAATTTCTCCCCTTTTTTAAAAGGAACATTTTTATATTCGCATTTATTTTAAACCTTAAACAGAAATTTGATATAGCAGTATAAAATACACTAAGAGATACAGTACAGACAATAGAATACTTTCCAAACTCTTGATAAAAACTATATAACTCGAATTTTAAAATCAATGATAGTTCGAAAGATAATTTCCGATTTGCATTCTCAATTTTTGAATACTAATTTTCCTTCATACTTTTTAGAAGCTTCTAAGAAGTCCCATTAAACTACTTCTATTTTTATATAATGACGAAAGCCTGGTAATTTATGCACGATAATGAAAACCACTTATGCATGATAACTTCTAAACTATAAGGCTTGGTTTGGATTATTTGATTATGGCAAAGCAGGCAAGGGCTGTATACCTAAGGGAAAGGATGATTTCGTAAAACATTTTCCCAAGAAAACTAGCTCGTATCCATCTTACACAAGGGGAACCAACGAAAACGCCCATTCAACCAGCCCTTTTGCCTGGAATCTAACCCAGGTAGAACTGTTCAGTGACTACACCGCTATCGTTTAACTATAGGAATAGGTACTGATTCCAGTTAACGAAATTAAACGTGAAATTTTGTTCACAGACGTGTATCTACTATATTTTAAAGCTATTGTGCTTAAAAATGCGCTCAAACTCTGGTTGAAAATAAATGTTTTGGTACTAGTAGATGATTAATATAAAGAATGATTCTCTTAAACGAAGAGATGCTTGGAAATTAACACTACCCATAAATCGAATTATATATATTCTTCCTCACAGCCAAAATTCGGAGCAAGAAAAATAAAGTGGAAAATCATAAAATAGCGTCATAATGCCAAATATCAGATGTTAGCTTAGTTACATCTTGAGTAACAGCGATTCGGCAGTTAATCTGTTTTTGCCATTATGCATTTCTAGATCAGCATGCTCATAAGAAACTACTTAAAATGTCTTCTACATTTGAAGCGTTGACGCTGGAAAACCTGCTTTTTCTGAAAGAAAGACCGAATGTGATAAAATATCTTATCAGAGGGGAAATGTCACCATAAAATGCAGCTAATTTGGAAGGTAAGCACAGGTTGTATTTCCTGGTTACAAGGACTACAGCAATTACCTAACAAAAAGTCGCAGCATTTACAAGGAATCGTGAAATAACATTTTCAGAGAGACCATAAAAGAAAAAGCGACTATGAACAGATAACGTCCTCTTGTTTATTGTGACTCAAGGAAATTATGCTTTAGTTTTCGTACCATATCGCAGTTCTGTCTTCAGTATGCCACTGCATGATTACGCTCGTAGAAAGCCTAGAATTAAAGATCTGTACCTTGCTAAATGGGTTGCACACAAATGAAAAGGGCATACATAACTCGGAGAGCACTTACAAGGAATTCCTTTTGATCCATCGCATCCATCATGACCTCTGCCTTTGGCCAAGTCTATGTAAACATAATCAACGATCATCTACAAATCTTCATAAAGGCTTCCTTCCCTCCCAAACACGCCATTTTTTGTTAAATAAAATAAGCTTCTTTCCTACATTATATCCTAGCGACCAACTCATAGGTTACAGAAGCATTCAGATGCGTTTTACAAAACTCGACGGTTGACTTCCTCAACGCTTGAACTCAGCCCAGTTGAAAATGTATGGGACAACTAAAGAGATTATTTAAACAACCGCCAATTTCCAACAGGAGATGTGGCAGCATTAAAGATAAACATATGGGAGTTTTGAGCAGCAATATAGCTTTCAGTTCCAGTATCTTACTGAAGGAGTATAAAATTGTCTCACAGTTATTGTTAGATAAAATGGCTGACCGACCAACTACCTGACGATGAAAACTTGATTAACTGGGAGTTTTCAAGTGCAAGGGTAGTGGCCAGGTTTTAAAAGTGCACCTTAAGAAACTGATGATTTATATGTTCCTTGATAATTTGAACTCTTAGTTACAGTCTAGTTAAGCGGAGTCTAAAGAACTAAAAAACTTAAAAATTCAGATATTTAACTTTATAAACTTAGGAGATTGATACTGAATTTGACATATTACCGTGAAAATTCAATGCTTTGTAGTCGTATTTAGATTTTTCTATTATAAGAATTTAAAAAATAAAGTAATAAATTATTAATATTTAAGTTTCCATTTCTATATTTTTTAATTTAAGAAAAAGTTTTCCTAATGATCATTTATACAGCAAGCAATTATTTCTGCATTTAATAACATTCTGTCACATTTTAGCAAGATTTAGCATTTTTTTTTACACTTTCACGGGTAAAAGCACAGCCATAATAAAAAAAATCATTTTCTCATAACGAGATTGAAAATAATGTAGGATGACTACGAAATTTTCAAAAAAAAAATTTTGTAATTTGCAGAATTCTCCAAAATTAACTGTACGATCTGCTAGGAATTTCATACATATATATTTTTAACCGTTGCATAAATGTTCAGTGACTGAGGAAACTTCATGCAAATGGTATTTGTTTAAACACCTGTGGCCTTTGCGAAGCTTTCGTACTCATTTTTCTGTCAATAAATTTCATTAGCAAACCTTTTTCTTAACACCTCCATAATGCTTGAAGATATTGAGCCCCTTAATATGTATTTTCCATGTTTAAAAAACAGCTGGATAAGTTTAATAGTTCTGAGACAGGAAATATTTTCCATCATAGAGGGAAGTAAAGGCGAATGCTTTAATCACTTTTTCACACAACTGGAGTTATACAATTAACAGGTCTTCCATCTTTCTTAGTTTTATACAGAACTAAAACTGTATCTGAGATGTACAAACAAAATAAATCGGAGGAAATATTTTTTCAACGAAGTACGCTTTGCTACAAAAAACCCACTCAACTATACAAAACTTGTCTGAAAATCTTGAAACTTAATACGTAAACAAGGTTATTTCTCTTATCCGAATAGGCAGATATGAGAAAATAAATGCACACAGCCTAAAGTGCATTTCTCAACAGTTGTGCCAATTTGGACTGTTTATATGTTAATTTTACTTTAGCATGTGAGAATGACTTGAAGGTTTACATGAACGAGAGTGAATGCAACTAAGTTAATAACTGCCTTCAAGGATGTCACTTGATAACAGCGATGAATCACTCGGCATAAAGGTAATATTGATGGTACACTCAGGTGAAGTTTTTAGTGATATTCTTTAAGGCAGTTTCTCCCTCCTTCCAGCATGTCTTCTTTGTGTAATGGTAGCACAGTTGGCTCGAATTCGAGAGGTCCAACTTCGATTCCCGGCGAGGGCACTGCATATTTTTCACGCCTCTTGCTTCAAAAAAATCTAACATCTGTACAGTGGTACTCGAAGTAAAAGGTGGTGAACGATAATTCATCACCACGAGGGTTTGGTGACTGGATCCCCTAATCCCCAGTCGCCCATTTAAAAGTGGGAGTATACAAGTCATTTTCTCCCTCCTTCCAGCATGCCTTCGTGGTGTAATAGTAGCACACTTGGCACGTATTCGAGAGATCTAAGTTCGAGTCTCGGCAAGGGCATTGCCCATTTTTTCAGTTTTCTGGTTCAAAAAAATCTAACAGCTCTACAAGTTCCAAAATAGATTCATAACAGAAGCCCAGTGGTAGGCCGAGGTTGAGAGCTTTGGTGGAGCATCGCTATGTGCTATTCCGAACAACTCATTAACGTCTCCTCGATATGTACTATCGAGACTCATTCGTGAAGGAAGACCTCACCAGTGCCCCAGCTATTAAAGTCGATAAATACTGATAGTTCATCCCGGGTTTGAACCCAGGCGAACGGGTTAGCTGCATGGTTGGTTTTCTCATGTGTAACGGGAATATGAGCCAGTTTCCATTAGAAAGTCTTCCACGAAGGCATTCTTCCCTTAGGTAGATAGCCCTTATATTCTTTCCCATATTCAAATAAACTAAGCTAACCTAGCCTGTCGAATCTGCGTCTAATTACACGTGATCAGCGGTTTTATACGCTTTGTCACTAGTGAACTTCACAGACACTTGGTGAGATCAACACAGTGCCTACTTAAAACTATTTAGGAAAAGGATTTTAATTATTTAATTAAAACAAAGTACATTTGTTATCTATCTGGTCCTTCACGAAGGTAGTAATTACCTTTTTAGTAATTAGCCTTCTTGTGTACGCTCACATAACCTGACATTTGTAAAGCAGGGTTTTACTGTAAAACAAATTAATTATTCCAATGGTCACTCTAGGAATTATTAACCTGTTTGGGCACAATATCTCCATAAGCATGAATTTCAAAGTAACTATTTAAAATAAATCTACTGAAACTCTCGTAAAAAGAACAAAACTGGCATCAGTTTTCCTGAATGCAAAAACTACTGAATAAGCAGTTTTATGCAAAAAGTTTTTCTAGTTAAGTTACTGCTAGTTTTAACATTCTTTATAACTTCGTGAAAGAACTTCAAATTATATTTTATAAAAATGATTCAGAGACTTTAAGTGTATGAAGTGTGTCTTTATTTTAAGTGCATTTTACTTAAACGTGTAAAGTCAGTTTTAGTAATCGTTCTACATCAAGCTACTTTCAAGAAATTTATAAGATTAATGTAAAAAATATGATTATGTTACAGTTACTACAGTAAAAGGGTGAAGTTACACGCTAGAAAACAATTTTAAAATTATAGTTTCCTAAAATAAAGTATTTCATGCATCATTCCTGTGTACTATATATATTAAAGAAACGTGTATTTTTAAAGTTGCTAGTGAAAACTTGCCGATGAACTTGAACATAGAATGAAAGATTACACAATGCTTTATTAAATTCAAACATTTCTTAATCTAAAATTACACTGAGAGTAAAATATAGTTAAAGGGGAAAAAAAACCCTTCTGTTCGATTATTTGTTCGCTTAATCAGTTGCGGTAAATCTTGCAAGGACTGTCTGCGAAGGGGAAGAATGCCAGGAGGATATTTTTTTAAAGAAAAGTTGTTCGCGTTCATGTTTTATGAAGGATAAACCACAAAAACAGTCATGCAGCAAGCTCGCTTGCCGCGATTCGAATCCGGCTCGAAATATCAGTTTTTAGAAGTCTTATTCACTCCGCCTCTGTCGAGTAAGGTCAAAATTGGGCCTGAACTGAGCAGAAGACATGCTGTAACCTGTATGATGCTAAACAACAGGCACAAAAATTGCATTCCTTGCCATGATAATATTCGTTGGTTTGCTCTGAATATGTCAAGCAAATGAGGTACGACGACAACAACTTCCGGGGAACTTCCATTAGAACTAACCTGATGCGTCATGTTCTTTTCTGAACATAAAATAAATTCCATATGCAGTTACTCAAAAGCTCTATTTCTGAAATTCCTTCTATAAACGCATGCTCTGTATAATCTTACATCAATACTGAAATTAGAAATTCGCATGTTTAATCCAGAGTAACAAATGGATAATTTAAATCCATGTTTTTTAAATTATCCATTTGTTACATTATTTTCGATCAGATCTGAAAATACATATAAAAATTTTATTTTTGAAAGACAGATAAAGCTGCAAACAAATTATATGCTTCAGTTTATTTGATTTCAAATCTTGTTTAACCATTAACCCTACAGTTAGAAGAATGTCGCATTTGCTCATTGCCAAGTTCAAAGAAAGTGAAATCGAATTCAGTGAGGAAATATAAATGTCTTACTCTTTTTACGAGGACTCTGTTTTTCACCCATATTTCTGACCTTTTCTGACTAGAAAACACACATTTCTTTAAAATTTCAAGACAAAAAATTTCGCTATACTTTATACAAGGAAAATTATTAGATCGGAAACCAAGTTCTCTTAATTTCATGTACTAAAAGGTAAATGGCTTCTTATGATCTTTCATTTTAAACGATAAATTATGTATGGTTAATAAAATTTGTGATTTTTTTTTAATTTAATTTTTATTGTAGAAAAATTTTACACCGCCGAGATGACTTCTGACCCAGACGTAAACGCCGCGTCATCGTGAATTTGAACGTTATCTTAGCGAAGTGAATCATAATATCTGCTATACCGCAGCCTAGGATGGCAGACTAGAGCAGGTAATTTTAGAGACGTATGTGTATTTAATACAAAAACTATCGCGCATCATCATTCGTGTGAAATATAGCTGTTAAATGCAAAGCAGTTGTATGCGATCTTAATGAATTCAACACATTAAGTTTACACAACGTTAAATTCAACACATTTAATACATTTCGCGCGGAGTCGGTTCCTGGGGACCGACATCGAACTTTCTGGTTGGCCGGTAGTAGTCCGTAGGGGACTGACATTGTAATTTTTGTCTAGTTAGTATTAGTCCTTTAGGACCGAAAATGGGAAACTTATAGACTTGATAATTCATATAAAGAAAAAGGTACGTTTACACTTCTTTAGTTTATTGAAATGCTCTAAACACAGGCGAAAATTGACTTCATGTATGCTACAAAATGTTTTCGACTTTTCTAATTTTATTTCTGGCTATTTTACAATTGAACAGTTTTACATTTTTATTCTAGCATTCACAAACAGTATCTACTATTTATACCCAATACATCCAAACAGCCGCTGAATAGGAAACATATCAACATTGGTTCCGAGCCAAACGCGTTTAAAATCCGCATTTACTGTGTAAACTGTTAGTACTAGTAAACTACTCACAATCCTAATCAACATTAGTACTTTAACCAAAGAATCTTAAATTTTGAAAAATGAATCACAGTTATATAATGCATCAGCCCCTGAGGCTGCTATCTGGCTATTTCAAATTTAAGCTTACTTCGAAGTTTTCCCATAATTACTAAAGAAACTATTCATTATATAATATTTTAAACTAAATATCTTGAGGCTCGAGGAACACAGTATATGATTTTTGATGTGAAGGAAGACCAATTTTTTATTGGAAAATCAAATTCAATGACTTTCTGGGCTTCCGAATGAGAATTGATTTGTTTACACTAGATTTTTCTATTTACTTTATTGTATAGGACGCTGCAAAACTTAACAAGAGTACAACTTTTTATGTTTAGGACCCAAAAATTAAATAAAACAGGTTTAGCAATTTGCTTAAATGTTGAGTTTCAGCAGGAACCTGGTGCAAATCCAGTTTCTAAGAAGGTCATTTATCCTGCCGAGATTTACTAACTGTGAGCGCGATCATTACACATGTTAATGAAATTCGTTTCATAATGCGAACTGAATGGCTACAGGGTACACATTTTGGTGGTGTTGAGGAAAATAAGTAATAATTGGAAATTCGGAAGAAATGTTTTCAACAAATTTGGTTTTCACCTAGAATAGTATCGCGGGTTGGAAGTCTTTCAGAATGACCAGTACAGCTGTTCAGAGGACTGGTGATAGTCGTCCCCTAAAACAAAATGCCTAATGGTTGCCAAATTATCTCCTTTAGTGCACAATTTTTTGCAATTTTCTGCAGTTAGCTTAAGAAATAAAGTAAATTTCCAATATAATTTTCAAGCAAATGAATTTTATGATACTGAAATAAATTTATTACGGCATTTGTAAGAAAATTAATATTTTTCGTAAATTGCTGAAAATTTCTGATTTGCAATGTAAGAGCAGTTGAATGTCGATATAATGAGTAACCTAAGTAAACAGTTAATATTTCTGGATGTGTTAGTTTACTACTAAACGAAAGAATAAAATTCTACAGAAATGCTTATTGTTTTCCTTCGCATAACACGGGAACGAGCATGTCACAGAAACGTGTGTTCCGGCCACATGCCTTTCGAAAGATCTCCACATTAGATTTTCATTCAATAGGTATAAAACAAACCAGATTATAAATTAATCACTTTCTAACTCGCCAAAGTTTTACTTTTACTCTAATGTTTTGTTTTAACTCTCGTGTGTTTCCATCTCACAAGCTTTCTAAATCACTGTCGCACAGCTGATGTTTAAACCATTAAATTTAAGACCGATCAATGTAGCCTTTCGAAGAAGTGGATTTGGTAGCATTTTCTGAAGACTAGTGGAAATAACGAGTTTTAATTTTTTGTTCATTTAAGTTAATGAAGCTCTTAAAAATATAGGCCGAATTTTAAAATTTCAGCTAATTTTTATTCAGTAATATTTTTATTACGTCCAGAAGAAAAACTTCAAAATTTAATCTATGTATGAATTGTTATAAGCGGTATTAGAAAATGGAAAGCTATTTTGAATAAGTAATGTTTTGTTTTTGGCACTTCCGAATGGGTAATTTTTATTCAAATGCTATTAGTCATACATATTATACCATTCAGTTTCGCGACTCCGCTATGATGGTGATATGTATAATTTTAAACAACAGAAATATAAATCCAGTTTTTGTGGTATTCTGTATATGGAAAAATTATGGGAAAATAGGATTATTGTAAAAATTTCTCAACAAAAAAAGCTTTTGTTTTTGGAGTCACGTAACTATAAATTATGCAGTTATAAGAATGTAATAATTCATTCTGCATATTAGTTAGTATCTATACATTCTTTAAAACGCTTGAAGTTTAAATATCTCAAAAGGGAGCACTCATAAATAACTAGAAGTCTATAGCTTAAATTACGTAAGGTGAAAGACAATTGAATCCTGCATTGCTTAAAAAAGTAAATAAATAAATTGAAGCAGAGTGTGTGCTAAAAAATTTGTAAGAACCGACTTTGCCGTTTTGATTCTATTCTAAAAACACCTCTAGCCCCTAACACTCAGTCTCAGCTTTGACTATCTGAAAGTTTCCTTGGAATTTTTTTTACACGCAAGGACGAGTTTCAAAATTTTGCGTAAGTTTGCTGTTATTGCTACAAACAATTTTCTCATCAACAAATGACCACGCAATTGCCTGGAAAGATTCCCCTTCTCAAAGGCTAAAAATACGAACTTTGCTTACGCAACTGCTTAGATTCCTGAAAAAAGCAAGCTTAGCATCTTCGCTGAGTCAACTTCTGCGAAAGTTTTGTAATTGTTTAAACAGAGGTTGACTTGCAGCTTCTTGAAGGATTTCTCACGGAAGTAATACCTTCGAAGGTTAACTTTAGTAACTATTACTCGCCAGGGTGCAAAATGAAAAAGTAGCGTTCGAAAATATGTACTACATCAAATTGCGGTTGGACAATGAAGCAGCTAAAATAGCAACTGACTTAAAAAATTAAATGGCCTTTTTTTTTTTTTTTTTAAATTTCAGACAATTACCATGAATAAGGCCTGTCGTCTCATTGTTTTGAATTGATGTTCTTTCAGTGAGAAAAAAATGCGCATTCACGCTATCCCGATTCTTTGATTTTAGCCATCTTTCTTTTCTAGTTATCAGATAAAATTTTCCCATACTTAACAACAAAATTAATTTTAATGCCGATACAATGAATATTTGATAATTATACACTGATCAGTCTCTTGAATTTTATTATTCAAAAATGAGTTAATTTTTGTATTTTGCGAATACGAAAAGCATGCAAAAAAATTTGAATTCAAAACTAAAAAAAAAAAAAAAAAAAATGTATACACGAAAATTATTGTTAGGTGACTTCAGAAATTATAAGTAGATTATTGCAATAATCATGCAATTTATATAAATAAATGAACAATATGAGAGATGAAGAAGCAAGATGGAGAGTCGGGAAACAAGTGCTTTTAATAAAGCACATATATGTTTTGATAGTCACCGAGGTAGCCAGTCAATCATAAATGAGTACATTTTTCATCTACGAATATTATAAATACAATTTAGAATACCCTACGTCAGTTTCATCATACAGTAAATGCGTTTCTGGAGAACTGTTGAACGAAGGTTCTTTTAAGAACTGCTCATATCCTTAAATTGAGTTACATGCGAAAATCTTGCTGAACTTAATCTGCACAAAGTATTTTGGTACTTACGTATTATCGCAACCAGGTTGGCGCTATTTGTAAGTTTGAGTAAAAAAGTATGAATAGAAAGAAAATGTACATTTATTAATTACAGATAATTTTTAATACAGTTTTTTATATTATTTTGTTTTAAAATATAAAATAGCAATTAAACCCTTCCGGTTTCGAATTTGAATAAGTTGCAGAATTATTTTTTCGGCAGAAATCTTTTGGCTATTGCTTTTAGCACTGATTGAAAACCGTATTCGCCATAACCATGTACACGTCGACTTATTTTTACTTAAAGAAACATCCCAGAATTGCACAAAAATGGCATTGCGCACACTCTTGACTTTATCCATGTACACTGCTATTTTCTCATAAATTACAAAAATTTGCACGAAAATGCAGGAAAATTTTGTGAATCTCCACATGCTCTTTTTACAAAACTACGTATAACACGTAGGGTTGCCATAAGTAGGGTTGCCATAAGTAGGGTTGCCGTAAGTAGGGTCGCCAAATTTCGCAATTTATGCGAATTTTGGCCTGGTTGCGTTAATACGTAAGTACCAGTATGGTAAATTTGAGCAAGTCAATTTATGAGCTTGATCATCTTTCAGAAAGATTAAGGTAAGCTAATCTATATCTACTTGATCAAAATCTCGTTTATGCATACAAGATAGTGATGATGCTTCTCTGAAAGGTACTCAAGCTGTAATTCCTCAGTTCGTCGCTATGTTTATTTGATAATGATTAACAAAGAAACTTCAGCTAGATTAATTTCAATTTATGCTGCGATTTTTTTTGGAACATTTTACAGTCTGGATTCGCATATCATAGTGATCGTTTTGATCGATGAAAAGAATTTGCATGCTCTGAGGTAGAATCCTATCTGCGCGAAAATAGAAACTCTAATGCTGAGGCAAATGAGACCATTTTTAATACAGAACCTTTTATCGAAAGTTCACAAATGTGAGGCATTCAGACAGATTCCGATGTAACATCTGCATATTTATCGTATTTGATTATAAATTTTCATATACAAAGCTCAAAATTTATCAATTTTAAAAACTCATGTTCTGAACAATTTCACAGATGAAAATCTAACTTTTGACAATATGCTATTTTTAATTTTATAAGAAATTTTTGACGTTGATTTTGGGAAAGAAAAGAACTTACCGTATGTTGTGAGCAAGAGCAAATAATGTACATTTTTGATAAGTCGCAAAATGGAAGACCAATATCCAGTTCTTGAATTGCAGTTTACAATAGCTGCCTGAGCTCGACTGGGTGGAAATGGAGGCTTTTCTTTAAATACTAGAATGAAAGAATGTTTCAAAAAATGAAAAACTTGCAATAGCATGGATTGAAGAAGTGCTAATATTTTCCTAATCTTTATAAACATGAGTGCTTTATAATGTAGATGATATTTGGGCCTATAATTGACATCAACAGTTTGAGAGTATTAAGCAAAACTAGCTTTGCATAAAATATGAATAACAACAAAGGCAAATTTTATGCTAAATTTATTACATCATTGAATTTAAAGTAATAATGCGTATTGTAAACAGAAAATATAGCCATTTTTGATACCATCTACAAACACATTTAAGGAGAAAGCAAAAAATACTGTTACGTTGCATTGTAGTGAATGACAACTGCATAAAAAAGTATACGCCGTGTCCACAATAGTTCTCTCCTGGTCTCTATTTTTGAAACCGATGGTTACAGACTTATTTCTAATTGTAAATTTGTTTTAAATGAAGCAAATATTATTTTGACATTTTTCAATATTAAAATATCAATTCTATAAAAGTTACGAAATTTAAGTTTTTAAGGTTCCCCTATCTCTACACTTAATATCAAGAAAAATTTTAAACTCCATAAAAAGTACAAAAAATAATTCCCGTAAGACTAGACTAGGCTATTTCATTTTAAAATTGGATATTATATTCAGGGGCCATACAGAAACTGAAGAGTGAAATATTTAAATAACTAAAAATAAAATGTCAGTTTAAAACAAGTTTTCTGATGTTGATAGATTAAGCAACGACTATTTCTATGAGAATTATCGTGATTTTTTTTTTCCCAAAACTACGCTATTACTCACAGAATCTTATGTAATTATTGTTCTAGAAAATACTAGCAGGTTCCAATATTGGCATGTAGCCATCTCGTAAAGTCATATACATAAATTAAGAATATTTCTAGATTAATGAATTTTCGCGTGATTATGATTCTAAAGAAATAAATCACCAGAATATTAATGAAATTTTTACCGTTTGAAAACTTATAAATTACTTACATGAAAAGCCTTTCTGTATACCATTTATAACAAAATCATAAATTATAACGTTACACACCTGTAAATCGTAAAATATGAATTAATGTTACTTAAGAGAAAAATATCAACCTCAAATTATTATAATTTATATATTAACGCCCTCAAGGTAATTTAAAAATGGCGGAAATAACCCTAAATTTCAGAATTAAAATTTTCAGTTTGTTTTTGCTGTACAGTAGTCAAACTCCATGTAATTTATTTTTTTATATGATGAAAATAAAATTTTCCTAAACACTAGTAAAGAGACCGCGGGAGCATGCCAAAAAGTTAAATTTCATGAATTAAAAAAAATGGATTTTTGAGTTTAAAATTGTGGAATTTGAATTTCGAGAAATTTTTGCTTCCTCGAGTATGCGCTCTAGAAGTTGCATATATAAACCGCTTAAAACTAAAAGATATTATTGTGCCAATATAACATTCATTAGTTTAACAAAATTTGACTAAAATCTAAAATTCTAAATTTAATTTCGAAGCTCAGAACAGAAAATAAATTATTAATATTTAAAGTATACTCATTTAGAGTTCATTAGGAAATTTTTATTATAGCAACTGCCAAGAACACTTGAAAAAAGTACCTTACTTACGGAAAATAATCGCCACGAACAGGACGGTAGTTATGACTGCTACAGAGTAAAACAGAATACTCAGACCTTTCGTAACATCATCTTTGTTCGGCGAATTGGGAACAATTAGAGGTGGAAGAACAAATCCTAAGGCAATACCTAGCTGAAAAGAAGCGCACAACAAATTAAAAAATTGATTTATAATTGTTTAGGAAAGGGCTAAAGATTTAATTTGGTTCAATCTAGTCTAGCTGAAGAGCCAAATATAATTAAAATTCAAAACTCGTTTTTAAACACATTGCACTGAAAAGTCAGACAATACGAAATCAAATTAGTTGAAATGTCGGCTAAATAGAAACTAACAAAACATGTCATAGTTAAGTCATCCGAAAAGTGATGACTCTCAGTTTATTTGAAACACGCAAAGCAAAAGAGGGTTATTTGCATTAGGGAAGGAAAGCCTAATTGTCTATTACTTTAAAATAGGCAATTCAGAGTCATTCTTCCCCGGCTTATCTCGGAACCATGGCAGCGGCAGCTTCAGCAGATGGTCGTGTCCCCTAATTGCTTTATTCGCACTTCATTTCTCTTTAGCGTGTTTCATTTCGTAGAAAGTGTACAAATGAAGTCTGACATGAACAGCGGTCTTTGATGCTTTGGTTGCATATTCTGGTTTACAGCGGGAATTAATTCTGCTCTTACCGAGCTTATCAGAAAATCCCACGAGGGGCCTCACACAAAAGGGCTCATCAAATTGCTCCACCATGAAGGTATGTACCTTAAGATAAAAATATAGTAAAACTAAGAAAACAATGAGACGCATTGTCTCTGAAATCTCACTGGAGGGTGAGGATGCGATGACAGAAGACTAGCATTGTCCTATCAGGGGTGTGGCGGCAGTCCTATGACTCTTTGAACTACTGAAAGTTTTTAAATCCGAAAGTTGCAATAAAATTAATACGAAAGTTACACATGTTGATCTTGTTTCTGCGTATTTGCGCTATCTAAGAGGAAAAGCTGCAAATGGCCTATTATTCCTGTCTTCTTCAAGTATTTCGTAAGCGAAAATATCTGCAAAGCTGACGGACGTGTTCTGCGTAGCTTTATCATAAAATTTAGCATTTATTCTGTGCAAATCAGAATTAAGTTCCACTTTCATGTCAGCATGCAGATTTTTGTTTCTAACGTAGCATGGAGCTCCGGTGATTATCCTGAAAATCTTGTTTTGAATTTTTTGTAGGGGAATAGATGTCACTTTTGCTGGCGCTTGGCCAGGTAAGCGAGGCGTATGTAAGAATAGGCTGGATGACTGTGGTGTAAATTTGCCTTTTACGATATAGTGACAGGAGCTGATCCTTTAGAAGAACAGTGGTCTCAGATTAGGTGAAGGAAATATGTGCTGTTCGGTGATGACGACACATGTTACCGTGGCAAATGGAGGAGGAAGGGAAAGGCTTGAAGTGATTATTTTAAAGTAATAGACTACAGTGGAGGATATTAAAAGGGAAATTCTCAGTTACGCTACATATGGAGAAAACCATAAAAATATGTTTACCAAGATTCGAACTCGAGTCAAAATACTGGATTTTAGCGTTCTTAGCCACTTGCTTATTGGACGATATTGTCTGCAAGCAGGAAAAATATAGTGTTAATGAGAAATGCTGTAATAAGAAAAGCTAATTGGACTGAAGAAATTTTAAATTCTAACGCATACGAGGTGTGTAAATAAAGTAACCAAAGTGGAAATGTAGCTTTCGATTTGGCAACACTGTGGACTTCCCATTTGGATGAGTCGATACACAATCAGTATAGGTACGCACAGTGACATAGCTGTCTGCAGGATTTTTTAACTGTTCTTTTCTAGTGCGTTTTGAAAATAAGTCACTTCAACTTCGAGCAACGCTATGCTATCACATGCTGCTTTCAACTTGAACAAGATATGACAGAAATTTTTTCGAAGTACAATGCCGGCGGAGCCACTCAACGCTCGCAAATTTGAAAAATTCGGAATTCTTGAATCTAGTGCACAAGAGCTTTTTTGCTCTAGCGGTAGCTGACTCGAATCCCATGACAGGGACTCATGTTCTGTTTCCGAAGCCAAGCGACCTCTCGCATCGCACTTCTGATTCGATCCATAGATGTCGCCAAGAGCAAACTTCCGTTAAAATACCGAAAGCGTCGCAAAACAACGAGCCATAAATTCCTATGGCCCCATGGCCGCAACAAATGCTTGAGAAGTATGGAGACAATGCTTTGTCAAAGGTCCAGGTTTTAAAGTGGTTTAAGGCATTTTTAGAAAGAAAGGAATCGATTGAAGACGAAACTCACTGGGAAAGGCTTGAAACGGCAAGAAACTAAAGAGAATCTTTCCAGAACTCAGAATCTTGTGCTTTTTTTTCGCTTTATTCAGTCAGAATGATCGAGAAGGTATGAACTGAATCACACCACCATTCATCAGATTTCGACAAAGGAACTGAGAATGAAAAAACTCTGTCCGAAAAATATTCTGAAAAAATCTTTCGTGGGAACAAAAGAACAAAGCAAAATCAAAACGATATTCATTTTCTAGTACGGGGCATTACTGATAATGAGTCTTGAGTGTTCCATTACGATTCAGAAACGAAGCGTCAGAACCAGGAATGACACATTTCAAACTCACCAAAACAATGCAAGAATGAGCAATTCGAAGATTAAAACTATGCTGATTTGCTTTTTCGATGACTTCGGAACTCGTCTATAAAGAGTTCGTACCTCTGGACAAAACAGTGAACCAACACTTTTCTCCGAGAAAATCTTTAAAGACATTCGGTTCAAATCTCGGCGAACGGGCTGGCTGCATGGGCGTTTTCGTGGTTTCCCCCATGTGTAACGTGTATACGAGCTAGTTTCCCGTAGAAAGTCCTCCACGAAGGCATACCTCCCCTTAGGCAGATAGCCCTCGAGATTTTTCCGTAGTTAAATATACCATACCATGCTTTTGAAACCAATAATCAACGGGGTGATGCATCACCTCAATGTGCCTTGTTACGTTGTATTTTCAGTTATGAGTTTGTGGTAAGTAAAAATATCCCTGTAGGTCCTCAGCCCTCATATTGGCCCCCCTAAATGGCGTATCATCTAAAACGTCATTTTCCGGATACTGTCATCAGATGAGTTTGGGTCGTAATTTGCTAATCATTAACTAATTAGATAAAAAGTCATAAGCAATCAGTGATTGAAAAACAATCGAGACAGACATTAGAAAAATGTCGTTTAAAATTAATTCAGATATAATTTTATATATTATATGTATAAGCTTAAGTAATCAAACATATATATAGGCCAATATTCAGAATTCGCTTGATTATTAGATAGACTGTATTTTGGGGCAACACTTCCAGCGAGACGACTTTCGACCTAGGTGTATTTTGAGACAAGAGCCTTCTGAAAAATTTAAGAACTAGCTTCGATTCAAGTTATACTTAGCAAAAAATGGTTTTAAAAAAAGGAAGGAAAACATGCAGTCAGCTTGCTTCATCTGAAATAGAACTCGAAGTTGTTCATCGTTTGAACATTTTATTTGCTCTACCAATCGGGCTTCGCTAATTCAAACCAGGATCACATTCAGATGTCAAAACTGGCATTTTTCACTTTCACCAACAAAAATCAAAGAAACTAAAATTATATTTTCAGAAGTATTTAGTCAACGAATCTTTGAAAATAGAACACATAAATTTTAAAATATCTAAAATGAGTAACAATTAGAATGATATAATGAATATAGGTATTTTGCTTTTTCATATATAGAAAAGGAAAAAGAGATTGCCAAATTCAACGCCATGTGAATACAAATTCCTTTTGAACAGGAGAAACTTTAATTACCTTTTATTTTAACTAGCTAAAATCTTAAAAGTAACCGCATTTTTTAAAAAAGTTGTTAGTAAATTATCTTTTATTTTTATCTTCATTCAATGACAACTATTGAATAAAAAAGTTGAATACTTTTTTCAGCTTTTAGAAAGCTATACTAAATAGTAGAAGTTTACAAGTTATTTAGTTCCGGTGCAATCAGAAGTTATTATTTTAGTTTTTAGATAAATTCATGATTTTCAGATTTTAATTATCAATACAAAATTTAAACTATTACGATGTCTGTTTAATAAAGAGAAAACAGGAATTAGACGAGATTGATTTCACACGGTAACAGTAATTTATAAATCGGCCAACAAAGTAAAAATCAAACCGGCTGCTGTTTCTAAGCTAAGCAGTCTCGGATAAAAGTGTATGTTTCCAGATTCTATTAGAAATTTGAAACAACCTAAACTTTCATTTTTATCTTTTACGCTTTTGTCTTTTCAGTAAATATTGTGTATCCTCCATAACTGGTCAAACTGGATGAAATCGCTACCTCAGCCAGCAAAGCAAATTTCTTCGCTACGCAACGGCAGCGAGTTTAATTTCAAAGGTACTTTACTTAGTTTATTCAAAACTTTTGGGGAGGATTGTAAATATTTAAATGAAACTTGGTATCTTAAATTTTTCAAAAGCTTTTTTATTTTTCAAAAGCTTAATATCTTTTGATTTATGCTTCTTTTCGTTACATTTATAGCATCTTTTTTGTAAATTTTGCTATATATTCGGTTATTCAGAGTGTCAGAGGATAATTTGAGGAGAATTTACATGGCTGAAGCTAGGATTTAATTTCTAGGGAAGGGAGGACTATGATTTTTATTTAAAACCAATGTTTTTGTAACTGTATTCTATTTATAAACTGTTCAATTTCGGAAGTATAATTTCAATATAAGTTCAATTTCGTTCAATATAAGTTCAATATATTTCAATATAAGTTCAATTTCGGAAGGGAGGGCGCAGCCCCTTCAGCTGCCCATGCCTTCCTCATGCGCGTAAATTTTAGTCAGATCTTCTAATACTAACTTTACAGTTTTTCAGATTTTAAAGAGTTCTTACATTTTTTTTTTTTTTTTCTCTCTACGAGTACTGGGAACGCTTTTACACTTTTCAACTAAAAATGCCTTGTGCGTAATTTCTACTTTGTAAGTGCTTCTATATAAATAGCAAAATATTTTTGATTGCATCCTGAATAATCATTATCTTGCCATGCCAGGTACATTGAATAAAGACGCACCTTCGTCTATTCCTGTCATCATTAGTTTCTTATCCATTGTGATGATAAAAAAATAAAAATAAAGAACAATGAATTGCATGGGTTTAAATGAATACAATTCTTTGTTCGAAATAGTCACCCACTCCACGTTCCTGGTAGTACGTGTTGAATTCGCGATGCTCCTCTCGGTAGTTTATTTTCGTCTTCGGCCAGAAAAGAAAATAGTAGATTTTTATCCGTGGTAGTTCTTTAGACTAAAACACTGCGTCACATAGAATTATTTTTACAGTCTTAAGTCAAGGAAAGGTTGAAATGAGAGGTTAAGTGCGTCTAAAAGTCTCTGAATCATACTGTTGTGCAAGAGCTGATTAAAATTTCTCGAAATCCTCCTGAAAACGGTTTCATTTAACACGAGTTAAGTATATGAAAAGAATCATTTACCATTCCTTCTGAAGACAAATTCTGCTATGTAAAAACTGATATCTATTGCCAATTTTCTACTCATACATCCGTGGTAGAGAATATGTATGTATATAAATTGCCACCAATGATAATTATAAAATTTCTAATAACCAATCTTCTTAGGTGAAACCAATAAAGTATCTCCTCAGGAAGATCTACAAAAACAGCAGCTCATTATAAGTTATAAATTCTTCAACTGCCTTTTCGTAACTAAAGCGTAACTACTTTCTCTCCCCACAATCAAACATTTTTCCTTTAAAAAAAATAGTAAACCATTATATACATTTTCAAATACTGGTTACTAGAATATTCCCAAAACATAACGAGTGGTAAGTCGCTGAACACTGGTGGTTCGGTCCGGCGTTCAAATACCGGCGAACGGGCTGCCTGCATGGGCGTTTTCGTGGTTTTTCCCATGTGTAATGGGTAAACAATCCAGTTTCTCTCAGAAAGTCCTCCATGAAGGCATCTTCCCTTTAGGCAGATAGCTCTCGAATTGCCTCCACTTAAATTGTGTAATCAGTTATGCATGATTATTATTTCAATATAAGTTCAATTTCGGAAGGGAGGGCGCAGCCTCCCTTCCGAAATAAATTATTAGTTCAATATACTTCATAAATTATTAGTTCAATATACTTCATAAATTATTAGTTCAATATACTTCGAAACTAAGCCTTTTTATAATACAGAAATCAAAAGAAAGGAAACTTTACACGGATTTATATAACACAGACTTTTCACCAAGTGCCCCTAAAAGGGCGGTAGTAGAGCACGCAAAATACTAGATTCTTGAGACGCGTTTCTGGGAAAATGCAGTCAGAATTCTTAGTCTACCACTTTTATATAATTTAGAGTTTTAGTACGCAAGTCCAATGCTTTCAGAATTTTAAGAATTACAGTTACTAAAGCAATTTAAATTGCGAATTCAATCATATGCTGAATTTTTCCTAAAGTTTTTGATAAAGTTTATAAAGAACTTGAATGAAATTGCCATCGGGTGAAAAATAAAATACTGAATGTAGAATCCACTTTTTATGCAAAAACGGATAATAGAATTTACCTTCAAAATGCATTCATTTCATAAAACCTCATAATGCAGTGATTTATTTGATGGAAGCAGAAATAAATCAGTTTATATAGATAGAAATTTAATAAAAGTGAAATAAAAGGCAAGTTCAAAAAGAAATAAACCTAGAAAAAAAAATTCTGAGAAACAAAATAACTTTTTTTCTTTTTCGAGCTGACAAGAGAGCTTGTCAGTAAGTATTATTTCTACCATAAGAAGAAACTTTTGCATGCAGGTGTGTGCTAATTACATTTACGTTAGAAGTTACGATGCGACATGACATAAACTAAAAACTGTCATCAGTATGCCATTGTTGAGGAGTCAGTTGCCTCTAAAATGCCAAAATATACCGAAAAATGTAACACATTTTTAAGCCCAATATCTTCATAAATTAACTGTTTTATGACCGTGAAATTTATTAGTTTGATACCTTTGATATCGCGTGTGCTCTCTTATTTTATGTTCCAGATATAAAAAAAAATTAAAATTAAATTAGAATACCTTCTTGTAATTTTTCTATGAGATTTTGGTTGAAAAACAAATTGCGTTAGAATCTTGCAAACACATTACATTAATTTTAAAACTATGTAGATAGATATAGTAATAACGTTACTTTTCTAGTATGGGTAGCTATTATTTATACGCAATTGTGTACAGAAGTCACTGGTTACCTAGATGTTGACAGTCACTAGCAGTCAACAAATATGGTACAAGTTACCAGCGTGGAACAGTGCGCTAAAATTTAAAATTTTAGTGTTAAATTTAATTTAATATTTAGTGTTAAATTTAATTTAATATTTAGTGTTAAATTAATTTAAAATTAATATTTTTAAAATAATAGTGCATTTAATGCATTTTAAATTAAACAAATGCATTTAAAATTAATTAAATTTAAATTAATTAAACAATTAAATTTAAAAAATGCGTTTTAAATTAAAACAAACTGCACTCGCACCTGTTATGAATGTTGGTCATCGGTGACCTACAGGTTAATAATCACGGGTGTGGGGAATGGGAACAAATTTAGCTGTATTTTAAAACTAAACACAGGTACTTGTGAATGCCGTTGGCACTAACAAACACACTGAATAAATGTCACACATTGGTAACCAATGGATGGCAGGTGTGGATTGGTGCAGTAACTTAGGATTTTTAAATTAAAATGTAGCACACCATGCTTGTCAAGCAGAAGCGAGTACCAATCAATTAATATAATTGATTAATAATTGAATGATAAAGTAATTGCAAGTACGAGTCATACAATTATAATGAAACTCAAATTACAGTGATACTGAATTATATGAATGCAATTAGAATATTTGCATCAACAGTTAATTCATTTGCTGATTAATTGCTATTACAATTAATGCAATTACAATTAATTGAAATAATAATTAATCAATTATAATACATAATAATAATATAATCAATTATATTACATCCAACGCAATTATAACCTAATTGTAATAACAAATCCTGAAACTAACGTGTAATTGTAACTTCAGGATTTGTAATTGTAACTAATAGGGGAACCGGGAAGTAATGTCGTTTCTGCGCATGTCGACAACAACATGCTAAGGGCAGAAGTGGAAGCAAATCCATGTCACTCTTAACCAACCTTGGTCGACCATCCAAGAACATTTAAAGCAGAATGGAAAAATAAGCAAAGCAGATGTTTGAATCCCCCATAATCTGTCAGAAAAGAACAAAGCCAACCTATCCATCACATGCAACGTATTGCTCTGAAATTTCAATTTAGTTTCGGCTCGCTCATGATCGAGTTAATAAGACTGCTTGATGAACAGCGCTAGTTTGATTCAGGCTTGAACTCTTGACGAACGACCTAGATGCTTGGGTATCTTCGTGGTTTTCCCATGTGTTGGCATGAATAAGAATAACTTAATAAAGAAATCCTGCAGTAATCTCCTCCCTCAGATACATTGCTGTATTCAGTTAAACAGACTATTCATATTTTTGTTAACAGTTTTCATGTATTTATTTTTATTCTGAATATCTTTCGCATGTGGAAGCCGGCTCTATCAAAATTTAATCATGTATTCAATAAAGGTTTAATTCATATTAATATTACAATTGCAAGTTGGCGCTCAAACAGCAATTAAACAGAAGGTTCTCGAGTAGAACATAAGGCCATTTTTCTACCTGCTGCTGTCACCTGCAAGTGCTTCTACTTAATACTATGCTTGTTTACTTCTACCTAAAGCTAGGGAAAATAATTCGTACAGCTGCATCCATTTTTAAGTAAATAATGACCTTTAGTTATTCAGTGATAATACACACAGTATTAATTAAAGTATTTCCTACTCAATATTGTTCGCGAAAATGCGCAGAATGATTGCAGAGGTTCCGCTCGGTGAGACTAAAAACCCTCTTAGTTCAATCGTATTTCCTATCACCTCTGCTGACATGAGCTGGCTAAATGAAGTTTTCACGATTTATCGCCTCTGTAATGCAAGAAAAATTCAGTTTCCTTAACAAGTCCTTAACAAAGGTGTACCCCCGTCACAGAACAGTACAAGCCTTTGTTGCTTTGCTATTATCGAGTAATTAAAATTCCTACGTCTGTAGGCCAACTTCGTAAACACACATTTTTGTGTTAGATGTGTTTGTGTTATTAAAGATACATGTATTTATTTCTACCTGAAAAGGCTGAAAAAATTTCTTGCAAGTGCATTTCGCTTTACTTACATTTCTTTTTACTTATTCATAAAAAAATACATACAGTTTTTAATAAAGGGCTTATAATTATTCATGTCGTTAAGTACAGATCAGAATGTATGCAAAAGTTAAGCAGTACGATTCCAGATGTAAAATGGTAAAATTATCCTTACAGATGGCCACTCCTTCGTATTATTTAACAATGTCATTGTAATTACATACAGGAGATCATGGTTTGAAACATTAATTATTTGATATGCTATTAAAGATAATTGGCAGGTAAACGAGGCGAAAGATTAAACAATTAATAGTGGATTTGTGTTGCTTTTAAACGCAGGGGGATCAGTAAAGAGTCGTTCCTCGATTTCTCTCCCTAGGGATGCCATTATAACATTGAAGATATAAGTTAATGAATTATGATTGCATTTGTTTAAATGAAAGTGTAAATCTAAAAAAATTTCAGTAGAAATTTGATCTCTAAAGTTTTATTTTTAGCAATATTATAATATTAAAAATCACTTATTAATTTTTAATTTATCTATTTGTATTTTATTAAGTTTTAATTTAAGTTAGTTAATTACTTTAAGCATTAATTATTTAATTATTTTAAACATTAAGTATTTGATTATTTAAATGATTAATTATTTAATTTTTTTAATTATTAATGCTTTTATTAGTCATTTTATTTATTTTTGTTCCTCTTTTCAGACGGTCTATCATAGGGCTCCGGCACTTCTCAATTTAGAAATTAAGCCCTGACATCTGTAACAGTAAAAAGAATTTAGCTCTACTAATTAAACAATTAACACGTGGTCTTTAATATGCAGCAAAGGGATTTCTGAAGTAAAATGGATTAAGGAGTTTTTTAAATAACAAAAGAAAGAATTAACATATTATCTTTCTTTGCATAAAAGAGAAGGAGTATAGAAAAGGAGGTTTCTCTTGTATTTTCAAGTAACAGCATCAGGTTTTCTTCAAAATCATATTTTGGTTTTATTATGATATCAAATGTATACCACGCTTGTATTACTAATTTTAGCTAACGTGAATGAAATAGTTTTAAAACAAAATAATAATTGAAAATAATTGCACGTGAACTACTTGAACAGACATTTATTACGCTTGAGGAAAATAACTTGTGTGAAAAAAACCAACATATGTCAATTTTGTGAAATGGCTAATTACCGCAAAATAGATTTTATTCAAAACCAGATTTCTTTCTATTCTTCACGAATCAAGAGCGTAACCGAAAGGAGAAGGTAATTTCGAGTTCAGTAATTTATGTCATAGGAAACTGATTAATCGATTAAAGCAAATCCTAGAAAGAGCTATCTCCCTATGGGAAAGCATTCTACGTGAAGGACTTTCTAAGGAACACTGGTTTGGAAATTTTTAGTCACAACTTTCTCAAAATTGACTTATTAGTGAAGTAACAAACGGTCATTAATTTTAAAAAATATCGTTTGAAGTAAATGATCAATATTTTCTAATAAAGCAATGTTTAAAATTTTCAATTTACAGTTTTCCTTAAAAATCTGCTAGTTCGCCTTTTTAACTGTAATATCTTATTCAGCGCGTTGAAGATTTAAATGATTAAAAATCAGTTCCCTAATTATTCACTTTAAAAATGTCGTCTCTCACACGCGCAATTTTGATAAAATCAAAATAAGCTGTTATTTCATAATTACATCCTGCTCAAAATTAGATAAGATACTAAAAACTGATAACCTTGCTAACAAAATTGTAAACTCTATCACATTTTCCAAATAAGATAAAATACTAGATTAGTATATTATCGATAAAAATTAAAATAGATTTTTACGGTTTCATTCTTTGGCTAAAATCGATCTTTAATAAGAAAATTTCTTTCTGATTTTATTTAAACTGGATGTACAAATTGACTTCTTTTTCGAATTTATGAATTTAAGGGTTTCACATGAATTCAAAAATATTTTTTTTAAAAAAAGAGTGTATTCCTTTATTAATTTATATCATTCGAAGCCTTCTCCGCACTCGAATGCGTAACAAGAATACGAGCCAGTTTTCCTCAGAAATCTTCCACGAAGGAATTCATCTCTTTAGGCAAATAGCCAAATGAGCTTCGCCATAATCAAGCAAACCAATCAATTCTAAACAGTACAAGGTTAGTTATCTTTTAGCTGAATGTGACGGATTAGAAAAATATGTGAATCGTCTGTCTAAAGAAGGGCACAGACATCAAGGATTGGAAAATAGTTTTTGCTTTGATAAATCTATCTATAAATTTGTCTGCAATTTTTATATCTATAAATTTTATAATCTATTTATAAATTTTATATCTTTTGGCACTAATATACGGTTTCGACAAAAATTGACTTCTGAGCTGGATAATCTTCGAAAGTTTGGCAAAGATAATGAATCTTTTCTTTGCCCTTTTCTTCCATAATAAGCAATCTATTTAATAAGTAGTAGTTAATCAAGTGACATTTAACTTTCGGTAATATTTTTCTTGAATCCTATTTACGCAGTTTCCATATAATTGACATTTTAATATACTTTTAGCCCAAACGGCGTTAGAAGAACTGTTAGTTTCTAGAAAGGCTATTAATTTCGTTTTGGCATTTTGCGTCGAAAACTTTAAATGTCCGTTTAACTTTTCAAATTGTTGCCCCAAATATCATCGCCCCGTTTTATATTTAAAGAAATTAAATAATGAAAAATCTGCATGAATGTGTGTATATTTTTTGCATTGTGATAAAACAATGGTACCTAGAGCCATCAAATTTTGAATAACGTAATCCTCCACCGAATATGGGCATCTGGAAGCCCTAATCTGGAATTTGGAATTTCATATTTTGTAACACTTTTTACGAATTTTTGATTAACAAACTCAACGATTTCAAAGTGAGCAATGGCAACACTGTACGGGGGGAGGACAAGAAAACCATTTTTATCTCCATTTCGCGAGACTGTATATCAAATTCTAAAGTTATGTCATTTTAAAATTATTTTGAACGCCCCTCTGGGCGTAATGTAAAATCTGAAAGCTTTCAGATTTTTTTAAATTTTATTTTATTAGCTCAAAGAGCGTCAGCGCAGAAGGGCTATTAATTTCGTTTCGGCATTTTGTGTTGAAAACTTTATATGTCGGTTCACTTTTCAAACTGTTGCCACCAAATATTACAGTCCTGTATTATATTTAAAGAAATTAAATAATGAAGAATCTGCATAAATGTATGCATGTTTCCCGCATTGTGATAAAACGACGGTTACCAGGAGCAATCAAATTTTGAATAGCGTTCGTTTCCATCCGAATATGGGCATGTGAAAGCCCAAATTTGAAATCTGGAATTTGTTTTATTATCTATTTCATATTTTGTAAAACTTTAACGAAGTTTTAATTAGCAAACTGAACGATTTCAAAGCGAGCAATGGCAAAACGGTATGCAAAAAAAAAAAAAGCATTTTTGTCTCCAGCGCGAGAGACTGTGTATCGGAAATTCTACAGATATGCTCATTTAAAAATTATTTTTCGATATTGCTGTTAAACTGAATTTTATGGTGTAAGTGCGAAGAACGTGATATTTAATAAATAAAGGTAACACACAAAACGTTAAATAAACACCCCTTTGGGCGTAATGTAAAATCTGAAAGCTTTCAAATTTTAGTTATTTTTTTATTTATTTATCCCCGCCCCTCCAGGCCACTGTTCTAAATATCATTTCAGAGAAGTTACTCACATGGAGGAACGACTATTCGTATATTTTGAGTTTCAACAGCCAAATGGAGTACGCTTCATCGTTTAATGGTAGGATTTTGGTGTCAACGAGTAGTTTGTTGCTTCACGAACCATTATTTAATTATTTACAGTAGTACTGTTAATATTTGTTGTGAGAAATCATTATTTCCACAGATGTTTTTGGCAAAACGGTAAAGAATACTCAATAAGCTTTTGAAATGTTTCAAAATTTGATGTTTAGTATATTTCTCCTTTAATTGTTAGCTTTTAAGATTGAAAACAGATCGGATCTTAAAGCTGAGACGCTGCTGTATTGCGTCATGTTTAAAGCCCCCCCTTTTTTTCCCCCTTCTTTGACAGCAGTTACAATAGAAATAAGAGCAACTTTCCTGTTCAAACGTCCAGGTGGGTTTTGAATTCAATCCGGTTTGTTTAGCACGTGCATTCACTCCAGATGCGAATGAATCTTGAAAGCTGAGGAGAAGGGGAGAAAGGAGGAATAAATGCAAAGGAAAAACGGAGACAGACTTGCGTCACCTTTTGTGGAGCAACTGCCTACATAATCTGTAATAAGTAAAAAATATTAAAATGTTCGTACATTATTTGAAAGAAATTGTCTGCTGGGAGGACAAAGTAAAATTTATTTTCATGGTAGAATGAGATTACTTTTAACCATGATGTCTAGATAATTTCTGCAATTACATCCAAAATATTAGCAAATTATTAATAAAAAAAAAACTGTAAACGTTAGCTCAGAATTGCGTACTGAATCTTAATGCTGATTCTGGCGGTGTATGCCGATTCCTAACTACGAAAAATTTGGCTAATTTGAAATTTAAAAGTTGGCCAAAAATACCTATGGAAAGTAACAAATAGATTTGTGCTAATTTAATTCGAGTTTTACAGATATTTTGGTAAAATTAATCAAATAAAGCACTGACAAATATGTAGCAGAAACATCAGGGATGAAACTACTTTAATGATTAAATTTACCAATCTACCGATTACTGTACTTTAATGATAAATAGTTACCAAAATCTAAAAACAGAAGTTTTTCGAAACGTATTTCACTTTAAAAAATATTAACTTCATATTCTTTTAAAATCTGAATATTTTCCGTTTTCAGAAACTTTGAAAATTGGACATAAGTTGGGTGGTTAAATTAAGTACGACAAAGCCCACAAAGACTACTGATTTTGTGGAAGGATGCCTATATGGAACGCTTTATAAAGCGCGCTGGGCCATATTCTCGTAATACATAGGGAGTTATACACTTTAGAGTTAGGCTTACCAAATTTGTCTTTGGAACGAAGACAGAAATTTTGTTGATTTCAAACCCATTTTCACTGGACCTATTTATATTAAATTACTACAAATATCGAACTTAAGAAAATTATACCAAGTTTTTCCCCACGTGTAGCGTTAATAGGAGCAGTTACGAGCAAACTACCTACATCAACTTTCTATAAAAGCAGGTAATAATTTGTGCTTATTTTTAGTCCAAGTTATGAAGAGTGCAGCTCGATTTGAACAATTTTTTCAAAGCTTAGTTGAAATGACAAAATAGCATAGTATATTCTGCTTTATGAGTTCAGTTAAATTTTCATTAATAGGTATATTAATGCAGTATATGATGTCTGGACGATAAGACAGTGTCAACGATGTATGCAGAAATTCTGTCCTGCAAACCTGGAGGAACAAAATGAAATCGTAACTTTTGAGAAATTAGAGAATTAAGGAAAATATTTTAGATTTAAAAAAACACTATCTTAATTTTGAAAGATAAAAGTTGATTACATTTAGTAGTAATACCAGTTAGTTGATTAAATCCCCCCCTTTTTATAGTATCCTCCTGACCAGAGGTGAGTGGTTAAGACTACTAAATGCTGGCAGTTCCGACTTCGGTTCGAAAGCAGACGAGGGGGCTGACTGCATGGTTTGTTTTTCTCACGTGTAACATCAATATGAGCCGGTTTTCTTGAGAAAGTCCTCCATGAAGGCATCCCTTCTCTTAGACAAATAGCTCAGATACATATTGTCATAATTAAATAATGTAACCTTATATATCCGTATATCACAAATACTTTTAGGTATATTTGCTTTCACTTCAAAATATCTTAATTTATCTTATTTTATAACAAAATATATTATTATGCATATACATAAGCAAAATGTTTTATATATTAAAATAGTGCTTAAGTTTTTATTAATAATTTCTATTGTTACTTGTGATTTTCCTTATAAAAATGTACATTTTGTGAGCGTTCCAGCTTACAAATAAGAAACTGCATGTTTTATTTCACTCATTTTTCACTCTCATTTCCGATTGTGCACTTAGCACACAATCCATGCTCCGAATTGCTTTAAATTAAAAAGGGCGGATTTGAGATAAATGTGGAAAATAAGCATAACACGAATTTGAAAAATGTATTTATTTTGTAGCAAATTCAATACTGCTTTGTAAATGATAGTTTATTTTCTAATCTAAGTACATAGAAATTATCACTGAACTCTCCCGCATATTCATCAAAAACAAGTAGTCTTGCGTTTTCATTAAAAAAGAAACTGCATTTCCGAAACTTCCGCTCTCATTTATTTTTAAAAAAAATGGTCGCACTTACTTGATTCCCAAATACACCCACTGCACAAGCACGGGATACTTCTTCAGCGCTGAACCATACTCCAGCTAATTGGGAAGGGATACCCAAGATAAACACCTGAGATACAGCAACAATGGTCTGACCCAACATAGTTATTGGGAAACGGTCTGGCGCCAAACTGCCGCATTTCACCCATGAACCTAAAAGGAAATGAAGTTCAAACAAGTTAATAAAATGCACATAAATATTACACCAGAGCATCCCCTTCCCAAATTGAGGCTACACTTATTTGTGCACAAAATATCATGTTCAGGTTAGTAAAGTGGTAGCAATAGACATGAAATGAGCAGATTTTAATTGTTAACCCTAAATGTCCAGGCACTTGATTATCCCTAATAAATGAACATAATTTAAACTGCTAGCTTATTTAAGAACTTTAAAAAAGAATTAAAAATTTTGGTGTAAAAAATATGAATCTAGTTCAGAATAAATCTTTAAACTAACGTTAATTTTTGAAACACGAGTACTATAAGGAAAGTTCTTAGCATGATTTGAGAAAGATCATTAAACTGATAAGTGTGGCATTTGTTTCACTGAAAACGGAATAAAGAAATTAGGATGAGATCATTGAACGAAACCAGTATCGATGAAAGAAATTGCGTTATAGGCTTGTCCAAGTCAAATTTTTCTTTCAAATGGTTAACAAGGCCCACCAAAGGCCGAGAGGTTAAGTCGCTGAACACTGGTAGTTCGGTCCGAGGTTCGAATTCCGCGAACGAGCTGACTGCAGGAGCGTTTTTGTGTTTTTTTCCATGTGTAACGTGTTTCCATTTCCCTTAGAAATTCCTCCCCGAAGCCATCCCATCCCTAAGGCAGATAGCCCTTAAGACTTTGCCATAATCACATAAAACAAACCAAACTGTTAACACTATGTACCGAAGTCGTGTATGTGTCCAGAAAATAAGATAAACATACAGAAGAGACAAGTCAAAGTACAATAAAGGTGTAATAGAACGGAGGAAAATTCTCGCTGTTGTAAAATAGAAAATGATTCTTTTATTACTTCTATTAACTCTTTAATAATGGCGATAAATTCTACTAAAAAAGTATCTGTAACCATAGGTAGACTTAATAAATAATTCTCATGTCTAATGTCTTCTGAAAGACTTATCTACAATAATAGAGCAAATAAAGAAGTTCATCAGATTGCAGAATAAACACAGGTATTAGAACCTGCCAAGACTCACTTTTATAAAACTATTTATTGAAATTTCTAGAATAAAATGAGAAAATGGAATTTAGTATTTTTGGCAGCGCTTGTAGGAAATCGAGCACATTTCAGGATTTAACTATTAAACTCCTAACAGCCGGACATCGAGTTAGATTCATAATGATATGCTCTCTACTGCCACAAGGGGCATTAGAAAGCTTTATGCATTAGTAGCATAATCCATAATCTTTACTAATGTATTATGAAGAAAAACCTTAAAAACTGCTCTTAAAATGGGTTAGCAGAAAACTTTGAAATTTCAACGAAGAACCGAAGCATACGTAACAAGACATAAAACTATTAGCTACCCTATTAGTCTTAGAAGCAACTACATACCCACTTGAGCCCTCAGATAAAAATTTCGTTGAAAATTTGCGGCCTACACTCGAAACAGGTGTAAAAAAATACAAAATGGCGAGTAAAAAATATCACTTTGAACAAATCTTGCAAAAAAGCAGGAAATAAATACCTTCAAATGCAACTCGAAACTTGGTGGGATCTTTTGTCGAAGCTTATGGCTTGGTAGATTTGATGCCATAAGCACGGCCGACTGAAGACCTTTAGACTCTAAGCATTTAAAAAATTTTCGTGTCCCATATATTTTAAGTCAGTTTTTTTCAGTCATTCCTTCTCTCTCGATTTTGGTTTAACTGCACCATACACATTCCGTGATTAAATCGGCAATGTGAATTTTTTAATGTTCCCTTTCCTGAATACCTAAGGACCTTTTTGTAGTGCCCCCTTCCTTTGAGGCTCAAGAAGGTGCTTACACTGCTTAAAATTAGCCCCAGCTATAAGTCACGAGTCTCCTAGTAATCGGTACCACGTGGAGACTGTTTTGAGGAAATGTCACTCGACTAAATTCTAATACCTCCTTTTATAAATTTGAAATGCTAGAAACTGTGTACTTGTTTTTACTTTTAAAAAAAATCACGTCTTTACTTTAAAAAAATTCGCTCATTTTCAAACATTTGTTTTCTTGTTTCTACAGACATATTTATCCGTCGCAGTGTTTCTTAAACTGCGGGTCACGTCTCCAAAGGGGTTACATAGCAAAATGTTGGGGGTACAGAAATTTAATCCAGATAATGGATTTAAAGAAGCATTAACTGTAATCCCTTTATTATCTTTAATATAATATATTAAAAAAGTAATATATTACTTTACTTAATTACAGAAATGCACAGCATATTATAAAATCGTAATATTGACCAAACTGAGCTGTAAATTATATTTACGTATTGAAAAACGCAGTAAATCCTTGCTGAACGTGGACCTTAACTGTTTCAATGTAATTTTTCAGACGCTAGAATTTTACTCATGCGCGATACACAGCAGAGCGCGCCCGTGTAGCCATAGTAGCATGTTCTTTATAAGAGACTACACACACGAGCATCTGACAATCCTCTTTGGCGCTACCGGCTAGCTGAGTGACCCAGACGGAGTTGCGATTTTTCACTTCCGTTAGCTAAGCTGTAACTAATTAATATTTATCCTATTTTCCTTTTCCTTTTGCATTTGTATTTTTTTTTTTTTTTTAATTTTTAAATTTCGATATGACATCTAAGAGGAAGGATGAAGATGATAAAGCAGACGCAAAGTTTTGTCATAATCCTCAGATGACTGAAATTTTAAGTAAGCTGAAAAATTATACGCATATTTCATCTCTAGACAGAGAACTATTTATAAACGAATCAACCACAAGAACAATGTGGGAGAATGAAGAAAAGATTCAGTCTAGTGGCAAAGCTACTTTTGACAATGGTTGCTTACGTTTCAAGAACTGTAGTCGGAACGATGCAAAATATATTAATAGCTCGGACTGACAATGAATAAACAAAAAAAGGCTCACCTGTGAATTTTGTTGCTATTCTAAATTAAGCTTTAGGGCTTTCCCTCCCCCCCTTTTTAAATAAAGATGGTCAAATGTCAGAGAAAATCAGCTTTCGAGCAAACAAAGGTTGGCTAAAAAATTTTAAAATGTAGCTTTTATTTGCACAGGATAATGCTTCAGGAGGATGCTGGTAATACAGATAAAAAAGCAGCAAAGAAATTAGAACATCGGTTTCTGAAATCCATTAAAGATGGGGGTTATGTTCCTCAACAAGTTTTCAATAAAGACGGGCCCAATTTATAAGCTAATGAGGCAATGAACCTACATCTCAAAGACATCAATGTTTGCTTCAAGTTTTATTCAACTTGTGGATAGACTCACTTCGTGTGTTTTTTTTTTTTTTTTTTTTTTTTTTTTTTTTTTTTTTTTTGCCGAAATGCACCAAAGGACTTCAAGTGCACGGTTTCTGCTCATATAGCGACGTCAAACGCCTCTATTGCAGTGAAATATGTTTGAGCAATTACTCATTGTATGGAAGTGGAATAGAAACACTTGGCTACTCTCTCCTAATGACTCTTTTTAATGACTGATTTTGAAAATCCGTTCATTAAAAAGCCAAGAATTGCTTGGAACAGCAAAAACTTAGCTTTGAATTTCTCCTAATTCTCGATAATGCTCCAAGACAAGATGCTGAAGTCCTCACAAAATTGCATCCAAATGTAAAGGTATTATTCCTTTCACCTAAACCACTTCCTTATCCAACCAATGGATTAAGGGATCAGCAAAAACAGAAACAAGCATATCCGTCTCATTAAAACATGATTTTCTTTCATTGATTTTTATACACTTGAAAGAAATCCTAAATGTATTTCCTTATTATATATTGTTTACCAAAGAAATAAACTATTTATGGGAAAATACGAGGGTTGGGGCAAAAGTCATGGCAACTATTTTTTTCTTGTAGATATGTGAACGGATCACAAAACGTATATGTGTCGCAAGGAAGTTCTGCAGGCATAGTGTGTATGCAAAACAACATATGGCTCTGTGGTAGCGAGGGCTCTGAAATCAGTTCAGTTGGTGAGTGTCGTGCGAGATGGAAGTAACCGGTGTTGAGCAGCGCGCTTACATCAAAGTAGCCGTTCTCCGAGGGAGAAACGCGATGGAATGCCACAGTGAATTAGTAGAAGCCCTTGGGAATAATGCCCTACCATATCGAACGGTAGCACGGTGGGTAGAAAAGTTTCAGCAAGGACGTGTGTTAATCAGTGATGAGCAACGTTCGGGACGACCAGTGAGTGTGAGGACCGACTTGGCACGTGCCGTCATCGAGCACCTCATGGATGAAGACAGACGATGGACGTTACTGGAGTTAGAGAGGGCAAATGGCATCAAGAAACACACCGTCCACAGGATATTACGTAACGAGCTACAGCTACGCAAAATCGCTTCGCGGTGGGTACCGCATGCACTGACGGAAGTTCAAAGGTGGGTGCGCTATGCAATATGCTCCGACCACTTTGCACGCTGGCAACAGGACGGTGATCAATTCTTGTCACGAGTAATCGCCATCGATGAATTTTTGGCCAGGGCACCAGGGCATACGAACCAGAACTGAAACGTCAGACCGTGGAGTGGCGACATCCTGGATCACCAAGGCAGCAGAAGGTCCGTCAGAATCCTTCCCCAGTCAAATTGATGGTGATCGTCAAATTGATTGTTTGCCACTTTGTTCCTCATGGCAGAACAGTGACAGCACAGTATTACAGGGACTTCCTGGTGTGACAGGTACGACGTGGCGTTCGGGATCTTATGGACAGTGCAATAATTCTGCACGACAATGCAAGACCACATAAAGCAGAGTGTGTACTGCAGCTACTCCGACGTTGGGGATGGGAAGAATTAGAGCACCAACCGCATTCTCCTGAACTTTCGCCCTGTGACTTTGATCTCATTCCCAAGCTTAAGGAAACAGTACGTGGTAGGCGGTTTGCAACACAAGAGGACATTCCTAATGCTGTGCGCCAACAGATGACCCGATTCACACATGGTGCGGCAAATGCTGAGGCTGATGGTATTCAGCTCCTCCCACATCGTTGGCAGCGTGTGGTGACAGTAGCAGGGGACTACAATGAGGGTCTTTAGGCCCATATTTGTCATGTCAGCTTTATGTGTATTGTGTTATCATTCTTTTGCACGGTGAAGGCCATATTGCCCTTTATACTACCGTAAATTCGTATGTTACGATATTTCAGTGCTATTCATTGTCCACACATGTATTTAAGACCTTGACCTTTCGTCTGTATATGTCACATTTTTCGACCGGACTGGTATCTCCAAGAAAAAAAATAGTTGCCATGACTTTTGCCCCAACCTACGTATTTATTTTGCATTTAATATATAAGAGGTTACAAAAAACCTCAACGATAAAGAAGGGTCATGAATGAAAATGTTTAAGAACCGCCGATCTATTAGATATACGAAAAACGTTATTGCTTTCAAAGGAAAATGATTATAGGCTTCGAAAGCCTCATTTATCAAGAAATATGTTGAGCATCCTCAAAATTTGAAATAATTGTAGATCAATCTCTTTAAGAAATGTTTGTAAGAAGTTTTGTAGGTTCATAAGAGTACTTGTACGATGGTGCTGTAGAATGATAATTATTACTTCATAGTCTGATTCTTGAAAGAGAGCACGATGTGCTAAAAATTAAATGTTTTGTAATTTCATTAGGCACAGTTACTAATATCGGTCTTCATAATTCTTCAGACCATCTTACTTTAATATTATAATAAAAGGTTAACTTAAACAGAATGCGAAAGGCATACGGGACATCCTTTACTATGTCACTGTTAAACAGATGCAGTCCCAAAATTCTATGAATCAACATCATTAAATTTGCCAGGATGCACCATCAGGACCGCCGGTCCAGGTGCACAAAGCGCTACACCACGTAATTAAAGAAACGTTTATCTTCTTACTCAAAAAATAAAAAATAAAAAATTTAAAAATAGCTGTTTAGTTAAAAAAGAGAACATGTTAAATTAAGCCTTTATAAATTAAAACAAACTTGTAGATTCTGAAGAATTTTCCGAAATGATTCCCGAGGAATAAATTACTATTTCAGGAACTCCAGAGAAGGCAAAAGTTTGGGAAAAGGCCATCTCTGTTCGCAGAGATGGTGAGATGAAACAAAATCGATATGTGTTTCCCATTCTGTAATGTAACTAGAAGCCATTTTCTTTTAGAATATGAATTAGTTTATGAAAGCCATCTTTTTAGAAGAAAACTTAAATATTTTTCTTGGTTTATTAATCTTTTTTTCCGCTATATTGGGCCTAATCAGACTTGTCAGGCACAATACGGCTGGAAGCTCTATTAATTAAGTAATGTACAGCGACGAGTCTCACTTCTTTCTTTGTTTGACCGATGACAGTTTCTTAATGCCGCTACATTAATTACAAAAGTATGTATAACGCATTAATTATAAGTAACGAATACAATAAAGAGAGCAAAAGAAAAAAAATTATACTCAATTTTCTGTAACATTAAGCGAGTATTTTTAAATTGAAAAGCTAAACCTTGCATGTAGAAAGAACTTATAAACAATTCTGGATAGTAATTTAAAACACTCACTGTTTATTAAAATATTCTTCCTTATCTATTTGATTTACATTTTGACTGATCACTCACACGAAATAATCTTTCTGAATTTCAACATAATTGTTTTAAGTTGTTTACGGAATTTAAAGCTTCAGCCAAGTTAGCAGCCGGAATTTCTTCACATTACTCCTTCAGCAGAATTTCTTCAAAAATAAATTCATTTCAAGAATTTTATTTTTTCTAATTATCTTCAATTGTGTCGTCTTTAAATTACATTTTGAAATGTCAATACATTTAAATGGCTCCATAATTTAACTTTTTATGGTTTTACTGAAGTAAAATAGCTTCCTTTCATGCACAACTGTAACACATTCTAGTTTCCTTAAAAAACTTTTTATTGATTTGTGATGAACACAATTTCATTATTCGTTCATAAATTCGACTTCATCCGCCAAAGGAGTTTTTACTCGTTACTTTAAATTTTTGAGTGCACATCTAAAAGCTATTAGAGTTAATCATTATGCAAAGCTGTTAACGAAATTTTACTAATTCAGTAATTCAAAGATGTAATGGTATCTTTGAAAGGCATGAATCGCTGTCTGGAATTAACAGTACTTTCCTGTTTGTTTTATTTTTTTTAATTAACTCCAGTTTATCAGTGCAAACGCCGTCCAGGTCTTTGCTTTGCATACTCAGCCATTTGCATACTCACCTGCTGACACTTTTCTAACGCGGGTCGCAGTGAATTGTTTATTCCTATGGTGGTTTATTTTTCACTTTGCAGTGTCACATGGCATTTTATTGGTATAGCTCGCGTTGGTACCTTTCAAAATCAGCAGTTTAGTGGATAGTGACCGATTACAAAGATGCTCTTGAAATGAGAAATACTCTTGAAATCAAAATCTTTAAAGACTGCAACAAGACATTGATTTTATCACCGACGGATTCACTTTTATTACATTTTTTTATATTAATATTGTTTTGGCGACGTGATTAAACTAACCATCTTTGTATTGAATTTTTCTACATTAAGAAACAGTGCGAAACTAGTTGCTTTATCTTGAACTATGTTGCTAATTGGTAATTTTCGTACTCGAGTTCTTTCATACGAAGCCAAAGCGTTTTATTTATTTTATGTGGCTAAGAAGTTTTCTTCAGTTTTTAACCTTCGTTGTTTAATCACTTCCTTTCTTTTCAAAAATTATTTTTTAGTATACAAATAGGGGTACTTTTCCGTGAAATTACATTCCGAAACTACCCCAGCTGCATCTTTTAATAAATTTTACTCACATTCCTAAACTTACTGCTTTTTATTTCGAGCACATCTCAAGTTCATTGAAATACCTTAATTTTACATTTACATAAGTAATGAAATAAAATATTATTTTCATAAAATATTAATCTTATAATTAAAACAAAAAATATTAATTTTATAATTTTAACAAAAAATAAAATATTAATTTTATAAAATAAAGAATAAAATATTAATTTTATAAAATAAAGAATAAAATATTAATTTTATAAAAATAAAACAAAGCGCGGGCGTTTTTTTTCATTTACAGACACATAAACTTTTCGACAGCATTTGAGCTAAAATATTTAAAAACATCATATCTTTGGAACTTCCGATAGACAGTCTCGCGTTCTGGAGATAAAAATGTTTTCTTCTCTACTGTGTTGCCACTCCTCGCTTTGAAACTGTTGAGATTTTTAATCAAAAATTCGTTAAAGTTTTACAAAATATGAAGTAGACTATAAAATAAATTCCAAATTCGGACTTCCAGGTGTCCATGTTCGGCTAGAAGACTATGCTATTTAAAATTTTTATGACTCTACGTAGCACTGTTTTTTTTTTTTTTTTTTTTTTTTTTTTTGCCAGAAGCATAGATACATTCATTCATGCAGATTCTTCATCACTTAGTTTCTTGAAATGTAATACAGGGCGATAACGTTTGGTGGCAACAATTTGAAAAGTGATACATCGCCATTAAGTGATTCAAAGCAAAATGCCGTTTCGAGATTAACAGCCCTTCTGGGTTAACTCACGTTTGGGCTAAAAATAAAAAAACCCGCATGTACGCATTGAAGATTCAGCTTCGAAATAAATACTGTACATTGCAATAAGGTGAAAAAGAGCAATAAATTATCAGTTGAACTCTGATTTGTTATACTTTATTAGCTAGCTGGGGAGAGAGAAAATGAAAAAAAAAAAATGATGTATAATTTAGGAACGTGATGAATCATTTCAAGACTTCTATACCATAACCACCTGATCGGATCTATACAATAACTAAAAATACACTGAAAGAGAATAAAAATGATGATTCATAAATCATTAATTGTCATCTTCCATAGTTTTATCGCAACAGAAGGAATGCAACTTTTGATTTGTTGCATGCATAAAATATTTAGCTTGATAGCGACATTAGACCTCTAAATATCATAATGGATGTTTGATTATGTTCACAACATTACTTTCAGGGTTGGTCGTTTTTGGAAGATGGTCATCACGACAGAATTCATTACAGTTAAATTTTTAACCCCCCCTCTTTTTTCCCCCTTTTTGCTGAGTGATGAAGCCACTCAGCTATCATCACCCACCCTCGCAAATATATTTCAATATTTACTTATTTTTCTTAAGTGACACATATTGTTGCAAATATATTAATATTAGACAAAGGAAAAAAAAAAAAAAAAAAAAAAAAAAAAAAAACGAGCCTACTAAACTTGGAATTAACTCTGAAGTTTATCAGCCAACCTGTGGTGTCTTTCGACTGAAATCCCAAGATCACCCTGGAATTGCAACACGACGAAAAGAGCCTTCGTATTCTGACTGTAATAAATGAATCGAGACGCCCAGTCGGTATAGTGTTCAGGGAAACTGATTGCGATACCGAAAGGCCTGGGTTCGAATCCCGGAGAAGGCATGGTTGTAACTGTCCGTCCCTTCATAGGAAAGGTGATAGTGGCCCACCTATTAGGTGCCTCCTTTACCACCACAGCCTTGTACAGATTATCGGACTGGGTCACATTTGTAATTATTCACAATCTGCTATTTCAAATAATAATAATAAATGAATCGAATGTGAAGATCATCACATGTTAGATGACCCAAAGATTCCAAAGGAAGTTAATTCAGTTATCTTCTGCTTTTTATTCAGGTTTATTTCTTTGTAAATCGGCATATTTACAAAGATTCAAAAATGACCACAAAGTAAAGTATATTTATAAAAACAATGTTGCTGTATGAATGCCATTGCTAATACAATACAGCGAATGTGATACTACTGTGCTTTCAAATTAACAAGAGAAAGTAACTTCTATTCTTCTATCTTAAACCTCTATTAAACTTAAACATATATTTAAAATTCTGTTAAAACTATCTAAACTAATTATCCTAAACGAAAACTTTATAAAAATAAAATTTAAAATATTTTCATATAAAATTTGATAATTGGTTGAAATTTTAATCTCATGAATTTTCGGTACTATTGTATTCAATAGAACTCGCGGTTAGAGAAATAAACTACTTTGCGAGCCTTTTCGTCAGTGATTCAAAATGAAAATTTTATAACTTTTTGTCTATAATTGCCAATATAAATAAATGTATTAAACTATTTATTTAATTCTACAACTGAATTTCTTTAACCATAGTAGAAAATAACTGGCAAAACCACAAATATATTTCAAAGAATCGTCAACAGATGGCAGCACATTACATTGCACCTACGGAAAGTCTTTACGCTAGCATTAAGCTGGAGAATAATTGGGAAAATAGAGATCACTGAACCTTATCCTCGTTTGAGGTCAGGTGAAACAGGGGCTAAGGAATTGAACCGAATGTACATTCAAAGATGTACAAAAATATGCTCAGATACCGATCTAGGCTTTATTTTATCAATAAAAATGCTGCCCTAATAAAATAATTTAAGATATTAATGTAATAAAATAGTGCTAATCGAATTGTCGTAACTGTTGCATTAAGAAAGTGTATGTTAACATTATTGCATGAAGCTCACAATGAAGCCTCACTAGGGCTCAACAAGTGCTATTTTGGCCAGGAATCAACAGTGACATTGAGATTACGATTTCTAAATGCCTAATTTGTGATAGGTTCAGACCTCAAACAGTGAAAGAACATCTTGTTTCTCATGAAATTCCCAGTTTAATCTGTGAGTATGCGAGGAAAAGTTATTTAGTAATAGGCTGTTACCAGTGGCGTAGCTAGGGTGGGGCAAGGGGGGACATCTGTCCCCGGGCGCAGCATCCAAGGGGCGCTAAATTGATGCTACGAAATTTTTTAATGAAATATTTTCCATTTTTGGCACACAGAAAGGGGCCCAAATTCTTCAGTTGTTCCCGGGCTCTGGAAACTCTAGCTACGCCCCTGGCTGTTACATAACTAAATGGGTAAACATAATTCCTCTAAAAAATAAAAGTGCAGTGGAAGTTACTAGTAAATTGAAATCGATATTTGCAACACATGGACTACCCAAAACTTTAATTTGCGATAACGTACCATTTAATAGTTGGAAAATGAAGAGTTTCGCAAGGGATTGGGGATTTGAAATAATCGCTAGCAGTCATCGATATCCTAAATCTAATGGATTTGCAGAAAAGTTGGTAGGTACAGCTAAGAGTTTATTTAGAAAAGCAGGATTAGAGAAATTAAATGAAGCCTTACTGAAATATAAAAATATTCAAATTTCAGGTATAAATTTATCACCAAGTCAAATGCTATTAAGTAGGAATTTAAGAACACGATTACCAATTACACAAACAGAATTGAAACCAACTGTAAAAGATCAATATAAAGAAAATGTGAGGAGTAAGCACACACACACACAGAGATCGTATTTTATTCTCGAGTGTCAAGATGTAGAAACATCTTTTTACTTGACTTCTGATAAGGATTGGGAGGAGAAAGATTAGGGTGGAAGGAAGTGTGGGAGGCGGAAAAAAGAGAGTGAGGTCCGCACTAGCGGCAGCGAAAAAAGGGGGTGGCAAGTTCAGTGTCGTTATAAGATGTAGCCGCGGGTGGTAAACCACAGAGTCAGTTTAGCGTGAATGAGTCAATTAAGGTTGTAATTCTTATGTGGGTAGGATGTCACAAGGGTACGGATGTTTTTCTCTGGGATGTGGGGAGTGTCTGAGTGTGCTAATAAAGCTATTACTGTGGGTTTGTACTGAATAAAAGAAGTTGACCGCTAATCATTTAATATACTCTTGAATAAGTTCGATTCGAAGGTCTCTGTGAATATACAGTTGTGGCCAAAATTGTGGGCACTTTTGGAAATTTTTATGTTTTTGAACTTTGTATGCTTATAGAAAACGTTGCGTTTCACAAAATGTAGACTTGTATATATCATTTTAAAGAGAATTTATTTCTGAATTCAATACAAAACACAAAATTCAATTATTTGCAATACAAAAAAGTTAAACGATAATAGTTGTCGATATATATTAGATAGTGATGCTTGCAGTGAGTTATCAGTACTTAGTAGGGTACCCTTTATTTTTGATTACAGCTTCACCTCGACGTTTCATTGAGCTGACAAGAGTTTTAAGCTCTTCTTTCGTTATTACATGATGCCAGGAAACAATTATAACCTCAATTAGTTCCCTTTTATTTGATGAGCGCCTCATTCGGACAAGAGTTTTCAAACGGTGCCACAAATTTTCGATAGGATTGAGGTCAGGACTGTTTCCTGGCCATGACAACAATTTAATGCTCTTTGTACGAAACCACTCTTTCGATATTTCGGCCGTGGGGCAAGGAGCAGAATCCTGCTGAAAAATAAACGAAGCGCATTGTTGGGAAAGAGATCTCTGATGGAAGGTAGAAGTTTTGGTTCTAGAATAGTGTCAATGTATTTTCTGGCATTCAGTGTCCCATCGATGACATGAAGGCGACCAATACCATCTGCTGACATGCATGACCAAATCACAACACTAACTGGGTTCTTCACAGTTGCTTGAATGCAGTCAGGATGTAGCTCTTCTCCTATTCTACGTCTTACATATTTTCGCCCATCACTACCGAATAACGATATCTTAATTTCATCACTCCATATAACTTGTGACCACTGATCATCTGTCCAATGGATGTGTTCCTTTGCCCACTGTAGTCTTTTTTTTTTTTTTTTTCGTTGCTGAAAATTAAGATAAGGCTTTTTTCGTGGATTTCTACCTCTCTGTCCAACATCTGTTAATCTTCTCCTGATTGTTCTTGAGCTGACAGAAACACCAGCATCATTCAGATCACTTCTGATGGCCGCTGATGACATTTTTCTATCTTGGAGACAGTCTTTTTATTCTTCTGTTATCAATAGATGTGGTGCAACCTTTTTCGGCCTTTTCCTTCTTTGTTTTTTATTGAATTTGTCTCCTGATATCGTAAACAAAACTTTCGGACTCCAGATGTAGTCACTGAACCGCCCACCTGTCTTGCAATTTCAGCATGAACTGCGTTTTTTATTTATATTAAAGTAGATATAACTTTTTTGAATTGCAAATAATTGAATTTTGTGTTTTGTATTGAATTCAGTAATAAATTCTCTTTAAAATGATATATACAAGTTTGCATTTTGCGAAACGTAACATTTTCTATAAGCATACAAAGTTCAAAAACATAAAAATTTCCAAAAGTGTCCACAATTTTGGCCACCACTGTAGATGTTTGGAATATACCAAGGAGCATTGATAATTTCTCGTAGAATTTTATTTTGTAGAATGTGTAATTGTTTAATATTGGTTTTAGCTGCATGTCCCCAGATCGGTGCTGCATAAAGGAGGGCTGGGCGAAGTATGGAGCGATATAGAATTAATTTGTTTGCAGTAGATAAGTTGCTTTTTCTACCAAGAAGAGGTCGCATAATAGCTGTGGTGATTTTAAATTTTTGTACTACGGACCGGAAGTGGGTTCTGAAGGTAAGTGTTTGGTCAAGGGTGACTCCAAGGTATTTGGTTTCATTAATCCAGTCTATTTCTTCATCAAATATTTCAAGGGCTGGAGGATAGTATTTCATGTTTCCTTTAAGGAAAATTATTGCCTTAGTTTTATTAGTGTTAATTTTAATCCTCCAAAGGGTGAGCCATTTTTCCAGTTTTATGAGATAGTTTTGGAGTTGGTTTCTTACGGCGATAACTGTGCAGGCTTTAGTAAGTATAGCGGTTTGATCGGCAAAGAGTGCCAGATGAACAGAAGGGTCTTTAGGAATGTCTTGTGTATAAATATTAAAAAGGTACGGCGAAAGTGCCGACCCCTGTGGGACACCAGCATTGATTACTCTGGTGGTAGAGTAAGCAGTACCGATTTTGGTTCTGAATGTTCTGTTGCTGAGAAAAGAGGCTATTAAGCGAATAAAATGATCTGGAAAATTCAGAGTGATTAGTTTGTAAATAAGGCCTCGATGCCATACCCTGTCAAAAGCTTTCGCGATATCGAGGAACATAGCATCGGTCGGAAGCTTGCAGTTGTAGCCTTCAGTAATAATGTTGATAACTCTAAGAAGTTGGTGGCAAGTGCTATGATGATTACGAAACTGAATTGTTCTTCTGGGAGAAAATTCATGGAAGGGTGAATTTTTTGGATGTGGAAAAGTAGGATTTTCTCAGTAACTTTAGACAGATGGCTAAGTAAACTGATAGGGCGATAGTTCTGTGGGAAGGTTGAATTTTGTTGCGGTTTAGCAAAAACAATTATTATAGCTTGCTTCCATGCGTTAGGAAAATGAGCGAATTTGATAATGTTGTTAATTATCTTAATTAGGCAGGTAAGAGCATTGATCGGAAGATGCTTCAGTGCTTTGGTAGAGATGCCATCGTGCCCTGGGGCTTTTTTCGTTTGTAAGGCGCTGATGGTGGTGGCAACGATTGTTGAGGTAGTCAGGAAAGTGAAGTTGTACGGAGTAGGGGTATTAAGGAAGTTATTGACCACCTGGTTGACCCGTTCAATAAGGTTATTGTCGTACGGAGTGGGATTAAGAGTGAATGTATCTTCCATATAGTTCGCAAAAGATTTAGCTTTATCTTCTGTATATGAAATTCCACTAGGTCCATGGATAGGTGGAATAGGTTTATACGGTTTCTTGAATTTGCGGGAAATGTCAAATAGGGAATTGTCCTCTATAGCTAGGTTATTTAGGAAATTGGAGGAATAAGCAGAAACAGGCTAAAATCTATTATGATAAGCATGCAAGGGAAAGACCTGAATTTATTCCTGGGGAAAAGGTAATGTTAAGATGGGAAAATAAATGGGAGCCTGCTATAGTTTTAAAAAAGCATTCAACTCCTAGATCATATTGGATTAGAACAAAAGATAATAGGGTAATTAGACGGAATAAATTCCATTTAAGAAAAACTAAAAATCAGAATTTAGTGACATTACACTATTGTGATCTATGTAACGAGAATGAAGAAAATATAAGTAGTGAACATCCAAAAATACATAATGATCCTCACCATCATGATAATAGCAATAATATTAATCGTGATTGTGTATATAAAACAAGAAGTGGTCGTAATGTATATCGACCATCCAAATATGATAATTATGTAATGCATTGATTTCTATGACTTTCCCAAAAGAGGGGAGATGTTACATATATGTGGCAACACACTAGTTGCTGGTCGAACTGAAGTGAAGTAATTGTTAGTTGATGTTGGTCTGGAATAAACGATGTGCTATGTGAGAGTGTTGTAATGAACTTAATTATAGATCAATAAATATTAATATGATTAAAACAAGGCCAACCGCCGACAATCAATTTACATTTAAAAAATTCGCTTTTCTGTTTTTGAGGATAATGATGCAATTAACACAAAAGCGTGAAAATACAAAAGTTTGTTAAGGAAATATCTTGTTTTTTGAATTGTTGTTGTTGTTGCTTATGCTCACTTGTCAGCCCAAGCCCACGAAATTCCTCGTGGCAAGGAGCTCTAGATTACGCCTGTCGTTGGAAACAGCCTTGATAACCATGCAGATGGCAGTGCGATTTAGCTCAGTTCCGCCCCCAATTTTGAAGGAGAGCACCCCCGGAAGGGACGGGTCCGAAGGTCTCTTCCTTTCCACCAAACCCCACGAAAGGACTTTAGGCCTATTTAGAGTGCCGCCATGCCGCACCGACATTTACAAACATTCATGCCTTTACGATATGGCGCTTTATGTAAAAATAGATTCAATGACGTTGTAATATTAAAAACTGAATTCCCATTCAGAAAGAAACATGGTTCAAAGGTTCAACCATTTCATTTGTGATTTCACAAAGATTAATTTACATAGAGAATTAACTAGCATTTAATGAGGAAAAGAAGAATTAGGAGACACAATAACACGCCGAATAAATACTGATTCAGAAGTCAAACAACAAAAATCAGCGTTAATTCACAAAATTTTCACAGAACTAGTTTCGATGGTTTTACCGAACCATCATCTTCAGCTGCAAAACCGTATAGGTTTTGCGGTTTTTTTTTTTCCGGTTTTGCAGCTGAAGATGATGGTTCGGTAAAACCATCGAAACTAGTCCTGTGAAAATTTTGTGAATTAACGCTGATTTTTGTTGTTTGACTTCTGAACAAGAATTAGGAGTTGAATGACAAGACTGTCACTTATTGGAACAATTATTTAAGAGAAGTTTGAGCGCACAGTCTTTTAACAAGTCCCCCCCCCCTTTGAAGGAAATCGAACGAATCAACCTCATTGTCGAAACTGATAAGAGCCTTTTCTTAAAACGTAAAAATCATGCTGGGAGAAAAAAATAACCCGAATAATAGTTGTTTGAACATATTTGCAAGGAAACGAACGAGTGTTTTCATGGTAAAAGTTCCAGACAGGAAGGTAATAACGCAAGCAGTAAAAGATAACATTAAAGAAGGTTCTACAATTTTTGACTCATGAAAAGCTTATATAAGAGAAGAAGTAAGAGCTGCTAATTTCAAACATTTCAAAGTTAATTATAGGTATAACTTTGTAGATCCTGACACCGGAATACATACACAAAACATTGAGCGATTGTGGGATTTTGCCAAATAGCGGAATAAAAGGTAACGTAGGACAGCGCGACACCACTTAATTCTTATATGATTGAATTCATGTGGCATAGTCTTCAAAGAAAAAGACATTTTCCCCCTCTATTTTGCATGCAGTTGCAGATTTTATGCCCCCCAAATTATTGGCAGCCGTTGAGGATTTGCAGATTTTTGCCAACTTTTATGGACGACTGGATTTTCCGTAAGTACCCATTTTTTAAATGTAACCACAGTCTAATTTTATTTCCGAATATTTTAATATAATGTATGTTATTTGCATATTTTTAGATTGTAACTTATAGTGGATATGATTACCTAAACTGTTATGCGCATAGTTGCCAGAGTTTGATGACTTCTAATAAGGTGGTTGCGATAATACGTTAAGAACCAAATGTATTTGAAAAGATATGTATTGAGGATGAAATTTAGCCTTTGCTTTTATGAAATTAAGATATAGGCAATAAAATTAATGAATTTCATTAGTATTTCTGCTGATTAAATTTTAAGCCTGTTCTTTTAATGTGATCACGCTATATAATTTGAAATCTATGCCTTAAGTTCGGGAATTCCTTATGACGCTTTACCGCATTTTTTGTTGGAAGTCATCTTTAAAACGACTGCCCTTGTCCTGTTAAAATAAGTAACTGAGCTCCTTGATTAACTACTGTTACAAATTTGTATAATATACGGTTTCATTTCACAGCTTCTTTTAGCACAGTATCTGGAATCTCAGTTTCGCACAAACAACATTTATGATCCCACAACAGAGCAATTAATTATTGACTTGCACAACAACTATACTACAAGCCCACACGCAGACAACACGATCTCAGTCATGCCGTCGGAGGTCTGCTCGTATGTATAGAAGCTGAAGAATAACATGAGCCCTGGTTATGACACCATAAGTAATAGAATGATCAAAAGATTTCCAGTTGAAATCCTACTGTTCTTCACAAAGGTTGTCAACCTTATATGCAGACGGCAACATTTCCCGGAAAGTTGGAAACTGGCTCAGATCACACCAATTCTGAAACCCAAAATTCTGCAAGCTTACCAGAGTCATACAGCACGGTAAGTCTGCTATCCTCACTTAGCAAAATTATCGAGGCTGTACTACTAATCAGAATTAATCAACATCTGGAACAGAATAGCATCATCATTCCTCACCAATTAGGATTCCGAAGCAGACATTTTACGGTCAACCAGCTTTACCGTGTTGTGAAGGGCTACAGACAAAAAAAGTTACAGGAGGACTGTTCTTAGACATAGCAAAAGCCTTCGACCGTGTATGGCTGGACGCACTCATCTACAAACTACACAACCTGGGCTTCCCAGGTTACATTACATAGTTAAATCCTACCTAACCGGTAGACACTTTGTTGTTCGCTTCTTAAGTACACTCTCAACACGTAGGGCAATCTTTGTGGGAGTCCCCCAGGGGAGTCTGCTTTTACCTACCTTATTCAATATCTACGTGAACAATATTTCCACCACACAGAACACAACACTCGCAATGTATGCTGATGACACTGAGATCCTCTCAGAAAGTGCATTTTTCAGCCCAGGAATACAACAACTACAAGACTACATAAACATATTCGAGATTGGCTGACAAAATGAAAAATCAACGTTAATGTGGACAAGACTCAAACAATTCTGTTTACCAAGAAGATTAAAAACTCTTTGGAGAAGTCATCCCATGGGCCAAGCAAGTCCTTTATCTTGGGGTGATCTTCAGTAAAACTCTATCATGGTACCCATACATAACATCTATCCTTAATAAGTTTCGAGTTAGTAAAGTCACACTTCACCCCTTAATTTCTCGAAACAGTGTACTTTCAATAGACAACAAGTTGCTTATTTATAAAACCGTATTGCGTCCCATACTGTACTATGCCTGCCCAGTCTCAACTGGGTATATTCATGCAAATCTTATAGAAAAAAATTGCAGCAGGCATAAAATTATGTCCTAAGACAGATTACCAATTCGCCCTGGTACGTTCGAAATCAAAAGTTACATGAAGAATTGGGTATAGAACAACTTAGGTGTTTTTACTGCCGGCTCGCCCGGAACTTTTATGCCAATCTTGTTAATATCAACAACCCAGTTATGAAGATTTACGATTCCGACTTTAATGATCCAAATAATAGTAAACGGCCTATGACCATCTTAGTACCCATATTGTATAACTTATTTAATCTGATATGTACCTCCTAATATTGTGTTATAGATTTAAGGTTTAATTATTACTAGTGCACCAAGAGACTCACACTACTTTGCCTATTATTTATATGAATGTTTTTTTTCTGCATCAGACTATAGCCAGCTCATTTCTCCTTTCTCGACCTTCCCGGATAGCACTTCAGGTCTATTGAAACTTGACGCACACTTTAGTCTTTTTAGAAATTTATCTTTTAATTTATCTCTTATATCTATTCTTATAACTTTAAAAAATGTTAAAAAAACATGATTTAATTATATATATAAAATTCTAAATATATACTAGTTACTCAGAACAGTATTCGAAATAACATATCTATTCTACAACGGGTAGGGTCTTTGACCCAGGCACGCTGGTGCTACACCGTTTCCCCAGTGCGTCAGTAGTTTGTAAGGCATTGCCATTACATTGACCGAAGATAAAGTACACGTCGCAATATTCACGAACAGAATACATTATCAACCATGAGAAGATTATTGGTAGCTACTAGACATAGTCTGTTAAATACGATTCAAAAGAAGGGATAAACGTCATTCCCCGACGCGCGCATGCATGCCTCGATATGCGCGGTGAACATTTTAGATTTTTCTATGTAAACATATGCAAATACCGATGTTCTTGTTTCAAGTAAAGATCTTATTTGCACCGAATGACGCCATTTTTACATATATGACGCCATTTTTTCTTTTATATTAATTTCGAAAATTATGGTAGTACAGGTACTGTTGTTAGGACATTTTTTTTTACGTATTCCAAGCGAGGAATCTGGCTATGCAGAATTTGGGCGGTCTTGATGGGACATCCTATATATTTGAAGGTCGTATCAGCTGAAAGATCGATTTGTTGATATTCAAAGTCCATGGGCGATGTAGTCGGTCGCTGTTGCAAATGCAGTATTGAGTTGTTGATTACCTGTATCTCAAGCAGTTTAATCAATTACCTGTAAGTTATGCAGTTTTATCCAGAGAATACGTTTATTTGGTTATGACACCGAATTCAAATTCTGCTAAACAAAATGGGTTAGAGCTTTATGTTTTGTATTGCACAATGTTTATAATAGTCCGGATTATGTACACGTAAATAAGAAACTATTTCCAAAATGCTATAACATCATTGTTATCACGGCTGTTTTCTTCTTCTGCAGGTTCCGTAGAATGTTTTGTTTTACCCTGATGATACGCGATAAAAAATTTATCTTTCTATCTACAATACGCAAACGTTCACTTATTTATTTTTAGAGAGGCTCTGTAAATCCCCTGCCGGTTAATAGGGAGTTGACTAAACGTATTTCTAGTATCCTCATTATATTTTATAACATAATTTCAGTTTTATGCTATAGTTCCCAGGCAGTGAAAGTATCAAAGAAATTCATTTATCCACCATAAACATAGAAAGAACGTGAGCAGGAAAGTGTGTGTGTGTGATTATGGCAAAGCCTCGAGGGCTATCTGCCTAAGAGGAGGAGTGCCTTCGTGGAGGACTTTCTAAGTGAAACTGGCTCGTATACACGTTACACATGAGGAAAACCACGAAAACGCCCATGCAGCCAGCCCGTTCGCGGGATTCGAACCTCGGACCGAACTACCAGTGTTCAGCGACTTAACCGCTCGGCCGCTGGTGGGCCCCGTGAGCAGGAAAGAGATGCAAGACAAATGATTTTCCATTTTTACCCTAAATCAAATTTTTAGTGTTCCATCCTTAACTGTATTTTTCACGAAATTAACTTTGTTTGTTTCTCAAAAATACATTTAGCGGCGAATATTTATTGATACCGTTCTTACAAAAAGAATATTTCAGAGGCACTCCTTAAAGTAGGTTATTTATTGACATATAGAATAGAGGATCACGTAATTGTGAGAAGGGATACTTTTATGAGGGACTTTATAAGGAAAATTGGCTTATGTTCACGCTATACACGAGGAAAAATCCATAAATTTCGTGAAGCCAACTCATTCTGCTGCCAGTCCCGAAACCTGGAACGAATTACTAGTGTTTAAACCTCTGACCGCCGGTACAATTCTTAAAAGCATTTAAAAAAACCCTGTGCCCACCAGCGGTCGAGCGGTAAAGTCGTTGTTGGTCCGAGGTTCGAATCCCGCGAACGGGCTGGCTCCATGGGCGTTTTCGTAGTTTTCCCCACGTGTAACGAGTAAACGAGCCAGTTTCCCTTAGAAGTCCTCCACGAGGGTATCCCTCCCCTTTCCAGGCTTTGCCGTAATCAACTAAAGCAAACCATTCTTTCTAAGAAAATTGATCCCAGTCCAGTTTCTGACAACGCGATAAGAACATTTTACGCGTATATTCAGGATAAAAGGTGAACGCCTTATTTACGGTTCCCACGTTTGAGGTTTATGGTACTGGTGGATTATTTTTTAAACATAACTGATTTTGGAAAATAACGGATCATCCCATAGATACATTCTTTTTTAAAAACTCGGGCAATGATCAGCCGACATTAGTAACTGATAATTACTGCCGGATCCTACTTCTGAGGAAGGTATTGCTAACAAAACTTTGCATTTAATTACATTTTATGTTTTAAAAAACTAACGCTATTTTTGCTTTTAGAGGATTGAAAACAAGAGGTCTGAGAACTTGCCAGAAAGGATAATGTTCATAATTTTTTTCAATAGCCGAATAGTATTTTCAGGAATGAGAAGAAGTCAATCCTCCAATTTATATTACAAATAGTACTTCTTTGTTATAGCGGCTTCAGAGACTAAATCGTCAATCATCCGAGATATCTCGCTAAAATGTGGCTGCATGTTCTTATATCTCGCCACGTATATTAGCACCGTATTGCATTTTTGCTCTCGCAGTGTTTTCTTACATTATTCATTCTCGATGATATTTTCGAATTCGTAGTGTTAATTTTAAAATATATTCATTGCTTTCTTTTTTCGTTTGTTAATACGACGTTAACAGTCATTAATTTACCAAGTCATGAGGTCGATGCCATATAGCTTTTTCAAGAAAGGGGTTTTTTACCTGACAAACGAGTATGCGTAAATGGCCACAAAGTGAAACTTTTTGTTAACAACGAAACCGTTTGGAGGAGCAATGTTAAAAATTGCAAAAAGAAGGGCTTCCCTGTCGGAAAAGGGTTCAGGTGTTCCAGAATACCATTAGGCTATTAGATTTATGTATTCTTGGGAAGAGGAGTTGACGGCCATGAAATGGTGTAACATACAGCTTAATATGTGTGACAGTGCTGCAGTTGACTGGAGCAATTATATGTGATAAAATAATAATAACGATAAGGATTCTTAAAAATATTTATAGGAAACGACTTGCGAGTATTATCATTATTATTACATATTGTGTTGTTTTACATTCGCACTTCACGAGCTTGGCGAAACTGTAGCCGAGATTTTGGCACAAATCTAAAACTGCCAAATATTGTTGGAGACCGCTATAATAAAGAAGTGTTTTAAAGAATATCAGCCAAAAAGTCGGCTGAAATATTATGCAGAATATGGAATTGCAAAAGTAAAATACTTCTTCGTCATTGCAGCTCAGAAGCTAATAAACATGCACGTAGAACTGCCTTATTTGCTTTAGGAACAGGGACCTAACTAGAGGGGGACATCTGTCTCTGGGAGCAGCATCCAGGAGGCTCCAAATTGATGTTACAAAATTTTAGAATTAAACATTTTCCATTTTTGGCAAATAAGAGGCGACACGAAATCTTCAGTCGTCCCTCGGTTGCTGAAAACCCTATATCCTTCATCTCCATCTCAGTTTTGACTGGTAGTACTTGCAGGAGCTGTAATCCAAGGTCTCATACCCTTCTAACTATAGTACTAATCTCCTCCAGAGGATTTTTGGATCGACAGATTTTAAGTGCCTCCTTTTTTTCAAGGATACTACAGTTACAAAAATTGATACGTTGTAGGAAATTCGACCATATGCCCAACGGTTTAAGCAGTCAAATTTTGCTAACCACCGTACCTTCCAGAGCAACATAGAAACATATGTAGAAAAAATTATTTGCTAGCATTGAAGGAGCAAAAAGAAAACCTACTTTAACACTACATATCGAAAAAATAAAAGAATAACGCATATTAAAAAAAAGAAAGAAAAATAATGCCTCATTGAAATTTGTTTTGAAATCTAATCCTTTACGACAGACAATATGGAAACAAATTAACTAAAAAGTTTGTTATGCATTTAAATAATAACATTTGTATGGAAGCTGATAATTTCAGATTTTCCAAGCTTTCAGATTTCCAATTTTTCTAAACTGGAAGTTGACAATTAAGCCGTTAATTTAATAATAGTTAATCTTTTAGCACTAGCAGTAACAACAGAAATCATAAATTCATAAGTTATTTTAAAAACTAATCCTTAAGCAAAAGCTTAGATAATGTCAGTTTTTTTAGGCTCTGTTGTTGAGTTATTGCACAATTAGTATGTAACAGTACACATCAGCCTGCTAACAACAGAAATCAAGATGCTCAAAACCTATAGCCGCCAACGTTTAAAACTCGGAATTCTTATAAAGGAATAAAAAAAACTTGGAAGAAAAGTGACTGCTAATATTTCAAGATTACACTGCCGATATCAGCAAGCAAGAATAATCTAGATTATAACACTATGTTTGGTATGCATAAGATAGCAGAGGGGAAGATAAAATAGTATCATGCCATGCGAAAAGGATGTTTATCTCGAAAAGCTTTTTTTATATGCGATAGAGGGTTTATCATATACTCGTATATTCCATTAAACTACGCGTATTTCCCGCTATAGCGTTATCTAGCTGTGGTAAATATCTCCGTATCGTACTTAAAGAAAAAAGTTTAAATATTGCCAGTTTAATGCGGGTGTTATTCCATTTCTTGAAATTTTATTGAAAACACTATCTAAATTTAAAGCCTGAAAAATCAAAGTGATTTCTCTTTTTTCTTAGTCCAAACTAAATATTAAAGAATTTTATTATTCAGAAACTTATAAACAGCATTTAGTTTTTAGTTAGAAGTATGTAAAAAAGAATTTCGATTATCCGACAATCGTGAAAATCTTATATAACAAATTATCAAGTCATTAAATATTAGTATTATCATAAATTATGTTTTAAATTTTGTTTATCATAATTTTTCTACCAATTAATGTCAAGGTTTTGTGTTAACCAATAGATTAGTGCTTACTTTCCCCCACTGTCAGAAAACTTCTTACGTGTCCTTCGTCACAGTCTAGAGGTAAAATGTCCTTAATTTATTGAATTGCTGTATCATGGAAGGAACTTGAACCATAACACTTTACGGATCAGTAAGAAAATGTTTTCCAAACCTGAATGAGTAACAGTTGATCCTGAAATGATCTAGGAACTCAGTTATAGTTTTGCAATTGTAACAACAGATGTAGAACAAGTTTTGCCATTATAACAGTTGTGGAAGTGTGAGAAGATGGCGTAAAAAACAGACGAACAGAGACTAATAATATCAAATGACCGATGAAAATACATAAACACTTGTGAAGGTATAGTTTATTAATTAACTGGTTGAGGCAAAGCCCTTAAATATCATCTACCTCTTAAATATCATCAACCTCTTAAATATCATCAACCACTTAAAATATCATCAACCACTTAAAATATCATCAACCACTTAAAATATCATCAACCACTTAAAATATCATCAACCACTTAAAATATCATCAACCACTTAAAATATCATCAACCACTTAAAATATCATCAACCACTTAAAATATCATCAACCACTTAAAATATCATCAACCACTTAAAATATCATCAACCACTTAAAATATCATCAACCACTTAAAATATCATCAACCACCTAAATATCATCAACCACTTAAATATCAAATTCTTTCGAGGAAAGCTTTCAACTGAAAATTAGCTTGTATTCAAGTATTGACGGGAAATAGTACAAAAACCCACAAATACAACCTCTTCGTCAGGAAGCAAACCCATGTCGAATTGCCGGTATTCAGGAGTTTTATCCCTTTTGACCATTGGTAGACTGTCGCAAAGGAGAATTGAACTGACACGAAGTTGTGATAATGGAGATGGATAGACCAACCAACAGCCGAGCAATAAAAAGCAGCTGAACACTGGCAGTTCGATCCGAGGTTCAAGTCCCGCTGAACGGGCTGGTTGCATGGGTGTTTTCTTGGTTTTCCTGATGTGTAACGTGAGTTTGAGCCAGTTTCTCTTAAGATGTGCCCCACGGAGCATCCCTCCCTTTCCGTGTAGTGCCTAAAAGCGAAGCACATAATAAATAAATAAAAAAAGGGGGCGATGGTTATTTGAAAGAAGACAAAATCAGCTAGTGAAGACGACTGAAAGCGGTTGTTAGACGTATGGAAAACAACAGCAAATCGAAGCGATCAAACCTTGATGTCCTTCCTTTGATGCACTGACACGAACTAGTTATAAAAAGAAAAGTAACTTTCGAAAAAAACCACAATATCGTTGCAGCTCTGTAATTTTAAATAAGACTGCATTATTAATAATACATGCTTTCACACTATTCAGTATTCCATCACAATTTTCTGTTGAACAATTTCTATGCAGCGTGTATAGCAGCGGTATAAAAGGGTGTGTACATGGTAAATTAGCAATGGACCTATTTATATTTCCTCAGGAAATAATTTTAATAGTACATAAAAGGTAAAATTATGCACCTTTTTGAATGTATAACAGTTTCTTTAAAATGCATCAATTTTAGTACTTTTCGATCACAGATCTCTGTTTAAAATCGAGTCTGAGTAGTTTCGGATTATGCATAAAATTCTGCCTAAAAGCAGGCAGACAAACTTAATAGCATTTGGAGTCTTCGTGGCGCACTTTATGCCACTTCTCTGTGTCAGAAGACAACTCTAAACTCTCTAAACTGCATTTCCGACAGCTGAAAGCGTTAACTACAATTATTTTGCTGCTTTAGTCACTTAGAAAATGCGGGTGCTACTGTTTGGTTTGATTTATTTAATTATGGCAAAACACTCGAGGGCCCTTAGATCAGGGATGCCATTGCGGAGAACTTTCTAAGAGAAACTGGCTCGTATATACGTTACACATAGGGAAAAACCACGAAAACGCTTATGCAGCCGGCCTGTTCTCCGGGACCGAACTACCAATATTTAAAAACCACTCAGCAGACTTTACCGCTCGGCCACTGGTAGGCGTTCGCTGCTATTTGGAATCAATGTTTAACGAGGATAAGATGAATAAGTAATGGACAAAAACACAGATTAAATGCTAAAAATATATTCTTGTTTAAACAAAGAACAGAATGAATTCTAAGTATACAAGCTCGAGTATTTATATTTTCGCAACATTCTTTTTGGAGGTATTGAGACAACCATCGTATAGGTATGTAATAATTTTAAAAAAAAGTGAAAAATATTCTCGTTATCTAACTCTGTCCTTTACCATAGCAGTCCATACTAGACAATTCCAAAATAATAGCCATCCAGTTAAGTTAAGGAAGTAGGATTGTCATGTCCACAGTTAGAAATCACTTCTGCTGGAAGGGATAATTCTGTCCATCCCGCTTTATAAATGCCGATATGTACCGAAAAATCAAATTATCCGACCCAACCAAATTTGGGTAATTTTAACGTCCGCAAGTCGCCAAACGTACGCCAAAGTCTAAAATGTGGTAGCCTATTTACAACACATCATGATCAACCATGCAATATAGCAGTTCTTAAAAAAATTAAATTGTTCCTCTTTGGAAGTTTTACTAGGTTTTCAGGATTAAATTTTTAAATCAGTGGTGTAATCCACAGTTAATTAGAGTTAACTACTACAAATCTTATTTAAATTTCCCCTCCCAAGTAAATCTGAAAATATAGATTTATTCACAATAATGCCTACCACATTTAGAGGAGACTTTCAAATTTCTTTTATTCAAAATATGAGATTTTCAGTATTGCATTTTTTCAATATTGTAAAGTCTGCTATAAAAGGATTTTTTGGAAATTCTACGTTTTACCCCTACAAATATTTCTCTACAGTATAACTAAGCAGTGTAAACAAGAAACATCTGAATCTTAAAGGTAATGTTTCGACGCATTGTTAAAACATTGTGTCTGCATAATGAATAAACAATTATATTTAAATGCAACGGACTCTTAGCGTTCTTGTTTAGAGGAATAAGAGAAACTTCGTGACTTCCCTATGAGATAAGCTAACAAGCGAGCATATCTATCCGAAGGCGCCAAAAGCTCTAAATTGTACATTACTGTAAATTCTGAATATTGGATCACGCTAAATTTCTAATTTTAGAGTTTCAGGATTGATCCAATACTGAAAAAATAATTCGGGGGGGGGGTATTTTATATTTCAGCTTTAACGGAAGAAAGAAACAAGAATGCATATGAAGAGATTATTATCCAAAAATGAAGATTTAAGAACAATTCTAAAGCGAAATAAAATGTCCCCTTCTTTTCTTTGATTTATTTCCTTAAGCTAAAAATCAATTGCCCTAACCGCCATAAACAAAATTTTTCAGTCAATTAAGCAGCAAACGTTTTTCGGAAATAAGAAAATCTTAAACAGGATGATAACATTCGAAGTATACTAACCAAAGAAAACATTTAAGCCTATTGCCTAATGTGATATACGTATTCTCCTCGCCTCCAGAGGGCTATCACTCGACCAGGCAGAGATATAACGATTATGTTGGTATTCCCAAATGTTTGGGTATAATGACTGCAACAACAGATCCGACAGAAATCACAGATGATCGATTGGAATTCTGTGAGTGAAGCTTTCTTGAGGCTCCTAGAATTTGCCTGATAGCGTGACGTTTATTTCCTTATTGAAAGACGCTATCTTTAAACAGATATTGCAAAGTCATAACAAAGTAGGTATATGTGAGCAGTTTGTTAATGATGACAGGCTTGACCTTCTACAGAAAAATATTGCCTAGACCGCTACACTCAGCTGATCCCGCTTGGCTTATGCCTCAACTCATCCATACAAGAAGTAATCCTTAGATAAAAGTCAGCCGCAAACTCACCTGTTTATACGTGCGTCAAAGTATGAGATTCAAGTGTGCAAGTTATTCTTTTCGGGCTGCGGCAGCCTGATGTCCGTCATTACATTTCACTACAAAATGATTACAAAATTGAACCTCAGTGAACATAGCTAGATGTATGGGTCTATGCCGTGGGAGACCTACATGTAAAGCCATAACAGCAATACGATGAGCTATGAGTGTTTGAACACAGTGAGCTCATGGAGAGGACTGAAATAAAGAGTGAAATTAGTCACAGTATTCCTTCTAGTGTTGCGGACAAGACGAGATAGTTTGTGCTGATCTGTACACTTTGTACAATATGTCACAGACTCGCTTGTCAAGAAATCTTAATGCCCTTCAAGTTCGGGCTTTATTTTTTAAAATTATTATCTACTACATAAGCGAAATGCTCACTAGCGTCAGTATGTCGCAGAGGCCTTTTCCAATGACTTTTAATGTAATGACTTGTTCTTATAGAAGTCAAACAAATACTTTTTCTCATATTGACGGGAAACAAAATACAAATTGGCAGACTTCTGAGCAGATACAGTTAGCCACAAAAGTCTGCGTACAGATTAAGTTTTAAATTGAAAAAAAACACTTAAAGCATAGAAAAATGTATTTAATCATTGCATTTTTTTCTTCTATTAGCTAAAATTGTAAGCTTAAATAAAAAGTAAATAATATCAGTGTAATACTTTTTACATTTTTTCAAAAATATATTTTGTCCAAAAAAAAACTCAAAAATTCCCTCCAATAAGTCTGCGTACACTTTAAAAAAAAAGCAAAATATAAGTTTTTTACATTACTTCAATACTTTGTAGTATATCTTTTATTCTTGAAAACAGCTTGCAGATGCCTGGGCATTGACTAAACTAGTTTTTCAGTGCCATCCGACGTAAATTTCGCCTATTCTTCCTGCAATTTACTAATTAGCTCATTTCGCGAAGTAATATTGTGTTTTCGAATTCGTTTCTCCAATTTTGCCCACAAATGTTCGATTGGATTGAGGTCTGGTGACTGTGGAGTAGTACGCAACTGTCCTGGAGTGTGATAGAGGAGATATTCCTTCACAATTTTAGCTGTATGTTTCGGGTCGTTGTCTTGTTGGAAAATAAAGGTATTAGAAAGGTTTAAATTTCGGGCACTGTCTCGTAGATTTTTCTTCAGAATATCCGGATAAACATACTTATCCATGACTTTATAAATAATGTGAAAGTTTCCAACTCCTTTCGACGACATACACCCCCATACCATCACACCGACAGCTCCATGTTTGACAGTTGGATTTAAATTTCTCAGATTCAAGTCTGTTCCTGGTTTTCTCCATGCAATAGGGTGGATATTAACTTTAAATATTGTCAATTTACTTTCATCTGACCAAATTACATTGTTCCAAAAGTCCTGCGAAGAGTTTAAATATGTTTTGGCAAAAGCAGTTTTTTTGCTTTCTATTTGTCTCGGAAATGTATGGCTTAGACCTAGGTTTGCGTCCATGATAATCGGCCTTTCGCAGCACTTTTCGTACAGTTTCAAAAGAAATTTCCTTGTTGCTAGTTAAAAAAAAATGTCTTTTGCAATGCTTGCAGCAGAAAGTTCAGGATTTTGTTTAATTTGTAAAAGAATTTTTCTTTCTTCTCTCTGCGTTAGCTTCTTCGGTCTCCCACATCTTGGTTTTACAGCACGACTACCAGTGTCAAGATAGTTTTGAATAACTCTTCGCACACTAGAAAATGGTTTTCCAATGGTTTTACCAATATAACGAAGAGTTTTACCTTCATCTCTCAATTTGATAATTAGTTGTCTCATAACTAAAGGAATTCCTTTATTGGTTGTCATTTTCGTCAAAGAAAATAGAAATAATTTTCAATCAACGTGAAATTTGCTTCGGAAGTCAATGACCTTGAAAGTGTAACCTTCTTTGCATTCTCAAGTTTGAAGTTTAAAAGTTAAATAAGAAATCCCCTGCCTCCTTCGCGTTGTACGCAAACTTTATTGGCTTTGATTTCTGGCCACTTATCTTTTAAAAATTAGTGTGCATAAATTATTAGATATGAAAATATTACAGTTAAATAATTTCAAAGTCCCTTATTGAAACTAAATATTTAAAAAATAAAACTTTAAGAAACTACCCTTTTCGCACCTTAAAATTTGGATTTGATATTACTTTTCTTGATGTACGCAGACTTTATTGTCTAACTGTACATTGTACATGATTACTGCACGTGCCGTTCACAGGTCGCGTATGCATCAGTTCTCGGGGGAAGTTTTAATGCTTTGGCTGATCGCTGTGTGAAACTGCTGTGGTTTTTAACGGCGAAGTATAAATTTCCATGATTACGTTGCCATTAGCGCAGGGAAAAGAACTATATACCAATTCAAAAGAAGTTTGAATTCAATAGCTTTCAGTTGCCTGTGTAAGTTTAAATATTTCTTTCGGAAAAAAACTCATAAATATATATTAATAAATAGCTGATTTTGCATTCATTTATATGTGTATCTATTATGCAGTAAAATATACTCGCGTTACGTAATAAAATACGAAATAAAATAAACACTATTTACATCGATTCTAGTTCTGTGTTGTTTTATTTTAGAATATTCCGGCAATCTTATTTATAACCTTTACAAGAGTTATAATTAGTCTCTTTAACACACTCGATCGAGTTAACTTGGGTACACCAAATTAAACTACTTCTGCGCGCTGAAGTAAGTATGTTTAAGATTTTTTTTTTTTTTTTTTTTTCTGTTTTAAATACAACAAAATTTATCCGATACAGTTTTGAGTGAAAATAAAGAGGTTCGGATAAGATTTTTAAAAAATTCATTCAAAAGAGACCACTTTCTAAATTTTTACTGGTGAATTAAGGGGTTAAATTAAAAAATTTTCAACTCTGGACAGTTAGTGGAAATAACATTTAAGAAAGAAAATGAAACAGTTTATAGCAGTTTGATGTCCAAAATATTTTAAAATCGCAATATAATTGTTTAGTAAAGCCGTTCGTTTTTCAATTTAATAAAACAATTAACTCGTTTGGTGCTAAAGTAATTTATATGCTCATTCTTAGCATTAGCGGGGGCAGGGAGGTATTTGAGAGTAAAAGTGTTATATCCGTACTCGAGTTCAGCTAAATTAGTTGCACAATGAAATACTTCAAATAGTTCGTCGACATGCGTCTGTTGAAGTGTTGAAAACTAGATTACACTTCTGCGTGTTTTTGTTAATGAGTCGTAGATCTTACTGTAATACAAACATGCACAAGATCTTATTTTTGGCTTTTGCTGCGTATAAATGTTATAAAAGTATATCAAGTATCGTACAAAGCTTTCGGGATTTGTACAACAGTTGTTCTACATTGCTTGTATGTGCCATTATTAAAATGTTACCCGTGTTCTCATAGTACTTCTTGTGATAAGTATCGCAAGGATCTGGATTTTTCAGGTTCAGTTTGCATTGATGCAGAATGACTTCGATTTTAAGACCAAGATATAGCAATAAAATATACTTGCGTATTTTCTACTTGTAGACTTTGGCAGTTTTCATCGAACTGCTCACATTAAATCTTAACTTACGTATTATTTTGGGCAAAAATGTTAATCCTAGCACATGCACGTGTCTCGTTTGCCCGAATTTTCTCTAATGATATCGCTTAATTGGAATGGGATTATTTATTTAAACAACTCTGAGGCCGAGCGGTAAAATAGCTGAACACTGGTCGGTCAGTCCGAGGTTCGAATCCCGCGAACGGGCCCGGCTTCATGGGTATTTTCATGTTCTTCTTTACTTGTAACGTGTATACGAGACAGTTTCCCTTAGAAAGTCCTCCACGAAGGCATCCCTCCCATTAGGCAGATAGCCCTCGGGGCTTTGCCGTAGTCACATAAAACCAAATCAAACCTAACCTAATTTCCGCCTCAATTCTGACCGAGAACACAGCTTTGAGGAGAGGAATTCAAGGGTCTCGTACCCCCTTCTTTGCTTGTCACCAATCGCTCCAAAGGACTTTTGATTCTCCTGCCCTAAAGATACTATAGTCAGAAATATCTATGCCTTATCTGGAGATTCGAATACAAAGAACCAGAGGCGTAGGGATCTCTCATAGCTTTCCTGTAAGAATGATTTCGCTGCCTACCGTATAATTATGACGTCACAATTGAGGCCCACCAGCGACCGAGCGGTTAAGGCGTTGAACACTGGTAGTTCGGTCAGACGTTCGAATCCCGCGAACGGGCTGCACGGGCGTGTTCTTGGTTTTCCCCATGTGTAACGTGGATATGAGCCAGTTTCCCTAAGAAAGTCCTCCAAAAAGGCACCCCCCCTTCATAGCCATCGAGGCTTTGCTTAATCACACAAACGTACTAAAGACGCCACAATTAATCAGCAGAACGCTGATCTGAAAATACGAGTTTATTCGCACTTCTTGTCATTAAGCGATTTAACGTACTGTATTTTAAGCGGTGTTATCCAAGTTCTGTCAATGAATAAGTGCAATCGATGTAAAGATCTCGGGTTATTTATGTTATGCGGTTCTCTACAGGTAATTGTTTTATATATGAAAGAAAATATCACGTAACAGATAACTGTACACATCATCCACACACATACACAAAACAAATAAAGAGTCACGCGCGAAGATCAACGAACTGTGTAGAACTTTTTTTCTTTTCTGAATTTCCGTCAATATATTTATCTTATTTCAGAGCTTTAGATAAGTGAAGTCATAATGTTAATCTTTTAATGCCTCAGTAAGGAACACAGATAACGGAATTATTTATCATTAAAAAAATTTACAAAGGAAACGTTCGTCGAGGATACGGAGGATTGTACATGAATTCAGTGCACACAAGTAAAATTCTGTGATACTTTTCAGTTAATGAGAAGCCAAACATAAATGCTAACATGAAAGCTATCTAGACTTACGAATGGCAATACTAAAAATACATACGGTTTCACGAAAAGAACGACCGTTTTAAAATCCAAAAATAAGAACCCATGCTATTATTCCAGTCGACAGTTGCACATTCTGAGCTGCAGCTGACAATTCTCAAAATGAGCTGTTGACATCAAAAGCAAAAACCCGAAAGTAATAGCAGCCAGAAAAGAAAGGTGTTAAACTTTAAACCAGCATTTTTTCTGTTAAGCTCTCTTCTCGCGGTGGGATCTTACCTTACAGTGATATTTTGTTTGCTTTGGTAACAATAAAATTTAGTTTTTTAGGGGTTTTTTTAAAACCAAGTCTTTAGAATCAACTCGCCTATCTACGATATCTTCGTCTTGGAAGAACTTAATCACAAGATTCGTCTTTGCTATCAAGTCATGTAATCCCTATTAATCTTCTTTAAAAAAGGATTCAGCGCTTCAACAGAAAAAGCACTTGAAAAATCTCAGAGGGAAAATTATTGGTACTATATTTAAGTTTTTTCTTCCCGTTTAGCCGTAATCGTTCATTGCAGAGGTCCTCGTGAGATGAAATAAAGATATTATCACAATTGCCGCTTTATCACATTGTTGCGAGTAACACCCTGTTAATCTAATACTGCCAATTCCATTTTATAGGCCGCACAAAAGAAACTGCAATAAAATATCTTGACAAAACAATGCTAGTGTTTAACCTTGCATAAGGACGTGTACCATGCATTGGTTCGAGACGTTCACTCTCTTTCAATCCCTTAACCAAGACTTCTTATTTAGAGAAACGTTTTTAACAATGAAGTTTCTTTCCTGAAGTAATTCAATTTTCATAATCACTAAAAAAAAAAAGAAAAATGACGCTGCCATTTATGTTGTTTGAATCTGTTACTTAATTATATTAAGGCAGTCTATCTACCAGTCTAAAGATTCTTCCTTGGTTATGTTTTGTTTGGTTTATTTGATTATGGTAAATCACTCAAGGGCCATCTGTCCCTAAGGAAAGGGATGTCTTCGTGGTTGGTTTGGTTTACTTTAATTATGGCAAAGCACACTAGGGCTATCTGCCTAAGGGAAGGGATGGGATGTCTTCGTGGAGGACTTCCTAAAGGAAACTGCCTCGTATACACGTTATTTAAGGGGGAAACACCCATGCAAATAACCCGTTGGCCGGGTTTAAGTCCAGAACTTTCAAAAAAAAATAACATTAATTTATACAATAACTTTTAATTTAAACAATAACTTATATATTATAATTTATATAATAACTTTTTAATTATCATGATTTCAATTTCTCAGAAACTTTTGCAGCCGAAGTTCTAATCTAATGAATATTCAGTAAACTCTTAAGAATTTATTGCTGGTTACTATTAGTTCATACCTAAAATTGGTTTTACCGTGACTACTTTGTAGTCAGAAAAAAAATTAAGAGGATATTTTGATAATTATACGAAATTTCTCTCGGTAGCGGGTGAATAGTTGGCAAAGAACGATTTGATCACGGTAAAGCACAAGATGTTATCTACCTTATAAGGGATGCCTTCAGGGAAAATTTTCTGAGGGAAGCGTATATTTACGTTACACAGAAACACCATGCAAACAGCGTCGGGAACCGCGCCTATTAGCTGCCGAGCAGTAAAACCATTCAACACTTGTACTTTGACCTGGGTTCATTTATCGGATAACGGGTTGTCCGCATGGTTGGTTTTTCATGTTTCTCCCCAGGAAACATGAACCAGTTTTTTAAGAAGGCTTCCACGAAGGCATCTCATTTTCTTTGGCACATAGCCTTCGCAGGCGTTGCAGTAATTCAAATAATCCACAATACTTCGAGGGGAAGCGAAGCCAAGAGGAACTACCAGTGTTAAACACTGCTATGTATTTGGCCACTCATGAACTTCTAGTTATAAATTAGAATGCGTTAAAATTTGGGAAGAAAGGGGTGCGAAAAAAATCCTACATGCAATTTACAGAAAGTTCTTTCATCAAGTTTTCAGAAATTTGTTGACGCAATGAAGGATTTATGCACTGCTAATCAGCTAAATCATCCTAAACCATTAGCCATCAGGTCATCAACTGAAATTTGCGAAGAGCTGGATCTGCATTTTATATGATATTTATTACTAGGCTTAACAGTCAAAATTACGATTTAAATTCATATTAGAAGCTATGAACTCTTACTTTGAGATTTTGTTTTGTTAAATCTTATTTCACGTGGAGGAGCTCTTTTTTTTTTTTCCATTTGTATTATTCATAGTAGTAAAACTGTTGTTAAAAAGAAAAATATAATATAAAGAGAAGTATTTTCCTATGACCAGCGTTAAGTGATAAATGAAAAAAAAAAAAAAAACTTTTATGAGACCAGGGCGAAATGTATTAACAGGTATCGTAATCTTACCCCTAAATATAACCTTGCATTTACTTTCCCGAAAATAAAATATCTGTTGCGTAAAGTAGGGCGTTTATTTTATTTACGGTATTTGATGTACTCTGTAATCCCTGGCGAGACGGTCAGAAAACGTTTTTAAAAGTATGCCTCTGTTATTTAAATCTCGGTAAGCTGAGATTCTGCTGTAACGTATAGTACATTATTTGCAAGGAAAGTTTTCCATTTCCGGATGGATAAAGTCGCTTAACACACGCAGTTCGGGAACGGGCTGGCTGCATGGCCGTTTTCATGGCTTTCACAATGCGTAAATCGTATACGAGACAGTGTTTCCTCAGTCCAAGGACATACCTCCTCTTTTAAGCAGATAACCCTCGAGTGCTTTGCCATATAATGTAATCAAATAAACCAAACCAAATCTTGTCCAGATGTTATTGTCCCCTGGAAAATGAGTTTGCTGCTGCAATATTTTCGTTATTTTCTTTCACATTACGTAAGAATGAGATAGTCTTCTTTGGAAAAGCCTCCACAAAAACCATTTCTGAAGCAGACTGGCTTTTGCTTGCTGTAATTAATTCCTTGGTTTAAGATGCTGTATGTTTTGCGCTTCTCTTCCCAATAGAGAATAATTTGAATATGACGCATGGATTTATTGTACAGCAGATAAAAAAAATTAATTTTGTTGCTTAAATAGCTGACTCTTCGTTACATAAAAGATACTGCTATATAAACGTCTGGTTCAATGATTTTTTTTCATTATATTCTTTACACGTTAGATAATTATCTGTATCCCGACTGATGTTCTAAGAATGAATAAGCATTTCTTAAAGAAAAGACAAAATTTTTTTATTTAGGAATTCAGCTTGCATTTGGAAATATGCTACAGTTAATTCTTTAGTTTAAGATGCTATATGTTTTATCACTTCTCTTCACACGATAGTGAATAAACTGCAATAGACGCATGGTTTTATTATGCAACAGATAAACGAATTTTTCTGCATAAATAGCTGACGTTTCGATGTGTAAAAAAAAAAAATATCTGATTCAACGTTATGCTTTTATGCATTTTATTCTTCACACTTCAGATAGTTATCTGTGCCCAGACTGACGTTCTGAAAATGAGTAAGGCTTTCTTGAAGGAAGAAAGTACTGTAGACAGTTATTATAAAATTATGAACTGAGCTTGTATCCAACGATGAACAGCACCACAAAAATATCAATATATTCTGTTTATCCAGTACATCACAAAAAGACTAGTTTTCTGTTTTTTTTTAAAGTATAAGAAAGAAGCTTGGTTTAAGTAAGTATAACGCAATCTTCAATGTGAAAGTACAAATTTATAAAAATAAGCGTGCCAGTAGAAGCTTTATTTATAGTAATGTCGATTTTAAAAACAAACAGTGGTATGCTTGCTGTGAGTATGCTTAACTCATGAAGTACATCGCATTTCCGAATTTATTAACGTTGCACGTTTTAATTCAGTGATATTATGTTTTGTAATAAAAATTGGACTGAATCGAATTATTAAATTATGGGAAAGCACAACAGGTCTGTGTCTATGAGGCAGTAGAGATTCGTAGAGATCTATCTATGGGAAATTACTCATATTTGTGATGCAGGGAAAAAAGGACTGAAGAAACCTCACGCAGATTGCCTTTTGTTCTGCTCTAAAACATCTTGGTGAGAATTACTAGCGATTCGTGGCTTTAGCCGCTCATCGGCTAATAAAAATGGTTAAATGATTGTTTTCAGAACTACGTTAAAACAGATTCCATACAGTATTGAATTATGAGTAGTATTTTACCTCTTGACAGTTTTACTTCATCAGAGTGTATGCTTATTTCAAGAGCTAATTAAAATAGTTAAGAAATACTTTTCTATAACAAGGCCTACCAGCGACCGAGTGGTAAAGTCGCTGAACACTATTAGTTTGAACTGGGTTCGAGTCCATGTGAACGTACTAGCTGCATGGATGTTTTCGTGGTTTTCCCCATGTGTAAAGTGTATACGAGCCAGTTTCTCTAGAAAGTCCTCCACGAAGGCGTCTCTCCTCTTAAGCAGATAGCTCTCGAGTGCTTTGATATAATCGCATAAACCAAACTAACCTTCTTATAACAGACCTAAGAGAAGGATACCAATTTGGGCCTTGAGTTTCGGAAAATTCAAACATGGATTTAAATTTATTTTATAGAAAACTACTGCTTATTTCACAGATGCTCTAAAACAGATCCTTCTCCTTTGAAGAAAATAAAATGCGGTGCTCCTTAGTAAACAGAGCCATAATTATTATCATTTATCATTTTTGAAGTTATATCTTACATTAAAATACGGAAATTAGCTAAACATCAGAAAATTTTTTCGTGTGTCAGAGAGATTTGTGTTTTTGTTTTATGAAATACATGTAAGATTTATCGAAAATTAATGCCCATATTAGATTCATTTTTTTCACTTTCAAAGTTTGTAAGCTTTTTTATATTTATGAACGTGCCTCCTTTATTACATAATTACGGAAGCAGTTACTTTACATTTTATACATAATATTTTTTATAAAACTCACTAAAATGATATGCTAGATAGCACAAAGAAAAATTAGCATAAAATACAAAATGTCTAATTTCTCATAATTTAAAATTTAGAGTTTTAAGTCAGAGACTGTAACCTAAGCACTGCAGTTATGTCTAAATACAAAAGTTATCAGCATTTATTATGCTTTTGTGAGTTAGTTTCGTTAGATTTATTGTTATGTTAGTTTAACTGAATTGAGAAAATTACACCGAATGAATTTTGAATCAATATATACTGCTACGACTTGCAATAAATTCGGATCAATCAATCATTAGCATTGAAGCGGTCATCCTGTCATCATATAAGTTGCCATATGTTACATTATGGTGCTTAATTTTGCTCTCTATTTCATTACTTTGAGAATTTCTCGACGAACTCACGTGGAAAAACTAAATTAGAAATGCATATACTTTCTCTTAATTTACTTTTACACTTAACGGAAAATCAGTTCTTTTAAATGGAAATAATTTTATTTAGACTGCTTCTTGTTAATTTTATCTGTTCCCTTTCTAAACTAAAAAATTCGAAAGATCTCCAAAAACAGGAAGGGAAAAAAAGTATCTTAAATTACTAAACTAATTCAAATCAATATTAAATTCAAACGATTAGCAAGAAAATCGATTTTTTAACACTAGGCCTAAGGAAATAATATCTAACACTTAACAGAAACAATTCGGATCATTAAAATGTTAGCAAAGGAAACGAAGGTCTCTTCAGTTTCCTTCGGAAGAAGGAAGAGTACGAGAGTTTAAATATAGACTGGGGTCGTCAGCAAAGACTTCCGTTGTCTATATAAATCTCCCATACAACTATTTTGGATGTGAGGGAGCAAGAGATGCACTTACCTAAGCACGTGCCGAAAGATCCGAGGAGCACAGCGAACCGTAAACCTCTCTTTTCCAGGATCCAGTTCGCGGGAAAGATGAGCGGAATGTAGGATGCCATATAAATCATGGAGGTCCAATTGATGGCAATTTCTTGAACACCATAATATGTGCTAACAATGTTCGTTATAATAGCGTATTCTATCCATTGAAAAGCATTTGACATAGAGTACATCACAAACAAGAACAGCATCAAAAACCGGGATCGATAGACTTGGGTGTCGCCCTCCATTTTGGTTGCCATGGCGCCAGCTGCCTGAAAACAAGAATGAGAACGGGATAAGTTTGCGTCACCAGAATTTTAGAAGGTCACGTTAACTCCCTCTGTAGCAGTGACACTCGAACTGAACTGAGAAATTCAGGCTTTCGGGCTGTCGTTTCCTCAAAAATATCACTCAAAAGAAAGTTTAAGAAAGTTCAAAGTTCAAAAGAAAAGGCAAGATTTCAAAAGCTTTTGAATTACCTTTGCACGTAGAAGGAAGACAAGATTTAAAAAAAAGAGAGAGAGATGAGGAAGATGGAGGAAAAATAAATAAATAATAAATAAAATTTTTAAAAAAAAACCTAACAGAAGAAAGGTTTTTAGGAAAATAAATAGCAACGACAGCAAAAATAATAGGTATCGGAGAAAAGAAAAAGTAAAAGGGGTCTATAAAACTGGGGAAACCAAAGCAGCGCAAAGGCGAAGGAAATGTAGTTAGTTACAGAATGATGTGGTTTAAAACAGAAACTGATAAAATGTAAAAATAGAACCAGTATATAAATAGGAGTTAAACCAGAGCTTATTACAGCACAACGACGGGGAGGGGACGTATGAGAAATGGGAAAGAGTAACAAGATTAACAGACAAAACTACAGGTAAAGCGAAGCAGATCTCATGTTTTTATACACGCAGATACTTATCTGCTTATATTCCGAATGACAAAACAAAAAGGAACTAGACAGGAATAGCATCAAAGTAGAATACAGAGAGTACTGAAAGTAAAAACGGAAATCATGGCTATTTAAAATATACTCAATTGGCATTTAAGATTCAATCTAAAAACAGTAGGGACTAATATTCCTTGTTATTCAGCACTTTTACGTGTTATGTATGTCACTATTACTTATTATTCAATCACGTTTAAGCGTTGTTAATTAAGTACATTCCATCAGCACTTTTTAAACTGTCTCAGCTCACTGCGAGAAGGGCCGTAACGCGTGAAAAGCCGGAACAATTGAGATACCGTGAATTGAATGGCAAGAAGGCAAACTTCACTCAGTAATCACATTTCAGAAGTCACGAACATTTTTAAACCTCGAAATTAACTGACAGCGGCATCGCGTCTTCAAGTACGAAGACTTATTTGTCATCTCATCATGTTAAAATGAAATTTCTTTCAGGAAATCGAGTTTCAGAATTCACTCCATTACTTTATCTTACTATTTACTTTATCTTAGTACTTACTTTTATCTTAGTATTAAGTTTAATTTTTTCCTTCGTAAGGGGAAAGACTGAAAGCATAATTCTGCATATCATATCCAATCGTTTAAACACTCTCAAATGAAAACTTAAGTCTTACGAGCGTACACACCAAACTCGAGAAATAAAGAGTTATTTGCTTCAGACAAATAACAAGTACATTAATTTATTGAATTGTTGGAGGTATCTATCGTTAAAAATCTTAGATTGTATTATTATATCTAGTCTTTTATGAAATATCTTCCTATAACGATTAGTGAGTGAGGTACTGAATTGAATCAGAAACCTTTTTTTCTTTCTTCCTTCGGATTTTACAAGCTTAAGTGTTAAGAACTTAAGATGAACTTTAAAAATGTTTTAACGCCACACAACAATTGTTTTTAACATGCTTTGCGCGCAAAATTTGTCTAATATTACACAAAAGTGCTAATTTCGTTTTTTTTTAAACAGCAAGAAGTAGTTGCGATTAATTAAGTAACTGTGATTAACAATTAATTTTTTAACAGCGAGAAGTAGCTATAGTTTTCAATGAAATGATGAAAAATATTTTCATTCGGAGAAACACATTTCCTATAAACACATTGTATAAATTAGCATTTTGTAAGTCTTAACTTTATAGCACTTAACTGACACATATCTCAAAATATACCACGCTTTTAAAATTCTAATGTGAAATATATACATATCAGAATATGACAGATAAACAAATGGTTATAGAATTTCCTCACTTGTATACATCGTTTATTGTACAAAATAAATCAGAGTCAAATACAATTACGCTCAGTGACAGAGTCGTATTATATATTTCGCTATTTAATTTCAATCTTTATACCTCGCGGGAAAGCGTTAATATTTACAGCTGGTGGTAAAAGAACTTACCAGGTTGCCTATGGATCCAGACATGATCAGCAAATACAACTCCAATCAATGGATCTACTTAAAAAAATAATAATAAAAAAATTTTTCGTGTTCCACTTCCCGTTTAAATAAGCGATCAATGACGTCACAGTTTCATCCCGTACATCCTTGTCGGAGCCCTTCACAAAATTATTGTTGTAGAACCGAGCTGAAAACAAGAAAACTAAAACAATGGCCCTAACAGAAACGAGATGACCTTATGTAGCTTCACGAAAGTATCACTCGTTATGTAATAGCGTGGAAGAGGAGGGGAACGATATTTTAATCAGACAAAGAAGTGCTAAATTTCGTAAAGTTACTTTTTTTACGCGAATAAAATTTAAGGAAGGTTCTAGTTGGTAGAATAAACTATTCGACTAAAGAATCGTTGTGTAAGAAAGATTATGAATAAGCTGTCAGATTGGGTGATAACGTATCGTGCTAGTAGAAGTTACGCAGTATTTCACCGAATGGTTTTGTTTCATTCGAAAGACATTTCGTTTGTTTGAGAAACATTAAATTATCTGACAGATTAGTTTCCTCGGATTATCACCCGTTCCACAAAGTCAGTCATAAAGTCATTTACTGTCTGACTTTGTGGAAGAGATTCACTTGTTTAATTATTTCAACGCAAAATCAAGGAAAAATATTTAGACGCAAGAGAAATTATTAATTAGGCTGGGATTCTAGAGCCTCAGCTGAACTGAGAAAAATTACAAATATCTGTACTAGCATTTGTGTTTTGGTCCCGTAAAGTATGCTGCTAAAATTTAAATCTCTCCATTATAAGAAATGTTCGGAATGAGGATCAAAAAATAATTTTCTCAGAGAACTTGACATAAGAACCTGTTTCCTTCGGAAAGGGGGCCAACCAGCGGCCGAGCGGTAAAGTCGCTGAACACTGGTAGTTCGGTCCAAGGTCGAGGTTCTAGCTGCATGGGCGTTTTTGTGGTTTTCCCCATGTGTAATGTGTATACGAGCCAGTTTCCCTTAGAAAGTCCTTCACGAAGGCATCCCTTCCCTTAGGCAGATAGCCCTAGTGTGCTTTGCCATAATTTAACCAAACCTTCGGAAGGAAATCATAGGGAAAACTGACCCTTATGATTTCCTTCAGAATAACACCCCCTCCTCTGACATAGCCTGTAGCTACGTTACAGGAAGGATGGTCATTACTCCTGTTTTCATTTTCTTGCTTTGTTATTCATGAATAATTTGTTCTGCCTGAAACCAATAATTTTTTTTTTCTCACAAGAACCGTTATTTGATGACTTATTAATTACTTCTGTTACTATTTTAGAACAATTGCAAAAGCAATTCCGGCTTATGAAAGAAGATGTTGCATGTTTAGTCCTGAGCTTGTTAATTTTTTTTTTTTTTTAATTTTTACTGTAGCTTATAAAGAGAATAAAACGCATTTAAACAAAAGTATTAAGTCCTGCTTTAACTGTGGTTCATCAGATTCGCTAAAACTAGTAGTTCGACAGATCCCGACAAAAGTGCTGGCAGCATGGGCGTTTTCGTTGTTTTCACAATGTATAACAAGGTTGGTTCATTTTATTACGGCAAAGCTTCGAGGGCTATCTGCCTAAGGGGAGGGATGCCTTTGTGGAGGACTTGCTAAGGGAAACTGGCTTGTATACACGTTACACATGTGGAAAACCACAAAAACGCCTATGTAGCCAGCCTGTTCGCGGAATTCGAACTTCGGACTGAGTGACCAGCGTTCAGCGACTTAACCGCTCGGCCGCTGATGAAATAATGTATAACGAGGATACGAGTCAGTTTCCCACAAAAGGTTCTCCAAGAACGTAATCCTTCCCTTAGAAAGATAGCCCTCGAGAACTTTGTCATTACCAAATAAATCAAAACCTGCACAACTGTACATTTACATGAAAAAAAAGATGCATTTTTAATTCAGTAAAGTTAATTCACTTTTTTCTTATTAAACACACTTTTGATCTCTCTGTATCTATTTTATTTCTGACTATTGAACATAATTTCCTGATTAATTTCAACGGTCAAAAAAAAATAAATTCAAAATTAATTGAAAATCATCAAACTTCACAGCGCACTTCAGGTTCAGGATACTTATATTTAATTCCGGCCTGTTAGTAAAAACTGTCAAGGAAAGTCGCGGAATGGTACAAAACTAAATTTAATAGCTCTATCTTTTTTTAGTAGTTCAAAGAAAATGCATTTTAATGTGCTCATTTGGAGACAATAAGCAATTGTTTCGCTCCGAGATCCTTCCTCCTTTCGTCGTATCAGTAAATGGCATCATTTACATGAGCACCGAAAACAAAGTCTGAAGAGTTTGTTCTAAAAATATGCTCAATATACGTCAATTTCTACCCATACTGTGGCTTTCGCAGAAATTTAAAGTGATTATTATTTGCCCTTCGAAAGCTAGCTGTGCAGGAGAGATGTTTTACAAAGATAAATGATAACTGCTGAGCAACTTCCAAAAACTTACCACTTGTTCTTCCTTAATATAGAAAATGCCAGTGCCTGGAACATGCTGATTACTCTTTTGAGTGCCTTGCATAATCTTGACTTCAACATTCGCACAAACGTTAAAAGTCGCACCAACGACTCTTTGTTCCGTTTTCCGCTAGGTCTTCAAAAGCGACTATGGAAATACCAAGAAATCGATTTTGGGTTTTAAGGAGAATAAAGGAAATGAATCATATCAAGTGGAGTGAAGTTCTGCGACAGGCTTGACAAGATATTGGAGGGGGGGAGAATGTCAAATACGTTAGCTCGAAAAATCTAGCATCTTTCCAGACAGCTGGCTTGGCAGAATCACAAAGAATTTGCCGAGGTGCAAATAAAATATTTCAGATTCGATATAAACTAAATGAAAGTCACATATACGTGGCTTAAAATTTGATTGTTTAAAATAAATGTATAGACTATAACCATTCATGAAATTTACAAATATTTATGAATAAAAGGTTCTCTTGAAGCTTTTGGTATCAAACAGCATTTTATTAAAAATATTTGTAAACTTTATTAGTGAATATACTCTATGCAATCATTTGAAATTATTTTAAAATAGGCATGTACTACAAGCGAACATTAAGAAACATTTAGAAAAATTCATTACAAGGTAGATTTACCTCAAGTTAAGTTTCTAATTACTTCTGGCTATTATTCGATAGATTTTGTGATTATCTAGCAACTCTCACTTTTATCCCAATATCTGGTTACTGGCCCACCAGTAGCTGAACTGTTAAGACCACCGAATACTTGTAGTTTAACTCTGGCTCGATCGCAGGCGAAAGGGTTGGCTGCAAATTTGATTTTACATATGTGTAATGCGAGTCAGTAAATCAGTTTCCCTCATATACAGCGGCTCAAACAATTGAGAATACGCCTTACTTTTACTTAATAAATCGAACTTCGATAACACACTACCAAAAAGCGGAAACATATTTTTATTTTTACACATAACAATTGATTTAATTTAAAGTAAAAATAAAGAACAATCAACGAAAAAATCCTAAAATGAAAATAGAAAATTATAAATATAAACCAATGAAAAATATGTTTAACTACCACTACATTTTTCCTACGTGGTTTCTGTTTTAATCTAACGTTGCGTAATCTTATTTGAAACCTTTTTACTTTTGTGATGAAGTTTGTTATATGAACGTAAGGCCTCACTTTTAGATTGAAAATGGTTCCTCGGAAAGAAACCAGAATTCATGTAAGGAAATTCGTACTCAGATTATATAAAAAAGGAAAATCTTATTGTGAAATAGTTAAAACTGTTGGTAGAAGTCACACGTGTCCAGAAAATCATTGGAAAGTTTTAAAGTGATGGATTGATTGAAAATAAAAGGGGAAGAGGAAGGAAAGGTATTCTGAGTGATGTCTCCAAAAGAAAAATTTTGAAAGATATCAAAATTGATCCTAAAGTAAGTGCGGTCGAACTTGCTCAGAAACTTCTCAAATCATTGGCAGAAGTTTATGAAACTATGCGAAATGTAATTAGACAAGCTGACTATAAAAGTACAGTTGCTAGAAGGAAACCATTCATCAGCTTGCAAAATCAGAAAGCGTTTGGAGTTTGCAAAAACTCATCAAGTGAAGACGAATAACTTTTAGAAGAAAGTTATATTCACTGATGAAAGTAATTCAACATTTTCGGCAGTGACTGCCGTCGTATCGCACGGAGAAAGCCCAACACCGCTTTGAATCCAACACATTTACGTCCTACAAGTTAAACACGAGAGTAGCTCCGTCATGGTTTGGGGTTGTATGGCTTCAAATTGGGTTAGAAAATTTAGTTTTTATACGTGGCATTATGAATCATATAGTTTTCTTTTATATACTCCACAGTAATCTATAAAGAAAGTGCTAAAAAGTTAGATTTTGATGGAAATTTCATATTCCAGCACTACAGTGACCCCAAACACACGGCACACAACGTCAAAATGTGTCTTTTTCATTGTAAATAGCAGTTACACACCACCATAATCCCCTAAACATCAATATAAGATAAAATCTGTGGGCCACACTCGAAACAGCTGTCCAAAAAACACAAAATTGAAAACAAAGCTCATTTAAAACAAGTGTTGATAGAAGAATGGGATAAAATATCTTCCCATAGGACTAAAACGTTGGTCGAATCGGTACCACGACGTTTGGAAGAGATCATAAAAGCCAAAGTACATGCAAAAAAATATTAACACTTTCTTTGTAGGTGAAATATCACAAAAATTTTGTTGGTGTATTCTTAATTTTATGAGGCAAAAATCTCCATATGTTTATCTAAAATGCTTCTGAATTTTTGGTTGATAATTCTTTATTTTTGCTTTAAATTACACCATTTGGTATGCGTTAAAAACGTGTTTTTCCTCTTAGTAATGTGTTATTAATATTGAAATTTAGATTTATCAAGTAAAAGTAAGGTGTATTCTCAATTGTTTCAGCCACTGTACTCTTAAGAAGGCATCCATTACCTTAAGCAGACTGCTCTTATGTGCTGTGCCATATTCAAATAACCTAACCTATCTCGTTACTAAAAATATTTAACCTTAATTTACTTATATTATAACAATGTCTATTGCACTGCCAGTGTTGAGCCCGTTTTCTGATAATTTTAAATTAATTCATCATGTAATACTAAGTAAAAGATCTCTGAGCAACGATCTAATGGTTAAAACCGCGACCAAATGGCTTAGTTATACAAATGGTTATACGAACTTCTAAATTGTATCTGCCCATCCATGGCCGAGCGGATAAAACCGCTGAGTAATAATAATTAAATCCAGGTTCAGATCTCGATGATCGCGCTGTTTGCCTGCGCGTTTTCGAGGCTTTCTCCCTGTGTGACGTGAATATGAGCCAGTTTCCATTAGAGAGGCCTCCATGAAAGCCATCAATTTCTACCAGGCAGACGACTCTAGCGCGCTTTGCGTTTATCTAATGAATCCAAATTTAAAATATTTCTTATGCTTTAATGCATATGTAGCCTGGTTTCTTAAATATTAGTGGTTGACGATGAAAGTGAATTTCCCATGTTCAACGTGTATACGAGCCAATTTCCCTTAGAAAGTCCTCCATGAAGACACCATTCGCCTTACAAATAACGGTTTCTGTTTATTTAATTACGGCAAAGAACTCGAAGGCTATCTGCCTTCAGGAAAGAACGCCTTCATGAAGGACTTTCTAAGGAAAATTGGCTCGTATACACTTTACACATGGGGAAAATTACGAAAACGCCCATGCAGTCTGTGCCCATTAAGTACGTGTCTAAAATTTGTTAAACTCTGTTAACATTACGAAAGAAAAATCACTGCAACTGAAGGTTTAAAAGAAAAACCCTCTTCTCACTGAAAGTAAATTTTAAAATTCCTGAATTAATGAATAATCAAATAGCCGCTCAAAATATTGGACACTTTTCATTAGTTCTTAGATTTGGATTATTTAGATTATGACAAAGTTCTACAGGGTTATTTGCCTAAGGAAAGGGATATCTTCGTGAAGGACTTTTGTAAGGAAAACTGGTTCGTAGTTATGTTACACATGTGGAAAACCATTTATAACCCCTGCACAGCAGCACAGATTATTTTTATAAAGATTAACATGGCTGTTCAAAAATACTTCTGGATGAATAAATAAGTAATACGTCAGTGTATTTAGAATGTATATTCATTTATACAGCACACTAAAGCATGCAATAATTATACATCTATGATATACATAACAGATTTACAGGTTATTTGACCATCGTTCAGTAATTAAATGACATATTTAGTTTCCCTTACATAGCACTGAAATAATTCAGTTAAGTAATCTGTTCACGAATATTTTGTTAAGGCGGCAGCTGAAAGTTATCCGGCCAATTGAAAGAAATGGCTAAATGAAGTTTTCATGGTTTTCTAGGTTGTAAAGTAAATACGGGCAGGGTTTTTTTAGAAAAACCTCTACGAAAGCAGAAAGTCTGTGTATGCACTTTTGTGCAGTCAAATAATCCGGTCTTAGCTATGAGTACTTTTTTATTTGATTCGGTTTGGTTTGGTTTAGCTGAATATGGCAAAGCACACTGCAGCTATCTGCCTAAGGGTAGAAATGCCTTAGTGGAAGACTTTCTAAGGGTACTGGCTGGTATACACATTACACATCGGGAAAACGGTCATGCAGCCAACCCGTCGGAGCTACCAGTGTTCAGCGATTTTACTGCTCGCCGGTTAATGATATTACAAAATAGTTGGGGATCCTAAACAGAGAGGGAGGGGGTACACTCTGCAGCAAACTAAGAAAGTAAAATAAGAATTAATCGAAACATATTTTTACACCAAACTTTTTCGGTAGGATAATATGGTGAAGAAAATTACCAGCTATTTTGGATTTGCGAGAAGCGCTTTTTATTTAACGATAAAATCCCAGCGTGGAATCCATAAAAAAGAACAAAACAATGAAGAATTGTGCTTATCTCGGGAAGCATTTTATAGTTTGATTTTCTGTAAAGCCTCCTGTTACTTTAATATTTTTTCGTGCCTTCAGTTCTTTGACAAGCGCGAAGGTGAGGTGAGTTATTTGGACAAAAAGAAAAAGCACGTTTCCTGTGAATTTCTACGTTTAATACTTCTTCCCTGTGACAGTTGTTTCACGTATTGTTTCATCTAAATCTTCTCATTTCTTTGCGTGATTCAAATCATGCGATTCTGATGTTGGATGTTTGCTGTTAGCCTTTTAAGAGTGTTGCGTAATTTCTTTGAATGTAATCCTATTGCGATTTTTTTATTTTTCAGATTCTCAAGCTATCATTTAAATAAATCAAGGGGTTAATAACTAACTTATTTTTAAAAGGGAGTTTATATTCAGCATTATTATTCGCATTTAGCTATTAAAAAATCTTAAAATTCATCCACTTGGAAAAAAGTACACATAAAGTATTAGGAAGGGGGGGAACCCCGCTGTTAACAGAAAATTTGGGAGACACTTTAATAAGCTTGCTGTCCAAATGATGTTACTGCCTTATATAATAAGCAATGCCACGATCATCTTTATACTCTAGGTTTAAGTGGTTTTGGTTACATTCAGATATCTACCAGTTTCAGGTATTTACCAGTTTTCGTGTCGCCAAAAATGAACTGCATTGTTCCAGATATTGTCCATTCTATTTATGCCCAAAACAGAATGTCTTCCATATTTCTCATTATGCACAATATTTTGAAAAGAAGCTCAGAATTTTCTTTAGTTGTAATTAGAACGCTTTCCCAAGTCTCGAAGTTTCTTTCAGTAATGTGTTACGAATTTCAGTCTTTTAATTCGGTTTATTTTACGGCCTTTTCCAGGAATTTACCAAGAAAACCTCGATCAATTTGTGGGGTCATTTCTAGAAGATGATTGACTTTTGATATCTTTACATCCAATATAGTTGTTCTTTATTTATACTCGCAAGATTCCTACAAAATAAAAACATTTGAATCCAGTAATTTTTTGGAGCGTTTGTCTTTGTGCAGCGTTTGCTGCTTTTAAAGGTTTCCATTCCCTTTTTAACTTGTATTATCAATTTACGAATGTCTCCTAAAGTTTTCTCATTTAATTTTATGTCTCGAAATGTTTATTGAAGTCGTACTCGTAAAGAAATGTTTTGGACCCTAATTTAGATATTAAGCATGTCCAAATAAACATCACATGAAGACTAAAAGTGTAGTGTTTTCTTTATATTCTTTCTTTACATAATTTCATAAAATAACTCTTTCTAATTAATAATAACTTCCGCGTTAACTATATCTCTCAAACTGCTCCCAAATGCTCAAATAACTTTCTTTCCGATTTGGTTCGTCAATCGATATTAATAATAAGTGATAATAAGTGATAATAAGTGAGTATTATCAGTCTACATGATGATAAATCTTTACATATAATAAAAGAAAGAGTCTGTCTGTGTGTCAGTGTGTGTGTCTTTCGTTCGCGCTGCGCGTAAGCTAATAGACCCACGGCTACGAAATTTGATACATAGGTGCATCTAGACAAGAGCCAGTGCACCTCGAAGCGATTTTTTCGAATTCGAATTTTTTTATTTTATGGTTTGTGACGAAATCGCGTCATTTTGAGACATAGGAAAGCGAGATTTTACTCTACACACTCCATTTTCCCATCGTCATGAAACGTAGGCACTTAGCTATTTAACGAACTTAAAATAAATTTAGTGTTTCAATAAATCGATTAAATACGAATTTATTTAACAAAGTGAGCTTAACACCTTTTCAACGGGATTTTTTCTTTAAAAATGTACAGTTTATTTTTCTTTGATTTATGGACATGTTAAACTTTCATCCTTGTGACTGCTTTTACAAAAAGAATTCTGGAAAAATGATAATATTTTGTATTTAAAAAAAACCTTTTTATTGAAGCTTCCGAGTACACTTCTCACATCTTTAAAAATGTGATTTTGGCAATAATTTTCCTTTCTTGTTGTTGTTGATAGATTTTTGATGAAATCGCATCATTTTGAATAGTTTCATTCTTTTAGAAATATGGATTTGGCAACAATTTTTCATCGTATTTTTTATGTCACTGTTTTTAAGAGATTGGCATATTTCATTGTCATTTTTTATATATATAATACATTTTTATTGATTTTTTTTTTTGATAAAGTTATTCTGCGGAGTAAAATTCTGCGCGGAATTTTTTATTTTTTGAGTTTCTTTCATGTTATATTTTGCTCATTTCACTATTTGTAAGATATTGAAAAGTTTTGCATGATTTTTTTTCCTTCAACTTTTTACTTCAGTTGGTTAATTTTTTCTATTAGGCTAATTAATATTTGTATTAAGGGATATAGATTATTTCATTGTAATTTTTTTCTCTTGAAAATATAAGATAAAATATCATTAATTATACTTTGCTTTTCAGATTTTTTTTTTTTTTTTGTATTCTTTTATGTTATTTATTGCTCATTTCACTGTCTTTAAGATATTAAAAAGTTTTGAGTTATTTTTTTTAGGAAACAAAGTTCTTAACCTCCTTTATACCATTTGAGTTCTTAAGATTTTGCAAAGGGAAGTTGGTTAATTTATTTATTAGGATAATTAATATTTGTATTGTGGGTTATTGCTTATTTCATTGTAATTTTGTTATACGTAATAACTTTTTTTATGAAGTTGTTCTGCAGAGTAAAATTCTAAGCAGTTTTTAAATTTAACGTTTGGTGTTCCCTTCAGCCATTTTTCCGGTACATTTAAAAGTCAGAAGAAGGCTGGCAGCGAAGCTGCTAGTTTTGAATATTTTATTCAGGGTGTTGACTACTCTTCAGCGTCAGTTCTGACTACTGTTAAGTTAATTGCGTCCTATCTTAAGGATGCTTGCTGTTATTTTAGTTACTTTCCAATCTAATAATGCAAGCTTTTTAGTTATTTTTATGCATAAGCAATGTAATACAAGATGTGAAACCATTACTAAGATTAACTTCAACTTACGGGGCTTTATTTGTTTTGCCTTTTTTAAAACTTTGTTTTTGTTCGATTTTTTTACGGCATGAGAGTGTTTACAAATGCTTATCGGAATTTAATTGATTTGCACTTGATGGCAAATTGCTTCGCCAAAGCGTTGACGGAAGAGAGTACTTATAAACTAATGCTCAACAGCATATATCGCTTTGAACGGGGATATCTAGTAGGATTTCCTAAAACGCCTCCTTATCGGTACGAGAATCAAAACATACACTTTATTTTACCCGAATAGATACTTCAGATTACAAACATCACAGTGTTTACATCTCATTTATCTCAAAATATTTTACATCACTGGTGAATGACTCTAATTATGAGTAAACAATATACGAATAAATGTGAATTAAGTTGAGATCAAAGTTCTTCATGACATGAGTTACTGTAAAAAAATGATAAATACAAGTTTCAACAAATTCTTTTCAGAGCCGATCTTTCGAAAGGTATATTTATGTTAAATGGGAGTTATTTCGGGTTAAATTTTGATCGTTTTTCTTAAAGAGTAGGCATTCTACAAGAATAAATTGGAGAGAGGAGGATCGGAAAACGTTTCATTTTAATGTACTGTAATTCATAAATCTTGAACTGTATTTGGTATAAAATTAAAGAACTGTAATCAAGAAAGTAACCCGCAAAGCTGTCATTTCTTATCACGATTTCCATTTTTGCAACAATAACTTTTAAATGAAGTATTTTCCCCGTGAAAGATATTCAAAATTCGAAAAATATCAGCATTTTTGCGTATGCTATTTCATCCCGAAGTTGGTAAGTAAATACTGCTCGGGATAAATGTTCATTGATGAACGACTCTGTAAACGCTGAAGGGCAACGTGCGCTATTTAAAAAACAGTAGAGAAGTAAATAACTTGAAAATTTAATCGCTGAACTATGAAACTAAAACAATTCTCTATACGCACATTAAATATCATCCACAAAATACCTATCTCCAAATATGCAAGAATTCAATATTTAAATAAAAAAGCGTCGTTGAACGAAATTGATATCGAAACAGAAACCCACATTTAGCGACGTTAAATGAATGCCCACAGGCTCCAAAAGGCACTGAATTAACAGTTTAATTTACAAGACATCAATATGCAGAAACCTGCTGTAATACAACATAATATAAATGAAAGAATATGATATTTTCTATTACAGGAGAACACGAAGCAAAACATATTTTTCTAGAGAAATAAACCTGCCAACAGGATTCTTTTAGCGAGAAAACATATTTTCGTCATCAGCTCGTTTCAGGTGTAAGAATTTTTTTCTGAGTTGTACTGAATTATTTGAATACAACAATGCATGAAAACGTTATTTACCTAGGGGGAGATGCTTTCGTGGAGTACGTTTTAAGGGTAAAATTTTTCTAAACATAAGTCTACCTCAAAGGTTAGTTATTTTAGTTAACAAAGAAACAGGATGACATATATTGAAAATTTTATTTAAAATCTTTTGAAAACTATAACACTGTAATATAACTACGCGTTTAAGTTAATAGTGGACTATATGTGACATTGGTATCTATGTCTTTCTAGAGATAATTGTTTGGGGCCATAACAGAAAAGAACCATAGGATAATTTAAGAATTTAAAATGTAGACCATCAAAAAAATCTTGTCTGAATCATACTGAATATATGGTATGATACTGAATATATGGCCTTGGTTTGTTTTACAACAATCAAGTATCAAAACGTTTTAAAAATACTGAATAAGATGTCCTCCTCGAAGGCATCCCTTTTCTTACACAAATGCCCCTGGAGTGATTTCTCATATTCAAATAAGCATATACAAACAGACTGAAAAATGGCCTTTCGAAATGCGTAAAATCCATTTTAAATGCTATCAATATCGAAGAATTATTTGCGAATAATTTTTTAGAAACCAAGCGGAAGATTAGATTGAATTTTTTTAACTACAGCAAAGTGCCCTGGGGCTATCTGTCAAACCAGAGGAATACCTTTTCAAAGAATATTTTATCGGAAACTTGCCGTTACTTACAATACTAAAAGTGCTACAAACTCTAATCCAGTCAACTCCTTCAACTATAAAGAAATGAAACCCGGGTTGAAGTTCCACTGTTTCGGGGCTTTAGCTACTCCACCACTGGTGCATGATAAATACGTGAAGAAACTTATAGCTTTAATTTACGATATATGAAGTTGCACTGAAATGTATTTCGGTGAGAAATTACTATTTCCAGACCCCTTGATGAAGTTTACCTCAGTGTACACGTAATAAAGATACGAAACATCAGATTATTTTGCAGTCAATATACAGTTTTTAATCCTATTAAAATTTTTCAGAAATACAGGCGAGAGTTATAAAATCCTGAACTAAGACTTTTGGCGACAATATGTAAAGTTTAATTTATAATATCTATTTTGTGTACATTGATGACAAAATTTTTATTTAGTAGGCTTTGCTTTATGAAACGTTATTTCTCGACGTTCTGTTTTACTTTCTTCGAAATCCATATTTTGACATTTTTTTTTTTTCTTTTGCGTTACTTATCTGCAATTAAAAAGCGATTTTTTTTTAATATGAAAACATAAAAATGCGATTTTAGAATTCCGAATATTCGCAAAAATAAACTGAATTTTTTGTACCTCATGTACTGACGAGCACAAGAAATTAATGCTGAGCATAACTAGTTAGAATTATTACAGAATAGTAATTACTCATTGCATACACTTGCACAAATTTCGTGCTGCAAGATTATGATTAGAATCAGAACGGTGATTTTTAAAAACAACTTGCCTAAATTTCATTAAGAATGGTCAACAGCACCACAGTGTGTTTACTTACTTCTAACTCGTACACTCCCATGTTGCCACTTCAGCTGTAGCAATCTGTAGTAATCTTGCTTTTAAGCAAGAAGAAAGGAGATGAGGACTTTGCCACTTCAGCTATCCTATATCCATTACTAAACGAGACGGCTATACTTATAAATCACTTCAATACCTTAGCTTGTTTAGAGAGTGCATGCTGGGTAAACAAATGTAGCATTGCCTTCTTTTTTCTTGTTGCCTCAAAATGATATATTTATTTAAAAAACTCAATATTGCTGTCATCTATGTATATATTAGAAAATATTCTGGAGGATATCACTAAGAATTTTGAGATGAAGCTAGTATGCGCATGAGTATGTGAGTACAAAATTAATATATTGTTATGAATGCAGAAACTTAATGACTTTTAAAACTTGAATATTATACGTGCTTACAGCAGATGTGAATTTACAGATAAACTTCAAAGAATGTTTTTCAGAAGCTTGGTGTTGAAAAGATTTGAATTGCAAACCCCTTTCATTAAACAGGTGCATCAAAGGAAAAAAGAACAAATGGTTCATTTAGAAGATTAAATAATAGTCAATTAACCGCAGAGATTTTTGCATAGCACAGATTTCAGTTTGAAGATATGCTAAAAATTTTTCCACATATGTGATATCTTCTGAAATTGTTATTTAAAGATATATCTAGATAATTCACTATTGGAACTTGTTCGCCAAGCATCTGGTCTTTATTAATCAGTTAAATGGTTTTGTATCGATACATAATCATTAGCTAAGATTTCTCTGGGTCAGAAATTAAACGAAAAAGCAATCTTAGATTGGCGTAGGTTTTGAATAAGATTCCATCAATTTCCAGAACAAACAGACATAGTTCCCTCTTCTTCAGAAACAAAAGCTGTTTTAGTTAATCGGTACAGTAAGTGAAGAAAGCAACTTTAGATTGGCGTAGATTTCTTTTTATTCGAAATCTGCACCGATCTAAATTTGCTTTCGTGCCTAATTGCGAATTTTATATTAGCATGTTTCTCTTCCAAATAGATTTTCTGTGTTGTGGATTAATTTTCCATTTTGCAGCACCTATCTTTCATACCAGAAAATTTCACTTTATAGTTGAACTGTGTTTTTCAGTTCTTTAGATTCTGCAGTCGGGGCATTATCATCAGTATAGCACTCTAATAAACAATTATGATCCACATGGAATTTCGGGAAGCCATGCACTTAGATAAAGCACAATATGGACACGGATACATTATAGCTAATAACTGATATATGGAGCCTTATGTTAGCCCACCTTGACAGGGTTAATACCTGATAGACTAGAGTCTTGTCTCAGAAAAAGAGGTTCTGTTCTCCCAAAAAAGACTGATTAGCGGCTCAAGTTAATGACAAATTTCTCAGAGAGAAAAGTATAAAACACTTCATGGAATAGTGCGTTTCTTGAGGAGTTAGAAATTTCATACAGTTGTTAAAAAAAAGGCCTTTTGATCCCCTTTAAAAAAGCCAGCTTTTGACAAAGCTTTTAATTTTCGCTTCAAAATTGTCGAAAGGGTTAAACTGGTAATAAAAATGACTCTGCGGAAATTTCGTAGCTCTCTCTTCAAGTATGCAAAACTGAGAGCTGATTGGGTCGTTTATTATGCCTCGCACTTTTGAGCATATAAGGATACTTTCTCCCTCCTTCTAGCATGCCTTTGTGGTGTAACGGTAGCACACTCGGCACGTATTCGAGAAGTCCAGGTTAGCGTCCAAGCGAGGGCATTGGATTTTTTTCACATCAATGCTTTCCCCCCAAAAAAAATTAAAAAGTCACATCGTTTCTACTTCCAAAAAAAAAAAAAAAAAAAAATCTTAAAGTTTTCAGATTTTAAATTACGTCCAAAGGGGCGTTTTTTTAACGCTTTGTGTGTTACCTTTATTTATTAAATAGCGTGTTCTTTGTAAATAAACAATAAAATTCAGTTCAACAGTAATGTCGCAAAATAATTTTAAAATGAGCATATCTTTAGAATTTCCGATACACAGTTCCGCGCGCTGGAGATAAAAAGGCATTTTTATCCCCGTAGAGTGCTGCCATTGCTCGCTTTTAAATCGTTGAGCTTGTTACTCAAAACTTCGTTAAAGTTTTACAGAATATGGAATCGATAATAAAACAAATTCCAAATTTCAAATTTGGGCTTTCAGATGTCCATATTCGCAGTAGGATTACGTCATTCAAAATTCGTTGGCTCTAGGTACCGTTATTTTACCACAATGCGAGAAATATACATCCATTTATGCAGATTTTTCATTATTTAATTTCTTAAAATATAATACAGGACGATAGTATTTGGTGGCAAAGACTTGAAAAGTGATACAGCCTTTTAAAGTTTTCAACGCCAAATTGCAAAACGAAAACAATTGTCCTTGAGGGACAAAGCCCCTTTGGAATAATAAAAAAAAAATTAAAATGATAACATAATACATTTTTAAAAAAATCTGAAAGGTTTCAGATTTTAAATTACGTCCAAAGGGGCATTTTTTAACATTTTGTGTGTTACCTTTATTTATTAAATATCACGTTCTTCGCACTTAAACCATAAATTTCAGTTCAATAGCAATGTCGCAAAATAATTTTTAAATGAGCCTAACTTTAGGATTTCCGATACACAGTTCCGCGGGCCTGGAGATAAAAGGGTCCCCCTTTTGCCATTGCTCGCTTTCAAATCATTGAGTTTGCTACTCAAAAAATTGGTGAAGTTTTATAAAATATGAAATAGATAATAAAACAAATTCCAAATTTCAAATTTGGGCTTCCACATGCCCATATTCGCAGTAGGATTATGTCACTCAAAATTTGATGGCTCTATATACCGTTGTTTTATTACAATGTGAGAAATATACATACGTTTATGCAGATTTTTTTATTATTTAATTTCTTCAAATATAATGCAGGACTCTAACATTTGGTGGCAACAGTTTGAAAAGTGAAACAGACATTTATAGTGATTCAACGCAAAATCGCAAAGCGAAAACAATAACCCTTCAGGGACAAAGCCGCTTTGGACTAAAAAAAGACTAATGACGCTGCAACATTAAGATCAAGATAATAAGAGTTTTTATTTCAGTAATCACTTTTATTTTATATAAAATACTTCGTGTAAATGAAGTATTTTTCAGTGTGATTAAAATGATTAGAAGTAATAACATTCACCTACTCATTTATAAGCGAATTTAAAAGATTACGTAGCAAAACCTCAGTACAATGTTTCATGCTGTTAAAAAGATAAATAAATTATAATGTGAAATAGAGTAGTTGGAGCCCATGGGTGCAATAATGATTAAAAAACTGTATTATTATTATTATTAATGTGTTTAATATAATTGTTAAAAAGTGTAATATAATATTAAGTACAATTTACTGCAGAGTTTAATAGCATAATAAGTTAGATTTTTGCTTGGGAGGAGTAAAAATCTTAAATTTTTCGAATTCTTAATAATTAATGATACCAGTTTGTATTTTAAGACAATAACTATCTTATTTTTATTAATCCAACGGACGTCATGGCATTAAAATAAAGCTGCAGGCATTTCCTAATACGACGGAAGAGGAATCTTTCTCTCTTTTTTTTTTTTCAATAATCTCAGAAAACATTAGTGTACAAACTGTACACTCTTTTAATAGTAATTCAAATGAAGTATCTGACATTTTAATGATTAGAGTAAACATTGCTTAAAATTATCAAGAGAGCTGAATTGTTAAAAATAATAAAACAGTCGTAAAAATATTCTAAAATATAAAATTGTTATAATGTTCATGGTTGCTTATACTCTATGATTTGGAAAATCTCTAGGCTTTTCTTTCTTTCAAGAAATTTAATCTACCCATTACCTTTCAATGACACTTTGACTAAACGTTGTAGATATTTCTTATTTTAACTGAGTGCCTGAAGTTTTCGTTTCTAAGTGTAAGTATACTGTTGTCCTTTTGGTGCGTAGGTTATTTTTTTCCGCTTAACATCTGCAAAAGTTTGAGACCTTATCGATACCATCGTAAACAATGTTCTATCAGTTTTGTTGTCTTTCTATTCTTTAATTTGCAGCTATTATTAGTGGGCTTTAGTTAAAGTTTTTATGCTCTTCATTTAGTTATATCATATATATATTCAGTCTTTTTTACCTATTCCCAATAACTGTTTGAAAGAAAACTTTTTCCACATTTACTATTTTTCTAAATAATGTAAAGATTTCGTAAATCACTCCCGATAAACTTGAGAAGATATTAATAACCTAAAGGAAACAATATTTTCCTAGGACGGGATAATCTTTTTAAGAAAAATGTTTTTAATGTATAATTTCTTATAATAATTCCAAAAACATTCAGTCCTTTGCATTCAAGCCCAAGAATTAATTATTTAATTAATTAGTATTTATGCTTAACCGTATATATATATATATATATAATGTTGTATGATCTTAAATCCATTTAGTGCGAATACAAGTTATTATTACTTGCGCAATTGCTGCAAAGTTAGTTAATAATAATTTATTTCCTAAACAGTATTGATTAATTGATTATATTATCTCCTAAGTTTAATTAAAGTAGAATTATTTTTAAAATGTGCATCCATACTGGTAAATTATATTTTGAAAGATGTTTTGAAGTAATTATATATTCATCCAAACTGTTTGCAGTAAACTGCACCGAAATTGAAATCTTGGAACTAAATAAATTGTCCTTTATAAACCCAACTTAGTGATCGGGAAATGCCTGTTTTATTGCAAATTAAGAATAAAACGCAGGCGGGGAATAGAATTCCTTATGAAATTATTTTTAGAAAGAAGTGTAGACACATTAGGCTTGTTGACACATTAGGTATTTTTTGAAAGCAGGAGAGATGAAAAATGCACAGTGCCCTCGCCGGGACTCGAATCATGGACCTCTCGAATACGCGCCGAGTGTACTGACCACTACACCACGAAGGCATGCTAAGAAGGCGGGAGAAATACCTTATAAGCTTAATGGAACATTGATCTGGAAATTGCAATTCAAGTTATTGGCAGTGATTACTTACAACACGCTATGTAATGGCTAATTAATAGCGTAGCTATTGTGCAGGTGTGCTATTAGGTATTTTATTTTGGAGCAGGAAATGTGAAAACTGTGCTACGCCCTCCTCGGGTTTCGAACTCCGGACTTCCGACTTGCTAACCAGAAATGATTTTCATTTACACCACGAAGACACGCGATAAGGAGTGAGAAAAACTTTGCAAATACATGCAAGAAATTTTCATATCAGCTTGTTATATTTATTTACTCAGCCCGTCTGAAATTTACACCAATGGATGTGTATTCGGCATTGTTAAAGCGTAGAAAATATAATCGCATTAAAAAAGGTTGCCACATATCAGTCAATTTATTTCATAGCATAAATATATATGTATAAAATAAATTAATATCCCACGCCATATAACTAATATAGTATGGTAATTAAAGAAAAAAAAAACTAAAAAATTTAGAAAGTTTTGTTGCTTTTAAGAAATTAAGGATATTTTCTCTTCCGAAAGGAATTTTCACTACGTTCGATCGTTTCAAATACATTTAGTTCAATGGAAGATACTAATTTTTACTTGATCTCAGGTTCGATATTGAACTTTTGCGTCTTCTGTCTAAGATCATAGTTCACAAACTATGAATTATTATCTGCTTAGCACGTGTTGTATGGACAATAATATCTCAAAGCTTTTCTATTGGTTTGCGATATGGCTTCTTGGTTAGTGCTGTACATGATGTTTGGGGCTTAAACCAGTTTTTTTTTTTTTTTTTTTTTTTTTAATTTCAATATTAGGATTACCCTGCTGAAATTAACCCTTTTGTCCCTATAGATATTCACCAAATGATCGGAAATTATCCTCTGATTACTTGTATATCTCAACACAACAGTAATAATATGACAGTTTGCAATGTTTCTGACCTCTGCCGACAGCTTGAGTAATTTGACCAACGAAGCCTCATCTAACTCAAACAAGGTATCCATTATCTTCTCTCTACTAAAACAGACGCTTTCTTCATATAACACCAGTAATAAGCACAGCCATCACGGGTATTTACTTTGTAGCGTTGCGCGCCTCCAACTTGCACGCAACCAAGAGGTGACTGTTGAAACTAAATAAATGACAGAGTCTTGTTAAGGGTTTAAGTCCCTTTTTATTCAACGTAATAAATTACAAGTGCGTGCTCTTGACGCTCACAAACTACGCCAACTCGGCGGTAAAATAAAAATAATAACCTGAAAAGAAACTAAAGACAAGACTCTAACTACGAGGCTCTCTAAAAGTAACTAACCTCACCGCGTTTTACAATACCGCTGCTAATTCAGCAAACTTGAAGATCACGTTGAACGATTAACAATACTTCCAGGCAAGCACACAGGCCGAAACGCGGGGTTCTTCAATTTCTGGCTAACTACCTCCGCGCTCGTGAAGTAAGAACAGCACACCTCGAACTCGTTTCCTTTCTATTTAACTCAGAATACTTCCGCTGATGATTTGAATCCTTGCGCGTTCTACTAAAATTTACATACTCTGGCATTGGCAGTTCCAGGGCAAAGTAAGGCTTGACAGGAAAGGTAGTTTAAACTTAAAATAAATGTTAGTTAAAATAAATATAAACCCTACAACTTTCCAAAATTTTAATTGGCGAATATATAAAATGCCCCTTTTTCCATTAGCGATTGGAATGCAAGCCTACTGTATCCTTTGCTACCTGTAAGACAGGGATTTTTTTTTTTTTTCTTTTTTTTTCCTAGTTTGTAGGGAATTATTATTGTACATTCTTTAACAGATCTCTGGATCATATCCCTTGACACAAGCATCCATAATGCTATTAATACCTGTCGCAGAACCTCTCCCTTCCCTTTTATTTTATTTATTTATTTATTTTTTTTTGAGGGGGGTAGAATTTATTCTCTGAATCATTATGTTTGTTATTTTTAACATTAATCCTTTAACATTATTGGACAAACAAAATTTAGTTATTATACAATATTCTTCGACTATTTCTATAATGACTACGGTACTCTTCACAGTCTTTTCCGATTGCCTCTCCCAAACATTAGATCCTTCCTAACTACGTTGATTTCAATATCTTTGATAAAAATTCACATCTTGTTTAATTTAATTTCTCTTTTCAAACAATATTCTTTTATTCGTATTTTAGCACGTATCTTCTAGTTTTTAAAGTTATAACAATGTAAGACTTATTTTTATCAGCAGATATCCTTTGTATCTAAACTTTCGCACTTAGCAGTTACCGTTTTAAATTTTTTATCATCCTACCATGCTTATAGTTTCAGTGTAATATTTTCAATATGCTTTTGCTTGGATGTTTTCATAGATTGCATCTATAACAGTTGTAGAGACATAGGTTAATTGGAAAAGCCAGAAAGATGAAAAATTAGCAACGCCTTCGCCGGGAATCGAACCACGGACCTCTGAAATACCGGCTCAGTGTGCTGACCACTACACCACGAATGCACGCTAGGAAAGCGGGAGAAATACCTTACATAGTGTAGAACAAATTTAATTTTATTAAACTAATTAAAATTTAATTATAGTTCCAAATTGGTTCAACATTTCTTAACTTAATTAATACTTTAAAGCACCGAAAAACTTATTTATCATTAAATTAGATAGTAAGAAGAAATGTCAATATTGGAAGTATTCACAAGTTCGTAAGAAAAACTTGGGTAGAGTCAATCTTTGCAACAATGATAACTTGATCGCATACCGCAGTAAAACCACCATTACTTGATTAATTACGCTCTAACAGATTTTGAGAAGATGAACTAATAATCAATTATAATAATAATTAAGTGCAATATTCGTACTCAGTGTACCAAATTAATGAAATGAAGCTGTTTTTATTTCGGATACCCTTTAGCTCTGTAATGGATCTATGTATATCAATCAGTCTACACTGCAAACATTTCCTTATGTAATTTTATGATTTAGCATTAATTAACTTAATTTGTCTTTTCTTAGCTTAGTTCTGACTTCTGCCAATTAAATATTTACCCTTGAAATACTCATGGTTTTCAAAAAGCCATTGTAATACAGCACATTTTTGAAATGCAAAGTTTCCCACCTCTTTCGAGGAATTCTCCGCTTAATTTTACTTTTTTTTAAAATTCCATCTAATATCCATTTTCAGTTGCATCTATTTGTATTAACACCTGAATCCGTCAAAATTGAACAAAATTGTGTATAAAATCTAAATCTATTTGAAATTAATGCAAAGGCTTGCCTGAGACATGGTCTTAAAACTAAGAACTCTGATAATGCTGCTATTTAAATTATAAGTTATATAATTTAAATATAAAATACATCATAAAACTGTTAATAGTTATAATTACTGTAAATAGTTATAATTTAAATAGCAGTTTTATGATAGTATTATTAAAATTTACTGATATGAAAAAATATTTTGGATTAGGAAGTAAAGTTATGTTAGCCAGACAAGGATGCTTGAAAAATCTTCGACAAATGCGATTTCGCTTTTAAGATGTGCACCATTTGAGTGTAATTGTGTTATTACTCGTGCTGTACAATTTAAGAGAAAATAAGTGTGCATATTACGCTTGTTTCATTCAAGTTTCACCTTAGGTAGAAAAGGGATACTTTTATCTTGTGAAGGGCTAGTTTTAGTTGCTTAAGGGGACGATGAGCCAGCTACACATTTAATTTCTAAAATTAAAAGAGCCGGAGCTTTAAGAAAGACCGTCAGGAAAGATGAATAAAATAAATTAATTAAATAATTAATAATTCAATAGCCGCCCAGACTGTATAATGGTTAGGAGAGACTGATTGCGTCACCGAAGGACCCGGGTTCGAATCTCGGAGAAGGCGTGGATATAAAATTGTCTGTCCCTTCATAAGAGGTAACGGTAGCCGCCTATTAGGCGCCTCCACAATAAAATGGGCACCACTTCTGGCCTTAGAAGTGAAAGGCCAGTGCCGTTATAGGAAAGTGCCCGCCGTTGGAAACAAAAAATTCAATAAAATGTAAGAGATAAATAAAAATAACCAATTAACTTAAATTAATGATAACCAGATAAATAATAAAATAATGGATTTCATCATATTTGGGATTGTGGCTGCAATTACAGTTTCGCTCAAAAACAAAGAAATACCTTAAATAGATTTCGATGGGCTCCTGCTTAATTTAAACTTTGAATATAGAATATAATATAGTATTTGGAGAAATAACAGAAACACAAATCATTCCTTTATCTGTACACCAATGAAAACAGTAAGGTGGTTAAGGCGTCATTAATGAGAATAGACAGAATCTAGAAACAAAATGAAAGTATGGAGGAAAATTTTAACACACTAGCATAAGCATGAAATCAAAGAGAGATGAGCCAAACGCTATTCACCACCGCCTCTGTGAGTATAATTATAACCAATAAACACAACACGCGTCAGGAGAAAAAATAGCTCCGAATTCAAAGGTTCATGTGCTATCTTGTAGAGTCATTAGTTTTTTTTTTTTTTTTTTTTTTTTTTTTTTTTTTTTTAAGTGTGTGACATGAAAAACGCGCAATGCCCTTGGAGGGACTCGAACCTGGAACTCTCGAATACGCACCGTGTGTGCTACAGTTACACCACGAAGCCATGCTGGAAGGAGGAGAAAATACCTTATAAGCTGACAACACGTGTAAAATTCTGTAACCATTTTCATCTCTCGTATATGGTTACACCAAAGCGAAAGGTCTGCAAGTGCTCTTTTCTGTAGGAAGATGTATTGAACGTGCTTAAGTAATTTATTTTATTATTTCACTGTGTCAAACCTCTGTCACTTGACCATGCATTTAGAAGCTAGCATCTATTTCGAAATCTTACTAATTGCTAAAGTAAGATGTAAAGAAAGCAAAAGAGTTTTGTGAAATTGTGATTCCGTTTTGTAAAAAAAGAGGCAGAATTCATCTTTCTTAGGGCTCCGGTGCGTTCCTATTGGAATTTAATATTTGGATCAGCATACATGAACTGATTGTTTTATTTTAATGTTTCACTTAATCATGTAACACACTTTCAGTATCCGAAATTCTTTCTAATTAGAAAATTCCCCTTTTACTCTAAAAATTAATTCAAAAGTCAATCCATTTCTTAAATAACTACTTTTCTTTGTATAAATACAGATGGAGGCAAAATGATGCGAACACCTGTGAAAAAGTATGACGTATTTCACACCTGCAGTACAGCCGCGCCACCTGCAACAGAAGTCTGCCACCTAGTGAGCGTGAAGAGGAAGGTATCAGTCTCTCAACAGCAGTCACCTGCGTTGCATGCTTCGATCGAACTGCCTGTGAGAAGTTCAAATGTCAGACCTGTCGGAGTTCCAAAGAGGAATGATAGTTGGAGCGCGTTTAAGTGGAGCATCGGTTACGGAAACAGCAAACCTTGTGGGGTGTGCAAAAGGAGTACGGTATCAGTCAGCCGTTATGACAGCGTACACGAAAGAGGGTAAGACGCCGTCTTCAAAGCACAACAGTGGCCGAAAGTCAAAGCAAGCTGATAGGTATAGACGGGTCTTGAAGCGCATAGTAGCCCGAAAGCACAAGCAATCGTTATCCGAGATAACATTCAAAATGAACAATCATCTCCAGGACCCCATTTCAATAAAAACTGTCAAAAGGGAACTTCATCTTGCGAACATTTATGGCAGAGTGGCAATTCGTAAACCCTTGGTGAAAGCAACTAATGCTTTCAAGCGATGCCAATGGTGCAGAGATCACAAAGGCTGATCCCCACAGCAGTGGCAACAGGTAATATGGTCAAATGAATCATCATTCACCCTATTTCAGGCGACCGAACGCGTTTATGTCTGGAGAACGCCCAAAGAAGCGTTTCATCCGGACTGCCTCTTGCCGACTGTGAAGCAAGGGGGTGGCGCCATTATGGTATAGGGTGTGTTATCTTGGCTCTGTTTTGGGCCACTTGTTATTCTGCATAGGAGGATCACATCCAATCACTATCTAAGCATTCTAGGGGATGATGTCCATTCTTTTGTCCGGACTGTATTCCCTGGGGAGCGAACGCTTTTTCAAGACGACAACGCCCCTATCTACCCTGCTAAGTGTATTCAAGAATGGTTAGAAGAGCATGATGATGCAATTGAACATCTCGCTTGGAGACCTCAGTCTCCGGACTTGAATATTATTGAACATTTATGGGCATATTTGTATAATATCCTGGCGACTTTAGGGATATTTTGCAGCGCTTTTACGGTTCTACTATACATCGACGACATCCTGCTATCTGTTGTATTCTCAATGCTGTCACATCTGTCTATGGGCAATTTTCAACAAGGTAATGCCTTTCCTTACATGTTGAATTTCTCCAAAGAATGTCTACGTTGTGTCTCAGCTTTCCTTTGATTTGCAAATCTCTAATCATTTACCCAACCAAACGTACATAGAAATCATTAGAATGCCAGTTTGAGTCATTTCGTTAAGTGCTTAAATTTGCTGAATAATGTTTTTGCTCTTTGAAACTTCCTGAATAACTGTAAAATGCTGCTCTTACTTTGCAAGGACTTTTCTCCTTTCTTACCACGTGGCTTCGTGGTTCTTTCGAGTCCCAGAGAGAGCACCACTGATTTTTCATGTTGCCGACTCTAAAAACGTCTAAAGATTCTACAAGTGGCATCCGAACAAAAATATGGTGCACGATAATTCGTCACCACGGGAATTTGAAGACTGAATCTCCTCCTTCCCTGCATATCCGGTTAGAAATCAAAAAGTCCGGACTTCGAATTCTAGCAGGTCATCGTTGATTTCTCATGTTTATAGAGTCTTAAAAGAACTAATGTCTTTTCAGCTATTATTATAAAGTTTGGCCACCTCTGATATGTAAGATACAATGTTCGACGGTTATATTAATTAGGACTGCTTTTGTGGGATTTTTTTTACATTTCCAAATAAGAATGCCCAATCGTCATATACGACAATCAACTAAGCAAGATGAGAAAATGTCGCATTACCACTTTCAAGCAATATGGCTGGAACTGAGAAGAATCGCCTTGTATTAAATTTGGAGCTATGTCAGACGATGCTGTTGTAAGTGGCTCCAATAAAGTGTCTATTGTCATCATGAAAGCAGCGGCAGCCCTTGAAATCACTTTTTGGGAGCATCGTACGATGATTAAAACTGCCATAAGCACATGACAGCTTCGCTATCTGCCATTCAAAATTCTTGCCACCATCTCCTAGACATGCGATACCATGAATCACTATTTCAAGACCATGATATAGGCTGATATTCAGAGGTGTTCATTGCGACAAACGAACATTTAAGCATAGATAGTAGTACTTTTGTTGGAGCATTCGCACTGAATTTGGTTAATATTTAAGTTATGTGCCAGAAGGTCATCGCATTTTTTTTCTTTAAAAATGAAAACGACTAAGAAATTCTCAGTTTACAAAACACGTACAAGCTTAACTATTGATTAACTAAGAATTATAATTTGATAAACGATATAAACAAATGCCAGACACACACAATGGTTAACAGTTTGATACGTAACCGAATTTTTTTTTCTAAGCGAGATAACAGTTGCTAATAAAATCTAAGGAAAAAATATCTAGATTTAGCAGTTTTAATCAATGAATCAGCTTCCCAAATTTTAAAATTTTGATTTTGTACCATACCTAGAAATTATGTAACAAGGTTTTTGGTTTTTAAAAAATTAACAGTTAGAAATATCAATATATTTCAAACAAAAAAAATATGCGCACAAGTAAAATATTATGCATGCAATGAGAAACTCGCATAAAAAATTCAGTACTTTAATATTTCTGCTTTAAAATTATTTAAAAGTTTTAATCAAAAGTAAAAAATCAAAGACTGTATTTCATCATGTAACAGAACATGGTGTATTGAAAAGGAAACTGCTAACACGTTATTTATAGAAGGATATGTTTGCTCTGTTTTAAGACCATTAGCTTTAAAAAAGCAAAGTTCATGTTTCTGTTTTAAGATCATTATCTTAAAGCAGAAAGATGAACTTTGCTTTTTTGAATGCATACCACAAAAGTTTCATACAGTTATACTTTTCGTGTACACAACCATTCTTCAAAATTCCAGTCAAAATGGACTGTTAAAGATTTTAACTGTTTTCCCTTATTAGTGTGGCCACCAGCGTCCGAGCGGTAAATTCGCTGAACACTGGTAGTTCTGTCCAAGGTTTGAATCCTCAGAACGTGCTGGATGCATAGTCGCTTTCGTGGTTTTCTCCATGTATAACGTAATAAGCCAGTTTCCCTTAGAAAGTGCCTCCACGAAGGGTATTCTTTCCCTTAGGCAGATAGCCCTCTAGCGCTTTGCCATAATCAAGTAAGTTAAACCAAATACTAGTGCATTTGCTTCAACTCCATATAAGCATACTTCTACGCAATAAATCAGCGTGTCTAAAAATTTGTAGTAATGGACCGACAAGGATATGATTGTTCTGAGAAAAGGCGAAAAGCTGTATTGCAGAAAGAAATAGTGTAGCATTGAAATAACAATAACATAAATGTACATAACTATTACATAATAATTGATAACCATAAACCAGTTAAAATTATTATATAGTATATATGTGTGTAGAAAAAATTTATTTTATTTTATTTCAGATTTTTAAGAATAATTGTTTAATCTGCACAGTTGCAGTTGCTTTTATTTTTAATGCCATCATCAATTTACCATTTTATTTTATTTTTGCGCCATTTAGAAATTACTTTGACATTTTTGGTTCCTTTCGGAGTTGATCAAGTTTTGATCCCATTTTAATGTTATTCATTACTCCATGCAAATCATGATTGTTTATAACTACTTTATGTTTATTCCTTCGTAGAAAGCATTGAAATCTACATGTTTATATTTATAGGTATATATAATTCTAAATTAAATCCAAATTTAAAGCAAATTAATAGATCTTATTCAGATAGGGCAAAGTAGAGTAAAAATGAATTAGTACAAAACAGTGAACAGTTAGTTACTGAACAAAACTGATACAAGAGAAAAATCTTTAAAAATTAAATAAATTTATGGTAGAATTAAAACCAAAAGTAATTTCAGAAATAACAAAACGCGTTTCCTTCTCCTCTAAAACAGTTTTTCTGCAATCCCCATTCGGCGAATAACTGCAATAAATATTAACAAATTGCAATAAATATTGATGAGAACATTTTTATCATCTCATTTCTTTAATTTATCCACTGTTTTGTGAAATGGAAAAGAGGACTTGTACAAAAAAGACTTATTATACTCTGGTTTAAATAACTGACGTATAACACGTGATCTTTTATTCCAAACCGAAACTAACTGAAATTTTAAGTCACTAATAGAAAATTAATTTTTAATCGATAAACATTATGTTTTACAATCAAAATAAATGCATATACGGTCAAATGACAAAATATGTGGTATAATAAAATAACAGTAAGAAAGCTCAGGGCAGAAAGTAAACAGAAAAAGGAAACTTACGCGAATTCAAATTTTGGAATATGATGCTCCACCTGTTCGCGAGTATGGATTCTTCTACACTGAAATCCATTTAATCTACATCGTTAAAGAAATGAAATGCAGCGCCGTCTGCGAATAGAGATAACGTAAACTATGTGCGTAACTCATTCCTCAGAAACCAGGGATGAAAACGTGTTATCCGAAATTTCTGGTAAAATTTTCTCCTTCACCTTCTGCCAAAACCGGTTACAGTGTCATGTTTCAGGCTCACTGATTTGTATGCCTGTCACCAACCATTGATACCTCAGAAACAGAATCATGCGTATGACTACAAAGGCTGTTTTAGTAGTTACCAAATTAAGTGATACCATTAACTTATAAATGACTAGCCGCTGGCATTTAAATGTACTGGAAAAATGCCTAAAGGGAACGCCAAACACTAAATTTAAAAAACTGCACGGAAGTTTACCCTGCATAACAAATTTATCAAAAAAAGAAAAAAAAAATTCCAATAAGAATGTAATACATGTAAAAAAATTACAATGAAATAAACAATATTCCTTAATACAAATATTAAGTATCCTAATAAGTTAATTACCCACCTTCCCTTTGCCTTCTCTCGACAAACGTCCAGGATCCAAGAGAAACATTAAATTTGAAAACTGCATAGAATTATCGCCCTTATTTTCCCTAGAGGCAACAGTGCTGATATCAGCAACAATTGCAACAGTGATATATCAGCAACAATGGCTGAGTGCCATTGTTGCTGATATAACGAGAGAAAATAATCGATTTGGTGAAATTTCCTCAAAAAACATAAAATTTAAGAAAAAATATAATTTTGAAAAAATTGCTTCGAGGTGCACTGGCTCTTGTCTAGATGCACCTATGTACTAAATTTCGTAGCCCTGAGGGCCCACCAGCGGCGGAGCGATAAAGTCGCTGAACACTGGTAGTTCGGTCCGAGGTTCGAATCCCGCGAACGGGCTGGCTGCATGGGTGTTTTCGTGGTTTTCCCCATGTGTAACGTGTATACGAGCCAGTTTCCCTTAGAAAATCCTCCACGAAGGCATCCCTCGCCTTAGGCAGATAGCCCTAGTGTGCTTTGCCATAATTAAAATACACATACACCGTAGCCCTGGGTCTATTAACTTTCACGCAGCACAATGAAAGACACACACACAAACAGAGAGATTCTTTCTTTTACATATATATATATATATATATATATAGAGAGAGAGAGAGAGAGAGATATTAGGTAATTTTTAAATTGCAATAATTATTAGAAATTTAATGAGGTATGAAAGATCTGCAGCACTTACAGGTGTTTTACTTTGCAAGAAGCTTTCTTTCTATTGTAACTTCTTCAAGTAATGTATGTATTTTAAATGTTTAGAAAACTTCTAATTCTTATAATTCTAATTAAATTGTCTTCAAAATGGTTTTTTATTTGCTATGTTTGGAATTTCAGTTATTTTTAAAAATGGCTTCAAATGCTTTAGCTTTTTTATATTCTATAAGATATTTCTCCCGCCTTCGTGGTGTAGTGGTCAGCATGCTCGGTGCGTATTCGAGAGATCCGTGGTTCGATTCCCGACGAGGGTACTGCTCATTTTTCATCTCTCGTGTTTCTAAATATCCTAATGTCTCTACAATTCATTGTCTCCTTATTTACACAGATTATATGCTCTTCATTAGTTTTAATTAGAATATAAAAATAATAGATTTGATGCATTTATACATTCAATTACAAAATATTTCAGAACTTTGTAAGGTATTTTCTCCCTCCTCAAAGCGTTCCTTCGTGGATTAATTTGGATGCGAGTCCGACCAGCAGTCTGGTGGTCCGAAATTCGAATCCCGATTACAGCATTACTCATTTTTTATGTTTTCTGCTTCAACCAACTTATTTGTACAATGTCAGAAAAATATAAATTAGAACCATCAAGATATATAGGAAAAAATATTAGTATCATTTATCTAAGTGTAAAGATTCCTACCAAATGCGAACCCAATTTACGTGTGCAAATGTCATCATACTTACGCAGACACATGAATTTTAGCTAACCATAATCTTGAATCAAAACCCTTATTTTGGGCTAATAATACGATCGTAATGATTTAACAACCAATACTATCATTTTTATGGATATGAAGCTAGTAATTGTATTGGACATAAGCGTGGACATTTTTATGAATGTCCACGCTTATGTCCACGCTTATTATAATGACTATGAAAAAATTTTAGTCCTATTAAGCAAACGGCAAGTTCTAAGGAACTTCATTAAATGTAGCTAAACTAAAAGAATGCTAAAAATTAGGCAAAATATTCTTTCATCTTGACGTGATTTTATATAAAAAGTTTATGGATTTTGATAGAGAAGGATACGAAACTAAGAGGGGATAATAGCTTAAAAAGTAAAAAATAATATAAGCTACTGTGAAACAAGTGTCATGATTGGATAAAAGCGACTGTGCAAATTAGAAAGTACGGAATACAGTTAAAGAAATGCCATGTTCGATTCTTAGTAAAGAGGTTAGGTTAGGTTATTTAATTACGGCAAAGCCTCGAGGGCTATCTGCCTAAGGGGAGGGATGCCTTCGTGGAGGACTTTCTAAGGGAAACTGGCTCGTATACACGTTACACATGGGGAAGGCCACGAAAGCACCCATGCAGCCAGCCCGTTCGCGGGATTCGAGCCTCGGACCGAACTGCCAGTGTTCAGCGACTTTACCGCTCGGCCGCTGGTGGCCCCCTTAGTAAAGAAACTATTCGGTTATCCAAGAAATACGTTCCCAAGAATGACGTAAGCAAATATTTACTGAATAGAATGACAGAGGAAAGACTGATGAAGCGTAAAATACATTTATAATAGTAGCAAAGTTGTTTTCATGCGAAACAAATTCAGCTACAATCAACGTAGATGTATTTCCTTAATACGATATCTAAACTTTATTAGGCTAAATCATAGCCCATTTCGTGAAAAACCGAATTAAGAATCTCCTTTCTTCATGGTTACTATTAAACAATCTTCTGAAAACCCTATGCATGTGAAGGAGCTTGTTACGAAACTGATATTTTTGCAACTTTATTACTCATTATTCTAGATAGAGATTATAAATCTTCAATCCATTTTTTCCAAATTGCACAGAAAGGCCTTAAAAGTGGCAAGATCAAGATCTTGAATTTACTCATACTGTAGATATGATTGTTATATACAGAAAATCCCGCACAATAAAGTAAATGAAATGAAGTATTATCTAAATTTCAGAGGGAAGGATTTCAGTTTTACAAGTATGTCATAATGACAGTATCACAGCTCTTATCTTTATAATATTCAGATATTTAGCTTTTGAGTAATTAGTTGTAATAGTAATAAAACTTTATATAATTTGCTAGAACGAAATAAGCAAATAATTTGTTTTTGTGTTATAAAATACACCTTTCCTTGATAGAGTAATAAGAAATAGTTCTTTGTACACAGGTAAAAGCTGCAATTCAACATCTCACATTAATCCATGGAGGCTTTTATTTTTTATTGAAATAAATCCCAAATTGACTCATTCGTACCTCCATGAGTACGAATCAAATCAATTATGAGTAAGAAAAAAATTACAGTGACGGAAAAGGTACATATGTTTAAAAATTTAAGGTATAATACAAATCAAATATTGCAAAATTAATTCAACTGGTAAACAAATCTGGCAGAGTGCAGTTATTTCGTTATTTAATACTCACAAAGCTCCATTGGCCCTTTCTGTTATTTTCGCTAATTGTAATGGGTTCTTCATAAACAATGTGTTTGAATCCCATTTTTCAATCATATATTTCTAGTTGCAACTGATATCTGTACAATATAAAAAAACAACGTTTGCATTCATGTGTGTGTGTGCGCGCGCATATCGCGTTTCGCATTACGTATTATGATTACGCTGAGCTACCAAAATTGGCACATACACTATAAACAGCCAAAAGTAACCATACGCTTTGGATTTCAAACACTTTTTTCCGAATTTTTAGAGAAAGACTGGAAGCGTAATTTTGAAACTGCAATGATGTAAATAACATTATTAAACTCACCCTTCAGTCAAGAGTTCTTTCAGGAGATCAACAACAAAATGATTAATATATATGGAAGAAGTTTAAATCTATAGAAGTTAATATTTTTTTTTTTTTGGTTATTTTAAAGCAGTATGGTGGCTGTTCTGCTATTTGTGGGCCTGGATGGTCCCGTTTTAGTATTTAATGTTTCATTTATAATTCTACTAAGCCTTGTTAAACCCCTAACGGTGGTACAGGTCATTTTGATCAGTCATATATATAAAGCAAGTTTGTAAACCCTATCGCATGATGGTTCAAATCGTGTTTTACATTAAAGAAAGTCGTACCCAAATGTAGTATATAAATAATTAAATAAAAAAATTCGGCTTTATCGTACAACTCCAAGAGGGAGCTCTGTTAAACATTATTTAAATAATAATAAAGGGCCTTTTAATTCTTTCCGAGTTTATTTACTGTCTCACAAACTCAAGCGATTATTCGCTTACTAGTTCTTAAGATTTTTCACATCCAGCTGTAACTTAGAATTACACAGTGGGGAATCCTACAAGCTTACAATTTCTATTTTGGCTGCAAAGTGGGAGATCAAGACTATAGAGTCTCCTTGTTCTTTTTGGTAGCATATAACTTGGACTCTATGTAGGAGATGAAGTAGCAAATTCTTGCTATGTCTTGAAGAATAATTACCGCAGAAGAAAGGTTTTTTTTAAATAACCTTTTTATTTAAACTAAATGAAAACAGATGCCCGCACTTCATGCTCACAGATCGCCACCACTTGTGGCTAACGTAAATTTAACAAAAAATAAGAATGCAACAAATCGCTAATAGTTTAATATATCTAACGATTGGCTCCTTAGCTTAAAACCCTTTCAGGACGAGCGTCCCATATACGCATTCCCTAAGAACATCTCTTACAGCCGGGCGTCCCATCCACGCATCAGTAAAGATCGCATTCAGAGGACGGGTAATGCGTATACGCATTTTAAGGTGGAACATTTTTCTGAAGGCCACTAGATGGCATCCTGTGTCTATTACTTTTGAAATGAACACAGTTTTAAGTTCCTGACCTTGAGTTTGATATATTCTACTTCACTTATTTATTTTACTCATCAGCTGTTCGAGGGGGGGGCGGAGGGAAAGCGTAAACAGAGGTGGGCTCTTTAAATCTCTGCGTGCTAATGAAAACATTCTCATAGCTGATTTATATCCAATTCCTTTTTTTATTCTATTTTTTCCCTCTACTATGTACGGTCTTTTAGGGTTACTGTGCGGAGTTTTTTTACGTTTTGCATTGCCTTCAGATAAATTTCCGTTCCTTCCTTTTTTATTTAGGAAAGCCTCACCTCCAGTCTATTATGGCGGGAATGCGCTATTTATCAGAAGAAGAATACCCTAGTATGGTTAGTGAACCATTTACTAACGCAAATGAGAGTACTGATTCATTTTCTAAAGAGTTACAAAGTGATACTTTTTCTAAGAGTTACAAAGTGATACTTCTCTGTGCTTCGAGATTTACCACACTCGTTTTCATTTTAAATTTTGTTACTTCTTACTGTAAATAGTCTTTATTGTGTTCTTTTTATTAATTTTAAACTTTATTGATGGATTTTAACAATTAAAACTTTGGAATAATTTGAATAGAGCTTCCGAAAATTATTTTAGAAGATAAGCAATTTTTTTAAGTATATTTTCATGTAAAATAAAGAAAAAAATGTTTTAAGGGCTAATTTTAAGATATATAAGAGCTCAAGTAATAATTTAAAATGATACCAAAAATTACGATGCTAGAAGCGAAACTTTTGTTTTTCTGATTTTTTTTTATAAAATTAGGCTTAGCGATGCAAAACCTCCGTCCTGTACGGTGACTGCCTTCGATTCTCTTCCGTTCCGCACGAGCGTCAAAGGTGCGCCGTCGCAAAAAGGTTAACTAAACGATAAATCGGCTGCACACGGCAAAGTCGAGCAGAGGAAAAAAGTACTCAAATCCTAAAATCCGTTGAGTTAGCTTCTGTCACAGAGTATTACATAATCCATACAGAATTGGTTACCAACTCAGCAGTTTAAGGCCCTTGAAGATATTAATTGCTCTGTGCTTTTTAGGAATCCGAAGCTCTTACCCATCGTACATAATACATGCATACTTATTAATACGTAATACAAATATAAAATATAAAATCAAAAATGTGATGCAATTACATAATACAAATGCATAAAACATTCTTGAATAAATGCTAACACATTCTTCAATAAGTACTAAAACATAGCTGAGTTATTAAAACCTTATACAAAAGGGATTACGTCTTATGAAACTAATGTGTGCTTCCAATACCTGTACTTTATACCTATACACTATACATTTACCAGTACTTGATAGAACAACAACTTGTACTAGATTATTACATAACTATATTATTACAGAAATTCATTATACAGCATGTACAAATACAATATATTATCAATCTACTTCTTCAAGAGTATTTTTATATAGTAATGCATTATACAGCAGGTACAAGTACAGTGTTTTATCAGTGTACTACTTAACGAGTATTTTTTTTTTTTTTTTTTTTTTTTTTTTTTGCATTCTTAGGTAAATACTAAAACCTGTTTCAAGTGCTGATACATTACACACATGCAAATTTACCTTACAGTATATAGTACTCGCTTCGGTAGTACATATACTAAATTTGAAAAAAGTACTGAAGTTTGTCATGTTATAAACATGCCGTCAACGTCTGATTACGCACCCTCATGTATCCTGTTTCGCCTAGATGGCCTCACATGATAAGTCAAGCCGAAGATAGCTCCGCAGTCAATTAGCGTTAAGTGACCAACTCTTAGAATCTTAAGACACAATAACACGCCGAATAAATACTGATTCAGAAGTCAAACAACAAAAATCAGCGTTAATCACAAAATTTTGTGAATTAACGCTGATTTTTGTTGTTTGACTTCTGAATCTTAGAATCTTGATAGCTTCAGCTATATCTCTTTTGTTAAGATTAGTTTAATTCTTATTTTCTCAAGTTCAAGCCCAAGTGTCGGCTTTATTGTACAACTCCAAGACGGAGTTTTGTTAAACTTAGTTGGAATAATAAAGGGTTATTTCAGCCTTCTCACTTGTTGTTTCGTACCTCACGAACTCAAGCGATTATTCGCTTACTAGTTCTTAAGATTCCTCACCTTTCATCTGTAACTTAGAAGTACACAGTTACACAGTGCGGAATCCTACAACTTAAGTGACAACAGTCTACCATAACATAGCCTAAATATAGCATTACAAGCACGCCTAATTATGTCTGCACACAAACTGCTTATTCGTTTCAGATAGATGTAACTAAATACGGGGAACATAAATGTTCATTGAAAAGTGCATATCACTAGGTTAGAGAAAGACTCTTAAATTTTTAAATCACTTTTCTTGATGTTCATAAGCATTTAGGCTAAAATAAAACGCCGAATAATGATTATTGGAGAAGTCAAATAAAAAGAATCAGCGTTTTATTAGTAAATTTTCACAGGAGTAGTTCCGATGGTTTATTTACCGAACCATCTGCCTCAGCTGCCAAAGTGCAAAAGTGAAACTGAGGAAGATGGCTCAGTAGATAAACCATCGAAACTAGTCCTGTGAAAATTTACTAATACAAAAAACACTTGTTTGACATCTCCAATGTTCATAAGCATGTTAATAGGGAACAGAAAGCACTTGATTTATTTTTGATTCCAAGCTCATTTTATCTTTTAAATTTTCTTTCACGCCAGTCCCTTTAGTAACATGGTATCTTAGCTCTTACTTTCACAAAGGCCCCCAAATTGAAACTAGCGATATTATAAAGTGATTGGAAATTACTAGTAAACTGTTCGGGCTAGCAAATTTAATAATTCATTTCTATCATCTATTGAAATAGTACATGGTTAAGGTTATGTACATGTATTGAAACAGTACTTACAGTACGAGAAATGCATTTTTATTCTTCACTCGTCTTTTGCTAATTAAGGTAAAATGTAAATATATCTTACTTTCAGATGTACGAGAGCATATGCGCCATGGTACAATGTATTTTACATTCATATACTTAAGAGTAAAATATGTAATGTATTTTACTCTTAAGTATATGAATTGCATAAAATACTTTATTTTTACATTGTTTAATATTGAAAAAGACGTACTTGCAAGATTTATCAATTAAATTTAACATTAACCATGTAGGTTGCATTATGTAGCATTTGCTTATTCACGTATCCGAGGCAAATCTTGGAACTCATCACCGGTGGATGAGGCTCTACTGCAGGGGCATCTTATACATCCCTTTGACCATGCATTGCCTCATGTATCCCCTTCACCATTGCTAGAAGAGATCATCATTCCCCTTTCTTTCCAAAACCCGAAAAGTAAATATATACATTTGTCTAGACACAGATGACTTTTTAACAGGTTTTATAAATTAAACAACAAAAATGTAAAAAATGTTGATAAATACCAAAACGTGAATAGAAGTAGTTTTTTATATTCATAAATTAAAACTAAACAGTTAACAGATAAATAAAAGGCTGATCGTATTCCTTCCTTGAAAATATGAAATTCCCCTTTTGGTTGAGAAACCCTACAGTGCTGTATTTATATTAAAAGAATTCCTGGTCGTCTTAACAGATGCTTGTATTAGGGAGCTAGCCATCATGACAGATTTCACAGTATTTATTTATTCTCATTTCTACTATGTTATTTTCTTCGAAGTTTCTTCTTTCGTCCCTCTCGCGCACCAGAAAGTTGCAATATTTATATGTGTCACAATAAGTTGCAATCATATGCACGTAAAACCAAACCAATTAAATGGATGGTAAGAAGATAACTCCCTATTAAAAATCGTTAATAATTTTAAGAAAATAAAGATTCATATAAAAAAAAATCTGAAAGCTTTCAGATTTTATATTACGCCCAAAGGGGCGCTTTTTTAACGTTTTGTGGGTTACTTTTATTTACTATTAAATATCATGTTATTCGCACTTAAACCATAAAATTCAGTTCAACAGCAATATCGCAAAATAATTTTTAAATGAGCCTATCTTTAGAATTTCCGATACACAGTCTCTCGCACTGGAGATAAAAATGCTTTCTTTCCGTACAGTTTGCCATTGCTCGCTTAAAAATCGTTGATTTTGTTAATCAAAAATTCGTTAGAGTTTTACAAAATATGAAATAGATAAGAAAACAAATTCCAAAATTGGGCTTCCAGACGCCCATATTCGATGGAAACGTACGTTATTCAAAAATTTGATGGCTCTAGGTACGGTCGTTTTATTAAAATGCGAGAAACATACATACATTTATGCAGAATTTTCGTTATTTAATTTCTTTAAATATAATACAGGGCTGTAATATTTGGTGGCAACAGTTTGAAAAGTGAACCGACATTTAAAGTTATCAACTCAAAATGCCAAAACAAAATTAATAGCCTGTCATGCACATACTCTATGCTACCGACCAAACCTGCCGGAAGAACAGACTTATAGCTGAAAGGAGAGAGAAGAAAATCTGGCAACGAAAAGAAGAAGCGTGCTTGATGCGAGAAGGACAGCATGCTCGTGTGAATAAACAGTTTATCTGAAAGGAGAGGGGAAAATTTGGCTACGAGAAGAAGAAACGTGCTTGATGCGAGAAGAACGGCATGCTCGTGAAAAAAAATTTGAAATTAGTTTGACTGTATTCCGAGAGAAAAGTCTTTTTTTTTTTTTTTTTTTTTTTTTTTTTTTTTTGTTAAGAGCTGAGAGATGCAATGTATTACTTGTGCGTTTGATGTAATGTGAATAAAAGCAATACTTTGTGAAAAGTTAAACTGTATTTACACAATTAAAATATAGCTCATGTTATTGTTAAACCTGCATAAGTGTCCCAGTTTATTTCCTGCAAATAGAGTTGACTAATAACATTCATAAGTGGATAGAAACGAACCGAGAAAGATGAATTGATCAAAGGATCGATTTATGACAGTGATCAAAGGATCGATTATATGACATAGCCCTTCTGGGCTAACGCCCTTTGGACTAAAAACTGCAGCATTTGCATCGAATAAATATACTATGAACCCTAAAATGGAAGAAATCTGTTACTAATGTCTGTTTTTATTTTATTTCAGAGTGGTAAGAACAGCTCATAATGATCCAACGCTTGGCACTGCGTATCATGCCAGATCGCATCCCATTGCGAAATGTAACAATCTTACACCTTTAAAAAAAAGGTCGCATTGTGGAAAAAGCGGGACAGGCCGCTTTCAAGAACAGCCTGACATGCTGACCCTTGTGGACCTCGGGTGATATTTCCTGAGCAGCTTGCAGATTCTTCTCTTCTCCTAATGTTGAGAGACGATCGTTTCTACAAACTCCTGTAATCGTGGGCTGGGTATGACAGTACTTGATGGTCTTGACATCAGCTGAATTACGAAGTCTGTGAACACTTGTACGTCAAAATTCTTTGTATCTTCACAACCGATTGCCACTTTTCTAATGGAATGCGCTCTAGCATGATCACAGTGTCAGGCTTTATTCAGCTCTGCTAATATTACTGCGAAATAAAATAAATAAAAAACATACATTAGCCGTAGTTCCCCCCCCCTCCGCTTTAGGAATTGCAATATTTTTATTCCATACAAGCTCTGCAAATTTAAAAAAGTTATTATATATTTTTAATATAGAATTATCTTTTCCCGACCCTGTATATCTCATTTGATGATGTTAAGTAAATCAACCTTCCTTGTAACTTTGAATCTTACATTTCTTTTTTTTTAATAATTTTATTTGCCGAGGAAGATTTATTTTTTATAAGGAGCACTTAGTCCGTGGATTTACGCAGGTATTTTATAATGACTTTGTACTGGCTTGCTTATTGCTTAGAGAAGGGCATTAGTATGTAACTCATACGTATTTAAAATTTTATATTTTTATTGAAAAATATCCTGCATGTTTCTTTTTGCCCCTTCTACGAGTTTTATCGAAGTGCACTATATACCTTTCCTGATTTTTATGGGCATTTAGCTTATTGATTCTTACATGTTTCTTACACATTAAAAAACTCAAGGGAATCCGTACAGTTATGTTGATTTCATATACTAAATTTCAAAGTCATTTAGCCTAGGATACCATAGTTCTAGTGGCTTCGTCCACTGGTTTTTACAAGAATTTTGTCTACACGTACCCGTACAGTTGTAACAGTTTCATATGACAATAATGACAATTCTATATCAAAATTCTTGGCTAACGTGTTATAATTTGTCATCGATACATTGTTCTAAAACGGTAGAGATAGCTTTTTTATTTATTTATTTATTTTTAAAGTTCTATGAGGTTTGTGCTTAGGTATCCAGAATCTGATCACTCTCAAGAGCTTACATCTGGAAAGCTAGGAGAATGGCCGTTTAAAAATAGATCATCTAATCTAACTGTTCGACTGGCATTGTGGAAACGACAATACGCAAAAAGCTACGCCATTTTTTCATTTTTATCAAAAACACATTTAAGCAACATATTAGCACTCTTTTTTATTTATGTACTATATCTTGAATATCTCTCTTTACATTTATACAAGGCCCACCAGCGGCCGAGCGGTAAAGACGCTGAACGCTGGTAGTTCGGTCCGAGTTTCGAATCCCGTGAATTGGCTGGCTGCATGGGCATTTTCGTGGTTTTTCCCCATGTGTAACGTGTATACGAACCAATTTACCCTTAGAAAGTCCTCCACGAAGGCAGTCCTCCCTTTAGTCAGATAGCCCTTGTGTGCTTTGCCATAATTGAATAATCCAATCCAATCCATTTATACAAAGTTTAGCATTTAGTTAATTTTTGTAAAATTACAAGAATTTAAAATTTGATTACTCTTTTCGAATTACCCTTACGTTACTAATGTGAGAAAGAAAGTTTAGGAAAATGAACATCCTGCTTACAGGAGGGTCATAAATAAAAGAATTACGAGCCTTTGAGCTAAAAGGTTGCAAAAAGCTTCCAAATGATCGCATACATCACCATTCCTGTTACGAAGAGCGTGAAGATGATTTATATATTGATGATTTATATATATACTCACATAAGAACATATGATGATTTATATATACTCACATAAGAACGATAGCAGTCTTTTAGGAAAAGGAAACGACAAATTAACCCGGAAGATTAGTTATGGGTCTTATGACTGTAAATGGAAAAGTTTAGATGGAAAATTCTAGGCTAATCTGCTGAGTGCTTTGGGAGGGACAAGGAAACACTTTTATGCCATTGCACTTACATTGCACTCTTTTAGTGCATGGCAAAGATTGTACACATGTTAATTGTATCAAATTTCAGTAGAAATATTTCATTAAATTTTTACTCAATGTGTTACTGTTTTGTCAGCAAAAGAAAATTATTCATCTACAAAAAATATTTAGTAAGAATTTTTGTTGCGGTAACCATAAACATATTTATTTTTTCCAAAAAAAAAAACGTTAAATAATATATTAAATAGTTTTCTAAAGTTTATTTGGGGTAGAATGTCTTGTAAACTAATTATATATAAAACTATGAAATACAAAATTTAAAATAAATTTGCTGGAAAATTCCATTTAACAGGAAAAAGGATATAATGATAAAGTATTTCTGAAAATGCTTAAAAATGCAGCAACAAAAAATTTTTAAAATCTTTATTTTTGCAATTCATGTAAAAAAAAAAAAAAAAAAAAATCACACAAGAGCAGCTTTTTCAGGGTTCGTGGACACTTTCCCTAATGTACGACTACAACGGTAGCAAAAGCGTAACCTTTAATATCCTTACAATATTATATAATAGTAGATAAACGACACAGTTTGATCAATAGACAAATGCAATCACATCATCCCCTGTTATTTTGGGAACAAGGTTTGAATGTCTGGAACACTAGTGGACAAAGGTATTTGAAAATTCTTACTGAAAATTATCATTCCCAAACTTTTCCTTAAACTGAATCCGTTTAAATGAATGATTATCTTCATTGACCCCCCCTCACATTTTTCTCTGTAATATACAGCATACAATATATTCATAACACAAAGAGTTTCACGTACATTACTTAAAAATAACAATGTAACAAATTAATGTATTGATGCAATTATTTTAATATTTGGTATAAAAATTCTTAACTTAAATCTTAAATCTCCTCGTTCAAAAAGTATTCAACCTACTTTTTTTATGAGGTAAATTATTGAATTATTGCCTGCTTCTGCTAGGTAAGAGTGGTGAAAAGGCAATTTTGCTGCTCTGTAATAATTTTTGGGGGGATATTTCTCTAGGATGGCTTTTAAATTCTAAAACTTAGCTAATACGTGTATTTTGAATTAGACTTGTGCTTGAATATCATCTATCAATGCAATAATTCTTTTCGCATTAAAATATAAAAAATCAAATATTTTGTAGTTCAGCGATTCTATGAGCCATACTAGCACGTTCAAATTTTCAATTTCTGGAAGCGAAAATAAAAAAATTTCTGGCGTCTTATTCCTTGATCGTGTTTTCTTGTGCTCCTAAGTTTTACTTTTTTATATTGTCATTTTGTATAAAAAAATTATATTTAAAAATATTACTATTGACTTTAAAAATATATTTTAAATAATTCGCCCAAAGGACGTTAGCCCAGATGGGCTATTCATTTCGTTTTGGTATTTTGTGGCGTTTCGCTTTTCAAGTTGTTGCCACCAATTATTAGGAACCTGTATTATATTTAAAGACATTAAATAATGAAGAATCTGCATAAATGTATGTATGTTTCTCGCATTGTGATAAAACGACGGTACCTAGAGCCATCAAATTTTGAATAACGTACGTCTCCACCCGAATATGGGTATCTGGAAACTCATATTTGGAATTTGTTTTATTATCTGTTTTATATTTTGTAAAGCATTTATGAGTTTTTTATTAAGAAACTCAAGATTTCAAAGCAAGCAATGGCGATACTGCATGGGGGAAGAAAGAAATTATCTCCAGCGTGCGAGACTATGTATTGGAAATTCTAAAGATACGCTCTTTTAAATTATTTTGTGATATTGCTGTTGAATTCAATTTTATGGCTTAAGTGCGAAGAACGTGATATTTAATAAATAAAGGTAACACACAAAACTTTAAAAAAGAGCTCCTTTGGGAGTAATATAAAATCTGAAAATTTCAGATTTTTTTTAACTAGATTCTTTTTTGTGTGTTTTCTTCTTATATTTATTTTATATGATTTCTTCTTTACTGAATGATATAGCATTATTAATTATTATGATTTAAGTTTTTAGCTTCTCTTTTTCATATTAATCACCAGAATGCAAAATAGCTTTGTATATAAGGTGAGAGTTTTGAATATTTGGTTACTGCTTCTCGGAACCGCTTTTTGTTGGTTGTATTCTCGCCAGTTCTGCCTAAAATTTACATTCTGGCTGTAGGATCCAGAACCCGGATTCTCGCTACCCGATGTTTTAAAGAAGCCGATAAAATATCTGAGGCTGCATATTCTATTTAAGGTATAGTCTTCGATTACATTATCAACGGTTGAATTTGATTGTTATGTTAATTGAAGTGGAAGTGGTGAAGTACATGTGGTGGAAGTTTCGTCTCCAGCACAAGTTGTGCCCGTTCTGTTACATTAAGATTAAATTTAAAAAAAAAAAAAAAAAGGTTAATTTAACCTTCTTTTGTAGTTTGTCAGTTGTTTAAGAGTTGCGATAAACCGTTATTCATCTTGTAGGGGATGCAGGACTTAAAGCCTCTAGTTGCAACAGAAATCGTACGCCTAGGCCACAGCATGGGGCGCCAGATGTGGGGTTACATATTGCTGCGAAATTTTGTAAATAATCTAATTAATTCTGCTTGAAAATATGCCAAAATTATTTTTAGCACCTTTAATTTATGAAAGTTTAGTATCTCTAATTCGTCACTTTCCTCCTGTTTTGTTCACTCTAGCTTATCTCCTCGTGTTCCATGAAGTTTATACAAATAAGTTATAGCACTTATTTTCATCTTATGTAATGTATCTTATCATAACTAACCAGTTATTGTAATTTTGATCTTTACTATCACTTCTTCTTCTCGCATTCCTTCCCAGAATGCAAATTAGCTTTGACTATATTTAAGCTGAGCGTTTTGAACCATCAAAGAAGAGAGCTTCTGGCACTCGTGTCTAAGTGTCTAATGTTTGTTTTTCAGTAGCTCTATTTTTTTTTTTTTTTTTTTTTTTTTTTTTTTACTTATTACATGCTCAGACCTTAGGTATTACACGAAAAGGGAGGGATGCCCTGAAGAGGTCTTTTTAAGGGAAATTGGCTTGTATCCATGTTACACATGGGTAGAACCACGAAAAGCCCATGCAGACAGCCCGTTCACAGGAACTCGAATCCCGGACCGAACTATCAGTGTTCAGCGGCTTTTACCGCTCGGCAGCTGGTAGGCCAGTAGCTCTATTTAACAGTGCTACTTCGGCTTTAGCATTCTCGCCAACCGATGCTTTAAACTCACTCACCGGTAAAAAAATAACTGAGCTAGTTTATTTAGTATTCTATTGAATGTGTAGTTTTAGATTATGTTATTTGAGTTTGAATGTTATTGCTTAATACTCGCATCTGAGTGTAATTGTCTGCCATTGCTTAAAATTCGCATTTGAATTTAATTGTCTGCTATTGCTTAATAACGCGTATTGTGTATAATGTGCATCATGCTCATTTCCGCAAAAGCGTATTTTAAGAAATACTGTCTCTAACGTAATATGTAAAAAGTATGTAGCTCCTTAAAATAATGTGTATTTTGTGTAAAATGCATCATGTATACTGCTGCAAAACTGTATTTTAGGAATCACTGTCCCTGACATAATGTGTAATAAGGTAATGCACAAAGTCCTTAGAATAATGTGTATTGTGTGGAAATACTTTAAAAGTGTATTTTAGGAGTTTAACGTACATCGCATCACAAAAGTTTACTATAAAAATTCCTGTTCCTAACATAAGACTAATGTGTATATTAATGATGATAATTAATGTTATTTCTTAATCTTATTTCGTACAATCTACATTACATGTTTAACTTTTTTTTTACTGTAATTAATGTTTTTTGTGCATTAAGTATGCCATTTGAATTTATTAAGTACTAATGTCAACTACTTTGTATGCTGTTGACAACTATAAGTCTGTCCTTGTATAGCTATGTAGAATGCAAATTCAATAAACTCCCGATGCGGCCCTTGTAGGGCACCGGGAAGCGTTGTATAAATAATTGCGCGGTCCGGACAACATCCGAGTCTTTTTAAGCCACCCAGGTCTCCGGATCCGCTCTCACCTGTTCTCCTGTTATTGCTTAATTTAATTTAGCCACAAGTAGCGGTTTGTCTGCAGCACACGTCGTGCCCTATGTTCAGTTTTTGACTAAAATATAAAAGTTATTTTAAACATTCTTCAGAACTTTCTGGCTACTTAAGACGTTGGCGATAACTCGCTACCTTGTCTGATAGTGTTTGCAGGACTTAACTTTAGTTTCTAGATACGATAGCAACACCAAACTCTAACAAAATTAATAAATGAAAGGTACAATAGGAAAAAATGAAATATTTAATTAATAATTAAAAAAGATTAAAATGAAAAAACTGAAAAATTTAATTTCAGAATGAAATTTCAAAAAGTGGAATACGGTTTATCAAAATTTCGCTCTTTTTCATGTAAGTATATCAATTAGTCTAGATTCTGTGGATGCTCTAGCGGTTATATATTATAATCTATCTGAAAGGGAATCTCACCAAATTTAAGAGATATCGCTAATTTAGTGACAGTTTCGGTAATCAACTACTTTATGTCGTTAAATGTGGCGACTATATTTGGGACGAACGTTTTAGACCAGCGATTCTCAACCGGTGGTATGCAAAGAAACAAAATATTTTTAACTATTAAATTCAAAAATTAGAAACCCAACATCTTGTTTAAGCTTTTTCTCTAACACTCGTAACACACATTTTAATATACTTTTAGCCCAAACGGCGTTAGAAGAACTGTTAGTTTCTAGAAAGGCTATTAATTTCGTTTTGGCATTTTGCGTCGAAAACCTTAAATGTCCGTCTAACTTTTCAAATCGTTGCCACCAAATACTATCGGCCTGTTTTATATTTGAAGAAATTAAATAATGAAGAATCTGCATAAATGTATGTATGTTTCTCGCATTGTGATAAAACAACAGTACCTAGAGCCATCCAATTTTGAACAACGTAGTCCTACTGCGAATATGGGCATCTGAAAGCCTAAATTTGAAATTTGGAATTTGTTTTATTATCGATTTCATATTTTGTAAAACTTTTACGAATTTTTGATTAACAAACTCAACGATTTAAAAGTGAGCAATGGCAATACTCTACGAGGGGGGAAAAACCTTTTTATCTCTAGCGCGCGGAACTGTGCATGGGAAATTCTAAAGATATGCTCATTTTAAAATTATTTTGCGACATTGCTGTTGAACTGAATTTTATGGTTTAAGTGCAAAGAGCATGGTATTTAATAAATAAAGGCAACAAAGGTAACATATAAAATGTAAAAAAAAAAACTAATTTAAAATCTGAAATCTTTCAGATTTTCTTTTTTATCAGTTACTTTATTTTTTTACGAATAAATTATTTTATTATTATTGTGGTGGAGGTGGTATGTAGATATGCTTTTGCCACTGGAATTTCAAAGAATTTTTAAATAAGCATGCCATACTTTCATAGAGATTGAAAAACATTTGGAGTACCCTTTCATTGCCGGCAAGTAATGTTAACCAGCTTGTTTGTGAATACTGTAGTATCGCTAAAAAATCGGTTTCTACGAAGTTGCAGAAATTTTTAAGTGTTTCTACTATTTTTAAGTATTGCAGAAATATTTAAGTGTTTTTGATTTAAAGTATATCTTAAAAATAGTCATTTCTATATCAGCTGGCAAACCATTAGCTAATGTTCTTATTAGAGTTGGACCACCAGCGGCCGAGCGGTAAAGTCGCTAATTTTATAGTTCGGTCCGAGGTTCGAATCCCGCGAACGGGCTGGCTGCATGGGTGTTTTCGTGGTTTTCCCCATGTGTAACGTGTATACGAGCCAGTTTCCCTTAGAAAGTCCTCCACGAAAGGCATCCCTCCCCTTAGGCAGATAGCCCTCGAGGCTTTGCCGTAATTAAATAATCTAACCTAACCTAACCTAACCTCTTATTAGAGTTGTGGATAATATTGTGCTGCACATTTGACTCCAGTTAAACCATGGTTAAGGTTTCGTTTCAGTTTAACAACGAAATTATTTTCTCCACGACTCTCAGCTCCTCTAAAATTAGAATTCGTATTATCGGCACAAAGACTATTTTTTCTTTTAAATTATTTTCTTCAAGACAGGTAGTTAAAGAATTGCTGACAATGTCAAATGTTTCACCTGGTAAGGATCTTATTAAGATTAAAACAATAATAATATTTTCCAAATTATTGTGCAAAGCTCTTAAAGCGTAAGGCATGAAAATATTTAGTATTATTCCTTCGGCCCTGATTCACGCACATGTAAATTTAGAGTCAAATATCATTTGAAGCAGCTTAGACGGACAATCCATAGACCTAAACCTATGGTTACGTCAAATAGTAAGGCAAAAATACAAAAGCACCACCTACTGCAGTTAATTCTTCGTATTTATCACCCATTTTCTCCTATTTGAAGAAATTCTTTAATAACAAGCTAGATGCAGTAGCCAGTTCGACATTTTATTATTATTTATATGAAGTTTAATATCTGTATGTCCACCATGGCTTATTGAAAATTTTGAAGAACATGTATTCCACTGTATATCGCAGTTTCTCATAGTTTTTTTCAATAAACGAATATTTCTTCTGTAGTTCTTCGTTAAATGTACACATTCTTTTTTTAACCTATATTACTAAAAACATCAATGGTAAAAATAAATAATAAATTAAACTGCAGTAACACGTACGCTTAGCACATATGAAATGCACCGTTGGTAAATAAAAAAATATATGTCGTTGGCCAAACGGTAAACGTCATTACACGTCATCATTTCGGTAGATTTTTTAAAAGTTTTTTAACCCTTATGCAAAATCAAAATGACGATGGAATAAAAAATGCACGATCTAAACGTGACAAAAAAAAAAAAAGATGATTTTAGATGGATATATCTACAATGAAATTTCAGCAAATGTTAAAAGAATTATTTTTAGATGTCGTGTAATAATGTATAAGGGGATCATACATACTAACGTAGGTAATGCACCTTTGATAATTAATATATATATATATATATGTATGTATATATAAAACTTTTAAATTCAAATCACAATAGAATTAATATATCAATTAAAAATTGCAGTACTGTCTGTAAGTGAAAGTCTGAACGGCAGCTGTGAAAAAAATTCCGTGTATGTTGGCGGGGGGGGGGGGCTGAGGGAAGAAATACCGGAATGAGAAACAAAACTCCCCCACTAAAATTTTTCAAAGGAAAACTCTAGATGGGGTATCTCCTGTTTATGCGGTCGGTATGGCGAGCGTCTCTTAATCAGCGAAAATAAAATATATTTTACGGAAGGTACATGCTTTGTATGGTTCCTTATAAAGTCTATGTTTTAACTCTTTCAGGGGACAATATAAATTACAATATAAATTACAAATAGAGAACAACATAAATTACGGTAAAATTTTGCATGAATTGTAACGTATGGACCCTAGACTATAGAGAACAATATAAATTACGGTAAAATTTTGCATGAATTGTAACGTATGGACTAGAAACATAACATTGAGACTTCGAAAAAATATTGAACAGCTTGTAAATTAATCACAAACAACTGTACCATATTACATCATAAATATTTACAATATAAAAAAATTCTGTCACCCCATAGCGTATAAAAGGAGAAACCTGGTGCTGCCATCTATTGGTAAGGTACTCTCCGTATGGACGCTGGATATTTTATATACCGGTATTAAAAATCGTATAAATAAACTTCTTTTAACTATCAGTTTTGATCGAAATGCACTGAATATATAAGGTTCAGCTTGTGTAAATCATACATTTGAACATTTTGAATTTTTTCCTCTCCTCCAATAGAATTTATGAATCTTCCAGCATGATACCTTTGAACGTAGTGTATTAATTTCGTAACTGCAAAATATCGAGCATTCATAAGGAAGTGCTCCATTTAGAAACAAAAGGAAGTACTAGAAACTCAAGATTACAGCTTTTAGTGTAGAAAAATTAGCAATTTTTAGGACGTTAAAAAATTGTCAAACTACCAGTACACTGGTGCCCTTTAAAGGGTCTTAAAGACCAGATGCATGAGGTAATGAATAGGATCAATGCAGAAATTAACTATGATGCAGGGGAAGAAAAGTTATAGCTTGAACGAACATCATCATATGAGTATAGTTAAGGTACCATAGCTCAGGTGGTTGTTTAATTATGTCAGATATCACTGATTGAAAAATCTTCGTATAAGAGAAAATTTGGGTCTAAAAATTAGTTGCTTCTTTTACATAGCCATTTAATATTACTATATTTTTTGTTGCTTTAAAGTAATATCTTTTTTCTTCTTTAAGAAACTGAATATAAAATTTACTCTCTCTTATAAATGAAAGATATTTATGCAGTATATAAGAGCAGCTTTTAATTAGTAAATTCACAACCGAACTATAAGAATGTTAGTTTTTTTTTTTTTTTTTTTTTTTTTTTTTTTTAAATTTTTGGGGAACCTTTTAGCATTGAGACGGTTTTTGTGCAGAGCATCAGGTTATACATCTCTTTAAAATTATTTTAACTTGGCGCGTGATAATTTATGTCAATAAAGCAAGGTCTATTAATCTCGAAGCCGCATTTTGCATCGAACGACTAAAAGCTTTGAATCTCTTTTCAAATTGTCTCCACCAAGTATTACCGCTATGTATTATGTTATTTAAAGAATTTAAATAATGAAGATTCTTCATGAATGTATACTGGTGAAATAAATTAAGGGAATTTTTATATTTGACCTACGATCTCCAGAACTACTGAACAGATTTTAATAAAATTTGGTGTGAACATAGGTTGATATAATACAAACAAAATAAACACTCAACAGTTATAATAGACACACATGTTCGGTATAACACTCATGGGAATCTGAAGGTCTGAAAACGCGGTTGCAGAAGACACAAAAGAAATGGGTTAATAGGGGGTATGGTCCACTATTACAGCCATACATTCCTCGCAGCTTGATGTTATACTGGAAATAAGGCAGTTTATCAGTGTCTGTAGCACTTGGTCCCACTCATTCAGCAACACTGTTTTCAGTTCCTAGATGGTTCTCGGAGGGGGGTTGCGAGTTTCAATTGCCCTCCCCAGGACGTCCCAGACATGCTCTATAGGGTTGAGGTCTAGAGACCTGGCTGGCCAATCCATCCGCCGAATATCCTCACTCTCGAGAAATTCGTCGACCAGAAGAGCTCTATGTGGCCTCGCGTTATCGTCCTGTAAGATGAACTCGGGGCCCACTGCACCCTGGAAAAGGCGAACATAGGACTCCAAGACCTCATTCCCTCATTCCTATACCTCACGCCAATCACAAAGCCTCTGTTAGACGTGGAGAGGTGGGCGGCCATCCAACATGATGCCTGCCCAGACCATTACACCGCCACCGCCATAATTGATTTCGCGAACATTGTAGGACATAGGTAGCGGGTCCCTGGCTCTCTCCATATGAAAGTACGGCGAGAATCGGTGTTTAGGCTAAAACGGGATTCGTTGGTGAACAGAACGGTCGCCTATTGCTCCGTACTCCAATCACTGTGTTGCCTTATGGGTCCAAAGCCGGTTATACGTCGACTGTTTGGACAACCTGCTTTTTAAATGTCCAAAAAGCGCAAAAATATATGGCCATCGAGTTCACCCCTGACTTTCGAGTTAGACGGACGCTTTTCTCCTCACTGCTGAAAGAACGACCTTGGGCGTGATTCTGAGTTCAACGCGGAGCATGAAGAAACTTCAACCTCCCGCTTTGATTATCCCTGCACTTGATTTTGCGTACTTCCTTTTGCTGTTAGGGGCTAATAGTAGGTTGGTGCTTTGGCCTCGGCTACGAGCACCGTAAAAAGGCCTATCGAACCTAACAGCACGGCCACGTGTCTGTTGTTTCTACGACCTCTGCTCTTTACCTATTGAACAATGATTGAAAAGCTCTTTGACTTTCTCGGAGTGCTAATCACGGAGTACGAAGTGAGACCTGATGACAAGCCACTCACTGATAAGGAGAGTACGGAACTACGAGTACTTCGCGGTTTCAGAGCCACACTCCACAAAATGACTCTCCTAGGATCTGAAAACACTGACGTTAAGGCAAATATACCTGCTAGGAACCAACCAGAACCTGGACAATCTATGACAAACTTGGCTGCGGAATCTATGATAGTGGATGAGACGCGGACTAGCAGTAAACGCCCGCTCAGTCCCACCATTGAATTCAATATTCCAGTCGCTAACAAATTTTCCTTTGCTGAAGAAGGAACTCCACTGGACATAGACAGTTCGGATGATGGAAGTTACACAGAAATTAAGAAATCTGTCCGGAAAACTAGGCGAACGCACGGGAAACAATGGAGGACGTCCATTAATGCCACAAAATCTAAATTATTACTGATAGGACGGCATAGAAGAAAAAACACTGATGCAGATCTGACCCTCTTTAATGAAACGGTGCCCAAAGTCAGAGAGGCTACATACTTGGGAGTTCGTTTTAACGGCTCGCTTACCTGGGGTCCTCACATTTCCATGACCATCGGGAAAGCCATAGGAGTCTCTAAGAAGCTCCGAAACTTTCTTGACGCCTCTTCACCACTAGATCTTGCTCGCAAGAAGCACATTTACACATCAATATTAACCTGTTAATTGGGGAATAAGCTTTCAGTAAAATCGTTTCACAATGGGGACTTTTTCCCTTGCAGTAATTTCAGCACATCGCAAGGAATAAATAAAAGAAAATCGCTTTAAAATATTTAATGATATTAAATATTAAAATTAAACATTTTTAATCCGGAAAAACAAATTAATTGAACGAATTTAAACAATTATTTCGTATGATATTCCCTAAAGCAATGCGGCATACACAAAGCAACACTGCAGTCGGGACACCAAAATCTCGATTCTTTCCTAAGACCTTTGGAATAGCATAATTTGCATCTCCTCGTTACATTTACTCTTGAAAGAGTCGGATGGTATATAGTCTGCAAAATATCTTTCAAAGAGTCGAGATGGTTTTGGTGTCAAAGATGATCGTCCTGTACTAGTAGATGGCAACTGCGATCCGTCTCTATATTTTTCAGCACCTTTTTCTACAGGTTCGATAAGGAAATGAAGCCTATCTAGGTGACCGCCATCTTTCTTGTATAAAAGATATGCATTCTAACCCACCATGTCTAGTGCATGTAAAAATATCTTATAGTAATACTTTTTTACTTGGTTTCTAGCGATTTCATAAGTTTTCATTTGTCCGTCAGCAAGATCAACTCCTCCCATATTTTTGTTGTAGTCAGCGATAACTTCCGGTTTTGATATCGTTTTCTTTCGTTTTTCTATTTCTACAAATTTATTGTCGTGGATAGTACTCAATATAATTACATCCTTTTTGTCTTTCCACTTCATAATCATTATTTTGTCTCTGTACCTAGCAATATGTTCATCTTTTTTCAAAACACAATTTTTGATATTAGATGGTATTCCCTTTCTATTTTTTCGCATTGTTCCTACAACATCGGTTTTTTTTTTCTGCACATCTTCTCAGCTAGATCAGTACTAGTGTACCAATTATCGAGGTATAGCGTGTATCTTTTATCCAACAAATCGTGGCACAATTCAAGAACAATACGATTTGGTCCCTGTTCTTCTGGATAGTTCGAACCATACTGCGTGTCTTTACCTGTATATATAATGAAATCACTTATGTATCCGGATTTACTTTCACATATCTTATACAATTTAACACCAAATTGACTTCTTTTCGATAGAATGTACTGTTTCCAAGACAGTCTTCCTTTCCATAGCAAAAGAGACTCATCTACAGATATTTCCTTATCTGGTACGTATAACACCTTGAATTTGTTTCTCAAATAGTTCAAAATGGAATCGATTTTGTAGGTTTTTTTGTTGCACACTTTTAGATCGAAAGCATTGTTATCACTAAAATGTAAAAATTTTACTAACAGTTGGAATCTTTTTTCTGACATAATTTTATAAAAAAATGGAGTCTCCAGACTTTCTCGCTTTGTGAAATAAAGCCGATAAGAAGGTTTTCCTATTATTCCTTGCAAAATTAGTAAAAAAATAAATACTCTCATCTCTCGGTCATCTGTGTCAACCCACGAGAGACATCTTGAACGCGGTTTCATAGAAGTATTTTTTTCAAAAAACTGTCCGGCGTATTTGTTTGATTGTTCCACAATAAGTTCTACAAAATTCTCATCGATAAATTTCTCGAAATAAAAAAGGCAATCCTTTTCTTCAGGTCCTTCAAATGTAAGTCTAGATTGAGATAAAAACGGGAAAGGCGATCGCAATATTCTTTCACATTTCCATTCAGCTGATGTCGGTTGAGTATTTTGGTCTATAACATCATCATCCTTTGATTCAATGTCCGGACCATCAGTAAAGAAGTCGTTATCGCTTTCTTCCGAACTGGTACTTATTCTTAGAATTCGACGTCGTTTACTAAACGTCCCGGGCAATATTTCATCGTCACTTTCAGACAATTCAAAAATATTTTCTGCTTCACAATAATTTTTAGCCATATTTATAAAAAACTAACAATTACTCAAATCAACAAGTTATTACTTATGTGTAAAATACGGAAATGCAGACTAAAATGAAATTAAGTTGTGCAAATTAGGAGTGTTATCACAATTTATGAGCGGACAAGTGTTTCCATTGATCGATTTTTCTTGAACAACGGTCAAGTGACAGATTGCAAAAAAATGTAAGAAAAATTTCGTCATGCCCATTGAAATACTCTTCCCAGCATGACGAAACATTTCGTCACACCCATTGAAATACTCTTCCCAGCATGACGAAACATTTCGTCATACCCAGTTAACAGATTAAGACCCATCCTTACATATGCCTCCTCTGCATGGTGCTCTGTTCCCCCTTCCGTATAAAATAAATTGCAGGTTTTCCAAAACAACTACTTACAAAAAATCACAGGAGCACCCTGGTTCGTTCGCAATGAACAGCTACACAGAGACCTTAAACTCCAAAATCTGGCGTTATTCATCAATAAATTAAATAATATTTTTTTCAAGAAAGCCATCACCAACGCGGAGGTAAATTATTTTGACAATTTTAAGTACGAGCTCCTAGAAATTAACATCAATTTAAGGCCCTATGCAACCCACATTCATCGGAATCCCCCATAAATACTCCTAACTTCTGCCAGCCAATTTTTGAAGTTTCAAAGTATGACTTCTTCATTACACCGGCCTGTGCCACATCTACACAATCTTCCTGCAGTCCCTTATCAAGGTATTCCTGCGAAGCACTGTATGTTATGTCTCCTCTAACCGGGGTTATTTGAGGTGCCTGTAATAGCGGGATATAATTCCTGCTGAAACAGGCATATCAAAAGTATCAAAGTATCAAATCCATGGATCATTATTTCTTGCACATTCGGAGCGGGGACTTGGTGGATGAAGGTTCACCGTCGGAGATTGTGCCTGCCACTCAGATCCGGTTAGCAAGTACGTCCGTCTCGCGTGGTTTGCCTGAGCGACCACGTGCTTCTGCGAATCTGATTGCATCACCATTTTTCAATGCTATTTTGTGGTTAGTATTACCTGTGAAATGCTAATATGCTTTTAATATTTTAGATTATTACTCAAATTTTTGATTTTTTAATTACCACGTGTTTTGCCAAATTGCCTGATTGCTGGTAAGCGACTAATACTGCCATTTTGCAATTAATTAAGCTTAACTGCGCGTTTTGAATAATTAATTGGATAAATTTAAGAGTAATTTTGCGCGTTTGACTTTGGTCTACTGAATTGAATAACACACGTAGTTACCCCCAAGCTTTCGCTTCAGGTGACTGTCAGGGGCCTCGTGTGTTCTTCTCCTGCACATCCGTCTGTGGAGAAGGCTGTCGAGCCAGGGCTCGATTCCGGGGTGCGTAATGGCAAACCGCACATTGAGTTGAACAGTGTTAAATGAATGTCGCATACTGCGCATGCTCAGAAAAAAATTTGGCATAGTTACTATGTTGGCGCGATTTGAAAAGAAGATAAGTACGGTATATGGTAGATGTACCGCCATCTGATTGTAAAAAAATCTGGCGTTTAAATCTTCCTGCAGTGTAATCTAAATGTATAATGTTTTATTGTGTAAAATGCATTTTTTTTTAACCTGAATGATACGATCAAGTATAAATTCGATTGAAGAGTGCAAAAAATGGGTAAAGGAAGTCAGCATAAATACAAATGCCCCAGTGGACAGCGCAAGAGCTTAAAATCAAATGCTATTGCAAGATTGCTTTCAGGTATGTATATATTTTCCCATTTCAGTAAATTTGATATGTTATTTATAAGCGTAAGTATGTTTATGTATTATGTCACAGTATCATCTTTCTTAACACACATACAGTTCATTAACTTTTTTTTAACATTTCCTAAATTTCTATATAATGTAACATTAAGAAAAAAGTTTTAAGGAATGATTTGTTTCCTTATTGTTCTAATTCTTTCGAAAAGAAACATCATTTTCAAGAAACTTCAAAAAGAAAACTATTAGTATTTACAGCGTAATTTTATCACAGCTAAAAAATTGATGCAAAGTACTTGGATCTTTTATCTCAAAATATGCTGAAATGTTTTGGTTGAAGTTAATATGATATAAAATAATGTAATGAACTCGCAATGCAATGAATTGTGGTATAACTGTAAAGAATTGGTAAAAATAAAATATGATTGGTTTAAATTTACTTAACTCGTTATATTATCAAATATCTATTCAATAAGAAAACCTGATGAAATATTAAATGTAACAAGTTCTATTTTTAAAAGGCAGATGATTCTACAGCATGTAGGAGTTGATGATAAATTTTAATAATCCTAAAGTAATATTAAAGTCAACAATAAAGTATATTTTGATGTATGTAATTTTTCGTCAATGATTACATAACATTGCACTTAAATATTACAAAGTATGCTTGGATTGTTTTCATGCGCGCTATATATTATTGCAAATTAGTTCTTCATAAAATTGTATATTTCTGCATTAAAAAGACTGTATGCCATCATGAAAGTTATAGGAAAACATGTACATGTACTGCACATGTAGCAGGAAGGCAAGATAACAATTATGACTGTAAATCATCATTTGCTTGTATCTGTCAAGCTGACTATACAGACTATAGTAGCCAAAGATAATTTGAGGAAAGTGTGTACCAGAGATGAATATATGAATTACAGCTAGTAGATAATCATTCTTAGTAAAATTTAAATACAATAACGTCTTATTTCATTTTTTATAAATTTTCTTATTATTATGATGTGATTTCACAACCATTGACTCTCTCGTGTTGTTAAATAATTCAGTCAGCACTGAACAACATATCATTTCATTGGTATAAAAATAATAATATATTTTGTGTGTATGACCAAGTTATGATCTAAGGTTTTTCAATACTTGAATCATTATTTTAATTTTAGGCATTGGCACAGTGAATGGCAGCTGAAAATTTTTGACCGTTGTTTCTGGAAGTGGAATGTTAAGATGTAAGTAAATGTCTGAGATGTAAGTAAATGTTAATAATACTGTGAAGCACTTACTTGTATGCTTTGCTAATGAATATGTACTAGGCAATAGTGGTTATTATGAAAGAGGAGAAATTTCAAGTACAATTTTTTCAATTACAATTATTACAGATATTATTTAATTTTGTAATAATGCTAATGAAATATATGAGTTAAGAAAATGCAAAAATTAGCGCATAAGCATACTAAGTAGTTCAGAGTAAGATTTATACTTAATTTATAGTAGACATTCATTCACACATACGATCACTCGAACAAACGCGACAGCCATGGAGATCACCAATAAGCTAGCGTAGGGTTGCTTAGTCGCCAATATTTCTTCCCGCGCCAAAGGTATACCATCAAGCATGCGCAGTAAGCGAAATTCGCTTAACACTGTTCAACTCAATGTGCGGTCTGCCATTACGCTTCCGGGGTGCAGTACTCCATTTTATGGGCGCTGGATTTTTTGATTTTGTTGCGTTTAATTTCTGCGTAGCAGACCATGGAGAGGCTTGTGGAAATTTACACAAATCAGCTTAAGGAATTAGATAAAATCAAAGACAAAAATGAAGGGAAATTATCTGACATTGAAAGAACATTTTACTATTTTTTGCTTAGCTCCCTAGATATCGTGAATGCATTAAAGGAAGAAAGTAATGAAAAACAAAATGATAATGTCAATGATAACACACCTGTGCCTAGCACAAATAAAAATTATGATGAAAACAGCAGGGCTAGAAGTCCAATAAAATTACATGACGACTCCACTACCAGTACCGAAGAAAAAACTTTAGATCAAGACACAAGTTCAGACGAAGAACCCATTAAACACCGCAGAGGCGACCAGACCGTAAGAACAAAAACCCACAAACCAAATGCTAAAAAAGTAAAATTCAGTACGCACACACAAATAATCTCACCGATCGTTTTGGCTAATCAAGTTAGCACTAGCACAAATGATCAAGAGGCAAATAATGATGTGCAAACACAATCTGAATCTAATCAGGAAAATGAAATTGACAACAACATATGCGAAGCTGAACATAATGCTAATTCAGATAATCAGATGCTAACAAATAATGATAACACAGACAGCAATACACAAAATTCAGTGAATAACACACAAAGAAAACTTCCACCTTTAATTCTTAAGGAAAATTTCATGACTTGGGGAAATATTAAAAAAGTATTTCATACCAAAAAATTCTCATTTATCGGACAAAATTTGCGGGATGATGGTATAAAAGTCATTGCAGGAGACGCTGATAGTTATAGAGGCATGGTCAAAGTACTCAAAGAGCTCAAAGTCGAGCACCAATCATACATATTGCCTCAAGATAAAAACTTAAAAGTGGTAATAAATGGACTCACTACTACTTCAGATATAGATGAAATACAAACTGAATTAGAGGAATTAAACTACAAAATTATTGAAATCAAGCAAATGTCAAGACGACGGGGTGGTGAAGTCATCCCACTCCCATTGTTTCTTGTAACATTACCAAAGAACGCAGACTCGAAACGAATTTATAATGAATATAAACTCTGTGATATGAAAATCAAAGTAGTTGAATAGAAAGGCAGACAGGGGCCCATACAGTGTTTTCGCTCTCAGGGCTTCAACCATACTCAAGCCGGATGCAATTATGCTCCGAAATGTGTCCGATGTGGTGGAGGCCATTCAATAAAAGAATGCCCTGACAGAAAAAATCCTGATAAGCCTGATTTTGTGCGAACTGCGGGGGACCTCACACGTCCAGCTTTAAAGGTTGTGAAAAGTATCCCAAGAGCAATAACAACACAAATAACACTGCCAAAAACCAAACATACTCAAATCGAATCATAGAAGGTAAAAGTTATGGACAGGCCATATCATCAGGTCTTTACTCAGAAACTATCAACGAAGCAAAAACAGTTTTTGCTAATCTAGCTGAGCTAGTAAAAATCATTAAAGGCGCTGCGCTGACTTCCTACAACTAACACAACAAACCAAACAGATAACCCAAACCAATCCGGAAAATACAAAAACACAGCCATTAGATTATGGGCCAACACACGAATAGTCGTGCCCCCATTCAGTTCATGACCTGGAACGCGCGTAGCGTCCAGAATAAAATTACGGAACTACATAACTTTCTTTTTGTGTATGATATTGACGTTGCACTCATCACAGAAACGTTTGCGACTCCCTGTTACAACATGAATATCGCAAACTATAGGTGTTACCGATGTGACAGACTGAGTCATAGAGGTGGGGGGGGTCGCGATTTATGTGAAAAGCTCCCTGCAATCTTGCCTTATCAGTGAAGACCGCAATAATGGCTATGAAGCAGTTACAGCATCAGTCTTACTTCCATATTACGGTGTTGTTTATTTTGTAGCACTTTATAATCCTCCGAATAATTTACTTGACATAGACAAGCTAGCAGAACTTCTTCCGAATAATAAACATATTATCCTGGCTGGAGATCTGAACTCGAAAAATACAGAATGGGGTTGTCGAAGGACCAACAACAATGGTGAAGTCCTGCTTGAATTCATAAATAACTATCCTATTTACTTTTATTTATTTTATTACCAACTGACTATACCTACCTCCTGGATAATCCTAGAAGAGGAGATATTTTAGACATCGTCCTCACGAGTACCTCCATACCAATGTATTTAGATGTTAAAGTCGAATTAACCTCTGACCATGTGCCTGTAATAGCTACTTTAGGTACCAACAGATGCGATGACAACAAGTTTAAAAGAGTCACCGACTGGCAGCAGTATTACAATTAATTGTTAGAGAACCTCCCAATTATCAGCTCTCTTAGGAACATGGAAGACATAGATAATGCAATTGAAATTCTTAACAATAGTATCCTCGGCGCCTACAACACCGCTACCAAGAAAATCCCAGCAGATAAGGACAGTTTCAGATTACCTAGAGAAATTAGAGATATGATCAAACAGAGGAACAGACTGAGAAAGAGGTGGCATATCTCTTGGGACCCAGGGGTCAAGAAGGAATTAAATAGACTAAATAATATAATTAGAAGCAATATTAGAAAACATCGGGACGAGGCTTGGAACAATAAAATAGAGAGCTTTAACCCTTTGAGGGGCGGTATATAAAATAATTTAAACTGTGGTAAAATTTTGCATGAACTATAACTTATGGACCCTAAGGACACAAAATTGAGACTTAAAAAAATTCTAGAGCGAAATCCGGAATTTTGAGAGCCGGTATATATTTTATACCGGCGCCCCTCTAGGACATTTTTTTCCAGGTAGTTGCCAACTGTTAATCTTTGTTTTTTAAATTAATTTTGGGTACTTTTGATGTGCGTCTGTAATGATGAGTGCTTGAATATAGTTATGTAAGTCTAAAGACAAAATTTTCTTAAATTTCGGCAGAAATTTAAAATTTTAAAAATAAAATTTATGTTTTTATGCACTTTGATGATGCAACCCAGCTGAACATACTTATGGGTAAAAAGCTCTTCAACTTGATTTAAATTCAATATTATTTTATAAAAAAAATTAGCAAATATAACACTGCTTGTGTAAATCGTATCATGCTGTAACTGAACTAGTATAATATTACAAGCAGATGTAACTCAGCCGAAAATTTAAAAAAATTGAAAAATGAAGCACTATGACCGACTCAGCTGAGAAATTATGTTGCATTTTTGAAGTTGTATTTTATGCTTTAGATAATATGTGAAAAAAACCATGCTTCATACTATGATACGAAGAATTGCCCCCCCCCTTTCACGCACACACACTTTAGATCACGGAGGACCGTAAGGGTCCCTTTTTTATTTTTTGTAAATATAGGTTGTAATATATCTTTTTGTTCAGGAAGAAACACCGTTAAACAAATTTATTATTTGATACACCTCAAAGCTCTTATTCTGATTTTCAACCCCTTTGGCTTCATAGGGGATCCTTTTCAACTTTTGGATAAATTTTAGTTTGCATTTAAAACGGGGCTTAGAAATATTTTTCCTCCTTTCACCAACTGTGAAAATTTATTTCCGAAACAACCTATTTGTATCAACCAGAGCGCAAATTTCTCTTGTTGTTCTCTAGTCTTTCATCTGAAATTAACAAAGAATTAAAAAGAATTTCCCTAAAGAATAAAAGCATGCTTTCAAATCAGCAGTTTTTGTGATTACACTATGAGATGGACCTTAAGTACATTTCCATTTTAAGTGAGCTTTCCCTTTGTGTGATCTTATCACACTTCACAAAGGGAAGAAGGCCTGGCTCCCGAAAGACAAATTGGTTGTCAATCATCTCTTTTCATTTTCTTACATTCTAGGATTTTGGAAAACAGGAAGCAACAGGTGTCTTTTGGGGGCTAGCATGCCACGTTTAAACCCTACAATTGTGTGAAGTTTTGACCCCAGACGGGAATTTTGAAATCGATGAGTCTTTCTCTTTGGAAAGAGATAAGTGCTGAAATAAAAATTTTAGCTAAACACAGACGAATGAAACTTGAGCTGAGTACACAAAGAATAAATGAAACTAATATACTTGTATTCAGTCCTAGCGCAGAGTCAGAAAACTCCCCATTCCTCCATGAACATAATATTTAATCCTAAACGACTTATAAGTTAATCATGAAATATTATTACATCATAAACTGTTATAATAATAAAGAAATTCTGTCACGTCACAGAATAGAAAAGGAGAAGACTGGTGCTGCCATCTATTGGCGCGGTACCCTCAGTGTGGGCGCCGGTATATATTATATACCGGTTTTAAAATCGTATAAATAATTTGCTGTTAATTATCACTTCTGACTGAAATGAAGTAAATATGTAAGATTCAGCATGTGTACGTCATATATTTGCAGATTTTGAATTTTTTCTTTCCCTCCAATAGAATTTATCAATCTTCCAACATGATACCTTGGAACGACGTAAATTAATTTCATAACTGTAAAATATTGAGCATTCATAGAGTGATGTTGCCATTTAGAATCGAAAGAAAATACTAGACACTTACGATTATAGCTTTTGGTGTAGAAAAGTTAGCATTTTTTCGGAGGTTAAAAAATTGACAAACAACCGGTATATATTATATACCGGTGCCCTTCAAAGGGTTAACGAACCTGGAAATGCTTTCTGGTCTTTTGCGAGAAATCTTAGACGCAAGCCCTCTTGCAACAAACCAATTTATAGCAACAGCAGAATTGCGCTCACAGACAAAGAAAAGGCCGCCCGCATGGCTGAGCATTTAGAAAAACAGTTCGTACCGAATCAAGACCCTTGTGATCCACTCTTCTCTTATAATACACGGTAGTTCATCAAAGACTGGTTGGAAGGACCCGGGGCCAAAAACGGCACAGAATATACTTCGCCTACTGAGGTCAGGAACATTATCAGAAAGATGAAAACCCGGAAATTCCCTGGTTATGATGAAATTTCGAATGTAGCAATTAAAAATATGCCTATCAACACTGTCACAAAGTACGTCAGCATTCTTAATGCCCGCCTGGAAAATAACTACTTTCCATACAAATGGGAAAATGTAAAAGTCATTCTTCTGCCAAAGCCGGGAAAGGATGTCACCAAACCGGAAGGATATCGCCCGATTAGCCTACTGCCAGGACTAGGCAAAATTTTTGAACGCGTCATCTACAAAAGAATCGAACCGTATATGGATAAACTCCCACTGGAACAATTTGACTTCCGTAAAAATCTCTCCACGACTAAACAGCTTGTTCGCCTCTGCGAATTCATTGGATCTGCTCTGTTCAGACATCAAAGTGTTGCCTTACTCATGCTAGACGTGGCGAAAGCTTTCGACCGCGTCTGGCATGAAGGGCTCATTCTCAAGCTCATTACGCTTGACTTCAGTAGAGATTTAATTTTATTGATCAACTCCTTCATACGAAACCGCAAGTTCTTTGTAAATTTTGGTAATCCGAGACAAAACATCTTAAAGCAGAAGTAGCACAAGGATCTATTCTTGGCCCAATTTTATATCTGCTTTACGTTTCAGACTTTCCCAACACTAGTACAGATCTCAATACTTACCTCGGATATTATGCAGACGACACAGCCCTTGCCGTGAAGTCTCATAGCCAGGAGCATGCATTAATGAAACTCCAAGAGAAAATTCCAGCCATTGAGGAATGGTGTATAAAATGAAGAATCGCAATTAACGGCCAAAAATCACAGCTGATTATCATTGGCAAAAAACACTCAAGAATCCCCATTGACAAGAAAATTAAAATCTTTGACGAGGAAGTTCCATTAGTTAAGAAAGCTACTTACCTTGGGGTGGTTTTAAACCACAGATTCACCTGGAAAGATCACATCCACACTATTAAATGTAAAACCTCATATACCATTAAAAAATCTCCTTCCACTAATTGGTAAAACTTCCAGATTAGATCTAAGAGACATATTTATTCGGCAATAATGAGACCAATTTTTTGTTACGCTTCTCCCGCCTGGGGTACCTACACTCAGAGCGACATGAAAAAATTACAAGTCACACAGAACAACCTACTTAGAATTATTACAAATGCGCACTTCTTTGTATCAAATGAGACCCTTCACAGGGACTTACATATCGAAAGAATTGAAGAATTCCTTCACAAGGCTAATAAAAAGTTTTTTGAAAAGGCGAGAAAATGTTCTCATATGCAGCATTTCAAAGTGTTTGACTATCACATTTTTGCAGAGGACTCGCGCATCAGACCACTCGCGGCCTTCCTCACCCGAGATTGAAATTTTCCAACGTAACTATATCACGAGTGCAACGTCGCTGTATATATGTACATAGACTTTATTTGTATGTAATTATCTGTATTCATATTCGATGTATAATCTCATGTATTTGTTCTAATCTAATAAATTGAATGTATTATGTGTAACTCTTTATTATATCACCCACTTATCACGAACAACTGAACACGTGAGATTTTCACCCTGCCATCGCCTCTCCTGGTCTTCGGCTGCGTCTGTTTGATTCTCTACACTTGTGACGCCTTGCAGTCACCCCCTCTTCCCACTACCATGCCTCCTTTCACTTGTCATCGCCACCCACCGTCATGTGCCCTCCGGGCCAAAGTGTCAAAGAGCCGGAAACGTTGCGTCAAAACAGCAATATCCCGGCAATATGGATGATGATCAGGGGCGTAGCTAGAGGAGAGGCAATGGGGGCATCTTTTCTCATCTGTTCAGAATCCAAGGGGCGCCAAACTGATGTTACGACATTTTAGAATTAAATGTTTTCCATCCTTGGCAAGCAGTAGGGGGCGCGAAATCTTCAGTTGTCCCTGGGCGCTGAAAACCCTAGCTACGACTCTGATGATGAAATTCATGGATGATACATCAGGAGATTTGGTAGGGACATAAGTGAAGGGTATGGCCTCGATAATCGTTTCTTCCATTTCCCCCCCCCGGAAATTAACAGTGGAATTTGAAGTGTGTCTTCTTCTTTTGTCTTAATGCAGCTCTACTCATTGATGACACTGTGAGTAAAGAGAAAGTATTTCCATGTTTGAAAAATGGGTATAAAGTATGTCCCCATAATATGCGGAATCAATCCTAACATTTTTTCCTCTCTTTATTTTTAATTTGCCGTTATATGAAAAACCAGCAACAATTATAAATCCCTTTGAAAAACTTTTCTTTCAAAAAAGATTCTTTGAACCATGATTTAAAATTTCTTTTCCTCCTGTTTGGTGATAATAAATGGATCTCCTTTTATTGGAGTCATTTATAAACTTTCCATTTTTGTCCGGATAAAAGTTTCTCATAAGGAATTCGTTCAACAATTAGAAATTATATTAGCAATATATTCTCTGAGGTTAATATCTTATGTCTGAATGTCCATTCAAAATTGCAAAACTTATTATCCCCTGGAACCATTCTAAAATCTAAACAACTCCTGTGTCTTGAGTTAATAATTTATCTGAAAGTCTCTTATCTTAAACGAAAACCATCGATTAAAACTGACGACGCTAGGAAGAACCAAATTTCATACAAACTGGAACTTTCAGTGAGGTTTCAAATTGCCGGGTGTCAAGCGGTTAAGGCAATGAACCATTAGTAGTTCATTCCAGACTCCTTTCACAGCACCTGGCTGTGTGAAGTTTTCCCAAATTCCTTCATATATGCAAAAATAAATAAAAACGAGTTTAACCTCCAAACAATTTTCATGAATACATCCCTTCCCTTAGGCACATGCCATCTAATGCTTTGCCCGATTTTAACCAGTTGACAAGGAATTATTTTGTGATCAGTAGACTTAATGTATAAGCCATGAGAAAGCTCCTTACAGGATATTTGAATCACCATAAAATACACGGTTTTCTGAAACTTATGGGCAAAAATTTAAGAGGTCATAGAAAACAACTAAACAAGCAACTTTCACCATTAATGCATGGGCAGAGAGGAATTGAGGAAAAAATTTCATAACAAGCAAAAACAGTTGTCTTCTCGAGTTAACCAAAATAAGGATGAACTTCCAAATATTAAACATAAGTAACCTACAAAATGATCTGCAACTCGCAGCATTGCAATGATACACTAGTGTGAAAAAATTTAAGAGGTGCATTATGCTGATTTTATTAAGTGAAATTCAATGAAAAGTATGTGGTTGGTAGCTCAACGACCATGTTACCATGTAGTCTAATGGGATTCACCTTTGCTACAAAGAAGTATGGAAATTTTTGTGCCCACTCTTTCTTTATGTGTAGAGTACAAGGGATAATTCATATTCTAATTTTAAGGATTGTGTGAGTAGTTGGATAAAAGTTTCGTGTACAAAAGGTGGACCATATTGCTGAAAAGGCATGGATTGTAAGAAAAAGGAATGGAAGTAGGTCAGACACTGACTCACATATGTAAAGACCAAAGAGTAGCCAAAAGAGTCATTTCAGGAATCTGGAAAGGATTTGAAGACGTTAGTGATGCATTTAGACAATCAGGTCAATGTTGAAAACATGCCACAGTGGACTGTCACAGCGGTTATTTGGTAATTATTGTTAAAAGACAACTGGCATCAGCTTAGAATGCAAGGTAGTTCACTAGAGCTACAGAACTCGACTGTCCGGATATAATGTGCATGACAAACAGAATAAAAGAGCCATATGCATGGAAATCTGTGGTTTGTATTAAATTCATTCGGGCCACAAAAAGCCATGGTTGCAAGTGGTACAGAAATAGCATTTAGAGTACCATAGACTAGTGACTATTTACTAATCAGTCTTGTTTTTGTTTCAGCAGCAACTCCTGATGTGTTATAACCTGGAAAACCCAAAGTACATTCAATAAGTCTAAACATCCATAAAAGCTGTCGGCATACATCTGGTGGGATCATGGTATGACAATCATTTTGAATGGCCACACTGACCCACACATTTTTTAAATTGCAATTATGAATGCTGAAATATAGAAACGAGAGATTCCTTATCTTTGTGTTAAGTTGTTTCGAGAAGAGTCAATAACTTCCTCTTAATGGACGATAATGCTCATCCTCATCTTGCTGCACTAATGATTATCTTGTGAGCAAAAGAATACAGAGGATGAACTGTGCTGGATATTCTACAGACTTAAATCTGATAGAATAGGCGTGAGACATATTAGGATGCAAATTTGCATCACTGAGTACCTAGGTAGCACTTTCAGGAGCTTTAGGTACTTTTCATCATGAATACAGAGCCCACCAGCGGCCGAGCGGTAAAGTTGCTGAACACTGGTAGTTCGGTCTGAGGTTCGAATCCCGCGAACGGGCTGGCTGCATGGGTGTTTTCGTGGTTTTCCCCATGTGTAACGTGTATACGAGCCAGTTCCCTTAGAAAGTCCTCCACGAAGGCATCCCTCCCCTTAGGCAGATAGCCCTAGTGTGCTTTGCCGTAATTAAATACACCACACCACACCATCATCATGAATACATTTTCTGATCACAGGAACATTACCTGGCATTTTGGTTATATGTATATTAACCTTTCTATGCATCTCTAAAAAGTTGTAGCACCAACTTTTCTCAGCCCTACTTTGTATCACATTTAATTTTGTTTCCCAGAAATAGCCAATTCTGCAATTTGAAAATGTATCAGGCATGACAAAATAATGATCTTGAGTAAGTTTCATGTTTTTAGCTGAAAAATCATAGAAGCTTTGCAAGGTTTTATAGCTTTCATTTAAGTTTTCCTATCAGTGTATAGCCATGTTATGCAACAAAAGGTAATGAACACAGATTAGTTGACAATATCACGAAATGTCTACATAATACATATTCCTATTCTTACATAATTTTTCACTGTCATTCAGGTAACTTTATTATTTACAAAGCAGGCACATGGATTTGTTTCTCAGCAACAACCCTCAACTGAAATAACAGCCAATGGCTGATTAAAAAATTTCATTGGAGTACCGGCAGTTTCTTCTGAGGTACTAGTAGTTTCAGTGAAACAGACCAGGCTGGAAAGGTGTTTTCATGGATTCCCACATATCTATTGCTAATGCAAATCATTTTTACTTACAATAGCCTCTAATAAAGATACTTTCTGAAGCTCTCAACCCTTACATGTTTATTCAAACACCTAACTAGCTTGCTATTGCCAGTGATTATCTATTCCTTTTGCTAGTAAAATATGTTTCGAGAAAATGAACTTTAAAAAATATTTAGATTTGTTCAGCGTAACTTCTTTCTCTATATTTTAATAATATTTCCATTCTTATTATAGTATTTAAATAGCACTTTGACATGTGCTCATTGAAATAAGACTGAGAAATAGAAACTGATTAATATGTTTTCAATTAAAAAGTATTTGCCTGTTTCACTCTTGACCAAAGCAACTGCTGCTTTATCTAAATTTTATGATAAATTGTTAATTATCATCGTGATGTGAAACTAATTAACTACATTATTAATTGCAGGCACTCTTCTAAATGGATTGTTAAATTTTATGAAGCTTAACTATATAACTGTTTTGTGAAACAGAAGATGCTATCAGTTTTGAATGTACTACAAAAAAGGAAAACATCTACAGTCAAAAGTCGTTAATTCGGACACCCATAATCCGGAATGATCTATAATCCGGACCTCAAAGCTAAAAACTTTCTGCGCATGCGCCACGTTGACACATGCGCATATGCGTGTGCGTAAGTGCAGAATACGTTTTCGCGTGCACGTTTAACGTATAACGAACGGTATAAGCTAAAATTATACAATTATCTATTTCAGTTAATATTGATGCTTGCGTTATTCCTTAATCTTCGAATTGGATGCAGCTTATTATTTTTTGCAGACTGTAAGAGCAATTTTATAAAAGTAAACTTGAACTTTCGATTATGTCAATTTCCGATTTTGGAGCTCCCAAAGGATCTACAAAACGAAAGTATGTCTCGATGTCCGTCAAACAAAAAGTGGAATTGCTGCAAAAAATGGATAAAGACATGAAGAAGGTGACAGAGAGGTTAGTGAAAATGAAAAAATTTCGATTGACAAGTTAGTCGGTATTCTCGGCACAGCAATTACGGGACTTGCACAGCGGAGCTTTTTAACTGAAGAAGAAATTATGTCTGTTTATAGAATTAAAGAGAAAGTATTATCACATAAAACGAAACAACTTACATTGAAAGAAATGTTAAATAAAGTAAACAAATAAATATTAAGCTTCTTTTTTTGTAAATTTTGATACCCTTTAGATCATAATTGTTCTTTATTTCCTAAAATACGGTTTCATATTTTTAATTTTAGAATTTGTGTATGCCATCTTACGAGATTTAAACTGATGATCTATAATCCGGAAAAATCGATAATCCGGAATCGCCGAAGTCCCGACGAGTCCGGATTAACGACTTTTGACTGTATTACTTTTCTAATATCTGGCTTTATCATAGCAGTGTTTCTCAATTTTAGTACACAACAATGTAAATACTACATATTTACAGATATTACTGTGAAAAGTGTAAGAGTTCATTGCAACCTAAAAGAATGAAATTGTATTCATCAATATAAAATTAAATAGCTTTAATCTAGCTCAAAATTTCTAGAAATACACTGAAACTTAAGTATGCCAAGACAAAAAATGAAATGAAACTGAGAATGTCATGGAAAATGAAGGAGGCTTGCAGTTTAATAAAATTTTGTAACTTTAATTAAACTTAAAAATGCAATCAATTATATGTGTTGAAGAAAACATTAAATTTTTATAAATTCAACAATACAGATCTATGTACAAAATATTTATGGTATTCCTAATGCATGAGTTATTTGCTCCAGAGAACATTATAAAATCTATTTAAATTAATGAATTAACAAAGCACAAACATCCACATGAACAATAAATATTGCTATTTTAGAGGAAAAAACATTCCCAATATGGATAGTTTCATTAATTAAACTTAGAATGTAGAGAATTGAGTATATAGTTTTAAGTTGACAACTAAGTATTAGTAATAAATTTTAGCAATTTTACCTTGAAATATTTTAAGAACTTGTTAATGATTTCAGTAAAATTATTCATACAGTCAGTCTGCATATAGTAACATTTTTCTAAATAATTCAGCATGTATATTACATAAAATAGCTACAAGCATATTACACTGCATATATTTGTCTTCTAAAATATGACGACAGAGCAGTTTCTGGAGCTTTATATGGCAAGGATGCATTCACAGCAGCACTTTGTTCAAAAAAGCTTGGACTAAAACAAACCATATAATGTGCAATTTTATGAATAAATCTTTTAACATCACAATAACAAATGAGGCAGGTAAAGCGATTAGATTCATCTGAAATTAGAAAGAAAAGAAGAATTACAAAATATCTATTACATAAAAAGCCAAGAAGTATACAACTTTTGAAAAATAATGTAAAAATTTAAACAGAACATCAGGTATGTTTACAGGAATCATTTTTCTTTAACCACATCTAGCCCATTGTTTATATCTAATTGATTGGGGTGAAGATTTCCATCCAAAGTAGAAGCATGCACTAACTTTTATTTATGCCTATTTTGTCTTGATGCTGAGACATAACAAAGCACCCATTACAGTGCTACTGTATTGTATCATTGCAGAACTTATTTTCACTGCTTCTTTCCATGTCAGAATATTTGTTATGGTCTTGTTCAAATAGCATCCAGCTGCTTTTTCTGAATTCATTCCAGAGTACTGTTTGAATTCGAGGGTGCAATTTTCACAGAATATCTACTCTTATGGTGTGGGTGTTAGAGGAATTTTACCTGGCCCAGAAATCCTCTTCCTTAGGATTTCTGTTCTTCCTGTTTTCCTAGATTTTGTTACGGATAGAAAAAGAGGATATTTTTTAGGAAGGCTTGAACGTCAAATATGACAAAATTAAAATTTGTTGTAAAGGTTTTATTATCTGTCTGCTGCGAACAGATGCCAAACCTTAGCCTCTGCACCAAAATGCAAAATGTTCTAGATGACTGAAGGCAGCAAAGGAAAGTCAGGTGAATGCTGTTAATACTGTAGCCACATGTGACAGCTATGAAGGAAAACATTCCTTTCACAGCAGTTAAAAATGAAAGATCTGCAAGTCCCATCAAAAAGCACATCTAGCTCTCAAAGGTATAACATTAGATGATAAAAACTTAACCTCTGTTAATAATTATCATCTAAATCAGATAGGAGATGGCAAAATCAATATTACTACTAGATGCAAAGACATCATTGATGGCAAGCTAAAACTGAAGGTTCAAAAACACCCACCTGCGAATATCAAAGAGATCTTTACTAAGCTGATGACTGTTGCTCCACTCTTAAGTAATTCAAACCCACAAGGAAGCATCAAGAACTAATGATCTTCTTAAATACTCTAACAAAGTCAATAATAAGGAGTCTGTTGATGTACTACAACGAAATGAAAATATTCCTAAGATAGACCTTACAGACTCCAAACTCAAACGAAAAACTCAAGCCTGTTCAGTAATAATTCAAGATTCTACTAACAGTTGAGCTAAATTCACTTAACGGTGAACGATGTCAATATCGAGGATTTCTCAGAAAAAAGGATTACCAAAGATCACAATGAAATTGAAGTCTGATGGTCCGACATCTATTCTTAATAGCAAAGAGCTCAAATATCACTCTTGTATCTTGCCAGAAGACAAGAAAATCAAAATAGAAATTCATTGTTTCCTCCCCAGAAGCTAAAACTGCTGCAATACAAGATAAACTTATTTCTCTAGTTTTCAAAAAAAAAATTTATTAGATAGCAAGGAATAGGGACCACACTGCATTCCCTGCTGCACTCTAAATAAATGCAACAAAGGTAGGAAGGTAATTCATATTAACCTATTGTATCTAAAGATTTTGGTGAAAGCATACCAAGGTGGTGGCCCTATACAGTATGATACATGACAAGCCTTTGATGATTGGTAAAATGCATGTACTCATGATCAAAAGTGTGTCAAATGTGCATACATACATATGTGTTCGAGCAAACGTACATGAGGCACCGTATTCTCTCGTATTTATCATATCTTCCCGTTAGAGGAAAAAATATTCAGGTTTTTACACTGCTTAGATTTTCTACTTTAAATGTCTGGGTAGTATTGCCACAGCAATAGATACCCAGAACAACACAGCAGTATCGCAGTAAACCAATAAAATTTCACTTGCATTCCAAACTCCCAACAGGTATGTTGTGTATTATTTATTCTCACGCATGCAAGTAACCACTCTCTGCTATATTGAGTTTCTAACAGGTTATGGGTCCAGCCCAGATTAAGAAATGAGGATAAATAATCTAATGAGTTGTTTATTTAATTCTATTTGTAAATTTTTAGAATTATTTTAACCAAAATTGGCCACATGGTTATGTTAGGGTTAGCCAAAGCACATGGTTGCAAAAACTTAACTAGTACAAATATTTCTTGATTGTTAATTATTTAGGCAAATGTTTCTTTGAGAATGAAATTTATTTGAATTTATCTCAAATTATAATTTTTTTTATCTCTTGTTGATTAAAGTTAAAAAAAGAAAAATGCCAGGGAGAGAAGGTTCATTTAGTCACAAACAATTGAATGGAAGGGAAAATTACATGGATTGGAAATTTTCCATGAAAATGCACCTAATCAAATTAGATTTATGGGCTTATGTAGAGGGTACGAAAGAAGATCTATCAAAGCTTTGTCATATATAGTTGAAGGGGTAAGTGAAATTATTTTCAATGATATACGAGATTTAACAAGTGGAAAGGAAGCATGGAAAGTATAAGCTGAAACATACGAGGATAAGGGAATCACAAGAAAGGTTTCAATAATTAAAACATTAGTGAATACCTATTATACTAATTGCAAGGAGCAAGGATATGTCCGACTATTTACATAAGGCCATTTCAGGTTATCAACAATTAAAATCCACTGGTGTTAAACCTAATGAATTAATTGGAGGAATAATTTTAGCTAATTTACTTGATAGGTTTGAATCTCTTATAATGGCTTTGAAAATTGTGGTGAGGCAATAACAGTTGAAAATGTTAAAAATTGCTTGAATATGCATTTGTTAATACAAATATTGGAGGCAAAAGGTACTTTAAAGGAAAATGTTTTAAATGCAATTTGTTTGGGCACAAAAGCTCCAATTGTGAGAAGTCACCTCTCAGAAAGGGTAGATATAATGAAAACAAGCTTAACAAAATGTCTAATCTTGGATTAAAACATAAAAAAGGGGAAGAAGCTTATGTAGCAGAAATTCATGTAGCTAAATCTAATATTTCGTACATGGATTCTTGTGCTTCTTACCACATGACTCCACATAAAGAATTATTAGATGATTATCAGGATGCTAGTATTCATCAAATAAAAAACAGGAAGTTCAGTGATAGAAGTAGAGGGTAAGGGTAAAATAACTTTCCTCTTATCTAGAAATAAAAAAAAGGGAGTCTAACTTTTAGTAATGCTTTACATGTTCCGGAGTTAACAGCCAATTTACTGTCCATTAAGTATTTAAATAAAGTATTTGGAATGGTTAGTACTTTTGCAAGTAAAAGATGTTTTGTGTATGACGGTAAACATTTAGTTGCTAGTGGAACAGATATTGGAGATAATTTGTATTCTTTCGATTTATGTAATGAGTGAGCTTTAATTACTGCTAAAATATTTCAAATGAATTATTACATAAAAGAGTAGGTCATTTAAGTGAAGGAGAAATGATCAGATTAAAAGATATGGTCGAAGGTTTTTACATTTAATGGAAAGTTGTTAAATTGTGTCATGCATTAAAGGCAAAATGCATAGACAACCATTTCCTAAGAGAAAAAACTAAGTGAGCAAAAGAGTTATTATAGTGCACAGTGACCTGTGTGGGCCTATGAATGTTACATCAGTTGGTGGTTCTTGCTACTTTATTAGTTTTATTGATGATTTGTCCAGAATGACTTTTGTTTATTTTTTGAAAAATAAATCTGAAGTCTGAAAAAATCAAAATATTCCAAGCATTTGTTGAAAGGCAAACTGGCAAATCAATAAAAATCTTACATTCAGATAACGGTACTGAGTATGTAAAACAACGAGATGGATAACTATTTAGTATCAAATGGAATTCAGCATCAAAAATCCATTCCATTTACACCAGAGCAAATGGGTGTAGCTGAACGTAATAACAGAACTCTCTTGTTGAGCGAGCATGATCAATGTTAATGGATGCTTACCTTGATCACAATTATTAGGATGAAGCACTGCAAATCACTGTAAAAATATATCTCCAACTATTGCAGTTGCAGGTATGACTTCTTATGAAAAATGGCATGGTGATAACCCAAATTTAAAATACTTGAGAAATTTAGAATACCGTATTTGACGGCATATAAGACGCACTGGCATATAAGACGCACCCTTATTTAGATGGCCACACACAAGGGAAAAAAGTTCCAATAGCATGGTTTCTTTTAGTTCTCACGTTTCGTAAAAGCCAAATAAACAATTATTGAATGCAATTACCTTCACGTATAAGACTGTGTCCTTCACATATGAGACGCAGGTAACTTTTTTGAGACCAAATTTAGGAAAAAAAGTGAGTCTTATATGCCGTCAAATACCTTGTTGGGTACTGTCAGGATAGAAAAGGCTATCAATTAATAAATCTCAAAACTTTTGAAATAATAAATGCACGAGATGTACAATTTTTAGAAAATGAAATGTATTACAAAAAGGCAATATGCCCAAATTTTATGATGAATCCTCACTCAGTGGGAGCATGATTATGACATTTTCAGATACTGAGAATGCAATAGCTGATGATCAGAATAGTGAATTAGAAGGGATGGTTAATGATAGCCACGATAACAGTAGCAAAGTTGATGAGCTACCTATGTTGACCAGAAACGGAAGATTCCCGAAAAGTTATCAGGGCTTTAACATACACGGGATGCCAGAAGTGCAAATGCCAAATTTAGATCATATGTGCTTTGTAAACGTTTTAGCAGCGGCAACAAATGATGCGTATTCTGAACCAAAAACCATTGATAAAGCGTTAAAGGGCAATGATGCAAACCATTGGAAGGATTCTATATGTGAGACTATATTAGGTCATATTAAAAAGAAAACTTGGGAAATAACAGATGAACCCTATGATAAGAACATTGTAGATTGTAAATGGGTTTTCAAAATTAAATTTAGTTCCATAGGCAAGATTGAAAGATATAAGACACGTTTAGTTGCTAAGGGCTATTCTCAGATTGAGGGGATAGATTATACTAAAACATTTGCACCAGTTGTCCGATACGTAACATTAAGTTTTATTAGCTTATGCAGCTATATATGATTGGGAAATTGACCAAATTGATGCTGTAATGGCTTTTGTACAGGGAACTCTAAATGAAGACATTTATATGAAAATTCCAGAGGGTTTCAGTGAATTTTACAAGCAAAACTTTGTCTTAAAATTAAACAAAGTATTAGATGGTTTAAAGCAGAGTGGTAGACTATGGTATCAACTGTTAGTGCATTTTAATAGAAATGGGACTGAGGCAAAGTTCTTTTGATAATAGTGTCTATATCAAATTAAATGGAAATAAAGAACAAGTTATTGTCACTATTTGTGTTGATGACTTACTCATTTTTAGTAATAACATAGAACTTAAAAATTGGGTAAAACAACAACTTAAAGAAAAATTTGAAATTAAAGATTTAGAACCAGTAAATTATTACTTAGGAATTAAAATTGAACAAGAAAGAACTAAAGGGTCCATTAGCCTTAGTCAAACTCGGCATGTAGAGAGTATGCTTCACAAATATAATACGCATTAATCTCATGGTGTAAAAACACCACTAGACCAAAATCAAGTGTTATATAAACTGCAGATACCAACTAGTGAGGAACAAAAGCTACCTGTTCCTTATCAGGCTGCCACTGAGAGTCTTCTGTATACAGCTGAAGCAACATCACCAGATATAACTTATACTGTGAATTTCCTTAGCCAGTTCTCCAATAATCCGGCAAGGGTTCACTGGAATGATGTCAAGCGCATCATGCGATATCTTCGAGCCACTACAGATGCTACATTATCTTTTTCAAAGGACTATAGTGCTGGCGTCCTTGTTACAGTGACTCGAACTATGCTGGGGAATGACGATCAACCACTGGATATGTTTTCCTCATCGGAGGTGGTGCAGTATCAAGGTGTAGTAAGCGTCAGCCTACCATTGCAGCAACTAGTACAACAGAAGCCGAATATATATGGCTCTTTCTGCAGCTACTAAAGAAGCCATACGGCTCAACAAAATTGTTAATGAACTTTCGATTATTACTGCAAAGCCAGCATTATTATACTGCGATAACAACAATGCTATTAATCGCAGCAAAAATAGTGTGTATCATGGTAGATCAAAACATATTGATACACAACATCATTTCGTGCGAGAAGTTGTGAAACTTCAGCACATTGACGAACAATAAGACTACTAATGATATGATTGCAGACTTTTTGACAAAAAACGTAAACAGTGCAAAACACGAAATGTGTGCAAAGATGATGTGTTTAAAATGAAGACTAATATAATTTAATGTTTTATTATATGTATGTGTGCTGATACAATTTCTCATTGCATTTAATTAGGATGATGATATTTAAAACTAAAGTGGAAGTGTAAAGATTAGGTTAGGTTGTAGAGTCATTAGGATTTTTTCGGAAGCAAGAGAGATGAAAAATGAACAACGCCTTCGCCGGGAATCGAACCGCGGACCTCTGGAATACCGGCCCAGTGTGCAGAACCACTACACCACGAAGGATGCTAGGGAAGTGGGAGAAATACCTTATAAGGTAAGGTTATTTAATTACGGCAAAGCCTCGAGGGCTATCTGCCGAAGGGGAGGGATGCCTTCGTGGAGGGCTTTCTAAGGAAAACTGGCTTGTATACACGTTACACATGGGGAAAACAAAGAAAACACCCATGCAGCCAGCCCGTTCGCCAGATTTGAACCTCGTACCAAACTACCAGTGATCAGCGACTCTACCGCTCGGCCGCTGGTGGGTGGGAGTGTAGAGAAGGTTAGCTTTAAATATGTTCTTGGCCCATAGATGGCGCCACTGTTTTTATATACTTCTATAACTGTGCAAACCAATAAAACTTCACTTGTGTTCCAAAATCCCAACAGGTATGTTGTGTATTATTTATTCTCATGCATGCAAGTAACCACTCTCTGCTATATTGAGTTTCTAACAGGGACACAACAAGATGTTGGTTGGAGCTATTCTGCAGTGTGTTTGAACTTCCAAAATCAACAGCAAATACTGTAAAAATGCATTTAATGTTTTTATGAATCCCTGTCAGATCGAATATCCTAATGTATTTGTGGTAAATGCTGCTACACATTATGCTAATATATATAACTAGCGACTATGCAGCGAGCCTTTGTCTGGCTTTTAAATGTACCAGAGAACAAATGTCCTCTTGACAAATGGTGTATCCAAGTACCTCTCGACAAACGTCCAGTATCCAAGAGAAATATTAAACTTAAAATCTGCACAGAATTATAGCCCTCATTTTTCTGAGTGGCAACAGTGCTGATATCGGCAGCAATGGCAACAGTTATATATATCAGCAACAATGGCTGTATGCCATCGATTTGATGAGATATCATAAAAAAAACTCATTCGAATTTTGAAAAAAAAAAAAAATATCTCTTCAAGGTGCATTGGCTTTTATCTAGATGCACCTATGTACCAAATTTTGTAGCCCTGGGTCTATTAGCTTACATGCAGCACAAACGAAAGACACACAGACAGAGACTCTTCCTTTTATTATATGTAGAGATTATGGCCCTGCATTTGCTCAATATATTGACTGCTATTCAGATTTAATACCTTCTCCGTCTTCGTCTCATCACAAGTTTCATCACTATCAACAACTTCAGAAGCACAGAATTTTCCTGATAGTGTATTTTATCAAAGAAAATTTACAAAATTGTACTAGGGGAAAAATGAATACATTCGTTTAAAATAAAATTAAATCAATGAATAAATGCATAATAAATTGAATCTTACTCTCTAGCCTCATGAGGTGCTGGCAGTTTTTCCCAACTGGGTTCCACTCCCCATATTTCCCTAGCATATTCAGCAATTGTCCGATCACTAGAGAACTTTCCAGAGGATGCTATATTCATGATAGCCATTTTAGTCCACTCTTCAGTATTCTGTAAATAAAAAATAATTATCAATATTTACAAGTAAAAACATGTTCAAATTTATTATGACACCATAAAGTAAAAAAAGAATTTTCAGGAAAAGAAATACAGCTCTCGAAAAATGAAGTTCCAAAATATCATTTATGTATATAAACCTTCCACTCAGACAAAACGAACATCAAAGCTTATATTTTCTAGATGCGGACACTAGCAGCTTCACATAATATACACTGAATCCATAGAAGTGCTTATACAATTATTATTTTTGCAACCACTGGTCTTAGATATACATTTCCTGTTATAAAATTGATTCAAATGTTGCATTCTTGTTTTGGTATTTTTAAATTTAAAAAAATGTAATTAGAAAAAATGTGAAGGCTTTTAGATTTTACATTACGCATAAAGGATCATTTTTTAACGTTTTGTGGGTTACCTCTATTTATTAAATATCTTGTTCTTCGTACTTAAACCATAAAATTCAATTCAACAGCAATATCGCAAAATAATTTTTAAATGAGCATATCTTTAGGATTTCCGATACACAGTCTCGTGCGCTGGAGATATCCGTACAGTGTTACCATTTCTTGCTTTGAAATTGTTGAGTTTGTTAATCAAAAATTCATTAAAGTTTTTACAAAATATGAAATAGACAATAAAATAAATTTCAAATTTGGGCTTCCACATGCCCATATTCGGGTGGAAACGTACGTTATTCAAACTTTGATGGCTCTAGGTACAGTTGTCACAATGCGAGAAACACACATACTATTACGAATTTTGTCTTTAATTAGATATTTTTTAGTAGAATTATAATTAAAATTATTTTATTTCCCTGTGCAATGCAGCACGAGACATATTTTAAGAGAAAACTATGCTGGAAAAGTAAAAATACAAGAACACTTGCATTTTTAACATTGAATAAAAGTTTATATAGGTAACTTATATTTAATTTGAATAAATGTCATTGACTACTGTGCTAGCTGTAACTGCAATTCTACTCTTTTTGCTTTCCAGAAATTGCTAGAATTGTCTTGTGCATCCAATTTAAAAAGCCAGAGAGAGAGCATCTCGACTTAGTTGCTTAGTTACTGTTATTGCAAGTTGTTTAGTTAGCCACTGTTATTATTGATCGGATTAGCTTTCTCTGCATAGTAAACTGCATTCCATTTAATGTTTTAGTAGTTTAAAGTATAACTGGTGATTACATTGTGTGATATTGTACGAATATCTCTAAGGAAAAATCCAGCAATCTGTTATATTTCTTGTGATAAGAAAAAATTTTATTAACCTTTTATCGGACTTGTGAAATTCAATCGATTATGAAACTGTACACATGCAACAACACATTTATACAGATTCTTTAAATACAATACAGGGCTGTAATATTTGGTGGCAACAGTTTAAAAAGTGAACCGACATTTAAAGTTTTCAACGCAAAATGCCAAAATGAAATTAATAGCCCTTCTGGGCTAATGTGCTTTAGGCTAAAAAATTACAATACCTAACTTTGTATACAGTTCCTCACTCCCTATAATTTTTAGTAAAAATTTTCACTTACCCTAAAAATTAAAATGTCGTCTCCTATATGAGAAAAATTGATTCAGACACTTAATTTTGAAGTTTCAGACTATATATCTGAAAAATGGCAATGCTTCTCAAACTTTATTAAAGTAAGGACGACTTTTATAAATTAGAATATTCTAATACCACCTTAGTTTGTCCCATACGGAAACAATATTTTAGCATATATTACCACCAGTATATTTATAATTTTTAAATATAATAAATGAAAATTCATTTAATTTTATATTGGCATTAAGTAATTTAATTAACAGAAATCTTATATTTGTTTTCAATAATTCAAAGGTTATTAGTGTTTAGATAATCATCTTTTTAACTAAAAATTATAATAAATTTTGATATTTACATTAATGAGATGGATGAACCTTCCGATTTTTGAACAGTAGTTTTACATTTGGAAGCACCACAGCCTCAATGCTTTAGATCCCGATTTTGTTTCTAAAACTAGAGTGGGAAGTTTGTAGGTACAATTAATGGATTATAAAATTCGTTACATGTGATGTGTATGTGTTTCTTACTACATGCGTGTGTGTTTTTTGGAAGAAAAAGTGACTCATGATTTCCAAGTAATTTTTCTAATAGATTTTCCTTTTTTGATGCAAATCAATTACTAATCTGCAAGTTTCTAAATATGTTTTCTTTCATGACTGAGCCATTGCAAGAAAACATAAAATTACGAATATTTTCTAAAAAGAAAATTTGAATTATAAAAGCAAATAATTTTTAGATTTTTGCTTAGCTTCTTTATCTAAACTAATTCCATAAAATTTCATATTTTATGTACTGCAGATGATTTTAATTACAAATTAAGAAAATGCCAAGATTATTTTTGTGTTATCCTTTTACCCCTTTGAGCCTAAAATGTTATTTTATTAAATTTACTATTTATTTTTCCAATTTTATTTAGTACAAAGGAAGAGCTAAGAAAATGTATATTCAAAAGGAAAATATTCTTTATTATTTTATTTCAAAGCTTTTCTCCCATTACTTAAAAAAATTAGAGTGGCCAATTATTTTTGTAATTACACAGCAGGACTGACCTTCAACGATGCATGCATATGTTACGTTTGCATGTAAATGGGACATTATTACTACTTCTAGATAGCAGCTTTCGTGAAGCTACAAGACTATGCTCAGAATAGAAACTTTATGGAAAAGTCAGACATTAATTATTTTCTTATATCCTATTTTAGGTGAAAAATCGGTAAAAGTTTATATATTTTGTAGAAACTCTAAAATTGGTGCATATTAAACTATTTGGTAAAAATTTCAGATGTTAAACTGTAATAAAATTTGGGGGTTCCCATTTAATATCTTCTACTGAGTAAATATAAATTTGGTACAGGGCTGAAATACCTGGGCCTTAATGATAACAAATAGGTAAGCTGCATATTGGAAAATTACAATGAAGTAATGAAACCAGTTTAATTCTCATAAAATCACACAATTGCTGAAAAAAACTAATAATTTATGAACATCAGAAAAATGTCAAAACTTGGTTCTTCATTTATTGCCGCTATACATGTTAAAAACACTATGAATATTGTTATTTAATATTTGCAAAAAACCTGTTACAACAATATCACAACACTTAACAGCTAGGGGAGAAAAATCTTACCGTGAACATATCACTCACTCTCTCTTGGCACTTAATATAAGCCTCATAATCAGCAAATAAGTAAAACCTGCAAAAAATGACATGAGTCAGTTTTAAAAAGTACTGAAAAGTATTCAGAAAATTTTTTCTGTTATTGCTCTATCATGGTATTTAAGTAACCAATAGTAAAGAAATTACTTAAATTACTGAGAGAAAAATGAATTTCCTTACCTATCATGATTTAGCAAGATATTAGTTAAATCTTTAAATGTATCTGGATTATTGGGACTGAAATAGCCTCCACTAATCTGATCCACAGCTTGCTTGAGTTCAGGAAGTCTATTGTAGTAATCCCAAGCATTGTATCTACGGGAGAAAACATCTCTTCAAAATGTGTGCTCTTTTATTTAATTAATGTTAAATTCATAACAAAGTATAATTTTTCTTACCCTCTTCTCTTCAAATCTTCAACTTCATCAACTGTCATACCGAAAATAAAGATGTTCTCTGCCCCCATTTCTTCCTTCATTTCAATATTGGCTCCATCTAATGTTCCGATAGTTAATGCTCCATTCAACTGAAAATTTTACATTGAATTAGAAGAGTCATTTCATATTTTATTTAGATAATGAGGTTTCTTCTAAAAATATTTTTAGCTTATTTTAGAAAAATAAAAATATACAAGTGTTAAGATTTCCTAGATAATATGAGATACACAAAAATCAAGCCCTGTTCAAGCAGTACTGTGCTGTAACAAAATATCAAATTCACTTTCACAGAACCAAGTTAATTTATTCGAAATTTTCTAATTTAAAAGTAAGTTATACATTTTTAGAAATGAAACTTGAATACAATATAAAATAAATCACCATTTGACTAAAGGTACTTTTCAATAAAACAGATTTGTGTTTTTTAGCTTGATGAATTTGTTAACTCAGCTAAAATTGCTAATTTCTCTTGCTGAAGCAGTCTACCAACACACAAACTGCATCACTCGAATGAGGTGGTAAGAACTAATTTTTGAAAAGCAAAGTAAAACGCATCCTAATACGAGATCATTATCCTGATCTAATTCTTACGGAATTTGTTTCAAATGAAATGAGAAGCATCCAGTCGCCTGCCAACCATCACAAGCCTAAATTTTAGGTATTCAGTTGATGCCTCATTTTTATAAAAAAATGTTAGCTAAAAAGACTTAACATTGCATCGCCTTTATCAACTATATATTTGCATAATACTCCTTAAAGGATATTATTAGCTGAGAGACAAACTCATTATTTATATTTCAAAAGTTAGTTTCAATCTAATGTTAATTACACCAGATTTCAAATTCAGCCAGAGCCTCAATACCATCAATAATTATTCTTAACACATTTTCAGGGAAATCATTATAGCCTGAGCTCTGGTATTTTTAATTATCTACTTTTTATTAATTTATATGTGTTCACGCTTTGATTTTAATTATTAATTGGTCATTTTTTATTTACATTTCCTAACAGCTGAACAGTCATTTTCTTTGTTTACCTTCCCCTAATGGATATGCATTATAATTACTTTGTTTACAAATCGCATTCTTTAAATTAACATAAAAGAAATTGATACAGAAGAATTCTCAGCTTTAAGAGAGCAAGCAGAAAAGAAAGAATAATTAAGAATTATAAATTAAGATAGAATTCTGACCTCAGAAAGAGGTCACCAAAACTTTTCATTACTTTACCTTTTATCACATTACTTTTCATTGTGTTTATGAGCCATTCGTTTATAGCTTTTCAAACAATGCTGTCATTTTGAAACAGTAAAAACTTTGAATTCCATATAAAATTATTTTTTAAAAAGGATAATTAGCTAAATTTGAAATCTGGAAGTTAATTTTGAAAATAGGATAATATATTCAGAGTAAAACGTTTCAAACCATCATGCAGAACTCAAGCTGTATGTTAATGCAAAATGACAAAATAAAAAAAACTGCAATTTGAATTGAACTCTGCCTTCCTGTATAAATTCAATATAGTACTTCATACACATTCACAATTAAAAAAGGAAAAAAAAGCCTGAAAATTAAACATGCATAATACTGGCATAAGGTATTGCTCACAATAAGTAGGAAAACATGTAACTTATAATACTATGCAAAAACTACTATTTTTTTCCTTTTACAGTAATTTAGGATGACAAATAAATCAAATTTTGTATGCTTTTGATTAATGATAATATCAGTCACTTGACACATAAGGACATAAGAAAGTTAAAACTTTAATTACAGGCTCATGCACAAAAACGGTTTAATTTAGTATACATACTACACTTTCCCTACTAAAAATCTTTTGGAAAAATCAATTCAACATGCAGAACTGGTACTAAATAATATTTCTAAAAGTATGCGATTCAATCCATATTTTAGCTGATGCATAAAGAATTTTGGGGCTATCAAAAAATTTAATGTTGCAAACACATAAAATTTCAAATTTCAACATCTCTACAAAAGGGCACCTTAAACACACACTTCTATGTTATTGTTTGGAAGATTCGAAATTTGTATCTATCAAAAATATGAGGCCTGTCTGTTCAACTGCCAAGTCTTTGAACAAGAGAAGTAGGCCTGACCAGCAATTTTCTTCACTCCTCCATTGGTGCACCTCGGAAATACAAGATCTAATCTTTGAGTCTTCGAGCAACTTTTGGTCAAATTAATACAACATGACCGCTGACTACAAATTTAAAGATAATGAATGTAACTTTGGCACTGCATTCAATTCAAATAAATGAGCAATTGCTTTTGTACAGCACTTCAAAGAAAAACTTACTCTTATTCTTTTCACAGAAAGCAGAAAAACACTTATTAGAATATAATCAATGCATTGCATTCAAAATTAAAACCTGGGTTAAACTATATAGACAGAATAATACAATAGCGTTAGTATATAAGTAGATGCAAAATAGCTTGATACACTGGAATCAGAGTGGAAAAATCATTTTAATCTCATGAGAACTATCCGTTTAAAGATAGAGGTGCCATCATGAAAGTCATTCTAAAGAAACTAGTTTTCATTACATAACTGAAAACACCCAGGCACCCACAGCCTGTTTCCACAGCCAAAAAAATTGTGGCAAACTACGAGTGCTTCACAGTTTCAAACCAAATCATCTTCAAATGTTGGAAATATTTCTCTGATTTCAAACAGCCTAGCAGCAAAGTGGATAAAATGCTGAACACTGACAGTTTGATCTGGGTTCAAATGTCTGCAAACAAGCTGGCTGCACATGCATTTTTATGTTCTTTTTTTTTCCATACATAACATGCTTATAAGTCAGCTTCTCTTAGAATATCCTCCATCAAGTCAATCCTCCCCTTCAGCAGCAGACAGCTTTTGTGTGCTAAGCATAATTAAACAAACCCAATCCAAATGGCCTAGAATAATCGAGACCTATTTTAAAACTCAATCTAGGATTCCTGCACATACGCTTTAGACATAAGTATAAAAAATTGTTAATTTGCTGTTTGTAGTTTGCTGTCAATAACTCATATTTATTTCCCTCAAGAGGTTTCACACAGATTCAATGAAGGTTGAACCTTTCCAAATTTATTTAATGACATCCATCTTTCAATGTACGACATCTGAAAAACACGAGAACGTTTTAATTCTTATCTTTTCAGACAAGACTTGCACAAAACAATTAATACAACATGGGCAATGTACAGATAAAGTCCAATTATTTCATTCTTCTCCAGTCCTAGGCGTTTGAAAATAACTGACCTGATTCAGAAGTCAAACAACAAAAATCAGCGTTATATTTTCAAAATTTTCACAGGACGAGTTTGGATGGTTTTACTGAACCAACATCCTCAGCTGCAAAACCACAAAAATTGGAACTCTGCCTCCTCCCTCAGCTGCGCAATTGAGGATGTTGGTTCGGTAAAACCATCGAAACTAGTCCTGTGAAATTTTGAACATATAACGCTGATTTTTGTTGTTTGACTTCTGAATTAGTATTTGTTCGGCATGTTATTGTGTCTTAATTAACTGACCTGTTTTTAATTTTTTTTTAAATTTACACAAAGAGAGATTGATAGTGAATACACAAAATGAGGTGAAAATTATCTGAATTATACTTAGAAGTTTTCCATGTGAGTTCCATTGGTCACATGATCAAGATGATTAAAAAGATGCCACCGCTCATGAAGTAGCCCATCCTTTGTTGCTGTGTCCACTGAAATAACTGTTGTTTTTAAGATCATGAAGGCTTGTGGATATAAGTTGCAAGACTTGATTAATAAATTTGGCTATATGTACAAGCTACATCACAGTTCTAACCAACCCCCTCCAGGAATATAATTCAAGGGTCTTGTACCCCACCACCAACCTCCAAGGATAACTTATCTTGACAGATTGAAGTACCTTCATGCAACAAATCACTACAGTCACAAACTTGAAACTTATCTAGGATTTGAAACCAGAGCTAACATAATCAAAGTAGAGAAAGTTTTCATATCAAATAGGGAAAAAAAAATAATAATAAGGATTAAGGAAAAGATAAACCTTTAAGAAACTGGTGATTTTAGCATAGAAATTTCTGGTAATGTCCTTAAAATATCAGTTTACAGCATAACTAGATTATTGGATTATTTAGATAAAGTAAAGCATATAAGAGCTATATGTTTACACTCTATCTCAATTTTGATCTAGAATTTCCTGAAGAATGGCATCAGAGGATCTAGTATAGCAATACCTTGAAAATGCGTTTGTACGAATGGATTCTAAGTAACCTCATTCTGAAAGGACTCTCCAGTCTAAAATGTCCTTGCCTTCAAACCCCAACTCAATGCACTAGTAAATTACCAGACACGTTAACAGAATGAAATATCCTAAGAAACCATACCGACCAGGCAGGTTAATACTATGAAATATCATAAGAACAATTATAACTTATGCATACACCTGATGAAGTGATTTATTTCAAAACACTAACAAATTTAATTTAATGTTTAGCATGCTTAACAAGTTCTCCTTGATATTCGGAGTGAATTTCGTATGGAAAAGAGCATGTAAACATTGCCCAAAAATACAAGAATTTTCCCGCTGAAATTAAATATGTTGGATATTTTAATCTGAAGTTCTTTAAACATTTTGTTATCAACATTATAACTTACAAAAAAGATAAAATCATCAAACGGGTACAAAATTTATTGTACTTTAAGCCTTTACTAAGAAAACGTACTAAAAGGCATTAATTTGAATTCTTTCAAATCACACTTCAAAATTTCATGATTTTCTACAGAAGTAAAACGAAAAAACTAAAGAAATTTTATACCCTGTAGGATTCATTATAAAGATGTCAAAAAGTATTTGCCAGGAGATATGAGAAATATACCATAAATTTCATATTTCCTGTGCCTGAAGCCTCTGTACCAGCAGTTGATATTTGTTCACTCAAGTCAGCTCCAGGAATAATTTTTTCAGCAAGTGTTACTCTGTAATTTTCTAAGAAAACAACTTTCAATTTGTCACCAACAACGGGATCATTATTAACAACATTTCCCACAGCACAAATGAGCTTTATAATTTGCTTTGCAGTATGGTAACCTGGAGCAGCCTGAAAAAAATTTAAATACAAAATTTTAGATTCTTTTATGTTGATAAAAATGCAAACTGTTGATTCAAATTAAATGTCATAAAAAGAAACTCTTGAAAATAATATCCAAGCAAGTATTAAAATCTAACGCTTTAAGCAGAAAAAAAAAAGGCACAGAATAAAGTAACTCACTTTTCCACCAATCATTACAGTTCTTGGGACAAATGGTGCATTTGGGTTCTTCTTAATGCGGTTGTACAATGTAATGATGTGCAAACAATTCAGTAACTGTCTCTTGTACTCATGGATTCTTTTTACTTGAATATCAAACATGGATGCTGGGTTTATATTGACACCAGTCTCATTGGTCAGATAAGCAGCAAGTTTTAGTTTATTTTCCTAAATAAAATAGCAGTGGGAGAGAAATACAATTACCAATGATAATACTAAAAAGGAATTCAACTTTTAGATATCAAAAATTAGCTTAGGCGTAATAAATACCTGTTTGATTTTATGTATTGTTCTGATAAACGATGGATCATTAGCAAACTTCTTCAACTGTGCAAGTTCCTCAAGATGAGTAACCCATTTATCTCCAATTTTCTGCATTAAAAAGTACAAATTAAATATAAAAATACTTAATTTGCCAACAGAAATAAAGAAAGTTTATGGCATATTTACACAAAATATTATATACAGCAAATTTATACAAAGTTAAATACTACAACATAAATACATCATGAGAAAGTATTAAAAGAGTTTTAATTAACATAATTTAAGGACTGCAGAAAAATTTTGCATTAAAAGATAGTAACACATTTGTTCATAAGAATAAGGTAGTAATTTGAAAATGTCTCTATTACAATAAAAAATCAATTCCATATATAAGTAACACATGAATCCACCTACTGGAAGTTGTGTTATATTTATGCTATAAATGTTTGTTTAGCTGATTATAGCAATGAAAATAAGGGCTCTTCCATACTATTATACATGTTTTAACTATTATACAGCTACAGAATGGCATGTCACCAGTGATAAGGAGTCTTCATAAAAACTACTGAAGCTTGGTAGCTGAATAGATAAAATATGTTCAATTTCATTGGAAAAATTTAGTTACAATGAGAAAAATCAACTAATACCTACTATACCATGCAAGGATAATAAACAGTCATTGAAAGACTGTTGGGAATAGAGGTTGGGTCAATAATTTTGAAGTCATATTCTGAATTTTACGGAAATTAAATAAAACCAGCTTTTCAGTACAAACATGAACCGTGATTTCAGGTTATGTGTTCCCAATAAAGTTCCAAGAATTGATGCAAATGAACAAAGTGCAACATTACATCTTACTTTTTTTATGCCAAACGTAATGCGAATATAATAGCCACCATTTTGTCAGTTCACCAAATTCCCACAGCATACATTAATGAGGAAAGCTTTTGAAAACAGGTCTTTCTATCCTACCTATATCTCTGGATAAAAACTGTACCAATATAACAATTTTTAAAAGTGGCTATTAATCTTTAAACACTCCTCTCACAGATAAGTTAAATGCTCTTTTCCCCATGCAAACTGCAGTTTTGACACTTTCTAAGCTGTTATATTTTGATACTTTTTATAACACTTATCTCCTGGGTTTGAAATGCCTTATCATTTCAGTTGTTTTTCTCTGGCATTATTCTGTTCTCATTAAGTATGCAGAAGTGGAAACTTAATTTATGAAAAAAATAAACCAAAATTCTAAATTTAATTTGCAATTGTTCCTTCACTTCCTTATAAATTTAGTTATTTCCTCTTTCTGTCCTAAGAATAGTAACAGTTTATAATAAATGACTCTAAACTGCATCATTTAATCCATTCTTGTACAATGCTGTGAATCCAGATTCTCGCATAACTCTTCAGGGAATAAAAATTTCAAATTTAGGAACTAAAATTTATTAACCAATCAAAATAAAGCTAAACTGAAAGTAAGTCATTCTAAGTCAGGTGTTCATCGCAAGGACATTGCAATTATGCTCTAGCTTGCTATCTTACGAACATGTTGCAGTCTATTTCTCTCATAATTTATATTGTCATAATGACGTTAAGAAAGTGTGATTACGAATGGGCATGGAGTATTGTGTAGTTGAAGTTAAAAATCTGCCTCCCAAGAATAGTTCTGTCTAGAAACGTGTCAGTCAGATGTGAATGTTGCTTTGTTTCACGCCATCAACTTTAAAATCATCATCATCATCATCATCATTTCTTGGGTATGTAGGAAGAACTATAATTTGTATGTGTAAGTATACATTATATGCATACAAAGTGAAATTGTACACCAAGCTAGGAGTTTTAGAATAAAAGTCATCAAGAGACTGCCATTTAGGTAAGGAATTATGTTGAACAGATTTGTAACTTAATACTGCATTTCGAAAATAGTGACCATTCCAAATGAAAAAATACTTCACTGCATAAAATATTCCTTTAAGTTTGCTTTACCCACAATGCTTCTCAGAGACAGAACGTGTACAAATTTTGAACATCTTAAAATAAATATTTTATGCACATGCTAACTATTAGAAATTCGAGTAATTAAGAAGCTTTGAAATCGGAAGAGCCTTCAATTAGTTCTTAAATATACTGGAATTAAGTTACCTAAACCTGTAAAAAAAAATTTCCTCAGAAAAACATCTGTTATTCTCAATATTTAATTTACAACAAAATCTAAAAATTGTGCCAGAAATAAAAATGAAAACTAATACATTAAAAATGAAATTTTTTATAAATGAAATAGGATTACTATTTATAAAAATATATAATTTCTCAACAATATTTATATATATAGTAATACATTTAAATTTTAATATGTTCAATTTTTCATACATTGTATAAATAAAATTTAAAACAGTTCAACAAATAAACAATTAAAATATCACACTCGTATTACTGAATTAATAACTGCATATTATTTAAAACACAATGAAAATTAACAAAGATAAATACATGATTTTTCTTACATACACAATTTTTTTTTCTCATTTCACTGCTTCTGGGCAAATGAGAACTCTTTGAGCTTTATATTCAGAACATAAAGAATACTGATCTTTGGGTTTCAAATATAGGGAGACGCCTTAATATTTTAATAATGCAAATGGGTTATTTTCATCACAAATTCCTTAGTTCTTTGGAAACTATTTTTTTCATTACAACGGGGAAACTATGATACAATAACAAGGATTTTGACAACATTACGGTACTCTGTCGGGATGTCTATTATCATCTTCCACACTTAACCCTCTGGCTGCTCATCCTGCGATTTCCATGGGCAGCTCAAATGTAGCAAATTCTGCTCATCCTGCGGGCATGTGCTTTTCTTCCTTTATTGAGGAGCACATCCCGTTTTTCCCCGTTTAACCACAAAATTATATACAGTATTAGACGTTTAATTTACATTTTGGCCAACAGATATCATTAGTTGCAGCATTTGAAGGCACGTGGTATTACCGCTCAAACTCCACTTTTTGCGCTTTTTCCTTGCAGAAATGGCTGCTGGAAAACATTCAGCGATTATCTTGATTATTTAATTAAATTATTGAATTATTAATTAGGTTTATTAATTAGATTAATAATTAGATTTACTGAATCTGGTGAAAAGACTGAAGTTGGACTTTGCCTCGCACTAAATTGCATTTCTAAGGTATTTTTTCCTCAGTACTTTATATTTTCTTAAATTTTATATATTTTACTTTTTATTATTATGCAAGAAATAGAAATGGACTGTAATTTGACTGAAATTTATTTCAAAAAAATTTTTTTGGTGATAACGTCTGAAATTGGTTTTTCTGACAACTTTGTTTCTCATGATAAAAATCTATATAAAAAAATATTTTCTAGAAAGGAAAAATTCATTTTTCAATTCTCCAATATATATAGATTTAAAATATGCAAAAAAAATTGCACAATTTTTAAAGCGATTTCAGTCTACAAATTGAGCAGTCAGAGGGTTAAGTAAAAACATGTGAATTTCTTTATCACTATTTGCCAAAAGTGTGTCAGCAGATGGATACCAATAACACGCTAGTAGCAGTAATAATCAAACCCACTTCTGTGGGATGTTCCCTATTTTAAACTAATTTTCTATCTTCTAGGAAGAATGAGTTTTTCTTATTCTTAGAAATGGAAGAAATCAATAAGAAGGTATTACCATTAAAGATATAGCTTACAAAAGTTTCATTTTATATAATGGGTTACATTTTTATCTCAGTACACACTCTCATTCATAAATAAAGGAAATTATATTTTTATCTTCTACAGATTAAAGTAGAAAACATCCATGAAAAGAATTTCATTAAAATACATTTAAAGCAGTACAAACTATAATGAAATCACATGGTAACCATCTCCAAAAGACCTCTGAAAGCAGCCATGATTAAAAAAAACATATCATCTACAGTTATATTCTCTAGATAGTGTCCTTTTAATATATGAACGCTGTATAAAAGCCTATGTTATTCTGATAGAGGTATAAGTAAGGGCCTCAGAACACTACAAAAGACTGAAGTTTAGCAATTCCGTTAATATAATCTTGTCTTCAAGGGAACCACCCCAAAACAGCAATATCATCAAGACCCATGGGTGATCAACTTGAGAATTTATTCCAATTGAATATCATTATAGTCTCAATGGATCATCTTGAGAATTTATTCTAGTTGAAAATCATTATAGTCTAAATATATTATTATACTATTAACATTATACAGTTCATTTTTTTCAATTTGAAACTTACCCACAGTAAGAAACTACAATTAACCAATGTTTCTATACATGTATAATTTTTTATCAATTTTGACATTTTTAATCATACCTGCAACAGTTACATTTGGACAGTATTTTTTAAAAATACATGTCTAAAACTGGCTGTCAAAGATTTCCTAAATTTTCATGATGACGAATTCTTAAATATACTTTATACCGAGAAAAGTGAAATGCATCACAACCATAAACTAACCCTATTTTTATTTTTTAAAAAGGAAAATATCTATAATTATGCTGTTTATCTAATTTTAACAAAAATTAAAATGTGATTAAAAATACAAAAGTTACCTCAGCAATAGCATCAGCAAGGCTTGGGTTACATAGTAAAAGCCATCGGCGAGGAGTTATACCATTTGTTTTATTTTGGAATTTCTCAGGATTCATTTCATAGAAGTCACGGAATATGTCCTTTTTAATGATTTCAGAATGTATTGCAGCAACACCATTTACAGCATGTGATCCAACTATTGCCAAGTGTGCCATATTTATGCGCTTCTCACCATATTCTTCAACTAAAGACATTCTTCTCAACCTGTCCACATCACCTGGCCATTTTTTGGATACTTTCTACAAGAGCCATTGGATCAAAAATAAATTTTTATAATCCAATTATTAATTAAAATTTTGTACACATGAAAGTAACACTTTACAAATACCACAATTTTTATGATACAATAGCGTTAATAGAGTGCTAATTATTATATAAACTATATACATATATAACACCATCTAATATGCATACTTTTATGTTATTTCTCATGATTAAAAACATCTGAATGAGACTTAGTTCCTCAGGTATTATGCATGTTGAATTATTTTCGTTTGAATGCCTTGGGAAAGCTATTTAAGCTTTTCTTTTTGATCCATTCTTCATTATTTTGAAAGTGATGGGATTTGAAAATAAATTTTTCATTTGCTACCTTAACAGTGTGCTCTCAAAAAGGTAATTTGATTTTGTATAGACTGAGTTTGAATAAAGTCATCTGTATACTGAAATCAGTTGCATTTAATTTCCATCCCGAAAAATTTATAAAATTATGACCAACTTTTTTGGAGGGAAGGAATATTGTAAAGCTTTTCTCTGCCCTAAATATGAGATTGTTGCCGTTTAGCAATTACATGATAATGTTAAGAGACTGATGGCCAAAAATTGAGTTTTAAAAAAATTAATTCACAAAATTTAAGCAATGATCTGCACAGCAAAATCAGAAGTAAAGAATAAAGAGTAAGAAAGATAGAGTACAAAGCATAAAGATATAAGAAAAGTTAATGACAAAAATCAAAAACAACGTACAAAATATAAAGATGAAAGAAAAGTAAAAAAAAAAAAAGAAAAAATTAAATTCAACATTTTCTTGATTTAAACTCTCGTAGATATTTCACATATAATGAATGTTCTTAATTTATAGTATTTGTACATTTTAAATCATTATTTTTGTTAAATCCCATGCAGGAATTATTGTTTGAAATTAGTCAATTTCTTTACTTATTTTAAAAACTTCGGACGAATGGAAATATATTTCGCAGAGAAAACCTTTTTAATTAACAAGGAACCTATTTATTTAGCATTCTAAACACATAAAAAAGGAACCTTCTGTGCGTTATAATACTCAAAGAATATACAAACAAAACACCCATGTTGCCACAAAAATCTACATTATAATGAACATATTAAATTATTGTGTATTAATTGAGTTCGTGCACGTTTCTTAACATCCTCCCACCTTGCAATTTTAGGAAATTGCAACAACTCAGTTCATCAGTTTCTAGTTCTGACTCTTTAGAGAGAGGCCATTTATCAAACTCTTGTTTAACCCAATCCGGTGCCTCCCACCATAGCAGCAACATTTTGGCATCGCACCCTCTAGAGAGAAGATCAGCTGGATTGCTTCAGCTTGGTACATAATGCCCAGTCATCCGTATTTGTGCATCTCCTTATTTCAGATACACAGTTTGCCACAAAAACACTCCAGTGGGAATCTTTTTTGATCCATGTAGAACTACATACGAGTCACTCCAAAGGTACACTCTGCACTTTGTCAATTTAAGAGCATCAATGACTTGATGATACAACCCAGTAGCTATAAGTACTCCAAGCAACTCTAAACTAGGAATAGCTACTTCTTTGGCAGGTGCTACTCTTGATTTATATAACACCAATTGTACTGAAGTTTTGCCCTCAAAATATGCATGTAAGAAAATGCATGCCGCAGTACTAGCTAGCATCACTAAAACAATGTAGAGTGATAGAGCATTCATCAAAGGGTACAATCGCAAGTCTTCTTGAAATTTTACAATAATTCAAGAAGTGTCTTTTGAGCCAAGCCTGAAATTCTCTTTCTGCACCTTGTGGAAGATTTTCATCCCAGGAAAGTTTCATTTTCCATGTATTTTGCAGAATGAGTTTTGGAATTAACGTAGTTGGACTAGTAAATCTGGTGGGGTCAAATATCCTCCGTGAGACTGACAGCAGAGATCTTTTCGTGTGGGCACTCTCAGAAAATGTCAAAGGGGTTAAACTGCAATAAATTTCATCATTCTCGGTGTCCCATGAGAGTCCCAGAACTAGAATGATCTGATAGGAAGTCATGCTTCCATCTTTGAATGTGAAGCAGTCCACCCCCTGAGATCAAAACCTCCTGAAAGCATTAGAGTTTGGGACTCTTCTTTCGACTTGACTACTACTTCAGTTTCGAAATGAGCTATACAATTGTCGACATAAAAGGATTTCTTCAATCTAATTGCTGTTCCTCTTAAATCTTGTGGAGCATTATCCCAATAGTAGGAAATCATTGCTCCCAACAGGAATTGACTCTAAAAAATGCCGAACAAGACACGTAACAATCTTGGTTTGATTTGAATCTTTCCACCACAAGAATTTCAAAAAGCCTGTCTCCAGCACAAAAACTGATTTGTAAAAAGGCTTTCCTTATATCGGCAGTAACACCAATTGCATGTTGCCGGAATTGCATCAAACGTTTTGGAAGCATTTCTATTAAATTCGGCCCCTTTTCGAGGCAAGCATTCAAGGAATTCCCATTTTCATTCTTCAAGGATGCATCAAATACAAGCCGCACTTTTGTAGTCAGACTCGAATCCTTGATTACTGCTTGAGGAGATAAATAGTGACTAGTATCACTATTATTCGGAGCTATTTAAATTATACCTTATTATATACTCAGACTGATTTTTCTGTAATGGCTAAATTCTGATATGACAAAATGTCTGCATTTGTTTATGTACCTACATTTTGGAAAAGTTTTAGCTTTAAAAAAATAACTGAATTTGTATTATGATAAAAAGCCATAAAGTAGACTAATTTGTGATGAATTAACTTTAAAAACAATGCTTCTAAACTATGTGGTATGACAGCTACTCTGTTCAAACTGTTAAAAATAATAAAAGTCATATTTCTGCATTTATTACATATGAGAAAAAAAATCTTCCTCGTAAGCAAACAGACACAACTTAAATCTGCATACTTCAAAGGTCAATTATATATACATATAGGTGCAACAAGTTAAAAAAATTGTTTTTTTATACTGATACACTTAATTTGCATAACTACTATATTTTACAATAAAAGAAATATACGTACATCCAAGAATCTCGCATTAATTTCATACATGATTTGCAAATGTCTTGGTAGAATATTTTCAAGCATACTGACAGGCCAACGTTCAAGGGCTTCTGGTAATACAGTGTGGTTTGTATAAGCACATGTTCGTACAGTTATGTCCCATGCCTAAAAATATTCCTTAATTTATAATTACATGAATTTGATACATCACAATAAGGAGGAAAACATGACAAAATTATCTTGATATATAAGTTAATCCAGCAAAGTTATGCCTCAGAGTTAGACTTTAAATGAAAACATTTAACTGGCCATTGCCTTAACATCTTTACATCAGAACAACATATGTACACACATAAATATATATATGTATATAAATATTTATATAAATATACACACACCATATTTATACATGCACGCTCACACACACAAACACAGTAGAAACACGATTATCTGAGTTTTTTAAGTAATCAAGTTTCTGTGTTATCCAAGCCCAATGCAATAAATAAAAATAGCCCTTATAACGGCCTTGCTCAAAAGGTAATATTGACTTCGGTTTTAGCAATAATTCAAACCATATAAAAACTCCATCTTTACCATGCTTGAAGTCAGCAGCTTCAATTCTTGTGAAATTTGAGAGGAAAATAAGTCGGTTTTTAGCTTTTCCATTAGAGCCAGTGTACATAGCTCCCTGTGCAACAATAAAGAGGCATGAGAGACTTTGGCCTTCTTTTGTGCGTGTGTTCTAGTGTCTGCTTGTCAAACAATGACTGGTAGAAAATAATGTGTGGTTTTATCACTAGAAGAAAAGCTTGGTGCTATTAACAAGCCAGATTGTGATGAAACGTTTAGAAAGGTGGCTATTGATATAGATGCTCACAAAGTGACAGTTGATGACTGAAACATGGGTGACCAGGGTTCACACAAATTTCTGCACACAGAAATTAAGTACTTTTTAAGACTTTTAAGGACCATTAACGAAAACAATTAAGGACCTATTGGCAAATGGAAGCTGAATAAATACAGTTAAAGATATTGTCTATGCCTGAACTTCACTTTTGCAATACCATTTTAGGAATGAAATACATCTATAAGTAGGTTGCATTATTATTAAACATAATTATAAAAGAAAATTGACCATAAAATCAACTTTAAATCAAATTTATCAAGGTAAAAATGGCATACTATGGAGGCTTTGAATATCCAGAGCTATGAAATTGAAAGGATAAATTTAGCCAGGTTAGTAACACTCACTGCACTTATGAATCAGTCATAGATGGAAAGTGAGATAAATTAATACACTCACTTTTGGGACATTCCCACAGCTGCACAACAGAAAGTTCTTTCTTCTATTAAGATAACGATGTTCCGCAGTAGAAATTGCACTGTAGGTATACCAATAACGTGGTCACGCAGGCATAGTCCTGTTGCACTAGCTTTTAAGTTCTACTCCAGTATTGATGGTATGAGGGTCTTTCTACCGTTCTTCCCCTGGCACCAACCACTTAACAAAGGACTTTTAGTACTCTATGCCACACAAATACTATATACTTACAGACATACATGGCTTTCCTGGGATTCAACTCAAGCCCAGCAATAGAGCAACCAGGAACATTATGCTAATCAGAATGGCTACATTAGACAGAGGTTCAGAGAAGTCTGGCACCTGTGAACCTACCTACGCATATAAAGTATTGAGAAGCTAGCTAATTCCATACCAGATAAATTCCAAGGAAAACAACCAGTGGTTGGTAGTAAGGGTCCTCCAAACCTCTTCTACCATGATAATCTTCACAGGATTTCAGTGCATGCACCAATGGTTTGGCCACATCCAATGATAGACAAAATATACTTCCTATCACATTTATCAGAAATTAATTTTTATACATATTTAAAAAAATTTAAGAGCATTTTGTAAAAAAAAAAAAATTAGAGACTTGCAGACATATATAAAAATACAGTCAAATACCGAAAATCTGCGTTGCCTCCAAAAATATAAACATTCAGTTTATAGCTTCCAGAAACCGCAACATTGAGTACGAAATATCGAAGAAAAAATACTTATTGAATAATGACGTCATAATTACCGAATAATAATAAGTCATAACATAAATACCAAATTATTAATATCATGATAAAAGTTTTTTTCCCTCTAATCTGCATAGAGGTAAATAAGCAGACGATTCGCTCAACTCTTCTTTGTAGTTCACGATTTACATTATATTTTCTGAGGTTTGTTATTTCGCAAGACTATTTAGTGCTGCCTTTTTTTATCCGGATATTTTATGGATAAATTAAGAATATTTTAAATTTCAGCCCTTTTAAATACATTGACAGATAAGAAACGCACTCATGATTTTACTGCTTGCAATGTTAAAAAACTTAGACGTTGCATTGACAGTAATGCAAAAAGGGCAAATTCTGCAAAAGATGGAGGCATGTTCCACTCCTCAGTTTATAGCAGAATCATATGGAATTGCAACACTATTGCGTATGATATACCGAAAAATAAAGAAAAGCTGTTGAAATTTTACAGCAACAGTGATTCTAACACCAGAATTCGAAACCGGAAATCTTTGCACGAGGAGAAATCGGCAAACCTGGATGCTGTGTACATATAATACAACAAATAATATAATCAATTTATATATGCAATAATTTAACGCATATAATAAATTATTGCAATAATGTATATAATAATTTAATTAAATGTATCTAATATGCCTTATTTATTTTGCACTTTAAGTCTGAATATTATGATTTATCCTTTCCATACTGAAATCTGCACAACCTCTGGTCCCAAGCTTTGTCGATTTCTGGACTTCTACTGTACTACAAAATAGTTTTTAGATAAACTAAATACAGTCAAAAGTCGTTAATCAGGACTCGTCGGGACTTCGGCGATTCCGGATTATCGATTTTTCCGGATTATAGATCCTCAGTTTAAATCTAGTAAGATGGCATGCAGAAATTATAAAATTAAAAATATGAAACCGTAATTTATGAAATAAAGAACAATTATGATCTAAAGGGTATCAAAATTTACAAAAAGAAAAAGCTTAATATTTATTTGTTTACTTTATTAAACATTTCTTTCAATGTAAGTTGTTTAAGTTGCTTCATTTCATGTGATAATACTTCCTCTTTAATTCTATTAAACAGACATAATTTCTTGTTTAGTTACAAAGTTCCACTGTTCAAGTCCTATAATTGCTGTGTTGAGAATACTGACTAATTTGTCAATAGAAATTTTTTAGTTTTCAATAACCTCCGGGTAACTTTCTTCACTATCAGAAGCGAATTATAATGACGAGGAACTTGATTTAAATCATATCAAAGATGGAGTACATCGATATGAAATACTATACTTAGTAAGGAATTATAAGCTAAATAAAATAAAAACATCTGCCCTGAAGATAAGGATAGTGCTGACAGATCAACTTCTAATTCATTGTGCACCGCAGCGTGAAATTGATAAACAGATTTTGGATTTTGAAACATACTTTCGCTTCGTAGATCCTTTACATATTAGTAAATATATATCGGAAATTCTATTTGACATAATCGAAAGTTCAAGCTTACTTTTATAAAATTGCTCTAACAGTCTGCCAAAAATAATAAGCCAGATCCAATTCGAAGATTAAGGAACAACGCAATCTGCAACATTAACTGAATTAGATAATTTTAGCTTAGCTTATACAGTCCATTACACATTAAACGTGCATGCGCACACCCATATTCGCAGCCATAAAGTTCTTACGTGCACTCGTAAACGCATGTGCACATGCGTGAACGCGACGCATGCGCAGAAAGTTTGTAGCTTCAAGTTCCGGATTATGGGTGTCCGAATTAAAGACTTTTGACTGTATTTTTAAAAAGAATCAAAAGCACAGCACTACTGAAAATATTTATATATAATATTTATATATTAATATTATATATATATATTATATTTAATAATGGGTAATATTTATAAAAATAAGAAATTTATTAACAAGGTTTTCTTGAATTTGAGTTGGATAAATATCAAGTCTAATTTTTAAGACAATGATAGTAAGCTCACTTTGTCCCATATTACACCTTCCACATCAACAAGTATGCGCATCAGTTCTGGAATTGCTAATGCAGGATGTGTATCATTTAACTGAATGGCAACCTAATGGCAAAAAAAAATAGTGTCACTTCTTCAAGTTATAAATTATACTTGTGACATTATTTAATTGCAGAACTTAATAGTAAAGACATCTGTCAAAAAGTCACATTTAACAAATAAAATAACCAAGTACATGCATACTTTATCAGGAAATGTATCAAAGGATGTCCTAACGGGATCTCTGCTTCCAAACTTTGATGATTTGAAACGTCTAATGATGTCTTGCAGAGTAGCAGCAACCATAAAATATTCTTGTTTTAATCTCAGCTCTTTTCCTTCAAAAAACTGAAAACAAATATAAAGTTAACTTCTGAAACAGAAAGATGATTTCTTTTTATTTAATTATGAAAGCTGAATTTTAATATTTCATTATTTCAAATTGCTTTACTTTAAATTCATACAAAAATTTTAACAAGACCAATATTAACAACTTCATTACTCCCTCCCCAAAACGAACTCGATTTGATATGTGCCACCAGGCATCAGAAATAAGATACATTAATCATAGTTAAATGTGGCCCGCATTGTTGCCCTCACAAAAGGTACTTGTCACGTAATGTTTTCCAGCCACAGAATATGGCAAAAATGAAGAGAGATTTATGGCTAGGTAGGACATGGTATCTCCAAAGCAAGGTTGCATCCAGATCACACAAAGCAACTTTCACTTAAAAGACAAGAAATAGGAACACTATTACCTTCCTTTCAGCTGGCATTGCAATGGGAACTTCTGCTCATTTAAAAGCATACCTTTAGAGAATAGTCACTAATTTTCAGATAAGAAACTAGGGAACACAATACAATTTTTTCTCCTGGGCAGGATGATACTATTCAACATCTTTCAGTATGATACACAGGTGGTTAAAAGCTGGTGAAAGGGGGGTAGAAACAATTCTAAGGCAGTTTCAGAGACAAAAGTACCTTTGGTTAAAAAAAAACTGAGTTTTGTAAGACAACCAAATGGTTAACACTTGATCTGTCCTTGATTTTGTCATAAATTTGGTTTAAAAAAGGCACTAAAGGTACCAATTAACTATATGCATAGTTGCGTCCCTGTACCCACAGTTTACATAAGTAGAACCAAAAATAAAGAAACAGGCCAAAGTTTCAACATATTTGCTAAGATCAACAACTTGTAACATAGCAAAATACAGCACTCGTACCTAGCAAGCATGCACAAACATTGTCTTCTTAGTAAACATGCTTCTACATGCTTGTTTCGAACAGTTACATTTGATGCTGGATTCACCAGAACTGAGTAGGTAACCGCACTGAGTGCAGGTAGCTTGACCTAGGCTCGAATCTTACTGAAGAGATTTGCAATATGTTCATCCTTGTGATTTTCCCTACATGCAATGTGAATATTGTCAGTTGCCATCAGAAAGGCTTCCATGAAAGCATACCTTCCCTTAACAAAATAGCTCAAATACTTCATCATAATCGATTAAATTAACAATCATAAATTCGACTTCAATCTTTCTAGTACGCTTCCTCTCATTAGTGTTTTATCACCAACTTCATGCAAAACTTTTATTTACTGTAATAATGGTCCCAAAACAAAAATGATGCTATTAGAGCTTAGAAACTAGTAGTTATGAGTAGTACTAAGAAAATGAATTGTTATTTCTGTTATCAAAGCTGAATTTCTAAAATTACATGTGTCAGAGCCCTATGGAAGACTGTCAGGAAAGACTGTCAAAAATAAATAAAATGACTAGTAAAATACAAATAATCCAACAATTAAATAATTAATGGTTAGAATAATTAAGCAATTAATATTAAAATGTAAGGAGAAAATAAAAATATTATAAGTTATTAAATAAATGGTAAATAATTAAATATTAAAGTACTGGACCTTAAAATATTTGGGGTTTTGGCAGGAATTAGTTTCACATAAAAAATAAGAACTAGCTCAACTAGTCCCCAGTTTAATTTAAGCTCTGAATATAATGCACTACTTCAAGGGATGACAGAGACCATTCTTTTTCCAGCCCACCAATGAAGAATATTAAAATTTTTAAAGCCTCACTAATGAAAACAGAGAATTTTATAAACAGTAAGAGAGAAAATTTTAATGGGTGACCTGTAGGTATGAAAACAAAATGAGAATTCTCCAACATTTTCTGACCACAATTTCCTTTCAAAATAATTCTAGCTGTCAAAGTAACAATTTTCAACCCCCATCTTTGGTTACACTGCAGGTGCTCTTTTTTGCAGGATGACACTAGCAATGGAACAAAAAAATTTTACCCTTTGTCATAAATTCAATGTACTTTCTGAAGAATAAGCCTTTGACATGTGAATGGCGCTTTTCTTTGCTTAAAAGTCTCGACATCCATCCAAGGGTTTGTTTCCCAAGGAAAGAGAAGCATGTATTCAAAAGCAAGAAACGATTTTTGATAAAATTTCATTATTAAAATGCTGAAATTGTTCAGTTGCATTAAAGAAGTACTGGAGCCTTCTTATTTAAGGCTCCAGCTAGAATTATGATTTATCCCAAAAACTAAGAAGCACAGCTCTGGCACAATTTAAGCTCTGTCCAAATTCAGATCTCGCATTCTGTTGATCAGATTAAAATGTCTGAATCCTTTACTTTTATGGATATATGAAAATGCAGAGAGGAGATTCTAGTATATTTTGCACTGCTTTACATTGTATTGTGCATAATCAGAAATGTGATGCGAGTGATCCTGTGGAGAGTAATCCATTAAACGTTGGTGAAAATGTCTTTTTACTACATAATTTATCATATATTTATGTGTGTTACATGAGTACCTGTTTTATATAGGTCGTTATTACCTATGGTTTTACGTATTCATGATGTCTTGGAATGTATTACCCATACAAGCGAATTGTAACTTAAAATAGCAAAAGTGAATGAAATACTGTTATACAAAGTATCAAAAGTAAAACAGTATAAAGTACAAAATAATTCAAATTTAATAATTGAATCAAAGAGGAAAACCACCCAAAATATTTAAATTAAAATATCTTACGTTATCATTGGGATACAGAACCCTTGAAATATTTTCAGCATAATTCCTGTCTAATACTGCTTGTATATAATCACCATCATTGACTGAAAAAAATACTTTCAAATGTACTTTCTGCAATTTCATATCAAACTGAATTTTTATAAAAGAATTTATTCAAAGCCATTAAAATCTCAAACATATTTAAAAATATGCATTGCAGCATTCATAAACACAGCACTTAAAAAAAATTAGTACTACTGAAATAAGCGATAAAAATATTCTTTGTCTAAAATACATAGATAAAAGATACAAATAAAGGAATTTGCACTTACAAAATTTTAAGTTGAAACTATTTGGAGATTTAGCTGACCAGAGACGCATTGTATTCACTACATTATTCCTGAAGCCAGGTATTGGATTGTCATATGGAATAGCAAATACAATCTGAAATTACATAAAAGTTTAATTATATTTATTTGAATAAACAGCTGAAATTTCAAAAAATGAATAACAAACGTTTATCCTCTTGCACATAAATAAACTGTTTACATAAATGAATTTTACCTTGCATAATGTAATTAAAATTGCAAGTTAAGAAATGCATACTTGTGTATCAACCCATTTACATCCTTTGTCCGTTTGTTCAACTCGTCCATAGAAGTTAACAGGCAATGTGTACTCAGGTCTTGCTTTCTCCCAGGGATTTCCGAACCTCAACCAATCATCTGGTTCTTCAGACTGAATAAAGAATATTAGTACGAGATTAATAATCTTGTATAAATTTATTACAATGATTTTTAAGTATGGTACAGAAACAAACTAAGTGTATGTAAAAACTTATTTACAAAGTTTCTTTACTTTGACCTTAAAACTATTCTACTTATGTTCTCATTTATTACAAGACATGAGTTTTACCAAGTCAGTATGCCAAAAAGTGCTAGATAAATTATGCAAAGAAATGTAGAAAGAGCAAAGGATTTCAGAAACAATACAAATCTTCTTATACTGCTGGCCATCCAAAATGCAACATTATGAAGGAAGCATCCCACAGTCTTAAAATTTTCACCATGCACAGGCTTCGGCAGAACATACAAATGCTTAGCACTGCAGTGCATTTACAACTCATATGCATTAGTACCACCACCTAGAAGCACTATAAAAGAGGAGAACAATATGTCATTTTAATTTGTGGAAATGTGTGTTTTCCTTCTCATTTGGAAAGCTTTAGTACGTCATCAGGGAGGGAAAGCAATCATTCAAAAAAGTTTCTGAATCTGAAAGAAAAAAATTGCAAGATGTGCATTATCCTTCAGAGAAATCATTGCTTGTGTTTAATGAAATCAAATTTTATACTTGGATATAGAATCGCAGCATCAAATATAGAATCAATGGGTGAAGGAGAGACAGAGCGACTGACAGAGACAATTGCACTAGCCTCATCATACCCCTGTACGAGAGGGCAGGCATGTTGTGCATATGACAAAGAGGACTGATTGTACAGTAATATCAAGAACTCTCTAGAGTTCAACAGTGAGTCAGTATATACCATTCAACGTTTCTAGATAATGGAAGTCTTCACAAGACGTCTTTGATTAACAATGATTAACTTTGACTCTACATCTCAGACATACAAGGTTAATGCACTGAACGCCAGACACACAGATATTAATAGTGACAATGCCTTTTCAGATGAATCTGGATTCTGCTTATACCACTGCGATGACCGCGTCCAAGTTTGGCAGTACTATTTTGACAAACATGACCTTGCATTATGCATTGTCAAACAGCTTTATCACATGGAGTTTACACCTAAATGCATATAATATGCATTGTCCTTACATTAAACTCGTATATATCTGAAGTTTTGGTGCCTGTTGTCTTCCCTTACATTTGAGGTGTGCCTGTGCCCAAATTTCAGCAGGACAATACAACGCGGTGCTCACTGTTGAACAATTTTTCAGTGCCCACCAAGTCTCACTGTTAGCTTGTTGAGAAAGGTTGCCCATCGAATGCATTTGATCTAAAGGGTCGCCCATCGAACGCATTTGATCTAAAGGGTCGCCCATCGAACATTTGATTACATCTAGCTAAGCGTAATGTTAAATGGGATATTTCCAAGAAAGAAGATTCTGGTAGTATTGGCTTAAACAGGAGGATCTCGAGAAAAACCAGCTCCAATGAAAGCGATGTCCTGGTTACGGGGGACATTTATTAATTTTGCCAAAAATTATTACCTTGGAACCCAGCTGGGTTCCACAGACATCAACCAATTAGATGAAAGTTCCGTTTCTGAAGGATCATGGGAAATTTCGAACATAGGGATGGTTGTAGTTTGAGGTCATCTACTACAGAAGGTGATTTTATCGAAGAACTACAAAAACAACCATATATTATAAAAATGCAGTACACAAATAACTGACCAAGTCATTTGAAACATTTTTACACACAAATTAAATTTATAATTATTGAAATTTCAGAGCACACAGTATTTCATGATATTCTTGTACTTTTGATTATTTACTTAAGAATTTTTACAGCTTACAAATTTGCTTACGAATTAATAAATTGTGTTTTTAAGATCGTTTTCATCCAAAATTTAGTTCCAATTTTATTTTAAACTCCCCCTTTCAGTATTTGCACATCTGAACATACACATGCAAATAATATGTATACTATTTTATTGCAATAAATTAAGATGAAATGTTCATTTTATAAATATTTAGTTGCATTTCTTTCATTTGCAATACAATTATAAGAAAAAGCATTGTTCAGATACCTACAAATATTCCTCCAAATACATCGTAAAATTCACATAAGAAAACTAGTTCCTACATTCACTATTCATGAAGAATACCTCCAAGCATGATCCATTTTGACAAGAAGAAACTTTTGTCATTCGCATCTCAAACACATACTCCTCTCACCCTTGTATTTTAGACAGTGTACCAACTACTGGGACCTACATTCGTCGATTTGTGAATAACATTTCAAAAACAGTCATCACCAACACTAGCACTCTAGGCTGATGACACTGTATTTCTCTCACAAAATGCTTTTCTTCGTTTAGGATTACAAGCACTATAAAACCACATCCGGGCACTTGAGACCTGGCTAGTAAGTTGGAAAGTGGAAATAAACATAGAAAAATCTACAGCTATCACCTTCACAAGAGAAAAGAAAAGCAATGGAAATATTCGCACTGCCTTGGCTAGACAAGTTGCCTATCTCGGGGTAAACCTCAACCATAATCTTTCATGAATGCCATATATAAAATACATTATCCATATTTCCAGTTTTGTAAACTTTGATTCTCCCTCTGAATTGTCAGGAACAGTGTTTTATCTATTGACAATAAGTTACACATTTACAAAACCATTTTGAAGCCCATGCTCACCTATGCCTGCCATGTATGGGCCTATTCAAGTTAAACCAACTGGAAGCAACTTCTGACAGCACAGAATTGCACACTAAGTAAAATCTTCTCTGCCCAAGCTTTCTCAGAACAATGTAATTCATGGGGAATTGAGAACTGCTAAATTTCTTGCCTATTTCCATTACCTGGTACAGTACAAAGTCTGTAATCCGGACTCGTCAGGACTTCAGCGATTCCGGATTAGGGGTTTTTCCGGATTATAGATCATCAATTTAAATCTGGTAAGATGGCATGCAAAAATTATACAATTAAAAATATGAAATAAAGAACAATTATGATCTAAAGGGTATCAAAATTTACAAAAAAAAAGCTCGATATTTATTTGTTTACTTTATTAAACATTTCTTTCAATATAAGTTGCTTCATTTTTTGTGCTAGTACTTTCTCATTAATTCTATAAACAAAACATACAAAAAAGTTTGTGGCTTTGAGATCCGGATTATAGATCATTAAGCATAAGGGACGTCTGGATTACGAACTTTGTACTGTACATAATTTTTATCTGAACTTTAGAAGAAAGTATCCTGTTCCGTGAAGACACGAATATTGTATGGCTACTTAAAGTAAGAAGTATATTTATCAAAACTTATCCTGAAATCTGTATTTCTGACATAATTTCATGTTAACGTATATAAAATTTCTGTCATTAGATTGACTCTTCTCTAGTTTAACAAGTTACATGCTGAAACATACGATTTACATGCTATCGAAGACTAAATGACTTTGCAGTTTTTCTGCACTTTAAATTCTTTATAAATAATATATTTATTATTTTGATGAATTTAACTACAATAAAAATGCAGTTTTTCAAAACTTATTTTTCTGTCCAATAAATATATCATATTATCCAAATAATCGCAAGCATCGTATTCCTACATCACCAAAATCTAGAGCACATCAGGAAAACTACACATAAACTGTTGCTCTCAACGTGAATGCATAAGCTTATGGTGCTGATATCAGCATTATTACTCAGCCATGGATACTTGGCAAGTAGGAAGTTAAAAATGAATTACCTGTTCACCATTCTTTATGCGCTGAGCAAAAATGCCATATTCGTATCGAAGTCCATACCCATATGCAGCTAGACCTAAAGTTGCCATTGAGTCAAGGAAGCAAGCTGCGAGCCGTCCAAGACCGCCATTTCCAAGCCCAGCATCTTCCTCCATGTCTTCAAGATCTTCAATGTCCAATCCCAGCTAGAAGAACAGAAAAAGAAGAGAGGGACATAAATTTCAATATTAATGAAACCTCTGTTCCATTTATAAAAATATTTACAACAAAAAATTAACTCAGAATGCTGATAAAAAATTATGAATTAAAATGATGACCCCTTCTTTGCTGTAAATTATTCATTGAGTTTATTGTTTGTAAATAAATAGTGACGATTTCAGAAGTTTCGATATTGACAAACCTGATGTTCTAGGATATTCAGATTTTAACAAAACAAAGATAAGAGAAGCTCACCAGTTTTAAAACTGAGAAAAATCAATCTCGTATTATAGTAGAAACACTATACTTCCTTAGCCCTTATTTAACAGATTCTCAACAAATGCATACAGCATCTCTTCAAACCAAACGATCTTATAATATATTCATTTTCCTTTCTCTCAACAGTACTATCAAATTAATGTGCCAGTGTACACTAACTCATTTACATTTCTAAAAATTGTTTGGAAACAATCACTTAGTTTTCATATTTACAATTTTTGATCTATTCATATTTTCATAATTTGACAGACTGAAAATTAGCCTTTATTTTAAATAAAATTACACATTTTATTATGGAACTTCTCTTAAATATTTGCATGTGTCACTAAACAATGTTAAACTTTCAAAAATCAAAAACAAAGGTTCAACATTAAGAATTAGCATCAATTTTTAAAAATTTTTCACAGTACTAATTTCGATAGTTTCTGAACTACCTTCTTCAGCTGCTAGTGCAAATGAACCAAATAAAGGGTGAAAAAAGATAAGATACGGATAGAGATAAGATGAGATGAGAAAAGTTTGACAGAAGTTAAGCTACTAGCGCCATCTATTGATGAAACAAAAACAAATAGGATACTGCAAAAAAACTACTGGGGAAAAAAAAAAAATTAAAAAATTTATGCTGATTCTTAATGTTAGACTTTATTTTTGATTGTTATTCAGATATATGATACAGTCAAAAGTCGTTAATTCGGACACCCATAATCCGAAATGATCTATAATCCGGACCTCAAAGCTAAAAACTTTCTGCGCAAGCGCCGCGTTGACGCATGCGCATAGGCGTTTAAGCGTGCGCGTAAGACCTTTACGACTGCGCATTTGTGTGTGCACAAGCGCAGAATACGTTTTCGCTGCGCGTTTAATGTATTACGGACGGTATAAGCTAAAATTATCTAATTGTCTATTTCAGTTAATGTTGATGATTGCGTTGTTCCTTAATCTTCGAATTGGATCCGGCTTATTTTTTGCAGACTGTAAGAGCAATTTTATAAAAGTAAGCTTGAACTTTCGATTATATCAAATAGAATTTTTGATGCTGGAGCTCCCAAAGGATCTACGAAAACGAAAGTATGTTTCGATGTCCATCAAACAAAAAGTGGAATTGCTCCAAAAAATGGATAAAGGCATATCCTTTGTTTATCTAACCGTTCCGAAATCTGTTTATCAATTTCACGCTGCGCGGGGGGGGAGGGGGAACGTGGCGGCGCACAATGTGTGTGTGATTATGGCAAAGCCTCGAGGGCTATCTGCCTAAAGGGAGGGATGCCTTAGTGGAGGACTTTCTAAGGGAAACTGGCTCGTATACACGTTACACATGGGGAAAACCACGAAAACACCCATGCAGCCAGCCCGTTTGCGGGATTCGAACCTCGGACCGAACTACCAGTGTTCGGCGACTTTACCGCTCGGCCGCTGGTGGGCAAGGCGGCGCGCAATGAACGTGGCGGAAGTTGATCTGTCAACACTATCGTTATCTTCAGGGCAGATGTTTTTATTTTATTCGGCTTATAATTCCTTATTAAATGTAGTATTTCATCTCGATGTACTTCGTCTTTGATATGATTTAAATCAAATTCCTCGTCATTATAAATATCACGAATACAAATCAAATAGTTTTCTGGTTGCAATTTTCTAATTTCGGCTATGCATAATGTATGCTTTACGCATGCGCGCGTTGAAAGAAATGTTTAATAAAGTAAACAAATAAATATTAAGCTTTTTTTTGTAAATTTTGATACCCTTTAGATCATAATTGCTCATTATTTTATAAATTACGGTTTCATATTTTTAATTTTATAATTTCTGCATGCCATCTTACCAAATTTAAACTGATGATCTATAATCCAAAAAATTGATAATCCGGAATCACCGAAGTCCGGACGAGTCCGGATTAAAGACTTTTGACTGTATTATGATATTTAAACTAAAAAATGTTAAACATTGTTTCCATAATTATGAAACTAACAGATTTAGAAACTAAATTTGGGCTCCTTTTCACTTTTTGTTACAAAACAGCTACACTTTTAAGACAGCTGAAGGGTCAGAAAGATTTGGCTTCTTGAAGATACCACACTATAGCGGTTAACACACAAAGATAGAAAATACACACAAAGGTTAAAAGAATTTTTAAAAAACAGTTAAATTTTTTTTAAAAAAAACTGTTAGTGATATTCGATAAAATTCAATAACAATTACTGCAAATTACAAACGCATTAGGAAGGCTAGAGGATCAACAAGAAACGGGTACAGGAATGCAGAAATCTAGGAATACGAAAAAATGTTCTTTCAGAAATCTTTAGATGATTTCGTAGACAGGTGCAACTTACAACTGTTCCTTACTGTAATTCAAACTGTGAAGAAATTTACTGAAATAAAAAATTCTCATCTCAACACACTAAAAGCCACACTCTTATTTTAGGAGATTATAAAAATTCTGTTGTCATTCCCTTCTTTCCATCAATTAGCTATAAAGTTGCACATATTTTGCAGAAATTTAACTTTCGGGTTGTTTACTCTCCCATCAATAAAATTCCAACTTCTATACTCAAGGACCCCATTCCGGATATGAATTCCTGGGGTATTTATAGGATTCCTTGCCAGTGCGGTTTAATTTACATTGGCCAAACTAAGAGAGCCTTAAAATTTCGCGTCAAAGAACATGAGGCATATGTTAGAAAAAAGGAAACACAGAAGTCTTCTGTTGCTCAACATTGTTGGTCCGAAAATCACACTTTCAATTTTTCTCCTGCCAAAATTATTCAAAAAACATCTTCCATTGGAGAACTGGATTTTCTAGAGGCATTTCACATTCATAAAAATCTTTCTGTTCTAGTTAACGATCCTAATTCCAATCCAAATTTGCCTTCGGCTTTTAGAGAAATTATGTTTTAGTTCTGGTTTCGCTAACAGATGGCGCCACTTGCTTATTCTTGTCCAGGCTTTCTTATCTTATCTAAACATTATTTCCTATCTTGTTCATTTGCGGTTTTGCAGCTGAAGATGATGGTTCGGTAAAACCATCGAAACTAGTCCTGTGAAAATTTTGTGAATTAACGCTGATTTTTGTTGTTTGACTTCTGAATCAGTAAGAAATTTACTGGTTACAAAATCTTGGATATCCTGATACACCGTGAGTAAAACTCTTTGTAAAACAGACCTTCTAAGCAAGCAGACCTATGCTTTGTCTGCTGTTGACTTAGACTGCGAAATGAGCCTAATTATACCGGTGAAGAAAGCACCGAAGTGAAGCACTTTAGACTGGAGCCTAATGAGTCATAGAAAAGTTACTTCAGTGGTGTTAAAATTTCAGAGGACACAGTAGTCCTAAGATCGAAAGCCATTGATAATATGATGGCATAATCATAAAATAAGCGGGCGTCATTCTAAATGGCTACAGATTTACTCAATGAACTGTGAATACTGAAAGCTACAGAGATGAACTTCTCGCTACCCATGTGAAGCCTTTTAGAAGTGTAATATGTGACAGCTACAACAAGCCTTGTTTGTTTCAGGTCATCTTGAAAGCCATGAATCAAGCAAAATGCAGTAGTCTAAATATTCACTGGATTTAAATTGGATTTAACATATGACAGGAACACAAGACGTTGATTTTCACCACTGCCCATTCACACCTAATATTACCACAGAAGCTTCAGAATATGATTAAGCATGAATATGCTGTAGTACTGCAGCTACCCTTGGACAGTCTAATAAAAACCATGAAAAAAATTGATGTGAAGCTTGTATTTCTGCCAATGATGATCATGTAAATCAAAACTGTCGACAAATATAAACAATATTTAATATCAAAATGTTTTAGTCAATATGTGAAATCTAACATTACAACATTTAAAAATAATTTCAAGAACTCGCAATTATGCTTTGAACGTGTATCAAACATGTCAAAAAAGGTCTTAATACATTTTTAAAAATTTTCCAAAATAAAATAAATCATACTTTTTCTTTAATTGTACTTTCAATTTTTCTCAGCAGTGTAATGGTCAGGCTTCATAGCACAAAATTTTTATCTTACACAAACTGCCTAATGCAAATTTTAGGGTATTAAGAACTACACTCCCTGACACGACAATTATAATCGCCTGCAGAGCCAGACTTCTGCCAGAATGGGAGCTTTATCAAACCATGCTTATCGTATGAAATTCAAAAGAAATTCTGCTTCGTAAATTTAAACATTTTAAAAAAGCCACCAGCGGCCGAATGTTTAAAGGTAGTTCGTCCTGTGCTCGATTACAGGCAAACTGGCCAGCTGCAGGAACGCTTTTGTGGGGTTTCTCGTGTGTAATATGGATACGAGAGCAGTTACCCCTAGAAAGTCCATCAGGAAAACATCCTCTGCTCAGGCAAATAGCCCCTTAATTAAATAAACCAACCTGTAAGCATCTTCACACTATAATGAAACACTTATAAACAAAACTGAAACATCAAAAACCTCTAAAAGTATGAAAACTGTAGGACTTTTTTTTTGCAATTTTTTCCTACACGTTTTGTCTGTTATAAAGTTAAAAACCAACATATTATAAGCAATGATTTAAATTCAGCTGGAGCATAGTGTTGTCCGGCTCCAGTTTTAAACTCTTACTTAAAACCGTAACTGCAGGTGGACCGCACCACAGCCCCAAAATGGGTTGAATTCCGGTATTTCTCCGTTATCAAACTGAATCGTAATACTAGCACGAGTTGCAATTACTTTCATACAATATTTACTTGAACATTTATTATGATTGAAGTTAACAGCAAATGATTATCTTTCCCGGGGAAGTTTTTAGAGTCATAGAATGCACTTGTCAATCACTTTCCTGCCTTTATAAGGTAAATTTGTTAGCGTCAGCCGAAGACAACTCATCATATCCAAAATAAAATTTGCCACTCAAAAGAGACAAAAATTTATCACAACACAAAGCATTGATGCTGTACACAAGATGTATAAAAGAAAAATAAAATTTCTGATTGTAAGTAACTGTAGAATCCAAATTAATTCAGGAGTTGGCTGCCGCTATACTTCATTCTCACCAATATTCATATTCAGCAATTTTAGTACATTATTTTACGTTTCTATAGTCAACTTCCTCATGGTAATATTCTCTCTTCCTTCCCCTTTTTTTTTTTTTTTTTTTTTGGCAATACACTTTTTAGGATATATTTAAATAAAAAAATACACACAATATAAAATAATTAATGAATAAAAATATAAAATACATTTAAACTTCACTGAAACAAGAGTTTAATGAAATTTTAAATGTTGCCCAAAATATTTCCATACATTTTATCCTCATCACCATGTGTCCTAAGATTTTTTCCCTCCTCCTATTTTTTTATGCATTTTGTTACATGAATTTAATTATGACTTAATATTTTAACTTTAATTACTCATGATTTATTGTTTAATTCATTATTTCCCTTTCTTTCAGCTTTCAGATAAACGTCCATAAGGATTCTGCACAATTTCAGAAATTGTGCCATAAGCAATCACAGTCAGTCCACAAAAACAAAACTAAGTCAAATTTCCCCAAGTCAGCAGTTACACATATTTTATTTCAGCATTTCAAGCAGGTGATATCAAAATAGAATAAAAATTATACTATATTTAGAAGAAGTAATTGTACATATGAATATATTTAGTTTTCAGAATTTAAATGCATGCAGTGTATTTACATTAACTAATGAAGCCTGATACATCATTTAAGCTGAATCGAACACTGGTGCTTGTGCTGCCATCTATCGCGAGCTTGGGAAAACATCTGCTAGTTTCAAATGCCGAACTAGTGCCGCGCTAAAGCCAAATTACTGTCGAATAATGCCTCTTCTCAATCAAAGATTCGTAGTCATTTGATGTTATAAAAATTAGAGATGGATGACAATTTCTTTTTCGGACTTCGTTAATATACCTTCTACTTTGTTTCGCAACAAAAACTGCTAAAAATCACGTCCAGTGCCAAGCTATATTTGAGGATTTCTAATACAACATTTATGAAGACAAATTACATCTGACCTACTAAGAAGCAAATTAGTTAAATTTCAAAAATAAAAAAAAATTAAATTTTATTTCTGTTTTTTCGAGATATTTCTAGAGGCTCATTTTGAGTTTAGCCATGATCGAACTCTAGACAAAAAGCAATCCCTACTATCAGAAAAGAGAAAATTGCTTTTTGTTTTCATTTCAAATCTTCCAGCACTCCGTAAATAAAACTTTTAAATCATATATTTATAAATTAAAATTAATCAAAGATTAAATTAAACTAACGCTGAAATAAATGCACTAAATGAGTCTTTCGTCTTGAAAAAAAAAAAAAAAAATCATGCCACCAGTACGGCAGGAACAGAAAATAGATTTAAAAGGAATTGAAAAGGTTCTCTGCACTCTCTTCTGCCATATAAGAAATAACCAAATAAACAGACATACTATAAAACAAAATTACCTGATATAGGGCCTCATCACAAGCACTCTGGATGTTGAGATTTATCATGGTATTACATAACGTTCGACCCATGTAATACTCCAAAGATAGGTAGTATATCCTCTACAAAAGAAGAAATACATTAGCAAAGGAAATACATTGCCTACCAAAAAATTTAAAATGACACACAGTTTTCACTTAATTTAGAATGAATCATACATATCTCCTAACTTACTCAAAATAATCCAAAATATATAGGAAACTACTAGAAACAATTTCAATTATTAATTTTCCTATCAGTTATCAAGACATTAAATAATAAGCATCGCCCTTTTAACAGCGATGATTTTCAACCTTTTTTCTCTTTTCTTAACCGCAGCTCTAATAAAACTGGCAACCATCAATGTATCAAAGTCTGTACCTCAAGGAGAATATCTTTAAGCGTTTAGATTATCAAGGAGAATATCTTTAAGCGTTTAAGCTATTAAGAACGTTTCATTTCTAAGAAATGGACAGATTCTGTAGGTTGAAATGTTTGCACATCTCAGTAAAATACAAATTACAGTTTACCATTGTATTTCCAACCAAAACATCTAATATAACATACTTATACTAAAAACTTAAAATGCTCATGGTATCGCTTTCCATAGGCGCCAATAAATAAATAAAAATAAATAAAAAAATCAAACAAAACAAAACCTCACCAAAACTTGAAATTTTAAATATTATCACCATAAATGATTAAAAATCTAATAAAATTCTCCCGTGATGTTGCAAGAGTATAATTCAGGAAAGACTCAGCTTTTAAATAAGGATTTGGAGAACAGTTTCCAATCTAAATTGGTGTTCGTAGGAGAGACAACATAAGGCACAAAAGTCAACAGAAATTTTTTCAGCTTTTAAATTTTATTTAAAGGAAATATAGGGAAATAATCATGACGCATAAAAACTAAGTTCTTTTAAACCAGTTTTGGTGAATTAAAATCTCTGTTACCTACAGTTCAATTCAGCTGGCTGCTCTACATGAAATCACTCTTCCAAAGCAGAAGTGCCGAAGCTCATGAAATTTTGAAAAGTAGCACCAGGAAAGTATTGAATAAATTCCGGACGTTTACAGATTGCCTAATGTTTTGAAATTTTGACCACTTTTGACAAATTACTACTCTTACAGTCATTGCTTACACAATCTGCAGACGTTCTTATCTCAGATACTAAATCCATAAAATATAAATAGTTCAATCGATTGTTTAACGTAAGTGTTTTTAGAACAGTGATATATAATCAGTACGAAAGATCGAGATAATTAGTAATTTTTAAAAAATGAGAAGTACCAACAACTCTCGATTTCAAATTTAATCGTATGAGAGATTTTTAACTTCTGATAACCAAAACAGCCGAAAACTGAAATCCTGGATTTCAATAAAAATTTTCATTTCAACGATAGAATATATCAAGTTCCTTTCTGGCAACGAAAATTGCATTAAAAATAAGCTTAAATTGTTATTTTAAAATATGAACATGCAGCAAAATTATTAATGTAAACTTCCACTATTTCTTTTTTAATTCGAAGGGACTAGAAAATAAGCTCTGTATTCAAATTAAATGTTAGGCCATAAAAAGCCTAACATCTAAATCTGCTGAATACTCTTTTGTTCGCTGAAGTTCATTCGTTGAATACTCAATTTTTGGCCCTGGAATAAGTTAAATACTAGGCGGTATCCCTTACAAAGTCCTTCCTGAATGCTTCCTTCTCTTAGATAAAAACAAGCCCTCGAATACGTTGCTGTATTTAACCAGCCATCGAAAATAAAAGTTGAAAAATAAAACGAAAATTATTTCAGAATAAATATTTGTTTTCAAAAATTTAAAGCATAATAGCCATTTTACCGAAAGAAAATTTTTCTTTACGGAGAAAAAACGATTGTTGAATTTTATATTTACAGAGCCTCTTTCGAGCACAAATCTGAAGCGCTTTCACATGAAACCCCATTTTGAGAAAATGTGCTAAAATTACATATCAATATTCAATGAAATAAAAGGCCTGTATCTGGAAAAATCCAGCAAAAGTAAAATGAGAATATGGAAAGTTTATCAGATTAAAATTTCAGCAGTTCGAACTGAGACATAAGGTCTAAAATTTTTTTTTCTTAGTGACTGTCGTGCATATTACCTTTTAACTTTGAACACCCATTTTTAGTTAGTAAAAACTAAACTTTAATTGAATCTAATCTGTGGACAATAGATACTTTATTATTATACACAGTGAGAAGTTTTGCAGGGAAGTTGGTAAATGAAAACAGATCCAAAAGAAACCTTTATTAACAATGTGCAAGGTAAACTGTGGGAATTTTAAACATTAGTTGCTTCACAAAGACTTCTTTCACCTCTTTTGAAATTAATCTTTAACAACTGCAATAATTTTAACTGCTTTCTTTTGAACAGAAATTACTGCTCATTGTCTTCGATGATATGAGAACAATTATCTACTTCATGAAAAAGACAATATGGAAACAGTAAAAATGTCGAATAAACTACGCGACGACATAAAATGTTCCCCCGATTTTTGAACAATACACTATAAAAGCAAATTAGAAGGATAAATTTAACATGAATTTAGATGATTGCTAATCAAACTTCAGCAATTTAAGTTCTTAAACTCTTATTAAGTGCATGAAACAACTAGCCATTCAATATTGCGCCTCTAAAAAAAGCTTCAATAAATATGAAATTTTAACATGCTTCAAAAAATGAAAGATGTTTCTCCTGTTTATGTAAAGAAAGCAGCTGAAGCCCATCGTGTATAAATTAATTCCTATCATGCAGTATTTATTATATTAAATGACTAACTGATAATCCTTGAGATCCTTTTTTCGAAGCTCGAGGGAAATTAACAAGATATATTGTAAACTCTCTAAGGAGTATATATCATTTTCATACATTAAATCAACTTAGGATAATCTTCACAACTTTTTGAAACATTAACAATGCTGAAAACCTACTCTAGCGAACTTGTTGCTTCTTTTGAGTGCTCGCAAAGTTCTCCTTAACCTTATTACCTTCCAAGACTTAAAAAATTTATGGGAAAATATTTTATGGAAAATTCTTCCAAAATGCTATTTTAAGCTTTATGAATGCAAAACATGTTTTAGTTATCGTTGTAACATGCCCGTAACATTATGAACAATGAATTTTAAAATATATAGCACTTTGAAATAACCCATATTTGTTACTGCTGTAGATACAGCTAAATAACTGCTAAACTAAAAAAGCCACTGAAGGCAAAATGTTTCGTAAAAAACAGCCCTCATTTAAAAAGAAATACGTTTGGTTTTGTTTATGTAATTAAGGCAAAGCCTAAGGGAAGTAATGCGTTCGTGGAAGACTTTCTAAGGGCAACTGGCTCGTATACACGTTAAATATGGAGAAAACCAAGAAAACGTCTATGCAGCCAGCCCGTTCTCGGGATTTGAGCTTCGGACCAAACTACCAGTGTTCAATGACTTTAACCGCTTGGCTGCAGTTGGGCCATTTAAAAGAAATTACCGCTGCGGCATGTCATAACACTTACTGAAAATAAATTACCATAAACAATGAGCAGTTCTGTTTATACACATTACAACATGTATTAATACAAACGCTTTCGTCTATATTTGCAAATTCACGCGGCAGTTTAAAAACATTTGAATAGCTTTAACACTACACCATTCCTTTAGTATATGCTGAAGCTAATGATTAAATAAGAGAACACTTAGATCACGTATAACTCAAATTATTATTGAACTCATAACATTTTTCAAGGGCATTTTCGTGGAAGACAATCTTAATAGATTTAGTCCGTATTTTATATACATGGAAAATATAGTCCCATGTTGGAATGCATTTCACAGAAGAATAGTTTCTAAACCTAACTAAGATTGCGTAACTACGTTGAAGTAATTTCGCAAAAACTGAAAAACTGGCATATGTAGCAGTTTAAGTATGCAAAGCATTAAGACCTTCCAATATATATTATAGATCAAGCAGCTCAAAAGCACTTCGCTAAATGAGGTTAGGTTAGTTAAATGTGGCAAAGTACACGAGGGTAACTGGCTGAGAGAAGGGACGCCTTCGAGGAGAACTTTTTACAAGAAACTGGCTCGCATTCACGTTACACACGAAGAAAACCGCAAAAACCAAACATGCAGGTAGCGCGTTCAAACTCGGCTTCAATCCAAGACGAAGTACTAGGATACCTTTAACCGCTCAGTCCACTGGTAGAATGCCATAAATAAGCTTCTTACTGAACCAAAATCCGTTATACTGTATGTACAGAGTACAATAGTAAAAGGCTAGATCTATCTTCATCAAAATTTTCCAGTATGCCTATTACAACACGAGCCGTTTACAACTTTCGATACTTTAAAATATGCATAATGCTATGTGCCTATGTATTTTTAAGCATATGCGATTCGTAAGTTAAGAGTAACTAAAGCCATGGAATACTGGTTCAGCTTGAATTCGGCTTCAAGCAGATGAACTGTCAGGCTACTTTTGCAAGTTCTGTAGCCTGTATAAGGCAAATACGAGCCAGTTACCTTTAGTTTTAAGGAGTTCTACACAACGATACCTCTTCCCTTTAGATATTTGTTACTATTAACCAATGATTTCAAGACATTATTGGTGACCTCAAATACTTTTTGTAGTCTACATTTTCATTACACTTATATGGATACTAACTGTGATATTAATTAAATATCATGGCGAATACATCTATGAATAACCGATGTACACAATACATCAGATCATTAAAAAAACTGTTTTAGATACGCGACACATAGAATCAGTTAGATGAGAGCTTATAAAATATTTAACTATATCTAAAATTTTCATACTTCAGCCGAAAGTAGAACACCCTAATTCAAGAAATTAATCCTCAAGTTTTCCAAAAACAACACAATAAATGTGATATCCAAATAAATCCAATTATTTTTATTCTCCTTTTCTAGAGAGAGGAAAAGATTATTAGTAATTATCAGTAAAAATTAATAATTGTTATGACTTATAATACTGACTTTATATTAATAGGCGACTTCAAGCACAGACTTTGCACTAACAGGTGACTGAACGGATCACCCATTTATATAAAGTATGTTGCATGCTTTGACATGAAATTTATAACAAAAATGTAATGACATGTTTCCAGAGATGGACTTTATGTTTTATGAGCCCTTTTCCATACAAAACTGCAGGATTACTAATTACACTGTTCTGCAGCAAATTCCTTCTTAATTAAAGGGATAGGTGTTCCGTATAATTTAAGATTCCGTTTATTACCAAGCTTCCCTTTGAAAATCCTTATCTCCAGCCACCTAAAGTTTCAGACCCCCCCCCCCTTTTTTTTTTTTTAGGTTTTTGAAGTTGATTATGGAAAAGCACGTAAAAGAAAATATTGTCACGATCGATGATTTAATTTTCATATAACTATGAAAATTACCGACTTATTCGTCTGACTACTCCAAAATATACTCGAAATTTTCATGCCACTTCACCAAAATAAGTCTGACGGCGTTACTTTCTAATGTGAATGAATGAATTTCTTTATTTTTATAGCTTATAATTATAAATCTTAAAGAAACTTAATCACAAATTCGAATATTACTTTTAAATATACTCGATGAAGACCGTCAGTAAGATCCTCTATATAAGGAGAAACAAGGTCTCTACTCGTACGTCGCTCAGACGGTACAGTGATTAGGGGAGCCTACGGTACCGAAAAGCCCGGATTCGAATCTCGGAGAAGACATGCATGTTTGTAAATGTATAGTGTCGGTGCTGCATGGCGGCAAGCCGAAAGTCCTCTCGTGTAGATTGGTGGAAGAAGAGAGGAGTGGAAGACCCTCGGACCCGTCCCTCGGGGTGCTCTCCATCAAAATTGGGGACGGAACTGAGCTAAATCGCACTGTCACCTGTAATGTGCTCTAGGCTCTTGCCAACAATAAACGTAAACTTACTCTTGCCACGAGGAATTTCATGAGTTTAGGCTGGCTATATGTCAGACAAGTAAACATTAGTAACTACAACTCCTACTAAAAATTCTGCGGCATCATTAAGACAACTGAGCAGGAAAGAAAAAGCTGCTATAGAGTCTATTTTTGCCTACTATGTTGCATACGCATATACAATTTCCTACAGTACACATAACAAATTTTTTAAAAAAAATCCAGAATACACTGAATACATCTAAAATCTCTGAAAATGTGTTACGTATGGTGCATTCATATTAGAAAGAAATTGTAAAGTCTTCTCGAATATTGTACAGAATTAGAAATTTTAACAAGAATTTCCAAAAAGTAAGTGAACTACGTTTCGAATAATCTAGTACAGTCCGCTTCACGCCAATGAATACAAAAACACGTATACATAATGCTCATAATTCTTCAAATAATGCAGTTTAAAATGAAAACAGTCTTTTAAATATTATAGCGAACATACCTTTCACCGATTCATTCAAGCAGCAATCTGAGCCAACAAAAAAATTCGGACTGAGAAAAGAACAAGGAAAATTGCGTGTTGAAAAGTTTTTTTGAACACGTTTAAAACAGAATTTTTACATATGACACCATCGCAAGCGGCCGTCTAGAAAATGCGTTTAAAAGTTGCTAAAAATAATTACTCGATTTTTTTTTTTTTTTAACCCAAGACAGAAATTTACTAAGAACACGAACATAAGCGCAGCATATCTCTAAAAGGAAAAAAGGCACATTTGAGTACTACAAAATTGTGTTCTCGGCAGTATAAGCAAACTTGTTTCTAGGGCTATAAAGAATTACAAATTTTTAGGTTAGAAGTATTTGTCTAACCTGCGAGTACGAAAATGACCCAATCACAGCGACCAGATCCATAAGCCTACATTCAAAGAAGGAATTTGAAGGAAGAAAAACGCGTCCCCCATTTTATTATCCAAAATTAAGAACCACGTTGGTTAATTATAGCATAGCATTCGAAAACTATTTGTGTACGGGAAGAGGTGTCTTCTCAATGAAATTTCTTACCAGAAATTACACATGAAAAGAAAAAAAAAAAAAAAACCACCAGTCGTTCAGCGACTGGATTATAGAGTCCGAGAAAAACTAACAGTATTTCCTGGCTCTAGACATATTAAAATAAAAAGTATAAGAGAAAATATGGCATGTTTCTTTTGCTTCAGTTAAAATAGCTGATGCAATTTCGACAGGAAAATGTTCTCTCGGTAGCATAATTAAAAGTCGTTATTATACCACTTTCCTGGCGAATGGGTGGCAAAATATTTTTAAAACATATTTCACAAAAAGGACGCAATGAGTTACGTATAAAGAAGCCAACAAAGCAGAACGAAATTATGAACTTCAGTAGTTCAGTTACTTTGCAATGGGTACGACAAATTTGTTACTTTTCCTAACACGATGCAAACAATTTCGTTTCGTCTGTTGAGTCCGTTTCCAGTTATTTTTAGCTTCTTAGCACCCAAGCAGGGAAACCAAAGCTTGGATACAGAGTAAATTATTTTGTTTAATTCTACGTATACAAAAGACGAACTTTTATTCCCTTCAAGTGTTCATACGGACACTTAATCACAACGAATTTTAAACTCAATCGTTTTCTGATAAAAATATTTGCATTCATTTAAACAACTCTAAACACATTAATTACTAATTTAGTTTTGCGGGTCAAAGTCATTAAACAGATAATTAAGAAAGTTAATTAAAACAAAAAATTAAGGAAAATTTTAAATGCATCTCGAGCAAATACATAAATTTCATGCATTACATGCATCATCAAGCTATTGGAAATTTCAATATTAGTGAGTTGGATTGCCATATTTGCTTTCATTCGAATCAGAGCTACCCAGCATCGTGTTGTTACTCTCAAACATCAAGTAATGTAGAACTGATTCTGGAGGAAAATTACTCGGGTTATATTTTCAAATAATTAACACGTAACTATAATTATCATACCTCATAAATTAATAGTATTATGCTAAACAATAAAACAGATATCATTTCTGCCAATAAGTAATCACAATTTAAAGTATCAGTGAGTCGTGACTCGGCTTTCTAAGAATCCCACGTGCTCATTGAACCAAAAAATCTGAAAGGATTCTTTGAGAGCATCACTGCATACTGCATGAACCTAGATGGCCATTCAACTCTAAATGTATAAACTAACTAATGTTATCAAGTTGCCAGATTCACATTCCTGTTAGACTAATAGACTACACAATAAGACTGTACAGCCTTCTTTACTGTTCCATCCGATGAATAGCGCAGAGTGAATGAGATTGCTAAACACTCGCAGTCAGACTCAGAATCGAATCCCAGCTATTCCACCACTTTAATGCCTTTGTTTTTGCATCATTATATGGCTAAGTGTGAAGCACGATTTCATCCGACTTAAATTCATTAGAAAGCTTAGTTTACAAAGTGAACATTTAAACAGAAAAGTGCACAGTGAATTTAGTGCAAAGTGAACATTTAAACAGAAACACAAAAAGAAGATCCGCACGCTTTCTTTTAAATCGAGACAGTTGGCAAGTGTGCTATCTGGCTGCATAGTTAACAAGCCCACGACAACAAATTCAGGACTTTTTGATACTTACGTATTAACGCAACCATCTTGACGCAATTTGGCGATTTGTTATAGATGAAAAGGTACAGGTTATCGGGTGCAAGTTAGTGGTTTTCCCGACATTTTTTAGAAAGTTTTCCAAACTATCGTCGGAAAGTATTGTTAGAAAAAACACAATCTTCTTCAAATCCTTCTATAATTTTTTGCGTTATTCTTCTCCCGAAGCAAATTTTTTTGGCTTAAAAAAATTTAAAAAAAAAAAAAAAAAAATCAGAGAATTGCAGACTTGGGTTTGTGTAAACTCGACAACAGCGACTGTCTAAGAAAATCATTTTCTCGTTGTTCGCTTTAGAAAATTTTCAGCAAAATTCTGTATTGCTGCAGAAATTTTACCGTAGTTTCTACCATTGCTGGCAGATTCCCCAAACTTCTATTTTAAAACTAACTTTAAGACAAAAATATCACGATTCGCTTATAAAAACCGATTTGCTTATAGTAACTTGTAAAATGTTTTATTATAAGAATCCTATTTCGAGAAGTTACGAATGAGCCGGCTTAAAAGAACTTTTTTGAAATATTGAGCAGTGTTAACGATTTACTCATAATTTATATTAAAACAAAACAGCCAAATAATTCATTATTACAGTGTATGAAATGATTAATACAGAAACGCGGGTGGAATTCAAAACGAACTCCCTCGCGAGAAATAAATGGGGGCTAGAAATTTGCGTAAAAGGAGAGTATATTACTCCTAAATATGTTTACACCTAAAATTTTCACATTTCGATGAGCTACCATGGTATTTTATGGTTTATTATACTAATTCTATGGTGTAGAATTCTTCTCCGCTACCCCCCCAATGCCGAGTTCTAGCTAATTATAGGTGGTCTTTTTATTATGGAGGCACTTGATGGGTGGGCCAGCCACCGTTGGCTTCTGTGAAGGGACGGACAAATATTAAATATGCTTTCTCTGGGATTCGAATACGGGCCCTTCGGTTATCCAATACTCTGACTGCCGTACCAGGTTCCGACCGTGGCCTTTGAGAACCACGTTCCGACCCGGTTCGAGAGTCATAGTCACTAAACCACTTTCCCGTCCGGTCGGCAAATATTTTTTTACTAAAACTCGATTTACCGAGTTTATTTTTATCCATTCTTCCCAAGGTTAGTTATTTTGTTCAAATTTCTAACAACTAACCGTATACTGAAAAGTTTATAAATATTCGTGATTTCATCTTGCACACAAATCCGTTTGAAATAAAAGAATTCAGTAAAGAAACAGCAAATGATGAAATACAATGGTTATTACAGTCGCTTAAATAAAACGTAACTATTAAACATATCTTTAGGTGGTTCAGAAAAATCCTATGTCAGGGTACTGCCAGTGGGGAAATCCTGGAGCTGTCACAGGCAACTAACTACGCCACTTCCAATACGTCAAAGAATGATGTAAGTTAGTCGTACATATCCTAAACCTTTCATTACAAAAGAGTCGTCAAGGACGACATTTAACCGGATCTGTTTCTTCCTTGTAACTCAAAATGAAAGACTTCCTTATTACGTTAAAAATTACGTACATTCGTCCACAGGTGGTTTAAAAATGGTTGCAAATTTTTTCAAAAAATTAATGAATTTTAAGAGAAAAAATTTTGTTTGGGCATCGAAGTAAAAAATATTGTCGCAGCGAAACTACATAACTGCATGGCACAAAGAAATAAGAAAATAAATACTTTTAAAACATAAAAAAAAAAATAATTTCGTTCAAAAATTCATAAGAGTTGACTCTAAATTGTATCTCTTTCTATCATTACATTCCGAATGCTTCGAAGGAAGTTGCTTTTAAATCGATGTTCACATCAAGGATTACACAGCTTCAATATCCTCATTGCAAAATAAAAAAATAATACAGCCTCGTAAAGTTTGAATTAAAATTGTTCTACAAATACTCAGCTCCGATATTCCATCAAATTTAATTAGGTTGGTAAATTTATCATGGATAAAAACGCGACAACTGCCAAATTTCAATAAAGTACTTCCGTAGAAGGATTTCTACAGAACTGGATTGTTTGGAGTACGGCAAAACACAGGAGGATTATCTGCCCAAGAGGTTGGTTTTGGGTTTATTAGATTACGGCAAAGCACTTGAGGGAGGGATGCCTTCGTGGAGGACTTTTTAAGGGAAACTGGCTCGTATACACGTTACACATGGAGAAAAGCACGAAAACACCCATGCAACCAGCCCGTTCGCAGGATTCGAACCTCAGACCGAACTACCAGTGAGCGACGTTACGCTCGGCCTCTGGTGGGCCTTATCTGCCCAAAAGGAGAGATGCCTTCGCGAAAAGACCTAACTCGTATCCATGTTACACATGAGGGAATCGACGAAAACCCTCACGCAGCCACCCCGTTCACTACGGTTGTTTGAACTCAGGTCGAATTACCAGCGTTCAGCGATTTTACCGCTTGGCCTCTCTATAGAAAGCTGGCTCATATGTAAGTTAAGGACTGGATCGTATTATAAATAACCACCGGTGTTCAAAATTAAGAAAATTTCACTTGTCTCCAGAAATGATGGACATATTTAAATGAAACTTGATAGACATAACACAAAAAATATATCAGCAGTTAACGTATATACGCATGACGGTGCGTGAGGCTCAGCGGCTGAAGAAGAACTAAAAAGACAAACAAAAAAGAAGGATAATAAGGACTATGGACCGCTCTAACAGTCTAATAGCTCTGGAAACGAGATTCCAGAAGCGTCAGAGGCATGTTCTATAAGCATAGCCTGCAGATCTGCCTGACTAATCCATCCGCTTAATATCCTCACTTTTCAGAAAATCATCCACCAGATTAGCTCTACATGGATACCCGTTTTCGGTTTGGTTTATATATATATATATTTTTTGGCAAAGCACTCGAGAGGTATCTGGCCAAGGGAAGAGACACCTCCGTGGAGGACTTTCTAAGAGAAAATGGCTCGTATACACGTTACACATGGCAAAACAACGAAAACGTACATGCAGCTAGCCCGTTCGCCGGGATTCAAAACCTCGACTAAACTACCAGTATTCAGCGACCGCTGGTGGTCCTTGAGCATTTTCGTTTAAGAAAAAAACTGCCTTCCTAAGGGCATTCTGCCCTTTTTAATAAAGTTCCACATCTTAACTGCTCTTTGAAATCTAAAAAAGAGAGAGGGGGAACGTATGTTGAACTAATTTGTGGTGTCGAGTTAGGTTAGGTTATACGGCAAAGCACACAACAGCTATCTGCCTAATGGGAGGGTTGCCCTCGTGCAGAACGTTCTAAGGGAAACTGGCTCCTATTCACGTTATATATGCAAGCTAGCCCTTATATATGCATCAAAGCACGAGTCGAACTCCCAGCATTTAGCATTCTTAACCACTCGGTTACTGGTGGAGTCCAGCTTGGGGGTCACAATTTATTCTATGTTTTTCATGCTTCATTACAAGAACCTTATCATTGTTCGATTAACTTTCCTATCAATTTTTCAAGACATGTACACCGGAGGCCCAATAGATAAGACCGCTGAGCACTGGTCCGGCGAATGGACCGGCATGGGGATTTTCGTGATTTCTGTGTAATGTCTTTATACAGTGCAACGTCTCTGTGTAACGTGTACTCCAACCCATTTAGGTGTCACAGAGAACGAGGACTCCGATAAAAGAACTGCAACTCTAGTAGGTATAGAGGTCCAAAAGACAAGTATACTAACGACAAATGATCGGCAAAAAGGTAGAAACAATATGAAGTATTTTGTCCTCATCACTGAGACCCATTACATTTAGAATTAAGCTAAATTAAGTAAAGCACATGACTGCAATCTGCCACGCTCCATCCCATTTCTGATCGAAAGTATCCAGAGTAATAAAATCCAGAAGACTCTCTTTCCCACCTCACCTTACCACCAGAACCTAAGAAAATATTACATCCATAAATGTTTTCGTCTCGTAGACATTAGAATAGGAGCCCAAAGTTTGCCATTTTGTTGGCCAGCGCCAACAGCTATACCATAAGGGAATTCAAACATTTCGCTGAATGCATTTGAAAAAATAACATAGACGCCTTGTGGTGTGGTGTATTTAATTATGGCAAAGCTCACTAGGGCTATCTGCCTAAGGGGAGGGATGCCTTCGTGGAGGACCTTTCTAAGAAAAACTGGCTCGTATACACGTTACACATGGTAAAAACCACGAAAACACCCATGCAGCCAGCCCGTTCGCGGGATTCGAACCTCGGACCGAACTACCAGTGTTCAGCGACTTTACCGCTCGGCCGCTGGTGGGCCTCATAGACGCCTTGTTCTAAGAAAACAGCTCAACTTCTTGAATTAATACAAAATCAAGCAACTGTTTTTAAAAACAAGATTTTTTCCAATAGTTCTTTGGATTCCACTGGTTCATGTTAAAAAAAGATCCTTTCCGCTAGATTTGAATTATTTAGATTATAGCAAATGTCTCCACGGCTAACTATCTAAGGAAAGGAATGCCTTCGTGGGTGTCTTTTTGAGAAAGAATTATTGGTGTTTACATTACACATGAAGAAAACTAAACGCCAAGATTTGAATCTGTATTAACTACCAGCGATTAGATTTCTTCGTTCGATTGTTGGTGGGTCCCATTAGTTCCTTTACAGTAGCTTAGAAATCTAACTTGCTTATTAATTTATGAGAAACTGAGCGGTTATATGATTACTTACATTTTTGCACGCACTCCAGTAACCCCGAATTACTTTCAACTAATTCTCCAGCCAGGTATGTGAATAAACTATACTGTGAAATTAATCTTTCCAATGCAGATAACGGTAAAGTCGCTGAACACTGGTAGTTCGGTCCGAGGTTCGAATCCCGCAAACGGGCTGGCTGCATGGGTATTTTCGTGGCTTTCCCCATGTTTAACGTGTATACGAGCCAGTTTCCCTAAGAAAGTCCTCCACAAAGGCCTTCCTCCCTTAAGGCAGATAGCCCTCGAGTGCTTTGCCGTAATTAAATAACCTAACCAATGCAGATAACACTTTGTAAAATACTGAAACAGGAAAATTAATTTTACGTATGTATTGAGACATGTCTTCGCTTATCAGGCCATTAATCTGAATGCCCCACAACTAAATATTAACATAAGCCTACAAAGTTCCTTACATTAAACTGACAACATATTACTTCCGGTACTGAAGCTATTGCGAAACTTTTCTCAAATTGCTCAATACAAGATTAAAAAATCTCAGCTGCAAATTATCATGTCATTATATAGCGCTCTAAAATATAATTCATTTAACATCCTACCGAACGAGAAATTTCTATTCTTATTAGGACTGTCTTGCATTCCGATAAGAAGCGGACGGACAAGAATACAAATGGAATATTTTCATCTTAAGCGAAAGATCAATGTACTACTGCATGAAGCGGAAAAAAAAAAAAAAAAGATAAAACAGTGGTTTCATTCGCGTATCAAATAAGATTGTTAAAAATCGGTTGAAAAGATAAAAGCAAGCATTTACTTGTGATAAACCTATAATGATTTTCCAGTTTCTTTTCCGACGAAAAACTGCTTTAATCTTTTCTCCGAAACTTTGGCAAACAATATATTGCGAAAAGTTATACGAGATGTTTCTATGATCCAAGTCTCCGCATAATTTTTTTTTTTTTTTTTTTTTTTAAACCTGAAAGTTTTCATATTTTATATTACGTCCAAAGGTAAATTTTTTAACGTTTTCTGTGTTACCTTTATTTATTAAATATTATGTTCTTTGCACCTAAACCATAAAATTTTACAGCAGTATCGCAAAATAATTTTAAAATGAGCATATCTTTAGAATTTCCGATACACAGTCTCGCGCCCTGGAGATACATATATATATATAAATTTTTTTTTTTTTCCGTAGTGTTGCCATTGCTCGCTTTGAAGTCGTTTTGTTAATTAAAAACAAAATATGAAATCGATAATAAAACAAATTTCAAATTCTAAATTAGGGCTTCCAGATGCCCATATTCGGTGGAAGATTTACGTTATTCAATATTGTATGGCTCTAGGTACCGTTGTTTTATCACAATGCGAGAAACATATATACATTTATGCAGATTCTTCATTATTTAATTTCTTTAAATATGACAATATTTGGTGGCAACAATTTAAAAAGTGAAACGGACTTTTAAGTTTTCGGTGTAAAATGCCAAAACGAAATTAATAGCTCTTCTGGGCTTACGCCCTTTGGGCTAATAAAATAAAAATATTAGCGTGGCTTACTGAATTGAATTTACTTTTAAACTACTTAAGAAACAAAAGGATCTTTAAATTCGGTTACAAGTGTATGTAAGTACTGCGTCGGTTTCAAATTCATTCACACCAACATTCGATCAGGGCTCATATGCCGGCAAACGGCGTCGTTGCATTAATATTTCGCGATTTTCCTAATTGAATAACTTGAAGACGAGCCAATTTCCTTGTAAAGTCCCAGTCCTCTTTCCTTAGGAATAAAGCCTTAGAGCGCTTTGCCATAATCAAATAAACTAAACCAAGCTACTCAAGTTGAACCGTTGAATTACGCCCGCTGCACCAAAAAAGAAAACCTCGCAGATTTTTAAACAGAAACAAAAACGAAATACAGGAAACCTCAGGAGATACCTACATGACAACTTCATGTATAGTTGCGGATCTAAACTTGAAAAATTCATTCAAACCGACATCCTTGAATTTAATGAGTATATGCAGGGAAAATCCTGTTTTCATAAACAAGAATCGAATTCTGTATAGCAAAAATAAATAAATTGATGTGCAGCCTTCTGAAAGCCATGTGTTAATTTGTTGTAAGCTAGTCTTCCATAAATTAAATACGCCAGATAAAACAAATAACAGCAGCAGGATTGTTTTTGAAAAACGAAGACAGCCAGAAATTTGCATTCCTTCCAACATGTAATCAACCAAATTAAAAATTACGCATTCTTAGTTACTACCTTAAAGCAATGCCTGATAATTCACGTTTAAATAGTGAACAAATACGAAATCATTCACAATATTAACATAACTGCTCACTAATAATGACAGAACATAAAATAGTATTAATTACATTAAGAAAAACGTAAAATGGCTTAAGAATAGATCTTAAAATACACACACACACACACAAAACAAAAAAAAAAAAAAAAAAAACTCTACTCAATTTTTTTTAGTGAATTTCAGCGATTATTTTGTAACAATTACAACTATAAACACAAGATACAATCTTTTCACACGCTCAGCATAAAAGCATTATTTATACGTGAACCCAATATCAGTTCCCATTAATATTACAAAATTTGGTAAGAAAGTAGATGTTGCTAAATCTTCGACAAATCGCAAAATCTCTATCCTTGAATAATTTGATTTGTACCAGAAGGTTTGGGTTTATTTTATTATGGCAAAGCACTTAAGGACTACTTGCCTAAGAGGAGGGATACCTTCGTGAAGAACTTCCTAATGAAAACTGGCTTGTGCATACGCATATACCAGAATACCAGAAGTATTAAATACTTCTGATAAATATACTTCTAAATGCTCTTCTTCCAAGCAGATAAATCCTGCTTATAGTTATTTCTATGCGTTTTACGCGAGCTCAGGATGGACTGGGATAATTATTTATGGCAAAACATGCTAAAGTTATTTGCCTAAAGAATGATGTTCTTGTTAAAGACTTTAGAAGAGGAACTGGCTAGTACTTACATAACACAAGCACAAGAGAACTATATGCCTAAGGAGAGTGAAGCCTTCATGAATGATTTTCTAACGGTATTGACTCGCATTCACGTTACACATCTAGTGGTTTACTGACCAGCACCTCACACTAAACAGACTCGTTTAGCCAAAAAAAATACGATTTCCAAAATTTTGGAAAGCATGCGTATATTGTAACAAATTTTAATGTTTGCAAACACACCGTATTAACTGACGCACTTATTAAGAGGGTTTTTTTTTATTATTATTTATTTAATTACGGCAAAGCATTCGAGGCCTATATGCTTAAGGCAGCGGTTTTCAACCTTTTAGCTAACACGTACCATCTAACCAAAAACTGAAAAACTTTAGTACCACCACCACATTTTAAAATGATTATTTTTTAATTTTTCAATAGAAATATGAAAAATATATATTGCCATTTGCACAACCTATTGGCTATTTGCATTAAATGTGCACACATACAAAAATATTAAGATCGAAAATGGTTACCATTTTAATTATCAAAATTTAAATTATTACACTTTAATTCAAAAATTGAGTGGGAAATTTGGACCTGTTTAAGAGAGATCAATTTCTTTATGTCTGGTCTTATTTTACTTAAACTTTAAACGTAAATTACGATCCACTTTTAATTTTGTTCTGCATATCTTTTTCAAATAAAACGTGGAAGAAAAATTCTTGTTCTCAAAAATAGGTTTTGCAAAAAGTCAATAAAAATTTAATAGCTTTATTTGAAAGGCTTTTAAAATTCTTTTTTTTTTTTTGGGGGGGGGGGTTCAGCCAAAAGTTAACAAGTGCGTTATTTTTTAAATCTTCAGTTGGAGTTCGATCACAGGAAGTTTCTATCAATTGTTAATTTTCTTTACGAGAGTTTTTAATTTAATAATTAAAAATACTCTGTTTCCTTACGTACCACCTATTCTTCTCAAATAGTTTGTCTTCCTGTTTCCACGCTTGTCAAAAAGTTCCTGTTTCCGCGAAATCATCGATCTTCATTACCCCCCGCCCCACTAGCGGCCGAGCGGTAATGTCGCTGAAATCTGGTAGTTCGGTCCGAGGTTCGAATCCCGCGAACGGGCTGGCTGCATGAGTGTTTTCGTGGTTTTCCCCACGTGTAACGTGTATACGAGCCAGTTTCCCTTCAAAAGTCCTCCACGAAGACATCCCTCCTTTAAGGCAGATAGCCCTCGAGTGCTTTGCCGTAATCTAATAAAAACCAAACCAATCATTACCCTCTTCTCAAAGGGGTTACATAGTGGGGGGGGCGAGTGGACCTTGGCCTCTTCCAAAATGTAGGAAAGCAAAAAAATTTTAGATTTAGAAAAAAGAATTTTTAATATAAATAATCGAAAAATATTTATGACCTCAGATCTTTACATAAATGAAGCTAATACTGTATTTAAAGGGAGAGAGAGATGTTCAAACTCTGCGATGATTTTGGCAATAAACTAAAAGATAGTGTTCTAAATTAAAAAAAAAAAAAATATTCTTCCAAAATTCTGCATAAAGGTGAGTTATAATAAAATCTTTCAGAACAAATATTAGTTCTAAAATGATGTTCGTTCTTTTAAAACGACTTCGGCTTTGGTTTTAATTGCTCCTTTGCAGCTTTTAATTCTTTCATTTATGCAAATCTAATAAACTACATTTTCTTTATTTCTATTCTGAATTCGATAATGATAACCTTTATAAAGGGTTAAAGATTTTTTCCTTTTAGTTTCAATAATGTCTAAACATCCATATTGATTAACATAAGATGTGAAAATAATAGCTAATATTGTAGCAGAATAATAAATAGAATGAAATTAAAAATTTTAAGAGGAGCCTAAACTTAACGAAGACTAACTTATACACAAAGAAACTGCCCAGCTCCTCTTAATGACTTATCGTGACATCCCCTGAGGAGCTGTGGGAGGGGGGACTGTACTCTTCGATTTCGCGGGAACAGGAAGAATTTTGAAAAACGCGGAAAGAGGAATCGCAGAAACAGAAATAATTCATTTTTCTCTTGCGTACCACCGGTTGAGAATCGCTGGCCTAAAGGTATGGATGCCTTCGTGGAGGACTTTCGAATAAGAAGTGTACGATTACAATTTCAGTGAATAAAATGGGTATAATTGTCACATCTGAAAGCATTTTGCATGAGCTATTTTGAATTTCATATCTCAAAATATATCGCCTTTTAACACAAATTAGATCTTGTTGATTGTTAGTTGTTTGTATACAAGTTCAGCTTTCATTAACTGTTAACCTAAGTATTATAAATTCAAAAGCAATATTTAAATGAATAATAATTTCACTTAATAAAAGTCCCAGCAAAAATAAATTATACACTTAAAAGATATGAATCACTTTAAGCAGTTTACTCTTTTCAGAAATTTTAAAAACTTCACTGTCCTTGAAACGGCCTTTCTCAAATAGGTTATCGCTCACATGTTTAATACTGCTTCTTACGCGCAAACCGTATTTCGTTTAACGAAAGCTAATGTATGCTCACAGTGTCAAACATCTGATGCCATATTCATCCCTTAATGTCACCGGCCATTGATTTGTGCAGGTGCGGAGTTCGATTGCAGTTGAGTTGTTTGCGTTGATTCGAAACCCATTTTTTATCATAAAGACATATTATAACTCGGAAGATTGATTCTTCCTATTTCTCAAATATATTAAAAAAAGCTATACTTTGCACGAGTTTTATAAACTTTAATTACGCTCTGAAATTCTAAAATGATGAATTGTCCAGATCTTTGAAATAAGTTTCGTTTAATACAAACAAACGGCTTATAATTATTTAAAATTTTTCTCTTGCTTAAAGACTTTTTTTTTAATTTCAAGCCAAACACTTCACACATCTTGGTGCTAAGTAACGCAAAGGAAAAAATACTTAAAAATATGTCTGTGAAAACACTTATTACGACTAAATTTAATACTTTTCTAGAAGGGGAACTACGTACACTTATTCAAAGGTAAAGTAGGGTCCGAGGGTCAGAAATAATTGAAAAAGAACGAGTCAAATAGAATTCCTATTCTTGTTTCAATCAATTCCTAAGCGTCAAAAATTAGCAACGTAAGATGTTACCAATTAACCATATCTGTTAGATGATATAAACTACAGTAATTTTTAGAATTTTAATAAACCATACTGTAATACGTACATAAGTAGCCACGCTCAGTATTATACTAAGCTTATCCAGAGCGATTAATACTTGCTTTAAATGGTGAACGCCAGTTCCGAAACAGTTCTTAATAAGATAATAATACACAGACGGTTAATTTCGAGAACAGCAAGACTTGAAGTAGCATCTTAGCTAGACGACTTAATCCTTAGCGCTCCGTCGGCTCCGCTACGGGGCCATCCGGTAATTTGTTCCGCAGCTCCGTAGGCTCCGCTGCGGAGCCAAATGTTTTTAGCTCTGTTGGCTCCGCTACGGGGCCATCCTACATTTGTTCCGCAGCCAAATGTTTTTAGCTACGCTACGGGACCATCCGGCATTTGTTCCCCAGCTCCGTAGGCTTCGGTGCGTAGCAAAATGTTTTTAGCATGATTACGCTTAAGATGTTACGCTTAAGATGTTGCGCTATCGTCGGCGTTGGCAATTGTTATCGGTAGTTAAAACGTGCTCACCCTCTGTACTGTTACAATTAAAACATTTTTTGACCTTTTTTATGGTTAGCAACATGGAAAAAAATAATTGTTATGATGAGAATTTAGAATCGAGTGAAAACGTGTTTGATTTTCAGGTGTTAACAGATATTGCGAAAGACAATGTTGATTATAATTCTGACACTTCAAATATTGGTTCCTAAATTATACTACCAAAGAGACGACGAATGAGAATTATTGAAAGAGAAGATGAAGATTCGCAGAAAGACTTCGATGTGACACTTGCCCAAGTAAACCCAGGATGCACATGGGAGATTGTTTTCAAAGATATCACACCATTGTAAATCACAAAATTTAAAATTTATCTTCCATTTGTAAGAAGAAAGTGCATAAACATAAAATAAATAAAATTTAAACATTTGCAAGCACGTGTAATTCTTCTCACTTAAAATAAGACTCCGTTTTACTCGTTCCACTGCGAAAATGTGCCAGAGTTGCTGGTAAGCAGTGGTACAAAAATATGCGGAGCGCTAAGCGTTAAACTTCTGTTTCTCGATAATCTTTCATATCTATTATATCTAAAGCTCATAATATTTCTATTTCATATCTATATACATGTTTAAAAATGGCAAATGAATGGCACAGTTATGTACCGTACATATGGGTGTGAAAAAAGGAAGATTTTACCGCAAAATTAAACACGAAGACATAGCTTAGAACTAAAATACTTGATTCTCTGCTAGCAAATACAAATAACAGAGCTCTTATATACCATATTCTTTTTTATAAGAAAGATATAAAAAGGCTGCATCGCAGGCATTCTACGGTTTCATTTGCATTTTACCTATTCCGATAATTATAAAATTTCGAGTTCTTTTTCCTACTCTTTCCAAATTAATTGAAAGATTTTGAAAAATAATTTAAAAGCATAAGCATTTGCACAATCATTAATTACAGATTCAGCTTGGAACACGGGAAATTTCGAATTCAGACACTGTTTTAAAACTGGGTATGTTACTAAGAAAAAATCAGCTACTTGAACAACTGCTTCAGAATCTAGCTATCAAGATGACTCAAATCCTTATCTAGGGAAAGGAAGGATCTCATGTTAAAGCATCATTTGTAGAAAGTCTTAGGTTAACGATATTGATAAAGCATTTACATGTGGGTAACGTAGTAGGTGGTGACGAAGAAAGCAAATGAAGGAAGCTAACGATTCTTTAACAACACTCTACTAAACAGAAAGATTCATGTGGATGTTACGCATAAAGCTCTCATGCAAGAGTTCGTCCTTCACCCCCACGTACATGATAAAAGCTAGCATATACGCGGTTCAGAAACTATGCTCTTTTACAGTATGAATACAAATAAATTATATTCGGTCACTTCCCGCAAATTTCCCTATTAGTTTTCATATTAATGTATGAAATTTAGAAAATTTAACCCGTGTGATATAGTTAACTTGAAACTCCATCAGCTAATTTCCTATTGCAAACACTAAATATGAATAATAAATCAACAAAACAGATGCAAAAAAGCTGATTTAACACCCGTCTTTAGGTAATGCTGTCACCTTTACCCTATTGCGCGGAAGGACAGATTGCGCTTTTTTGCAATCTCACCGAAATATTTACAGTTCGATAAATGAGAACTAAAATTTTGAGAAATTCACAATCAGAAAGCTTCCATTAGAGGGAATTTTATTGCTCCAGTTCAAATTTTATAGATTTATCTATTAAACATTTATATTTATTTTAAGAAAGCATTTAAAGTTTTGAAAACATTACGAAAAAACAGTCTTTTCTAAATCAACAATGTTTACTTTCTTGCGCGAAAGCCATTTCTATAGATGGAATTACATAACGAAAAAACAAAATAACACCCAGCTTCCTGTTTCTCTCCTTTCTAAAATGGCGACGAGAAAGCAGACGATACAAGGCGACCTCTTTTACCCAAGCGGATAATCAGATATTTAGCAAAGAGTAGGTATATATAGATATGTTTCTTAGAACAGTACACCGTGAAGGTTAAATTGTTTGAACACAAGGAAGGCACATCTTTGTGGTTTACATAGACCGACCACACAGCTGAAAGAAACTACGATAACTTTTCATACAATTCAACAGGGGGTATCCAATTTTGGACAAAACTATCAAATACTTATTCAGTCTTGGATTTTTAGGATTATACTTTTTGGCTCTTCAAGCATTTATCATCGTATTGCTTCGAATTTAAGCTGCGGTTTAATTTTTAAAAGTGGATAATTGGATAAATAAAAAATAACTGCCCTCGAATTTAAGCCACAGTAGGATTTTAAAACTGGAAAAGTGGAATAATAAATAAAAATTATTTTATAATGTTATTGAAAACTAAGCATTTTTATTTGTTTAAACACATGCCGATATAAATATAATACGCTACCTAATTTATTGGAAATCTTCTTCAGACATTATCACTTTCGACATCTTTATTTTCAGAACTTTGAATTATTACTGCATCAGAGCCCATCATCTTCACTGCTGTTTAAAATATTAGTTATACAACATTTAAAAAAAAGTTTTAATGATCATTCCGAAATGTTAAAATATTCGTTTTGAATTTAAGTATCATTCTAATATTATATTTTAAAAAATTTGAATAACAAATGCAGCTTAAATTTAAGCAATACGGTGTATGGCAGTTTTTAGAATCTAATTCAGTTCGTAGGTTTATATCTTACCCCTTAATGGTTTTGATGGGTTTATGACATTGGTAAAACTTAAGTTTTTACTTGTGATATGAATTTGATCCATGAAAAGGCACACTAGACTGCTCATCCGGAGGACCAAAAAAAAAAAAAAAAGTTATAAAACTAAGGAAATTTGTGAACCGTACGTTGACATACAACGATAAAGCATAAAACAAATCAATAAAATGTTTCAATATATCGATATAGTATCGCAATCGCATTCAGTTCGACGATTAAGAACAATGCTTTTATGTTTGTAACCTATGAAAGAATAATTGTTACTAGGCTCAAAATTCACTAAAATAAATATGTATTGGCTCTTCTGAGCAATTTCGAATTCTCTTCGATATTAAAATTATAAGGAAACCTTGAATTAAAAAAAAAAATTAACAAAAGAAATTCTGAAAAAGCTTTCAGATTTTACATTACGCGCAAAGGGAAGTTTTTTAACGTTTTCCGCGTTACCTTTATTTATTAAATATCATGTTCTGCGCACTTAAAGTATAACATTCAATTCAACAGCGTAAAATAATTTTAAAATGAGCATATCTTTAGAATTTCTGATGCATATTCTCGCACGCTGGAGATATTTTTTTCTCCCCCGCGCAGCGCTGCCACTGCTCCCTTTGAAATCGTCGAGTTTTTTAATCATAAATGCTTTATAAAATATGAAATAGATAATATAACAAATTCCAAATTCACGCTTCTACATGCCCATATTCGGTGGGGGATTACGTTATTCAAAATTTGATGACTCTAGGTACCGTTGTTTTATTACAATGAGAGAATCATACATATATTTATGCAGATTCTTCATTATTTAACTTCTGTAATATTTGGTGGCAACAGTTTGAAAATTGGACCTACATTTAAAGTTTTCAGCGCAAAATGCCAAAACAACCCTTAACAACCCTTCTAGGCTTAAAAAAAAAAAAAAAGGAAGCTCCCAAAATTCAGCTGAAATGAAAGATTGAAAACAGCAACTTCCATTTGAATACCGAAATCATGAAATAAATATCAAGTCGTTTAATGTAAAATTTATAATACATCTGAAGCAGCAAATCAAAGTATTTAGAGATTTTTACTCGAGTACACAGCAGCAGAGTTTAAAATTTTCTCCCAATGAACACACTATACGAATTTTCCAGATCATTTTCTCAAAGTAATCAAGAATGATGGGAACTGGGATTAGAAATCTCCCAATCTAGTTTAAATTTCTAATTTAAAGAGTCTCTTTTTAGAAAATGTATTGTACAGTCGACGTTCGGTATAAACATCATCCGTTATAGTGGCAATATACGACGACTCAAGAAAAACCCTGTAACTTACTGAGAGTACATTAAATTCACTTTCGCTACGTGATCTTTTATGCAGAATGCGAGAGGCCGTTTTAACGAGCATCAGCCGCATTAATATTACAGAAAGAGACGTTAAAAAAAAAAGTTCACTATAACTGTTTGACGAGTAAATTAATCTTGGTTTTTTTAACCTATTTTTAAATTAAAGAATGCTTTCCCCTGCATAATGTGCTCAGGATACCTTGCCTCACTGGTCAAAGTGGTAAGTTAGTTTATTATGGTAAACGCATTCGAAGACAATCTGCTTTCGTAGATTAATTTCCTATGGAAAAAACGGCTTCGTATTTAAATAAGCAAGAGGAAAACAAGAAAAATAACTTCATCGAATTTCTGACCAAACTACCTGCATTCAGTAGTTTTATTCACTTGGACCATGGCATGGAAAGAACTTTTTGAAAGTTAAAGGACTTGAAAAATTGAAATTTTAAGGATTCCAGTGGACATAAAAAAACCGGTAACCCTAGTTTAAAATTTTTGGATTCACAATTCTGTAATTTCAGTACAACTACGCGCTTTGCATTCTTTTTATTTAAGACAGACTTATTGTTTCTGTCGACAGAAATCCATAAACTATTTGTTCTGATGATTAAATAACGCGATACTGTAAAATAAGTTTTCCCTAAAACTGAAATGATCAAAAACGATCTCTTACTTAATACTGTCTTTTACATCTGGTAAATATGCGGATACTCCTTTTTAAATTTCAGCGGTTATCATTAATTAAAAATTAATTTTCACTTTCAGCACACATTACTATGAAGGAGTTGTAAATTCTGAAGTTACGTAACTGATTAGAAGAAAACACTTTAAACATTATTCAAACCAACGCTATTATAAATATTGACCTTACGTACAGTATTTCGATTTTGCTTTCTTTAGCCAAATATGGCAAAGCACGCGAGGGCTACCTTCCTAAATTGGAGGACTCTTCCGTGAATGACTTTTTTTTAAGGTAAACCGAGTCTTATTCACGCTACACATGTGGGTTTGCTTTGATACGGTCTACTTGATAATGGCAAAACACTCGAGGGCTATCTGTCTAAGAGGACAGATGCCTTCGAGAAGGGCTTTCTAACGGAAACTGGTTCGTATTACACATTACACGCTACACGCGGGGAAAGCCACGAAAGCGACCATGCAGCCAGCGAGCTCGTTCGCCGGGATTCGAGTCCCGGGGAGAATTACCGGTGTTCAGCGACTTTACCTCTCGGCCACTGGTGGGCCCTTACACATGTAGAAAAACCGAAACAAACAAAACATGCAGCCAGCTCATTAGTCGGGATTCAAACGCAAGTGAATTTTAATTCTAACATTGTGGAAAGATACAAAAATCAGAAAGCTCCGTTGACTAACAAAGCAGTAACAACTAATATTTGAGAAATGTAATAACAAATTGCTTTTGAACCAAATTACCGAAATTTTCATTTTGAAATTAAAAGAATTAAATGTATCAATCTTTTGATAATCCTACTTAATTGTTACAGCTAATTTTACAATTACATAAGGTTCTCTTATGTAGAATTGCAACAATTTAAAAATTTGGTTAAAATTAGAAGTCCTGCTCAGCAATAAATTTCAGCCACTTGCAATGACGGTAAGAAATTTTATCTTTTAGATGTACAGTTACTTCACAGGATGATCACCAAATTTGCTCGACAATAAATTACAGCAAGGGGAGTGACATGTATCTGTTGGAAAGCTTTTAAAAGAAATAGTAGCTTTTAAATTTTATAGGGCAGAGAGATACAACTGAATCGATTTCGATTCAATTGAAATCGATTCCGATTCAATTCAATCGATTTAGATTCAATGAAAAACAGATAGGGGCACTTTTTCTTCAGTAAATGACGTTTACTTTAGGCGATTATATGGCAAAGCCTCGAGGGCTATCTAAGGAGAGGGATACCTTCGTGGAGGACTTTCTAAGGAAAACTAGCTCGTATACACGTTACACATGAGGAAAACCACGAAAACGCCCATGCACGTCAGCCCGTTCGAGTGATTCGAACCTCGGACCGAACTACCAGTGTTCAACGACTTTACCGCTGGGCCTCAGTAAATCACGATCTGTTGGATTACATTTATAGATAGTGCTGCTTTCATTCATTTTCATTCCTTACAAAAAATACTCAAACATTTTTCAATAGCCTAGTATTTTTCAGCGAATTTACACGCATGAAAATGCACACCAAAATTTGATTTTTTTTTTTTTTTGAAATAATTAAAAGAAAAATTCAATTCCTTAAAAACGTTAATTATGCCTAAGAAAAGCTCGTGAAAGCTATCTGTCTACGGGAATGGGGGTTTCGTAAAGGGAAACTGGATGGTATTGACGTTACAACATGGGATAAGTCACGAAAATCAACCATGCAGCCAGCCCGTTCGCCTCGAATCGAGACTCCTAATTTTAACCATGGACAAAAATTATTAAATGGCATTTTATGCAAGTGGCTATCTGCCTATGGGAAGGACGCGTTCGTGAAAGAATTTCTAAGGGAAGCCGCTCTAGTCACGTCATAGATTTCTGAGAAACCGTCAAATAAGATTGCTTACAGCACGTTATTGTTAATCCATATTAAGGAGCAGGAGGATGATTTGATCGGGGAGGTACTTCTCAAAAGAGCGAATAAAGAAAATACGAGGGACTTTCTGGTTGACTTTGAGAATATTTTGTTAAATAAAATTAGCAGTGTGACAGTTTTTACAAAAGTGCATTAAGTGTAAAATACATTTATTGAATTTTCAAAATTTTCGACAAAAATTTCGGAATTTTAAGATTTGTTTCGTATGTATGAAGCAACCATTTCCGATCATATTTTTTTTTAAACTGCGTAGCAACACTCAAGTTAATACCTTAAAATTTTCACGTAATAATGAAAAAAAAAATCATAGATATTTTCTCTGAAGTTATAAATACTTATACATGATTTTTTTCGTGCGCTTTGCCATCATTATAAGTAGCAGCCCTTTTTTTTATATCCGTTTTCAAATAGTATGTTTCGTTCGCACCTGGAATATATACTTATGAATACGACTTTACAAATTATTCATGTAATGACAAAAACAACAAAAATTCAGGAAATTCCTTTCACATTTTCCATCAAATTTACCCTAACAACGTTGAAATCGCAGAGAAATTGTGATAATTACAAATATCTTTCTAATGGATATATTCTGCAAAGTTACTTTATTTCTTAATTACTATTACACTGCATTAAAGGGAGATCTAGAAACAATTGGAGAAGAGGTTATTTCACTCTCATGATTCTTCCCTTCATTTTATGGACGGAAAACAGATGGCTGATTGACTGGTGGCGTGGTGTATTAATTTATGGCAAAGCACACTAGGGCTATCTGCCTAAGGGCAGGGATGCCTTCGTGGAGGACTTTCTAAGGGAACTGGCTCGTATACACGTTTACACATGGGGAAAACCACGAAAACACAGCCATGCAGCCAGCCCGTTCGCTGGATTCGAACCTCGGACCGAACTACCAGTGTTCAGCGACTTTACCGCTCGGCCGCCGATTGATTGTGACAAAGTATACCACTAACAGGAGACTGACATCGTCAATGGAATACTTGGAAAGAAAAAAGGTCTCATATTTCCATTGTCCATACACAATACTATTGGCAGGAATCGAATCCTGGACAAATTACATCACTATTTTCGCGGCTATAGTCCATCGGCCGCTGGTGGTTTGGTTTACTTAATAATGGCAAAGCACTCGAGTGCTATCTGCCTAAAAGAAGGGACGTCTTTGTGGAGGACTTTCCAAGGGAAAACCACGAAAACGCTCATGCAGCCAAGCCGTTCTCCGGGATTTAAACCCCAGACCGAACTACCAGTCTTCAGCGACTTTACTGCTCAGCCGCTGGTGATATGGTATATTAGATTACGGCAAAGCACTCGTGGGCTATCTGCCTTAAGGGAGGGATACCTTCGTGGAGGACTTTTTAAGGGAAACTGGCTCGTATACACGTTACACATGGGGAAAACCACGAAAACACCCATGCAGCCAGCCCGTTCGCGGGATTCGAACCTCGGACCGAACTACCAGTGTTCAGCGACGTTACCGCTCGGCCGCTGGTGGACATCCAAGTTTAAACTGTTATGGTCTGGAAAACCAACTAATATTTTCTCTAGAACCTATAAAATAATTACTTTCTAATTCACGACTTGCATAGGAATTACTTAAACATAATCTTAAAATGAAGGAGGTATTTATCTAAAAAGAGGTACACGCCATCTTTGCATACTATTTTGAGCTCAGTCTTTTAAACATGCAAAATACAATATTGATTTTATATATTAAACAGAACGTGGTAATAGAACCTCTCTAAAAAGTTTATACACAGTTATTTCAGAGAAATCCACGAAATCAAGATGAGCAGCTAAGATCTTTATTCGATCTTTTCTTATTGCTCCTACTTTACATAAAAGTCCTATTTATTACAAATAAAACTACATATAATACCGATTCATTCCACAAATACCTAGGGCTCTAAAATAGAATTCGAAATCTTTCTTACGTATGGTATTTATGGATTTTATTACTTCCTGATATTTAGAAATCATAACCTAAACACCTGCAAAAGAGGTAAGTTGTGAATCACACGTAAAGAGAAAAGAGTAAATCGATTGCCATTGTATGCAGACTGCTCGACAAAGATTAGAAAATGTGAGTGAAGGAGCCTCATAAAATATCTTTCGTTACTCAAAAATTTAATAAAATTATGCAAAGGAATTGAAATTATTGAGCTATTGGCGATTTCAAGAAAATGAAGAGCAACAAAAGCAACAGTATATGACCTTTTAACCTTAGTTACAAAGGTAGAAGGCTGAGGAGTGGGGGGGGGGGAGAAGAGATGTGCTTGCCGTTAGTGCCTCAAGTTGGCACAATAATAGCAATGACGAGCCAAATCTTGGATCGCATTTCTCTCGCACAAGAGGGGTTGCAAATATAGATTTTTATCACGAGGTTCATTTGACAGTTTCCGTACAGGTGAATTTAAATTAGCATGGAAATAATATTCATTTACTTAAAGGTTTCGAAATTATTTTTACATTACATGGATTTAATGTAATAAAGATTTATAAAAATTGCCAAAAAATACAAATTCTGACTGTTCAGCTATAAAAATAATGCTAAAAAGCTTTCGATTAGGCGATTCTTAACATATATAGGTTACAAATTGCTCTTTAGCTGTAACATAATACTGAAGTTTGATATAAACTTTGAAACTAACAATTCTACATTAATTTAAACCATGTAATAATTCAAAATGCATAAAACTAAAAAGTCGCGCCTAATGCAAAATAATAAGGCAAAGCCTTCGTCGAGACTTTCTAAGAAAATCTGGCTTGTGTTCACGTTACCTATAGGGATAATCAATCATGAAGTCTGCGCGTTCGCAAAGGCTCGAAGCAGAGTCGAACTTCCAGAATTCAGTGGTTTTAACCGATCGGTCACTGATGGGGGCCAAAAAGCAACGAAAAATCTAATTTCACATTTATAGGTTAAATTACCTTTAATGAGTTTAGAAGAAAATACAAAGTTATCAACTTCATTAAAAAGCAGGTAAATGTTTAACTCACTCTCGCATCTCTAGATAGAGTAAGCCATATTAATCAAATGCACCATAACTGAAATATAAAAACCAGTTGGTAAAATCAGGAAACCGTTAGCAGGAAAAACTTATGTACGCTTTGAATACGATTAACTTAAAATGAAAACACTGAAAGTTCATTTGGTAAGAAATTTTACTTTCGTTCATGAATAAAAGTAAACCCTAGAATCTACTCATCATGTTTTATATTCTTTAAAGAGTATGACACATAAACCGGTAAGTAAAGTGCGCTGTCAAATTTTAAAGAAGTACAAATATTTTCTCTTAATTATCCGTCAAAGACTACAGAATATGATCCGAGCTTACTTACTTTCGGATTTCTAAGATCTAGTTCTCAACTTTAATCTGATGATTCCCATATTTAAAAAAAATAAATAAAATAAAAGCACATTTACTTCGTGATAACAGCACAAATGCGACATACGACAGCTACTTAATTCTAACAGGACAAGAGTTCTATCAAATTTTTGCCCTTAATTACCAACTAAAACAAAATTTTAAGTAAAAATAAAGATGTCAATCGAAATTTAATACAAATAAATTGTCAAAGAACAATTATTTACTTTGTAACAGAATTTTTATTAATATTTCAAGAAAAATAACCTTTCGCGTAAAATTTTTCGACTTTGTAGAGAATGGATTTATGAAATGGCTAATATTAATAACAGAAACCTAAATTACACGCTAAAATAAGTTTAAGTATTATAACTTTAGCAGCTGTTAATATGTTGTAACATTTAACTGAAAAGCTTAGAAAACTTTCCTTTTCTATAACATATGATTATAAATGGACTGTGATAAGCGCTTAGCGAAACTTAATACACGGAAGTTGCAGAGAAATTTTATTTTTGCACAGCGGTTATTAATGCAAAGTGTGCAACACATAACTCATGCAAAAATGAAAAGCATTTTTTTCTTTTTTCTTACCTTCGGATCTTTCTCATAATAATATTGTTGCGTCCGAATCCACCGCCCCACTAGATGGTCTTTAACAGTATGAGCCAAAGCAAAATAATAATCTCTCTGGGTAGCAACATTTCTGTCTTTGACCAAAGTGTAATGCAAGTGCCGATTGAATGTCTTTTTTACTTCTGCGATATTTTCGACACCAGCTATTCCCCGAACGCTAATCTGCTTTCTTTTTTCTTGATCACTGCGAGGTACCGCCGACATTTTGATATAGAGCAAGTGGATCGGCTAACTTCTACAAACTACCTTGTGGAAACCTTGCGAGTGATAACCCACCGAGCATCCGTTTCTCCTTCTCTGACACTAAAGGTCGCGCATGCGCTACTCAGCACTTCCTGGAGAAACAAACCTTAAGTAACGGCTTCCCAGCTTATGTCAATCTGCGATCTGCGGAGGCGGGGCGGGCGGTCTGATTGGTGGATTATCATGACGTCATTCGTACAAACCAGCTTATTTCGAAGGCTACAGTTTTAAACATTTTAGTGCTTGCATATAGGTAGATATTTGAAATTAAATAGTTATTTATCTGCCTTTATAGAATTTGAAGATAAATAATAAACTAAATGACGTAATTTTTTTAAAGCTTAAGCGGAATGTTATTTCTGTTGATTGTTCAATACTCAACCTGTTTTCACAAGCAAATTTATCATCAGAGAACAATAATCATACAGTATTTTGAAATGTATAAACTTTCAGTCCTAAAGAATAGTTTACAACCATATTCTGTGAAGAATTAGCAGTTTGACTATCTTAAATACATTTAAAACTAAATGCAATTACCCGTGATTAATGTTTGACGTACTTACTTCTGCTCATCTGAAGTTGTATGACTGTGTTGAAGTAGTTACAGCAGCAGCAGTTGAATGGCTGTTTTATAAACTAGTATGTAGTAAATCAACAAATGAGGAATAAATTACGATTGAATGGAAATCAAGAACTGTTTCACATTGCTCTCAGCTTCGCCCATCTCAGATATTTTATTCTTTTCCATACCGAATTCGCACATGCAAGCAGCTTGTTGTATTTCTAGGATCGAGGCCAGAGCCGGTGCAACCGGTGTAGTTGCATCATGCTACCGGAGGCTTAGTTTAGAAGTTACATAGTTTGCACCGAGGGTCGAATAACCTTGCACCGGAGGGTGAATACTTCAAAATTAATACATTGTTTGCAATATTTTGCGTAGAACAAGTAGATAACTTAAGTACTGCAAACTGAAGTATTGGCAATCAAATCATTTCTCCAGAAGTTGTCGTATTTAGCAAATAAATTCATAATTTCACACGTTTAAATGCAACACTGAATCTCTGTTACATGAGAACGTAATAAGAAATTCCAAAATGAAGAAAGAATAGCAGGTACTATGACTCACTATGAAGCAGCTTAGGTTTTGTTATAATGTTTTCAGAAAGAAAGTAATAGCTTGAGCTGCTGACGTTGTTGACATGATTTCATAAAGAAAGAAGTTTAGAAAGAATGAGTTTCATAAAGAAAGAATGAGTTTTTTATTTTCTTCCAGAAGTCATCAAAATTCAGGATATTTTCAAAAATATTTCAAGAAAGAAACGTCATTTTTTTTGTTTATTTATTAGTACATGATGCGTTTATAAACCTTTTTTCCGACGGGAAAGGATGGACAAAATTCTTTCAAGACTGTAGTCGCTTAAATCGTTTCTCTGATTGCATCCTTGATTTCTCAATTTCGCAGTCATGTACTCCTCAAATTGGAAATTTCAACCTTTATGAAGTCAAAAACAGGGGAATATTTAGTGAGGAGAGGAGGAGGTGGTACGTTCCGGCCGGCACATTTTTAGGGGCGGCATTTTTTACGGGAAACATTTGCGTTTACACTGGTCCCTTGGTGGGAAAAGCGGGAACGCGAAAAAAAAAAAAAAAACGCTTCCGCGTTTACGTTAATTCGCGTTTACGTTTACGTTAATTTACGTTTTTACGTTAATTCACACCAACTCGGAAACTTTAGTTTTAAAATTTATAATATGCGCACACTAGATAGCTCTTCATATTGGAAACTTGGGGGAAAAATTAATTTTGATGTGATATTTTAAATTTTTACGATTTCGAAACTTCTTTTAATCACTTTCGCATGATGCCTTACCAGTTCCATGAATTTTTAGCCCTCACTGAACTATTTATGCGGGACGCAGAACACTAATTTTTGTTAGAATATCGCTAAAAATAATCGTTTGGAAAACAGGAATAAGATATTCCAGAACAAAAATCGTTATATATATATAACTTACATTACTTATGAATTCTGTTGAATGATAATCAAAAATTTGTAATTGCATATTTCGATTTTAAAGAGTGAATTTTTCATGGGTTAGAATACCATAATTTTTTTGCATGATGTATGAACTTCAATTAATGCAATAATATTTTGTTCAAATATACATATACCAAGTAGCACAGCAACGTCATAACGACGTTGCAAACTCGTCGCAGATGTCGTTGCAAAAACGTTGCAATATGTCGTCTTTAAGATGCCCAGATGTCCGCGAACATCCACCGTTTTGCAACTGTTGCAAAGACGTCTTTATTACGTCTTTGTAGATGAGGTTTTTGTCACATAAACGTCGTTATTGCGCCTTTCGTAGGTGATAACAACCGAAACATCACTTGCGAAAGACGTCCGCCTAAATGTTCGCCAAATTCCAGCTTTTTGCAACAGTTGTGAAAATTTCGTTATTATGTGTTACATATTGATTTATGCAGAAAAATAAGCTTAATAATTAATTAATACATTTTTCTTCTTTTTTAAAATTTTGTATTTCCTGTCTTTATCTAAAGTTTAAATATTTTATCTTTCCTGAAACCCAGAAGATAATACAATTTTTTTCTCTTTAGACTAAATATGCATAATTAATAATAGCCTTAATTACTTTCAGTACTTTAAACTATATTTTTTAAATAACTTAAATTCTAAGTTACGATTATTTAAGATTTCATCATATTTTTTCTTCAAGTGAGAGTAATTATAAAAGTAGTTATTAATAAATATATAACATTAATAGTAGGTTTTAAGTAAATAAAACTCAATTAGACATAAATAAAAGTAAAGATATATATGGATGTAGAGGTAAAAAAAGAGCGTTTCTGATAACAGCATAATTACATTTATTTCTGTTAAATCTCAGAGGCATTGAAAATCTTTCATTACCACAGCGTTATGATATTACACTAATTCAAACTATTTTTGTAAAAGGCAAATGGCTTGTAATAAAAAGAAGTAAAAGTGGGCCAGATTTCCTACTCCGAGATTAAAAATTTGGTGACTTGGAGGAGGAACTTCCTCTTAAATGTAATACAGTGAAAATCGTTTAACACGAAACTGAGGGGACTGAAATATTTTTCGTGTTAAAGGATATCAAAATAAAACATATATTCAACAAAATTAGATTTATTAGAGTGTATTTCATTTACATAAATATGTATATATGCAAGTCTTTAATAAAAATCAATGAAACAAAAACATCCACAAGAACTTCATGAAATTTAATACAAAATTTTCAATTTTTTTGAAAAACAAAACATTTATCGAGTTTTTGAAAAATAATCTGATATTTTTTTTGCATTGTCTTTTTTAGCATCAAGCTGTTAACAAAGTGTTCGATGTCGTCCATTTTGTTATTCATTTCGCAATTGGAATGTGCGTCTAAATAACTGCAGATTCTTTTTATGATGTTCCTCATTTCGGATGACGTGGGAAAAGAAGCTGCATTATTCATTTCATTTTTGTCGTTGGAATCGTTTATGAGCTTTGAACAAACTCCAAAATGCCTTTGTCTGCCAAAATTGGGGCTGCACACACATTATCATCAACTACTGTAACGAATTCTTCCCATAATACAGTAGGACAGACCAATAATGCAGAAACTTTCTCAAGCATTTTATTAAGTGTCGGCTCGGTTTCAATAGCCTTCTTCTTCATTTCTTTTGGCGGCAAAGAATCTGATACTTTTGAGAATTATGCATGACGAAAACAATTTTTATTCGTCCTCGAAGTCACTGAATTCCATGCAGAGTGCAACATATGAACCATACTCACAAATTTTCCCTTGCACTGCGATGTACTCACCTAATTTCAGAACCAATTGATAAGAGATGAGATGTTTGTAGGAGTCGAAGATGAAAGTAGTTTAGATAAAGAAAACTGGCTTGTGTCACAGGCTATTTCGAAGGTATTTCAAAGCCAAGTTAGTCTCCTGTCTACGAAACATGTGAAACCACCTCACTTTCATTTCCCACCCCTCTTAAATCTCGCCTGCGAGGCCGGTGTTTTCCGTATTTTGTTCATTCGCAGAAATATCTTTTCGTGTTAACCGATTTTTGTTTCGTGTTAAGAGAAACAAAATTCATGAAAATATATATTAGTTTGTCGGAATCGTTATATTATTTCGTGTTAACCGATATTTCGTCTTAAGCGTTTTCGCGTTAAACGTAGTTCACCAATATTATTATTATAAGCTTTCATGCAGTTCTTCGGTATCACGTTTGGCAATTATTATTAATTTCAGAATGTCGATGGTCAGTTTGATGTTCTTCACTTGCTCAGTTATTATTTAATATATTGCTTTGTGACTACCTTCTTCCCATTCCTCATAATTCAGTTATTAATGTAACAAACTGAAAGAAATATCATTTTCGCAAGAAGGACAAAATTCTCAGCCAATTTCAGTTTAATACTAGAGCAACTGTTTAGTTGTAATGCTATTGCGCATCATTCTAAATGGAGAATGACTAATTCCCACTGTAACAGTAGCAGTTATTATAAACATGTCATTTTGTAAGATTGTTGAAACACTTCACTTTTTATCATGATTAAACATTTTATCATATGTTAACACCAAATGATATTCATGCAATAAAATTAGTCGCCACTTAAAACACAACCCAAGTACTTTTTCCATGACAATAAATTCAGAGCACAGAAATTAATTTTTCAATATTATCACTTTTCAAATGTCTGAATGTGAAATAGTCAGTAAATGTCCATATCAGCTGAATGATTAATTCCCACTCTGGATCTGGGTCACTTGAAATATCATTAAACATAGTTGAATTTTCAGTATGCAGAGTCGTATACAATGTTAATAAATTTGATGTTCTTGGTAATTGATCGCTCATTATCATACCTTTCTTTTGTTTATATATTTTTTTCTATTGCTTTCTCTCCTATATGAGCTTTCACCTTTTCAGATGACATTCTCTATACAGATTTTAATGACATGTAAGATGCGCCATCAGGAAATTGAGAGATAATATACATCCTGTTTTGAAGCATGGCCGAGAAATTGGTATTTTAGTCGGTTTTGCTGATTCCTCATCACACATTTCCATTTCTTGTGCTTCTTCATCCACTGAAAAATGCAAGTCACACACCTATAAAACAAAATATTTTAAAATTAACTTATTGTGATTACAATAGTTACATGTATGTTAATATTTAGTAACAGAAACCAAGGAGCTCTATCATTTAAATGAGTACTTTGATATATAAATACCAATTTAAAATGCAGCCATATAATTTTAGTTACATATATAATTTTCTTAAGTAATCTGTAGTGTCTAGAACGCTCATCATGATGATTACAGCTTTATTTACATTTCCAGAAATTTATATAAGTTAGATAATTGTTTATAACAAAATACTGAATATCGAATATAATCAATTACCTTAATTACATTGATACCAAACTTAAATGCATCATTATGAAAATTTTAAAATGAAACCTATTATCATCATTTGTTAGTTACTCGGCATATAAATTATGATGAATCTAGAATAATTGCAAAACCTGCCTACACAATATAGTAGAAAATATTTACAAGTTATTGGCTTTCATGTAACTACTAAATTTATAATTCTTCCTGTTTAATGGAACTTTATTTCACTCATATTTATCTTTATTCAAATGAAGAATTAGATAAAGTTAATATTACAATTTTCATGATTAAAATTTTTAACTTTGAAGAAAAATATTTCTTAGAAATAATTAAAACAGGCGAGATTAAAATCGCTTAACCAAAAACTTTTCATCAACAGATCAAAATCTAATAACGAAAACACATATCACAGATGTATCAATAAAAATAATAAAAAGTTAATAAAGACACGAAACATAAAAAATGCAACAAAATCGAACTTGCTTCGGTATGTTAGGTAAGCTGAAAGTCATCTTTCCTTCCTAGACTTCTTATACATTTAAGTTTTAGTTCAGGCTCAGATGAAAAGTAATGGGCCATATTTAAAATTCTTACAGCACATTTACGAGGCATCCTATAAAATTATAAAATCACGAAACAATATAAAATCCCACGTTTGTCGCTATTGCAAATAATCGCTCCATGTGCGTTGCTAACCTACGAGGCTTTGAGATTGTTGGAAGGAGTGAGATGGGTCAGACCATGGAGGTAATAGCTTCCTCACGCTTCAGTGTCCTGGCTCTCTTCTGTTGGGAGGGGCTGGCTTGAGCCACAAGCAACCTCAAGTGCTCCTCGGTAGATCCCTCTTCGCCTCGTGACTTCGTCGCCTGTGAGCGCCTCAGGAGGCTTTCCCTCTCGAGTGCCTCGTGGCGCAAAGCCGACCTATTTTCCACTACTATAGTTTGTAAAAGATATGTAATAAATATAAATGGATTACAGTTACATAACCTTAAGAGGGTGACATACAACATCAGTACGATGAGAAAATTTCAAATGATTATATTAAATATTTTCAATAATTTTAAAATTTCGAATATTTTGGGAAGTATTTTAATGTCTTGAAGAGGAAGTATTTTAGTGCCTTTAATTCCTCATTGGGTCATTAAAACATTGTTGTAGTTAACTGTTCTCAAAAATAGGAGTTTATCCCGCTAATCATTTAGAAAGTAATTCAGGGTTGCGTGACATCCATTTACATCTTTATTTAGTGACATTATATTCATGCCACTTTATTATGCTGCATTCATGTCACTCTATGGCGTTATATTAAAGTTGCAATGAGTCGTTACATGAATGTCGCAGTGTGACTTCACAACAATATCACAGTGTAACTTCACAACAACGTCCCAATATGACTTCACATCAACGTCGCAAAAAGAGGACATTAAGCCATTCCTACAACGTTATTGCGACACTGAGATCGTCACAGTGTAACACGTTTGCAACGTCACAGCGACGTCGCTGTGCTTTTGGGAATACGACGTCTATCACCTTTAATCAGGATAGAAGATTTCGAAAGAAGATTTTAAATAAGACTCCGGATCGCCACTGGCAGAGTATCTAGAACTGCTGAGCGCAGCTAGCTCGATACGGTTCAAAATCCTGGCGAACGAGCTGGTTGCATGGAAGTTACAAGTGGAACGTAAATACAAGCCAGATCCACTTAGACAGTTCCCTTCCTCTTGGGCAGATAAACAATCGCGTCCTCCGCCGTAATCCAAATACGTTAAATCCGTCTGCATTAACAGTTATAATTCTATCTTTTTAAAGAAATATTAAGATAAAAACATGTAAATATCAAATTGCAGGAGACTGCGAATATTTTTAAGCAATTAACATTTCAAGCAGCAAAGCTTTTCAATGCACTCATAAACAACTGGAAGCTGCCGCCCAAATGGTATAGAGGTTAACATTGCTGACTGCCGCGCCGATGGTCCCGGGTTCGAATCTTGGAGAAGGCATGGATGCTTGTAAGTGTACAGTGTGCGTGCGGCATGGGGGCACTATAAATATGTGACGAACCTTTCGAGAGTTTGGTGGTAAGGCAACAAACACTGAAAACTAAACAGCCTAAAAAAAACCCTAATATTGGTATAAAACTCTACCTACTGGTTTCTCATAACTTTCCATTTATCAGAATGCTGTTAAGATCATTAAGTGTGGGAGAGACTAAAAAGTGTTTTAAATAAGCTATTTTTTACAAAATGACAGCAAATCTCATAAGCGAGAAAGTAGCTACATAAGTAATTCAAAATATGCGAAATTCTTCTGATGACCTCTTTCAAACAGAATACTATTTCTGCATAGAAGTAGCACATACTAAGTTCACTCATGGTATTTGTCGCTATGAACAGAAGGTCATCAAAGATTTTTAAACTACCTTCCTGATAAGCTATCGAATTCAAATTTTGTAAACATATTGATTGCGGATGATAATACAACATGGTAAAACGAGTTTTATAAAATTCCATTAATTTTTTTAAAATTTACTGTTGACACGATTTTTTTCTACATATTTTCATTTGCAAAACAAACTACAAAAGTCTCAAAACTTTAATGTTTGCACCAGCATAAAATATTCTTTTAAATAAAATTTGTATGAAATTTTTAACGTAACTTCTGATTTCTCGGAAAATTTCGAAAGTCAGAAAATGTTTTCGATTATTTGAGACATTATTTGCAAGTTTTTTAAAAAAAAAAAAAAAAAAAAAAAAAAAAAAAGATAAATTTTCAAAAAGGTTTTATAAAATAAGCTTTATTCGAAACTTATCAAATTCTTACTAAGCCAAAAGCAAAAATAATAATAATAATAATTATTATTTTGGGCATATTTTAATGGAAAAAATAGATTAATTAAGCCTTTTTACAACAATGATGTGCATAAAATAAAAGTAAAATAAATCATAAAAGTGTAGGCACTTAAATAACGAAATCAAGTAATCGAATCGAAAGGTTAAAAATATATCAAGGGCGCCACATTTTTTTTTTATTATTCATGATATAAACTTGTAAATGAATTTTGTAAAGTATATTATTTAATCTCTTATTCCTATTAATCTATATAATAAATTACGGTACTCTTGTGTTAGGTTAAGAAGGTCATCTCTAGAGGAAACGTTGCGAGTGTTAGACGTCGGTGGAGATAGATCCTGCCATCAGATCCGGTTTGAGTGACTCATTGCGTCCTGTCCTGTTAAGTGTGGCTCCCTAACGAATTAATCTGTTAAATTATCTAGTATAATTTAATTATTCTATTTTTAATCTAATTTTGATTTATTGAATCGTATAGTACACATAGTTACCCCCAAGCTCACACTTCAGGGTGTTTGTCAGGGGCCTTGTGTACTTCTCGCCTGCACATCCGTCTGTGAAGAAGGCCATCGTGTCAGGATTCTGTTCCGGGGTGCAGTACTCCATCACTGTGGCTGGATTTGGATAGGCTCCATTCTGACCATGGGGAGGCTTGTGGTTATTTACACTGATCAAATTAAGGAACTTGAGCAAATTACAGATGACAAAGGTACACTATCAGATATAGAAAGCAAATTTTATGTATTTCTATTAAAATCATTAGCCACAGTAAATGCTTAAAAAAACAAATCAAAGATAATTCTTCTGATATCAAATCTGTTACAAGAAACACCTGTGCCTAGCACTAGTAGCAATTACGATGAGAATAAGAGGGCACGTAGCCGAATTAAAATTCATGACGATTCCACAACAAGCGAAAAGACTTTGGACAAAGATACGATTTCGGAGGAATTACCCAGACGCCGCAGATGCGATCAAACCATCAGGACTAAAACACATAAACCATGTGCCAAGAAAGTAAAACTAAACACCAACACCCAGATTTTTTCTCCCAAAACTATTACAAATCAGACTAACATCAGCTCAGAGAGTCAGGATACAAATAATGCAGTGCAGACAATTTCTGAAAACTCAGATAATATAAACATTGAAATAAATTCCGAAGATAATGATTAAAGTAATAACATAGAAAATACAACACAAGCTCACAATGAAAATACTCAAATTACTAACAATGCAAATGATACCCAATCAAATGTTGATAATAAAGTATTAACACAGTTAATAACACACAGCCAAATAATAATAATAACACCCAGAGAAAACTCTCCTCAATTATTCTCAAAGAAAACACAATGACGTGGAGTAACAGCAAGACAATGTTCCACCTGAACAAATTTGATTTCATTGGATATATGCTCCATGATGGAGTGTCACAGCCGCAAATGCGAATAGAGGTGAAGGGTGGTTGCTATTGAAGGTGTTATATTGGTTGATCTGACTCCATAATTGAATGGAACATCATTGATATAAAATATATTTTATTATGCACACAGGAATGAGACTCTTACCGGAAGCATTTCGTAGCGATCTTTTCACTCCAACGGCGCCGGCCAAAAAGAGGCTGTGAGGCGAAACAGAAGTTGTGACGTAAGAAGACAGATATTGTTGCGCCTCTTGGTGATTGGCTACAGAGTATGCCCCCAGTGACGAAGTCACGATAACAAGTTACAATAAATATTTACAATATATACTGAAAATGATGATGTATGGTGCAATATAGAATATGAAGTACACTATAATAAAAACATACTGTATGTGGTATAGATACAGTAGAAACATATGCATAATACAAAACTTTATAATACAAGTTTTCTACTCAAGGAATGTAGTCTGTGACTAAATGCTTTGGAAATCGGACTCTACGCCCACTTTTAGTGGTAGACGTTTTATTAAAGCCTAGTGGGCATGGAGTTGAAACTGGAGGTAAAGATGAGGTATGAGTAACGTCATCTGGCAGGAGGTAAGCAGGTTTTACGCGATTAATTGAAACTGTAGTACGTTTGCCATTTGCATCAATAATAAAATTCTTATCATTTATGTCAATGACTAAATTAGGTCCAGTATAAGGTGGTGTCAATGGAGGATTAACTTTATCAGATCTTAAAAATATATGAGAACAAGTTTTTAATGAGGGGTTAATGAAAATTTTAGGACTATCGTGTAGGGAGTAGAAATAGGGTTAAAAAATCTCATTATTTGAATTAAACTGTTTACATATGCAGAATTTAAGGTCTGTTTTATGGCATCACTCGTTATTAGATCAGAAGGTAATCTTAATACTGTGTCATAGACATGTTGAGCAGAAGTTGCTTTGACATCATCCTTAATAGCTGAGCGTATGCATAAGAGAGCAAGTGGAAGAGTTTCAGTCCATTGTGCGGTACTATGTGCTTTAAGGGCTGTCTTGAGATGCCGATGGAAGCGTTCGATAATTCCATTTGACTGGGGGTAGTATGCAGAGGTTCGAATCCTATTGCACCCCACTATGCGAGTAAGTTCTCTAAAAAGATTACATTCAAAATTTTTATCCTGGTCAGATGTAATTGTAACTGGGCATCCACATCTTGATATCCAGCCATGTACTAATGCACGAGTAGCTGTTTCCGCAGTCATATCTGTTGTTGGAATAACTTCCGGCCATCTTGTGAACTGGTCTATGATAGTCATGCAGAACGGTTTTCCGTCAGATGGAGGTAGATATCCTATAAAAGCTATATGTATGTGTGCAAAACGAGCGTCGGGTTCAGCAAATATGCCGATAGGATATTTGGTGTGTTTGGCAATTTTAGCTCGTTGACACTGATCACAGCTCCGCGCAAAATATTTTATTACTTTTCTCATGTCAGGCCATACAAATCGTTTAGCGATTAAATCGATGGAGGCTGAGAGAAAAAAAAAATGTAAAGTTTTGAAAACTGTTAATCTCAGAGACTTTGGAACAAAAGGACGGGTATGATTTTGAGACTCGTACCGGAAGCATTGCGTAGCGATCTTTTCACTCCAACGGCGCCTGCCAAAAAGAGGCTGTGAGGCCAGACTGAAGTTGTGACGTAACAGGACAGATATTGTTGCGCCTCTTGCTGATTGGCTACAGAGGTATCATCTGCATACTTAATTCCATTTTCTTCATTCCGACCATTTACAGAGTCATTTTCGTTAGCGGCTAGTAATCTTAATTTCGATAATTCAAACTCCATTTCTTCTCTCCTAATTCTATCCTGCCTCTCTGCTTCTTCTCTCCTAATTCTTTCCTACCTCTCTTCTTCTTCCTTTTTAATTCTATCCTGCCTCTCTTCTTCTTTCTTTTTAATTCTATCCTGCCTCTCTGCTTCTTCTCTCCTAAATCTGTCTTGTCTTTCTTCTTCTTCCTCCCTAATTCTTTCCTGCCTTTCTTCTTCTTCTCTCCTAATTCTTTCTTGCTTCTCTGCTTCTTCTCTCCTAATTCCATCCTGGTCCTTTTTTTCTCTCTCAGGCCTCGTTGAAGTGATATTTTCTAACAGGCCTTTCACTAGTTCCTCCTCATAGGATTTCCATAATCAGATGTCTTAAATCCAATATCCTATGTTCAGGGCTGACGTTCTCCCCTAACTCTTCAGCCAAGGTTTTAAGATCCTCTTTCCTAACGTTTGCTAAGAATGACATGATATAAGCCAAAATTATGATAACAACCTAACAATTTTAGCTCCCTCACACTACCTCTATATATGATTGCTTTAAACAAATGTCATTTTCACAAAGAGAGAGTAAAATTGAACCCTTAATTTTTTTTTCACAACATATCCTATAGATCTAAACACAATGCAAAACAATTTACACCATAATATGCACATTATAATTTGTTACTTGAGAGATTCAGATTACAAATACTGTTAACGTTTTACAAACTTAAAATTCAGATGCGTTAACTCAAAGGCTTATGATAATACCGTATACTTTCATCAAAATTTGAGATATGTTAAAATATGCATTCAAAAGTACAGTAAATTAAACAGCTCATATCGACATGCTCATAATTAAACATTGATTTCGCACATACAGTTAAAATAAGATACTGGGGGTTTCTAGCTTCCCCTTTTACCAGTTCAACAGAGAACCAAAAAGAAATGTTCAGTTCTTAAAATAAAATTTTACACCTTAACGGAAAATATTAACATTTAAAACGTTCAATTTTATAAGTTTAATAAAAGCACAACGTTTGACCTTTCAGATATTAACTATCTATGAACACAGATTCAAATCTAAAATTTATGCTTCTTAATATAAAAATAAACCAAACAGCACCTTTCTTTAAATTTTACAGAAAACAGTGTCGACTGAACAATTAATTTACAGAAATACTTAAATTAAACTACTTCACTGCCTCAATATAAAAAATCCAAGGTACTTACCCGCCTCGATTTGTAGACACTCATATCAGAGAGCTGGATTTGTAGACACTTATATCACAGATATATCACTTTTAACACTACACTACAAATTCACAATAATCTGATGATCTTTGGACAATGTCTGTCCCACACACTTCGCTGACTAAATTTACTCGAACATAAGACGATCGCACAAATTATAAAAATTGCTGGCGACATCTGGACACAGCCAAAATTCAGCAGATCGAAAATCTTCTTCCAACGAATTGGCTTCCGTTATCCGTGGCTTCTTCCGTGTATTTGCTAATCCACCCGCTTCGAAGAGCTGTAATCACTTTAACCGGACTGTCGTCCGTAACCGTTTCGTGGATTTCCTGATCGCACCTGCTTAACGAATAACTGTATTCACTTTTTTCGAACTGATGTTCGTAACTTTTCGTGGATTTCTAATCACACCTGCTTAACGAATAACTGTATTCACTTTTTGGAGCTGAAATTCAGAACCTGATGGTCTGTAATCTCTGCATGGATTTTCTTATCTTTACCGCTGCCACCAATTTAATAAGGCTGTAACGTCTGAACACCCGTGTTGAATGACAGGAAAAGAGCAGTTGTCTTTTAAATATTTATTTAAAAAAACTTAATAAGAATTTCTTGAATACTAATAAGTAAAATAATCAAAGCATTACAGCCACAATACAGAACAATGGCCGCTGGATGCGGCAACGACGCGGGTTGCGTCTTTATTCAAGTCTTTCACAGCATAAAAAACTCACACAAAAGGCCCTCTCTTTCGTTTTGTTAAACGTCTTGTTGGAAATACCTTGGAATGGGGTAATTTACGACGTCCCATGTGTCGGGAAACCGCACCAGGGGATTTTCGCTACACCTTTCCTCAAAGTTCTAACTGACAATTAGTCTCTGGACAAAACAGGAAGTTCATCTCATTAAGCAATGTGTGTCAGAGGTGGGCATATTTTCAGAGCAGGTTTAAAACAAAAACCTTAAAATACTGTTTTATGTGGTGAAAAAGTTTCAGAACAAAGTAATTTTGGGAACTCAATTCCCGAGGGCGGCAAACGTCAGAATTGATTTTTTAAGCAACTTAATTACGTTAGACATGGAGTCAAGGGTGGTTTAAGCTGCTGCTGAAAAAATTCCAGAAATCGACTCCCAGCATTTAAAGCAAGATGAAAGAGGCAAGCTGCAAGAAATCGTAAGTAAATTTTCTTCATTATTTTCTGATAAGCCAGGGAATACGCAGATAGTAACTCATTCTATCGAATTAAAATCAACTGAAGCTTGTAAAGCGAGACCGTACAGGTACGATAAGGAGAATGAAGCTATCATTGAACACCACATACAAGAGATGTTAAAAAATATAATTATAACTCCCATAAATAGTGTATATGCGAGCCCTGTTGTGTTCTGCAGGAAAAAGAACAATTTGCCCCCCTACGGATCCCAAAGCATATCGCTTTGCTATAGATTATAGAAAAGTCAATAGTTTAACTAAATTTCCGGTTTACCCTTTACCGGTGACTGAGGAGATAATTAAGAAAATAAGATCTACAAAATTTTTAACCACTCTCGATCTTACTTCAGGATATTTTCCAATAGCCATGAAACCTGAAGACGTAAATAAAACTGCCTTCATTACGAAATCAGGCATTTATGCGTTTTTACGTATGCCTTTCGGACTTTGCGGGGCACCATTAACTTTTCAACAGGCCATGTATATTATTTTATGTCCTGTCCTCAGGAAATCTACTTTAATTTATTTAGATGATATATTATAACAAGCGATACCATTGACGAACATGTAAAGACCTCCACGAAGATTTTTCATTATTGAAGGAACCAGGGTTAACTGTAAATCCATCAAAATGTAAGTTCACAACCAAACAATTACGATATCTAGGGTACAAAATTGCAGCTAAAGGCACCGAAACTGAGGATTCTAAAATCAAAGTTATTAAAAATTATCCTCCGCCAAATACTCCAAAGAAGCTGTCATCTTTTCTTCGCTTATGCTCTTATTATCATTTACTATCGTTTATTCAAAACTTCGCTAATATTGTAATACTGTTGAACCTTTGCTAGTGTTAAAACGAAAGAAATCAAAGTTTGTGTGGACAGCTGAGGCTAACACAGCCTTTGAACAATTGGAAACAGCCACTCACCGGTATTAAAGTTTCCAGAGAGGGATGATAACTTGGAGATTGCGGCCGACGTCTCAGATTATGCCATTGGTGAGGTGTTAATGCAAAATCTGCATTACCTGAAATTTTTAGTAAAACTTTAAACACAAGACAACGGAATTATACCGCCACCGAACGAGAAACATTAACCGTGTTAATGGCAGTACAAAAGTTCTGAGTATATTTCGGAAAAGCACCTGTCACTGTATATTCAGACCATGCGGCCGTAGGTAGACTATATATTTGGGAAAGAATTTAACTCCTAGACTAATTATATGGGCCTTAATGTTACAAGAGTACAACTTAATAATTAAGCATACTCCAGGCAAAGATAATACCGTGGCCGATGCGCTATCAAGAATCAAGATAGATGACAATGGGGATCAAGTAAAATGCGCAATTTTGACGTCTTTAAATTCCCGAGAAACTATCATTTCTGAATTGATAAAGGATCCAGAATTCCGTAATATCTATGCTTATTTAAAGGATCCAGATAATTTCGAACATCCAGACCTTGCCGCAATTAAAAATAGAGCGTAGATAATTTGCTGTTTTATACCAAGTCTACGAATGAAAACTTCGAATATAGGATAGTCATCCCAGCCGCACTACGGCTAAGCATTTTGCAAGAATTGAATGACGTCCCGACCGCTGGCCACCGCTGGTAAGAAAAACGGTGCGTAGGGTATGCGAGGTGGTGTATTTTCTGCAACTACAGAAAGCAGTAACTGCCTATATCAGGTACTGTAAATTATGTCAGTTAATTAACGATGTTAATTATAGGACGGCCGGGTACCTAAATAGTATTCGCGCGATTTTTCCTAATGAAATTCTTGGAATAGACCTTCTTGGCCCTTTTCTCCAAAGTGGGTTAAATAAAAATCGATATCTTTTAGTAATTGCTAACCATTTCTCTAAATGGATAGAAATAATTCCGTTAGCGAGCGTCGGCTAAATTAGTCGCACGCAGATTCGTTTTTGCATAGGTATATCTTAAAATACGGTGCACCGTTAAAGTAATAAGTGATAATGGTAGGCAGTTTGTAAGTCAAATTTTCAAGGATTTATGTAAAGGGCTTGACATACAGCATATGAAAATGGTCCCTTATAGGCCACAATCTAACATCGCGGAAAGAGTGAATAAGAATATAGCTAAAATAATTAGAAGTTATGTTAAAAAATACCATAAGCGCTGGGATGGCTGCATCGACGAACTAGCTTATACTTTAAGAACTGCCAAACATGACACGACGGGAAAAACGCCAGCTGAATTATTTCTGGGTAGAAAGATTTTGACCCCTCTCGATAAATTATTTTTCGTCCAAGAACGGGAGCCTGAATTTAAGCAGGCGAACATTCAAAAACTAATTGATGAAGCGTTAAAGAATTCAGATGTAGGAAGAAACCGGCAAAAAATATATTACGATAGTAAACGTCGCGAAGCAGATTTCCAAGTGGGGAATAAGGTTCTGAAAAGAAAACTCACCCTGTCCTAGTGCTGCATAAAATTTTGTATCTAAGTCTGCACATAAGTTTTGCAGGTCCCTACATCGTGCAACAGATCGTCGGTGCGATAATTTATATTACTTCAGAATCAGGCGAAAGAATAAAGGCCAATCCGGATCAGTTGAAAAAATATTACGACCGGAAAGATTTTGATGTTCTAAACAATTTTTGCAGGCTTCCGAGACAGAAGAGGCAGTAGTAACAACAGCGGTTTCAGTCCCAGCAGCGCTTCCACCACCTGAGAAAAGGGAAAGAACCGACGAGATGATAAGGCCGGAAACAACTCGAAGAGTCCCCCAGAAAAGAACGCCGCGACAGATGGAAGCTCCAGCGAGGAAGAAATTTAAGAATACACAGTCATCGAGAAGAAAGGCCCCAGCCAGGAAAAAGGATGGCCGTGCCAGAGCAAGGTCTCGATGCAACAGTCTTCAACGACGTATTTTCCAAGAATCAACGTCCCTGCTAACAAACGGGTAAACCAGGAGCCACCACCATTTCACACAGACACACACACACAAACCATGCTTAAAGGAGAAAAAAAAACAAGACCGAACCCAACCAGTGGAACTGAAGCAGAGAATGGTTTTTTATTAGACTACGGCAAAGCACTCGAGGGCTATCTGCCTTAAGGGAGGGATACCTTTGTGGAAGACTTTCTAAGAGAAACTGGCTCGTATACACGTTACACATGGAGGCACCACGAAAACGACCATGCAGCCAGCCCGTTCGCGGGATTCGAACCTCGGAGTGAACTACCAGTGTTTAGCGACGTTACCGCTCGGCCGCTGGTGGGCTGAAGCAGAGAATGAGAATTGCGACAGTTAACAACTTAACATGGAATCAGTTCTGCGAGAAGCGAATGATGGAGTACCAGTCAACAAAACACAAAAGTAAGTGAATTTTCAATAAATCCTTTCTGTCTGTAAAATTACATGTTAATCTTTTAGTACGAAGTTTCATGTTCAAGTCAATTGCCTGAGTGGAGGACTAAAGTTAGTTCAATTTTATTTGGCGAAAGCTCAAAGCTAAAATGTATTGTAGAAATGGAATGTTAATGCAAAGAACGAGTAGTTCAGGTTTTGTTTGTCGAAAGACTGTTTATGTTAACACCCCAAAAGTTCTGGCCGGATATAAGCAACTTCGTTAATGAAAATTTGTTTTACGTTCACCCTTTTGGCGAGAAGAAAGAAGTCAACTAAATTTTTTTTCACTCATTTTATTCTCTAGTATGCTAAAAGTATGTGATTGTAAAATGTGAAAATATCTATTGTGCTAAGGTAAATTATACTGTAAATACATGCTTCAATTCCAAAGAAATTAGAATAATTATGCAGTACGAAAAGTCTCGAATTATGTTGAAAAGTTAATGTATCTAGAAGTTAATGCATTTAAAAGTGAATGCATCTAATGTATACAAAAGCCCACCAGCGGCCGAGCGGCAACGTCGCTGAACACTGGTAGTTCGGTCCGACGTTCGAATCCCGTGAACGGGCAGGCTGCATGGGTGTTTTCGTGGTTTTCCCCATGTGTAACGTGTATACGAGCCAGTTACCCTTAAAAGTCCTCCACGAAGGCACCCCTTCCTTAAGGTAGCTAGCCCTCGAGTGCTTTGCCGTAATCTAATAAACCAAACTATTGTATGCAAAAGAAAATCTTGAAGTTAGAAATGTTCTAGTCAAATTAAATCATGCGTTTACGAGAGAAAGCTTGCATGTTTTAAAAGCCCGAATGAGAAAATGTACTATTGTTAGAATGTTTTTGTAGGGCTCTCCATTAACACTCCAGTTAATTTTCATGTTTATTAGCTCATGGAGAATTTAAGAATTGAAATTAGGGAGTGTCTCCGAAGATTGGTATTTGTAACTATTGTGTGGTGGAGGTGGAGAGTTTGTTCACTTTGACATATAGCAGTTGCGTTTTGCATTACATTTTGTGGAGAGCCAAAAGGGGATTAAGCTAAAATTAAGCATGAATGTGGATGAAAATGTGTGTCCCTTAAAAACCGCAATGTTTGGTAAAACTTAAGAAAATTACATTAAAGTTTAAAGAATTAGAAACTCGATAAAAGGTTCAATGCCTGTAAAAATAAAGTGTTATTTATTATGTGATAGAAACATGTATTCATAGTTATTCCTTCCAGGGTACTGGAAGGACAAGACTGAGTACCCTAATCAGCAAGAACGATGGATTCTACAACGGAGAAATAAAAGGAAATTGAATTATGTACTATGTTGTTAATGTAAATCAAAGTTTAGTTCTTGTATGTAAACATGCTCAGGGCTGTTCTATCTAGAATTTAATAGTTTCTAACAGGCCTTTAAGGACCTTTATTCAAGTCTGCTAAATTCTGGCATTGGCAACTATAGGAATTTATATTTATTTTAACTACCAATTTAAAGTTTGAGTTTAGACCTTTCCTGTAAGCCTTCATTCCTCTAAATGTCAGTGCCAGAATAGTTAAATGTTGTAGCGCGCGAAAGGAAATACAAATTTTCTACTTTGAAGAAGGTATTTAAAAGCCGAGTTTCGATAGGCGTTAGAAAGAGTTAGGCTTTAATCGCCACCGCTGCCGTAGCTACGTTTACTTATTGCTGGTTCGAGTGGCTTAATTGCATCGCTTTGCTGCCACTAGCTTCGAAGTAGGCTTAAGTTACAGAATATCGCTGAGCCCTGTAGTCTAGATCTATCGTTTGTTAATGTCTTCAAATTTTTAGTTCAGTTACTCGATTTTTAGTTACTGTGGTGATCCACGGTTTGAAAATGGTTTCTGAATCAGAAGAGATTCGTGCACTAACCTAGTGCTATGCATTAGAGTAAAGAACATCTATGATATAAAAATATACTTTTATTTACACAGCGAAAACGCGCAGCAACATTATTTACGAAAGCTCATTCTCCTAAAAACATACTTCTTTTCTCACTCCACTTGCGCATGCGCATTGACAATTACCAAAGGAGCTTGGCAGATACTGCCATCTGTTGGATAAACTATTCGCTACATATTCCTCCCACCTGAATTTACTGGGAGGTAAATTCACACATCTGTTAAGTATAATATATGCATAATAGTACAGTATGCAATATTGAAGTATAAAATTATGCCTACCAAGATGTTCTAATTAAATTGAAATATAAATTTACCTGGAGATGCAGCATTCCATAATTTTCTAGACATATTAACAGATAATACTAAACCTAGAAAAATAAAAATAAATCCAATTATTAAAAAGTATTCAAACAAGTACAAAACATTTCACAGACGTATCACTGGTTTCACAGTTCTACCACTGCTGGTAGTCATAGGAATATTTTCAGTCATATCCTTTTGGACTGGGTTATCCAGCTCAAGTCTGTACAGTCTTTGCACTGGTCTCAGAAACTCAGAAGTCTCTGTTTTTATGACAGCAAGTCTTATTTGTCCATCACGACCAGGTAGCAGCTTTATGACACGCGCCAGGTTCCAAAAAGCACGTTTTTTGTTGTTATCTTCAAGTAGAACAATTTCACCCACCTGGAGAGGTTTAGCTATAGAGTTTTTAATGGACTGCTGACGTAACTGTCCTAGATATTCCACACGGAATCTTGCTCTAAGTTGTTCTCTCACCTTTTGTAGATACTTAGCTCGTTTACTCAGTTTTTCCTTATCCACTGTATCGATATCAGGTACTCCTGATTTGGAAATCTCCCGCAGGAACATTTCAGGAGTTAATGGGGATGAATCTTCAACGTCTTCCGACACGTAGGTAAGTGGCCTAGTATTGATTACTCTCTCACAGTCGCATAGTACTGTAAGCAACTCCTCGTAATCCAGGGCAACACGACCTAGAACTTTTCTCAGAATCTGTTTCACCATTTGAACTAAACGTTCCCACCAACCGCCCCACCAAGGTGCGGAAGGAGGAATAAATTTCCACTGAATTCTTTGCTCAGCGACCTTTGATCGCAGACTCTCCCAATCAATTGTATGCAGAAGGCTCTCCGCTCCTTTAAAATTACTGCCATTGTCTGAGTATATTATAGATGGTCTTCCGCGACGAGAAATGAAACGTCTCAATGACTGGAAAAAAGCTTCAGTTGTCAAGGATGTTACTGACTCCAGATGAATAGCCCTATAGACCGCACATGTGTAAAGAACAATATAAGCTTTTCGACCATCTTTAAGGTAGAGGGGTCCTGCCAGATCGACACCCACTATCTCAAAAACATTTGCATCACGTACTCTATCTTTCGGCAAAATTCCTGGAGTTACATCACAACTTTTGGATTTAAATCTTTGACATTTAACACATTTTCTAATGCAGTTTCGTACTGTCTTACGAGTTTTGAGGATCCAATACTTTTCCCGCAAATGAGACATCACCATAGAAGTACCAGCATGCAGCAGCTCATTATGTGCATTCATTATTAGTAATTTTACTACTGCATGATCAGATGGCAAAATGACAGGAAACTTAAAGTCATCAGTATCGTCGCGATAAGAAATATTGGTTTTAGCTCTGATCAAACCATCACGATCAACTATAGGTCTGAGGTCTTTAATTTTATCATCGTTCACACTCTTAAATGATTCTCTTTGAACCAATAACATAAGAGTTATCTCAGCTCTTTCAATTTCCGAAACTGACAAAATTTTGGAGGTTTCGTTTGTAATTCTTCGTAATTTAAAGTAAAACCTAAGAATCCAACCTAACATGCGTACAATTTTCTTTATGGATGAAAAGTACCTGTAATACCAATTGTCAGGTTTAGAATCTTTGTTAAGAGTTGTCAATACTGATTTACGCCTTTCTGAATTTATGATCTCTTCGTCCGGCAAATCGGTGCCTCTTGACCATGACGATTCTGGTTCTAACAGCCATGATGGGCCCTCCCACCATTTCGACAGCAAAAACTGTTTAACTGAACAGCCTCTAGAAGGGAGATCGGCGGCATTCAGCTCCGAAGGGATGTAATGCCAATCTTCTATTTTTGTAAGTGTTCTGATTTCTTGGACACGATTCCAAACGAAAGTTCCCCACCGTACGTCTCGCTGGATCCAGCACAAAGCGGTTGTTGAGTCAGTCCAGAAGAATGTTCTTAAATTTGGCATGTTCAAATCTGAAAAGACCATACGTCCCAAGCGTGCTCCGATTAAGCAGGATAATAATTCCAAACGAGGAATGGATATACTCTTTAAAGGCTTAACTCTAGTGCGTGCTTGCACAAAATTTAAATAAACCTTATTTTCGGTCTTCACTCTTAAGAAAATACAGGTAGCATAGGCATGCTTGCTGGCATCGCTGAAAACATGAAGACTTACATCTTCGTTAACCGATCTGTCAATATTAAGCCATCTAGGAATTTTGACATCAGACAGCAGTTTCATTTCCTTTACCCATTGTATGGACTTCTTTTCTAAATGTTCTGGCAATTTTTGATCCCAATTTAATCGTAATTTCCAACACTCTTGCAATATCACCTTTGGGAACAGGGTAACGGGAGAAAGGAAGCCTACTGGGTCAAATAACTTATGCGCGCAAGAAAGGAGTGTTCGTTTACTTGCGACAATCTCCTCTTTCTCTAGTGACTCAATTTTACAGGAAAGAGTATCATCCTTCAAATCCCAGTTTAACCCTAAAACGCAAACGAATGTATCTAATTTAGAGTTGGGAATTATTTCGGTTTCACAATTCGACTGCCATCCTCTAAGATTAAACTTTCCCAGTGACAATAACATTCTCGATTCTAGTACAAATCTATTCAATTCTTCAACATTCTTAAAACTAGTCAGGCAATTATCAACATAGAAGGACTCCTTCAAAATGTTGGCTGTAACTGCAAACTGATCTGGGGCACGATTTAAATGATAGTTCAACGTAGCGGCTAACAAAAATGGACTACAGTTAAGCCCAAAAACCACGCGACAATGTCTGTAAATTTTAGTATTCTCTTCTTTTGCACCTTTCCAAAAGAAACGCAAATAATCTCTATCCTTCTCTCTTATACCAATCTGCAAGAAGGCTTTCTCAATGTCTGAAATTACTGCAACAGGATATTTCCGAAAACGATTCAACAATGTTGGAATTATTTCTATTAGGTTGGGACCTTTCTCAAGACAATCATTTAAGGAAAGTTCTCCTTTGGCGTGTGCCGAAGCATCAAAAACTGGCCTTACTCGCGTAGTTTCGCTAGATTCTTTAAAAACCGGCCTATGAGGCAAATAGTGCTCTCTATCTACTTCGCCTTCATTTACCTCTTCAATAATTCGTTCCTTCAACCACGTATCAAATACTTCCTGATAAACTTTAATTTGATTCGAATCTAATAATTTCCTTCGCGTATTAGTCAGGCGTTTTTCTGCCAACGTTTTATTATTAGACAAGCGAGAGGGGTCCAATACCCAAGGTAATGCAGTTTCATATCTCCCGTCTGAATCCAAATTCAAATTTTCCTCAAAATATTGCATGGTCTCCTCATGAGTTTCAGTTTTCTTTTTAGACTCAACTGGGTCATTTATACCAATAACGTCTAACTTCCACAAGTTTTCTGCTGATCTTTCGTTTAGCAATAAAGAAACACATGCAAGAGAATCATTTATACCCGAAGATTCCTTCGCTGGAATTTTACCCATTAAAATCCATCCCAAACTTGTTTCCATCGCGACCGGACCACTTTGTAAACATTTAATATTTCCGGTGAATAATTTTCCAGCAATATCAGAACCTATCAACAATTTAATGTCACTTTCGTTTTCGAGAGCATTACCCTCTACATCTGACACTTGAATAATTGATTTACGAAGTTCTTTCAACCAAGGACCTTTAGGTATTTTCTTAACATCAGAACAGATAACAGATTCACTTAAACAATGCACACTACATATATATTTATTATCAAGGCTACTCAAATTAACTATATATTTAGAATGCAATTTTTCTTTTGTTTCTACACCTCCGAATAATTTATGAACTAATTTCACTTCACCAACACTGTTACATTTCAAAGAATCTGTAATATCTTTCGTTAAATAACTTCTCTCGCAATCCGTATCTATAATCCCTCTGACTATCCTTTCCCTGTTGCCATTTTTTACCCTTAGGATTAATGTTTGTAGTAACACATCGGAGCTCGCGGATCTTCCAGCCAAAACATTGACCTCATTTTTCGCCACAGGCTCTACTTGTTTAGTCTCTTTCAATTGAGAAGGAACTTGTTGACACATTACTGCCAAATGCCTTTTCTGGCAAATTAAACACTTAAACTTGGACTTACAGTTACGAGAAATATGGTTTTTCTTCAAGCATAATAGACATAAACCCTTCTTAAATATTAAATCTTTTTTATCCTGATATGTAAGCGTACTAGCTTTAAAACATTTTTCTGTTAAATGTGGCTTATCACAAAATAAACACGATTCCTCAACTTTCTTAATAGGAGCATTTTCTTTAAATTTGTCTCCTGTATACAAATCATTACAAGTAGGAATATTAGACTCATCATTAATGTAACTTTTAGATTTTCTACTTTTATCAAAAGAAAAACGCGCTATTTTAATTCTCTCTTCAGATATCACTTCATTTTTCAAAAACAGAAGAATAGATTCAAGATCGCTCTTACCTTGTTGTGACGAGCTCTCCCGTTCCCTCTCCCACACGCGTAAGATGTCAGGGGCTAGGCAAGATTCAACTAACGGAAAAATAACACTAGCGTATTTATCTTCAGTCACACCGAGAGATTCCAGAGCACGCAATTTTGTTTCTAAACTGTCGTACAACGATGATAGCGCAAAGTCCTTTTTGGTTGCATTATTATTTATCACCACAAGATTCAATAAATCCCGAACGTACACTTGTATAAGAATATCTTCACGTCCAAAACGATTCTTTAAATGTTCGATGACTTTCGGATAATTTTCTTTAGTTGTCGGGAAACTCTGCACTATTTCCCGTGCTTTCGATTTGGCAGCAGTAGCCTGGATCAGATATACGAATTTCAAATGATCATCTAGCACTGGATCTTCGTGTATCTTACTAAAGGTATTCCAGAAATTCAACCATTGTCGTGGATCACCTGTAAATTCAATCAAATTTATTTTCGGAAGCTTCAAATTCGTTGCCGTTGTTCTTGAATCAACAGTTCTGGTTTCATTTACCGATGCATGAGTCAGCAAATTTTTCTCTAGTTTCACAGTGATTTGCTTCACTTTCATCCTGGCTGCTATTAATTTCTCCTTGTAAGTCTCACATGACTCAAATTCTTTAGTATATTCTTCTTGCGAGACTTCTTTCGATTTTGATAGGAGATCCAATATTTCTTCATCCAACTGTTGTAGTCGAATTCCTTTATCTTCCAGAATTTCCAGGGACGATAATAGAACATCACTGTTCAATTCTGACTCATTCAAATGTCCATGTAGGCTATTATATGCTTTCGTGAAGGCTGCACACAGTGGTATTCTTCTTACTTTCAAGGCTTCCATTTCTGCTGTTAAACCATCAAAAGTGTCCTTTACCTAACTAATGCGTCCTGTCACGGATGCCACTTTTTATTGTGGTGATCCACGGTTTGAAAATGGTTTCTGAATCAGAAGAGATTCGTGCACTAACCTAGTGCTTCGCATTAGAGAGTAAAGAACATCTATGATATAAAAATATACTTTTATTTACACAGAGAAAACGCGCAGCAACATTATTTACGAAAGCTCATTCTCCTAAAAACATACTTCTTTTCTCACTCCACTTGTGCATGCGCATTAACAATTACCAAAGGAGCTTGGCAGATACTGCCATCTGTTGGATAAACTATTCGCTACAGTTACCGCCCAAGCAGAGACGAAGTTTGTTAGCGTCGAGTTGACGCACTGTAAATTTTAAAGAGTTAATAAAGGGTACTTTAACCCTTCCCTTGTGTAGTATCTCGCTACTCCAGTATACAGACAGAAATTCGTTCACTGGACTCTAAAACCTTGTCTCCATTTTCGTAAACAAAGTCCAGCGAAGTCAACACCTGTGATTTCAAAGAGATTCGCTTCATGAACTCTATCCACTAGTAATGGAGCAATCACTTGAGTGCTCTTTTTAGCTTTAAATTTTCAGCAAACGAAACAGTTATTCAAGCACGATTTTACAGCTTGTCTGCCTCGGATGATCTAATAATTTTTTCAAGTTTGAGTGAGTGTATCTGAAATACCAGCATGAAGCAAGTTTTTTAATTAGCAGTTAAGTGAATCTAGATTTTTTACAAATAATGCATGGATGCTTTTCTTGAAACTGAAAATCAGAATGTTGTAACCTACCACCAAGAGATATGAGTCCTTCTGTCGTCAGGATCGGGTTTAGACCATATAGTTTGGAATCAGAACTAAGTGATTCCTTTCATGTCAGTTTAATGAAATCCTTTTTAAACTCACTTCGCTGTATAAAACGAATCTAATAGCGTTCAGCACTTGCGAGTTCTTCAGCAGTTAGTGCTCCTTTACACTTTTCAGAATTCCTCTTACAGTTATTAATAAACGGTATGACGTGGGCAGTGATTCGAAGAACCTTAGATAAGTCACTGTATCTGTGCAAATTTTACAAGCCATCGGTACGTTCATCGTATGTTGGTAAAGCAATACAGCTTCTTTTTCTCTCCTTTTCTGCTTCAAATGTATCAATATTAGCATTCGGTATTTCTTCACTGTTTAGAACATTAATAACTTCTATTATCCACAAGGGGCCTTTCCACCATGTTGCATCATTACTAGAGGAGTAAGATCGTTCACTTACTCCTCTAGTAAATTTATCTGCTGGATTCAGTTTCCGTTGTGAAACTTTCAATTCGATGGATTCGTCTTTTCTATGATTTCCAACACTCTATTGCGGACAAATTGCTTCCAGTCGTTTGCAACACCTCTAATCCAATGTAGACATATTGTACAATCTGTCCACATGAAAATGTTACTTTCTATAAAAGAAGAAAATGGGGATCGTATATAATCAAACAGTCATGCGGAAATCAAGTTTCCTAATAGTTCTAATTACGGCAAAGTCATTTTCTTCAGTGGAGCTAGACAAAATTTTGAAATTATAAAACCTGTCGCACATTTGTCATGGTACCTAATCTTGAAATCACGACCGCACTATATGCTTTTGGGCTTGCGTCAGAAAATATATATACTTCTCGCTGCTGAATCTCCAGCTCGTCAAAATACGGTCGAGGTATGACAAGCCTCTCAGGCTCGGTTATCTAATTCCACCACTCCTGCAACATAGATTCCAATTCTGCTGGAATATTTTCATCCCATTTTAAGCCTTTTTCTCAAAGATTCTGCACTATCAATTTAATTCTAACACTGAATGGTGTAATTAAACGTAATGGATCAAACAACATGCCACATGCACACATGTTAGTGCGGCATATTTAAATTTTGTAAATTGATTCAGATCTGTCTTCAAGGTGTCCTTATCACTGTTCCAAATTAATCCTAATACCTTTAACGGTATATATGTTCGATTTGATGGCGTCCCATATTCCGTTTGGGTTTTTTCCTTTCATCTTTCATTCCAAAATAATTCATAAACCGTAAATTCATGTTTGCTTCACTCAATATAAATTTAGAGTCTCTTGCAAGAGATACTGCTTCCTCAACAGTTGATGCCCCTCTATTAAGTCATCAACATGAAGATCTTTCAAAGTAGGATAAGCTTCATTGTGTGAATTTTCATATTATTTTAAATGGAGTCGAATAGTTGCTGTCGAAATAAAAGGACTGCATTTGACACCAAAAGGAACACGTATCATTCGTAAAATTCTGATATGACGACAATTTAAATCAAGTTCGGTTCCCCCGCCTGATACGGTGAACATTAAATCTACAATAATTTAATTTAATAGTAAAACATGTGCCTGGAAAAGAAAATTTAGTAGCCAATGCTCTTTCAATAATTAAGATTGATGAAGAGGGGAATACAGTCAAATGTGCTATGCTGACTTCGAAAGTTATTGAGTCCCGTGAGTCAATCGTTGAAGAATTAAGAAAGGCTTCTGAATTCAAGGATATTTACCATATCTTGAAGGCCCCGAACATTCTGAACATGTAGACTTAACAACTATTCGCAATAGGGTGGCTCATTATGAAATGATAAATTACTGTTTTACACGAAGGTAACAAATGAGAATCAAGAATACCGGCCAGTGATCCCCGCGAGTCTACGTTTAAGTATTTAAGAGGAACTCCTTGATTCCCCGTGGCAGGACACCTTGGAATTCGAAAAACCGTACAGAGGGTCAGCGAAGCGGTTTATTTTCCGCAGTTACAGAGGGTGGTTACAGCGTATGTCAGGACGTGTCACTTATGACAATTAATAAATGATGTTAATTACAGCCCGGTCGGGTATTTAAAAAAAACATAAAGACCACTTTTCCAAATGGGATTGTTGGCATTGATTTGCTTGGACCATACCCTATAACGAGAATAAATAAAAATAGATATTTGTTAACCATAGTAGATCATTTTTCAAAATGTGTGGAAATGGTTCCCCTTAAACGAGCTTCAGCTAAAATAGTAGCAGATTCGTTTTTAAAAAAGTATATTTTAAAATACGGGGCCCCACTAAAAGTAATATCAGATAATGGCACACAATTTGTTAGTAATATATTTAAAAATCTAAAAATATTTGCACAGGACTTGGCATGTGCCATCTAAAAATGGTACCATATAAACCGCAATCGAATATTGCGGAACGCGGAAATAGGAATATTGTAAAAATTATTAGGAGCTACGTTAAGAATTACCACGACCACGGGGACAGCTCTGTCAATGAGTTTTTACCTTGAGCTCGATACTACACAAAAGACCCCCGCAGAGCTATTTTTAGGAAGAAAGATGAACCCCCCCCCCTCGAATGTAGTCTGGAAACATGGTATCCCATCCCAACCCGAAGTGAAGACTATTCGAAGAAGTTTGACGTTTAGAAAAATTATATCTTCGCAAGTGAACCCTTCTTCTGATGAAATGGACTTCGGTTATTACGACGACATAATTAACTCCATGACCCCAAAACCGTATATGAATAAAAAGACTTTTCTGCGCAAGAAAGCACGTTTAAAAGATGAGATACTCGAGATACCCCAGGACGACTGGCTAAATTGACACTATCAGTCATCACAAAATCATGATGAAGTGATCAACTATTGGTCATTAGAACGGATGTGTCGTCTTTCCATCGTTGTAAGTAGAAAAAATAACGTTCGAATTCATATACAGAACTTTGAAGAAAAAAGAATAATTTCAACTGTGGATCTTCTCTTGAGGGTGAAAGTATGACTCCTGTGACGTGGTACGATTTCATGAACAAATTACCAAACTTTAATTTCAAATATTTGGAAGCATCTTTCATAGCCTATAATCAGTTGGCGGTATTTTGTGCAAACGCGCAATGTGTTCTTCAAATTTTTAAAAGCTCGTGCGGTGGTTTCCGTCTTCATAGCAAATTGTTTTGAATTAGAGTCATATCAGACCGATAAACTTTTAGATTTATATAGTGAAATAACACAGACTATCCAAACTGCTCTATTTCAAAATGTGTTACCGCGTGAGAAAGAAAACGGCGATCAGAATGCCAGCAGCTGGAGCATTTAACTAGCGAGCAATGCATGCAGAAACTTAACAATATTATTTACGAGGAGTACTTAACTAGTCTCAACGAGGTATTTATCTGTGAGGGATGTGCAGTCAATCATCCAAGTCAGCGTCGCCACCCCTGTATAATGGAGAGGACTCGGGAAAAAGCTATGAATAATACTGACAAAGCTATATTGTCAATGAGCTTTAACAGACTTGCTCAAAAACTTTATGTAAATACTTGCTGTTGTATTTATGACATTGATGACGTTGTAAAGAATATTTTCCTTGTCAACTTTAAGTGATAGAATAGAAAATTTGTGAGAAAAAATTGTTTTAGTAAGTATGTATTTTAATAAAAAAATTATTTATTTATATTGAAATGTATCTTTATTTAGCTGTCAACTGTTTCATATTATGTTTTAAATGGATATCTCCTTACATTACTCTTACTGCTTAAGTCTTATTTATTAAGTTATCATAAGAATACTCTTTTTCTTACCGTTTAATGCTAATAGGAAATGATATGTTACTCAGGTTTTATACTAATGCATTACAAGATTTTACATTTCATTTAAGTATTGGTAACGTTTTACTGTTCCTAATGAATGGGATTTTCTTGGTTTGTATGTGGATATTTAATTGCATTTTCCTTAAAAATACCTGGGAATAATTTAATAATATGTCGCATAAATATGCTTTTCTTTTAAAAATCCTATTTGAAAGTTAATTAAAATTAGTTAATTAGTATTAAATGCACCACTGCAAAGTAATTCATGATTTTTGTGTATATATTGACAAGGTGACAAAGTGAACGTCAGGTTTTTCCACTGATAGTAAATCTGGAGCGGATAAGAATCTGTTAAGGCTCATTTTTAGGTACATAAGTTGCTTTCTATGGCACATTGGAATTTGGGCAAATAACTTACATTTCATAAAGGTTATATCCTTATTTGGATTAAAGCAGTAAATATTCTACAGTGGACAATGCTGGAAAGTTGAATGATCTTTGGAGTTTTCGCCTTAGAAAAAGGTAATATTTAACAGCATTAATTAAATTACAGTTTCGAACATGCATATAAAGTTTCTATAATGCAAACTTATATGTACAATTATAGGAAAATCGAACACTTGGATGTAATTTTATATTCTAAAGGGGTTATTCCTCATTAAATGGGTATTAGTAAGGAATATTTAACTGATGTAATGAGTATTTATGAAAAAATTTCTGTATTCGGGATGGATGAAAGTTAAAATATTCGAAAATATAGCGAAGATTTTGCTAAAATATTTCTTACTTTTTCTTTCTTTGGTTCGTTCTGTAACTATAGGTATATAGGTAATGATATATACGTGTGATATGATATATGTGTGTTAAGGTGTGGTAGTGTTTCACAAGATTTCGTTCATAACAGAATAAATTGGTAAATAAATTGAGGAAAACTCACACTCACGAAAGAAAATCCTAGTATAAGAAATTAAAAAATAGACTATATATGCAATTATCTAGAGAAATTTAGTTGGAACTGAACTAGGTTCGATGTAATGTGTTAACATTATGCACTATAAATAAAATTATAGCGATTAAACATAATTTCAAGAGGTGAAATGATAACCAACGGGTAAAATCGATGGTCATTTACATCTAATTCGGTACTGAAAATGTTTATCTTAGGAATTTCTTTTATACATGTAACGTAAAGAATCGCTAATTTCACTTGAAATTTGCCCATGAAGGTAGAAATACCGGTACTTGGTGCAGAAAAAAAGTGATAAAGTGAAAATTTGCATAGTCGGGACGTTTAAAGTCTAAAAATGATGGTATGAATGCAGTGAATTAGCAAAAAACACTGAATTAAAAGGTTTTAAATGTTCAAAACAATAAGAAAGATTTCTGTATGTGTACACGAAACATTGAATATGGTTCTAAAATTATGCATGAAAGTAGTGAATTCATTCTAAAAATGCGGAATCTATCCAACTAAGTTAATGAGAATCGAGATTCAAAACCGAACATTTGGTAACACTGAAGAGCTTAAAAGCATGCATTCAGATAAAAATGATGTAAAAACTTTAAGGAAATATCAGAATATGCAGGAAATGTTAAAGTTTGAAAATTTGAATGAAGTTAATGACGTAAAATAGTATAGTCGTGGTAAGAATACTGCAGAATGATAAATTGTAGAATTGACAAGTTAAAATAGTAGTATAAAATGTAGTTTAAGTAAGGGCTATTCAATGCATTGGATATAAATAATAGTTATCGGTTGTAAAATAAAATGCTTAATTGTATACTATCTCTATGTTTAAGACATGTAAACATGTAGATTTAGCTGAAATAGTAACATCTAAAGCGTGATTACAGTCGAAAATTACAAAAAAGAGTTAAAATGTAGAGTATGTTGGGAACTAGAAAGAAAAAAGTGTCAGAAAAGTATAAAAATTACATCTAAAATTAATTAAAGTTCATGTGTATACGGTAGGAAAATGTTATAGACAAGTTCAAAATTAAGTACTTTAAAAATTACAAAGGTTTGAAATGTACGAAACAAGTTAAAAAAAGCATCTAAAATTAAATAAAGCCCATATATATGGTAAGAGAATCGAGGAAATAAGCTAAATTTAAGAGCGTGTTTGAAATTACGCAGGTTAAAACGTACGAAAATAGTTAAAAATTAAATGAAAGTCATGTACATAGTGTGAAAAATCTAGCAAATTAGTTAAAAATTCAGAGTATGTTTGAAACTAAAAACGTTAAAAAGTAGAAAACGAGTTAAAATTTTAATATGAGGTTAAATAAAAGCTAGGTATATGGTAGGAAAATATACGAATTGTGTCAAAGTTAGGATTATATTGGAAATTATGAAGGTTAAAATGCATGAAAGAAATCAAGTAAAAGTCATGTATATAATGTGAAAATATAAATTGGTTAAAAATTAGAGTACATTAAATATTATGAAGGTTAAAATGTATAAAACAAGCTAAAAATGTTACATATAAAATTAAGTAAAGGTTATCTGTATGATAAGAAAATACATGAAATACAGAATATGTTGAAGATCACTAATGTTAAAAAGAGCGAAAAAAGTTAAAAATTACATCTAACATTGAATAATATAATAAACAAAAACGGGAATCTGAATAATTATGCTCGCAAAATATAACAAGTAAGTTAAGAGTATTGGTTAAAAAGCATGAAAAGAATTATGGGTAGAATAAATTTAATACTAAAAACGAGTCATGTAGTTAAGATTACGGAAAGTAAGTCTGGTATTATGACCAGAAGATTTTAAGAAATAAAGTAAAATTCAGAGTATATAGGGAATTAAATGTCTTAAAAATATATGGAAACATAATAAAAATTTACATCTAAAATTAAAGCCTTCTGAATCAATCGTTAAATTCAAAAATAAGTGCTGTTAAGGAAATAAGCATTGTATGCGTCCTAAAATAGCTGGAATACCAAGAAAAAATACAAAAGCTAAAAATTCATTAACAAAATCTTCCGAAAATCAGTAAAAGATAATCTCTTATCAAAGTGGGACGTCATCTTATCAGTTATATGAAGAATCTTACAACACTCCCTGTTATCTGCTGCGCCTCCGGACTATGGACTTGCACCGCACACCGCCTGTGCAATCCGCCTGCGAGCTTGCACCGCGCACCGCCTGCTCAATCCGACAGCGAGCTCCTGGCGCTGAACTGTCATTTTCACACTGCTTCAGTGGAATGTATAACTGCAAGGTTGAAATTCCATTGTTAGTTTGAACTTTACTGTTTTTGTTTTACCCTAACAAGTTTTGTATCAATGCGGCTCTGTACTTCTAAGTGTTTTTTTTTTTTTTTTTTTTTAATCTATGCAATCAAGAATGTCATATGTATTCAAGCAGTCCTTTGTATCCCCTATCTAGATGTGACTCTGTAATATATTTTTTTTTAATTTAGCCTCAATAATTGCCGTTATGTCTTCTGCAGGGCGGACATAATACTGCAAGGGCTTGTTCCCGATTAGTAGTCCTCCTTAGCAGTGTAAAAGTGAAAAAAAAAAGTATTACTTATAAGTGCAGTTATGTTTAAAATTTCTTTGACAGTGAAAACATCGAAATATGCCGAAATACTCAGTAATCTGCAACGTTCTTTCTCCAATATTTACGAATCATGCAGATATACCCTTTTTCAAATCATCTTGAGAATTTTATAATAACATTTTAGCATTATCATTATATTCTTTTGACATTTTAAATAAAGATTTAAACTCCGAAGTTGCAATTTTTAACTGTAACAAAATACCCTAGTCAACTCTTTAAGTAAAATACTATTAGGTACATTATGAACCCTACATTTAATATTTAAGATAACGTGGCTTAGGAATTTTAAGATAAATTTTTTTAGAAGGATTTGAAATAGATATTTATTCTTTAGCTAATTCTATATCTTGTTTATTTTTGCATACTTATTCTCCTTTCGTAATTGGTTTGATAAATTTCCATTCCAGTTTCTCTCATATGTAAGATTTTTTTCACTTTTTCTAATAGAGATTTGTTCTTAGAAAACTCTTATGGATATGCACTGCTCGACATTGAAAATGCAACAACAAGAAGGAATGGTCAGAAATTTATGCAAATTTTAGAGTAGGCGCACGTCACTGAGTTATGCGAATGATGTTAAATGCGCAGCTCTCCGACGCACGTGAAGTATGATATAAAGGAAGGAACTTGCAGAATGGGCAATATTCGTGTCGTTATTTCTGCCAGGCGAATTATCGAAGAAAGTTGGTTTTTGTCCCGGAGGATACGGGTAATAGGAGAGAATGCCAGGCCGCCGTCAACGAAGGCACTTCCAGCAGATAGACGATTTTACGAGGGGTGTATGGTGATTTGACTGAGAAGGGTAGGTTGGTTCTTACGTCAAATCGCAGCTGATGCCCACATGGATGCGAGCACGGTGCATCGGCTATAGCGAACATGGTTGGAACAAGGAAATGTTGGAAGAAAGAGGGGTGCAAGTGCAGCCAGAGTGACGTCAGCACGCTTGGATCGACGCATCCGCCGACAAGCTATGGCGGTCCCGCAAGTCACTTGTACCGCGATTCTGCAGCATGTGCAAGAACCCTGGATGTTCCCATGTCGACCAGAACCATTTCCCGTCGATTGGTTGAACGTGGCCTCCATCCATCGCGTCCATTAAGAAGACTGCCATTGACCCCACAGCATAGACGCCAAAGTTTAGAATGGTGCCGGACTGGAGCGATGTGGACGCCAGAATGGCGAAACGTCGTGTTCTCAGATGAGTCACGCTTCTGTTTATCCATTGACAGTTGCCGCATAAATGTGTGGCGTCGACGTGGAGACAGACCTAATCCGGCAGTAACTGTGAAATGTCCCACCGCGCGACAACTGGGCATAATGTTTTGGGGTGCTATTGCCTACGATTCCAGGTCACCTCTAGCTCGTATTCAGGGCACTATAGTACCGTTCCTATAGAATTTTAAGGAGATGACACTCTTTACTTAATAAACAATCAGTATTCGGCTTATGGGTTTATTTCATTGTGGTAATTTCGAGGGCTATCAGCCTATGGGGAGGAATGGCTTCGTGGAGGAATTTCTATGGGAAACTGTCTTGTATACACGTTAGACATGAGGGGAAAACCACGAAAAAGCACATTCAGCAAGCCCGTTCGCCAAGATTCGAACCTCGAACAGAATTACCAGTGTTCCACGACTTTACCGCTCGGCCGCTGGTGGAGCAATCAGCATTCGAACCCTTCCGTTTTTGCCATTCATGAAAAATTAGTTTGCTTTCTACTATACTATTTTGTTAGGAAGTTGACTTTAGTTGATTTCTACTACAATATTTTATTAGGAAGTTCTGCTTAAAGCGTTATGAATACTAAGTTCCCAAAGACGATTGTTTCAGTCTATTACTGCTTTGTCGGACATATTCAGCTGACGATATCGTGTCCATTAATACACACATTTTTTCATTGCAGGACCCCATAACTTTGTAAATAATCCTCTGCTTGCTGTCCTGTAAAAGACAGTTCATAATTTAAAATTTTTTAATACAAGTTCAAAATACAGTTAATTTTTGACTTTGTTTCCAAAAGCAAAAAGTGGGATATCGAGACGCAGCCAGGGCTACATCAGAGAAAAGAGAGATGTTATGAGTGTGTTGTTATGATATGCATGAATAGTATAAGTGGGGCTAAATCACGCTGCTTGGGGACAGTTTCATAGTCACGGGATAGTGCGTAATAATTGTTTTCTTTAATTAGTTGTTGAAGCAGAACGAAATCTGAGGTTCTTCCCTTGCTTTCCTGTATATTTTCAAAGCGTTTAGTATAATGCTACAAAATTCAATGATACGATAAATCCTATATGAAATGTCTCTAATTATGCTGGAATTTCAGTTAAGAAGCTGAAAAAATTTATATTTCCAGAAATATATATTAATATATTTGATATATACTGTAGACTGTTTTAATAAAAACTTCCATGTCATGGATCTGAATACTTTTTGCCAAGGCCAAAGACAATACACCAGATTAAGATTAAGGCCGAGGAAATTAAGATATTCACCTCATGTAAATAAGGAGACACGACAAACTACGGATACAATTATATAAGGAATTTTTATATTCCTTTTTGTGCTGTGTTTATTGCATAATCGGGTGATGAAATACCTAGGTATGCTTTTGCTGTACGCCATAAAGTCTTTATGATGATTCATTTGTGCATGGGCTAGACCACTGGTATTCAAACTTTACGGCAGTCCAACCCAATAAAAATGGAAGCGACCCCAAAAAATTTCGAGGCTCTAATCAGAAAGTCGACTTTTAGTTATATATCATCAGTTAAGATATTTTAGGATTCTTTATCCGCCTTGCGACCTCAGTGCAAATTTCTGCGACCCCTTTTGGGTTCGCGACCCATAGTTTGACTATCACTGGGGTAGACTAATGCGAATCAATCGTATCGACTCTTGCTTATAAAGGTTATTCTTTATTATCAATGAATAAATGTTCGTATCTTTAACATTTCAGGTTCGAATTTTAATGTTAATAATGTATGTAATAACATCCATGCTTTTTATCCTCTAAGACAATATTTTTGTGGCTACTGGTAAACTTGTGATGTCTTGCGTATAAGGCTATTTAAATGAAGTTACGATGTCTGTAAGTATATCGCATTATAGATGTCTTTTTCTCCTCCAAATGATTTTCAGTCTTAGCAAATTTTTCTTATCGCTTACTTTCTTTATTGTAAGAATGCAGCAGAATGATAGCTCGATTACTTGAACTTCAAGAAGAGGAAATTTTTTATAAATCGAAGCGAATTCTGAAATAGAAGTTAATTCTAACTTTTCTTGAGAAATCGAATTTTCAATGACTCCAGACATTTTTCCCTGCTTCTTTCATTTGGCTTCTCGAAGCTTGACTGTATGACGCATACAGTACATAAAGTCTATAAACAGACTTTGAGTGTTGTATAGACTTTGTACTAGAGAGGCAAAAATTATATGCAGATGCCAGGTGCCCAGTTGAAGGGTCAACTGCAACTGTAATTGCATGGAGGACGTGTAACAGCCTTGGTGCTTCAGTTTTGAAAATTGTTGTAGACCTGATTTCGACTTTAGCTCTAAATATTACGAAAAGCGTGTTCGACAGCTTTAAAATTGTCATCATATTCTACAAAAATAAAAATTATAAAAAAGGGAGAGGGGAGATAATAATTCGTATTTAATATTTTTGATAATTTACAATAAACTGGTAATTTTTCTTAACATAGTGCTTATTAAAACGCATTTAGCCTAAAATGTACCAGTAACCTGAAACAAACTAAACAACAGCTCATATCTCTGTAAAGTAAAAATTCCAAGTTCTTAACATTTAATTCGGAGAAAACATATGTTCAAATTCGCTCTGTTAACAATAGATGGCGCCACGATTAAAATAATCATCCAATTAATTGTTGAGGCTTTTTTCAGTTTGTCTAATAACGGCGAATGATTACAAGGATTTCAGGCAAAGCTTCGGCTTAAGCTCCAATGCGAAAGACAAAAATTGCAATTGCAGTTTCAAAAGACACATTTTCTTCATCATAGAGAGCGAAAACGCAATACTGAACTTTTCTCACGCATCTCAGAAGCAATTCACTTTTCACGAATCGAAATCGAGCTATCATTCTGCTGCAGGAAATTCATTTCTGATTTTTCTGCAGTTACATTAAACGCATATGCTGTAAAAATGCCATTTGCTAATTGTGGAGCAGGTATAAAAATGTGCATTTTTATTTTGAACAAAAAAAAAAATTTAATGCTTTTCTTCGCTAAAACTAATACATAAATTCTGAAAATTGCTGACAGCTACTAAGGATGGAAGAAAACAGATGGAAAAGAAAGGAGTTTAGTGTCATAAAAGAGAGTCTTAAAAACCAATAAAATTAGATTCCAGACATAAAAGCATTAATTTTGTTTTGTGTAGTCAAATTTTAATTTGGTTCTCCACACACACACACCACACAAAAATCAATGTCCAAGTCACTTAAGTGAGAGTCATTATAGTTCCTACAAACCTCTGCACCTTAGAACGTAAAAATAATGGTAGGAAATAAAAAATTCAGATCCAATTTTAAAAGTAGTTAAAAAGTATTGGATGATGGTAAGGCAATTTCCAGTGTTGTGCTCGAAAATTTTCAGCTACTAATAAATGTTTTTCAGCTATTTATAGGGAAAAACTATTCATTATCGAGAGCGAGGTATTTGATATTCTGTATATAGTAATGTAGAGAATGTTCATATTTAAACTGTTACAAATTTACTGCATTCTAAACTGAAGTAATTAGAAGCAACAGTAAAAAATAGAATAGAATCCATTCGCAAAAAGTGAGTGTATTGCTATTAACTTGTAAGGTTTTATTAACTTTTTAACAGTTATCTTTAGTTAAAGCTACTTTCCTGTCCATCCTAATTTTAACTTACAATTTCCTACCAGAATGTGTTTTTAGAATCTCGTTTAATGCAAATGAGTAAGAGTAGTATTGAAGTCGATGTTCCACTGACTTCGAGAGACAACACTGGAGATGCAATACGGCAGTGTACGGGTATTCCAAATTTTCTGGATTTCGATTTTTTCATTTAGGATTCCAAAAGGACAAAACAGAATGGTAATGACCTCCGGATCGTACACCACTTATATGAATATGACCTAAGAGCTATGACTCTCTAAGCTGTTACTACGCTCGGCCGTATTACAGGCCCTTTGATAGCTTCGCTAGCTTATTCGATATCTAGGGGTCAACTACCTAGAATTCTGATAACTCTTTAGTTAAACCTTATTTCTTATTATTTTGAGTTCAAGCCGAAGTGGAGGCTTGGCTGTATGCCCTGAGAAAGTGCCCATCTGTTAAACTCTTATTAGCAATAAAGGTTAATTAACCCTTATCGAGTTTACATCTCTGTTCCTGAACTAAAGCGATTATTCGCTTAGCTGTTCACTAGGTTTCTCCGCAGTTAGTTCTGAGATAAAAATGTGGAATCCCACAAACTCTTTCAATCTGTTAACCAGTTGCCGTTTCAAAGATAAAATAAACGCTTGTGTCGTGTGAAACTACGAAACAGGATATTAACTATAAGCCACGATGAAAATAAGGTAAAGATCTTATGCAATGTGCAGTTCCAACACTTGCCAGATAACATGGATGATAAGTGCCATGGAAACACGATCAAACGTAGTGTAACAGTCAATAAATGACTGTGCTAAAGACCTTTCCAAAGTAGAAAATTGCTGCTTGTCTGTAATCACACAACAACAATTTAACCAAAGTAAATCAGCGTTAAAAATTTTTTTTAAGAAACAGAAGATACCATTAAAAGAGGCAAAATTTGTTATTTTCTAAATGAACGAGGTCTGAAAGGGAAATCTAGGCTCTGTAATGTGCCTTAGTCTTTTCTTAATATTCACATCTACGCTCTAAAAGGCTCACATCTAGGCTAGAAATCTAGGCTCTGTAATGTGCCTTAGTCTTTTCTTAATATTCACATCTACGCTCTAAAAGGCTCACATCTAGGCTAGAAAGCTAGGCTCTGTAATGTGCCTTAGTCTTTTCTTAATATTCACATATATTTCAAAATGCATTGCCGGTGCTTATTTAAAAATCTCAAATAAACTAACCCACACGAAAAGGTTATATTTCTTTGCTCATTTCATTTGTTACTTGTAACGATTTATTTATAAAAAATTATCCAAAAATTTTCAAGTTTTTTATTTTGCAAAGTCTAACGGTTTAGTTAAAATGTTCTGTAATTTATTATAAATAACTAAGAACAATTCTGTTACTTTATGTCAGTGTTTTCTCCACAACAAGGTTAGAGTGCTTTTACGATTTCTGTTCTCTTACGTGCATAATGTGTCTAAAATTAGAACCCCTAAAACTAGAACAGAAAACTTATAAGAATTAGAAGTTTTTTCAGTTTCACGTGGGAGAAAAAAAAAAACCAAGAATAATAACAATAGTATTCATATCTTCTAATTTAGAAAGGAACTAAATTTTTTATTAAAGACTCTGCATCTAATTATAATTTTAACTAGTTGCAAATTATTTGCTCTTTGGTATAAAGATATTAAAAATAATTTGATAAATAGAAATTCAAACAACTACAAGCACCCAAAGTAACAATAATAATAAAAAAAATGCGGTTACAGTTGTTCATATAAGTTCTGTTCTCTAAGTTTAAAAATTTAACACAATCTCGTATTCTCTGTCTCTGAAGTTTAACAATGAAACACAATTTTCCACAGCAAATAACATGCACTTACCATAAAATTATTTCCCAAATAGTATTTACATACAAAATGCATTCAAGCTTACTTTCAAATTTATATTTTAGCAATAACTCTTTTTTGCTTGTATTTTAATAATTAATTTTTTATTCTATTAAATTTTACAAAGTTCCTTAATTTATCATTCTACTTTTTTAAGCATTTGCTATTTTGATTGCTAAGGTTTTACGGATTGCTTTAGTACTTCTTTAACTCACTAGGCTTACATTCCTAAATGAAAACACTATAAGTTCTAACGCTAAAAACTAAGTTCTGAGAAACATACATTGATTGTTCAACAAAGCATAAATTTCTTCCCCCCCCCCGCAATAAATTTATCGTCAGGCTTTTCTTTTGTTTTCCTTTATTAAAGATGAGTAAAAAGAATTCATATAATTCAAAGTTATGTGCTAATTTGTTTTCCTCTTGTAACGTATTTTCTCCCTCCTTAACGCTTGCCTTTATGGTGTAATTAGAAGCACGTCCGGCTGAATTAGTTCTGTTTCCGCGGTTCCTCTTTCCGCGTTTTTCGAAATTATTCCTGTTCTCTCGAAATCCGGGGGTACAGTCCCCCTCCCACAGCTCCTCAGGAGATGTCACGATGAGTCATTAAGAAGAGCTAAGCAGTTTCTTTGTGAATAAAGTTAGTCATCCTTAGATTGAAGACATGGAGGTAGGAAAGGGAGGAGGCGCCATTCCGCGCTAGAAGTGAAGCACTGCTTTGAAGCCCGGGTCACCAGACGGGGTGTTCTTTGTTTACATTCAGAAGCTCGCTTGACAAGATTCTGATAGTATTTCGACACGCGACAGTTCCATAGAAATCGAAAAAGGAACACTCTCGCATGAAAGAAACATTCATAGTGTGATGGATAATAGCAATTTGTATAGTTTACTGACATTTACGCAAAAATCACATCTTGGTTATTTTTCGATAACTAACAACAGCGATTTTGATTATGAATTTGTTTTATAAAATTCTAAGCTGTTACACTACAAAAATATAGATTTTAAGAAAATTGCTAAAAGAGATCTGCCAAAATTTATTTTCTAGAAGATTTGAAAAGTTTGAAACTTGATGTCTAAATGTAAATATAAAATTATGTATGTTAAAATATTTGTAATTAGGCACATAGGTCAGATTAAGTTTTTATTAAATAGAGTAACGCATGCAAGGGCTATCTGCCTAAAAAGAGAGATGCCATCGTGGAGGAATTTTGAAGAAAAACTGACCTTTGAGTGGGTATTAAAAAAATACTTATAATTTTCATTCAAATTACATTCATATATATTTTTTATATAAAACTTTCGGGTGTATGCTAAATTAGTGTAAATTACTTTACACGAAAAATATAGTGAATGCACAGAAATTAAAGATTTGCACATGCCGGAAATGATAAATTATTTATACGGGTATTTATGCATGTACTTGCAAAAAGCATGTATCTGCCTTTGACAAAATACTTAAATATTCATTAAATTATTTATAAATGTATTTGAAATGAAGAATTTATTCACTTATAAACAACTGTGAAAGTACTGTGAAGAAATCTAATGATTAAATGTATCTAATTTATAATGATTATAAATGTTATCTAAATATATAATAATCTTAATATTGAATTGTAAACATAAATTGAAATCCTGTTGACAAATACGTTATAAAACTATTTAAGCAAGAATTGTTCGTATTGGAAAGCAATCTGTTAAAAGGTATTGTAAAGCAAATGCTATGAGATGCGCACTTAAGAAGAACGTAATAAAGAGTTTTGGAATATGTATTGTTGAAATGAAGGGTAAAAAAAAAAAATCTGATAAGTATAATTAAAAGAATTATTCCGTTTACATTTTATAATAACTCAGTTACAAGTTTTAAATAATACTTAAAAAAAAAAACTTATTTTATTCCCTTTCAGAAATGTTCAGAGAAAGTCAAATACTATTTAATACCTATTTAATTATTAGGAATTAGCGAAATACTTATTTAAGGTATTTCGCTAATTCCTAATAATTCTCTAATTTAAAATGAACCGAATAGAGCATTAATTATAAATTGACTTACATTTTTCGATTTAAAAGAAGCCAAAAAATCATGTCATATTTAAGAAAGTATTTTAGGAAGAAGCTCTATAAATAGAAAAGAAATAATGCATAATTTTAATATTAATAATACAATAAACTTCGATCTTAATTTTTGTACCTTAACCGAAAAAAATCGAATTATCTTAATTTTTTTTTCTAATGTAATTAACGAAAACCTGTGAAAATATTTCATTCAAATTAAACCATTCTGAGAAAACTGTCCTGTGAAAAGTATAGCATTTAATTCCGTTCAGAATGAAATGTTGTTTAAAAATATGTTGTTTTCACATACTTAGGACTCTGAAGTGTCGTAGAAAAAGAAAATATATACATTTATATGTATATTTGCGACGTAATTACAAAATATTTACACCCGAACGCGTCAAATCCCATAGAACTCAATGGTAAATGACCCAATGTTTTGGTCACCACGTAGGGATCGCCGGTGCTTCAGAGCAGGGTACGGAGAAACTTGTTTAGGGCGACTCCATCTTACTTCCTACCTCCATGATTGAAGAGACTGAAGGCGTATCTTAGTTTAGGCTCCTCTCGAAATCTTTAGTTTCATTCCGTTTGTAATTCTGCTACACTATTAGCTGTTACTTTCGCATCTTATGTTAATCAATATGGATGTTTTAGACATTGCTGGAACTAAAACGAAAAAATACCTTTAGCCCTTAATGAAGATTTTCAGAATAAAAATAAAGAAAATATAGTTTATTGGATTTGCATAAATGAAAGAATTAAAAATCTGCGAAAGCGCAATTAAGACGAAAGAAGTCGTCGTTTTAGAAAGAATATTTATTCTGAAAGATTTTATTATAACTCACCTTTATGAAGAATTTTGGAAGAATATTGTTTTTTACTTTAGGAAACAGTCTTTTAGTTCATTGCCAAAAAAATCATCGTGGAATTTGAACATCTCTCTCTCTCCTTTTAATGTGCAGTACTAGCCTAAATTCATTCAAAGATCTGAGGTAGTAAATATTTTTCGAATATTTCTTTTAAAACCTAAAAATTTTTTGCTTTCCTACATTTCGGGAGAGGCCAATGTCCAATCAGCCTCCCCCCCCCCAATATAAAACTCCTTTGGGAAAGGGGGGTAATGAAGTTTGATGATTTCGCGGAAACATGATCGTTTTTGACAACCGCGGAAACAGGAATCGCGGAAAAAAGAAGACACCGTCCGGCTAGCAATTTCAAAGTCCGGAGTTTGAATCCTGGCGAGGGCATAGCTGATTTTTCATTTTTAGCGCTTCGAAAAAAAACCTAATGACTCCACACTCTGTTATTCGACATTTTAAAGAAGAGATTAGTGTCGAAAACTGATATCGCCGAAATACAAATCCAGTCACCTGTAAATGTTAATTTAAAAGAAAAAAAAAGTTAGACATTTTCTATCTCTTGCGAATATGCGCGGCAACTAATTTGAGAGTTAAATCCCGTTTATTCTTTTTTAAGGAGGCGTGTTTTTCAAGAAAATCCTTCAAAGAATCTAGTTCTTTAACACTGCAAAAGAAATACAAACAAGGATTTTCCTTTTTGTGTGCACATATTTAATTAGAGCTGTAACTTGCTTTATATACAAGCAGGAAAACATGTAGAAAGCGAAAATACCCCAAAGATAGGATTCGTCCATCTAACTTGAAAATTTTGAGAATGAAGGAAGTTTTATGTCTTTGCAGCTAAAAGTCAGTGGAAAGAGAGAGAGTTTTCTACAAATGTTCAGTTTTGAAATTTTATCAACTGATATATTTCTTTTGAAAACGGAACAGCAGTTTCAAGATTTTTATTAGCTTAAAAGCAGGCCGGGGATTCACAACGAGAAAGCTTTCATCACGTCTTGCCTCATCTCTATACCAAGACGTCATCGAAATAATTTGACACATCTGGGGAAAAAGGGAAACGTCACAGAAACGTGTTATGCTTATTCTGAAAGCTATTACTTTGGAATTTTCTCCACTGTTTATTCAAAGACAGAAACAGTAAAAGATTATGCCACTAATTATAACGGAGGCATTAGAAACATACAAAAAATAATTTAAAAAAGTGTATAGATATGTTAACAGAAAAAAATCTTTTAAATAGAAAGAGTTAGGGAAAATTAAAAATTATTAAAAATTTAAAGACACATATATAGTCATTTAAAGAAAAACGTTTATTGAAAGGACAGAAGTTTGAAGAAAACATGTTAAAAAATGTGTAAGAACATGAAGAGAAATATTATTGAATAAAAAAATACAGGTTATAGAAACTAAGAGCGGTTATATTCTTAAAATATATCATATTGCATATTTTAACTAAAATACTTTCGGCCCACCAGCGGCCGAGCGGTGAAGTCTCTGAACACTGGTAGTTCGATCCGAGCTTCGAATCCCCCCGCGAACGGGCTGGCTGCGTGGGCGTTTTAGTGGTTTTCCCCATGTGTAATGTGTTTACGAGGCAGTTTTCCGTAGGAAGTCCTCCACAAAAGCATCCCTCTCCTTAGGCAGATAGCCCTCGAGGCTTTGCTATAATCATATAAACCAAAACAAACCAAACTAAAATACTTTCGTTTCTCTCATGTCACAGTTCTATACTTTGTAAAAATGTAATCAGACATCTTGTGACATAAACACATTCTCTGTAATCAAAAACATGTAAAGAATTATGCCAAAATATACAAAAAGAACACACGTGTATAGCCTGAAGCTTAATCGTGTGTTATCACTCTTAACAACAACTGAGTCATTGCCTAGCCAACCGTAGCATTGTAAACTTGTAGAAACAGACTGAAAGGCTTATTTCTAATTTTGGGTTTTATTTCCAGATCTAAGATGTTACATTCACGAAGTCTTACTAGTAACTAAGTAGCCAAAAGGAAGACAATGGTTAAACACAACTAATTCTCTCTTCAACAAATGGGCCCACCAGCGGCCGAGCGGTAAAGTCGCTGAACACTGGTAGTTCGGTCCGAGGTTCGAATCTCGCGAACGGGCTGGCTGCATGGGCGTTTTCGTGGTTTTCCCCATGTGTAACGTGTATACGGGCCAGTTTCCCTTAGAAAGTCCTCCACGAAGGCATCCCTCATCTTAGGCAGATAGCCCTCGAGGCTTTGCCATAATCACACACACACACACACTTCAACAAATGAAGCAAAAACAGACTTTTACTCGACATCTGTATCAAGCTAGCGATAGAAGAGGTAATCTAGCTACATAAGCAAAACTCTCTGAGGAAAGTTCCATTCTCCCATTAATACTATTATTTATTTAAAGTACAATAAAGGTATAAAATTGGATAGAAATTTAAAAATCTTTTTCTGGAATTATGTAACGACAGTTTATTAAAACAAAATAAGAGGAGTGATATTACCCATCAAGACTGGGGCAGATGGGGCTGGTCTGACCAGCGCTGCCAGTTTGCGCAAAACTGCTTGCAGAAAACTTTGTGTAACTCATTTGCAGAAAACTTTGTGTAAAACATAACTTCGCGTTGAACTTGGCACTTTTGTGCAAGTTCGCCAGGGCACAAGGGGTGCCTTGCAATTTTATGAACTTTAGTACATACCATAGCGAATCCAAGCTTCAACAAGATTCCGAGACTTTCATTTGAATATCTAAGTGAACAGTCACCGACTTATGTAAAGGTGCGTTTACCTTTTGAAAGTTCGCCATTGTTCGGCAAGACACAGAGAGTGTCCGTTACTCTTATGAAATTCAATTTATACCATGAAGAATGCAGCCTTCATCACCTAGAAGCGCATCTAAAGTGCCAGTATCCTTATGAAATCCTAGGTATGGCAAAACCTGAAAATTTCCAAATTTTATGCTACGGGTAAAGAATCAGATCCATTAGTTACGAATTTGAGAAGAACTAAGGACAACGGGAAGTTTACCATTAGTTTATCTTTCAAAGTTATTTATTTATTTTATTTTTATTTGTGTATTTTGTTTGTGTCATTAAGTTTTATTCTTCCAATGGATTTATTGCTTTCTGATGCAAAAATATTGCAATTATGATTAATGCGTCATCAGTTTTTAAACCATCGATAGCAAGTGGTATGGCAGACCTACTGTCTCCTGTGCCTCAGGAAATTTCCCAATTTTCCGGTAGCTCCATCCGTTCATGCATCAAGAGGAATACTATTTACAACAGACAGCAGGACTGTTTTTCACTTAAAGCGTCAGAAAACAATTACTTCGAAACACATCTGGCAAGCAAGAGGTGTCACTTCTGTTCTGCCGGAGAAGTAGAATAGCTCCAGAACACAAATGTCGAGCATTTGCCATACGCAAATTTCCACTGAAAAGAAACAACGTCGATATTTACAGCCGATTGATTCGTGAAAGCTCAATAGAAAGCCACCAGAATCCTCAGTGCTTCAAAGTGATAATGTCTCCCGAAAAAATTTGGTAAAAAGCCGAGGCAAATTGCACATAGGAAGAATTAGCAGATGTGGATCGAATGTACGGTCAAGGCGGGAAAGGATGTGAAGCACGACGATTGTACAGCAAGCGATTTCTCATGAGTTGTAATCCACACCATACTACCTCTGAAGAGACAGAAGAGTGGTGAAACCAGTTCATCCTCAATCGCATACAGAGATGCTAGACGTAAGCGGAATCAGAAGCCAGAGAACTTGCCTTGGAGAGAATTTTTAGAAATGCTTTCACAGATATGTAATATGTACATGTGGATATTATTTGATATTTAACAATATATTAATACGCAGACATTATAGACAAATTTGTAAAAGTGTAATTTAAAGTTCCATTCATTAATATAATTTTTTTTTAAAATTTTTATCTTCAACAGTATGCCTTTCATGAAAATTCAGGTATTATTGCGTGAGGTATTGATATTATTGCGTCACCGAGCTCTGCGACTTACCTTGTCCGGCGTTTAGCTAAGTTGCTAACCGATCACTCGCGCAGTTAGAATTTGAATCAACGCTTGCTATGCGTTTCCTCTGTAATCACTAGCATCCAATTACTTTGAATTTTAAGTTCGCATTTCTATTATGTGAATTCCCGTAACATGTAAAGATTTAAATTGTAAGCACATGCCATGCATTTGTTAAGTTTAATAAAAAAATTTAAAAAAAAGTTGTTTAAACCTTCTTTTGACTCAGTTGTTAGTTTCACAGACAGGGGGTTATCTCTCCTGATAGTCTTGGTAGAGTTCAACGAATTAAATCAGTTAAGGAGTGAAACCCTAGTGACATCCTGTCAGCCCTTTTATTTTTGTTGACATAATTTACGAACACTTTCTATACATTTGTAATGTATCCAATGTTTATGTTTTATGTTTTACATTATAGTACTTCAAGGAGAAATATTGAACTTATTAAGAAGATATTTTAAGGATTTCTGATATCTAAAGAACGCAGACGATACTGTTGCGCGCGTACGGGTTTGTAATAGATTGGGTGCACACAGGTCCAATGATAGGTTGATAAAATTTGCTTTATTAAAAGAAACACTTATGAGTTCTGAAACTTTCCACAGAAGTACTCGAACAGATATTCACAGTACGACAGGGTACAATCATTAGTTACACTTCAGACTACTAAGAACGTTAAACACAGTGCAATGAAAAGCGCAGCTAAAGAGCGAAGCTAAACCGGAGACAGTACTCAAGCTGAGCTAACTGCTAACAACAGCAACTGGCAGCAGATGCTCTCTTTGGCCTTATATAGTTTTCCCGGGCCGCCGAGATATTTCTAGTACTTTCTGCTTCTCGTAATTACTGGCAAGCAATATGAGGGTCGAATAACGATTGCAGCTAATATAGTGATCAACTACATTTATTCAAGTGTAATACCTATTACGGTGATACAGAGGCCGGACCAAAATGTCGCCAAATGGTCGACAAGTTTGGTGACTTTGGGTGATTTCTCACCAAATTTCCCGACAAAAATTAGTTGCCAAAACTGTTGTCAGCTTGGCGATATCTCATCAGATTACCGAGATACCCATTTACTCAATGTTAAATAGACTTGCCCCTGTATTTCTTACTTTTCCGGCATAGTTCGTCTCTCTAGATATTCATGTTACATTACACAGAACAATACAGCATTTTCGCTCATATAATTGCACTAAAATCATCTATCTGTATACAAAATTACACAGATTTTTCGAAATATTTTCTGTTAGTTTCATAAAAACCAACAACCTCATTTACTTCTTGACAATATGGTATGGATGTGCAACAGTTAGTGTGATAAAAGCAGCTTCGCCTTGATAATATCTTTAGAACTATGACATAATTATCCCCGTTTTTCTCGCGAAAATTAGACTCGGCTCTATATTAATTTTTGCTACAAAAGACTCAGCAGAGCTTATTTTAAGAGAATATCTTCCCCCCCTCCTGCACAATAATTAATATTTATCCATTTAGCAACAGTACATTTATTCATGTAATCGAGAATCTACATTCAGTCATATAACCAAGAAACTATTCATGTATTCGTGAACAAGTCATCTTTCTCTAAACCATCGTCAAAGCTCCACACTACGAATTTCGGCCTGGATTTCTTGCGACTACATTTTCTGCAGAACATTGGTCCTAATCTCCCATGTCTAGGAACAGAGCTTCCTTTAAATGAGCACTTCTTGTCTTTGTAGCCAGATTAGTGTTTTAATATTTTACTATTTAGTTAATATTAGGGTCAATAGCTTAGTATTTTTTATTTAATTTTTAATTGCACTTTTCTGCCCTCGTTACTAACTAATGAAGCAGGCTATGTATAATGCGAAATATACAATATTTCCTCACCTATTTTCCTCTTTTTTTACTGATTTTATCGATCGAAATCCGAGAAGGTAAAATTATGAAAATAAATTATTTTTCGAATGACGCGATTAGAGATACAGCATAAGGCGAAAAGAAGTCATGATAAACTATAGGTAATTATCGCAATATTATTTCTTTAAAAGAAACCTACATTCCAATAAGAACACATAGTAATATTGACACTACAATATCCAGGAACAAGCTCGTTCCTGGCAGGTGTACAGCGAATGCCCCACACGCAAGTGGCAAAATTTAGGACTTAAAATTTGGTCGGTGCGGACGTAAAATTTAAAGTGGCAATTACCTCTGCAAGGGCAAATACATATTCCAATTTGCTTTTGGTCCAAAAGACGGTAAAAAGGAAATTTTTACCCAGAGGCCAAAATAAATTATTAAATTATATATTTAAAGTTATAAGAGGCACACATACTTTGCACGCAGGCGGTTAACACCAGAGGAACGGACCTGTTTAAGAAAATAGCTTTATTTCTACTTCCCTGTAACATGAATCTCGCCCATTCTTATTGTTGTCTCTGCTATTTCTTAAAACTCATATCATCCATAAATAATTAGGAGAAGAGCAGCTGACTTAGCGAAATAGTCAACTGAAAGACAGTTCGTTCGCTGTGATTGGTCGGTTCTTGTATTAGGCGGGCCTGCACTTCAACAGTTAGAAGGGAAATGCTCCGCATGACCTTCGCAGGTATTTTGCGAGGGTTTGTCTTTGTTAGTAAGATGAAAGCAATCACTACGTGGACGATTCCATTTTAAAATTTAGGGGAGCTCGGGGTAAAATTACGCGAATATTTCAAAAATTTTCGGAATCTGATGCTAAAAAATATACGAGAAAATACGTAATTGCACTTCAGTTTCTGGAACACAAATGAAACTGTTTTAAAAAATTTTAGTTATGAACAATGTACATCTGCATGTTATACCTAGTATTAATGAGGTTACCGACTGTGTTGCAAACTAGTTGTTCGTATCAATCATTATTATATTTATAACCTCCGATGATAATGACCAAAAGGTTTCTCTTAACTTATACGTAGCAATTAATACACATTAAGAATTTGTAACTGGCAGCTAAATTTAAATGTTCTTCCAGGTTTCCTATTTGATCAATTTGAATTGCATGGTTTGATAGTTCAGCAACCAGCAGCTTAAAGTAAAGTTATTAGGCAAGTTTTTTGTTGTATCTCGAATTGAGTTTCCGGTAGTAGGAAGACATTGTCAATATAGGGTTTTCCCGTAAACTGAAATATTTTTGCTCAGATTTTCAAGGGGACACTTCTTCCGTAGCAATGACTTCCGATACTTGCTTTACTATGAAAATATTCTATTAACATACTTTTCACTAAATTAGTTCATTGTATTCTTCTTATCTTTGATTCAGATTAAGATCAAACAAAAAGTAATTTTTTTAAAAGTGAATAACACAACAAATAGATTAAAAATGAATTTGTGGCAGCAGTATATCACCAGAGCGGGAATAAAGAAACTTTCCCAATAGAACTACTTCGCCATTTGGGGCAAGGAATGGCTATTACCAACCCTGTAGACCAGTTCCCAGGACCACATTATGGACTTCTATCAAATCTATTCGATAATGTGTTTGCTAATTTTCATTGTTATTAAATTTTCAGTTTTTAATTGTTAACTTTATGGCTAGCATCAATTAATGTATTTAATTAAATAATTTATTTAATTAATCTTAACTTTTGTGCAAGTGCTAAATCAAAGAGCCAAAAATTCGTACTCCGTAAACCAATTCCTTTGTAATATTTAGAAGTTCCGAGAATATATTTTAAATTGCTTATTGCATCATATGTAAACAAACTGTCCTAGAACACTGTATATAGTATATACATACACTGTATATCATAATTACAAAGCAGTTTTTTTAAAATCTTATATATTGTTGCGTGCGTACGGGTTCGTTAAGAATTGAATGCACAAGTGCGATGAAAAATGAATAAAATTTATTATTATCACAACAAATAAAATAAAAATGCTTAAATTTCTTGAGAGATAATAGTACAATATCAAATACTAAACACAAAACAAATACTAAATACAAGTCAAATCAAATACACATTTAGAAACGAAAAGGACCATGGTCTTACACTATTTACAATTATTTTACACCACGTACTATGGCCATAGTAATGAGCTAACCTGTCATAATGAACGACTTTAGGTTCAGAGATTGATGACATAGGATCCGAACCACGACGTCACTCAGCCTGTTTAGGACTGTGTACGGACCATCCCAAGCTGACTGTAATTTCGGACAAAGTACTTTCCGTCGAGTCGGATTCTAAAACCACACCTTGTCTTCTTCATTGAATCCATGTCCAGTAGCTCTCGTGTCGTATCTGGTCTTCACCTTCTCCGTCGTCGAGTTGACTCGCTGTCTTGTCTTGCAGAACGGTGCATCACTTCAAACCGGGCCTAGATATCTTGGATGTATTCCTCAGGCGATGAAAGAGCATCCAGAGGGCGACCAAACACTGCGGTTACAAGGTAGACAAAGGTCTCGACCGAAGAGCATCTGGGATGGAAAAAGAATAGCCGGTAATCTGGTGTTTCTCTTCCACCCTAGTATGATTTCGGCAGCTTTCTGAGCAGGGTCTTTCAGAGAAAATGACGGCGTTTCCAGGTGAGGATCCTTTCTGAGGATGGATTGTCATGTCCTCAGATGCTGAAAGCATTTTGTTGTTTTTGAAGTCTAAGGAAAAATCGTATTTTCTTAAAAAGTCCAATTTGAGTATGCATAGATCTGTAATATCCGCCCCATATACCGTGTGATGGTAGGCGGCACTTCCAAACGTGATGTTCACTTTTAACTTCCCAGCTATGTCGATTTTATGACCAGACGTAGTCTGGAGGGTAACACAGGATGGCATCCAAATGACTTTATCTTTAAATTCCTGAGATAAATCTTTCTGAATGATGGTAACATTAGCTCCTGTGTCAATGATCATAATTGCAAGGAACTCCATCGATATACCCATTGATGGATAGTCCATTACTGTTGCCACTCACTGCAGAGATCTTGAGAGCTTTAAAGCGGTGTTTTTCATTCTCTGGCAACCAACCGTTCCTCGATATGGTCATTCATTTGTTTCCTCCGTCGTTGCTGAGAAATAGTCTTAATTTCCGTACTCTGGGATGTTCTGCAGTTCCTTCGCACGTGGTCTTCAGCTCCGCAGTTCCAGCATTTTTGTTTCTTGTCACTCCTTTTCCGTCCCATGGCCATTTAATTGTCTGTTTAAATCGTTTGCCTTATTTTTCCGTCCTCCGGGGTGTTCTGCAGTTCCTTCGTAGGTGGCCTTCAACACCGCAGTTCCAGCACTTTAGGGTCGGTTTCATTTCACCAGTATTCCGTCTCAAGGCATTCACTGGTCTTGTCAAATTATCCGTTTTATTTTCCGTGCCCTGGGGTATCCTGCAATGCCGTCGTATGTGCCCTTCAGTACCACATTTCCAACATCTTAGAGCCATTTTGTTCTTACTCCGACTTCGTATCAAAGCATTGACTTGTCTAGATAAATCATCTAAACGAGCCATCAATTGGTCCACGGGCATAACTTCTGCATAGGTATCCCTTTCCCATATGTTAGACGGAAAATATCAAGTGTTTGCTTCTCTCCATGTGTAAGCATGCGAAAAATCACTCTGTAAAGAAAAGGGGGACTCATCGGGGAAAATAATATACCTCTCTTGATTTTCAATCCAGTTTATATGGACCAGGTGCTCAATTCAAGAGTTCTCTAAGGTGGAGACCGGCAATGAAAGCAACCGGAGACGCACATTGCCGGTCGCCTAGCAAACATACCTTTTTTGATACAGCCTTCCGCGCAATGTCGTGGCAGATACTCTCTTTTCTGTAGCAGAAATAAGCCCGAATCTAAGCTAAGATGAAGTCGTGGTTCTGTTGCGACGTAGATTAAGTTGCAAATACGATCATTTGCAGAAGCCGTAACTCTTGGCATACCTTCGAAAGGCTGACGCAATAGTTTAAAAATTGGTTCCTGAGTAATATTTACATTTTCCTGAAGAATGCTCTTTTAATACTGTTAACAGGAGGTAGGATGGGAGCTAAAACTTAAGCTTTTAATGACCCCCACCAAAAAAAAAAAAAAAAAAAAAAAAAAAAAAAAAAAAAAAAAAAAATTGTTGCAGTAATGTCTGGGAAAGTGGAAAGCCGCTGAATGTCACCAAATTGTAACGCGGGAATTCATATCACGAAACACTTAGGATATTCATGTCACGAAAGTTGCGTTGTATATATTGCGACATCATCCCGCTAAAAACAATCTAGTTACCTAAGCCGCCGGAAATCACCAAAATGAGAGAAACACAGTTCTCCGCTCTATAAAGGAAAACAGCAAAATTTTCCTTTATCTCGCCCGAAAGGATGAAAGAAAATTAGAAAATATGCTTTGCAGAATTCACCAGAAACAAAAAAATTTGACCTTCTTACTCAAACAAACCAAATTCAGATGGGCGAAAAGGCCCTCCAAATGGGCATCTCCAAAGATATCTGCGTTAGCTGTTCTGAAGAAAATTGCTTAAAATATGTTGGAAAAATACTCATTGAAGGTGTCCAATAATTCTTAAATTATTATGTATTTATATACAAGTACTTAGTCTCCTAACTGATCAAATCATAAAATTTAAATTTTACAGTAAAGTTAAAAATTTTACTCGTACATGTATATAAATTTCAAAGAAAAAATTAATTCAGTAAGTTCTATTTTTAAGCTAAGGAAAACTAGGAATTCCCCAAATTAGATTGAAAAGTTAAAAACAAATTCTTAAAATATAATTGACTGGATTAATTAGGTTAAAGAAAAGCACGTAAGAGCTGTCCGCCTAAAGGAGAGCGATTCCTGTACGGATGATTTTTAAGGATAACTGGCTGATATTCACTTTACACATGCAGGAACCCACGAAAATTGCCATGTAGCCAGCCCGTTCCCAGAACCACGAACCCGAGTTGAACGAACGGTGTTCAGCGGATTTACACTCGGCCGCTAATGAGCCCTCTTAACATTGCGAGAATTAAAGTACAGTAAGACCCCGCTTAACGCTGTTTCGTTTAGCGCTGTTTCGGTTTAGCGCTCTTTTATTTCAACCCGGGGATTCTCCGAAATTGTGCGCAGCGCTAGGTTTCCATATAACATATCCGAAACAGTGTAGTTGTGTTTCTTGCTTTGTGGACGCATTTTTATCATTTGAAACATTTGTTGACATTATTGTAAGTTTAAATTTGTATAATACTATAACGATTAATACAGTGACAAATATTATGATCTTTAGTTTTTATCATGGGTGATAATAAAAAACAAGAAAAGAAAGCAACCAGAAAAAGCATTTCACTGGAAACTCAAATGCAAGTGATTAGAAGATTAGATTCTGGTGAACGTCAATCTCAAATTAGTGCTGCATTGATTTTGGCAACTTCAACAATAAGGACAATTCTTAAGAATAAAGAAAAAATACTGTCATCGGCAACTGCAACTATGTCAAGCTCTGCAACTAGAATTACCCGTTCTAGAAATAACATTATAGAGGAAATGGAAAAACGACTGTCTATATGGATTGACGACGAAATTGAACGCAATATGCCATTAAGCCAATCTATCATAATGCCTTCTTGACAAAAAGGCAGAAAATTGGAAACCCAGAATAGATTGAATGATCTGACTGAGAATTTTATTTGTTTTTAAAGGTATATGCGTTTATATTGTTTTGATTTTTGTAAGAAATAAATGTTTGATTTTATTTTTATTAAAAAAAACATTATTAAATTTAATGCCTAACAATTTTTTTTATCCGTCTTCCCCTAACCCCATTATTTACATGTTAAGATAGCCTCGCTTAGCGCTGTTTCGCATTACGCTCTACTTCGATGGAACGTATCCCCCGCGTTAAGCGGGGTCTTACTGTAACTGAATCGAAGTACTTAGTATTACTTAACATTTTAATTAAGCAGTTTAAATTAGTCATTTAAAAATAAATCAGCCTAGAGAAATTTAAATTGAGGATTAAACTAACTAGACAACACCTTTACCGGAGACAAAAATCGTTAATTGTCTTTGGCAACCTTTATGGGGAAATTCTAGACTTCCTTTTTTAAATAATTCTATAAAATTTTCTTGTCTCTTATTAGTTTTCTAAAATTCTGAGCTCTAGATCTAATTCCTAAACATTACTGCTGTTTGCTCAAAAAGCGCATTTTGATATTTGAATTTTCAGTTTAGTTCCGTCCATAGTTTCACTTACATTATTAAAATATTTAGAATATTTTGATGACATAGTGTGCAGGATCCTTCCATAAAATATTATGTTAGTGTTATCATAGCCCTGTTCTCCGACTACGCAAGATCTCGTTCCGAGTGTGACGCCATCAAGCGATTGTTCGTTTCGACTACAACTATCTCCGAAAGTGGTTTTTCCAAGGACAGTTTAATGACCCGATCGCTAAAGAAAAACAGCCTGCGGAAAGGTTTGTAAGGTCTTCCCTCACCTATCCACATTTTGACGTAAATCGCGAATATGCCGAGGCCAACATTTGCCTCAATAACATGCTAACGTATGGGGTTCCCTATCTGAGACTGGGAAGGCACAAGGGCGTAGCCATGGAGGTAGCCTTTCCTACCTCCAAGGGCGTAGCTAGAGGGGGGTAAGGGGGGCATCTGTCTCCGAGCGCAGAATCCAAGGGACGCCAAACTGATGTTACGATATTTTAGAATTAAATGTTTTCCATCCTTGGCAAGCAGTAGGGGGCGCGAAATCTTCAGTTGTCCCTGGGCGCTGAAAACCCTAGCTACGACTCTGGGAAGGCAATTCTTTTTTAAAGAAAATGCTAGTAAAGAAAGACGAAATTTTTTTAGGAAGTAACTCACCTCATGTATTATTTTAATCGTTAAGTTGTGTTTATACTTAATGATTAAAATAAAGTACTGAGAGAGAAACGCATTTCGAATAATTTTTAGGCAGCTGAAAAAGCAGACAATTTCAGAAACGAACTTCATTAATCTAGACGAAATTTTAGTATTGTTAGAAGTTTATTAATGCTAACGACTGAGACTTTAAATACTATTAAACAGCTGATACAGACTCACAGAGAATTTTCTTCTCGCAACATGGCAATGGAAACCTTATTGGAGATTATCGCCAGTTAAATGCACAAATAATACTAGATCATTGCCCCGTACCCCGACTAGAGGATCTCAACTACTTTTTAAAAACATACTCGAATATTTTCTAAAACTGATTTGCATAGAGCATATTTTCAGATTCCTATTAATGAAAATGATGAGCCGAAAATTGCTATTGTAGCCCCAATAGTAAGCCGGGGCAACCGAACGTCTAATTATATAACAATTCTTCCATAAAAGGTGATTTTAAGATAAAAGAAATATGCCGCTGTCTGCTAAAACTCAAAGTGGACATTTGATCTTCGCTCTTACGTAGAATTTACAATCCTACTAAAACTTTTGTAAGAGCTAAGATCAGGTGCCCACTTAGAGTTTCATGAGACTGCAGGCATATTTCTTTTCCTGGAATCGCAATTTTATGGATAATTGTAATGTAATTAATTTTGTATAGTTAGCGTCCTGATTTTGAAGAATACTGCTTCTCTACCTGTAAATTTCCATATGCTATGTCATTCCAAAAATAAGCTTCGAATTGGAAGAATATTTACATATCATACAAAATAACCTTACTTTCCTAGTTCTGAAAAACGTTTTTTACTTCAAAACCTTTACTTCTTGTTTGCATATCCTGCATTTACTCCATTCCTCTTCTAATTACTGGTAGGGTCGGGTTAGTGTTATTCAATTATGGCAAAGCACACGAGGGCTATCTGCCTAAAGGGAAGGATACCTTCGTGGAGGACTTTCTAAGGGAAACTGGCTCGTATACACGTTACACATGGGGAAAACCACGAAAACTCCCATGCATCCAGCCCATTCGCGGGATTCGAACCTCGGACCGAACTACCAGTGTTCAGCGTCTTTACCTCTCGGCCACTAGTGGGCTGATTACTGGTAGGAAAAATTGCAACTACGGGGAAAGATTTAAAGATTTAGAATACTGAAATTCATACAAATGTTGAATAATGAGAACAAAACCGGTATTTTGTCGTAATTGACTAGTACTACAGACAGACAAAAATACGGTTAAAATATTTCATTATTTTTTATGCACAATTCTTAACACTGGTCAAGGTAACGTCCAGACTTGCCTCATTTGTAACATTTTCAGAAAAAACATTCACTTCTTGTTCAAGGTTTGCTTACTCAGATGCTTATTTTGTTGTGTGTGTGTGTGTGTATTTAATTATGGCAAAGCACACGAGGGCTATCTGCCTAAGGGAAGGGATGCCTTCGTGGAGGACTTTCTAAGGGAAACTGGCTCGTATACACGTTACACATGGGGAAAACCACGAAAACGCCCATGCAGCCAGCCCGTTCGCGGGATTCGAACCTCGGACCGAGATACCAGTGTTCAGCGACTTTACCGCTCGGCCGCTGATTTTGTTGAAAATCTGAGATTTTTTCGTGCATTCAATATTTATTTCACTACTGCTGTTTGTCATAAGATTTTTTCCGTGAATATTGCATACTTCTCTTACAGGTCTGGAACTGTTTTGATAATTTGCATTACAAACTAATATGGATAAAATCCCTAGATACACTCAAACTTGTTTTTGTGAGGTGGATAGGGACCGCATAAAAGAAAACGCATAAAAAAAATCGCACAAAACCTCACGAGTAGCTATAAAAAGTAGTTTTCGACACACAATTAAAAAGTATTTTTTATGCGGTGAATAGGGACCGAAATAGAAATAACTCAAAAAATTTACGAAATAACTAGAAACTGCTTTTTAATACGAAATCAAGACACGAGGTTGAGGCTTGGCAGCTACTTGGAATCTCGCCAAATCTTTTAGAATCTGATTTAGAAATTACACATGCGAACATTTTAAAATATTTTATTTACATATGTACTTATTTTACACTTTTCAAAATTAAACTTTTCAAAATGTATAACCATTATCCTTCGTAGTCGACAATACGCGAACTTGAGGTAAATTTGGTTCAAAATCGCTTTCGTCACTTGAAGATCCTACCTCGCACTCGTTTAGAGTTGACTTTTTTTCAGTTACCATGTAGTCGTGGACGTTTTGAGACGACTGTTGTTTCACTAGACGGTTGTTATATGTCTCGGTAGCCAGATATACAAGATTGAAGCTCTTTTTGGAATTTTGAAGTTTTTTCAGAACTGGTATCGATTGCAAGAAAATGACATTTTTATTGATAACTTCATCAATTATGCTCCAACTTGATTGAAATTTTCATATACCGCACATAAAAAAAAAAAAAAAAAAAAAAAAAAAAAAAAGGTTTGAGTGTATATAGCTATTATCTTGAATGTTTGCTTAATCTGAACAGAATAAATCAAATTTGCCTTATAATGTCCTCCACAAATGCATCTTTCTTAGTCCTTTGCATGCTTTTCCGTTATTATTAATCAGGTTCATTGCGTTCCTATCTTTTCTAAAATTTATGAAGGTAAATGAAGGATTACTAACACCGAATGCTTCCAAGCACTGTATCATTTCTTCATCCTTTTTCTTAAGTATACAGGTGTTTTAAAGATAAAATGTGTTTCGCACTTTGTGAAATGTGTCTGTTTTATTTATTACGTATAACGGTCAATAAATTAAATGTTATGTATGTTCGAAAAATTGTTTGGCTTTACTCTTTTGTTAAAATAATGCTTCTACGAAACTGTGATCTTTTTTACATTAAGTCGCACTAAAATGTGTTAAAAAATGTTAAGTTACCTGCTGTGTTGGATCATGATATGGAGTTCATGTCAATATTATCTGTTATTTATAATGGTTATGCATAATTTTATTTTCTAAGCGATGATAAATTAAATATCGAATGCTCTCAAGAAAAGACTGCAAGAGTTCAATATCAGATAATGTGAACTTGAAATCCGTAACTCAAGTTAGAATGAACGTGTTAAAACTTTTAACTTGCTATGTTGAATTATTATTCGGAGTTCATGTCAATATTATATGTTATGTATCATTCTTATGCACTTTTTTTTTTTTTTTTTTTTTTTTCCGTGACAAATTAAATGTCAAATGTTCTCAAAGACCTGTAAGCGCTAAGAGTTAAATAAAGTACTGTCAATCTGAAGTGCGTCTTAGAACGACTGTGCTAAATCTTTTAAGTTAATTACAATGTTGCATCGTTATTTGGAATTCAAGTCAATATGTCGTGTAATGTTATGATACGTACAAAGGATTTTATTTGCTAAGTATGATAAATTAAATTTCATTCTAAAAACGCTGTAAGAATTCAGTGCTAAATAAAACACTATAAGGTATTTTCTCCCTCCTTTCCACATGCCTTCGCTGTGCAATCGGAAGCATACTCGACGCGTATTCGAGAGGTCCAGTGTTCGAGTCCCGGCGAGGCCACTGCACATTTTTCATGCTCCTGTATCAAAAACCCTAATGATTCTACAGCGGCACCCGAACTAAAAAATAGTGGATGATAATTCGTCACCACCAGGATTCGGCGATTGGGGATCCTTATCCCCAGTTGCCCTTTAAAATGGGGAGTAGACGACATATTTTCTCCCTCCTCTTCGCATGCCTTCGTGGTGTAACTGTAAGCATACTTGATGCGTATTCGAGAGGTCTAGGGTTAGAGTTCCGGTTAGGGCATTGCACATTTTTCACTTCTCGAGTATCAAAAACCCTAGTGACTGTACAATACCATCAATGTGAAATGTGTATGTTTTAGTTTAAGCTACAATAAATATGTTAAGACGATATCAATGTTATGGTAAAATGAAGCTATGTTAGAAAGCTGTGAATATGTTAAAGTTATCGCGTTTGCAAAGCAAAGAAGTGAAAAAAACAATCAAATTTATGAAAATAAATATTACTTTAAAAAAAAAAATAGAGTAAAAAAAAAATCTAAAATCACTTTTTCAAAATAAAAAGCGAAAAGAATAAACTTGTAAAAATAAATATTACCTTTGTAAAGTAAAAACGGTAAACGTAAAAAAAAAAAAAAAAAAAAAAAAAAAAAAAAAAAAAAAGAATTATAAACTAAAAAAGTAAAGAGGAAAAATTAGACTTGTGAAAAAAATATTGTTACGAAATGTAAAGGCGCGGTAAGATGGCTTTCCCGCAAAGCAATTTTAGGGTTGCCATAAAATGGTAAGGGAAGGCAGGGTGCCACATTTGGCGAAAAATCGCCCATTTAGCGATATACCATGGACGGATGGAGAACCTTTTGAAACGAATTCTTACCGGTTTAGCTCAGAATGTTCTCGAACACAAGCCGAAGGCTATATAAACCCTGCTGGCCCGCAGTCAGTTAGTGTCTCAGTGTGTGCTTCATCGAGAGGGCGAGTGAGTGTGCCTCGTCTAGTCAGTATCGAGTTTGTGTCTCGTCTAGCGAGTCAATCCCTGCGGAGTCGATCGAGTTGACAGCCGGGCAACGAGTGCACCGAAGGAGTCTCTTAGTGTATCGCGGTTAGTGCATCGTCGAGAGAGCGTGTTGAGCTCCGGGAACGACTGAACCGAAGAGTCGGGAACCGTGCTCTGTGTGCATCGCGAGTTGTAGCATGGAGAATCTCGAGAGTACGTGGAGTTCCGAGAACGACCAAGGAGAGTCGAAAGCTGTACTCTGGTGCTTTGCGGTGAAGCTGCCTCCACCGTGATAGCCTGATAACCTGAAGGCTGTGTCGCTGATTACGTCAGAGTGTTCACAGTAGTTCTTCGACGAATGTAACATGATTTTGGAGCTGTCCTGATTAGTACTAGCCAATAAAGCGTGTTTCGATACTTCATCAACTAGTGTCGTCATTATTCACTCCAAATCCACACAAACCCCGTACAAACGTGAAGGAAGAAAATAACGTAACAACTGGTGCCAGAAGTAAGAAAGAACGCAACAATATTACATTTGTAGAAACAAAAATGTGGAACCATTAATTTGCGAAAATTCAAAGTAAAACTTACGTTTGCAAAAGCTAAGCATATGGAATGCAAAAAATTAATAAATTTAATTTAGTAAGAATAAGAAGAATAAAAAAAGCAATAGAATATGCGCTTGTTAAAATAAAAAAAAAAAAAAAAAAAAGAAAGAGAGAAATTAAAAATGTGGGAAAATTTAAAACAGCAAAGAATAAAGTAATGATGTAGAAAGCCAAAATAAATCTGTCCATTTCAAGAAAGAAACATGTTGATTTGCTGAAATAAGATGGATATTCTTAGCGAGAAGCGGATTCGTCTTTAAGATTGATTCGTTCGCCATGGCGGTTTTGGCATGTCAGAACAAGCTCTTGCGTGTGCAATCGTTCAGGCTGTCACATCATGGTCGTTTCCGCTGCACAAGGTCAGATGAACAAAGATGGTTAGAGGTGTCAAATTCCAGGATTCAAAAGACAAAATGTGGCTTTGAGCTAATGCTTACGTCTCTTATGCCAGAGATGGCAGGTTCGAATGCCAGCTATTTTAAAATTCAAGATGTATTATTTAATTAAATAATAGAATCAGTGAAAAATAATGATAGTATAAATAATTAAAAATTAAAGAATTAACAATAATAAAGCTTAAATAATTAAAAATAATGACGGATTAAATAATTAAAAAATAATAAAATAAAATTCACGTCATTTGAAACACGGGGTTCAAGACGTCGTTGCCACAATAAGGCACATGATGGAAGATGGCGGTGGCTCCGCACCTTTTCTGCGACGTCACTTCGCTGGGCCGGTTACTTCGGCTTACTACTGAGCTCTTTCGGGCCTATATGAATTTAACGTTATGAGTTTCATGTATCATAACGCACCTTCTACTTTTCAAAGATTTGTTACACCTTTACTTTCATTTTTACTTAAAACATCTTTCACTTCATTATCTCACCACCAAATGGCAACAGTATGCAGGAAGCCAGTTTCAAAGATGGCTTGCCTGCTAGTGGGAAATTGTAGAAAATAATAATAAATTATAAAGTAATGATTAATTGTAAAGAAAAAAATACTGTTTGATTGTAAATATTACAAATTAATTTGTAAAGTGTTTTTTGTAATTTTTCTACTTGTTTGTTTCATTGTTTTAAGTTCCTAATTTTTTTTACTCTGTGTTTTTAATTGCAATTCAACTGTAACTTTGAACTGAAGAGAGAGTCTGTCTTTCTCTGAGTTGTGAACTATGTGTTGGACTGTGCGTGTGGAGTTTGTGTCAATAAAACTCTTGCATTATTTAATTTAGTTTTTTGCTGATTTATTTTACTGTATCAGGATTATTATCAATATTGGTTTAATCACTGAAATAATTTCTCTCCAGAAATGCACATTGATAACCCGGACAGACTTATTAAAAAGGTATTTAGAGGACTAAATTTTATTATCCCATACTTGGATGATGTTTTGATTGCGTCTAATACTGAAGAAGAACACGAAAAACACTTAAAATTAGTTTCTAATATTTCTAAATCTGTTTTTGGAGGTAATGAATTGAAATTTTTAGGCTTTCTAATTACGCATGATTGATGAAAACCACTTCCTAAAAAGGTAAAAGCTATTTTTGATGCTAAATTGAGAAACATTCAACTACGACTTTTTCTCAGAATGGTTAGTTTCTACCTACGGTTTTTGAAAAACAACGCTAATACCCAAGCTATTTTATACAAGCAATTAAAAGGCGCAAAGAAAAGAGATAACCGGAAGAATACTTGGACAGATGAGCCCGTTGAGCAGTTTGAAATTGTAAAGAAGATTTTGAAAATGTTGCTCTTCTGTCTCACCCGGCCCCAGAATTACCGTTTTCATTGTGCATAGATGCTTTGGATTTTGCAGTAGTTCAGTTTTACGACAATTTGTACAAGGGTCGTTCAAATGAAAGTGGTGCTACAGTCAGTTTGAGAAATGGTTTAATGATATTAATATAAATTAGTATACAAAAGAAAGAAGTAATACACACGTAACAGATAGGCTAGATAACGTCACCTGGTAGGTTGAAAGTAGTGTCCCAGCTGTCAATGAGACAATGGATGCCCTCGGTGAAAAAGCTCCGGGATTGGTTGTGGAACCCGTTTTCAACTGTAGCTTGGACCTCATTATCGTCGGCAAATCGCCTTCCCTTTAAAGATTCCTTGCGTGAACCGAAGATGTGGTAGTCACACGGCGAGAGACCCGGGCTGAAAGGAGGATGTTCGAGAACTTCCCAGTAGAATTGCCACAACAATGTTTGGTACTCTAAAGACGAGCATTATCACGCAAGAGGATAACCTCGCGTGAGAGCATGCCACGTCGGTGGTTCTTGATATTCTGTCTCACTTTCTGTAACGGGGCACAGTACGCGGCAGAATTTACAGTCGCGTCCGTAGGTAGCCATTCCAACAGTAGTGGGCCATCGACATCAAAGAAGCACATTAACATAACTTTACCAGCTCGACGTGCGGAGCCCTCTTCGGGAGTTGGAACGAAGAGTGTTGCCATTCCATACTCATGCTTTTCGTGGCTGGATCAAAGTGATGACACTATGTTTCATCAGCGGCATGATCCTTGAAAGGAATTGGCTTTTTGGGGGTGATCACCACATGCGCTTGACCAGGTCGTGGCCTGCCGCCAGTAATGCTGCTTCCACTACAAAACTCCCTACGTCATAGGAATACCGATCTGCGTTTCATGCACTCCATGCCATACATTCGATGATACATTTTAGAAGCATTCACATTGTCTGCTGTAAAAAATTACGCCACCGCGCGTTGACACCGTTTGGAGGGATCCATGATGCAAACGATGCCTTTTAACGTGCTCCCACGCTATCACACACGCATCTGATGATATCGCATGTACTCCCAGCACTCTGCGCCCTCTATAGGGGCATGCACAGTCATCTTTCTCTTGAAATGATGGAGTTATAGCAATGCCACTTTCATTTGAACGGCTCTTATAGTTGGAAACCAATCGAATTTCATTCCAAGAAGCTTAACTTCACAACGCAGAATTACAATACTGGGACAATTACAATATGAGGACGCTTTGCAATTTATCATTCCATTAAATATTTCAAACGTTTGTTAGAAGGGCGAAAACTGACAGTATATACTGACAACAAGCCCTTAATCTATGCATTTTCCAAAAGCCAGATAGAGCATCTATAAGGTAAATTCGGCAGCTACAATATATTTCAGAACTTACAACAGATACTAAACGCATCACAGGAGACGATAATGTAATAGCAGATACATTGTCCAGAATCGAAGAAATCCCCATAATTAATTACGATCAAATTGCCGAAACACAAGAGGGAAATGATAAATTTGAAACATTCCAGAAATCCTCAAATTTGACTTTTACACAGTTTTTCCTTCCATTTGAAAAAAAAAGTATGATGTGATACTTCAACACAGCATTTCAAACCTCATATACCTAAGAGTTATCGTATGAAAATATTTCATCAATTTCTCGCATTATTCCATCCTAGCATTAGATCAACAATAAAATTAATCTCTTCAAAATGTATTTGGTCAAACATCAGAAAGATGTTTAGCACTGGATGAAATCTTGTATTCCATGTCAAAAATCTAAAATATCCCAGCATACGAAATCAACATTTGGCGAATATCAGAAGTCATCAGAAAGATTCCGACACGCACACAATGATCCTGTTGATCCCTATCGCCATCAAATGGTAACGTCTACTGTCTGATATATATAGATAGGTATACAAATTGGATGGAAGCTATTCTGCTCGAAAATATCTCTGCAAAAACTGTAGCGAAAGCTTTCTATAGCAATTGGATAAAAAAGTTTGGAATACCCTTACATCTAATTACTGATTGAGGACCTCAGTTTTCACCTGAAATATTTCAAACCCTATCAAGAATCTGCGGCATTAAGCTTTCACATACGAGATCCTATTAAACGCAATGCAATAGCAAGGTAGAATGACTCCACAGATCAATAAAGGCTGCTTTAAAAGCCCATAATAATATGATTTGGAGTGAAACATTACCAAGGGTTCTCTAACAGTTACTAAAACAGTTACTAATATTTCAAACGTTTGTATTAACAGTTACTAAAATGAAGTGCGAACTATGTAAGCCTAATAACAGCAATCTACGACGATACTAACTATACGATAGACAGAGATGGCATATGGTGAAGATATTAAATTTTCTGAACAATTCTTTGAAGGAAAGATAAATCATGCAACACTTTGAACTTTTATAAGTAAATTACAAAGTATATGGAATTCGAAGGAAACTGAACAGAAAGTCCCTAAATTATTTGTATGTAAAGATTTAGGATCAACCTCTCAAGGTTTTCTTCGTATTGACAGAGCTCGGAAGCATCATAATAAGGTCCATATTTTGTTATCACCCATTCTCCAAAATATTTTACTCTCAGAATAAAGAATAAAGAAATAAATGCATCGATAGACACACTGAAGTCAGCATACATTCTACCACAACAAATTCCTGAGCAAAAGAAATCTACAACTCAAAAAAAGAAAAATATCTGTAAAAAAATACGCCAGTGCCAGCTGAAATTCAAACCAGAGCAACTGTGGCTGAACTCAAAATCCACAATTCCGAACTGGTAGAATTCTTAAGATACGTTGCGATTCATAAACTGATAATTTTATCTTTAGATATTAATTTTATTATTTTCAGAATAGGCACCATTTCCTGGTCCTAAATTTCTAACCTAACGTTCGTAAATGGTAGGGGAGTAAATGTAACGGCATAAAATGTAAATGATTAATTTAAGAGTAATCACAAATATTTTAATAATTATAAATGTTCACTTTGCATATTATTATATTATCTTTTTTGCGGCAACCGTTTTCATAATGGAATTCTTTTTCGTATCCAATGTTTGGTTTTATGAGAAAATTAGGTTTACTACTAAAGCTGAAAAATATATGACTTGGTGTTAACATGGTATGTTAGTATTATTTTAGTAAAATACCATTAAGGCAGTAAGTCTTTATCTGCATTTTATTACTTGTCTCAGCTAAGAGCCAACACGTCGGTCGTAATTCACATCTAGCAGGCAGATGGATGAGATGTGGTGGAATTAGAGTTGACCAAACAAGTTAGCATAAAAAAGCGATCTTAGCGGTTGGCTGGAGGTACGAGAAAGTTTAAGGTAAGTGAGTGCCGAGAGTCGCCATACGAATGTTGAAGGAATAGACAAATAAGAAAAAAAAGGGGGGGGGGGAATATTATATTAAATATTAAGATTAAATTACAAAAAGAAAGAAAGAAAAATCTGAAAGTTTTTCATATTTTATATTATGCCCAAAGGGACTTTTTTAAACTTTTTGTGTGTTACCTTTATTTATTAAATATCGTGTTCTTCGCACTTAAACCATAAAATTCAATTCAACAACAATATCACAAAATAATTAAAAAAAAACATACCTTTAGAATTTCCGATACACAGTCCCGTGCGCTGGCAATAAAAAAGCGTTTACCCCCGTACAATGTTGCCATTGCTAGCTTTGAAATCGTTGAGTTTGTTAATAAAAAACTTGTTAAAGTTTTACAAATTATGAAATAAATAATAAAATAAGTTCCAAATTTGGGCTTCCAGATGCCCATATTTGGTGGAGGATTACGTTATTCAGAATTTGAGGGCTCTATGTACAGTTGTTTTATCACAATGCGAGAAACCTCACTTACACGTCAAAAACTTATAACCGTTTAGAACAACATTCAGTTCTGTCGTTCTGCCATCAACCTTCGTGGGTGAAGGCACTAGATTATTTCGAGCGTTAGATGAGCGAAGAGCATGATCTTGAGCCAACAAGCCACCGCGGTCAGATTTTGCTCTTATTGGGTAGGCCTTTCTCGCTACTATGATATGAGTTTTTCACTCATATTGCTAGTAGCAAAAGGATGGATGGAATCGATGCTCAGTTGAAGCTGATGATAATATCAAGCAAACGATATACAGTGAGTGTAGCTATGAAATCAATCATCATGAACGTCGGATATGTGGGGAATTATGAATATATTATCGAAGCTCTACAACGACCAAATTCGGCCAGCTGGTGAGCCAGATATTGAAATCGAATACCTTATATGCGATAACGAAAAAGCCATGAAACGACTACAGTTACTAAAAGGCAAGTGCGAATCTTTACTTAAGGCACGAGATCCCCACTCCTTCCTACAAAACGTAAATTTAGGAAAGCGCAAAACAATATTTGCACCAAGGAAACTTCTGAACGATAATTAATTAAGTTAATGATTATTGTGAAGGCTTTACGAGACCTGCAAAACTGTCAAAAGGTAACAATAAAAATTATCCAAAGCCAAACCGACTAAAAATCAGTTTGATACATTAAATTACCAGACAGAGAATAATGAGAAAGACAGTGCTGATTCGTCGATAAAACAGCAGGATATTCCTACCTGGCAATTTCATACTACACCCTTTATAGTTAAACCTCCGGACGATGTTAATTTTAAAGAATTACCTAATAGATATCTTTTAAAACAAAAGTAGAACTTCCAGTGCAAAATACCTGAAAAATCTTCCCTACTACTACAGAACTTTTATTGTCACTTTTTCGAGAGTTCAGTGTTGAGCACTACGCAATAAACCACAAAAATGCCCGTCAAATCAAGGTCTTAATTCGTGGGCTTCCTATAGATGCAAATAAAGATGAAATCAACTCAACACTTACCAAAAGAGGCTACTCGGTTCACAAAATAGAACAACTGCCCATTAACCTGACCAGGAAACTCTAAATACTTTGATTTACTGCTTCAGATGTATTATAAATTTTACATTTTTAATTTCAATTTTTAAATTTAATTTTAAATTTTGGATAATATACCGCTGACTTGGGAAACTAGGTGTACTCTTCTGTGTGTGCCTATCTGTGCATAAAAATCTGCAAACTGCACCATCTCCCCTTTATAAGCGTTCTAATATTAGTACCTAGTCAAACATTTATAATGATTTATGGCTATTGCGTAAATACAAAAAAGTAAACACGTTTACAAACTTAGGCTTTAAAGAGTTATCTTAAGGTACACACCTTTATGGAGGACCAATTTGATGAGCCCTTATGTGGACACATAAGGGCTCACCAATCGTGGGATTCTATGATAAGCTCTGGTAAGAGCGGAATTAATTCCCGCTCTAAACCAGAATATGCAACCAAAACATCAAAGCTTTAAAGAGCTTTGGCTGTGAAAGCATACACAACTTAGAATGAGTTAAGCACATTTGCCTTACTAAAAAAAAAAAAAAAAAAAAAAAAAAAAAAGACATATGTTTCAAATACTTAGGGGAAAAAAAGGAAAGTGAAAACTTTCCTTCTTGAAGGATGCGTTTGGTCAGTGATTAGCAGTCAGCCACAGAAGATTGCAGTGCATTCATGTATCCTTCCACCATTAATTTCGGAAACGCAGAACGCATGCGCATAGGAGTTGATTGAGCATGAGACTTGTTTCAATGAGTTTACGAAAAAGTACGGTATTTAAGTGTAGTGTAGTTCGCTGAAAACATTTTAGAGTAATCGAAATGTAATTGATCGTTACGTATAATTTTTTAAACGGTCTTAAGAAATAGGTGAGTGTCATTTTTAAAATTTCTTTAGTTTGGTATTTATTAAATTTTTATATAATCGGTTGCTTCTGATTACAACTTTCAGCTGTAATTCCTATGGTAAAGTATTGTGGTAGTCATCGGATCGTAGATGCTATGTGAATATATATATATATTTGTTTTTTAATGTACATATGCATAAAAAAGAGGAATTTTAATCGAAAGAATAATGCTACCTAAGCATTTGTTTATCAAAATGTATACGGAAGATATCAGTTTTTTTTAGAAAATATATCGTGCTTGTTTATTAAGAGTGCAATAATAGTTATTAAAATAATCTGTTAACCTTTTTTGATTTAACTTTTACATCAAAACTTCTGGCTAACACTTGGAATATAGTTTAAATCCTGAGTATATCCCTGTGACTTTTGTTATGTGTCATGTACACTTTGTCAATTTCCTTGTTTTTACGATTTTATACCAGAATTTATAAGATAAGTTCATTTTCTGCCGAAGTTCGGGTCATATTTGGTGTATTAATTCTTCTTCTTCTTCTTATGAAGTTATTCCATGTCTCTTAAAAAATAGATTTTGGTAATAAATGTGGTAAAATATCATCCATTAAGTTTTAAATATTTTTTTGAAAAAAAAAAAAAAACTGTGAACAATTTATTCTTGCTAAAGGTTCTGACGGAAAATTTTTTTAATATCTTGAGTTTATTTTTTTATGATTTTTAACTTATTCTGCTTGTAAGTTAAATTCATGTGTTTCTTCTCTGTCTTACTGAAATTCATCAGTAATCCTTCATGCGTTTCTTTTCTGTCTTAGTGAAATTCATGAATAATGCTTCATGTATTTCTTCCTACCATATTATCTTGTAATTGTTATTTCATGTTTGATCTGAGAATTTAATGTGCCAACTAGATCCGGTCACTTCAAGGGTTCACTGAACCTAATTCTAACCTAATACTCTTCCTCTTTATGCAAACAACATGCATGCAACACTTGATGTATATGCAGGTGACATAGCGATTGTAACTTGAATTGTATTCCTGAATTCAATTTTTCACTCCTTATAATAACATATCTGTGCACTGGAGTTCTGGCTTCAAAAAATGGAAAATTGCTATTATTTTAGATGTTTCAGAAGTATATTCTATTTGATACTACAACAGCTCCTGGGCCATCAATTCTTATTAGTTTTATGTACAAACAAAGCATATTCAGGAACATTTTATGTGGCACACACATCATTTCTCAATTATACCGCATACCATGACTGATGTATAAATTATCTCTTGAAAATTAGTATTGCACCACAGAAATAATGATCTAGTGTTAATTATGTTAGCAATTTGGCTTTTGTAATATTTCAGTTTGATTTTTATAAATACATTCTGTTGCTTTGTAATAACCATTTATTACAAATTATATCTAACTTTTCCATGTGAAATGCTTTCATTCTTAAAACATACTGTTTGAAATCAGCTGCTCAGTAGTAAAAGTGATACTGAAGCTATGAATAAAGCCTTGGTTGTAGGGAAGAGGTATTTTTCTCAGGTTAAAAAAAAAAAAAAAAAAACAAGGGGTACAATATTAAAATTTAATAAATGAAATTTTAATGGGGGAAGTGATAATACAGCTCTGAGATTTGCCTCAAATGATTTAACATATACTTGTAGTCAAGAAGTTTAACCAACGTATAGCTGTTTTTAATATTTTATCATAATTAAGGTATAAAATTCATTAAACATAGAAATCATGTCTGGAAGAAGTTTTTGTGAAAATAAAATCGACTATGGAAACATTATTTCTCTGCTTTTTAGTATACAGAATTAGTTTTAAATTAACTTCTAAAGTATGAGAAAAGAAACATTTTCAAAAGAAATGACTCTGCCTTTAAATACAGTACACTGGTTATATGTTTTAAAATCTTACTTTGTGCGTATTTCATGGATATATACTTTGGAGTATGGTTATATTATATTGCAGATTTGTTTATTTTCTCAGTATAATTGCTGTGCATATGTATATCTTAATTATGTAAAAAATTAGTTTTGATTTCACCTTCTTAGTTTTTCACTTTGATATCATATTTTCATGTTTGTGATAAGGTATTATCAGTTAAATGTATAGTAAATAATATTTTGATGTATGTAAGTATTTATAGAGAGATTTATTCTTGGTTTGTTTTGGTAGGTGATGCCTTAAGTGAGTGGATAAGATGTTATTTTATTGCTTGCTTTGAAACTGTCATTTGCATATTATTGGTATTACTATTTTTGGGGTCAGCAACCTGAAGTCATTTTATTTTCATTTGTTAAAATTTTGAGTGTAATGAGGAAAAAAAATACAGTTGACATTTTAGTGGTCAGCCTATTTATTTATTTATTTTTAATTTTTGGGACCAGAAGAGGAGCTAATATTAAGATCCAGTAGTAGCTTTTATAAGTACACCAAAACATTCTTGATTTTTAAATTAGCAGGAACAACCGTATTGAAATCAGTTTATGTATATATACAGATCTGAAAATATACATCTTTGCTTTCTGTAAAATGTAAATGAAGTGCTGCTCTAAAAAACAATTTTTTTATCAATAAAGTATGTTATATGCAGTTAAAAGTTTAAAATGTTAATTACTGCAGTATCAGAAAACATTTTGTTTAAAAAAGTATAATGATCAGTTTCTTAATCTGTTAAGTAAATGCATGGTGTTTTAATTTAGTAGCATATACAGATGATTATTTTCATAACACCGGCAAGGTCTTATTTTATTAATGTTCTAGCACCATCAAGATGTAAATTATTTAGTGTTGTGTGTTTTTGATATTTGTAAAAGTTGATTTTTTATTGCGTTCAAAGAATTCACTACAGATATTGGCTGCTCTATTTCCACAGTTGCAAATGAAGTTATCATCCTGTGGTACTGAAAGTCTAAACTGCATGGTGTTGAAGATCCCATTTGCTACAAGATAAATGTCACCTATCTAAGGACTTCATAGAAATTTGATAGCCATGATGCGACTGAGATTGAGGTATTTAATTTTACTTCTAAGTATTGCAACTTTTACTGTCTACTTCACTGTTTTTCTGCCACCTCCAAAGCCTGCCAACAAAGCTTTAAGATTAAAAGTAACTCATGAAGATAAAAGCTTAACTCTTAACTTAAAGGATGATAATCCTTTACAAATTGAATGGCAGTATTTTGATGAGAAGAAATATATTAGTAAAACTCTAATAAATCCAGGTGAAAACCCTTATTCTCGTAACAAATTTAATCAAGCTGCTAGTGATAAAATACTGAGTAATCGAGAGATTCCTGACACAAGACATGATGAATGTTTTTCTCGTTCATTCAGAAAAGACCTTCCATCAACTAGCGTTATTATTACTTTCCATAATGAAGCTCGTTCAGCTTTGTTGCGGACTATTGTGAGTGTTCTTAACAGAAGCCCTGAACATTTGATTAAAGAAATCATTTTAGTTGATGATTTTAGTGATGATCCATCAGATGCATCTGAACTCGCAAGTATACAAAAAGTTGTAGTGCTTCGTAATGATAAACGTGAAGGATTAGTTAGATCAAGGGTTAGAGGAGCAGATGCTGCCAAAGGAAAAGTTCTAACATTTTTAGATAGCCATTGTGAATGCAATGTAAATTGGCTAGAACCTTTGCTCGAGAGAATTGTAGAAGATTCTACAAGAGTAGTATGTCCTGTCATAGATGTTATTAATATGGATGATTTTAAATATTTTGGTGCTTCAGCTGATTTGAGAGGAGGCTTTGAATGGAATTTAGTATTTAAATGGGAGTTCCTTTCAGTTCAGGAAAGACAGCAGCGTGCATCAGATCCAACTGCAGCTATAAAAACCCCTATGATTGCCGGGGGTCTGTTTTGTATTGATAAAGATTATTTTCAAAAAATGGGAAAGTATGATGAAATGATGGATATATGGGGTGGAGAAAACCTTGAAATATCATTTAGAATATGGCAATGTGGAGGAAGCTTAGAAATTATTCCTTGTAGCAGAGTTGGGCATGTTTTTCGTAAGCAACATCCGTATTCATTTCCTGGTGGTAGTGGCAATGTATTTGCTCGAAATACTAAAAGAGCAGCCGAAGTGTGGATGGATGAATATAAGAATTATTATTATGATGCAGTACCTGTTGCAAAAAACGTACCTATAGGTAATATTCAGGATCGCCTGGAGCTCCGACAAAAATTAAACTGCAAGCCCTTTAAATGGTTTCTAGAAAATGTGTATCCTGAACTTAAAGTTCCTACTAAAGTTACTTCCCCTCATGGGTCAATCCGCCAAGGATCCTTATGCCTTGATACTCTTGGGCATAGGACTGGTGAAACAGTTGGATTGTATTCATGTCATGGAGGTGGAGGAAATCAAGAATGGTCTTTCACTAAAGACCATCAAATCCGCCATGAACATGTTTGCTTGACTTTAACAAAAACAAAAATAGCCTCTTCAGTGACATTAAGAACATGCAAAGGTGATACTTCTCAGAAATGGCTCCGAATAAGTAACAACCATACTATTAAACATATTATGTATAACCTTTGCTTGGATAGTAGAAATCATTTAACTAAAGGAATTATTGCTGTGAGATGCGATGGTAAAGCTAAGAGTCAGCAGTGGGTGTTCTTTAACTCTGAAGAAGTATAGGAATGCCACGATCTTGCTTTCATGGATCTTGTGATTGCATTATCAAGTCCAAAGTAAATATGATGTGATAAATATGTGCCACTTTTAAAGTCATGTTCAATAATTTTACTTGTTCAGAGGAACATATGCTCTCGTAAGATATGACATTTGAAGCCATATGTTTTCTAAGTGCTAGTCATTCATTTAGTCAAACTAGGCAGCTGGAAATGCACTGTGCAAACATACAGTGAAACGTGTCTTTTAAGAAATATGTTCAGAATTTTTATTTAACCAGTGTCATTAGTGATGTAATAGTTTGTCTGAAGTATTTTATTATAAATTATGTAATTATTATTTATTATTGAAAATATATTGAAAACAGAAAGGAGTATATATTCGATTTCATTTTATATGTCTTAAAAAGTGAATCAAAATAAGGAAAGAATGACGTGATTTGTTTTGTAAGAATTAAAATATCTTATGCTTTAAACCTTGGTAAATACGTATTATTCCGTAGACCGTGAAAGTAACTGCTATTCTTGAAACTGGAATTCTTAAAAAACTGATATCTCTTTATTTAATAAATAACCACTATTCAACACGCTTCAGTTTTGTGCATCGTAAAATGGCTTTCCTCAATTTTTGTTACTCTGTTAAGCCTCCAGTTTTACTGGAAGCTCTACTTAGAAAGCTATGAGTACAAACTACCCACAGATAATTGTTCCAATCTGTTATTGTTTTGTTGGCCATATTCAGATAATCATATCAAGTCCGTTAAATATTTTTTTTTTGATGGAATCCAGTAACATCACACTTATCCATAATTGCAATGCTTAGCAACAATTTCACGGTCAGTGAGATAATGCATATGTACCTAAACATTCTTTATAGTATTATTTTCTGCTGAGTGTCAGAAATATTGTTGTTTAATTACTTAGTAACGTTTCAAAAAATGAGGGGCATATTTTAGTATAGATGTTTTTTCCGTGAAATTTTAAAGTCCTTTGTGTGTGTTAAATCATTTAACATTTCTTACTAAAATCGCCTTATAATTGTTCCTTTGAAAAACTTACATCTCTTTACAGCAAATTAATGAAATAAAAAAAATTAATATCCTATGTCCCATACTAGAGGGAGAATTAAAGTTGCTTAATGCCTAACGACAGCAGAATGGGTACAAAACTTCAGTCTTTGATTCCTCTATAGTTTGCTATTTTAAATTCAGTTTCAGCACTTATAGGCATATGAATTATAAATTTACTAAGTGGTGATGTAACAATGCATTTTGTTACTATAAAAAACATCAGCAGGTTACTTTCTAAGCCATAACCTGCAATGCTTACAGAGACTATAACAGCAACAAAACTGTTTTCATATGCCAGTCCTTATACCTAAGTACGTATAAATCATAAATATTATTTGAATTAACTCATTTTTATAAAAGAAATGTCTCTTGAGTGTATTAGTTGCATTTCAAGAACATAATTACATACTTGAAATATAGTATATGAGCTGAAAAACCTATTTTTAATTCCATAAAAATTAGTTTTAAGTTATAAGTGTAGGACCCCTGTTATTTGTATCCATTTTCATCATATAATATATGTGTAATCATATTTTTAGATTTATGAAAAATTAAGGAAAAATGTAATTGGAATTTGATTAGTGTTTTGAATTTTTTACTAGTTAGCCATAACTTCTGTATTTTAAATCATGTTGCATTGTATTTTGTAGTATAAGTGCTTGTTATTTCATTTTCCTTGTTTCTGAGTAGTTTTTGTTATTAGTTTCATGTTCTGTTATTTTTCAAATTTAGACATGTGTCAAATTTAGACATTTTCTGTTGAACATGACTGTTTTGAACTCTCTTAATAATGTTAAGAAAATTTTTTACTGAATGTTGACAATCTATTTACACATATCTACACAAGGATTAAGATATTGCAGTTCGAATTACTGTTCTTTCAAAATGTAGTTTAGTTTCTTTTGTATCTAATTTCATTTGATAAAGTGTTTTGGTTTTAAAATTCTGTCAGCTGTATATGACTTTGAAATTGTTTAATTTAGGAATTTACTAACAAATAATTTATATGATTTAGCTTCATATCATTTAGAATGTGTGATAATTTGAAATTCTGCTTCTGATTTCAGCAAAACTTAATAAAAAATAATAAAATAACATTATGCCATTAACCCTTAATTAATGTCGGGGTTTTAAAGTTGAAAATTTTAGTGATTCAGTGTTGCATTAATTATTTTAAAATGACTACTGTTAGCAATTTATGCCAGTTTCTTACTGTTTTTACTAATTCAAGAGTTTGTTGTTTGCAGATGATTTATGACTTATTTGATTATTTGACTTATGGCTTATTTAGTGATTTATGACTTTATTGGTTATTCATAATAGTGCTTTGTATTTTCAATATATACTATTTTCTCTTAATATTTAATTTATCTTAATATTTATTTCTCTCATTTTCTTATTCTTTAATCTCTTAATATTTATTTTTAAAAAAACAATTAAATCTACTTTTTTGAAAAACATAACGAATTTCAGTAGTATTCAAAATTTTCACATCTGAGTTATTTTTTGTTATGCCATTCTTTTAATGTGTAATTGCATTAAATAATATTTAAGTGTACAGGGAGATTGCATTGAATAATGCGGGATAAAATTATGCTTTTGTTTCATTTTGTGTCTTATGTACACTTCATCAAAAACTTGCATTTTTCTCTTGATTTAACAAAAATTTCTAATTAAAATATCTTGATTGCAAAAATATGTTGAACAATTTATTTACATCCACATGCAATATATATATATACAGTCAAAAGTCGTTAATCCGCACTCGTCGGGACTTTGGCGATTCCGGATTATCCATTTTTCCGGATTATAGATCATCAGTTTAAATCTCGTAAGATGGCATGCAGAAATTCTAAAATTAAAAATATGAAACCGTAATTTATGAAATAAAGAACAATTATGATCTAAAGACTATCAAAATTTACAGAAAAAAAAAAAAAAAAAAAAAAAAAAAAAGCTTTATATTTATTTACTTTATTAACATTTCTTTCAATGTAAGTTGTTTAAGTTGCTTCGTTTTATGTGATAATACTTTCTCTTTAATTCTATAAACAGACATAATTTCTTGTTCAGTTACGAAGTTCCGCTGTTCAAGTCCCGTAATTGCTGTGCTGAGAATACCGACTAACTTGTCAATCGAAATTTTTTCGTTTCCTATAACCTCTGTGTCACTTTCTTCACTATCAGAAGCGAATTGTAATGACGAGGAATTTGATTTAAATCATATCAAAGACGGAGTACATCGAGATGAAATACTACATTTAGTAAGGAATTATAAGCCAAATAAAATAAAAACATCTGCCCTGAAGATAGGGATAGTGCTGACAGATCAACTTATAATTGATTGCGCGCCGCGGCGTCCCCCCCCCTGCCGTCGCAGAGCAGCGTGAAATTGAGAAACAGATTTCGGAATGGTTAGATAAATAAAGGATTATGCCTTTATTCATTTTTTGCAGCAATTCCACTTTTTGTTTAATGGACTTCGAAACATACTTTCGCTTTGTAGGTCCTTTACATATTAGTGTATTATGTAATTACATATTATGTATTACATATTATGTATACATATTATGTATTAAGTAATTAAATTAAATACATACTTTACATATTATGTATTAAGTAATTAAATTAAATACAAGTAATCATTGCCATTGATCAGAAATTAGTTGACTTTTCAAGGGGAACAAACCAACTCCGGTTCAATGAACAATAATTAAGAAATAAATACGAAGGTGTTTCGTCCTTTACTTGAGCATTAAGTTGATGCCAAACCGGCAATTCGAGCCAGGCCAAATATTTTCATGAATAGAAGGGATCAAGAACCAGTGCAGAGAAACAAAGAACTCATTCCGATTAAGCATTTTAGCTAATTTAATTTTGAGTGAAAAGCAATTTCTGCAGTAAAATTGATATTGCTCGAGTAATTGTCCCCCCGACACCGTGTTTATGCATTTTAATTCAAAACTATTTGTAAAAAGTTAAACATTGGAAATTGGCATTATGAAATAAAATTCAAAGTAATTGAAATAAGCATTAGAAATTTACAAAATATAAGAAATATAATGTAATCTTTGCAAAAACAAATCAAAAAATAAAAAATAAAAATTTTAAATTTTAAAAATATATAATAAGAAAAGGGAATGTACATGAAGATATAAAAGGCCAGAAAAAGCATTAATTAACCTACGTTCTTTCTAGTGGGAAGTGGGCAAAGTGTTTTCTTCGTGTCTGACTCAGAAGGGTTGTGTTTTCGAAATTCTTTATCAGCAGCGGGGGCTTTGAATTATATCAGTCGGTAAGACTTGTGTGAAGTAATTTATAGTAGTGGAAGGGACTAGGAATTCTTGAGGGATGAATGTTGTGGAGCTCTTATTTGAGTGAAACCGTCTGTTAAAATTTTTTGAAAATAGTAGTGAATGGAAATGAATTCATTTCTGGCTAATTGTCGTTTCGTAACAATTAAGAAATTAAGAAAAGGAAAAAAGGAATTTTCAATAGCAATCTCAAAATGCTCCGAGACTGTGAACGTATAAACTTACCTCATAAAAATCTAGCCACAGTGTCATTGAGAGATTTATCATTGCCATCTAAACTTCTGTATAAGTGTATGCTTTCATTCAAACACCAAGTCTCATTTTTTAGTATTTCTAGCATTATCTTTTTTATTGGCACTGAATCTCTTTTTGGGTATTAAAATACTGACTTTTCAGTGTGAATTTCAGTTCGGGAATGAGAAAGAATTAAAGCAATTATAATTTATCATTAGAAAAGTTTTAGAAGTGATTGACTTGGCGTAGCCTAGAAATTTTTATGGTTTGGATGCTGTATGAGTAGATGCTTTATTATGAAACAGCATTTCTTTTCCCACCTGCACACTGGCAAGTATGCAAGTGGCACTCTGGCAAATGTCTTTTCCAAGCTGCTGTAAAATATTAACATAAAATGTGACATTAATACTCCAACCATGTAGAGTGAATTTATGGTATAATGTTGAAGAATTCATGGTATAATGTTCAAGAAGAATTTATGGTATAATGTTCAAGCAATAAAATTAAAAAAAGCAAAAAGCATCAGTAATAAAACACCCTTTTTAGGAAATCCTTTTTTGCACTGTTTGCATGTACTGGGCAATCTGCTTTTGCCCCCCCCCTCCCGAAAAAAAAAAGAGTTGGCTCCATGTAACTTTGCATTACACATCAGTCCAAACAGATGTTTTGTGGGCATCTGTGGATTGCCAGATAAAAATTCTTCGACATCATATGTTACCACATAATTATTTTGGTGATATACTTACTGCTTTGCCTGCATGAATGCTTTTTCGTGACTTTTTGGTGGGCTGTGTTTGATCAGGAAGTACTGAAAAAGTGGTAAGCATATGTTTAACTACAATTCTGATTTTACTCTCTTTAATCTTGTGACTTTTCCATTGCAATGATTTTTGTTTGGCTTTGGGTTATAGGATGTATTCAACTCTTAGCATTGATTATGGCATGAAGGTTGGGTTCATGACTTGAAGGTTAGGTTGTCCTTGGGACTGGCGATGGAAATTCTTACAGTCTTATGTTGAACAATTTATTTTATTATTTTTTTTACTGCATCATATGCAGTGCTTTTTCTTTTTCTAGGTCTGAAGCCTAGGTATGAACTTATCAGTGATGTGATATATGTTTAAATTGGATGTGAGGATCAGTTGTACTCGGGGCTAGTGCTAAGCTTTTTATTGCATGGTACAATCTTTGTGTCTCCAAAATTCTGCCACTGGCTTTGCTGCGAGGCCTGCTTGCTTTGTTTCATGACCTACTGATGCTTTTCACAATAGTCTTGATGCCGACCTGATGTTTTGGATGTGCAAGGCATCAAATTTTACCAACATTTCTCATTATCCACTGATGACATTTAGCTCCTTTTGAAGCATGAAGGCTACTTGACTACCTTGATCAATTATTATTATTATTATTATTTTTTTTTTTACCTTATTCTAATGATGTGTGTATACTTGAGATTTTATGAGTTTCTTGCAGAACTTGGTATTCACCATCTGCTCCATTATGAGCTATATGTTAAAGTTTCAACTGAGTTATTGAATAGAATTATAACAGTACATGAACTTGAAGTACCAATTTATTTAATATAAAACCTTTCAACACACTGATTCAAGAATATACTGCACATCATTGCAGTGTATGTATATGATTTTATTATGATTGTGTTGCCCACAGCTACAAATTGAAGCGGGAGTTGTTGGAAACAGATTAATAGCTGTACAGTTAATTTATTTTTAATAAATAATTTAACAATATTTTTACATTCCATATTATGTGCTCTTAAATTATGTAATATCGGCAATAAAAACAATTTCAAAATGATGCGACATCATCTTATGCTATTATCGTGCGTTTTACTCCTTATTTTTGCATTTCCAGTAGAAATTTTGTTTTATGGTGTAACTTTTCCGTTGCTCTGCAATAAACAAGCTAAATCTTTTTTTAAGACTAACTCTGGTTTAATCTACAACCCAATTAATTGGGAGTCTTATCTCTTGAAAAGGGGTATAGAGTAAATGTTATTTGGATTCTGCAGATATATTTGTTTTTATTTAGTTGCAGATACAGTTGTTTTAAGTAAACCTTTTTACCATTTTATCATGATTTATTAGTGACAATCTGTAAATTTTTGTTATTAAACATCAGTCACTTTTGAAGAAGTTTGGCAATTTTGTATAGCTTGAAAATATGCTAAGTCTAAGAAATTGCTTGCTTAAAATATTTATTGCAATAGTTCAGTACCAGAGACAGTAAAGATTTATGTTTCCTTGGATTGCCCTAGAATTTAACCATTACGCCAGAGTGGGAAACCTTTCATCCACCATTTTTTGCATCTGTACAGTGTAAATAATTTATTTATATTTTTCATGAATTTTAAATATATATATAGCAAGCCAGCAACTCAGACTAAATACACTGTTGCAGTTTAGGACGCATGTAGTTTAGCAGTCAGTTGCACCAAAAGTGTTCAAATTTTTGTTGAGAAACTGTGTGCATCTGGCACAATAGCAAGGTATTTAGTAAGGTATGGATGTAAAATAATAATGCAATTTCTGTTTAAATAAAATCGGATATTATGGGGAAACTACTAACTAAATATTACGGGGAAAAAGTAAGTATTGAGTTACAGTTTATGAATTTTTTTTTGAAAAACTTGTTTTTTTCTCTTCCATTTTATTTTATTTTTTATACTTATTTCGTGCTGTGCCATTAGAGACTACACAGTAAAGGGGGATGCCCCAACTAGGACTTTTATGGTAAACTGCCTCATATACACATTACACATGTGGAAAACCACGAAAACACCCATACAGCCAGCCCTTTTGCCAGAACTCGATCATCGAATCAAACTAGACTTAACTAGTGTTCTAGCTAGTTAAAAGCTAGTGTTCAGCGGTTTTTACTGTTCAGAGGCTGGTGAGACCTTTCTCTTCCATTTAAAGAGTGAAATATACCGAGACTAAGGCAAAATCCTGAGGTGAAAAAAATCAAACAACAAAGTATAAGTCATATCTCACATGTTGTCAGTATCAGGGAACTTTTCCCTGTTTTTACAGTTTACACAGTGAAGGTTTCGCTTTTGTAATCTTGCTTTCTGGAGTTGCCAGATAGCCCTCAAGCTGCTTTGCCTTAATCAATTAACCTTTTTTCTACAATGTGGGAAGATTTCTATTCATTTACATAATTACACACTGGTTTATTCTGTGCGAAGTTTGAGTTTTATCAAAAGATTTGCCATCTGTTTTATGCCATGAATTATAGGAATTTAAATATTCTTATTCACAAAAAAAGTTTAATATATGAGACTGGTTTTCTAAGTTGCCATTTTTCAAAGAAATCTCTGCGGTTGAAGGTAAGTTATTGAACTCTTCTCAAAATAAGGGCAAAGGAGAAATTTTTGCTTGCCATGCAGCATACTTTTGTGCTTAAAAAGATATACGGTACAAAGTCCGAAATCCAGACGTCCATTATCCGGAATGATCTAAAATCCGAACCTCAAAGCCACGAACTTTTTTTGGGAGTGTTTGCTTTACGCAAGCGCATTTGATTTTTCCTTGCAATATAAAACATGAAGATTTTCACTTAAAAATTCCTTTAATTTCACCTAGACGCTAAATAAATTACCTCGTTATGAAAAAACAATCATGTAAGCATAAATTTGTGAGATTAATAATCTGGCTCCGTAGCTGAGTATCTGCTTAGCATACATCTCAAACTGAAACATTCACCTATTTTATATCCCTGTCGCCGACTGGCAAGTCGTCATTTATTTTATTTTGCTTTCATCACCGCATGTTTATCAATACATGACAGCTTCAGTAATAACTCATGAAGTGATATCTATACTTTCTTTTATATTAGTAATTGAATAACAAGAGTATGGCAACCTTTTATGTTAACATTACACTTGGCGATGATTATAGATTTTTAAATGCTCTAAGAAATATTGATGAGGAAAAATTCAGCAAAATTTTCTTTTCATATGCTAAAAATAGATTTTGTTAATAAAACTCATAGGTCAAAAGATTACATTTAGTGCTGTTTTAATTGAGAATAACTGATATGTTATTCACCATAAACCCAGAAGCGCTGGCAGAATATTTCGGCACCATTCGGCAGAATTTAGGGAAGACAAAATTTTTGGAATTTGGGGAAGCACTGAGCGGCAAAATTAAGGGATGAGAAGTTTTTTATAATGCAAACTTTTCGTAATTGGAAAACATGCACGACCTCGAGCATTTAAAGGAGTAACGATTTCCTCCGTTATGTATCCTGCAAATAAAACAGCATGGATGACACCGTTAATGAATGATTGGTTTGAAAATCATTTTTATACTGGAGGATCGGCAACATTTCAATTCAATTGGTTTACCTGATGATTCAAAAATAGTCCTAATTGTAGACAACTGTTCAGCTCATACAGTACATATGTAAGTATGTAATCCGGACTCTTCGGCGATTCTGGATAAGGGGTTATTCTGGATTATAGATCATCAATTTAAATCTGAAAAGATGGCATGAAGAAATTATACAATTAAAAATATGAAACCGTAATTTATGAAATAAAGAGCAGTTATGATCTAAAGGGTATCAAATTTTACAAAAAAAAAAAAGCTTAATATTTATTTGTTTACGTTATTAAACATTTCTTTTAACGCGCGCATGCGTAATGTGTACGCATTCTTTAAACACATGCGTAAAGTTTGTGGCTTTGAGGTCCAGGTTTATAGATCATTCCGGATAATGGACATCCTGATTGCAGACTTTGTACTGTACTTCATTTAAAGGTTTAGTGAAAGATAATGTATCCATAATATTCTTTCTTCCAAATTGTACGTCTGTCATTCAGCCTATGGATATTGGAGTAGAGCGCATGCTGAAATGCAAATATAAAGTAGCATTTTAAAAATCCATGTTAAATTTCTTGAACAGTGGCAAGACTATTCAAGAATTTTTGAAATATTTTAGCATAAAATCTGCTATGTGGAGCATCGCAAGATCGTGGAAGGATGTGTCTCCAGATGCGTTAAAAAATAATTTATGGCCAGCTACCATATTTAATGGTGAGGACGATGAAGATGATAGCTGCAATTTGAAGGTTTTCAGATATTGAAAACTAAAGGTGAAATTTTCCAGTTAATGGTTTTTGTAAAGAAATGTGGAGAAGCGCTAATAAATGAAGATTATATAACAGAAGTTTTTCATTGCGATGACAATGCCGCAATCATCAATCAATTAACGGATGGCAAAATCTGTAGTATGGTTCTAGATCCAGAAAACACCACTACGGATAGTGACAGAGAGGTTATTGAAAATGAAAAAATTTCGATTGACAAGTTAGTCGGTATTCTCGACACAGCAATTAGAGGACTTGAACAGTGGAACTTTGTAACTGAACAAGAAATTATGTCTGTTTATAAAATTAAAGAGAATGTATTAGCACAAAAAACAAAGCAACTTAAACAACTTACATTGAAAGAAATACTAATTTAGAAGTCAAACAACAAAAATCAGTGTTATATTTTCAAATTGAAACAACAAAAATATAATGCTGATTTTTGTTGTTTGACTTCTGAATTAGTATTTGTTCAGCGTGTTATTGTGTCTTAATTGAAAGAAATAAATATTAAGCTTTAAATAAACAAATAAATATTAAGCTTTTTTTTTGTAAAATTTGACACCCTTTAGATCATAATTGCTCTTTTATTTCATAAATTACGGTTTCATATTTTTAATTGTATAATTTCTGCATGCCATCTTACCATATTTAAATTGATGATCTATAATCCAGAAAAAAATCCCAAATCCAGAATCGCCGAAGTCCCGACGAGTCCGAATTTCGGACTTTGTACTGTATTAACATTTTCAGAGCTGAATTATGGATTGCAAATTGGCTTGTATGGCATCATTGCTCGTGATAAGAGAAAATGACAATCCTGCTCCCCAACAGCTAAAAAATGTACAGCCAGTTTTAAATTTTCTTTTGAGATTGCTTAAATAGATTTTAATAGAATTTTACCTCTTAATATGGTAAAGTAAGTACAGGTAGCCCTCCTACAACATGACATCCCGTAACACTGTTTCGCTATAACACGAATCATAAATTGCGAGAACCCTCCTACAACATGGCATCCTATAACACAGTTTTGCTCACAGATCAGAAACACAGATCAGAACACGATCAGAAAATTACCCAAGCAATTCCAAGAAATTTAACAAACTCCGCATGAAGTTTTCCCATATTGAGCAAGATGGTGGCCGAAATATAGGCCAGATTTGCAGGGTTAAAAAAAAAAAAAAAAAAAAAAAAAGGCTCTGACCCAAATATCGGTCAGAGAAATTCTGCTTCTCTCACCCTTCAAGGTGCGGGGATAGTCATTGTCCGACAACCTTCCCTGCCACTTGTGCAGTGACTTTCGTGCCTTCGCCCTAGTCTGTTATCTGAAAATTAACAAATTAAAGGTCAAACTTTTCAGTCTTTTAAACACATAAGAATCCTTATTTCGCAAGCCCTGCCTGTTGTCTTCAAAGATTTGGTTACCATAAGAACTAAAATCCTCAGGGAGACGAGCCACATGATGGAGACCGACCATTAAAATTTTTAACTGGTAACAAAGGAAAATTATTTCCTTCAGTGACCGTCAAATTATAGCACAATAGAAACAATACTCAGTCCCAAAAGACCACAGTCACCAGATAACAATGAAGGAACCTCACTATCGCAGAAGATGAACAACATGAGGTCACAATAAGAGCTCCAAAACACACAACCTGAGTGTTCAGTTTCCAAAATTTGAATCGTCATCTACGTGGCCTTAAAGCAAAAGTGTCTCACTCCGCTGGTCATCAGTCTGCGGGGAGCGGTGTGTTAAAGAATACCTTTTTTGCATTTAAGACATTAAGTTTCAGTCTCAAAACATGACCGATAAAGATTAAAAAAAAAAAAAGGTTTAAGAGGAAATTTATTTCTTTAGAAGTAAAGATACAAATCTTGGATCGTCTTTTAAAAGGAGAAAAGGCATCTCACATTGGAAAAATCTTAATTTGAATGAAGCAACATTTTGGACTATTAAGAAAAATGAAAAAGAAATAGCTGCAGTTGCTGCAGGAGCTTCGACATCCGCAAAATGTGCAGCTCATCCCCCTCCCATGGGCACCAATAATTGAGAAGATTGGAAAAGCAGTATTTGGATTGTTGATGGTTATCAAGAAAAGAATTCTGTTGGATGGTAATATCACTGAACAAAAAGCACTCAAAATTTACAAGCACCTTAAAGAATATAAGAAACCTTTGTCAACCCAGATTTTGTGGCAAGTAAAGGTTTGTTCGAAAATTTCAAAATGCGTTTTGCCATTCATAGCATAAGAATTCAAGGAGAATCTGTATTGGCTGATTATGAAGCTGTTACGAATTTCCTAAAACAGTAGATTTTCAGCAATTTCCTGAAAAAATTTGAAATGTTATAGAAGAGCAGGGAAACACAGCAGAGGGCTACCGTATTTGACGGCATATAAGGCGTGCCCTTATTTAGACAGCCACACACAAGGAAAAAAAGTTTCAATAGCGTGGTTTCTTTTAGTTCTCACGTTTCGTAAAAGCCAAATAAACAATTATTGAACGCAATTACCTTTACGTATAAGACTGTGTCCTTCACGTATAAGTCGCAGGTAATTTTTTTGAGACCAAATTTAGGAAAAAAAAAGGTGCGTCTTATATGCCATCAAATACGGTAATTCCCAGTAGAACCTTTATATCAAAAAAAGAAAAAAACTGCATCTGGACTTAAGGTGTCTAAAAGTACTTTTGTGCAGTAATACGTCGGGAGACTTTATGACAAAACCCTTGTTAGTTTACAGATCTTTAAATCCTCATGCACTTAAAAGCATAAATAAAAACACCTTACCGGTATATTGGAAAGCAAATCCAAGAGCTTGGTTAACTGCAAATTTATTTAAAGACTGGCTTTTAAATTGTTTTGTACCAGACATTGAACGTTATTTGAGGCAGAAAAATTTGACCTTCAAGGTGCTATTGTTATTAGATAATGCTCCATGTTGCCCAGAAAGGTTTGAATCATCCCAACGTCAAAATACTGTTCCTACTATGTAACACTACTTCGTTACTCCAGCCATTGGATCAAGGCATTATTTATGCCTTTAAAATGTGTTAGATAAGAAAAGCATTACAGTGGATTTTAGACTGATTCAAAATCAATTAATGTAATCGAAGCTTGGAAGAAATTTCAATCAAGCACTATATCCACATCATATCATTGTCGCTGAAAGAACTGAAAACATCAATGTTACATGCGTGTTGGAAGAAGATATGGCCCGCTTCAGTTGAAATAGAAAATGTGTGTGAATCGTCAGAAAAGGAAATTGGGGGCATATTAGAAGTTGTTAAGTCAACCAGAGGTGAAGGTTTTCTGGATATGGCTATTGAGAACGTTGAAGATTTATTAGTGGAAATAGAAATTGACAAAGAGGATTTGATGGAAATGCCATCCAAAGCTGTAAATCAAGTCGATTCTGAGGACACTAGCACTGATGAAGATTGTGCAGTTAATAATTTAACAGTAAAAAAATTAAAAGAAGGCCTATGCTTAGCTGAAAATCTCAAGTCATTTCTCTTGAATGCAGACCCTTCTGCTGAAAGAAGCTAAAAATTCAAAAAGGGAGCTGAAAAATTGTCTGGCTCCATATCGAGAAATTTACAATGATCTGGTAAGAACTAGTAAGCAAAGTAAAATTACGGATTTTTTAAAGATGAAGGAAGGTGCCAGAACTGTACATGAAGGAAAAAAAATTCTGAAAATGAAAGCAATCTCATTCCACCGAAAAAACATTCTCGTTTGATTATACTGAACAATGATGACAAAGAAATTAATTAAGTTTGTCTTACATTAAAATAATATGTTTTGTTTTGTGTTGTATATATATTTATATTTTTAACCAAAGTTTGACCTTCAAGTTATTTATGTAGAATTACAAAAATATTTGGTTTTAATAAGTTTTCGGAACGTAACCCCCTTTTTGTACTGGCTCTGGGTCTCGTACAACACGGTTTCACACAACATGGCATTTTCTAGGAACCTATCTACCATGTTATAGAAGGGTTACCTGTACTTAATTTATATAAAAATATAAATCAGGAGACAGCAGTTATTCTATTTTTTTTAATTCTCTGTGAAGATTCATCCCCCCCCCAATAGTAGAGAGCTTGTTGTAGTCAAAGCCTCGATTTATGGTTAAATGAGATGGCTATGTGGAATTTTCATGGCTTTCCTGGTGTAGGATGTGAGTATGAGGAAGTATCCTGTGAAAATTCTTCATGAAAGCATTCTTTCCCTTCAGCAGGTAATCCTGAAGTGTTTTGTTCGAACTAGAAATTTTGTTAATTTCAATAAAGCAACTATGGCTATTTCTTGAAATTATGCATAGAGTGATTGAAAAGCTTTAAGACTGATTCCTTAATTCAGAATCAAATGATTTGTGTACCCTATACTTTATTTGTTTCAAGGTAGAGTTCTTCACACAGAATTGCACTTTTATGATGCTTTTTGAATAATTCAGAAATTTAAAATATGTTGTTTTGTATAATCCATCTTAGCACTGTAGTCCTAGTACCTTTTTCTTTTCGTAATTTGAAAAGAAGCACTTTCTGCATAAGTGTATTTCTAACTTCAAGAATGTACAAAAATCATTTAGACCTGGCTCCAGGCCATATGGGGAATATTTTAGTGCTGTCGAATCAAAATCGAACAACACTGACAATGCTACAGCACAGTTTAACCATAGCAGATGGCCTGCCAGAATGTGCTTTGTCAAGCACTCGCATGTTGTCTTAGGGCTGTCGAATCAAAATAGGACAAAACTGACAATGCTACAGCACAGTTTAGCCACGGCAGATGGCCTGCCAGAATGTGCTTTGTCAAGCATTCGCATGTTACCTTGCTTAAAGTGCCTTCACTGTTGATTGGATTATTTAATTATGGCAAATTACACGTGGGCTATTTGCCTAAAGGGAGGGATGCCTTCGTGGAGGACTTTCTAAGGGAAACTGGCTCGTATACACGTTACACATGGGGAAAACCACTAAACTGCCCATGCAACCAGCGCGTTCACGGGATTTGAACCTTGGACCGAACTACCAGTGTTCAGCGTCTCTACCGCTCAGCCACTGGTGGGCTCCTTCACTGTTGAAATACTGAACCCTTCGTTTACTTTTCATGGTTATTAATCATTGTAGTATATAAAACTGAGAAAAATATGGTACTTGATTTTTATATTACAAAGGTACAGTGGCCTGTAAAAAAAATTGCATCACATGTTGCATTCAATTTTTATGATGGAAAACTATATTTAAGCTGCATAAAACCACCATAAGCTGCTGTAGGTAGTAGGTATAAACAAGCATATGGTACTTTTGATCCTTTTACTATATGACTTAACCCTCCGAGTGGCCAGGGTTTCCGCTAAGAAAGCACCAATTTCCCAAAACTGCTATGAGAACAAATTATTTTTTTGTTTTTAATGTAAAAACTCTCCTGGTATTTCATGCCTGGATTTGTTTTCCTTTGATATATTGCCTTAATTTCTTTGACATATTTTAATATGAACGTATATATTGAGCCACTTAGAGGGTTAAGTAAAGATGTTGTGAACACAATTTGTATAGAAAAGACTTAATCAGTTTTGTATCTGTAAGCCATTAATGGGATGTAAGATTTAACAAACAAAAAATTGAAAATGTTTGTTGTTATAACATCCAGTAGCACTAATATATGTTGGAGCCACATATGGGCATTCATGATGGCTACATGGTGCTGTGACATATATAAAATGAGGTGTTGGATCTGTTCATAGTGTATTTCTTGAAAGTAAACTTGAATAAGTGCTTCCAGGTAATTGCATGAATATTGAGTTTCTCTATGCGTCCAAACCCATCTTTTTTTCTGAAATTTTCTGTGGAGTTTGATTCTGGATTATTGCCAGGCCATTTCAACATACAAATGTATTTATCTGCTAGCCACTTTTTAAAATCTGGGTAAGTGGGCATGAGAAGGAAAACACATAAGCATTTATCCATTTCTGAACATGTGTAGTAATCATGCATCGCTGATTTATGTTAGGGCAGAAAATTGGTTTGGAAACTGCAGAGTAAAATATGTCCAAATTATTCTTAAATAGTAAATAATAATTTACACTATATAATATCTGTTTAGATCTGTGCATTGACAATTTATAATGAATTCATGTTGACCAATTCCTGCATATGAATATACCTCCAGACCTTCTGGGTTTCTTACACTATGCTGTCATGACTGACTGTAATCTTCGTTATATCTGTGTCATCCCATCTATTTACTATCCAGATCATTCAAATTAAATTCCGTTGCATTCTGTTGTTCAGTAGTCTGTTTCTTATGTTTTTCAGCCTACTTTAAGTGATCTCATTTTTATAGTGAATGAAGGTTTCTTCTTCAGGTATCCCTTTGAAATCAAATGGCTGCACACAACCACTGCTTACTTTCGCTCTGTATTGTGTGTCTCAGGCAGATTTGAGATCCATTAATGGGCTTTTCTGAGTGCCAGACAAGCAAGAGATCTGTCCTGTGATGGTGTAGATTGTTTTTGGAGATCACTGCTAGCTTTCCTGTTTACAGTCCTAGATTGACGGAGTTTCACCAACAAACAAGCTACTTAATTGCTTTCATCTGAGCCTTTCCATTATATATACCGCAATGAAAAACCTACAACACACAAAATTAGTGCAGAACTTTTCATACAGGGAATTATCTATATAAATAAAGACATTGCACTATTTGTGAACACTGCTTCCAAGTGAAGGTGAATATAAGGCAGTCGTATCCCCCAAAAGGATGATACATTTTTTTGTGATTCTCCAAGTAACATGAACCAGAATATTGTTTGCCAGAATAATGCACTGTTATTCATTTATAGTACAACTGAATGCACGTTTGTGTTTTTAAACGTAACATTTTGGAAAGGATATAAATTTTTAGCACACTCCTGTATAATCACAAAAATGCTGAAACTCTGGGGAAAGCTAGATGTTATCAGAAAGATGAGTGGCAGAGATTCATGCCATGAAAAGGACCCATAATTCAGAAGGACCATTTCTGCAGCTTCTTGTGAAGTACAGGATTTGAAGCATTAACTTGGCATTGGGTAACTCGGGAATTCTCGAGCAATTTAAAGTAAAGGCAGACTGTTGAAGGAAAAAAAATATAGGCAGTTTGTAGTGCAGAGGAAATGAATATTGGTAAAAAAATTATTCCAAGTAATTGAGGATAACCTCAATATTTAAACTTCCATCTGCAGTTTTGAAATAATTTTAATGACAGTAGGACAGTTGAATATCTTTAATATTCCATTAGTCAGCTTAAAGAATGCTAAACTGCAGTTCCTGAGAGCAGAATAATTTGCATTGCTGTACAAGTCTTCGTTTACAAAAATTGTTTTATGGATGTTAAGTCATGAATTTACTCGGTCACAAATCTATGAATTTACTTGGTCACATTTATGAATTTACTTGGTCACAAATTATGTATGAAAAATTACTCAAAAATTACTTATATACATATAAATTCTTTTTTAAAGTGCAGAAAATATTTAGTAAGGTACGCTCCAGTCCTCATCCCTCTAAAAAAATATGGTTTGGGGATAAATTAATTTACAGCACGAATAACTTCTTTTTTTACAGGCACAGAACTTTCATACTTTATTGTTTTGCAGTGAAATTTATTCTATAACAAGCCAGTCAATTATTAGTATGTTCAGCTTTGAAGCTGCACTTCAGCATTTGGTAATTATAATAATCATCAAAATTAAAGGATAATGAGGAAAAATATACTAAGTTAATGTTGCAACCAATGCCCAGTGCTGTAGTTATTTATGTTAATTAAATTCAATCGAACACGAAATTGTACTTCTGCACATACATTATTGCCGAAAATTTGCGAATTCGGTAATTGACGATGTGGTGTGCAATGGATGCAAGCTGTAATTTAGGTCTGTAGTATTGTTTAAAGTAAATGTGGTTTTTGAGAATGATCAGTATTCAGTAGTTATAGCTCAAAGGCATTGTTTAAGTGAAGGTCAAAAGTGGGTGAATGATGGTAGACTCGAAGGAGGGTAAACACAAATGGAGGTTGCCCAACATTTGAATATCCCTCAAAGTGTCATATTGAGAGTTTTAAATAAGAGAGCCGCTTTTTAAGCACTGGATCAATTGATAGGCAGCCTGGTCAAGGGTGACCAAGATTAACAACTGCATTAGAAGACCATTTTCTGTCGTAGTCAAGAAACCATGAAGAGACTACAAGAGATTTGGTTTTAGACCTTCAGGTTACCATAGAAACTGAAATTAAGCTTTCTACTGCTGTTCAAAGGCTTAATGAAGTTGGACTGTGCATGTGGAAAACCAATGGTTTGTGTCCCACTTACTCCAGCCTCCAGAAGGGCCAGTTTAAATTGGCGCCTTCATCATGTTCAATGGAGCCAAGATGACTGGGCCCGAGTATAGTTTACTAACGAGTGCAAATATAGTCTGAAATGTGATTCTAGACATTTTTGATATGGAGAGAGAGGAAGGAACATGCAACTTGCGTTCCCTTATCCGTGAAATATCCTATTTCCGTGACAACAATTTAATTGTTTGGGGAGGAATCGTGACAAATGGCTACAGTGAGCTGCATATCTTTCAAGGAGGTTCTGTAATTGTATGGAGATATGTGGACAGAGTATTGGAGTCCCAAATTGGACTTTGTAGGGGTGCTGTTGGCCTAGATTATTTGATAATGGATGACAATGATTGGCCTCATTGAGCATATGTGGTGTCAGAATACTTGCAGACAGAAGATATCACTCAAATGGATTGGCCACCTTACTCAGCAGACCTGAACCCAATTGAGCATGTGTGGGATGCTTTAGGTCTCCAAATTTCAGCACCCCAAATTTCTCCCTGGATCCTCCAGGAGCTTGAAAAGTGCACTTTTAGAAGAGGAGCATGCAATTTCACATTTTTTGATCAGCCGTTTGGTAAAGTCTATGAGATCACACTGTGAGGTATGCATATCTGTCTGAGGTGACTGTACACCATATTAAAGAAAAATTTTTTCCACCATTGGTGACTTAATTTTTCCATCATTTCCAGTTTCCATAAATTTATTTTTAATTTCAATATTTTGCAAATAATCAACTGTGAAAAACACTGTAATTTACATTAGCTAATGCTTTTGTCCAAATTTCTGTTAATAATTTTTCATTAAGTATCAGTTACATTTTATTTCAGTGATTATCGCTTAATTTTGATGACCGGTGTATATTATGATATCAGGTGCATGGAAGAGAAAACATTGCAAATTACTATGAAAGGTGCACCGAAATTTCCCAAATGTAACAGGGAAAAAAATTCAGGAATTTTTTAAATTTTATGCCACTTGTTTACTTCAGCTGGATAAAAGGTTAGTCCACATGTTAAAGAAATTTTTTGTCTCTATCATTGGTTCTTTAATAAGTGTTTGCCAGCATATAATTTATAAATTAAACATTTTTTTACATACATTTAAAATTTTGATTTACAGTTTTATCTAAATTTCTATTTTAAGCAACATTTCTTATATTTCCTAACTTTTAGCATGAGAGCCATTGGAACATATATTTTGTAATTCCTAATTTGGAAGCAAAATTCAGCATTGAACAAATTCTGGAATATACTATTTCAGTGCAGTATTTTAATATCTTCAAGCCAGTATAGTATGCAAAAATTAAAATTCACATTATTTCAGTAACAATAATAAAATATAATGAGTATATATATATATATAAAAAATATGTAATGAAAAAGACATAGGATTGTTGATGTGGAACATAGACTCATTGAAGAGGAAACTTGTCATTCGAGTAAAGTTAAATATTCAACTTTATTTCAATAGACATTTGCAGCCACAATTTACTTGCCATTCTAATAGTGCCTATTCAAAAACGTTTACATTTATGGAAATACTGCAGTAGGAAGAAAGCAAAACGTTAGTGTCCTAGTGGCAACAGAGGTAGAAGCAAAAAAGCACAATTATCCGACATGGAAGCTCATCAAGAGAAAGTTTTGTTTTAAGTTGCTTATTAAGACACATTTTCAGTTCTTGAAATTTTGAGACCAAGTTCTGAATGAGCTCCCGCCATTAGGGTTATGCAGTACAGAAAAAGGCATTACTATTTTTAGAATAGAGATGAGGAATTAATAGGCAATTACTAGTTAAAATTATAATTTTGAGATTTACATAATATATATATATATATTAAGATTAGAGTTTTTGGATCCTTATTATAAATTTCATATTCTTACCTGTTTCTCATTTGCAGAATTTCCTTTTCTAATTAAATTTACTTTTCAGTGTCACGAGATGATAAAAGTTTATTGTGTGATTTTCTGACAAATATGAAAATTTTCAATTTTTGGAAATGAAAATTAAAAAGTTGCTTAAACATAGGGTGATAATTTATGTATTTGTTACAAAATTTTCTAATTTATTTTCAGGCTTGAGCAACTTTTTGGTTGTTGTGATTGTGCAATTTGTAGCATCTTTTAAAATAATGCTGGTTTTTATGATGAGATTGCTAACATAATTTTGCAGTCAAGGCTGTTTATTGAGAAAGTTTTGTTAAAATCATGCAATTACTAGCCAGAAGAAAATTATGTTCTTGACAAAATTATAATGGTGCTGTTTGAAAATTGTGTAAATATTAACTAGTGAAATTATAGCTGACCATGAACAAATGGAAAATGTATAAAATATGTTTTATTAAATTTTGAGTAATTTTTCTTATCAAGTGCATTAATAACTTTATATGGAATTATGTAATTTTATGGACATGAAATAAAGTATATAATTTAAATAGAATATTTAATAAAAAATGTTGAACTATTTTAGCAGTGTGATTTTTCTTTTCTTACCTGCTTTTTTGCACTATGAAGTAATTATTTTTAAAATGAATGTTTCATTGCATTTGCTATCTAAAATCAAAATAAATTGTAAGATAATATTGCACTGTGTATCTGAATTCGTAGGACAAACTTTAAAAGATTGTGGAACACATAATAATAATTTTTTTTTTTTTTTTTTTTTCTTAGCATGTTCGAAAACATTCATTTATGAAATAAAATGCCCTGTAGCCTCTCACCACTTCGATCATGCTTTATGACACCTTTTGTTTTTTTTATAAGTGAATAATTTTGAGGAATCTTGTCGGTAGCAATGCAGATTCTCATGTGATGGTTCAATGGTAAACAAATAGTAGAGTGAATTTTAAAGAATGTATTTATTCTATTGTGGTTTATTCGCTGTCGGCGAAGTAGATTTAATTCAATCCAATAAGTTTAGATGAAATGCAAGAAAAAATGCGTATAATTTAATATTCCGTACAAGGAAGACATGTGGTGTACGCATCAGATTTTTCTGATTACAACTTCACATCGACGTTTCATTCAGCTGACAAGAGTTTTAAACTCTTCTTTCGTTATTACATGATGCCAGGAAACAATTATAGCCTCAATTAGTTCCCTTTTATTTTATCGGCGCTCATTCGGACAAGAGTTTTCAAACGGTGTCACAAATTTTCGATAGGATTGAGGTCAGGACTATTTCCTGGCCATGACAACAATTTAATGCTCTTTGTACGAAACCACTCTTTCGATATTTTGGCCGTGGGGCAAGGAGCAGAATCCTGCTGAAAAATAAACGAAGCGCATTGTTGGGAAAGAGATCTCTGATGGAAGGTAGAAGTTTTGGTTCTACAATAGTGTCAATGTATTTTCTGGCATTCATTGTCCCATCGATGACATGAAGGCGACCAATACCATCTGCTGACATGCATAACCAAATCATAACACTAACTGGGTTCTTCACAGTTGCTTGAATGCAGTCAGGTATTTTCGCCCATCATTACCGAATAACGATATCTTAGTTTCATCACTCCATGTAACTTGTGACCACTGATCATCTGTCCAATGAATGTGTTCCTTTGCCCACTGTAGTCTTTTTTTTCGTTGCTGAAAATTAAGATAAGGCTTTTTTCGTGGAATTCTACCTCTCAGTCCAACATCTGTTAATCTTCTCATGATTGTTCTTGAACTGACAGAAACACCAGCATCATTCAGATCACTTCTGATGGCCGCTGATGACATTTTTCTATCTTGGAGACATAGTCTTTTTATTCTTCTGTCATCAATAGATGTGGTGCAATTTTTTTGGCCATTTCCTTCTTTGTTTTTTATTGAATTTGTCTCCTGATATCGTAAACAAAACTTTCGGACTCCAGATGTAGTCACTGAACCAGCCACCTGTCTTGCAATTTCAGCATAGGAAAGACCACTTTCTCGTAACACAATAATATTACATCTCTTTCTAGGTATCCAATCTACTCTTTTATTTGATGTCATTGCTTCTTGACTAAATATTAAAAATTTTTACAAAAATTCCTACTTGTAATTGCAGTGTATAAGAAAAAGGTCGCCCTTCTACAGAACAAAGCAAAATAATGAATTGTTTCAAGTGTAAACATAATGTCAGCTTCTACTGGCAGTTACTAATATTTGATTGGTTCTCAGAACAAGAACAGTGATTGGCCAGGAAAGCTAGACATTACAAACCACTTCATAACTGTGTTTTTTATTTATATTAAAGTACATATAACTTTTTTTTGTATTACAAATAATTGAATTTTGTGTTTTGTATTGAATTCAGTAATAAATTCTCTTTAAAATGATATATACAAGTTTGCATTTTGCGAAACGTAACATTTTCTATAAGCATACAAAGTTCAAAAACATAAAAATTTCCAAAAGTGTCCACAATTTTGGCCACCACTTAAAATGTCTTGTGTAGTATTCTCTATTCTGCATATTAAATATGGAAACAGCTTTAAGTTAGTCGTATATTAAAAGCCATATTTGCTTTATTTTATACTAGTTACAATATTAACTAAACGTTATTTTGGCATATATCACTTTTGCTCTTTTGCGGGGAAAAAAAAAAAAAAAAAAATTGAGACAGTTCTATATCTCCCGTTTTACTGGGCCGATCGTCGGAATTCAAATTGCATTTTTCATGTCTCGAAAGCGTGATTTAGGATATGTATAAGATTTATATACAGCATTGTTCTAATATAGGTATTTTGACACAAAATTGGACTTTTTCTGAAATGATATGCCAAGTTTTTTCCATATTTCGATTCGGCGACTCAATTTATGCCAAGCTCCGTAAAAATCGTGCGAGCAGTTTTTAAAAAATTAGCTCTCAAAATTTTATCTCCTCAGTGTTAATTGAATTTGATATATATTTATTAATATCTTTTTTTTATTAAACATACTTGATTCCTTCTTCCAGAATTCGAAATTTAGGTTCATTCCAAATAAAATTCACCAATTTTTTTATGATTTATTTTTAAATTTGTATTTTTAAATAATTTTTATAAATTTTTCGACCATCATCTTAAAGCAGATGTATTTCTAAGCATACCTACAAAAAATTAGAGTTTTTTTATTCAAAATTTCCTAGAATATACTTGAATTGACATATTGGCGCGTTTTGAAATTTGGCATATTTGTTATAAGTGATAATACTATCAAATGGGGTTTACGCACTTTGTTACAATTATTTGAAATAATAAACGGTTACTTTTTTCCCGCTCGTGTACAATAAAAGAAAAAAAAAGGGGGGGGAAAGAAAAATAGGTTGCTATAAATTAAGAAGTTCGCCAAGTGGAAATTCTTGGCGGAAACTGAAAAAAAATACGCCAAGATAAATTTTTAAATTTCTCCGTACATTTCGCACTAAATTTTATAAAATTTAATATTTAGACATAATTTGACTCGTAGAATCGAAATAAAGAAAAAAATCGGTATGTCATTTCAGAAAAAATTCGGTTTCGTGTTAAAATACCTATGTTTAAACAATGCCGTGTATAAATCTAAAATATGTCCTAAGTCGAGCTTTCGAGACTTGAAAAACGCAATTTGAATTTCGTCAATCGGCCAGTAGAACAGGAGATACAGAACTGGCCTTTTTGTTTCGCAGTGTACTTCCCCCCATTGGCAAGGATTTCCTTTTTTCAAGTGTATAGTATTGTTTAGTGTTAACTAATATATCGCTGGTATCGTCAAATTCAAAATAAATCTTTTCCAAGTCTTCTGTATTGTTACATTGGCCCTTATCATTACATTAATAAAAATAATATCCCTTTCTGACATCATATAGCATTTGAGCAATATAGATGCTTTTCTTAACTGTCACGCTGCTTCTACCTGCCTGTGTTACTTCAACTTAGGAAGCGAGATCAATAGTTTCATACTGTCAGAGCCACCATTTCACATCTCAGTAGGTCTCAGCATTTCTTATATTCATAAGATTTAAGAAGACATTAAGACTAGTGACTTGTATATAACTGATGCTGTCCGTATATTTTTTAATATTTGTATCAGCCTAGCTTATGAAATGTTGGCTTAAACCAGATTCAGGAAAGTCCTATTTGGGAAACATAATAACATAATCCCCCCCTTTTTCCCTCTCTCAGAATATTGGATAATTTGTAACATAGATTACTAAACGGTATGGTAATTAGCATACCACTTATTTGTTAAATGACGTTAGTCTTAAAAATCAGACATTATTTTATAAGGATTATGTTTGTTATGATAATACCAAGATCGATGCTGCTTTTTTCCGCTCGTCGCCTACCTGGATTCTAAAAATTTTCCTTGTTCCTAAATTTTGCTTCTCATTTCAGATGCACCGGTTGCAGCAGCTGGGGTGCTGACTCTGATAATGCTCAAATTTTAAAATTGTTATTGCCCATAAAAATATGTGTGATTGCTCCTGAATTTGCTGTTTCATTCGGTTTGTTTCCCTATAAAGCCATGGGGTTATCAGTTAAGAATCAGACAATGAAAGTCGAATCAGTACTATATAAACTGTAACTCATTAGATCAAAGTATGCGCTTATATTCCCCTATAATCCAGTTCTGCCAACTTTAACTTAATTTTTCAGTGTTACGCAGTCAACAAGGACACACAATAGAGGCATTGGTTGTCATAGCCTAATTTTGTTGCTATGATTTATGGTCTTTGCGTATAATAGGCTGCAGAGGAACTGTCATTAAGTTTCCATACGACATTCGCTATTAAGTACGTGATTCCTTGTAATGAAGCAAAACATTCTCTGCTAATCGCAAGAATCAGTGGCGCGTTAATGAGCAGTAACACACCTCAGTCAGATTATTATTATTATTTTCAGAAATACTTTGTGTGGCCAGTGTTGCCCGAAATTTCAGGAGAAGAATCGAAAGGTCACAAAACGTAGCGCATGACGTCACAGATCACGTAATTTTTATGACACCGTAGTTTCGTATGTTCACATGATCTCTGACGTCATCACAAATTCAGTCTGTATTGGTTCCGTAAGTTACGATCTGGAATTCGTTTCTTAGTCATTTTAATTACATATCTTAGTTTTGACAAAAAATTTAAAATTGTATTTCTAATCATCCAGTCTTTACACATTCGTTTATTTTAATTAATTATCAGTAAATTTAGGTTTTTATTTTTCAATGAATTTATTCATATCCATTGTTAAGTTCTACCTCACGTTTGGTTTGATAGCACTTTTTATTTGAGTTAGTAGATCATTTTCCTAATTCATTGCTTTTTGCTGTATTTTTAACTATTAATGCTTTTCAGTAAATTTTCCTTTTTGCTTGATTGACTTTATCAGATCATGACTACTATTAATATCCCCGTTCCTTCATTGTTAAATTTTTGTGGATGTTGTTGTTTAGAAAACTGATTTTACTTTGATTTTTAAATCACCTCGATTGAACTACTGAACAATATTATAATCAGAGAATATTTTTTTTTTTTTTTTTTTTTCCTGTTTGAGTACCCGATATTTGGCGCTCAAGCTACAAATCGCTTCGTTATCACAATGGAATTTGGGGGGGGGGACTAGCTTAAAACAATATTTGTAAAGAAATAAAATCATCAGCTAAGGTGTTAAGGTACATAACTATGTTTTATTCCTTTTTGCCATACTTTTCCTTTCATTACTATTGTTTTACGGAATTCTCCCGTTTTATTAATACAATTCACCATTTGTTCCGTGAGTTCAAAGAAAAAAATTTTAAATTGGGCTGTACAGGAAAGGGAAACAACTCGAGTACGCATTGGTTTTTTACAATATTTTTAGTAATATATCTGTGTAATGTTTTACTTTTGGCGGGAGATAAAAACAATCCTGTTCTAGTGACGGCCGAAAATACTGCTCTATAATCTCATGATTGCCAGATACCAACTTTTGTTTAAGACTAAATAACTCTTCATTTATTCTTTTATTATAAATTTAGTGTAGCAGATACGGTATTTTAGCTTATAAGCATTTTACAATCTATTAAAAATTTTTTAAAGTCGCAAAAAGTAGCACAAGGAAATGACGGCACAAGGAGTAGCAAAAATTTCGCAAATAGTATACTCACACATATTTTAGTCACAAACGATTGTCAAAACTAGCAAATTGGCAAAATATCATATGATCGGTAGGTGAAGGGCTCTTCAAAATGTAATGGCAACAGTCATTATAAGTTCAGCAAGTCATCTCGGACATTAAATTTTTATTGAAAAAGTATTTCGTTTTGAAAGCTACTTACTGTTAATGCAGCTTAAGCACATCAATATTTGAAAGTCTCTTCATTAAGGAAATTTGGTAGTTCTTGTGAATATTATTGTGTAAGAAATGGAAGATGCAGTAGAAACGGTCAGATATTGTTTTCTCGAGTGATGCAACTCTTTCAAAAATATATCTTTAGTTTTTATCTTTTAAATTGCGATTTTATTTATTTAGTATATAGTTTCATATTCTTTAGCATTAATTGATATTATAAAAATTTTAATTATTGTTAATTGTAAATTAGCATCATGGTTAAATTTAATAATTGCTTTACTAAAATGTGTACCTTCGATTTTGTCTTTATCGCTATCCTAATATTACTGTAGCCGATCATGCTAATTATCTGCATTCTTTAGAATAATATTTATTAGTTTTTTAAATTACGTAGCAAAATGAATCTTTCTCAAATAAAAATCGTCGTACTGTATTAATGTGGCTAATATGTTTTTTAACCAAAAATCATTCAAAACATGCAGATAAATACTTCCATTTATGTTCATTATTGGGTAGATCTTGGGAAAGATAATTACCGTACTGATCAAAAACAAAGAAGATTTAAACATAGGTCGAAACGCTGGTATTTAAATCTGATACAAAGGAAGAATGAATGGTCAGAAGTTTTCCGTGACGTCATGACATTGCTGTCTAGCCCATGTATTTTGATTTGCCTCTCAAATGTATACTTATTACTCACCTCTAACTCCCATTTTAACAAATTTTTGACAATTTTCTGAACGATCTGAAGAAGTCAAACAAAACATATTGTAATGCTATGTTACTTGAATAAAATCAATATATATAATTCTAATTATAATCTAGACTCGTTATTCGGAGACAAGCAACAAAAGACTTGGTGATGTCCCATCAGCCTTTCCCAGTTTCGAAAATCTTATGACATAAGTCACTCTTAAGTGATCTCTGAGTTTGAATTCCATCTGCTTTTAAACTGACCAAACGATTACACTTCAACTGTTCATAAAAAAGATTTGATTGTTTATATGAATAATTATTTAGTATTTGCTATTCTAAATTTTCATTATATATACTAGACGTTTAGCCTCTATTTGTGTTTTCTAGGTCATGAGGAGGTAGTCCGTTAAAGTCTACAATTTGCTTATTTATTTTCTATTTTATTTTATGTATCAAACATCCCTTACCTAATAATAATACGTACACCATACACATGATATGTAATAATCTTTTAATATACAATATTTTATTGATATGTAATAAACTTTTAAATATACAACATTTAATCAATAATGTATAAATTAATAGATTATTTTTTGCCAACTAGCACTTTGCCATGTATACAGTACAAACATGTTGTCAAATAGTAATTAAATTCTAAAACTATTTTCATTTAAATGGTAGACATATCGATTTCGATAGAATTATAGCGTAACTTAAGTAAAATCATTCCGAATTATTATTAACTGCTGGCCATTAAAACTGCAGCACGAAAAGAAACAAAAAGGTAATACCACTAAGTGTAGGCCCACCAGAAGCCAAGTCTGTAAACTCTGTTAGTTCGGATCCCGGCGAACGGGCTGGCTGCATGGGCGTTTTCATGGTTTTCCCCATGTGTAATGTGTATACGAGTCAGTTTTCCTTAGAAAATCCTCCACAAAGCCATCCCTTCTCTTAGACAGGTAGCTCTTGAGCGCTTTGTCGTGATCAAATAAACCAAACCAAACCACCAATATGCTTACTCTCTAAGTTTATCGTATAAGAAGAAATAGGCAAAACTTTTGGTATGTTAGGCAAACAAAATGACTTAGGATCAGTACCAAATATGGTCACTCTCAGCAGTAATACCGCTACCATACGTAGGCTAGGGTCGAAAAAACTTTGAATGACGTTTTAGGATACTGCAGTCTAGATAACTGTAATTCGTTGCCAGAGTTCATTTGTTGTGCTGATGATAGTCTCTGTCTTGCGAGCATGTGTGAGACCATACGCCAGACTTGTTCAATTAATCTATTTGCGTACATCACTGATTTATTTATGTTGATACTGCAGGGGGGAAATGATGTCACAGAAGTTTGAACCACTTGACAAACGTGTTCTTTGACCTTTGGCGCCGGCTGGACAGCTATTTCGTTCATGCGAAAAAAGGCATTAAGGTTGGAAGGAGTGCCTATGTTAAGTAAACGTCGCTTACATTTCCCCTTCTTCTGTCTGATGGAGCTATTCGTACTTTGGCGAAGCTTTCGTTCTTAGTCTTAGAAGTTCTTTTGCAGATTCTGCAAAAGAACTTCAAGGTCTGCAATCAGATTTGGACATTTGATGTTGCACTTTGCATCTTCGTACTGGAGGCATACTCTACACTCCTAGTCAAAGAAAAAAAAAAAAAAAAAAAAAGAGGAAACACATTTCCCGTGTGAAAAACTATCCTCTCTTTTTCTCTTCTACACTAATTCTAGGTAATGTTACAGCCGTCCATTATCTTCCGTGGTGCTGCTTTGCTAATCGTTTTCGTGTTCTGCGGCGCTGTATCTGTTGTGTATATATATGTATCTTGATGCGTACTGTGTTATAAAAATATGAGCAAACATCGACTGAAACAAATTTGTTGCTTACAATGAATGATGATTATTGTTTGAATCAGTAATTCTTAGCGGTGCATAGCTGTACTGTACAAAACTTCCCAGATGGCATGCTGAGAATAGTACGTCGTCTGGAGTGCTATTTGATTGATTCATAATGGTTTAATGCAGCAATAAAGTAATAGCTCTGTGAGGTGATAACGTGCAAAACCGTTATGTGTCTTGTCAGAGATGGAGCTGCAAAGGATCAGAAACCTGGACCATTTTATGGCCAAACTCTACAAATGATCCGCTAGATTTACGGAGGTGCAGTGTTGCCAGAAATTTTTCAGCTAAAAAAGAAAAAAATACTCAGAAAGTCGCAAAAGACGTCAGAGATCACGTGATTTTTCTGACGTCATAGTTGCGCATGCTCACATGACCTCTTACGTTATCACAAATTTTCTATCTATTGGTTAGTTACGGAGTGTACTCGATTTTTAGTCGTTTTAATTACGTATCTTAGCTTTAACAAAAATTTTAAAACTATATTGCTCATTTTCACAACTCTCATTTAATTTAGGTTGTATTTTTAAGTTAATTTGTGTATATCCATTCTTAAGAGATTCTTCACGTTTAGATTGTTAGCGCTTTTGTACTAAACGTTTTGAGTTGGCAGTTAATTTGTTTAATTCATTTTATTTTATTATTATTATTATTATTATTATTATTATTATTATTATTATTATTATTATTATTGCTTAATTGTGAACATTTAAATTAAAGAATGTTTTTCGGTGAGTGTTTCGTTTTGCCTGGTGGGCTTATTTCAGATTTTGATTACTTAAGAAAGTCTTGTTCTTTCACTGTTAAATTTATTTGTGTTGTTATTTAGAAAAATACCGTTGCTTAAGTCATTTTCATTTCTTAGTTCTTAGCAATATCAGGAGAATAAATTTTATTTATTTTCATTTCTTCTTATGTTCGATTCGTTGTTACCATAGGACTTGAAGGGGAAACTGACTTAAAAACAAAACGCAGGGTGAGAGGAGACGCAGGGAAACAAAACGCAGGGAAACAAAACGCAGGGTGAGGTGAGAGGTCCCAAAGCAGTTGTTTCTCTCTTTCCCACTCCCCCCTTTTCGTTATACCGGCGTCAGGCTGTGCAGCCTTGGAAACGAAAGCCCACATGTAAACACAATTTCCAGATGCCAACTTCTATTTAAGCCTGAATAAACTGTTTTTTTTTTAATGTAAATTATTTTTAATTGATACGTTATCTAAACATGTAAGCATTTTACGATATATTAAAAAAATTTTTGAAGTCGCGAAAAGTAGCATGAGGAAATGATGAAGGTCTCAAAAATTTCGCAGATACTAAAATTGCATTAGCACAAGTTTCTCAAAAGTTGCAAATTTGCGACAAATAGTGCGATCTGGCAACAATGCGGAGGTGCAGCTGTGAGTTATACCACTCTCTTTACATGGTAGCAGTTGCTCGCTGAAAGCAAGGAATCTGGCACATATTTGAATATTTTGAAATAACTACTGAATAATTTACATTTCAAAAACTCTTATAATAAAATGGAAGATAAAACAACTAACATACTTTTAGTAGCTTTGCAAAAAAGTAATTCGGAAACTGTGTTGTGTATAACATTTATTCTCTTGCTTAAAATACAGAATAAAGGTATTCAAATTTCGTCAGAAAGAAAAGTAAAGACATTTCAAAACATGGCAGAAGGAAATAAAAATGATTTGTTTTAAATGTTGTTTTTTAAGAGATATTAGTATATTATCATTTTTTTAATTGTACAGTAATAACGTTATTATATTTGTTAAAAATCGATAAGAAATTTGAAGATCACAGAGTCAAAATTTTTACAGATAATTTGAGCTTAAAATTGCAGAAATGTTATTAAGTCTCCGATCATAGCAACGCATGACAAAAAGATTCATGTTCCAGGAAGGAAGAACTTGTTTTTAATATAATAAAGAGGACGGATTCAAACGGTAACCTGAATGTCTTTCATGAATACGCACTTAAAATACAGATTTAATAAGAAATCGCTAAACTGGAATAATTTTTTGTGCTTTTACAAAACAGATGTTTTATAAATTTTGTAAAAAATTAATTTGGTGCTCCAAATTTTAAACTAGAACAGTTTTCATAAAAGTAACGAAAACTTCATAAAAACCGGCAGCAGTGCGACTGACGAACTGGCTGGTTGCACGGAAGTTTACATGATTATTCCCAAATCTAACCTGAATAACGACCCAGTTTCTCTTAAAACGTTGTTCTACGAAGGTGTCCTGTCCGTAGTCATTTAGTCGTTATGTGCTTTCGTTATTCAGTTAACCAACCAAAAAAATGGCCCTGCCACATTACTCATACTGCCATAAGCTGTCGCTGCTTAGAAGTTTTTTTAATGTTCGGTCGAGTGAAACAAGTGCATAGGAGACCTCAGAAGAATTCCAGGAGTACTTCCAGAAGTTGCACAGGAGCTGTAAGTACTGCTTTGTGGCCTCAAGAATAAATTCAAAAATGAATATGCACAGTACAAACGTGGTGCTATATATATGTCCAGTCGTCGAATTCTAGTATTATAATTTAAATGAATGGAATTCTAAAATAGGTAGTTAGTTACATGCAAATTAATGCACCTGCGTGCCATCAAAATTGCTCTTATCTGCCTTAGTATCATAGGTTACAAAAATTCTGAAGGATCCCCCCCCCCTCATTCCTTTAATTTGTACAAATTGGCTATGAAGCTGTTGCCAAATTTTATGTGAGGCTGGCTACAGGGTATTGCAAGCAGAGTCATTAACTCCTGGCATAGCTGTCACGAAGACTGAAATGTGGAGTTTTAAATTAAGTTCTACCCTTGCGCTGGAATTGTGTGACTGATATTAAATTGTGTGTTACACACATGTGTCGTATGATTTGCAAAGTTACGACTGAAAATTTTTATCGCCGATTTGAGCAATGTTTTGAATAATTTTCATGCAAAATAAACTTCGCATTTTTTTAGCATTTAAATGGCAGTTTTTTTAGGGGGGGAGAGCATTTTTTTTTTAAATTAAAAAACTGACTAAAAGGTACCACATTTTGCAAATTTTAAGAAATTATGAAAGCACGAAATATTTTCTAATTATACGAAACATATTTTGTTGTTCACAAATATTTTTTGTATATTAAATCAAGTAATCAATTAAAATCTATTTTCCCTTCTCTCAAGCCAATTCAACTTTTGTGAAAGCTGTGGAAAATAATAATGTAAATGATGTTAATATTTTATTTTTTTAAACCCGAATAATAGCTGGAAGTATTCAATTTTAATTTTAGATATTCCGTAGCAGTAAAGAGAAATACCACAAGCATAATCGCTTCAAACGAGCTGAACGTCATCGGGTTTTTGTGACTACCAGGATATTGGATTTCAATCAGGAACTGCTTCATTACTAGAAAAGTTTCTAATTACAGAGCCTATCATCTAGAGTGTCTCCAGGAAATTCCAGGTATTAACATTAAGCCACTTTTAGACACATTAATTCTTTATGTTAAATAATGTCATTTAATTCTGAATGATCGTCATAATTAATGCATGTAGTAAAGATGAGAGTAGTTGCATGAGGTTGCCAACCCTAATCCTGACTTTTATTTTGATCCAACCACTGTAATGTAAATGGCTTGAATTGATGACAAAGCATGTTTCTGCATTATGGGAAACAATTATGTATTAAAAAGGGAGTATCTCATTTGATAAATTCGCGTTTAATGTGTAATTTAGACATTTAAAATTATCATTCTTTTATTGTTTCACCAAGTGTCTAAATCTACGTATTATTATAATGGTTTTGTCTTCAGCTCTTGAATTAATCACCTAACCCTTCGCATCTTTCAAAGCAATTTAAATTTAAGATTACACGGAAAGAAAAAACGAAAATTTTATGTTACAGTTTTTCTCTGGTCTTGATTGCTAGTAAGCAGATATTTTTCGTCGCTAGTAAGCAGATATTTTTCGTCGCTAGTAAGCATCAGAAAATTATCTCGTTCATTCTGACATGTTTTTGCCATGCTATAAATATCATACTTGAAACCATGCTTACGCGAGTCTTGGTATGTTGCTTATCAACAGAATTATTGCTATAGTTTTTGTGGTCTGCCGTTGGGAAGAATACTCTATAATATCCCACTATTCTTATATTGTTCTTTTAAAAAAGAACACTTGGAAGGAATATAGTTAAAACTTTTTTTTCAGGTTGTGTAAAGAAAAGAGTTTAGAACAAATGATTAGCATTTCAACCTCAATGATCCATAAATTACGAAGCTATGCAAATGAGAGGTGAAAACTCTTTCGTGTAAATTAGCCTCGATTCTTCTATGAATGTGTCGGCCTGTTAGACCTGCTCTTTGTTCAGCAGCGAGTAAGCATGCCTCTGCATCGTGCAAAACAGCCATATAATCCAGTCTGAGGCTTTAGCATAATGGCTTGAGAAGCCAATCGAATGAAGCGGAAAAAGTTTGCAAATACTTGTTCGAAGATTGGCATAGGACATACAAGAAAATCCCTAGGCTCCATACGCAGCGAACTTCATGAAAGGATGGTCATTTCATCAGGTTTTCTTTAGCTTACCGGTTTGCACCATAGCAGTATTGACACAACAATGGCGAGCGGTAATACATCTATATTATTTGCCACAGTGCACCGGTTCGATCGCAAAAAACCGTTTATTACGTTCTGAGTCAGCCTCTTTTCAGGTTACATGTGAAATTTAGCAACGAACTGCCAGACTGCTGGGGTTCATCGAATGTTCTACATGGTAGACTGAATAACAAATATAGCTTTCTCTGAAGAATCACTGTTTTCTGTAGGCGAAAATGATGGTCGCTCATATGCCGTTAGCAGACAAGGTGAGAAACGCCGAGAAGACTCCATTCTTATCCATTATACTGCGTCAACAAGTATAATATAATTCTTGTATATGAAGAATATACATACAGATAATTCTTGTATTGGTGCAGTTGGATTTAACAGCAGATCATCTTTCATAAGACTGAAAGTCTTCCGAGGGTAATTTTCTAGCAGGACAATGCCACTGTTCATACTCCGACAATAACAATTTAATAATGCCACATTTCTTCTTCGGCCTCGTAGATCAGTGACCTTAAACTCAAATTGCTCGTGGGCTGAATGCACGATCTGGAAACAGCTGACGGACCAGATTTTTTTTGAACAAAATGAAAAATTTTTATTAACAATAAAAATATTTTAAATAAATTTGTAATTTCCCTTACTGAGTACTTATCAAAACATATATAAACAATAATTAAGGTATTGCAAAGGAAAAGAATTCAAATTTGTATTTATTTTCTATTTGAAAACCTAAAATTTGCTACCTGTAAGGCATTTTTGTTGGTTTTACTTTGTAATTTAGATATATTGATAGCTAAATATTAATTTCTTCGATTGTCATTTCGTTCAAATAATTCTAAGATATTTAATTGATTTTTGAATAACTTACTTCAGTTTAAACTAAAAATAAAGAAATTATAAAAACTTTCTGAGTTTTCAGACAAAACTTTAGAATAAATAATAAAAACCTAATCTCTTATTTATTAAAATTTTCTTCGTGTTGAATTTAAATTTGCTTTATGTTGAAAGTTTTGACGCATGTGAAACTTGGCTCCCTACCAAAGGAGTATACTTGCTGTAAGTTAAACGTAAATGATAATAGGTGCTTTCCTTGAGATTAACAAAACAGATGAACAGGATATGTCAACCTATGATGTATGAGAAAAAACATAACTTGAAGAAGACGGACGACGGATAACAAGTGATTAACACTTGACTAGTATGTCGGCAGGGACTTAGCTGCAACAATTACGTACGATACTCCATATAAATGCTGTCAGAGACACTCTACTAGGTTCCTGGTCGAATTCCAGTCTTCGACAGCTACTTTTCAAGTCAGGATTCCGTGCATCAAATCGCTGCACCATGCTGGAGAGAATAACGACTACTTTACCCGTCGATAACCAGGTACGACCTCCCCCTCCTGTAAGCACGTCGAGAGGACACACAGTCTTTACACCTATTTCTTGGCTTCTAACGCCCGATTATATAGCGTTGACCTTTACGCATCTTCATCACTGCGCAGCCGCAAGGGACAATGCAAATTTCCAAACACTTTCCATCGCAGAGGTGAAAAGAGAATAAAATAAATAAATAAAGCATTCGTTAGTGAAAGTTCAAGTTGTATTAGATTCATATATTTTCTGTGTTAGTCCCTGTCAAAATTCTTCGTTAAAATATAGGAGGGCATATCTGCTTTAGACACATACTTAGTGTCAGTTTCCTTTTTGTCACATAATTCCAAGATATCTATGACTTCAAATTTCGACTCGTTAAAAACCAATAAGGGCATACTAACTGTTGAAAAGTAAACAGGCGGATAAAAATGTTGAAAAATTCACGCCGTTTCTACGGAACGCCAAATCCCAAGCAACGACTGAGGTCGACGGGTTTCAACATGAGCACAAGATCCCTCATAGTATTAGAGAAATCATAGTTTTTCGGAACCTTGTTCGTAAAGAATTCGCCGTCACCTGGGACCCGAAACTTAAAACAGAGATTAATAGATTGAATTTCAGGATTAAACAACAAATTCAGGTCCATAGAGCTAACATATGGCAGGATAAAATAGAATACATGGTGCCATCTGGCAATTTACAAAAACAGCAAAGTATCATGGCTACTACAAAAACCTGCGGAAAAGTGACACCGGGCCTATTTATACTGATAGTGATAAAGCAGAACGTTTTTCTGATCACCTCTCCAAACAATTTGTCCCAAACTCTTTTCTTACTGACCAAGCTTCGGACATGCAAATTTATGACTTCGTCGAAAAATGGATGAATTCTCCTACTGTTTTGAACAGTATCAACGTCACTTCCCCGTAAGAAGTAAATACCATTATTAAATCACTGAAGCTGAAAAAAAGTCCCAGGAAAGGACGAAATTTCTAATCATATCCCGAAGAATATGCCTTTCAAAATCTTTTGTAAACTAACTGGCATTTATAACGCTTGTCTCTATAACAATTACTTCCCGCTGACTTAGAAACAAGCCAACATACTAATGCTTCCCAAACTTGGGAAACCTCAGGACAACCCGGCCAATTACAGGCCAGTTAGCCTGCTGTCGTCCCTTAGTAAGATCGTGGAAAGACTCATCTATCACAGAATGCGGAAACATTTGGAGTTCTTAGCCAATCACCAGAACGGTTTCCGTAAGGGTCTATCTACCACAACTTAGCTGATTCGACTAACGGAATCAATACTAATACACCGGAGCTGCGCTACATAACAAGATGTGCGTTGCAATCCTGATGCTAGACGTGGCCAAGGCATTCGACCGCGTCTGGCATCCTGGACTCGCCTGCAAATTGATTCTCCATGATTTCCCCCGGGACGTTATTCTTATGATAAGATCTTTTCTTGCGAATCGGACCTTTATTGTCAAATACGGAAGTGCAGTTTCCAGTGAAAAGCATATTTCTGCAGGAATTCTACAGGGATCAAATTAAGGACCGCTTTTTTACATAATTTACACGAACTATTTCCCGAACTTCAAGGAAGATGTGAATACTCCTCTCGCCTGCTACGCCGATGACACGGTTCTAGCCGTCAAATCTATGAATCCAAATCATGCACTTACCAAAATACAGAAGAAAATCTGTGATATTAAGAAATGATGTAGCAGGTGGAAGACTTGCATCCAACCAGAGAAATCAAGGAAGCACAGAAAAAGAGAAATAATTAACTCTGAAGTCAAATTATTTGGTACTAAAGTCCCTAGGGTTGACAAAGCAATTTATTTAGGGGTCACCCTATTTATTTTAATTTCACATGGGCCGATCACATGCACAGAGTCAGTGGCAAAGCTTCATAATTATAAAATTTCACATGGGCCGATCACATGCACAGAGTCAGTGGCAAAGCTTTCGGATTAGCATTTCGGCTATTTCCTCTGTTGAAAATCGAACATCTGTCACAGCCTTAAAAAGAGACTTTATATCTCTCTGTCATCCGACCGATAGTCACGTATGCGTCCCCAGCTTGGAGAACAGCTAGTGGTAGTGAAGTTAAGAAACTTCAAGTACTTCAAAACAAGGTGTTACGCATCATCACCGATGTATTGTACTACGTAAGAAATAATATTCTCCACTTTGACTTAAATATGGAAACCATTCCGAACTTCATATCCAGAATGAACATAAAAATTTCTTCAATAAATCCATCTGCAATAATCCTGCCAATTTTACAGATATCCTAGTATACGAAATCCTAGCAGAAGATAAGAGATACTGCCCTTTTGCCTCCCATCTTCTAAAATAAGATCACGGACCAATCAGGAGTACCTCCCTCTTTGAACACACCAGCCTAGCAGCTAACTTCCAGAAGCCAGGTGCTTCACTTTTTTCCCTCCTTGCACATGTACAGGAGAAACTCACTTTACGGATTCACAATCGTCAGGCCCAACTTTGGATACATCAAAGGAACTGGCAAGAGAAGGCCAACACATCGCCTGCTGAAAGCCAGTATAATCCCAAAGTTCACATAACTCTCTAATTTAATGAAAACGAGTATCAGTATGTTTTGTTCGGGACTGATGAACTCGATTTTTAACTAAATGCTGTACACATTGATTACAATTATGAAACACAGTTGGTTCTGCTATCTTCTCCAAAAAAGGCTAGCTCTCTCAACAGCAAAGGCAAGTGCATCGCATCATTTGGAAATTCGGTTAACGCTATGTATTCGGCTTCAATGCTTGATAGCGCTACAGTTCTTTGCTTGCGTGATTCCCAGAAAATCGTGCTTCCTGCTAATATGAAACCATAGCCATTAACTGATTACATAGACGATATGCTTTTACTTACTCAGAATATCCAATTAGAATGTATTCTTCACTTTTCGGGAGAATTTTTTTTTTTTTTTTTAATCTGCTTTTAGTAGAACATCGGTTGCAGATGGTAACCAACCTTGTTAGTTTGCATTTTGTACCCTCCTCGGGTAACCACACAGTTAAGTTTCAGTATTATATTTTTTAATCCTTAGACCCTGCACCAACTTTTTAGAATGCAATATTTTCTAAGTCGGCTTAGATTTAAGTGACCACCCCTTTCAGGCCGTAGTTTCAGTTTACTGTTTGGAGCATTTACATTATCTTTTGCAATATCTGAAATTTCGGTTACGTCCTGTTCATTTACAATATACAGACCATTTTGCTTCGTTGCTTGTAAGACTACGCGTTTGTTTTTGTCTTCAACCCACGCACGGTGTTTTCTAAAGTAGACAGTACATTTACGTTGCCGTTATTAAATTAATTGAAGTTAAGTTCATTTTTAAGTTGAGAACGTACACTACATCATTAAGTATTATGTGTTGTGAAGTTGAATTAACACTTGGATAAATATCAGCTTCCCCTTTTCCTTTGACTTCTAGAAATTCATTATTTGCCAACTGAACTTTACTTTGTATTTCACTTGTGTCTGCAGTTGCTTTCGAATCAAGGTACCAGTTATGTGTTCCCAATTCTCGCATTGTATTCACAATGCTAAGAGAAAGACTTTGTTTAGAGATTTCTTGATTAGGTTTGTCGCTTTTATTTTTTTCTATATTCTGACGCTTTGTGTGCTTTTCACTTGCAGGTATAGCACCTAAAGTTTTTCACATTCTTACACTTGATTCCTATTCTTGTATTTCCATGTCCAAGAATATTCTAGTCATTCCCTATTGTAAATCATTCCTGTTTTTCATGTCAGGATTCCATGCATCAGATTGCCGCATCGTGTTGGAGAGAATCACGGCTGGTCACGTCGATTATTAAGTACAACCTCCCCCTCCTCGGATAAGCCCATCGAGAGGATACATAGTCTTCCCACCCATTTCTTGGTTTCTATCATGGAGGTAGAAAGTTCATTCTTACCTGCATGGTTTCTATCACGGAACTATTAAGCGTTGAACCATATATATTATATATATATATCTAATTACAAACTTCTTTGTTTCTTACTAAAGCTTAGCACTTGATAGCGTTTCGATTTTGGTGAAGTTAGTGGTCGTGCAGAGAAGTTTACTAGAAAGTATCTTCATCACAGATTCTAAATCCTGATCATTTAGTCTGGTTTTTATTAATTTTCAACTGTGAAAAAAAAATCTCTTCACATATGCATGTATTCTGAAATAAAGCGAATATTCTTAAAGCAGAATTTCGTAACTGACTTTAATTTTTGACAGGTATGAATAAATGTTTGTAAAATCTGTATTTTTAAGTTTTTCAATAAGATTTCTGTTACAGTGTAAATTAATAAGCTTCATTTATAGAGTTTTCTCTCGCGTCATTCACGTTCGTTTTTAATGGTAATGAAAACTATGTAAACTCAGATTTCAAATAACTAAAATCTTGAAATCTTTGCAACACCGTGTTTGCGACAAATACACAACTGAAATGTATTCATGGGCCGCATAAATTGTCTCGGGTGGCATGCGGCAGGACCGTGAGTTTGAGGCCACTGCCGTAGATCACTTGATTAATCCCCCATGGAAAAAGGTTGACACGCCATTAAAACTTCGTTAATTTGATGCCACGGAGTTTAGAAGAAACGAGAAGTGTGTTTATATAATGCTAGTTGTATCGATGTTTGCAGTACGTTCATTTTAGAATGCTAAAAGTTCATTTTGTATTGCTTATTTTACGTATCCTGAAAAAACGATAGTTATTCTAAATTCTCTATTTTTTAAGAACTATATTTTGTATTTATTAAATCTGAATTTACTTCTTGTTAAATTTTGCATTTAATTTCATACAGTGAGTCAGTTAACCTGGTAATGCAGGAAATTTCCCTTTGCGCTGTCGTGTGCACTACTTTCCTGCATTCAACCGCAGAGTGGGGATTAGACGTATTTCTGAATTTTTTCACTCTTTTAAAAAAAGCATTTTTCCTACATCAAAACTGATTTAGCTGTATATGTCCAATAGCGTAATAGGAGAATTAATATTTATGTTGAGCAGTTTTAATTATGTTGAGTATTTATGTTGAGCCGTATCTTTGAGCCGTTTTAATTGCATTAATTATTATGCATGGAATCCTTTCTCAAAAACATTCTTAAGTTTTTGCAAGAAATGCATTGTGTAGCAAAAATTGTTTTACTGTTAAAATTTATTAATTTATCTTTTACTCGTTTTCTTTTCTTTTTTAAGATAGGTGGCAATGTTTCTTTTATAACCTGCAAGGCTAGAAGCTTATTAGCCTTTCATGACTAAGGCTAGCAGTTACTTAGTGTCACGTACCTAATATATTCACTGTATTCTCCATTTTCAAGTGAAATTCGCTCTGAAGTTCTTTGCACCGTAATTTCAAAGGATGCCTCCCAAAATATTCTTTCGCCGAAGCTTTGTCGTTCAACTTTCAAGGTTATACCGGATTTTCATTATCGCGAAGCCCATCATAGGAGAATGTTGCTCTAAATTGGCAAGCGTTCTCAGACATTAACCTAGAACTTAAACGCAACTGGTGGCGCGGAATCCGAATCATTGCGCATCTTGTAACGCTCCCTTTTTTTTTCTATAAAAGTCTTCAGATTTTGTACAACTATTCATTGGCGTTTCTGTTTCCTTTAAGGTATCCCTTTGCTCTTGGCTTAAAATTTTCGCTCAGATTGAAGGTAAACTATTTTCTAATTTTCACGTATAATAGCATCAACCTAAGTAATCTTAATTTGTTTTTTGTTTTTTATATTTTTATAGTTTCCTTGAATCACATGTTTAAGCTTATGATCACAGTATATTTTATTATTAAGAAAAGATCTCAAAAATATTCTCTGAAGAGATTTCTCTTACTTTTAAATATAATTGTTGACGCAATAATAATGGTTTAAATAATGAAGTAGAGATGGTTCTTCTTGAGAGATAAATTGTAGCTCATTTTAATTTGTGTGATACTGAATATATAGTTGAAATTCACTGCAATGTTAATCTTCAGATTTTTCATCTAGTTATATGGGATTTCTGTGGTGGTTTAAGTTTACTGCACATTCGTGTGTTTGTTATCATTTCAGTTTGTATGCTATGCTGTTAAGACAGTTATTTACGGGAGATTTCTTCATCCTAACACGGGTTCGAATCCTGGCGAACGTACTGGCTGTATGGGTGTTTTAGTGGTTTTCCTATGCGTAACGTATATAAGACCCATTTACCCTTAGAAAGCCCTCCATAAAGGCATCCCTTCCCTTAGGCAGGTGGCCTTCGAGTGCTTTACCATGATCAAGTAAACCAAGCCAAATCTTGATCTTAACCTCTAGTTTTTCTTCCCTGGTGAATTGATTGGTTTGTTTTGGTTTAGCTGATTATGGCAAAGCACACTAGGGCTGTCTGCCTAAAGATAGGGATACCTTCGTAGAGGACTTTCCAAGGGTTTGGTTTATTTAATTATGGCAAAGCACACTAGGGCTATCTGCCTAAGAGGAGGGATGCCTTCGTGGAGGACTTTCTAAGGGAAACTGGCTCGTATACACATTACACATGGGGTTGCAAAATATGAAATCGATAATAAAAAGATTTCAAATTCCAAATTTGTGCTTCCAGATGACCATATTCGGTAGAAGATTACGTTATTCAAAATTTGATGGCTCTAGGTACCATTGTTTTATCACAGTGCGAGAAACATACATACATATATGAAGATTCTTTAATATTTAATTTCTTTAAATATAACACAGGACGATAGTATTTGGTGGCAACAATTTAAAAAGTGAGCCGGCATTTATAGTGAACCAACACAAAATGCCAAAACGAAATTAATAGTCCTTCAGGGCAAATTGCCCCTTTGGATTTACGGCTTGTGCTTCACTGAAAGTAGGACTGATTCTCCTTGAATGAAGGCACCCGGAGCCTTTCCTTCACTGCACACTGGCTGGGATTCGGAAGCCTTCTGAGGCGAGCGAGGTTGGTTTAAATCGTGTCTACGAGAGCTTGACTTCTTCTCCTATTCATCATTTTTGGTTCGACTCCATATATAGCCGTAAAACAGCGGCTTTTGTTGCTAGAGGCGAATGCTTGGGGTATTAATTTCTGCATATTCTCTACCTCAGAGTTATCGGATCACTTTATCTTATTTCGTAATCTTTTTATCTTATTTCTTTAAATATTATTTGCAAAATAAATATACTACTAACTGCTTTCTTTCATGGTATAGGAAATTTAATTATCAGGAGTGTAATAGTAACACCGAAATTTGAGTTCTTTTATTGTACAAAACAGTGTAATTTATCTCAGAATACTAGCTGTTAAAATTCTTTCAAAGAGCATGTTTTCTAAGAGCTTCAAAATTACTTGATGAACTTCTTACATAAATGAACTATAATCGCTGATTTTTGAATTCATTTAGTTGTCACCCCAAAAATTTGTTCATGCGTTTGTACATAAAGAGATTTCGAAATAGCAGTTGTTAAGCCAAGCCGTACTTGCTTGTTATTGTGTAATTAAGAAACCGGCAGCTTCAGGGAGTAGCGTGTATTTGCATAGCAAGTGCGTGATTCTGTTGTTTGTGTTCATTTCACGTTGTTTATAACCTTTCAGCAAATACTGCTGTTGTGCCTGTGAACTAAATTTTTCTTACGTATTCTTGGCAAAGTGTCGCGGCGAAAGTTTTTTTTGGTTGCCATTATACTTTTCGCAATTTGCAATATACAGGGTGATTATAATTAAAGTTTAAGTTTCAAAACGCTATAAAAAAAGAACCACTGATGAAAATGATGTGAAATTTGAAAGGAATGTTATTGAAGAAGGCGGAACGAGTATGGCAGAAGAAAAAATTTAGTTTCAAAAGTTAGCAACAGATGGCGCTGTAAGCGGCAGAATCACGACGAGAAACGAGAAATGTTTCGTAAAACAACGGCTAAGGTGGAAGTTACACATTAAAACGCATTGACAAATTAGAATTGTTGAATAATTTTATTTGCATGACTGTACATATCACATCGGAAGGGACAAATCGGTGGGTTTCAAGAGTTTTGCGGCGGCATACCGCATAAGAACCATTCATCAAAGAAGTTCGGAACTGTCGCAAAACATGTTCAATATGGTGTCCACCGTTGTGTGCAACAAGTTGAAAGCGACAAACAGCATGTTCCACAACGGATCGCAGTGTCTCCGGGGTGATGTTCAGAATGTTTTGCGAAATGCGTGCCTTTAATTCCGCTAAATTTGCAATTGGAGCATGGAACACAACATCCTTCAGATATCCCCACAGCCAGAAATCACACGGAGTAAGATCAGGCGATCGGGACGGCCAGGCTGTAGGGAAATGACGGCTGATAATTCGAGCATTTCCGAAATGGCGCCTCAGCAGCTGCTTCACGGGATATGCAATGTGCGGAGGAGCGCCATCTTGCATAAAAATGATTTCATTCACACATCCACGCTGTTGCAGAGCTGGAATCACGTGGTTGCGCAAAAGAGACGCATACCTCTGACCAGTGACGATTGCGGTAACAGGACCGGAAGCACCCGCCTGCTCGAAAAAATATGGTTGTAGGATGACTAATGCCGTAAAGCCACACCATACCGTGACCTTTTCAGGATGAAGTGGTACGGGGTGCGTTGCCAGTGGATTTTCTGTTGCCCATATTCGACAATTCTGGGTATTCACGTATCCTGTCATATGGAAATGGGCATATGGTCATATGGAAAGTGGATAATGAATGGCCGTGGAAAATTTCCAACGTCTCCCTAGCTGTCAGGTCAGAAGGAAGCAACTCCTGCACATGGCCAATTTTGTACGGATAGCATTGCAGGATGTTTCGTACCTGTCGTTTCGAATTTTTGCATCATTTTCTTTAGACCTACGACACTCATTGGACCAACGCCTTCTTTTATACCCTTCAGTGTCCTGAATTTTTGCAGAGCTACTCTTGCACAATCATCATTCTTGTAATACAGCTTTACCAGCAGAGCGCGGTCCTGCAGTGAAACACCCATGGCGAATGCCTGAGTCGCGAAATGAGGAACAGCCTGGTACCTGGCAGCTTTATAACTAACATTTTAATTTACGTCTTCTTCCGCTTGCAGCGCCATCTGTTGCTAACTTTTGAAACTAAATTTTTTCTTCTGCCATACGCTTTCCGCCTTCTTCAATAACATTCCTTTCAAATTTGACGTCATTTTCATAAGTGGTTCTTTTTTTATAGCGTTTTGAAACTTAAACTTTAATTATAATCGCCCTGTATATATCAGAAGTTGAAATGTTGCCAGATTTCTGAATTAGCTGAACTGCTTCATTGGAAATGTATGGTAAGGTGATAGCATTTGGTTGCTTTTAAACTTGGAAAATGTAAAGGAAGTAACACACATTGCACCATGGTGTGGGATACTTGTAATTAACGAAATGTAGAAGACAGGTATTTAAGAATGTTCATATTTCTACGTATGAGACACCCTTTACACGATTCTAGAGTGGAAAAGGAATTCTGCTCAGTTTTCGACATTTTAAATTACTAAAGAAAAATTTATAGCGAGGATTATGCTTTGGGCTTTGAGGAAGCATAAATAAAATAGTTGTTAAAGAAATAAATGTGCAAGTAAAGTAGCATATAGTAGTTGAACACAAGCGACTGTCACGCTTACGCATTCCTACATATCAAGTGTCTTGAGAGTTTGAAAACTTCTTGATTTATACTAACAGTTTGATACTGAGGTTATGTGCCGATTCATTGATGCACTAGATAAAATTTAAGAAATTTCACAATTTTTTTTTTTTTTTTTTTTTTTTTTTTTTTTTTATAATTCATAAAACTGACTTGTGTTAATGTAATGCACAGTTGAAATTTACTTAGTTTTTTAACTTTGGAATAAAAAGAGCTTGAAAAAGGGAAGGGTTATGCTGCATAACTATATTTATAAGGAGTAACTGTATTTATAAGGAGGTACTTTTCTCAAAACGCCACCAGCTTGGTTGATCGTTTTTCAATTCAGTGCATCTCCGAGTTTGCTCGCCGTTAAATATTTGAGTACAGAAACCCTATGGTATAAAAACGCGCTTACGTGTTAAACGCAGGAAGGGATTGGGATTATTCAATCATGGCAAAGCACACAAGGGCTATCTGCCTAAAGGGATGGATGCCTTCGTGGAGGACTTTCTAAAGGAAACTGTCTCGTATACACGTTACACATGGGGAAAACCACGAAAACGCCCATGTAGGAACGCAGGAAGGAATAATTAATGCTTTACAATAAAAACACTTGTAATGAAAGATTGCATGGAAACTCTCGTTGGAACATTTTATTTTAAAACTATAACCCAGACTATTAAAGAAATCAGAAATATTTTAAAGTTTATTAGTATGAAGCTTTCTTATGCAATGCAGATTCTATGCCTTATTTTTAAAAACGAATGGCTTTCCAAAATTTCTAAAAGCCAAATGTTATCAAATCCATCAATTTTCAGCATAGTAATGCTAGCTACAAAATAGACATGCTAAAACCTCCATTTGACAATATCAAAATAACATCTAACAGAAACAATTCCGAATTTACTCCTATCTTAAAACCTAATTTTTTTTTCCGAACCATTTAAATCAATAAACATTTTATCGAATCCATTTGCACAATGAGGAAGCTCGAAAACATCTTCGGAAGTACTAAATTATCCTACTTAACATTTCTTATTAATAACAACTTGCTGTAATTCTGGCTGTGTCTCATTTTGACTGCATTCCTGACGCTACGCCAGCTGAGAAGTAAGAATTGCCTTCTTCCACATTCACCGAAACCCAAGAGGTCAGTATTGGGGAGGGGGAGGGGGTGCTAAACGCTCCGCTTTTCATTACTCTCCGCGGGGTATTTTATTTTTTAATAATAATAAATGTTATATCTATAAATTTATTTTTAGAAATGTATTGCCACAGACATTTAAAAAGAAAGCATACTTTAATATAGTATCACATTAGAAATATTAATAACATAGTAATCATTTATCAAATATTTAAGTACGAAAATGATTACTTATACAATAAAATTTTTTTCCGTAAAATAAAAAAAATCGTATGCAAAGAAAGACTGCAGAAACAAAATCGAGTATAAATAACAGCAAAAACTAATTTTCAAACAGCAGATTTATGCCTCGTACTTCATTAGCATTTTAAGTAGAATGAATTTCACCAGCACCCTGCGCGTTTGCTTCGCCGTATGCTGGCTTCGATTCGAAATTCGACTAAAGCGCGTTTGCTTCACCGCGTACTGGCTTCGATTCGAAATTCGCCAGATGCGAGCGAAGCTGGATTACATTATGTCCACGAGAGCTTGCCTTCTCACATTCATACGCTTTGGTAAGAACTGCATGATTTGATTGGGCATGTGACAAATGACACCATCTTGCTGGAACTAACATTCATGTTCATTAACTTCAAGAATCTTTGTAAGGTGAGTAACAGTGCCTTGGTGCATTGCTGTAATTCGTTGTAATTTTCATATATTGTTTAACAGTGACAGCAATAACAGAGTACTGTTCAAAAGTTGAAGTTTCTGTTGGGGAAACGACATGTCTGCCTAGCAGAGACACAAAGTTCTGATAAAAACATTGTATGCTGTTAGGCTGCAGCTGGAGTTTTTGCTTATTGTTAGTACTTCTACAGTGTCATCTAGCGATAGATGATGCAGTTATTACAACCTCAGTTTAACTTATAACAGCACATTCACTTTATGTGCTCAACTTTTCCATATTTGTATCTATATGATATAGAGAAATATGAAAAATTAAGGCAAAATGATTTATTGTGAACAAAGTTAAGCAAAAATTTTCGTAAAATAAGTAATTAAAAAGCAGTGTTATTAAAAAAGATTTAAAATTTAGGAGGCAATTATTTTTTAAATCTAAGAGATTTTCAAGAAAGGGATATTTTCAATACGTTCAATTTTTTGTGTCCACGTGGCATATGCTGACAGGCTGCTGCTTCTTATTTTGTTTTCTCTTGTATTTTGCCGACATCAAATGGAATACAGTTACCTTCAAATCGGTTTTTTTTCCCCCTTGACCTTTGTTGTGTACTGCATTTGAATTACTTTGGTTATTTCTATCAATTTCTACATAATTGTTGTAAGAAGAAAATTAATGATTATTTTCCTTACCTAAGTAAATCTAAGATTTTCATAGTTGCACGTCCCGCTTCTATACAGAACGTAATTAAATCTTATATGCTTATAATATTGTTACGTCTAGAAAACATTTCTTTTAATCACTATTTTCTTTCAACACAACACGGTTTTTCAGTAATGTTGACATACTGCAATAAGATTTAGCAAAAGGTGGAAAAACAAATTATGGTTATCGCATTTGGCAATAAAAACTACTTGTTGACGTTAACCTAAAAATTTATGCGAAAGATATAGGTATCCAAAAGCTGAAATTTAGAAAGTACTAGGATTTTCCCTCATAAACTGGAAACGATTCATGCTGTACATGCAAGAGTTTTAAAAAGATGCCACGAGCAAGTTCCGTTGCATCGTAGGCTCATTTGTTAGCTCTTGAGAATGTTGCAACAATTAAGTCAGGCCAGACATTTTGTGTATACTGTTTTTTTTTTTTTTTTTTTCTCCCCCAAATGCTGAAAGACGAGTATTGCTCAATAGGGTCGTGTATGTCATCCGGTAAGACTAATGTTCACAGCTAGTGGGGAATTTTTCTAAAAAGTGAATTTCATGCTTTCTTCGGGAAATAGTTCGACTTGAGTCTGGTAGACTGACGCAGTAACGACGAGTTTTTGGTGGAAAGCTAAGGCGTAGGCAAAATCACATGAAGAAAATGTACTGAAGAAATTTTATTTAGGCAAGGTCATGCAGGTAAAACAAAATCAGCAAAAATTTTCCCTTAATTTATTAAATGTAGTAATAATATATGTACATATTAATAAGAAGATAAATTCAAATTTATTATTTATAATACAACTTAAATATGTATGTATTTTGTCGCGTATTGAAATGAAAATTTGGAATTGTCCATTTTTTATATTGTTTGGGATACATCATTGTAATAAAAGTTTAAAAAAAAAAAAAAAAAAAAAAAAAAAACTTGGCATTTTGGCGCGTGATGAGAAAGGGAAATGGAAAAACAAAGGTCTAGGATCACTGCTTAAAAAGGAATTCATTGCTGGCAGCTCCTCAGTAGAACTTTGCATATGGCTCCAACATCTCATATCTCATTCTGAGCATTTAAATCACTTCTGTGAATAACATGAGAGTTTCTGCGGCCATTTGATATCGTTCCACTCTAAACCAGGATTACTGCTATTTTAAATCTATATCTTGCTAAAATATTGTTGAAATAATGTAAAACATAATAAAATGCTTCAAGAATGCTGCAGATTACATATACGTCTAGAATCACTTTTCAAGCATAAACTCATCTCTGTATAGAAATCGTTTGCATTCGGTGAAGGTGTTTACAGAATGTGAACTCTATTAGTTAATGATTATCGTTTGAAGCGAGCAGCCCTTGCATTTTATGTAAATGGAGGAAGAACCTTGTTTATTCTCGTTTAGAGTCGTCTTTCATGCACGTTTTCTTAGTAATTAGTGTACGGAGTGAATTCGATGTGTATGCTTTTCTTGTATATGACTTTCACATAATTTAAGAGTTGAACTATTTGCTGTATTGTCTATTCTTTCTGTTTCATCCCGTTCTTATGCACATTGAATTCTCAGTGAATTGGCAGTTTTACGTAAACGCAATTATTTTTTATGGTAGCTCTAGCTTTAGGAGAAAACTTGATTGCGGTTGGTGCTTCCGGCCAATTATAGCTCTGTCTTGGTCTTGCACATAAATAACTTTACGAGCGTTAATGTAATAGCATAGTCCAAGGATAGCTAAATTTCATGTCGTAGGAGCCACGTGTTAGGATTCAGAAATGGTTAAGAATCGCATGTAAATTGGCTAAGAGCCACAACTAGGTATGTATTGTCACGTTAAAATATGTTTGAATAGAAGGAATCATTTGAAATAAATTACTAATTATTTACAATTTTTGCCATAACATGTATTTATAAACATAAAATTAACGTAGTAATATTTACGTTAATTTTATGACGTAACGTAATGATTTTATGACATAACGTAAATATTACATAGTGATATTAAACCTCCCCTTAAATACCGTAGCTCGTTAGATGAAGAATCGATCAGCGAGATATGTTCCGTTTTTTGCAATACAACAATACATATAATGATTCTATAAGGAAGCTTACCAGCGGCCGAGCGATATAATCGCTGAACTCTGGTAATTCGACCTGGATTGAAATCCGAGCTAATAAAAATCCGCGGGAGATTTTGTAATTTTTCCTCGTGTGCACAGTGAACAAGCCTGTTCCTTTAAAAAATCCTTTACGAAGGCATCCCTTCTTAAGCATATAGCCTTTGCTTCCTGTGCCGTAATCCAACCCAATCATATAATCATTCAGTACAATTTGAGATACATCGTAAACGTTCTTTTGTTCGTCTAGCAAGTTATTACCTTCGCTAAAACTCGTATCGCCACTGTAAAATATGGGATTATTTGTCTTTTGCTTGCTCTTCTGACCATTAGCACATGGTGCGCATTCAAATCAGTTCGTAACAATGGAAACTGCTGAAAAAAAATTTAGAAAGTTTTAGAGCTATATACTGTAGCATAGACACATAATGACATTTAAAATACTTTGTATTACTCATACTGATAGTATGTATAAATTGACGACACTTCTTGGCAAGTTATTATTGTGAATTACACGTCCTTTCTAAAATGCTTAACTTTAATATACTTTTATAATAATAAACACTTAATATACTTTTATAATGTAGAAAAGAAAAATGAAAGGTTTTAACACGGCATGATTTGGCAACAGATTTCTATTTGTTCTTGATTTTTCTTATTCAGGTACTATTTTGAAGCTTTCAGTGCAATCAGAGGAAAACAGTAATAGTCGAGAGTTAGATAACTGCATCTACGAAAAGATGCAAGACTTAGCTTTATGTGCGCAAAAGTATATCGTTTTTCTAATTGTGTTTGTTCTCTGACAAGCCGAATCAATCGAATCGTAATGGGATGGGGGATCGTTACACTTAATTAAAATTTGACGACCGCATTCAGTCTTTGTAGTTGACAAATTTCAGAAATATTTGAACTCTAATTTTATAGCCTTCTCCCACTTTAGAACTTCCTCAATGAACAAGTTGCTAAAAAGAAAATAAGCCTGATTTTGCTGTGTAAAAGCTTGAAGGAAAGTGTTAATCTGTAAGTTAAACTGTTGATCTCTGCGATGGTAGAAATTAAGAACTGTAAGTTGCTATTGTTTTGTAGTGTATATATCACTGTAATGAAACGTCATCCTGTGAGCTTCTTTTTCCTTTTCTTTTTTTAAGGAAAGTATAAGGTCAGAGCTGGTTGAGAATTTCAAACCCGTCGCGATTATACTTTCATATTGAAGAAATTTTTCCTGGAAGCCTTGGTTTATTCATTTCACCCTTGACGGAACTTTTTCATCCGCTTACTTTTAATGCTGAATTTAGTATGTCGTCTGACCTTGGTATTCGATAACCTTGAGTATAACCGTTCAAGATATCCATTAATTAGAATCTCAAAAGAAGTCTGTTTGCTTTCTAGTTATTTGAAAACAAAATGCTGTTTCAGCGTGAAAGATTCAAACTTTGGAAAAGAATAGAAAGTAGAGAATTTGAACAGTGTGTAATAGTGTGCATATACATAGTTTGTAGTAGCGTGCATCATATCATAATATTTATGCATTTTTTAGCAATAAGAAGTCATTCCGACACAAGTAGGTATTGGAATGCGCGCAAGAAAAATTGAACTTCTAACATAGAACTTGAAAGGCATATTTACCCCCAAATTGTGTTTTGAGTAATGTAATAAAAAATTAGCATAATATAAAGCCTAAACAGTGTTTGTAAAGCAAATTGTGACTAGCGATACCAGCATTTAACCTCATCAGTATTCAGTCTCAGTATAAATGACACACAGATGTAAAAAATGGAAAAACGAAATTATTGGGAAGATCTTTGGTTTGAAATTAATAACGGGGGTGGGGAAGAGTCTGTGATTAGAAAAAATAACAAAGGTAACAGCTATAACAACGGTAACAGGTAAAATTACGTGTCGAAATAAACGGTTGTCAATTGAGTAAGTCATACTCTATCGGATTTTATTCGATGACGAAGACTTTGTGACCATATTTCATTGTTTCATCGTAGCTTAGACCGAGAGCACCTCAGAGGATGGGTCTGGTATCCTGTCTCACTATCCTCAGATTTTTAAGTAATTACTTTCGAAAAGGAAACTACAACCGCCAAACATATTCCTGTTTTCCCTGGGATTTGATTATGGAGGTAAGGAAGTAAGAAGGGGAGGCTCTAACCGGTTTTCCCCATGCAGAACTTTGAAGCACTGGCGATCCCTTCGTGGTGACCAAAACATTCAGTGTCTTACCATTAAGATCAATGGGTTTTGACTCGATCGGATGTAAATATTTTGTAATTACGTCGTAAATATACATATAAACGTATATATTTTCTTTTCCTACTATATTTCAAGAGTCCTAAGTGTGTGAAAAGAATACATTTTTAAACAACATTTCACTCTGAACGGAATTAAATACTATACTTTTCGCAGAACGGTTTAATTTGAATGAAATATTTTCACAGGTTTTCGTTTATTACATTAGAAAAAAACATTAAGGTAATTTGATTTTATTCGGTCAAGGATTACAAAAATTAAGATCATTGTATTATTAATATTAAAATTATGCGTTATTTCTTTTCTATTTAAAGAGCTTTTTCCTAAAATACTTTCTCAAATATGACATGATTTTTTAGCATCTGAGGCATCTTTTAAATCGAAAAATCTAAGTCAGTTTATAATTAATGCTCTATTCGGTCCATTTTAAATTAGAGCACCTATTATTTTAATATTAACCCGGGTCGAATAACCAGTTTTCAGTGGTCTTAACCATTCGGACACTGGTGGAGCATTCCGCCCTCTCAAGGACCCACCAGCGGTCAAAGAGTAAGTCGTTGAATACTGATAGTTCAGTCGGGGTTCGAATCGCGACGGATGTCTGGCTGCTTGAGTGTTTTCTTGGTTTTCCCTTTGTGTAACGTGTAACAAGCCAGTTTTGTCTAGAAAGGCCACCACAAAGACATCCCTTCTTTTAGGCGGATAGCCCTCGAGTGCTTTGCCCTAATCAAATAAAGCGAACCAAACTAGCACTCCTCAGTGTTGTATCCTTTCATCGGCCATGTTTTAGGCAAGCTCAGCAAGCGTTGTTACAGTGAGCACGCAGTTTCAGAAGAAGTATTACGCATCGAAATAAATCGTAAAAAAAATTTATATGTTCAATCGGTAATTAAGACAAAGTACGAGCAAAGGTTGTTTGCCTGAAGAAGAGGTGAATTAGTGAAGGACGTTTTGAGAAAAACTCGGTTGTATCCATGTGCATGGGAAAAGCCACGAAAATCTCCATGCAGGCCGTCTTTTCGCCGGGAATTAACCCCGGGTCGAACTATCCTTCATAGGAAAATCTTGGACAGTTGGCCACAGATCAACTATAATAAACGGATGAATTTTTTATGATTTACTTTGGGGTGTTTGAATGTAGTTTTTCTTCTTTTAATTGCTATATATATATATATATATATATATATATATATATTAATACTATTGCTACATATAAATTTTTTTTAATCTCTTAAAAGTGAACTTTAGATTTCGCCCCGAAAGTTTTTGGCAGTATGCAGAAATAAATGTAAAGGAGTGTGAAAATTGTCTGATGTTAAAAGCACTTATTTCTAAGATGTTTACGGTTTGATTATTACCGTTGTGAAGTGATTTACATGACGACGTTAAGCTGAGCAGAAGTACATACTTGAATAGCTTCCAAAAGGAAGAGTCCATTGACATAGAATGTATGAGTGTAGGAATTGTGTCCCGAAAAAATATTATTGCAACCACAGTTGTAAATACGACATTGGGTGGAAAATCTCGCATAACTTTGTAGTACTGGAAGACTATATATAGTTTTATATCTGGTTTTCAAAGTAATTTCAATTCAGTTAAGATTGCTGCCGCAATTTTTATTCATCGTTCTAAGTAAGTTTTGATTCATAATTCAACGTTGTAAGTTTTGAATATTCGTATATTTATGTAAAAATCGCACCTCTTCTCCATAAATGACTTTTGAAGGGAGGGATATTTCGAAAGAACAAGAATTATGAATGTAGTACAGTTAAACCTGCTATAACAAACCCCTGGATATAACCTGAACTTTTCGGTTCCCACCAATTTCCTATACATTGAATTGTTATTTTATACTGCTATAGCGAACCTCCAAAATATGAATATCGGATATAACGGTGTGGATATCTTTGATTGAAACTTTATGTATTTTTCATATTTTTTCCAGAATTATTGCAAGTTTAAACGAAAAAATTAGTAATCCTCTTTTCTCTGTGTTCTAAAATACTGTGCAGGAGAGGTGCAAGTCCGATTCTGTGGGGTCGCTATATGGTGTTAGTGACCGTTGAAACAAAGAACATGGATGGTTTCTCTGATTCTGTTTAAATTCTTTGACTAAGTCTCATACATAGCTCTATTCAAGGATGATGCTATGATGAAAATTTTGAAATTTTTATTCTATTTCCCTTAATATTCAAGAGAAGAGGAAGTAGTGAATCATATGAAATTGGAGCTGTCGGAGAAGGTTAGTATTAGTGAAGAGGAGGTGCTGGCTTAAGTGAATGTAAAGAATTCCAATTCCGTCACCCTTTCTCAAAACGACGACAAAGTGATCGGACATGTACTGGGAAAGAAGAAAAATGGTGAAAATGACATGCGCAGCAAGAAAATTACCTAGAACAAAGCTGACGAAAGATGAGAATTTCATAATATTTGCTGAGAGATTTTCATCTCTCTCTCAGTACACGATATTATGAAGCTTCACTGTATACACAGTTAATGTTTAAAAGTAAACAAGGAGCAAGACTTTAGATATATCGCTCCAAAAGAATTCTGTCTAAGGTATTTCAAATTGTTACATTATTTATTTTTTCAATCGTATTTCAACTTTTTAGATATTCGCCATTTTCCGTCTGTATTTTATTGAATTTTTACATCAAGCCACCAACTTTATTTCAACTATGACTTATATTTCATTTTCAGTAGTTCTATTTTAATAATATATCTATCTATATATAATATATTACCTGCGTTATAATTCTGAGAAGACTTGTTTGCGTAATTAGAAAGATGACACTCAAAGAGACTTGTAGACAGACGGGGCCGATGCTCTATATGAACAAATTATCGAAAATATATTTTTCGTCGCACATGATCGTGGGCGCAATCCCGCAGTTTTATACAGAGTATCACATTTTAGATAACTGCGTAGTTAGTAGCACGACAAAGCAAATGGTGCGAAGTAGTGTCTTGACTGCAAAAGAGCTGGAGCTAAACGTGTGCATTTATCTAGTATGGAAGCACACCATAAAGAGAGAAGGTTTTTGATTTTTTGAAAGGTTTGAGTTCTCGAAATTTTGAGTGCAAGTTCGAATTAGCTACGTCATCAGCGTTACGCAAGCACTGCAAGATAGATTGATCTAGAAATGAGACAGTACAAAGAAGTTATCAGCGGCGAGTGGTGAAGTCGCTGGTAGTTTGGTCCTGGGTTCGAATCCCGGCGAACGGGCAAACTGCATGGCCGTTTTCGTGGTTTTCCCTATGTGTAACGTGTATACGAGCCAGTTTCTACGGCTCCACAAATTCCTGCACGAAGACATCCTTTCCCTTAGGGAGATAGCCCTCGAGTGCTTTGCCATAATTAACCAAACCAACTTTATTACCTCTCAAAATGTTTAAAAGTACTATAGTAATTTTAAACATTTTAAATGATGTGTACACAGTTATGTATATATATATATATATATATATATATATAAACTGTTTCATTAGATGTAAAAAAAACTGAGTTATTGAAATAAGATTGCATTATTAGATGAAATAAGATGACTTAGTGAGAGTTGCAACGAATTGGCGTGGGAGAGGACTGCGTCTTAAAGACTTTGTTGCGTAGTTAAAACAACGGATGCTTAAACCAAAATCTTGCAGACATGGCCTAAATTCTGATGATGAAGCTAGAAGAAAACACATAACGGTAAAATTCCACAAATAATTTTATTACTGTTTCAGCTGTCTAGCAGTTCGGTGTTCGAGATTTTGAGGAGCGCTTGTTTTTCTTGTAAGGCTTTCTTTTGGCTTACTGTTTTCAGAATCTCTGAATTTCTCCAAAGGGCAGAGATTATTTGTCATGAAACAATGCCATTTTGCTTTTTCCATAGCTGTCTGCCCTGCTTCTTAAGAAGCTATCTACCTCAAAAAGGTCCTCCGAAAGATTTTTCATTGTCTTAACCGCTTAACGACCGCGCCCGAGATATCTCGGGAATAGATGCCGTTTCGATTTTCCTAACTCGGGCGCTAAACATTTTACGGATATTTAATGCTATTGCCCGTAATATCGTGTGGGAATTGACACTCTGTCAGGCACATGTTTTCTTAGCTGTGGGAGGGGCCCAAGCAGCTTTTGTGTTTGGTTCATCGACACTCTTCCATGCACATGTTTTCTTAGCTGTGGTTGTTCGAGCGGCTTTTGTGATTGGTTCCTCCATGATCCTGACCTGAAGTCGGTGACGTGGCCGCATTATAAATGAACTGTAAGTTCGAGTAGTTAGTGACGCTAGCTGACGTGACTGCCGTACCAAAGGGCTTAGGCTGGAATACCAGGTGTGGATGTTCACGGTGAGACGGTATGGATGTTTGTAAGCGTATAGTGTCTGTGCGGCAAAGGGACATTCAAAATACAGAGCGAGCCGAATTCCTCTCGAGAGTTGATGGTGGAGGAAGAGGGGTGGGAGACCTCGGAACCGACCCCAGGTATAATACCTCGGGGAATTCCATCGGCGACAAAAGCTTAGCAATTAGCAAAGCCTTGCCTAATATGTCTAGAGGTATGTACACTGCACAATTGCCGGACTTGCTTCAACCTGTACCTATCCTTATGACTCTGAAAATTAGTAGGCTTCGTGATAGTGAGAATTTATGACAAATGTTCAAGATGTTGCTCAACATTCCAGCTGTATTTAATATAATTTTCATGCTGCTGTCATTTTGATTAATTGTGGAATCAGATTTATATTATCTTTTGTCGATTTTTATTTACACGTATTTAAGAACGCACACGATTTAACATTAAGGAGTAATTGTTACTGTTATTACAAGTAGTACGTTATTATTTTTTCTTTCTGTAAAATTGTGAGATTAAGAAAAGTACGACTATTAATCGCTAAAATAAAAATTAAAAAAAAAAAAAAAAAGCGAGAGAGAGAGAGAGAAAGAGACCTTGAAAGTGTTTTTTTCTGTAAGTTAAAAATTTTATTCTGTAATGTTATACGTAGGTAGTAATTACTAGTTTGATGTATTGATGCTCGTCAGGCCGGAAAGAGGGAAAAAACGAAACGTGAAGTGCTTTGTAATGAAAACCTGTTTCCGTTCTGGCATTGGAAGACTTCAGAGAAAGAAGACAAAAATTCTGTACATATACCAGAGTTGAATAAAACTGTAGTTCCCTCCTTTTTTGAAATAAATAAATTAAATGAAAGTCATCTGATACAGAACATGTTTTCTAATTGTCAAACAATATTATCTGTTTTACAAGAATAAGGTATTTATTATTCCTTTGTTGTGTCTGAAATTAACTGGATACGGAGTTATTGGGCTGAAAAAATGACGCCTTATAACACAGGGTGTTGAATTTATGTTTTTGGAATTCAAATACATCAAACTGATATTGCTTGTTAGATAAATTCGAAATTAACGTCTGGGCGGTTTGTAGTATGTACTAATATTATTCTATAGTATAAAATTGCTCTCCGAATGTCGACAGTAATATTTATGCGAAGCGGCTTGGATTTTATTTAAAAGTGGGAAAAGGTAAGCCCAAAGAAGCCGTGTGCTTAAAAAAAAAAAAAAAATAGTGCAAAGAAATGCTGAACATATTTGGGGAAGGCAAAATTGATATCCCTTTACTTTTTTCCCCGTGTAATGTAAATGCAAGGCAGTTTCGGGCTAGGTTATCTGAATATCACAAAGCCAAGAAGGCTATCTGCGTAACAGGAGGGATTATCTAAGGGAACTGGATCGTATTCACTTACACATGTAGAAAACCAGAAAAACAAACCCTACAGCCAGCCCGTTCATCTGGGATCGAACCCAAGCCAGGTCGAACTACCAGTATTTAGCAGTCTTAATCACTCGGCCACTGGTAGGACCCAGACAGTTTCGCTTAACAAGTACTGCAGGAAGGCGTCCTATCTCTGATGCAGATAGCCGTCGGATGTTTTTTCATAATTGATTAAACAGGTAATCTGTTTTCCCTTTCTGCAAGTCCTCATAATAAAAGATAATTTTCTAGCCATGTGAATCTAGCACAAAACGAAGTTTTAGTTTTTTTCAAGTTGTAAATTAAAGCTTGTTTGTTTAGATTATTGTGGCAAAGCACGAGCGAACTAAGTATCTAAAGGGAGGGATACCTTCATAGAGGACTTTCTAATGAAAACTGGCTAATATGCTAGTTACACGTGGTCGACTCGACGAAAACGCTCATACAGGCAGACCATTCTCCGAAATTTGAAAGTGGTCTTTTCCACTTAGCCATGGATAAACATGAAGAAAAGCTAAATTAATACATTTATTCAAAATGGATTTCCAAATAGTTATCATCTATGCTAATAGTATTTAAATTTGTTGAATACATACATTAGTAAATAAACGACAGTTTTTAATTTTGTATCTTGGGGGGGGGAAGTAATAAAATGTCTCGAAAATTGAATCAGTATATTAAAAGAACACATTGTATGCATTCCATATTTACTCGACTATGAGACCCTCCTTTTAGATGAATATTTATATGCTTAGCAGTATTTCTGAGAAAGAAGATCTTAATTTATTTTTTACCTTCGTTTAGAATTTCCTTGAAATATCAGCACTGTTCACCGTGACCTGGGGCCTCTAGAAGGGATATATTGTAACTTTTTTTTTTTTTTTTTTTAGGCCTATAGAACATTTCATATAGTATGGGAACGCGCTTAGCAAGACACGGCTATTATAATTAACGGCAATTATGTAGTTTGTATAGGAGGTGATAAATGCAGGGGATCTAAAATAAAACTGACCCGGAAAATGTTTATAATGCTGTGTATACACTAAATTTACCCTTGTTAATGAACAAGAGAACTACATTTCGCTATAAAGTCCCTTTCGTGCCATTTTGTCACTGAGGTTTTCATTGAATATTTTGCTAGAGGTGTTGCCAAGACACCTCTAGCAACTCCCTTGTTAAGATCTTGAAGAAACAGTTCAGCACTCGTTTTTCGTGAATTGTGCTTCGCAGAGTAAGTTTTCATGAAATTTGGAAAACATTTTCACACTTTCCCAGGCCAGCTTTATTTTGGCCACCTTGCCTGTAAAACAAAATTCTACCTTTCATTTGCTATAGTCTGTTAAACCTGTAACCAAAAAGTAATAAGTGTATATTTTCTCCTTCTTTTCCGCATGCTTTCGGGGTGTAACGGTGGCACACTCGGCGCGTTTTCGAGAGGTCCAGGTTCGAGTCCCAGCGATGACATAGCGTAGCTTGTAATAAATCGTTTTCAGCTACATCGTTTAAAAATTAATCTATGTCGTATAGTTCTTCCAAAGCGCTAATAGTACAGGTAGTTACGTCAACCAATAATAATGTTGAAATCTACAAAATGAAGCAATTAGCTAACAATCACAATGATATCGGAGTACTTGTTACGCGTGTAAAACAGTGAATGCAGTAAACAAAAATTATTCAAAAGGCATTATATAATGTTGAGGAAATAGATTTGTATGTGGCTTGCGATTAATTCTATCTACACTTTTGTATGACGGGAGAGTTCGTCTGTGAAATTTATATTCGCGTAATTTGTTTTATCATTGTAAATCAGTCATGTACTTGGATATGAGAAATCTCAGTTCATCGTGGTGGTGTCCTTACGTGACTCGTGTTCATTTTTGAAAGCTTTTTACTGCTGTCGATGATTGTGTTTCATTAATACTGCTTCATGTTTTTTAAATATGCCGTATATTTTATAATTTTTGCTTGCGTACAGACAACTTCACTGTATCAGGCGGTAATTTATAGGATTTTTATGAAACAGAACATGTTTTCTGAATCTACCTTTTTTATTTTTAAGATTGTTTTCAGTTTCAAGTGAAAATGCAAACAAAAAATCCCGACTTCAGTAAGAAGTAGTAGTGTGACTTCAGTAGCACGAAAGACCATCCGTGTGTTAGAAATAAAGTCATCTTAACTTTCTCATGTTAATGAGATCAGAGATAGCCTTTCTGAAAATAGTAATTATATATTCATACGAGGGGTCTGTATATACAGTTTCACGATATACAGACAAGTGCATTTTTAGTCACTAGCGGATTCAGTCAACGGGATTTCGCAGAAAAAAACTCTAGGGACGTGGTTGCTAGCACAAAAATAAATAAATAAATTATGCAGTCTTCGATGGAATGAGCTGCCAGATTCTGAAGAAAGTTCAAGACAACCCTGACCGCAACAAACTAAAGTAGTCAGTCGGTTCCTTTTCCACGAAGCGTGATGGGGAGGAGATTGCGTATAAGAAGAATTAGTTCCCCACAATACATACCAGCATTATCTGTCGTTTCAGAAATTTAGTCGCAAGCGAATTAAAGTAGTATTTCCTAAGTAAACTGTAGACGTGAAAATTTTCTTTGGGGGGAAAAATCTAGCGAGAGAATATTTTACACCCTCAACAAAGACTTATTTACTGGTTATTTTCGTCTTCTAGCAACAAAACAAATTTTTAGGCGCAGTGCAACAAAACATTAAGTTGTAAATTCTACCTTTTGGCCTGTGTTCCAGAGTTTTGCTGTTGATATTTGAGGGGCGGATCGGATGCTCACATATGCTCATTAGCGAGTGATCGATAAGTTATACCTTAATTGAAATAGGGTGTCTATCATAATTGTTTACGGAATCTGGGAGTCTTATCAAGAAAAGCAGGACGATAGATGAAAGTTTCCTCTAACCATCTGCAAACACTGAGGTGTCTAGCATTGAAACTGTTATGATTCACAAGTAGGACAGGATGTTGAGGCGCTTGTCGGATTTCGTAATGCCCACACAGAGATGTCGCGCAGGAAGCAGCGTGCTATAAACACGATCTTTTCCTTTACCTGTCTTCGTCCGTGTTGTTTTGAGTTCCAGATTTAGAGAGGGATTCCATGAGCAGCTGCGTTTGGATGAAAATAGCTAAATAAGTTACTTAACAGTCACTTTACGTGTTGCCGACCAAACGAATATTAAAAAGATTGTTAAACTTTGCCGCTGTTTTGTAGATGGCTTGTATTCTCTAAGTGTACTTTATGGATTTAACGATAACAATATGATCTGTCCTATTCTTTCTGAAAAGAAAAAGGATTTAGCATCATTTAATTCATAGAAGCGAGTGTGCGAATTTTATACTGAAATTAACTGAAATATCTTTATGTCCTCAGAAATGGCTCAAGGAAGAATAAATTTTTCCATTTAAACATTTCTTTTTAGAATTTATGATCGAGCTTGTGACTGCTTTGGAATCTTCTAAAATGTGTAAGTTTATATCTAGATCTGTATGCGTAAATTGGAGTGGTGTGAAAATTACATTATTTGCATCTCAAGTGTATATTTGTTATGGTCAGCTGATGAAACTGAAATGATACTCATGTAATAAATGACATTGAAAAATTACGAATTATTCTTATGTCTTATTTCATAAGCATTCAAGTTATTCTAATTATAACTTTTTCCTTTTTTCTAGGTAGCGAGATAGGACAAAAAGGCTACGGAAGCATACAAGAGTTTCCAAGTGTGAATAAGAAATACTCATGTTTTTAATTATTTTCAGTGATTTTAGATAACACGAAACAATTCCTTAAATGAATACAAACCTAGGCCGTACATTTTAAAAAATTTTTTGATAAATTGTTGCCGAAATTGTTTTTCCAAAATTCGATCTTAAAGAATTAAAGTTGTTTATTTTTTATCTCATGCAGCGTATTTATTAAACTAATATATTTTTTAAAAGCGTTTGTAAATTATTTTGAAAAACTTTAATGCAAATATGTTTTTTTCAAAAAAGATCAGTAGCGATCTGCTTTTATTGGTATTACTTGTGGTGCGTTTACGACTTGACTCTGATATCAGTCAAAATGATATGTGGACTAGGGAGCTTGTGAGTCGGGACGTGTTTGTTGGGTCAAGTGTAGCGTACACTCAAATTATTTCTCGCGCGCCTTATTCGAGTTATCGTCGTATTCATCCAAAAAGCTTTGAATACAATGAGTTAGAAGAAACTTCAATACTCTTTAACAGATTGAACTATTTTAATAGCGTGAGAGCCAGACGAAGTAATTTAATTGCATATTATGCTAGTTCTCCTGGTGATCAAACTGCAGCTCCATCTTTACAAAGCTCAAATTTTGAAAGCAATGGTAATAGTATCACACCTGGAGACCCTTCGTTGCCCACTGGAGCCGAAGCAGTTCCCGATAGCGTGGATATTTCCAGTGATCGGGAATCCAGTTCAACGGAAGATCATAGTCTTACTCGTGAGGTAAGCAAAACTTCATTTTTCAAATGTTCATGTTTGTGTCATTTTATACGAAATGGTTTTCGCGTAGTTCATTTCTTTGAAATGGCAAATGTTAAGTATTTTTCATTCACTCACCCCAGTAAATGTCTGGCGTCTGAAGCCTCAAATTTGGAAAAGATCATTTAGTAAATTTAGTTGACAGAAGTATTTAATCTGTTTAAGTGTTTTAAGTATTTATTATTTAAGTACTATCGTGTTTAAGCTATCATGCAAATACTGTTAAGCATATGTACCTGCTGATTTGGTATCCGCGAGCTACAGCTACCTTAAATATATTTTAAAAACTAAAGAAATAAACAGCTCCTGTGTTAAAAAATGCGTATCAAGCGTGGACAAGCCTTAATATGATTCAAATACAACAGACCGAACGTGCATACTCTCTTTCCATTGCTTATGGAGGGTTTTAATGAAAAGTAGGATTTCTCTTGCGCTGCCATTCCTTGAAACTGTAATTCAGGTACAGAGTTTTTTAAATGCTCTATCTTTTTTTGAGGACTGAGCTAATAGAACAAAATCCTTCAACGTATGAGAGTAAGAGAGAAGAAATATACGCTTTCTCCTCTTATAAGATCCTTATCAGACTGAAAAATGGGAGACGCGATAAGCAGCTTTCCCTCGAATATGTTTCCAGAATAAGTTTGAGAAGTAGGTGGCGACGCTGAATAATAAACTTCGACACCAAAATGTTTCAGGTAACTTGCAGAGCGGTTAGGTATTTTCTTGAACCCGGGAAACGTCAAGTATCAGCGATGCCCTCGGCGGGATTCAAACTCCGAACCTTCCGATGCTAGCCGTATGTGCTACGAATTACACCTCGAACACAGATAGGAGAATGTTCCTTACAAGCTTAGTCAATAAAAAGAAAGACAGAGGACGACCTTTTTTGCTTCTTCCTTCTCAAGCGACGAGGGATTTCGCGTCTGATCAGAGTCATTGATTAAAGATAACCTAGCTAGATGATTAAAATTCCTGGAAATGTTCAGCAACAGCCGTGTTGTAAAAATTTATTCTTAATCTAACAGAGCCTTAATTTAATAAAAGCGTATAGTACGCGCTGTATTGTACGAGAGAGCTCGAAAGAGCAGAAACTGCCTTTCGCACAACGCAGTGTATATTGCACGTTATTATTACATTAATTAGCGTTCGTAATTTCTTGCTGGGCTTACTTTATCTGCTCAACTTTTATAACCGCCATACTTCTTGGAATGTATTACACGTGAATACGAGGGTAGTATGTTATATCTACTGTAACAAAGTTAATAGGTCATTCCATTGCAAATTTTCAACTGGAATAATTTTCTGGGCTTTCTTCCTGGTACAACAGATAAGGTGCTTATCTCTTCGGAGCGATTAAACGTACGTCACTCTAAATCTGATGTAACAGAATCCTACCGTGGAATTTTGAAGGCGCCGTTAGCACTTGAATACGGTCGTTGTATTCTCGCATTTGAAGCTTAAGCCGAATCATCATAATGTTTATATGCTGCGCATTCCTTTCAATCAGTGTTGTTAAGTGACGTTAGAAGATGGTCCTACTCCCTTTTTTCTGAAAAATGCATTCGCCAAATTTGACGGCAGTTCGTTCTTAAACTATTTAATCTCTGCCAAAGGCACTGAAGGGCATAACTTTAATTTTCATTAAGTTGAATCGGATGTGCCTGCTTTCTTGATTCAGAATGAGAAGTACGGCATTGCAGTCATACTAAATGAAAAATTGTCCCCTAAATTACTTCTCCTTCACCGGTTACAAAGCTCAGAACTGATTCGTTTTGCAATTCCTAGTTACATACATGGTTCTTTCGTTTCTTGAAAAAATTAAATTTTAATAAAATCACACTGTAGACAGTCTTATAACCTGCTTGAAAAATCATTAGCAATTTTATAATCTTACTGATGATTTTACTATTTTCATTTGGAAAGGAAAGAATTTGTATCTGGGGAAAAATTGACAATATATTCTTTTCTTTTCATATACACAACCTTAAAGCATCTATAGTTAAAATTAAATTGGAATTAAAGCAAGGCAATTTCTCAACAATTTTAATAATTGCAACCTGGAAGAGGTTTAATTATTGTACGGTTATACGGTTGCAATTATTAAACTTGTTGAGGAATTGTTTTGCTTTAATTTCAATTTAATTTTAACTTAAGGTGCTTTAAGTTTAATTTTCTTCAGTCTAGCAGCTGTAGTGCAGGATTGGTTAAAAAAATTCTGTGTTTATTTTTTGGCCTATTACTATGTTTCTTTTTGTATTATATATATATAATATATATAAATAATATAAATTTATAATATATTAATTTGTTAATCTAACGACGCGGGAATAAAAATATTAACTGCTAATACGCTTTAGACACGCATATAAAAGTAGGCTAAAATTATTTATACTTCGCTATTAGTCAAAGCTTCAAAATGCTGTTTCTGAAGCCTTTGGATAATAGATTCTCGAAACGAAAATATAGAGTGATAAACGCATAAATATATGCAAAATCTGATGTGTATGTATCTATTCATGTGGGAGTTTCATTCATTTTGTATTTATTGGTCATGATTTACTTATATATTTATTTTGTTAGTGTTTATTCACACTTTTTAAACAGTTCATGCAAGAAGATAAATATTCTTTTTGTCAATACGAACCAACTTAAGCTAAATACGAATGAAAAAATTTAATGTTAACAAAACACTGCAGGTTTCAGAAAATTCCGAAATCCTTTTATTTTTAGGAAGATACTTCATGTTGTAGGTTCGCGCTGGGCAAAAGTGACACGTTTCATGTGACTGTCAGTAAGCTGATTACGAAATAAACATATATGTACAAGGATGTATGCTTTGTATGTTGTATGGATTTGATGGCTAAAATAAAATTGGCCCGAGAAATGTGTGTAATTCTGACAATGAATTTACCCTTGTTAATGAACAAAACTTCCTTTCTGTAGAGTTCGTTCCGTGCTATTTTGTTACAAAGTTTTCCATTCCATATTTTGCTGAAGTTTTGCCAAGACGCTTTCATTCTTAAACTCTTGCGCAAACAATTCAGTACACATTTTTAATGAAATGTGCTTCCCATAATTTTCAGTAATAGTGTTATTTAATTGTTTGCACCATTTTATGTTGCGTTCAGCTGACCACTAAACAATGTCTGCCCAATTTCAAGTGATCTCTGCTGTTTAAAATATCGTGAAATTTTCTAAAACACATTTCCTGGCCAGTTTTGTTTCGGCCAGCCTGTATAGTGAAGAAATGATTGAAACAGGAATTTAATTAATAACAACTAAATGTATCAAATTCCATTAAAGTAACAACTTGTAAAATGTAAATTTACATCCAGTTTTTGAAAGTTTTACATGTAAGAGAAATGTTTTTTCATCAATTGCTTTTATAATTTTAATTGAACAATGTAATTAATTACAATACACCCCATATAGACATATAGAGGAGTGAAGACTACCGAAAGAGGAACATTTTCTCATCGATTTTGCCCACCATTGGCCGAGCAGATAAAAGCCGCTGAGCACTGATAATTTGATTTTTATTTCAAATCCGAATGAATGGACTGGCTGCATGAGTGTTTTCATGATTTTTCTCATATGTAAAAATGAATATGAACTAATATTTCTTTGAAAACCCTCCACGAAGGAATCCTTACGCTTAAGCAGATCCGCTAGTGTGCTTTGCTGTGGTCCAGTATATCATATTATATATATATATATTAAGTCCAGTCTTCCCATTTTCATTTATAATTTCATTTGCGCATTGTAGCTAGCTAGAATGCACTGTGTAACTGCCTAACAAGGTTGATTAGGTAACACTAAACATTGTGATAATTAACTACATGAATTCGAAGGTTTTTAAAATGAAACGGAAGAGATTTTCATGTAATAGCCGTTGACATTAATCTCGTTTAAATACTTGAACGCATACTTTGCCTGAAATATTTGTAATCGTTTTGCATTTAGTGGTATTTTTTGTATTTATAGTCTTGTAAGATCTGTCTCTTCTTTTGCACATAAACTAAACTACAAGTAGATCCTACAATGAACCTGGCGAATTTTCGCTCAGGCGTGAAGTAAGTACCAGCACAGAAGTGTGAAAATAACCCTTTATTAATTCCAACTATTAACAGAAAAGCACGTACTTCGTGCTTTACAATAACACCGACTACTTGCAGTGGAACTTAAACGTTATTACACAATCAAATTCAAGTCTAAATAGAATAGTGCTGGATTAGCACGCTTAAGTATGGTAACTTAATTTGACTCAACAAAACCTAACAGGCGCGACAATTATCGAAATGGCCAAGGGGCGTACTAGCGTAACCGCAATATCAGGAACGAAACGTGCACTGGCTTAGCGAAAACACACCCTGACTAAAGAGATTCAAGCGTTTAAATACTCATCTCACTTAACTTTAAATTTATATCCTGCAAGGAAAGCGAGGGGAAAATGCGAGGTTTAGGAAAGGTATCAAACTTAAAATAATTTGTTATTGCAAAATAAGAGAAACCCTACAGTCTGATTTTTTTTTTATAAATTGCTGGGTATCTGAAAAGAAATGTTCTTTCATTCTTGTGTATCGAAGCATTTAAACCCAAACACTCTTTGAAGGCAGAGGCTATATACATGAAGCTGGGCCATATCTTTGTTTTCAGTCTTTAAGAATCCCTAAATTTATCGTACGACCTTTCTTCGCGCTTCACTGATCTAGAAAATGATTTTGATGTGCGTATTGATCACTGGTTTCCATTTATTTGCTCAATCATTTTCATCACTTTTACGTGAAAGTTAATGCTCAGCAGCCCAACATTTTTTTTTTTTTTTTTCATTATTTTTATCATGTTAATTGATATTTCATGATGTTCATTTTACGTTTTCGATTCTTTCATTCCTTTATGCAGTCATGAAGCAATTTTTTGCAAAAGTGATTAGACATCTACATAAACAAATCAATGAGACGAATGCATCTTGTTTGTGGTCATCTGACTTGGGTTCTTCTCTCGTAGCTGTGTCTGATGTCTCGTGTGAGGAAGAGCGCTTCATTCCAAAAATGCTCCTATTTGCAGTTCAGCTAAAGTTCCTCTTTAGGCCGAATAAATATTTAATTTTTTCTGCTCCCAACTTTGTCCGTAACCTTAAAGGGGGATGGATACATAAAAATATGCCAGCAAGAAGGTCTGATTGACCCTTATTCTGTGTTTAAGCAACAGTAAATCCAATCTAATAAAACTGCTTATAAATTCATGTTCAAAATTCTAGTAACTGGAATAGTTACTAGAATTTTGAAAATGGGTTTGTGTGTGTAAGAAGGCATTTGTTTGATTCTGAAAGAAAAATGTTACATTGCCAGCAAGAAGGTCTGATTGACCCTTATTCTGTGTTTAAGCAACAGTAAATCCAATCTAATAAAACTGCTTATAAATTCATGTTCAAAATTCTAGTAACTGGAATAGTTACTAGAATTTTGAAAATGAGCTTGTATGTGTAAGAAGACATTTGTTTGATTCTGAAAGAAAAATGTTACATTGCTTTTAGATTAAACCTAATAAACTGGGGGAAAAAAATCAGCAGTACCTGCAGTTTTTCTTCGTTTTTGTGATTCGCATGATTTTAGTTATCATTGGATATCAAATTTGATAGCCACGTTTGTTTGTTAAATCTTCAGTTAAGGCTTGATTTAAGGATGGATTTAAAGGGAATAATATTTTAATCCCCAAGCAGGATGAATGCGATGCGAGAAAACTGTGCTGACAGGCACAGTACTGTTGCGTAAATCGGTACTAGAAATAAATCGTTAAAGACTTACCTGCAAGATGCATTCAGTTGTTCTGCAAAGAGATGTTGCTTTTGCGTATCGTCCGAAAATGGCGATAAGAGCATGATAACGTCAGTCAACAGACGTGATGAAGCAAATGCTAAGAAACAGAAGTGTTTATCAGGTTACACAGCTGATACTCAAGCATTAGCCCTTCCAATGGCACCATAGTTGTAATTTCCCAGAAAAATTCTAAACATCATAACGGTGATGTTTTCGTCAGTTTATTTGATTATGGCAAAGCAGTTGAGAGCTATCTGCCTAAGAGAAGGGATGCCTCCTTGTGGACTTTTTAAGAGAAACTGGCTCGTATACACGTTACACACGGAGAAAACCGCGAAAACGCCCATGTAGCCAACCTTTCTCCGTGATGCGAATCCCGAACCGAACCACCAGTGTTTAATGATTTTACCGCTCGGCCTCTCAACACTGATGAATGGTTTTCGTTCTTCAGCGATATGAGCTGTCTTCAGGAAAATCGACAAAAATGTTCAGGCTGGAAAATGCTGAAGTTATTGAACATGCCTTTTCATTCAAATCTTTTATTGACGGCATCGACTTTTCTAAATACCAGTTCTCTAACATGATTGCTAGGGATGAATTTTTAGTGTTTATGGGTGAAATATCTCAACTGACTTTTAATCAAAGAGTGCCTTGTCAATCTACATTTCCTCCAGGGCTTACGGAAGTGCGCTTGCAGTCGCAATTTCATTGTTAAGCACTATAACATAGGCCATCTCAAGAAGTCTGCACAAGCCAGTACGACATTCAGCACAACACGTAGCCTTTATCAGTTGGTTATCTGAAGACATATTGCAGGATAATTTAAAATTAAAATCTTGTCGTTGGAATGCCGTTCAGGATGATTTCGTAAATACTTTCCGTAACTTCGAGAAGATTTATAAAATCCTGCTCAACACCTTTCTAAGATATATTGTAGAGAGAGGCATTAGGTTAATTGTAACAGGAAACATGAAAAATATGTAATGCCTTTGCCGGGTGTCAAACTCCGAACCTTCCGAATGCTAGTCGGACGTGCTTCCAATTCCATCACGAATGCAAGCGGTTAGGCGGAAGAAAATAATTTGAAACAGCTACCGAAAATCCAAATGTAGGACATCGGAAATGACTCTGAGTCATAAATCTTAGTTTACCAGAGCCAGAGCACCGTCTTTAAATATAAACATTTTTTTTAACAGTTCTGTGAAATGTTAATCTGTTTGATTCTACATGACTTAGCTTTTTTCGAAAAAAAAGGAGACATCTTGTTATACTTGCTAGAATGTTCAATGATTTTACTCAGAAAAAAGAATTAGGAAAAAATCAATGGTTGCGCCGACTTTACCCTCTGGGGCTTACGGAAAGGGTAAGGTTATTGCAACAGGCTTTAAATGTGAGAAGAACTGAAGATAACTGGACAAGAGATCTTATGCATTAAGACTACTCACACACTGTGAAAAGATAGCTGATAAGGATACCGATCTTAAAGCTTTTTTAAATTACGAATTGTGTTTATTTTTCATACCAAATGTGCTGGCAGACACAGTACTGTTGCGTAAATACTGGTTCGTAGCAGATTAAATACACATCTTGATAGAACAATTTACAGCTTATAAAGTCTGTGTCTCTTTGGAAACATAAACTTTTAAAGGTCTTTGAAGAATTATCTTCAGGCCTTGTGAAACTAAACTGAGATCAGAAGAAGGGTGTATAAGACCCTTTATTCAATCATAAAATTAACAAATGACCCAGCTTCGTTACAAGAAGCCAACACTTCTGACTTAACAGAGATACGTAATAAATAGTAATTTTAAGGTGTGTAGGTTAGGCCTAACGGCTCATAGAATACTTTTACCGCGCAGGAAGAGCTCTGGTCTAAAGTAACCGGGGAGACAAACCTAAAGGCAAAAACATATCAACGCCGCTAACGCAAGTCGCGAATAATCACAGCACAACGTGACCTAGACTAGGCTCATACGCTCTGAAAACTAACTTCCGAAATTCTTGCTTAAATAGTACTTCATTCTACCTTAATCTGAATAAACTCTCGCTATCTCATTTACATTCTGGCATGAAAAGCGTGGGTGAAAGAGAGTAAACAGGAAAGGCTTTTCAGCTTAAAATGAACTGTTAAGTTATAATAAGTAGATAAACCTCACAAGCTCTGTAACTTTCCACAAAAGTACTCGTACAGCTGTTCTCAGTAGAACAGAGCACAAGCAGTAGTTCAAACTGCTGTGAACGTTAAACACAGCGCAGTGCAAAGCGCATCTAAAGAGCGAAGCTCGCACGGAAATCTCTTCAGTACTCGGAAGTCTACTCTGAACTGCAAACTGATGATCTTTCCAGTTATATATAGTTCCCCCCGGCAAATCTCTAATGGTTAAGATACATATAAAGGCCGGGTATGGTTACAGTTATATGTAGGGATCGATTACAGTTATTAAATTACAGTTATACAGTTCGCCACTTTTGGCGACTTCTGATGATTTGCCACCAAATTTGGCTTCGAAAATTAGTTTCCAAAACCATCGCTAGCATGGCGATATCTCTCCAATTCAACGGGATAGCCATTTACTTCAGTGTTAAATAGACTTGCATCTGTAATCTTATTTTTCCGGCAGAGCTTCTCTTTTCTTGAAGCCATTCATGTTATGTTATACAAAATTCGTAGCAGTCCATTATTCTCAAACATAAAACTCTATTTGGAGGTTGGGACTGGTTTTTATGTGCGCCACTCTTTTTTTCTTTGTTATAAAATAGCAGACAGACAATTGGTTTAACAGAACAATATTACAGTGCATGAATCTAATTCACATGTGTACATTTTAGACTAAAATTTTTTCCTTATGAGTAATTTATCACTGATATTGGTGAGAGAGAGCACATTGTTTGAAATTTATGAATAAAAATTGCTGTAAACCGAAGTTCCTTAAAGAAACAAAGCGAAGGAATTTTCTTAAGACTTTGCTATTGGCTGACCTTGCCTTACCATGCGTAGTTATTCACCTGAAGCAGGAAATCATTTAAAAATATTCCTAACAATATCTACGAAAATACTAAGTAATTGAGGAAACAAAAATGCAGTTGCGTTATTTCGCAATGCAGGCTGCATGAGATCAGGCATTGTTTTTCACTCACGTCTTTTTATCCTAATTCATGAACATTTTACATTAAAACGAATTGCTAGTTTTCGCTGGATTAGCTTGATGTTGGAAAAAATTTAGAACTTCCTATAATTATTTTAAGATGTAATTATAGGAAGTTCCTTCTTTGATAATTATTTTAAGAAAGCATCAACCTGATGCTATAATTAAGAAAATTTAAGGTAAAAGTGACAAAAGCAGTAATCAGACTTGGATAGTGTTTGAAAACATTTAACTCATAAAATGCCAAGAGAATTAAAATTCACATTAGAAATATATAATGGCGTTTTTCCTAAATTTAGCAACGTCTGCAGAATCTCATTTAGGTCTTATACGTAAAAGGTAGCTGTAGAGCGACAAACTAAACAAAGCGGCAGCATCGAGAGACTTTCTCAAACTCATGGCATTTCCTCTAAAAAACAGAAAGAAAGCCGTCGAAACAAACTGGGGGATAATTCTTCTACAAATTTGGCTTATATGAATGATATCATATTACTTTACCATCACTTTGATTTTTTAAGGTGTTGCTGTCTTATTGGGCATTTTTGTACGTGTATAAATATTTTATTTTCGTTTTTTAATTTCGTTTTTATTTTAATAAGCTGTGTTTTATGTATATATGGCAACTCAAAATTTATTTTGTCATTCCAAATGAGTCCTACGCATATTTGTTACCTGAAAAGAGAGAGATTATCATCGACAATCAGGTATTAATTTTGTATTGCTTCATGATCAGTTGGCTGTTCAATTATTTTGTATGAATTTTAAGGTATTGAGCAGAGAATTTAAAAAAATTAGCACGACTAAATATATGTTGAATGCTTGGTCACAAATTCATAGTTCCATACCGGGAAATGAATCAGATTAGGTAAACTTTTAGCCTATAAAAACTTCGATCAGGTCTCTTTTTATTAGAAACACATGAAACCGTTTGTTATGGAATCCGTATGGAGATCAAAGAATAAAATGGGGGGGGGGGGGATAAAAGTAAGAGTAAAATATTCTACCCTCAATCTATGAAATTACTTAGGATATCCTTAAGGATATTTCCGAAACATTTTCGAGATCATATGCTATTGTTGCTATGTTTGTTTAATTTATGAATGCAAATTTCAGGATATCTTATGTGTACTTATAATGTAAAATGTTATAATGTAAAAGCATAGGTTTCAAATTAACATTTGTGAAATGCTAAAATTCCAATTCCCCCCCCCTCATAAATTCTATATGGCTTCGAGAACGGGCATTTTCGCATAGGGTGAAAGTAATATAATATTTATAAAAAAATTAATGTCTAAATATAATTTAATAGTCTATTAGCATAATATTAATATAATATTGATAAATTTTTTCCAGAGCCATATTTCAGTATTACAGCACTGGCTTCTCTTCCTAAAAGATCGTGTCTACAACTAGGAACAAACAGCTAACTAGAAATTTTTTGTGTAGAGGCTTCATATAAAAATTTTAATTCCTTTAATGGGGAGGAAGGAGAAGGTATTACGGTAGCAAAATTGTCACAGTCTGTAAAACTACCTTATTTGATTAATTTCTTAAATGGGAACTGTGAATTTATGACAAACTAGCTAAGCAACTGTTCATTATAGAAGGTACCGCTCTTTAACAGTAAATAATAATAGCTTCAGCTTTCTCTTAATTGTTTTATTTTTTAGTAAGCATTAGTGGATTTTTAACTTTCAGGTTGATTATACCACAGGAAAAATATTTAGCCTGTCCATTTCGACTGAAAACTGTCATATTGATGGATTGGTCTGTGGCAGATCGAAACAAAACAAAACAAAACAAAACAAACAAAAACAAAAAAAAAAAAAAAAAAAAAAAAAAAAAAACTCTTTAGTACCTCTGGGAAAAAGTTCCAGAACGATTAATTTCCTGAAACCTTAATGTTATTTGTCTGCATTCTCACGATTTATTTTTCTGTGAACCGCGCAGCCAGTCCATTTCAACTAAAAGCTGTCGTATTGATGGATTGGTCTGTGACAGACCGAGACGCGAAAACTCCAAAGGATAAACAAAAGTCTTTAGCAGCTGTGGTAAAAAGTTCCAGGGTGACTGATTTCCTGGAAGGTTAATGTTGTTTGCCTGCATTATACTAAACCTTTTTCCACGATTTAATTTTTTTGTGAACCTTGCAGTTAAGCCGCGTAATAGTTTAGTTACCTATAGCTGTGGTGTGTGTCAATTTTATTATGCAACTGCTTCGTCCCTAGGCACCGTTTTGAATTTAACTTCAGTGATAGTAAATACATTGGCGGAAAAAATTAAATGGTTGGTTTATTTGATTATGGCAAAGCATTTGAGTGCTATATATTTAAGGGAAGGAGGCCTTCGAGGGGCACTTACTAATGGAAACTGCAGTTGACACGTTACACGTAGGAAAAACCACGAAAACGTCTTGCAGCCGGCCCATTCGTTAGGTTCAAACCCCAAACCGAACTACCAGAGTTCAGCGGCTTTACCGCTCGACCGCTGGTAGGCCTCGGAAAAATTAAAGGAACACCTGTAAAAATTCATATAACTTGAATCATTTTGCAGCTAACAATATGGAATTCTCACAAGATCTTAAATTTGTCAAGTGTGATATACCATCAAAATGCAGAACTGCCTATTTCTACCCGAAAATAAATAAATAAATAAATGAGAACATAGGAAATGTGATGTAAAATGGAGTAAGGAAAAGTTAGTTTTACAACTTTTTCGAGCTACGCAGCAAAAATACCGAAATGCAAGCTTTGCAGCGATTTTTCATGCTGTGTATCGAGATTGTCCAGGAGCTCATGCACTAACAAAGTGTATTTACGATCAATAGTGCCTTGAAGCTCCTGGGGAGCGCGAAGTGGGAGCTGCAGTGATGCAAGTCTGTGTCTTAGTGCGTTCCACACATCTTTTGTCGGATTTTAATTCAGATAATATGAGGATTACTCCTCCCGCTGGATTCTTTTCGCTCTCAAGATCATTAAAGCAAAGTAATTGGGACAAATATTATCATCCATTAGAAGGAAGTTGCAATCGATTGTATCACTAAACAGCTTGTCATAAAGATTAAGAACCTTATCTCTGTATGTTTTAGCATTTGCATTTGCACTGATAAGAATGTGTAGGTCAGTGCAACCATTCAGAATGATGTTCACCCGTACCACGATTCCATCACCTTTGTAACAGTGCCTGCCATGGATATTTTCAGGCTTTTTTCGTGTGTTTTGCTCCCTCCAAGTTTTAACATGTCTGGATTCACCCTCAAAACAAAAACGAGACTCATCGTTAAAGATAACTCAACTACAATCTGTAGTACTCCGATCGCGGTGATACTTGTGCCATTGCAACCGAACGCATTTCGCAGCCCTAATTAGTTGTACAGGAGTCACGAGGTTTCTTGCATACAGCCTTCTTTTATGCATCCTGTCACGCACGGTAGCTGCAGCGAACGCAATTGCAATCTGGGCTGATGTCAGTTGTCTATTATCTTTCAGTAGTCATTGACAAATAATTGTCATTAAAGTATGTTGTTGCACGTTTTCGACCTTGACTTTGTTGCCGGCATACATCGTTAGTGTCTTAAAATAGTTTTCCGATTTTCGACATGAAGCTTTTGCCTGTTTTAAGATTTTTCTTCCATTCTCCCAGTCGTACGCCTTTTCTCACAATTTATCAGAAACCTTCTCAACGACTTGCTCCACCTTGCATATGGGAAAATTTCGTTGAACTGCTTATACATTTGTTAAAATTAAAATCTGAAGCGTTCCCTTGTTTTCCTTTCCACATGTGCCGAAAGAACGGTTGCAAAAATTTGCATGTTCCTATGTAGCGAATGCGAATCCCATTGGACTACATGAAAACGTTGACCTTGAGCTAGCAACGCCAATTAACTTTCTTTGGATTTAATAGAATTAATATGAAGCATCTTGTTGTGGTTGTTCCTTTAATTTTTCTGTCTAGTATGTACATATATTACTTTTCTTAAGTGGGAGTTCCTTTCAAAACTAGCCGCTCGCTATGAGACTCGGTAAATCCTCACTAATTTATATTTCAAACTAGACACTCAATTTATATGAAATGAATATTACTGTTGGTTTTTGCATAGTTTATTGCTTTGTTACAAATCTCTGAAATATTTTTAGTTGTTCTTACTTTCAGTTGTGCAACTGTAAGTGTTAATTACCAATACATGTTTTAGCACTAGTTACTTTCTTCATCTAATTTAGAGTTTATTTGCTGGGAAAATTCGTCCGATATAGTGAGGCCTCACCAGGGACCAAATGGTTAAACACTCAATACTGGTAGTTCGACTTGGTTTGGGTTCGATCCTAAATGAACGAGCTTGCTGCATGCTTGGTTTTCGTGGTTTTTCCCCATGTCTAATCTGAATCTAATCAGTTTCTTCAGAAAGACCTCCACGAAGGCATCCCTCCTGTTAGGCGGATAGCCCTGGTGGCTTTGCCATATTCACATAATATTAACATAATCTGATATGAGAGATCATCCAAAGCAACAAAAATAAGGACATAGATTAAGATTTGTACGAGTATTTAGAAAGATGTATTTTATTTGATTTACTTAAATATGTACAGTCTTTAAAGTCATTTTAGTTCTGCTAGCGTAATGTGAAAACAGAGCGGAAGACAATAAGGCATTATGTAATGAGAAGCTTTCCAAATTTCATATTTTCAATCTTTTTCCAAAAAGCGTATGTGCAAAAGAATGATTTACTACTTAACTCTTGAAGGGCAGCATTTTTCTGTAGATTTCATCAGTGAAAGAATCACTGGACCACCAACGGCCGGTCACTGAAACCGCTGGACATTGATAGTTCGACCCAGGTTTAAATCTGAGCGCACTGGCTGACTGCTAGAAAGTTTCCTTAGTGTGTAACTTGAATTTGTGCCATTTCTCTTAAAATGTCTTCCACGAAGGCATCCGCTCCCTTAGGCAGATAGGCATTGTGTGCTTTGTCATAATCTAAATATTCCAGTCCAGTCCAGTACAGTTCTGATAATGAAATCCGAAGCTTGAATCCCGCGAACGTGTTGGCTCTATGAGCGTTTTCGTATTTTTTCCCATGTGTAACGTGTATACTAACTAGCCAGTTTCCCTTAGAAAGACCTCCACGAAGGCATATCTTCTATTAGACAGATAGCCCTCGAGGCTTTGTCATAATCACATAAAACAAACCAAAGCTGCTGTAAAGATAGTTAATTTTTCGCGTCTCTCCTGTTCTTTATGATCTTTAGCAATGATAATTTTAAATGCTCATAGCTTTAGCCATGTTTAATCATTTTAACGGTAAAGAGGTAATTAATTTTACGGATTTTACTGTGGCTTTGAATCTGAAAAATAAAAATTTGAGCCGTAAATTATACAAGTCAGTTTATTCACCAGGAGACTGTATCTTGCGTCACCAGAAGACTGCGTTTACTTTTTTTAAGTTTATAAATATCTGGCTGATATCGGGGCTCTAAAGCCAGCCTCATTTTCTTTTTAAATGTTATTTCGAAAGCGAAACCCACTAGAACAGTGCTTCCATTTTTGATCAGAAGCATCCTACCCGCCTTGCATTTACCGCTGAGTAGTATGCAGTGAAAAATTTTATGTTGAGACCATACATTTTTATCACAATTGTACTTTTGTTCTTTAATTACCTTTTGTTCATTGTTACATTTAGCAACTACTATTAGATTTTTCATTTAACGTGCTATTACTGAGTGTATGTTAATAGTTGTTTGTTTGGGAGCAGTTGCGACAGCAATAATTTGCTGTTTCCCTATACAGTTTTCAGTATAAAACACGGTAGGCTAAAAGTTCAATTCTCTGTACTTGTTAATGTTTTAGAAATTTATTTGACTCTTAACTTATTTTTAGATATTTCACGATTCTGAGTTACTGTGTTATTACGAATTAAATTACCCTTTATGTTAGCTTAATAGCTTAAATTTTGCGTTTTAAAATCATTTTTTCCATATTTCGTGTTTAGCTGATTTATTTATGAGTTTTGAAGTTGGTTTTTCCCTTGTGTAGAGTGAATAAGAGCCAGGTTTCTCAGAAAGTCCTCCACGAAGGCATCCCTTCCTTTAGGTAGATAGCCCTCGTTTGTTTGCCATATTCAGGTATCCTATCCATTCTGAGCATTTTCTCAATTTCAAAGTAATTTCAAACTCTTAGTCGTCTTCGTATTGTTTTGAGAGTATATTGTTAGTAATCATTCCGCGCTTCATGCATACCATTCTTGTGGGTTCGAAACGCTTTTGGAACTTTTTTGAAAGCTATAGTGATATTTCTTGCCTTTATCGTGCCGGAGTGTAATTAGATTGAGTATCGTGCAAAAGAATTCCTTAAATCACAGCTATTTTGATAACATTATACGAGTGATAACACTAAACGATGAGAAAAAGTTATTGTTCAAAACAGCAGTAGAATTTAACTAATTTAATATAAATACATTAAGAAACACATAAATAACGAATTCCACGGAGTTTTAACTCACGGAAGTTTAATTAGGAAGATTCAAAAATTTGCTTAAGAAATCTTCACAGAATGTCTTTAACGCAATAGTTCATTTACCGATGGTATACATAGTACTCGGAGGGCATCACTCATTCATTGAAAGAGAACATGCAGATGTAAAAATTAAGGAAAAAAAAAAAAAAAAAACATTAGTAAGGCATAGATGTTTTCAGGTTTTATTTTTTAGGAGCAGGTTGAGAAGAAAGATCTGTATCTGATCATTCTGAAAATCGATAGAATTAACCAAAATTTAAGCCAAACTTGGGTTGCTTTTTTTGCTCAATATTAAATGGTTGACTTAATACTTTGATGATATTAACCGAATTGTTGATCACAAAAAGCGATGTATTTTCCATGTTTTCACATATAAATGGGCGAAACTTCGGCAGTTCGATAATAATATTAACCGCGATCACATTTATCGTTTACCGTATTTATGCCGGAGCAGACAACTAATGTGCCGATTCGTGTAACCCATATAGAAATGAGCGTGTGCTTCAGAAATAGCCATAAATGAAATGTGTACAGTTCCTGCGCAGATTAAATATGGATACAAGAAGACAAAACCTGGAACCATGCGCTTCGTTCATACGGCAGGTTTAAGGGAGAAAGGAAAAAAAAAAAAAAAAAAAAAAAAAAGGGAGCAAAGACTAATAATTTGGTGCATTTCATTTATAAGCACTCTCGTATAGACTCGTAGTGCTATTCCAATAGTCGTTTATACTACGTTGGATCTGCTGCGACAAACTGCCTGTAATTGCATCACCGTTCGTGCTCAGTTAGTGAACTTTGAGAATCTTGTCACGTCGAAGTAGGAGCAGCAAGAGTTGTAATTCAAATTTATGAGGGACAGTAGAGAATTACAAATGTAGATAGTATGTTTTCTTAGCAGTTTTAGTTTATGCAGCTCATTTCAACAAGTGCAAATTCAGTATACTCTCGATTATAAATTTTACTCTTTAGAGAATAAATTAATGATATTCATTTTTTAATTCGGCTGGATTATTTATGACACACTTTTTTTATCTTCTTTGATGTATTCCAAAGCTGAAAATTAAAAATCATAATTTCTTTCTTAAAATGAATTTTAAATTTTCGTAATTTGTAGAGACATTAGGTATTTTTTGAAAGCAGGAGACTTGAAAAATGAGCTACGCCTTCGCCGGGAATCGAACCACGGACCTCTGGATACGCGCCCAGCGTTTTGGCCACTACACTACGAAGACATGTTAAGAAGGCGGGAGAAATACCTTATAAGCTAATCTGGCATCCTAGCTATTTATTCAGAGCTGCCTCCCCCTTGTCCTGCCTATGATCCTTCGACCCCCCAAAAAAACAACAAAACAATCATAGCTTAAATTGTATCGAGTGCGTATGATACAGACTTCAGTGAGCACACATTAAATTTCTGCTTCTTAGCCATCGAGTGTTTATCAGAAAGAAAGGTTGACGGAAAATACTTATTTCAGTCGGAAGGATGACACATCTTCTGCCTGAATTCCATATAGTAACTGTGTTTGGCAAATAGTCGTAAGCAGTCCATTTCTATATACATAGCTCAACATTCTCCTTCCCAAAGAAAAGCATCTTTTTAAACAGCTAGTAAAATAATGAATTTAATTTATTAGAAATTGTGATAGCAATATCACTGACGATTTCTTGAATCTTTCCAACATAGTATTTTGAAGTTAGATTTATTGCTAAGCCAATCCTCGGTAGTTCGCATTTTTTGCTTTTATTTAAGGTGCAGAATTCTCAAAGTTTTTAACCGCGGTTATTCATTAAAAATCAGAATGGTTGCATTTCAAGATAACACTGAATTGTAAAAAAATAAGAGATATTTCCATGTTTATTGTATCAGGAATTCTTATTATGTGACATTAATGTTGTATAGAAATTTAGAACAGGAAGGGTCAGAGCGTCATTGCCACATCATTTCATACTTATACGTGTTCATTGCAACATCATTTCATACGTCATCAATATCATAAAAGGGTAATAGGGATCTCCTTGTACCTAACCGATCGAGATAGCCTGAAGTGGGACGATTTTTAAAATAGTCTCATCTTAGAAAACCTGAAATGGGACATCATCTTCAGATTTATGCGTTATTATAATTGAGACACAACAACACAGCATGAGCCTTTCTTTCCTCCACCCCCAAGCAGTGATTCCTTAACTTCATTATTATTATTATTGTGTGTTCAAGAACTAAACTAAAATTTTTTTTGTCGATTTTAAGAGAAATTCATCACCAAAACTGCTTCTAAAACGTTTCACATATGGAACCAGAGATCTCATCTGCATATATCTGAATATTTAAATAACCGTTTTTGAAAGATATTTAAGTCTTTGCGACTATTTGGCGCTTGTTCATCCCAAACCTTTCCACCTGCAAATCATTGTTTTTATTTAATGCTGCTGAGACTATATCTTGTTGGTTTTTTTTAGCCCAAAGGGGCGTTAGTCTCGAAAAAACTTCCCAGTTCCGCTGGTGTCGCCCCGATGAACATGTTAAATGCATTTTGTTTTCCGGCTATCTTGATGTATCTGCCTCAGCTGCCGCTTTAAAGAAGGGTGATTACTTGATCGATGAGTTCCAAGAGGACAGCTAGGATGGATGAGGGGTGAGTAATTGATACATAAAACAGTCTTATAACAGTCCTAATATCTCTTAAAAATACCTCTTTATGTAATGATATTATTGTCAATATACAGCAGTCTCTCGGAGATCTGGAGAAGAGGGGTATTTCAGTGTTTTTTACATTTGTCCGTGGTCATTCGGGTAATTATGGAAACGAGAGAGCTTATTGGCTTGCTAAGAATGCAACTAAAAATGATATTAACGTTGATGTAAATATTCCAAAATCTTATTTAAAAAAAACATTCAAAGCTAAAATGATTGAGCGGTGGAACTGTGATTATATCTCTTCTGATAAGGGATCTGTTACAAAAGCATTCTTCCCAACTATTTTTGAAAGACTGAAAAGTAAGGACTTGTTGCTCAATTTTAAAGTTACGCAATTTTTGTCTGGACATGGTAAGTTTAATGTTTATCTTGAACGATTTAAGCTGACATCTTCCAATTTGTGTAATTGCAATCTTAGCGTTCAGCAAAGTGTTTTCCACCTGCGTTTTGATTGCCCACTGCTTGATAAAGCAAGAAATCTTTTGAAATGTAGATTGAAATTCATTGGAATTCATTGGCCGCCGAAATGTTATGATTTTGTATCCTCAATTTCGGCCTACCGAGCTTTCAATGATTTTGTTGACTTTTATTTTAAACATTGTAAAGGATTTCTTTATACATTTTTATACTTTTGTATTTACTTGTGTTTTTTTTTCCTTGTTATGATTTCATTGTATTGTTGAAAACTGATGATATTACTTACTATTCTGCCTTTTTCACTTACGATTTGTAAGTCTCGTGTGATACTTTGTGGTGCACGAGGATTTCTTTTTCTTTAAAATAAAAATAAATAAATAAATAAATAAATACAAAAAAAAACAGTCTTAATATCTATGCAGATTAACTTCGATAACAATAATGATATATCATTTTATCAATTTATGATGTTGCAATGAACACGTATAAGTGATATATATCATTTTATCAATAATGATGACAGCATATCAAACCAGAGTTCATGATCGCGTGTAATTTAGTGTCATAAACTGTGCAAGAACCTTCATAAGTTAGATGGGAAAGTCCTGGTTTTCATTGAGAATGACATGAGGCGAAGATGGCTATCTTCGTTGAGCACTTCATAGTGAAAAGTTCGAAAAACGTTCATGTGATCACAATTTGAGCACACTCGGAGAATTTTCTGTTAGCTTTCCTGAGAAAGTTATCCGCTTTAGCCAGTTTAAAATTAGCATGTAGAAGTTTATTTCGAACAAAATAGTGTGCATTAGTGCTGATCCTTAAAAATCTGTTTTGCAGAACTTGAAGCATGCGTATATCCGAAGGAGTAGCAGTAGCCCAAGCTGGCGAAGCATAAAGGTCTAATACTAGAACTGTAGATGAGCTTTTTCTTTGAAAGATTAAGCTTTGGGTATTTCCTTGTGATGGAAAGTGAGCACTTCATGACTTTAATTGCCTTTTTTCTCACGTGATAATTGTGATTCGAAGAGGTATTTTGCGTCAAATCACTGAAATACGATATATCACTTTTCAAATTGTTGCCACCAAATATTATGGCCGTGTATTGTATTTAAAGAAACTAAATAGTGAAGAGTCTCCATGTTTCTCGCATTGTGAGAAAACAACGGTACCCAGAATCATCAAATTTTGAATAACATAGTCCTCACTTGAACATAGGCACCTGGAAGCCCGAATTTGGAATTTGTTGGGTCTATTTTATCTTTTTAAAACTTTAAGGAATTTTTGATTTAAAAAACTCAACAATTTCAAAGCGAGCAGGAACATCACTGTAGGGAATAAAACATATTTATCTCCAGCGCGCGAGACTGCCTATCGAAAATTCTAAACGTATGCTGTTTTTAGATATTTTTAGCTCAAATGCTCTCAAAACGTGTATATGTCCGTAAATGGGGGGGGGGACGTTTGTTTGGGCGTAATACAAAATCTGAAAGCTTTTCATATTTTATTTTTTTAATTAATTATTATTATTTTTTCTTCTTATGGATACTCACTTGGAAAAAGCCAGATAACACATACTTTCATCAGCACTCTATATACTTAAAGGCGGAGAATCATATCAAGAAATACTATTTCTGTAGCCAGTTCAGATAACAAAATTGATTTTCCTATTGTGAAACCTGTTTTTTTCTTTTGTTGTAAAAATACTTATTTATGGGTTGAACTTCAGATAAACACCCATTGATTTCACCGTCAGTTCGATGATTACGTGAATCCGCAACATACAGCTCCTATACACTGATCAATGAAGGCGATTTCAGATTTGCGCCGGATAGATATTACTAAATATGTTTCTTAGATTATTGTAGCTCTGAATGCTACAAGAAGCTAAACTTTATTGCTGTACCAAAAATTACTGTACTTTGATAATGAACTTTTTAATATGAGATTAAACATAAAAATTATTCAAAAATATCCGACATGATAAGCATATTCATCTCTATTTCTTGCGGAACCCTTAGAGATTCTTTGCGAAATACTAATATTTCGAAGAATTACCAGTGGGAAATACTGGTCTGAGGTGCGTAATAAAGACGCTTAGCCTTGTTTTTTAAAGTTGGCTTTCAAACATTTAGCTGCAAGCAAGGTTTTGTAATCAGCAGACAATGAACTACCGAGCCATCCCACTTAAACCGGGAGCCGAGCCAAAGAACTGCCTTCGCAGAATTGCCCCCCCCCCCCACCAACTTGGCAAAGATTTCAGTTTTTTGTCGAGGAGGGCAGTAGCTCATTGGAGCCACGATACAGGTGTTTTCAAGGTTATTGTGTTTTAACTGATAGCAGAGATATTCACTTTTTTAATATATATATTTTAATTTTAAACAATGGAAGAATTATTGTAAACTGTTTTTGGATTATAATTACATGTTGTGTAAAATTCTAAAAGTTAAATGCTTTAATTTAATAACTGTGTCTCCAGTTTTTAGAATCTAGCATATTCCTGACGCTAGTTTGTAAAATGTTATTAGTTTTTTAAGCCAGTTGATATCTTTTTTAATTACCTTATTTGCTGGCGTATAAGGACGCACCTTTTTTCTTTTAAAATAGGTCTGAAAAACAGGGTGCGTCTTATACGTCGATGCTCAGTTGTTGATTACATTTATTTTTGGAAATTTCCTCTATTCGGAGTTATGAAATTTTTTTTCTTGTTTCTTTGCGGACTGTGGAAATATTAGTTACGTAGGTTTCAGTGAATGCGCATGCGCTGTCATCGATGATCACAGCTGAGTTCGTTTAAACTTTCCAGTTTTTGTGAACGACATTTAAGTGTGTGAAATTTCTACTATTCAATTTTCTTAAATTTGTTGGCAAGTTATGGCTCAGAAATAACGTCGGCATTGCTATAACCTAGCATACAAGCTACGTGTGATTGCGTATGCTAAAGAACATGGAAAGAGGGCTGTAGAGAAGCATTTCGGGCTATCCTAATTGAGAAAATAAAAACTTGGTGGAATCAGGAAGATGATCTAAAAAAAAAGCAGCTCATAGATTGGCCGTTTGCAGAAAGTATTACTTTGTATTTGTATAACTTTATATTAAAAATACTGTACATTCATTACAATGATCAGTAATAAAGTTTTATCCTTCAAAAATGTGTATAAAAAAGGGGGTGCGTTTTATAGGCCGGTGCGTCGTATACGCCGGCAAAAACCGTAATTCCCTTACCATTTTGAAACGTTCGTATTTGTTTAAATTGTAATACATATATGTGTGTGTGTGTGTGTGTAATGATATAGAAATATTACATTTCGTAGATTTTGATGTATATTGAATAGTACACTTGGCAACCGAAGCAGATTAAATATGCACTTTTATTTCAATTGACATTTGCGGCCCCAATTCACTTGGCATTCTAATCGATCCTGTTTCACTCATTTTACATGTTTAAAAGCTTTGCGGTAAAAAGAGAAACAGCGTGGTAACGTCTTGGCGGTAACAGAGGAAAGTGCGTAGTTATCCAATATGGCAGCTTATTAAGAGAAAGGTGTTTGTTCAGAAAATTTTACGTTCTGAATTACGTACGTCATCATCGTTATGTGGAATTCATACGATAGTGTAGAAATGACGCAGCATAGAAAAGTTATTAAGCAATTGCTGTTTATAGAACAGAGAGGAAAAATACTCATATTAAAATGAGGAATTAAGGGGCTGTTGCTAATTTAAGTTGTAATTGTGTTTTACCTATTTTTTATCTTGCACATATAATTCAAATCTTGGAATTTAGATTTTTGATGAAAAATGTATTTTAACTGCATGACATTAGAATAAATTTTGCATTTAATATGTATTAAAAATAAGTTAAACGTTAGGTGACGTTGGACGAACTGAGTATAATTGTTGATGAAATTATGGGCGACCGACCGAAATCTTTTCTTTTGCATTAGTACACTTATTCTTTCCCAAAACGGCCTTTTTCTTTTATATATTGATGTAGTCGACTAATTTTGCAAGTAAGAGTCGAAAACAATATTTGACTTTTTCGTCCTCTAGCAGATTTTTTCATGACAGATTTAGTGGTTTTATTTAGTGTCTGATGGCTGTTGTTATTGTAGACGCACGTGTGAAATGTTTTTAAGGTTCGCGATTCGATTCTGAAACAATGAGTTAAAGGGCTGTTAAATTCGTTTTGGCATTTTGCTTTAAAATCCTTAAATGTCCGTTTCACTTTTGTTGCCACCAAATATTATCGCCCTGTGATATATTTAAAGAAATTAAATAGTGAAGAATCTGCATAAATGTATGTATGTTTCTCGCATTGTGATAAAGCAATGGTACCTAGAGTCATCAAATCTTGAATAACATAGCCCTTCACTTGAACATGGGCACCTAGAAGCCCGATTTTGGAATTTGAAATTTGTTTTTTACCGATTTCATATTTTGTAAAACTTTAACGAATTTTTGATTAATAAACTCAACGATTTCGAAACGAGGAATGGCAACGCTGTACGGAGAAAAAAACATTTTTATCTCCAGCGCGCGAGACTGTGTATCGGAAATTCTAAAACTTTCCTCATTTTAAAATTATTTTGCGACATTGCAATTGAATTCCATTGCCGTTGAATTCAATTTTATGAGGTAACACACCAAACGTTAAAAAAAAAAGCCCCTTTGTGCGTAATGTAAAACCTGAAAGCTTTCAGATTTATTTATATTTATTTATTTATTTTTTTAATAACCGAAAAAGAAAACCTAGAAAGATTTTTAATTTAAGTATAAGCCACTACTGCCTAAACATCTTGTTATTCACTCATCATTTGATGGATACTATTTTATTTGTATTTCTGTAGATCTTTTAGAATCGTGAGGGTTTATTCACGCGTTATTTGAACATCTTGCATTGCATCATTAATTTATGCAACTAATAACGTCAAATGTTATTTGGCCACCCGGCTGCAGCGCAGATTTGCTTCTTTCGGATGTTTAAGCAGGTGATTTAAATTCTAGTCATTCTTTTGGGGAGGGTTGATGATTCAGTGTAAATATCATGGTAATTTTTTTTAAATGCTGTTTACGTGAATTTTTGTTACGTTAAATAACCAATTTATTTCGAAAATTTCTTTTTGAAATTCATGGTTACTGCGTCATATTTTTCTTTCTTCTTCTTCTTCTTCTTTTTTTTTTTTTTTTATATATTATTTTTGAAATTATTTGAAACAAAAAATTACTTTCAAAAGTAATCACATCTTAATAAAAAAGAAATTAAAAAAGCGAAGAGGCGAATTAATTCGTCCTTTATTGCAAAAGTAATTTTGGAACTTTGTTTCAGATTGTGGCACAAATAAGAAGTGTTTTGCATTTAATAATGTGAATGTTTGTTAAAATTATTTCGCTTGTTTTCATATTTATAAGCAATTTACGAATTAAAATTGAAGATAGTTTAGAAGAGTATTTCATACCACTATAAACTAAAGAACGTACTGCGAAAAAAATTAAACAAACTTAATGAACCATTGATAACCGGTAGTATAATATTACTTTGTAAATTAAAAAAATTAATGAACCATTGATAACCGGTATTATAATATTACTTTATAAATTTAAATAGTTTAAGCAAATGAATTAAAAATAAATTTTTATAAAAATCTGTGATTTTGATTATTTCCTAAACGAGGAATTACTCGAAGTATTGGCCAAAACGTGACGTCTCATTTCAGCATCTCCCACTGCAGGCTTTCCGGACACAGCAACAAAAGTCGTGCCACTTTAGGCCATTTTCTCTCCTTCTGCGAGTGTCCGTGGCGAGAACATCAAAAATTGTGTGCCATTTTAACCTTTCTGTCACATCATAGACGAATTATTTTGAACAAATAATTACTTTCTCACCCCTCAAAAAAAATTAGCATATCATTGTAAACTGTATTGGGTGCTCACGAAACTGATTGCTCTGATTCCACATTAAACCTGTTCTGTTTCTTCGCAGAACCGAAATGTTTATTAAACTCTTCCAGTGTTTCCGTTAGAAATTCAAAAGTAAAGTGTATGTGTTTTAACCCTATGACTGCGAATTATGGGAAAAAAAAAAAAAAAAAAAAAAAAAAAAAACCGTTTCTATCCACGTAAACAAAATATGTCATAAATAAGGTAAATGTAGCATTTGATATTTATCTGACGAATGATTTTCAAGCCAAAAGCTGGGACACATGTCCCAACCGTAGTTAATGGCGGGGTACATATGTCCTACATATAGCGACCGACTTACTATAAGCACACCTATTATTCTGGATCACTATTATATGAAACAGATTTTATATCGTATGGTACAGGGTAAAGCATTCTTTGCATAACCCAACATTACACATTGTGGAACTCACATTTGTTCTTTTGTCTGTGTTCATTTGTGTACAACGAGCACAGCGGTGTCTTGATTTTCCAACTATTGGAAGATGATCCCCAACATTCAGGAGATTCTAAGGGCTTTTTAACCCAGCAGTAATTGTTTTAACTTTTAGTGGGACATGTCCCGTTAATAGTCAAAGAGTTAAATAATTCGAAATATATTGTGTCGGAAACAAGAAAAATTAAAAAGAAGGGCGCCTTTAAGGTGGACGGAGCACACCTATTTCAATCTTTTTTTTTTTTTTTTAAAAAAACTTAGTCTTTGTCTGAATGCCATATGGTAACTCTGGCAGATTGTCCTAATTTTTCTTTTTTTTTTCTTTATACATGGCTTAACATACTCTTTCAGGATAAAATACACATTTTTGGAAAATTAGGCAGTAGAGTAGCGAATCTGTTGCATTAAAAATTGTGATTGGAGCATTATTTACGATTTTCTGAATAATTCGAGCATTAAATTTTTAAAATTTAATGGTAGTCCAGTTCTCAAAAGTTCTCAGTTTTTGCTTTCATTTAAGGTGTAGCATTGTCAAAATATTTTAGCTAAGATTATTCTTCAGAAATTTGTCAGTACCACAAAATAATGATAATACGGAATTGTAGTCAAAAGGATTTAATTTTTTCTTTATCAGATATTCTCATAATGGGACGTTAATGTTGTATCTAAGCATTTTTCTGAATCTCGAAGTTTAAAAGCCGTCATTGTGACATCATTTCACGCATATTTCACTGTTTTCACTCACTGAATGTTACATATTTCACTGTTGCGTGAACTCGTCACATTTTTAGATTGAACGTTAACCCAGAATGGACAGGCTGAAATAGAAACTCTTCTTATTTATCCCATCAAGAGATAAAGAAGGTGAACGATTTTTGAAAACGCCTCAATCATTGAAAATTGAATTGAATTTTTCAAAGAAAATAATATCTTAAATTATATAAATATAGATGACATGAGCTATTTGAGGAAGTAATCTGTGTGAATTAGTTTCTTTTGTTCTAACAAAAAAAATCTGTACATGGGATCGTAAAACATATTCAGTTGATAAGATATGGTTAGATTTTAAAAATTTTCTTCAAATTAAATATTTCATTAAAAACGTATTTGATGTTTTATGTTTCCTTTAGCAATGGCAAATGCTGGGAATATGTTCCTCCCTTCCAGTTTGTAGAGACATTAGGTATTTTTTGAAAGCGGGAGAGATGAAAAATGAGCAATGCCGTCGATGAGACTCGAACCACGGACCTCTCGAATACGCGACGAGCGTGCTGACCTGACCGTTACACCACAAAGGCATGCTAAGAAGGCAGGAGAAATGCCTTATATACACTGACTGCCAATAAGTATTTGGACACCTATGCAAATGACGATATCTGCGATCCTAAAGTACGTCACGGACTCCGCCGGTATATATCGTGTAGGAAACAGCATCGGCTTTAGTCGCATGCAAGATGCCTCGCAGTTCGGAGCTCTCTGATTTCGAGAAAGGTATAATTATCGGGTATCGAAAATGTGGCCGATCCTTAAGGGACATATCTAGCGATCTGAAGTACCCAAAATCGACAGTGGCCTATGTGATTAAGAAGTGGAAGGTTAGCGGTGATTGTCGGAATGTGCCCCGAGTCGGCAGACCAACGAAACTGGGAGATAGAGACCGACGAGTGCTGTCCAGAGAAACTCGAAAGAACCGCACCCAACCGATGGCCCTCATCCGCGAGGAGTTCCAACAGGCATCCGGGAGTATTGTTTCAATTAATAAAATCCGTAAGGAAGTACATCTGCTTGGTTTTCATGGTTGTGCTGCTGCCCATAAGCCTTTGATCACGAAGTCCAACCGCGCTGCTCGGATAATGTGGTGCAAAGCACATCGAAATTGGACCGTAAATCAGTGGAAACGGTTCTTTGGAGTGACGAATCAAGGTTCACCCTTTACCGTTCGGATGGCAGGGTCTGGGTCTGGCGTCTACCTGGAGAACGTCTCCTGCCAGAATGCATTGTGCCAACAGTCAAGTTCGGCGGAGGTGGAATTACTGTCTGGGGTTGGTTCTCCTGGTATGGGCTGGGACCCTTAGTCCCCATTCATGGTAAGCTCAACTCCGATGCCTACTGCACTATTTTGGATGACAATGGGCTTCCTACGTTGTGGCAGTTTTACGGGTTGGACCCCTGTTACTTTCAGGACGACAATGCCAGTTGTCATGTTTGGACGTTAACCAAGGCTTGGTATGGTGCCAATGGAGTTCATCGAATGGACTGGGCTGCCCAGAGTCCAGACCTGAACCCTATCGAGAACCTCTGGGACGAGTTGCGTCGCCGAATTCAGGAGTGCACTACCCGTGCAAAATCGGTGAAGGAACTTCTATGTTTTCTCCAAGCCGAGTGGAAGAAAATACCACTAGCTGTCATACAAAGACTTGTGGAAAGTATGCCCCGGAGGGTCCACGCTGTAATTACCTCTCGTGGAGGCTCTACCAACTATTGATTTTGAATAAAGTTAGTTTTTCTTTTCTATCACAGGTGTCCAAATACTTACTGGTAGTCAGTGTATAAGTTAAAGAGACAAAATCAATTTCTTTAGTAAGCAGCACTTGATGTATTCAAAAAGTGGAGTTAAAGCTTGATAAAAACTAAAAATCAGAATTAATTTACATTTAATGAAAGCGCAGCTTTTCTAGGTAACTCAATCTTTCCAACGGCCAGTGCACCACTGACTGATAGCATAGAAACATAAAAAAATAATTCGGTTTGTTTGGCTTTTCTGATTATGGCAGAGCATACGAGGGTTATCTGCCTAAGCGGATGATACGTTCGTGGAGGACTTTTTAAGTGAAACTGTCTTGTGTCAATGTTACACGTGTGGAAATCGACGAAAACGCCCAGGTAAAGCTAGTCCGTTTGCCTGGAATTAAACCCATGTCGAACCACCAGTGTTTAGACACTCGGGCTGCTGCGGGACCTTAGGAGGAATCTTTATGTTGAATAACGTTGTTAGGAAGTGTATAACATTTATTTTGCCGACATTTAAGTTCGTTGAACAACATAAGTATTTGCCAAAAATCTTTATTTTGTGTTAACAACGTTTAAACACCCAAACACCACGTTTATACCACCAGATATTCAAAACACCCAAATCTCTTACTAGATAAGAACAGCTTTTGTAGATGTTCTCCATTAATTGCTATTTTTTTTTTTTTTAATCCCATTTGCAAAATACCATTTTGAGTGTAGGAGATGTTACTCCCGGAGGACTTTCTAAGGAAAACTGGCTCGTATCTACGTTACACGTGGGAAAAACCACCTGTGCAACCAGCCCGTTCGCCTGGTATTGAATCGAGATCGAACTCGGTATTCGGCGGTCTTTTTTTTTTTTAATCTCTCGGCCATTTATGGGGCTAATGTTATTCGAAGGAATAGTAAGTGCTGCATTTTTAACTTTCTGTTATGAGGATCTTTTTTTTTTTTAATTCAGTTTTCGCAACTTTTTTCGTATATCTCAATAAGAAGCCTTAATTGTCCATTTTTCTGTATGATGTGGTTACGCTCGGCATATGTATGTAGTTTCGTAAACGTTTAAAATGTCGTTATTTATTTCTAAATATCTCTGTCTCCGGAGGTTTCAATATAAGAAAAATGTAATTACGAGCCAGATTATCTCAGCAGGGGATTGGAAAACTCGTCAGCAGTCTGCTTTAATAATCTAACGCTTTATAAAGCTTCAACCCTGCTAAACTAATTGTAATTGGTGGCAATCTTTTTAGTACTGGCTTTTTTGCGTGGTGAATTTTTATATCTCGTTTGAATGACGAGCCAGATTATGTCAGCAGGGGATTCGAAACCCGTCAGCAGTCTGCTTTAATAATCGAACGCTTTATGATTTACTTAGCTTCAACCCTGCTAAATTAATTGTAATTGGTGGCAATCTTTTTAGTACTGGCTTTTTTGCGTGGTGAATTTATATATCTGGTTTGAATAGAATGCAAATATATTTAAGTTATTTCTGATAAAATAATAGTACCATTTTTAATGCATTTATTTATAATAAATCTGTATTCGACGAAGAACAGTCTCAATCTGTCTTTACATTACACCGATATTCTTACGATCATACTTTTCTTTCATTTCGAGATTTCTGAGTTTCAAATGGAAAAAAGAAAACTGGCGAAAGAGGTAAGGGAGCGGAGGGTGACAGCGGGATCAGATCACTGCTAAACAAGGTTATTCTTTAAGAACGTCTCCTCTTTTACCATTTGTGCTTCTAAATGTCCCACTGGGCTTTTTGCTGCTTTAATGCTTTTCTCGGAGTTTTTTCGCTTTATCGGCCGTCTTCTATCATGAAATAAATGAGTATAATGAGTAATTTATTTGCGACTGGTGAACGACTGCGGCAGGGAAACTTCCTTATTTGAAACGTGCGCCATCTAGCGACATTTATTCCGAGAAGGGTGGGGTGGCGCTCATTGAAAAGAGCGGTATCTGAAGTTTTTATGTCAGGAACCTTACATGGAGCCCTCACGTTAAAAGAGATATGAACAAATTAAATAAATTAATTTAAAAAAATAGATGAGCACAAGAGAGATGTATGGGAGGAAAAAATTCAGAACCTTAGTCCGAATGATGGCACTCTCTGGACGTTCATGCGAAACTTGAAAAGGCAGCGTATATGCAATAAGCCGATTTAAACTGAAGACTCTGTTGCTCTCAATAATAAAGACAAATCGACGGTCCTTGCGGACCTTTTAGAAGAGCAGTTCAGACCTAACATGACGCCCAGGGACATAAATTTTGTCTATGAGGCATGCTACTTTGTTAAGAATTGGCTTAATGCCCACACTGCTAATAGATACATGGCCACTGCTACTGCCAGTGAGACCAAAGAAATCACAAAAAAGCGTAAAGTCAAAAAGGCCCCTGGCATAGACGGTACTAATAATCACGCACTTAGAAATCTGCCCTGCAATGTTGTGACAAAATTCACGAGCATTATCAATGCGTGTCTTAGTCAATGCTATTTTCCCACAAAGTGGAAAATCGCAAAAGTTATTTTATTGCCTAAACCCGGCAAGGATAACACTAAGCCAGATGGGTACAGACCCATTAGCTTGCTTCCGGGACTAGGAAAGATCTTTGAGAGAATAATCTACAGCAGATTGAAGAACTATATGGAATTACTGCCTCAGGAACAATTTGGTTTCCGGAGAAAGCTTTCAACTACGAAGCAGCTGGTTCGGCTCGTCGAATTTTGTGGGGAGGCGCTCCACAAGAAACAAAATGTCGCCTTACTCATGCTAGACGTGGCGAAGGCATTTGACCGCGTCTGGCATGAGGGGCTTATTTATAAATTTATAAATCTCCCTATGGATAGAGAGCTGATTCAGCTAATTATGTCTTTTATCACTAATAGGAAATTCACCGTGGCTGTTGGAAAGGACTTCTCCAGTTTACGCACCATGAATGCAGGCGTCCCACAGGGGTCCATTTTCGGGCCCATCCTGTATTTATTTTACGTTCATAGACTTCCCTAGGGCTCACTTTGACAGAAATCACTTTCTTGGGTGCTATGCGGACGATGCGGCATTATCCGTAAAGTCCGCAAACGCACACCATGCAATCAAGAAGTTACAGGAGCTTCTGCCAGAGGTAGAAAAGGGGTGTACGACGTGGAAGATTTCTATTAATGCCAGCAAGTCGCAATTATTAATGATAAGGAGTAAAAATACACAGTTGAATATTAATAACAAGCTCTTGTCCTCTGAAGAGATTCCTAGAGTCAGTAAGGCGAAATATTTAGGAGTAATGCTAAATGAAAGATTAAAATGGGGAGATCATATTACAGAGGTCCATGTTCACTTTTTTGTGAGCAATGCTACACTGCACTGTGACTTAAAACTGGACACTCTAGAAGAACACCCGAATAAGATTAACAGGAAATTCTTCACGAGAGCTCCGAACTGTGACCATATGAGTAATTTTGATATCTTTACCTTCGAAATATTGAATGAGGACTCCAAACTGCGCCTATTTGCGTTTCACCTTATCAGGGACCCAAACTTTCCCACCTAGTGCCCACTTGTAAGTAATGTACATAGTGTCTTTATTAGCATTCTTAATTTTGTATTTTGCTCATTTACTCTGTGTTTGCTTTGTGTATTTCTTAATTTCACTAGTTTTATTCACATCTGTTACTCTCATTTTACGATTCCCACTTAGTCACGCCTTTACTGGGCCTGCTACTTGTTAGTGAGCTCTTGCGTTGCTGGTCTTCCTATCCTTTATCCGTCTTTGCTCCTCCTTACAGGGGACATTATGTGAAGATAGTTCTATGTCATTGTGTCCATCTGGCATAAATTTGATTGAGCCAGATAAATTACTGATCTCACTGGTATTCTGGCTATAAGTTATCAGTCAGTCAGTTTTTATGTCACGTAGGTTTAGTACCGATCATGCTGGGGACGAGAGAGCAGCGCGCGTTCTCAGTGGAGTCGTGCTCTTCTACGTTCTGCATTTTCATCGTATAAATTGGCAGTGGTGCAAAAACTTAATCCACGCGATTTTCTTTCACGAAAAAATGCATGCGAAGCCGTTCTTGACAATACGCCTCATGATACCCTTGTGTTCTTTAGCGATGAGGGTCATTCTCATCTTTCGTGTTGCAGCATGAATTAAGCAAAACATGCGATAATGGAGTGGCACGAATCCCCGAGAATTTCATGAGCAGCCTCTACAGAACGTGTGACTGTCTGGTGTGGTCTAGAATAGTCATAATTGGGCCATGATTTTTTGGAAAACATTTCCCTGGACGCCTTATCTGCTTACGATGCGATTGTCAGTGGCCAGCGCGCTCGCCTGATTTAGCCCCGTGTGATTTTTTTTTGTGGGACTATCTGAAATCTCTAATCCAAAGACCCTGGCTCAACTGAAGAACAATATTCAAGCTGCTATCGACAACATACCCGTTGATATGCATGCTGGTAAAAGTGGAAAGAAACTTCAAAACTCGACCATCTCAATGCATTGACCAGAATGGAGGCCACCTTAATGATATTATTTTTAAATCGTAATAAAAAAATTAAAAAAAAAAAAAAAAAAAGAAACTTTAGGGTCTCTCTATGACTTGGGAAAAATGAAACTTATATCGCTTATTCTATTTGCGTTATTCATTTTTAAAATAAGGTAGTTTCCCTGCTGCACCCTGTACAAGACATAAGAGATTAATATGCAAAATTTTGTTTAAATTGAGTAACTATTAAAGATGCATTAGAACGGCGAGTTTGTTTAGTAATTAGTGAAACGGGGTGATTTTGCGTGTATCTTTATGCATTATTTTATTAATTTACTATTATTATTATTTTTTTAATGTGGAATTACCTTGAGTTTTTCAAATAAAATTTCACAAGATTTTGAAATGTGAGAATATATTTACCAACTTTAAAATCTGACTTGACGTTTCTAATTTGTTTGCTGTTTCAGTGCGAACGTATTTGAGGTTAAAAATAAAAAGAAGATAAAAGTAAAAATAATGGATATAAGCGACACTGATTTAGTTTTTATAAAAAGAAAAACAGCAAATTTGGTGTGTATAAAGCTATATGTGCGTAATTGGTTTTGTGGAAGCTTTAATTACGTAAAATCTAATTCTCTTCAGATAACTGAGCCTGTTGTGATGAGAAGAATTTAGGTCAGTCCATAAATTCGTGCGCATTTTATGGTAAATTTTTAAATAATATAAAAAACACAATTTAACATTTTAATCAATTATATATTTTCCTCCATTATTTACAATGTCTCGCCATCTTACAGACAGCTTTTTTATGCCGTTGCTGCAGAAATACTCTGGTTTTGATGCAAAAAAACTTGAAAGTTCATTGTGTTTGGAATTTAATTTTTTTTCCCAATAAAAAATTTTGCAAGGCATGAAATAAGTGAAAATCACTTGGGGCAATATCTGGGGAGTAAGCAGGATGTGGCAAAAGCTCCCAATTAAATTCACAAATTTTTTGCAGCGTTGTGCGAGCCGTATGCGGTCTAGCGTTATCATGATGAAACAAAACTTTCTTGATATTCATCAATCGTGGGCGTTTTTTGATCAATTCTGAGTTTCGACGGCAAAGTTGTTCACTATAAACTTCTGAATTAATCATTTGATTTGGTTCTAACAGTTCAAAATGTCCTGAACGGGGTTAATCATCCATGCTGCTTTTTCCAACTTTAAATTTTTTAAAACATTTCTGGGCAGTCCTTACGCTAATAGTGTATTCACCATTGTACACTATTAATTTTTTATCGCTGTAGGCCTGGCAGATTCACCACACGAAAATAAATAATGTAGCACAGCACGTTTGTACTGATTATCTATATTCATCTTCTATGGGTACTAAAATGCGTTCGATATTTACGAAAGTTGGTGATAAACTGAATAATATGTTAGTCAAACAATGACAAGTTTCAACAGGTTCAAAATTGTATTCTTTTAGTAAATGCATCATAGTGAATTCCACGCATACTCTTAATGCGCACGAACTTACGGACTGACCTGCATAACATTTTAGGGAGGGGGTGCGAAAGGTGTTTTTGATGTTTCCCGTAAGAAATTGTTTTATACGCGTTGTAGTTTAATTCTTTAAGAAATCATCCTATTATAACTAAATTATATTATTTGTTGGAGTCTTTAAAATCAATCTTTAAGTTCGTTAGCTTTGCAGTTTATATATATATATATATATATATAATTCAGTTTTTTGTATATGCAATGGAAAAGTTAATGAGAGGGAAAAATAAGGTCATCCACATTTATTTGATTTTAAAAATCGGATTATTAAATTTGTCTGTTTTAAGTATTATTTCAGTTTTTACTAATAGCATATTTGTGTGTGTGTGTGTGTGTGTTTCTAACGTATGCAGTATTTAGCAAAGCTTTTTGTTGTAGAGAAATACTTCTACTTTACTAATTAATTTGTTCTTAGCAGTAATTAGTAAAGTTGGAGCTGTAAGGTATTATTATTACTAATTCGAATTTTTTTCTCCGAGATGACGCTGCCATAGCAAATGTACGTGCTGAACAGTCATTTTTTGTTGGGTGGAACAAATCTGAATAATTTTCAGTTCCTCATTCTCTCTCTCTCTTTTTTTTTGGGGGGGGGGAGAATTTCGTCCTTCAAAAATAATTATTTTTAAAAGGTGAATTTGTAATTTCGAGGTTTCGTAGAACTGTAGATTGTAAAGTACGGTGTAACTATATATGTTCACATAATTTTCGAAATCTACGTCTCTCCTTCTCAGTTTATTAACATTTTTAATAAAAGGGAAATTTAAACTAAGGGAAAGAAGGTGATGTTATATTTGTCAAACGAGAATAAGAAAATCGTCATCGCAAACACGGATCGTTCACAAATGTAAAAATGCATCTCAGAGCATGAACTCGAACGAAAAGATTATGCGTACCAAATTTCTGTCTGCGTGATGCATCTTGTGCATCCAAGTTTTCGGGTATATGGAAATAAGGCTCATTGGAGGAGAGAAAGGGAGTGTTTTTTATTAATTTGCTTGTCGCTCGCAAAACCTGGCATTTACATATTTTTCTATGTTAGAAAAAAGATATATTAAAATTTAAGAGAATAATTTCCATGTGGAATGTGATTATCTAAACAAACTTACATATTTTATACTTTTTAAGCTTCTTCCCTCCTTCTGTCCAAAAATCGTAATTTATAAAATATTTCTCTTCAATGCTTGGTTATGAAACGTTATTTTACTCGTCAGCGTAGCCTAATTTACTTTTATCTTAAAACTTGCTGTTGATCCACGCCATCTGTAGATCACGATATCATTCGTGAGCAGCCAATGTTTTTTAATGTGTTCTAAAGCGGTATTATTTTTCAGGTATTAATGTCAACTTTAAAATGCTACTCTAAATAGTGGCGCCATCTTTGTGCTGCTGAAAACAATTTTTATCAACGAAATGTAGTCGGTGAATCGCTGATAAAATTTGTACTTAGTCCGAAATCATTTTTTATCTCCCTTCCTTCTTTCTTTCTTTTTTTTTTTAGCCTCAGATATGGATACCATGTAGTATCCGTGATCTCGCTGATTGCAACCTATTTCATCAATTCTGTAAAATTGTAAACTCTCAGTCAATTCTTGTTGATATTAGCTTAATTGCTTTTAACTTTTAATTAAAGTTACGCATGTACTTTAATTTTTGTCGTTGATATTTAAGTGTATTTGGGTTAGTTTTCATGTTCGGGGCTTAAATCGCGGAATGTACATTACGTGTCAAGATCCAAAATCCATGCCTGACTGCTGTGCTCAGGTTTGTATTACATAACATCATATTTACTGATTTGTATTTTCAAATTAAGTGTGACTGAAAATCCAGATTTATGAATGAAATATATGTAAAATTTTGATTGAAAGTGTGTTGCATTTTAAATTTCATTTCTGTTAAGGAATTTGTTCAAATTTTATCAAAAATGGTCTTTACAGATCCACAAGGAATTAATTACTTCTATGTAGAAATGTGTATGGATGCATGAGTAATCTTTATACTTACTCACAGATTTACTATTTTCACAGGACATGGATCTTATTGAAATTTTATGGAAGCAAGATATTGATCTAGGTGTTACAAGAGATGCTTATGATTCCCATTCGAGTTCAGAAGTGGAAAAACTCAAAGATATTGAATACACAAAAGAATCTGTAAGTACAAATATTTGAAAAATTTCGCATTTGTTTAATACTTGATAATTTCTCTGTACTTGTTGGCCTTTAAAATTTTGTAAGAATAGTTTGTTATATGTTGATATAAATGCTTACTTTTCTTAAACAGTGGATTTAATTTTCTGTAACTTTTGCTTTTAAATGCAACATCAGTATCTTTCATTGCAAGAAAATCTGAAATTTGCATTATTTTTTAATTAAAATATTTTCTAACTATTACTTACAATGGAGACAATATATTAGATAATCTTCTAGAAAATACACACACACACATATATATATATAAATGATCTCCTCTGAAATGCGAAATGAAATTTTGATTGTAAATTTGTACTATTGGGGAAATTTAATAATTAGAATTTATAGATAATTAAACTGGAATTGTTAATTAAAATCCGAAGCATAAAACAAGAGAATTGCTGATTCCATAAAAGATCACAAGTTATGAAGGGGAATTGGAACCTTTCCATACAGCCACATACAATTCATGAGGAATGCACAGTTTGCAGCTATAATGCAGGATTTTACTGTTTTTATGTCCTTTTTAAATAAATTTTAAAATTGATTAATTTTAATCAAGTTTTCCTTTTTTTTTAATATATAGAATGCAACTTCAAATGAAAATTTACATGAGCTTATTTTATGTATCACTCTATGAAATTGCTTCAGAATATTTTAGAAAGCAGCTGATTAAAATTACATCTTAATCACCTTATAATTTTATATGCACAATGTATGTGTTAAGCTGTTGAGATATTGCTGTAGACCAAAAAAGCAATAACCGAGCGAGATTTGGCAGTATTATCAAATATATCTTTAAATCAAAGTATTAATTTCTTTTGTTTTAAGTAAAATTGTTTCCTTAAATTTGAATTGTTTGCAATGTGGGTTATCAGAGGCCTGTAATTTTATGAATTAATAGTGTGAAGAATGATTTGATATATGCTTTATTTTTAATCATATTTGCAATTTAATGAATTAGGAATTTAAAACTGATTTGTTTTGCATTATTGGAATTAAGAACCATACATATTTCTTGATATGTTAAATATATCTATTTTTGTGAATAGAAAGCTTGGATTTCACTAAGTAAAATGCTTAATATTGTTAAGGAATAAAGTGCTTATGTACAATATAAATAATGTTTTCATATATGAATTAAGCTTCTTTTTCTCTCACTTTCTTTGTTTTCTTCTTATATAAAGTTTGATTTCATGATATGCTTTTATGCATGTTACTGCTTTGTAGGAAATTTTATATCACCATTATTATTAAATGTTGAAAATAGAATATTTGGTTCTTAAGCTGTTAAATATACTAATTTTTTAAAATAAGGATGAATTGCTACTAATTATTGATTCATAGTCAAACTTGCGTTTGGTTTGTGAATGCAATTAATTAATTAATTTTTTTTTTATGTTTATATCATTCAGTGAAAATGAGTTACATAGTCAAACCTGCATTTGGTTTGTGAATGCAATTCATAAATGAATTTTTTTTTTTATCTTCATATCATTCAGTGAAAATGAGTTACATTCATAAATTAGCTGCTAGCTTTCTGTTGAAGTGCAATTTGAAAATCTGTGATGGGATTTTTAGATGAGTTAAAAAGTTGTCTTTATCATCAGTTGCTGAAATAATCATTAAAATATGATGTTCCAATATTTTATTTTGTGTATGGGATGGGAGGAAGCATTAGTACTGAACTGAAAGCAGAGAGAAAGTTATGGGTTACTTTTTGTTTCTGCTGATCATTAAATACCAAAGCTGATGTTGAAAATTGTACATGTAATGATAATTTTTGCATCTTAATTTTAATATGCAGTTTGCTTATTGAATAATGATGTAACTGAATTCTATTATATAATGTGTATTTATTATTTTTTAAATGCATCAGCAGTTAGCATGACATTGAGAGATCATATTTTTATATAATGATAATTTTTATACTTCATCTAAGGCAGTCATTGTATTTTCTTAGTTTTGCTACGTTTGCTATTATTTTCTCACGTAAAGGTACATAAAGTAATAAAATATTATTAACTGTGCAGATAAAATAATTTATATTTGGCATAAAATTATTCATTTAGGGGAATTACTTTGAATGATAAGAAATAATTTTGAAATTAGAAACTTAAATATTTTTAGCTTAATTATTTTTAATTTTAGTATTTTCTAAAATATAGGAACCCTAGCTTCCTATCAGCTCAACCAATCGAAAAAGAAATTTCAGACATTGTTATTTGAAGGTATGAGCTCGAGATTGTGATGGTTTAAAACAATAGAACTCTCATGGTTCTTGTTACATTGAAAATAAATTTTTGGGGATTTTTTTTCAAAGTTTTGAATGGCAACATTCACCTTTTTTTCCTACACAAATTGATCAGCACATTGAGAAACTGCAAATGGCGTTGGAATGATACACATAATGAATTGGCATAAACCGTTTGCAAAGAGGAAAATTTTAAATGGCCAATGGCAACACAAGAGAGGAGAGGGGAAAAACTTATTGAAATTGCAAGTTTTCTATGTATACATCGTTTAAAGATAAAGTCATCTCCATTACCTTTGCAGTTTGTGGCCACCACGATCGCCTGCCCTGACAGGTTTCTGTTTCTGGATTTATCTGCAGTGTAAGCTATACACATCAAATCCATGAGATTTATTAGAGTTGAAAGGTGTTAAAATGTAAAGTTATACAGATTTCTGCTGCGATGCAGTGTTCCCCATAATTGTCAACAATCTGTTGCATGTGATGTGTTATCATCTGCAAAGGTGGGCCCATTGAGAACTTGTAATTCCAATAAACGTTGTTTTTTCTCTTGTCTTCTCTTGTGCTGTCATTGTTCCTTTACAATTGTTTTTGACACCACAAATAAGTTATAAGTTTAGCATGACACTGTTCCAGAACTGCATGAATATCCTGCTAACTGGAAGCTATGGAAAGGTGTTCAGAGATCAGAAATCCTCTTCCTGATGATGGCTTAAGAATTGGGAGATTCACTGAAGTTGAAGACAGATGTGAAATTTAAAACAGGTTCCATTCCCAGCTCAATAGACATTAAGGAACTAATAAAAGATTGCAAAGCTGTGTAATTTCTTACTGAGAACGTCTCAAAGAAAGATGACAGGTGCCAATGTTTTTGCTGCAAAAAAATTTCCCCCTAAAATCATTGCAATTGTCCTAAACCTTGCATTTCAACCTTCCATCAACAGAAGTAGCAACATGAGCTCCTATACAGTCTTCATATAAAGTCTCTAAAATAACATTAATATAAATATATAATTAGGGCTTGTTACATAGTATTTGCAGCCATTTAAAATGTTGTACAATTATTGATATTTTCTTGGTAGAAAATGCGATTTCACGCTGTTAAAGCCTAAGTTGACATTTCTGTTTTTAAGTTAAACAATGCAGATGTGTATGTGGGAAGGAGGAAGCATTGTAAATCTGTGTTACACATTTAACATTTTACAGAATAGGACTACAATGTCATATTGATTCATTGTTTCTCTGTTTTAGAAGAATTTAATTTATTACCTTTTCCTTTTAAAGTTATCCCATTCACTGATAAAAACTGATGATAATAAAATATTAATTAATCTACCTGTCTACACAAAGAAGGAAGTATAGGTAGGAAAGATAAAAATTATTTTATCTTATTGAGATTTTTCCTCCTCTCCCACTTAAGAAGGGAAAATAATTTGCAAGAAATTAAATTCTTTAATTCTTTTTAAAATGCAAGAAAGCTGAAGAAAAGCTTTTATTCTCTCTAATTATTAGTGTATAGGAGAACCATGGCTTATTTAAAAATTTTGTTTGTTCATAAAATTTATATGTATGGTTTAGTAAATAGAATGTATTTGTAAGTTATATCTGCTAGTTTTCTTAATATACCATGTTTATTCTAACATGGATAAATTTTAAAAGTTTCAGGAATTTTTTTTGCAAGATGATATTAAAGATTGTGAGAAAGATGAATCAGTTTTAGATCCTATAAGTGGTTTGAATTACACCATTGATTCAGAAACAGGTAAGTTATAGTTCAAATATCTGTGTTTTGCTGTTACATAAATATTTTTATCTTGTCTTATTCAAAGTACTTAATTTTTATCAGGAGAGTATGTGTTTGATGAATTGTCAACTTTGAATGATGGGGAATTTTCTGGTGATCAACTGTTTGAAAATGAGGTACTAAATGGTCTAACTCAAGATTCATACCTACCATTTGATAATAGTACACGGCTTTCTAATCTTACGGAAGCCTTTTCTCCCACCGAATTTCCAGAGTTCATGGCAGAAGATTTCCCTTGTGAATCTGACTATTTATTATCTGAAATTGAAGACTTGGAGACATTTGACAGTTTTCTTGAAACACCCATTAATGATTCACAGGTAAGCATATTTCATTTCAGAAATAAATTGAAAATAGCAATGGTAATTTCGTAGAAATTTCTGAATCGTAGAATGCAGAGATAATTTTAGAATGTATTCTTATTGGTTTTGAAATACTGTAACGTATACACCTATAGATGAAAATTTCACCAAGTGTTTTTTAATCTGGCTGCATAGTGGAAAATGTGCTTTATCAGTTTTCCTTATCTTAAAAACTATTTGTTATACAGGTACAGAATTTAAATGTTTCTATTGAAAAAAATATTTTACACATTCATTTTGTCTTTGTAAATATGGTATCTATATTTCAGCTTTTACTGATACAGCGTTTTGATGTTTTCTCATTTATGGTTATCTTATTTTTGATGTGTGCATGATGCGAAGGATTTGGCTTTTTTGTGTAATTTGATGCTTCTTATTAGTGTAATAAAATATAAGTCTTGATAAACATACATATCAAAACTTGCAAAAACATGAAAGTAATTCGTGTATTTTATTGAAATGATAAATTTAGTCCCATTTTGTCCTTATTCTGTCTTATAATTCCAAAATGATCACTGCCGTTTGTAAAGACTTGTTATCACTGACTAGTTCAGGCAGCTTTGTTTGTGGTTATTTTAGATTCATTCAGTTTTTTAATTATAATAATACATGCATGTGTTAATGCAGATATTTTCATTTACTTTACTTACTTATTCACATCATCTTTTGCATTGGAGATTATTTGCTTTTGAAACACCATTGTTATAAGAGAAAATGTAAATCTTTGAGACAGTAACGTGACATCAGTGGATTAGAGGGACTGGGTTAGTTCCGTAACATTCTGTCTATTAACATTTTCAACTATATTTATACATAGCATTAAAAGGAACATCATTTTACGTTCTGAAACCACACAGTATTTGAGTGTACCCAGTTTTTGCCATAGAAAAGGAAGGAATATTCCTTCCTCTATATTGTTCATGGAAATGAGAGGAGCTTCAGTCTTGCTGGCTTTATGCAAGGAAGTCTAATTGGCTTTCACCTATTCTTCTCATTGCTATGCTGTTGATTACTGGCAGTAAGTTGTAAGAAATTTTAATTTCTTCATTGTTGTTTTTGAAATATGTGTTCATTAAAGAACCTTGAGAGTTATGCATAATGGTAGTTGTAGAGCCGAGGTTCTCTACTACAGAAGTATAAATTGCACCAAGTTGAAATGACATAAGATTTAATCAGTAATTTTAAGTTTAACTACATAGATAGACATATTGTGTCAGTATATGACATGTTAATGAAATTATATGATGGATAACGTACAAATGTACTTGATTGGTACAACATGATTTGATCCTGCTTAACAGTTCTATTTATACAGGCAGGTACTTGGCAATGTAGAAAGATAATCCAGAATGCTTGAGTAGATTCTCATTTTCACTGTTCTGTTCCTTGTTAGGACTCCATGTATCACATTTCTGCACAATACTTGAGAGAATCCATGCTGTTGGCCATGTCGGCAACCACCATCAGAATCGGGAAGACACACTACCCTTTCTCTCCCCACCGGGAAGAACCTTCTGCACAGTTATATAGTTCACCTTTTCTGCTCAGCGCAATCGTGAACAGGGAGAAATGCAAATTTCTATTTTCAACAATCATTATTCTTATAAGGAAATTAATTTAATTTTTAGTGCTGTATTTTAGTTTATCTTCATGAAAGTATACTTATGGTACATGAAATAATTAAGTAAAATATATTGATGCAATAGTTTCAGGTTTAAAATGTGGAGAGGGAAGCAATATGGAAATCTAGTCATATACAAGAATTCATTACAGAGCATGCTCATGCAAACTCTAATTAAATTTTATAACAATGCATACTCCACAGTGATTTCTGCCCACCAGTGGCCGAGCGGTAAAGTCGCTGAACACTGGTAGTTTGGTCCGAGGTTCGAATCCTGTGAACAGGCTGGCTGCATGGGTGTTTTCGTGGTTTTCCCCATGTGTAACGTGTATACAAGCCAGTTTCCCTTAGAAAGTCCTCCACGAAGGCATCCCTCCCCTTAGGCAGATAGCCCTAGTGTGCTTTGCCATAATTAAATACACCACACTACAGTGATTTCTTGTGTAGGACTAGCTCTTCATACTGCTTTCATTAGCTATCTGTCTCTCAACCCTATAGTCTCTCAATCGCTTTTCTGTCATGTTTTCTGGGGGTATTTTATTTTCAAAAGACACAAAAATAATGACAAAAGATATATTTACTCCACATGTTCTCATTTGCACAAACATAAAACATTGTACCTATTACTGCAGAGTGAAATGCTATATAATTTCAAAATAATTACTATATGCAAAATAAGAAGCAATCTCCTTTGTTATTCTTGTGCTCTTTCTGAGATTAAATATTTTTATTTTTAATGACATCTGTCAAATTAAAGAAATGATTTATTTATTAAGGTAAGATCATTGACCTCCAGTCTTTATCCAGTTTTCATAAATTCATCAGAGGATTTTAACTATTATTGTGCTCATTAGTCTTCATAATCAAAATAAAAAAAATTCTTTCATAAAAACCACCTTCTTAATATGACCACTTCTGAAAGTGACCTGTATCTCTGTGAACATAAACAAACAATAGTATTTAATTTTACCTCTTTAAGCTCACCGCCACTGCCTTCTGTGGTGCAGTAATCTTAGACTTATAATTTTCTTCATACCTAGTCCTCTTCAGTAAAAGCCATGCCATGCCATTGGCTTTCAGAGCTGGAAAGCCTTTCTTTTCAGTGTTATAAATCTATAAATTTTGTACATGAATAGTACATGACTTTTTAGTTTCAATGAAAGATCTTTAAAAACTAATGTCACAGAGCAAATCTTATCTTGCACTGAAAACAAATATGCAAATTTTAAACTCATAACCACTCCCAAAAGTTAATAATTACTCAATAGTAGACCTATTATTTTTTACTAGTGGAGTCTAATATTTCTTATATCACTTAAAACTTCTTATATAACTTCTTCAAAACTAATGATGTGCCATACTGTTCTCATGTTTGGAACAATGAATAGAAGTTCTATGGAAATGCAAGAAACCATACATTTGGGCTAACTAATTGAACACTAACTCATTTAAGAAGCATTTATTTATGAATAACATTTATTATTCCTCATTATGCTGATTGAGCAGAATTGTTGTTGGGCGTTTTCGTCATCAGCACTCTTTATGACTATGAAATTCTGTTGCCTTATGCCTCCATGAATTCTAAAAATTTTTCTATTTTAAAACTCTGCCACCTGGTGCAATTACATTGTTTGTAGTGGCACTGGCCTCTGATTGAAATATCTTTTATGGCTTAAGTTCCCGTTTCTGAAAAAAGAAAAAAATGATCAAAATACTCAGTTTGGAACTGATTCAGAAATTGAGAGTTCTGATGATAGCAAAAACTGGGTTTTCAGAAATGCCTTTTAAATAAAAGTTTTTTTTTTCCTTTCAAAAATTGTGCATCTCTTAAACTTATCCTGACCTCATTGCTTGCAGAATGGACTGGTAATGGAGCTTTTATGCTTTTATATTTATTCAAACGAAAGAAATGACCTCATTTTGTTATTTACGTGACATTCTTAATGCCTGAAATAAGCGTTTACAATTCTAAAGATTAAAAAAAAAAGTGGATTCAGAAATGTTGAAATAAGGGTACTCAAAATGTATCTGTTATGTCATAAAATTAGCTTCTGGTGACTGATGGCATCAAACTAGTTATTTGACTTAATTTTTAGAAATGTGTATTGGGGGCAGAGACAACTCAGCAAATAATATTTCATTAACTTTTTCAAGAAAATGTTTACTAAATTTATACTGTTCAAAATTTACTAAATTTATATTTGCTTTTATTTTACACCACCTACAGTACTTTATTAAATCATTGTCATGTTATCTTAAATGTGCTCAACTTAAAACTGCTGAATTAATATATGTCTCACAGATATGAAACGAAAAATGTTAAGACTCATCTCACTTGTAGTCATCTGCGAAGCTCATTTTTTTATTTATTTAATTTTTCTCTCTGCATTTGACATTTTAGTTATTTCACAAGCAACTTATATAAAGGTATTTCATTTATTTCATATGCCAGTTGCATATATTCCTACATACAAGAATGACATTAAAATTTTTTATTATTTTAATAGATATTTCTAAATTAATGGACTCTTGAAGTAATAAAATTTGTTGCTGATAAGTATTTTTCTTTTGTCAAAAGAAATAAGTTTTCAATGGTATTTGTAGTTGATTTTTTTAAAAAAATTTATTCTGATTCATTGTCAAAGATGGAAATATTCTTTAAATTCTTGCTTAAAAATAAGAGAGTCATAGTTGAGTTACTACTAAAATTGTTAGATTAGAAATCATTTCTTTCCCTGTTGCATTTTTCATTTTGAAACTTCATTGCCAAAAAGTCGACTTTCTAACCTTTTTAGAGCATTTATAAATTTCCATAGATATAATTTTCTATTAAGATCTTCATAGCTATTTGTCTTCAATAAAATCTGGAAAATTTTTTAAAAAGTGACATTACAGCATAAAATTAATGTGATTTGCATATTTCAGAAATCAGCAGTGCTAAACTTTTTAATACAGCACCTTTGAAATTTTTTTGCAAAACTTGATTAAGAATTCAATGTAAAATACTGCATGTTTCATCTTAAAGCATCTTACTGTGTCTTTAAAATTTTTCTTTGAACTAAACTTACTCCATAAGAATTTCTAACTTAAAAGAGATTCCGTAGATATGCATTTTCTTGGCCGAAAAACTAAACATTCTTTTGTGAGTTTATCTTTTGAGTTGATACTATTATTTATTTTTGTATTATTAATATTATTAATATTTCAAAACTTTTTTCGTTTTATTTACTTTTTATGATAGTAGGAGATAAAGGCGAAATTCAAATTAATGCAGTTATCTAAATTTAGATTTATTGCTTTTGATACGGTGAGTATAAAGAGCAGAAAATGAGCCTTAATTAATGATTTTGAAGTGCGGTTAAAATTAATTTGGCTTGTTAAATGTTGCCCTCTACTGCTCTGAATCTGATGTAAAAATCAATGTATCTATGTCTGTGTCATACCATGTTTATTGAAGAAAGTATTAGATTGTAACATACTAGATAAACATACTAGAACACTACATATTTATAAAATATGTAGTATAAAAGTATTAGCAGTTATCACATTGGAGCATTATTCACTTGAAATGAGGGACAAACATTAAAGTTGTTCTTTAATGAAATAGAGCAAAGTGTATGAGGAGTTTTTGCCTGGGGAAGAAGGCCTTAGTATAGGGTAAGTGAAATTCATGCTATTAGCAGGTAGAAACATAAAAATACCTATGTAACCAGCCTGTTTACTGGATTTGAATTGGGTTAAACTACCAGTGTTCCATGGTACATGAGTTAAAGAATGATTACTCATAGCTTAGCAGTTAGATGTGTTATGGAATAATTTAATATATAGAGTAAGCCATAATTATGCTAACAGGCATGGCATAATTATATATTATACAGCATTACAAAGAATATTACAGCTGGAGGGCACTAAGCAGGATAAAGCTATGTCTGTAATGCCTTGACCTATATCTCATTGTTATCCACATAGGAGTACAAATCACTGAATCTGAGGAAGTTTTAACTTTTCATCTAGTTTACAAGCATTGAGCCAAATACATATATCTTCTGTTATTTGTGGGCTATGGCCATAAATCTTTTCCTCCCGTTCATCAGTATTGTATATTTTCCTGCTGTGTTCTCTTTTTTTACTTCCTTGTACGAAGTAAAAAGGAAGTATTGTAATCGCGAAGAGTTTCAGGCAGCATATTTCAACGAAAATATCCATTTTGACCGCTATCGAATGCAATTTAATGGTGTTTTTACGTGATATCTGTACGTAAAGACAGAATAAAAGACTCATTTCCTATGAAAAAATTATAAAACTGCTTTAAAATTAATTCTGAAGAGAATTTTTCATGGCATCTCGTATTTCGCATAACTCAAAAACGAGTAGCCTCAGATTTGAATATAGGACTGCTATAACATGTAGATGTGCACCTTGTATTTTGGTTGCAATCGGCCGCACCAAATGTATATATATATATATATATATCCACTCTGTTACCCGGCTCAGTGATCTCAGTTTCTTTACTCTTATATCTCTTATATGTTTGTAAATTGTAAATTTTTTGTTTTAAAAATGATTGAATTATGTTGTTTTTATCTACCGGTTAAGGTTTTTATGCCTTTAGTAAATCTGTATGCAATATTTTTAGAATTATCAACAATTTTAAAGTTGTTTAAGTGCCGCTAAGCCTTCTTTTTATGGCGGCCATTGATTGTTTACATTTGAAACTGCAGACTAGTGGATTTGTTGCCAATCCAGAGAAACTTTGCTTCGCAACAACAAAGATAACGCCTTCATTTATTATTGCGAATTAAATCATGCTTCTTTCTGGAATTTTTTCGAGGAAATAAGTGTTTAAGATTTACTTCGTAATTTTTAATATAGATATTTTGAGTTTTTATGTATTGTTACCTTCTTGCGGAGTGAGAACTGAATTAATTGAATGAGAAATACTCAATCGTCTGTGAAAAACTGTTTCTTTTTTGCATTGTTTGTTTAATTTCTTTTATACATCATTCTAGCTTTATTATAGTATTTGAATAAAACATGTGGCAATGATTAGATAATTCTATTCTTTAAATGATATAAATTTTGTGCATTATGAGTTATAATATGAACGAAATATAATACTGTTAAGTGAATCTAGCGCCAGAGTGTCGCTATGGTAATCAAATACTAGAGTGAATTTTAAAGAATGCATTTATTCTATTGTGGTTTATGCGCTGTCGGCGAAGTAGATTTAATTCAATCCAATAAGTTTAAATGAAATGCAAGAAAAAATGCGTATAATTTAATATTCCATACAAGGAAGTCATGTGGTGTACACATCAGATTTTTTAACTTATACTCCTTACCCAAAAGTCACAGGGTAAATGGGAAGATAACTGCAAAGATACCCATCCCAGCCTTTGATTGTAACACCAAGGAAAGCATACACAGCATATGTAAAATGAACTGGTGTAGGATATTTTTAAGAATCTTGTATGTATAAAACAACCAAGTCATCAACAGTGCAGAAGGTCAGTTTGTGCAGTTAGATGTCAAATGTCACTGTTTTGTGTCAAAAAGATTTTAGATTTAATAACTCCACCAGCAGTAACAGCACATCAAACAATTATCTTTGAAGAAACATGCTCATTTTCACAAATAATGCACAGCTTTTCAGTATTCGAAAGAATGGTTCTGTGTAAGTTTACATAGCCACTAATGCAAGATATAACTGTTTGGTACATAGCACCATGTTGATGTCATTTCTTGTAAAAATTAGATCATACATATCTGTTTCTCTATCATATTCAGAATGATTTGGATATATTGGTGCATCTGATGTTTTAGTTCTCCTTGAAGGTTTCTGTCAGATCCATTTCCAAGCTTCATGATTTGGTCAGCTTTCCATGGATGCAAAAAACTGACCGCTACACAGCAGAAATAGAAACTAAACTTCTTCATATGCTAGGTCATCAAGCATTCCTGTTGTAGCTATCAGCCATGAAGCCTGTCTGCACAAATTTTTTATAGATCAAATAAATTGTTAAGCCAATGTGTGGGTATTGATGCAACATTTCTCCCATTTTATGCAGAAAACCAGTAAAGAGGAAACACTTCCATCAGAATAGCCATAACTCCCCTTTTATCTAACATGAGCATTGATGCTATTCTGTCTGAATATATTGTGCTTATCCATTCTGTGTGAATAGCATCAAGAAATTTGCAAAGAACAGAAAAAAGTGGAGTTAACTTGTGCATTATATAATTGTGAAGAGGATGAGAATAATATTGTAACAAGGTCGAGAGCTAATAAAGATAATACAGAACACCTTATTAAATCCTAGTGTAATTATGGCTTACCTCTCTGTAACTCAACATAATCAGCATCGCTAATTAATTACCATAAAAGAGCATCCTTTTTCATGGAACTACCTCGATATTTGGCAGTTTGAATGAAATAATATGCATATTTCATCTTTTCTCTTACTTCTTTAATTAAAAAAAAAGTGGTAAGGGGTAATTTATTAATCTGCATGACATATTTATATCTTCAGTTAGTTCTTTGTTTAGGAAAACAATTAGTGGATAATTTTAATGTTGTTTTACAATTTAATTGTAGAATTTTAATGTTGTTTTATGATTTAATTGCAAAATTTTAATGTTGTTTTTATATGCTTGAATTAAGAAATTTATTGATTCTTTGAAAAAATTCTAAATGCAGACAAAGTGAAAAACCATAAAAATATTGCATGAAAAGTCTGAAATTCTTTTTTTAGATAAGGATAAATTTTCCACTCTGGTATTTGATCCCATAAAAGATCTTCCTTTAGACAAATATTTCGTATTTTTTTTAAAACAATGTAATACAAAATATGTTTTTGAATTATTCACCAAATCAGAAAAATATTGTTCCCAAATGGCAGTTTCAAAAGTAGAAATTGAAGCAAAGTGCCCAATTCTCAAGGTATCTTCCATCATGACAAAGCTTGAACCCACATTTTGATGAATGTCAGATAAAGGCGTATTGAATATGGCTGGCATGTTTTGTGTCATCCTTCATATTCCTTGTTCCCTTAGATTTTGAGCTCTTCACATTACTTCAAAATTTTTTAAATGGCCTGGAGTTCATTCGAATACCACCTTTATAACTTTGTTATGAGTTATGACTTTTAAAAAATGGAATTTTCCAGCTGCTGGAGAGATAAAAGGAGTCATAAAACAAAATGTACCTATGTGATTCCATGAAATGTTTTTAAATATTTTCGTGCTGCATCATTTTTGTTTATCATCAGAAAACCGCAGAACTTTCCGGATGACCCAATATCGAATGTTGGTGAATTTTTTTAAAAGGTGATTCCCTGTTGTATTATATCTGCGGATATGCTGGAATTGAGGATTAGGATGTAATAAAAGAAAAAAAAATAGCTTACTGTTCTAGTTAGGAAAATACTACATTTGATGACTTTGTTCCAGCTAGGTATAACAGATTTAAAAATATTGATAATTATTTCCATCAAAAATTAAAATTAGATTCTAAATCACATTTAAGTGATAAAATTCTTATTGAGTTTTTAACACAAGATTTGACAGCGGAATATGGTGTGTAATTGTCTGTTCAAAATATAAGGTCACTTCAAAATTGGATTTCTGTAGCAAGAAAATTACTTCAGGTTTCAAGTTCACCTCAGCAACAAGAAAGTACCAAAAATGTCCCCAGCTTTACTGTTCCTAGGCAGAACCCTCATCCACATTTTAATTATCGAAGATACAATACTCCAAGATCATTCTATTCTAGATCTTATTTAAAGTCCAATTTGGAAAAGTATTGAGATATCCAAATTCACAATGCCCAGCATCAAATTATAATTCACTCCCATCCTATCAAAATCAAACTTTACCTAAAAAATGACAATATTTTAAGTTAAAAGTTAAGGTAGAGAATAACAACTTTCCTAGTAACTATACATACAGGTAGTCAGGTTAATATAATTTCTGAAAAACTTTTAAGTTGTATTAATAATTTTGAAACTCTTAAAAAATGAAACTTCACAGAAGTTATTGTCTTTCTCTGGAGATCTTCCTGTCACTAACTTAATTAAACTGTCATGCAAAATTGGAAGATTGAGTAATGATGTGATATTTTATGTTATAAATTCTTATTTAAATTATTTATTGTTGTTGTCATCTTGCATTTCTTTGTTTAAATTGCAATTGAATTTTACCGATTATGAAGTGTTTTAAATTAAGAAAAATATAAACTAAGACATAGGTCTAAATAATCCTTTTATGAGTAATTTCTTCTATTTAATTGAAAATATTGAAAATAAAAAGGACTCTTTTAATTAGTGATGTTGAAAATAATGGCTGTGAAAATTCCTTTGTAAATGACAAGTTGAAAGAATTGAGCAATTATAGTCATATATTTGCAACAAGTAAATATGCATTATTTGGGTTGTATTAATATGTAGCCTCCACACGTAACATTGATTTCAGAACTTTCTGTAGCTTATAGATAATATAAGGCATCCCCAAAAGGTAATAATAATAATAACAGAACAATTATTACATTGAAATATCATAAAACCATCATTTAGCCCCCATCATCTAACATCTGTATAATTTTATCACTTAAATGTGATTTAGAATCTAATTTTAATTTTTGATGGAAATAATTATCAATATTTTTAAATCTGTTATACCTAGCTGGAACAAAGTCATCAAATGTAGTATTTTCCTAACTAGAACAGTAAGCTATTTTTTTTTTCTTTTATTACATCCTAATCCTCAATTCCAGCATTTCCGTAGATATAATACAACAGGGAATCACCTTTTAAAAAAATTCACCAATATTCGATATTGGGTCATCCGGAAAGTTCTGCGGTTTTCTGATGATAAACAAAAATGATGCAGCACGAAAATATTTAAAAACTTTAGTCTATAAAAGGTATAAAAATGTAAAACTAGATTATGCATTGATTATAGGAAACTTGTAAAATTACTAAAACAGATTCCATACCCATACCTAGAATAGATGCAGTACTGGACAAATTAACAAATGCAAAAGGGTTTTCTACATTAGATCCAGCATCTGGTCATTGGCATATAAAATTGAATAAAAAAGATTCTGAAATATTAACTTTTACAATCAGTTTTGGTCCTTCTGAATTCAACTGGTCTTTATGAAGTCAACCTTTTGGCTAGAAAAATTCCCAGCTGTTTTTTCAAAGAGCTTTTGACAAATTTTTAAATAAATGCTAAATTCGGCTTGCTTTACAATATTTTGATGAGATCATAATATTTTCTTAAAGTTTTGAAGTATATTTAAAACATCATAAAGTAATGTAAAATAGCAAATATAAAGCTAAAGCGTTCAGAGTGCCACTTTGCTAAAGAAAAAGTAAATTATCTAGAATATGAAGCAAGCAGGAAAATATCAAACCAGTAATGTAAATATTGAGGTTATTAAAAAAAATATAGCCTCCTAAAAATTTTAAAGAATTGCAAAGTTAATGTATATCATAAATTTATTCCAAATTATTCACAAATTAAAACACCTCTAATGCAATGCTCTGTATCAATGGGCAATTGAATGTCAGACAACCTTTCAAAATTTAAAAGATACTTTAATTTTCAGACCAATTTCAACTCTATTTAATCCAAAATATCCCTGTGACATATTTGTAGATGCATCTAAGGAAGCTGTTGGTGCAGTTTTAAAACAACAGCAACCCCGATGGTAATTTATATCCTATAATTTTGCATTATCAAAAAATTAGACCTTATAAAAAAAAATTATATGCAGTTACTGAATTGGAATGTTTAGTCAATGCTGATGCTATAGATAAATTTATTACTTTTGTAAAGCATTTTGCTATACATATTGATCATGCTGCTATAGTTTCACCTCAGAATGTAAAACATCCTACGGGTAGACTATTTTTATGGTCTTAAAATTATCTGTAAAAAATTCTAAATGCAGGCAAAGTCAAAAACCTTAAAAATGTTACATGAAAAATCTGAAATTCTTTCTATAGACAAGGATAAATTTTCCAGCCTGGTATTTGATCCCACAAAAGATATTTCTTCAGGCAAATATTTCGTATTTTTTGAAAAATGATGTAATACGAAAGGTGTTTCTGAATTTAGTCACCAAATCAGAAAAATACTGTTCCCAAATGGCAGTTTTAAAAGTAGAAATTGACACAAAGTGCCCAATTGTTAAAGTATCTTCCATCATGCCCAATTGTCAAGGTATCTAAAATATAAGAAATGTTGTGTTAATGATGAAGCTGATATTTTAACTCAGAATCTTATTTGTCAACATTTGTGTGTGCAGACTAATTTATTATTATTAAAAGAAATTGAAACCGTAAAAATTTAGGTAGTGTTTCTTATCCTTAGTTTAAGAGAATTATTAAGGTGTTAACTATAGAGAAATAAATATTGTATAAAATTTTAATACTAATATCTCTTTGCACTAAGCTACTTGAAGAAGCTCATATTTGGTGTATCCTCAGCGCTTTATTTGTTATCTCCTTAATATTTTTGGGCAGGAATAGTGTAAAATATTGGAAATTATTGTAAATATTGGAATTTAATAAGAAAAGTAAACAAAAGAAATTTGGTTTAATGTTAGCATTACCATCTGTAACTGAACCTTTTGATCTGTTATCTATTGACACTGCTGGTGGTAGAAATTGTTATAATTCTACAAAAATGTATATTCACATTATTATAAATCATGCTGCTCATTATATATGAAAATGTTTTCTAAATTGCAAATCCTAAATCTTACATAAATTTTTTAAGACAAATTTTTCAGATTCTGGTTCCAAAGAAAATTTTAGGTGATAGAAATTCCTCAAAATTTAAGCCTAAGCCACAATGTTACTCTAATAGATCACAAGCTAATGGTAAAATTGAAAGAGTTAATCAAACTGTTATAATGACATCAAAATGTAAATTAAATTTTTATCCAGGTAATGTTTGCTTGGACAAAATTCTTATCTCAAGTTACTGAAGGATTACAATAATACACTGCATTCTGTAAGAAAATTCCCACCGTCATATCTAATGTATGAAAAATTATCTCATGATCCATTATTAAAAATGCAAGATATGTATCCACCAGTTGAAGAAGCTAGGAAAATTGCTTAGAAAAGATCCGATAATTACCATAATGTGAAGAAAGGAATATATAATTCTCATTAGTACTTTTGTTGGTAAAATATGTTATAGAAAGCAAAACTAAAATCAAGTGAGCAAAATTTTCATTATACTTTAAAGGTTAAAATTTCTATATATTTACAAGCAAAATATGTTGAATAAACATTTTCCTAGAGATCAGCTACAAATTTAATAATGAACATTGTTTTACCTGAGATAGAGCTATTAACCACCTAAAAAGCACTTTTTATTTTATAATTGCTTCCTACATTTATCTTAGATGTCCAAATCGCATTAGTAATAGATATGGGAAAATGTCATAAGTCAATATACTTGCTACCAGATGTCTCCATAAATTTTTTCAAGGAACGTTTTGGTTTCCAGCCTAATCAAGCACAATGAATCTTTGCTTAGTGGAATTTTTACTGTTCAAGATTTTTACTGTTTACTGTTATTTGTAAAAAGTGGCCTTTTTTTTCCCTGCAGCCCTTCCTACTAATAGCATTATTTATGAAGTCTTGTACCTTATTTTAAAGAACATTGTAAGTGAAACTATATTTCTAAACCCTATTGTTAAACAAATCCTCTACATTCACATTTTCTATGTACTCTGTATAATATTATTGTTATTTGTTAAAGAGTTGTAAAGGTCTGCTAAATAAACACTCCTGAGGATGAAGAACATTTGAATCTTTATTGAAGCTTCAAATGATGATATTTTACCAAAGAAAAACAGTTACAGGTAGCTCAAGAGAAATTGAAAAATAACACAGAAATTCTTATAAGCAGGATTTTTCTTTGGTCTCAAAAATCACAGTATCACTTCAGCCCCAAACATGCAACAGAAATTGCTAAATCACTCACAGAGCTAAGCCTAAAAGCACTGAGTAATAAACTCAGCAATATTAAAAATCTGCAAACTGGCAGTCTAATTAATTTCTGCCGTCAGTAAGTCGATTTTTGAAGTACATTTGAGGCAGCAAACTGCAGATCTAGCTAGTAAGACAAGCAGGGAGTGAATGCTACATTTTCAGGATGAAAGCTTAGGGCAAAAGTGGTTTGGGTTTCACTTCACCATTTTCCCTTTGTTTCCATTGGCTGCTAATAAAAAGTTTTGGTTTCTATTAAAATCTTATTCTCTTAAGCATTCATGTATGTACCTGCATCATTAGCATTGTGTAAGTCATACATATGACATGGCATAATTCCCAAATGATGTATTGCAGAAATTTATTATGAGCAATTACCATTTTTAGGACTGAATGGAGAAATAGTCAAATTAAAAAGAGGAGATAAATTACGGTTAGAATTTTGCGTTACGTATTTTTTATCCTCCATATATTTAGTAAGGTCAGGAACAACATATAAATTGTAGTCGGGGGGGGGGGGGGTGAAATGCGGGTATAAAAATTTTAATCCAGTAACTTTTTTTTGGTAAAGTGGTCATGCAACCATAATTATCGTAGTCTGAAAGTTTATCGTATTTTGATTCCTTTCTTAAATTGGACCATAAATTGGACACCAAAGGCATATTTAGTCATTCAGTCTTTCTGACACTGCCAGTATACTATAGGTTTATGAACTGCAGCAGTGGCCTTGAAACGTTTGAGGCCTTTCCTTTTACAATTCTTTTTTGCAGTCCTTACAAGTTCCTAAAATGAGTACATTACGTAATTCATTTTTACATGCTTCACGATAAATTAAAGTGATTCTTATAACCTATATGTGATGAGAATTTAAAATAAATAGCAGCACAAAATTAGTGACTAATTAAACGAATAAGAAAACGTAAAATCAGCTTAATTTCATAGAAAATGATAAAAGTATTGTGCATGGGGGGGAACAATAACTATTATACATTGCTTTATTTATATGGCAGGCCACAAAGAAATTAAGTATGTATTTTCTTAGGAGCAGTTTTCGCTTATTATTTAGATTTATTTAATCTTGATCGAATTAGTTGTAGCAGGAAGTACGGAAATTACATTTGATGATCCATATATAGTGAAAATCGTTTAACACGAAACTGAGATGACTGAAATGTTTTTTCTTGTTAAAAGAATTTCGTGTTAAAGGATATTGGAAAAAGAAACACGTATTCAACAAAATTAAGTTTATTATAGTACATTTGTTTACATAGATATGTATATATGCATGTATTTAATAAAAATCAATGAAACAAAAACATTCACAAGAACTTAATGAAAATTAATACAAAATTTTAAAGTTTTTTGAAAAAAAAACATTTATTGAGTTTTGGAAAATAATCTGATGATTTTCTTTGCATTGTCTTTTTTAGCATCAAATTGTTTTTAGCATCAAATAGCAAAAAATGTCGTCCATTTTGTTATTTATTTCACCATTGGAATGTACATCTAAATAACTGCGCATACTTTTCATGATGTTCCTCATTTCGGATGATGAGGTAAAGGAGCTGCATTATTCATTTCGTTTTCGTCGACGGAATCTGCATCAGTGATATTTTTTTAGCTTTGAACAAACTCCGAAAAGTCTTTGTCTGCCATAATTGGGGCTGTACACACATTATCATCAATTACTGCAACGAATTCTTCCGATAATACAGTAGGACAGTCCAATAATACAGAAACTTTTCTCAAACATTTCATTAAGTGTCGACTCAGTTTCAATATCCTCCTTCTCCATTTCTTTTCTCGCCAAAGACTGTGATACTTTTAAGAATCGTGCATTACGTAAACAGTTTCCATTCATCCTTGGAGTCACTGAATTCCATGCAGAGTGCAACATATGAAGAGACAAGAGACATGCTGAGGGCAACGTATGAACCAAACTTACTGATTTTTACTCACACTGCGATGTGCTCGTCACCGAATTCCAAAGCCAACTGATTAGAGGCGAGATGTTTGTGTGGCGTTTGTAGCTGAAAGTAGCTTAGATAAACAAAACTGGCTCGTGTCGCAGGCTATTCCGAGGATATATCAAAGCCAAGTTAGCCTCCTTTCTACGAAACATGTGAAACTATCTCTCTTTCATTTCACACCTCTCTTAAATCTCGCCTGCGAGGCCGGTGTTTTCCGTATTTTGTTCATTCCCAGTGAGAATATCTTTTCGTGTTTCGTGTTAACCGATATTTCGTCTGAAGTGTTTTCGCATTAAACGTATTTCACTGTATACTGTTTTGCAGATGAACGTTTTTATTCTTATTTCTATGTGAAATTCATTTATCAGTTTTATATGAGATTAGCTCATTTAAATTTAATTTTAATATTTGTAATCCGTATAATTATAATATAGCCAGTTAAGCAATTATTCAAATTTAACGAAATTTCCTACCTTTAGATTTTTGTTTAACTTCCACCACCTTTTATCTCACTTCACGCTGTATTTCACTTCGTTTTTTTTTTTTTTTTAAATCATACCTTTATTTATATTCTTATTGTAATTTTCAGAATGAATTAAGATCTACAGTCAGTATCTGATAAAGGTTATCCTTGGTGGGAGAATCAGTCTTATCTGTGATAGGGGGGAAACGGAGGAAGTCTTGAAGGTAGTTCTAATAACCTTGAGGAGCACCATGCCCTCAAACCTGCAGCAGTGAAACAAATGGTTAAAATTTATATTTAAACACGTATGAAACAAATTGCATTGTAAATTTGATGCAAATACTTTTCTTTTAATTTTGTAAAAATTTTTCATTTAACGGTGCAGAGAGTCTAAAAAAGCAGATAAAATCAGGTTGAAAATGAAGTGAAATTTTGTTAAGAGTACTTACATATTGAGTGACAGACATTTTTCGGAAGTCAAACTTTGTTAACGATGAAGCGTCTTTCAGTTTTAAATCTCAGGAGTGTTTTATGATTGCTTTTAATGTGTTAATTACAAAATTAGAAATTAATTTAATTATCTCGGTTGTACAGTTATGTAATTTACGCTTATTTTTTCCAAATATCTGAATAAAATACAAAGGATATTAGTGCAGTTTTTCAGAAGCATTTTTACTTTTCTAAATGATTCTGAAAATGCAAACTGATTTTTCAATAATAAAAATAAGAAAATAAAATTAATTTTGGAATTTGAAGCGTAAATTAAAAGATAGTTTTATGCTGCTCAGTTTTCTTTTAATACGAGAATTATCACATAACTGTGTTCCCGTAAAAGTTTAACGATTTATTTTGCGTTCACAACCATCATCTCATCACTTTTAGTAACCAAACTAAACCGATATAGGCGTGAATGTTATTAGAATCTCCTGTTATCTCTTTAAAAGACGGAAGAAATGTACTTTCACATGGTCGTTGCAATGAATATGTTTGAAGGAAAGCTATCTGTAATGTAAGAAGAATGGAATAACGCATAAAGTATTCCTCGGTTGTTACCCGGAATGTGAAAATCAAAAGTCGAAAAGTATAAAATTCTGTCTCGTGGAACTTAAAATGAACAATAAAAGAAAAAGAATTTAAAGTCTCTGTAATGAAACTCATGCAGTTTCTCAAGGAAAATATGTGGTCTCAGTTCGAAAATAGATTGTATTAAATATTCTTCATTCTTATTGATCTTCATATTTAGGGCTTAATTTTTTTTAATTAGAAGTGCTAGATGATTAGAATTCTATAAAATTAGAAGTGTTTTTGAAAGGCCATCAGGAAAGGAGAACAAAAGCAAATAAGTAATAATAAAATAGTTAAATAATTAAAAATAAAAATCAGTAAAATTTAAAGAGCTAAATGTAAATTGAACAGATTTTTAAAATTATTAATAAATAGTTGAGTAATAAAGAAAATAAAGGACCTAGTCTTATTTGAAGCTCTAGCTGCAATTGTAGTTTCGTTCAAAAGCTGAAATTGTGGAAATGGGCTCTTGCTGAATTTACGCCCTGAATGTGCAGTATAATGTACTATTTCAAGTGGTGGTTAAAAATAAATGTCATTCTTTTTCTAGCATACCACTAAAGAAAAATAATAAGAAAACGTCACTTTAAAACCGAGGGAATGCTAGAAACAGTATCAAGAGAAAATTTTAGCAGAGAAGTGCAAGTTTGAAAACAAAGAGAAAAAGTCAACATGCCACCATCCTTTGCTTTATAATTTTAACCAAAGAAGTTGAAGGGAATAACGCAGAATGACAGGGGTTGAATTCTCCCGAATCGGATATCTTTTGCCACTACTAGACGATCATTACCCTATTACTTTCTCAAACTCGAAATATACATTTATTTAAATTTAGATTGTTTTTAATGTGTTTTATAAACTAAGGAATTAAAAGTAAGAAAATGTTGATAAATTCCAAAATTTGAACAAATGTAATTTTTTATGTTATGAACTTTTAAACTGAATTCTCAAAACGTAAAGAAAAGGTTGATCTCACCCCCCCTTTGAGAACCCCTGGTCTAAAAGCTGAGAATATACGTTAGGTTCTGGACAACTACCATTTTCGTCCCCCAGATTTCGTTACATTGTCCCAAAAAGTCGGCAAATGCTTTTTTTCCATACGAAATCACTAGCACTGGATGTATTTGAGGCATGTTAAACTCGATATAACTGGGAGCGGTAACAAACAACGATTCTTTTTCCCCGTTCTATTGTAAATCGCGAGTAATTTAAACTGCCAATACCGAATCAGTGCATACGACAGCATAACCAAGGTGATTACTTCTAGTTTCTTCTGGGACAAAATCTTGCCCTTTTTCAAACAAGCATTGTTATTGCACTAATGGAGAATAAGCTTTTAATATATGGGTGGGGGCCCCCCTCTTTCCTTAAAAGTTGTAATCTTTAACGGTTTGCTTCTTAGGGACGGAAATGCATGCCTCAGAAGTTACAATTTTTAAGGTTTATGTATTAGTAAAATAAAATTTTATAAACTCAAAAAATTTTTGCTGAAATTATGGTTTAATTTCATAAAAAATAGCCACCCTTTTAATTCTAGCTCCGGCTAGAATTACTATTTATCTCAAAAACTGAGAAGTACCGGTGCCGGGCTCGGTGGGTTTCTGCGCAGTTTAAGCTCTGATGTTATCATTTAATAATAAAAGTCTTAGAAATCAGAGGATTTAATTCTTTTGCTCTCATTGAGGTAGTTTGTTTGCATAAGGTAGAATTTTCTAATTCCAGTTTTCACTAGTTTTGTGTGGCTACCTTATCAACAAGACAGATAATGCTCAAACGGAGGAATATGATTAATTCCTTATGTAATTTTTACTATACTTAATCAAAGTAATGTGGAGAAAGCTTTGAGTTTTTAAATATAAGATTTTCTGTCTGTACTTGCAAGAGAAAAACGCCAATGTATACTGTAAAATTAGACAAAAAAGCAGTCTTGGATTGGTGTAGATTTTAAATAAAACTTCCGATTTCGTAGGCAATTTTCTATTAATCCTTTTTCAGGAGCCAGAAAATTTTTGCAGTTTGTACTCGTGAAATGAATGAATTTGATTTAAAATCTGCTTGATAATACGGTTGCATTTTCGTTTTTTTTTTTTTTTTTTTTTTTTTTTTTTTTTTTTTTTTTTTTTTAAATTTATTTATTTATTTATTTTACTTCTTATATTAAGAAATTTTTTATTTGTAGTGTATTAGGTCATCATCTCTTTTAACTGTTATCGAAAATTGAGAAATTTTGTTTGTTTATTTTGCAGTTTTGGCTGTATAAAGAAAACACTCATATATATAATTACATTTATCCGATTCTTAGCGAATAATAATGGCTCGACCTGGCTCTAAGCGTAAGCAACGTAGGCAGCCGCCTTGAGCGCCTATTTTTAGAGGACGCCAGTAGTTATTACAAGCGACACCTAAATAACCATATATTTTATTTAAAATATTATTAAGTTTAATATATGCGGAGCGCCAATACATACTGCAAAGGGCGCAGAAAGTGATATAGTGGGGCTTGATAATGGTTGATCTTGGTGTATAGCGATTAAATCGTTTAACGATGAGGCTTTAAAAAAATCTTTATTTGTACTTAGTTATTGCAGTTCAGGTAAAACTTTGTGTATATGAAGTATAAACTTCATTTGTGATATAAAACAATGTTATTACCTTTTTTCATATATATATGTATAAAGAAGAAATTTAGAACCAATTTTTCAAAAGACTAAAATTTGAAATTCAAGTGAACTTCATAAAATCCTATAAATGTAGAATAAGAATATTTTAAAATGCGAAAATTAAAATAAACCATCATAAGGAAAACCCAAAAGGAATATGAAAGAACAAATATTGAATTAAGTGACTGAAAAGTATGTTGGCAGAGATTTACAGCATATAATAGTAGAAATTTTTAGCATTAAAAATGTTCAAAAAATAAATAGAATTAAAAAATAAAACTACACTCATGTCCAAAATTATCTTTACATACCCAAAAATGATGATATTCAATGAAATATCGAATCAATGTGATCCGCATTTGCAGGGAATGTGTGAAAACCAAGCCTAATTAGCATTATCCAATCAAAAGTAATCAAACGGTTTGTGATATGCAAATCTAGGCGTTACGTCATCCAAGGGTGAATCAAGCGCTTTGCGCAAACTGAATATTTGAGTGAATTTCTGCAACATAGCGTTTGATTTCAGTATGTAGGGACTCAAAGCGGTTTGTTGTGGCTTCGAAGTATCATTTGGAAGAATCTGTAAAGTGGCGAATTATCTGCCTTTTAGAAGCAGGGCAGTCAATCATGGAAACATCCACATGTCTGAATATTTCAAGACAGACAGTCTCTAAGCTATGGAAACAGTTTCAAAATGATGGAAGTGTTGTATGGAGGCCTGGACAAGGTCGGAAACGAATGACAACTGCTTCTGAAGATCGGTATCTGGCATTAACTGCCCGTCGTAACAGAAAGGCTACTGCTCGGCAGTTAAGTTCAGAGTTTGCAGCCGCCACTGGAACTGTTGCATCACGGCAAACAATATACGGAAGGCTTAATGAAAAAGGCCTTTATGCCAGAAAGCCAAGGGTATGTGTTTTACTGTCTTCACAGAAAAAGAGGGATCGCTTTAATTGGTGTAAAGAACATCAAAACTGGACTGAATATCAATGGTCCCATGTTTTCTTTACTGATGAGTCGCGGTTTAGTTTAACTGGTGATTCTAAACGTGTTTACATCTGGAGGGAGTCAGGAACACGAAATGATCCCTCGAACATTGTGGAACGTGACCGTTTCGGTAGTGGAGGTGTGATGGTATGGGTTGGAATAATGATCGATGGACGTACGCCCCTACACGTGTTCAGCAGCGGATCTGTGACAGGCCAGATATATCGAGATGAGGTCTTAGATCCTTATGTAAGACTTTTCAGGGGTGCATATGGACCTGACATTTTATTTATGGATGATAATGCCCGTCCACATCGAGCAAACCTCGCTGATGAATTCCTTGAAAGTGAAGACATTAAGGGAATACCTTGGCCACTAAACTCTGCTGACCTTAACCCGATAGAGAACTTATGGGACTACCTTGGAAGAGCAATTGCACGTATACATCCTCCTCCTAGAGATGTAAATGCTCTGAAGACGGCATTGCTGGAAGAGTGGAGATTAATTCCCCAAACTGTGGTTAACAACGTTATTTCCAGCCTTAAAACACGTTGTGATATGTGTGTACAAGTCAGGGGAGATCATATTCCATATTAAATTCGTAAGACTTAATTCTTTTTCTGAATCCTTCCTTTTTTCTTAACTCTCTTTGCCACACTTTATTACCATTTTTATTGTTTCATGCTACAATTTTATATCATATGAGGTGATCTTCAATTTTTTCTTTTGCATTTATGTGTCATCATGTTATGTATGATTCCACGAAAATTCATTAAATTCTCTAGTCATAGTCTCTGAGAAATCCGTGAATTTATGCATGTAAACATAATTTTGGACATGAGTGTACTATAAAATCCTTCCCCACTCAAGTAATGACTGTAATTTAGAATTATGGGTAGTCGGTAGATGGCGCTATCTGTGCTGTAATATCCTTTCTTTGGCTGTTTCGGTACAAGGTCTGTAGAACAACAGGTTAGCTCACATCGGTAAACAATCGAAAGTGAATTCTCGCTCTCCTCTTATATGCTGTGACGTCACTGAAAGTTTTCTTTACAGCAGTGGTCTTCAAACGGTGTTCCGCGGAAGAACCCCTAGTTCTGCGAGTTAAATCCTAGGATTCTATGAGAAAAATAAGAATTCGAAAAGACGAGCAATAAGCACTCACACTGGTTGATTAGTGTTTATTAATTAAAATATATAAATATACATTTAGTTACAGACTAGTTTTAAAACTTAGTATGTGGCCATCATTTGTCAAACAGAAAGACGCGTAATACTTTGCGAAACTAAACAGCTTTCTGATGGAAAATCAATTGAATTTAGACGACAGTGTTAAAAATTATACAATGGAGCACTTTTTTCAGCTAAAGAAAACTGTAAGCGAATATTTCCCAGATTAAAAATAAATAAATAAATAAATAAATAAGTATGATTGGATAAAAAAAAATCAGCTCGAGCTCTACGAAAAGACAAAAGGTACAGAAGGATTTGGTACAGAATTAATAAAGTCAAATTGTATTCATATTTTTGGTGAACTGATTTATGTTTCTACTCTGGAAGGATATTTGAATCATGAAGTATCAGATAGAGATGTCAGCCTTATTTAATTATAGGCAAACTATTTAAATATTTTAATTAATTCTTAAAACACAGAACTGCATAAGTTACTGAACGTGTCATTCTTATCCATTGTTAATTATTTATCTCATGACATAATATATAATACATCTACAATATAGTAGCTCTTCATGTAATTATTTTTCACACATACTTATATACATGTAATGAAACTGTGGTTAGATGACACGACATGAATGATTTGATTGTGAATGCTGTACAAACTTGCATTAAAATTGTCGGTGAAACAGGACGTTTCCCATGATTCACTGTGAACATAGCTTAACAAACTCGTGTAGAATTTTTCACAATCAGAACTGGCAGAAGAATGTAATGGCAGAACACTTTTGGAGGCACTGAAATAAGAACACTAAGACGTAGATGCGTATAAATGCTGATTGCGTAGATACTTGAACGTCCATCCATTTTGAAGAAGAAGCAGTCGAGCCGGATTAAATTTCTTTTATTTATTTAAATTCCCATTTTGTGGCCACAATTCACTTGGCACTCTACTCCTGCCTATTAAAGAACATTTACAGTTTTGATATTATTGCCAGAGAAGCGAATATAGCAGCCAGAGAAGCGACTCTTGCTTTATGTGATATAGAAAAGAAACAGGAATCTCGAATTGCATGGTAATGGACTTAACAACATTTTAAATGCTGTTGTGGATTGCGAAACATGTTGAATAACTGGCATTACAAAGCATTACTTATCAAATAACACTATTTTCATTAGTGAAAGAACTTCGGGCTATGGCTCCGCCCATTAGCGGCCGAGCGGTAATATCGTTGAACACTAAATAGTTCTGACCAGGACTCGATTCCAGGCGAACGGCTGTCTGTATGGGCGTTTGCGTAGTTTTCCCCTTGTGTAACGTGTATACGAGCCAGTTTCCCTTAGAAAGCCCGCTGGTGGGCACGCTTTTCGTTTGTTTACGCAAGTCAGCTAACTTGTTCTTCTGTAGATCTTGGTTTCGTAGTGTTTCTCAGCAGGTTCTACGGCTACCATCCCTTAGGGAGTGTTGCTCAGGAGATATTTAAACTAATTATAATATATCTGTACAGGGGCAGATGGGGGCTATTCTCAATAGCCCCCAATCTGCTCCTGGTGCCGGTGGTTATAAACCCGCTTTGTTACGGGATATCGATGGTTTAAAGATGGTTGAAACAGTAGTAATAGTTGCAGGATTCATATAATAAAAAAACAATTAAATCATTGTGAGAAGAAAGATTAATTATTTTTTAAAAAATCTAAAGGTAAATGTATCAAACTCATCGTCTTAACTCGCTTTCGTTAGCTTGTCGGAAATTGATATTTTCAGAATCGAATTCTTTGCTCAAACTTATAAGAAACTTGTAAACTCAAACTTGTTAACTTGTTGTCCTAAAAGACGAGAATTTTCATGATCCCGACGGTTTCATCAACGATGTTGGCACTATTATACAAGTTGGCGACTATTCATTTAAGTAAAGATTTTCGCATAAACGTTCTGGCATCGTGATGAAGGTTGCATTCTTCATTGTATAAACTGACCCTCGTATGGATGTTGCACCTTTATGCAAGTTAGCGAATTGAAAAAAATGATAGTACTTTCAAAACAAAATCCTGCGTAATTGCTCCTAAAATTGTAATAAAATAATAATTCGAAGAGGTGGAAGAATCTTCTTAATATATTAATATGTTATGCTATATTTATATGTTTTTTACAGAAAAATTAGGGTAATTTTATTCCCAACTAAGCCCGATTCTGTAACTGTCGATTGTAATAAAAAAGGGAGGTGCACAACTAGATGTTATAACAGTTCCTTATACAAAATTTCAACATTGCACGGCTAATCGATTTTGAGTTAAGGAGATACATACATATACGTACGTACGTACAGACAAATCACAAAAAATTCTCTTTTGAATCCATTTTAAACCGATTTTGCAATCAGTTTTGGAAAAAAAAAAGAGTTCGTTATTCTGACCGTACGTGCAGACATCGTGCAAAAAAAAAAAAAAAAAAAAAAAAAAAAAAGATTTCAAATGGATTCGGAACCGGAAAAAATGGATATTTCTGTTGAAATAAGATATCTGAAATTTTTCGTGATTACAATTCTTTCAGTACTTCGTACAAGGAAGTAAAAATTGACGAAAAGATCAAAATTTCGCCATTTTTCAAAACTTGGAGTGATGCTCGAATTGAAGGTATAATTTATTTTTCATTTCGCTTAGCTAATCGATAGGCAACTTTTCCGGGGTATATCAACAGAAAAATTATCTTAAAAAATTGTTTTTTCTTACCCACGCTGCCGCTTAGCTACGATACTGAAATTAAACTTCGAAATGACATAATTCAAACATATTTATCATAAACATATCATAATTTTTAGAACTGAAAGAGGGAAATAATCAAATTAAAAAGACTTCAGAGGCAAACTAAAATTAGAAATTCAATTTACATTTTCACGAACATGTCATGTTTTCCTATTAAAGCGAGGCAAATTTCCCTTTTATCAGTTTGACCTATGAGCTCCTTACGGAAAAGTGTGATCTTTGCGCTCTGTCATCAAGAATGTCAAAGTTTAGCCATTTTACCCCTTTAAGACTGAAAACTATTGTACTTCATTCATCAAGGGGGAAAAAAAAAAAACTTTTGTTGGAGTTAGATTAGCGAGCAGTTTTTAAATTTGCTTTTGGTGGGCGTTTACTTGTTATGAGTTCCTATCCAAAACAGGTCGACATTGCCAATGAATACTGATAATGCCAATCCCGGAAGTTATAGTTTACTCTTATGCGTCAGGTACATAAACGGTTCGCTTCCCGATGAAGTAGATGAGCTTGTTAGATGCGCTTCAATTATTTTGCTGGCGCGTTCACGCAAGAATTTACTATGTACGAGGTATTCGAGTCACAGTTTCATTGACATTGATAGCTAGACTCGGACTGTACAATACCAAGAACTGCTGTAAAATAATTTACGAAAAGATTAACATTTTAATTGAAAGTGTATGCTACTGCTGCTTTAGACTTCGATAAAGATGTCTTTCAGTCAATAATAAGAAATATATTTACATTATTATAATATTACTTTCAGAACTTAAGGGAATTAATTTCTTCCAGAGATTGTAGAAGATTTATTTTTATTATTATTTCTAGCAGTAAGCACTTGATATACATCATTAGCCAGAGTGAAAACACTCAGCGCAAACACAAAAATTTAACCGAAAATATCCAAAAAGAAAGCAGAAACATCAAACAAACATATCGATAACAAAAGTCAGTTTGTAAGGCTTGTAGCTGTCCTCTAGCGTTCCAATATCTACCGTAAATATTTCCTGAGACAGCTGGGCATACTGCGAGATGCTCAGCGTCCATCACGTGGTCACTGCTGCGTAAGGTGCAGTTTGGAGTGGACAGTATTCAGAATCTGTTCATGTAACCAGCAAGGCAGTCATTACCTGTTTCTAGCTTGAAAGCAGTACCAGCATGCCGACTTGGGAAATCAGGAATCCCTTCAAAAGTCTCTTTCCAAGTTTCATCACTTCAGATAATTTTGTCTGGTAGTTCTTATTCAAAGTATTTTTGATTAATTATTTATTGGAGAGTGTGATCTCGTTTTGTGTGGATTGCAGAATTCCCGTGACTTTCTTTACAAGATCAGCCATCTCATTTCCGTATATATGTGAAGGTATTCTTTTTCAAGGTTTAGCAGGCACTCGAAGTTCTTTTTACAACTTTTAAATCTCTGAGAGTCTGGATAATCCAGAGACGTAACTGATTGGATAGTTGAGATGGAATCAGACATTCTCAAAGTCTTCCACTTTTGTCAATAGTTGTTGACTGGCCTGTCTAATAGCTTTACCGTCAAACGGCGTGGTATTTGGCCCTGAAGTTATAAGGAAATCAAACATTTCTGAAAATATCCCAGTGCTTGGCATTTGCCCCCTGGTGGATTGTACAAGAAAAAATCACTTCTTATCCCACATTCGAGTCACAGTTTCATTGGCATCGATAGGTATATTCTCAGACTGCGGAATACCAGACCCACTGTCAAAAATTCGAAATGTAGCTATGGATTTTTTTTTTTATGTGTTTCCGTGTCTGATTAGTGTATTATGTTGCACTTTTTTTCCAGTTAAAATTAGCTACCGATATTTTTTCCATTCCGGTATATTTCATTGTCAATTTGTTCTCTAACTTTCTACTAGAATCTGATTCTTTGAACCGCACTTAAAAAGCGCACTTTTTATAAGATTATTGGTTAAATTTTTTTATGGTAAAACACGCTAGGGCTATCCAGCCTAAGGGGGAGGGATGCCTTCGTGGAGGGTCCAGCAGCAAAGGAGCGGTCGCTGAACACACTCGTTCGGTCCGAGGTTTGAATCGCGCGAACGGGCTGGCTGCATGGGCGTTTTCGTGATTTTCCCCATGTGTAACGTGTATATGAGCTAGTTTCCCTCAGAAGGTCCTTCCCTTTAGGCAGATAGTCCTCGAGGCTTTGTCGTTATCACATAAACCAAGTCTTTCTTGAGGACTTTCTAAGGGAAACTGGCTATTATACACGTTACGTATGGGAAAAACCACCATGCAGCTAGCCCGTTCGCCTGGATTCGAACCCAGATCGGAACTACCAATGTTCAGCTGTAAAGCTCGGCCACTGGCGAGCCTTTTTTATAACTCAGCAGGATATATTTTTCTCAGTTAATGGTTTGGTTTGGTTTATTTAATTATGGCAAAGCACACTAGGGCTATCTGCCTAAGGGGAGGGATGCCTTCGTGGAGGACTTTCTGAGGGAACCTGGCTCGTATACACGTTACACATAGGGAAAACCACGAAAACTCCCATGCAGCCTGCCCGTTCGCGGGATTCGAACCTCGGACCGAACAACCAGTGTTCAGGGACTTTACCGCTCGGCCGCTGGTGGACCCTCAGTTAATGGATTATGGGTAACTGTATATCAATTCAATACGAGATAACCATTTTCGTATCCAGAACTGATTTTCGAAGAATTGCTTCAGTCGGTATTCGAATGCGGATTTGTCGCATTTGTAACCTCAAGGACCTTAGATTTTTTAATTGTACGTCGCGGTTTACGAAGTCCTTTAAAAAGCAGCGTTATATTTTTTAATTCTTTAAACTGATACAAGATGTTTATAATAGAGGGTGATTGATCTTTACAGCTTAACTTCAGAAACAGAATTCAGTAAAACGATAATAGTGGCTTTTTCATGCAGATTTCTCATTACGTGGCGATCGTGGAATTCATGTTTACTCTCATAACATATAAACATTTACATAAATATATGTTGAATTCTACCCAGTTTTGTAATTCGTCCACTTGTGTACCCTATGCTTGTGTGTACTGTGCTGTTGAATATATTGTGTGTGGGGGGGGGAATAAGATTTATCATTATGTATTGGAAACTCCCTTTCCTTTTCTGTCGCATTTTGAATGTGTCTAGAGGGAGGTGTTATCAATGTAAGATTTTTAAAAAATTTTAATATTTTTTGTTGTCGGAATGGTATTTGTGCCCTGCTGTAAGCATGAAATCGGTGTGCTTGATGCTAATAAGGAGAAAATAATTCTGGACATCGAATGCCTTGTATGGACTACACCAAAAATTTCGTTAGAACTTTTCTGCTTTTTTTCTCATTAAAGACGTAAATAAGAATAAAGAAGTATTTGGGATTATGGGAATTATTCGCGGTAATGTTCTATACTTTATTGAAAAAAATGTCTCATAAATCGGTGTCTCGCATACATTTGTGAGAAAATTTAACTAATCTGCGATTCCATATACGTATGTTTAAAAAAAAAATCATTTATACCAACGTATTGTATCATGCAGGCAAAGGAATTACAATAGGAAATTGTGTCCTGCTGTCCATTTCTGATGACGGATTGGCCTGGCTGCGTGAAAGTTTTTGTGTGGTTTTCACGATGTGTCATGTAAATTCGAGCCATTTTCTCTTATAAAACCCTTCGTGAAGACATTCCTATGTGAGTTAGGTGGTTTAGTAAATTTTTTTGTCCCGTTTGAATTATTTGTATTTTTACCATCGGTCGTGATACTGGTAGTAAACTATTATGAGTGTGAAACGGAATTTTTCGTATCACTTCAGAAGCTCTGCTTAATACCGGTATTTTCGAAATTCATTGCAATTACTTGAAGGATGCGTCAAATGTATGTAATAATAATCTCTACAGTATCCGATGATCGGCTTTTTTACCAAGTTTCCTTTTTTCCTCGTCCTTCCCCCTAGTTTTATTTCTAATTTTGTAAATTTCATTTCAAAATATATATAAAAGTATATAGACTCTATTTCTTCTTTCATAAAATATATTTTGTTAAGTTATGATTTATCACCTAGGTTGCCTTTTGTAGTGTAGATGTTTTGAAGAACATACAACACTTTATTAGAATATGATTCATATGGTCTTGTTAAAACATTTAAATTGGGCCGATTTTAAACAGCAGTATTTCTAAGACCGTTATCTTGGGAGACTGTTTTGAAAATTTTGCGAAATAATTACTCATTCTGATTTTATTTCTAGACAGAAATTTTTATCTTTCATAAAATCTTCATTTCTGAGATAGCATTCTTGGCTATGCTGAAGGCCTTGTCTCGTCTGTAATGATTCCTTTTGCATTAAACTTCATTAATGGCTGTGTCTCCCTTCTTATAATTCTGCGTTGATTTCTATGCATTTCTTTTCTTTTTTAAAGCGGTATAGTGAATGCATATAGTTCACAAACTGTGATATGGAGGTCACAAGGTAAAAGTACATAACGCTGCGAAAATCGCTGACTCAGGGAAGTTGATTTCTTATTGTGTCTTGCAGTTAGTGTGTATAAATTGGTATGACGTATGATTCACACGCGAGCGGAGATTCATCTTTTGGTGCTTCCTTTGCTTAACATATCAGCTGAGTGGTGTTGTAACTTACTGAGTAATTGGAAATACGTTGCTGAAGCGCAATTAAGCCAAAGAAAACCCCTATCCTTTTTGTTTCTTCATATATTTCTTTTGTAATGATAAAAAAATATAAAGTACTAACTGGATCCATACTAATTATTTGCATGGCATACAATAAATCTCCATAAAATAATCCATCTACTGTTATAATGTTACTTTTAAGCTCTTTTTAAGTAATATAGAACAAGAACAGTAAAGGCAGAAAATTGTGATTATTATTAGTTATAAGATATGTTCCATGTCATCAGATTCTTTAATAAAACATCAAAAAAGAAATGAAAGTACTAAGTTTAGAACTAATATCAGTGCTGCCAACCCGCACGAAAATTGAAATCGCGTATATAAAAAAAAAAAAAAAAAAAAAAAAAAAAGCGAAGAAATTATAGGTAGTGTGTCTGAAGTAATTATTGAAGTGAAAGTAACATTCGTGCAGAGATCGAACTTGGATTCTCAACTTAATTTTCTGTGCTTTTCATTGTCCATTTGGTAGTCGAATTAGAGATTTCTTTTGTGTCTCACAAAAATAAAACTTGAGATTGTACTACTTTATTTTTCTCATTAATATTCAGTATAAAGTATTAAAACTTTATAAATCGGAAGCCAAAACGAATCGCTGCTTTTAAAATACGACACCCTGTATGAGGTTCACAAATTCTTTGAAGCAGCTTCAAATTTACCATAGAATAGGGTCTTAAAAATACGCGTTTGACAAACTTTTGGTCACTTTTCATCTAGAGAGCCAAATCGTTCTGTAATAAATGGGGGGGGGGGACTTTTTTTTTAAATCTGTATCGAATTACGAAAATAATTCACCGTGAAATATTGTATGCGTTATGCGTATATCGTAAATATGTTTCGCTGTAAGTAAATCGCAAATGTGCAAAATTAAAAAAAAAATATACTCTTGTTGAAAGAGGTCAAAAATTTATTTAGAGATCTGAGCCAAAGAAAGCATCGAAATCAGACTTTAAAAAAAAAAAAGAAAAAAAGGGGGGGTATTTTTATGCAATATATTTGTTTTCTTGCAATACAGAACGGTATCTTTTTTTATCTGCTTTTATTGTAGGCATAAAAAAAAGCACTTTCTATTGCGGAAATAATATGCACGGTTTTGAATGAGAAAATAAAGGAGTAAAAAATTAAATTCATGTAAAGCAGAAAGCAAAGTTCGGATGAATTCAAGCTTCCCAAAGCAAGCAAAAACAGTTTTGCTTTGAAAAGGATTAAATTCCGGTGCTATAATGTTAGGTTAAGTTATCTGAATATGTCAAAACCATGGGAGCTAACTGCCTGAGAGTAGGGGCACCTTCGTTGATGACTTTTTGAACGAAATTGGCTCGCATTCACGTTGCACATGAGGACAACCAGAATAACAAAAAAGAAATTCTACTTCTTTAGTAAATTTAAACTATTATATTTAATTTTCAGTCCTTAATTATTAAAAAAAAAGGTGTTGTATGCAGTGTTATTACTCAGTGGAGAATGAAGATGCATTTCTCGTGGTATTATTTTTTCAGGTTTCGTTGCTGAAAAAAAGGGGGTTTTACTACAAAAATATAATATGATGTTTGAAGTTGCATAAATAAGTAAATTAAAGTATGTTTCAGTTTTTCTGAAAGGAAAGTTTCTTTTTCAACTGTAAGTTTAGTTAGATATTTGGATAAATGAGCAAAGTGTTATCCAAGTCTAACAGTAACTAATTTTGCATTTGTAATGCATCTATTCGTTTTCTATTATCTTTTCATGTATGATTTATCATTTAACTTATAAAACGAGGTGCATTTCTGGCTTACGGATTCACATATAAAAGATGCAATTATTGAAAATGGTTCGAATGCAGGCAACATGAAAATATATGAAGGTTTCGAAAGCAGAATAAAAATCCAGACTTCGTAATATAACTTTCATGGACTGCCACAACTGGGAAAAAGCGATTTTTTAGTTATGTCCGTTCCTAGTGCTATTGTAAAATCGCCTCTTTTGCGTCAGCAGCAGTAGCGCATATTACTTCAGTACTCCACCAACAAATAGAAGTAGTGCCTCTATTACATTCTTGGATTTCTCATGTACATTGGCTGCAGTACTGACACATCTTAGTTTGCGCCAGGTGCTTAGCTAGAGTACTACGCGTTCTGTTCATCATTTATGACCCTTCTTAAGTTGTGCTAGTGTTGCTGAGTCACTGGATTACTTCTATTATGCTGAGTCATTGAATTAAAGAGTCGATTATTTCTTCTATAAGACTTATTTTCAAGAAACTTTTTAAGAACTATGAAAGTCTCCGAACTCAGGACAGTTTACAATCCTTCCAGAAAGCAACACTAAAAAAAGGCTTACAACCAATTCTTGCAATATCTAAGAAGAAATCCCCCGCTCTACAAAGTAGTTATAAGTCTAACTCTTCGTTTAGAAATTCGGATTTGTGTTCCAGGTACATGAAGATTTTATTCGAGGTTGTTCTTAAAATTTTTATTTATGAATTTGTAATTGTGATGAAATCGGGTTGACATCATGTAATTTAGTGACTTGCAGAATTCACAGTCTAAGGAGAAAGCGCCGCTTTCTACGTGAACTGAATTTGAGTTTTTACATTGTAAAAATATAGACAGGAAGTTCTTGAGGCTTTCATCGCGCTGGCTTAACCACTAGGGTTTTAGTGCCGTAAACTCCATTGGGATATGACCTCTTTTATTCTTCACAAGATTCTGGTGCTTTGTTTATTCAAATGAGCTCCCAAAACTCACTTTTTTCTCCTTTTCTCGTTTATTCGTTCTTTTAAAAATCTCTGGATAGAAATTTTATTTCCCCTACATCTCATTGAAATACTTTTCCTGCGATTGAGTGATATAACTGAATTATAATTATTGCGTTTCTTGAAGATTCGAATAAAAGGAAGCAAAAGATTTAAGTCAGTGTCAAACAGCTTTCCATGAAAATAGTGCATATTTTAAAAATTAGTCAGAACTGACTCATTGACACTCATTTTGGCCTGATCGGAGCCCTGAAAGGAGAGTTCCTAGTCGTTTCTTACAATTTTCACAATTGGCGCTTGTTTAATATTACAAATACGACTTCGCAAATATCGATTTTTAATTATGCGATTGTTGATTTTGACACTGTTTGGTATTCATTCAGTAGCTTTATCATCCTCCCTGTTTAATAAAGCTGCGGCGGAGCGGTAAAGTCGCTGAACACTGGTAGTTCGGTCCGGGATTCGAATTCCTGTGAACGGGTTGGCTGGATGGGCGTTTTCATTGATTTTCGCTGTGTGTAACGTGTATACGAGCCAGTTTCCCCTAGAAAGACTTCCACGAAAGCATCCCACCCCCTTTGTGGATGTAGCCTAAAGTGCTTTGCCATTATCATATAAACCAAGCCAGCCAATAAAGATTATAATTTTACTAACATTCAGCAGGTGTGATGTTCCGTTTCAGCCTTTTTGCAGCTTATCTCTAATCAGTTATTCTTTTGACCAGCATTTCCAACATGGTCTTCGTTTCCCGCCTTATGACTCTTCTCCCTCTGTTTCTTTATAATAAAAAGAATCAGATTATTTATATCAGCCTATGTTAGCATTTGGCCTTTCTTAGAAAATCCTAGCGGCGTTTGTGAATGTGTGTGTTTGTTTATTTATGTATAGAATATAATACTAGCTATTCATCAACGGCCGAAGTCGCTGAATGCTGGTAGTTTGACTTCGGTTCTATTCCAGGCGAACGATCTGGTATCTGGTATCATAGGAGTTTCACGTTTCTCACTATGTGTGACGTGAGTATGAACCAGTTTGTCTTAGAAAGCCCTCAACGAAGGCATCTCTTCCCTTAGGCAAGACAGTCCTCGTGTGCTCTGCCATAATCAGAAAAGCCAAAACTAAATCAAAATAGCTTCATTAACCATTCAATAAGCATTAGCTTGTTTCATTGTACTATACTGAGTACGAAACTGTTTTGTGAAACAGTCTTGTCTAAAATGATTGATTGTATTAAAACGCAAAGGGGTTCAAAATTTCTAATTTCTGATCGCAAATCTTTTAAACTGAAGTATGTTTATGAAAATATGGAATCAGATTGCTCATATCTCATTTGTAATGGAAGTATTTTTATGAGTTCTGAACAATGAATTTATATGCTTCTATTTATGAAAAGACAATGCAAAAACGCACTCTGCATTACAAATTTCGCGATCCGCTTAAATCGTGAATAAAATTATTGAATACTAAATACTGCCCTCTAAAGTTTGATTTGGGAATAAAGCTGTCATATATATATATAGATAGATAGATAGATATACATATGTGTGTGTGTGTCTACGGAAAAAAGTATGAAACTCAAAATTACTAACTATATAATTTGGTTACGTGCCTCTTTGGAATTTAAATTGCTTCACTTAAGAAAACTAACCACATTATTTCGTCTGCAATGCCGTAAGATCTTCAGTCGCGTTCAAAACTTAAAAAAAAGCTTCGACTCTTATATATAGCCCTTTGCCGAAGTGCGCATACTCTTTCCTAATATCTATTGCCGTATTAGCGCAAGTCATTACTTCGCTGTATTAGTTGTCTAAAAATGAAATAATTGTATATAAATTCGTGGGGTGCTTGTCGTGCCCCTAGTGACGTGTAAATCAAGAATAAATTCCTAAGGAATTATTCTTCAAAAAAATAAAGTTATGTGCTTACCCAGCTATTTTGTGATTTTTTTATATGCCATCCACCTATTAAGCATCGTATTTGTGTGCCTGCAGCATCTCTCTAAAATATTTCGGCCATGAAAGTTATTGGTGTAATCACCTACAAAATTATTACATATTTATATAGAATCTTATTTAGGCTTGCAAATATGTAAAATGTCAATAAAACAAAAATATTTGACATAAAAGACTATTCAATTTCAGAACCACAACATTAATTAATTTGTAATCAAACATCTCCAGAAAAATAAATCCCGCGAACGGGCTGGCTGCATGGGTGTTTTCGTGGTTTTCCCCATGTGTAACGTGTATACGAGCCAATTTCCCTTAGAAACTCCTCCACGAAGGCATCCCTCCCCTTAGGCAGATAGCCCTCGAGGCTTTGCCGTAATTAAATAACCTAACCTAACCTAACTTCACCATAAAAACAAAGCAAACACTATTAGTAATCACACCAAAAGCATTAAAAATATCTGCAGTGACGGTCAGGATTTTTCAAAAGAGCTTAGATTATTAATTATAATACTAATTGACACACACTACAGATTTTACTATTTTTAGTGATTTTAAAGAATTATTCTGGTTGGCTTTATTCGTATTACATTTATTTAAATCAAATAGATGGTATTTATTTATTTATGCAATTTGGGATTGTAAGGGCTAAAGGATTTTAGTTTTGTATGAATTCCGGCAAGGTGCCTTTCTCATTCCAGCTTGTAGGGATTGGACTGATGAAGACACAAATTGTTTTATAGTTTATTAAAGTTTTAAATTTAGTAAATTTGTATCATTATCAGCTCAGAAACAAGCTGTTCTATGTACTTCTGTCGATACACAAGCTCCCCGAAGACGAGGAACAGGAAAATGTAATTTTTTTAATTTTTGCGCATGTTGAATTTCAGAACTTTTCGGGTTTCTTCACAAAAAATATTCTTTAATAGAATAATTTATTTATTTATTGCCAGCTCTTTATTCCAGGCTGAATATGCATAGTGTTAAAATTTTCGATTTAAATTTATTAACATTGCTTTTTCTTTAGTTTACTGTGCACATGTGAGTGTGTGCGCGCTCGAATTTTGCATAAAGCCATTATACTGCAGATTAATTAGATTGGAATATTTAATTAGCGTGAAGTCAGGATGCTAATAATCCCTTAAACAATAAAATAAACTTCAAACCGTAAACGATAGGGACACGATTTTCACGAGTTCAAAAAGCGATTCTAGAATTTGAATCCACAAGCAGATTTTAATAACTTAGCAAGCTGTCATTTGTACTTTTATCCTTGGAAATCTAGGCTGAATTTTGAAGTGAATAATTTTATTAAACTTCTCATATTTACTAATTTTGCTTAGAATATTAACTTATCTTTGCTATTTATTTGCGCCGCTTAGGTTAGTCCAGTGGTTAGCGACGCTGGCCTGCCGTATCATTGGGCTCGAATCTTGGAGAAGGCTTGGATGCTTGTAAGTATCTGTCTGGTATGGGGGACTTAAAACACTGGCGAGTTTAAAGTCTTCTGGAGAAGCTCGGTGCCTGGAGAGGAGGGATGAGAAGCTCTCGGATCCCTCCCTCCGGTGTGTTCTGCATGAAATGGAATGGAATTGTAGCATATACGTCTCCTCAGTGATGTCTGCGAAGTTGGGCAGGTGATTTACTTCGTGCACCCATGTCGACTGCTAGACATCAGCATATGAAACATTAAGGAAATTAGCATGCAATTTGCTTACTTCGCTCGAAATAATATATTATAATGAACATTTATTTCCATTTCATTTCGCGCATTAAATCAAAATGTTTCTGTGTTGTTATAAAATCTCTTCCTCATATCTGCCTTTTATTTTTGCATAATTTCCCAAATTTTGCCTTGTTGATTATGGAGGAGTTGATTAGAAGCCGTTTGTGATCTGTTCTTAGCCGTTTAAAGCAAACTACACTGGTGGACAATTGCTAACGACGGATGACAGTAGCAGAGATAAAAGGCTGGAAATTAGCATAAGTGCGGGATACAATAAAGAGTTGTTACGCGTATGCAAATTTTGTATTGCCGAAGTTATTTGTCACGTGGTGCGCTGATAAAAGAGATGAAGAATTTGACACGTATTAACCGTTGTTGTTCAAAACAGGTAAAAGTGCATGGGGCACCAGAAACTTCATTGCAGAATTGAACAGGTATTGCCCCAATACACTGGCCAGCTAGAATATGAAAAACTTGAACTGACTGTTTGCTATTTCTAAGTAATACTGGACTTGTACATCGGAGTTGTTACATTTAAACATAAGAGGATGATAACATAGAATTACATGCAAAGTTACATAAATAACACAAACTGTTTACGGGAAATAATCAGTTGACGAATTTGCAATTTTCGGTATGTCATGCCGACATCGCTTAGATGATTTAACGCATGGCCGTATTATTGGCAAGTTTGAAGAAGGACGAACACCAATAGATGTTGCTAGGGGATTCGACGTCAGCCACAGTGTGTGCAGCAAACGTCACGTGTCAAGTCGTATTCGCAGTACGAAGCCTGCAGAAGATAGATAGATATAGAGTGCTATCGACAAAAAGGAACCGTCGCAGCATAGCTACTGAGGTAGCAAATGAGTTACTTGCTGCTACTGGCAAGCGCGAATCTCCTGAAAATCTGTAGCCAGACGTTTGCATCAAGAAGAACTATACGCCCGCTATCCTGTTGTGTGCATGCCATTGTCCAGACAGCAACGTACCGCCCGTTTGCAATGATATCGCGAGCATCGTAATTGGGCTCAATAGAACTGGTCTTGTGCACTATTCTTAGATGCGGAGTAGGTTCAGTCTATTGCCGGATTATAGACTCCAACTGATCTGGCCTGAGAGTGGTACTCTTTATCGTCCAGAAAAGAACCGGCATCCGAGATACAGTATCATGGTATGGGCCGGCAGTACGATTAATGGCCGCACGGCCCTACATGTGGTTGCAACTGGGACTGGCCAAAGATACATTAATGATGTCCTGCTGCCTCGTGTTCGCATATTCCGTGGTGCTGTCGGTGATAAATTTTTCTTTATGGACGACAACACAACATATCGTCGAACTGTCGCTGTCCAGGAGTGTCCAGAGAGTGAGAATTTGTATGGCCAGCAAGTCTCTAGATCTGAATCCTATTGAAAATGTTTGGGAATAAGTCTTGCTGGTCGGCAGTATCCTCCAGTAAACAAGGGCACTCTCATCCGTGCACTGACGGAGGAATGAGTGTTGAATAATCTTGTGCAACGTGATCCGACGTGTGGAATCTTACATACCCCTCCACGGTGACCATATCCCGAACTGACATCTTGCACCAGATTACTTGCGGGCGGTAATTTTTTTTTCCACTTTTACGTGTTCAGCGCAATATGACTATTTTGTCCATTTAACACTTTACAAAGCGTTCTATATTTCAGAGCACAAACAATTATCTTTATTGTTATGTCCTAGTATTCTGGCATTATTTTGTTTCACTTGGCATCCAAACACACTTAATTTTTAACGCGCTATAGAGCCGTTTGTGATCCGTCCTTAGCAATGGTGCACCAGTGTATTACTGTATTGTCATAAACTCTCGCCATCGAGTCTTCTTTATTTTTTTAATGATCCACTACTTTTATACTTGAAAAGAAATTATGGAAGTGAAAATAATTGAATGCTTGTTTAGAGATATCTGTGTTCAGGGAAATAAGCATACTTTTTTTTTTTTAGTCCAAAGGGGCTTTGTCCCTGAGGGACTATTGTTTTCGTTTTGCGATTTTGCGTCGAATCACTCTGAATGTCCGTTTCACTTTTCAAACTGCTGCCACCAAATATTATCGCTCTGTATTATATTTGAAAAAATTAAATAATGAAGAATCTGCATAAATGTATGTATATTTCTCGCATTGTGATAAAACAACGGTACATAGAGCCATCCAATTTTGAATGACGTAATCCTACTGCGAATATGGGCATCTGGAAGCCGAAATTTGGAATTTGTTTTATTATCGATTTCATATTTTGTAAAAATTTAACGAATTTTTGATTAACAAACTCAAGGATTTCAAAGCGATCAATGGCAGCGTTGTACAGAAAAAACATTTTTATCTCCAGCGCGCGAGACTGTATACCGGAAATTCTAAATATATGCTCAATTTAAAATTCTTTCGCGATATTGCTCTTGAACTGAATTTTATGGTTTAAATGCGAGCAACATAATATTTAATAAATAAAGGTAACACACAAAATGTTCAAAAAACGCCTTTTTGGACGTAATTTAAAATCTGAAACCTTTCATGTTTTTCTTTTTCATACTGTATTGCGATTTAAATAGCAAACATTGTGATCACTGAAAAAGAATATATTTTAATAGATTGTTGAGAACAGAGAGTATCTAAATAGATTGTTTAAACCATTGAGAACCAATAATATGCCGTATAGTTAAATCCTTACCAATTCCTCTCACTTTTTCTGTGCTTTATTTATTTTGTTTTTTAAGTTATACCTTTAAGATCCAATAGGCCCTACTATCACCCTCTTCTCTGATCTGAGTTACAATCGTAATGTTTGAAACTATGCTTTATAAAATTAAGTTTTGTGGCTGGTTGTCTTGTAATCTAATTGCTTAAAAGTCACTTAATTTTTTTTTTTACCTGATTTTGTAAAGGTGATTGGTGTATATCAAACGTGATCTCATCTCTTTGTGTTGGGACGCCATGTAATTTTAAAATTCACTTTATGAGACGTTATTGATGTCGAGAATTTGAATTACGATTAGTACTTAGGCTTTGTCAACGTAAAATGTCTTTTCCCGACACTAGTTTCATTAGTCGTGAGCTGTTGATTGGTGGTTATATGGTGTACCGGGTGAATGAATGAGTTTCATCCCAAACGAACGAACGATGATGTTCCTATACACCTTGTAAAATGTTGTATTGTTCTGAAGCAGAAAAGGACTAAATAGTTAACTTATTTAGTTAGACATATTAATGTGCAGAAGCTTGAATTTCATTGGCAAAGGCTCTTTCAGAATACCGTCCAGTTCTAGTAAATCAGTTGAAGAGCTGTAATTATAGCATAGTAAAAACGTTTAATATTTCGAAGTATATATGCAGTTAGATTTTTTTTTTTTTTTTTTTTTTTTTTTTTAATGTTTAACCGTCAACACAGTAAAATTTATTTGATGGAATTGCTGCCCACCTTCGATTTGGGTTTGGATCCCATTGAGCAAACGGGCTTCTGCATTAGTGTTTTTATAGTTTTTCTCATGTATAATGAAGAGAGTCCCGTGTATAATGGAGAGAGCTCATATGTGCTTTGCCTTAATTAAAAATCCAACAGCCAATCACCTAAGTAGTGAAATTTTTGAATGAGAAGGTGCTTTGAATAATGATAATATTAAGAAGATGCAGGAGATTAAGGCTAGGTAAAGGGGGCAGGTAAGAGAATGTTGTAAGCTGAGAAGTGCACTTAGCAGATTTGGATATAATGTACAGAAAAAATATAGTGTGATGTCAGTGTGGCATAAGAATATTTCTAACGACTAAGCATGTATGATCCTGTTGGTCCTTGCTTAGTAAGATGGTTTTAAAAGTCTGGGGTAAGAAATATCATCTCTTCTAACATAGGGTACTTCTTCGCTTAGTGTGACTGCTGCTGTGGACGTTTCGGCATCCAAAGCAAGCATATTTATTGGCAGGATGACTGTAGTAGCTAAGCATTGATAATTTCGCTTTAGTTTTATAAACAGGATGATGGGAAAAGGCGGCTTTCCCGTAAATACTGGCCCTAATCATACACTTCTAGTTATAGAATTCCTTAACCCTCTGACTGCAAGTACAAAATTCATAAAAACGGAGAATTTTATTCAATTGAAATCATAAATTGCAAATGTAATTGTTAATTGACGGGAAAGTAGCGATTACCGCATTAATGTACTACAAAATTTAAGAGCGGACCCGATAACAATTTTCCTCGTGTGTATTCGGGGTTAGTGGTGATTGTGCTATTCAGGGACCGCGCGGTCAGAGAGTTAAAATTAGGTAGCAAATTTAATGAAAACAGTTTCAGTCGTGTCAGTGAGAGGTTCGGTAACTGTAAAATTGTGCCTTCAGCGTGGCGCTGAATTAGATGTTGTTATTGCACTTTCAGGAAATTTGTAACTGTAAGCTTGTTTTAAATTAATGCATATGAAATTATTCTACGCCGTTGAAAAATGGGTTATTTGCATTATATTCATTCATAACGTTATCGGTAAATTTTAGTTGATAATTTTTGTTCAGTGTAATGTATGAAGCTACTTGTAATAGTTATGTGATAGTTTAATCAACAAAATTTATATCCTTTATAATAATATACCACAATATGAACGCTAGGATACTATAATGTCTATCTATTTTATAATATGTTTATAAACTAAGTAATTTATATAGCGTCAGCAGAGCGGGTTGTAATCTGGCATTTCTGTCAAATAAGATGTATTAAAAGGCGATATGGAACTGAGATTTCTCAAAATAATTCTGTTGGTTTCGTTATAATTTATTTTAGTTATTTATGAAAACCCGTACCTCTAAATAGGTGGTTGATTTATTTTATTTTGTTTAAAGACTCATCGCATAAAGTATTGCTTTCGAAATTGCCGAATCTGAGACAAATTTGCATGGACCAGCCCCCCCCCCGTAATTCTCGATACCTTGCTGCATCGCCTCTCATTTCCTTGTTGGTTCGTTTGTCGTCTGTGCTCTCCGCCTCCGAACTCTTGCCTCGTACGCTCTACTGGGCCGCGCTAAGAGTCCCGAGCCACACCCCCATTCTACACATCCAACACTTCTTCCTTTTTCCTCGCACCGCAATAATGTTTCTCCTATAACCTCCTGGATTTTATTTTTTTGCTTTCCCCGCCGATGTTGCTCTCTTGCCGAGATATGTACGCCGTGCCCCCTCCGCCGTACTATCCTTACTACAGACCGGTAAGATATTAGGATCCTTTAAACTCGGCTATCCTGAAATACAAATAGTGTGATAAAAATTGCGTCATGTGTACTAAAATATTTTCATGTAATGTATATATAAGACTATATGCATATTTCTTGGTTTCGTTTTCATTGTTCAATTATATTTCATGTGCTGTACTCTTATTTTCATTTTCATATATGCTATGTTGCATTTAGTTAACACGTTGAATGGTGAAAATGCGTAATTATCTAATAATTTCTTAAACGGGTAAAAAGTATTAAATCTTTGCGCATTTTGAATGCACTGTTTTACTTTTTCTTATTATTATTATTTTATTAATAGTGTCTTTTCTTGAACGTTCTGAAAATTCCTGTTTTACTTATTTGTTTGGGCATTAAAGTTATTTCCTGTCAGCATAAAATTATCCATTAAAAATTTTAGACAAAAAATTCTTCTAGCTTCGATCGTGATATATGTTAGAATTGGAGTCATTGGTATATTGCCTTTTATTTTGAGTCGGGTACTTTTTTATATTCCATCGTCACCAGAAAGTATCCGATGTCCTTCTTGCTTGCTTGGCGATGTCTTGAACAGAATTTTCGTAGCATGTATTTTTCGTTAAATTTCTGTACTTAAACAGCTTTTTTTGCAGAAATTTCTTTAATTTTTGCTCATGATTACTCTTTTCCGTCCTTACATAACCCAAACTGTGTATAAAATATCAATGCTCTAATTACATTTTCACCATTAAATATTTTGTTGTAATTGTTATGACTCTTATTATGCAATTATTTTGATACAAACTTGCTTGTTTATGGAAGAAATTTCAAGTCAGCCATTGCTGTTTATTTTAAGCGTTACAGTTTACAAGTAACGTGTATCATAGAATTTATTGGAACTAATTTAGAGTTCGATTTCTCACGATATTGAGAATTATGGGAATCGTAAAGCTATCTAAGACAGCTTTAATAATTATATTACATATGACTAGTTAAAAGAAGTTTATGTATTGTGAAATAACTATGTATATTACGCACTTCGTTAAAAAAAACATAATGCTTTTTTTTTTAGCCAAGCAGAAAATTATATAATTCGTCGACTTTTTCGTGTAAAATTAACAAAAAATAAATTATTAAATAAAAATAAATCACTAATTTTGAAATGATTTAAAAATATTGTGATCATATTATAAAAAAAAACATTTTCGTAACAGTAAAATGCTTAAGCATGTATTACTCATTAGGATGTCCGTATAATTTCATTTCTGGGCTCATTCTCATCATTGTGCAATTTGTTTGTACATCATTGTTGTATAGTGTAGAAGATAAGAAAAGTGGATATCATGCGCAAAAGGTCTAGTGCTTTGGGACAAACTGTGATGTGATTTGATTTATCAGAAAGTTAAAAACTAGTGTTCTTCTTCTATAAAAAATGTATCAAATATTTATGCCATGTACTTTTTCCTTGTTAATTCATCTGTTTTTTATCTCAGCTGAAACCTCAGTCATTTAAGCTGCATTTTTTACATGGAGTATTCTTTGCATAAAATTATTATCAGTTCTCTTAAATATGGTGTGAATGTGTAATGTGATGTAAAAATTATTTCCGAGATTTTAATTATGAGAGTCTTTTTAAATGTTCACATTCTGACGTGCATATTCTTTTTATTTTAGATCCGTGTTGAAAATGATTTTTAGTATCGAGGAGGGCATTCATGAAATAAAATAAGAAAAAGAAATTATTTGCTTGAGTTTTTAATATTTATTTAACCGCTTTGATAAATAAACAAGTCTGTGAAAAGGAATTTTTGACTCTGAATGTAGCTGAATAATTCCACCATAAAAGAGACGTGTAATAAAGCAGTTACGTAGTTTTGTTTTTGTAGTTTGTCTGACACAGACTATTATTTAGACTAATAGTTATTTTAAATGGAATGTGTTAGCATTTTACATTAAAACTTAATGTTATTAAATTAAATTTATTAATAATTATTTTTATTTCGAAAATTTGTGAAATTCTGGTTTTGAAGTTCTGCATGTTCTAATTGATGACCTCTAGGCCCAGTAGTTGGATACATTTGCTTTCTTCAAATACGTTTTTAAAATACCTTTTTCCCCTACTTTCCCCTACTCAGAAGGTATGAACTCAGTCAATTCTATAGTTGAAGTTTGGTTAACAATGATTAAAATTTGAAATTTTAAAAAGTATTCACCTCTTTCTGCCCATTGTATAAAAAAAAGTTAATTAAGGAGTGATGTATAATTAAAATATTCGAATGGTATACCTAAGAAATAAATGTATATGTTTCAGCATGTTAGTGCTTTCAATGCGTCTTTAATGTATGATAATGATTTAGATTCAAAATGTTAAGTGTATTGTTTTTATTTAAGATGCAAGTGCTTATTTGAATGGCGTATTAAATCCCCCACAATTTACTGGCTTATTCAAACATTTCCTAAACTCTTCCTTAGGTCAAAGAGCTGTCTGTATTCATAAGCTTTGAGACAAAGATGAATAAAATCAAGCATGGATCTACATGATGGAATTCAATATAAACTTGATTGCATATGTAACTGAAAATAATGCCAAAGTATTAATCACCACATCAGATAACTACACCATGAATAACCACAGCAGTACCAGATGGTACTGTTGCAATACTTATACTAACATACCTGTAATTTGTCTCATCAGCGGTATGAGCAGTGTTTCAGGAAGAATTTTTGAAGATAATATATGATGACAATATCAGGCGCTGGCATTTGTAATCAAAGCATTGAAATTTCGTAGCTAGTTTGTAGAAACATTAGGTAATTTTTGAAAGTATGGGAGATGAAAAATTTGTAGTGCCCTCGGCGAGACTCGAACCACAGACCTCTCGAATACGCGCCAAGTGTGCTGACCGCTACACCACGAAGGCATGCTAAAAAGACGGGAGAAATACCTTACATAGTTACCCTTTTAAAGGGCGACTGGGGATTAAGGGACTTAATCGCCAAATCCTGGTGGTGGAGAATCATCATCCGCCACCTTTTTTAGTTCGGGCGCCACTGTAGAGTCATAAGGTATTTTTTGAAAGTAAGAAAAATGAAAAATGAGCAATGCCCTCGCCGGGAATCGAACCACGGACCTCTCGAATACGCACCGAGTGTGCTGACCACTACACCACGAAGACATGCTAAGAAGGCGGGAGAAATACCTTATAAGTTTATCAACTCTTTTATAATTTCATATAAACAAAATGCTTCTTAATGATACGAAGGAGTAGTCCGCAACAAAGTGATCTTGAAAAAGATGCAGAAATAACCTTGCATTTTGTAGTTAGATACTCTTTCTTTGTGTACTTTGTAAGTAAGTACGGGAAAAGACAGCGTTGATTACGTCCCGTACTTTCCAAGTGGCATTTTCAACAGGAACTAAGGCAATGTATTCTCTTTTGTTAAGAGAACGCGATCGTAAATTTATTCTATTGCGCAGTGTAGTTTAGATTAATATATTCGATATAAGCTTTGGAATATAGCACGTTTATTTCGTTGTTTTACCTGCTATGAGATTCAACTTTTCGGTAGATGTCATGTGACAGCTCAATGAAAGAGCTGCGTGTCTGTAAATTTTAGCGTAATATGCGTTCGAGATGGTCGTATTAACTCTTTGCGGTTGTATTAAATGTGTATATAGGTATAATGCTGTCGAAATTATTTTTTCTTTAACGAAAAGTAATACATAATATGCAAAATTCTGAAGCTTTTCGACTTAATATGATGGTTCTTTGCTGTAAGATCATTATGGTTCTTTTCTGTGGTGGATGAGAGTAGACATACGACTGAAATGGTAAGAAAGCTTTGATGGCGCTGAGAGTAGACATACGATTTCGAACGGTTAATCAATCCGTTTTGCTCTCGTCCTTTAAATTCTGTATAGTTTATTTTTAAGACTGTAATTCAAAAATAGAGTTGAATATTTATTGAGATATTTTTATTATTTCATATATATTGCTCGACATAAATTATTTTCTTCGAATATCTTAAGTATAGACTATAATTACGGATCAAGCCGTTGCGGTTTACAATGTAGATTAAGATTCCGCTGCGAATTGTTATGTTGGATTTACACCAGGGTGGCAGCTCGAAAAGGAATTACCCAATTAAGATGCTTTCTACAAATTTCAGTCATTCCTAAGAGAAATTTCTGTTTAAAAAACTGCTTTTTGCTGTTTCATACACGTGTAGTTTGCCTAATCGTGGTACATTCTCGTTTTCGGCGTTACTATTTAACATGTTTCCAAAGTTCCATATGGATGTTTCCAAAGCTCCATATGGATGTATCCAAAGCTCTAGGAATCGAGCTCTAATTCAGTTCCTAGAACTTACAGGCAATGCTATCGGCTAGAGACAAGTGTTGACATGCATGCGTGCAGCTATCCCGTGCAATATTTTTGAGTTCAATTCAGTTGTTTGACTTATGCAGATACATTTCTGTACCACTGTTTTTGCAGTCGTGGAAGAAGCGAAGAGCAGTCATTTTCTTTTTGTAGAAAAAGGGTGTGAAAACTTTAAAAGTTGTTCAGGGCCAGCGAGGAATTTCTGTTCCCGCATTTGAAAAAATCTTCACGGGGTATTCGATTTGAGAATTTAACCATGCCATAACGAGAGAGGACGTCGAGAATGTTCTTTGAGGATAGCTTAAAAAATTAGTTTTTCCTTGGAATAAGTGTATTCAATTAAATGGGGATTACGTTGAAAAACTGCATTGTAATATTGATGAAATAAAAATGCACCTAAATTCCTAGAAATTTGGGAGGTTATGAAACATGAATATAGGATCTGAAGCTGTAAAATGAAAAAAAACCTACAAAACGATGCGCAATCAGAATAACGCCATATCTAGTAATTCATTTTTTTCAACTAGTAGGAAGTTTCTGAATTCCCAGGCGAAAGTAGGCCTTGGGTCTAGGGCATGGGTGTCTAAACTATGACCGTACAGTATTTTTTAACAAACTGAAATAAAAATTAGCTCTATGTTGTTTTATTAAAATAAATTAACTTCTTTTTATTATTAATTTGAATTAGATATGTATGGGTACATATTTATTATTAATTTGTATTAAGTTTCGTTTCATTTAGTTTGGATTTCGTAAAGATAAAAAAAAATTCAAATTAATGAGATGGATAAATTTGCTTTTGTTGAACAAGCAAATTGATATCGGTTTCAATAGACGAGGTTGTAATTCTTAACGCATTTTCAAGATGCTTGTCAGTGATCTATGTCCTATTTTTGTTTTTTGTATGCTTCATTTTTGAAAATAATTGTTCACAAATATAGGTACTGCTAAAAGCTGAAGACATTAATAAAGTATTTATCGTGGGGTAGGTAATCTTAAAACTCCAGTAAAGAAACATTTTCAATTTTTTTCTTTCAGTTGAATGTCTCTTTGCAGTTAATACATCATGACATACTAAGATGTTTTTTTTAAAATTTTATTTTAAAATAAATGCCAATGAATCGATTTTATATGAATTAAATGCAAACATTTATTTTTTAATAAAAATGTGTAAATTTAAAATCTTTCATAATTTGCGTTTGGACCGCAGTTTAAAGACTTGTGGGCCGCACTTTAGATACCCATGGTCTAAGGGAAACGGAGAATCAAAAGTCCTCTTCCGAAGATTTCTAATTGCCAAAGCCGTTTTCTCTCCAAATAGGTTGTCTGTATCCACAAAAAGTGCTTAGATCTGTGCTATATGGGGAATAAGGAATCCCATTCGGTTCAGCTTGGTGATTCTCATCCCTGATATATATGATCAGACGTTGCTTTTAAGATGGGCCTCTTTCTGTTAATTAATGATGGCTTTGTTTAGCAGGTTTCTGATATATGGTTACCAGTTTCAAGACAGTACGACGTTATTGTGATTATGAAGACAGTCTACAAGAAAACTTAGTGGACGACACCTTATGTTATTCCACCAAATAATTGCCATGGTCTTCTTTATTAGTGAGAGATCATTTGTCATCATCATAGGCGATTCTTCGACGTTTGTCCATTGTACAGACCGTTGCATCATACGGGATGTGTATTTCGTCGAATGTTCGTCCTGCTTTGGAATTATTTTTGCCCTCCATACAATATAGCTGTTATTTGGCTCATTCTTCGATGAAAAGAATCCAGTTACTGATAAAAGTATGTGTAAAGTCTGAAGCTAAAAACTGAATTTTTGAACATGCTAAAACAAAATTTGAAATTTACATCATTCGCTGCATCATCATCAGGGGGTTGGTGCAACTAAAGAAGTAATAAAATAAAGCAGCTCATTTTGGACCGAGAAAGACACAAGCTAAAGTTTAAAATGCAAAAAGTGTCCCAGAAAAACGCAATTTTTCAGGTGTTGGATTATATTTTTTGCGGGATTTGTTTTTGGACTTCATGTGTTCAAGATGATTTTATAAATGTGTTTTTTGTTAAATCTTTTTTTAATTTATCTATGTTTTTGTAGCTATAGTTTTGAAACTTTTTGCCCTGTTTGCTTCGGCTTGTGAGGTTTGACTGATGGGGCAACGCATATTGCTTTTGTTGTTTTTTTGGGACTGCTTTTGGATTTTAAAATTTAGTTTATGTCTTTGTTGGTCCGAAACGAGCTGCTTTTATATGTTTACTTCTGTCCTTGCACAACCCCCCGATGCCGATGCAGAAAAAAAAAAAATGAAATATGAAATTTACATGTTTTGCTCCCATATTTCTTGCAGTTTGCAACTTTGCTTTTGTTTATTTTGGTTTTAGTATGCGGTATGTATGTTTTTTTATTTTGCATCATATATGTATGAAAGAAAGTATGTGCTTACTGTAAGCCACCTTCCTTGATATAACCGTTGCACTTGTGATTTACTGTGTTCATTTATTAGTGTGTTGCTGTAAATTATCTTAAATTTCCAATCGAAATAATTCTCCAAATACCATGCATTTGTGTTCATGTTATTACTAATGAACAAAGACTAAAAAGGGTGTATGTTACACAGGCTGTCAAAATACGGCAGAAACTTAGAGTGAACATGAAACTGAATCATTCTCAATCCTTCTTAGAAGGTGATTCTTTTATGGATTCTTTTATTTTCAAATGAGTGTTGTTCGTGCGCCTGCATAAATTGAAACGTTTAGTACCGGTTGAAAGAAGGTGGTGACAGATTAACTCCCTCCTTCTTCGAATCCCCCCCTCCGGTTGCACAATTCGAAAGGGAGTAAGCAAGGTTCCGGAAGTACACTTTTTTCTTCGTATGTATCTTATTTTTTTAATCGTTATCGTGATTGTAAAATAGTTATCTTTGTTAACAAGTGATTCTTTTCATCCAGTATAAGTTGCTTTATATGTATCGCAGTTTATTTTCTCATGTTAGACTGAAGCCGTGGAGCAAGAATTACGTATAGATTACCGGCAAAATAAAACACCTTTCAAAAGAATTTCCCTACTGTATTGTAAAAATGAGTGCCTTTTTCCCTAATATCTGATGGTAGGTGATTCTAACATCCATATTTAGAGCTGTAATTTGAGATTAAGATTTTTAAATGGCCTAGACCAGAGTTGTCCTACCTTTTCATGAGTTTGAACTTTTAATTACTGTTGATGTTGGAATGCATCGCTGAGCGGGGGAAAATAAAATAATAATCTAATGATGCAACTGATGGACAGATACAATAGCCGCACCACGATCGACGAATTGGCCAGCCCGGGGTTATATGTTTAACTGATTAGTTAATTGAATTTCACTAGAGAGATGAAGAATAATACTGGTAATTAAGATTCCGTACTTATTCCTACTGCATATTAACCATAATGCTGTTGTGCTTAGTCATAGTTAGGGTTTTAGATAAGCGGCGTTATTCTTTTAGCCTATGTGACGCAAATTATTGGGGGGGATTTACCGGTTATGTAAATGTCATAATGTAATTTTTAAATTTTTATACTGTTCACTACTTTTCCCGGGGGTTAAATAAATTCATAGTTTGCACCCAAGACGTGCAACACGATTTTATTGAGGTGCATGAAGCATCCGTAATCGAGTCTGACGTGGATTTTGAACCAAAAAAGATGAATGAAATATTAATAGTGCTCGAGAATAAATCTGTGTCATATGAGTAGCTGTAAATTTTGATAAAAGTGTTTACTTCATCCGATGATTAAGGAACGCAATACGGAGATTGAAAATCATGAACTGACTACCAGTGATAACGAAACACTTATCTATGGGATCTGTATATTTGTGTAAAGCACACTTTTCTGGTAGGAAATCCATGAAATATAAGTAATCAAATAAATTTAACATGAAGCCAAATCTCAACTAATAAAAAAAAAAATTGTACTTTGAAAGGGGGGAATTCACCCGTACTGCACATCATAGGAATAATTTTATTATTTTTATCCAGAACGTATTAAATATACTCTCAATTTAGATATTGTCCGTCTGGAATGGAAATAATATTGCTTTAGAGCAGATTTTTATTATTGAAGGATTTTATGTTAAATACTATGTAAACACATAAATATTTTTTCAGGGCATCTGTTGTTAATTATTCCGCCATTTATGTATATTCAAAAAAATGGTTTGGTTTATTTGATTACGGCGAAACACACTAGGAGGATGGATGCCTTCGTAGAGGACTTTCTAAAGGAAACTGGCTCGTATACACATTACACAGGGTGGTAAACTACGAAAACGCTCATGCACCAGCCCATTAGTCTGCAATCGAACCCAGGTCGAAACTACCAGTGTTCAGCGACTTAACCACCCGGACGCTGTTGGGTCTTACTCAAAAATAGATCTAACAGAGTATGATTTGACGCTTCAGAAAGGTACAAAATGTAAAAGTATCAAACATTCTAATTATGGATCTTAACCCTGAATAGTCGAAGATTTACCGTTTTGTAGCATATTTTGTAAATAACGTTGGGTGGATAATGACTTTTGTTGGCAAAACAATAGTTTGTTATTTATTCAAAAACATATTTTGTCGATTAAATAGTTTAAGAGCGAGATTTATGCATCGATCGATAATTATTAATGATAAAACTGAATAATTGATATAAAAAAAATTATTTAAAAATATTTCTTGTAACAAATAGGTTATTTTGTGGGTTGACTTTAAGAATTATTTACTTATTTGAAAACACAAGTAATGATAATTATGCATTATGTTTAGTTTACTGAAAATTGGTTAAGGTATAACATAAATATAGCGGTCTTTGAGAAGTTGAAACCCTATCAAAGGGGATCTAGTAGATTTCAATGGAGTCTTCATCAACTTACACCTACCTATTCACCGCCTCGAATGACAAGTTATTTCATTCGGCGGGGTGGGAATAAGACAAAATTCTTGTATTTGTAACGATTTTAAATCTAGCTTCATTGTGTTAATGAATTTGAGTTTGAGTGCACATCCCATAAGTCGAAATTTTGAAATCTTAAAAATGTATGATATGGCATGTTTTCTGTGAACATGGGTGCAAGAATGCAGCGAAATATTTAGACTGTCTTATTCTGGGTCAGTAACCATTACTTCATTTTCGGAAAGTGAGTTTCTGAGTTCTAAATAATTGTTACAAATGAAATTTTAACGGCTTGGACTGGTAAAAAGATACTTAAGACACGTGTAGAAGTTAGCATACCGTTTCATTTTGCTTCTAACTAAAGTGATAAGTAACTTTGCTTACAAAAAGAGGAGCAGTTTCCAATTTGAAGAAATGTCGGACTTTAACAAGAGACTGAAAATGTAATTCTTTGTATTGAAAAATGTCTCAGAATTTTCCCATCTCCTTAATTTGATACTTTTCTCACGTATTAGAGTAGCATTTTCGTAAAGTGCTTCATAGATGTTGTTTCATACACAAGCACATTAGAAAAATGGCAAAATCCCTATACGCGAAGTAAAGTATTTTACCATTTAATTAACTATTTCTAGAACGTCGCATTGAAAAGTGTTTTTCTGGAGTGGGTTATTATAAACATTTACTTTGGGCCTCTCCGAGAATCGAAATGGTCTTCAGTGTACCGGACTGATATGCTGTTGCATTGAAAAGTGTTGGATTTATGGAGTGGATTATTATAAAAATTTACTTTGGGCCTCTCCGAGAATCGAAATGGTCTTCAGTGTACCGGACTGATATGCTGTCGCATTGAAAAGTGTTGGATTTCTGGAGTGGGTTATTATAAAAATTTACTTTGGGCCTCTCCGAGAATCGAAATGGTCTTCAGTGTACCGGACTGATATGCTAAGTAATACATTATAAGAGCACGTTAAAAAAAAATGTTTCTGATTCCCTTGAAGTCTTTTTCAACGTTTCGAACAGGTCTTCATCCATTATCTTGTTATTTATCATCGCCATTATTTTATTGATCATCGCCATTATTTCACTGTATATTTATCTGTTACTGGACCATAAATTTAAGAAAATAATTTCGTTTACTGTCGATAAGTTACTATGAGATATTTTAGCTATGGATGAAGTATCATCTGAACATTTCTGCATACTTCAATGTCTATTATCAAAAGCTGATGAGGATTTACGAAATTAAAGATGTTTTCACGTTCAGCCCGTCAGAATTCAGTTTTATTAAACTGCTATTGTTTTGCCAAAACTGTGCAATTGCTTGTTTAATGTTTAGTTTTATTATTTTGATTCGTTTTGAGTCAGCTTTGCTTTTCTATATTAATAAGTCAAAAATCGTAAACTAGTTTTTTACCGAATGTACATACAGTAGTGCTCCCGTAACCGCGGTAATAGCACATTTCAAGACTTATTGTAAATAATAGCGAACACGACATAAAACAATACATTCGTATAACATACATGGGTACGGTTAAGTTTAATTGAAATTATGCTAGTAAGACATGACCATCATAAATAAAATTAAAAATTAAATACTGTACTAGCTCAATACAGTACATTATATAGTGTTATACTAAATAAATTAATGTAAAATGTTATGCCGTACAATAATGTGTACTCTTTCTTCCTCGTACTTAAAAAATTAAAGGAATTTCACCTTTATATTTTATCCGCAAATTATGTTTAAGAAATGAAGAAATGTTTTGTATTGTAAGACATAATATACTATTTCTAAAGATGGTAGACATAAGAACATTTTTTTTGGGGCACATCCACGGCTTAATTTTTTAAATTAGATGTGCTGGAGCCCTATGGAAGGCTATCACGAAAGAACAAAAACAAATAAATAAAATAATTAATAATCAGAATAATTAGTAAATTTTAAATATAAATAGTAAAATAATAATAATAAAAAAGATCTTATCTGGTTTGGAGCTCCAGCTCGAATTCTAGTTTCGTTCAAAAACTGAAATCGTAGAATTTGGCTTCTGCTGAATTTAAGCACTGAATGTGCAGTATGATATACTATTTCAAGCGATGATAGAAATAAATGTCATTCTTTTTCCAGCTTTACCAGCCCAATAAAAAATAGTAAAGCTTCACTAATATGAACTGAGGGAATGCTAGAAAAAGTAGAGTATGGAAAAAAAAATTAACGGAGAAATGCAGATCTGAAAACAAAGACAAAAAATTATTACTCACTGACCACAATTTTTTGCTGTATAATTCTAACTAGCAGGAAAAATATAGCAGCAAGAAAAATTTCCCCCAAAATCTCGGAGGTTTGGTCTATAACAGTGTTTCTCAACCTTTTTTGCCCCATGCCCTTCTTTAGCCATTACTAGACGATCATTCCCTCCTTCCTTTCACAAATTCGAAAAATAAATATAAGTAAATTTAAATTATCTTTATGTGTTTTATAAATTAAACAAGAAAAAGTATAGAAAATGTTGATGAATTCCAAAATTTGAACCAAAAACAATTTTTTTATATTCAAAAACTAAATCCTTAAAAGGTAAAAGAAAAGCTAATCTCATTCATCCCTGAAAGTAGGAAATTTCTCCCCTTGGTTGAAAATCCCAGGTAATTTAATAAACCAAGCCTTTTTCAAACAAGCTTTCATAAATCCATTGCACTTCCTGGAGAAGAAGGTGGGAGCTCCCCTTTCCTTAAATGTAATCGTCATCTAGAGGTTTGCTTCATAGGGACGGAAAGGCATGCCTTAAAAGTTAAAATCGATTTTTTTTAGGTTTTTCTATTACTAAAATAAACTTTAATGATAACAAAAGAATTTTTTTGCTGAAATCGTGGTTCAGTTTCATAAAAAAGAGGGGCTAGAGCCACTCTTATTTAGAGCTCCGCTGCACTTCGGCTAGAATTACAATTTTTCTCAAAAACTGAGAAGTACCGGAGCTGGGCTTCGGCGCAATTTAAGCTTTGAGCATGCCAAAAGTAGTATTAAACTCTTGTAGTGTCACTACTAGTAGGTTTGTGGTTCCTTATTGGGGTTCCTACGAAAGGAGAGATAACGCGATATATATGACAATAAAGGTAAATGCAAGAGGAAAATGTGATAGCAAATTTAAAAAGTGGTATGATGCGGAAATAAATTATATGCTCACTACTCAATAATATCCCACCCATATATTTATGACCATAAAGTTCGGTTATGAACTCAGAGTTTGAGGTATTTTTAGTAATCTGAGAATGCCCATAAGGTTCCGCAGTTACATTTTTATCTCCCATATTTAATTTTATCGACCAGAAAAAATGTGCAGATTCGTCAAAAAAATAGTATTAAATGTGCCTCTGAGCTCCTGTATTTCGGCTATTTTTCGAACTGCTGTCCTTTCGCTTGTGTTTCGAAACTTACGAAATGTAACTGAATTTTTTTTTTCTGTGAAGAACTAAACCGCGGATACTGGATCGATGAATCTGGGGAAAATATGTCATTAGGATATGTTTCATGTTGCTGTACATTATTATCGTACCTTCTGCAAACGATAAAATTAACTAATTATAAAATAACTGCTTCTGCTGTGTGAGGAGTATTTAAAAGGGGATGCAAGTAAAATTAATAAACAAATTCAAATAGTGTTTAATGTCAGTGAGTGGTGATACGAACTTGTTTTCCTGCTAAGACGGATAGCCATTACGTGCTTTAACTTCCAAACTTAAACCAGAGTTTGCATAACTTCCAAACGTAAACCAGAGTTTGCATAACTTCCAAACTTAAACCAAAGTTTTCTATAGCTTGCACATCCGCGTAAATCTGATTTGTTTGACAGAAGTAATGTAAACAGAATAGTGGTTATCTAAGTAACTTTTTAAGAATAATATTGTTTCACCTGTGCGAAAATCTGTAGTAAAGTAAGAATAAATAGCAATTATTTTAACAATAAAACTCTTTTCACCTGTACGAGAATGTATTCAATTAATTTTTGTTTCATAATTCTTAAAGATAATTTCTGAATAAGTTCTGTCCGTTTCATATAATATATTTTAGTTGATTTTTTCTCCATCATCTGGTTAATTTCCATTAGCTGACGTAATAAAGCTACTTTTTAGTTGATTAATCGAATAGTAATTTTTTGTGTGAAATATAAAGCCATCGGGCTGAAATTCATGCTTATTCCAAATTTCGCGACCCAGCGAAGTGTAGGTTCAAGAACTATAAAAACATTTTATTTTAAAATAAGTAATTGTTCAGAATTTCTCTTCTTGATTACCGGGTATTTCTGTTGCCCTCTGTAACCTAAATGTGTTAACTAAAGTGTCGCCAGTTGATCAGAAATACAAAAATAATTTAAGAGCGCTGGTGACTCATAAAATAGTTTTTTTTCGGTGGAAGTCTTGTGCCCCTTTTGCTAGTACAGTCATTTCTTAAAGAGCGAAAATTTTCCTTATTCCTCCGAAATAATGTGTGCTGATTACTGATTGGAGAAAAGTTGGTATTCTAAGGAGGGTGCTTCCCACAGGAAGCTGCGACCTTTTCCTTCCTGTCTGATAGCTGGGACACAGGTTGTTTGAAAAAGACCTTTTTGCTCATCTGCTGTGATGTCTAGTAATTTATCCAGGAATCTTAACGTACCATCTTCCTGTTCCTATCGTTGGGCAGCACAGCTGTTAAACTGCAGAAGTGTCTGTGTTTAGTAAATAAAACTAACCTTTTCTGACCATGTCTTAGATGATCTGATTTCCTGTCAGGTCTGTAAGACATGTAAATGATAAGAAATAAAGATACGCAGTTTTCATGTATTAAGTATAATGAGATGCGCATCGATTACTTGCTTTAAGATTTTAAATTCATTTCAACTTCATAAACGATTTTATAAATTATATTTGCTGAACCCGTTTTGATGCATTTCACTTTGAAAGCTCCACCTGAAATAATTTAATCGCTGTTTCCAATTTATATCGATAAAATTTGAGATTTTCGATTTCTGAGAGTATGATTTTTGAGAAAAAAACAGAGATTAGAGATTTTGAAATTTTCGATACAAATTTGAGTTATGCAACTGTTAACTGACATAACTGTTAAATATCTTATTTTTATACTGACTGTCATATAAAATTTGACTCAGATTATTTAGGAAATTAGTGTACATCCTTGCATACACTAAATACCCATATTATTTTACAACTTTTAGCTTAGTACAATTCTATTTTCTACAGCGTTGCATACCATGACAAAATGGTATTTGCATGATTTTGTTTCCAATCATTTATTTATGTCATTTCTATGCTACAAGAGATTATTTTTTTAAATTTTAGATCATTCTTTTTTTAGATTGCAAAAATTTTAAATATGATATCTTAAACCTTGAAGGATATTCATTTATTATAAGAAAATTTTACGAAAGTAACAGAAGTAATGTCGTATATCTATGGGAATTACGCAAAGAATTTAGGACGATGAAACTTCCGTCAGCAGTAGTGATTGCACGGTGAATTTTAAAGTTTCAGAGTGAATTGTTTTTAAAAGGTAGCATAATGTTATCTGCATTTTTTTTTTTTTTTTTTTTTTTTTCCTTCGTAGTTAAACGTTTAGATTATGCAAAGTGCAAGATCTGGCAAAGAAGCTACTGTTATAGGAAAAGAAATTACTGGCAGACGACAATATTATTTGGAAGGAAAACCCTTCTCTTATCTATGAAATGGCTTCATTGTAATTAGGAATATGAAGCTGGATTCAAAGAATGACGATATATGTGGCATTGGTTTCTAGGCGAGGTTCGGTTTTATCTGCTACTTAACAACAGGTACACCGATATGCGCGACCATGTTGCAGTTGATGAACTGTTAGGATAATAGAAATTGTAAAATTTGAGGGGGAAACACACATTTCGTTACATGAGACTCTCTTTCAGTTTAATGGTTTTGTCAACAAACAGAACTGGCGACAATGATGATCCACATCTGAATATTATAGTTTCCCTACACCCATAAATGTTTACCATGCGCTGCGCAGTATTTTCTGGGAGAATATTTGATATTGGAATTATTGTGAACTGGAAGGTAGGTATTCTTTAAAGGTATTGTTGATGAACAGAATTATCTGTAGTTGTTGGAGCGAGAATTTGTTTCTGAAGCTCATCGTTGCTAGAAGATTCACTCGTTCGCCAGTTCGTCGGTTGAACTACTGGTGAGCACTGGATGTTAAACTGGAATCTGAATCAGAAGAAAAAATTGCAGGGTTCCGCTCTTTCTTGTTATTATGTACAGGTGAGGAATGCTGGGCAATGATTTTTAATTAGCTGAATGATACCGAGATAGGTCCTATGCAGTAAATCCAAACTGAAAATTAACTGGGTTTTCGTACCCCTCTCCCATGCTAATTTATTGTACTGCAAGTAAGAGAAATTTACTTTATAATTTGTCATTTTATTTCGGCAAAAACTGTACAGTTAAAAGAATAAAATAGTTTTATTTTCATAAAATAGAATACTGTAACATAGTAAAATAAGCCCGCAATTTAACTTCTATTTCTATTGTACTAAAAAGTGATTTTTATTCAAAGAAAATAAAAATAGGCCATTATTTTCATCGACTTAAAGTAATAAATTTAACAGCATAGTGCATAAATTGAAAATTAAAAACACCTTATTAAATTCTCGAAATTAATTTCCTCGACTTTAAAAGAATAGGACAAGATAGAGTACAGATAACTGGAGTTCTGATAAATTGCATTCTTTTTTATGTGCAAGTGCTTTTCTCACCAAGCTTACTGGATGTTTTTGAAAAGCAAAGCTGACAGAAGTGTTTACAATTTCTTATAGTTTTATACGAATACTTCCTTTTATAAATCGCGCAGAAAATGTAAATTAAGCCCCGATTTATCACTAATATCCAAAAATATCATCAATTCTTTAATTGTGTCATTGCGTGTTTATATATTTCGCTATTCATCGAGTCGATGAAAACTGAATATAACTTAGCAGACTTTTATCTAAATATAAGAAATGTGTGATTTGATTTAATCATTAATCAGGTAAACACATTATGTTTGTATAATTTCCATTTTTATGGTGTTCTTAGTGTTTGTCCCGGAGAGAATTAAAAAAAAAAGTATTAATATTGTACTATTTCGTTCAAATTGAGTTATTGGAGCTCTTTGGCTTTTCTGATAAATATGTAAAATAATTCTAACAGGAAATAAAGTCCTAGCGGCAGAAAAATTACTAATTTGGGCATATCTCAGAATAAAATTAAGAATTTAAATATAATTCAAATCCTGAAACTTTTTTTTTTTTTCTTTGATTTGATGATGATGAAACATTACATTTCCAGCGCTTGACAATATTTGGGGTTGTGTGACCATTTTAGCAGTGGACGTAATTTCTGAATATTAACCTATCAATTTAATGTTATAAATAATATCAAATTGACTTAATTACATCTACGACTAAGTTAAAATAAGAAATTACAATTTATGAGTGAAAAGAGAGTACAAGTGTATGCCAGGATTAACTGATACCTTAAAACTGAGCGTGTCATTCATAAAACAACACAGAACAAAATATATTTCGTTAAAAATTTAATATATACTATTATAAAGTTCTTCTGTATCCATCCATGGCTGTGGTTAGGTATTATGATTAGGATTTTGTCTAACGTGCTGTCGAAAAATAAAACAGTCAACGTTCCGTCTTTCAGAAAGTATTTAAATGAAGAATTATGTATTGTTTTGACAAGTCCTTCATTTCTTTATTTTTGAAAATTGAAATCAAAAATCACTGTAGCTTTTGGGAATGTTTATATAAATTTCATACTGCTGAATACAAATATGACGTTTATTTTAGTTTATCAGTTACCAGTTTTAAAGCAACCAAAGAACTCATTTGTGCCAAGAAATGCCCCTTGCAATCCACTCTCTTTTCATCCAACTGTTTAGTTTTAAAGAGCCGAGTTTTACATGAAGCTGAGGTAAACGAATATTGTCCTTGTCCACTAAGGCATCTTGTGTGACATTTTTCTAAGCTGGCATAGTAATTTTCATGTAGAAGGTTCCCCCTTTCTCCATATAGAGAATTATTTTTTCTATTTTGTGGCTCTAGTGTAACTGATTATAAATAATGGATTTTAATTAGTCTGTAATAAAAGCTTTCACTTCAATGATAATGCTTTCTATTCTTAAAAATGCCATTCTTCCATAAAAAGCAACTTCTCTCTCGAAAAATGGAAGATGCGACATTTTTAAGGTCACTTTGGAGGGTAACTGTGATTTAAATTACTCACCTTTATGAGCATTATTTTCTATCAACTTCAAAGGAATAATTTTGCTGCAGAAAACAGTGTAACCTTATCATTCGGAATATGAAACTTATCTCTGCATTTGAAAACTTCGAAATCCAGATTAAAAGTTGGCTTCCAAAAGATAGATTAAAATAATAAATGCCCTTATTTACTTTTAACTTTATTACGTAAAGTTTAATTGGGCTGAAACTTTAATCTATAAAATCTTTTAATATATATTTTTAGTAGCATGTTAGAATGTAATATAAAATCACTTAACTAATGTATGTTAATAAGGTGATTTCAAATAGCATATATCAAGGAATGGCCTCAATGTTAAAGAATATATTGTATATAAATAAGACGGTTTGTTTGTTTGTGGGGAGCAGTCCGCCCACCTGACAATTGGGCCTATGGCTTAATTAGGCTGTTCCATATCATTAAAATAATTTCAAATAACATGTGTCTAAAAAATGTTCACCATATAGGTCTTAAATGTCCACATAGCAGATGCCTTATTTCTTCCGTAAGCGGGAAAGTGCAGATGCGATACGCTGTGGCAGAAACTCTTCCTGCTTTCACCTGGTTATTTCTTAACTTTCTATTCAGCTTTAATTAAATTTAATTGAAAAGAAACAGATTTGCTTTTTTTTTTTTCCTACTTGTAACGTTAATTTTATGCTTTCAGTTATTTTTCCTATACATTTAACTATTTTTATTTTTTGTCTTTGAGAGTAGTCTGCTGTGTTGAGTGAGCATCTAATCGTGCATAGTGCGTATTTTGTATTCATTTTAACGTCATCATAATGCAATTAGCATTTGTTCTTCTAACAATTAAGAAAACTGTACATTTTCTACATTGTACATAAACGACTGTTGGAAACGGAAATATATTGTCGCGCATCGTTTACTTAGTGGGTTCCGCCTACGTCAAACGCTTCGTTCTTCCCTCTTAATACTCTCTTCTCCTACTATACAATATTTATTTCGCAGAGTAGCATGAGCTATTAAGAAACAAAGGTTTCTAAATAGTATTATAAATATTATTATCTTTGAATACATGTGTGAATATTTTGCATATGTATTTAAATGTTCTTCATTTTCAGAGGTAATATTGATTGAAAGCTTCACAGCAATTCTGAAAACTGTGAGAAGTTGTGTTAACTTTAATATAGTTGTAAGTAGAATTTCCTTCTATACGTTTTGAGGAGCATAGTAGTATTATCAGTTGAGGAACAAATAATAATCTTTTTGAGAAAATCATTTGAAATGAACTCAAAAAGTGATCATAATTTTTTTAAGATTTGCATTCGTTTTCACATGTACTGGAAAGTGCTTCTAGGGGATATTACATGAAGAACTTATTCTATAGCTCAGAAGAGGCGCCGCTGGTCTATAAATGACGAAACCTTGTGTTTGATTCCTTGCCTAAACAAACCTTTATTTGTGTTCTACGTATAGATTATGAAAGTAGAAATGAGGTGATGCTATATTTCCAATTTTTGAAAAACCGCTAATCTGAGGTTTATAACTTTGAAAAATAAACGGGTGTTTTTGACGCGCGCATGTTCATTCCTTATAACCAGAATTATGTATCCTTAAAAATCTCTGTATTAATATGTTTTAGAACTCTTGTAGGTAAAAATTTCCAGAATGCAGTAAATAATAGGATTATTTGTTAATCGCCACTGTCTCAAGTTGCATTGTGCGCATTGTATTGTCATAATGAAGGATGTTGAATAGTTATTATGCCTTGAATTAATACATGCAGTGAGTTAGTTTTAGTTCTTTTATGAATGAGATGTTAGTATCCTTTAAATTAATTATGGGACCTGCCATACTTAATAAATCCTAATTTTAAACTCTTCTTTCGCGTATAATATTTAATTTGATTTATGTTTGAAAAACACAATAAAATTTTGAGGTCCTTAGACCAGTTGTCACATAAATCTCCAGAAGTTATTTTTTCGCCGTTTCAAAGTTTCAACTGCAAGTCTTTAAAGAGAAGCAGCAAGAAACGATTTCTGGGCAAAAAGTGAAACTAGGTAATTGGGTAACTTAGTTTTCGTGTTATTTACCATGTACACTAAAGTTATGACCTTTCACATCTTTTTTAGTTTTTTTCGTTCATTTCCAAGATTTTACGCTTTTGTTTGCTTAGCCTTGTTTCGAACTGCGTTCCTAATTTGTCCTAAATTTAACGTAAAGTTTTTTTAAATTATAATTATTCGGGTTGAACGAAATTAGTCTATCATTTTGAATTTTATGGCAAATATTTCAGTCTACTAAAATTACTATAATATGAATGGTGTGCATTTATGATTATGGAACACGTCTATAACTCTTTATTAGCGCGAGGGAGAGGATCGGTACTGCTTCATATTGTCATCTGGTTTCCTGTTCCCGAGAAGTTTTATATGAATTAAAGAATTACGATACTTTAAATATCAGTCAGAAAAAAAAAAAAAAAAAAAAAGTAAAGCGCTTTTATCTAGAGTTAATTATTAGCATTTGTGAATCTTGCGAAACAGACTGTCTTGCATATTTCGGTGGGATATATGTTGTTTGTAATTCTAAGATATGCAACTGAAATATAAAACTTGTTGCTTTGCAATTTATATTTTGCATGTGAAAGTGGGGATTTTAATTTTAATATTAGGGATCGCTGCTAACGGAAATTTGTTCACTAAATTGTCATTATTGAGGAAGACGATTAGCTTCGAAACATAACTAAAATTAACCAATCGAAAAAGGCATTTATTAATGACGAGAAAACAAACATTGATTAGTCAATTAATTGATTATATCGATAAATCACGAAAACCGCAGCCAGCATATCTTCCGGAAGCCGAATACAAACCCATTTAAGCTAACCGCACCGCGCAGCGAACGCTGGAAAAAATTGGATATGCTTTTCAATGGCATCGTTCCTCCTCTGGTGGCGTTTGGGTTCGAGAGAGCTGCTGCATATTGTTTATTTACAATTTATTTCCAGCATTAGATTACGATTTCAATATTAAAAAACTATTATTACTAATAAAATGCGTCTTGTATGTTACCTTGAAAGACTGCCTTTCTTACTGCATTGACATGTGGCGAGTTTAATAGGAATGATGCAACGTTTCAAAATATAATGACTATAATGATTGCATGTATGATAATTCTATGTATTTGTGCTAATGATGAGTTCAGTCAAAGTACATAGCAGCAAAAAGCTTTCAGTAAATTAAATCTTGAGGAATTAAAATCTGTAACACTAAAGTTGGTGGTTCTTTTAAATATACCACAAATAAACATAACAGGGTCTTTCATTACACTGCTGGCCATTCAAATTTGTACACCAGGAAGCAAACAGCAAAATCCTATTTATTGTACATATATATATGATGGGAGGAAAACATTATTAAATTTGCAGGTGGTTTGGGATACACGGAGTGCAGAATTCAGTACTGAGAAGTACTGGCAGCAACGACGGCTGCAATTCGGCTGTGCATCGAGTCAAACTAAGCTTGGATGACAGATGCAAGTACTTGATTGTATCTGGCTTCAAATCTATGCCAGAGCTCATCAAGCGTAGTGGCTGGCGAGTCAGTCTGTCGGCAGTCCATGTCCAGATGTCCTCAGTGGGGGAGAGATTTGCAGAACACGCTGGCCAGGGCAACAGTAGAACACCCTTTATATCGAGGTAGATCGAGATAGCACGGGCAGCATGCGATCGTTCATTATCTTGTTGAAAGACGGCGTAATGTAGGCCTTAAAATTAGGGGACAGTAACGGGCTTTAAGACGTCAGAAATGTAATGACGGCTGTTCACATTGCCAACAGTGCAAACCAATGGCTCCCCATATGAGCACACCAGGGCTGGGCTCGTATGACGATGACGAAAGCGAGCTGGCAACATTCGCTCTCCTCAGTGCCTCTATACGCGGATGCGTCCATAGTGATGTTCTATGTAGAAGCGGGATTTATTTGAAAAGACATCTAGGTACCACTCCTGTGTCCAGCGCCGTCGTTCGCCGCACCACTGTGGGCGCGCTTGTCTTTGCTACAGAGTCAAGAGAAAACTGCAACAATGGTCGCCGTGCTGAAAGTTCATGATGCTTCCCAATATACAACACTATCATGCATTGGCAATATGCTTAAGTTTATGTATTGAGTGAAGAGTATTGGCATCTAATTACGCCTTATGTTTATGTGATTAATGTGTTGTTTTCTTTCTCTCTTTTTTTTTTTTTTTTTTTTTTTTTTTTTTTAATTTAAGACCCTTTCTCTTTATGTCTTGCACTTGACTATTTATGACATGCTAATGTAACCTGAACTGCAATGTAACACAATCACTCATCTGCTCTTGTTGCACTGTAAATACTTTTATTAATTTAAAGTTGCTGCTTCTACACAGGGGAAGGCGTGGGACATATGCCTGTTTACCACTGTTCAACACCAGGCGTCCCCGTCTTCCGTCACCTGTCACCTGCAGACGTCGTCTCACATAAGCCAAATTCCAAACTCTCGGAAAAAAGTAGAAATTTTGCATTGCTTAAGGCGGGAGTTTTCTGCAACTGATTTTTTTCACCTTTTCGGGCGGGGGTATAGCCAAGGTGGCTGTCCCGTCTTATCTGAAAGGGGTTGTTTTCACGGAAATCCGTCTCTTCTTGCCCCTAGACACCATCTCTTAGAGCTTCGGCTTTTGCTTCCCGTCGACGTTTACGCAATTCTTCTGAACGATGAGAGTCCCTCTCCTTTCTCGGAGCCTTTGGGCCCGAGATTTGCTAGCATATATCCTCGTTTAAAATTGTACGAAGACTACAGTAGTATTTACCCTTGGGCACTATCCATAGTTTGCTAAAAATGACTTAATAACATACTTCTCTAAGGGGGAAACTGACAATGGATCCTGTTTTTCGAGGTGCTACCAGCTTATTCACTATGTTGCTTTCAACGGTTTGATCTCACATCATCTAATAACCATATCCGCCCTACTGCATTTTTGGCCTGGAATATGGATTCCAATGGATCCTGTTTTTTTTTTTTTTTTTTTCCTCTCAACTTCCTTAATGATGGTCCACTCTTCCGTCCGAAATTCTGATAAAATAATGGACATTACCAGTTTTTTCAACTCCCTGAATGATGATCCACTCTTCCATCCGGAATGCTGATAAAATAATGGACCGTTGACGGCTTCCACTTTGCTGAATTGCTGATCCACTATTCCTTCCGGAGATCTCGGTGATGGAGCTTCTCAGCTAAGTTGTGATTTTATTCAACTTAATTTTTCCTTGCTATTTCATTAAATTCAGAAAACTTCTTAACTCTTAAGGTCTTCGAGATTTCGCTGAGTTTATTTTAGGTGTGGGTTATGTTAATTGTTAGCTAAAAAATTGTTTTTCCCAAGTAAATTAGATAAAAATGAGTTACACATAGAAATGATTTTTATTTAAGAGTGTCTGTTTATTTTATGGTAATAATATCCTTGAATTTTCATAAAGATAAGGCGTAGAAATATTAATTTGGTCCGCTGTTATTATTATTATTAGAGCAGTCTGGTAGAATATTTCAAGTTCTAAATGCTAATTCTTAAGGAATTTAATATTATTATTTCTATTCTTATCTGAAGAACCGTTAGAGTGAACTTAAATATTCAGTTAAAGTTAATTGTTAGTTAAGGTTCAGAAAGTTGAAAAAATCTCTTGTAATACCGCAGTAAAGGAAATGTTTACTGAAAATTAAATGAGTGCAAATATTGGTACATTAAGCCATTAACTCTGGTCGTGGAAATTTTGTTAAAGTTGTTCTTCCCTTGGATAACTGATTTTTTTGTGCAATAAGGGTGTAAATTCAATTGTTATACTAGAAATTAACAAATATCCTATTGAAAGCCCATTATGAGATTGACTAGTAGAGTGTCTAAGAAATATATTAAACTTAATAGAATTAAATTTTTGTGTGCAATATGGAAAAATAAGTCTATAGAAAAATGTTAAACTTATTTGTATTAAAGGTAAAATTTACAAATTTAGATATAATCCTATGTTGATTTTTTTTCTTTGATTTTTTCCCTGGGAATTTTTTTTTTTTTTTCTATTTGATTTTATCACATGATTATTTGAATTAATAGATGTTTCGTTTCTAAATAAATCTACATATTTTCATTGAAATATTTAAGTGTATGTTTTATTTGATTTGTTCATGTCACTCACCAGTTCACCTTAAATTTGAATTAGGAATTGTTCGGTCAAATTTAAACAACGCAATGTTTTAGGTTAGTCGGTTAGGAAAATTTAAATTTTGTGTTTCTGTGTCTTTCTTAAAAGGGCACGCTCTTCTCGCCAGGCTTTGATCTCGGCTAAGAAGTCCATCAAAGTCTTCGTTTCCTCCGCCATGGCTTTCCTCTGCAGGCGAGTCACTGGCATTCACTCGCAAATCCCACTTCTGACACCAGTTGTTACGTTATTTTCTTCCTTCACGTTCGTATGGGGTTCGTAAATTTGGAGTGAATAACGACGGCAGCACTTGATGGAATATCGAAACACACTTTGATTGGCCAGTATTTTTCAAGACAGCTCCAAAACACTTTTACAGTCGTCGAAGAATTACTGTTAACACGCTGTTAACTGTTAAGCGACACAGCCTTCAAACTGTGAGGCTATAACCGTGGAGTCAGCTTCACTGCAAAGCACCAGAGTGCAGCTCCCGACTCTTCGGTTAAGTCGTTCCCAGAGCTCAACACACTCTCTCGACAATGCACTAACCGCGATACACTAAGAGACTCTTTCGGTGCACTCGACGATCCACTCGGCACTCGCTGACCAACTGTCAACTCGATGGACCCTCTAACTCTGCACAAACTGACTAACTCTCCGCGTACCAGCTGGGTTTATATAGCTTTTGGCTTGTGCTCGAGAACATTCTGGGAATAACATTCAGGGATTTTGCAAAATAGGTTTACTTGCAGTCTTCTGCAGTCTGGAGTTGGATTTCAGTGTTTATCCAGTTAAAAGAGTTTACTTACAGCATAGTTAGTTAAATGCCAAATTTGTATATAAAACTATCATTTGGGAAATCATTTAGAAATAAAAGTATCATTTGGGAAATCATTTAGAAATAAAAGTATCATTTGGAAATAAAAGTATCATTGTGAAAAATCTTTGAGGTGGAGAGTTGGAGGCGTTCAGAACTAAGGTAAGCGAATATAGAAGTAGCAAAATGTCTGATTGTTTCAAGACAGATAATCTTTGTTCTCTTCAAACAGTTTAAAGATTCTGAAATTGTTATTAGAAAACCAGGACAATTTAGCAGGGAATGGATAAAACGGCTTCTTAAAGCCGGCTTTTAACTGTAAGAGCCCATCGCAAAAGAACTTGAATACTAAGCAGCTGAGCTAGCTTGCAGCTAGCTATCCCTGTCTAGTTTTGCAGCAAAGCACAAACATAACTTACTGGGGCCATTATTTCAGAAAGCGAGTGGTTTCTTGCAAAGCAAGAGGAACCTGCTGAATTAATATAAACTTAAGAGGTACAGTATTGTAACAGTGGATTTAAATTTTCTTCAGTTACGACTCAATTTCAGTTAACATTTGATTCTAAATGCTTTTATATCTGAAGGAAGTCAGGACCTTGAAATGTTCTTCTCAACATTAGGGAAAATGGCAGTTTTGCTGATGAACAGATGAATTCCAGAGAGAAATAATTATCAATGTGCATAGTTCCCTCTACGTATGTTCAAGAGGAGGTATGTGTTCTGGTCAGAGATATCGAAAGGAAGTGGCATAAAGCGTTTTGCTTAAACAAACTTTTTCAGTGCTACGTAAGACCTTTTAGATGTTTATGTGGGCCTAACCTTCCTTTTATGGATGACAGCTGTCGTTGAATAAACCTGATAATGAATTTCTTGAAGCCGAAAGCTTTTATCGGAATAAACTAATCAATGAAATTCTTGATTTTGCTTTACTGTAGAGAATTTATGTTGCACTGTGCAATCTGCTCTTAAAGATCTCAGTGCTTAAGTTACTATACTAGTGGAGGAGTGGAATTTATTGTCTGAACTCTAATTAATTGTCTTATTGAGAACCTGAAATGGCGTTGTGATATGTGTGTATGAGTTACGGGAGATCGCGTTCATTACTAATATAAAATAAATAAATAAATAAATAAAAAATAAAAATACCCTTCCGTTTGTTTCTAAGTATTAACTTTTTTCGAAAATTCTCTTGCTTTATATTTTTTTAAGATTGGATTTTTAGATCTATATTTTTTCGTGTAGATTTTTAGATTTAGATATTATTGTTTGTTTATTTTTTTTTATGCTTATACAGGAGGGATCCACATTGCTAATTCAGAGAATATAAAAGTTTAACTCCATTTTGCTATTTAGCAGACACATAAAAACTTTAAATTTTCTAAAATTTTAATACCAGTTCATTAAATTGTGTTTTCTCATAATACATTTTTGTGTCATATTCATTCGTATTTGATTTTTCAGTGTGTGCTTATATATTATAATTATGTGCATAGTTTTGAATTATAATACTGTGTATCATCCATATAGTTTTAGTTTTCTTCCTCAGTTTTAAAATGTTTGTTGTGTTTTATGCTTGTAAAAATAATTCTGGACGCATGGAGTATTCTCATTGTCCAATGTTCAATGAATAGATGTGCTGTTTATTTTAATATAGAGCTTATTTGTATGTATACTTAATGCAATTTTAATTCTGGTTAATTCCTGTTTTGTGTTCTAGCATTTTCGACTGGAAGTATTTATTAATATATGTTTTCTTTCAGTGTATATAATCTAACAATTACTGTTATGTCATGATTAAATATTATGCAAACATATAACAATCTGTCAATATTATTAGTACTTTAAATCTGTTATATATTTCTACTGTAAAGGAAAATATGATTATAATTGTTTCACTTTAATTGTGTCTAGCCAAGTGAAATGTATCCAACTGTTGAAGAATGCTGGCCAGAGTCAACAACAATGTTGCCTTTGCTAACTCAAGGATCATTTTCTACTCATAATGGGTATCATATTAACTCTAATGGTGTGGCCCCATTATCAAGTGCATTGCAGAATAGAACTGAAAGCTTTGTCAGTATGCTGCAAAGTGCATCTTTGGAAATACCTACTACAGAGAATACGTTTCAGACAATGCCTTCAGCTGTTGGTATGTATGTTTGAAATTTAAATGCCTTTTAATGCAGAAATGTGTGTTCTGTGTGGCACAAGATAATCATGACAGAGAAGGAGGGACTCGCACTGCTAATGCAGAGAATATGAATGTGTATGTTTAATTCCATTTTGAAATTTACCATACTCATAATTTTTTTTAATTTTCTGAAATTCGAATACCAAAGAATTGGTAGTAATAATTCAGAAACTGAGAATGAGTATCGTAGTGTCTCTGCATCCAAAGTAATACTGTCAAAGATTTATCACAAATACGTGAAACCGCGAATATTAACTGATGTTATGTTATTTATATGAGGTAACTAATTACTGTCTCATGTTATTGATACATTGTGCAAAGCAAAACCTAATCAATGTGAAATAAGTAAAAAATATCATAAAATTGCAATGCTGATTCCGGACCCTAAAATAAAAATAGAGCAATAACATTTTTTTAAAAAAAAGTTTTTTCCACGATTGGGGATGAAATCTTCGAAGAAACTGCTTGGTTTTTACTTAAATGAAGATCGTGAAGTAGTTTTTAATAGCTGCCACCCATGGTATAATGATTAGGGGAGATAAACCACTGAGTTGGCTTTCGATCCAGGTATAGATATATCCATGCAGAATTGGTTACCAACTCGGTGGGAGTCAACCACTAGCTGCCAGGCCGCAGCCCCGGCTGAGCAGACGACATTTATAAAATGCAAAAAAGAGATATACATGGGCATACAAGGCACTTGAAGAAGAGTACAAGAATGTACAAAGAAATAGTATATACATGTGCATACAAGGCACTTGAAGAAGAGTACAAGAATGTACAAAGAAATAGTATATACATGTGCATACAAGGCACTTGAAGAAGAGTACAATCAAAATATATGTATATACATATAAATACCAACTCATATACAGATATATACACACTTACATATACATAAATATTCCGAAACAAATAAAAGTATACATACTCTCACTCATATTGATATATACATCCATACAGATGCGCTTATCATGATAGTTAAAGTTTACAAGAAGCATGCCATTGAGGTACACGTGATCCTTAGTATAAATTAGTACCATAAATAAAAGATATAAACATGTACAAATACATTACAGTGTTCAGGTACAGTACGAATTTTATGTATGAGAACCTGGCATAGCATAAATACAAAATTATATATTGAACATACATATCACATACTCTGTTGGTGACATATTGAACTAGCTTATATAGACTTTTATGACTACTATCTTCCAGTGTCAAAAGAGCAATTACTAGTACAGTACTCATGTATTGTTTTCAGTTTCCACTGGGCAATTCTGTTACTTTGTAGATTCTGGAACCAATTTGGCCAGAATCTGGCTGCTGGTTGCTTGAGGCTGTTAAGTGCTGTGTGTGGACAGGAGAACACAAAATGGTCTGGATGACCCGCCTCCCCACATTTACAGTTACCATTCTCTCTCAAGCCAAAGCGGCAGAGGTATGAAGGGAAGGGCCCATGACCAGTGAGGAAATACGTCATGTAATTGCTATTAGTTTGGATTGTTATCTTAACCTTGGGAATGAGATTGTAAACACGTCTTCCTGTGGAGGCTTGATCCCAACGTTCTTGCCATGTTTTTAGGAGCTGTATCCGACTCTTTAGGTCCGAGACTGGCCTAAGGGTCGGGATATCTCGCAAAGTGGATGAATCAGCTGCTTCTTTGCAACAACATCTGCTCTCTCATTTCCTTCTATTTCCATATGAGCGGGCACCCAGATGAGTGAGGGTCTTTGCGAAGCAGGCATATGGGTTAGAATGTCTCTAATGCTGCTGGCGATAGGACTGCGAGAATGAATTCCAGCTATCGCAGCAAGGCTTGAGGCTGAGTCTGTGTAGATGATATTGGGCACTGTGGGATTATTCTTCAGGTGGAGAAGAGCTGCTCTGATTGCTATGAGCTCCACCTGAAAGACAGAGTTTTCAGAAGCTAGCTTTCTTTTCCACTCATACGTTAAAGCTCCTCCAGAAAGTATACAGAATCTGCTTCCCGTTCCCCCTGGAGTTTTAGAGCCATCAGTGAAAACACCATTTGCAAATCCTGAGTCCTGTGTTCTATTAAAGTAGATAGTGTCCACAAGGTTATTTTTAGCAGGGTGGTAGGGAGCTTGCGGTATGTGATGCTCATAATCAGTATGGATATAGATTTGTCCCCAGAGACTCATGGAGTGTCGTAGCCTGCTTACGTTAACCACTACAGCCTCTCATTCAACTAACAAGTCCAGAGGCGGCATGCCTGCGATAACTTGTAAGGCTGCCGTGGACGTGGTACAATAATAAGTGTTGCTGTATAGAGAGCAGTGAGCGTCTCATTTGGGAAGAGATGTTAGTTCCCCAAATAGCAACAGTGTACAGAATAATTCTTTCCACCACTGTCTTGTACCATATTCTAAGCAATTGACATGGGATACCCCATCTTAACGAGGTTGTTGATCGCATGGAAGTAGTCAGTCTATTGATTCTTAACTTTAAAGAAGAGATGTGTGGCTGCCAGGAAAGTCTATTATCTAGTACTACTCCTAGGTACTTAAGTTGTTTAAAACATTTAATGGAGGACCCCAAGAGTTTAAGACAGGGGTTTCTACGTAATGGATATCCTCGACTAATTATGAGTGCTTGTGTTTTAGGCACCGAGAGTTTCAGTTTATGCTCTCTCACCTAGTCAGCAAATAAATTAAGGCTATCCTAAGTGCGTGTTTCAAGGTCGCTTCGGCCAGCTATAATGAGTAAAATGTTGTCTGCGTATGCTAAAAGCCTTACTCCTTCTTTGTTTTCAAAGACCGAAAAAACTGAGTTAGCAACTATGTTCCAAAGAACGGGTCCAAGACAGGAACCTTGCAGACATCCCCTCTTAAGACCCTTCCTTACCAATTCTCTGTCTAACGTCATTAAAACTTGTCTTTTGTCAAGATAGCTGCGAATCAGGTGTCTTATGGAAGCAGAGCATTTGAGGGCATCCAAACTGTTCATGATGTCAGGCCACCACAGTGAGTTGAAAGCTCCTTGAATATCGAGGGATACGACTGCTGTGTGCCTATCTTCCATTTTGTTAGTGAGTTTATATCCAACAGCTGATTCAATGCGTGCTCCATGGACATACCTGGTTTGAAACCGAATTGATTCTGATAAATGTTTTTATATCGTACAATGAAGTAGACGAGTCTACCGAGAAGAACTCGCTCAAGTAATTTACCCAGAGCAGGCAGGAGACAAACTGGCCTATATGAGGATGGAAGGAAACTTTTCCTGGTTTTAGAAAAAGGGCCAGTTCAGCTGTCTTAGTATACCAGTGGGAAAGTACCGGAGACGCCAGCATGCAGTCAGAAAAGCCAAGATTAAGACTGGGAATTTATGGAAGATGATTTTAATCACATGATTATCTACTCCATCAAGTGATTAAAATCATCTTCCATAAATTCCAGTGATTAGGAGAGCCGACTACGATACCAAAGGGCCCGGGCTGGAAATCCCGGAGAAGACATGGTTGTAACTAACTGTCTGTCTCTTCATAGGAGGTAATGAAGGTCGGCTATTTAGGTGTCTCCACAATAAAATGGCCACTGCTTCAGGCTTTAGGAGTGGCCAATGTCGAAAAAAGACAAAATAATCCCCGCCATATAAAAAAAATGATAGCTTCTTGCCATTCAAATTATTCTCCAGAAACTGGTGCAGATGGAAATACAAAGCAGCAGGGTGTGAAACGATTTCCTATTTCAACGAATGGTCGCTTGTGAATTATGCTGCCTGGCATTGTCATGATGAATGTTGACACATTTTTCGAGTGGCCAGAATGGACGTTTTTCGTGAATTACGACACTGCTGAATTTTGCTTACAGCAAACATCCATTTTACTCACAGCTCTTGAGTGCTGTGAATATTTCGAGATAATAAGGAGTTATGTTTTTCCTAAGCAATGTTTCTTTCGGTGTGTGCTCGTTTTCATCGTATATTATTTCACGAAGTCCATTTTTCATCATCTGTTACAATTCTATGCAAAAAAAAATTTTTCTTTTTCATGTGTCCGAGGAGAGAAATGGCCATATAGATGCAGTCCAGTGTATTCTTTTCTGTTAAGCAATCTGGCTTCCATATAGCAAGCTCGAAAATAAATCAGAGTTTCTTTAGTGAAATGTGGTCAAATTTTCAATCTGCATCCTTTTACCAATTTCCTAAGTAAGTAGTTATTGGGTTACTTTCCTCGAAAGTATACACAGTCTTATCGTCAATGATGGAGGTCTTCAGAGCATTAATTGTCGTCCATATTAATGTCACAATTTCGAAGTTTGCCTAACTATTTTGTCAGCCCTCTTAGAACAAAAACACGTTGTAAATACACACACCCAAATGTTTTCCGTTACAATTTCAACATTCACTCCTTTCTGAATGTGCAATGCAATGTACTTTTGGAAGAGATGATAGAAATAGAAATAATTTTCACAATTTATGTAGGTATGAAAACAAGAAGATAGGAATCAAATACTGTTTAAAAATTGATACCTGCAGCATTATTCCAGCAAATTTAATGCTGTGCAGCGAAATATCTTAGGGGTTACTGTAAACGGAAAATAATGTAGTGTGGGTGGTTTAAGATGCTATGTTGTATGTCAGACTTGTTCTTTCTTGACATGTACATAAAATTTTGAAACTTGTCCAATGTAAACCATGGATATAGGGCCATTGACTGTATTTTTTTTTAAAGTTTTTATTTTTAAAGATGTGTAAGTGTGCTTCATCTTATTTTATTACTAAAATGATGTAAACTATTTTTCAGTGTAATTCTGAGCAAAATAAGAGTACTATCAGAGCACAGTTCCCCAGTTAATTTAAATTCTATAGGCCTTTTTTCTTTTACCACTCACCATGTATTATTTTAAATTCTGCTTCAGGGAATAAAGATTGTGAAGAATTTACATGCAGAAATTTTCTCCCTAACTAAGCATTAGAAATAAATTAGACTAGAATTTAAATAAGCTTTTAATTTTTTTAATATAACTTAAGAGATGCACTGAGCTGAGCAACCATCTGAATCAGCCCCTTAATTAGCTGTTGCTTTTGATATATATTATGCAAATCTATTTGCTGGTTAATTTTTATCTTTAATTGTTTAACATTTTATGATTCTATGAAAATATTTGGCTGAATGAAGCCGAATCAAAATTGGCACTTTTCTCAAATTTCTCCCCCCCCCCAAAAAAATTAATTCTTTAAAAAAATGTTAGATATGCACAGTTTAAAATTAAAATGCTTTTTAAACTGAAATTAAGAATTAAATTATTTAAAATTATAAAACATCCCACTAAAATAGTACTTTAAAATGAAAAATGAAGTATTTGTATCAATTATACTAGTCTCTTGAAATTAGTTCACATAATGAGCTATTTCATTGAGATTGCTATAGCCAATAAAAATATATGAATTTCTTTTTTAGTATATTAAATTTAAACTATCAAACAAACTAAAATAAAATAACCTTCTTTCCTATGCCTCAAACATTTTTATAAGTTATGATTCTTTGACAAATTATGATAATACTGTGAATAAATCAGAAAAGAAAAAGTCATAAACACTCATTTGGTAGCTAATAAAACTTAAACGAATTCTTGAAGTATGTAGAAACATCATTTGAAAGGCTTTAATTTTTTACTATTTCTTAACATTCCCTGTACATAGTAAATTAAAGATATCATTTTCACTACTTTAAAACAAAAATATAACAATAGGGAGGCATTTCATTATTCGTTTAATATATTTTTACTGGAAAATATATTCATGGAACATCATTGAAACAAGTATGTTTCGCTGCTGTAAAGCAATGTTTTAAATTCACAAAGATGGCCAGCGCTCTTGTTAGGTAGATTTTATTTTCAGACAGCCGAGGAAACTGGGAACCCTTCCCCCTTCTATTCTAACCTTGTAGGAACCCGGGTCCTTCAATATCGCAGAAGGCTTCCCTTACCACTATGCCATCTGGGCAGCACATTTTAGATATTGCTGTGATAAGAAGAGAGAAGGAGAAGCCAAAACAAGTGTGTCATTCTGGTATGAAGGCTGAGTTCAAAAAGGTGAACGATTTTGGTTTGCTAAATTTGACTTAACTTCCAAATTAACTGCATCATTTAGCGTTATGAAAAGGATGGAAATATCCAAATTAAAATATAGAATTAAGGGAGTATTTTATATTTTAGTTATAATTTTGATTTACCTACTTTTTTTATCTTACATATATATAATTTAGTCCATGCAGGTTCTTATCAAAAATTATATCTTACGTAGGTCCCTCCAGCATTGGCTGTGCTGTTGCTGAATCAATGGCTACACTTAGTAATGATACTGAACCAATACCTACTAGCAGTATCATCACTACTGCATACAACCCTGATCTCCCAGAATTACTGTATACTAATCAAACAATTACTGTACCTCAGAATGAACTTCTGATTTCTGACTTACTTTTGGATGAAGATTTACAACTTGTACCTTTGCCTTCTACAGGTAATTTTTTATCTACCTTTGATGCAGCTGGTTTTGAATAGAGTATGTAAGTGTTATTTACCATGTGGTGAAGCTTCATTGTTAGAAATAGCATATAATTTCGGGAAAATGGTGTTTATTATTATTTATTATTGTAATGTTTTAGCATAATAAGCCATGACTGAATATCTTATTTTGCACTGCAGTCTGTCAAGATTTGCCAAATGAAGATAATATGGACACAAGCAATGATTCTGTTTCGATGACTTCAGGCAAGGTTCCATCTGTATCTGACTATGTAAATATTTTTTCCTTTAACTTTTACTGTTTGTGATTAATGACACGTAAAATTTTCAGTTATCACATTCTTTCCTTCTGTGCTAAATAGAAAACCATTTTCTGTATTTATCTGAATTTCATGTTTCATGAAATGAAAATGAAGCTTTAAATAGGACTGAAATGTATTATTTCTTTATTTTAGCAGGACTGGGTTGATTCTTGCTCTGAATCATCTTCCAATAATGGAGAAAGAGATGATTATGGTAGAAATAACACTTCTATAAACAATAATTTTAATCATCATGCCAGTTTTGATCGAGTTCCCACTGGTATGCCACCTAAAAGGCAGAAGTACTTTGAAAGTAGAAATGTACGTTTATATATACATATATCGAAGTATATTTAAAATATCTGTATTCTGTAAATGTACGTAAATCTTATATATCATATTTTTATGTAATGCAAAATTGTTTGAGGTCCGTTTTTAGTATTTTTAATTCCAGATTCCGTTGACGTTTTTGTGGAAACTTATGTCTTCATTGATATAACAATATTTATTGATTAGTAACAAAAAATCTTTATCTATACTTAAATACTTGAAAATTTGAATCTTGTTGACCATCTGTTTTCAGATGGTCCAGAACATGTTTTGAGAGCTTACTGACTTAGCTTTTTTTTGTTGTTTTTTTGTTTTTGTTTTTGTTTTTGTTTGTTTTTATAATTCCTGTGTCTGCAACCATATCTGCCACTGCATGAAACACTTTTTTAGTATTTGCAGAAGGGAAAGAAGGAAAATTTCTTTATTATTATTTTTGAATGTAAAATTTTTTTACCCATGTAAAATTTTAAGTCTCTTAGTAATTCTGCAAAATGCCAAAATTTTATTTCATTATTCCCACACTTCTAGCTTAAATTTTGAATTCTTAATTTCTTTGTGTTTATTACAACTATGCAGCAAAATTATTATTACCATGACTCACTGTAGGTATTATTATTATTCTTTTTTAGAGTAAGCGTAAACCAAAGTTTACATTATTGATAAGAAGGAAAAAAAATTCTGCTGTGTTCTGTTCTGCTTGTGGTACAGCACATTTTTATTATTTTCCTGAAATGCTGTAATAAAAATATTGAAAATGGGAAGTTTAATTTACACTGAGTGTTCATTAAGGTAGTGCTAGTATTCATCATAACAAAATTTATTAAATAAAGTATTAATATTTAATAATAAAGTAGAGTTTCTTTACATAATTTTATTTTACTTCAAGAATTTTAACTTCCAAACATCACTGAAATGTTCACATGGCATTAAAGCAATTTACAGAGTGCATCTATAGCTTTAAAAGTGAATTTAAAAAAAAAAATCAACATTGTGACAACAATTTTTTTATGGTTTAGCCTTTCTGTGTGTGTTTCTTCTATTGCTAAGCATTGCATATATTTACAGAACTGTTGGTCGTCTGCATAGAATTCATTTGTTCCAATACTCTTTAATTCTGCTGTTACCTTTTTCTAGAGCAAAAAGTAATCTGCAGGTGCGGGGTCTGGAGAGTAAAGGAAGGTGGTTGAAAACCAATCACACTCTTCTGTATAAGAAACTACGCGACAATAATACCATTGTCATGTACCAAAAATACTAATAATACTTTGGTTTCTTTTCAAAAGACAGTGTAGTACTTATTTGTATAACATGGAGCTCATAGTCTTTGCTGCAGGTAAAAATTCCTTGTGAATTTTGCTTATCCAGATGAAAAAAAAAAGATTACTGCCTTATTTATAACCTGAGATTTCTGGTAGATTTTCTTTTGTCAATGCAAATAATTATTTTCCCACTCCAGATGATAAGCAAACCAGCAATTTTCTTTAGCAGTCTCGATTAACTTTAAAAATTTCAGGATAGTGTCTGCCAGTTGAATCAAACCATGCGAAACAACAATTTCATCTTTCTTGTGTTCTCTTCCAAAATTAGAGTAAGAAAATTTTTTTAGATATTTGACAAGAATTTGATGGACATTATCTTTCAACAATTGCTGCACTGGTGCAATGTTATCATTTGCTTGAGACTCTGAAGGGCAACTTGCCCTATGTTCATCAATTAACATCTTTCCCTCTCACTAAATTGTAGTAATGAAATTATCGGATTAAATAACTGATTGGTCTCTGTAATGCTTCACACACTAGTTTAAGGGTTTCTCTATCAGTTTCTCCAACATTGAAGCAAAACTTTACTGCTGTTCTTTGTTTAGCTTTTAAATCCATAGCAGCAGATGCTGACAGTGTGAAACCAAACAAGTAATTACATTTACAGATCTTTTTATAAGCATACAATAGTTTTTTAAAAACATTTAAGATTGCTTAGTAGTATTTATCATTAGTTATTGCATGACACTTTTGCTGTAATATGTTTTTATTGAAATATGAATCTTTGTAGTTACAGTATTGTTTTGGATTTAGTGCATTTAGAATGTTGTTCATATCTGGTGAAGTTATGCATGTTACAGTTATATAAGGCATTTTTTTATCATATAATTGTGAAGAGAGTTATCCTTCAGTATGCAATATTGATGCTGTTTGTATTTTCACTTTCATGCAAGAGCTTTAATGAATGTTTTAATACTTCAGAGGTATGTTGTAAATATATATGTGCTTGCTGATATTATATTTAGTGTAGTCATCTACCATTTAAAGAATGATCAGAAATGTTCATATGTTTAGCAAGAATACAAGCCAATTTCCCACAGAAAGACGTCTATCATTGTCTTCCTTCAGTAATCTCAGTGTAGTTTGCCATAAGTAATTAACTTGTAACTGGGTCAGAATAGCAATGTATTGTTGTGCTAAATTGTTGAAGAATGTTTTCTCATATGCTTAATTTATCAAATAAGGCAAACATCAATATTTATTCTTTCTGACGTACTTGAAGGGAAATCTGCAATATTACTAATGCATGTGAAAATTGTTGTAAGTTGTGAACTTCTGACTTTCTCTTAGGCCTTAAAGGTTTCATTTATTCTTGAGTCAAAAGTATAAGAAACATTTATACTGCATTTTATCTGTATACTGTGTTTATACTGCATTAACGCCATATTGCATTTTACCTGCATGGTATCAAAAGGTATTCTAAAAGAATGTCTCAATTTTGTTCAATTTTTTTTTTTCAAAATTTATGTGCAAATGCTAATAATTTATCAGGAATTTAATATCTTTTAGGCATGAAAGTACATGAGACATCAAAATATATGATTATAATTTTGAATACTACTTTGATGTACATTCATTCACAGTGAATGTACAAAATGCATGTAGATGAACAATTTAAATAGAGCATACAATAACGCTTCAGCTTTAATGATTAGCAATCCAGTACAACCTTGGCTGGATTGGTATTCATAAAAGTCATCTATCAAAAGTGACTCACCCAATAGGATTAGCAGTCAGAAAACTGCAGTGGCGAAGAAGAGTGTGATATCTCATTGGGTCTTACTCATCAGTAAATTGATCCAAAAGAAATGCATAATTTTTTTCATGATTGTCTCTTTTTTTCGTCAAACTGTATTGTAAAGTGCTACATTCTCTTTCAATGTTAATCTAATCTTCTTAAAATCATTTGATGATTAACATCCAAGGAGTGGATACTGGAAAACAGAAAAAAAAAAGTGCTTGGTTTTCTGTCTGAAAATAGGTTCATTAAAAGTTTACAGTTTTTATATTGTGCAAACTCTCATTGCAGAATTCAGAACAATATGAATTACTCATTTACTTATTTAAAGAAAACATTAACGAAAAATTCAAAATAAAAGTTAATTGTATATGAAGCAGTTCTTTCTATTCATAAACCATTTTACTACTCTAAAACACAGTGGTTCATGAATATTTGAGTTAATGTAGTTTTACCATTTTCATTTATTTAAAGTTCATAATTTGAATTCCAGTTTTTGATCACACTTTTCTATAGCACAACATAAAATTTTGAAAGGATCACACATTTTTAAAGGACATTTTTAATCTTTCCTGAAAAATATTGCTTACATGAAATAATTATTTTGACTATGTAATTCATCTGAAGAATGAACATGTATTACAGAAAATTGCACTAAAATATTTTCATCTTCCAGTATGAATGACTTCTGAAGAAACAGATAACATTTGCAGTGGCTAAATTGTTTATTAAATTGACTGACTTTCTGTCAATGTTTCTCATTATTTTGTATAAGGCTCTTAGGTTCCATCATTAGAAAAGTTTAAAAATAAAACAGAAATGAAATTAAAATTGTTCTTTTCCTTGTATGCTTATTTACATATAGTTTCTACTGATGCCAAGCAGTTTACGTTTGTTTTTTTAATCACATTCCATTATGGTTACATTATTGAGAAGCTTTCTAGCTTCAAAACATTGGACCTCTAACCAAATGCATCTTATACATTACATAAACAGATTTCATTATATTAACTAGTTTTTTAACTATTTTCATTATCTTAACTAGTAGATTAATCAATTATGCAAACTTTATTCTTTTTACTTATGCTGATTTATCTTACAGGAAGTAGGAAATAGGGGTTTGGCAGATGTACCATTTGAACACAATGGTGCTCATGATCAGCAGTACTTCTCTCTGAAAAATCCTTTTCCTCATTTTAATGAACATTCTGTCAGTGGAGTGGCAACTAATGGTGTTCCTTTCAGGAAATTTGATTTTTCACCTAGGACAGCTAGTGTTAGCAATAGTAACTTTTTGCAACATAATCATTCTTATCATTTGCCTTTTACTACTGATGATTCTCATTATAAACCTGTGATGAGAGATAAATCCAAGTCCTCCTCAGAAGATGATACATGCAATAAGGATGAAAAGAGAGCTAAAGAGTTAAAACTGCCAATCAGTATCGACGACATAATAAATCTTGCAATTGATGAATACAATGAAAGACTTGCAAAATATGAATTATCTGAAGCACAACTTACTCTCATACGAGACATACGTAGACGGGGCAAAAATAAGGTATACTGATTTCTTTTAATAGAATTAGATTTTCTTAAATGTAAGCTATTCTAAGGCATGCTGTAATCTGACAGTAGTTAAACTGTGTGTTTCCTGTGTTACTCTTATAATAACTTGAAGCCACATCTGTATATTAAGACATATATATATTTGACCACATTCATGCTTTGTTTATATTATGGTGATGTCATAAGAAAGTTATACATATAAAAACTAATTTTCCTTCACATATATATAAATATATAAGTAAATTATAATACATATATAAACTATAATAAACTATCACACATGTGTTTATTCTGGTCATACATATATGAGCTGTATTAATTTGTCTATAGTTCAGAATTTAATTTTATCTGACTTGGAAATAGATCTGTTAGTATAGCAAATTGTCATGCCTGAGAATAATTGGGCAGCTATATTTCAAATTATTCAAAAATCAGCTTATGTAAAATGAATCTTTTATTTTCCAACTGTTATGTTACAGGAAATTTGTAATCACCATCCAAAATATATTTGTATTAAAGCTATGTGGAATTTATTACAGTAACAGTATTAGTACTGTAATAAATCATTTTTAAATAAATTTTAAAAAATTAAATAATTTTAACCAGTTTGAAATTATGATAGTAATGCGAGAATCTGCTAGTATATTTATTTCTAATTCATTCTTTTTATGATCAGTTTTAGAATGAATAATACATTTGAATTATTTGAAATATGTTAAATTAAAAAAATCTTCATGAGAAGGTTTTTCAAGCAAAACAAAAATTGTGTCAAAAAAAAAAGTGTCAGTATTCTAATATTTATCTTTTTGCCTTAAGAAATGAGAAATACAATTTTCAGAAATTTTGTATGTCAGGTGCCATGATTAAAAAACAAATTACTAATGCACTTACTCCTTCTTGAAACTTTCAAAGTGAATAACTAAATATAATATAATTTTACTTATAAGTGTTTAAGTAACAAAGCCCATTTGCATTGAAAACTTTAAATGGATTTGCATTAGTCTAAGCATTGAAGTTGTTTTTTAATTTAGTGATCTTAAATTTATAATTTGTGTATTTTAGTTTATTTTTAATTTTAGTAGAGTAGTTGAAATTCTTTTGAATTTTCTGTTTTAGTTAAATTAGTGTTGTTTTTAGAGGTATTATGCTTTAAAACTGCATATTAGAAAACAAGCTTAATTTCTGTAAAAGCAAACTGTTCATTATGTACTAGGAAAAGGTAATCACCTGTAATGTATTTTTTATGTACTCTTACCCTTGTCTGGCCATATTAAAATTATTGAAATGTGTCATAGATGTAACAAACTAATAGAAACTGCCCTGCTGAAAGCAAGAGTTTTAAAATTGCTGTGCTAGGACATGTAAGCTGAACACACAGCCTTGCTGTACTATTGCAGATCACGATCGCATTCACATGGCAATGTACTGTCTCGTGTTTGAGCTGCATCAAGAAATTCACACTTTTTTGCAAGAGGAAGGTCATACGATCGCTAAGCATTTTGCCAAACCAGACATTTTGCTAAAACTAGCATATTAGTGTGACATATTTGAGAAAATAAATGTTTTGAATATGTCTCTACAGAGCTATGTATGCACATCTTGAAACTTGTAGAAAAGATTTCAGAGTTCAGAAAAAGCTGTGTTTGTGCATAAGAAAATTTAATGACTAGGGTACTCAAGGCTGTGTTTCTACATTGTATCAATATACAGGTTTTAATAAAGTCATTGTTCTACAAGAATTTCTGTCCCTTTTCATGGAATATCTCTCGAAGCTCACTAACTGGTTTGCAAAATACTGTGGGAAGATAATGTAGAGAAATTTATGTTGATATAAGATTCTTTTCATTAGACGAAAAGAGTTTAATTGCACTCTTTTGCGTTAACATTCTAAAAACAAAATTTGCTTGCTCATATTTAATGGAGTTTTGGATCTTGGTCAAAACTGAGTATCCAACTTTAAGTTCTAAAGCTCTAAGGATCCTCATTTCTTTTGCGACATCCTGTCTACATAAAGCTGGATTTTAATCTGACATTCTATTAAGGACCAAAAATCATTGTGGAGCAAGAAATGAAAATAGCTGTATCAAGCCTTTTTTTACAATTTGAAAAACTGTATGGGAATCAACAAGCTCACCTGTCACATTGATTTTCTAATCTGACACTGAAGGATTCCTTTATTTGTATTTAATTTGTATGTTTTCTTATCAATTAAAATTAAATTTTTTCACTAAAATGTCGCTTTCATTTCTCTGCCTGATTAATGCTAGTAAAAATATTGCATTTATTGCACCATGGAAAAGTAACAGACTACAAGTGTGCCATATATTAAAAAAGTTTGGGAACCCCTAGCTTATAATGAAACATAGTTACATTTTTATGACACTCTTAATTATGTTATTAGAATATGGAATTTTTCTCAAAGCTTATAACAATATTCTTTTTCATAATATATAAACATAAATGTGGGTAAACATCCATAATTGGGCAACTATAACAACAATGACATCATGGCTGAAGGGCTCTCGTTAAAATTCTGAAATGTTAACTGTTAGTTTAAAATATTTTTTCTGAAGTATGTTATTAATTTTTAATTTTAAAATTTACCTACATGTTTATTAAACATTTACTTACATATTTTAATTCTCATGTAATCACATATAAATTATCATTTTTATTTATGTTTATTTACTGATATTCAAATACATGGACATAAGCATAATCAAACTAGAATAGAAGAGAAACACACCAATGTTACAATCAAAATCGCAATAACAACCTTTTATTTAGCCTACATATATTAAAACAATCATTTTCGAGGGCAGCTAAAGGTCCCTCTTCATCTCCTCCTTTTTTATTATTATTATTATTATTTGAGGTTTAGGCTTGGTGAGTGAAGGTGCAGTTGCCCCTCGCTCCCTATTTTTTGACTTTGCTGATTTTCTTTGCATTTTAGTCTATGTGTTAATTGTTTGATCAGATAGCCTTGCTCAGTAAAAGAAGGCGGCCAGTGTAACTCTGATTTAAAATCCGGTTACGACCACATGCAGTGCTGATAACGACCACGTTTCTGTGACTCCTTTACTTTTCTTCTTTTTTCCCCTTTCTAGTAATTTCGTTCTCTTGATGAGAAGGGACCTTTAGCTGCCCTCGAAATCGATTGAGTGTTTTAATATATGCACGATAAATACAAGGTTGTTATTGTGATTTTGATAAGCATAATCATTAAAATTTGCTTATGTCTGCTGCATTCAGTACATTAAGTGTGAAATTTATTAATTATTACATTAAGTGTAAGCCTTTTTGCCTGACAAAGTAGATGACTGATTTTTAATTTTTCTTTCCCTCTATAAATGAGGTACCCCCCCAGATAAACTAGTAGCTTTCATTGATTGTATGTCTGTTTGTTAGCTTTCAAGATATTACTAATTTTGAAGATTAGATTATAAAAATGCAGATAATGATGTTGCTAAACACATGGAATGGCAGAATTTGCTTGGAAACTAATGAAATGAGCTAAGAAAGTAATAGTAGCATGTATTGATGCATGACATTTCGCAGTTCAGTTTTGCATTTTTCATTTTCAATTTATATGTTATTGTAAATAACTGTTTATATCTAATTTTATTTTCGAACATTTTTATGCTGGTTTTATGCTTTGTTCTTGTTTATTTACTTCATGCATTTTTTATAATAGCTTGATGTTTATGTATTGTGTATGTTATTTCATTTGTGGCCATATATGTTGTATGTGTGTCTTTATTTCATGCATAATTTTTTAGAAACTTTAATCTTGATTTATATTGGAATTGTAAGGATATCCAATATAGAACTGGATAAAAGGGCGCCTTGGCGAATGTATGTCAACTTGATGGCATTCTAAAAGTTCCCAGAAAGCAAATTTTGAAGCCTTAGGAGCGAATTTTCTGGAAGAAGAGCCTTCTGGAAACTACCTAATTCTTATAAATCTAAGTCTGTGAACAATTTTAATCATGATTCTTAGTGTGTTTCACGCTTTTAACCTTCTGCTTGATCATTACTGCATTGACTTAGCTCTGCAAGCCGTTTTGGTAATTAATCCAGAATGTTTCTTGCATGTTATAGAGAATTTTGTCTATGACGAAAATTTTGGTTATGGCCATGAGTTATCCTTGAGCTTATGTATCATCTGTGTAACAGCAGGAGTAAAGCAGAATTTTAAATAAACATTCCAAGTTAGAAATATTCAAGTCTTCTTGTTCATCATGTCTAGTCATTTAAGGAGAATTCTGCAAAGCCATTAACACATAACTATATAAAGTTATGCCTGCCCGTTTTGTTACATAATGAATATATGCTTACCCCTCTGTAGCGTTTTTTAATCCCTCAATTTAGCTATGTATAGATTTTTTAAACTGGTTCCTTAAATTCATTTAAATACTAGATTGATTCCTGAAGGAGTAATGTACTTCGTAATTAATTTCCTATGGCTTCATTTTGTATCTTTCCAGGTAGCTGCGCAAAATTGTCGAAAACGAAAAATGGATCAAATTAGCAGTCTGCAACAAGATTTGGACTCTTTGCAAAATGAAAAATTACATTTAAGATCAAAGCAGAATATTCTTCTACAGCAGAAACATCATTTTGAGGATAAATATGCTCAACTGTATCAATTAGTTATGGAAAACACAGGTTTTAAACCACCCGGTGATGATGATCATCCTATTCGTAGACCAAGTGAAGTAACTGCGTCTACTGCAGCTGATGTTTTAATGGCAGAAGATGACTCTGATTTAAGTAGAGGAGCTAGAACAAAACGAAAATTTAAAAAATGACAAATGCCTCACATAGTTTCTTTTTACATTCTTTGGACTTATTTAACTATGTTTTATGAAGAATTTCTTAAACCATTTGTGATAAACATAGTACTGTACATCTAATGTATTACATTTTTCATCATGATCTTCATATACCATGTTCATTTAGGGCAAATCACTGAAGTAAATTTCTTACTTTCATTTAGTTTTAGTGCTTTTATGTTTTTAAATACTTTTTTAATTTAAAGCATTAACTAAAGGTATTTGATTTCCTAGTAATGAACCATTTCTTACCTATATGTGTTTTTTAATTTCTTATGTACCTCAGGTTTCAGAATTATTTTGCTGATATAAAAAGTATTTATATGTTATGTAGAGATAAGTTTTGAAGAAAACTGTAATTTTTTTTATATTTCCTGAAATATTATTATGTTCTAAAGCAAAGCACCTTAAGAGAGATTTTATCTGTGTGAATTGAACTTACAGAATTCAGAATTTTTATTGGTTTTTCATGTGAAGTATTATAAAAAAAAAGCTATCTGAAAAACTTACAATTATGGTGCTTGATATTCAATTTTGGAGCAGCTGTAAACTATTAAGAACTTCCTCTCTGTTAACTACATTGAATTTATAAGCCAGTCTATTATATTTTGAAACAAAAATTCTTATATGTATATAATGTTTTTAATTCTGAAAAAAAAAAAAAAAAAAAAAAAAAAAAAAAAAAAAAAAACAGTATCTTTTAATTTTTGAAGGGTGCTGTGTGCTTATTTAACATGAAAAATAATATAATTTTTCTGTAAGTTTTGATGTCTCTTCTTATTGCATAACTTTCTCATATTTGATATAATTACCCAACCACTAGTAAACCTTTATGGGAAAACTAAACTTCTTTAATACTGTAACTTCATGCCTTTAATTTCTTTTAAAAATACATATAAAGGAATAAACTGTGCTAAGTTGTAAAGGATTTCTTAAATCTGAAGGAGAAAAGATGTATCTAGTGCAGTACTTGAAGAAAAAGATGAATAAAGTGAAAAAGAAGTATGTTGCTATTGTAGCAAATTAGTTGTAAGAAGACCTGAAATTATGTTCAGGTACATGAAAATCTTTATAGTGATAACACAAAAATGGTAAATAGGGACAATATATGTTGATACCTTATAAAGAATGAAACTGTTTTGATGCTGCTCAATACTCATTTTTGCTAAGTTCGATCCTGTTGAATATGTAGTAACCTAATGGCTGACTTTAAGATGTTTTATTGGATGTATATCAGCAAAATGTTTCATATGGAAAAGGTAATCATATGGTTTATTAAGATATTTTCTGTTACTGGCATTATACTATTAATCTAGTCTAGAGACCTTGGCACAGCACCTTTTCAGTAGGCCTCAGTGTGCACTTTCTTCACAGTTATAGGAATAAAACAGAATTATGAAGAGCAATTTTGGGGCCACTTAGGATCGTAAGCCTTGACTTTGTGGGCCAGGACATTAATCAGGCACGGGTTATAGGAGCAACCCATAATCTTGTATACAGTAATAAGTTGGAGTAGTATTTATGATCTTACTAAGTTTCTTTTTACTTTTTGCCATACCCTACAAGGAGAGAAAGTACATTATATAGCCATATCACAGCATAAATATGTCTTATGGCAAATAATCATGAGTCACTATTTTATTATCTAAAGTGCGTGATAAAATTATAGTGTAAAAAGAAGGCAAATTCTAAAGCTTAATTCGATTCAGCATAGTATCTGCTGAATAAGCATTTAAAATAGTACTCTTGCTTCTTGCTTGATAGAAAAATTTCATTTTAAGTAACTGGGGCCTAGTCATATTTAGTGTATGCTAAATTTACTAGTGCATACAATTACAAATTTTGCAAATTTTTGTATTTGTATAGTGTAAAAAATTGATGAAATTTGATCATCAAAATAAGAATATTTTTCAGGCAAATTTTATTGATGAAAATTAGTTTGGCATTTGAATTGACAGTTTGAAAACGCAAAATGCTTTGAGTCATAGCAGTGCAATGTACCGTATTTAAAGTAATAATTTTTCATGAACAAGTTAATATAACAAAGCACACAGGGCCTGCATAAAGAGAGGGATCGTCATGTGGAGGACTTCCTAAGGGAAACTCGCTTGCATCCGTGCTACACACAGGGAAAACCATAAAAAACAACCATGTAGCCTCTACATTTGCTTGGGATTGAACCCAGGTCAAACTCCAATAATAATGAATGGTCTTAGCCACTCAAGAGATTTTGCAAGTACTATATGATAATGTTAAAATATTAAGCTTTTAATGGATCAACATCTGAATTTTTTTTACATATCTTCATTTTGCTGTGAGCGTACTTACTAATATTACATGGTTAATGGTACAATACAGTAAAAATATTAAACCTTAAATGGATAGACCTCTGAATTTTTTGACTGATATCCTGTTTTCTGTGAGCTTAGTTACTAATATTACATGGTTAATGGTACAACACAGTTAAAAAATTTGGTTATAAAATTATCATCTTACAAATAATCAGACCCATCTCAGCTTTTCATTGAGCCCAAAGTATTTTGAGGATGGGCTGGGAAACATTTAAAATAATGTATGAGTTTTTAGCAGATGTGATTAGCATGTGAAAGATTTTGTAATGAGGTCTCAAATGTGAAAATTTAGCAATAAAAGAGACACTGGTATTAAATTGGCTGGTTGATGTACATTGATTCTGGAAAACCAAACAAGGGTTGTTTTCCTGGCAAAGGGATGCCTTCATGCAGCACTTGCTAGGTTTGCATCTCCATATACATGAGAAAAACCATGAAATGCTCAGACTGTTCAGCTGGATTCAAATCACACTCAAACTACCAGTATTCAATAATCTTTTGTATTCAGCCACTAGTGGACCACACTGAAAATAAACACTACTAAAAAGATAGAGGATCAGTCATCTTTTTGAAAAAATACATGTTGCAGTCATCTTTTGAAAAATTTAAAGTGGCTATGTTTCTGTACAGGGTGGCCAAAATAAAACTGGTGCAGAAAGTTGTACATTTTCAACACTAAATTTACCCATATCAATGGGCAGGAGATCTAGCCTTCACCATGGAGGTCATTTTGCCTTTGATTTTTACACTTCATATTTTGCTGGAAATTTTGGCAGTATACTTCCATTCTTAAACTGCTGCATAAACCTTTCAGTACACATTTCCTATGAATTCTGCTTTACATAACACTCAGCCGTGAACTCGGTTATTGTTAGCACTATTTTGCATTGCATTGAACTATCACCAAACACATCTGCACCTTTCATGTCAGCTGCTCACTAAATATGTGTGCACATATCAAAAAACAACTGCTTACTGTCTGTGCTCTTCTCAAGAGCTGTTTTGTCTGTCCCCATTTCTAATCATCTCTTGGCTGTTTAGAATACGTTTCCAGGAAATTCCAAAAGCACTTTTCCAGGTCATTTTTATTTTACCTGTGCTGTAGTCCTGCAAACACTAGGGAAAAAAACTTACTTGGCTTACAAGAGTATTTTATTCAGATTAAGCAAAAAGAATATTGTCTGAAGCAGTTACTGAGTGTTTGAATGTTTTGGGAGCATTTGGAAGTAGCAGACTTAAATTATTTTTCTGAGGACTTATATTAAGAGGGTGTATAGCCTCGTGATCTATAAAAATGGCTCAATATCTGCACAACATGGAATTTACAAGGTCATCTGACAAATTTTTAGGCAGTCTTTTTCATTCTTCCATAAGAGCAATCTTGAACTCTTTTAAGTATCAGAAGAGGCCTTGACTGAGCAGCAACATATCTTAGGAGTGTTTCATGCATGCTTTATTGATTCAGATCAGGCAATTATGACAGCCATTCTATGCACTCGATTCCATTCTTAATGAGTCAAACTTTCACAAGATGAGCTTTGTGATGAGTATCATTATCAATTAAAACTAATGCTTGCCTCTGGTTCCACCATGCAGCAAAGCCAAAGGTCCAAGAATCTTATCTCTCCCTGTAAATTTCTGTCAGATTGCCATTTGGGTTGAATAAGTATATGTCCACCTGTACTTATTCCTGCCCGAGCTATCTATTCTGTGTCTTAATTTTGTGAACTTTTGTGCATAATTTTTTGTTGTTGTTGTTGGTGGTGTTATAATTCCTCCATAAAAAGGTATGATGATCTTCTGGCTCTAAAATCTTTGCTTATGTGTGAAGAGAATTTTATGCTACCCTATACTGCTCCAACTGTGATGTTCATCCACCTATTTCCTCCATAACCTATGGTGTCTTATGGTTAAGGAAACAAAAAGCAGAAGTCTGCATGTGTACAAACTATTTATTCAGTTTGTACAAACATATTTCTTAATATAGCCCAGAAAACTTCCCTTTGCAGGTAATTAGCACTGGTTATTGTTTCAATGGGCTGTTATGACGAACTTCATTTTGAGACACCAAATAAATTCGTGACCTGCTTATGTAATTCATTTATTTCTGAGTGGTCAATCGCTCGCCAAGACATTCAATATTGTAAATCATTAGATTGAGGTATTGCCTGAATTCTTCCTGCAAAACCATTGATAATTGTATATTTTGAGTCATTTATGCATAAGAAATTTTCTTTTGTCTTCGAAGCACAATATTTCATATTCAGTAGACTTTAACTTTATTTTACCCATTAGTCGAGCATAATGCTGCAGAAGTAGGATGATCTTTTCATTTTTTTTTCAGCAGTGTACAATTTTAAAATAATGATTTTCTGTTTTAATGAGTAAATGCATTCATCAGCAATGCGTTTTCTCTTTTTTGGCACTGCCTTCAAAGTCATAAATATAAATGGTAGTTAAAATGTTTATGTATTTTAACATAAACATTTGTGAAAAAAAATTTTTTTTAATTAGACTGACATTTTAATATAAATGCTAGTCTGTTTAATGCAAAAGGTTTTATTTATTAAATAGATAGATTTTGATGGAAAAGAAGCTTAACAACATGAGCTGAAATTTTGATTTCAGGTAGATGCGCTTTAAAATAATTATATTATTTCCTTCACCATTCTAATTAACTTTTCATTAAAAATTAATCGCAGTTTTTTAAATTGTGGTACATCGTTGTGTTCTATTGCTTAGCCAGCCAATGCCATTTCCCACTAAAGCGACAATAAAGATTTTCTGCATCTCTTATTTTCAACATAATTTGTTTCTCATTTGTTTTAATTATTTTTTCAATAATAATGTATATCACAATAATGAAAAAGTAGCATATATTTTTTAATTTGATCAATTTTCTGACTTTTCATCTTTCACAAGAAAAAACTTAACAAACACTTTTTAGTGATTTTCTTCTGTGTTCTTTACCTTCTTGTCATAATACCATACGCTTTTGGGATTTTTATTTTTCGGGGGCGTTACCTTAACGTTCATATGTTTCACTTTTGTTCATTTTCTTGTTTTTCATTTTTAAATTTAGCTTTGTTAATAGCTTCTACTATGTTTTGTTTTTGCCTCAATAACCCCAAATTTCAACAGCTATGAGCTTATTATAGTCTTATGCAGTGGCATAGCTAGGGTGGGGCAAGGGGGGACATCTGTTCCTGGGTGCAGCATCCAGGCGGAGCCCAATTGATGCTATGAAATTTTTTAATGAATCGTTTTCCTTTCTTGGCACACAGAAAGAGATGCAAATTCTTCAGTTGTCCCCGGGGCGCTGGAATCCTAGCTACGTTGCTGGTCTTATGAAGCTATATTTGTATATATGTGTGTGTGTGTGAAATGTGCACATAAAAATTATATGGCAATTCTTAGTAGATTGCCTTATTTATTTTTGAGGTTATTCCATGATTGAATATTTTTAGAAAAACGATTTTGCAGAAATTTGATTTTGTTTCCCAAAAATTATACAATTAGCTTAAAATTTTCACTTTTTGCTTACAAAATTTTTAATTTTTACCAAGATACTGAAGGAACAAAGCAATATTTAAGCATACACACATACTTAGTACATATATTGTATATATATATATATGTGTGTGTGTGTTTATTGAATGCTACAAAAGCTTTAAAAAAAGACAGAATTTCATTATAATTGTTTATTGAAGTGTAATCTTATTCTGATTATATGTATCCAAGCCTCTGAGGGTACATGCTTGTGAGAAAGCTTCTTACATAGGACTATTGGAGAGTCCTTTCAAATGGTACCTGAGAATGATATGTATGTGGCATATAATAATATGCATTATTTTTCTAATAATTTGCCAGCAATATTTATTCATACAGGAAGCAAAATGATTGTACTAAATTTAAGTGTCTCATTTGTATATTCTATCATTAAACTTCTGCAATTTATACTTGATCCAAATCAAAAATTCTTTAAATTGTCACTTAGCATATCAGCTTATCATTTACTTTTCATGTACCTTCCATCGTATCCAACTGACAGGTTGATCTTTAGTAATATTTAATCTATTAATGTATTTCTGTTACTTAAGGGTTTTTTTTTTTTTTTTTTTTACTTGATTATGCCGTCCATTACTTGGGGTAAAAACTATGATTTTCGTACAGTGCTTTCATACCACTCGTTTGTAATATTTTAAATAAATTTATTGACCTAATTTATTTACTGTATTAATAATTTGTGTTTATTTTCAAAGTTGTGTGTTACTATAAATTCATATTAAATGTAAAAAAAAGTTTTGCATACAGTCTGTTATTTGTTTGGTTTGTTTAAATACAAGTTTTGTTTTGAATTAGATGTTAACTCCTAACTGATGAAATGAATTAAAACTGATAGAAACAGAAGTCCTAGAAAATTTAAAATAAAGAAGCAGCCAAACGTTTAATTATATCTCTCTTGCAAAATTATCTTTATCTTATTCATAATTTTACAAGAGAGGGGGAGACCCTTGGGGTATTCACTATCAAAATTCGAGATGTGACTTTCCCGTTCTCGCGGAAGTAAAATCGGTTCTTCCCTGTGGTGCTTTCGGTGATGAGATGACTAAACGATGCGTATTGGCCATCCTCAACGAATGCATTTAGTTGCAAATGTTCACTCATTTGAAACAACATAATTTCGGAAGTGCACCATAAAAGTTACCTAGGTGATATCATGAGTGTCGAACTACTCCAGTTTTACCATGGAGTTGATTTCTCCAGTATTCAGTTGGCTATATTAGCTTTCTAAAGAATTTTTCAAAGTCTCAGTAAAGAAAAAAATTCTAGCGTCTCCTTTGACTTTTGATACATCTTTTATTTCAAAATTTAGAGCACTAACACAAAACAAAAATACCCTAGCATTCGAATATATTCTAATTTTTTTTTTCGTCCTTTCATATTGGCTTCACTGTTCATATATTGAAAGACAGTAATCACACCTTTTTTTCCTTCAAATGTTTAATATTCCTTCATATAAATGACGATGTTTGGCGTCATTAGCTTACAAAATATGTAAAATTTTTCACTGTTTGCAGTTACTCGATAAACATCTTCAAGATTCAAGACGAAAATTTTTTTTTAGCAAATTAATTCATGAAACAATACTTTTAAGTTGTTCTGTAGCTGGTAATCCTAAGTTGTTAAGAAATAATCATGATGGGCAGTAAGTGATGAAATAGCTTTCATGTGATTGTTAAAAAAGAAAATATGCTCTTATAGCTTTTGTTGTACCAAAGCATAAATCCATGAAAAAGAAATAATATTTAGTTTTGTGTCGGACTAAACATATAGTTTCGTTTGCTACGTGTTTAAGCAATAAGATATTTAATATATAAATCTTGTAAGCTGGATTTAGGTAGAGAATAATAATTTAATATTCCAATATAAAAATATGTAATATAAAAAGAATTATTGGATTGACTACTTTAAAATCTTTTCTTTATTTATATAATGAAAGTGCTGCGATTAAGGTTAAACCTCAAACAAAACACTCCAGTCTTCAAGGTTTTAATAACGCAAACGATAAGACTGTATAGTAATTTTTTGTGGTCTCTTTTGCTACAGCAGGTGAGAAGCTGAAGATTAGAATAGTAATTGGTAAGCTTCAGGGGGGGGGGAAATTGTACCTTATTATATTACTTATTATTCGTAAATTTTTAAGTAAGGCCTCTTTCTGAAAGAATTTCAATGATCAAAATTAGTAAGTAGTTTATAAAGTATCAAATATAGCAAAACAGTTCGTCTTATTTTAAGACATTTTCGTTATTAATTTGATTAATGGTTTCGAAAGAACTGCTGACAAAGAATTTGACCATTTCTTTTTCTTTATATGCGCTGCGTTTGAAAACGGAGTATTTTCGTTTTTTGATTCTTCATTCCTCTTCAAAATTTTTCACAAGTATTACACTTTCGTAATGGTTTTAGCAAATTTTGATAGTCTGCTTTTTGTGAGTATTCATAGCAGATCTGAAAAATGTTAAACAGCGTTTGAATATTATGCTGAATAAATAAATTACTTCTTGATATCTCATCTGCGTTCAAGACTTTTCTGTTGCAATATACGTTTCTCCAAATTTGCGTGGCTGTATAACTTTTGGTATTATTTTATGTTTGTTCTGAATAGGTCTCATATCATGTAAAGGCTATTTATAATTCACCATCAGTATCTGGCCCAGTATTATATACTTTTACTGTTGTTCTTCAAAAATTATTTCTTATTAATTCGTCATTTACAATTTCTCCTTTAACATCTAAATTAGTTACAAAATTTGAATATTTTGATAATAATATTTTGATTTAATTTTGTTAATATGCGTGGTTCAGTTATCCCATTTTAATGACTGTCAACAATTAATTATTATCATAACTGAATACAGTCTAAGTCATATATATTTGTTTTTAGTTTATTGGCAAACTTAAGTATAGGAAATTATTTTTGATTACCAGCGCTCTCTAGGGACCGAATGAATGAGACCGCTGAACACTAGCTGCTCGACTTAGTTCAAATCATAGGTAAGAGGCTAGCTCCATAAGAATCCCGTGTTTTCTCCTATGACTAACGTTAATAGCAAGTTAATATTATCTCTTAGAAGTTGTACACAACAACATTCCTTCGTCAGGTTTTCGTATGCCTTTCTTCAATCAACAGTGCAATATATTTATTGTTATACTTAGATTATTTCGGAAGCAGGAAAGATGAAATTAACAAAGCCTTCGCCGGAATCGAACCGTGGACCTCTGGAATACTGGCCCAGTGTGCAGACCACCACACCATGAAAGCACGCCAAGAAGGTAGGAGAAATACCTTATATACTCCGAATTTTAAAGGGCGAGTGGGGTTTTTAAAGGATCCAATCGCCAAATCTTGGGTATGGAGAGTTATCATCCACAACCCTTTTAGTTCGGGCGCCACTGTAGAGACATTAGGTTATTTCGGAAGCAGAAAAGATGAAAAATTAACAAAGCCTTCGCCGGGAATCGAATCGCGGATCTCTCGAGTACCGGGACCACCACACCAAGAAGGAGGGGGGGGGAATACCTTATATACTTTTTAAACAGAACAATTTTTTTTGATTCCATTTATTTTACATTACGATATAAAACGTAATCAATGAACTAATAAATATTTATTTTTAAGAAATATACGTAAAACCACGGATTAAAATATAAAAAAATGCTAATTTTTTAATGCAGTAAATGCTTTCAAAGACGGAGATATTTTTGATCTTTTGAGGAGATGGCTATGTTAGAGAGGGTGAAGTTCAATAGTGGTGTTTACTTATGTTTTCAGAAACGCTGGTTACTTTCAAAGATGGTCATCTTCGTGAGTTGATTGCCTAGAGAGAGCCGCTGCATTTTTACAGTTTTTATATTGTTCATGATATTTATGTAATAAATCCCACAAAAATTATAATTTATCACATTTTAAATTTGTCATATTCTGGTTGGTATTTCCTCAGATTATCCTTATGGATCGCCAGGAAGAAACATATAGCTGTGTGCTGTAAAAATTCAGCTGCGTAGATCAGAAATATGGTAACAATGCAGTAAACTATTTGGGCTTTAATGTATTTTTATATATTACATAGGCACAAAGTAACAGATGAAATAAATTTTACAAATAAAAATTGAGCTGCAGTGCACACATGTGGCTTATATTGGTTTGGTTTATTTGATTACGGCACAAAGCACGCTAGGCTATCTGTCTAAGGAGAGGGGTGCCTCCATTGTCCTTCATGGAGGACTGTATTATCCACGTTGCACACATGGACAGAACCATACATGTGGCTTCACATGCGTGAACGATAAGCTTGAAATACTATGAGCCCTTAATTCAGAATATTTCTGAAAAAAATATATAAATGTATGTATTTTAAAATTTTAATTAACATCAAATTTGCTTTTTACGGATAGAGAATGTTAAATTCAAATATATATCTATCTTTCTCTATATATAAAGCTGCTTCGCTGAAAATACGCAATAATTATGAATTAGCCTTGAAAACACTATAGAAAGGCTGTTAAAATATTTTAAAATGGCACTTGGCCAGGCAGAGCTATTTTTCGATTTTCAAAAATTTCAGAATGTAGCTTCCATGGCTTGCGCATACTTGATTCTCGGACCGAAAATATAGAATAATAAACGAATAGATATATGTGAAATCTTAATTTATAGTACCAATCCATTTAGGAATTTCATTCATTTATTATATTTACTATTTTTGATTACCAACATACTTTCTCTCAGTCACATATATCATCGTTTAAAATAATACGTATGAAATAATGCATATATACTCGTACTTTTTACCAGTACGATCTAAATAAGGACGAAAATTTCAAACTTTCCTCTGATTTAGAAATACATAGCATGGAAAATTAATTTCTAAATAGTTACAGTTGTTCTACCATAGTTTAATTGTCTAATATATCTAGTAAAGCAGTATTTGTTTGCCACTTATTTTATAACTCTGCCAAATGTATGTCAGCAAATTTGCTTTTTGCAATACAAAACTTTGTATTTAGCAAATTTTTAATTACCTATGACAATTAATATCATTCTTTTTAAATTTATAGTACCAATTTTTGTTAATCAGTCTAAAATTCTAGATTATTAACTCGTTTTTAAAGTGACCTTTAAAGAGGTTTTTCCTCAAAAATTTTTTAACATCATTCAAGTAATTGATATAAAAACATTAAAAATATCTTAAGGCTGTTGAATAATCAATTTCTAAGCACTCTCTGAAAATGATAATTAGATCATTCAGTAATTTCCACCATCAAAGGTCCAACCTTCATCTCCAGTAATTAAAATAAATACAACAATCATTAAAGGTCTCGTTTTTAAATCTTAGTATCGTGGATCAAAGCTCACAGCGGAGAAGGAAACAAACTAGCTTATAAATTGGGAAAAGAAAATAGTTCAAAATAATAAATGCTGAAATAATAGCCTGAATGGCATAAATCAGCGGTTCTCAACCTTTTGACTAACGCGTACCATCTAAACAAAAAATTGAACACTTTAGTCCCACCACTACAAGGTACTACTACCACCACCACTCTTGAACAAAGCTCAATCGCATTAATTTACGAATGTTAGCAAAAAAACTCAATCAGGATGTTGGGGTTTTTAATTTTTGAATTTAATAGTTAAAAATACTTTGCTTCTTTGCGTACCACCAGTGGTACGCTTACCACCGGTTGAGAACCCCTGGCCTAAATCATACCTTCCATCTGAGCTTGCACTTATAAATTATGCACAAGAGGAATTGCAAGCAAAATACTCAGGATGTAAACAAAAGGCAGACAAAAATACGAATTCCTACATAATATTGCCATTTAAGGAGTTTTTGATTAACGCCTGATCTAAATAGGTACGTTACAAGGTTTCCCTGCGTATTTTCATGAAAGTCAACAACATGGCTATCCTTTAAAGTACATGTTGTGCGTTTCTGTAGAGGGAAATGGTGTATTAAAGTTGAAACTTCATTTTTTTTAAACTTCACATAAAAGTTCTATGCCTGAGTTTGTATCATTAGCCCACATCGCACTGAACATGCTGCAGCAAGTTATAAGTCGCAACATAAGCAGCTGCATATCAGTATGATCGGGAAGCCATGAAATTACACAAAAGAGATTTTAATGCACCATTGTTGCTGTGAACTATGGTAAAACGAGAAAACGACTACTTACAACGCACAGCCTCTAGAAAAAGAAAGAAAGAAAAACAGCCCGTCAGCAGCGAATAGGCTGGTTGCATGGGAGTTTACATGGTTTTCCCCATGTGTGATGCTGTTGCTATCCAATTTCCATTAAAAAGCCTTCACGAAGTAATCCCTTCACATAAGTAAATAGCTTTCAAAGTGCTTTGCCTTAATCAATTAACCTAACAGGAAAACAACTGCTGAAAGAACTCGCAGTAGCACCGATGCGGCAGCATCAGTAAAGATTGTCGAAATGTTCGAAAAGGCGAGCAGTTTGAAACAATAAGTTTAATGGATGGTTAATCAATAACTGGTTAACTGACAACCTGGGTTGTTACCTACGTATTTCTGCACCTGAGGAAAAAAAAGGAAAGAGTAAATGCTCGCCCTATATACAAAGATAGCCATCCGAAATACAGTACATTAAAGAACAAGGGATATCAAAGTATATCTTTTACTAGACAAATGATATTAGCTACAACAGGGAACTGATTAAAAATAAAGCTACTTGTGACTTACAGAACGCGGAGGCAGTAATATTTTATGTAGACGTCATGATTGACAATAATTTACGACACACCTCGCCTCTCCATTGAAAGAAAGTGGAAGTTTGCGTAAGCTGTGTCAATCCATATTGTTTCCGCTTGTTGCAAAAGTTCATCTGGCATAGCTACTTATTTGCTAAACGTTTTCGATGTGTGACACTAAGAGAACCAAGATAACATTGCGACCTGATGGGCAATGAAGAACTGAATGTTCCGGGCTACGTGCGCTCGCGCACTGCCCTGTAGACCTTTGGCCGCACGCAAGATTTGAAGTCAAGTGAGGACAACATTGCCCTAAACTTAGCATGGGTAACAATTTTTAGATGCAGTAGCAAGATATAGCAGTGGCTGTTATAGTTTCTTACTAGGAATTTCAATGTTAATTTTTGCCACCTATTTGACTCGAAACAACAGCTGAGGAAAAAATGTCGAGTAACTTAATTTTTCCCCCCACTTCATTTCCGTTTAACATGTTTCGATTGTGTCTTAAATCAAAACTGAAAATGTAAAAGGCTGAATTATTCGACAATCGAAACTAACAACTGGAAGGAATCATCAGTTGATTTTCCAAGGGAAAAGATTAATCCAATTTTTTTTTTTTTTTCTTTCTTTATATATAAAGTGAAGAATGGAAAAGAAGCGGAAATAAAATAATTAACAAAACTGAAATTTTTGAAGTTAGGCTAAAGCAAATTAGCAATTTTATCAGTTGTTGTAGGATGTTACAGTTTTACATATTAAAGTTTTAAAAAATATAAATATGATAAGTGTAGATCGCAGATTTAAATAAAGTCACATTAAAAAGGAATTCAGTTTCCAGAGCTCTAAGTAATTAACTTTGAAACACAGGTTGTGTGATCTAAAGCAGCTTTCAACTGCACGCGAAGAAATCTGATAAAATACGCAAATGAAGGCTGACTTGTATGAACGAATTAGTTATAGCCTCGAATGATGTTGAGAAAATAAATGCTGTGCGGTGGTGATGACAAGAGCTATTATCGCGAATAGGGATGGAGAGCTGGCAACGGCTCTGAAGTGCCTATCTTAAAGTAACAGGTAGTATAGTCAAGTGCGGGAATAAAATGCCATGTCACCTCCAACCGTAACTGCAGGGGATAGACCAGTATAGTGATGCATAATAAGGGTCGCGCTGTCTGTAACCGCGATACTGCCATGAATTACCATGATATTGTAGGCAGATTCGAGATTCGTCTGAAAAGGCAGTGTTATGCCATTCGTTTATCTATGTCCAAAGTTCAAGGCACCACTGCAGCCGATAAAGCTAAATAATTGTTACTATGGAAGCCTTGCAAAAATCACCCTTCTCTACCCAACATGGAAAGGTACGTGCTAACACAAGTTGCTGTGGAACAGATGAACAGATCCTAATTCTTGCTCTAGGGTTCTTGATACTCCTCTGCGATGCGTCATTGCTATGTATACAACATGACAGTTCTTTAGTTTAGTCTCAGTTATACGTTATTTATTAAATCCTTCAACTTGTTTTTCAACAATGAATAATCACTCCTTTTCTTCCAACAGTTCTGTAATTGTTTACAACTTTTACATATTTAAATCATTTCCAACTTAACTGTAAAATACACTGACTACCAATAAGTATTTGGACACCTGTGATAGAAAAGAAAAACTAACTTTATTCAAAATCAATAGTTGGTAGAGCCTCCACGAGAGGTAATTACAGCGTGGACCCTCCGGGGCATACTTTCCACAAGTCCTTGTATGACAGCTAGTGGTATTTTCTTCCCACTCGGCTTGGAGAAGACACAGAAGTTCCTTCACCGATTTTGCACGGGTAGTGCACCCCTGAATTCGGCGATGCAACTCGTCCCAGAGGTTCTCGATAGGGTTCAGGTCTGGACTCTGGGCAGGCCAGTCCATTCGATGAACTCCATTGGCACCATACCAAGCCTTGATTAACGTCGAAACATGACAACTGGCATTGTCGTCCTGAAAGTAACGGGTCCAACCCGTAAAACTGCCACAACGTAGGAAGCCCATTGTCATCCAAAATAGTGCAGTAGGCATCGGAGTTGAGCGATTTTGCACGGGTAGTGCACCCCTGAATTCGGCGATGCAACTCGTCCCAGAGGTTCTCGATAGGGTTCAGGTCTGGACTCTGGGCAGGCCAGTCCATTCGATGAACTCCATTGGCACCATACCAAGCCTTGATTAACGTCGAAACATGACAACTGGCATTGTCGTCCTGAAAGTAACGGGTCCAACCCGTAAAACTGCCACAACGTAGGAAGCCCATTGTCATCCAAAATAGTGCAGTAGGCATCGGAGTTGAGCTTACCATGAATGGGCACCAAGGGTCCCAGCCCATACCAGGAGAAACACCCCCAGATCATAATTCCAGCTCCGCCGAACTTGACTGTTGGCACAATGCATTCTGGCAGGAGACATTCTCCAGGTAGACGCCAGACCCAGACCCTGCCATCCGAACGGTAAAGGGTGAACCTTGATTCATTACTCCAAAGAACCCGTTTCCACTGATCTACGATCCAATTTCGATGTGCTTTGCACCACATTATCCGAGCATCGCGGTTGAACTTTGTGATCAAAGGCTTATGGGCAGCAGCACGACCATGAAAACCAAGCAGATGTGCTTCCTTACGGATGGTATTCATTGAAACAATACTCCCGGATGCCTGTTGAAACTCCTCGCGGATGAGGGGCCATCGGTTGGGTGCGGTTCTTCCGAATTTCTCTGGACAGCACTCGTCGGTCTCTATCTCCCAGTTTCGTTGGTCTGCCGACTCTGGGCACATTCCGACAATCACCGCTCACCTTCCACTTCTTAATCACATAGGCCACTGTCGATTTTGGGTACTTCAGATGGCTAGATATGTCCCTTAAGGATCGGCCACATTTGTGATACCCGATAATTATACCTTTCTCGAAATCAGAGAGCTCCGAACTGCGAGGCATCTTGCATGCGACTAAAGCCGATGCTGTTTCCTACACGATATATATCAGCGGAATCCGTGACATACCTTTGGACCGCAGATATCGTCATTTGCATAGGTGTCCAAATACTTATTGGTAGTCAGTGTATATGTATACTATCTACAATAAAAAAAATCATGTATTTGGTCTTAAAATACATTAGGTAGTGTGTTCCCATTTCCGCTAATGCATTATTATTATACCGATTTTTTTCAGAGACGAGCTTAAAATCATCTTTCACGCTTTAATAGGTTATTGGATATAACGTGTTTTTTTTTTTTTTTTTTTTTTTTTTTTTTTACGTCAGAGTTCTTTGGCAGATGTCTAATATTTTGATTTCGATAAAAAAATTATTTATTATAATTTTATTACTTGTATCATATATGATACTTGAGATTGTAGATTTTTTTTTTGTTTTGTGTGTGTGTGTGTTGTTGTTGTTTAAGTGCTTGAAAGAAGAGATGCTTTGCCGAAAAATAAGGATACGTAGGCAAGTCTATCTAACATTGAAATAAATGCTTATCTCCTCAATTTAGCGAGATATCGCCAGGCCTTTTTGTCGCCAAATTTGGCAATTAATCGCCTAGATCGGCGACCATTTGGCGACTGTATAAATGTAATGGATATTGTGATTGAATAACTAATAATGCAATTGATTCAATATGTATCTGTTACCGTATCCGGGCCTCATACGCCTTCCAGTAATTTCGAAAAGTAGAAAGTACTAGTTTCTCGGCGGCGAGGGAAAACTATATAAGATCGGACAGAACATCAGTTTCTGAATTGTTGTGAGTTAGGAGTATCGAGAAGATCTCCGTAGGAGTTTGCCTTTTAGATGCGCATTGCATTGCACTATGTTTAACATTTTTAATAGTTTGAAGTGCAGCTACTGATTGTGCTGTGTGATACTGAGAAGAGCTGTACAAGTATCTGTTGGGAAAAGTTCCAGAAATGTAAAGTGTTGCGTTTGATAAAACAAATTCTATTCTCTATACATTCAATTTACGCACGCAATAATATGTTTCAAAGTGAGCTCAGAATCCGGGCCAAGTGCTAAGACGATACTTTGTTTACTGCACTTAATACCTTTTAGAAGTAGTTTATATGTTTCAGACTTGCTGCCTATCAGGCTATCAAACGACTATATTATAGAGATTACAGCTTAAAATCAAATTTTGATTAAAGGATCACATGAAAACAGATTATTTAATTATTCTTCTGGTATATGGAATTAGATGTAAGCATTGTCTTGCATGATATGTAAGCACATAATTTTCAATTTTTAATTAAAAAATTATAAAACAAAACTAAGACTAATGATAATACGCTGACAGTTGACGAGAAAATAGCACCTATATGAGTAACATAAAACATCCACATAAGAGCGATGTAGTCGATGTACGCTATCTGTCCAAAAGTATCCGGGCACTCAGTGTACAGACTCGGAGAGTCCTGAGGTATACATTAATATGATGTTGATCCCCCTTTTGCATCGATGACAGCCTGCACACTTCTGGGGACACTTTCCACCAGGTTTTGATAGGTGGCCATAGGAACTGACTTCCAGGCATACAGCACAGCTGAAGTGAGGATGGTCGATTTGGCTGGCTAAGTCGTTCCAAAGGTGATCTAGGAGATTTAGATCTGGGGTCTAAGAAAGCTAGTCCAGTTCTTGAACACCCATTTCGTCAAACCATGACTACGCAAGTCTCGATGGGTGAATGGAGCAGTTAGCTGCTCCATTCACCCATCGAGCTGCTAGAAGAGAAATAGGCCTTTCGAAATATTGCCATAGAGTTGGGGAAAGAAGCATTGTCCAGAATGTCCACATACATCTCAGAATTCGTGTTTTCAACCACAGGAACTAAGGGACCCAGGCCAAAACATAAAAAAACACTCCCACACCATGATACTGCCACCACCAAACTTTACAGTGGCACAATGCAGTCACTTAAGAAGCATTCGCCTGCCATCCAGCAAACCAAGACGCGCCTACCGGAAGGCAGGATTCTCCAGAGAAATTCATCACTCTAAAAATTTTGTCATCACATATGATTGCACTCAAATTATGTATATAGGTTACAAATTCGCAATGTTGGCCCCTTTCCAAAGCTGCAAGTTCCGGGCATCACAATCCTTGAAAACGAAGTCATACTGAGTGCAATACTAAAACAATAATTTGAAAAAACAAATCAAATACTAAACCAATAAATAAATGCGGAAATTTATATAACAATATGACGATGGTCTTAGTATATTATTTACATTATATACACTATGGGGACTATGTACTATGGTCACAGTAAGGGGCTGGCCTATCGTAATGAACGACTTTAGGCTTAGAATTTGATGACTTAACGGACCCGAATGGTTATTAAGTATGGTTCGATTGCACCTCTCTACCATGCCGTCTGACTGGGGATGTAAAGGTGTTGTTTGTTTTTGTCGATGCTGAGTAGCTTCCAGAGTTCTTTAATTACAGCCGAGGTAAAATTTCTTCCTTGATCAGAATGTAACTGATGAGGAACTACAGATCGATATATCCTGCCAGGTAGGTTTCCTGTTTGAAGATCCCATTAAGCCGATTATGGGTATAATGTCGCGTTCTTCCAACTGGTCTTTCCTGACATCGTCATTCCATGGGTATCGATCACCGATGTTGAAGTTGTAACTTGTCATCGGATTAACTACCTCATATTTTGCTTGTAACAATATTGGCAGCTTTCTGGGCAGGGTCTTCTAGACAAGGCATCGATGATCCCATGTGTTAATCTCTTCCTATGACGGGTAGTGATGTCATATTCCTGGAGTCTCTGTATCCATCGCACAATTTGGCCTTCGGGATTCTTGAAATTTAAAAGCCAGGTCAACGATGTATGATCTGTGTAGTGCAGAAATTTTCTGCCATAAAATAATGATGGAAATGTTCTACGGATTTAACTATGACGAGCAACTCTTTCCTTGTGATACAGCAATTCCTATCCGGTTTAGATAGATATTTGCTCCAGTATGCCACGTCACGTTCTTGACAGTTTTATTTCTTAAGGCAAAACAGCACCGATACTCATTGCTCGCATCCATATCAAGAAAAAATGGTTTGTCGAGTTGAGAACACGTCAGGACTGAAGCAGATGTTAAAGCCTCCTTCAGTTTGTTAAATGCATCCTCACATTCTTTGGTCCACAAGTACTTTTGCTTGCTCTCTGTTATCTTGTGAAGCGGTCTTGCTAGAGAAGGAATTTCCATCACAAATCTCCTATAGTAAGTGCAAAACCCCAGAAAACTTCTCAGCTTACAGCGTTTTGGGGCTGTCTCCAGTCTGCTGAAAATCTTAAGTGGATTTGTACACACACGTTCGACAGCAGCATGTCCGAGGTAAGTTACTTCCTGTTTGGACAATTTACATTTGGCAGGGCTTCATCTAAAATAGGCTTCCTTCCTAATACTTCTTAAATGCTCTTCAAAATTGTTCCTGACGATGATGTCATCCAGGTATATCAGACAAGCTTCGTAGGATAAGACCTCTCAACATGGTCTCCACAAGGCGTTCGAATGTTGCCAGTGCATTACATAATCCTATCGGTATAACGTTGAACTGCCAAAGTCGGTATCTGGTAGTAAATGCCGTCTTTTCTCTCATAAGAGTGTATCTCTAGCTGCCAATATCCACTCATCCACTCTTTAAATGAACCGTCGAAAACCACTTACTTTCAGAAAGAGTGTCCAAAATAGCATCATTCCACGAAGGGGGTAGCTGTCTTTCTCGGTTCGTCGTCCAACCAGATAAAGTCAAAGCAAAATATAGTTAAACCATCCTTTTTTTCTGACCAGGACGATGTAAGAAGCCTAAGGACTTGCTGAAAACCCGATAACGTCGCTTTCTTGCATGTCCTTTAGAAGTTCTTCCACCTCCTCTTGTTTAGCAATCGGCAGAGGTCTTGGATGTTGCTTGATTGGTGGATGATCCCCAGTATCAGTTGTATGCTGTATGACATTGGTTCGACCTACGTTAGAAGGTAAGAGGAAGAAAATAGCTTGAATGTTGAATTACACGTTCGGCAGCTCTCCTCTCTTCATAGCTGAGTTGTGTATTCTGCAATAACTCCGATAGGGTCTCGAAAGATACAAAGATTAAAAGACTATTGGGTCGTTTAACACAGATCACTGGAATACATGCTGCAACCACTTCGTCTTACTTAATGATTTTTGCCTTATCACTGACGTTGGCAACTCTCGCCGGGATAACGGTCCTCGATGGGTCGACGGGTGCCTAGACTACTAGTAGTACTCCTTTCGGGCTGTTGCAGTTAGTTGTACTTTCGGGCTGTTGCAGTACTTAATACCGCACGTGAAATTTTGTTTTCCGCTATGGATCCAGGAAGTAAAAATTCCGTTCTTGCAGGTACTGTGATATCGTCTTCAACTATAATTTGGTGGATGGATTGGTTCCTTCACTTTTAACTCCAGACAGGATTATATCCTCAGAGGCAGAATGCAGTTCGTTATTTAAGTCCAGGAAATAATTATATTTCCACAAAAGGCCTAACCAAATATGTAATATCTGCTACATATGCCATGTGATGGTAGGTGACACTTCCAAACGTGGTGTTAACTTCTAACATTCCATCAATTTCGATTTTATCACCTAACACAGTCTGGAGGATGACGCAGGGTGACTTCCAGATGAGTTTACCTTCCAGTTGTTGAGCCAAATCTTTTAGAATGATGGTAACATTGGCTCCTGTATCAATCTTCATATTGCAAGGAGCTCCATTTATATGTCCCGTGATAAAAAGTCCATAATTGCCACCGCTCGTTGCAAAATTCTGAAATGCTTTAATGGGGCTTTCCAATACTTGGAAAATCTCCGTTCCGCGTGATGGCTACTAATTTTTTTCCTGCGTCTTTGCTGGTGACTTATTTTCTTGCTGGTGACTTATTTATCACGGTCTTATTTTCCGTGCCTTGGGGTGTTCTGCCGTTCCTTCGTACATGGCCTTCGCTACAGCATTTCTAGCACTTTAGCGTTGGCTTGTTACCACGTATTCTGCCTCAATTGAATCTCTCTTTATTGAGACTGTGCATTCAATTGCCTGGCTAAATCATCTAGACGTGCAGTCATTTGATCCATAGGCTAATGGAGTCGAGTAGCTCTGATTGGGTGGCGGTCTCCACGAGTTGCTTGTTGGAATGTCTCCGATTTAATGGTATACACTAAAGCGTTTTTTAAATACATGACATCGGCCCTTCTCAGGGCTTTCTGTACCTCCGCTCCGTATGGCAGGATCTAAGATGCCATCGATGAAGTGCCTCAGGGAAGCATTTCCTTTTTTTTCTATTGGACAGTGCGAAAAAGCGAGATGGGACAGCCTTTAAACATCCGAGGCGAGTTCCTAGAGTGTTTCTGTGGGTGAGATTTTAACTGAAGCCTCCTTTAATAACTTCTCCCCAGAATGAAGCTCCAAAACGCCGGATAGAGCTTGGAAGTCTAGTCCAGCATTTCAGCCAGAATTTGGAAGATGTCTGCTGTGAGAAGCGGTGAGATGGCAGGCTTGATCTTCGGAATCCCATCCATTTGCGTTTGCCGCTATAGCGAACTGCGTCTTGTATGCGGGGGTTATAAATTAAATAGTGGCAACTTAACCTTGAAATTCGCAGAAGGGCGCGCATGCGCAAATAGATATGGGAGCGGTGAGGTGACGCTGTTGTCGATGTGTAGAGTGCAAAAAACAGTCGATCTGCTTAGAAGGGTAGTTGTTGTGAGGCGTTAAAGTGAGAAGTTTCGTTTCCATCGCTCTAAAGTATGTTTTCAAAAGGTGATCAGTGGTCGTGGCTTAAAATCGAGGTTGCCGTGGCAAAAATGCAGCAGAATGCTATCGAGGATTAGTGGAAACCTGTGGCACAAATGCTTTACCGTATAGGACAGTAGCACAATGGGTTCAAGCATTTCTTTAGGGTCGGAATGAGACTGCGGATTTGCAATGCACAGGTCGGCCCTACATTCCTCAAGAGCAGATTGACATCCTGAGCGGTCTCCTTACCATAGACCGCCGATGGACTGTCCGAGAATTATCCTTAGAGTTTGGTCTGAGTCATCAAACGGTGTGGCGCATAATGAAGAAATCTCTCAACGTGAGGAAAATTGCTTCCCGCTGGGTTCCACATCGACTAACCGAAGTACAGAAATGGCAGCGGTATGCACTGGCTGGCACCCACTTGGAGAGATACCGCAATGAAGGAGACGCATTTCTGCAGCGTATTGTCGCCATTGATGAGACATGGGCACGAGCCTGTGAGCCTGAATTAAAGCGTCAATCAAATGAATGGCGTTGCCAAGGTTCGCCACGTCCACAGAAATTTCGACAGGAACCCAATCGAGTGAAGATGATGCTGATTATGGCATACGACTGGGACGGTGTGATTCTTACACATGCTGTACCTGAAGGACAAACTGTCAACGCAGATTACTATTGCCGATTTCTACAGCACCATCTGCGTCCGGCTATGCGGCGCAAACGTCCACGTTTATTGCACAACAATCTTCCTATCGCATTGCGTGATAATGCTCGTTGCCATGTCGCAACAATGTCTTAACAATGTCACTCTCCTTTTGCAACGGTGGCAGTGGGAAATCACCCTCCCTACTCACCCGACATGAGTCCTTGTGACTTCGATCTGTTTCCGAAGTTGAAGGAACCCCTCCGAGGTCACCGATTTCATAACGTTTCATCTGTACTCCACGCAGTATGACGCTCGGTCGCTCACATCAACAATCAACACCTTGCCACTGGTCTACAACGGCTTCCCGACATTTGGCGAAAGGTTATAAGCTTTGCTGGTGATTACATAGAAGGAATGTAATGCAATTGTACTTGCAAGTTCATTAAAAATTGATTTATACCTATGCTGCCATTTTTTAATTTACAGCCCTCGTATTTACCAGGAGGTCTTTTCATAATATGTGAATGGATTTAGATAAATCCCGGACGACATATGTTCTAATTTAGAGGTGTTAGAATTATGACCAGTTGTCGTTATGGAATTCTTTAAACTGTCAACTTCCTCAGCGACAGCAGCAGAAACTCTGCCTTCGAATTTGTTTTCTATTATGGCAGTCATTTTTCTTTTCATTTTTTCTTGATCTGCTTTCATATGTTCTTAAATGGAGTTCACAGCCCCTTTCATCTTTTTTTTTTTTTTTTTTTTTTTTTTTTTTTTTTTTTTTTGCCCGCTGTCATCTCTTCTTTAGCAGAGTTGACGACTTCTAGCCTTTCCTGGAATGCAATATATTCTGTTACCGGCATTCAGTCTCACTTTTGACACCAGAAATTGTTGCTTGCGTACGGGTTCGTAATAGATTGAATGCACACAGAACCGATGATAACTAGAAAAAAATTATTTTACCCAAAGAAACATTTCACAGTTCCGGAACTTTCCACAAAAATAGTCGTACAGCTCTTCACAGTATCACAGAGTGCAATCAATAGTTACAATTCAAATTACTAAGAACGTTAAACATACCGCAACGCAAAGCGCATCTAAAGAGCGAAGCTAACACGGAGATATCTCAGTACTCCGAACTCACGGTGAACTAAATAACAACTATTCCGAAAATGATGCTCTCTCCGGTCCTATGTATTTTGCCCCGGCCGCCGAGGAGTCTCTAGTACTTCTCGAAATTACTGGAAGGCATATGAGGGCCGAATACGGTTACAGCTACATACAGCATCAATTACAATACCCATTCCAGTTACACAGGGACTAGAACACAATTTGGGCGACTTTTGGAGATTTCTGGCCAAATATTCGGCAAAAATTAGTCGCCAAAACCGTCGACAGCGATATCTCGCCGATTTGGCGAGAGAACCATTTACTCAATGTTAAATAGACATGCCCCTGTATTCTTACTTTCCCGGTAAACCTTCGCGCCTTTAGATTTTCGTGTTACATTATAAAAAAAAATACCACAATTTCTCAAATAATTTCACTTAAATTATGTACATATGTACAAAATTCGTAACATTGCCCCCTAGGAAGTACACACGAAAGAACAGATTGGAAACCGCTGGCTTAAAGTTAAAAGTATGAGTTTAATTTAGTCTCAGATCAGTTTTTCTATATGTATCAGAGACTTCGAGGTTAACAGAATAGAGGAAACGTATGAAGCTCTTTCCAAACAAAATATCTTCAATTTAGTATAAGAAATTTTCGCATCGTACTGTTTCGAAAACACAAATCAAATGTAGATACAAAGACAAAAAAAACCTATGGATTTGGATAGAATACATATTAAGAATGTTTGTTAAATCATGATAGACACAAGAATGGTATTGATGCAGCCTCCAGTAGGAAAATTCAAAAGGCGCACTGAAATTCATTTGCAAAAACAAGTAGTTAAAAAGGGAGTCCTGGAGACAAGCAAGAAAGCAGTATTAGACCTCAGAAGGCAAATAGCAAAACAGAATACCTTATGTGCATAAAACGAATAAATAAAATGAGATTATTATTGTTTAAGGCTATTAAAGCTTATATTCTATTCTGATTTCAATATAATTTTCAAAGTACTTATGTAGGTTCAAATATTTCAGGCCTGATACATTTCTAAATGAAATAAAGAAAATTTTAAGAGTTTATTCCTCTATATTAGCTCCTTACACCTTAAAATTCTCTTCCCATTACTTAATGAGCAACCCTATGCCACTGAAAAAGTATTTTGAAAGGTTAGTACTTCTAAATGCTCCATAACTGCTCTTTCCAAGTCATCATCATCATTAAATCTCTTTCCTTGAAGGCCATACTTCAGTTTGAAGAACAGATAACTACACTGCCCTCCTAAAGTTAAGGAACAACATGTTTTTGGTGTCTAATTTGAGAATGAAGCAACATAGAAACAAGAAATTTAGCAGAAATGTTCACTTAACAGTTCTTTAATGAATATGCTTGTAGAATGCTTCTTAAGATCATCTTGTAGAATGCTTCTTAAGATCAAAAAATTGCACGCGTGGCAGAGAGATCCAGTCTTGGAGAAACAGTATAATATCACAGTGTTTCGAGCTAAAATGTGGTGGTAAAACTACAAAAATGGGTTAAAATAAGGAATGCTTATAGCCATACCTGCAGTAAATTGGCGGCAGCGACGTTTCATGCTGTCAAGTTGTCGGTCAGTAAAATGGGAAGCAAGGACCAGACACAGTGTAATCCTTGTTCAAGTTCATCTAACAACTTGGAGGAGAATTTAAAGCACAACTTGTCTCCCAAGATAGTCCCCAAAATGCAGTATTAGATTCAGGCCTGGGGATTGAGCTGGTCATTCTACCCACTCCATACCGTGACCCTCAAGATATTCTTCATCAAGTCGAGCTCGATGCGGTCGCGTATTGTTGTCCATCGGAAGAAATCCAGGACCAATAGCAGCAGCATATGAGCGGATATATTGATCAAGGATCTCGCCTCGATATCTCACAACGGTCAAAGTTCCTTCAAGGAACACATTCATGTCAGTTTGACAACCGAGAGAGATTTCCCAGCTCAAACCATTATTCCACTACCTCTGTTAACTGTGTCATTTCACAATGTGGGATTTGTTTTATCCGGTGCGTTGATCCCTCTAGATCAGCTGACGATCTGAATTACTCTCCCATGTGAACCTGGACTCTTTTGTGAAGAGAATTCGGTTGCCCATTGTTGAGTGATCCAGGAGACGTGTTCTCCTGCCCAACATAAAAAAGCAGCTCTGTGTCCTCAGCGCAAGGCACCACAAACCAACTGGTCCTCTAACATACAGGCCTTATTGTGAAGGCGTCTGCGCACTGTAGTAGCTGAGGTTCTTATTCCTGTGACCACTAAATGATCTGCTAAGAGCTCAGGCACAGCAGTGGCGTAGCGAACATAACTGGCGCCCGGGGCAAAATACCTTTTTGGCGCCCTCCCCCCCAAAAAAGAACATTTACAGTAATATATTGTATAGAATATCTTCGTAATAAGAAAATACTGCAAATAAAAATAAAATGCTGAATCTGAGATAAAAAAAAATATTCTAGAATATATTAAGAATAGTCATTACCTAACTTCATTAGCATTGGATTGGGAAATGTGTAACCTCTACAAACCATATATAATCGTTTTTTCGTACAACTTTATGTAGACTGTAAGTGGCAAATGTAAGAAATGAAAATAATCGTAGAATGATGTTTAAAAAAGAACGTTTTTAAAAGGTGAATAATAAATTCTATTTCTTTCAAAATTAGTAGTATAAAGTAATTCTTAAAACAGAAAAAATAATGTTTATGATGTAGCAAACCGCTACAAATGTATATGTGTCGGCGAAAAAAGCAGACATACGATGATCTGTGTGTGTGATTATGGCAAAGCCTCGAGGGCTATCTGCCTAAGGGGAGGGATGCCTTCGTGGAGGACTTTTTAAGGAAAACTGGCTTGTATACCCGTTACACGTAGGGAAAACCACGAAAACGCCTATGCCGCCAGGCCGTTCTCGGGATTCGAACCTCGGACCGAACTGCCAGTGTTTAGCGACTTTACCGCTCGGCCGCTGGTGGACCATACGATGATCTAGAATTAGTAAACAGTATTATTTATTTTACATGTAACTGTTTTTTAAAAAGTACAATTTTTAAACAATTAAAAGTTTTATATGTATTATAGATAAGTAGATATATTTATTAATAATTGTTTCATAAGAAGAAATTTAATTTAATTAAATAAATTTAATTTAAATTTAAAAACAAATTTAATTAAATAATTCTTTGCACCATTGCTGCAAGGAATGAAATTTAAATTAAACAAATTAAATTTAAATTTTAACAAACACGTATAAAAGTAAAAAAGAAAATTTAAAGCCAAAATTAAAAAAAAGCAAATTTAAAAGAAAAAAAAATGTGTAAACATATAAAAGATTTAATTCTCGAACTAATCTACAATATCATTTAAATTCAGAAGCATAAGCAAATTAAGTGCAAAACCAATCCATGAAAATAAATTCACTAATTTAGCAAATTAAAATTAATCCAAACAATTTTTTTAAAAATGCATAAGTGAATGACTGTTGAGCAGGCAGGAGACAGACTTATCAAGCGGAAGTTGCCTCCAAACCTAACTCTCCAATCATTCAATTCGTGTTTCGTCATTCATGCAGGCAAGGGTAAAAGTCAAAACCAAAAGTAGAAAGTTAAGAATGTCCAAAAAGAAATACCAATAAAGTGGTATCCTTAGAAATTAGCATTTAAGAATTAAATTTCCATAAGGAAAATACTAATGAAGTCTTTTGAGAAACAAGCAAGTAAAGTCAAGTATTAAATTAAACTTTAAAAAAGTTAAATTTAAAAAAAAACTAATTTTTTATAAAAAATCTAGAAACTAATGTATTTTAGAAACCCTTGTCTACAGAAACCTCCCCGACACGAATATGCATATCAATAAAAAGAAACTAAAAAAGAATTAGACATAATCCATATAGAAACAAAAAGAACTAATTAACAATTTTTAAAAAACAAATATATACTTAAAAATATAATTTCATATCTAGAAAATACTTAAATACTACATAAAAAATTTTAAAAAATACTTAAAGCAAGTAAATAGTAAGTTTTAATTCTAACTTACCTACTAAATGAGCGTTGTGGTCTGCAAAGGTGTTTTTAAAGAGAAGTGTGTTTGTTCTTCAAATTAATTATATAGATGGCGCTTATGTAGGTAAAGTTGAGTGCCAAGCTGCTATCTTTGTTATATTAAAAATTTTTTGCAAACATTAATATTAAAATATAAATAAATCTAGAAAAAATTAAAAATTAAAAATTATTTAGGGAGTTAAGCCAATCTAGAGAGGTAAGTTTGCTTGAAGTAAAATAGACTTAAGTGGTATTGCGAATTAATAAATGTAAACTGTTTGTAATGTGAAATGTGTGTTCTGTTGAAAAATTGTGTAAATATTGCAAGGCAAATAATTAAAGTAATTAAGTAAAAATGAAATGTTTTAAAATTTAAGTTTTAAAGCAAAATTTAAAATGTCAAAAAATTTCCCCAAATTTTTTGAAACGAAGTCCTTAAAAAACCTCTAAAAAAATTTCAGTAATTTCCCAAAAATTCCTTAAAGAAGAAAAAAGAAAATATTGAAAGTTTAATGAACTTGATTTTAACTGGTATATCAAAACTTAACTAAATACCGGCTAAAGTATGGAAAATTAGAAGAAGCAGATAAAAATCTTCACTCAATTCGGGCTATAATTAAGACTTTTGAAAAGAGTTGGCCCTTTATTAGTAAAAGGAAAGAATCCAGTACTGATTAAATATACATATTTACAGATTTATTTACAATAAAAATTTACAAATAATTTCTTTACTCTTCTTTATCCTTCATTACCCTCCAGCTAAGGTTTAAGGTAATGTTATCATATCAAAAAGAGCCAAAAAATTATAAAGTTAATGCCTGCCTTTTTAATATATAAATTAATAAATTTTGGTGGTACTTGGTTATCAACTTGAACATTAATTAGCTTTATTATTTCTTCCTTTAAATCGTCTATTTCAGTACATATATTTTTTATTCTGATTATTTGACTATGAAACGTGTTTTCTATTACTTTTCTAGAGATGTTAGAGTTCCAATTAATTAGTTTAATAGTATGAAAATAAAAATTCCTTCTTTTATCGTATAATTTAATTTTGCTATGTTTAATAATTTGCAGGTCTAGGTATTCAATAGTATCTTAATTCGTATTCGTTTTATTAAGTGTTAAACTATTTGGGTAAATTTTGTATTGCTCAAAAGTAGAATTATTATTGAAAGTTATAATATCATCTATGTATCTAAAAGTATGAGCAAATAGCTTTAATTCATTTTTATTTAAACTTAGTTGGAATTTATATTCAAAAGTAAAAAGAAATAGGTTACAAATTTTTGTAGAACTGTTTGCTCCCATAGGAATTCCTCTAACTTGCTGTAAGATCTTATTATTGAATTTAATGTAGTTATTAAATAATGCACATTTCAGATAATTATTCCATCTTTCAATACTAAGGATGTCAAGTATGTCAGGAAAAAGTTGTGGGAGTTGCATTAAACTAGTAAAAATGTCTTCTAATGGTAGAGAAGTATAAAGGTTTTCAAAGTCATAGCAGTTAATGTTCTTGATTGTTAAACTTTTAAAACTGCTGAGAACTGGAGCATTATTATAAATAATCCAACTATAATTGTGTTGTTTGTTAACGAGTTGTTGGATTAAATTACAGATTTTTTAAGTATAATTGCAAATATGTAATCTATATTCTTTTTATAATTATATGTACCATTAGCAATTGAAATTATATAATATTACTAAAGAGAATATAATACTACTGAGAATATAATATCACTACTGAGAATATAATATTACTAATTAATTGTAGTTTAATAATTATTAATTTTAAATATATTTTCCAGAAATCCATCAAAATAAAAACTGAAATTTTCAGGAAAATCTTGTTTGGAGACCATTTGGCGCACCTCTGCGAGCGGCGCCCGGGGCATCATACACCTCCTTGCCCCCCTTTGCTACGCCACTGAGGCACAGTAATGTCGCTCCTCCTTCGAACCGTAAGAGCTAAATAACTGTATCCGCAGGTGTTGAAACTCTTGGTCTGCCTAGAACATGTATGTCTTCTAGACATAGAATCCTCGGATTCAAACTGATTTCATTGTCGCTGGACTACACTGCGAGAGACATTGATACATCTAGGAGCATCAGCTTATGACATCCCCATTTCCATCCATCCTATCACCCGCTACCTCAACAAATGGGGCAAACGACTTCTCCTAGACATTGTTGCTAATATTGCTATTGTAGCCAAGCGGAATTGCAGAGCGTCCTCCACACGTGTGACATCTATGGTTAGAGCGTCCATTGGTAAGGCGATATCTGCAGCTACTGTACGCCGAAGATTACACGTGAGTGGACTGTACGCCCGGGTACCTCGAGTTTGTATTCCTGTATTCGTCCAATAATGAGGGGCACGATTACAGTGGTGCCGGGAACATGTGATTTGGAATGTGTCTGACTGGGGCAATGTCATATTTACTGATGAGTCAAGATTTGCTCTGGAGCCAGATGACAAGCGTATAAGGATATGGCGTAAACAACGAACATGCAATCAGTCCCAAAACATCACCGAACATCACGCATTCCGGGGCTGAAGCATTATGGTGTGGGCTGGGATTTCCTTAGGACACCGCACCGTCCTGCAAATCTTTAAACGGGGTTCTTTGAGGGCTGTCCGGTATCGAGATGAAGTCCTAGAACCCATTGTGAGATTGTACGCTGCAGCGGGTGGCCCTCCTTTTGTTTTAATGGACGATAACGCACGTCCTCTTAATAGAGCTGACATCGTCGATGACTACTTGGAGAGTGAAGGGATTGCGCGTATGGCGTGGCCAGCATATTCGCCCTACCTTAATCCCATCGAAAATCTTTGGGATGTATCGGCCGTGCTGTATCTTCACTTTTCCCACCTCCAGCCACTCTTATTGAGCTGGAAACAGCGATTTCCAGCTCAACAAGAGTGGCGATTGTTTAATTCTGCGGTGGTTGACCACCTAATTGAAAGCATGGTCACAAGGTGTAAACTTTGTATGCAGATGAGGGGGGGGGGGATCGCATACCCTATTAATGTCCTTTTTTTTTTCATTTTATGCTGTTTATTTTCACTTTATACATAATTCTGTTTAAGTCTCCAGTATGTCATTATCTGATAACTTACAAAAATTTAATATTGTTTTCATTTCTGTATATAATTATTGATTTTGTTTTATGCATAAATATACATGCTACTTTCCTGCCGAATTTTGTGTCAATCAAAGCAGTATTCGTTGATTTTTTTGCATTTTACATCTTCATGCTTAACTTTTGGAAGTGAGTGTACTTGGCAACGCTGCCCATTTCGAAAACGCTGGCATCCAGGTAAAAAAAAATCGGCACCTGGCTTCAAATGAAGCAAGGAGAGAATAACAATCTGGGCATGCAGGAATGCAACTAGCAGCCATAAGCTCAAACTAGCGTTTATAGGCAAATCAAAAATTCTTCAGGCGTTTAAAAACGTAAAAAAGTAAACTAATAGGACGTTATACAACTATCATTTTCCTATTTGGTACCGGAATCAGTCAAATGCATGGAGCTATGTTTAATGATCGGCTTCATCAGCAGTTCGTTCCATCGGTGGAAAAGTTTTAAAAATAAAAAAATCTACCAAGGAAGGCCATTTTCATTCTAGACAATGCCTCATCCCATCCTGATGCAGAACAGTTACGACAAAGAATACCTAAGGAGATTCTTTGGTTACGAGACGAAAATATAACAGCCATATTTATCCGTCCTAACGTAACTTCAGTGTGTCAGCCAATGGACCAGGGCGTTTCGGAGGCATTGAAGAAAGAATACAGACGTAAACTTCTTTAATCTCTTGTCCTACCCATGGAGGAAGGGTATGATATGATCGAGAAACTGAAGAAAATAGATATGTTGGATGAATTCTTGGAGTGAATTTCAGCAGATAAGTCTCGTTTGTTCCTGGAGAAAGCTGCTGGACCATTTAGGAAACGAATTTCATGATAACAGAGAACAGACAGAAAATTGTGAAATAGTTGACTTTCTTAAGAAAATTCCAGGTTGCGATGGAAGTTACTGATGGTGATGTTGAAGAATGGATGGAAGAAGATGAAAATTGTGACATTTTAGGACATGCGGAAATAGTTGCACTGGTGAAAGGCAATGTGGATAAAGATGAATCAGAAAACGAAGAGCCTTGAAGACAATGGAAAAGCTAAAATGATGACCCATAGTGAAGGACTGGAAACAGCTGAAGGAATACTCCGTTACATGGAGAAGCAAGGTGTATCTGGTATGGACATTTTTGTTCCTCCGTCGCCAACAGGATGAAGCTGCAAGACGACGGAATGAGTGTGAAAGACAATCTACCATCACACGATATTTTTCTGCCAAGAACGACTAATAATTTTTTTTAATTTTTGTTTGTAAGTTTTTTTTTACTCAGTTATCTTAGGGTATTTGTTCTTTTTATGATTCCTATTGGGCTAGAACTTGACATAAAAAAATAAACATTAATTGTATGCTATACTTCTCAGTGTCCAATATTGTACTACAAATATCTAGAATAATTTACAGTTAAATATTAAGAGTTTTGAAAAACCCACCCCTTAATCCTTAAAATTCGAAAGTCTCTCGGTTTACATTATGTCCAGTTTGCGAAACTCTGTTAAAAAAAAAAAATCGCCGGATTCACACTTGGATTTGCACACTATTTTTGAACTGCATTCAATAAAGTTCATTTTAGTTATATTATGAAACTAAACTTTTCATGTACGAGTAAAATACTGCTTATTTCTTTTGGTCAACCAAATGCTGTTAGTTATTCATTATACATGTGAGTGAATGTTAATTCCAGCACTCAGTCTGAAATAAAATTTTGTAATTATAATTTGAAGTGAATTTTGATAAGGAAAATTTGAGTTTAAGGTCAATGATACAAATCCAGTCCAAACTTTGATGGTGATGTAAAACTATGTAACATAGCTAATACCCTTGAAATATGATAAACATGGGAATGTTTGCATCTTCAAAAGGATTCCATTGACTTAATCACTTTATAACACATAATTCGAGTAACTAAACTAATTATAACATGATTTTGATTTAAACAAATTATTTTAGTATATAATTTAGTATTTAAAATTTTATTTAAATTATGCTTTTTTAGCTAATTGCATTTGATTTTATATTTTCTTTAAAATTTTATACTGATGAAAACCCGAGTTACAAAGCATTTATCAAAACCCTTTGAAATGTGATGAAAATAAAATTAATATGTATATTATCCCATAGATAAACATAGCTATGTACAATTTATATAATTAAAGCACAAAAGGAAATACAAACATTTACCTATTAAACCCGGTTAAGTCTTCATATAGTGGTTTAATGAACATTAAATAGTTTATATCAAATTAAAATGATTCAGAAAAATGCACTCAAAATGATTTAGAAAAACCGACTTTGTATAATTTTTATTTCATATAGGAATGACAATGTCATTGGCATCACTTTTTTTCTTTTAAGGATTTGTTATGAATTTCTTTTTTAAACATTTCCTTTGAAACTTAGATTCAACAATTCTTCTAGAGCTGCATTTGAAAATGAAGATCTTATTTAGGTAAATTAAAAATTAAGATATCTAGAAATTTACTGGAAGACTGGGAAGAGATAAATTGATTCTTCAAGCTTCACTTGGATGGTTGGTATCATAAGGGAAAAAAAACTGTCTGGATTGTAAAGCATTGCTACTGAAGAGGTGGGATCTATGTCTAGTCACCCTCAAAAATCAGAGATTTATTCAAAATCCACGTCAATCCAAGGTTGCCTTTTTCCATCCCCCTCTTAATTTTAAATTTCATGATCTCTTACAGAACTTTCTACTCTGACAAATATTTTATTTATATATAAGTGTTAAAACTGGAAGTTGATGTAATTGGAACAGAAAATTTTCACCAATAACAGCAAACTATTGTTTCAATTTAAGAGTCACTTAAAATTTAATTTGCATATTATAACTGGTTCATTACTGTTTTATTGAAACCTTGTAACACCCATACTGAGATACCTACCTTTCAAAATCTAATACAGATAAATCAAGATAAATAAAATAAAGAACTGCAACCTGAAAACTACAATATATTACTGTTTAACACTTTAAAGTTGAGTATAAAATATAAAAAAATCTTTAAAGAAAAATGTTAAAAACACTAACCAATCATCGTATTCAGATTTCAGTTAACATTTGAAAGCATAATAAGAGTTGTTCAAAAATAGCACTTAAGGGTCATCTTAATAAAATCACTGGCCCTTATCTATATGAATTCTCAGAAACAATTTACTGTGGCTTTCTCAAGTTATAGCCGTACATAAGACAGCATAAACAATAGTAAAAGCAATTTGCTTATTATTATATCATAACTTAAAGGCATAAGCACTGATTTATTAAGATTGTCTTGGCAAGGTTTAATGATTATCTACCAAGTAAAATCTTCATTTTAGTGCTTCAACAATTTAGTTTAACAATGGACTGAAAAGAAAATTTAATTCATTATAAATGTCACTAAGCAACGTTTTTCTGAATTTGTGGTGTTATTATATCGTAGTACAGGTAAAACTGACTGACCAAAAAAAAAAAAAAAAAAAAAAATCTGGTTAGCATGCATACAAAATATGAATAATCAGAATGTGGATTAAATTATTCAAAGATAGAAGGCATACCAAATTAAAAACATCGTGATATTTAAGATTAATTTATCATTACTATGAACAAACAAATCTGACATTATGATGGATGGATCATGTCATTGAAGACGAACTCTTCTCCCGCACTTGAATATTCTAAAATTCCATTTTAGCAAATGATTTATAAAGACAAGTAAATGAAAGTAGGTATTATATAACTGGATACCTGAACAAATGGAGAAACTTAATAAGCTTAACTGAATATTCTTAACATCCACATTCACTTAAGTAAACTTTTTCAATTGTTGAAAGTTGAGTCTCTTGGTATATGCAATCCAACAGAAATTAACCAAAAGTTTACTAGCATCTAAATATTGTGAACTCAAAATACCTTGCATCTAAAAGAATACTGATTACGATAGAATTGCTTATTATTAAATTATTAGCCATGAAGACCTTAAATTATCCAATTTCTCACTCTTTTATAAAAGATGACTTGCACTGGATAGGTGTCAAGCATTTTAACTATACAAGACCCAATATTTATTAAGAGTAGTAGATATTTCAACCTGCTTACAGTCTAGACCCAGCCTGGGCAAACTTCAGCTACTGCACACTTTTTTTTTTTTTTGTGACCTAAGATCAATAGTTATTTTTCTTACAATATTTACTTTTTCTGTCTTTCAGTGCCTCCAAGTAGAATAAATATGAATTTGTCAACTATTTTATGTCTATTTTTGTTCAAATTAAGGTAGAAAGAAACCTTAAATTATGTAATACTGAGGCAAATAAAAAAAAATAAGGACTTTGCATAATTTGGTTATATTTTGATCAACCTACATATGCGAACAAGTACTTTCTATCATGAATCTCAATAAAAATGTTTTATGATCAAGTGTTAATGATCATTTACAAGTAGTTTTAAGAATCTTCATTATAAAATGTATGCCTAAAATAAAAATTAATTAAATTAAATTTTAGAAAGGTAAAGACATGAAGCAGCAGCATTAGTCTCATTTGGCTGCTGTTGTTAGAAATTTATTTTATGTTGAAGTTCATTTTCCCTGATAATAACAATTCATATATAAAATTACTATTTTATTTGCAGTCCATATTTTTTTTAATCCCTAATATGTCTCTTTGCCAAAAAGTTTACAAGGTCCAGTCTAGATCCTCTCTCTACCTTCATATTTTGAACACAATAACAACTGGTCTGAATTTTAAATTTATCCATCACAATCAGGAAACAAACTAAAGAAATATGATTTTTGAAGTGTACTATTTTCTATACAGATAGCAATATAATTGAATAGGATGGCCTACTTTTAATGTATTAACGTGGTTCATTAAGTATCTTTTGTTGTTTTAAGCCACTTTTTAAAATAGCCATGTTCATATTAACCATACCATCAATACAAAAAAGTCTTAATTATTCAAAATGCAGGTGCCGATTTTTTCACAAAGTTGCTTGCAACAAATATTTCCCACAGGTGAAGTGGCAGCAATTTATAATATTTTGCTAGGACATGAAAGTCACATAGTAAAAGTAACATATCCTTTGAGGTGTTGAAAAATAAACAATAATTAACAAAAGTTATTAAATTTTTATATAAATTATTAAATTATTCTAAAATATTTTATAAACCGTTTAAAAATGAAAGTAAATGTACAAAAAAGCAATTACTGAATAAAGGTTAGCTTTTCTTGTACGTAAATTAATGCTGGCTAAATGCCAAAAGTATTTTAAAAAATTCACAGAATATATACCTTCAAAACTAAAGTACAGCCATGTAAAAATTTATATTTTTATAAAAATAATATACAATAAATAAATCATTCTATTGCCCTAATCTCAAAAAATTTTCAAACACATTCATGCTGCAATAACATATGTACTGAACACTTTATTCCATTCAATAACACATAGTTACATGATACGAAACAACAATATTTTACCTTCTTATATCAAAGTATTGTAAAGTACTCAACATAATACCGAAGAATAATGATCCACATATTTAAGCTGACAGTATCAAAACCTTATTTAAAATACAAAACAAGATAATAAAAAATTCATAAGCTCTTTTAACAACACACATCAAAATAATACAACATGGCTCAACATAAAATACAAAATTTTCTACTTAAATGGAAAATTCATATTTTCCAGAAAATATAATAATGATAACACACATATACAAAAGCTTAGCAGTAAGAACATTTCATTAACTACTCCCATAACTGTTCAGGAGTAGTTCAGTTTGCAGATATAACAAGAAAAATTACATAATCATTTTTATAACATAGTACATAAGTTGTAATATAGTGGCACATTACACAACGAGGTAAGAGTGTTTTGATGTGCATAACTATAAGGAATAATCAGAATCATTATGAAGAAATATTTTTTGCTTTTCTAGAGTGAAAAACTTGATTCTTACCAGTTTTCCTTATAATAAGCAGAGGACTTGCTTTCAAACTGTCATTTAAGCTGCCTTTAAAATCTGTTTTAAACAGGATGTTAAAAGGCATTATTAACATACACTTTTAGACATGTCTAACATTTTAATAATCTAAAAATTTATTTTTTATAAATCATAATTCTTGCCATAAAGATTATAAGACTTGTCATTATGCAATTCTTTTTTTTTTTTTTTTTTTTATACTGAAAATAAATAAAGTCTTTTAAAAGAAAATATTTAAAGACACCGAGATCTGTTAAGAAAATAACTTCCATTACAAAGGATTTAACCTTCCAGCACGCGCGCTATGCACAAAGTTTATGACAAATTCTGTTTTTAATGCATACTTTTCGCATATTGTAGCTGAGACGGCTGAATGTCATTTTTATTCCTTCTTTCAACCCTTTCCCACATCATGGAGTGTGCTAACAGGAAGTCATATGACATTTTTTGTTTTATTACTGGGCTTTTGTGCTACGTGGCAGATTCTTCGTAAAAGTTACGACACGCGTGTGGTTATGGCTGAAAATTCGGAAAGTATTTTTTTCTTAAATATTTTGTAATTTTGTGTTATTAATTGACATATTTTATTTTAATTTGTATAAATTTGACTCTAATTTTTATATCGGGTTTCATGGCAAAAAAATATGTGCAACCACAGTTGATTTTGCTCGCATTCTTCAAGAATTATCTGATGAAGAAAAGAAGACAAGGAAACCTTTGGATGTGAGAATAATAGCGATCTGTGTGAGGAAAATATCATGATAAATAACATCAGCAGTGAATCTTAACATTATATTTCAGATGATGATAGTAATAATGATATAAAAAAATGGAAGGATGATATATTCTATGTTAGTAAGGATAAATCTTCTAAGTGGCAAAATGCTCAAAGACAAATAAGATAAATATTGTTAGTGTTAACCTGACCTAAAACACCCTGCTACGGATATAAAGCATGTGTGTATGTGTGTGTGTGTATTTAATTATGGCAAAGCACACGAGGGCTATCTGCCTAAGGGGAGGGATGCCTTTCGTGGAGGACTTTCTAAGGGAAACTGGCTCGTATACACGTTACACATGGGGAAAACCACGAAAACGCCCATGCAGCCAGCCCGTTCACGGGATTCGAACCTCGGACCGAACTACCAGTGTTCAGCGACTTTACCGCTCGGCCGCTGGTGGGCCGATATAAAGCATGAAATAGGAACATTTTTTAAACTAGTTGATATAAATATGCTTGATGAAATTTTGGAATGTCAAATAAATATACAAGCTTACTAAAAGGCAAAATACTCAAGAGAGAGACTGCACTGTTACCTGAGTGAAAATGATGGAAAACTTTGGATTGTTATATATAATATGAATAAAAAAAGGACATCATGTAAATGCAAAAGAATTGTTCTCAAGTGATCGCACTGGAATTGAAATAACAAGAGCTGTGATGAGCTACAAGAGATTTTTATTTGTAACAAGTTATCTTTGATTCGATGATAAATCAATAGTACAGGACAGATGAATATTAAAACTAGCTTAGATTTTAAAATACAGTTATTAAATAATAACTTTTTAAATTTCTATAGTAAAATACATCATTGCTTTACAACCTGACTAATATAAGCATTTAAAAATAATTTACTATCATTTAAATGTGACATCATTTATAGTTTGCAATAATACGGTTAATATTTTATGTTTTAACAAATTTATTACCGATATTCACTCGTTTCTGTCCTTTTTCTTGCCAAAAACGGTATAATAACAGATGTCGTAAAAAGTACGACGCGCACGTGCCCATGTAAAATTGTCAAATGCGCGTGCTGGAAGGTTAAACATTGTAAAAATTTTAAAAAAGAAACCAGACACAGATCTAAACTATGATTCTATAATGATATTAAATGAAATTATGGTATAATTATCATAATGCATAGCAAGAATAATCACTCAGTAACTAGATCACATTTCATGCATAAAGATATGCATTAACAGTTGAAAAGAAAGTACAAATTTTAGTTTTTGGTATATTCAAAATGGTTGACTTGAAAGGGAAAATTATTTTGTATACAAAATTATTTAAATGCGAAATCATTTAATTATTATGATACAAAATTATCATAATAGTTAAATGATGATTATAAAAAATTATTTTGTGATTCACACATTTTGTATACAAAATAATTTTCCCTTTCATGTCAACCATTTTGAATAAAATTTTACGCACTTGTCAAGCTTATATATTTAACAATGAAAACTGAAGAAATTAACTTCAAATTGACGCTTCTTGATATTAATATTGATTCAATAGGAACAATGGTAAATAAATAGTTAATGGTAATTGTATTAATTAATAATTACTTAATTGATATCAATAATTAAAGATTAAAGTAATTAAATAATTAAGCTTAAATAAAATGTAAAGAGATAAATTAAAATTTAATAAGAGATTTTTAATATGATTTTATTGCTAAAAATAAAATTTTCAAATTTCTACCGAAATTGTTGTTCAGTTACATAACGAAGGACCAGAACCTTCTTATTTATGGCTCTGGTGCGCTCCGGCTAAAATTAGAATTTGTCCTAAAAACTAAGAAGTACCGGAGCCGGGCTCCAGCATAATTTAAGCTCTGAGTGTAAGAGAACAATCATACAATTTACATACAAGGAAATATTCTGACAGATCTGTCACAATGCAAACTTAATAGTTACTATGCTACAAAACAAATAGGTGTTATACAATTTGCCACACTAACTTTTTAAATAAGTAGATGAAAACACTTTAAACTTAAGTGCCATTTCAAATACATATGCTTAAGCACAAACCAGCAAAATATTTGAAGAAGCATAAGAACAAGAGAATTCTATTCAAAAAGGCATAAACAATAACTTCTGTAAGCTCATTCAATACCTTTATTTATTTTCATAGTTTTTAAATGATGCAAAACAAAAGGCATTGGCAAATTATTTATTCATAATATTCATAAAGCATCAAACTAATGAGTGATGAATTTTCATATGCAAAGAGATATTTAATATGAAAAATATTTGCATTATATTTGCAAATTTTCACACAACTAGTTTCAATTGCTTTACCGAACCATCAGCTGCCAAAGTGCAAAGGGTGCTGCAAATTTTTACAAGATTAGTTTCGATGGTTTTACCAAATCATCATCCTCAGCTGTCAAAGTCAGCACTTTGGCAGCTGTGAAAATTTGCAAATATAACACAGATTTTTGTTGTTTGAAATATATATTAATACTTGTTCAGCGTGTTATTTTATCTTAATCACAATCTTATTGTTCCAAATAAATGTTTTCTAGTCTGTAAACTTTTAGCAAAATTCATTAAGAGCAGTTTATATTTCTTCATCGAAAAGTATATAAAGACAAACATTTAAGACACATAAGGGGCATCATGCAAGTTAAACAGCTAACATAGTCATAAAATATGAATACATAAAGCATTTTTATGCATCTAGCTGGGGGCAACAGCTAGTCTTAATTTGAGAGCAAATGTTTCCCAGTACTACTAATCTTAATTTACATTTATAATCACAAGCTGTATAACCTTCAAGCAAGAGCTTTAAGGCTTATGAACAATTTTAACCCTCATTTCTCAAAATAATATCTGATAACCTTTTTCTAAAGCAGTCTGGTTTCATTAACTGTTGAATCTGATGATATCAAGTTTCAAAGAAACCAACACATATTGGCAACATCTATTCATCAATATCTTTATGGCTAAAATGGCATACAGTCAAAAGTCGTTAATCCGGACTCGTCGGGACTTCGGCGATTCCGGATTATAGATCATCAGTTTAAATCTCGTTAGATGGCATGCAGAAATTCTAAAATTAAAAATATGAAACCGTAATTTATGAAATAAAGAACAATTATGATCTAAAGGGTATCAAAATTTGCAAAATGAAAAAGCTTAATATTTATTTGTTTACTTTATTAAACATTTCTTTCAATGTAAGTTGTTTAAGTTTTGCTTCGTTTCATGTGATAATACTTTCTCTTTAATTCTATTAAACAGACATAATTTCTTGTTCAGTTACAAAGTTCCGCTGTTCAAGTCCTATAATTGCTGTGTCAAGAACACCGACTAATTTGTCAATCGAAATTTTTTTGTTTTCAATAACCTGTCACTTTTCTTCACTATCGGAAGCGAATTATAATGACGAAGAACTTGTTTTAAATCATATCAAAGACGGAGCATATCGAGATGAAATACTACATTTGTTAAGGAATTATACGCCAAATAAAATAAAAACATCTGCGCTGAAGATAAGGATAGTGCTGACAGATCAACTTCCAATTCATTATGCGCTCGCTGCGGCGTTCCCCCCGCTGAGCAGCGTGAAATTGATAAACAGATTTCGGATTTCAAAACATACTTTTGCTTTAGATCTTTTACATATTAACAAATATACATCGGAAATTCTATTTGATATAATCGAAAGTTTAAGCTTACTTTTATAAAATTGCTCTTACAGTCTGCAAAAAAAAAAAAAAGCCAGATGCAATTCGAAAATTAAGGAACATCGCAATCATTAACATTGACTGAAATAGATAATTAGATAATTTTAGCTTATACGTCCATTATACATAAAACACGCACGCGAAAACGTATTCTGCACTTGCGCTCACTCATATGCGTAGTCGTAAAAGGTCTTACGCGCACGCGTAAACGCCTATGCGCATGTGTCAACGCGGCGCATGCGCAGAAAGTTTTTAGTTTTGAGGTCCGGATTATAGATCATTCCGAATTATGGGTGTCCGAATTAACGACTTTTGACTGTATCTTATATAATAAAGTGAACATCTCAGAAATTGGCTGAATAAATGAAAATTTGTGCAGGACTGATTTCAAAGGTTTCACCCACATTTTCCACTTTACTACATGAACTCCTGTCGCAAAACTTTTCACTTTTGGATCAACAATGTAACTGTTTTACTAATTTTATAGATATTATGTAGATCAGCAATCTTCTAACTTTTATGATTTTGTACCCCTAAAAGGAAAATAATTTAAGTTGTACCCCATATAATGTAATATAAATTCTCTATAATATTAATATAGATAATATAATGTAATTTATATATGGGTAAAAGCATAGCGACCAATGACAGAACTTCACATGACACACGATCATACATTCACAAATGATTGTGAGCCTAAATTTTTGTGTACCCTCAAGTAGTCACTTAGCTAGCCTTTGGGGTACATGTATCCCACTTTTGGAGACCACTGATGTAGATAATTGCTAAGAGGAAAATATGGTGCCAAAATTTCTCACATTTTACTGGATTTGAAGGCAGTCAGGATTCTAGCATAGAGAAGCTATTGCTATTTAGATGTATACATTATATAGGCATGTGTCATACTTTTTTTTTATTAATATTAATGAAGCTATGTGACAGTAAATATTTATAACCTATATGGCTCAATTTTCACCGTCACCTGCTTTATTTATATCAAAGTACATCTTTTTTGTACGATTCCATCTAATTCATGTGAATTTTTTAAAAAAAATGAAACAATGTAATGCCTGCCTGCACTTGTACATTCATATTTGATAAAGTAGCAAATAAATATGCAAAAACATTTTTATACATAAAAAAAAAAGCTTTAAACAAGTAAAATGGTTTACATTTCAGTTACAAAGTTAATAACTTGAAAGTTAAACTCATAATTTTTCAAACAAAAAATATGATAAAAGAGAAAAACTTATGTTAACGTCCTAACATGGATACTTCATTAAATTCAATCAAAAGATGTGAAAAATTGTTTTCAGGTCACAGTTCAAGTTTTAAATTGTTCAATTACTGATCTGTGCTTAGGGATGGGCATCTTGATGTAGACAATTTGAGAAAAGATGACTCATATAAGTGTTGAAGATGAGAAAAGCAATAAAAACATGTTGCCAAACCACTCTGCCACCGGGAATTGAACCCAGGATGCCATTACCAGCAATACCTGGTTAGAGTACTCGACCGGCTGCTAACATTCTTAAAAAATGAGAAACTCGTAATGTGGCATAGCCGCCAATAGGCAGCAATAAAAATATAATGAATATATGAACATAATAAATACACAGCAATAAAAATATAATGAAAGATTAAAATGTATAGCTGCCAACACTGAAATATGAAAGAATTTTGGGCACACTGCTGAGGCACACCACTTCAAAAACTTGAAATTGTCTTATATTAATTTTATAATGCAAGACCCAGGTTACTGTATTATTTATAATATGATTCTGATGTAAAATATATTAACATATAATTAAATATTCAGAATTTTATGTTCTTTGGCAATTTCATTTTGTAATTTAATGCATACACTACTGCATAGTAAACTTACTAATGCAACATTTATTCATGTAAGCTAAAATTAAATGACAATATTAATTTACTAAACATTGGTTGAAATGTGCTAGAGGATTTGATTTTAAGGGAGGTTTTCCCTTCAGAAACATTTTCCAGAAAAAAAGGTTTTTGAAAATGAAACACACAGTAACTGCACAAGTTTAAAATTTCATATCGACATAATAATTTACAACGTTCAATGACATTTAATTACTCCACGGTAAACAGATTAGATAAAATTCTGAACTATAAAGTTCTTAGTTCATCTTTGGATTATGGTAACTTGGCGATTTTTTGGCGATCAACCCTGCTACAGCAACCTGCTAGTTTTTGTTTGGACGACATTTTGTTTTCACGAAGTAAAGGCATTTTTTTTTTTACTCATCATTTTTTTCCAACAATTTGCTAGCCGAATTACGCTTATGCTAGAACTTTTATAGAACAAAAGTGCTTAATCATGACGAAGATTTGGTGCGAAAATAGGAGAAAGTGCAGAATCGCCCACTGCTTGCCGCGTTTTTAAGAATTGCACACACACGGTATCATCCATGTACACGTCGATCTATTTTCACTTAAAAAAAATCCCAGAATTGCACAAAAATGGCATTGCGCACACCCTTGACTTTATCCATGTAGACTGCTAAAGTCCTAGCTAGTAACCTTTATCGCCTTACCAAAATGTCGCCAAACTACCTGTTACCATATTCCAAAGATTAGCCAAGTTCTTTCATGTATCGATGGAGTTTTAAGAAATTAACTTACTGCATTAGAGTTTTAAACAAATTAATTTACTGCATTACCAGCATTACAAAAAAAAAAAAAGGTTAATCTTTGGATTATGGTAACTTGGCGATTTTTTGGCGACCCACCCTGCTACAGCAACCTGCTAGTTTTTGTTTGGACGACATTTTGTTTTCACGAAGTAAAGGCATGTTTTTTTCTTTACTCATCATTTTTTTCCAACAATCTGCTAGCCGAATTACGCTTATGCTAGAACTTTTATAGAACAAAAATGCTTAATCATGACGAAGATTTGGTGCGAAATTGGGAGAAAGTGCAGAATCGCCCACTGCTTGCCTCGTTTTTAAGAATTGCACATACGTGGTATCATCCATGTACACGTCGACCTATTTTCACTTAAAAAAACATCCCAGAATTGTGCAAAAATGGCATTGCGCACACTCTTGACTATATTCATGTACACTGCTAAAGTCCTAGCTAGTAACCTTTATCGCCTTACCAAAATGTCGCCAAACTACCTGTTACCATATTCCAAAGATCAGCCAAAAAAACAAATAAATAAAAAATATAATTTCTTACAATTATGCTTACAAACTGTACTTGAAATAATGAAAGCACATTTCAAATTTAAACAGAATAATGTAAATTGTAATTATGTACCAATTGTAATTAATATCACTTTTCAACTTAATACATGTCATTTACAAGTTCTGGAAAATTTTTCAACAGTATGCGGGCTAGAAAACAGGAAACAATTTCTGGACATAAAGCATCACCATATATAATGATTATAACAGAAGGGAATTAATCCGACACAAAACTTCTCATCAGTAATTGATAAACTGATTTATGCATAATCATTTCAATTTGCTAACAAATTACTTCCCAACTGTTATATAAAATAATAAAAACCTCTGAAATACTAATGTTTAATTAAGCTGAAACAAGGAAACTGATCAAATTATTAGTCCCTGTAAAAACTGGCTAAGTGCAGAATCGCCCACTTCTTTATTTGGCACTTTTTACAAGAGTAAGAAGGATTGGATTTTTGTCAATTTCTTTGACATTTTAAGTGAAAATAGGTCGATGTATATATGAATAAAGGGAGTGCGCAATGCCATTTTTGTGGAATTCTGTGATGTTTTTCTAAGTGAACATAGGTCGATAAACACATAGATATCGAGTTAGTGCAATTCTTAAAAACGCGCAAACAGTGGGCGATTCTGCACTTTTCCCTAAAAACTTGATTTTAATACTATATGTCAAACATAATATGTACACCATATTAACTCCCTGTTCTAATTATAAATTCAAAAGGATGTGTCCTTTTGAACTTTGTGTCCAAGATTCTTAACAATTACCTTGAATATTTCACTTTACTTAAACCAATTTTATCCACCTTCTTCTCAACAGAATTCAAGCTTTGAAAGTACAGTATTACTAACCATATGCACCAGTTTCTTTATGAAAGTTTTCAGTTTGAAATTATATAACTACTTAGACAAAATGGTACACCATAAGCAACTTTAAGCCAGAAACAAAACTAATGAAATTTTGAATCTAACCATGGATCAAAATCTAGAAGACATGGTAATAAAAACTTTACATTAATATTATAAAATGATTGAATCTAATATTAATGCATTTTATACTTATATTTTATAAAAATAAGAAGTAATTTATTATGATAGTTACAAAAACAAAATTATTAGAAAAACATGTTAACATATATGTTACATAATTAAAAATGTAGCTTCCATATCACCTCTTATTATATCAAACATTTTAAAAAGCTAAAAAATTTAGTTTTGACATTATATATCCATTTTATTAAATTGATGTACTTCAATTGTTCAGATACAGCTTTTTATCCTTTTTAGATTTACGAATCTTTTAAAGCCCCAAAGATATATATATATTCAACAACATACATAAACCTTAATATATAATAATAAGCAGAAAAATAATGCTTCTTCCTTTCAATAACATCAGCTGCTTGAATACCTTTTTAGGACATCATGCTTCCTTCCCCAGAGCTGCTAGGTTGAGGGGGATCGAAGGGAGCTCCAGCACTTGTTGATGGACCATAGAAGGGTGCTCCAGCACTTGTTGATGGACCATAGAAGCGTGCTCCAGCACTTGTTGATGGACCATAGTAGGGTGCTCCAGCACTTGTTGATGGACCATAGTAGGGTGCTCCAGCACTTGTTGATGGACCATAGAAGGGCGCTCCAGCACTTGTTGATGGACCATAGAAGCGCGCTCCAGCACTTGTTGATGGACCATAGAAGGGTGCTCCAGCACTTGTTGATGGACCATAGAATGCTGCTCCAGCACTTGTTGATGGACCATAGAAGGGTGCTTCAGCACTTGTAGAAGGAGTATTAAGAGGTGCTTCAGCACTTGTAGATGGAGCATTAAGAGGTGCTTCACTTGTAGATGGAGCATTAAGAGGTGCTTCAGCACTTGTAGACGGAGCATTAAAAGGTGCTACAGCACTTGCAGATGAAGCATTAAGAGGCGCTATTGCATTTTGATGCAGAGCATGAAGTCGCGCAATAATGCGACGAATTCTATCCTCCTTCACAACCAAATAATGATGATACATTACTTTCACACCCGAATATATAGAAAAATGCACGCAAAGGTTACAGCGAGCAGCTCGAGCATTGTTTTTCTCTGCTGTGGCAATAAGCTTTCTCAGGATGATGATTTCTTTTTCCAGAGAAGTAACTTCTCGCATTGCCCGATTTATTTTATACCGAGATAGAGCTAAATCGCTGCGCAGCTGCTCCTCATTCATTGATGCTACATCCGAATTTGTCATATTCATTCTCATGATTGCAGGAAATGCGAAAATTAAAGCTCTAAAAGAACCTCTGATTACGAATGCTGACAGAAAGGAAACTGCTGAATGACGATTATAGCCAAGAAACCTGAAAATGACTATCACAGTTGTCCGAGTACCGGCTCTGACAAGTCGGGAGAAGAGAATGATTGCAGAACAATATGGCTTATTGTACTTACGTAACGATATCGTCTGAATGTTGCCAAATGAAAATTACAATTTTAGGCTAGATTTCAGTAAATGCAATGCTAAAAATACTAGGTAGAAGAAAATATAACAACTAATAATTCAAGTACTCGTAAAATTCTCTCTCATTTGCTTCGGGCACTTGTGAAATTAATATCGGAAAAAATTAAATAAAATAAAATGGAATAAACAAATAAATTTATATAAAAAAAAAACCTACCAGACATTTTTCGCATATACTGTTTATATCATAGATATAGTAATACCACGGAGTAATACTCCGTGAGTAATACTAATAGATGGAGCAAGCCTAGTCCTTCAAACACGTAATTTTGATTCCAAATAAAGTTTGTGGCATCAGCTATGATAGTGGCAAGAAGCACGGTCGGTTCTTGCGTGTTTTATCTATAGTAAACATTACATTTAGACATTCTTGTTTTTAACTTTTGTCTTTGAAATGGTGAATTTTTTGTTTTCCTTAAATTTTCATAGGTTTAGCCATGCCGAAGTCTTGCGTTGCCTATAATTGTACTAATCGATTTGTGAAAGGAAATGGAATAAGTTTTCATAAGTAAGCATCAGGAACAACTTTTTTTGGTACTATTCCGTTTTGACTACCGTAAAAAATCGCCAAACTATTGTTGATGCCATTGCTGTCAAAAATAATTGCGGCAACCCTAACGCAAAAAAAGAAGTATAATAGTAAATTTAAGATTTTGTTTTAATTCAGATAAAAGGTTAATTTTATATAATACTTTATTATAATTTATATAAAATGGGATAAACATAACTGAATAGAAGCATAAGAGTAAATAACTATTTCAGATCATTATTATAATTTATATTAAAAAAGGCTAAACATAACTGAGTGGATCCCTGCATCGCTATTTTCGCTACCGAGTTAACGCTAAAGCATTATTCACTTCGTTGGTTGTTCAAACATAATTTTCTATTATGAATGATGCCTTTTCTTTGAAAAAAATTCTATTGCAGACTTTTCATCACTGGGCAATTTCCAAATTCTTAAATCAACAGTGTTATCAAAAAAGGATTTAAAAATTAAACTAGTATTTCAATGGCGTCTTAAGAAATATAGAACTATCTAAACTTACGCAATTTGAAATCAGCGCGTACGCTAGATTTGGAACGCTATTAATTGGTCGCGTTTGCTAGATTTGGCGCTTTTGCGCATACGTTTTCGCTGCAATTTTTTTACGGTCCTCAAAACGGAATAGTACCAATTTTTTATTTGTAATATATGAAAACTGTTTGCGAAATTTTAAACCATTTTCTTCATTCTTGATCAAGTGTTAAATATTGTAAATAATGTATTAAAGTAGATATGCACGGATAAAATTAATAAATTAAAAAAAAAAGTATTAAATAGTTATTTAAATTTTTGTACTTTTGAGCTGAAATTTTGCATGAATTCATTTTACTTATTAAAATATATTGTATGAAATGACGTAACTTACATATTTAGAAATAATATAAGTTTCCTTATTGTGAGTGAGCTCTAGATATATATTGTGAAACTTAAAATGTAGGGGATAAGTTTGAATAACTAATGTATAGTTTTTTAATTTATGTATTTGTAATTATATAAATTAAAAAGCTTATGTATTAGCTATCTAAAGTTTTGCGCTGTTAAGTTAAAATTTTATCCGGGTATATACAGAATTTTTTGGCCGCACCTCGATTTCTTTTAAATTTTAAATCAGATCACAGGAGTTATTATCTGTAGTATTTTATTATCTAGAGTTATCTGCATTATTAAGCTATTATAAGGGGTTATTATCTGGGTAATAATCTGGTTACTTGTGGTGAATTTTTTTTTCCGAACCTTGATTTTTTCTTTAAAGTCAGATCACAGGAGTAAGCAGGTCCCAGTCATCAGCAGATCACAGGATCTGCAGTAGAAGCAATCAATATTTTGCTGACCAAATATGTTTCAGTAAAATATTTTAGCAAATTCTAACTTGAAGTGAACAGCCCATGGCTTTGAACATAATACAAGTTTATTAGAATTCTAACAAAAAGAAAAGCAATTCGGCATTCAAAAGCCGTTAAAAATTATTATAAATTCAGTAAATATCTTTAACATAAAGCTTCCAGTTGTTCTTGATGGTAAAAAACGATAGGTATTATATAGACCAATTGAAACGACATTAAAATCGGGTTATATTTCAAGATAATACAAAGGAATCCTGGGTTCTCCTGCAGAAAATCAAGGAAAACCCTAGATTTAGGGGTTGTAAAACTTGAATCTAAATAAAAATAGGGGTTTGCTATTGTAGTTCATTGCTGAATTAAATGCTACAATAAATATATGTAGAGGCATGACTAGATTTTCACATGATCAACTAGACACCTGAAAGAATAGCTTAATTTTAAATAACAAAACCTTTAATTATAACATAAATATTTAATTAACATAAAGGATAATTGCGTCGGAGGGGGAAAACACCCAGACGTTCTGTGCGTCACCATCGAGATAGATAAGGCCTGCGGGCTGAGTTACTACGTCACTGCTAGGGGACCGGTCTTCGCGCAGTTTAGCTTCCTTGCTAAACACCCTTTTTTCTAAACCTATTCTATGAAATTGGTATCTCATACTATAAAATCAGTCTAAAACAAAATTACAAGCGGCAATATAATGTTTTACAAAGCTTTTACGAATATGAAATATTTTCATTTTCTTTTGTTGGTATTTATTTTCAAAACAAAATTATTTGAGAATGGTGTGGTGCTTTTAAAAGCAAATCATTTCTTTGAAGAAAAATTGGTTTTAAAATTCAAGTAGCTAAAATTTTTACTTTGATTTTTCTGCGCTGTCTTTGTGTCTCTCGTTGATTCTCATCACCGCATCAAATTTTTTTGTTTCACCCACTACTTTAACAAAATGTTTGCCAGTGGGAACACATGTTATCTCTCATTCTATAGTTATTGCGTATTTTTTATATCTATTATATTAATGTAGCAGGATTATAAAACATCAAACGAATCCAAGAGACTACTTAATCTTTAGACTAACATTTAAATGCCTTATATCAGTCAGAAAATTTTTCTGAATGTAATAAATTACTAAATAGTCTAGTTTTAAAATTATTTCTTACTTACATATTGTACGTTAATCAGTATTACAGTTAATGTTTTCCTCTTAATGCTACATAATTATTTGACAGAATCTGTAGTTAAATTGAGATAATGTTTATTACATAGCTCTGAAGACTATCAATATTAAAATTCGAAATAAGACAGGAAAAAAGTTTTTAAAATAAAGTTATACACAATTTTTTTGAAAATATTTTAAAAATATACGAAATACTTAAAAAAACTTTTAGAAACTGAAATTTCTTGCAAATATTTACGTCATACCTATTTAACTATAAACGTTACCTCTGTTCTGAAAATATTTTTTCTATTAATATTCACATGAAAAGAAAATATAAATCCTAACATCATGTTCAAAACTTTTCTGTATAATGTAAGCAATTTTTTTAACTTAAATTACATAGCTTTTGGGGGGGCCACGTACTCAAATTAAAGATTGTAATTTCAAAGATAATTAAAAAAAATGTTTTTAAAATTTCATTGAATTGAAATACAATGAAAACAAGTATGTCTACATATGAATTCAATTACTACTGCTTCGTCAATAACTGTACATTTTTAAAATTTCATTTTGCAGTCTCGCAATTTAATTACCTTAATATGAATCTTACATACATTACTTTAGAAACTTTTCTATCATTCTCAGAAAGGTTTATATTGCATAACAAATTTTAAACAAACTGATTGCATGATAATAACATATATAAAAGTGAACAGAAGCTATGCTAGCTAAACATATGCATTTAAGTTTCATCATGATAAAATGATATTTAATGATTTGCAAAAAACATTGATATTTAAATTTAAGAACACAGTACTCTGTCAAGAATCAAATTTACTCAGCATTTGATATTCTACATATTATGTAATGAAATAAGTGTTATGCTTTTAACCCCTTAGAACAGTTATTTCATATAAAATTAGTTTCCAATTAAAATAAATAATCATACATTTTGCTGACAATTTTTATATTACTAGTGTTAGTAATTATTACAAGGGATGATGCTTCAGGTGTCAAAAGTAAACATAAATTCAATTCTTAAAACATAATGAATAAAAAATTACAACTTATAAAAGCCAACAAAAAGTTTGCTGAGGGTCCCTTAACCGTGACGTCACAAGCCAGTTAGATTCTTTGTCAGAGCGCAGGCCTTATCTATCTCGATGGTGACGTTCTTTGCCACGGCAACGATGAAACGGGAAGTCAGAGTAGACAGATCAAAGAATTTGTAAGATTCTTTGGACACATGTCTTGTTTTGCACCCGCTAAATCCTTCTACCCGCACGGCAAAAAGTTGAGTTTAGGTACGAAAGGAACAAAGAGGTTAGAATAGCAGGAGGGAAGGTTTAGTTCAAACCGTAAATCTTGGCGTCCATGTTATTACTGTCGCTTTGACTTGCATTATTCACAAAGCCTACAAACTGTTTCTGCTACTGCTTAATCCGACTGGTTAAAGCAGGTAACGTAGGGGTACAGAAAATTGTGCTTGGCGACTTTTGCTTCATAGCCTTTACTATTTGTATATGAGCGTAATGTACTTAAAAGCGCACGAAAGTCAATGAAGGAACCGCAGCTCAGGGGTACGATGTGCGGAAATGATTCACGGACATCTTGATCGTGGGCTCTATCCCTGTTCGTGGCTCCTGTACGGACATCGTTTTATCCTCACTTTGTTGAATGTCTTTGTCACAAGAATGGTCTTTTCGCATTCGAGTGCGGTGTTATAAATTTAACACCTTTATTTTCTCTATTTTTGTTAATGCTAATTTTTTTATTTTTTATTTACTGGTTTGTACTCTTTGTAGTAGGCACCAATGGCAAGATTACGATCCAAGATCCAAAATCCCGAAAAGCGTTAAATTTGAAATAGCGCACAACGGAATAAAATATAATTTTAGTTATACTTACTCATAACGTAAGTAAAAAGAATAGGTATCCGACGCCCTTAAATGTTTTCATTTGGTTTATTTTTTTAATATTCCTTTATTTGTATCAGTTGATGCGCTATGGAAATTTACACAACAGACTCTTTCTAGCAGAGCCCACCAGCGGCCGAGCGGTAAAGTCGCTGAACACTGGGAGATCGGTCCCCGGTTCGAATCCAGCGAACGGGCTGACTGCATGGGTGTTTTCGTGGTTTTCCCCATGTGGCAACGTGTATACGAGCCGGTTTCCCTTAGAAAGTCTTCCACGAAGGCATCCCTTCCCTTAGGCAGATAGCCCTCGAGGCTTTGCCGTAATTAAATAATCTTTATAACAGAAATAACGAAAAAGTACATATGCTATTTCCATGTAAACACTTTTTCTTACAAAACAATTATCGTACTTTTAACAGTTAAAATTCATTCTTTAACCAAATACAAATAAACTATTAATAAGACCAGTAGGTTATTTAAAATATATTCCACACAATCCTCCTTAGCTTTCATTCATAAAATAAAAAATGATCGAATTGCGCTGTTTCTCCTCGCTTTACTGAAAGCAAGCTCACAAGGTATTTTTGGCGTTAATTACCAAGCCTACAAGGCGATAACTCGCCATTCCAAATATGACCGCCAAGTAGATGTTTCATCCAATGAGAGCAGACTGTAGACAAAATGGTCTGTATGCTTTGTGAATATGCCTGTGACTTGTGCAAGGAAATCTGTTATTGCAACATTATTTTTGATGCATGTCATCTTGTGTTGCGTACAGATGCACAAATGAATTTTCGAAAAAGATTCTTGGCTTTATTTTTCAAGCGTAAGTACTTCTTTTTTAATTTGATAAATATTTTGAAAAATACCACAATATCAGGTTATTTTCTTTCCAGATATGAAAAAAAGGCCTTAATCAAAATATGTTAAATACATTTTAATGTTTCTGTTTATAGCTGGTATTTTCGTTCCTTAACATACAATGATATATGCTAGGATTTAAACTGTATAATTTGAACGTTTTAGGTAATTCGTTTTATAATTTTCATGAAAAGTAAGAAATAAATTGTTACTATTTTTATGAACTGTAAAAGTGTTAATTAAAGTAACACTTTTCTATATATATTAATTATTATTCATTTTTAAATTTTGTGAACTGTTATGAATATAATTTGTGTGTTTGATCAAGATAAAACTGTTCTGTTGTTAAAAATTGTTTGCATGAACTTACATATTTCTGGGCAGTATAGCCATAAAAGTAAGTAAAATATTTACACAACTGTGGAAAGACGTATCCAAAAATTTATACAGGTATATTTCTGTAATTCAGCTGAATTCAAGGCAATTTCTTTGAGATTCATAAATATGAAACACGCATAAACTGATATCATTAAATTCACATAAATCTGTTTTATTTTATTAATATTTATTTTCTTCTTGTTATAAGGCTGTTGGAAAAGGATCTATTTAAATCTTTCATTAAAAAAATTAAACCTGTGACTATTTTTTTAGATAATTATCTACTTATCTAAATATGTGAATATCTGTTTCAGTGTATTACAACTTAAAGCTGAAGTATTTAAGCATACTAAAATAAAATAACTTTCATTTCTATCTCTTAAACTTAAATGATTCTTTACTAAATTATGATAATATTGTGAATAAATCAGAAATATCACTTCTTAAAGGAAAAATTGGAAAGAACACTCAAGAGGTTGCTAATAAAACCTAAACAAATCCTTGAAATATGCAGAAACATCATTTTTAACGGCTTTAATGTTATACACATGCATTTAAATTTCGAACTATTTCTTCATAATTTTCTGTGCATAGTAAATTATGGATATCATCTTTATTACTTTAAAACAAAAATTTAACAATAGTAAAGTATTACAATAGTAAAGTATAACAATAGTCCAGTAAAAATATAAATTTAACATATTTTTACTGGAAAATACATGCACGGAACAGCTTAGAAACACGTACGTTTCACTGCCGTAAGGCAATGTATTAACAGAACAAACATGGACGCTGATTTTTAGGTAGGGTTTCATTCCCCGATAGTGGAGGAAACTGCGAACCCTCCCTCTTTTCTATTGTAACCTCCATGGAAAGGAAAGCAAATAGAAAGAGGGCAATTTTGTTTGAGAGAAAAATAATTTTGTAGCATGTGATACGAATTTTTTTAAGTCAGGTAAAATAGTGGGTTAAATAAAGAAAAAAAATAAGGTAGAAACTATATATAAAACATATTTATCGGCCTAAGTAAGATAGAGAAAATGAAAGAGAAGCGTAAGGTAACCGGCTAAATCACAGAATAGGCTTCATCAGTCGATGCTGTGTTTACTTCTCTTATGCATGGACACGCCTTTTGATGACGTAATATTGGTTACGCCTCTTCTTAAAAACAAGTCATAAGTATGCTATAGCTTCGTATTTAAAGAAAACTTAAATTATATTTTAACTGAGTTGAAATGTTAGATTTATAGTGTTCTGCGCGAGATTTTTTTAATTATAAATCTACTTTTGTATGTTGTGTGGTAATGTTAGCATTTAACGCAACGAGTTATCTCTCACAAATGTATTATTAAGATACCAAACGATTGAAAACGATCATTACCAAACGATTGAAAATATTGAATGCAGGATTTAAAAATTATAACTGTAACTTCTGAAAATACAGAAAAGCATTCTTTTGCTTAAAGAGGGCGCTGCGATCACGAAAGCTGGAGGCAGTGTCTAAACATAGCTCCGAAATTTTTAAATAAGTGTTTCAGTAAATGTTTTCAACTCTCTAAAAACGTTTATTGCACCTTTCCTATGCAATGTCTCATTCATCAAATTGAAAAAGGAAACTTCGCTTCTTCGAAACTTCAAATTTCTTGTTCGCTGTTCACTATCAACACGAGAAATCCAAAAGAAACCCTGACACGGAATATTCAGATAAGTAACATTCTGTTCTCTATACAATATCTTATTCTCTATCACTAAAGAGCCATTAAATTTCTTTATTTATTATTTTCATAAGATTCTAGCATTATACAATAGTTAGTAAATAGTAGCAAGTCATGTGGTTCTTTTCTTCGTAACTATTCCGTAGAGACGCCACATTCCTTATCAGTAGTCCGTTCTTATCAGCAATTCACACCCTTCAGAGGCCCCCTTTTAGTGCTTAGGAATTTCCTGAGAGGGAAAAATTCTCTTGACCATCGATGAGTATAGATTGTGATTTTTGTAACTAAGATCTCCGACTTTTTTTTTTTTTTTTTTTTTTTTTTCAGGTCTCAAACTTAGAATTATGAGCAAATATAAATACAGTGTGACGGAATTTATTAAACTTGTACTATAATAAATTAATAAATTTATTTTATATTTAACTAATATTTAAGAAAAATAAACTGTAAAATTTATTTTTGCTGAAATGCTCTCACACTGTGTATGGATTTAGGATTTTATCAATTACTGTTTTCCTGAAATATATATGAATTTTTTGGGAACGGTAATAGTTAATGTTACTTTAGTTAAAATATTATGTATATCTCTGTGATGATATATGTCTTTTCTAGTTAGGTCTCAAGATAAGAGCATACACATTACCATGTAGGAATTCATTTATTTTTATTATTATTTTTTTTAACTTAGCTAAAATATGCTTCTTAAAGACACTAATTTTTGCAAATGAACTCCTTTTAACTACACTCATGGACACAATCGTATTTTAGGATATTTTCTACTTCTTTTCCTTTTCTTTCTATAGGCCCTTTTTTTCCCCCTCTATTATTTTTGAGCCATTTATTTTAAATTTTATTTTGCCCCATCTTTTCTTTCTGGCCTTTTGAACTCGTACAAAATGTACGAAGTTCCTTTTTACTCTCCTCAAATACGAAATTGCCCCCCTTTCTATATACCTTTCCTTAGCACCTATGCTTGATTTTTCGCCCATCGGTGAAGAAAGACTTAGCGGGTGCAAAACAAGACATCTGTCTACTTTGTCTGTCTGTCTGTCTTTTGCTTAAAGAATGATTTGATTATTGATGAGCGTGTCTAATTCGGTACTTACTGCAGAATGGATGAGCATCTGAAGCTGGATTTTTTTATCAGTTGGAGCGAAGAGGTAAAAAAAGGCGTTGTTGAGTGGTGTATGGAGAGATGTTTGATTGCAATATCGTATAAGTGTTTAATTTGTGAAACTGATATGAAACTAGTACAGCGAAAGAACCGTATAGTCGGTTTTGAGTGGATGTATAGAGTTACTGGAGGCGAATATAACCATCGAATTTTAACGTCTGTTCGAAAGAACTCGTGGTTTGCGAAGAGTAAATTGAGCATGTGTGATGTTTTGCGAGTTACCTATATGTGGTTGGGTAACTGCGGAAATAATTTTATACGAACGGAATTACGTATTGCTAAAAATAAGGTGACAGATTGGAAACGTTTTTGTAGGGAAGTATGCATGGAGTTATGCTTGAAAGAAAATGTGATGTTAGGTGGGGAAGGCGTGATTGTGGAAATTGACGAAAGTAAGTTTGGCAAGCAAAAGTATTATAGAGGGAAAAGAGTCGAAGGAAGATGGGTTTTTAGTTTGGTTGAGAGAGGGACGGATAAATGTGTGCTTACAGTTGTTGAAAACAGAGGTGCCGAAACATTGTTGGAAATCATTAAAGAGAATGTTCTACCAGGATCGACTGTTATATCGGATTGCTGGAAAACGTACGACTGTTTCGAGTTCGAAGGATATGCGCACCTGAAAGTCAATCATAGCTTGCGTTTTAAAGATCCAGAGACAGTTGCGCTTAGTAATAGTATTGAGGGAACTTAGGTAGCAATCAAAGAAGTTTCCGTTGTTCTTGTAAGGCAAAAGGACAGTTTGATTCCTATCTTGACGAATACATTTGGAGAAGGAAACACAAGAAATCCGACGCCAGCCAATTGATGCATATATTTCTCAGTGAGATCACAGCCACATATTCTGCAAAAGGAGAGGACTGAAGGTAAGTTTCATTTATTATTATTGACTTAAGTAAGATATTGGGTGCTTGTCAAATATGGCAGTTTGGATGTTCGGTAGTTGCTTTATTCTGGTAGCTTTATTTTGGTTTTGTATCATTTTTCTGGAAACATATTTTACAACTCGAATCAGTGGAGTTGGTTCGAGTTTCTGCAATTCTCTGATTTTTTAAGTGAAAGAAGATGTTTGAATATATGAGCAATGCATATTTTATTCAATGTCTGATTTTTTTAAGTGAAAATAAATCGACGTACACATGACCAATGCCAATGTAGTGCGCAATGCTGAGATTGAAATTCTCTGATGTATTTTAAGTGAAAATAGATCGATATGTACATGGGGAAAGCCAATGGGCTGCGGAATGCCGAGTTTGTGCAATTCTCTGATGTTTTTTTAAGTGATAATAGATCGGTGTGTACATGGGCAAAGCCAGTGTGGTGCGCAATGTCGAGCTTGTGCGCGATGCCGAGTTTGTGCAATTCTCTGATACTAGCTAAGAAATATAGTAGGAAGGTTCCATCTGGCTAAAATATTCAATAGATGAATGGCTGAGCTTCGATTTGGAGCCAAATGAAGAAACTCTAAATGAAGAAAGAAAGAAGCTTATAGTATGTTCTATAAATGAAGAGAAAACAGATTTCTTCGATCACATATTTTCGTAAAAGAAGATAATTAGAATTACAGCTTGAATCTATACAGTCTTCAAGAATGCTAAACGACCTACAAGAAAATCAAAGGATCATTAACCGCAAATGAAAGTGAGAAAGCACAAAACATAATTTTGAAGGAAGGCCAGGCAGAGTTATCACTCAAGAGAAACAACAAATGATTACGGTCTTTATCAAGAATTACCATTTCAGAAGGATTATTAAGAGTAAAAATAAAAGGTTTATGCGAAACGTTGAAGAAAATTTCAGACTTCCTCTAATATCGCCTTCTGATCACTACTTTGTTAAAAGTTTGATAATGTGTAAATACCAAGAACTAGGACATGCCGGTGTACAGTATTAATGTCAGGATTAGGAGAAAGTTATTGGGCACTGAAGAGTAGGAAGACTGATAAGAAGATTATAAAGGCATGTACTATTATTAAAAGATAAAAAGCGAAATCTGTGCTTCTATCCCATTATTACTATCTGTCCCATTTTTACTACAAGATCTTGTTCGAAAAGCTTTAGTGTTTTAAATGATAGGAAAAGATATTAGTGATACCCTGCATTTAAGAAATGGATCTAAGCGTTATACAAAATTGTTTAATTGTGCCTTTTATCGAGATCTTCACACTGAACTTACAGCATCATTATCTACTTATAGGTTTATTCCAGCGTTCAGGAGATTTATTGTGAGAAGATATCACCCAAGTGTTATCTGTTCCGACAATGCAACAAATTTAGTGAGTAACGAATTAAAATCAATTGATTTTTCCAGACTTTGGGAATTCACATCGTTTAAGAGAATTACCTAAAAATCCAACCCACCATTAGCATCCTCTTGGGGTTGATTTTGAGCGCGTCTAACAGACATGTTAAACATATTTAGACGTATATTAGGAAATAATCCTCTAGACTGTGAAGATCTGCAATTATGAAGACTTATACTCTGTGATGCTGAAAATACCATGAATCGATGACTTTTGAATAACTTTTGACCTATGTGTCTGAAGACAGTAATGATCTTATAGCCTTAACTCCGTAATGTTCTTACAAGAAATAACATAAGCAGGCGTTCAGAATTTAGATCTAATCGATTCAAGCAAAACTAATAAACATTATGCTTACAGACAAAAAATTAGGAAAAGCTCACAAAGCGATTTAGATCTGAATGCTTAGGAGAGATGAGAGAATATGAAAAGTTCGGAAAAGAACACAATTTAGAGGAAGGAGATATCCCCCTTCTTAAAGACGGTAACTTGAAAAACCACTGGTTAGAACAAGCCAAAGTGGTTAAAAAGTATCCAGGAAAAGCGGGAAAAGTGCGTGTGACAGAAATCAAGACAAAAAATGGGACTTATTACCCCCCGTCAAGAAATAATATCCGTTCGAAGTTAAAGACAATGATAAACAGTTAAAGAAGATCTGTCCAAAATCTTAGCTAAATATGTGTTTATAGCATGATTTTGACTTCATCACTCATTTAATGCAAAGCAAAGGGTTGTAAATATTGTGTATATAATCTTCCAGTTTATGAGAACATTTTTTATTTTATGCATTGTATCTTGTCTCCAGGACTCACTTAGGCATTTCTGTCCCTGCATCGCTACATAAGCAACCAAATGAAGATAGCCGGTACAGCTTGCAGCTTTGCAAGCTAGACGCGGCGGGAACGGCAAACGGAAAAGGAACGGTTAAAGAAGAGCGATCCCGATATAGTCATCAGTGACTGTAGTTCAATACTTTCGAAATTTTCCAAATGATCCTATCCTGAATGTCTTGAAAATGAAGTAATTGTCATTCAAAAATCACGATTCAGGTGACCCTTGAGAAAGAGACAACAGTTATTAATCTCAAAAGGGGAAGGATGTCGCTAACCTTTTTTCCCCTGTTCCCCTGTGCTTTCGTAACTGTAACTTTCACAGACTCTTCGTTCTAAGTTTTATTTCGAAATGCAATGTAGTCGACTTCTGTGCGCTATACTTTGTATTCCTGTTAACACTGTAAAAAATGTGCCACTAAGCTTCATGTGTATTGAAATGAAAACTGTTGAAATTTTTGGTGAACGCTTCGATTTAGATTTTCAGCAAGGACATATTCGCCATCTCCCCACCCATTTGCAGAAATAGTAGTAGAAGCCGAAAGGTATATCACTGTTACTTTGTGTGATAGAACATTGAGAAAAACAACGTACAGATTTTGGCTTCCAAGTTTCTTAGTAGACTTTCAGCACATGTATGACATATTGCTAATTGAAATGTGTGTCAAGCACATAACGAATTGAAGTCATATCAGATTTCCACTGCTTGTTTTTTCCCCTTTAATTAATTTTAAGGCATTTAAATTAATAAAATAATAAATTTTGCATAAATAATAAATTCAAAGCTACACAAAATAAATTGCAAGGAAGAAACATCAGTCTTATTAAAGCTAGAACGAGTATCTCCGTTTTTTACTTTCTTGTACGAAGTAAAAAGGAAGTATTGTAATCACGAAAGAAAAGTTTCAGGCAGCATATTTCAACGAAAATATCCCATTTTGACCTCTTTCAAATGCAATTAAACGATGTATTTCCATGATATCTGTACGTAAGGACAGAATAAAACACTCTTTTCCTGAAAAAAAAATTATAAAACTGCTTTAAATTGAATTCTGAAGAGAATTTTTCGTGGCGTCTGTACTAACGTATATACGTACTTGCGTACGTACGTACGTATCTCGCATAACTCAAAAACGAGTAGCCTCAGAACGTTGAAATTTTGTATATAGGACTGCTATAACATGTAGATGTGCACCTCGTATTTTGGTTGCAATCGGCCGCACCAAACGTATATAAATATATTTATATATATATCCACTCTGTTACCCGGCTCAGTGATCTCAGTTTCCTTACTCTTATATGTTTGTAAATTGTACATTTTTTGCTTTAAAAATGATTGAATTATGTTGTTATTATCTTCCGGTTAAGGTTTTTATGCCTTTAGTAAATCTGTATGCGATATTTTTAGAATTATCAACAATTTTAAAATTGTTTAAGTGCCGCTAAGCCTAAGAATGTTTTTGATGGCGGCCATTGCTCTTGTTTACATTTGAAACAGCAGGATAGCGGATTTGTTGCCAATCTAGAGAAACTTACCTTCGCAACAACAGTGATAACGCCTTCATTTATTATTTAAATCATGCTTAATCCTTTCTGGAATTTTTTCGAGGAAATAAGCGTTTAAGATTTACTTCGTAATTTTTAATACAGATATTTTGAGTTTTTATGTATCTTTGCCTTGTCGCGAAGTGAATACTGAATTAATTGAATGAGAAATACTCAATCGTCTGTGAAAACTGTTTCTTTTTTGTTTTGTTTGCTTAATTTCTTTTATACATCATTCTAGCTTTATTATAGTATTTGAATAGAACATGTGGCAACGATTAGATGATTCTTTAAATCATATAAATTTTGTGCATTCTGAGTTATAATATGAACGAAATATAATACTGTTAAGTGAACCTAGCGCCAGAGTGTCGCTATGGTAAACAAAGTGAATTTTAATGAATGCATTTATTCTATTGTGGTTTATGCGGTGTTCGGCGAAGTAGGTTTAATTCAATCTAATATGTTTAAATGAAATGCAAGAAAAAATGCGTATAATTTAATATTCCGTACAAAGAAGTCATGTGGTGTACACATCAGATCTAAAACTTACTTATTAATATCGACACTGAATTGAAAAGTTTTCCATTACTTTGATAACTGAGTACGATTGTCCATTATAGAAAAAGACTGATCTTCAGAAGATATCTTGTAATATATAAGCTGCTTTCAAAATTTGAAAGAAGATTTTAATATTCACTTCCAAAACATAGAAAATTCGAATGTGCCAGCATGGCTTGTAGAACCACTGAACTGCGATATATAGTGATGGCCAAAATTGTGGACACTTTTGGAAGTTTTTATGTTTTTGAACTTTGTATGCTTATAGAAAATGTTACGTTTCGCAAAATGCAAACTTGTATATATCATTTTAAAGAGAATTTATTACTGAATTCAATACAAAACACAAAATTCAATTATTTGCAATACAAAAAAAGTTATATGTACTTTAATATAAATAAACAACACAGTTATGAAGTGGTTTGTAATGTCTAGCTTTCCTGGCCAATCACTGTTCTTGTTCTGAGAACCAATCAAATGTTAGTAACTGCCAGTAGAAGCTGACATCCTGTTTACACTTCAAACAATTCATTATTTTGCTTTGTTCTATAGAAGGAGGACCTGTTTCTTATACGCTGCAATTACAAGTAGGAATTTTTGTAAAAATTTTTAATATTTAGTCAAGAAGCAATGACATCAAATAAAAGAGTAGCTTGGACACATAGAAAGATGTGTAATATTATTGTGTTACAAGAAAGTGGTCTTTCCTATGCTGAAATTGCAAGACAGGTGGGTGGTTCAGTGACTACATCTGAAAACCGAAAGTTTTGTTTACGATATCAGGAGACAAATTCAATAAAAAACAAAGAAGGAAAAGGGCGAAAAAGGTGCACCATATCTATTGATGACAGAAGAATAAAAAGACTATGTCTCCAAGATAGAAAAAGTCATCAGCGGCCATCAGAAGTGATCTGAAGGATGCTGGTGTTTCAGTTCAAGAACAATCAGGAGAAGATTAACAGATGTTGGACTGAGAGGTAGACGAAAAAAGCTTTATCTTAATTTTCAGCAACGAAAAAAAAAAAAGACTACAGTGGGCAAAGGAACACATTAATTGGACAGATGATCAGTGGTCACAAGTTATATGGAGTGCTGAAACTAAGATATCCTTATTCGGTAGTGATGAGCAAAAATATGTAAGACGTAGAATAGGAGAAGAGTTACATCCTGACTGCATTCAAGCAACTGTGAAGAACCCAATTAGTATTATGATTTGGTCATGCATGTCAGCAGATGGCATTGGTCGCCTTCATGTCATCGATGGGACACTGAATGCCAGAAAATACATTGACACTATTCTAGAACCAAAACTTCTACCTTCCATCAGAGATCTCTTTTCCAACAATGCTTCGTTTATTTTTCAGCAGGATTCTGCTCCTTGCCACACGGCCAAAATATCGAAAGAGTGGTTTCGTACAAAGAGCATTAATTGTTGTCATGGCCAGGAAACAGTCTTGACCTCAATCCTATCGAAAATTTATGGCACCGTTTGAAAACTCTTGTCCGAATGAGGCGCCCATCAAATAAAAGGGAACTAATTGAGGCTATAATTTTTTCCTGGCATCATGTAATAACGAAAGAAGAACTTAAAACTCTTGTCAGCTCAATGAAACGTCGATGTGAAGCTGTAATAAAAAATAATGTGTACCCTACTAAGTACTGATAACTCACTGCAATCATCACTATCTAATGTATATCGATAACTATTATCGTTTAACTTTTTTTTTTGTATTGCAAATAATTGAATTTTGTGTTATGTATTGAATAGAGTTATAAATTCTCTTTAAAATGATATATGCAAGTTTGCATTTTGTGAAACTTAACGTTTTCTATAAGCATACAAAATTCAAAAACTTACAAATTTCCAAAAGTGTCCACAATTTTGGACACCACTCTATCTAATCTTGATATCATGATACCAGAAGATTTAATTGCATTGAAGTAGGATGTCTTATTAAAAACTCTTAAGGTTCTGAATTTTAAAAGTCATCTAAGAGTAAAAAGTAGTTACCGAACCAAGATTATTGACTTTTGTCTCATCTTAACGAGTGGAAGCCAGCTTTAGGAAAGTCAGAAGTTTACTACGGAAAATTAAAAAACAGACTGAATATCTCTGAACGAGGTGGTTTAAGAATTAAGTTAAGCTAAGGTTTATGCCAAGTATTAAAAAAAGTGCCTCGATCTATCAAGCATGAAACATCGATACATTATGAGGCTGCTTTGATGACATTGAAAAATAGATTTGTGAAGAAAATACGATTATGCAGTCCATTTGAACCAGTTATTTCAAATTTCTGTTGTTAGAAGTATAACCGAAATAATTAGATTGATAAGGTTGATTGATAAAGCCAACACTCACATTAGAATTTTAGAATTGTTAAAGGGCCAAACAAGATCTTTCGATATTTTACTGGAAATAATTGCAATAGAATTTGCTCTGGAATTCAACAGAACACATCAGATAATGACTAGAATTTTAAGGAATTATTTATCTTTCTAGCCAAAAAAGATAGGTCTAGACAAAGAAAATACTTATTTAGTAGTAAGACTAAAAATTATCAGAATTTTAGTATCAAATTTAAAAGTAATTTAAGAAAATTTGAAAAATAAAGCGCTTAGCATTAATCGGAATGTATCAGATGTTAGTTATATTACAAATACTAACCAAAAAAGAAAGGAAAACTATATTTCGTAATAGTAAGGACCATGATTTTTGCGAATCTAGAGTGTCTGGTAGGAAAAATATAATTATTAAAAATAAATAATCGATGTTTTTGCTGTTTTTTAAAATTCCATTTGATGTGTTTCTGTAAAATTAAACTCGTCCATTACATGAGAATTGTAATAGATTAGCTCAGTACTACTTGCTATGCCAAAAAACAATAAATCAGCTTAACCAATCAGGCGAATGTGGAATTCGAATATACTTACTCAGTGCAGTTCGTCTGGTTGTTGGTCAAAGCAGGCCTCAATTTCTAAAATTAGAAGTGGGTATGGAAAATTAGAAACCTTATGGAAGATCATCAGAAAAGATGATAAAAATTAAATAAAAGTAATAAAATAATTATTAACTAAATAACTGAATAAATGATAAAATAATTATTAACTAAAATAACTGAATGATTAAAATTAAATAAAATGTTAAGAGATAAACAAAGATTTAATATATTATTAAAGTAATAATAAATATTTAAATAACGAAATAAAAATCCGGACTCCGTTTTATTGTGGCTGCAGCTGGAATTACGATTTCACTCAGAAACTAAGAAATAGCTCAGTTGAACTCCGCTGAATTTAAGCCCTCACTGTACAGAATGATATACTATTTAAAGGGATGATAGAAACAAAGACTGTTCTTTTTCCAGCCTGTCATATATTCTTCTGCGTGGGTTCTGGATATATATTTACTTCTTAATGTATACGTGAATGTAACGGGGACATTGCACAGAAAAGACATTTAACACAACGAATGCATTATTAACACACGAACAAAACACATAGTTAACACAAAAATAGAAACCACGTTTATCATTACGCGTTGCATTCGTTACTTGGTTACTATCAGTCTCTTCTTTTCCAATGTAAGTCACGCGCGAGAGAGAGGCGTTGCACACCACACGGCTAAATTGCGCATGCGTGGTCATCACATCATCAGACAGCCCATCAAGGAAAAAATACAAAACGGTTAAAGTGTCACTGATGAAAATAGACAAAATATTAGAAGCAACCTGAGAGTATGAAAGGAAATTTTAATGGAGATTTGTAGGTATGAAAAAAAGAGAGAAGAGTCCAACACTTTTTGATCACGATCTCCTGCTAATATAATTCTAACTGTCAAGTAGAATGTGACGGTCAGGATTTGGCTGTCAAATCAAAGGATTGATTTGTAACTGAGAACAAACGGTTTCCGAAAGTTTTCTTCCTTCCATGTTTGGCTACAGCATTCCAAGAAGTCTGCAGGTGCTCTTCGGCGCGGGAAGTCATTATTAGCATTGCACGTGCACGATCAAATTCTAATACTTTCGGGAACGAAGTATTTATCTTCTCTCACAAATTTATTGCACTTCTTGAAAAATAACCCTTTAATGTATGGGTGAGCGCTTTTCTTTTTTTAAAAGTCCCAACCTTGATCCAGTGGTTTATTCGCAGGTAAAAACAAACTTGCGTTCAGAAGTTAGAATCAATTTTTAAGATTCACTTACTGTTAAAATAAAATTTTCGGGATCAAAAGTATTTTCTTCAAACATTGTAGTTCAGTACATAAAAGAATGGTTGGAGCCCTTTTATTTAGGGCACCTATGCGATTCGGCTAGAATTATGATTTATTTCAAAAAGTTAAAACTATTCAAAGAGGAGGATTATCTGTTTAATCTTTTGGGTCCACAAAAGGCCAGTGCAATGAAGTTAAGATTGAGAAGCTGAAATGACCCTAAGCTATTGAGATAGAAGCATTAGTTACTGAAATCTTTACTGCTGCACCAATTTCGGTTTCCAGTGTAAATATTCGGAATATTTTCAAACAAAATGATTTAATTTTAGCTGCTGCATGTAGTGCCTGGAATGAAATTATTCATATTTTAATAAGACTAGGTAATTGTAAGGTAACACACAAAACGTTGAAAAAACGCCCTTTTGGGCGTAATGTAAAATCTGAAAGCTTTCAGATTTTTTTTTTCAGGTTTATACGTCGTTTTGCCATAAGGATGTTTCGCCCAGTTTTCCTTTCCCCTTATCACCTAAGGAGGAGTATTCTTTTCCCAAATTCCTCCTAATCTCAGCTCCAGGTGTTCAATGAACAAAATACAGATGTCCGCCGAACACATCGCGGGTGAAATCGTCGCTAAGAAAACATGACAAGGCGAAAACGTCATCGTGGGAGAAAAGAAAGCAAAGAAAAACATTGCAGTTCTAAAACATAGTGGTACAAAACATCGTCATGGAAAATGAAGCGGTTCAAAAACTACCCAGTTTAAAAGCCCCGTCATGGAAAATGAAGTGATTCAAAAACTATTCAGTTTAAAAACATCGTCGTTGAAAATATCGTGCTAAAAAATAAAGCACAAATCATCGTATGGTGATACTATGGCATACATACGTTTTCGGGCTTAAAATTAGCATATTTGAATAACGATTTGCGAATGCAAGAAAGAATGTGGAATGTCTTTAGTTTTACATTTTATATTTTTTAATTAACGAATAAATTTTTGCTGAAAAAAATAAGATAAAAATTTAAGCAAAGACTGAAAATGAGAAAAAAATTCTAAGCATAGAGCTTAATAAAATTTCAAACTTTTGTACATAATTAATAAAGGTTCTTAATTATTAATTTTTTTATAAAGTTTTATCTGGTAATTTTAAAAGTAAAAACATAGTATAAAAAATATTAGAAAAGGAAGATAAGTAACTGCATGCTGTACCTCTATTAAAATTGTTTAGTTAATTAACATATTATAAAATTATGTTAACTGCTATAAGCAGCATTAATCTTCTACAAATTTTTAGTTTCTGAATGCTTAAGTTTCCTTCCGAATTTTTCAGCAAAATTTATTAGTTCAAACATATAAAAGTAAAAATATCCTTCATTCCTTTTTGCACTCACAAATCAGTATGTGAACATGCTTTTACAATTTTTGAAACCTGAAAAACGCAAGCTTGCGATAATTTGTAGGGGCTTTATTGTTTCACTAAGATATTTTCGACGTGTGGTGTAGCGGCCGAAACCGCTATACAAACCCCAGGTTGTTATGCAGGTTTGAAATGAACTTCAAACTCAAGTTTTAACAATAACATGAATTTTAATAAGATAAAAACATTAATAGTTGCGATTCTTGACAGTATGAAACTTAAATATATTTAGTCCCGTAATTTCAGAATTTTGTTACAGGAAAAATGCTCGAACGCATTTATACACGAGGAATGATCATTCTTAGGCCCATATCACACGACGTTTGTTTCACACGAACAACTGTTTCGGACAATTTTTTTCACTAGTTTACTATTGATAGAAAGACGTGCGACTTTTTCCTTCCTTTCCAAAAAAAATTGCAAGTTGTTCGTTTTCAACCAATCAGCTATCAGCTTGTTGAAATGGGGAACCAGTTTCTCCTGTGTTAACCCCAAAGCGATCTATGGTGATTGGTTGTTGTGACAAAGCAGAAAAATTGTTCCAAACAGTGGTTCTTCCGAAACAAACCGCCGTGTGATAGCAGCCTTAGCAGGCAAACATGCCCATAGCTCTAAACAGTAAAGTTCCCCTCCTCTCAGGAAACCATCCTATATATCTCCCTGTGTTTACCTTGCGCTGAACTCCCGAAGGGGGAAGATTCTTTCACTCATACATAACAAAGTGTCCATCTCGTGACCCTGATGAAAAGACTTCTTTTACCTCTTTGTTCACTGGAGTGACCCACAAGGCTGCAACCGGAATCATTAACAAAGGCATAGAATTTCACCACTGATATGAAAACTATTTCAATCTGAAATCACTCATCCTAGACAAAGAATCTTTATGCCACCTTATCACAACTCCTCCCCTCATAGAAGAATTTCCTTAGTCTATGGAAGGGAAAATTCTAAATACAAAACACAAGTGGTAACCATTTAAGTGATAATAGCGAAGCCAGTTACATTACCCTGCACTTATTTCTAGATAACATCACCTTGAGACAGATAAACATAAAAACAAAAATACAACAAAAATAATTTAAACTACTCGTAATGTCTGCCTCATACAAAGTATATTCCTCAGATTTTACAAAATGCTAATACTTAAGATAAAACACTTAATTCTAACCATTTTGACAAAGAAACATACTTTGAAAACAAATTTAAATCCACAAAAATATTATTAAAAAACGCTACAAAAACGTTTTACAACAACTATCATTTTCCTAGAATCAATCTGCGTTGAATCAGCCAAAAGATAAGGAATATCAACTTCTCTCTCGATATCCTCCATCATGAGATTTACAAACTCAGGGCACTGATAACAAGGTTCAATCAAATTTCCCTGACAAATGGTATCACTGTTATGGGTACCCTTAATCTCTACGGTATGGTTGGTTTCAGAACTCACGCTGGTTACTTTCCAATCTTTTCCGTTTTCTAAGCACAAAGCTTTCGATACTGTTTTCAAAGTGGAATGCAACCTTTCAACAGAATTGCTCTGAGGATGACACACAGAAGAATGATACACCTTACTAAAAAACTCAGATGTAAGTTCACTGGTAAACGATCTACCCAAATCACACTGAATTTCCTTAGGTTAACCTGATCTAGAAAAGATTTGTATCAAGGCTTGAATCACACTTTTTAGAGCTTAAATTCTGTACAGGAATGGCATCTGGATGTTTGGAAGCAACACAAATTGACGTGATTAAATATTTATTTTCAAGTGAACTAGGGATCAGAGGTCCTACTGCGTCAATATTTAATCTGCTATACACTTCTGATATAAAGGGCACAATCTTCATTTGGGCTTTCTTTTTATCCCTATTGTGACCTACACGCTGACAAATATCGCACACGTCCTCACAAATTCTTCAATTTCCTTGTAACAATTTGGCCAGAAATAGTGTGTCAAAACTCTATCCTTGGTTTTTGTTACCCCTAAATGACCAGAGATTTCCTCATGGCATAACTTCAAGATCCCTTTCCTAAAAACCAGAGGCACACACAGCTGAAACTTATCTTCCCCCTTTTTTTAGAACATGCCAACTCTGAGTAGTCTCTCCTTTACAATTTATAAACTCTTTTTCATTTTCGCTTTCCCCTTTCTTCCAGAGGGCCGCTAAACTAGCGCATGTTTTTTGTGCTCCCGAGAATTCTGCTGGTGAAACATCCGCAAGGTAAAGATTTGCAATCCTTTCTTCTGAACTGATGACTGGAATTTCAATAGAGTCCTCCGTATTACTTGTTAACTTACCTTCCTTCGAAAGCTCATTATTCACAACATTTTCCCTTTCTATCTCTTCCTCCTCTTCCGATCTGGAATATAAATCTTCTGCGCTCGTTCTCTCTAAACTCCTGCGCGCATGCGCCTGACTACGAATTTCCACAGCATTCAAGAGAACCGGTCGTTTCCTAATTTCCTCTATCAACTGTGCAGTTTTATTTCCTAACAAACAGTACTCTTTATCTAATTCTACCGGAGTAACCGCTGCCTTTGTGGCGACCACACCAAAATCACCTTCAATGGTGACTTTCGCTAAAGGTAAAGATTTGCATTCTGTGTCCAAAGGCTGTTTCATCCATACAGTTTCCCCTAATAAGTCACTAGTATTAATCCAAGTACTATTACACAGATCTATTCCAGCTCCAATATCACTCAGATATTCTCTCTCTATCCCATTAATTACTGCTTTCTTGAAATACGACTAAAACACTTCTCTAAACTCTCCGTTCCTAAATTATTCACCAGATTGGCCTTATTCTTTTCCATCGATGGACAGTTAGGTCGGATATACCCGTCTTTTCCACATTGGTAACGCTTTATTTTCCACTGTTTCTCGAAACTCGCTTCATTGAAAGCTGTCTGTTTCTTAGAATCCTCCATTTTTCTATGCTCCTCCGATTTAATTCTTTGATGACCACTACTTTTCTGATTATAACTACCATTGGAATTCACATACCGCTCTCTAGCTTTCTCAAATGGTTTCTTAAACCCCGCTCTCTGCTCTAATCTCCTTGTATCTCTTCGCAAAGCCTGTCGCATTTCTCTGCTAAAATAGAAGCTGTTTTAAATTCTTTCCAATTATCTAAGTAGTGTTCTCTTATTTCTAAAGGGACTCGCCGCTTAATTGGCTCGGTGAGCATAAGTTCCTTAAGACTTTCAAAATCTTGAACTTCCACGGAATCTAACCAATTCTCTAAATGTACTCTCAATTCATACACTAAATCTGCCCATAAAATTCCGTTTTTTTTTTTTTTTCCTAGAATGTTCTTCAAATTTTGTTTTTAGAGCCAAAGAACTGAGCTTGAATCTATGCATGAGTAATTTCTTTTCATGCTGATAATCATCCCCTTTATCCGCTGGTTCTTTTACTATTAACTGCGCTACATCATGAAGTAATAAAGGAATTAATTGCTAGACCCAGTCGATCTCATTAATGTTCTCCTTTTGAGCCTGTTTCTCAAATAGCATAAAGAATAATGAAATATCTATATTATTCGGTTCAAAACGCGGTACTATATCTTTCAAATTAACCCTTTTCTCTCTAGATTGTTCAACTGTCGAAACCGTGGAAGCTAAGTTTATTAGTCTAAACTACGTTCATCAGTTTTAACTTTTCCAATTCAAAAATTTGCTCACGTTCCCGTTCTGCTCTCTCCCGTTCGGCTATTTCTTCTGCTTTTTTTCTGCTCAGCCGCAGCCCAAATTCTTGCCGCGTATTCTTTCGCCGCTTCCTCTTCAAACTCCTCGGCATTATGAAGAGCCTACCTAATTTCTCTTACTTTATTGGTCTGAGACACATTTGTATCAAAATCCTCCGCTAACTCCAATAGCAGAGCTTTAGTAAATTTCCTCATAAACTCACCCATTATGGAAAACTAAAGCAAAATAGCCTACCCTAATATGCAAAAACAACAGGTCAATTTCTCCAAAATTGTGTAATACCCTAATAATTTCTGAACACTAATTGCCTTAAAACACTTTAATGATCTGTACCTATTTCACCTCTGCATACATACAAAACATAAATCACAAATGTTAATTAAGATGCAAATTTTTCCTGCACTATCTCAACTATACAAATACTGTCCTCTAACACTGAACCGATTTAAAAACTAAATTTTTCTAAAGCATAACGTTACAATACTTCATACAATTTAAACAGTTCATAGAACAATAGAATAAACAGTTAAATGCCAATTAGCAAAGGTAACCACAAGAATAACTTTCAATAACCCAAAGAAACTTTTGATCCCCAATAACAGAGCTATATCCAAAATCAACCTAGTCTCGAATAACTGGCATAACGTCTCCAAAATCACAAAAATGGTACTCACCAATTTGAAGACGCCTTCGATGACTCTCCTGGCACTAACTTGGATACTCCAACTCTTCCGGGAAATTTCACTATTTTGCGGCCCTAGATCACACTCTGGCGTTTCTTTCTGACACACTGTCACTGTCCTTGAACGCAAAATTAGATCGTTCTCGTGCAGAGAAGAAAGTCTTGACTGCTCACATAAAATCCTTTACAATACTGCCTTTTCTGGAACTTCCATTCGACGATCCGGAACACTCACACGACGAGATGTACGGAAAACAACGCACGATGTTAACTGAAGTTTACGGGCGAAACGTCCGTCCCTAAATTTACTCTCAGGAACAGTCCCTAAATGCTGCCACCAATTTTAATATTACTGCTGTAGTGTAGTGGCCAAACCGCTACATAAACCCCGGGTTGTGATGCAGGTTTGAAATGAACTTCAAACTCAAATTCTAACAATAACATAAATTTTAATAAGATAAAAACATTAATAGTTGCGATTCTTAACAGTATGGGACTTGGATATATTTAGTCCCGTAATTTCAGATTTTGTTACATGAAAAATGCACTAATGCATTTAGACACGAGGAATGATCGTTCTTAGCAGACCAACATGCCCATACCATAAACAAGAAAGTTCCCCTCTTCTGAGGAAACCACCTTATATATCTCCCTGTGTTTACTTGCGTTGAGCTCCGGAGGGGCAAAGATTCTTTCACTCATACATAACAAAGTGTCCATCTCGTGACCCTGATGAAAAGACATTTTTGACCTCTTTGTCCACTGGAGTGACCCACGAGGCTGCAACCGGAATCATTAACAAAGGCACAGAATTTCACCACTGATATGAAATCTATTGCACTCTGAAATCACTCATCCTAAACAAAGAACCTTTATACCCCCTTATCATAGACAATAATGTTTTTAAAGTGCGAAGTTTTTAACCGCTTTATTTTCTATGACGATGTTTTGTACCCCAATGTTTTAAAAATGCGATGTTTTCTCCTTGCTTTCTTTTGTTCCACGACGTTTTGTCTGACGACTTTTTCGCCTTGCATTGTTTTCTTCCTGACGTTTTCGTCCTCGATGTTTCCGCCTGCAACCGGGAATACACATATCGCCTAATATTCATTCAATTATCATTGAAAATGACCTTAATGATTTAGTGAACTTAAGAAAATTCTCTATTTTTATATATATCTATATACTGTGTTGCAAAAAGATTGTACTATTAATAATTTTTTGTTAGGTATCACGCAAACGATTACTTTGTATCATAGTACGATAAACATTGCGTCAGTAAAATTATTTACATTAACTAAAAAACTGGGTAAGTATTCTAGATGAAAAAGTATTAAATTTAAATTCTAGATGAAAAAGTATTAAATTGCGTTAGTAAACCTAGGAGATGCCAGTTGAATGTAGAGAATTAAATGGCAAATTAAAAGTTTTGAAGAAAACATTTTTAAGCAATAAAGTTTTGTTCGAAAATTAGTTTGATATTGTAAGCTACTGCATTGAGAAGTCTAGTGTTGAAATGTTAAATAAAGTATTTTAGTCCAAAGGGGCAATTTTCCTAGAAGGACTATTAATTTCGTTTTGGCATTTCGCATTGATTTACGATAAATGTCCGTTCACTTTTCAAATTGTTGCCACTAAATTATTAGAGCCCTGTATTGTATTTAAAGAAATTAAATAATGAAGAATCTGCATAAATGTATATAGTGTTATGTTAATTTCTTCTGACACCAGTTGTTACGTTATTTTCTTCCTTCACGTTCGTTAGGGGTTTGTAGATTGGGCATGAATAACGACGACACTTGATGAAGTATCGAAACACACTTTATTTAGCCAGTACTAATCAGGATAGCTCCAAAGTCACGTTTTACAGTCGTCGAAGATCTACTATACACTCGCTGGAACAATCAGCGACACAGCCTTCAGGTTATCAGGCTATAACGGGGAAGATCTCCACGTTCTCTCCACGCTACAACTCGCGATGCACTAGACGACACACAGAGCACAGCTCCCGACTCTTTGGTTCAGCCGTTCCCGGAGCTCAACACGCTCTCTCGACGATGCACTAACCGCGATATACGAAGAGACTCTTTCGATGCACTCGACGACCCACTCGGCACTCGCTGCCCGGCTGTCAACTTGATCGTCTCCGCACGGACTGACTCGCTAGACGAGACACCAAATGTCTCGCACTTCTCGAGGCACACTCCATCTGACTGCGGACAAGCGGGGTTTATATAGCTTTCGGCTTGTGTTCGAGAACATTCTGGGGTAAACCTGTAAGAATTCGTTCCGAAAGGTTCTCCATCCGTTCATGGTATATCGCCAATTTTGTCGCCAAATGGGTGATTTATCGCCAAATGTGGCAACCATGTATTTCTTGTTATTTTATGGCAACCCTAAAACTGCTTTGCGGGAAAGCCATCTTACCGCGCCTGTATATTTCGTAACAATATGTTTCTCGCATTGTGATAAAACAACGGTACCTAGAGCCATCAAGTTTTGAATAACGTACGTTTCTACCCGAATATGGGCATCTGGAAGCCCATATTTGGAATTTGGAAAATGTTTTATTATCTATTTCATATTTTGTAAAACTTTAACGAATTTTTAATTAACAAACTCAACGATTACAATGGCAACACTGTACGGGAAAAAAAATTATCTCCAGCGCGCGAGACTGGGTATCGGAATTTCTAAAGATATGCTCATTTTAAAATTATTTTGCGATATTACAGTTGAACTGAATTTTATGGTTTAAGTGCGAAGAACATGATATTTAATAAATAAAGGTAACACACAAAATGTTCAAAAAACGCCTTTTTGGACGTAATTTAAAATCTGAAACCTTTCATATTTTTCTTTTTCATATTATATTGCGATTTAAATAGCAAACATTGTGCTCACTGAAAAAGAATATATTTTAATAGATTGTTGAAAACAGAGAGTATCTAAATAGATTGTTTAAACCATTGAGAACCAATAATATATCGTATAGTTAAATCCTTACCAATTCCTCTCACTTTTTCTGTGCTTTATTTATTTTGTTTTTTAAGTTATACCTTTAAGATCCAATAGGCCCTACTATCACCCTCTTCTCTGATCTGAGTTACAATCGTAATGTTTGAAACTATGCTTTATAAAATTAAGTTTTGTGACTGGTTGTCCTGTAATCTAATTGCTTAAGAGTCACTTAATTTTTTTTTTTACCTGATTTTGTAAAGGTGATTGGTGTATATCAAACGTGATCTCATCTCTTTGTGTTGGGACGCCATGTAATTTTAAAATTCACTTTATGAGACGTTATTGATGTCGAGAATTTGAATTACGATTAGTACTTAGGCTTTGTCAACGTAAAATGTCTTTTCCCGCCTTTTTGGGCGTAATGTAAAATTTGAAATCTTTCAGATTTTATTTATTTATTTTTTTTAAAGTTTCATCAGAGCTTTGCATATGCATTTTTCAAACTTTATTTGATTTTGTAATAACGTATTACACCTGCAAAATGCTATTTTTAGCGCAAATATTTTAATACTTTAAACATAACAGTTTTACTCCTAATTTACATATTTATTTATTTACATAGTATGTACAGTTTTAGATCATGAGCAATATAAAAAGGCGATTCTTTACGATAATAGTTAAATAAGTATAATCTTATCATTAGTTTCACAAATTAAACTTCCACATGCATAAAATAATGCTTACTTTTATGCAAAAATAAGGCATTACTTTCCCCACTTCATCTCTATTTTTAATGTCAGACGGGATTAGTTCAGAGTAACATTTCGTGAATGGGTGTTTTAAATACTTTTAGGGGAAAAATAAACTGATTAGTAAAATGTAACATTTTTTGAATATTTTAATTAATCGCTTTCATTGGGAAGGGGGGACATTTTACTAGACAAAGACTGTGATTTTTTTTTAAACTGTTGATAATGAATTAGGTCGCTAAAAATTTATTTTCACCTGGCTGAGTTTGGAGCAACAAAATCTTAAAAATCTTTTAGAAGGGCAATGTATATTCATGTAAAGTAACTTCCTAACGAAAAGACTCGCTACTCAAAATTTTCCGTAGACATAACGTGAAGATAACCCATTTTCCGTTAAAAAGCATTCCACGAGACAGCTCTCTTGCTAGGCTGATAGATTTTGTGTTTCAGCAATTAAGCTAAACCTAATCTTCTTCAAATTTAGACAACTTTAACAAAAATATGAAATTTGAATTAAAATTCAGTCTAAAACTATATATCGAATCAAATTCGCATTCGTTGTCTTCTGAATTATTATGGTATTATTTCTTTATCACAGAAATACATCTAGTAAAGTGTTGTCTGTTCAGCCAACATTAAGTAATATATTGGGCAAAAGTCGACAAAATTTCGATCGGGAATTACCAGTAGGTTACTGAAGGGCTCAAGTAAAAATGCGTTCTTTTTAAAGCTAATATTAAAAAACAATACAAAAATGCTTTAAATAGGTGAGTAGTTTCAAATAAATTAAATTTTAGAATATTAAATGTGTTTATTGAATCTAAAAATAATCATATAAATGTGATTATCATATCATATTAAATATGATGTAAAATAGCGAAATTTACGTTGTATTGCAATGTAAAATATTTTATGCAAATAAATTGCAGGGAGAAAAAAAAAAAAAAAAAAAAAGAAACCCTAAGCCGAGAGCATCTTAACGAGTAGAAAAAAGCAGAAATATCTTGGCTTTTGGGTGAACGAGAAAGAGCGAGTATTATTGGAGGTATAATCCCTCCGCTGGTCGGAAAGGGGTAGATGGGATCTGGGCGAGAGGTTACTAGAAGGTAAAGGATAACCATCAAAGGGAGGTGAAATTTTTACCGTCGATGTGAGAAAACATTTTTGTGCGAAAACACTTCTACCCGATTTTTTAAAATTGAGAATTATCGAAGCATTACAAAAACAAGGATAAAAAGAAATAACGAAATTTAGCAAACACCAATACGAAAGAAATAACAAGAGCAAAAAATAATTAAAAATAATTTAAAGCTGTAGAGAGAAGACGCATTCAACTGAGACGAAACCGAGAAGACGGATAGTAAACATCCTCTTTCCCATGAAAAGCATTCATTACCAAAAAAATAACGGTTAAACATTCTCTTGGATCACTCCTCTTTGAAATATACTGCTCTGTTGCTATAGCGACCGCCACTACCCAGACATAATCGCCAGACCAGTTCTCTTAGTAAACAGACAGTAGCGAGACTATTTTTCAGTTGATTTTGAGTTGAACATTACATTTCTAGCAGTAATTAGTTCAGGGGTTCCCAGCGAGATTGGTATTGATGCCCTGGGTGTCAATTCAGTTGAGGTCAGTGACGATTAGGGGGTTGATTGGGGGTACATAGCCGAAAGTACGCCGACAATTAATCGGAATAATCAATATCGCAATGATTGAGGGGAAAATATTAATAAATATATAATTAACTGCTTATCTGTATAAAGGTGTATCATATATTTATGAAGAAATCATATAAAATAAATAAAAGGGAAAAAGTACACAAAAATTGTTTAATGCAGTTTTAAAATCAATAATATATTTTATAAATATATAAATTTTTTTATGCAATACATGCAATATAACACAGTAAAAATGCCAGAAGAATTGATTCCATTGAAGGAGGATGTTCAAGCACAAGTCTTACTTACAACGCTATATTCTGGAATTTAAAAGTCATCTGAAAAAAAATATCCTCAAACTAAAAGATGGTGCACCAGCGGCCGAGCGTTAAAAGCCGCTGAACACTGGTAGTTCGGTCCGGGGTTCGAATCCTGGTGAACGGGGCTGCATGCGCGTTTTTGTGGTTTTCCGCATGTGTAATGTGGATACAAGCCAGTTTCCCTTAAATAGACCTCCACGGGCATCCCTCTCTCTCCGTGTAGTGCCTAAGGGCGGAGCACGTAATAAGGAAAAAAAAAAACTAAAAGTTGTTACCGAACAACATTATTGACATTACCTTCTTCTTACTAGAAGCATGCTTTAGTCAAGCCAGTAATTTATTACGCAAAACAAAAATAGGATTGTATATTTTTGAACTGTATGTTTAAGAATTAAGGTAAGCAGTTTTATGCTAAATGTTAAAAATATTGTAGGAATACGTGAACAGCAGTCGTCACATTCATAAAAATTGAGCTTCTGTATAATTACAATTTGCGGTGTTGTTCCTGAAAACATATTTATCTTTGTAATATTAGAAATAATAAATAACAATACAGGGGGAAAAAATTTGAAAGGTTTCAGATTTTAAATTACGTCCAAAGGGGCGTTTTTTTTAAATTTTGTGTGCTATCTTTATTTATTAAATATCACATTCTTCGCACTTAAACCATAAAACTCAATTCAAGAGAAATATCGCAAAATAATTTTAAATTGAGCATATCTTTAGAATTTCTGATACACAGTCTCACGCGCTGGAGATAAAAAAAAAAAAAAAAAAAAAAAAAAAAAAAAAAAGTTTTTTTCTGTATAACGTTGTCATTACTCGCTTTGAAATCCTTGAGTTTGTTAATCAAAAATTCGTTAAAGTTTTACAAAATATGAAATCGATAATAAAACAAATTCCAAATTTCGGCTTCCAGATGCCCATATTCGCAGTAGAATTACGTCATTCAAAATTGGATGGCTCTAGGTACCGTTGTTTTATCACAATACGAGAAATATACATACATTTATGCAGATTCTTCATTATTTAATTTCTTCAAATAAAATACAGGTCGATAATATTTAGTGGTAATAGTTTAAAAAGTGAAACGGACATTCAGAGTAATTAGACGCAAAATCGCAAAACGAAAACAATAGTCCCTCAGGACAAACAAAGCCCCTTTGGAACAATAAATCTAACAAACCATTGGTTTTCAAAGCTGTTGTTCATATGTTTAGTCTTAATTGTCAAGTTATTTTTAGGTAATTATTTGTATTATGGTTCTGATGTATGCTATATGTTTTAGAGAAAAATGTAAATTAATCGACGGGAAAAATTGCGGCGCAGCCTACCGGAGCCAAGTCCCAGTACTTTTTTATTTTTGGAATAAATTATAATTCCAGTTGGAGCTCACTAGAGCGCTAAACAAGAAGGTTCCGGCGTTTCTTTTATGCAACTAAACAACAAATTTAGTAGAAATTTGATTTCGAAAATTTTATTTTTAATAATAAAATTATATTAAAAATCGATTCTAACGTCTGAATGGGTATCCGCCGAAAACGTCGCGGCAGAAACATCGCGGACGAGAACGTCGCGGAGAAAACAACGCAAGGAGAAAGCGTCGTGGTACAAAACATCGCAGCTCTAAAAAATCGCGGCACAAAATATCGTGGTCGAAAATAAAGCGGTTCGAAAGCTTCGCAGTTTAAAAACATCGTCGTGAAAAATAAAGTACCTACAAATCATCGCATGACGATAACATCGCACACATGCGTTTTTCAGGATTTGAAAGTTATAAATGCATGTTCGTATAAAGATCGTAGAGCACAAGAAAGAAAGATGGATTCTTGTACTCCTATATTTCATATATTTGAACGAACTAATAAATTTTTGCTGAAAAAATAAGAAGGAAAATTAAGTATTTAAAAATTGAAAATGAGTAGAAAATTAATGAAACTTAAAAAGCTTATTTTAAATTTTTATAGTTAATTAACAAAGGTCATTAATAAATTAAGGTTTTTTTTTATAAACTGATAATTTTTCATGAAAAATACAGTCTAAAAATGCTTAAAAAAGGAAGATAAATAACTCCATGAGGTTACCTCTATAAAAATTGCTTAGTTAATGATCAAACTATTTTCTTTCACATTTGTTAATCTGATATTGTTTTAATGAAAATTATATATTGTTTTGTTTCCGTTTATTCTTAAAGTGTCGTTAACATTTTCATGTATAGCGTGCAATCAATTTTTTGGATGTCGATTTGTTAGTTATAACGAAAGTCAGTTACATAATATGTCACTATGCGATTTGAAAAATGCTTATGTGCGAATCATGCGATGATTTGTAGGTACTTTATATTTTTTACCACGATATTTTCGACGACGATGTTTTTAAACTGCGAAGTTTTTTAACCGCTTTATTTTCGACCAGAATATTTTATACCGCGATATTTTAGAACTGCGATGGATTTTCCCATGATGTTTTGCACCACGATGTTTTCTCCTAGCGTTGTTTTCTCCCCGACGTTTTCGCCCGCGATGTTTTTGCCGCTATGTTTTCGGCTGTAACCGTCTGAATGCATGCCTTTCTTTTCTTGGGAAACAAACCCTTGAACGGAGGTCGAGACTTGTAAGGAAAGAGAAGCTTCCATCCTCATGTCAAAGGCTTATTCTCCAGAATAAATTTGTGGGAAAATTGTCATTTTTTTTTTCACAGTTAACCATCGGATTTGGAGAAAATTTGTTCCCCTGCCACATTCTGCTTGACAGCTAGAATTATACTGAGAGGAGATCGTGGTCAGAAAATGTTGGAATTTTCTGTTTTTGTTTTCTTGCCTATACGTAATCCGTTAAAATTTGCTCTATATTCTGTTTCTGTTTACAGCATTTTCTCTTGTCTCATTAGTGACGCTTTAAACATTTTAACATTTTTCATTGGTGTGCTGGAAAAAGAGTGGTCTTTATTTCTATCATCCCTTTAAGCACTGCATTATTTAGGTATTAATTTCAACCGGAGAACGTTTGAGCTACTTCTTAAATTTTGTGTGAAATTTTAATTCCAGTCGCAACCGCAAATAAGTTAAGGTCCAGTACTTTAATTTATTACTTAAATTATTTTAATAATTAATTATTTTATTTATTTAGTTATTCTTGCTCTTCTTTCCTCACGGTCTTCCATAGTGCTCCGGCACTACTAATTTTAGAAATTAAGTCCTGGGTCAGTGCAAGAAAAAGGTTGAAAATCCTCGTATTAATTAGTTTGTAGTATCAATTTCTTCGTATTCCTATCGTAAGAGCAAGATGTATGCCATTTACACTTTTTAAAATTTTATAGTATACACTTATTAATTTGGTCATTAAAAATAACAGTGTTTCAAATTAGTTTTGTTGGTCTTGATCATAGAATTAAATATGAGTTATAAATACTGTACTAAAATTTATTTAAATTATGTGGTTTTTTTCTCGAATAAAATCTAGTTCAAATTACTTTTCTAAATTTAACTCTCGCTGTGTAATTTTTTCTCAAAATCATCATCAAAGTAGCATTGTATAATTTGATATATTATTTATTGTTTATAGTTTTGCTGATCTTGACAACAGTATTAAACACAGGTTACTGTATAAAAACTGAACTAGAATTTATTTCAAATATGTGATTTTTCTCTCATAAAAACTAATTTTAATTATTATTATTTTTTAGATTTCACTCCGTCTGTGTAACTTTTTTTTTTAATTCATCATTAGTTCATTCATATAGCAGTGATTTATGTTAGCATAATTTGATATTTTATTTAGCGTTTATTTCACTGACGTGATATCGGAATTTTAAGAATTTAAATTTTATTTTACGGATAATGAATTGTTTTCACGCTTCTGGTTTTGAACAAAGAAAGCGTAAGAAGAAGACACAGGAAAAAAACAAGCAAAACAAAACAAAAATGCAATATGTGCTGTTGAAATTGTTATTCATACAAAAACAAACGATATCGCCACGGAAGTTGAGCCGGAAGAAAAGACGAAAGAAAAACAAAAAAAGTAGTCAGTTTTCTGGAAACAAAAAAGTACACGTAGAAATGACAGAAAAGAAGGTAATGTAATCAAAGTATTTGAAATGAAAAATGTAAACACCACCAGGAAAATGCAGGGAAATGCAAAGTATACGAGTTATATCAAATACAGTTAATGATATTTTAGTTTTAGGAAATATGGAGATTTTTATGGTCTTTAAATTTAATAACAAATATGCAATATTACTTTCTTAAAAATAAATCACCGTCAATTTTTTTTTTTTTTTTTTTTTTTTTTTTTTTTTTTTTGCACATTCCGCTGAAAGAAGCTGAAAAAACTGTAGCTCGGTCCTTAAAGAAAGACCTTTTTTATTCGCAACAAAAGGAAAGCGGTGAAAAAATTGAGAGAAGTTCAAGCAGTAAAGCAATTGGCAGCTATGTTTACTAGATATTTTGGATGAAACGAATAACTTTCATAGAAGGATACTCGGACTGGAAAAGTGAAAAAGGTAATAGTGGCAAGAAAACGAAAGTTCTACTAATCATAGGCATCCGTCAAAAATTTTAATGGCAAGAAAAATTTAGTTGAAAGGCATATAAACAATTAGATGAAAAAATACGGAGGAAAAGTGCTGTTACAGATAGTAGCAAAACAAACAAGCATTTCACTTAAAATTTCCATGCCTTTCGTGTTAGCCGCTAACTGTTTGCTGCTTCCCATAGTGGAAGTTGCATAGGAGCTCTAAATAAATTATGTGAATTTTTAGCTTCTCATACGAAACAAATATTGAAATATTAAAAATCATTGAACCAAGAAAAATTAGAAACTCTCGGGTGAAAAGTATTAGTCAAACAGTATTCGTCAAACATTTTTCAGTTGTAACGGACTGTACCTCTCATATAACAAATGTAGATCAATTAACTTTCATATTGCGCCATTTGTCAGAAAAGGGAATCCGAATAGGGAAATATTTTTGGATTTTTATCTTTCGCACACAGACAAATTTTTAGAAAATGAAGTTTTAAACAGTCTTGAAATATTAGGTCCGGATATTTGCAGCTGTAGAGGATAAAGCTATGACAATGGGGCAAATGTCTCTGGAAAATACAATAGATTCCAAGACAGTAATGCCTATTACGTTCCATATGCTTCACATTCGTTAAATCTGATAGTGAATAATGATAGTGAATAATCCTGTTTACAAGCAGTAACATATTTTAATTTATTGGAGAACATTTGTGCCTTTTTCTCGGCTTCTACTCATAGATGCAACATTTTAGGGATTTTTTTTTGGGGGGGGGCAAATAAACGTTTTACAGTATAAAAATTATGTATAACTAAATGATATTGTAGAGGTGAAGCAGTTACAGCAATTAACTGCGGGTTCAATTAAATAAAAAATACTCTACTTGATATATCTCTAGATGAATCTCAGAAAGGTTCTGTAAAAGTGGAATCACAAGAAATAGCAAAGAAAATTAAAATCTAGAATAATTCATTTTATTAACAGTTATTTGGGATAAAATAAATGCAAACATTAAATCTTTACAAGATCCTACTATGACAATTCCGTTTGCGGGAAATATTTCTGGCAATTTATTTATGTGCATTAATAAGCTAAATTTTATTAACTGTTTAGGGAAATAGTTTTTAAGTAATTTGTGACAAAACATCTTTTGAACTAAAACTACATAGCAGAAGTTACGAAGACTTTTACTAGATTTTTAAATATATTATACAAACTTAGATGAAAACGTATCAATTAGATAAAAACAAAAATTGCTGAAAAAAGGGTACTTTGAAGACAGAGAGAATTAGAGAAGGAACTGTTACAATTTATGTTAATTTTGTAAAAAATAAAGTTTCAAGTTGCCATCTAATATGATAATATTTATAAAGATAAACCAAAATTGTTTCCTCATTTCCACATACAGAAATCTTATTGCGCATGTATTTAACTTTGTCTGTAAAGAATGTATCTGGTGAAAGGTCATTTCAGCATTAAAATGTGTAAAAAATTATTGACGAATTCAAAATTAACTTCTTTAGCTTTACCGTACAAAGAACAAAATATTTTCTAGAATATCAGTTATGAGGAAATAATTGACAATTCTGCAAAACTAAAAGCACACACACACACACACACACACACACACACACACATACACATACACACACACACACACACACACACAAAAAAAAAAAAAAACTATTTATGAATTAATTTCATTTTGTTTGCAAACCGCTTTTGACATGTATCAAAATTAATTTCGTTTATTAATTTATGAGATACAATTTAACAGTTCTAATTCCATCGGTGTATTGATACATAACCAGATGCAAGTTTATAATCAGATTTTGCTATATTTTTATTTCTACTGAAATGAAAAATATAATATGTTGTTTTGTTTTATATTCAAAATTGTTTTTTATAATAAAATTAACATATGTATTAGTTTATTTTATTAACCCAGGAACATTATTTATTTATTTACATTTTTCGACACTTTTTTAGTTATTTGTTTGTACATAAAGGGCGGCAAACTTAGGGCACCCTGAGCGGCAAAAGCTCTAGCTGCGCCATTGTTCTTTGCATGAAATATTCTGTATACCAATACAGAGTAAATACCAGTATTCTATATCGCGTTATTATATATTGATATGTTTACTCTTGAATTCTACGCATGTGCAACATTTTAAAATTTTTAATTATTTGATAATTACCTGCCTACATAAAGCACTTTTAAGACTATACGAAATAAATTAGAACTATACTATGTTTGTTTAATTCATTTATTAGCAGTTTATGAATTATATTATAACGACGCATGCTTTGAAATTGTCAAAGTTAAAACTTTCTATTAAATCAAAAATTCAAACAGATTCTGCAATTTAAGCGGTATTCTTAGAATATAAACCTCTTTGAACTTCGTTTCTGATGAATTTTCTATGAAATAATAGTTTTTCCAGTTCAGTTCCGGATAATTTACGATACAGCGGAACCGTTTCAATTTTAAGGCAATTTATTACTACAGCGTTATTCATCATGTGTCGCTCGGATTATGATTTGAATGTTATCCGTCGAAATTAACGCGGCAAAAACATCGTGAACGAAAACGTCGCGGAGAAAACAAAGCAAAGGCGAAAACGTCGTGGTACAAAATATCGAGAGAGAAAGTGAGTGATGATGGCTTCCGGCCACGGACGTGAACCAAACGGAATTATGTACCACCACAGCGGGGAAAACTCCAAAGTAAACAAAGTTGAATATTACATACTAATAACAGTTTCTATAGATTAATAACTGCAGGCACCAAGCATTATTCTGATTATCTGCTTTAAATGTTGAACATTTTAAACATAAAATTATTCACGTTGTTTCTGCTTACGCAGTGTCTTGAGATTTACTCTATTTCACCAAGGCCTACTCTGTTTTTCAATGTGTTAGACGGGCACATTGCCCAGGCACAGTCAACTGGTTTATTTAAGTGTTAGGTTCTTGTATGTACACAATGAAAGTAATAATGGTCCGCGTCGGCCTTCCTCTTCGCATTCACAGAAAAGAGTTTCCCTAAGTCTAAATCTGTTGAGGTATACTGGGAATGGTCCATAACCTGTCAAGAACTGTGTTAGGCTAGCACGGTGGGTCTTAATTTCCATATTAACTTTTGGCAGTAAAGCGAGATATCCTTCGTCCTCCCTCTGCCCCTGCCCATCTACTTTGCAAATTTTGTAGCAAATTGGTCAAAGTTGTTCGTTTAATGTGAGACCAAGGAAGTTTTGTTGGTCGTTCTAGTAAATTCGTGCAACTGGCTGCCTAGTTAGCCAGTAGGTCAGAGGTTTCATTGCCTTGAATCCCTGTATGAGCAGAACCTATTTTAAAGAAGGTCTTTGTGAGATAGGCATTGCCAGAAACTGTTTTTGAATTATGTATACCAAGGGACACCGGCTGTTTTTAACCTGTGATAGCCGACGCCGGATCGCTGAGTACGGAGAATTTTTGATATTGACATCTGTTCGCATACCTTAATGCAGCACTAGAAGCTCTGCTATAGCTGGAAGTTCTGCTTGGTATACCGAGTTGTTCAAGCCTAGTTTTCTTTTCCACTCAAGTGTTACAATACTATTTTCCAGTCTACAGAAGGTGATGGCCATGCCGTTCTCCGTTTTGGAACCATCTGTAAAAAGGTTATGATTGTTGCTTTGAATTGGTTGGTCATTCGTACCATAGGAGAGATTCGTACCATTGGAAGAAAGTTATTGTAGATGTTTTGCTCCTCGTAATCAAAGTGGTAATAAATGTGACCCTAGAGTGTAGAAGTTTGACCCAGCCTGGTTAACCCTTACGACAGCTGCCTTCCTTTGAACTATCAAATATAGGGAAGGAATTCCTGCCAGTTGTTGTAGGGCTAATGCTGACGTGGTGCAGTAGGCACTGCATATTTGAAGTAGCTGCAGTCTCTGAATAGAGAGCAGGGATTTTCTCATCTGACAGGTAAGTTCACCACCTCAGATTGCCGCGTAAGTGATTACTCTTTCTGCAGTGGTTCCATGCAAAATTTTTCGTAGCTTAGATGAGATACCCTATTTACCTGAAATCATGCGTCTCATGTTGTTGCTTAGGATGCTAATTCAAGTCTTAAGATTCCTGACATGTGGCATCCAGGAAAGTCACGATATTTCAGTTGGGGAGACATTTTATCGGTATCCCATGGAGTTTGAAACTTGGGTTGCGTCTAAGATGCCTAACTGCGCCGAAATCTAAAGATTATGTATGCGCTGTGCCCCATTAGGAGAATAGATCGAGACAGTATTGAGATGTCATTTCGAGGTTGCTCCTCCCTGCCACAGTTAGCATAAAATCGTCCGCGTAGGCTATAATTCGAGCATATTCTAGCTCTCGAAATTATGAAATGCCGAGTTTTCCACTATATTCCACAGGGTTGGTCCTAGGCATCAAGAACTGTGTTAGGCTTTAGAGGGTGGGCACCCTCTAAAGACATTTTTGACACAAGTGCCGCTGTCTGATGTAATTTATACACTTCGATCTTGAAGGTACGAACGAAGGATGGTAATAATGGTTGTGAAACAGGCCATATAGTGCAGTAAATGCATTACGTCTGGCCACCAAAGGGAGTCAAAGGCTCCCTTGATGTCAATGGCTATCGCTAGTGAATTCAAGTCGTTATCCTTGTTCTGTTGGATAGTGGCCATTAAGTATTTTAATGCCTGCTCAGTTGAGTTGCCCATTCGGAATCCATACTGGTTGTGGTGAAGTGCCTTGGTCCTTTGCAGAAAGAAGCTTAAGTATGAAAAGAATTACTCTTTCCTGTACCTTACCGATCGCTGGCAATAGACAGACTGACCTGTAACATAAAGGAACTGCCGTGACTTCCCCCTCTTTTGTTTTAAGTTTACAAAGCTTTCTCTTTCCCAATCGCCGTTTAGCCTACCCTCTCAACCCCTTTTAGTCGATAGGCTTTGCTTCATTTCGCCTGTTCCCCTACTTTTTAGCCGTAATGGCTCTCCCCTTCTTAGACCAGTTTTTAGCTTTTTGCTTCTTCCCTTTTTAGCCGAAAGGCACCCCCTCCTCTTTTAACCGCTGGGCTTTCCTTTTCTTTTTTTCTTTCTTTCTTTTTTTTTTCTTTTTCTTTTCTTTTCTTTCTTTCTTTTTTTAGGCCCTTTTGCTCAGCTGACGTGCTCTGCCTTGTTTTAGCCTATTGGCTTTTGCCCACTTTGGTAGTTAGCACCTGTCTCCTCCTGCCTAACCCGGAGTGAGATAACGGAGTGTTTAGAAGCGTGAGTTCAAACCCACTTACTGGCAGCCAATCGTTACAAAACACCGCAGTCGTTTTCAGTAGCAGGAGCGGTTATAAGAGTTTGTTGTTGTTGTCCTTTTCCTAGGCAAAAGCTTTTGACCGCGTCTGGCATGAGGGGTTTATTTACAAATTATTTAATTTCAACATTGATAGAGAATTGATTGAACTTATCGTATCGTTCATCACTAGGAGGAAATTCACAGTTTCTATAGGTAATGATTTATCTGACACAAAGGAGATCAACGCTGGGGGTCCCTCAAGGGAGCATTATTGGACCCGTGCTCTATCTACTCTACGTTGCCGACTTCCCTAGGGCCCACCTAGACAGGAACAATATTCTAGGATGCTACGCGGACGACACAGCTTTAGCTGTGAGGTCCGCCAATGCTAATCACGCCGTCAAGAAGCTACAAAGTATCATGCCGGAAATTGAGGATTGGTGTACTAGGTGAAGGATCTCCATTAATGCCCAGAAATCCTAACTTTTAGTAATCAGAAAAAAGCACACTACAACGCCTCTCAAAAGAAAATTTCATTTATTCAATGAGAAAGTTCCGCAGGTTAATAAGGCCAAATATCTGGGTGTCGTGATTAACAATAAGCTGAACTGGAACGACCACATCACAAATGTTCGTAAGAAAGCTTATGGTGTGATCAATAGCATGAAGCCACTTTTAAACAAATTTTCCAGCTTAGACCTACGTAGAAAACGTCTCATTTACATAATGAATATCAGGCCAATTATTTCCTATGCTTCCCGGCTTGGAGCACAGCGAAGAAAAAACATCTGCACAGGCTCCAGGTGATTCAAAACACGGTACTCCGTGTAATTACAAATGCCCACTTTTTTTTAGAAATGATACATTGCATAGAGACTTGAAATTCGTCCCAATTGAGGCACACTTACAGAAAGTAAATAGAAATTTCTTTACGAAGGCATTCAACTGCACTCACCTGCAGAAATTCAGTACCTTCGATTATGTCATTCTGAACGAAGACTGCGACAAGCGACCACTAGCGGTCCACCTCGTTAAAGACTCCAATTTTCCGACTTAACACATAGGTGCGATATCTTATTGTATATTTGTATACAGCCGTGCATATGTTTACTTAGCGTTTTAGACATCTGTTTGTATACCTAAATTAATTGTTTTCTGCATCATGCTTCTTTTCCATTGTGATTTCAAAATTTTTATGATACTACTTCACACGCCTTGCTGTCCATGATCGAATTATTTCTGACCGAGCGATGTATCTGTACTCTTTCTTTCCTACCTGCCTAGCTCCCTTCGGGGATACTACGCCCGTACTGTACCACTTGATGCGCCCTTGCGGCATTATTTTATAGAGCCGGACACACTGCACTCTGTGCGGTATTCCGGCAATACAGGAACAGTCAGACAGTCAGTCAGTCCTTTTCCTAATTTTTGTAGGACTTTCTCTTATTTTAGTATGGCATATACTTGTAAATATTATGTAAATAGTGATCTATTTTCTGGAGAAAATACGTGTTTTATGTACTGTTTAATTATGTCAAATGTGTTTTTCACATCCCTCACGTGACAAAGGGGTCACCAACTTTCATCCTGTTCTCTGAATCCACTCAAGCATATTTGCACTTGCATCGCTCCTTGAGTGAGTGAGTGAGTGAGTGATTATGGCGCAAAACCAGAGATGATTATGACGCGCCAAACAAAAGATAAGATGATTACAATTGATGACATTAAAATTCAATAAATAAAAACAAGTAGATAAATGTACCAAATCCAGAGGATGAAGTCATATAAAAACAGGTTAAAAGCACATATTAAAATTCAAGAGACAGTCTTCAAAACAAATTACATTTGGTAATAAAAGCCAATATCTTTTAAATAATAAAATAAATTAGAATTGACCTCTCTTCCGATTAAACGGTCGAGAGGTAAGTCACAGCTATTAAAATATTTCTGGCGAAGACTATTAAAACATGGACACTCAATTAAAATATGACGAACAGATAAACAAACATTACAGTTAAAACAAACAGGCTCATTTTCAGCTTTTAAAAGGTAGTTATGTGTCACTCTAGTGTGACCAATTCTGAGGTGAGTCAAAAGAACTTCCTCCTTACGATTTTTGGTTAATTCCCAGTGCTCAATTCTAGGTTTTACATGTCTTAATTTATTTTGAAGCTGAACATCCCAAAGTTGTTGCCATTTTTTTCGGATCTTTTGTTTCACAACACAACAAATGTCTGCAAAAGGGATGAGACGACTGGACAGTTCAACAGCACATTTTGCTGTGATATCTGCCAGCTCATTCCCTTTTATTCCCACATGCCCGGGAACCCAGCAGTACAGGATATCATACCCACGATTCATTAAGTTTATATGTATTTTGAGAATATCCACTATTACTGGATTTTGAGTATTAGGAAAAGCTTCTATTGATTTAAGAGCACTATACGAATCTGTATAAATTATAAACTTTTTGTAGTAGAGCCTTGAGATGTATAAAAGACTATAATATATCGCAGTTAATTCGGATGTTAAGACAGAGAAAGCATTGTGCAAGCGTCTGCCCTCCATGTGGTCTTTAATTACATATGCCATCCCCACATGATCTTTTGACTTGGACCCATCTGTATAAACTGGAAGATAACTGCTATATTTATTCCTGTGCTCAGCGAAGAGTTGTCTGTATATAATCTCGTTAGTGCTTGCCTTCACATGATACTTAAAAACATCAAGAAGCTGAATCCGTGCATTTTCCCAAGGTGGGATTTCAAAATTCTGTACTGCTTGGGGGTGCATATCAGAGAGGGAAAGTTCCTCAATGACAGGGCGAACTCTTAAAAGAAATGTAGGAACACAAGATGGACGTGTTTCAAATAACGCGTTACTTACATCATCAAGTAAGCACAGCTTATTGGGATGTTCAGGTTGGGATAGTATATTAAAATATTGCAAAAGGGACAATTGTTCACGCCTCAGATAAAGTGATGGTTCATTACAGTCAACATACAGGCTCTGGACAGGAGAAGTCCTGAAGGCTCCTGAACATATCCTCAAACCCTGATGGTGAACAGGATCCAGTTTTAACAAAACAGATGACCGAGCGGATCCATAAACAACTGAGCCATAGTCCAGTCTAGAGCGGATAAGCGCTCTGTAAATGCGAAGCATGGAGCAACGCTCTGCACCCCAGGAGGTGTTCGCCAACACTTTTAACATATTTAGTGTTTTGAGACACTTCTTTCTCAGGTTTAAAACATGAGAAAGGAAAGTCAATTTCTGGTCGAACGTTACTCCTAAAAATTTTACTTCGGGCGCAACTGGAATAATTGTACCATTTAGATATAACTCAGGTTCAGGATGGAGACCTCGCTTCCTACAAAAGTGCACGCACACAGTTTTCTGTTTCGAAAAAGTAAATCCCTGTTTGTCTGACCATTCTTGGATCTTATTCAGAGCCATCTGCAATTGCCTCTCTATGTATCTCATGTCTGCTCCTCGACAGCTAATCTGTAAATCATCTACATATAGTGATCCTAAGATGGTGTGAGGAAGTTCTTTTAATACAGAATTTATTTTTAAACTGAACAGCGTTACACTAAGCACACAGCCTTGAGGCACACCCTCTTCCTGTTGAAAAACATCCGAAAAAACAGAGCCAATCCTTACTTGAAAAGTTCTAGCGTTCAAGAAATTCTGTATGAAAATTGGTAGGTTGCCGCGCAAGCCACTCTCGTGAAGATCCCGGAGTATACCGTATCTCCATGCCTTATCATAAGCTTTCTCAATGTCGAAGAATATTGAGACAAGGTGACTTCTTCTGACAAAGGCTTTCCGAATAGATGTCTCTAATAGAAGCATATTGTCTACGGTCGTTCTCCCCTGTCGAAAACCGCTCTGATAAGGCGATATAATATTATTCTTTTCCAAGAAGTAGACTAGGCGGCTGTTTACCATCTTTTCAAACAGTTTGCAAACACAACTGGTAAGGGCAATTGGCCGATAGTTCGAGGGATTCCTCGGGTCTTTCCCTGGCTTCGCAATAGGAATGACAACAGCTCTCCTCCATGCACTGGGAAATGTACGCTCCTTCCACACTCTATTGTAAAGTGTGAGAAGGGCACTCAGTGACTTATAGGACAGATGCTTTAGCATTTCATAATACACGCCATCCAGACCCGGACAAGACCTATGTGTCTGCAACAAAGCTCTCTTTAATTCAACCATAGTAAAGTCTCTATTGTACGGCTCAAAGTTGGAAGAGTTGAAAGCGATGGGATTTTTCTCAGAGCGTTGCTTGATAGAAAGAAATGCAGGTGAGTAATTTCGGCTGGAAGAAACGGCAGCAAATGTCTCACCAATTGTATTTGCAATTTCTTCTATGGAGCTAATCACTCGGCCATTTTTTTCCAGAAAGGAAAGTGAGTGGTCTTTATACATTCCGCATGCTTTTCGAACTCTTTCCCAAACCCGCTTACTAGGCGTAGAGGATGTTATTGAGGACACATATGAAATCCAGGAATCCCTCTGGCTCTGCCTTCTTACTTTCCGTGCATTTGCTTTGGATCTTTTAAAAGCTATGAGGTTTCGCAGAGTAGGATATCTACGAAAAATACCCCATGCTTTTTTCTGTTTTTTCAGTGCTTCATGACAGTCGCGATTCCACCATGGTTTTGAATATTTTAGTAGTTTTCCTGATGTTCTAGGAATGGAGAGCATAGCTGCCTGAATAATAGTATTAGTAACAGCTTCAACAGCGTCATCGATATGCGCATCTTCTACCATTTCATCTGTGAGCTCTGCAATGGAAGAGAAGAGTTCCCAGTCTGCCCTGTCCAGTATGAATCGAGGGGATCTCGACATGGGGTTTGCTCCTCTTCGTGCAAGAGACACAAAAATAGGATAATGATCGCTGTTGTACAGATCATTTCCGACACTAAAAGTGCAAAATGGCAACAGAGATGGTGAACAGATGGCAAGATCGAGAGCGTGGAATGTCCTTGAAGGCTCATGGAAGTATGTATCTTGCCCATTATTTAGGAGACAAAGGCTGTGATCTTCGATCATCTGCTCAATTTGTCTTCCTCGGCAATTTGTATCTTTGCTACCCCAGAGTGGACTATGGCCGTTAAAATCTCCTATTATAATATAATGCTCAGGCAGCTGCTCTATTAGATTATTTAAATCTTGCTGATAAATGTGCTCATTTGGAGGCAAATACAAAGAAACAAATGAAACAACAATATCAAAATTTATTTGAGTAGCGACAACTTGGAGGGATGTCGTCAAAGGAAGTACATTTGAGGGATAATCCAGTGAGGAGAGGAGACCTACTCCTCCACTGGCACGCTCACCTGCAAGGTTATCCTTCCTGACGAAAGAAAACCTCCGAAGTTTTGCATGGTGTTCTGGTTTCAGATTTGTTTCCTGTATTGCGAAGCACACAGGATGGTACACATTTATTATAGATTTGATGTCAAGCAAATTTCGGTGGAAACCGCGACAGTTCCATGACACGAGGGTGGCCATTATGAATGGTTTTTGTTTTTCCTGTGCTGTTCTTTTGTTTTTCGTGGAAGTAGATGCCTGGGAAATTCCAGACCCTCTTCCACTTCCATAAAGTCTGAATCCGCAGATTCAGAAATCATGTCATCAAGAGAGCTATTGCTGCGACTTCTATTTTTATTTGATATTTTTTGTGTGGCAGTTTTCGGCTTACTTTGAATAATTGTTTCTTTCTTTTGTACTATATGAGTTGCATTTTCTTTTTTCTTGTTGGATGTAGACGGTTGGGTTTTATTTGGTAGGGTCTGTGTGCCTATTGATGTTTGGGTGGCGACTGTACGATATGATTTAACAGCACTGGCGTATGATGAATTTGGTCGAAGCTGTGTGCTCTGGACTAGTCTTCTGGCTTCGGCGTAAGAGATGTTCCTAGTAACTTTTGCAGTCTGGATTTCTTTTTCCGATTTCCATTTTGGGCACAAGCGAGAAAATGCTGGGTGGTCACCCTTGCAATTTATACATAAAGGCGCAGCGGTACAATTATCAGAATCGTGGCCAATCTGTGAGCATCGGGCGCATGTGAGGCTGCCACGACAAGACGTCTTAGAATGGCCGAAACGCTGGCATTGGAAACATCGCATAGGGTTTGGAATATAAGGTCTTACAGGAATATTTAGATATCCGGCCTTAATATTCTTAGGCAGATCAGGCGTGTTGAAGGTAAGGATCACGTGTTTCGTGTCTATCAACTTACCTTCTTTACGCATCTTGATCCGCCTTACACCGCAGACATTTTGTTCGGATAACTCAGAAGCGATCTCTTCTTCAGAAACATACAGAAGGTCGAATTCTGAGATTACACCACGACAATAGTTCAGTGACTTATGGGGTGTTACAGTGACATTCGCTTGCCCAAGTTTAGTAATCTGAAGTAAAGAAGCAGACTGGGTGGCTGAGTGTGTATCAATAAGCAAGTCTCCGGAGCGGAGACGCTTTATGTTTCTCGGCTCACCAATACAAGACTGGATGTATTTGTTTATTACGAAAGGAGACATCTTATGCATTTCGCCAGAAGGACTAGAGATTACTAGGAAACGGGGACTATTGTTATGATTTTTTTTATTTGCATCTGTCCGTAATTTTTTTGCAGAATTTTCAGAACTAGGTTGAGCGACAGGTTGAGTGACTGGTTTAGTAGGAGACGTTTCAGAACTAGGTTGAATGATTGGTTTATTAGTAGATGTTTCAGAACTAGGTTGAGTGATTGGTTTAGTAGATGTTTCAGAACTAGGTTGAATGATTGGTTTAGTAGTAGATGTTTCAGAACTAGGTTGAGAGACTGGAGTGACTTCAAAGTTTTTTAATAAAAAAATATGTGTATTTGCCATATTGAAAATAGAAAAGATTCGGGTCCGACGGCCCCGCCCACCACGGAGCCCAACAAGGGAACACAGATTCCTGTGTTAGGGCTAGCCGGACCTATACGCAAACTGAAGCCCCACAGTCGGCTTTCCCGAAAGCAGGTACTCCCGAGAGCTTGACCCCAAGCCACTGACACAAGGACTAGTGACCAGCCGATTGACACCCGTGAGGACGACTAAGGTGCCTCCCGTTTAGCTGAAGCAGAGGCCAAAGCAGTGTGTTGGGGACAGTACCTCGCCCCTCAACTACCAGGACCCTCCTTTCCAGCGACACGGGTCTCCACGCACGGCAAACACGTGGGCAGTTTTCTCCCCACTTGAAAACTAGAAACAAGGTCTGTTCCAGCCTCTCGTGACGAGCCCCAAACTCCGTAGAGAGAAACCACAAGGGAGAAGGGAAGGGAAAAAGATCCAGCCAAGAGGAGAGGAGACGGAAAAGAGGATAGATCACTGGGGCTCCAGGATCGTGACACCCGTCTCACCAAGAAGATGATCCCCTGAAGGGCTAGGGTACCTCGGGATTGCCACACCCGTACTCACAAAAGTGAGCCCCCTGAGGGACATCGCTCCTTGAAGCACCTACGTTACGATAGGCGGTATATAGCTTGCATACTTAGCAAGCTAGATGCGGCGAAAGCGGCAACTGGAACTCGATAATTTTTCCATAAATTTATGCAAAAAAAGTATTCACATATATGTGAAAGTAAAATTTAAATGAGAAAATTATTAAAACGTGAAAAACTTATTTTAATCACAAACTTCCATACATATTCTTTTAGTTATGTACGGTCAAAAGGGAATATATATGTACGTGGAAAACTTAAATGCATTGGTAATTGCAAAAAATTAAATTTCTGTTAACAGATTCTGTTACACGTAAATTTCGTAGTAACCTAATGTATACTCCAATAGTTGCCGAGCGATTAAGGTTGCTAAATACCTGGTAGTTTACTCCGGGTTTGAATCCAAGTGAGCGGACTTGGTTGCATAAATAATTTTTGTGGTTTTAACATTGCGTAACATGAATACGAACCAATTGACCTTAGAAAGTTCTCCACGAATGTGTCATCTTCTGAGGCCTATAGCCCTTGTGTACTTTGTCATGATCAAATAACCTAATTTTTCACTTGGAAACAGATTTCTTGTATATTCATATTTTAAACGCTGTCCATTGCTAAACAAATGAAATCAAACAAATCAACATATATTTCACAAATCAATACGTATTAAATATTAAATAAGAATAACTTTGAGAATCTGGAATAAAAGTGGAAACATTTTCCTTATTTCCTGTATTTCATTAAAATGATTAACTTTCAATGCTCATAAGAAAATTATTTTCTGAATATCAAACTTTTCAAATCCTTGCAAAGCTAAAAATTACTTTTAATATTTCATATAACTCTTAAAGTAACTAGAGAATATGAAATAAATTCCATAAACTTGAATTCTATGCTGTAATTCATTTAATGCTACCGTTTATTAGCCTAGCATAGGAAAATTTCTCCGCTTTGGGAGAGGGAGCAGTTTATTTATAGGTTTTTTTAGCAAATTTGAGTTTAGTAAATAATAGCAGCATATAGTAAATAGTCATAATGCTGTTTGTCTCAAATCAGTAAATGACTAAAGCACAAAACTTGTTTTGTAATTCCTTAACTTTAATTCACACACTGAAAAATTAAGCGCCAACAGGTATGAGAAGAGCAATTAAGCAACTAGGAAATTTGTGGTGTTGTCAGCTTCTTAAAAATATACCTGAAGTAAAGAAGAATAAATTTCACTGAATACGTGCTATCTGAATTAAATGTATGCAATTTGAGGGGAAAAAATTAAGAATTGAAAACAAGCGGGAACTTTAACGATAAGTAAATTTTAAAAAGTGCCATTTTCTTGCTAAATTCTGATTTCAAAATTTTGGTGCTAAGTGCTTCACTGAATACTGTGTAGATCCACACACTAAAATGCTGCGGAGGTAGAAATCAGATGGAGAAACCTTCTTCCTCCTTGGTTCAGGCTGTCACCTTCGTGAAGGTGAAGGTGAAGGTATAGTTTAAGAGAGTGCGGGAACTTTCGTTTACATTCATTGCGCGTTACATTGACATTCTTTTAAAATGCTGTATTTGATGATATTTTCTTCATTTTTCCCTTTCTTTAAATAATATTCGGGAGTTAAAATTGCGTCTCAGAAAATATCCAGTTTTATCACACCAATATGTTATAAAAATTCCTTCGAGTACTTCACATCATGTCTTTTGTCATGCCCTCATTTAATGTGCTAATTAACAACGCCTCACAAAATTATAAACCACTATGACTGATTGAATAAGACCACCGATTAGAGATTAGTTTCTGTTCCTTGCAAATAGGCTGGCTGCATGTCTGTTTTCGCAATTTTATTTTGCTTAACGAGGCCTTACCATTGGCCAGGAGATTAAAGACTGCTAAATTCTGGGATTTCGTTCCAAGTTCGAACCCAGAAGAATGGCTGGAAACATTTAAAGCATGCTTTAAGAAAGTAAATTCCTAAAATTGTGACTAAATATGTCAATGATATATTTTTTTAAAAATCAACGTCGCGCACTGGTCTATTCAGCATTGGCCACTCCTAAGGCCAGAAGTTACTACCCTGCCTTCTTCGGGATTCGAACTCAGGCCCTTTGGTACCGCAGTAGGCTCCCCTAACCACTATACGTTCTGAGCGGCTCAATGATTAAATATGACTACGTGTTTTCGTGGTTTTCTCCTCGTGTAACATAACACGAGCAAGTTCCTTTAGAAAGTCCTCCACGAAGGCATCCTTTTCCTTAGGCAGTTAGCCCTCATGAGGTTTCCCACATAACCAACAAAGTTCTGCGTAATGTAAATATGACACATAGTTCCCATTAGAAAGTACAATTCATTTGAGGCTTGATTTGGTTTATGTGATTACGTCAAAGCCTCCAAGCCTAAGGGAAGGGATGCCTTCGTGGAGGATTTTCGAAGGTAACTGTCTCATATACACGTCTAACATGGGGAAAATCATGAAAACGCCCATGCAGCCAGCCCGTTCGCGGGATTTGAGTCTCGGACCGAACTACCGGAGATCAGCGATTTTACCGCTCGGCCGCTGGTTACCCATGATTCCACTTGATAGATAAACCTCGTGTGCTTCGTGGTATTTAGGAAAACAGACAAGAAACAACAGAAACAGATAAGACTGACTGTAAGATCTGACTATCTTAGCTATCATAAAGTAAATGGATCTTACTAAGAAACCTGCCAACTTCTCTCACAGGCGTGAATAATACCAACACAGAGGAAGGGTAAAATAAACCCTTTTATTATACATCAAATTCTTAACACAAATGCACATACTTCATGCTTACAATAACACCGTCGATCGCGGTGGAATCCAAAGATAAAGAGTAGTGCTGGACTAATAATTTAATTTAAGGCTAACTAGGCTGAACTAACCACCTACTGGGCGATATACTTATTAAACGACCAAAAAGGCGTATCAGCAGCCCAACGTAACAGCAAGGACAAAATAGTAACGTGCGCTGGCTAGCGAAATTCACATTCTGAATACTAACTTTCCAGTTCTAGCTGCAGCGGTCGCCGCGTCTAGCTTGCTAAATATGCAACCTGTATACCGACAATCGTAACATAGGTGCTTCAAGCAGCGATTGCAAGTACAGAAATGCTTGAGTGGGTCCAGAGAACAGGATGAAAGTTGGTGACTCCTTTGCCACGTGAGGGATGTGAAAAAACACATTTTATAGAATTATACAGTACACAAAACATAAAATATATATTTTTTTCCAGAACATGTACCACTATTTACATAATATTTACAAGTATATGTCATGTTAAAATAGCAGAAAGTCCTACAAAAGATGGAAAAGATTTAGAATGCTTGAGTTTGCATCATATGGAGTTGTAATAACAATTTTAAATCCTATGTAGGGAAATTTTGGTTTTCATTTAATGTAAAAGTTGTGAAAGTTCGCAAGTGCCGATCTTCTTGCAGAATTTCATAGCTGAAGAGAATGAAATGATTCATAATGTTGCAATCTTGTACGTCCTGATACAATTGCTTATTAATCTTGTGTAAGAACTTCTCAAGGGTTTCTACTTTGAATCAACCTTTTCTATCATCATGAAGACACTTATTCCTTACAAAAAGTGGGCATCTGTGATGATACGCAAGTATCTGTTCTGCACACTTGTAATCTGTCAAGTTCCCGTTCAATAATTGTCTTATTACTGAACAGGAACTAACAGATTACTTCATACCGGTGAAGCGTAGGCCATTATTGGCCTAATAACAGAAAGATAAAAAAGTCTCTTCTTATCCAAATCTAGTGAAGAGTATTTTCCAATTATGGGATATTTTCGGTGTCTGAAAGAGTATTGCTTGGCAGCATTGTTTTACGCCAAGCAGAGTTTGGCTTTAGTGTAACCCTAAAGTTATTTCGTTTTTGCCTTATTAGTATGTATGATTTTTGACTTGATATAAGAGCATATGGTTGCTCGCTTTTAGCTAAGTTACATAAGCCCATGCGTGTGCTAGTATTCAATGATGTTGTTCTTGTTAAAATAAATTTGTTATTGTTAATATTACAGGCCACTTACTGAAGTTAAGTTTCATTAAATAAGTTGGAGCTATCTTCGGCAGAAACCGTTTGGTCACTTTAGCCGGAGAAGAATATGGCTGTTACCGTGAAAGACGGAAATTGGAGAATGTCGACTTTCACTGGAGAATGTCAACATTCACCAAATACGTCGGTGAAAGATCGAATATTTCTTTACATTCTTGTACATTCGCACCCTCACCGGTGTATGTCGACAATCACAGATATGCTCTGGTGTAGGTCGAAAAGAGAGGAGTATATGTACACGCTGCCATTCCAAAAGGAAGTGTTCCACAAATAAATACAGTTGTAAAAGCAAGGGCCTCTTGTGCCATTCAAAGTGTCATAATAGTTTAAGTTGTTGCAATAAATAAGATTTGAATCACATAATTTGGTAAGTTTATAACTTCTGGTAAGTTTATAACTTCTATTATTTTCCTTTCTCATTTTGAATGCACTGTGTGTTTTAAGTTCTTATGTTCTTAAGTTCTTATTCTGAGTCACAAGTGCGTTTTTTCGCGAATGAATTAAGGAGAAGGAAATATAATATTCTTATATGTTCAACATTCACCATTAGTACATGGTGAATGTCGACATTCACCGGTCTAAGTCAGAAATAAGAGTATTTGAAAAATATTTCGGACATACACCAAGCGACTATGTGAATGTTGACATTCACCGGTGAAAGTCGACATTCTCCAGATTTCGGTGTTTCACCGCAACATGGCTACTAATATTGTTTCATTGAATCGCCAACGCGGCGTAGTGAAAACGAAACTCGGAGCTTTGATAAAATTCCTTGATGAGTATAAAATGGAGGAAAATAAACTCAACCATGATGTTATTATGAAGATTAAATTGGATTCTTTGTTGGAATTAAAATCTCGGGTCAAACAACTCATAGTGGAATACACCAATTTGCCAGAGGAAATTGACTTGAAGGATAATCTAAGCATTACACAAGAATTGGAAGAAAGCATCGAAGAGTTCGAAGTAAGATTTAGAATTTTTCTTTTTAATTGTGAAACAAATAATAAAGATAAATATGAAACCAAAACTGTTTCTAAATCAAATTTTAAACTGCCTGATTTACCTCTTCCTCAGTTTTATGGTAAATATGAAGATTTTAAAAATTTTAAAGTGCAATTTATGTCTATGATTGGTAATAATAATAATTTAAATGATACTGAGAAACTGTTTTATTTGAAAGGCGTCACTTAAAGGTGAAGCAAAAATGTTAGAATCATGTCAGGATACATTTGAGTCACTATTTTCTGCACTTGAAAGCAGATATGAAAACAAAAGAGCAGTAGTTGATGCCTTTATTAATAATTTGTTGAACTTTGAAAAAATAAATGACTCACCTTTTCAGTTGAGATCACTAGTAGATAATGTTAAAAGATGTTTGAGATCTTTAAGTGTATTAGAATTTGATAGAAATAATTTATCTGATGATTTGATATTAAATATTTTATTGCATAAATTAGATAGAGAATCTAGAAAAGGATTTGAATTAAACGTAAAATCAAATGAAATTTCCAAAATTGATGAATTTTTAGAATTTCTCGAAGAAAGAATTCGCATTCTTGAAGAAATAAAAAAAGTTAGTTTTCCTAAGCAGAGCTATGCTACTAAAGTATTAAATCAATTAAGTCGCTCTAGAAATTCAAAACCCTTGGTAACTAAAACAAACCCTTTTCGAAAGTGTATTATGTGTAAAAAACCACACCCAATTTATCATTCAGTTCGAAATTTAAGAGTATTTCTGTTTCTGAGCGGTATGATTTTGTTAAGGAATATAAATTATGCATTAAATGCCTTTCTCCATCACACGTATTATCGCAGTGTAAAGCTAAATTCAGTTGTTATGTCTGTAAGAGAGACACACATCATATGCTGTTGCATAAAAGTGACGAAAAACAAAATGAATCATCGAAAGAAAAAGAATTTACCTTGAACCTTTCGTCAGTGAATGGGTAAGAAGACTGCCCATCTCCCCCACACACAACTTTGATGGCAGCTGCAAATAAATCTAAATTTGTGTTAATAAATACAGCGATTGTTTATCTTCGTGATGTTTACGATGAACGAATTCCTTTTAGAGCCGTGCTTGATTCAGTTTCGACTTCTAATTTTTGTACTGTAGGTGTTATGAACTCATTAGGAATAAAAAAAAGAACGAGCATTTATTCCAGTTTAGTGGAATAGGCAACACTACTTTGAATGTTAAATCGCAAATAAAGGCGCGTTTATCGAACTTAGAAAAAGAAAATGAATGGGAAATAGAGTTATTAGTTGTTCCTAAAATAACTGACATGACACCATCGAAATCTATTGATATTTCGAAATTAAATATTCCGAAAGGAATAAAGTTAGCTGATGACGAATTTTTCAAGGCAAGAAAGGTAGATTTATTATTAGGAGCGGAATTATTTTTTGAATTTTTAAAAACAGATAAAATACGTTTAGAAGATAATGAGATACTTCTTCAAAACAGCTGCTTCGGCTTTTTAGTTTCTGGAAGCATTAGAATTCCAAATGTAAAAAATTATAACTTAAATTATAGTTTTCTGTCAACAGAGTTGGTTTATTAGATTACGGCAAAGCACTCGTGGGCTATGTGCCTTGAGGGATGCCTTCGTGGAGGACTTTTTAAGGCAAACTGGCTCGTATACACGTTACACATTGTGTGTGTGTGATTATGGCAAAGCCTCGAGGGCTATCTGCCTAAGAGGAGAGATGCCTTCGTGGAGGACTTTCTAAGGGAAACTGGCTCGTATACACGTTACACATGGGGAAAACCACGAAAACGCCAATGCAGCCAGCCCGTTTGCGGGATTCGAACCTCGGACCGAACTACCAGTGTTCAGCGACGTTACCGCTCGGCCGCTGGTGGGCTTTCGTCAACAGAGATTAATTCATTAAATAACTTAGTAAAATGATTCTGGGAAGTTGCAGTAAATGAAACTAAACCTACAGTTAATTCTGAATTAAAATTATTGCAATGAACTTTTTGAAAACTCATTTTACCGACATGCGGATGGAAGATATGTGGTTAAAATGCCGTTCAAGCCAGATATTGGTGAAAACATACAATTAGGGGATTCAAAGGAAATCGCTGATAAAAGACTAAATCAATTGTGGAAACGTTTGTCAAGTGATTCTGTAATGAAAGAACTTTATGTTTCATTTTTAAGGGAATATGAATTATTAAATCATATGGAAAAGATGGAAAACTATTCTGAAACTGAAGGAGGATATTTTCTTCCTCATCGTGGCGTGCTGAAACCTGATAGTAAAACAACAAAGTTACGCATCGTGTTCGACGCGAGTGCCAGAACTGCTAACGATTGTTGATTGAACGACATATTATGTAAAGGTGGAATGATTCAAGAGGAACTTTTTTTCATCATGATACGATTTAGAAAACACATTTATGCATTTACTGCCACTATTGAGAATATGTTTCGACAAATTGAAATATTGAAAGTTGTCATCGCAGACCAAATATCAAAAAATACTTTGGAAGGAAGATGAAACTAAGCCTATAGTAATATACAGACTCAAAACGGTAACTTATGGCACAGCATGTGCTCCATATTTGGCACAAAGGACTCTTCAACAGTTGGCGAAGGATGAAGAAAAGGATTTTCCTGTAGCATCGAAAGTGGTCTTGGAAGATTTCTATGTAGACGACTGTCTTACTGGATCTTCGAATTCGAAGAAATGCATTAAACTCCAGAAAGATTTGACAGCATTGCTCCAAAGAGGAGGAATGAAGCTACACAAGTGGTGTACTAGTTTTGATTCGCAGAACTCTGATTTACAGAATTTTTCATTTGATCGTAATAGTATAATACAACTGTGAAGACGTTAGGTATGTTGTGGAATAATAAGAAGGATACATTGCAATATAAAGTACTGTTAATGAAAAGCCTGATGTTACGAAAAGAGATGTTTTATCTCAAATAGCGAGATTATATGATCCTTTAGGCCTACTCGGTCCTGTTATTAGCAAGGCAAAGATATTCATGCAAGCACTTTGGTTGCTTAAGCTAGACTGGGTGGAACAGTTACCACCACCTCTTGCCAATGAATGGAATTTGTTCATTAAAATTCTTCATAGTATAGAAAATATACAAGTAACTCGTTGCATCTTAAAAGAGAATTTTTCAATGCTCATTTTACAGGGATTTGCGGATGCCTCCGAGAAGGCATTTGGGGCAGTGATATATCTTCAAAGAATTACAAGCCCTGGTGAATATTGTAGTAAACTTCTTTGTAGCAAATCTCGTGATCTCCTAGATCTCCTAGATTAGAACTATCAGGATGTCTACTCCTGTTCAAAATTATGCTAAAGTTTTAAAAGCTTTGAAACTCAAAACTGATGACGTTAAGCTCTGGTCAGATTCAAGCATTGCTTTAGCCTGGATCAATACATCACCACATCTTTTGAAAACCTTTGTGAGTAATAGCACAGCCAACTCTATAATGGCCTTGAAGCGCAAAAGTCACGTGATCGAGATGGTCGATGTGTTGTTGTGGTAGTGTATGATTGTGAATCCGTGGTGGCGGATTTTTTAGATGTATATTTTGCTATTAAGTGATTTTAAATCACTTACGCTAAGGTAAATAATATTTTTATCTATACTTTGTTTTATACTTTTTTAATTTTTAGATTTATTTGGGAAAATTTGTAGCTGTTCTCAATCCTATTCAAGTAATTTCGTTTTAACATAACATCGAATACATTAGTTTGGACGTTTCGCATAGTGTTGTTTTGAATATTTGTTTGGAAATGTACATTAGGAATTCCTTATTTTGATTATTACTTTCTAATGGCATATTTGACATTCTGTCCCAATAAAATAAACTTTATCACCACAAGCATTTCAGGCATTAATAACAACTATAGATGCATTCATTCAATTGATTCCATGTTTGTTTCAAAAGTATGAAGCTGAATACATATTGTTAGGAAAATTTCAAACTAATGTTCCTGAATCACGTTTTAAAATGTATCGGCAAATGTCAGGTTCAGATTATTAAATAAATGACCTACAATTATTAGAAAATGAGAAGAAGCTTCGTTTTATAATTTCATCATCAAATATGAATGTCTGTTTTACCAGATTATGATAAGGATTCTATCTTTACTTTTGCGAATATTAATTGATTATTCAAATTTACTTATTAATGATTTTTTTATAGAAAATGTTTTTTCTGATATTTTAGCAGTGCTAGTTTATGTTTCAGGTTATGATGCCATGAAAAAATTAAGGGTGATAAAATGCAATATTTGCCAGGACTTGTTGCAAAGTACTCATTCAGTAGATACAGCAGATGATATTTTTGGTTTTCTTAAAGAATTAGATAAGGGGGAAATTACGAGTTCCTTGTTGACTTTAAAAACTGATTCATTCTTTGATGGCTGCCTAAAAATAACTAATGATTTCTTGAAATTAATACGAATTCTTAGTTTACTTTTCAGATTTATCTACAACTGTAGGAACACAAGTGAGAAACGAACAAGTAGTATTAGTATAGATGAAATGGAGCTGTCAAGAAATACACTCCTTAAATATATCCAAGGTGTAGGTATTTTGCAGAAGAAATTTCTTTGTTGTAGAAAGGTCTACAGATAACATCAAGGATCAAGTTAAAATATTTTGATCCCTTCTTATATGAAAAATGTCTGATAAGGTGGTAGGATAAAGAATTCAAATTTAAGTTATAGTCAAAGACATCCCATTATTTTGCCTGCCAAGAATACGTTAACTGAACTTATATTTATTTATTTTCATGAAAAGGATTTTCATAATGGTCTACAATCACTATTAAATTCTATTAGACAAATTTATTGGCCCATTAATGGCAGGAATATAGCTAGAAAGGTAGTCCAAAACTGCATAATTTGCTTTAAGGCAAAACCAATCATTTCTCAACAACTTATGGGAGAATTACCTAAAGAGAGAAATAATATTAACTTTACATTTAATTGTTGTGCTATTGATTATTGCGGCCCATTTTTGATAAAGAACAAAGGGCAACGCATGGGTAACTATCATAAGATATATGTTTGTATTTTTGTTTGTATGGTGACAAAAGCAATCCATCTAGAGATTGTCAATGACTTAACCGCAGAAGCATTCATTGCTTGTCTGAAGAGGTTCTTTGCCCGACGAGGTAAACAGAAAAAATATTTAGTGACAATGGAAAAAGCTTTGTTAGTGCAAATACAGAAATTAAAAAATTAATGAGCATATTTTCTAAAGTAGAATGGAACTTAGTTGATTTTCTAGCCGAGGAAGGTGTGCAATGGAAGTTTATACCCCCAAGAGCACCAAATTTTAATGGTCTATCTGAAGCAGGAGTAAAATCCTTTAAATTTCATTTTAAACGAACAGTAGGAAATTCAGTGTTAACCTACGAAGAATTTTTGACAGTAACAGTTCAAGTAGAGGGAATCTTAAATTCTCGCCCTCTTACACCGTTAACTTCTAATATTGATGATTTAAATGTTTTGACCCCTGGTCATTTCCTTATAGGCCGACCGATCAATTAAATAATTGAACCCAATTTAAAAGAAGTAGATAATAACAGACCTAGTTTATGGCAAAAAACTACAAAAATGGTACAAAATATATGGATGAACTGGACTAATAATTACTTGAGCACTTTGATTCAAAGAAATAAATGGATGATTGCTAAACAAAATATTAAAATAGGGGATATGGTAGTGATCAAGGAAGAAAAATCTTCCTACCTAAAAATGGTTGTTAGGGAGAATTGTAGATGTGTTTTATGGGAAGGACAACCTTATGCGAGTTGTCTCCGTCAAAACCAAAAATGGTATTTATAAACGAGCAGTTACTAAAATTGCTGTACTGCCAACTGAGAAATAATGTACGAGTTTTTTATGTTTATTTGAAGGTTTGAATTGTAATCTATCATATTTGTTCTTTTCACATTGCAATTACATGTATTATAATTTGTGCATTAATTTACATTGTATCATTTTGTATTGTATGAACATTTAGTACTTTTTTGAATTTTACTTATTGTATTGAAATTAATATTTCAATGCCGGGCGGGATGTTCAGTGTGTGAAAGAGTATTGCTTGGCAGCATTGTTTTAAGCCAAGCAGAGTTTGGCTTTAGTGTAACCCTAAAGTTATTTCATTTTTCCCTTATTAGTATGTATGATTTTTGACTTGATATATGAGCATATGGTTGCTCGCTTTTAGCTAAGTTACATAGGTATAAGCACATGCGTGTGCTAGTATTCAATAATGTTGCTTTTGTTAAAATTAATTTGTTATTGTTAATATTACAGTCCATTTACTGAAGTTAAGTTTCATTAAATAAGTTGGAGCTTCTTCGGCAGGAACAGGATAAAGAAATTTAATGACTTTTAGAGCCCTGTCTCGTGCGTTATTAACGTGGTGAATCCATGTAAGGCGATCGTTAAACAATATTCCAAGGTATTTTGCTTGAGAGACGACAGGAACAGGTTTATTAAAAAACGCAAGTCCTGTTTTTGAGCGTATCTTTCCTTTTTGTTTCCGAATAATCAGAAGTTGTGATTTGGACGCGTTGACTTGATCTTTCTACTGTACACACCATTTTTCAATGTGGGGAATGAAGTTTTGAACTTTGCCGACAGTATAATTCACATTTGGGGATTTCACCGCTAAGGCAGTGTCATCCGCATAGCAGGCTAAAATATAATTATTCTGCTGAATCTGTGGGAACTCTGAGGCATAAAATAGATACAAAATCGGTCCTAGGACCAAGTCTTGTGGAATACCGCTTAAAATAAATCTTTCGGAGGAGTTTGCACCATTAACACAAACACTGAAATTTCTATTAGTGATGAACGAGTGAATCGTAAGAAGCAGTTCTCTGTCAAAATGACAAGAGATGAGTTTAGAAATAAGTTCCTTATGAAAGACGCGGTCGAAAGCTTTCGCCACATCTAGCATGAGGCGACCACAGCGTTTATTATGGAGCGCAGAGCCAGCAAACTCCGTAATGTACTAAACTACTAAACACTAGTTGTTTAGTAATAACTAGTTGTAAACTTCTAAACACTAGTTGTTTAGTAGTCGAAAGTTTGGCTCGAAATCCAAATTGCTCCGGTGGTAATGACGTAAGCTAAGTTTGCATACGACAAAATAACAATAAATTTTTCTAAACACAGGTAATAAACTGCTCGGACGATAACCGTTAGCTTTCATAAGCTCTTTACCAGGCTTTGGGATTAGAATTCCTTTAGCATTTCTTCATTTCTTTGGAAAGTAGGAATGAAGCATACATGCATTTAAAATGCTTGTCAATTTACAAACAATATTAGGCAGGCAGTTTCTTAATCGCAGTGCTTGTTAGTCCATCTCGCTTTACACACAGAGCGACTTCAATTTTTTAATTATTGTAGCAACTTCAGCAGGAGGTGCGAATTTTGAAATATTTTTAGCAGAAGGTGAATTAAGCCAGTCACGTACACGTAGTAATGGGAAAAGTTCAAAGTCTCTATCAACTGACCATTCATTTGCAGTAAATTGTGTTTCTAAGTGTGTAGCGAATATATCTGCTTTATCCTTATTTGAAGTAGCCACCTTTTTCATTGTGATAGAGGGGGCGATTTGAAACAAAATTTTATTTAAGGTTTTTACTTGGAGTCCAAAGAGAACCATCTTGAATAATGAGTTGTGAATTCCTTATGCAGTTTCACGGCTTTTTTGATATACTTGTAGAGGCGATTTATCGCTCTTTTGGCGACTGGATCCCACGTGGGGTTGTAAACGTTTCTTAGATGGTTTCGCTGTCTCATCAGTTGTCGAATATTTCTGGGAGGTCGAAAAAGTACTTAATTTTTGTTGATAGTATCACTTGCTTCTACAGCATTTTGTATTTGATCAGTGATAAAAGAAATAGCAGAGTCGATGCCATTAACATGATTTAAATCACTTGAATGAATAGCAGAGTTTTTTTATGATGTTTTCGTAAAGTAGCAAATCTGTGATTTTTCCTGTGGAAGTGAGGTCATTTTTTAAGACACACAAATTTTCAATGACTGGAAGACGATCAGGCGAAAGTTCGTGAACAACTTCTAACGTGATAGGAATTGTAGTTGAGGATAAAGCAATGTCTAAAATATCGAAGCGTTCTATCCTGTTGGGGCGACAGGTGTACTCCTCAGGTGCTACTGAACAGATTAACTTACACAATTACCGAACAGGAACTTAACAGATTACAAATGGTATAGAACAGATACTTGCTTATCACCACAGATACCCACTTTTGGTAAGGAATAAGTGTCTTCGTGATGACCTCAAAGTAGAACCCCTTGCGAAGTTCTTACACAAGATTTATAAGCAATTGTATCAGGACGTACAAGATTCCAACATTATGAATCATTTCAATCTCTTCAGCTATGAAATTCTGCAAGAAGATCGGCACTTGCGCACTTTCACAACTTTTACATTAAATGAAAACCAAAATTTCCCTACATAGGATTTAAAATTGTTATTACAACTTTATATGGTGCAGACTCAAGCATTATAAATCTTTTCCCTACTTTTGTAACAGGATGATTTAAAATTGTAATCTTGAAGATTTTTGCCGTTAGAATTGCTACGACAATAGTTCCAAGCAATACCTTTTGCATTTAAATCACCTGCGAGTATTGTAGGGATGTCCGGAGGTAAAAGTAGACCCAGCAGACTTTCAGTTAGATTATTTTGAGGTGTAATATAAAAGGCACTAACATAAGTCTTTATACTAATACATACAGTCACAAAATCACAGCCAAAGTCATTGCATGCTTTCACGCGGCAAGAAGGTAAATTTCTTTTAACATAAATAATAACACCTCCGCCCCGATGGGAAGTTCTATCACAGCGATAAATATGAAAATTTGGGATGTTAAGTCAATGGCATTGTTGTCTGTGCGATTCAGTTATGATCGCTATGTCTATGTCATGATCGTACAAAAATTCATGAAGTTTCTGCTTCGCATTTTGGAGCTCGTTTGAGTTCCATATCAGAAAACGTATTAAATTAGCAGTTTTTGTAAATTTATCCGTTATGGGGTTTTGTTGTGTCCTGAGATGCATTTTTCATATCCTGAATGAGCTGTTTGAATATTGAGAGGGAGACCAGACTCCTTGATGATAGTAACGAAGCTTTTAAGTTCATTAAGGATGTTTCTTGCTTCCAAAGGTGCTTCTGGTGCGAGAGCTAAGAAATACGATTTATTTGTGATGACTCTGTCAGCATAAGATTTAGTTTGTGAGGGCTTAGTAAACTTCTCTTATCCGTGATAGTTTGCCCTGGGTCCCACTTGCAGGCAGTTGGCGCACTTAGGAGAGGTATTTCGGTCCTTGTCGCAGTTATACGACTCATGCGAGTCGCCACATCGAACACACCTAAGATCGTGATTGCAATGCGATTGTGCATGGTGAAACCCTTAGCAGCGGAAACAATGCAGGGGGCCATTGCCTCCTGAATATGTAGAAGGCAATGGCCCAGCACGTACATTATAACGTTCCATAGTAATTCTCATACCATTTATGAATTTTTCACGAAATATGTCATGACTTTTCTTTCCTTTCTAGCGTCACTAAAAAGAGGCGAAGATTTATCACTTCACCATTGCGTCTGCGTTTTAATTGATTAAATCTTGTAACACTATATCCTTTAGCGATAAGCTCATCCGTAATTTCATCAATTGGTGTATAAGTAGGTAAACTCCTGGTTACTGCTTTAATGCACTTGTTTTCAGATAGTTCAAAGCAATAATACCGAACTCCTGCATTTTTTAGCACTTTTATTATCTGTTTGTATAATGTAGGCATTTTGGATTGAATTTTGAAGCCACCCTGAATTAACTTTCCGTAATAATCACTTTCAGCTTGCAGATCTAATTAATAGAGCTTTAACGTGACAGAAGGTGAATCTTTCATCTCATAATAGGTTGTGATTTTCGTCCTAAGGTGCTCTGATTAGTTGAAGGTATCGTCAGTGCAGGTGGATCCTTTGGAGTGGTATTCAGCATCAGGTTTGGAGGCAGCAACAGCCATATCAGCAATCGGTGACTCAGGATTCTCGGGAGGCGAAGGGTAAGGGGTAGGTCTTCCGAATAGGTTTTCGAATGCGTTTCGTAGTGTCCCCTTTCGGATTGTTATCCGAATCTGAACTTTCGTCCAAAGCTTTGTATTTTCCGATGTCCTCATCGGAACATGCAGGACCTTCAGCGCGTCTGACATTTGGCTTAGATGTTGGAAGTTGAGGAAATTCTTCACTATAGGTATCATTGCACGTCGCATGACTAGCAGAACTAACTTGCTCTTGCAGCAGCTCCTGGACAATGAATCGTTTTAGTCGTTTTAAAAAAGACAGGTCGCGAGCATCGTTGTCAGGAAGGTTGTTGTAAACCTCGGCTTGTAACTCGAGGTTTGTGATTTCCTCAGCAATATAGTTGATCAGACGCCCAGTCATAGAACACGAAGCAGCAGCCACAAGCAGGAAAATAAGCACAGCAGGGCCGTACGCCTTATAGGATATATTGAGACGAAGCTCAGGCAACAAACAGCAAAGTCAGGTAACTAAACCAGCTCACTGAAATCAATGTTTGGTTGTGAGAAAGTAGCAAACGCGAGAAGGATCTTTCCAAAATCGCCTACTCGCAAAGTGCTTTTTATCAACAACTCCCGATCTCCTGAATAAACTTCCAGATTCGTCTATATTTATACTCTCTTCACTTGACTTTAAATTTGCATCCTGGCAAGGAAATGCGAAGGGAAGATGAGAGATTCTGGAAAGATACCAAACTTAAAATAATTTGTTATGCAAGTTATAAAAGTAAATAAATTTGTATTATTACTAAAATTATATTTCAAGAAATTTAGTTTGACATCTAAATCTAACATCTAATCTAATACTAATAAATCTTTTTTCCCCATCTCAGCTTGTATAAAAATAAAACCGTATGAAAGTTCTAATTGTTTAGTAAATTATTAAAAATAAAAGTTCCTTTACTTTGAAATTAGAAAAAGCATTAACTATGATACGAATGTGATTTTTTTTTGTTTCTAAGATGTATCAAAAACGACGTTTTGTTGAAGAATGAGTATAAAGCGAGCTTCTGTGGGGAGGGGGGGAGATGGTTTATTAATAATAGTAAAAAAAAACTTGATTTAACTTTTTATTAATTGCTAGCCAAATAAAATCGGATTACTTTAAAATTTTCTTTGTTATGTAATTATCGAAAATTTGTGAAAGCCTCTCATTCAGGATAAAATAATTCAGGTTAAAATAATAATAATAATATGAAAAGTAACATTTTATTCCATTTAGAAACGAAATGTAATTTAAAAACGTAGGGCATAGCCAAACTGCAATTAGCGAGCTGCATGAAGTACTTGGGCTCCTTAAATGCATTTCCCTTGCGATAAATAGTGGTTTTATTTTTTAAGTATAATTACATTCGAAACGGAAATCGCGACACGATACGCTTTTTTATCAATCAGCAATTTCTAAAATTACAATATGCGTGTGACTATTAAATAAATTGTTAATTGTAAGTCGAGCATTGATCGTGAGAGCAACAAACAAAATAGTAGATAATTCCGTATCTGTCTTCGAGTTGCCATTGTAGTCATGTCACTTTTAGAATAGTTAATGGCCATCGGAAAGGGGGCCGCCGAAAACATCGCGGACGAATACGTAGCGCAGAAAATAATGCAAGTCAAAAACGCCGTAATGCAAAGCTTTGAGGGAGAAAAAAAAGTAATGAGAAAACATCGCAGTTCAAAAAATTCCGCTGTAAAACGTCGTCGTCGGAAATAAAGAGGTTTAAAATCATCGCCTTAAAAGCATCGTCGTAGAAAATGTTGTAAAATATAAAGCATCTATAAATCATCGTGCTTTTCAGGCTTTAAAAGTTGTAAATGTATATCCGTATAATGGTTTGTAACCGCAAGAAGAAGTGAGAAATATTTTACTTCTATATTTCATATTTTTGGATTAAATAGCAATGTTTTGCTAAACAATTAAGAAGAGAACTTAAGCATTCAAAAAGTGAAATGTTCTTTTAATTAGAAATTAGGAAAAGCATTACGTATAATTCGAATGTGGTTTTATATCTGTTTTCCGCTTTTGAAAATGGGTAGAAAATTAATGCTACTTATAGCCCTTAATAGAATTTTCAATTTATGTGCTTAACTATTAAAAGTCACTGCTAATTCACCTCTTTAATGACGTCAGTTGTATTGGTAGCTTTCAGTGAAAAATATAGTTTAAAAAAATTAGAAAAGGGATAACAGAAATAACTCCATGAGCTTATCCATATCAAAACTGTTTAACTAATTATCAAATTATTTTCCTTCATCTTTGTTATTCTAATATTCTTTTAGTAAACATTAAACTTTGTTTTGTTTCTTTTTTTTTTTTTTTTTTTTTTTTTTTTTTTTGTCTTCTTGAAATATTAAACATTTTCCATGTGCAGCACAGTCTTAAACGTTTGGATTTTAATTCGTTAGTTATGATGAAACACGTCAGGAGGTAGATATATAATATTTCAAGAGGGAACTGGGGATTTGAATTTATTGGATTACGGCAAAGAATATTAGGGCTATCTGCCTAAGGGAAGGGAGGCTTTTGTAGAGGATTTTCTCAGGAACTAGCTCGTATCCACATTACACATTAAGAAAAACACGAAAGTCTCATACAGTCAATTCGTTCTCGAGATCGAATTACCAGTGTTCAGGAACTTAACCACTAGGCCACTGGTGGCTATTTCAGCAGAAGAATATTAACGGAAACTAATTCGTTTTTACATTATTCATTCAGAAGACACAAATTTTAAATTATGTGTAGAAAACTTAGAAGACCTTTTTTTTTTTTTTTTTTTTTCCAGAAATGGTATGCAATTACAGTAAACCCTCTGAAAGGCGACCATTTACAGTTCTAAATGATTTATTCTTTTATGAAGCTGGTAGTCTTAGAAAAATGATATTCAGTACCAAAGTTTCCTAGCTATGCTGATCACTCTAAGAGGTGGTTATCTTAGGAAGATAATTCACTGTACGTTTTAAATGTTCAAGCAATTAAAAAAAATGAATAAAATATATCCAAAAAAATTAAATAATATTCTTAAAGTACTTATGAGAATTGTCTAAGTGTAAAATTGAATATAAAGATCGACGCCAAGGGTCCTTATGACCAATAGTACGAATTTGTCCATTTCTGACCCAATTTTGAAAGGAAATCCCATGGGATCGGATCTAAAGTCTCCCATCATTCTTCACATACCACCAACCATTCGAGAGGACTTATATTTTAAATGTATTTTAAAATACAAGGCCATGTATTTTAAATGCCCCCACTGTTACACAAAGACACCATACACCTGCAATTATCCAAGCCCTTCTCCGGGATTTGAGCTCGGGCCCAACGATACGGCAGGCTAGTATCGCTGCCACTGTACTAATCAGGTAAACTATTACTTGAAGTTGTTTAATGCAACAAGAATACCGTTTTCCAATTCCTTTGCAATGAGAATACAAGGCTTTCTTCAGAAGACGGAAAATTAGCCTTGTTAATAAATCTTAGATATCACGAGAATAATCAATGAATTTTTACAAACAATGCTATTTTTGAAATCACTGACAACTCTCCTATGCTCAGTTCAACAGCACATAAAGGGTGTCTACGCGTTTCTTTTAAGCAACTTGGAACTTTTTGAGAAAACGTAATGTCACCTGACAGTAACCTATCTGGGCAAAAACTACAAAGTTTATAAACTGCCAAATCAGACTGCCAACATCCACTTGAAACACATTCTGCTGGGTTTTCTTCTCTTCAGTATAGTTCCAGTTTTCATGCAGACTAAATTTCAGACAGACTGAATTTCCGAAGTCCTGTTGGCGACAAAAAATCTTTTTAGAAGCCATCTTTTCGGATCTGACATCAATCAAGACAGCATAATTCATGATCGCTCATGCATGTATAGCATCAGTTTTAAAGTGCATCAAAAAAACAGCAACGCTTGGTTTCCGTCGCGGAATAGAAACTGGTTTTATTAGAGCAACCTCTAATTTCTGGTATCGGCAGTTTGACGTTAACGCTAGACGCATTAGTCGATGATCTAACTTTGCTCATAATTTTTCAGATGTGTCAGAGAAACCCATATAATTGAAAATCCGTGGTTTTGGATCATTTTTTTTTGTTTATGTGGTTACGGCAAAGCCTTGAGGGCTATCTGCCTAAGGGAAGGTATGCTTTCAGGGAGGACTTTCTAAGATAAACTGGCTTGTATACACTTTGTGGAAAACAGCGAAAACTTCCATGCATCCAGCTTTTTCGCGGCATTCGAACCTCAGAACGAACTACTACTAGTGTTTAGCGACCTTACCGCTCGGCCGCTGTTGGTCGTGGTTTTGGATAGAAGGAAAATAAATGGAACTTGTCTAGAAACGCAAAATGGGATTCAAAAGTGGAATATCTTCAAAGTTTTCCCACTTTTCCTATTTTCATCTGGAACAGGATCTGACACCGGTCTAAATTTCAAAAGATCTTTCAGAAGAATTTTAGATGATATGACAAAAGGTGCATTCCTTTCCAAAAGATCAAATAATTATGTTATGTATGATAATATAATACCTTTGGTCAGAATGATTTAACACAACAGAGAATATTTTAATATCACAAAATCTCTTCATTAGGATCCTACTGAAGACCGAGGACTTTTATGGTTTTGTTTCTTGCAATTGTATGAGGTTTCTCACTGGTTACATTTGCTATAGACCGAGGATTTGTTTCTTGCGATAGTATGAGGTTTCACACTGGTTACATTTCATATATTTGCGTTTTTTAGCACTTTTCTTTTATGTGGAGACCATTTGTGGAGTTCAAATCCGCTTTTACTGAGCATTTTTAACCTTTCAATTGCAATTTACAGTTTTCTTGAATATTATTAGCACCAGTTATCACATCAAGCACATAGAAATCTCTTAACACTATACTGTGGCTTTAGGGAAAATGCCGCCCAGACGGGAAAGTGGTTAGTGACACTGACTGCCGTACCGATGGGTCCGAACTTGAACCCCGGAGAAAGCATGCATGTTTGTAAATGTGTAGTTTCCGTGCGACATGGAAGTACTCATATCGAGAATACCCCTCTAGAGATTTGTGGTAGGGAAAGAGGGGTGGTGGGAGACCCTCGGACTCGTACCCCGGACCTGCTACTTCAAAATAGGGGTGGAACTGAGCAAGATCGAACTACCACCTGTATGGTGCTGAAAGCTGCTACCAACTACCAGACGCAACCTTATACTCTTTGCCACGATAAAATTCACGGGCTTGTTCTGATTAGGCCAGATAAATGAGATTAGTCCTAACAACAAGAACACACTTTCCAAAACTGGAAATTGTTTTAGAAATTGTGTAGCCGAATATAGCACAGGAGCAATTCCGTAACGTGACAGTATTTAAGCAGAAAATTGATTATTTTGCATAGAATTATTTCTCCTAAATATTTTCTGGAAACCCCAATGCTTAAATTCAGTTCCAACTTCTCTGTACATTTTCAGAACATCAGCAGTTGTTGCAAGAATGTCAAAACGAAATCTTTGAAGAACATTAATCACATCATCGTGAGGTTTTGGATTAATCATTAAAAGTATCATCAAAACACCTGATGATGATTTTTCATTGACATCGAAAACTAGTCTCATTTTTGGACTTGAGTTCGATTCATTGGGAACAAAATAATGAGGTATATAAAAACTTTCATTCTCCAATTGAAACCCCTCAAGGAACTGAACATAAATTTTTGATGGCCTTCCCTCCTCCCAAATAAAGAAATCTGCGAAAAGCCACTCTTTCAAGAATCATCCAAAACATTTTGGTCAGTTGTCAAACAAAATGCAATTGAATGCCTTCTCCTTTCGTCGCGAGTGTGGGGAGGGGCCTACCAGCAGCTTAGCGGTGATGTCGCGGAACACTGGTAGTTCGGTCGGAGGTTTGAATCCCGCGAAAGGGATGACTGCATGGCCGTTTTCGTTGTTTTCACCATATTAACGTGTATACGAGCCAGTTTCCCTTAGAAAGTCCTCCACGAAGACATCTTCCCTTAGGCAGATAGCCCTCGAGTGCTTTGTCTTAATCAAATAAACCAAACCATACCATCTCGAGTGTAAAAATTTTTAAAATGAATTTCATAATGTTTTTCTTCTGTTATTAGAAGCTGAGAATGCGGGTTGTTCTCTAAGTTCCAGAATGACTTAACTAATTCCTCAGTATTAAGATTTGACTAACAAGGACTGGGTTACACGACTGAGATATTTTAAAAACTATTTTGCCTGAAATGATCGAACTTAATTTTGAACTCAAACTGAAAAGAATGTTTGGATCCGTTTTATAATACCTCCGTTTATTAAAGTTAAAAGCAAATTTATAATTAACATAATGTCAGATTTGCTTGATTTGTAAATTAAAGGATTAGTTGGAAAAAGATCGCGAAAGTTATTAAACGTAATTGAAGGTAAAAACATAAAAGGAATTTTGTTAATAACCTTCTCTGTTAAGAAACAACGGTGGCCCAGAGGCAATGCGTCTCAATGTTTTCTTATTTTTATTATATTTTATCTTAAGGTACACACCTTTATTGGTGGACCAGTTTGATGAGCCCTTATGTGTGAGGCCCTTCGGGGGATTCTGCGATAGGCTCTGGTAAGAGCGGAATTAATTCCCGCTGTAAACCAGAATTTGCAACCAAAGCATCAACAACAGTGGAAATTGAAGGTCATCTTTGAAATAAGTGAACAACACGAAATCAACTTCTCCGTTACTTATAATTCTAAATGTTCCTAAGCAAAAACCTGTATTTGCACTACCTTCAAGCTCAGTCTTTCTGCGCAGCCCCTTGTAAGAATGACCTCCGACTTCCAGTACACAATAAACATCAGGATTTCACAATTCTTGTACTTCATTAGGAATTCTGATCACCACAGAACAGAGTAAAATACGACTATGCACAGTAAGCGGAGCGTTCGCAGATACAGTTGTAGATGTCGGAGTTTCTTTTGAACTTGTGCCTGCCTCTGAGTCTTCATAATGTTTAGGTACAAACGAGAAAACTTGTGAAGAAAGAAAAGCTTTAAATACCGACTTCTTCAGCTTCTCAATATGCCACATTCTATCATGAGTTTTCCGAAATGCTTACATATACATACGTGCACACTTAATTTTTAACTTGATATTATGCTCGAAAAAGTAGTTAAATAAGAGTTTATTGCTTTTCACAAATTGTGTTCTTCTTTGGACATCTAGCAGAAAAAATTTCGAGCATTTAAATAAATGACCATTTTTTTTTAATAATAGCTACATTTAGAATTTGCAGAAAACACATTTACATAGTCTTTTAATTTTTTTTTTTTTTTTTTTTTTGTTAACACTTTAATATTTTGTAGCTTCCTTAAGTTAATTATTTATAACTTCACAATTTCATCTTTTTTCAAATCTCTTTCATGCTACAATTTAGTTGATGAATTTGCTACTTAAAAAATTACAAAAATCTGTAAATTATCATTAATCTTTTATTTATTTTCTTGCTGTTGCAAACCACCCAAGCCACGAGTAACTACTTTCACTGTATCTACTAAACACAAAACTGCCGAAACCGATTCATTTTGAATTTAGTACTATAAGTCTTCTAATATGTGCAAATATTAATTCAGGTTTGTTAAAGTAAATCTTCCACTAATTCTCATACCGTAGTGTAATTTTGATCCGATATTGCTAATTCGATACACATCAGGTTTTAGTGAATATTTTAAGTGCCGTAATTTTTAGTATCTGATAAATTGGAATTATTATGCCCATAAGCCTTGGAAACATCATTGAAATTTAGTCATACTTGCAGGTTCTCATTAAATGTTAGAAAATTTAAGTTTGGCTATTTAACGCTTTTTAATAATGTTTTATCAGCATTTAAAACCAATTCTGAACACAGTTTAAGCGCTTTAGATCTCTTCTTTAATTTTAGAATTCTTTCATCTAAATTTTACTGAATGTTAAAATGTTCACCAAATTTTTCAAGTATTTCTTTTAATTCGTTACTGAGTGGGTTGTATTTTTTTACAAGTAATCACACGCTCTTAAATCATATTATCTAAGCCAAAATTTTACCTTTGTACATTATTTGTGTCTTTAATATTTTCCTTTTCAGCGTTCCTTTTTTACTCATTCTTATTTATGTTTTTATAAACATATAGCTTCCCATCTTGAAGTTTCCAAATAACCTAAAACCCCTATCACGTATGCAATTCGTAGCCGGAACATGGCGTCGAAAGAAATATTTCTCAGAAACCCATTTCTAGGAAACCGACGTAGTTGGGTTACCATCTTCATTTGGTAAATAGACTTGAAAGCCAAACAGAAATTAGTTATTCCTCAGATTGATGAAAGAGACCTTTGTTTTCAAATTCCGTATTTATACAAAGTATATTTTGTAATTATTTTAATACTGTTGGCTCAGTACCTTGACAAAATGACACCTGTTTATTACATTAATTGTTACTTTTAAATTGTATATTTTTTACTCCGATTCTTGTGATGATCTGTTGTACATATTGTTGCGTGCGTACGGGTTCATTATGAATTGAATAAACAAGTCCGATGAAAAATGAACAAACATTTATTATTATCACAACAAATAAAACAAAATGCTTAAATTTCTTCAACTATTCGTACAGTATTACAATATCTCACAGTAGTTATCTTTTAACTACTCAAACGTTCAAACAGAACTTAATTCAAAACAGCTAAAGAAACCTAATCCGCGAATTCGCTCCAGTCAACAAGAAGCAGTTTTCTAAACAAACTCTTAAAACAACAACTAACTGAATTGGCAGGTTTCCCCCCTTCTTATAAGCTTTTTTTTTTTTTTTTTTTTTTTTTTTTTTTAATCACGCGCGATTATTCTAGCAATTTCTCGAAATCAAAAAGAGATATTTTTTTATTAAATGTTAAATGCACGTGCTCTTGTATTTTTTAATTTTTCGGTTTAGCTTTCTTTTAATATTCGTCACGCGCTGCACTGCACGGGGAACAAAACACTTTTATTTATAATTCTACTAACATTAACTATTTAAATACCAAATCCGTAACACTGCCCTCTTCCCAAGGACTGCACGTCCCGGGCAGTACAATCCCTGGACAGGAAGCCAAACTTACAACTAAGCCATAAATGCAACAATAAACATTACATTACAGTAGCAAACAACATGAACAATAAATGCAATAACTAACTTAAACAAATCAACTGCTATCAAATACTAAATACAAATCAAACACTAAATACAAGTCAAATCAAATACACATTTAGAAACAAAAAGGACCATGGTCTTACACTATTTACAATTATTTACACTACGTACTATGGCCATAGTAAAGAGCTAACCTTTTGTAATGAACGCCTTTAGATTTAGAGTTCGAAGACTTACGGATCCGAACCACGACGTCATTCAGCCTGTTTAGGACTGTGTACGGACCATCCCAAGGTGACTGTAAGTTAGGCCTGACCCCGAACAGCACGGCACGTCGCTGCAACATTGCAAACGTGTCGCATTGTGACGACCTCAATGTCGCAGTAACGTTGTAGGAATGGCTTAATGTCCGCTTTTTGCGACGTCACATTGCGACGTTGATATGAAGTCAGATTGGGACTTTGATGTGAAGTCGCATTGTGACACTGCTGTGAAGTCACGCTGCGACTTTGTTGTGAAGTTAAACTGTAATATTGTTGTGAAGTCGCACTGCGACATTCATGTAACAACTCATTTCGACTTGATAAAAACCCATAGAGTGACATGAATGCAGCATAATAAAGTGCCATTAATATAATGTCACTAAAGATGTATATGAATGTCACGCAACACTGGATTACTTTCTAAATGATTAGAGTGATGAACTCCTATTTTAGAGAACAGGTAACTACAGCAATGTTTTAATGATTCAGTAAGCTATTATATTTTTAAATGTATTAAAATATTTCCGTAATATTTGAAATTTTTAAATAATTGAAAATATCCAATATAATCATTTGAAATTTCCTCATCTAACTAAATATTTCAAAAAAATATTCTTTGGCTTGCAATGTTTATAATAACTATATTTCTTAATACCTTTTTCCCCCCTCATTCGAAACAGAAATACTGTAAAAAAATTCTATTTAGCTTGGAATATTTTTTAACAGTTTAGCTTTTAATACTGTTTTCTGTTCTCCATTCCCTTTTTCCTTAATTGCTTTCCTTCCAGAAAAAGAGCTAAATTATTTTGATAACTGGATGAAAGAAAAATCGTTTCAGTACTATATTAAAATATAGGAAATTTACCTATTTTATTATCTTGTTATATAACGAAATGTTTCGTTTTGAATTAAAAGCTTTTATAAATCAACACAATCATAGACTCCAAATTAGTTAACTACAATCTTCGTTTCCAAATTAGCGATTTGTTGCTTAATCTATACTACTGAACAAATAGTTATGGGTACAAAAGCCAGTAGCTGGGAAACGTGGTTATGGAAACTAAATTACAGGAAATAAATATTTATACTAAGTTATATTAGTTATACAAAACGGGCATTCTTTTTCATCATTATTACTCCATTGACAAATTACAATTTTATGAGATTTTTAAGCCATAAATTTAAAATAACTGTCTTACACTGCACAGCTTCAATATATTTAAACAACTGTATTACGGTATTCAATATATTTAAACAACTGTATTACGGTAAAAATATCGCATAATTTGTTTCATTTGATGATTACTGTGAATCATTTGTTTTAAATATTTCAGCATTTCCTAAACGCATTTTTCTGTTCTCTCAACAAATAGAGTAGTATGCAAAAGCATAACAAATTTGCATGAATTAATTATTCCAGTTCATAAAACAATTATTGTTACCAAATTTGACTTACGGAAAATCTGTATTACTCACTTTTGAGAATATACACTATACTATAACCTTCACAGCAATGCTTAAATTCTATTCGTTTCTCATAAGGTAAAACTGAATTTCATTCAGTTCACTCGGCTGTTTATGCTTTAAAGTACACAAGCTCCTTTATTTAATCAACACATGTGGGGAGTAAACACTTATTGTATACTGACTTGAATGATAGCAGTAATAATTAATATATAATAACTGAAAATAAATTTAAAAATTATTATTAAGAATGAAGCGATTATCGACGAGAAAAATACCAGAGATGCATAAACTTTATAGAAGTGCGAGAAAAATCAATGAAGAATTTTTGCTATTCACAAATTTCTACAAACAGACAATGAAATCAGGGCATTTGGAATTATTTTAATACGATTTTTTAGAGCAAAGATGAAGATTCGGAAAATGTGTTACCTCATAGGTAACATGAAAGATAGGCGTTCCTGTTATCCTTTAATATAAACACGATTCAGTTTTTTTATTTAATTTAAATAATATGAAGATATCATGTTTTACAATGCATACTTTCAAAAAGTTATTAATGCAATCTAAATGAATCTGTACAACACAGAGCCGTATCGTTTTTAGGTGAATCAGGCATTTGAAAATAATGGGGCACATCTACTGTATGTATAAGAATTTGGAACGTAATAAAAATGTTTAGGAGAAGCAGTTATGAGATTAGTTTCAGATATTAAAAGATGATAAGACCCTGATGCCTTACTTTCTTTAAAGTACTTAATTTTTCTTTAAACTGGACTTTCTTTAAAGTTTTCATTTGATTTCTTTAATGAAATCAGAAATGATTTCAAATTGTTAAAATGCCAAAAAGGCATCAATACATGTTTTAGCAATGATATTATAGTTTTTTTTTACTAGACGAGAATTAAAGAAACAATTTACTTAGTATACGTTTAACTCAAGAGAAATAGATTATTTGATTTCTTTAATATAAAAAAAATGAAAACACGGTGTGAAATGAAATATGAAAACACGTTTATGCCTTTCATTTTAGAAACTACGCAATTAAAACTGAATTTCAGTTATTCTTAAGTTCAAATTGAAATTGGCTGTATTTATGAAAATAAAAGTAATTCCACTACGTAATTTTGTAGGAATAAATTTACAACTTTTGTTAAAATTAAAAAATAACGAAAATATAAAACTCCTCCTCTTACACCAAAAGAAATATTTGTTTGCCCCACAGTATAATGCAGCGCAATTATACGGAGTTTTCAGAGCCTTCGATGCCCACCAGCGGCTGAGCGGTAAAGTCGCTGAACACTGGTAGTTCGATCCGAGGTTCGAATCCCGCGAACGGACTGGCTGCATGGGTGTTTTCGTGGTTTTCCCCATGTGTAACGTGTATACGGGCCAGTTTCCCTTAGAAAGTCCTCCACAAACGCATCCCTCCCCTTAGGTAGATAACCCTCGAGGCTTTGCCGTAATTAAATAACCTAATCTAACTAGAACCTTCGATTGACTCTCCAGGAATTGACTTTCTGTTATAAAATTTCCAAATAAATTTATTTGCTTATTTAAATGCGGCAAAGAAATGAGATCTGTCCCAATAAAAATAATTCCATGAAGTTATATTTTACCTTAAAATCAGTTTTTCTTTCCCTGTTTGGCAAAGACTTTGATTCATCAGTGTTTTATAATATGCGAATTTCCAAGTTATCATAATGAAATTTTTAAATTCCTTTCTTAATTTTTCTAAGCTTTTTAAATACGATTGCAGAAATTAGTATCGTTTCAATGTCTATTTCTGCAAATGATACATTAAAGCAAAACTAGATGTGATAAGCTTAGATAATTAAATTAGACGTAATTAGAGGGTTAGATGTAATTTTTAAGTTCATAATAACAAAATAAAATATCTTGTTTGCAGAAGTGATATATATTAATTTAAAATAAAATTATTATTTCGAATAAAGTTTATCGGTGAAGCTTAGTTATACATTTCGATTTATAGTAATTTTCGTTACATTTATAAAATTGTCTGCAATAGGTTAAATTTTCTTAAAATACAATTTGTAATTCGGTTTCTTTATAACATCAAGTAACTTTTACTTTTAGAGACAAGTTACTATTAATTTATACTCTTTTGTCAAAAGTGAAATTTTAACTTCCTTTATATATAAGTAAAGATGAAATGTAATTTCCTTATTTTTATATTGTTGTCATTTAAATAATTTATGTATCTATTTAAAAAATTAATACCATAAATATATTCTCTTAATCTCTCAAGTAACAAATACTTTTGCACAGGTTTTCATGTTTATTTTAATATATGAAGTGAATACGAGTTAATTTCCTTATAAAGTCCTCCACAAAGGCATCCCTTCTCTTAAGTAGGCAGCCCTCGTATGTTTTGCCGTATTCAAATAATTTGACTTAAACTAGAAAATATTTTTCTCTAACTAAATCTCTTAATAAGGAAATTGGGTTACTTTAACAATACAAATATATTATACGTAAAAGTTTGACATAATTTGCGAAAATAAAAGATCGGATATAATAAATTTTAAAATTAATCTCAGAAATTTACATATAGGAAACATGTAGAAAAGTTCAATGTTTTAAAGTAATACACCATTTGTGAAGTTATAATAATTAAAAAACGTGTTCTATATAACTAAAACGTGGTTATGGAATTCTCGCATCATCTATAATGTGGCGCTAAGTACCACGCATGGAAGTAAGTAATTATTTTGTGAATAATTTAGAAAGATAGCTGAGCACGATGAAAGTACTGCAGTAAAATGCATAAAATCAATTTTTTTTCATATATCTTTTAACATTAAAAAACAACAAAAAGTGAATTATACCTAGCAAAAAAAACCCGACTCCCTAAATTAAAATTTCTAAGCAGTGAGACAAAAATAAGATGACTTTTGATAATGGCCCTTGCTTCCGCACTCTTTGTAATACAAATAAAAGTTAGTCTACTGCCAGTATTTCTTTTCGTTCATAGCATTTAAATTACGCTTTTATTATTACATATTAATTATTACTGATATCATTCACTTCAATGTACAATCAACAGTGCTTACCTGAAAATGTAGCACAGACGATGTGTTCGGTGAACAGAAGTAAAAAAATGGTCGCGAAAATCCTTAAGACAAACAAACGCTAAGCAAACAACAAACTCTTTGTCAGTCTCTCTTGATAACATTAGATACGGTAGAATGTGAATTCATTCACCACAGAATATAGTTCAATGATTTCGAAGTACCACATCACTAAAAACATGCTAAAAACTGTCACTATTTTTAATAAAATGAAGTAACTAAAATTGCAAGATATTAGCATAAAAGAATAATTTATTTAGAAAGTTTACTGAAACACATGGCAATGAATCGGGGGGAGAGAGGTCAGCGCGCAGGAATACCTCCCATTAAAGAAGAATTACGTGTGCAAGGTCAAGAAAGGTCAGGGTGGGGAAGACTGCGAATTTCTTGTCGTCACATTAAACGTTTGCTGCGACGTGTATGTGACATCCGTAAGACATTCACATCCACATCACACATCACAATGCGACATTTCTGCGACGTTGTACCGTGGTCACAAATGTAATGTGAAGAAAATGCGACATTGAGAAGTCACTACAACGTCTGAGCAACTAAGTGTACTGTATGGGACTCCTTTTCGTCGAATCGGGTTCCACAACCACACTCTTTGTCTCCTTCCAGGAATTGATGTCCAATAGCTCTTGTGTCATATCTGGTCTTCACCTTCTCCTTCGCCAAGTTGACTCGCTCTCGTGCGGAACGGTGCATCACTTCAAACCGGGCCTGGACATCTTAAGCTGCGTTCCCACTGGGGTTTATCTGAGCTAACGAACACAATTGACGCAGCCGACCCATCTCCAAAACCAGTTTTTTCCCATAGGGTGGCAAGTTGAAAAATCTGAACTGCAGGCACAGCGGAGCTAGTCGACACATAGAACTGATTCCGTTAGCTCAGATAAACCCCAGTGGGAACGGGCCTTTAGATGTATTCCTTCGGCGATGAAAGAGCAGCCGGAGGGCCACCAAACAGGAGATTACACGGCAGACGAAGGGCTTGACCGAAGAGCATCTGGGATGGAGAATAGTCGGTAATCCTGGTGTTTCTCTTTCCCCCTAGTATGATTTTGGCAGCCTTCTAGGCATGGTCTTTCAGACAAGATGTGGGCGTTTCCAGGTGAGAATCCCTTTTGAGGATGGATTGTCATGTCCTCAGATGTTGAAAGCAGTTTTTTTTGTTTTTGAAGTCTAAGGAAAAGTCGTATTTCCTTAAAAAGTCCAATCCGAGTATTGCATGGATCTGTAAAATACGCCACATATGCCATGTGATGGTAGGCGGCACTTCCGAACGTGATGCTCACGTTTAACTTCCCAGATATGGAGATTTCATCGCCAGACGCAGTCTTGAGGGTAACACAGGATGGCATCCAAATGAGTTTATCCTTAAACTGTTGAGCTAAATCTCTCCGAACGATGGTAACATTAGCTCCTGTGTCAATGTTCATACTATTGCAAGGAACTCCATCGATATGCCCATTGATGGATAGTCCATTACTGTTGCCACTCACTGCCGAAATCTTGAGCGTTTTAAAGCTGTGTTTTTCATTATCTGGAAACCTCCATTCTTCGATATGGTCATTAATTTGTTTCCTCCGTCGATACCGGAAAATGGTCTTATTTTCCGTATCCTGGGGGGCGGTTCTGCAATTCCTTTAGCTCCACAGTTCCAGCACTTTAGTTTCTTGTCACTCATATTTCTTCTCAAGGCATTGAGTTGTCTGGTTAACCCGTCTGTCTTATTTTCCGTGCTCTGGGGTGTTCTGCAGTTCATTCATATGTGACCTTCAACACCGCAGTTCCAGCACTTTAGGGCGAGTTTATTCTCACCAATATTCCGTCGCAAGGCATTCACTGGTCTTGTCAAATCATCCGTTTTATTATCCGTACCCTGGGGTATCCTGCAAAGCCGTCGTATGTGCCTTTCAATACCACATTTCCAACATCTTAGAGCCACTTTGTTCTCACTCCTACTCCGTATCAAAGCATTCACTTCTCTGGATAAATCATCTAAACGAGTCATCAATCGATCCACTGGCCCCTGGACTCGCACAGCTCTGACTGGGTAGCAATCTCTACGGGTTGCTGAGCTGCCTCATATTTCAAGGCGTACGACAGAGCGCTTTTTAAATCTCTGACATCCGCCATTCGCATAGCGTTCTGTATTTCAGGATCCCGGATGCCGTCTATGAAGTATTGCAAGGAGAGGATTTCCCTTGTTTCTGTTGGGTACTCCAAGAAGGCGAGATGGGACCAAGGTCCGTAGAAAGAAAAGGTTAGCTCACTTGGGGTAAACAAACGAAAATGCGTTCTCGCCGTCTATTGGCTGTGACGTCACTGAAGTTCTCTCTCCTCAGATCAACAGAGATTTCCGCATTAAGCTGAACGTAAGCTTATGATCGACTGTGGAAACTCATTAGTTCTTTTTTTTTTTTTTTTTTTTTGCGTTCTCAAATATAATTAAATTTATATAGTATAATGGTTGGTACACACTGCGCGATTGCATTATGCACCAATAATGCAGGCAAAATAAAAAATAATCAGCAAAATGTATCATTTCATAGGTATAGAAACTTATAGTGTGTTTTGATTTGAGTTAATGTTTAAATAGTGGTGATATAAGTTCATTTTGAATTTTCGGGTTACTTAAATTAATTGATTCATTAATATATGTAGAACTTTTATGCATTGTATTAGGTATATTTAAATGCCAACGGTCTTCAATATTGTTGTGAATTGTGACAAATGCATATAAATATAAAGCATTACTTATCAAGTAACAACATTTTTACTACTGAAGCAACTCCCAGCTATGGCTGCATAACAGAAATGTTTAGTGATACATATATCTCCATGGAAGCCATGACCAGGGTCTGAAGTGGCAGACCAGACAGCAGCTAATGAATTATTTAAAAAAAAGTTACATGGGCATACAAGTCCTAGTTTTTATGCATATCATTTTAGATTTTATGATCAGAGTTTTTATGGAGGTAAAAAGCATCAAAACATGTCATATACTGCAAGGAATACAGTATTACATAGCATATAATTATATAATATCACATACACTTTCAGTAATCCAATGTAAACAAAAATACCATAAGCTTAGAAATGCATAATAAAGAAAACACTATATTATGAATAACAGGGAAATTTAAATCTATGTTAGCTTATTACATTTTGACTAGATCACAAGTTAATGCAACTAATTAATGCGACTAGTTAATGCGATACTAAAGATACAGTATCGCATTGATTGAAATTACACTGGTTATAAATGCATCTATGGCTAAAATCAAAATTCACAAAATACAGCGAGTTCAAGGGTGTATAAGTACAAATCTATTAAAGATACATAGTTTTAGTAATCTGTATGTTTTTCCCCGATGCATACAAGCGTGTCCATCGAGGGAATGGAGGCCTTTGTGTATTCCTTTTTAAGAGAATTTGCCTTTTATACCTATAACACATAAAAAAACACGAAAACTCAAATGCAGCCAGCCCATTCATCAGGATATGAACCTGGGTTGACCTACCAGTGTTAGCAAGTTAAATGCTGGGCCACAGTGGGCATTGGTGAGATGTTGCACATACTTACAAATACAGTATATGTAATAACACTCCATACATAAAATACCGTATGTACGATTATGTACAATAAATAAGAAAATATCTGATACAATTCCTTCAGTACTCTTATGTGCAAGCATGTTATATTATGCATTGCTTGTAAGTGCAAATAGCATTAATATATAGCATTACTATATATGTACAAACAGCAATATACTAATGCAATTTGTAATATTATAAATACCATTATTATATGTACAGAAACTTTACACTTGAGTTTGAATATATTAAATGCAAGTGATGCTATGTACATAAATGCACTGAGTGTTTAAAAAAAGTAATTCTAAACATTGTGTACCATTAGTATAGTATCAGGTAGTCATAATTCTTTGTGTTTAGACCTTTCTCATTTTATAATAATCAAAGTACACAGTAACATGTAGACTATAGCTATACTTGAGTGTTGTTAAACTGAATGTAAATAAAAATATGTAGAGTAGAGATAGATATAAATAATATTACATAAAATACACACAGTACCAAATATGCTTAAATAGTTTTAAATAATGTGTATGTAACTCACTGCATTAACTAACTTTTGTTACACATGGAAAAACTGCCATGCAACCAGCCCATTCTCCAGGAATTGAAGTCAAACCACCAGTGTTCAGCTGATGGGCCTCGTCAATTACTTAGAATTTGAGCCTATTGTACTGTTAATAAGGTACATACCAGAAATAAAATATGAGTGATACACGGGATACATGTAAGTAATAAGAAGGACTAACAACATTGCAGAGTACAGACAACAACATTTTAGAAGTCCACAATTCAGTTGGCAAGCAAATTAAGTTGTATTATTATGCTTAAACTGTTAATAAGGTACATACCAGAATTAAAATATCAGTAATACACGGGATACATGTAAGTAATAAGAAGGACTAAATGTATAATTTAAGAATATAGAAAAGTTTAAAAAACAAATATGCCAAAATTCTTGCAAAATGTAAAATTTCATTTTCCATCTGTATTTATACTTTGTAATGATTTGTATTATGAATGAATAATGTAACTTAAGCAAATATTTTATTTATTATAGTTTTAAAATATGCATTCCTTGACTATATAGTGCATCATGATATATTTCATTTATAAAATTAAGATCCATATTTACTAAGATTTTGTTGAATGTAGTGTTTAAAATTTAGTACCAATTCTGACTTTTGCATTTAATTATATAAATTTACCAGCAAAATGTGCAAAATATATTTGTTGGTATCTACAAATGTAATCATTATGTCTGTGGTGATATTGTATACAGGTCATCATACTAAATAAACATCCACCCTTTTTCCATGTGTTCACAGAAAGTACAATGACAGTCAAATGATGTTAATATAAATTGCATAATGTTTTAATGAGTGCATTTATCTGTGTATGAATAATATTTGTCCCCAACTAAACTGATAAACTCTAATTTTTCTTATTCATAGAATGGATAAACTGAATATGTTAAATGAAATGTAATATTTAAGTTATTATATAAAAAAATTTCTTTTTTAATACCAAAACAAACACATACAGCATTTAGTCCTATTAATATCTAGGATTTACTTCCCTGAAATAAAAAATGAGGATAACAATTCAGAAAATGACTACACGCTTCATTTCGTTATTATTTTTATACATTAAATAATACATAAGTGAAATAAATATAGAAACCTAAAAGATAAAATTCTAAATATACAGTATTAATAACAAAAAAATAATAGAGGATATGCAAATATTCTTTGAATATCTTTTATATAAAATATAAATTTATATATATTTTTAATATAAAAAGTTAACATCTTCTATCTGAATACTTTTGGAAAATTTTATTTTTTATGCTTGCTAAAAAGTAAAATTCAAAGGATTAAATGTAGTCTCAATTTTTATATAGAATTACATGATACAGCTGCTAAATTTAAAAGTATGCTGATTAAGTATTACACTTCCTTTCAGTTATAGCTTGAATAGTTCATTGTCCATGTTTCTTGTTGCTGCTTTACATCAAGAAATTACAAACATGCTTTAGAATCTAGTGACTTATAATTTTTTGCAATTTCTTTTTTATCTATTAAAATTAATCATATATTACAGGAAAAGCTTATGCGAGTTAATCTGAAAAAAAAAAAAAAAAAAAAAAAAAATCCACAAGTAAACTAAGATTTCTAAATAAAACAAGTACTGCAGAAACAAATGGACCCAAAGTAGGCTTTAGCAAATTAAAATAAATTTAAATTTCAGCCAAATTAGATTCCAAACATTAGGGTCAAGTTTGTACAGCTTTATAGAATAAATGTTCTTAATTTGAACTTCTTCTATTGCAACATTTAAACATCACTACGTATTTTCCAGTTCTTGTGAAATGTGGGTTTTCAGTCTGTTGAAGCTAAAATGAGTAACGGTATAAACAGCTGAACCTTGAATAGCAAATTCTGTAAGGAAGTTTGAAAGACTTTCGGTGAAACAATAAATTACTCAGAGAACTTTTCGTAATTAAGACTTATTCTACACAGTAAAGAATATTTTAGGTAGTTAAGTTTCGACTCCAAATATTCGAATTTTTACTTTTCCGATGAAAAACAGAAAATATTTTCAAAAGTAAATACGAAACTACTATTAGGAGATGCTACAGTGAACTTCAGTGACGTCACAGCCGAACGAGTCGCTGGCTTTTCGTTTGTTTACTCCAAGTGAGCTAACCTGTTCTTTCTACGGACCTTGAGATGGGACAGCCTTTCAACATTCGTGACGATCTCTTGAAGTGTTTCGGTGGGCTTCCCTTTGAAAAGTCAACTAATTTCCAATCAATGGCAATGATTACTTGCATTTAATTTAATTACTTGCTTTTAATTTATTTCCTTTCACATTTGAAATTTTGTTATTCATGATTTAATTCAAGTCCCCGTTAAACATTTTTAAGAATTTACATTCAAGTTACTTTAAAGCATTTTTCGAAATTGAACTTACTAAGTATGGATTCACTCTTATAAGATAATTCTACTAAAATTAATCTTAGGAGATAATATAATCAATATTCTTTAGTATATGTATATATATGTATATATATATATATAATGTTGTATGATCTTAAATTTAATCAATACTGTTTAGGAAATAAATTATATATATATATATACAACATTTTTAAAATATTTACATTACTAGAGCGCAAATATAATGATTAAAATTAATTTCGGATATCTACATCTCTAGTATACCATCTCGCAGCAAAATGGAACTACCGTTTTAAACGCATGGAATCAGAGCTAATGCAACACAGTGACGCTAGGTTACTTCAGGTTAACTCACCCTATGAGGATCGCGCCGGCGAGGGATCACTCAAAGGACTGAAGTAACCCTTCTGTTTAACCCTGGACTGCATGGGCGTTTTCGTGGTTTTCCCTCATGTGTAAAATCCCTATCACATACGCTACTCGTTGCCGGAACACGACGTCCAAAGAAACATTTCTCGGAACTGCCTTTCCACAAAACCGTGTTACCATCTTTACCATCTTCACTTGGTGAACAGACGCGGAAGGCAAACAGGAATCAGTTATCGCTCAGATTGGCAAAAGAGACGTTTGTGTGTCCGTGTATATGTAAAATGTGTTTTGTAATTATTTTAATACTGTTGGCTCAATATCTTAGCAAAATGACATGTGTTTATTACATTAATTGTTACTTTTAAATCGTATATTTTTTTACTCCGATTCTGATAATGATAAGTTGTATATATTTTTGTAAATACTTTTACATCGTACATTCGTGATTTGTCATTATTTCTGACTTTATTATTCTAAACAATATTTTTGTATCCATATATTTATTTAATAACTTTTATGTACACAATATAATGTCATTTACTGATATATATTTTATAATGAGTGAAAAATATTTATTTTATCCCCCAAATGTTAAATATTTAGTAAAGGCTACTTGTTCAGTTTTTTTTTTTTTTTTTTTTTTTTCATTTGTAATATAATTGGGATGTAAATGGGTGAATTTTAATGACTAGCCTAATTCACAAACTGCACTTCAGTTAATTTCCATCTGTGTATTCCATATCCATGATGATGTGCAAAAACTGATGACTACAGTTGCTGCCAGTTACGTGATCGTTTACGAATTAGAAGTAACTTCAAGTAAACGTTTTGGCAATGTTCCTTTTTGTATTCATACATGTATATATACATATACATAGAGGGAGAGAGATGCGATGGTTTAGAAGCTGTTGATGTATGTTTATTAGTATTAATGTAATTAATAAGATTTTTATTAATGAATGCATATACAAATGTTTTTCATCATTCATAATAATAAATCCATAAATTTCCAAAGTTTCAATATGTAGCATTTATAATAAAAATACAGTTCTTAATGCATTTATAATCTAAAAAGCATTTCATTAACAACATGAAGATAATAGCATACAAATTTAATGTGTATTTTCATTATTACATAATCTATGTTTTCCTTCTTTACGCACCTTATTTTTTGTTTATAGTATATCGCTGATTATGCAATTTTCAATTTGAAAGTAGTAAAAGTTATTAGCAGAAAGGTAAACTTGCCTATATACAAAGAAACTTTAAAAAATTATTCACCTTAAATTTAATAAAAAAAAATTCAATTATATAACAATAACATTTCTTTTTTCACGATCAGCATAAAATACGACAAATTTGACGAACTTATAGCGACGAATATTTCGTAAGCAAATAATCAGAAATAGAGCGTCATAAAATACTGTCTACTCTGAAATTTCCACGATTATAAATTTAGTGAACATATAAACATTTTAAAAATGACTTAGACAGTTATACTACAACAAAACAGCAATACATATATAAGGCTTTTTCCGTATTTCTTCAATTAAATCGGCTCCTATTTCCACCGTTACTGATCTCACAGTTGCAGCTATGGCCATATTGAAAATTTACCCGTGATCCTTCAGAAGCAGAACTTTCGTCTCATTGGTTGATCTCTACGGGAAACACAGCTGCGAACGAAACATTTTTGGAAAAGTTTCAAAATGTTCCTCATAGCCGGGGCATCCCCTCCTCGGCTAGATGGAACATTTCTCGGAAACCTCCCGTTTAAACCAGTGTTACTAGAATCTCCTTTCTCGAAAATGTCTCGGACTAGCTGCGCGCGTCGCTAGATATGGTAGCTCCTTAACGCATATATGACCATTCCACCTTAGAAAGCTCTCCACAAAAGCATTCAACATTCGAAAAATAGCCCTCCCGTGCTTTGCCGTAACCTAATAAATCATATGGAATACAGTTAAATGCCTTTACTTGATTTTTCTTTGTTCAATTTCTCTTTCTTGGTAGTTTCTTGTCCGCAGGTATATTGCCTCTGCTTCTATTATAATTCTTGTATCGAATTCAGACGCAGAATATTTAGAGCATGAGAATTTATCCAAAAATTAAAGCAATGCCATAGAGTAGGTTTCCTTTCTTATACAGGTATGAAGCACTTTCCTACATCATGGTATTCATTGAAACAAATATTCATTGTATTCATTGTATACCTAATTTTTATGCGAGCACTGGGTACTCCTGCCACGAAACGATGTCTGGGTACTACCGCCGCGCCAGCTAAAATAGCCATTCATAGAAAGTTATGTGGGTATGATTACTCCCTATAGTACTCAACACTTTGCATGTGCCGCATTACTTTACCATTCTGTGCTCAAAACTGCTGACTGCTCTAATCATTCGTTATACGATTAGCGTGCCTTATTGATATATATTCTAAAATATATAGATAAACTACAGAAAGGTTACTATCTTCTAAAATAGAAAAGTGCTATTTTTATTACAGATTTAATACTTCAATCCAAAGTGAACTTCTTTAAATATTCACCACCGCTATAGACGCAAACAGATATTTTATCTGATTTTAGTTTACGGACAAAAAAATTGTAGTTGTAGTATAATTTTTATAGAATACTAAATTATAGAATACTTAACTTTGAAAACGTGTATTCAAGAATCCCAGGCCAACTGCGGTTGTATGCCAAAGATCAGAATAATATGCTGTTTTGAAAGTGAGCGTTAAGGATGTAATTTTTACAATGTCTGATGTATGCAACTTAGCCTAAAATTTCGTAACACATTTAGTTAATACCCGCTAATATTTTATAATGATTATCCTATGCCTGTTCAATAAAACTGAAATACAGATATATTTTACTGCTTAATATTCAAACAGAGAGCTCTAGATTTCTTGAAGATTTTATTCTTCGGAAGATTTTCGTAGACAATACGTTTCTGCACGAGCAGTTGCACAGTTGTAAAAAGAAGCAAGTTATGATACTAAGGGTACTGATGATATTAGAATAGAAGCGGCAATTATAATCATTCTTGCACTATTTTCTGCGGAAGGAAATTTTATCGAAAACGTAAATGCAGTTTAGATAGACAATAAAAATAAAGTTTAGCTTAGATAATAAAAATAAATTAAAGTCTGGGGGATATAATTAAGAAATATAAGTCTGAAATCTGGTTTAAGAATCAAAATAACTTATAGTCTAAGTTATCCCTGGAGTGTAAAAACTTCGACTTCGTAAAAAAATCGAAATTAAAGGAAAAAAAATTATAATGCTATGTATTCCTAAAAATATTGAAATAAACGGACAGAGATTTATTTTTGTTCCATTAGTATTACGTAACTGGCAAGTGATATGAAGTACAGGCGAGGAGAAATTGAAAAACACTAAAATATCCTATTTCATTCTTCCGGAAAAATTCCCTGAGGTTTGCGCTTTTAAATCCTCCATGGCTTGGCGCATATGTGCTCGCCATTGAGGCAAAGAATTTGTAAGGGATCCCTACAGATTCTTTGATTGAGGTAAGAAACTTCCTACCTCCTACCTCCATGGCGCTCGCTTCTGGTGTCAGCAAATCCTAAATTTCGCATCTGCCGGGTAAGGAGCCCTTTAAAACAGTACATTCGTTTCTGAGATCTTGAGAGAGATTGTTTTTTAAAGGAAAGCAAAGTAACCAAATCACCTAATGAAAATTTATTAATAGCTTTGAGAGAAATAGAAATGATTCTAAAATTTGCTGAAACAGAGTAATGTTTCGCTATCAACTTTATAACAGCACATCTACCAACAATGGAAGAAAAACTTCGCTTTTCTGTCACCAGATGGCTGCACAAGAGAGGATTATTACAATTTGGATATGCTTTCACCAGTAACTAAAACACATATTTCCTTCATATCGGGCCCGCCTTAGCCCGTTTTCCCATTCACCACCATAACCATAGCCACAGTTTCATGTTGCTGGTGAATGTCAACGTTTGTCGGAATTTCAGGTAATGTTTCATAAACGATGCAGTTTACCATCTTGGATTATGATGGCGTTTGTGAGGCTACTCAATTAATGTGATAATTTCCAGACTATAATTTACGAGGGATGATTATCACGTTTTTAATAAACTTGTGAGCCAAAACAAGAATTTCATTCTATATATGCGAGGTTCGAATCCCGCGAACGGGCTGGCTGCATGGGCGTTTTCGTGGTTTTCCCCATGTGTAACGTGTATACGAGCCAGTTTCCCTTAGAAATCCCTCCCTTAAGGTAGATAGCCCTCGAGTGCTTTGCCATAATCTAATAAAACCAAACCATTCTATATATGCCCTGACGAGAATGACATATGAAAGGAAGCATTAGCATTTATACGAAGAGCTTTCTTTTGCAGTCTTTCTATAATTAGGTGATTTATTCAAGACGTAGCTACACAGAGAAGAAATGAGTATATTAAAATCGGAGTAATCATTTGAAGATATACAATTCTTTAAACAAAATATTTCTACATGAATTATTTGTTTGTGGCACAGTGCTCAATTCGATGTTTCTAGTATCTACATAAAGAGGGTTTTTAAGTAGGCATTAAAATCTCTTCTAATAACTTTCTTCTTCTTCAAGCGATCATTTTCGTCGTTTTCAATTTCGAATATCAATCTGTATCTTTTTAATCCGCCATGAACTGAGTTTATTTTGAACAATTAATATTTTTGCCTGTGGGCGAAGGTTGGACGCAGCCCCGCCCAACTTTGATCCACACAACATAGAAATTATACTCCGTGAATACCGCATTTACTAGCATAATAGTCGCACCCCTGTTTTGAAGCAGAAAAAAAATCGCCAAAAGTGTACAATATTGTGTAGTAGATTTCCCGTATAATAGTCGCACCTAGACTTTGAAAAATTGACAAAAAAAAAAAAAAAAAAAAAAAAAGTGCAATTATTATGCGAGTAAATACGGTATTTATCGTTTGCACATAGCGATTATTAATATCCTCACAATATATTTATTATTGTTATTCCTACGGTCACAATGATGCATTCAGTGAGCAAGAAATTCTGGCATTGGCTAACCACTTACTTCTAGAGACGTGTTTAAGAGGAAAGAGGACAGCTTGTTTATCCTTTCAATATAAGCATTTTCTGCTTTTATCTCTTACAAAATGGAAAAAAAGTGTTATTAATTTTTAAAGATTTAATACTTTAATCCAAACTGAACTTTTTTAAATGTTCACCACCGCTATAGACGTAAAAATAAATTTTATATTATTTTAATTTACAGACCGAAAATATGAGGGCATTCCATATCTTAAAGTGTTGTATTTAAAAATCCTAGCCCAATTGTGGTTGTGTGCTGGTGAAAGTTTCAAAGGTCAGAATAATATGCAGTTTTGAAAGGATGTAATTGTATACCGTTTGAGGTGTGATATTCAGTCTAAAATTTGTAACAGACTTAATGAATACCATAAATGATTTTATTAAAGTTATCTTACATCTTTTTCATTAAAATAGAAAAATATAGAAATTTTTTACTGGTGATTGTTCAAACAGAGGGTTCTAGATTTATTGAATATGTGCGACATATACTTCCGACGATTTTTGTAGGCAGTATGTCTCTGTACAAGCAGTTGAACAGCTTTAAGAAGCAGAATTTTATAATATTTAGGATTATGATGCTATTTGGATAGCGGCGGCTATTAAAATCTTTCTTGTATTATTTCCTTCGGAAGGAAATTTTTTCGAAAACGTAAATACAGTTAGTTAATATAAATGAATTCAAAGGTTCCTCCTTTAATAATAACTAAAAAATATAAGTCTGAAATTCAATTAAAGAATCGAGGAATTTGATATTCTAAGCTATCCCAGCAGAATAAAAAATGCAATTTTATAAAAAATTTTAAATTAAAGAAAAATTTCATAATGTAGTGTATTCTTAAAGATAATGAAAAATTTAGAATAAATAAATTAGTAAGATTGAATAATTGTAAAGATTTTTTTCTTGTTCCTGTAGTATTATGTAACTGGCAAGTGCTACAAAGCACAGGGTATGAGAAACTGAAAAAATTAAAACATCCTTTTCCATCCTTCAGAAAAATTCCCCGTGGTTTTCGGTTTTCAGTCGTCCATGGCATGGCGCATATGCACTTGCTTCCGGTGTCAGCAAACTCTAAATTTCACATGTGTATGATTAAAGAGCCGTTTAAAACTCTACCTTCCTTTCTTAGAACTAAGGGGACATTGTCTGACTTTTGAAGGAAACCAAACAAACCAAATCCAGTAATAAGATATTAATAGCTTTGAGAGAGATATGATTAATTCTTAATTTTGTTGAAATGGACTAAGAGATTTTTTTCGCCACCAGCTTGACAGCAACATTTCTACCAACCAATGGTAGATAAACTTCGTTTTCTGTCACTAGGTTATAATGTTCCTCGGTACTCTTTTTATGTGGAACGTAAAGGGACCTAATGAACTGTAGAACGACTTGTAGAACGGCTGAGTTCACCTGTATAATAACCAAGTCCAGGAAAGGCTTCAAAAACCCTTTTATTCATCAAATAATAACTGATTCCCCCTTCTCGGGCTTACAGCAAAGCCTACAGTCGGGGTTTTAACTCAAGATAAGAAACTAATCTAATACTAAACAGACTTAGCCGAAGCTAGACACAAATACCTAACGTAGTTGGCCCTTAACCTAGCCGGCGATCATCAACAGGCACTTACAGTACGGCCGAGCGTAGTAGATTTAAGAAGGATATAGCCGGATGGCAAACGCGCCAGAAAGGACTCCTAAGCTTTCTCTCTCGAAGTAAGTTCAACCTTCCGTTCAGTCATTAGGACAGTTGGGCTCTAAAACTACTCCATGTTTTCTCTTTATGCGCCTTGCATGGCGCGTATTGTCATTACAGTAACCCCGTAACGCTCGCTTAGTGTTTGTTATTGCTAGCTGAGTAAGTCATCGCTTAGAAAGATGGCTCGCATGTGATTAGAAAATTGTAAAATAAAATATTAATTATTATTTAATTATTATTATAATAAAATATAAATAAAATATTAATTATTATTATAATAATAAAATATAAATAAAATATTAATTATTAGCGATTATATCTTTTATCTATATCCCGCCGAGCAATAAGTAAATGATATAATAGCTAAAGTTAACTTTTAGAACATTTGGAATGCTTTCATTTTCGTTTGTGCTAGGCAATCAAGATTGGATACTGTGCCGTCATTCTGCTGCCGAGAAGTCTGCAATCAGGGTAAATGAGAAATTATTCTTTCATCATGAGTGAACAGAAAACGATTAAAGCTAAGAAAAAGAGCTTAAAAGGTAGTATCGCAAAGTTTGAAAATAAAGTGGATTCAACTGATATTTCCTTACTGGAATTATATGAATAAAAAATATTAGAAGTTACAAAGGAATTAAATAAGATTTTAGATTCTTTATTTGCACATTGTAATGAAAAAGCAACTGATGAATTCATTAGGGAAAAGGAAAATATAGTAGTCTCGATGAAATTTATTTGAAAATTAAAAGAAAAATTTTTGCGATCAAAGGGATAGTTGTTGAAATGAAAATGGTTTGAGTAAAGACATAATTGTTTAGGTTATTAAGTTGCCTAAATTATCGCTTCCTTTATTTAGTGGGAAAAACTGAAGAAAGGATTAAATTTGAGGATTTATTTTCCGCAGCTGTGCATAAAAATAGTAAATTAACTAATGCGCAAAAATTGCAATATTTAAAGAGTTCTTGTAAGACAGATGAGTTAAATATTAATCATTCTATGATAATTTCGGATATTCCAATTAAAACATAGCCTGAGCTATTCCAACAAAACAAAACAAAAAAAGATTTGATCTTTTTTGTAGGAATAAATAATAAAGAAGTATAATAAAGTCTATAATAAAGAAGTTTCTTCATGTTTTCTCTTCTTGGCCCCTTGCACGGCGCGTATTGTCATTGCAGCAACCCTGTAAAACACTCGCTCAGTTTTTATTGTTGTTGTTGGCTGAGTAAGTCATCGCTTAGAAAGATGGCTCGCATGTGATTAGAATTGTAAAATAAACTAATCATTACTAAAGTCCACTTTTTGTTAATTTTGATTTGTTGTAAGGGTAACAAACGCACGCATCGTACGAACACCTTCCTTAAATACTCCTTCTAACTCATTTGTATAAAACGCGATACTAAACATTCATTCTGGTAGGGAATAGTAGATGGGAAACGAGAATAGATAGTAAAGCAGTTTTAAACTTAAAATAAGTGTTAGAAACTCAAAGTAATCTTTACCAGGTGGCTGCACACGACATGACTTTTTGGACATGTTTAACATAACATTTTGGAGATGTTTTATCAATATCTGTTGAGGACATTTTTTTTTTTTTTTTTTTTTTTTCATATCGGCCCCGCTTTTGCTCGATCCAGTTCCAGTTGCAGCTGTGGACGCGTCTAGCTTGCTAAATATGCAAGCTGTATACTAGCTATTGTAACATAGGTGCTTCAAGTAGTGATGCAGGTACAGAAATGTTTGAATGGGTCCAGAGAACAGGATGAAAGTTGGAGAGGGAGTAACTTCTTTGTCACGTGAGAGATGCGAAGACATCGGGTTGGCTGCAGAGATGGAAATCCAAGAGTCTTGAAAAAATAATATTAAAAACATAATTTTCTCGTCCTGTGCAGGTAATATTTAGTTGATATATGAAATAATAGCCCTTCAAATAAGTGTAGAAAGTCCTACGAAAAGCAAAGCAATGATATGGCATAGTCACATGAGTTGATGACCCTCGGTTTTAAATGTGATTGGCTACTGGTGGCCCTTTGCTCGAATTTTCGGTATGCCACCATAGCCTTAAGATCCGTTTACACTAGCGGAACACTAAGCACAAGAAACGCATGAAAAACTTGACAGCTTTTTAATAGCATTTATTTCATATTCTGAGGGAAAATTTAATTTTTGAAATTCTGAATAATGTTATCACCTAGGCTGCTTATTTGAAAACGTAGATATTAAGTTTTATTTAAAAAAAGGAGAAACTTTTACTCACTTTAACGGAGCCATTAACTTTGTGTGCGTTTCTTGGGCTCTAAATTCCGCTAGTTTAAATGGACCTTTAAGCACAGTTTAAAACTGCTGGTGAATAACTTCATCGATAATTGCTTATTAAATCATCCGTTCAACGGTCAACGGTTGTCGGAATTTCAGACAATGCTTCATTAACGATGTAATTTACCATCTTAGTTTACGATGGCATTTGAGATGCAACTAAAGTAATGTCATAACTTCCAAGACTGTTTATAACTTCTGGCGGATGACTACCATGTTTTTTATGAAACTTGTGACTGACTGGCAGGTTATTGCCGGAAATCCAGTCTTGTGAACTGCGTATCCGGCTCTATCAAACTAGCCACAATGGCGACATCACGATAAGTCAATCGTCACGTAAATACAGTAAATAGAAAGTAATGAAACTTGTGAGCCAAAACAAGAATTTCATGGTGAATAGTCTTGATATTTAGGTGGTGATGAGTTACTGCATTCCATATGATAGACGAAGCATTACTAATTTTACGAAGAGCTTTGTTTTGCAATCTTGGCGTAATTAGGTAGGTACACAGACAGGGAGAGCGTATATTAAAATCGGAGTAATCATTTCAAGGTATATAATTCTCTAAGCAAAGTATTTCTACATAAATTATTTGTTTGAAGGACAGTGCTCATTTTGATGTTTCCGGTGTCTATTTAAACAGGGTTTCAAGCAAGCATTAAATTTTCTTCTATTAGCTTACTTCTTTTTCAAGCGATCATTTTCCTCATTTTAACTTCGAGTGTCAATATGCATCTTTTAAATCCGCCGTGAACTGAATTTATTAGGAAAATATTGAGCGTATGTGTGAAGGATACGTGTAGCCCAGCCCGTTTTTGGTCCACACAACATGGAAATTATATTCCGTGATTTTTTATCGTTTCTGCATAGGGATATGCTCATAATATACGCTATCTTACTATTAACGACAATTTACGTATTAGCCGTGGGATGTGTCTTTTAGCCACGAAGCCGTTTCTCGTGGCGTACGGCCACATAACGACACTTTCTGTGAGGAAGAAATTCTGGAATTGGCTAGTCACTTACTTCTAAAGACCTGTTTAGTCAATAAGAGGATATCAGCTTGTTTATAATATCAGTACATTCTTTTGCTTCTTCCAAATAGAAAAAAAAAGTTATTAATTATTACAGATTTAACCCTTCAATCTAAAATGAACTTCTTAAAATATTCACCACCGCTATTGACGTAAAAATATATTTTATCACGTTTTAATTTATGGATGAAAATTTCAGATTTCACTGTTATGCAAACGCTGTATTTAAAAATCCCAGTCGAACTATGTTTGTACTCAGGTGAATGTTCTGAAGATCAGAATAACATGAAGTTTCGAAAAGTTAGCGTTAAGGATGTAATTTGCATATTGTCTCAGGTGTGCAATTTAGTCTAAAATTTTGTAACATATTTAATTAGAATCTGCTTTTATTTTATAAAAAATATCCTATATCTCTTCAATAAACCTGAACTATATATAGAAAATGTCTATAGACATTTTCTACTGAATATTCAAGCACAGTGTTTTAGATTTTTGAAGATTTGCGATTTATACTTCCGATGATTTTTCTAGGCAATACGTCTGTGGACAAGCAGTTGAACAGCTTTAAGAAGAAGAAGAAGCAAATTATAATATAATACTTATCTTTATACTGATATTAGGATAGCAGCGGCCATTATAATCTTTCTTATATTATTTCCTGCGGAAGGAACTCTTTGTCGAAAACGTAAATACAGTTAGATAATATAAATGAATTCAAAGGTAAGACTATAATTTAAAAATATAAGTTTGAAATTCGATTTAACAATCGAAATATTTCATATTTTAAGTTATCCCTGCAGAGTCAAAACTACGATTTCTTAGAAAAATGGAAATTAAAGGGAAAAATTAATAATCTTACGTATTATAAATATTAGATATTATAAATATTACGTCTTATAAATATTAGAAAATTTAGAATAAATAAATATAAAGCAATTTATAATGATAGAAATTTATTTTTGGTTCCTTTAGTATTACGTAACTAGCAAGTGATACTAATTAGAGGCGAGGAGAAACTGGAAAATAAATAAATAAAACAGACTTTTTCATCCTTCATAAAAATTCCCCCTGGTATGCGTTTTAGAATCCTCCATGGCTTGGTGCATGTGCGCTTTCTTCGGTTGTCAGCAAATTCTAAATTTCACATGTAGTTTTAAGCAGCCCCTTAAAACTATATGTTCCTCTCTTAGATCTTTAGAGAAATTGTCTTTTTTTTTTTTTTTTTTTTTTTTTTTTTTGAAGAAAACCAAGCAAACCAAATCACCTAATGATGAGATACTAAAAGCTTTAAGAGAACTAGAAATAATTCTGAAATTTGCTGAAATGGCCTTTAGATGCTTTCGACACTAGCTTGATAGCAACGCGTCTTACCCACGATGAAATAGATTACTTCGCTTTAGTCTCACTAGGTGGCAGCACAGAAGCACATCCTGTCATCAATACCTGTTGGTGCCAATTGCTTTTTCCTTACCGGCCTTGCCTTTACTTGACTTTTCGGTATGCCACCACAGCCTTAAATACTGTTTAAAATTGCTGGTGAATATCTTCATCGATAATTGCTTATTAAATCATCCGATGTACGGTCAACGGTTTTCGGAATTTCAGCTAATGTTTCCAGGGTTTAATTTCTAAAATTAGAAGTGCCGGAGCCCTATGGAAGACCAGCAAAGAGAAACAAAAGTAAATAAATAAATAAAATAACTATTAAAATCATGAATAATTTAAAAATTAAATAGTTAATTATTATTTAATTAATTTTAATAATTAGTATTTGTCAATTATTATCTAATTAACGAGTATTACTGAATTAAATAAAATTAAATTTCATTATTAAAATAGTTAAATAATTAAAGATAAACGTAACTAAATAATTAAATTAAAATTAAATAAAATGTAAAGAGATAAATTACAATTTAATAAGAGATTTGTAATACAATTTTATTGCAAAAAAAATAATGTTTTCGAGATCAAATTTCTACTGAAATTGTTGTTGGGGTAAAAAAAAGAAGCGCAGGAGCCTTCTGATATAGGGCTCCGGTGGGCTCCGGCGCAATTTAAGTTCTGAATGTTTCATAAACGATGTAATTTACGATCTTAGATTGTAATGCGTTTGTAAGGCTACTCTGTTAATGTCATAATTTCCAGGATTGTTTATAAATCCTGAAGGGTGGCTATCACGTTTTTTATGAGACTTGGGAGCCAAAGCAAGAATTTCGAATTTCACGGTGAATACTCTTAATATTTATGGCGTGAGAGTTACAGCATTCCATATGAAATAAGGAGCATTAGCAATTATACGAGCTTTGTTTTGAAATCTTTGCATAATTAGATTTATTCGAGCCGTAGGCAAAAAAAGCGTATTTTAAAATCGGCCTAGTCATTTAAAGATAAAAAATTCTTTAAATAAAATATTTCTACATAAATTATTTCTTTTTGTGACAGTGCTCATTTTGAAGTTTCCAGTACTAAGTTGGCTTTCAAGTAGGCATTAAAATCTCTTCTAAAATCTTTTTCTTTAAACGATCATTTCTGTCGTTATTAACTTTGTGTATCGATCTGGATCTTTTTAATCTGCCCTGAACTAAATGTATTCTGAACAGTTTATATTTTGCCTGTTGGCAAAGGTTGGACGTGGCTCCGCCCAACTTTGATCAACACAGCAAAGAAATTACTCCGTGATTATTTATCGTTTGTATATAGCGATTAATAATATCCTCGCTATTATTTTATTATTGTTATTTTACTAGTATGGAAAGTTTAAATTATTACTCGGATAAGGCTTTTACGCGAGAAGTTGTTTCTCATACCCTACAGCTAAAAAATGATATATTCCGTTTGCAAGAAATTCTGGAATTGGCTGGTACAAGGTCCTGAATACATCGAACAATTTCGAAGCGGCGTGCGACAGCTTAAACCAAAACCAACTGGATTACATGATACAAAAGCAGTGTTTATTCGCAAAGATTTAAAAATGTTTTCACATGCGTTTTTGCTACATGATGCAGGACGGTGGACACTACAGCCACCTTACGACGCCCTTTTAAAGTGCTCAAACGTAGTGCAAAGTTTTCAAATTATCCATTCCCGGAATAATAGTTTCAGGTTAAACTGACCGTGAGAAACCAGCATTTATGTCTAATGCTGATATGGATACTTACTCTCCTAGTAATGTGCAACCTAGGTCTACAAATGAAGTCAAACCAAATGTTCGTCAAACTCGTTCTGAGCGACATGAGTATTTCCGTGATTTTTACGTACCATCCCGATGACACTGGACGGTTATTCTACGCTACGAGAGTCGACAGCAAGTTGTGGACCGCCAGATGTCGCTGCTAGTAAAAAACAGGTCTGCCCAACATCCTATATTCTCTGAGTATCGAAGTTGTCGAAAGCGCGTGAAAAAGTGTTGCCGCGTCGTCAATCAGGGTTGTCCAGTTGACGTACTAAGTAGACAATGGCTTTGTATGTGTTTTCGCCGCTGATTTTTTTCATATTTAAACGAAGAATACCGTCGTAGATCTCTGAATCGATGGCGAATTTATAGAAAATATGTTGATGCTTTTGCTCTGCCAAAAGATGTTTTCATTGCGTATTTCAGATTGCCAAAATTTATAGTTATTTTAATTTGGGATGAACTGAGAGAGTATTTGGAGCCACATTCAGAAAACAAGAACGCAATTTCTACTGAAAGAAAGGTTATACTATTCCTGAAATTATAGATATAAATTGTAATTGTACGCTTTAAAAATGTAGAAGATAATAAGTTTATCAAGCACATAAACCTTCTTCATTTAATGCAAATATAGACATCCGATAAGCTTCTACTCGATTTATGTACAGCAAGAATTACGTTTACTTTAAAATCTAACAGTTGAATACCTTACGAATAATACTGTGAACACAAAAAATGTCGTTCATTATTACGCGAAATTCAGACTAAAATAAAAATTTAAAATAATAATAATAATTATAATTATAAAACTATAAAATAGATTTATAATATTTTTTTCAGTAGTTGTACTACTACTAGTGTGATACTTTTAAAAATAAGTTTTAGCCCAGAGGGGCTATTAATTTCGTTTTGCCATTTTGTGGCGTTTCACGATAAATGGCGTTTCACTTTTCAAATCGTTGCCACCAAGTATTATCGCACTCTATTATATTTAAAGAAATTAAATAATGAGGAATCTGCAGAATGTATGAAAGTTTCTCGCACTGTGATAAAACAACGGTACCTAGAGCCATGAAATTCTGAATAACGTAATCCTCCATCCTAATATAGGCATCTGGAGGCCCAAATTTGGAACTGGGAATTTGTATTACTATCCATTTCATATATCATATTTTGTAAAGCATTTATGAGTTTTTGATTAAGAAACCCAACGATTTCAAAGCGAGCAATGGCAAAAAACACTTTCATCTCTAGCGCGCGAGACTATGTATCGGAAATTCTAAAAATATGCTTTTTTAAAATTATATGATATTGCTGTTGAATTGAATTTTATGGTTTAAGTGCGAAAAACATGATATTTAATAAATAAAGGTAACACGCAAAACGTTAAAAAAATGGCCCTTTGGGAGTAATATAAAATCTGAAAGCTTTCAGATTTTTTTTTTTTTTTTTTTTTTTTTTTTGTGTGTGTGTGTGTGTGTGTAATTTTAATACGTTTTAAAACTGGTTTCTAAGTGAGGACTTTCTAAGGGAAACTGGCTCGTATACACGTTACACATGGGGAAAGCCACGAAAACGCCGTCCAGCTCGTTCGCGGGATTCGAATCTCGGACCAAACTACCTGCGTTCAGCGACTCTACCGCTCGGCGGCTGGTGGGCTTGTTAGCAGAATTATACTGTATTATTATTGTATTATGCTATAAAGTAACAATGCTATAAGACTGAGGGTTTGTTCATGGAATAGTACTTTTGTAACCTATTATAGTATTAAAAAATCATTGTTCCTTTGCAAACTTAAAAAAAAAAATAAATAAATAAATAAATAAAATAAAAATACTGTTCATAGCATTCTCATTTTTATATTGTAAAAGAGATATTGATTATTATTAGTTTTCTATTTAAAATGTGTCGAAACGCTGGTTTGATAAGGACTTGAACTGCAGGAGACCTACACTGATTATTTTTACTTTAGTACTTCCATTGTGAAAATATTACTATCTTTTAATTATTTTCACAGAACAAAATCTTTTGAGAAGGAAGAATATTTAAACTGAGCAGTTCTTATATACAAAATTAAAATAACAGCAATGTAATATTGAAAAAAAGGTATTAGTAATTGTGTGACAAAAATTGCAAAACGAATTAATCACACATACAGGATAGATTAGTTTAATTTTGGTTATATATTTTATATTGAAAAAATATTTTCTTTCATGTTAATTATAAAATAAATTATTTAAAATAAAGCATTTTGATGCGTGTGTGATAATTGAATGCAGCAGCAATCGGCCATACTGTAATAGCGAATGAATTTTATTTCTTTTCCTGAAAGAAATAATTTTCATAGAAAAAGAAAATAAAAAAGGGAAGAAATATTAAGAAAGAAATATTTTCTTTCTAATTTCTTATTTAAAGAAATATTTTTCGAATAGTAACTGTAAAATAAATTGCGGGAAAACAGTTTTAATGTAAACATGCGGGAAAAAAAAAAAAAAAAAAAAAAAAAAAAAAAAAAACAACTTAGTTTGCTATTAGATTGTAATGCAAATTAATCATATTATAAATTTAAATAATTAAAATTGTTTATTTCTAAAAGGATTTGAAGTAAGCTTAATTCATTTACTCTTATCTATTTACCATTGCTTTCATGGTATCCCATATCACTCTTTATTTCTTACCTCTAAATTCCTGCGTTAACTTTCCCATTAAAAAACGAGATTTTCTTTCACATAACATAGCAGCATATTCTACTGCGTGTTGGTCATAATACTGTTTTGTGCAATTTTTTTTTCGAACTACAAATGCAGCGTGTGAGTTAGTGAAATAATGGGAGAATATTCTTAGAACTTCAGCCAGCGCGCGCTATAAATTTCGTCACTCGTCTGTAGTGCGATTGGTCTAAAGCTCCTTGAAGCCTTGTCCCCTTCCAGTAAAGTTAAATGGACCCACCCGCCCTCCAACTGAGGACCACAGAATGGTTTTCTCCGATAAGTTGTGATGGCTGTCCATACCGGTTCTTTTGAGTCAATACTGTTCGCTTAAGTTGTAGACAGATCCAGTGATCATAGAATAGGCGTAGAATAGAAAGTATGCGGCGGACCGCACAAAGAAAAGAATAATTCGTTCAGTTACGGTTCCACTTGACATTACCACAGTTATAACTTCACGGCCAGCGCCAAGTGATTTTAGCGATCTGCAATGTCTCTCTCCTTTCGATTTCAGGAAAGCTGACGGACCAACGATTCTGTTGTTCCTCTAATATCGTTTTAACTATAATGAATCAGCGGAAGTAAAATAACCCCAATAGTTTGCAAACTATTTTAGACAAGATAAGAACTCAGAGTGCTCTTAAACTCTCGACTAGATAAACTCTTGCCGCTAGCAAGGTCTTCACATAATGAGGTTTAGTTTATTTAATTACGGCAAAGCACACTAGGGCTATCTACCTAAGGGGAGGTATGCCTTCGTGGAAGACTTTCTAAGGGAAACTGGCTCGTATACACGTTACACATGGGGAAAACCACGAAAACGCCCATGAAAACAGCCGTTCGCGGGATTCGAAGCTCGGACCGAACTACCATTGTTCAGCGACTTTACCGCTCGGCCGCTGGTTGAGCCTCACATAATGAGGAAACTAACTTACCATAACGATTTCTATGTTTTGAAAGTTAAGAACTTCTCATGGATTTACATTAAATGCATTTTTGTTCTATCCTCAGCCTTAAAAAACGCAACCAACACCAGTTACTACACCGAGTCCTCAGGATGAATTTTAAAAGTATTAAGTATTTTAATTTATTTTGAAATATATATATATACATTTATAGAAAAATAATTATTTAATTAATTCCTGCAAATATATATATATATATATATATATATATATATATATATATATATACAATTAACATTTCCAGCTAACTAGCATGATGCTTATGTAGCAATATGCATGCATGTACACGAAAAATGGAATTTTTAATTCCAAAATTTCGCTATTTCGTTTGTCATTTGAGGTTTAAGAAATTTTCGTTTAAAAGCTAAAACAGAATAATATAAAAGGAAAGCCAAAAGAATTCACCTAAAGCCGTATTATTGCCTATGTATGCATATTGAAACTTATATCATTATTCGAAGCTTTCCTTGCTGCGTCACATAACTTGCTCTCAAGTCTTATCTCAGCGAAACGGATTTGACATCGCGAAACGCCCAAGAAAAACCTTCATCTTTCTCATTCCTCATGGCCAATAGAACAGCTGTATCGTTGTAGAGTAGATACTGTATCATAATATTAACCGATAACGAAAACTGCGCGACTGTGGCAATTTTTAGATGATAATTAGAATACCTTAGATTTTGAGCTTATCATAACATCAAGAATTAGAGGCGCTGACATGGAAGAAAAGTATTTAGTTAACGAGAAAGAATGTTCGACGTACACAAAACCACCACTTTACGGAACGGTAAGTTATTCAATCTGAATTTTTATACTTTCATTTATTGCAGCATTTTAATGCAGTAGATGTGAGTTAGTTGACTTTAAAAGAAGTAATGAAATTATTTATAAGCTTAGCTTATAAATCTTTTTCAAGCAATTGATTAAAAATGCTTCATTAACCTGAAAGTAGTCGAAAAGTATTTTCTCACTATCTATCCATCAAATGCTTGTTGATGAAATATTTTATCCCGCTACATAGTATTAAAAGTTTGTACATGAATAAGTGCACAAAGTGCATGAGCTTGAAAAAGCACCTATCTTTTGTGTACTCATTTAGTTACAAACTTTTAAAATGCGCTATATGTTAAATAGATTAAATTTAAACTAGACATTTATTTTACTTCTGATTAGACTCTTCTTCTAATTTCAGTTACACATTTTACACCACTGAGAAAGATGAAATAGATAATTACAAACTGAATTTTGTATAACTTGGCAACTTCAGAAAATTTATCAAAGTGCATCATAATTGCATACCTGATTTTTAAACTTCAAATTTCGCTTTCAGATTCAATTAAAACTAAGTTTCCAGACTTAAAAAATTAAAATGTAATTTGTTGCTACCATTTTTCGGTAAAAAGATCTATACTTATTTTTGAAAAACGAAAAGATTAAAGGTGTTAGGTTATTTGTTACAGAAAACATTCGAAAGTTATATATTTGAACAGATATCTGTACAACAGTTTTCCTTAGAAAGTCCTATACGAAGGCATTCCTTCCTTGAGGCAGACAGCCCTCGAACACTTTGCCATAATTCAATAAACCAAACCAAACCGTATCTCATATTATACATGGAAAAAACCATGAACTCCTAAGCAGCCTGCCCCTTTAGCCACCTAGAACAAAACCCTAGGTGACTACTAATCTTCGAATGTTCTATCTCCGTGGCTGTTGGTGGGCACGGCTATTAATAACGCGCTAGTTATTAAATTACATTTTAAATTGAACTTACACTACAAGACTGCTCAAATGTAAATGTCATTTTCATATAGCATTTACCATTCAAATTGTTCGAAGAGTTTACGATCGACAAAGTCATTTATTCTTTCACATTTTTGTCAGTGTTAAACATTTTTTTTTTTTTTTTTTTTTGCTACGGAACTCTTATATTCGTCTTAAACTTCAGTAATATTTTCGGATACAAAGGAATTGGGAAAAAAAAGGGGAGAATGAAAAGGGGGAAATCACTTATCTTTTCAATTTACAACTCTAGTACTTCGTCAATGTCTCATTCGGCTACTCAAACATTCTTCTTGGGAGTTCTAGTCGTGGTTCATCGCTGCAGATCTTACCCTCTGTTGACTTCTTGTTTTGACTGAGCCCGAATTGTTTCCGCTTAGTGGGTGGAATCGCTTCACGGAATTCCTCCTCTTCCTCTCTTTTCTTACCACCTCATTTATTACCTGGAATCCGTCTAAGCATGGAGCTGTTGTCAACCGATCGTCTTGTGAAGAAACTTTGGCTTATCGTTCTCTCGATGAAAATTCTTTAAATTTCAAACTTTCTTTTTCTTATCGATTTTTCACCGCAGTGCATACCTCAGAGATTCGCTGCCTTTTTCTTTACTTTAAATATTTTAGCCTTCTTTCTTTTTTCACTTTGCGTGCAAATTTAAAACGAATTTTGTAATCCTTTATCCCTTTTTTGCTCCTACATCTCCAGCCTTATGCTCTATTTATACGAGAAGCTTCAAACTTATTTAACTTAACAATCTTTGATTTCAGTCCTGCTTATGTACCTTTCAAAGCTAGACCTCTATTTGTCTCTGACGAGATATTACGTAAACATAATTCGAGACTCGAGCTAAACATTTAAGCAATAAAGACAGAAAATTAAAGTACAATTATACTTTATTTTTCCAATTATACAGCTTGAAGTAACACAAACTAAGAAAAATGCATAAACTAATGTTAACCTTATAGAAATGATAAACCGACTCTTGACAGTCTTTAAAACATTTCTGCAATTTGGGGGACGCCTCTCTAATCTTACCTTTGTAACATAATGTAAATGATAAACATAAATAAATGATAAAATGTAAAATATGTAATATATAATATGTAACATATAACTATATAAATGATAAACATAAATAATGTAATTTTTTTTATAATTTCTGATCTAATAAATCGATATCTTACAAGGCTTTTTCGTCATCCCACTACGTTTTCTGGTGAGGTAATTAACAGCCTGTCCGTTTAGCGATACGAAGATATGAAGTTCGCTGGCATCGCTGGATTTTCAAATTTCTGGCTTGGAAAGAAAACAAACAAACACGATGTCTCTAAAAATGCTAATTCCAATTGTGACCATCTGGGAGATACCATTAACTGACCCTCAGCCGCAGAGGATTCTAGCACCAAGCAGTAATACTGATCAATTGTTGATTTTTCACGTTTTCGCATTCTCTTTTTATTTTAAATTAATATGAAAAACGAAGAAAAGGGAAGAAATCTGATTTTCTTCAGAAGCGAAGAAAGTCAACATTATTACCGTCAAAGGAAAAAAAAAAAAAAAAAAAAAAAAAAATGCTGTTAAAATCTAAAACATTATCGGCTTCTCAGTAATATATGTTAAGGATGTATTAGAAAGTGTTTTCATTCCCGCAGCTCCAAATTAGTAAGCTCCAAAACCATTAAAAAATACTAATACTTTACTGATACTTTGCAGAATTCTTATATAGCTTTATATCATACAAAAGCAGTTTCTATTTAAAGAATCGAGTATCCCCCAGACAGATAATTAGGAAATTTGAATAGAGATTTTGCATATACTTTGCCTCCTCCCTCATTTGCTGTCTCTCTTGCAAAAGATAAATCTTTGTAATGCTTAAGAAAACTAGATCGAATTAACATGTTTTTTTTTTCTATTATTGTAACAGGAATAATGTCTTTTCTTTTAAAAAGGGCTTAACAAATTTAATCACGACTCAATGAAGACGCATATTCTCAGTTTTCGCCCGTTTTCAGTTTACCTCTAGAACCACAAAAATGCATTACATCAATCTTTCAAATCGCCTGCATTCGATACTTACATTTTTGATTTTTTCGCATGTATAATTTCCATCTCAGAAACTTAAAACTGTTTATTTACTTCGTACGGATTTATATTTATTTCAAATGACCAATTTAATTTAATTTTACCTTCTTTCCTATAAGCCTCCATTCCCCTAATTGTCAATTCCAGAATTTAAATTTGGTAGTGAGCGCGAGTGAAGTAACGCAAATTCTACTTTGAGGAGAAAAAGTTTAAATACACACTTCTCGAAGGAAAGTGAGAGAGTTTGGGCATTTGCCGTCATCTCTGTAGCGTGAGCTTATATTTCCGCAGTTATTGCTGGTTTTACGTGGTATAACAACTTTTACTTTGCTGCCAATAGTTCTCGGAGCGGTTTTAAGTAACATGAGTTTTCTGAGCCCTGTAGAGAGTTTCTACTCCTTGTTAATATCTTCGAATTTTTAGTTTAGTTCTTGTTATTTCAGTTACCACCCTAGGGAGGAGTAGTGTGTGAGCGTCAATTAGACGCATTGTGGATTTTAAAGAGTTTAATAAAGGGTACTTTTAATTCTTCTCCTGTATAGTTCTCACACGTACAGTTGTCACTTAGAAGATAAGCAAGTGGTTCTTACAACTGAAATATTGATGTTACTGTGATGCAACTGGAAAGAAAGATGACAAATTATATTCATTCAGTTTAATTTTGAAACTTTACTTTTAATGAAAGAAAACTGTTTTTCCTGCAAAACCGGTATTAATGTAAATGAAAGTAGGTTGAAGCGAGTAGTTATGTATGCAAAAATGAAATGAGTATGGAGAAAACTTGTAACTTAATTTAATAATAAAGCTTAACATACCTTAAAACAGTAATATGATCACAAAAGTTTGGGATACGAAATATAACATTGTAATAAAATCAGAGGAACAGGTGGTAATCTGACCTGCAGCTCTGCCTAGTTTGCGTTTACGGTTAGTTATGCAAATATTTTAAGTGGATAAGTACTAGTGCAAGGTACTACTTTTTGCAAATTAAAACGCTGGTGAAAGGTACCGATTTTTTTTTTTTTTTTTTTTTTTTTTGACTTTTAGTCAAGAAAGCAAAAGCTGTGGTTAATGTAGTTTTTTATGATACGCTGAAGCATGCATGGTACAATGATAAACACTGTTGACTTCAGGGAACACGTATTAGTTAAAAAACACGGAATCAGTAACAAAAACAAGTAAATTAGTAGCGATTTTTTATGAGTTTCAACGAAAAGATTCTGCAATCAAAAATATTAATAAAATTTTTTGGTAGTGAAACTGCTTCTAAACGAACCATACAGCGTTTGTTCACAAAGTTTTAATCAGGATATGAGAGTTAGCGAATGAGCCTTTGTCTGTCTGCTTTCTTTTGTTGTTGCTGCCTCTTTGTTTTGTTTGATGAATGATAATATTTTTGTCTAAAATCCTGACCAAGGAGTATAATGAAGGAGGTGAAACTGCCTAGTAGAAAAAACGGTCCTAAAATGTCGCGTTCACTAGATGGCGCTGTTGTTCCATCTTAGTAGTTCCAAATGTAAACATTTATCGAGTAGCCACGCGGCGAAGCTTACTACCGAATGAAAAATGTTTATGTTTTTAATGTCATGGATTGCGTTATTATCAACGTTATAATATTCTGCTCACTAATGATTGTATTTTATTCCTCAAATTATAAAATTAATTTACAGCTTTCATGCTGTAAGGCTTGTTGTACTTTTTATGAATGATTAATTTAATGATTATTTTTCAGTCCCTCCCCCTCAGAAAAATAATCATGTTATTAGTAATAATACTTGCTGTATATATGTTAAATTTAATTAGAATAGTTTCTTCGCGTCTCTCATTTTGTAAAATGCTTAGATACACAGCTTGATATAAACTGTGACAAAATTTTAATGAAGCTTATAGAATTTTTTGCTTCAGTCAGTAAGTTTTCTGTACTATCATAATAAGTTATTCTTTTTTATGAATCAGTTAATTTTTTATGTCAGTTTTGATTTTGATATTTTTATCATTTTCTGTTAAAAATTTCCATATCTTTGTTATTTGAGAAGTATGTTTCAAATTGATTTCAAAAGATTTTAAAATAGAATTCGGATTTGAATTCAGTTAAGTATTCTGAACGCTTGGTTATGCTGAACTATATTATTCATAATTAAATATAAAGAGTAAAAAATATTGACTAATTCAATCTATCTTTAATTTTGTCCTGCTTGAACTAACTTCTAACCAATAAATGCAGTATTTTAACTAAAAATATAATGCAGATCTTTTTTATTTTAAAAGTACATGTCCACTTTTCTTTCCAAAGGAGGAAAATTCCATCCCATTCAATAGCCTAAAAGATGAATTTCTTATGTTCAGAAACATTTTATCACAGTTATAATGATATGATATTTTCTCGCTGTTAAGTTTCAAATTGGTACATGTAGCTTTTTTGAAAAAAATATTTTCCATGTGTTATGTTTTACTGGAAAAGATCCCATATTTTTTATTTTCATTTGTTGAACTGATTATTTACTAATACAGTCTAATTACATTTGTTGCAAAACTACCAGTTTAATATCAGAATACCTAATGTATGCTTGCTGCGTATATAAAACTAAAGTCTGTTTTCTCTTGCAGTAATTATTTACTTTTTTTATTCTCAATTTAATATATCTTTTTCAACGATTAATGACTCGCAGTGAAAGAAACAAGTTCAATTAAATAACAAAAATTTTTAAAAAATTTAATAGTAATGATATAATCCCAAAACAATCTTAGCAGTATTGTTTTATATTGTTACACAATGGTGAGCTATAGGAGGCTAGAGTGATTCGTTAAATTTGTGTTCAATTTGCAAGCACCTTGTTCTTTCCCACCAGCAGTTGAGCAGCAAAAGTCACCAAATACTGCTAATTTGGTCCTGGGTTCGAATCCCGCCAAGAGGCTAGCTGCACGGGCATTTTCCTGGTCTTTCCACGTGAAACATAAAAAAGTATATGTGCTCTTTTCCTCCAAAGGATCTGTATGAAGACATTGAACTGTTGGCCATGGTTAAATTATATATTACTCTCGTTCTGAAATTAAGTGTAGTTAATAAGTTTTCAAAGTCATTCTATCCCATTCAATAGCCTAAAAGATGAATTTCTTATGTTCAGAAACATTTTATCACAGTTATAATGATATGATATTTTCTCGCTGTTAAGTTTCAAATTGGTACATGTAGCTTTTTTGAAAAAAATATTTTCCATGTGTTATGTTTTACTGGAAAAGATCCCATATTTTTTATTTTCATTTGTTGAACTGATCATTTACTAATACAGTCTAATTACATTTGTTGCAAAACTACCAGTTTAATATCAGAATACCTAATGTATGCTTGCTGCGGTATTTAAAAAACATCATTAACTATACAAAACTAAAGTCTGTTTTCTCTTGCAGTAATTATTTACTTTTTTATTCTCAATTTAATATCTCTTTTTCAACGATTAAAGACTCACAATGAAAGAAACAAGTTCAATTAAATAACAAAAATTTAATAAAAATGTAACAGTAATTATATAAATAATCCCGAAACAATCTTAGCAGTATTGTTTTATATTGTTACACACAAGGATGAGCTATAGTGTTAAGAGAATACTTCAGTAGTACAGTGGCTTACACAAGGTAGGATCATGGTATTTGCCATGTCATGGTGAGCTGTCCAATAAAAGGAAAAGAAGAGTCCTGGATACATTTTCAAAGATCGTTTATTTATCGATTCTCGTCAGACTTTGCTCCATATTGATTGCATGAAGTCCGCCACAGTAGAATCCCTCCTGGCACGTAAAAAATTTGTATTTCTCTGCACTGAGTATAGTTTCACAGCCTTCGTTAACAACATTCAACATTTCTCATATGGTAAGTGGAGACAAAAAGTCAAACATACTTCAGAAAGAAAAGTATAAGGGCTGTCTCTCAAATTCGGAAAATAACGGCAGCTGTCATCACTTTTTTTTTTTGGGGGGGGGTACATAAAACATCTCCAGTACTAATACCATAATGTAGTAGGGCTTATTCTGCTAACTGCAAAAGAGGGCGAAGAAATGCCAACTACAACGTATTTGAAACAAGAAGAGTACACACAGCAGAAATCCAGAGGGAAGCGAAAAAACAATGAATAGACTAAGAGATTCACTAATTCCCACTATTTATAAGCTAGCACAGTTACACATTTCAACCAATGAAAATATCAAGGATCAAGAAATTTTAATTTATGGAGCACTTAGCATGAAGCCTTTATCTCCACATCATCAAAGATTAAAAATTTATCATCATCAAAAGAGGGGTTCAGCTAATAGGATAAAAACTTGGAAAGCCAAAACAAAAAGCTTTAAACGAATAAAGTCTTCACATGAGAAAAAAGGTAAAAACACTTAAGAAGGACTTTTTAATTAAATTTTGCATCAATACATTAAGGACCAGAATGAATTTAGAAAGGGCACTCGTATCATAATTTAGAATAGTGAAATAAAAAAAAGGAATTCTTGATAAAATTAAAAGTACAGACATTGCAGAAGATAAGAAACAAAATGAAAATATTCCACAGCGAGAACAACCAATCATAATATTTCTTTCACTTTGCAAACAAACTGAACTGAAATTAGTTGTCTGATGACATAGCTTGGTCATGTTATAACAAACCTGTTGGCAAAAATATTGTCGCCACATGAAATCCCTTATCTGGTTCTAGATGGCTGTAATAATTCCAAGGACATAAATTTAATGTGACCTCATCAGATATTCACCCCTTTTTGAGGGAAGGAGGAAATATTAATTATGTGCATAATAAAAATTCCGGTATCATGGTGCCAGCCTCATATAAAATCATGACAATCACTATGGAGCTAACAGTCTGAAATACATATTACATAGATTACATTTTAAATAAAAAGATTTTTTCATTTAGGTATCACCAAAACCATGCCATCTACACAAAAACAAAATTTTTAACATTAAAACATAGAACCACTTATTTAAATATTCCATAATTCAATACAAGCAACTTTTTATGCAAAATACATATAAGTGCATGATATAAATATGGTACATAAAATTTTCGAATATACCATATTGCAAGTACACAGTACAGAATTGTAAATGAAGTATTTCTATGATAAAGCAAAATGCAATTTTTGTACATCCCCAGTTACAATTAATTAGATAAATTACAAACAGGATGAAAAAACAATACAAACCATTATAATTACATCATACCAGGAAATTTTGAAATCAAACACTTATGCACTTATATATTAGGCACAATGTCGTTGAATCTCGAAATGATATTTAAGGGTGATCAAGCCTTAAACTCTAATGATTATGCTCACACAATCAAGAAATCAACAAAAGACACATAAAATTAAATTTCGAACAATTTAACATATTGCATAACTTGTAATAATGTTCTATGATAGTATAAGAAATGAGTGAAAAAAAAAAGAATTAAGTGTACTGAAGTGTGGGAGAATCTTTTAGGAGCCAAACGAAGGCAACTGATGTGAATTCTATAAATGGCTGAGAAAAAATCATTGTCAAGTGCACAAATAACATAATTTACATCATTTACTTTAGAAGAAAAAGTTTTCGAAAACCTATGCTGGAATGTAACCTTAGATTTCACATACACTATATCATTAACATTGAATGATCTTAATATGGCATTTTTCAAGTATTCAGTTCTATTTGCTTTATTCCAACATCTCATAGGCATGCTCATAACTTAGTTTTAGTTGTGTTAAAAGATCACACAAATAATATGATTTTTCCACCTGAATGGCCTTGGATCTGGATTAAACATATTAAAAAGTAATGATAATTTTCTTCCAAAATGCAGAATATTAGGAGAATAACCAGTTGAAGGATGAACAGTACCATTATAAATATTTTGATGGATAAGCAATGCATTTTCAAATGGAATACCTTTTTCATGAAGTATAAGCAAAGAGCTCTTGATGCAGGTATTAACATGTTCATTATACTCAGGTCTCTAAGGAATACAGTGAGATAATTTAATATCCAAGCATTTGGTAATCGATTCAAACACCAGTGAAGGATATTGTGTCTAAATCAAGATCATTTCTGGTCTTCCACGTACATATATTGTAATAAATGTGCTGTAATAGTTTCAGCAGTGAGATTTTTGAGAGGTCTTAAAAAACAAGATGTTTAGAAAAATGATCTAGAATAATGAGATCATGTCCACAATTTCGTACAGGACAACCAATATACACGGAAAAAAGTCATTTGGATATTTAGGTATTCTGATAGCTTTAAATGGAGCCTGTTTAGGAGTGAAAGATTTGTATTTGTTACGTAAATGATACGGGAGAACAAAATTCTTTGTGTCATTATACATACCCTTCTAAAAGAATCTTTCAATAAGATTTCATACGTTTTCTGAACTCCAAGATGGGATATATGAGAAATTTCTCATTTTCACAGGATTTCAGTGCTAGTGGGACAACAACTAATTCAGCATTAGGCTCTAGTGTAGAATTGGGTGCCCCTTCGATTGGCGACATTTTTAAAAAAAGTTTGGTGATGAAACCTCACTTCTAGTTACCACGATAGTTTTAACTTTGTTTTAGCTTCCCGATTTTATTTAAATGAAAATAGATTGATGTGTACATGGACATATTTAAAGCAGTGTGCCTTGCCTAGGTTGTGAAATTCTAGGATGTTTTTTTAAGTAAAAACAAATGGGATTTTTAAGTAAAACATGGACACAGATCTTGTGCAATTCTTTGACTTCTTATTTTGATTTTGTGTAGCGGCCATCTTGAAATTGTGCCTTCCTGGCGCCGATCTTGGCGTCAAAAAAGAATCGCCAATAAACAAGGGGCACCCAATTGTAAACTTTTACCCAGCATTATTTCATTTATTCAAAACAAACATAAGAAGCTTATTGAATCATTTATGAAGAAATTATGTACTTTTGCTGAATTAAGCAAGGCAGGATTTTTCAAAATGTTGGTAATTTCTGAACTACATGGATCAGAAATTTGCTGAGCAAGATTGCTGATTCACCTGGATCTAAAGTGAATTTGTGTTTCAAACAAGCATTGCAATCTAATGGAAAGATGATGCTAATTGTTATACTATATCTAATGATATAGTATAACAATTAGCATTTGCATAACATTAGCCATATTAATTAAAGGTACATAAAAATTATTAAATTCAGCTATTGCATCTTTAGTACATATTAACACATCATGTTTGGATAAAAACAAACAAAACAGCAAGACAAACAATATACACTGGCTGAAAAATTAAAATTGGACCAGTTAGCACCCAATTATTTAGACATGGGAACAAAATACCATTATTAAATCAAAACAATGAGAAAGCAAGAAATATTATCTATAAAATAATATACAATTAATATCATTGCTTATAAGGTATTACACACACTGACCAATGAATTAGAAATGCAAGATCAATATTTTATTGGATCATAGTGCATATTACCCTAGGAAGAAATTGACAGATGCATATTACCTTACGAGGAAATTGACAGATGCATATTACCCTACGAGGAGAAAATTTTTAATAGCGATTTAATCAATGGATCTTGGCCATTACACTTAACTTTATGTCGAAACAGGTATTCAGTAGGTGATTAGCTAATTCTACTTTTCAAGACCACAATTTTGTACTCATAATTTCAGAGGCAGCAGGATTTTATAGACTAAGTGCATCAGTTGCAACTTAACAAAATTTGCGAGATAATTAACAATCTTATGCACATAATACCCATGCCTGCCTATGGAATATGCCTGCCATTTGTCAGTCATAATAATTGGTTCCTCTGCCATGTGCTTCTTAACCAGACACTTGTTGGTTTCTTTCCTAAGGCATGAAACCAATGACAATGAAATATGCCTAATCCATTTCCATTGAGACATAATTTCATGTTATGTCTCTCAGAACATGTTTTTGATTGAAAAATAATCCTTCTAAGACACTACAGACAAGTATCATCTCTGACAATTTCCTTAATTAAAAAAAAAAAAAAAAAAAAAAAAAAAACCATCTATTCATAGCTCAAAAATTTAGAAAAGATAATGTAGAAATCTGAAAAAAATAACAATAAATAAGTGAAGAATAAATTACACATGAAAAAAAAAAAAAAAAAAGCAATGAATGTGTAGCACAATAGTACCAAGTGCAGTTTGACGTGCAATACTGAAATTATAAAAATGTCAAAACAAAACTAACCTTTACAGTCATATCTTTATCAATTATAACCCTTTTTTCACACATGTAATTAGTTGCCCATCGAGCACATACAATGAATTCAACTACAGAATTTACAGTTCACAAACAATGCGGTTTGGAAATCTTCTGCAGACTTTCAGTCAACAGTAGAAATGTAAAATCCTTTTTAGTAGCGGCAACATTATCTGCAACCAACGGAGCATTCTTTTCACAGGCACATTTCTTGCAGCAGGTGCTTTTCTTTTACATGACGGTTTGGATAAATATAAAGGCAGATTTGGAAAGATTGAGGGTATTGCTCCTTCTTGGAGTCTAGGGCGGCCCATTTCCAACTTGAATATTGTCCCATCGAACAATTTCATCTCGTAAAATTGTTTTATATCACTTTCTGCAAAATGATGCTCGCATACAACATCCTTCTCTGAAAGTATTTGGTCGGCCGGAGGAATTGCATGTGTCCATTTGTCTAGCAGCACAGGATCCTGTAAAATATATTTCAACAAGTATGTATAAATATCAGAATTCAGTTACATACAAAATTAAAATACTCTTGTTGTATGCAATTTTTTTAACGTGACTTTGATGCAAATTTAATATTTAATGATTAAAATTTAATTTGAAAATAGTAATGGCAAATTAAAATTTAATTGCAGCACTAACGCTTGAATAGTTTTACACATTCAAATTTAAAATCCTTGTGCATAATGGTTCTCACTGTGCAGTGTATCAAGATTTAAATCTTAATTTTTAACAGCCATTCAATTATGTGGCATGATTTTATAATATTCATAACTTATTTAATATGCTGAATTTATCTCATGGAAAATCAATTTTTCATTACACTTATCTGCTGTTATGTTTTCACTCAACCATGCAAGTGAAGTTAATTTTAAGCAGCATAGTGTTCATTTCCATTTATTATAAAAACCTACTTCAAACGGAAAAGAAGGGGAAATGAGATAATCTTCTTTTCTGTAAATGAAACAAAGAGGCAAATATTCCATCATTCTTGCATAATTCCAGAAATTTATTTAACTTTAAAAATCTCAGGATTGCCTGCTTTCATGCACGAAATGCAAATGCACATAAGTTATGTGAAATATTAAACTAATTTCCAATTTAAAGTTCTGTGAAATATTTAACTAATTTCCAGTCTATTACTTTTTAAATACCCTCTTATTTACTAGCAATCCAGACGTTCTGTAAAGTTATATAAATTCGTCTGACTGTGATCAGGCATGATATAAATGTTGCTCACCTTTGGAGCTCTAAATATACTTGGATTCTTGATTTCCAAGCTTTTATTCTTGTGCCTAACAGATGTATAACCACTGTTGTATCCGGGGACGAAGCAGGTTGCATTACAAGAATTACTCATACTGGAAATTGATATCAAATCAATATTTTCTGTATTGCTGCCTATGGCAAATCCTACGAAAAGTAGAACAGCTAACGATTGCAGCGCCCTCTATAAATAATGCGACAAAAGTGGACCATTTTTGGAAAAAGTTGTAATACCAGTTTCCCCTCCTTGTTTATACTCCGTGATCCCGACTTTTTTGGATGCATGTTTTAATTTGTCCTACGTCAATGCTTTCAAATTTTCATAAACTTTGACTTTATTCCATCATTATTTTTAATAATACTTTAAACAACTGTGCATTAGAGTTAACAATTGATTTTCATATTCCCTGTAGAGGTTTTGTCACCTTTTATGGGTTCAATACTGTTTTTATGGGGGAAAAAAGCACGTGTTTGATAAGAATATCTATTCGTACTTTTATCAGCGAACTTTGGAAGTCTTACGACATAAATTGAATATCATTAATTATTTCCATGATGTCTGTAAGTATTAGTTAAATATTACAATGTTAAACAGTGAAAAATTCTGTAGTTCTGCAGCAATTAAATAGAACGGGGTTTGATTTTTAAATAAAGTAAATTTTAGATCAAATCAAATTCTTGCAGAGGAAGCACCTCATATATTTATTGCAGATAAGAATGTAGAACTTTGAAAAAGTAAAAGATTATACAGGGAAAAGGATATTAACTCTTTGTTTGGATTCAGATTCACAATATTTGCGAAACAACGAAGCCATGTCTTTTCTATTTCCTTAGAATAATGCTAAAGAAATGGTTTAATTGTAAGAAAACTTAAAATGAATAATAACTAAAATTCGAGAGAACAGCATGCAATTTTTGAAATTAAACTTGCAATAAAATACATACGCTAACTTCTAATACTGAACTGAGTATGAGCTATATACCAATAAATTAGAAAATAATAATAATGTGAAAAATTCAGTTTTAGCATATGGAAGTAATTAATATATATAAATTTTATATAAATTTAAAATATTAAATATTTTTTCTCAGTAAAGTATCTTAAATGCAAAGTTATTACATGAAAATATTTGCCTGTGAAATAAAAAGGCATATATGTATATTTTTGTTTCGTGTGATACATTCAAACATACACGCTGCTCGACAGCTGCTAAGGAGAACAACATTATCGCCCATAGCAACCACAAACCGAAAGGAAGCAAAATGTGGAAAAATAGAAAAAAGTGCGGAATTGCTGGTAACAGATAACCAAAGACAGGGACACCCAGTACTTTGCCGTCATGTTTTATAGATAAACAGGCGTAGTCCCACGCTTCTCGCTGTGCTAAAATCCACTTCACACTATGATGTAAAAAGGAAGGCAAAGGAATAATAGTGGGCGCGATGAAAAGAACTGCATATTGCTGTGGGGGTAATACTGTGCAACTGCGTAAAGGGAGGAATTAAGTAACATCACACAGATCCAGCCGGTGTGTTTCCAGGATGTCCAGGATTGCTTTGATTTTCGTGATAAGTGCCTTTTGTTTGATGATCTAGAGTTGATATGGAATTCTGTGATCTGGATTGTCCGGAAGTCTGAAATGATGGTTGGATGTCAGTAGACAGCTCGTCAGGTAATGTTCGGGAGTTCCCGTTACAAGTAGTACGCCCTTGTTGTGCATAGTCCCCGTCTTGCCAATTTGCTTTAGCTAATACTTTTATGACTCTTTTGAGGTGAGAGGGTGGTAGGGGCATATGTTGTGAATTCCGTCTGATGTCGCGAGCTGCCTCATTTGTCAGTGAATCTTCTTGCTCATTTACTCGATTTACGATATCTGTCGTTATCCAATGGAGGAGGGAATTAAAGGCCCGTCCACACGAGGACGCTCCCGACGTAGTTGACGTAACTTTTTTGACGCCGGCGTAAATTCGCAGGACGCAGAAGACGTGAAACTGAGTACGCTCCTGTTCAGCTTTTTCGCCCGCGACGCGCGCGTATAGCCAATAGCCGACCGAGTTTTTATCATGTGTTATAATCAGAAAACCTTCTTGCTTACCCGTTTCAATATGGCGTCAGAGCCACACAGAGGTGAGTTTTTGCTTAGAAATATAACTGTATACAGCAATAAAATAATCAACATTGTTCACGCCATTTTCAGATTTCTCAAACCGTACATATTAGTATACATTTAAAATTCTCATTAAAGGGGAAAACTGTATTCTTATAAAGCAATGATCCGACCAGTATATCCATATGCTTCACCTATTTATAGCACCGTAAGTAATAGGAAGCTAAATAAATTACAGTTTCTACGAAATCAAAGTTTCTGCCTTACAAAATTCTCCTTAATTATTATAAATATTGGCTATATCATGTGTAATAAAAAGCTCTATAAATATCCCAATATTAAATACACCAAAAACTAACTTCAGCAATATAATAACTTCTAAAATAAAGCAGTTGACTGTGAAAGAGTATTCAATAAAATACAATTACGAAATTTTGGAGGAAAGTTACAACTTGTGTCATACAGCAATCATTTCTTGAAGTTTAATTAAATTACCTTTGCAGCGACTTCTACTTGTTACATTATTTTTCACAAACACTGCTATCATAGAAAGCTGAGTGGTCAGCGCGCTGCTTTGGTAGCGGAGGAATGGAAAGGTGGCAAGTTCGAACTCAGCCGTAGACGGTATAATTCAGTTAGCTTTTCTCATTTTGAAACGTGTTTCTTATATTTAATCATGAATCATTATATTCTTATTTTACCTATTATTATTGTTTTCGTTTCTTATTTTATTCATTATTATTATTGTTTTTAATTTAGTTTAAAAATGTGCAATGCAAATAGAAATCCTTACGTAAAAATATATCTGCACCTCTTTATCATATATCATCTATAAATTCTCTCTTATTTTTACTTTATTGCATATTTTATCATGCACATAATTTCTTATAAACTGTCCAAAGTTTGAACCTCATTCTAAATTCAAAAATAAATAAAAAGGAAAACAAAAGACCAAGGGAGAGCGAGTTAAAAAAATATGAAGTTGGTTTTATTATATGGTGGATGGTGTATATAAAGAGAATTAAGTAATTTAATTCTCTTTATATACTGTATTCCAAACCAATTTTATAAATCCTAATTTTCATACGATATAGAATCTGCAAGTCTGTCAAACTGGTCGATACTCATCCTGAAGGAATTAAAAACAAGTAATATACCCCCTCCCCCCAAAAATTAAGTCAATTCCTACTTAGGTCCACAAAGAAAAGTTTAAAAATGCAAAAATAAATAAATAAATAAAAATACAAACATAATTTTTTTTAATTAAAAATTAAAAAAAATTTAATATGTGAAAAAGCTGTATTAACATCAAGTGTCATTCACTGCAAGTTTAAAAAATTGTATTTGAACTTGAGTGGATGAATAAAAAGCATTTTATGTACTGAAAATTTGAACAGGATATAGGGAGAGTGTGAACTAATAGTAGGAATTTAATAATTCCAGATATTCCTTTCGCAAACAAGGCACTAAAAAAAAAATCTCTTTGAACAGGTCGCTCTAAATAAATCTTTCGGACTCATTCTTGCCATTTTTTGCGGTTTTGCCTCTGCTTAATAATTGCACATAATAGTAAAGTTTCAGCTATAAAAAAATCATCTGATTCGGACACCTTGCCGCAAAACATACAGAAGAACAGCGAAGTAATAAGATACAGCTCTGTTGACGCTATATTACAGCGTCACGTGATTTTTGCGCAAAATAATTCTATTGGTTAAACGCACTCTTCGCAAGCGTACTCGTTTGGACGCTTTTACGCTGTTAACGTAAAAGCGCGTTCGTCAGCTACGTTTCGAGCGTACTCGTGTGGACGGGTCTTAAGGTGTCTGAAGCGCCGTAGGTCCTGTTGAACTGATGGTATGAGAACTGTGGACTGGATTCAGTATTGCATTTAGCACTGAAAGGGTATCGCTGCAGAAACTGTTGCAGTCTGTTGATCACTGCATGAAATACTGCCATGGTTAGTGAATTTGCTTCGGCCTGGAAGACGCTACTATTGGGTGAAAGTTGTGCATTCCTTTTGCGGAATTCTTATTCGTTGGTGCACTTAACAAAGGCGCAGCCAATTCCATTACCTTGTCCAGAACAGTCTTGTAGAACTAAAACTTCGTATTGAAAGTCGCAGAATGTTGTTGCAGATGTATACTTCTATTACAGATTGCTCTGACATCTGGGCGAATGTGCAGCTTGTTGCTCGATGCTTCATCCGCATGAAGATGGAACCATGTGTAGCGGAATTGCGTTGGTTTTGGTAATTGGAGAACAGTCTGTAGTGCTGCTGTTAATTCTGTCTGTATATGCAGTGGTGCAAGTCTTGTTATGATATTTGCTGCAGATATAGAAATTGCACAGCTATCAAGCGTAATATTAATGGGAAACCGTTGTGGGATGCAGATGTTTTAATTTTCTATTTTGCTTTGGTTTTGACCAGACTGCATCTGCCTAAGTATGATTTTTTCATCAGCTGACATCAGTGAACAGAATTTTCTGAAATTATGGATTTAAGCCCTAACCGGCGCCTCAGAATTGCCGAAGTTTACACTCAATTCTTAGCGTTCGATTCTCGAGGTTCATTATGTGTGGTATCTAAGTAAGAACTGGATCCCATGTCAGTGCAACGTATTTGAGTGTGCTGGTAATTTAAATTCTATGTACGTTCATTTCTATGCTAGGCTTACTTGTGAGTTTGTAGACATTTTTAGAGGTAATGAGCGCCGTGGATTTTGTTTCGAATATATGAAGCTTGTTTGGGTGCAGCGATCATAGAAGAGCCCATGTATCTCGTTGCAATGCTGCTTAACTTCGTTTCTTGACCTCCCCCTTGTTATGAAAGCCCTGTCATCAGCATAGGCAATATACCATAATAGGTATGACGAAACCATTCCACATTGAAAGTCAGGTTCCACAAGACAGGTGCAGCGCAAGAGCTTTGTAGGCAAACTTTAACTGTCAGCCGAAAACATCGCGGATGAATACGTCGCAGAAACAACAACCCAAGGCAAAACTATATTGTCGTAAAAAACATCGTGGGAGAAAAGAAAGTAGGAGAAACTGCTGCAGTTATAAAACATCGTCATCGGAAAAAAAAGCAGTTAAAAAACAACGCAGTTTCAAAACATCGTCGTATAAAATATCGTGAGAAAAAATAAAGCACCTACGAATTATCGCATGACGATAACATCGAAGACATATGTTTTCAGTCTTTAAAAATTCTAAATGTATATTCGCATAATTATTTGTGAGCGCTAGAAAGAATGAAAAATGTTTTTTCCTACATGTTTTATATTTTCGAAAAGAACTAATAAATATTTGCTGAAAAAGCAAGAGGGAATCTTTAGCATTCAAAACCTGAAAATGAGTAAAAAATTAATGCTACGCATAGTTAAAGAAATTTTAAACGTATGTAGTTAAATACCAAATGTTATAATTCAATTACTCTCTTTTATAAAGCTGTATTAGTAGTTTCTCAAAATTATAGTCTAAAAAATGATTAGAAAATTGAGGATGAGTAACTGCATGAATTTATCTGTATTAGAATTTTTTAATTAATTACCAAATCGTAAAATAATTTTTTTCACTTTGATTATCAGGCATTCTTTTTAGAACTCTATTTTTCATGGAAAGCTCCAATACAACTTTATAAAAGAGATTAACTAAACAATGACGTTTAACTATAAGTTCAAAATGCTGTTAACTGTTGTGCGTAGCATTAATTCCCTACCCATTTTCAGTTTTTGAACGCTTAAGTTTCCTACTTGCTTTTTTAGCAAAAACTATCAATAATTAGTTAAAAATGTGAAATATATAGGTAGAAATATTCCTCATTCCTTCTAGTACTCACAAATCATTATGCGAATGTACATTTACATTTTTTGAACATTGAAAACACATGTATGCTATATTATCGCCATGCAATGATTTGTAGATGCTTTATATTTTACCACGATATTTTCTACGACGATGCTTTAAAACTGCGTTGTATTTGAACTGCTTTATTTTCGATGAAAATGTTTTATACCACGATGTTTTAGAACTGCGATGTTTTCTTCTCACTTTCTTTTCTCCCACGATGTGTTTATATGACGATGTTTTTGCCTTGCGTTGTTTTATCCACACTGTTTCCTTTGGAGATATTTCTGCTGCGATGCTTTCGGCGGACACCTAGAGTTTTGGCCAAAAGGTTCATACGCTGGACCTATATTGTGGAACCTTCAATAATATCATTAATACAGAATGGTTTAGTCATACCTCAGTTACTGCCTGTCCTAATGATATAATAAGAGGGAGGACAAGAGACGAAACAAGTGAGCTTTTGTATGATCGCTGCAATCAAATCAAGATTTATATATGTAGAATTTGACTTGATTCACAGCATGAGAGCACGAAGTAATATTTAAATGGTTTATTTAATAGAAAGAAATAAAAGTATATAAAGAAAAGTATATAAAGATGAAGTTAACGGTATGCAGGATTAACATAATGATGTAAAGGCATAACATCGAAAGCGCAATTAAAGTTCGTAAACTCTTGAAGACGTGTGAGCCGTCTGCTCACGTCTGCCTTCCACTCTCGACCAGGTCTCAGCGCTGTCTGGGATGATTCTTACTGCGCTGGGTGATGCTATACTGATGACGTCATAACGGGCAATTCTCATTCAGCATTGGACGGTATGATTTCCCACAGCTTCGGCCAGCCTGAAGAGGCATCGTCCTCGATGTCTGTTGAATGGACATCACTATCATGTACCTGCAAAGAGAATTAAAAAAAAACAAAAAGAAAAGAAAAAGAGAGTATCAGGTCCTTAGGTTTTGAGCTGATACAAGCATTAAATCAATTTGACCATGGCTTCATATGGTCAGCCGCAGTAGATGTCAAATTTGGTCCTTCATGGCATCCTACTTTCTCGACTTCATATCTGTCATTTGATCGAACAGCTATGATTTTATACGGTCCATGAAACTTAGGTCGTAGTTTCAAACCAGTCCCATATTGAGTTCTCTGAATGGCTACCAAGTCGCCAATCTTGTATAGTTTCGGTTTCTTACGTTTCTTGTTGAATTGTTTTCGATTCTCTTCTTGTATCTTCAAAATGTTGTTTTTCGCATCTTCTCTCATTTCATCACGTTCTTGCATCAATTGTTTTAGATATTCTTCATTCAATATCTCACTAATTCTCAAATCTTCTTTATTCTTCATTTTCGTGCCTATGAGAAGCTCAAACGGTGAATATTTCGTACTTCTCGTAGTTGTACTGTTGATTATTCTCTGAACATCTGAAACATATTTAAACCATTTCGTTGAATCTTCATGTGATAATTTTGACAAAACAGGAATCAAAATTCTATGAATTCGCTCAATTTGTCCGTTACCTCTTGGAATACCGGTAGTAATTTTGACATGTTCTATTCCTTCTTCAGTACAATAAGCTGAAAAGTCTTTCGATGTAAAGGCACTACCTCGATCTGAAATGATTCTGGTTGGATTTCCAAATACAGTCTGTTGTTGCTTCAATTTTGAAATAACTTCTTGCGTAGTTGGTGATTTCACTGGATAGAACCAAGTAAATTTCGTAAAAGCGTCGACAACAGTTAGAATGTGTTGGTATCTCTTGTTCGTCGATGGAAGAGGTCCAATAAAGTCGATATGATACGTACTCAAGGGAACGTTTTCTTTCGGTACAGGATGAAGAAATCCTTCTGCTTTTCCTTGCTTCTTGTTGTACAGTATACATTCTATACAGTTAGCAATTACTTTTTCAACTTTACATTTCAGTCTGGGAATATAGAATTCTTGCTCTACAGCATTCACAGTTTTATCTACAGCAAAGTGACCTTTTTTATGTACCTTCTGTATGATTTCATTCTGTAAGGATTCTGGCACTACTAGAAGATCTTTACCATTTTCAAATTTGTACAAAATATCATTTCTCACGAAGAATCCATTTTCTTCTCCCTTCTCAACTAAATTCTTTATCAATTTCACATGTTCATCTTCATTCTGTTGTTGTACTAACCGAATCTTCTCAGTTACATCGGATGTGTATGATGTTAAAATTAAAGCATTTCTACTTAAAGCATCAGCATGTTTCATTTGGCTTCCTGAACGATGTACAATTTCGTAATCGAATTCTTCAATAAACATTGCCCATCTCGCAATTTTAGGAGTTAAATTTTCTTATCTAAAGTTTTCTGAAAAGCGCTACAATCAGTTACAATTTTGAATTTAGTCCCTAACAAATAGTTTCGAAATTTCTTCAGAGCTTCTATTACTGCAAGGGCTTCTAATTCGTAACTACAGAGTTTCTCTTGCTGCGGTGAAGTCTTCTTACTCATTTTATTGGGTGATAATTACCATCATCAGACAATTGGAGTAATACCGCACCAAAGCCTTGACTACTAGCATCAGTATGAAGTTCTAATGGATATCCTTGCCTAAATATGTGTAGAACAGGTGCCTGAGAGAGAATTTCTTTTAATCTGAAAAAAGCTTCCTGTTGTTCGGAATCGAACTTAAAACCAATACCTTTTCTAAGTAAGTCACTAAGAGGTTTAGCTATTTTAGCATACTGAGGAATGAATTTACGAAAATATCCCGTTAGTCCTAAAAAGCTTTGTAGTTGTTTACAGTTACGCGGTTGTGGAACGTTTCGAACAGCAACAGTTTTGGAAGGCGATAGTCGAATAGCTCCGTTTTCAATTACATGGCCCAAAAATTCAATTTTACGTTTTAAGAATTGGCACTTTTTGAAATTTATTTGTAACCCATACTCCGAAGCAGTTTTGAGTACTCTTTCTAATTTGTCTAAACATTCAACTTCATCATTAGCCGGTATGACTATATCATCCATATAAATAATTAGTACACCTTCATTTAGCAAGTCACGAAATACTGAATAAATATACCTTTGAAAAACATTTGGACTAATACATAAACCAAAAGGAGCTTTAAGAAATTCGTAGATACCATTATGTGTTACAAAAGCGGTGTATTTGGTGCAATTTTCGTCTATGTCTACATGGAAAAAGCCATTTTTCAAATCTAGTGTCGTGAAAACTTTTGACTGTTCTAAGCGAGCAAGTACTTCCGGAATTAAAGGCAGTGGAAATTTGTCTTTAATAATCTTCTTATTCAATTTCTGATAGTCCACGCATAAACGTTTCGAATTATCACGCTTGTTACACAAAACAATAGGCGCCGAATAATTAGAATTGCTAGGCTTTATTATGCCCTCTTTCAACCATTCCTTAATTTGATCGTCAACAACTTTTTGTTCCGCAAAAGACATGTATCTTCTATTTTGACAGACAGGAATATCATCGCATAAATTTATTTGCATCTTGAAGTCAGATTGTCTATTTTTCTGAGGCTGGTACGAAGTAATTAAATTACACAGTCTTTCTTTATGTTCTGCATTCGAAATATGCGATAAATCAATTTCGTTGACAGAAATAGCATTCACCAGATGTGAAAGGTAATTAAACGTCGAGCTACTTCCGCTTTCGGGACTTTTGTTTACATTAACAGAGACGCCAGACGATCGCGAAGGATCATAAACATTCTTCAATGAGACAGCAATATTCAAATTTCCCATAACGCAACGCACGTTAGAATTTCGATATGACTCAGCAGTTATCAAGTTTACATTACTTTTATTCCGATGAGAAATTATTTGAAGGCCATTCTCGGTAAAAGAGAAGTTAAACTGATTCAATACATCTAAACCTAATACAATTTGATTACATAATGACTTAACAACATAAATTTTCGTACGAAGTGAAAAACTATCAATTAAAATATCAGAAATAAAAAAGCCGATAGGGTACGTTTGTTTTGATTCAATTCCGTTTAATGTGATATCACTACAATTTAAATTAGGAGAACCAATCTGCTTGTGTAACTCTACGCTGCATATCGTTACATCTGAACCAGTGTCAACTAAACTATTAACTAAATGATTATTTATTTCTACAGTCTTCATAATTCTATTCTTGTCACAAATTCGTTGTAATAAAGCTGCTTGATATGTCTCGGGGGTCTGCTCTGGACAGTTCGTTGAATAATGCCCGAACTTCTTACATTTTATACATTTTACACCCTTTGATTTGTTTACACAATGCTTAGAATAATGCCTTAATTCCTGGCAATTAAAACATTTGACCTTATTAACGTTAGATTGATTTCGGTTTGATGACGAAAGCTTACTTCTATCTTTAACTTGAGTATCTACTTTCGGTTTCGGATTTTTAAACTTATCATTGTCCGATCTCATTTTATCATAAATTTTAAGCCTTTGCTTAAATTCAGATATTGTTTCGCAACCATACAGTATAGTTTTCCTAACCACAGAATCGGGAATACCATCAATAACATATTTAATTAATGAAGCATCTTCAATGTTACCTCGCGAACACATTTCTTTCATTTTCAAAAAATACTCATCTAAAGATTCATTAGGCATTAATTTACGTTTACATAACATTTCATGCAACTCAGCAGAATTAAAAGCTTTACCATATTCAGATTTCAAAAGCTTTTTTAACTTACACCAGTCATTAACTTTAGGTTCACTCTGAATAAATAGTTTCGCTTTACCTTTTAATGATCTTTTAGCAAAAACTAATTTATGCAAATCACTTAATTTCAAAGAATTTATAACATCTTCAAATTCATCAATCCATTTATCAACATTTTCATATGCATTACCAGAAAAAGGATTAACAATACTTTCAATATCAGAAAAACTAAGATGAGGTTTAAAATGATCTTGAATTGGAAGCTGCATACTGTTATTTACTTGAGACTCGTTAAAACCAGGATTGTCTCTTTGATTATCATCAAGCATTACTTCAGAAAATTTATTAATAGTTTCATCTTCAATATCACTATTTTCTTCATGCAAAACATTTTCAAATAATACAGATAGATCACATAGGAAAGAGACAATTCGGGTTACGACTTCCGTTTTTGAACCTTCTGAATTTATGCACACTACATTGCAAATTTTAATTAACTCATTCAAAGTAAAACTATTCTGCACTGCATCTATTTTCTTATTATATTCTTCAGAATCTGGTTTAAAAATAAAGCCAGAAAATTCACGTAATCATTTCCGGTTATTTCGGTCTCCATCAGTATTAAAAATAAGCTTATGCAAACTTTTGATTTCAGAACTTTTACTGTTCTTTAAAGCTGCTTCCAATTCTGGAATTTCTACTAACTTCATATTGGAAAGAAAGTTTTGTACTCACCCGACAGATGATCGTCGTCAATTGGGTAATCACACTTTATACGAGTAATCCAATAAATCGAATAACTTGTGACAACAGTTCACTCAGTTCACAGTTCAAAGCACAGTTCTACTACTCGCACATTTTGGAATTCGAGGCCGCACGGTTGGTCGCCATATTTTTTTGTAGAATTTGACTTGATTCACAGCATGAGAGCACGAAGTAATATTTAAATGGTTTATTTAATAGAAAGAAATAAAAGTATATAAAGAAAAGTATATAAAGATGAAGTTAACGGTATGCAGGATTAACATAATGATGTAAAGGCATAACATCGAAAGCGCAATTAAAGTTCGTAAACTCTTGAAGACGTGTGAGCCGTCTGCTCACGTCTGCCTTCCACTCTCGACCAGGTCTCAGCGCTGTCTGGGATGATTCTTACTGCGCTGGGTGATGCTATACTGATGACGTCATAACGGGCAATTCTCATTCAGCATTGGACGGTATGATTTCCCACATATATCCGAGACAAAATCCACGACACTCATGACCCCTAAAGAGTCACCAAACTCACAAAAAAGCGTAGCTTAGAAATGAAGAAACATAGAATTAAAATTACTAGCGCAATCAAATACTTTGGATTAATATGTAGTCCAGGTCTTACTTGGATACCACACATAATGGGCCTGAAAAATTGAATACAAACTTCGGCAATTCCAAGGCGCCAATTAGGGCTGGAATCCATAATTACAGAAAATGCTCTGCACAACTGTTGCTGAAAAAAATCGTAACTTATGCTAGTGTAGTCTGGTCAAAATAAAAGCAAAGTTGAAAAGTAAAGCATCTTTTAGCAACCAAAGACCGTTTCCCACCAATATTATACTAGCTTACTGTACAACTTCTACAGCTACAGTAAATATCCTAGTAGGACTTAACCGCTGCATATACAGACAGAATTAACAGCTGCACAGCAAACTGTTCTCCAATTACGAAAATAAATGCAGTTGTACAACACATGTTTCCATCCTCATGCGTGTGAAGCATCGGGCAACAAACTGCACATTCAACCAGGTGTTTGAACGGCCTGTAATAAATTTGTTTTGAATTGCGATATTTTTTAACCGCTTTATTTTCAAAGACGACATTTCGTACCACGATGTTTTAGAAATGCGGTGTTTTCTCCTTGCTTTTTTTTCTTGCTCGTAATTTTGCATTGTGATGTTTTTGCCTTGCTTTGTTTTTTTCGCGACGTTTTCCTCCGCATTGTTACTGCCGCGATATTTTCGCCTGTAACCCAAACTCTAACCTGTTTCTCATGATGCGCCAGTGTCATGGTTTACTAGCTGCTGTCTATTGCCCAGGTAATTTTTTAAAATGAAATGGATGTTGAGGTATTTTGTCGCTGGCAGGGCATGCGGAATGGCAAACCGACAGATGGTGTTGAATGCGCTTTGGAGGTCGAGGTTTAGAAGTACAAAATGCTGTCATTTAGACCCATAAGAGCACAGGCTGATGATTTTGCAGCTTGAGAGCCATACTGTCTGTCACTCAAGTATTGAGACTTCTGTAGATCGTGAGATAATTTACTAACTATTAATATTTCATACATGTTTCCTAGTGCAGATAAAAAGCAGTTGGGGCGACAGGAAACGCGATTCCCTGGTTCTTTATTGCGTTTGAGGGAAAAAGAGTTTGGCCTATTTGAAGATACTGGGAGAAGATTCTATATTGAAACAGCTTGTTGAAGAATTTCAGAAAGTACTGTAGTATGCAGTGGTAGATCGTTTTGATTATCGGGTTGTCTATACCATCTGCCCCTGGAGTTTTTTCCTAGGCAGACATGATGTACTTCTTTTGCTGTGAATGGCGACTCATTAGAAGTGTGGAATACAGTAAGAAGAGGTGTGGGTACGCGAATTTTCATTTCCTTGCCTATTCTTCTCGTGATAGTGCTCATAAAATATTTAAAGGGTTTGACGCATGCGTGCAGTTTTTGGACCAAGTGAAAGATTTACTGGAAAGATTTAATTGACGGCCTTGAAAGTTTCGTTATTTTCTTGACATCACTTAAATAATTTTACATATGGCCGTATCATTGGAAAGATCGAAAAAAGCATCAATTATTTTTTCCAAGAAAAATAACTGATACTTTTTCCAAGAAAAATAACTGATTTTTCCAAGAAAAATAACTGATGTTGCCAGGGAGTTCATCATCCCAGCATCATTCTTTCACGACTGTTGAAAAGCATTTAAAACTAATAGGACGGTGGTTTCATACCTTAACTGGATAATGGTTCACCACAAACAACACATTGAGGTTGAAGGTCCATTTCATCTCCATTCCAAGAAAACCCAAATGATAAAATAACATTCATTATATTTTCTATAAAAAATTTTTGTTTTCCTTTCAATATTTTTAGTGCTTGTAGATTGTACTGGATCCATCACATGTGAATCGTCACTTTACCGCTTACTCATTCCCAACCATTTTCCGTTTTGAAAATCTAGGTTTGCTTTATTATTTTTCCACAAATATTTAAATGCACAATATATTACAAGTTCTTCAAAAACAAACTACGGTATTATTAAACCGCGTAGAAAAGTAATGAATACAAAGCAATAAGAAGACAAAATACCCACCGTTAGGAGACAGCAAAATCGACGTAAAAAGTAATTGAAAATAGAGCAATATGAGCCCAGAAGTGATGGCGCCATAAAGCGTAGACATTCTAATAAATCGATCAAATCTAAAAGAATTAATGAGAGATAGTATTATCAAATACCGTTTACAGGAACTTATTTTTATTTCCTATTAAATGCAACATGCATTTCTAATACTCCTTTTAAAAACATCACTTATGACAAATTTTGTTATATCTATGACTAAAAGAATACTTGTGAAAATATTTTGCTAAAGTGCTTGAACAAAGATCAGATCGCATAATTTTACGAGTGTTATAGAAAAAACTTTTATAGGATTTTGAATTATTTAATTTTTGAATTTATGAGTTAAAAATACTTTTCTCCTTTGCGTACCACCTATTTTTCTCTTGCGTGTACCGCCGGTTGAGAACCGCTGCAATAGAGTAAAAGTAGCAGATAAAACAAGAAATTCGGAAGCAAGTTTTTTTGTACTTAAGTTCTGCGAATTTTCATATTCTAGCCGGAATGAAAGGAGACCTTGTGGGATTTATGGACCCTCCAGCTTTCGTTATTGCGAAATTAATAGATTAAAAAAATAAAAAACGTGTCATTTTTATATTGCATAGCGCAGTTTTCTAAAATACATGATAGTCCTGTTTTAAATATTTTAGCTGCAATCTATTTTTAATTTGCAGGTTAATTCATCTTGCGAGCATGAGAAAGGAAAAAGCTTAGAGCATAATTCAGCATCTACAAAGAATGCTAAGACTGATGAAATACTACCAATACCCCCAAGGACCTGTTCTTGTTACGTTGAAGAAGGTGACTGCGACTGCAGCTCGAAAAAGAAGAGAATTCAGTTAGAGTCTTGGGCAAGATACAAAACGATAACCATAGGAATTGCACTTTTTCTTTTCGGAGTTTGGATTGTTATAATTGCTGTGGTAGGACAGCAAGGCAAGCTCTAGAAATACTGATTGATTTAGCGTCTCTAATGCTGGGTACACTAGTATTGCAGATATTTACATTATTTAGTTCTTATTTTGTGACATCCCAAACAATGTGCACCTGATTAAGTTTTTCTGACATAGAATCAAACTTTTAAATGATTTGATAATCTTTTTCTAACATCGTTCTTATAGATTTCTGTGCTTATAAAAGGTAAAAGGTCGCCAAAACAGATTTGGAAATCTCTGGCTATAAATCAAATACCGTTTAGCAGTCGTTATTGCGCAAATTTTTTTATTAAAGATAAAAGTTGATGGACTCAGATATTTTATTTACTGTATTTACTCAGATATTTTAATTTAAATTTAATATTAGTTTACAAAATTATCATTAAACTTGAATTACACCAGAATTTGTGTCTAAAATAATATAATGGGCTTTTAGAAAAAATTGTAATGTTGAGCAATAAAACTTTTGAGCTGTTATTTAATTGTTGGACAGAGGGAAATCATAATGTTAGAAGAGTTATTTGACTTCTTACATGAAGCAAAGAAAGCATGTAATATGCCAGAGATTACAAACAACTTTTACTACATAAGTACTAAAATATGGTTATTAATGTTTCAATCAAGTTTATGTGGAAAAAACGGCGTAAATAACCAGAGAATCTTTGTAATGAATTATGCCTTGTTCTGAACAATTTTCCTTGTAATACAAGATATACTGGAAGAAAATTAATAAATATTTTATTTTAATAAATAGAGTACATTAAGCCATAAATTCTTGTGGGATCGGAAGTCTATTTCGAACACTGGTTACACGTCTCTGACATGTTCAGAGATATTTTTTTTCCACAGCTCTGATAGTTGCTCAGAAAGTAATTTCTTTCTTTCGATATCATTTGGAAAGCTGTACAAAAGAATATGTATGGTTCTTTGGTTCTTTCATTAGCAGCGAGAGAGGAGGGAGTGAAGACGCGGAACGCTTCAAAGGGAACAGTGCTATTGGATTGATGGGGGATAGCTTTAGAGGGAAAGAATAAAAAGGCGGACCCTGCTGACCAGGCTGAGGAGAAACGCTTCATTCCTGTGTCATTTGTTGACCACGTTCTAATTCAAATGTCTTTTGCCTTTGCGATTTTCTTTAAATCTAATTTGCTAATAACAGAAAGTGAAATATACTATCATCAAAAGTCAGAATTGAAATTTTAAAAGCCTTTGACAAGAGCACAGGACTGATAAATGAAGTTCTGAAAAAACTAGGTGTTCCTGCGTCGACGCTAAAATATTTATGTTTAATAGAAGAAAAACAGAAGAAAAGCAGCAGTTGCAAAAAATCTGTTTCGAAGGACATTTGTGTTTAAGTAGAAACATTCTCTAAGAATAAGGACTTTTTCCTGATTTTTCTCTCAATATCGTACATCAAAGACTCTAACGAATGAGTCTATGCTAATAGAATTCTTTAGCATTGCAGTTGAATGTGAAAGATTCTCGTTTTTTAGCTAAGTGGCTGTACAAATTTAAATTGTGAGGAGGAATCCCCTGTCATATGTTAAGTGGGGTTTCCAAAGACGTCCTAGCTAAATTTGTTGAAGACTAGTTCAACTTAACAAGCAACGCTATCTAACGAAATCAACGGGTACTAATTTTTCTGGAAAGATGCTTTTAGTGTTGAAGAACTCGGCCTCATCTTTTATCACATATCTGCATATCTGTAAAAATACAATCTTTAAAGGTATTCAGATAAAATAGAAATAAGAAAATAAATATTGCTTCTGAATTTTATTTTGTGGAAACTTTAAGGGATCAGAAATGATGACACTCGTGATTAAACTCCTAGAAACCAGATATCTAAAAAATATTACAACTTTACCATTATCGTAGGAAATAAATAAAGTACCAGGTATGACAGAGGTCATTATAACAGATTACCTCAAGAAATTGAGCAAACGATGAATTACGAAACTATGTAATTTTGTTATTCAGGATCAATATACTTTTCATTCGTTGCTGATTGAGTTTTTGAAGAATATAACTAATTTGCGTTTGCACAAGTTAATCCTTTAGACTTGGGGGGGGGGCGGTTAGAGAAAGAATTTAAGTCTTTTGCTGGAAGCGATCAATTCAAATCATTTTTCAGAGCATTACTGCAAGGGCTAATCAGGTAAATATTAATGTATTTGAGATTATGAATGCGATCTCTTTGGCTTCGAGTAAAATCAGAAATAATGAATAATATTTCACCTTTCAAATACAGAATCAAGTGGATTTATTTATTTGACCATGGAAATGACGATGAATCTGAAATTAACGATAAAGAGGGCTGGAATCTCCTAGAAACAGTTGAAGGAAAGAAAGAAATATTTATGATGTAAGAGCAGTGTAAAGATGGTAAAACAGTGCGCGATCAAAAACAGATATCCGGATGAATATCTTAATTCGGGGTTAGGAAGAAAGCGAATACTTAATCCCACTTTCGTTTCAAGATGCAAAGTTACTGGGATGAAAATCTCAGAAATTTCTATTTTATTCACGGTACAAAACAGAAAACATTTATACAAAAACTTAATTCGATTAAAATTGCTTTGTTCAACCTAAAAGCAATGTTCAGATGCTACTTGACGACTTGTTGTCGTAAGAAAATTAAATCTGTATATATGTTAAAAACTCCCTGGAAAAGAATGTTATTTATTCAAGATTGAGCTAATGAATAAAGGAAATAAAAGCCTGCTCATACTTGTTTTTACAGTAAATATTACGGAGTTTGAATTCTTGCGATTTTAACTGTAAAATAATTTAATCCTCTCTTCAAATATAAGTAGTATTTTAAACAAACTAAAACCAAGAAGACAAAAATAAATTTGCGCAATAGCAGAAGTACAGCAGTAGAGTTAAAAATCCGTAGTTAAATGGCATCTTAAACTAAAATTTCGTTTACAGGCCCTTCTCATTTAAATGACTTTTTTTGAACGGACCCTTGAAAGATGTCTAAATGATATTTTATAAGAAATACGGGTGATAATGCTTACTGCACTTGTTATTTCTAAAACGCTTTAATTAAGAAATTCTGTATTACTTCCAGGTAATGAATATGACACGCGCGTCAAAATCTCTAATATTCTCAGAGTACTAACTAACTTTCCTAATAAACTCAAGTAACAAGCAGGATGTAAACTATACGAGTCCGTAAGGTTAAATATAATTTCACGTGTTTAGTCTTTTAGAATATAGACGAATTATTGACCGGTCTTCACCTTGGAATCCGAGAACACAAAATGAATACGGCAATAGTAAAAGTAACGAGCTTTTATTTTTACAATATTTTTGTATTTTCAGTTCGAGGTTATAAAACTAAAATATTAGCAAACCTTAACAATCATAGAATTTACAAGGTTAAAAATACAGAAATACTTTAAAATGTTTATAGATCAAACAGCAGTTTTCAAGTCCTGCTTCGAATGAAGCGCGACTACTAACGAAAGTGTTTGCAAAAATATGTAGAACTTGTCGAAAACAGCACAGCCACTCCGATTGGTGATCTATGAGAGTTTCGATACTTTTGGCTAAGGATAGGCAGGAATAGGCAAAAAAGTAACCTTAGTTTGGCGTAGATTTTGAGTAAAACTCTACCGATTTCGGGTGCGATTAGACACAGGCCCCTCTTCTTTAGCAGTTTTTATTAATTTTTTTAATTTTATTTTTTAAATGGGATAAACGAAGATTGAATTTATATCGATAGAGTTTTGTTCAAAATCTACTCCAAATTAAGGTTGCATTTCTGCCTAAGTTTAAATCTTACATTGGCGTGTTTCTCCTTCATTTGATTAAACTCATTTAATTTGTTTGTACTTCTGGCGAAGCGTAGGAAAAAGAATATGAGTTCAAGAAAGATAGTGTAAGAAATAATGTGTTAATGAAAATAATCATACGAGTCACGCTCGCGCCTCCTGCTCTCTCCCACCAATTAATTCAAGGCATTTTTAGTTCAACTTTTGGCATTGTAAAATATCACACCAACATTTAAACAACAAGTAATCAACTTAAAAATGTATCTTCCTAGAAATTGTGAGTTTTATTCCAACATCGGGAAGAACCCAAGCATAAAAAACAAAAGAAAGGCTTGACAGCGTACGATAATTTTTTAATGCCATAAAAAGTAAGCTAGCTGCCTTTGTGGAGGATTTTCTATGTTGGAAACTGGCTCATATTTGCTTCAAGAAGGAGGAAAACCATAAGGATTCTTCAAGTAAAGAGTCTGTTTTAAGCCTAGAATATGCATAAGGAGCGAAACTATCAGTGTTTCAGTTTTATCTACACGACTACTGGTGGCATGAGAGCGGTACAATAACAGAAAAGGAGTAGCAAACTAGATCCGTTAAAATGATTTTTTTTTTAAATCAAAATTCAGCAGTAACATTGTAAGGTATTTTCTCCCTTCTTGCTGCGTTTTTTAGCGGTGTATCTGGAAGCACGTCCGACTGGCAAACGGGAGGCCCGCCCGGAGTTCGGATTCCGGCGAAGGCACTGGACATTTTTCATGTTTCCTGCTTCTATAAACCTAATGATTCTACAGTGGCATGCGAGCTAAAAAAAAAGTGGTGGACAATAATTCGTCACCATCAGGGTTCGGCGATTGGGTCCCGTCCTCCCCAGTCGCGTTTTGAGAGGGAAGAATGTACCCTCTTCACAGCGTGCCATCGTTATGCAACCGGAAAGCACGTTATGCATATGCATTGTTATGTTACTGGGAAAAAAATGGCATCTTTTCGCGTTTTCCTTAATCAGTGAAACTAATAAAAACTTGCATAAATATACATTAAAAATAACTTTTGTGTTCGTCTTTAAAGCTTATTTCTTAAACCATTTTTGCGAATATTTTTGCAGTTATTTTGGGGAAACCAAACGGAAATCTCAACCCAATTTCATTTTAATAGAATTTATATCTAAGAAAATAATTCATTTTTTCTAAACTTCAAACTATTGACATTATTTACTACGCGGTAAATCAGAAGACTTCGATGATTTCACATCAGATAACTGAAAAATTTTTTCATCTATTTATTTAGTTTGAAAAGATAAAACGTGCTTGCTATCCCAAAATTGCATTTAGATGACAAATCCCGCGAAGTTCTTAAAAATCGAGACTCTTTGCCAGAGGCGAAGAAAGAAATTTCCACTTTAGAGAACTGTAGCGATTTATGGCTCTAAGCAATTTTTAAACTACAAGTACGACTGCATTACTTCTATCGCCAAAACATAAGTTTTAGGAAGAAAGTATAATGTATTACTAGTAATGTACTATCATTATTACAGTGTGCACGCATGTCCTCATGGTCATTCATTCTAAGATTTTTTTTGGAGAATTTACGAGATATTTCTTCTCTGTTTTGTTTTCCAAAATTAACTCTTACTAAGAATTAAAACGAAATTTATCTCAAAAATGTTATTCACAGAGATAGATTAGCTTTTTATTATTGTGTGTTATAATTAACTTATTTACATTTTCTATTTAGCAAGAGTTAATCAAAAAATAAAAGAGAGAGAGAGAGAGAAGTAAAGTAAAACCAATGAAAAGTTTATTCAAATAATTCCTGTTTTATGTCATTAATAACTTAAATAATTAATCTGGGAATTAAATAATAGCTCTATTTATAGAATTCACAGGGTAAATAAAGGGAAATAGGCTAATATACAGAAGAAGATTTTTTGGTTGTGGGGAAAATTAAAACCTTCTCTTTACGTTCTCGTTTCCACCGGGAATGTGATGTTAGTTAAAAGAGCAGTAGAGGGCGCCATGAGCGCAGAATGCGCATTGCCGTCTTCCTGTGATATTTCCGCTGCGCGCGAACGTACTGATATGTTTGAGGAAGAGGACTTGTCACCGATTCCATCCAAATCAACCATTCTTCATCTACGGCACCGATCCAACAGAGAGGATTGCACGAGAAATTTGTAATGTCCCGGCAATATGCCGACTTCGGAAGCAACAGTACGAGGTTGCTAGCCAATATATATATACTCGGCACTCAAGGATGGTAGGGAGTGGATGCTGTGTCAAAAGATCTGGCTGAAGAATCTTCTCCGTAGATCTGCATCTTACTCTTGGTCGTCGTGATGGCTATGAGCAAAAGTAATATCCGATTGGCTATTCTCACTGCTTTTTATATTCTTTTCCTGGTGATTGGCGCTTCTATTTTTTCGGCAATTGAAGCTCCTCAAGAAATCAGCATCATACGCAACCTTCGAAATAAAAGGGCACGGTTTCTTCGAGATCATTCTTGTCTTACAGGTCAGAAAATTTTCATTTTCTACTTTCCATAAGACATGTGTGGTACCCAGTTTATTGTCTATACCTTGTATTCCGTCACTGAAATTCATATCAAGGTTTAATTTACATGCGCCCTTAAGAAATTTTTTCGAGAATTATCACCGGGCTTTGAAGTATGGAGGATGCATTTATTATTTCAGATATACATGATCTGCTATGCGAATAAAACTAAATTTGTGTCATTCTGCTACACATAAAAATAAAACATTTAGAATACTAAGTAAACCAGTTCGCATTTAATGGTCACTTATAAAAAGTACAGATGGTGTAATGCACTGAAACGTTTGTTTGCTCAAAGCCTGTTCCATATGTTTTGTTTTAACACGGACATTTGAATTTATTTTTCCTTCACATATAAAACAATCATACATAAAAATTAAGCAAAAATTTATTAATTTATTCTAAATATTTCAAACTGCCATAAACATTATGAAATCCACTAAATTACCGAAGACAAATTCTTCATTTCTTAGGCAGTTTATAGAAATAAAAATAATATTTTAGATTTTTGAATGTTTTTAATCAGATATCTTGAAATGTGTAAGGACCTTTTATTGCGTATTGGTAATAATGACAGACAAACTGGCTGTTCAAATTTATTATAGATAATCAGATGGGAAATTCAGATATCATTTATATTTTAACCGAGTTTCATGCCATATTGGATCGTTCGCTTTTGAAATATTTTACGTGATACCACAAGCACGTTTTGACTCGAAAGTTAGGAAAATCCATATTTAAGCTAGTTATTCACTTTTAATGGCACAGTCTAAATATGCACATAGTATTTTGAATATGCGAAGAATGATTTTGTCATTTAGAAAGTCAGAAAACAACACGAAAATTTCTATCATTTGAAAAATTTCGGTTAAGTTAAATTTGAGATGGTATGAAAGTGAAAATTAATTTGCTTAAATTCGTGATCCTGAGAAATTATTTATCTTTAATATTTTTTACTCCGAAATGTATTCATCACACGACTAGGCAACGCCAAACTTATAATGCACGAAATAAAATATATTTTATGTTTAAAGAAAAGTCTTGAGTAAGCTAACTCCGATTTTTACGAAACGTGTTACGTCCATCGATTTTCACTAAAAATGCTGCTATCCAAGCGGCATAAGATCTTTAACTTAACTGCTGGACTACAAGAATGCAGTGCTTATCAGAGTAATAAAGTAAACAATGAAATTACACTTAACTGAAAACGACTTACTTCTTAACATTATTTAGATATTTTCAATCCCATCAAGATTATTCGTAGAATATTTGCTAAGATATGGCTTCTTTGCAAAGATTTTAATAAACATCTATATCATTAATCCAGTTATTAAAGAAAGTTTCTAACGCTATTATGAATCTCGGGTACAGAATCTCTCTCAAATTTTTCCGTGCCCACTAGATTTTGCACATTGTTGTTAAAATTTATATATATGTTAAAAAAAATTAAATATAACGTCATTTACTGTTTCGAGCGCAATAAAAATAGAAAGCATATGATGATCCATTCACTCTGGAATATTTTTCTCATTAAAGAGAAAAAACAAAGACCAAAAATCGAATGCGAGAAAACGTAGAGGTCGATAGAGGTATAATTTTAAGAAAGTTGCTTTTTTCCTTCTATACATACGTTTTGCAGTAGTTTAATACAAGTTACTTCTGGAGTATTGTTCCAATGTAATATATTTTTTAAACTAAAGGTAAAACTTTTAGAGTTATTTTCGAGATTTTCCATGTAATAACATAAGAATAAAATTAAAATTGGTAGCTATTTGACCACTCGTGATTTTGTACTTCGCCTATATTCAATACACAACTAAACAATGCAAATATGATTACATAAAACTTCGTTATTAAAGCCTGATTATGAATAAATCAAATACTTAGAAACACATAGCTACCTTAATTTCTTCGCCAGTGGCTGTCTAATAGTTTCTTTTATTTTTTATCTGAATCGAACGTTTGACATTTTACTTAGTCATGTTACCCTTCAAATATAAAATACGACTGGACGTCAGATGAAAAATAAAAGGAAATATTAATATTTATTGGCAAAAAAGAGATAGAGAGGGGGAAGACCAGAAATAAAATTTTTATGAAGGGAGTAAAAATTTATTTTCTATTAGTTTCATTCGCCTCTTAAAGCACACTAAAAAATTTTTGTAAATAAAATTCATTTTTTCTCCTTGCAAAACATTTGACCCATCCGTGGATTAGTAGCCATTAAATTCAAAGCGATATTTGAGACTGCAGTCATATGTTTTCTTCATTTATGTAACGGGAGTCGGAAGCAAATGGCTGTTACAATTTTTGATTAATAGCAATAGAATTGACTATTGTGAAATCCCGCCTTTTCTTGTAATTCATAAATCACACTTAATTCGAAAAAAGAAAATAGTAGGACAACTTACCGTGCTCGTGGAATAGCATGTCTCCAATGTGCCGCCAAACAATAAACATCTGTTATCATAGACGTCTGAATTCCTCGGTCGACATAAGTACTGCAAAAATTATTTTTGTCTATGATGCCGCATTTGATGTGCATGCAGATTATGGAACGCTTCTAAAAGGTTGCATCTCTAGTAATCAAGGGCACAGATCCGCAATAATAAATAATTTTCAGAGTTGTACGGCATTATGAGTCAGAATATTTCATGAAGGAACACATCTAAAACAATTCATTTAACCAGCACTTCCATGTCTTTCTTAATTTAAGTCAGATACAATAATTTTACGAATATTTTTCATTTGAAACAAAAGAAATTTGTTTCTAATAGCACTAAACAGCACTAAATACGTGATATGTTTTTGCAAATTTTGAAAGTTACAGCTCCTTGTGTGAAAACTACGAAAACATTATGAAAGGAAATGAAAAGGGATCATAATTTGAATATTATGAAAGAACTAAAGCTTCAGACATAGCTCAAAAGTCTTGCTAACTTAATATTTTTCGTGTACTGGTAGACGTCGTATTTTAAAAATGTATGCCCTCATAATTTTGGGTCGTTAAACTTGTATTTTTACTTATTTACACGAATTTACGAATAATAGCGGCATACCAGTCTGTTTCAGAAAGATAATTAAAATGTAATCTATTCCTCTTCTAACATCTTACCAACCATTCTAGTTCAAGAACTACTAATTGTCAGACCTTCGCTGTAATCTTTTGTAAGCTCACCCAAATCAAACCCTTAGGAACCCACCAGTGGTCGAGGTGGGGTTTAAACCTGGCGAACGGGCTGGCTGCATGAAGTTTTCGTCATGTGCAACGTCGATGCGAGCCACAGTTTCCTTTAGAAAGTTCTCCACGAAGGCAACCTTTTTGTTAGTTAGATATCCTAGTGTGCTTTGCCGTAATCCAATAAGTCCAATCCAATCCAAATGTTACATAAATTAAACTCCCTGGAGGGTTTCCATTGTTCGCGTGTGCTATGAGTTTCGTCGCAAAATAAAATGTGTTTTAATTTTATGCTTCAACTTCAGGAAAAGGGGAATTCGAATAGGGAATAAAATCAAAAGTAAGTAGTTTTCAGTTTCGGTTCGCGGGAAAGAGTTATCTTTATCAAGATACGGAAAGAAAAGCTGTGATGGATTTATTTCTTTCAAGTCTCTTTCTCTCTGTTTTTTATTTTTTAACGCGCTCAGCTGTTGATATTCGCTGTGTACAATGCAAATGAAAATAAAAAGCAGTTTCAAATTTGGTGATAAAAAATATGTTGTACTAAAATAAAATAGTACAGTGACGAATAATAAACAACCGAAAGTACAGGCCAGATCTTTCTCTAAAATACTGCAAGAAAAGCCCTGAAGAATGAAAGCTCCTAGTTCTTTTCCCTTACAGATAAAACCAGATAAGACATGCATTTTTCAACCGGATGTTTTATACGTATTATCACCAAATGCTTTTTTTTTTTTTTTTTTTTTCCCAAAAGGAAGTGTCATTTAAGAAACAAAACAAAACTAAATGAATAAACAAGTGACGAAACTTGCACCAAGGCAGTCGGGTAAGATCTAATATTATTGTTTCCTTTTCAGATGGTCTTAAATCAAAAAGGCAATATGAATTCAAAACATCCAATATAGCGCAATTAACATTTTTATTCAAAAATCAACCATTACTTTGGAAAAAATTTCGTTTATATAAATTAAATGTGAAAACGTGTAGCTAAAAAATAAGGAAATATGAATCTGCTGTACGGGAAAAGTTTGCGAAATGTATGCAATAATGCGGAAATTAAATTTAATACTTGATCTTAAACATTAATAATGACTCTTTGACACTTATTATAACATAAAATTACAATTTTTAAATAGTTTCAAAATGTGTTTGATTTTCTTATGCAGCAGTAAAATAAAATAGAGTGAATGAATTTCTTGGTTTACATATGAAGATCTGAAAAGAGAGGGATATAGACATGAAACTGCAGAACTCCCGATATAAGGTCAAGTTCAATAAGCATTGTTCTTGACATCAAGTGGCATAAAATATACATATGCAATATATAAATTTACTTAGTAATTTTTATGCATGTTTAAGTACAGAATTATTGATGAGGACTTTATGAAAAGTGACAAAAAATTTCTTTAAAAGCAGTTAGTAGAAAAAAATTATACTTAAATTTTAATTACAAAAAGTTTTATCCCCAGCTCTTAACTGATTAATTAAAGTGTAAAATAATGAAATTGAAACTTTGAAATTTTTTAAACAAAGTACAATTTATGTGATTGTATTTAGAATTACTTACGGGAGTAATTTATAGGAATATTTATGCCTTAAACTAAAATTTCTTTTGATATAATTCTGATTTTCATTATTCAATGTTATGCTTAAATTTAAAGTGCTAACTCTTAAAAAATAGGGTTATTAGAAAAGTTGATGTAAAAGAATGTTCTAGAGCCGTGGTCTCAAATCCAGTTGCATGCAGGCTGAATCCATGATCTGAAAACCGCTGAAGGGCACCTCTCTCTCTATTTTTGATAAAATAAATAAGTTGCATTAACAAAATAAAAAACATTTTGAATAAATTTTTAATTTTAGTTACTAAATATTTATCAAAACATAAATAAACAATCATAATAATATTGCAAAGAAAAAATTCAAATTTTAAATTATTTTCTACCTGCAAGACATTTTTGTGGTTACTTTTGTAATTCATAGATATTGACAGCCAAATATTAAGTTTTTAGACTGACATTTGTTTCAAATAATTCTAACAAGTTTAATCAATCATTAATCAATTTACTCTAATTTAAAATAAAAAGAAAATAAATTAGGAAAACTTTCGAAGTGTTCAGAGAAAAGTTTACAAGTGGAAAAACTTCAGAATAAATAATAAATAATGACAACCTAATATATTCCTCTAGTTTTTAAAATTTTTCTTCGACGCATAAATAAAAATAGATAAATTTGTATATAAATAATTATAAATTTCTCTATCTCTTACCACAGCTTGACACTTGATGACGTTTTTAGTCTGATAAAGTTTGTAAATTATCTTCGTTACGGATTGTAGATGATCATCGATCAATCGAGTTTGTTTCTTATTAATTTTTGACTGTGAAAAAAAGCTCTTCATACATAAATGTTTTCCCAAACGAAGCGATTATTCTTAGAGCAAAAATTTGTAACTGATCTTATTTGATTTTGATCAGTTCGAATAAATTTTAATAAAAATAATCTGTATCGTCAAATCTTTTAATAAGATATTTATCACACTATAAATTAATTCATTCGATTTAAAGATTTTTTAGTGCGCTATTCGTGTTCATTTTTTTATGGCAAAGAAAATAATACGTATAAACTCTGACTTCTTCAAGTAACAAAAATCTTGAAATCTTTGTAACACCATATTTGCCACAAATATATAATTCAAATATATTGGCGCCGCATAAAAGAGCTTCAGGGGCTCTAAGCTTCCCACAGGTCGACAGTATGGGACCACTGTTCTAGAGTACAAAAGTGTTATTTATGTCAGCTCCTATATATATATAACTTTTTGTACATATGTCCACCATTCTGTGAAATTAAAATCGTACTGCGTGATTAGAGCCTCTTCAAGCTGAATGAAAAGGGAAGCAAAATATCACATATTGCAAATGCTATGATGATTTGCCCTTATACGGAAATTATGTTTTGGGAAACGTTATAAAACGTTAATTTCCCTGCTCTTCAAAATATAATAAAGGGATTGAATCTATGAAGATTTTAAACGTTTTCAGATTAATCAGCTTAAGTATGTACAATACCTTCAGAGATGAAATGTGTAGGGTTAAAGTTATTCTACTTCAAGAAATCAAATTATTACAAAGAAAATAATGAAATACCATTTCTTTCTAAAAAAAGTAAAAAAATAATTAGTTTCCCTTTTATCGTGTATTTTAAAAATATAATATTTGAAGTTACATTAAATAAATGCTGAAGAGAATGCTGTAATTTCAAAACAGTATGAGTGAAAAGTGGATCATCAAGATCTTATACATAACTAAACTAATTAATGATGAAATGCGAGAAAGGACAGTTTTTCATCCTCCTGTTCTAATAGTCATTCGACGAAATTCCGCTTGCATTTTTCATGTCTAGAAAAACAATTTTGGATATATAATAGATTTATATATAATGTTGCTCTAACATTCGTATTCTAATTTAAAAAAACTCATTTTTCTGTAATGATATGCTATACTTTGATTCTACACCTAAAATTGTACCAAAATACCAAGTTTTGCATGAGCAGTTTTTTAAAAATTTCCTTCAAAATTTTCTCTCTGTAAATCAAATCTTCAAAATCTCTCTCTGTGTTAATTGAATTTAGTTTACATCTGACACATTTTCACATCGCCTTAAGACAAATATTATTTAGGTTTATAGCCAAAAAATCAGAATTTTTTACTTAAATATTTTGAAGATATATATATATATATATATATATATTTAAATTTAAACAAATTTAAATTCTTAACAAATACGGATAAAAGTAAAAAAGCAAATTTAAATTCTTAAAAAAAAAAAAAAAAAAAAAAAAAAAAGCCAAAATAATTTAAAATAATTTAAAAATATGCAAACATGTAAAAGATTTAATTCTCGAACTAATCTACAATATCATTTAAATTCAGAAGCATAAGCAAATCAAGTGCAAAATCTATCCATGAAAATAAATCTACTAATTTAATAAATTAAAATTAAATTAAACAATTTTTTTTTAAATGCATATGTGAATGATCGTAGAGTAGGCAGGAGACAGACTTATCAAGGGGAAGTTGCCTCCAAACCTAACTCTCCAATCATTCAATTCGTGTTTCGTCATTCATGTAGGCAAGGGTAAAAGTCAAAACCAAAAGTAATTCCAATAAAGTGGTACCCTTAGAAATTAACATTTAAGTATTAACATTTAAGAATTAAAGTTCAAAAAGGAAAATACTAATTAAGTCTTTTGAGAAACAAGCAAGTAAAGTCAAGAATTAAACTTTTTCTTAAAAAATTAAATTTTTTTTATTTAAAAATTAGTTTTTTTATAAAATAATAAAAAAATCTAGAAACCAATGTATTTTAGAAATCCTTGTCTACAGAAACTTCTCCTACACGAATATGCATATCAATAAAAAGAAACTATAAAAGAACTATACATAATCCATATAAACCAATAAGAAATAAAAAACAAAAAGAAACAAAAAGAACTAATTCACAATTTTTAAGATAAATATATATTTAAAAATATAATTTCATATTTAGAAAATACTTAGATACTACATAAAATTTTTTAAAAAAAATGCTTAAAGCAAGTAAATAGTAAGTTTTAATTCTAACTTACCTACTATATGAGTGTTGGGGTCTGCAAAAGTGTTGTGAAAGAGAAGTAAGTGTGTTCTTTAAATTATATAGATGGCGCTTATGTAGGTAAAGTTGAGTGTCAAGCTGCTATCTTTGTTATAGTAAAAAATTTTTTGTAAAGATTAATATTAATTAAATTAAATTAAATTAAATTAAAAATCCTAAAGGTAGTAATATCAATTATTTAGGGAGTTAAGTAACTGAGCCAATCAAGAGATGTATGTTTGCTTGAAGGAAATTAAAGTGAAGTGGTATGTGAAAAAAATGTAAACTGTTTGTAATTTGAAATGTGTGTTCTGTTGAAAAATTGTGAAAATTGTTAAAAAATTAAGTGAAAGATATTTTGTGTGAAAATTGCAAAAAATTAAAGTAATTAAGAAAAATTGAAATGTTTTAATATTAAAGTTTTAAAGTAAAATTTCCCCAAATTTTTTTGAAATGAAGTCCTTAAAAAACCTCTAAAAATTCCCAGAAATTTCTCAAAAATTCCTTTAGGAAGTTAAATAAAACTTAAATTTGATGAAAGAAAATATTAAAAGTTTAATGAACTTGATTTAATTGGTATATCAAAACTTAACTAAATACTGGCTAAAGTATGAAAAATTAGAAGAAGAAGATTAAAATCTTCACTCAATTCGGGCTATAACTGAGACTTTTGAAAAGAGTTGGCCCTTTATTAGTAAAAGGAAAGAATCCAGTATTGATTAAATATACATATTTACAAAATATTTACAATAAAAATTTACAATAATTTCTCTACTCTTTTATATCCTTCATTACCCTCCAGTTAAGGTTTAAGGTAATGTTATCATATCCAAAAGAGTCAAAAAATTATAAAGTAAAGTCAAGGCCTGCCTTTTTAATATATAAATTAATAAATTTTGGTGGTACTTGGTTATCAACTTGTACATTAATTAGTTTTATGATTTCTTTCTTTAAATCGTCATTTTCAGTACATATATTTTTTATTCTGATAATTTGACTATGAAACGTGTTTTCTATTACTTTTCTAGAGATATTAGAGTTCCAATTAATTAGTTTAATAGTAGGAAAATGGATATTCCTTCTTTTATCAAATAATTTAATTTTGTTGTGTTTAATAATTTGCAGGTCTAGGAATTCAATAGTATCTTGGTTCGTATTCGTTTTATTAAGTGTTAAACTATTTGGGTAAATTTTGAATTTCTCAAAAGTAGAATTATTATTGAAGGTTATAATATCATCTATGTATCTAAAAGTATGAGCAAATAGCTTTAATTCATTTTTATTCAAACTGAGTTGGAATTTATATATATATATCTTCAAAATATTCTAGACCAAATTGGTTATTCAATATTGTAATTACTACTTTGCTTGATATATTATATATATATATATATATATATATATATATATATGAATTTAACCTTTAAAAATGTTTAGCAATGATTTTAAACCTGACTAGCCGCTTTTACAGCAAGCTGTTTAAAATATTTACTATAAAAAAGAAAGAAACAGTGAATAGTTTTTTTCACGAATCCAGCTAGGTAAATTCAAGTGTCGAGCTAGTAATTAAAATAACAATTGAAATGAATTTGCATTTATTGCTTTCAAATCACTTACATTCTAACAGGATAAATTTGGAAGAAAAATTAAATATTATCTTACGCTTTTGTAAACGAAAACACACTGCCTTGTGGAAGACAAAAATATTTTAATTCGGACAGTGGTAAAATATTTCTTTTAAATGGCTGTGTTTGCTGATTAAATACGAACCACAAATATACTGCATTTTTCCGGCTGGCAGCATTCTCTTACATCACTGGGTTTTCTGATTCGGCTTGAAACACTTACGCTTTTCCGCTTGGCAACAAAAAGCTTTTATACTGCTGAATTTTAAATCAACACTTCCATAAATTCGCACTAAATATGAAACAAATAAAAACAAATTCAAGATTCCGGCTTTGAAGAGCACACGTTTGGGAATTACGTGTGTTAAAAATCTGGTGGCTCTGGGTGCCGCCGTTTTTCTATAGTGCTGGGATATATGCACGTACAGATTGTCGACATTTTATCTTCAGATACATAAATTATCTTCTGTTCAAAGGAATAAGTTTATTATGTTTCTCTTTTCAACTAAGTGCGCTTAGATTTTATTTTGGCTACCTTCTGCTCGCGTGGTAGCCCACTTCGAATTCCCAAGAAGAGGCCTTGTAAGTGGATATAGAGGATCTGCAGCATGAAAGCACGTAAAATGCTGTCTGGACGAAAGTCCTTTTGAGTAAATTAACAATAGGAGGAGTGGGAGACCCTCGGATCTGTCCCCCGGCGGACTCTCCTTCTGAGGCGAGACGGAGTTGGATTGATTGGTAGTGTCATCTATGAGGTGCCCAATACGTAAGCGAACGACAGGTGCAACTCTTGCCTTTTGGCCACGATAAAATTCATGGACTGTTGTTGTTGCTGTGACTTACGTAACTCGTCTGACAGTAACAGCAAAACAAATCCCCGAATTTTATCGTGGCGAAGAAAGTAAGACTGCTTCTGTCATTATCAAGGGCCTAGGGCTCCTTAAAAGTCACAGTACCGTTTTGTCCAGCACCGTTTCAGCTCTGATCCTCACTAGACGGATCCAAATTTTCTACGACTCTTTTTCGCCTGCCACCAACCTCTTTTGGCTCTAGGTGTGTTTTATATGCCCTCATGCTGCCCAGCACAGACACTATACACTTATAAACATCTAAGACTTCTTCGGAATTCGGACTCGAGTCCAACGATACGTCAACCAGCACTGAAAACCATTATATCGATTAGATTGGCATTCGTATACTTGATCTGATATTACCGTCATATAACTACAAGTCATAACCACAGATTTTTTTTATGTCGTTAAAGATTGCGTCCAGCGAGTCAGTTCTTTTATATAGCTACTAACTTATGCTCATTCCCTTGCACAGAGGTAAAATAACTGATTACGCTAATCATGATCTTTAATTTAAAAAAAGTATTGTTAACAAATATTTGAGAATCTGCTCCGTCTGCGAAGCGCTACATTAAGTGAATTACTTAAAAAAGAGGTGTCTCTTTTTTTGTGTCAGATCTAGAGATAATGTTACTTGATCTCACACTGCGTATTCTGTTTATTGGAAACAGTAAAATGAACCTGCCCCACGATATCAGGAGCATCGATGCATTGAAATTACTAAGGAAATAATAAAGACATCAAAGTGTTTAGTCTACTGAGAAGAAGAGATAAAGCGGAAAAAATCATGGATATCAGTTAATTTAATCGGCAAAGCCAACTTCCATCGTAATTCATTTTTAATTTTTCAGTTTGATTCTTTTGCCTTCTTCGAAGAAAACCATGATTTCGATCATCGAAAGATAAAGAATAGTTCTGTCGTAAACGCGTATCTGTGCCATGTGCGTATTTTTTCTTTATAGTGAATTTAGGTGATTAAATTATTCGAATATGGCAAAGACACGAGAGCTATCCGCCTGAGAGGATGGATGCCATCTAGGAGAACTTTCTGAGGGACATTGGCTCGTATACACGTTACACATGAAAAAACCGCGAAAACCAACCATGCAGGCAGCCCAATCGCCTGAAATCGAAACTAAACTAAATCAAACTACCAGTATTCAGTGGTCTTAAGCATTCGGTCATTGCATTGGTGGAATTCTGTATAGTGAAGAAAGGTTAGTAGTCAAACCCATCAGTAGCAGAGTGGATAGTCTTTTGAGAACTACCAATTCGTTTCTGCCGAACAGGATGTCTGCGTGGAGTTCGCATGATTTCCTCATGTATGACGTGAATACGAGACGATTTCCTTTCGAAAGTTTTTAATAATGCATCTCTCATTAAGTAGACAGATCTCGGTTGCTTTGCGCAATCAGTTAGTTAACCGGCAAACAAGTGACAGTATACTGAAAGGCACTTATCTACATAATAACATACTATCAGAATTTAGCTTTACATATAAAAACCTCTTTATATGTAGTAAACATGTATATATTAACATTATATATTACATATCTAAAGAGGTTTTATATATACATGTAAAACATGTATATATAAAAACCTCTTTTAGATTTACCCTGTTAAATATTTGCCTTCTCAAACTAAAAACAAAGTAGATGGTATTCTTCTGAAATATTCATCTTTTCACAACCAACAATTTCGATTTGCTTCACCTTTGGCGAACATAATGACAGACAGATGATTTAAATACACTAGCTGTGAAATGATTAATTGCCCCACTAAGATATTTTTCCTTTAAACTTCAATATAAAAAAGTTCTTAAAAACTGGGACCAAACTATTTCTTATAGCTTTTCTTCATTATTTGTAACTAGATATTTGACTTAAATTAGAATTCTGTGTTCCATTATTTAAACCAAAACCATAACTTGCTTACCCCAATAAGGTCAGTTTTTAAGATTCGGGACTTAAAATCACGATCAGAAGAATTGTTGAATTTCAAAACGCACAATTGTTGAATTTCTTGAGCTATAATAAATGCTTTTATTATCAGCACTCTGAATTCGCTCAGTTTTAAATTTTCATACTCTGTTTATTAGTCAGATGACTTCGAATACTTTCGGAAAATTGATTCTGCAGTCAAAAGCATATCGCGCATAGTTTTGAACGAAGAGATGGAGAGAGCTATTCATATAGGAAAGAATGTGACGACGGAATTTTCTTTCTGGTGAAAGAGATTTATGCAGTGGAATTCAGAAGGTCATTTTCGGAACTGAATGGAATAGATATGAAGGAAGCTCTTAAAGTTGGTAAAGTTTTACAGATGCGTAAAGCGAAAATTCTGCATTTCTAAGAAACAATCAATATTTCCTTTCCACTACGATGATTAAAAGTAGTAGTTCATTACAACTCAACAAAGCGGAATAAAAATTAAATTGAGTGACTACCGCATACCGTCGCAGATGTTCTGGTGCAAACGGTGTGATCAGAAATAATTTTCCTGCAGGTAAAACAAAATCGATAATTTCCTACCTTAAAGCAGGAATTTAAGGGCGGTTATAAAAAAATTTTACTGAAGATAAAAATAACTTACATTATTATTTGTCGACAATCCGTGTAATGTTGAATTATTAATGTCTATCTGGCGACCAAATATGTTTTCCCTTTCTTTATTTTTCCGTTTTTTATTTCAAAGAGTAGTCGAAAATTTTGAATTCTTCGTAATTATTATCATAACAGCAAAAGAAATAATAGAGATCGATGAAAGAAACGTTAGGCTAAAGAATAAGATCTTTGCATTTATTTTCTGATCAGTTCTTTATGTAGTATTTTTATTGAAACTAAAGTATAAGTCAAAAAAAACCTTACAATTGCTTGATTTAGAAATTTGCAGTGATATTTTTCGTTGATTAACTTTTTAATTTCAAAAATTTGCTTAAGCTATTATTGTAGAATGGGTAATCTCCATAGCAATTATCTACTTTAATGTATTGTTATCTGTGAGAGTAAAAAAAAAGAGAGAAGCGCATTAAATGTTGACGAGCTTTTCATGTAGAATTTATTTTTCTAATCTTAATAGGAATGCATTTTATTAACAGCTGAGAGTGACTAAAACATTCTTAGTCAAAAAGGAATTAAAAAAGGATATTATTTTTCAGCTTTTCCAATCTGTTAATTTAATACAGATTTATGGAAACAACTTTTGCTGTGAAAGAAATGTTAACTGACTAAAATATCTTTTGTAAATCCCAGGTATAATTTTTCCATAAATAATGAATTTTGAATTATTATCTTCTTTTCGAAGTCCAGATACTGTGAAAAACACTGAAATCCTTTTTTAACTCGCATATTTAATATCATTAATTTTCCATTACTGCGAATTTAATGGGTTTGGTTTTGCGACTAGGACTATAGACACAATCGTAACAGCGTAAATTATCTCATTATTTTGGTATTCCAATAATTAGCTTTTAGGCATGTGATTAGAATTCAACAGGTAAACGTGGAGATAATTTAAGCAGCACTTTCACTATACTATTGTACACTCATTAGGTATTTTTTGAAAGCAGGAGAGATGAAAAATGAGTAATGCCCTCGGGAAGACTCGAACCACATACCTCTCGAATACGCGCCGAGCGTGCTGACCATCACGAAGGCATGTTACCTTCATGATAAAGAAAGGGAGGTGGGAGAAATACCTCATATACTTAAGACACAATAACACGCCGAATAAATACTAATTCAGAAGTCAAACAACAAAAATCAGCGTTAATTTACAAAATTTTCACAGGACTAGTTTCGATGGTTTTACCGAACCATCATCTTCAGCTGCAAAACCGCAAATGCTGCAAACCGCAAAACCGTATTTGCGGTTTTGCAGCTGAAGATGATGGTTCGGTAAAACCATCGAAACTAGTCCTGTGAAAATTTTGTAAATTAACGCTGATTTTTGTTGTTTGACTTCTGAATTAGTACCTCATATACTCTTCCCTTTTTTAAAGAGCGACTGGGGATTAGGCGACCCAATTGCCAAACTCCGGTGGTGGAGAATCACCGTCCAGCAACCTTTTAGTTCGGGTGTCACTGCAGAGACATTAGGGATTTTTGAAGCAGGACAGATGAAATATGAGCAATGCCCTCATCGGGATTCGAACCATGGACCTCTCGAATACGCGTCGAGATTGCTGACCACTACACTAAGAAGGTGAGAGAAATACCTTATAATATAGGTAATGCTATTATGCGCTCACATACACAAGCACTGAATACTTTACGCGCCCATATACCTAATATTTTATTATTTATTGCTACACTTGTAAGGCAAAGAAGGGTTTAGTCCACCACGGAGCGGCGAAGGGCAATTCGCTGAACAATGGTAGTTTGGTCCGGTGTTCGAATCCCGGCGAACGGGCTGGCTGCATGGATGTTTTCCTGGTTTTCCCCATGTATAACGTGTAGATGAGCCAGTTTCCATTTGAAAGTTCGCAACGAATGTATCCCGCTCTCTTAGGCAGATAGCCATTGTTTGTTTTGCCATAACTAGATAAGCCACACCAAAAAGGGGTTTGAACTAAGAAATCGAAATGCAGTAAGACGAAAACGTATTAAGGCACAACACTCTTTAAAATAGTTTAAAAAATATATAACATTTAATTTAAAGCAAATAGTATTTTTACCAGCCGTATCTTAGGGCTAAGCAAAATTGAAAAATCTTTAAAACATTAATTAAAAATAATGTTAAATAAATATCAAATCATACACTTCTTATGTGCAAACGAGAAAGTATTGTCAAAAAAGTATTTGGCGCACATAGACATATTTTTTTAGAAAAACTTTTATAATGTGTTGAGCCTTCTTTCGCAATGACGTCACCGAGTTTTTCTATTACGAATTTCACGAAATTTTGGCAGAGATTTGCTACCATGTTTTATCATATTCTGTGCTAGTTTTTTTCTAACTTTATTCCTGATAAAAATTTAAAATTTAATTCTGTGCTACAAATAATTCCAAGTTTGCTCAATACAAGTCAGGTGGGAACCTTGCGTAGACGTTTTGATCCCATGTGGATAGTTATATAAAGTTCACGGTTTGCAAATATAGGCATGTTTGTTTGGGATTATGATACTTGTTTCGCAGTTGAAGCAAACTCCATTGATGGAACACAGCAGTTACTTTATTTAACATTTTTATTTCACAAGATGAAAGGTTCACACTCAGAAAGGTAACATGCAAACAAGAAGAGAAAAACGTATTCTAACGTTTCAAACATAAATTAATTACATTCTTCGTGCGAGAACCGCATGCGGCTCTCGAGCCTGCGTTTCATACATTGCCAGTAAGGCTGTGTTCAGACGGCGGCGTAAAGGGCTTTGAGGCGTAGTCATAAGGGCATAAAATACGGGAATTCCGTTCACACTTGTGAAAACGGGGTGTAAGCCGTGGCCAATGAGAGAAGCTAAATTTGCGCATGTGTGGATGTGTCTACAACTTTCCCGCGCTGTTCTCCTGCTCGATTGATTTCCTGCGTTTGCTCTGCTTGTTTTGTGACAGCGAAATCTTCTGTAGAACGTCGCTTCGTTTTAGCTTCGCTCTGATTGGTCGACGTTTATCCCAGCGTAAAGTTGAAAACTTTGAACCCTATGCCACGAGCCCTAAATCAGATTTTGTGACGATGCACAGACTGGTTGCAACGGAGCTCGGCTTTAACCACTTATGCCCTTTACGTCCCCGTCTGAACGAAGCTTAACGTATACATTAATATTCATCTATTTCAAATGTACAAGATTTTATCAACAATATTTAAAGCTGTCACAAGATGCTTCTGAAAAAGTTCATAGTAGAGCAATATACCCATTTTTTTTAAGAGTTCTGTTTCAAGTTTGGTTTTAAAATATTTAGGCACATAAATTTACTTATTTTTCCAGTAATGAAATACTACTTATTTTGCCAGATATCCAACGCCGCAAGCACTCGTAAAGCCCCAGACAATCTGGTTATCTCCACGAATTTTACTGAAAGAATAATATGCTTCATTTGAAGTTCAACATTTGATTTTCGCCGTAACAATTGCTCTCCATCATGCCCGAAAATGTTGAATTTATTTTATTCTACGAACACAATACTAAAAAAGCCTGAGATTTACTGTAGATCTTAGCGCAGTGTAACCGTGATTTAAATTCGTTTAACAGAGAAATGGTTTTCTTCTAGCTATTCGATCATGAAAGCTGTATTTTCTTAAAAAATTCCTAATAATTTCTGCATCAGCAGACGTTGCTAAACATGCATTGAATCTCTAAAGTTAATTTAAGGTTACAAGAAATATTTCCAAATATTCACCTTTCTTCGCGTTTAGTGAAATGCTTTGGACGCCCTATTCGTGTTTTGTTTTCAACCAAACTGGCTTTACTGCATTTAGAAATTTTGTAGTTAACAACGTGCTTGAATACGTGCAATAGTTTATATGTGTTCCTCTGAGATTTTATACGATTTAAATGAAAAATTACGTCTAAGAATTGACGCTTGAAAAATTACGTTAAATTTTTCTCAAGTTCAAAAGTAATCTCAGAATATTTTCGACTCATGTTAACCATATGACTCCTCATCATTAACTTTTATGTTTTCCAGAGTCAAAAATCCTTCTTCCAACCGTTTTACATGAAAACTCTGACAGAACTGGCCATTTTTCTTACGTTTGTCATCGCAATGCTCCAATACAGTTTTGGCCTTAATTTCGTACTTGAAGTCAAGATATTTAAAATATTTTATTCCTCTTTCAGTGTTATTTAATGTTATAGACGTAATGAACGTAATAGATTTAACACGGTATTTAGACACAAACAATGAAAAAGTATTTACTTTAGGATTAATAACATAATTTTCATTATTAAATGCTTAAATGTTTCCTATTCTCTAGTGTTTTTTGAATGACTGTACAGTAGTGCTCCCCTTACTGCGAGTAATGTACTCAAAACTCGCTGCCAACAAGCGGTCCCAGAAGCAATTTTATGTGGCCCGCGAATGCATTTTAATTATACATCTGTTGCAAATACGGCGCTTATTGTTTTAGAAACATAAGGATATGGAGTGAGCTTATGTACGAGACTGCTATTTGGGGGGGGAGAAAAAGAGAGAATGAATAAATTGTGTCTGTATGCTTGGACGTCAGACCACGTGATTAGAGTAATGTGGGAGAATTTTCCATATTAGTATGGTCAATAAATTTAGTTTGATGACAGACGGCAGCTGATGGCGCTACAATATTCTGAAATTTTCGGTTAAAGTTAAATGTAAGTTATTTAGTGGTTATTTCAACATATTGGAATTATCTGAAATAAATGTCAGTCTAAAACATAATACTCAGCTGTCAATGAGTTTGAATTGCAAAGAAACCAGGTAACCAACAGAAACTCCTTGCAGGTATCAACTTTTAGAATTTAGATAAAAAAAATATATAAATTTGAATTATTTTCTTGGTGTTTTTTTAATTATGTTTATATGTGTTTTGATAAATATTGAGTAAGCTAAATTAAAAATTTATTTATGTTTTGTTTTGGTTTATTCTGTTGTTAAGAACGTAGTAAAAAACATGGTTACCTACCAAAGGAGTATACTTGATGTAAGTGAAATAAATTTTAATGGCTGCTTTCCGTGAACTTTGTGAAAGTTTCCTTGAACGGTGCAGGGCACTTCAACTTATGACATACATGTGAGGAAAAAGATGTGATGAATAACAGCTCACTAACTTCATTGGTATGTCAGTATAGTCTAGTTGGAAACTCGTTTAAATCGGCAGGCACTTGGCTACAATTCCATGCGTAACTTCACAGTAATTACTGTCCGAGACACTCTGCTGGATTCCTATTATCATTCTAGTCTTTGACAGCTATATTCCCTGCATCAAATCGTTGCACCACGCTGGCGATAATCATAGCTATTGGCCACGTCAATAACCAGGACTACACACACCCCAGATAGGCATATCGGGAGGACACACAGTCTTCAAAGATTTCTTAGTATTCCTTCGTCTTCATACCGCGGAATTATATAGCGTTGAACGTTTCATCTCTTCACCATTGCACATACTTAAAATAGAATACAGATATCCAAACATATTAAAATTTTTCTAAATTTTACTAAAAAAAGTGTTCTGACCACTCAGCTGCTTTCAGATCGAGCGTTCGTCCAGCATGCTAACTGAGTTTGAGTCCACTGCGTTCCAAGACTGAAGACGCAAATTTTAGTGCAGACACTGTTAATTAGGCTACACAGTTAGAAAAGATTACCACTGATCACTTATAGTTCGCCCTCGTATTGTTCCCGGCAGTTGAACTTATTAGCTGTGGAGAGTTTTGTTGCCTTCTCTATATGTAACGTAAATAAAGAATAGTTTCACTCAGAAAATCTTTCTCGAATGTCTTCTTGAACAATTTGTTGTGTGATTAAATGATTATCCTCATCTGATAAGGCCTCAAGAAAAGTGAAAGATAATTATGAATTGACTTAAAAGTAGAAATCCCGCTACTTCAATTCCAGAAACTCGGTCAATTTATGCACCTATCTCAAAAAAGTTTGAAGGAAAGCAAACGCTATTATATAAAATATTGAAAAAAAAAGCAGAACGCTATTATATAAAATACTGCAAAAGTTCCGATTGTTGGTGTACACTAAAGTAATAGATTTTTTCTGGAAGCTGCTGATTTTAGGATGTACTATCAAATTAGTGAACGGGAAGAAATCTTGAGACGAGTTTGAATTTGCTGAAATAATTTAAATGGATCTAGTTATTCACTACCCAATGAATAAAATTATTAAACATGTTAATTGGCTCCAAATTCTGTTCCCAGTAAAGGAAAATATTTGAATAGGGGGGTGAGTGGTTTATCTCACAGCAGGGTTTCTGAAACGTGTTTGGTTCCCTTCACCGTCTTTCATTCTCAGGAGTATTTGTGGCACATCGATACAATGAAAGGCAATCCTTCCTGCATTAGAGGAACTTCCAAAACTCTAAATCAGTCCCAGTAGATTTTGAAACCTAGGGAATAAATAGTATATAAACTACTAAAGATAAAAAATGTCGACTACGCTCGAAATCTAGTAGACAGTTTATAAATCAATCAAGACTCGTTTGCACTTGACGTTTAAGCTAAGCAACAAACCCGAATAAAAAGGTTTACAATAGTTTACAGTTGACTGCTAATTAAGTCTTAATGTTTGGTGTTTATACAAGATCTTTTTACAAATTTTTTTTCAGGATATGAAAGTTTTATAGTTAAATGGCAACGATTAAGCAGTGAAGAGTATCATAATGAAAATCAGACAATCCTTCTGGATAAAGAGTCAGTGCCAATGAACTCCCTCACAGCAAGTTTGTAGAGACATTAGGTATTCTGAGGCCGGAGAGATGAAAAATTAGCAACTCCCTTCGCCGGGAATCGAACCGTGGACCTCTGGAATACCGGCTCAGCGTGCAGAACCACTATACCACGAAGGCACGCTAGGAAAGTAGGAGAAATACCTTAAAAGTCTTTTTCTTGTGCTCTACCCAAGTATCATGATTCGTATTTAAGTTCTGAATTTACGCTCGTTGAACCTGAAAATTATGAGCTCCCCTTGTGTATGTTGTATGCGACGAAGAGTTATGCAGTGAAATTATGGTTCTAAGCAAACTAATGAGACACTAGAAAATGAAATACAATGATTTCGGAAACAAAGATAAAGCATATTTAAGTCGTTTGTATAATCCCAAGTAAATTAAGCCAAGATAATGAGTAAACTAACAACCAAAACTAACACTAATTATAAAGTAGCATAGGCAATTGCCAGGAAGATTCAGTAGCATACAGCTGCAGCAAAAACTTTGATTTTATCTGCTTTCAAAGAAATTGTTAAATTTATACTAGAAAAGGTTGCCGAAAGGGAGATATCAGAAAAACCTCTTTTTTAATGATGCTACTTCGCACAGTGGTGAATACATGTTCTCTGATATGCCCTATTCTCTCTACTAATTCGATTATTCGGAAAAACCCTTCTTTGTTGTCACTCCTTTCCTTAAGGACCTGCATAAAAATTTTAAGTTTCATATATTTGTATTAAACGTATCACATGGTCAAAACTGTCGTTTTCTGAAAGCCTGCCTTGTTTCATTCATTTCTTAAAATGGTGGCATGAGCTAATGACTAATTATTCAAGCGATATTTAGGCATGCAATCGTTTGAAACGCAGTGTATAATTATTTTGTATCATTAGTCTTTTTGTACAATCGATAAGGTAAGCGTTTTAAGAAAAAAACTTTGGACAGCAGAGGTTTAAAGTCTGCCTCACAACCACAAAATATTTTACTTCTTTTGTTTTCCATATAAGACAACTTAGATACGCTATTTTAACTCATCGGAAATTAAGCGTTAGTATATTTTTTTCCCCTTGAAAAATTTCTAAAAATGGAATCTTTCCTTTGATTTGAATTTCTTAACTATAAGTTACAAGGTATTTCTCCCTCCTTCTTAGTATGCCTTCGTGGTGTAGTGGTCAGCACGCTTGGCGCGTATTCGTGAGGTCCGTGTTCGAGTTCCGGCGAGGGTGCTCATTTTTCATCTCTCCTGCTTACCCTGTAGTGCCATAAACTTAGTTTGGAGGAACAAGTTAAGTAAAGTGGCCATATGTCTCCTGCTTTCAAAACAACCTAATGTCTCTACAAAGTGATTGTAAGGTGTGAAAATATAATATATTCTTACTATTTTCGTCAGAAAAAATTATATCTTAATGAATGCTTTAAATATTTTTTTTAACTTTTGTATTTACCATGATTTAAAAAAAATAATTTTAATACTAATTATGTTTAATTGTTTTTGTTTTAAGAAACTATTTAAAACTATTAAAATTAATTCTCTTGATCATTTGTTTACTAACCGAAATTTATCGTACTTTTGGAGGGAATTCATAGAGATATTTCAGAAACCCGGCTGCGGTGACAATTCTCTTGGCTGCTGCTTGAGGAAGACCAGAAGGATTATCAACTTTTTTAATATTTATGTTTATGTTACAATTTACATTTAGTTACGAGATTAGTTTACAGATTTATGCCTTTTTTTCATGTTAGGTAGCTAGACATCTTCCAGTAGAAATTATATTCAAACTTATTCTACTCCCTCTCTCTTGTCAGTCTATAATTATACATCGCAAAATCAGATGTCAATCGGTCCAGTTCCGTATAGTTGGTTTTTTTTATAATTCATAGTAAAAAATTTTTAATTAGTCACTATATCCCAGAAGCCCGCATTCAGTGCCTGCGACTAAGAATACAATAATAAAATACAGTATTCGGGTGATAAAAGTAAAATATTGACAACTCAGTGATGTATGTGGGACATGTGGATGAGGGTTCAATTAAGCGCTCTATAAGGAAGTTATTTATGAATTGTTATTGAATTAAGTTGTCGTGAAGTCTTCTTCATTTTATAATCTGACTGTTTTATTTTATAATCTCGCCATTGATTTGTAAGCAATAATAATCCTGAAAAGGAAATTTGAAACGGTTTCTGTGAGTGTTAGTTCTGGCAGCTGGAAAACTTTTGAAAGTTATAGTCCGAGTCTACTGTCTTCCGAAACCGATCATGAAAGTAAATTCTTGTCTTGAACTTTGTATTTCCGTTCCACGAACTATAAACAGTTTCTATATATACGTATCAAGAAAACAAACCGGAATAAAAATGAATGTGTTGGCATCAGTTTCTAGGTGCATAAAAATTAATATTTTAAATATTTTCTGTTATATTAAATGCTTTAATGAAAACATATTAGTTCTTTGTTTTTCCTTTTAATACCAAATAACCATAATGCACTAGAAGGGAAAAATGAAAGAAAAAGCTATAAAAAATCCTGTAAATTGAATGATATTGCAATTAAGAACATGAAACTTGAACAAGATCTTTACTTTGTCATGTGTGACATGTCTTCAAAAGACAAAATCACCTGCTTCTGAAAAATAAATAAATAAATAAGAATATAAGAAGCGACATATCATGCTATGCAAGGAAATTGGTATTACAATATTTCAGAGATACATTAAAAAAATTAGTAAGCTGTGTGATCACCCGTGACCGAAATGGAAGCTTTATAGAGATTTTCCATCCCGTGTATGAGATTGTCCAAGAGTTCCTCAAGTAACAAAGTATATTCACGATGAATAGCACTTAAAGCTCCTGCAGAGTGCTCCGTGGATGCCGCAGTGGTGCAAATCCTTCACACGTTTTATCGGATTTCAGTCCGGAGAATATACGAGCTACTCCATTCGCTGGATTCATTCACTCTAAAAATAATCGTTCAGCAAGGATTGGGGGAGACGTATTCTATTTCATTAGGAAGAAAGTATTATAGAATGCACCCATAAAGAACTTGATAAAGAATATCATATCTGTATATTTCAAAATTCATAGTTACTCTGATAAATTATGTAGATTAGTGCGTCGATTCAAATGCCATACCATAATTCCGCCATTTTTGTATCAATGACCTTTCACGGATGTTTTCGGACGCATAGCGAATATTGTGCTTCCTCCAGATTGTAACAATTCTCAAATCACTCTCCAAATAAAAAATGAGATTCTGGTAAAGAGAACTCGACTCGAGTCCGTGGTAATCCATTCATGATGGTTTCTGCACTACTGTAACCGAGTGGATTTCGCAGCCGAATTAGTGGAACACGAATCATGGATATCCATACATACAGCCCGCTTTTATGTTACCTGTTATTGTTGATATACGTGGATATTCGAGTTTCTGTCGCTGCAGCGAACTACCTTGAAATCTGAGCTGACGTCCCTTGTCTATTTTGTTTAGCAAAAGTTTCCAAATAACGGTCCTGGGAGTCTGTTGTGGCCCTTTTTCTAGCTTGAGCTCCTTGTCTGCATACATTACCAGTATCTTCAAATCATTTTCAGATTATTTGACAGGGTGCTTTTGGATACTAAGTCTTAAACACCTGTTCTGTTTCTACACTCCCAATCGCACGTGATTTCTCCCAATCCGTAAGGAGTCTTTTCAACAATATATTCCATGTTCCTTAGCCGAAAATTTTATCAAATACTCGTATAATTCTTGAAATTAGAATTTGAAGCAACCCTTTGCACTCCTGTCCGAGCATGACGAAAGAACGGGCTCAAAATTCACATATTTCTATGTAACGACGGTGAATTCCATTGGACTACATGATAGCACTGTCTTTGAGCTACCAATTAACTGCATTTCATTAGACTTCACTTAATAGAATTAACATAAAGCATTTTTTGCCTTTTTATGACTTCGTTTTTCCGCCTAAAGCATATCTATGATTTAAATGAACAAGTTCTTGGAACCAGTTACCATTACTTTCTGTACACATTTGTTTCCATCTATAAGTCGAGTTTCAAACAGTCTGGGATACTAGTAGGATTAAGTGCTCAGGATCTGGGATACTAGTAGGATTAATGCAGTAATACGCGACGTATTACTGCATTTTAATTTGCAAAATCAAAGTATGGGCTTTTATTTTAAATCTCCTGAGTTCATTTAGATTTCTAATTAAATATTGGTTTATTTATTGTATTGATAACTTGCCAGAAATCTTAGCATAAAGGTGCGAATAGGCAAGAAATATTAGAAAAACATTACAACTTTGGAATGGATTGGTTTGGCTGATATACATGTTAATTAAACACAGCAATAACAAAATATTTTAACAATTATTTCAAGAATTACTTTACTTTAATATTTACGCAAACTGCATTCGAGCTATAAATTTAGGTAGCAAATGCGTAGCAATAAACTTCATTGCTAGCCTTCATTAGTATATTCTTCCATAACAGATGAATTTTATGCTTTGAATAATAGATTAACAACATTTTGTGTAACTGTAAAAATTGTGAAAGATCAAGTGAAAGGTAAACTCGGAAAGTTCTACATTTTAAAGCAACAATGATGGAAATATGCCAAAGAAGCCCTTAAAATTTCTAATTTGCTTATAACTTTTATGGTATGAAATAACTCATTTACACACGTAATGGATAATTGCAGAACTTAACTAATTGTTTGGAAAATTACCGCCTGTGGTAACTGTTTACCTGTTAATAACACATACCGATTAAAGTTTAAAATCAAACAGTTGTTTATTAGCCATTCCTGGTGGTTTTATAAACTTAAAATGTTAAACTAAACAGAAACGATTTCTTCCTGTACAAAATTACAATTTGATGTGGCTTGCCGGTCAAATAAGTTTCAAACTATTTACACAATAATATTCTGCTTTTCAAAGCTACAAACAACTGATGTTGTACTAAACTGCTTAAAAGGACTCATCAAAATTAGCAACTCACTCTTGTATCCGCTTCATAATTATCACAGGTGTGTGTGTATTTAATTATGGCAAAGCACACGAGGGCTATCTGCCTAAAGGGAGGGATGCCTTTCGTGGAGGACTTTCTAAGGGAAACTGGCTCGTATACACGTTACACATGGGGAAAACCACGAAAACGCCCATGCAGCCAGCCCGTTCGCGGGATTCGAACCTCAGACCGAACTACCAGTGTTCAGCGTCTTTACCGCTCGGCCGCTGGTGGGCCAATTATCACAGGAAAGCGTAGTCAATCAACAAGGTACAAGCTCCAATAGGCCTACGCTTAAGATTAACATCCTACTTTTAAGCTATGCCGTTTTCCGTTCAAGTTGCATAAACCTTCTGAGCAAGTACTGTGAAGAACCAAGAGGAATAAGATGGAGTAGAACTCCAGTGTAGCTGTTAGAAAAATTTAGGAATGATTGCCGCATGCTTAGTTAAAGGTTACATTTCAAAAAACTGTAATTTGAGATTTTATTCATTGCAAAGACGATAATTATTGCTATTAGACGACTGAGAGAAAGTTGAATACGAAGTTTAGAAAAATCAGGTGTTGTAGGTAATCATGTAAATACAGTTTTATGTTTTTCATAAAAACTGTTGTTTGGTGTTGCCTGTAGTAGGCATGGCGTTAAATTTGCAAGTTTGTCATATAGTGGAATGACATTTAATGAATTCAATTTGAGAGGCACGAGCAAGAGTTAAAAGTAAGGAGGCAGCTAACCTTCAGTACAGTAATGTTCTTGTAGAAAAAATTTTAAACTCAAGAAGCGGAGATAACTTTTATTTCATTAATTTTGCATTTTATTGTGTTTCTTATGTTTCTCATGATTATTTCAATTACTTTGAGTTCTATTTTATAAGTTCAGTTAGGATTAACTACTCTTTATTATATTTTTATAAAAATAGTTTTGAATTAACATGCATGAAAGCGAGGGCGTCGGGGGGAACACTTTACTCAAGTATCATAAAAATTTTATTTCATCATTTGTCTATTTATTCAGAATTCCTAGAGAATCCATTAACTTAGCAAAAATGCTACATTAAGAATGAGTTATTTGGTACTCTACTTAATTTGGCTTTAATATCTCAAGTTTTCTAAAAATACAATAACTTAACGGAACTACAATTTTGGCCTTAACTAAATTTGCTAGTTTTGCCTCGTCAGTCTTACTTGAGTAAAAGACGAAACACCTTCGCATTTATTAATTATTGATCATTGAACGGGAGTTGGTTTGTTCCCCTTTAAAAATCGACTAATTTTCGATCAATGACGATAATTACTTAGTTTATTAATTTTCTTTTTCAAAGCTTAAATTTCTATTTTTCAAGATTTAAATTCAAGTACCTTTAAAATTTTTTTCGAATTATTTTTCATGATTTAAATTCAAGTCCCATCGAAAAAATGTTTCATGATTTACATTAAAGTCACTTTAAAATTTTTTTTCGGAATTAAATTTCATACTTCTGGGTTACCTAGTTCTGATACATTCTACTAAATTTATATTAGGAAATAATATAATCAAGCTTTCTTTATTAAATAAATTATATATATATATATATATTTATGCATATATATTCAAAAGCGTTTTCAAAAGCTAATGCCTTGACAGCAAAGAGTTTCAAATCCGTGATAGTATCTGTTCGGAATGTGGTCGAATGAAAGTGGAGTTTAGGTTTATAGCCCACATTCACTTTGTTCACAATAAATAATCATACTCCTTCCTTCCTTGAGTCAAGCCATTTTGATCTTTCTGTTACACATTTCGCAATGGGAAATTGATTTCCTTAGATATGTGGGATAACACTTTTTCATGAGCATAGCACCTCGCACATATAAAAGCGTGGTTCGTTTTGCTGTACATTCTGAGAGACAGGTTACCTCCCTTTATTAGGTTTCTGTCTTATACGACTTATTCACCTCGAAATATAGTGATGGAACGAGGCTTTTACTGATCAATAAGCATTAATCTCGATTATTTCGGGCACAAATTGCGCCACTGTCAATAAAATAATACATAAAAGGGCAAACTTGAGTGCTTGCCTTTTTTATGTTTCTGAATAGCTATTTTTACCCTCATCCATCTTATACGGCATAAAATACGATGCAAGGCCATTTCTTAGCAGCAAGAATGACGTATTCTATATTGCTCCCGAAGATGAACACCTAAAAATAGAAGTGAGTAGGTTGAAACAGATTTCGAACCTTGGAGATTATCATACTTCAAGGAAAAGAGCACTTCATTTAATCTAATAATTTGTAACTGCCAGATGGTGAATGGGATGAACAAAGCAAAATATTTGAAGGGTAAATGAGAAACAATAAGCACTACTTTCCAGACAAAAAAAAAAAAAAAAAAAAAAAAAAATTCATATTTTTGGCTGAATAATTACTATTCATAATTTTTAATGTTCTTTAAAAAATAAATACGTTAATTTAGTAGAAGTTAATGAAATTAACTACACATTTTATATTTTCAAAAATTTACATGGATCATCATATGTTCAAAACAACAAACAATTCAACATTCTTGTTCAAGACAAGGATATAGTTGCTGCTATTATCTCTTCTTTGACAGCAACTGAAAACGAGAGTTTCAGAATTTGACACAAAAAATTCATATTGGTAATGGTTAAAAAAATAGTATTTATTTATGTAACAGGAAAATGCACCTAGAATCTTAACAGCTGAAGAATACGTCGCAAACCTGGGGGGAAGCAGATCTAATTGTTTATTTTAAATATTATTATTTTTATTACGGTCACTTTTGTAATAAATGCTAACTTTGTTCTCTTTAAGTGTTCTCAAGATACCAGAGTTCCCTTATTGTATAAAGCAAATATGAGACAGTTTCCATTAAAAATGTTCTCCACGAAGGCATATTTCCCCTTATGCTATACAGTCCTCGCTCATTTACCTTTAACTCTTTCTCTACCAACTTATATTTCTTACATCTGTATTTTTTTTTCTTCTTGAGCTGTGCAATGTGTTAGTTTTAGGTAGCACGGATTTTAATAAAATCTCTCTCTCTTTTTTTTTTTTTTTTTTTTTTGCTTACTTTCCTCAGAGACAACGGAATAAAGCTGCTCTAGTGATATTTTTAAAATGAGATATATATGCTCCCAGGCGCCATTTTGCCAGTTTGCTTGGGCATAATATGCCCCACTGGCAGTGAAAGGGTTAATGAATGTTTCAGCCAGTTGTAATACTCGTATCGCCTGTTGCTGAGAAGCTTGCCTTTGAGACTTGGAATATTTAGCAGTTTTCCCATTTTGAAAATACAAACATCTATACTCTAAAATTAGTCTATAAGGTATTTCTCCCACTTTCCTAGCGTGCCTTCGTGGTGTAGTAGTTCTGCACGCTGGGCCGGTATTCCAGAGGTCCGTGGTTCGATTCTCGGCGAAGGCCATTGCTCATTTTTCATCTCTCCGGCTTTTTCAATTAACCTAATGTCTCTACAAGTCAAGCAAATTAGTCAGTAACATTAGATGGTACCAATCAAAAACCGTTATTACAAACTTGTCATTTTAATAATGAATGCCTAAAATGGACAGAGGTGCTGAACATAAAGAGGGCTAAACGCAAAGATTAAGCAGAAGTTGTTTTACATTTATGAGATGTACGTTTTTTTTAATTATATACTACTTTAATGATCAGTATTAAGTTAACTTACAATTACTCCCTAGTCCTATGTCTTTAGTCGACATTATTGCAGACAGCTCTAAACTAACGGAAAACATTTTATATATCTGAACTTAGCTTCCAAAGCATTTATGCATTTTTTATCTCTCTGGTTCTTTCCTCAACTTATAGGACTGCTGATCCTATTCTCAAAGAGAAAATAAGAAAATGGATAGAATCAATTTTCACTAGGTTTCTTCCATTCAATTCAGTAACAGTTTATGGACAAATGCTCTATGGTCAGCTTTATTTTAGTTTACATACATGGCGAAAGAACGTAAGTAAAATAATAGCGTGACACCAAAAATGAGAAGAGATGACCTTTGAGCAAATATCATTAGCTCAAAATTTGAAGTGTTGTCATTGCTACATCTTATTCGCTTCTTTACGTTATTGTTCAGTATTTGTCCAAGGCTGAACCTACAGAACCTCTGACTATAGAATTTCGGAAATGGTTCAAATGTTTAAACTAATAGAAAAAAAAAAAGTTTACATACGAGGGTTACGCCCTGGGTGTAAATGAAAGACTCAAAAATGATAATAAAACGCGGTGGAGGAGGTTTTGGAAAAAAAAAAAAAAAAAAAAAAAAAAAAAAAAAAGTATCTTTTTAATTATTAGGGAAGTAATGGTGAGGGGAAACAGTTCGTAAATATCAGCTCATTTTCTTTTAAACTGCTCAAATATAAAATTAATATTTCGTAAAAATATCTATTAGATTAATAACGTCTGGTGTTTTTAGGCAGCATAAACTAACTAGACGTTAAAAGACTGTATAGGGATTTATCCTTAAGTAGTTTGTGGGGGTGGCAAAATCTCTCTATATATATTTGATAATCTACTTGATCAACTAATTTATGTTCGATTCGAGTGAATGACCATGTTTGAATGTTTTCTTGACCTAACGAAAAATCTAACCAATTATTTATATTTGCAGAAGCTTCTTTCGCCGCTAGCAATGATCACGGAAACATTAAAATTATTTTTGACACTGTTTTCAGATTAGGATACGATTGAACTAAATTACATTCATGACTTGTTTTTAAATTATATAAGCTTGCAGACGCTTTAGCACCTGAAATGATTGAGAATAGCGTATTTTTAGAAACTGCATATTTTTGATTGAATTTCTGCAGCATTCGAATACTTAAATATTAAGTTATACGTTATTGCCTTTAAATTACCTAAATTCTGTGATATAAATATTTCACCAAATGGAAATTAAAAAATTGGAAGATACTGCGTTTAGTTTTTCATAGCTCTATTTCAAATGTATGGTTAAAACGTCTAAAAGTTCTTTAAATTCGACTATGAGAAAATAGTTTTCTAAACAAATAGCTTTTTTATCAATTGATTCTTGACAATCTGATTTATTAACCTCTCTTTTTCGTTTCTGTTCAAATTCTATTGAAATATTCATTTCTAAAGCTAAATGTTTACACATCGCAAAATTACGTTTAGATATATTAAAGAAAGACACAGCCCTTCTATTAAGCATTTAGCTTCATATGAAATTATTGTTTTTGACTGCAAGGCTTTATTTACTTTTTTTGTTAATTGCAGTAATAAAGTCCGAGCCGATAATATGCATAAACATTTTTAATTTATTTGCTATAAAATACTATTATTTTCACATTATTGCAATGGTTTATCGCTTGACGTCATATCTTTTAATAACTGATACTCGTTTATTTGCAGATACAATCTTAAACAACGTTTGTTTATCACGTTTCCGTGTGATATTTTAATGTTGCTTCTGAATGTACGTAAGTGCATATCATCAACTCATAAAGTATATTAAAAAAAAAGATGTAGATACTCAATACAGTTTAAAAAGTATATTAACATGCTTGAATTTGCTGAACCGACATTTTTGTGCTCTAAATTTAAAATATCAGTCGAGCAAGGAATGTATTTAATTTGATTACTTCTTTGTCAAATACTGGCTTGCATAGCTTTGCATAAACCAGCCATTTGGCCTATTGTGACTGCCGATTTGGCCGTTAGGCAGCCCTAAAGGGCGTTAGTATTGAATCTGTACATAACTTTATCTTCGCATTTTGAAATTCTAGTGCCTTCTTTAGAGTTTTAGCCATCTTTGCAGCAATTACGGCACCCATTAATTCTAATCGGGGAAGAGTAACTCGTTTCACAGGCGACACTCTACTTTTTGCCCAGATGAAACTTGTTTTATTATCTTTAGTGAAGCACTTAAAATACGCTACTGCACCAGATGCCTTAGGACTAGCATTACAGGAAATGTAGATTTGTACCTGATCTTAGTAAAAATATATTTCAGGGTACCCTTTGCCAAAAATTGGCGATTATTTTGGCACCATTCCTGTTTATGTCCAACGCCCTTCCCAATAAAACGGCATCCAACACATAATGCATTAAAACATAATTAAAATAAAAATTATATAATCTCAATAAACTGCATTCTAAATCAAACAATGAAATAACATAAAAGAGGAAATACATGTTATCTCATCTACGCACTACAAAAAGGAAATATCGACTTAACCTTATTTAGAAATTTCTGTGTTTTCAGTCTGTGGCATTACAACACTCCTTAACAGCATCCAAAAACTTTCTTAAATTATCTGAACTAGAATCTGTATATTGCCGTCACCACATAAATTCACAAAAATAAGAATAAACAATATCATCCGTACTGTCGGACAAACCCATTCAAAGCCACCTGAACGATCTTTTTACGTTCAACCATACGCATTTTCTTCCTATAAATAGGACACTTATAACAACTACTAAGTAAACATTCATTTAAACACCAGTCAATTAATGCTTTCGTTCTAAATCATACAGAAATTTCAGGTTAATCTTAGAGTCATTTTACGGTGTAAAGCGCCATTTTACGGTGTAAAGCGCAAAATAAGCAGCGTACTTCCTAACCAACATCTAGCATATAAATAAGCTCTTACAAATATTTTCCCATCAGTCAAATTCACCGCAATCATGCAACCAATCACGTCATAATAGGGTCTCCATAACATTCAACTACACCCAGGTTACCATAAATGAAACAACAACTTAGCGATAGATGAAACAATAACCTGGCGATAATCCAAAGGGAACCCTAAAATATAGACAAACCCCTGATCTTTTATCGAACTTATTCCTTGTTGGAAATATTTCTTAGGTATGTGTAATCTCTTAATGCTCCGTTTCAGAGCACCAACCCTTTTATTCATTTTCCAAGTCTAGGGATAACTCATCATCCCAGGCCAAACCCTTTTTCCAAATTTATTGCAATGAGCTTTTAATGCGGCATGGTTAATGGAGATATAAATCCTACAGGATCATACACATTTAGCATAGTCTTTAAAACACAATGCTTTGTAGGTTTGACACTCTCTAGGTTATCTAAAAGAGGCTGAGCATCCAGTTGAAAAGTATCAGAATAGGTATTCCATAATATTCCTAAAACTTTTAAATGGAGGCCAGAATTTTCTTGGACACTGCATGACATATTTTCTTTCCACATTTATCTTAGTTTTATAGAATTAGAGTTAAACTTGCCTAAATGCATCCCAGCATCTCTAAGAATTTTAGCGGCAGTAGAAGATAAATAGTACGCCTCTTCGTAAGAATTTGAACCGGAAATTAAATTATCAACATACAATACAGCATCATTTTATTACCTTTATAATTCTCTTTCTAACATTTTTGAATATGATATTTGTCAGTAGCAGCTAAAATGAAGGGCTAGAAGGAACATCGAATGGTACTCACGTAGATCTTGGAAATCTGAATAAGTCAACTGCCATAATCAAACCATAAAAATTTCAAATAATTTCGGCCGTCTGGTATTAAGCCAATTTGGAGAAAAGCCTTCTCAAGATCCGCGCAGAATGCGACTTCATGTTTTCTGAAATTGATAATTATATCTAAAATGTTTGGGTTTAAATTTGGCCCTGGTCATAAAAAAATTATTTAAATATTTAAATTGATTTTCTTTCGAAGAATTATCAAATACCATACTTACTTTAGTGGTGAATTTGCCATGCATCTTAACAGATCTATGCGGCAAGACATAACCATTCTCAACGTCATTATCTGAACATTCTTCAATTAGCTTATTACCCTTTTGTTCAGTAACAATTTCTTTATATCGTTGAAAGGTCGTCATTTTTCGCGAGCTTATAATTTAATTCAAAGAAACGATTCTTCGCTATTCTGAAATTAATCCCTATCCCTTCCTTATTATCCTTCCACAATAATTTCGCTTCGTATCTGTTATTAACGAATTTTAAATTGTTTTCAAATTTATTGATGATTTCTTTATATGTTTTCGAAAATTCATCGTCACTAATTTCAATTATTTAAAGGTTCCACAATTTCTTTAAATTAGGGGTGGGCAGACTTTTCCAGACTACTTCTAATTTTTTCAGGGTGTTGCGGTCTAGTGGCGAGCTAAAAAAAAGGTCAACAGTATTTCTTATAACTTAATAATAAATACGGAATATGCACTTACCTACCTAACCTTACCTAAAAAAAGCTTACTCTTTTAAAACCACGTTTTAAGCAAAACACAAGATACAAATATAATATTAATACCAACAAAATATAATCATTTCAAATGATGCATTTATTATCAAACAATTCAAAGTATATTAAAAATGATTTTCATCTAAAGTTAGTTTTCGTAGTTATAGTTATTTGTTAGTCTGCATACTATCAGCCAATCTTGGATACCTCGGTATACTATATTGTAATTACTAACTGCTAATCCTGCACTGGTTTGTAAGTGGTCGTCTGTGAGACGGGAACAATATGCTATCTTAATTATATTTATTGTTGAAAATGAAGATTCACACAGGTAGGTATAGCCAAAGAACGATGTTGAATGAAAGGCAACCTTATTAAAATTATGATACTTTACTTCGTCCATTAGATGCTAAAAGTTATTTTTAGGTTCTGAACCACGTGTTTTCCAAAATTATGTCATGTATGAAGAAGTATGTATGAAGAAGATGTATGAAGAAGTATGTATGAAGAAATATGCATGAAGAAGAAAAACTTCGTTTTCCTTAAGAGATAAAGAGACTATATAACTTATATTTTCAGTTATTTCTTCCACATCAACATTGCTAAATGGGTTGTAGAGACATTAGGTACTTTTTGGAACCAGAAAAAATGAAAAATGAGCAACGCCTTTGCCAGGAATCGAACCACGGACCTCTGGAATACGCGCCCAGCGTGCAAACCACTACGCTACGAAGACACGCTAAGAAGATGGGAGAAATACCTTATATACTCCCCCTTTTAAAGGCCGACTGGGGCAAAGAACGTCTATGTAAATAAGGAAAAGTTCTATAGACGTAGTGTAAACCAGTTTATCTTCTACGCCGCTAGAAAGAAGAGGGAAGATTCGCCAAGGGATTTGGCGACAGAACCTGTTGGTGAGAATTCCCCCTCTGTGATATACCAGACCTGGCCGAGATTTTCCTCCTCCGCCACGTGTACAGGAAATTGAGGAACACGGGTTAAGATGAATAAGAAAATTAGGTGAAGTTTCACTTTCACTGGCTGTTGAATTTGCATTATCCATATCGAAGTTTGATGTCTGATTTTATATCTGTCAGTATGGAGGGCAAAAAATGGAGTCACACAGCTTTAAACTCTTGATAAACGTGACCGTCGAACCTGTTCGAACTTCGACATCACCTTCGACCTTTGGCGCTTTTTGGCGACAGATATTTCACGCATGCACAGCTGTTTCCCTTTTCATTCGAAGGGAGCCATTCGCCATTCCTGCTGCTGCGAAGTTTTCCTTCTTAACAATACATATTCTTTGACTGGGGTTTAGGGGACCCAATCGCCAAATTCCCCAAATTTACAATTGTTTATATTTCAAATAAAAAAGGAGAGAACATTATGAGAGGTGTATTTGCATTCCAAACACCATTTCTTCGTGAAGTTGCGTCATCAATGATTAAACTTTCCTTCTGCTCTAGGCACTTAACTGGTTAAATTTCACCAAGTAAATAATAATTGACAAGAATTAAACTTTTAATATAGTTTGATCTAAGTTAATTTTAATTTCTCCCTCTTATGTTTGTAATTTTAATACCAGGCCAAAAAGTATAATGCAATTTTCTAATTTGTTTTACCGAATTGTGACACATTTTTGTTTGAGTGTCCACATAATTCTTGTCCACTTAAGACTCGTTCCAGCATTCCACATTGAATACACTTGTTCAAACAAATGCGTTGTATGTTGTTTTTGATTCGTACATACCTTGACAGTGAACAAGTGACCTTCAATCATTCAAATCTAAATAATAACGTTAGCAGCGAATGTTTTTTCAACTGCTGAACTGAGTTATGCGTGTGCACTGACTTCATAATACGTAAATATAACGCACGCAAAAAGTTGCAAATATTGAAAAAACGTATATTTTTTTTTATGTTTTCAGACTGACTAAGTAAAAGAAATTTTAAAAGTACGCAATTGTTTTATGCATTAAAATGAACTGCAGTAATTCCGAAAAATAAAGGTTTATCTTAAATGTGATGTTCGGTACAAATTTGCAGTCTTTTTCTTAAATCTCTACCTGATGAAATTAATTTCACTGAAGAAGAAAAACGTTGCAGTTTCAGACGGCATAGAACAAAAGGCTCAGCTCAAAATGCTATAACTTTTCTTTTAGTTCAATCTGGTCTCTTCTTTTCTTCAAGACTTTAAATTCAGAATATGAAGTAATTTTAGGAAAGCTTTATGTCCCCAAAATGAACAAGTGATTAGAAAAACAAACTCAAATTGCAATTCAAAACAAATTAAAAGATTTTAATGTGTTTCTGCTGTTAGTCTTTTGATTGCTTGTTCTTGATTCCCACTGGCAGCACAAACGCAACAGAAATTTGCTCATCCTGCGATTTTAGCAAGCGTCGGTTCTAACTTTCTCTTAAATGACTTTATTTATTTTCTTACCCTTTTTTGCTTCATTTGGGCAATGATGAAATATTATGTTCATTATTACCTTTCTAAATTTTGCTTTCAATGGGTGGCAACAGTGACCTACTAACGTTTTAAACTGTAGCATACTTAGAGGAAATTTTTGATACTCTGGTACTTTATAAATGTGTTTAGTTAACTTACCTAAATAATTTTTTTTTTTATCATTTTACTAGATTTTGCTAGTAAGTAGCAACAACTTTGGGAACTGTGCTTTTATTCTTTTATGCGTCATAGTCCATGCTGATATTGTATCGGTATTGCTAAAAGTACACGAATCCGAGAACAACCTTTTTAAATTCATCAGCATTTAAAAAAAAGGAATAAAAGACCTGAAATTTAAATTCTTAAATACATAATTACAAACGATAACAAAATATAAATTTATTGAAATGACATTAATCTCAAAAGCTTAAGGTACAGAGGATTAATTACTTGTAAAATGCTTACATGAGTTTATAGGTTATAAATACTAGTTCATCTAAAAATTTAATTAATTTTGCTAAGTTTATGCAATGTGTTGTCTTCAGTAACCCAATGATAAAATATGTATATATAGATATGTGTGTGTGTGTTTGTCTGTGTGTGTAATGATTCGGTAGTATAGATGACTTGCTATTTTCCAGCTACGTACGTAGAATAACAGAGCCGTGTAGATATCTTGAGGATAGAAGATAGTGGCGTTGTAAAACATTTTGGAAAGAGACGTAGCTGAAGATTTGATTATAAGTTTTATTTCTCGTTAAAGCAATTCTGAGATGATAATCTGATTCACATATCAGAATACTAAGCTTAAAAAAGTGCACCTCACACTTGTATGAGTTTAGCACATTTTAAGACAAAGTATAAGTCTTTATTTCAGAGAAAGCAAGCGGCAGCACCATGTTGACAGAGCGAAAGCAAAGCGGGTAAAAGAAAGTCTGAAAGATTTCAGATTTTACATCACGCCCAAAGGGGCGTTTTTTTAACTTTTTTTTTTTTTTGTGTGTGTAATCTTTATTTATATCATGTTCTTCACAATTCAATAGCAATTCAAATTCAATTCAATAGCAATATCGCAAAATAATTTTAAAATGAGCATATCTTCAGAATTTCCGATACACAGTCTCGCGCGCTCGAGATAAAAATCCCCCCCCCGTACAGTGTTGCCATTGCTCGCTTTGAGATCGTTGAGTTTGTTAATCAAAAATTCGTTAAAGTGTTACAAAATATGAAATAGATTATAAAAAAAATTCCAAATTCCAAATTAGGGCTTCCAGATGCTCATATTCGTAGGAGGATTACGTCATTCAAAATTCGATGGTTCTATGTACCGTTGTTTTATCACATTGCGAGAAATATACATACATTTATGCAGATTCTTCATTATTTAATTTTTTAAATATAATGCAGGGCTCTAATATTTGGTGACAACAATTTAAAAAGTGATACGCCGTTTATAGTAAATCAACGCAAAATGCTAAGACGAAATTAATATTCCTTCTGGACAAATTGCTCCTCTGGACTAAAAAGGAAAGATACTGCACAACAGCGGTATTTATAGTAAAAGTTTTCTTCAATCCAATTGGCTGATAGCTATGCGCAGTGCTGAAGGTTAAGATGACACAATGTGGAATTAGTTTTCAGGTATGAGAGAGTTTCGTAAAAGTCATTACTATTTTTAGAACAGAGAGGGGGAATCCCTAAATTAAAATGAGGAATTGAGGGTTTTTTTTTTCATTTAAAGTATGATTTGTAGTTACATATTTTTTATTTTTCATATATATATGTGTGTGTGTGTGTATGCATGTATATATCGCGTTATTAATTATATGTAGAGTATCTCTAAACTATCTGGTGAAAATGTAAAGGCTGATACAAGGAACTGAAATAAGCAGATTTTGTAATGGACTGTGTATGCGGAAGTAGACGAAGCTATTAAGATTGGTTGCTGAAAGCGGTCCGCTGGCGTAAATGTCGTCCCCGTGTGAATTTCGAGAGGTATGCGTCGCTACACGAAAGCGGTGCTTGTTTACATGTATTTTATTCATGATCTTCGAAATGAAAGACAGCTCAAAGAATTCAAATATGTACACAGAACGATTCCCGTGTATACTGCGTAATCGCCAGATATTCGAGCATATTAACGAAGAGCTATTGCTAGATGAATCGTTTCATGCTTTCAGGCGTGCACAATGAAACTGGCGAGAACTTCGGTATGTGCTAAGAACAATATGAAATGTATCGCTTGGAGTTGCAAGCGACATGAATAGGGCTTTTGCCGAAGATGCCCTCCCTTTCTATTGAAGGTTGTAATATGTACATTTGACGATAGTACTGCTACTAGCACGAGAGCTTTGGTGTGAGAGGTGTGCTTTGGATATGAGCCAAACAACCGTTTAGAGGACTTTAAATGAGGAAAAAATGCATTTATGACATTTGTGAAGACTGAACACTTTGAAATCGGATGGCTTTCCTCTACATGTTACTGCCCTCTGGTACCTATAGCAAGCTAGAGAAAATTTTCACTCCCCTTCTTATGTCTTAAAAACAACTAATGAGGCTAAATTTACATATTGGGGTATGTTTATTCTCTTGTGATGCATGACCATTCACATGACACTAGACTGCATGCCTACCAGGAATGACTTTTCATTAATGTTTAAGCTGGCATAGTATACGGCTATTTAGTAAGATCGTGCATTCTATCTAGTCGTTTGAACAGCCGTACGCGTTCACGAATATGGTACCAACACTATGGAGCGCCATCTCACTTCAGCAGTAACGTCAGGAATTACCACTATTGCTACTTTCGGTCTCTGTTTGATCAGAGGAGAGGGATCTATTACCTGGACACCACAATCACCAGATTTCACATGCATGGATTTATTCTTCTAGAGGCACCTTAAGAGCAGGGTTTGCGAAAGTTCTATTTAATCCGTTAAAGATCTAGTGTCAGCTCTTACCGGAAATGTGAGCGAAATGCATGAGATCTTTGCTAATGTACGCAAATCTATGCGCCGCCGCTGTGAATCTTGTATTGCTGCTGGTGGTCGGACTTTCTAGCGTTTATTGTAAAAGAGATGAATGATTAAAATATATTTTCTTCAAGCTTTTTCACTCACATGTTTTCCTCACCTTCCTCACATGCCAGAAGATACTTGTGTGATTTCTGCACACACATTCCATTACAAAATCTGCTCATTTCAGTCCTCTCTGTTCTTTGCAAGATACTTCGTTATATACTTTAGAATCACCTTGCGTGGGTTTTAGAATCACACTTTATTGCCCTTTTAAATTTAATGACTATATTCTTTAGAAGACAGTAAAGGAACTAATAAAATAATTGCTATAGTTGCTCAAAATGCTTCAACATAAATGCCAGAATATAAGAGGACAAATTTGAATTTAATCTAACAATAGTGGTAAGCTACTTGATATAGAGAAAGTTTACACTGTAATGTACATAGCAGGAAATTAATCCTGGAAGTAAGTGTAAAAATTAGAAACAATTAGTATATAATTAAAGTAAGAAGTTGATCATATTTTCTATCTTTGAAAAGCAGACAAAAACAATTATCGTCAGAGACATGTTTATGAATTGTATCTGGATGAATTCCAAAAACCACATGAATTTTAAGCAGAAATTGTAAATAAATTATTTTAATTTGAGTTTGAAATGACTGGAATTTAAAGTAATCCAGTCACCAAAATATGATATTCTCCTATGCGGCATGCAAGAACATGTTATTTTTTCAATACGCAAATAATTACAAATTCGAAATGGGCGAAAACTTGAATAAGGAAATATTAAATTTAATAAAATTAAAGCTTAAATTAATACATTTTGCACCCATTTCCGAAACAAAATTCGAGTTTCGTACCCGGAAAAATTCCAAGTGATTCTATTATTATTTAAAGACTTTAAAATTTAATTATCTCCAAGCAAAAAGTTAAGATTGTGATGCGTAGAACAGCAAAAAAAGGCTTGAAAATAGTCTATTGTTTGAAATGTGGCGAAAATGGCATAAAATACCTGATTGTAGAAAAGTAAATGTAAATAGTAATTACACATTTTGTTTCGAACATTTTATCTGAGTAAGCTTTCGTTTCGAAGTTCTTATGTCTAAATTTTCCATAAAAATTATTATTATTAAGGCTTTCCATAAGTAATAAAGAATCTGTGATATTGTTATAGAATTATCATTACAATTATTTCTGCAATTTTTTTTATTTCTTTACAAACAGTTTTCTAAAGATTAATTATAATAATAAAAATACAGCCTCTTTGCCGAATTGTATTATTCGCCATGCTGAAATAAACTGCTCCTATACCCGGCTTTTGCAGGTTTATATGTACATTTTTTGCCTCTTGTTCAGTAAATCAGCAAATTTACAGATATATACCTTTTTTCATAGCTGTAATTCATCTATTATTATTGATTAACATTTATTCATCAAATGTTTGTGCATCATTTTCCCCTCTTTTGTAAGTCACGCAGGAAGCGGTGTATAGCATTAAATCTGTTATTGGCATTATTCATTGTTTATGTTTAAATTTCCTATGTTTTATATATGTAGTTTACTATGTATTGTTTATGTTTAAATTTCCTAAAAGGTTCAGGCTATATATAATAATACATTTTAATAATAAAAAATACAATAATAAATTATAATAATAAGAATACAATAATAAATTATAATAATAAAAATACAATAATAAATTATAATAATAAAAATACAATAATAAATTATAATAGTAAAAAATCTCAGAAACGTGACTGGTAATGGTTGACTGAGTGTCATGCATTCTTCTTCTCCATAAGAACGAGCATGAAATACAGTTTTTGTTAACAGGTCTTATTTGCTGTTTCCCATTTGTGTATTTCATTTCACTGTTTTTCCTCATTTTTTCATATTCTGATGGTTATTTTACTGACGACTCTCATTAGTATATTTTAAGCAATACTAAACGTTTAGGTATTTTAACTTATTAGCATGCTTATGCAACAATTTGATTTAAATTCTATACTGCTGCTTTTATAGAGTACCCTTTTTTCCAGTTTCTAAAGTCACTTCAACTATCGGTTTTATTATGCATATAATATACATATACGAGAATGAGGAATAAGTAAAGCAAAGTAAAGTTATATAGGTTATTAAACAGCATGAGAAATGCATGGAAAGCTGGCGGCAAAAAATATTGAAAGCTAGTTAGTAAATGCTTTTAAATTGCTAAAAACGTTGAGAGTTCAGTTATTGCAATCATAAATTAGTTGGCTGATTGCATGTTACGTGATCTCCCTAGGTGCATGGGTAAAAAATTTTACTAAGTGCTTTCAAAAACCAGAAAATTTATAAACTTGTAAAAACATAAAGAGTTAAAATTCATCCATACAAAATATGTTGCCACTTAACTGCGAGTTGAAAAAATATAAATGTGGAATAGTTACTAATAATGTCGCAAGCGAAATCATTTTACGCTAAATGAGTTCCAAAATCCAAACGCTGATATTTATTTACAAATTAAAGAAATGTAGATTACGACAATTTGAATTATAAAATCCTATACCAATAAAAAATATCACTTCAAATAATATTTATGAAAACCATTTAGAATAATTTTTCGTTTCCATAACTGCAAAATATATCAGTGCTAAGCGGAAATAGTGAGAAATTAAAAATAATCACAGATGAATACCCAGTTAGCTTAAAAAATAAGACCTATATAGACGAGGTTGTTACACAGAAAAAAAATAATCCTAAAAATTTACCTTAATGAAACTCGTTTTAAAAAATGGACACATATATTATGAAGGAACGTGTCTTTCGTGGAAAGAGGAAACAGAACACCAATCTTTGACCACGATAAAAATTTCGATTGTAAGTGTACATTCACCAAAACTACAAGATATTTCTCCCGCCTTCTTGGCATGCCTTCGTGGTGTGGTGGTCTGCACGTTGGGCGCGTATTCCAGAGGTCCGCAGTTTAAAAAACGAGCAGAAACAAATGTTCAACAACGTTTCATCCAAAATTGGGAGAAATGCATAACCTGTTGTCATTCTTCGCGCAGTTCTTGAAAGCTATTCTGCATTTACTACACGCAACTAATACTTCTTTAGGTCTTCAGGATACCTAAGGATTGTCTGTAGTAACGCTTAAAAATATACAAACCTGGAATTAGAAATAGCTTACTGATATTTAGAATATAGACTCATGTCTTACTATTCAGATACTTTTCTTAGAAAATGTTTAAGAAATGTTGTTACATTCTTTCTGGAGAGTAAAATGTTGCTGATTTCTGCATCCAATTTGAAAATCGAGACGTAATGAGCTCTATTTTATACGTTTATTTAACATAAACGTATCATGTTCTAGATGCCCTCAGTTTCTCTAATAAATTTTGTAACGTTCATTGAACTGCCATTGTCCTAATGTGCTGCGTACGACGCCTTTTCTTTTTTTTTTTTTTTTTTTTTTTTGTTTTCTTTTTCTCTCTCCTCCCTTTTGCATGCTCTGCTCAAAACATGGAAATATTTGGATTGAATCCAGTATCAGCGTTCAGCTGGGTATAAAAGGTTTATGTTTGTCTTGCCCCCCCTTTTTTTTTTTTTTTTTTTACATTTCAGTCGCAATCGCAATTCGCGCATGAAAATTAATCAGACTTTCTCTTTAAGATTTCGAAACTAATAACGAAAGTAACTGCGATATCTAACTAGGGTAATGTTATTGTTTTATAAAGTAAATTACATAAAATCTCTAGATTGATTAAAAATATGTTTAATATTACCGGACATAAATGAAATGGCTTACAAGTTACACTGTCACTAACGTGCCGCCTAGACCGTCACCATCGAGATAGATAAGGCCTGCGCGCTGAGTTACTACGTCACTGCTAGGGGACCGGTCTTCGCGCAGTTTAGCTTCCTTGCTAAACAATGAAATTGGTATCTCATACTATAAAATCAGTCTAAAACAAAATTACAAGCGGCAATATAATGTTTTACAAAGCTTATACGAATATGAAATATTTTCATTTTCTTTTGTTGGTATTTATTTTCAAAACAAAATTATTTGAGAATGGTGTGGTGCTTTTAAAAGCAAATCATTTCTTTGAAGAAAAATTGGTTTTAAAATTCAAGTAGCTAAAATTTTTACTTTGATTTTTCTGCACTGTCTTTGTGTCTCTCGTTGATTCTCATCACCGCATCAATTTTTTTTTGTTTCACCCACTACTTTAACAAAATGTTTGCCAGTGGGAACACATGTTTATCTCTCATTCTAAAAATTATTTCTTACTTACATATTGTATGTTAATCTGTATTACAGTTAATGTTTTCCTCGACAGAATCTGTAGTTAAATTGAGATAATGTTTATTACATAGCTCTGAAGACTATCAATATTAAAATTCCAAATAAGATAGGAAAAAAAGTTTTTTAAATAAAGTTATACACAATTTTTTTGAAAATATTTTAAAAATATACGAAATACTTAAAAAACTTTTAGAAACTGAAATTTCTTGCAAATATTTACATCATACCTATTTAACTATAAGCGTTACCTCTGTTCTGAAAATATTTTTGCTATTAATATCCACATGAAAAGAAAATATAAATCCTAACATCATGTTCAAAACTTTTCTGTATAATGTAAGCAATTTTTAAACTTAACTTACATAGCTTTTGGTGGTGCCACGTACTCAAATTAAAGACTGTAATTTAAAAGATAATTAAAAAAATTGTTTTTAAAATTGCATTGAATTGAAATACAATGAAAACAAGTATGTCTACATATGAATTCAATTACTACTGCTTCTTCAATAACTGTACATTTTTAAAATTTCATTTTGCAGTTTCGCAATTTAATTACCTTAATATGAATCTTACATACATTACTTTAGAAACTTTTCTATCATTCTCAGAAAGATTTATATTGCATAACAAATTTTAAATAAACTGATTGCATGATAATAACATATATAAAAGTGAACAGAAGCTATATTAGCTAAACATATGCATTTAAGTTTCATCATGATAAAATGATATTTAATGATTTGCAAAAAACATTGATATTTAAATTTAAGAACACAGTACTCTGCCAAGAATCAAATTTACTCTGCATTTGATATTCTACATATTATGTAATGAAATAAGTGTAATGCTTTTAACCCCTTAGGACAGTTATTTCATATAAAATTAGTTTCCAATTAAAATAAATAATCATAAATTTTGCTGACAATTTTTATATTACTAGTGTTAGTAATTATTACAAGGGATGATGCTTCAGATGTCAAAAGTAAACATAAATTCAATTCTTAAAACATAATGAATAAAAAATTACAACTTATAAAAGCCAACAAAAAGTTTGCTGAGGGTCCCTTAACCGTGACGTCACAAGCCAGTTTCGTTTCAGAGCGCAGGCCTTATTTATCTCGATGGTGACGCCTAGACGGGAAAGTGGTTAGTTGCTCTGACTACCATACCGATGGGCTCGGATTAGAATCCCGAGAAGGCATGGATGTAACTTGCCTTCATAGGAGGTAATGGAGGCCGTCTATTACGAGCCTCCATAATAAAATGACCATCACTTCTGGGCTCAATAGTGGCCAAAGCCTATGAAGGGTATGCCCGGCATTAAAAGAAAAAGGTGTAACTAATGTAAAATCCAATATTTTCTGTAAAGGTTTTATACATAATAATCATTCTTGCAACAGTTTATTTCCCTCTTCTATCTACCTCTCTCTTTTCTGTCTTAAAAAATAACAACTGAACAATAAAACAGCTATTATTAGATTTCTGTTAATTTTCGTAAAAGAAAATTTATATGGTGGTCAATAATGTTTTTTTATAAACATATAAAGTTTACGGAAAAAATTTAAATTAAAATTTTATGTCTTAAAATTATCCAATTGCAAATATTGAAATTTCACAAACTCTATACCTAATTTAATTTTAGATTGCTGCAGAAGTAAATCTTATTTAATATGAATCTAGTTTATTTGTCTGTTTTGAGCAAAATCAAAATTCTATAAACATACATATGCATTTAATATGACGCATATAAGTACAACGTACGTGTGTGCTGGGAACGCAAAAAATAATCATTTGCTTCAGAAATTTGTATCTATAATTTATTTTAAAACAAAATTCCTAAGAGTATTTCAAGAGAAATTTTAAAAATCCGAATATATTATAATGCTTTGAAGTTTACTATTGAGTTTACAGATTTATTTTGAAGTTTACAGATTGATATATTATGTCAAAATCCTTCTTCATAAAAATATTTTCTCATAGAACTCTTACGAAAGAGTTCACTGCAGCATCACAGAATTCTTTGTACAGGTTTATTGAAAATATTTGCTCGCACTTCATATGAGCAGAACTTCGCACCTATTGGACGAGCAGCAATTTGATATGCACATGAGAAAGGAAGTCTCCGTAATGTCACCAAAATTTTGGCGCAAAATATGTCATTTTTATCTTAACTAAGCGGGCTGGATCACTTGCAGCGGTTCTAATGAGCTGGTATTCTTTAGTTGGAGAATTAGATCAACGGATCTTACTCCAATGCGACATTTTGCCTTGGAAATTAATTCATATGACTTCTTGGTTGATCTCAATGTTTTTTTTTTTTTTTTTTTTTTTTTTTTTTTTTACGGTGGAAGATATAACAAATGATATGCTGGAGAATTTATTGTTTTGATGTTCGAGTAAGTGAAAGAAGTTACATAAAAAAACCCTTAGGAAAATTTTCATTTTATTTCATATGTTACTCTTCTATGCTTGTCAATTTCAAAAATAAATCATTAAAACTGGGTCAGTCGTTTTGGATAATCCTATATTGTAAATAGACACGGGAAAAATTAAAAGTTTTATAACTTGAAGAAATTTGATAAATGCCTTATATGACAGATGTTCTTGAATGCTTGATATTAACTTTCAAATATCAGACATAAGTCGTTGACAAATTCTTATTCTTGTCTAAATAGGTTTAATTCATCATACTTTCGTTAAGGGGTAGAAACACAAACATTGCTCTTATTTCAGTAAATGAAAAGGAAATTTGGCTCTTTGGATGTAGAGCTTAAGAAGCTAAATTATTCGTTCTTTTCCTGTTTTTTCATCAACACTACTAGGCGCGCAGTGGAAAATACTGCATTACTCCTATTAAATTTCCTTTCTGAAATCGGAAAAACATAATCTTCAGCAGCAGATTGATATATTATGTCAAAATCTTTGAAATAGAGCTCAGGAAATGGTGAATCTATAAATAACAGCACAGCCTCTTCTTTCATTGTTTCAGCAACACTCTATGGAGAGGGAAAAAAATCAATTATAAATCATATTTTTTCATGTTTATTACAAATATTATTTATAATATTTTTACTAGTCATAACCTTGAGTTTCACATTATAAAATCTCAAACATAATACATGAGTAAAATTCTCTCCAATTTGTAATTTTTAAAATCTGCGCTGATTTCTATACTGCAACTTGTCAGCATGAAACAACTCAGCGTTACTCATAGCGTCACTTTAACGGGATTGTTAGGAATGTTGTAAGATTTCCTTTATCGAAATTTTACTATTTTCTCTTTCCTTCAAAATTTCATAAAATATTGATTTGAGGATTATATTGGGTTGAAGTAATTCGATTGCTACAGACAGCTCCAAATGGAGAATGGAGAAAGAAAATATTGCTACATTATAAGGTATTTTCTCCCTCCTTTCTGCATTCCTTCGTGGTGTAAAAGTAGCACGCTCGGCGCGTATTCGAGAGGTCCAGGTTCGAGTCCCGGGGGGGCATTGCTCATTTTTCATGCCTCCTACTTCAAAAAAGTCTAGTGACTCTACAGTGGCACCCCCCCCCCAAAAAAAGTGGTGGATGATGATTCTTTACTACCAGGTTTCGGCGATTGGATCTCCTAATCCCCATCCGCCCTTTAAAAGGGTGAGTATATAAGGTATTTTCTCCCTCGCTTCTGCATCATGCCTTAGTGGTGTAACGGTAGCACACCAGGCGCGTCTTCGATTGGTTCAGGTTCGAGTCTCGGAGAGGGCGTTGCTCATTTTTCACGTCTCCCACTTATCAAAAAGACCTAACGACTCTACAATATAACTTTAATTATTAACACTGAATCATCATTTTATACAACTCCTGTTTGTCTTTTTAGTCAGTTTTCCAATTCCCTTTCCCATTAATTCTTCCTTTTTGCTGCAAAAATACTTAGTTATTACAACTTCGTTCTCCAGTTTACTGTGAACATTTTTGGCAACAAAAAAATACTGCGGTGACTTAAAAACAAGTGATAAACTGGAGAGGCAATATCTGGATTCTTAAGCACATGAATAAGAATTTCCCTTTAAGTCGTCCATTCGTCGAGTCGCTATTACAGTATGCAAATTAGTGTTATCGTACTGAAGAATCTCTTCAGGTCTGTAGATCAATACACTTCATTTGATGGTTACAGCCCGTTTTAAATTATTTTACTGATAATACAGATGTCTGTATTAATGTTTGCCTTTTTTATAACTGTTTAAGCTAAATCATGCCATTTATATCCCACCATATGCAGAGCAAAACCATCTCTGGTTGCGATTCTGACTTCTCTGTAAGACTTGGCTTCTCCTTCGGACTCAGTCAGTTTCAAATAACATGCACATAAAAAAATCCTTTTTTCATTTGCAGTCCCAACATGCCTTAATAAAGGTTCCGTTTCATGTGTTGAGAGAAAAAATATGCAAATCGCTATTCTGATAGCTCTGTGCCATGAATTCACGTGGAACATAAACACTAGATCTAGAAAATTTCCTTGATCATTTCAAGTGATACTGCCAATGACTCAACAGATTGACTCTCTTCCATAATTTCTTTACTTGTGGTACTTGGTCTGGTGGAATGTCTCAACATATCTTCTTCCACCTTCCTTGGTCGCCTATTTCTAGGCTTGTTCTCAAATTTTAAATGTTCCCTTTGGGATTTCTTAACACTGACATTCACTTGTATCATGTGGGTTCAGCGAAAAAATATTCTATTTGCTTCTGCAGCATTTCCATGTAAGTGAAATTCAGAAAGCATAACATGGAGAATATGCAGATTATCACAGAACGACATCTACATATGAACGAAAATTAATTAATTATTGATTCAGTGAAGTCGAGGAAGAAATGGTGTTCATGGTTTTAATAATATAATAAAATTTCGATCACAGGATCATTTTAATATAAAAATCTTGCATTACTTTTGGAGGAACCTAATATTATACGATTACTACGTATTTACGTAGTTTTCAATTCATCCTTTAGTTTTATTGATGAAATGCAGGATGATTCCATATATACCTATTTTTTCGTGCTATTTTTTCGTTCGGATGCACATTTTCACCTTATGGAGATTCAATTCGCAGATTCTGCAACCGAGCTGGCTGCATGATGGTTTTCGTGATTTTCTCCATGTTTAAAGGAAAAACGAGCTAGTTTTCATTAGACAGTCTCTCACGAAACCATCTCTTCTCTTAGGCAGATACCCCTAAAGAGCTTTGGAAGAAATCAAATAATCCAATTCAATCCAGATCAAATTTGGCAGTAATAATTCAATTTTTATTAAGTTTAATTTATTAATTTTATAATTAACTAAATTATTTATTTACTTTACAATTAACAAATTATTAATTAATTAATCAATTAATTAATTTTATTATTTAATTGTTTCATCATTACTTACTGTAATAGCTTTAGTCTTTCATTAACAAAATTTGCAGAAAAATGCGGTTAGGGGAAAGATTTGAAATGTAGCTAGCGAAAATGGAGTATGTCTTCATCTGTTCATTTTGAATTGCCATTTCTAGTTTTGCTTTCCAAACTTCTGCATATTGGCACAATGGCAGTTTTTGCAACCCCTGCAATAGCATTTAATTTGTAGGTCTTAATTTTAATAGCTATTACTCTGAAATTTATAGATCTTACTCTGTTATGGTATTATTTTAAAACAAGTCAATTAGGAAATATGTTCTTTCTCTCTCTCTTTTTTTTTTTCGCCTTTTTCTGGAACAGTTTGTATTTTTCCTTTTAATTTCCAGACCTTTCTATTTGTAGTTTATTTGCACAATATGATATTTGATTTTTTCTTCCTGAACCAGGAAAAATCTCTGAATTAAATATTTTCAAATTATGTTATATTCATATTCATTCATATACACTGACGAGATAAAACATTATGACCATGCCCACATTTTTCAATGAACTCGTCTGATTGGCGTCTGACTGAACTGACTGGCACATGATTAAGTGGGAATGGTATTTAACTGCTTCTAGAGAAGGTAAAGAATCATTCTTGCACTTACTTTTGCCAGTGATGGGAAAGGCTGCTCATCTAAACGAATTTCATAGAGGGCAGATTGTAATGGCGCGAAGACTCGGAACGAGTATCTCCAAAATTGCACGAATGGCAGGTTGTTCACGATCTTCCGTTGTTAGTATTCATGCAACGTGGATAAATGACCGTGAAACCAGCAGTGAACGCTAAGGTGATGGACGTCCACGCGTCATCAAAGAAAAAGGACCTTGGAGACTATCCCGCTTAGTACAGCAAAAGTGGCGACAGACAGTGGCTCAGCTGACAGCCCTGTACAATGCAGGTCCAAGTGCAAGTATTTCGGAACACACAGTTCAGCGCACACAAATGGATACGGGACTGGGCAACAGACTTTCCACTCATAAACCCCTGTTGAATAAGCGTCATTGTGAACTAGGTCTACAGTGGGCTCCCGAACATCGAGACTGAACCATGGATAAGTGGAAGACAGTTGCCTGGTCAGATGAATCACGATTTCTCACTCATCACGTCGATGATTGTGTCAAGGTATGCCGTCTTCCAGGCGAACAGTTGCTCCCCCTCCCGTACAGCAGGTCATACACAGGCTGGTGGTGGCGGTATTATGCTTTAGGCGACGTTTTCATGGACGGCTCTGAAATCCTTAGTTGTGGTACAACAGACCGCGAAAGCTGTGGACTATTTGAACATAACCGCAGATCAATTGCACCCTTACATGACGTCTGTCTTCCCAACTGGAAATGAAATCTTCCAGCACTACAATGATCCATGTCACGAGGCTAGAACTGTGTTGGAGTGGTTCGAGGAGCATAAAGATGAATTCCAGTGGCCACCTAACTCGCCGGATCTTAACCCGATAGAGCACACTGGAATGTCACGAAGCGGTAGCTCAGAGCTCAAACATCACCATGTTGGAATATCTCGACTTTGCATGACCGTTGCTTAGACATTTGATACAACCTCTCTCCAGACATGTACTAAGAACTTGTGACATCTATGTCAAGGCGAAAGGCCAAAGGTCGCGCAACGCGTTATTGAATAGGTGGTCATAATGTTTTGGCTCTTTAGTGTATATAGAGAGAGTGATTCGCAACCTCGTTTACAAACTTCTGGAAGAGATAGGTTACTCAAAGACGAATCGGGATCGAATATCATCGAATTGTCGGAAACGCTATCATTGCGCGTATGTTTCCAGAGAACACGAGCAATGAAAGACCAAAACAAAAATTAAGAACACTATTTTAGTCATCAAAACATACTAATTATGATTTTAAGTGAGGTCAGAGAAAGTATTAGAAGTTTCGGCCACCATATGCGACATAAGTCTGACATCGGCACCTCGTGGAATCATGGACGTTTTGAAATGTTCCGGGCGTCAAGCAAATAAGTTCGACAAGATCCTCCTCACTTTCCATGGTTGTATTATACACAAGACCATTCACAGAACCCCAGAAAAAAATCTAGAGCTGTATTGGTTCATCAATAACTCTGTCCATTACGTTACGAGTGAGTTTCCGATTTTACATTACTATCTGATACCGATTCATTTTTGAGTAACCTGCTTCTCCCAGAAGTTCTTATACGCAATAATGAACCACCCTGCATAAATATACGCACACACATATATGCAAGTTAAGCAGTTTTGTGAAAAAAAATATTTCCTTACGATATTTTTTCCAAACATAAGTACTTGTTCGTAAATAACCCAATTGTTTTCTTTTCGCAACCTTTTTTTTAATCCATTTTTCTTTAGAAACCAAAAATACTGCGGTGAAGAATTACTACAAATTTGGGCGTTTCGTTGCAAAGTACAACATGGATACAAAAATAAAGACCGGGTAAGGACTTTGTGGACGTGCATAAAATCACACTGCTTTTAATCGAAACGGGTAGCCATATTTCCGACTCTTCCGCATTTTACAGTGACTATTTTTTTTTTTCACATTTGAGTATATAGGTGCTCAATCAAATGGATTCGCAATAGTTAACCTTCTTTGTATTAGTTGATTTTTCCTATTTAACAGTAAAATTATTATCTCATATTAGCGAGAAAGTAAACAGTAAGCCAAAGATATATTTCCTGATCATTCAAATAAATAATTCAAATTAAAAAAATCGGAACAAAATGCTTACATTTTGTAACTAAACTAAACTGTAACGAATTAAAATATTTGGAAATAAGCAGAAAAAGGTTAGAATGAATATTTCAAAGGGAAAAAAGTCCGCGTAAGTAGTCGTTTAAGGAAGGTAAAATTATAAGGTATTTCTCCCACCTTCTTGGCGTGCCTTCGTGGTGTGGTGGTCTGCACACTGGGCCGGTATTCCAGAGGTCCGCGGTTCGATTCCCGGCGAAGGTGTTGCTAATTTTCCATCTCTCCGACCTCGAAATAACCTAATGTCTCTACAAAATCTTCAACTGCAAATATAAAATGTAACTAGAATCACTGATATAAATCAAATCATTTCATATTTTAACAGCATAGTTAACATAATCCTTTCTAACATCACTGTTTGTGAACAATACCAAATAAATATGGTATTATGATGTAGCTCTGCATAATTACAGTGGCATACTTTTTCAGGTGACTTGCAGATTAGAATTAATTACCCTTAATTGGGAATGTAGTCAGAAACCTAACATCACACAAAAATTGACAGTACAGTCGGAAACAAGAACACTAGCGTGTTGATTATTTTCTTCATTTTGCCGTTTAACCTTCAAGTTTAATTCATGACTTGCGAATTGTGCGTTCTATATATAACCAAAAGGCATCGCGTAATTAATGATTACAGAATAAGAAGAGAAAAATACAGCTTTCAAAAAATTTTATTTCTATTCCATACTTAAAGCCTCTATAAAATATTATTAATTAGTATGAGTAAAACGGTGAAAATCTAAACCATAAAATAAATTCAATTTCTTTCGGGTTTTTATTCCTCTTTCTTATTCATGAGAGCACTTCTACGATTATAAAAAGATACATCGGGAAACTGCACAATGAGAACGTGCTTTTTCCAAAACTCAGTCGGACCGAGGTTTCTGTATCTTCCGGTGTGGTGCTCTTATAAAAATTCTCATCCAGTTAACATTTTTGTCAAAAGATGCTTGAAAATCAGGATCATTCTGCTGTCATACAGATTATTTTTAGCTGGCAAAAGGAAAAGAAATCTGGAGTAAAATAATTTACTAATTTTTAATTTTCCTCGCTTAGTATCACCTTCTTATTTTAGGCTAATATTTTACTAATCATTCGAGGTTTAATAATGACAAACACAACTTTTCAGATTTCTGGCCTTTGCATTGATTTACTTCATTTTATTAAATAATTATGAGCTGGCTTAAACAGCACGTTCTACAGATTTTAAATAGAATAATGACTATGCATAAATAATATACACCGTATCCACAAAAGTGCTTACCCGGCCTTAATTTTGGAAACCGTTGGTTGTAGATATATGTTTATAATAACAGATGTGTATTAAAATTACGAAATCCAACTTATTATAAGCTGCCCCTGTCCTAATAATTAAGTTTCGAAGATTGTTACTCCCCTTATATAAAATAAAACATAAAAAATGTGATTCTCATACGACAAAAATTTACAGGGATATTTAATTTCATAATTTCCGATTTTTGACATCATTTTTAATTTCCATTGAGGTGTCAGTTAATATATGAATTAAAATAATTCGAGGCTGATTTATCTCCTTAAATACCATTCATTTATATTATTTTGCGATATACTAGGGTCTTTTATTTATAATTTTGTAATATTTAGCATGCCAAAAGAATTTTCATTCAAGTAATTTATAATATTCTCATGAAATTTTATTGCTTTAGAAACATAATCTAGTAATTCTAAAAAATTCATTAAAGTACAAATATTTTCCATTTTTAATTAATTCAAATAATATTACAGGTCGGGCAATGTGCTAACACTGAAACCTGCCACTGTTTTCTTGAATACGGATTCTGTATGATTCTGTGAATAAGATCTCTATTTTGAAAAAATTAAATTTATTCATCAATGCTTTTAACAATAATCTGCATAGAAATGCTTATCTCTTAATTTCTTAACAACGGAAACCTTTTTCTAAACCGATGTTTTACTTTTAGATGCGACGAAATGCAAACATTTCACTCTTCAATTTGCTTACGCCCTCTCAATATGATCTCCGGTTTTTTAATGTCAAATACTTGTATCTTGTTCAGCTTTTGCTGTACGTGAGTGGCCCTTTTTTTTGTTAATTTTTTATACAGAATACAAAATTTTCTTAAACATAAGCATAGGACCAGAGGAACGTGTAAAAGCTTAAATTTCGTAAATTGTACATAATGAATTTCTTTAAATTTAAAACTGCCAAAGCATGAATATTTCTATCATCTAAAATATATTTGTAACTGGAAGTATATGACTATGGCCAAAGAACCGGAAGTCATGGAATGGAAATCAAGTTAAGGACGTTTATGGATAATGGTGCATATTTTCGTCTTCGTATTCAAATTATCTTCAAATGAAAAAAATTATCATGAACGAAATTATTGTGCGATTTGTATTTTATACATCACTGCAACTTACATAAATTGTTCATAAGTAATTCGTAAATTACAATAAATTTTTTCAATTAAATAAAGCAAACAATATCTTGCTAAACGGAGCAGTATCCTTTATGAAACTATACGAATATTTAATAATATATTTAATAATAATAATACGTATTATGTTCTATAGTCATATGAAAAAAAATCATATTTCGAAAAGAAATAAATGTATTTACTGGCTCTGTTTCTTTCGAGAAATTTGCCAAGATAATAATTTGCCTCTTATTCAGAATAGTTGCTTCTAACGATAATTGAGAATTTCAGTTTGTTCCTGGAAGCGCTTTAGACGTTTCATCTGTTCTCATAATTTACATGAATGCCAGTAGAAAATATAAATTCGTTAAAAGTACTAGCTAAGTAAATATAGGATTTAGCACGAGCGAAAAGCAGAATAGCGAAACAGATTATTCCTACTCTCAAGTGTATGCGACAAAGAACTTTTTTTGTAATTAGACAGAAACAACCTAGGACTGATAATGGTTTTACAGAATAACTCTGTGCATTTTTATTTAGACAGGCACACAGAATCTCTTTCCTTCAAATTACAGAAATAATCTGTACCGAAAGATTTTGTGAAATTTTGCTCTTTGACGAAGATAGACTCCATGCCTCTGTTCAGAGCTTTTCTATAAAAACATCAGCTGTTGCCATTATATTTGTTTCTATAAAATCGTCAACTAATCAGCCAAGTTAATTCTGAGTAACTTTAAATATGATAGTGGCTTTCATCTCTTATTAATATTTGCAAAGAATCTTCTTTACACTTAAGAAAAATTTAGTATGACAGAAAATATTCACTTATTTATTACTATACCTTTTAAGCACACTTACCTTGATCAGAGATTTGCTTGTATCGAGAGGCATAATTGATACTAATTTCTGCATTATTATAATATCAGCTTCACTCAGTGCTGTAAAATACTTTAAATCTTGCGACAAATTTCCAGGCAAATCCACTCTCATATAGACCGTTGTAACATCAGTTTCTTTGAAGAGATTGCTTGCATTTCCGAAATTTCTTTCTCGTGTGAGGAATTCTGCAATATTGAAACAAGATGACCAACGTTTTGCTGAATCGACTAAAGTCAAGTTTAGAGTGATACACACCGTGAGTTCGTATAAGGCACTACAGAAACCAATCACATCACTACCTGGTCCGGCACCTAAGCTTATGACATTTATATCAGGAAAATTTAAACAACATTTTAGCGCTTCACAGTTATCTATTGCTTCCAGCACTCTGTTTCTGGCCAAACCAGCATGAAGGGAGGAGTAGCGATGAATGTATCCGCATACGTTTTCTGCGGAACTGAGATCTATATTTTCGAATCTACCTCCCTTGCTATAACGGAAAGAAGCGATAATATTGTCTATTGCCTGCTGTATATCAGTTTCTGAAATGTCAGATACTTTACAAATATTATCAAAAGCTTCCCAGAACAGTCGAAGAAAATTAATTTCTTCTTCTTCATTTCGGTTAAGCTTTGCTCGCTTACACTCGCTTATAATATCAGTTTGACTTAGTTGTCTTACACGCTTTGAAGAAAGGGTTTGTGATGAGTCCATAGTCATTATCTATTTATACTTATTAGTAAAAACGAGAGCACTGCTGATACATAACATTATTTTTTGTCGTATTTCGAAGCATTGCAAAGTGTTAAATGAAAACATGAGTCGCAATAGAAAGCCTTGATGCCAAAACCTCGCATACGTATAGAGATTAGATAAACTATTTTTTTATCGATAAACACGATTTCGTTTCTTCTGCACCTTCCAGCCAGTTCCGTCTTCACACTAATCGACAATGTTTTCATACGTGGACGAGATAAGCTGATTTAAAGCTATCAGAAAGGGAAATATAGATTTTTTAAGAAAAGGGATTTTTCTTCCCTCACTTTCACTTTTTTTTTTTTTTTTTTTTTTTTTTTGTGTGTGTGTGTGTGTGTGTATATCGCGTGTTAATTCTGGTATTTTGCAAAACCTGAACAAATCAGTATGCTCGTGCTTACACCTTTAGACTGAACGCTTTTCAAAATAGTGAATGCTAATGTCATGTTACAGATGAGGGAAATCTTGGAGAAATGAATACTTATCTAATATGTACTAGAATTTTTAGTCCAAAGGGGCATTGTCCCTGAAGGACTACTGTTTTCGTTTTGCGATTTTGCGTTGAATCACTATAAATGTCTGTTTCACTTTTATAAGTGTTGCCACTAAATGTTAGAGCCCTGCACTATGTTTGAAGAAGTTAAATAATGAAAAATCTGCATAAATGTATGTCTATTTCTCGCACTGTGATAAAACAACGGTACATAGAACCATCGAATTTTGAATGACGTAATCCTCCTACTAATATCGGCATGTGGAAGATCAAATTTGAAATTTGGAATTTGTTTTATGATCGATTTCATATTTTGTAAAACTTTAACGAATTTTTGAATAACAAACTCAACGATTTAAAAGCGAGCAATAGCAACACTCTACGGGGAAAAAAAACACCTTTTTATCTCCAGCGCGAGGGACTGTGTATCGCAAATTCTAAATATATGCTCATTTAAAAATTATTTTGCGACATTGCTATTGAACTGAATTTTATGGTTTAAGTGCAAAGAACGTGATATTTAATAAATAAAGGTAACACACAAAACGTTAAAAAAACGCCCCTTTGGACGTAATTTAAAATCTGGGTTATAGAAAATACTACTATATATGTAAAGAAAATAAAGAATATATAAAAGATAACATTTAAATTAGGAGCGTAAATTAATTTTCCTTCTCTATTCTAAAAATAGCAATCTCTATTTGCACTGCGTCATTTCGAGACTAATATATGTCATATGACTCTTACATAGTTCTGAGGATGTAAATTGAACCAAAAATCAAACAGAAAATAATAATTTTACAGCAGAATTAATTATCCAATCAAAATGCATTGAGAACCAAAACTAACTCAGTTGGAATTAAGATTTCACACTGAACTTGCTCGCTACTCTTCGACCTAGCTGCACTGCTGTCTGGTGCTTCCTTCTTGCTGCAAAGTTATCAAAAATGTAAACCTCTTGAAATAGGCCCAAATAATGTGCCAAGTTGTTTGTGGCCGCAATATGTTTACTGAAAATAAAATGAAGATTTAATGTGCCTCGGCTGCCAGTCTCTTATTCATTGTGGATCGGCATTTTCAGTATTCTTCGTGTTCAATACGGATCTACTTCTACTCCTAACAAAATTCCTACGTCTTTTCCTCTGTTTTATCACAATTGAACATGTAAGAAAAATAAAGAATATGTAAAAGATTAAATTTAAATTAGCAGCGTAAATTAATTTCTCTTCTCTATTCTAAAAATAGTAATCTCTATTTGCATTACTAGGCTGATATTTTCTTGCTTGAACTTCATATCCCAGGAAATTTATCTTTTCTTTAGCAAATTTACACTTAGATTGTTTAAATTTTATATTTCCTTTTTCAGCTATGTCAAATAGTATTATATTAAGATGTTTTAGATGTTCGTCAAAATTTGGGGAAAATACTATAATATCATCAAAATAATTTAAGGCAAACTGAATCTGATATTTGTTTAAAATTTGTCTACGCGCTCTTTGGAAAACAGCTGGAGAATATTTCAACCAAAAGGTAATCTATTGAATTCACAAAAGCCAAAATTTGTGTTAAATGCTTATTTTTCTGTATCTTTTTCATTTAATTTCATGTGCCAATAACCAGATGCTAAGTCTAATGTGGAAAAGATTTTTGCATTCGTTAACTGATCTACTAATACGGAGGTTCAGAATCTGTTTTAGTAATTTGGTTAACTTTTCAATACACAACCTGGTTTTTGGCTTTTCATCCCTTTTGTAAGCTAAAGATACAGGGGCAGCATAAGAACTGAATGAAGATTTAATTATACCTGCATTTAACAACTTGTCTATTTGTTTCTTAATTTCACTATTAGGAGATGCTATGTATGTTCTACAAATAGGTAATTCTGAAGTTAAAATTACTCGTGGAGGTTCAATATTGATACATCCTACATCATATTTGATTTTATAATATATAATTATAGTTACTTCCCAATTTTCGCAACTGTCATTAACAGTTTCATTTTTTTCAGTATGATTAGCATAATTCTTGGTACTTACAACTATCTTCACATACAAAATTATTTTGAAGACGTTTATCTGACTGAATATCTTTACTTATTATATGTTTAAACTGATATACTTCATAATTATTAAAATTCAATTGAAATAAGTAAAGAAACACAAGATGATGATAATAATAAATATGTTAGACTAGAAGTGACAACATAAAATACTATGTTATTAGTAAGTCTGCCTATTTTACATCATAATTTAGTTACTTTGGTCATAGAAAGACCTACAGATAGTGATAATAATTTTGCGTTAGGATTGTTCTCAATAATTTGGATTTGTGCATTACAGCTTAAAGTAGTTTCAGAAATTACATTTATTTGACTGCCTGTGTCAATTATGCCAGGAAGATTTTGTTTTCCCATTTGATAATTTACTTTAACTCCACGCCTAATTTTGAGGTGCATACTGTTTAGGGTAAAATGGCCTTGGAGTAAGATTTCTAAGATGATAAAATTTTTGTTGTAAATTTTGCCTGGGATTTGAAAACCTAGGTACATTATTAGTATTCTCTGATTTTCCCTGCGAACTTGAGGTAGGAAATAGCTTACGCGCTAAAAAAAATCCACTCTTGCAAAGAATTAATATTCTGGATAACATCCTTTGCTGTTCTGGCTTCAGTTAATGTTTAAAATACTTATCTATTGGGAATCCGAAACTTGACTATCAAAAATTGGAAAATCTCTAAGTTTCTCTAAGTTTACGGAAGCTGTTTCGGGTTTGCTGAAAGACATTTTTGCTTGAGAACGCGTTTTGCATAGAGAAATTTCAGTTATAATTTTTGTTAATCAGACATCAGTACTTGATTCTGATTATTAACAATATCATTACGATTGGAGAAAGCAGAAGGGAAGTAATAATTTAGCACGCAGTTGAAGCATTAATTTAAATCCTATACTGGCGAAAAGAAATTTTAATTTATTCGTAAAACAGCCGAATGAAGCTACACATTTCGGTGACCTTCAGAGCATCAAAATGATTTGAAACGTTGGCACTCTGAAAACACTCGTCAAATAATTTTATTATAAACAGACGCTGGATTAATTTTGAACGTCTGGTACAAGGTTTCATTTTTAAGCACTCGCAGCAAATCTATGATATCATCTAGTAACCTATGATAAAATTTTATAAATTAGTTCAATTTAGCCCAAAGGGGAAATTTGCCCAGAAGGGCTATTGATTTCTTTTTGCCATTTTGCGTTGGTTCACTATAAACAGCGTTTCACTTTTCTAATTGTTGCCACCAAATATTAGAGCCCTGCTTATAGTTAAAGAAATTAAATAACGAAGAATTTGCACGAATGCATGCAAGTTTCTCGCACTGTGAAACAGCAACTGTAACTAGATACATCAAATTTTGAATAACGTAGTCCTCCACTCGAATATGGACATCCGGAAGCCCAAATTTGGATTTTTTTTATTATATAGTTCATATTTTGTAAAACTTTAATGAATTTTTGATTAACAAACTCAACTATTTTAAAGCGAGCAATGGCAATACAGTACGAGGAAAAAAAAATCACAAAAAAACTTTCAGATTTTACATTACGCCCAAAGGGACATTTTTACCTTTACTTATTAAATATCATGTTCTTCGCAGTTAAACCATAAAATTCAATTCAACAGCAATATCACAAAATATTTAAAACAGCATATCTTTAGAAATTCCGATACACAGTCTCTCGCGCTGGAGCTAATTTTTTATTTTTTTCCGTATAGTGTTGCCATTGCTCACGTTGAAATCGATGAGTTTGTTAATCAAATACTCTTTAATGTTGGACAAAATATGAAATAGATAATAAAACAAATTGCAAATTAGTGCTTCCAGATGCCCATATTTGGTAGAAGATTATGTTATTCAAAATTTGATGGCTCTAGGTGCCGTTGTTTTATCACAATGCGAGAAACATACGAATACAGATTCCTCATTTTTAAATTTCTTTAAATAAAACACAGGGCTATAATATTTAATGGCAACAATTTGAAAAGTGAAACGGACATTTAAAGTTTAGAACGCAAAATGCCAAAACGAAACTAATAGCCCTTCTGGGCTAACGCCGTTTGGGCTTAAAAAAAAAAAAAATATTACATGATACTCACCCAGACATATTTCAGAAACGTGGCTCTGTTGTAAACTTTTCTGCTGCTCCTTGGGAAACGCCAAAGAATTTTCATCCATGAGATATTTAATTTTGTATTTATTTTGCTGTAGTGTTTTGTTTTTGTTTCACTTTTTATTTTTGTTTTAAACTATTGGTTTTCCCTCCTGTTAGTAAGTTTGGGACTATTGAAAGATTTAATTTGTGTTAATTATCTCGTGATTATACATATACATATATATATCAAAATAAATTAAATTAGCATGCTTTTTGGGATACCCTGTATATAACACGCAAAAGTTTCGTAAACGTGTTCGCAGTAATACATCCTGGAATACATTTCTGAGCAGCAATGGAGAAGACATGTCTGAAGTAACTGGACATTTACAATTTAATACTATAAATAAGTGGTCAAAGACATTCTGTTTCACACGAATAATTTGATTTTGTTATACTTTATTTTCATTAACACAAAAATTGCTATCATTATATTTCTTTCTGCAAATAATAAAACATTTTCAAATTTATAGTATATAGATTCAATTAATTAACTTCCTTCTGCTTTTTCTTCAGTACTCTCACTTTTGCTTTGGTTTCAGCCGCATATTCTTGGCCAGATTTATTTTCTGATGGCCCATATTGGTAATTTTCAGCAGCAGAAGAACGATATTTTACATCCAAACTGTTTAAATACTGATCTTGGAAAGGTGTATCTATGAGTAATAATACAGCTTCTTCTTTCATTATTTCAGCAGTATTCTAGGTCAAAGAAAATTCAGTTACACATTAAAAATACAGTTCACATATTAAAAATGCTACATTGGGTAATCAACTTAGACATTGACTTAATGACTCAGCTTAGTTTCATGAATTAAATTTAAATTTAGACATGAATGCATGGATTTGTATAAGTTTTGTTAAAAGCACTCATTAATAAGATAAAAAGTACCGATCTGAACGCGTTGAAGAAGATGAAAATTTCACGAATATTTTAAAAATTTTCAGAACCGGGCGTAAAAAGGTTCAAAGAAAAACCGCGATGGAAATACTATACATATATATATATATGAGATAATCAAAGCAAAGGAAATGACGGAACACTGTAGATGCGTGATTAGACCCATATTGAAGAAGAATTTTGATTGCGTAGTCTTTAAAGAACTTGGCAGTCGAGGCAGTTTCAATTCCATTTTTATTTCCAATTGATATTTGTGGCCACAATCACTTGGCACTCTAGTCGTGCCTTTCCACAGAAGATTTACATTTTTGATATTGTTGAGATAGAAAGCAAGCCAGCGAAATTACATCTTAGCACAGTAGCGAGCAAAAGCTGAAGTGCGTCGTTATGAAAGATGGAAGCACGCGAAGAGAAAAGTTTTGGTTTACAATTCGGTGATTGGTTGTCAAGAGGCATCTGGTATTAACGGTTACGTAAGATCGCATGATTAATTTGAATGACGCAATGCAGATACGTTATTACGATTTTAGAATAGAGAGGAAGAATTAATGTTTATAGTTATATTATAATTCTGATTCATATATTTTTATCTTACATATATATATGTAAAATAAAAAAAATACGATGGCTTTGCTCTACGCGAACAGGCACCTCTACTTAAATTTCCTCAATTTCAGGATCTCTCCCCCCCCCCAAACCAGTATTTTCGAGAACATTCGAGCATATTACGTAACCGCTCTTTTTTGCTACTGCTCTGTCTTTCTTTGTTTGAATAATATGACGCAATAAATTTAAAGTTAATCGTATTCAGTCTAAATTACTATCGCATATGTAATCTTGAATGATCTGCTATTTACATTGAATAAAAATGTGGAGCTAAAAAGTTAAATTCTTCTGTGTCGTCATTGTATTACACTCAGCCACAACAATGTCCAGAATTCTGATGTGACCAGACTGCCAAGCTTCACTCATGTGCCCGACTGCCACAATGTTACATATATACACTGCCCTCCAAAAGTTAAGGAATAGCACGTTTTTCAAAGCTCATGATTACAAAAATATCAGTAACATTTAAATTCACAACTTATATGCACGATAGTAACAAAGTTTAAGAAAATGTATGCAAAAACAATAGCTAGCACTTTTATTTTATAGAAATGAATACTTATGCAAAAATTGGAGAAAAAAATGCAAAAATTGTAAGTTTTATTCACGAGTGTTCATATTTGAGTAGACCTTCAAAAGTCAAAATTTGAAAAGAATATATGATTTATATAGGTCAGCTGAATAGTTGAATTATATGATGAAAAGAATATATGATTTATATAGGTCAGTTGAATTATATGATGAAAAGAATATATGATTTATATAGGTCAGTTGAATAGTTGAATAGTGAAAAGAATCTAAGATTTATACAGTATTAAAAAGAACAGTTGTGCGATTAACTATATCTTGAATGTGTAAGCATTTCTCAGTGGTAAAAAATTCTTCAACTAAAGTAAACCGCAATAATTTTAAATGACATTAAAATTTCTAGTTAAAGCACATGAAACGTAAAACTGGTAAAGCCATATACGGGTCCTATAGGGAAAATAGGTCAGTGAGAGAATTTTTTTTTTTTTTTTTTTTTTTTTTTTTTTGCCGTAGTTGAATGAATTTCTCAAATAAAACAATACATCCTCATGCACCGAAAATAATCGAAATCTTAAATAAAATGCTTGGAGACCGTACACAAATGTTGCTAAAAGCATTTGCGCATTTTTAATTCTAGTATGCAAAATTCCTAAATAGAATTCCTAAATCTAGTTTCACTATAGCTCAGAAAACCATTAATTTAGAAGCATGGATTTCAAATTCTTGTTTCACGAAATGCTAAAGTCTAAACTTTCAAACCGCAACAATTTTTGATGACATTAAAATTTCTAGTAAAAGCACATGATAAGAGATGATAAAAAATAATAAAATAAGATAAATAAGATAAGATTAAAAAATAATGAATTAAGATAAATTATTGGTTTATTTTGGTTTATGTGAATACGGCAAAGCCTCGAGGACTATATGCCTAAGGGGATGGATGCCTTCGTGGAGGACTTTCTAAGAGAAACTGGTCGTATACATGTTACGCCATGGGAAAAACCACGAAAACGGCTGTGCAGCCAGCCCGTTTGCATGTTTCGGACCTCGGACCGAACTGCCAGTGCTCAGCGACTTTACTGCTCGGCCACTGGTTGGGCCTAAGATAAATTAACTGAGGTAAAAAATAATAAATTAAAATAAATTAAAGGTAAGATTAAAAATAATAAATATGATAAGATAATTTCTAGTAAAAACACATGATAAGATAAATATTTGTGTTGTCAACTAACGATAAACGACAGTGATTATTAAAATGGCCTCAGATTTAACATATTGAAAGGCAACCATGAAATAAAAAAAATAAAAAATAAAAAAAAAACACTTTAACCCGTTGTTGTTGACCCGCGTAACCCGGCAGGCTGTGTACCCGTCTTTGTATAAGGCAAATGTACGAATAGTGCAGGTTAAGCGAAACGTATGTTCAAGTGCCGTTAGGCAAAGGGAAGCAGAGTTGAACAACACACTTTATTTATTTGTTTAATGTAAGAGTTTGTTTATTTGTTCCGTTTGTTATTCTACATGAGGAACCCTAAAAGGATACATGATACAGAGATACTGACCCGTCATAAAGTTCCCAATGAATTTCGCATTTCTCTATATTTTTTACAGGGTAAAAGTGCTTTGTATACAAGTTCAAATCTACAGTTTTGTATATTACAGATTTCGTTCTCTTCCTGGAGAAGATAGATCTAGTATCCAACCACTCTGAGTTATTGAACATACGAAATTGGAAGACATACTACACGGCAACATAAAATTTTAAATTAGGCAAAAAAGCAATCTTAGTTTAAACCTTAGGAAAATTGCTTTTGCTCCTGAAGAATAGGAATCTGTGTCTGATCTCCCTCAAAATCGATAGAGTTTTACTTTCTGACAAATTTTAAATTATTGAAAACAGATGAAAGTCTTCTGTTGAATAATCTATTACGCTATTATTAATCACGCTTTCAGAAAACAAAACCGTTGAATAGAGTGAAATGGATAAAAATGAAAAATTTATGAAAGAATGGTGTTTACAAATACCGAACATAGTTATAAACTCTTCGCTCTATTGTGCGAACATTAATTATTCAAAGTGTGTTGAATTCATCCGTAACAACAGAAACGAAGAGTGACAAAGAAGATAATTCAACCATTCAACCAAGATAATTTATCGTAAGGCTAGTGAAGTTTTAACTGTGAAATTCGCAGTTAAAAAAAGGAGTATATTTTATTTTAAAAAAATAATTTTTTTCGGAATGATATAAAAAAATTAGTGGAATCTATGTGGCAAGTGGATACTTGAATTCTTTTCAGAAAGATTTCATGCATTGAAAATATCGATGAATTCAAAGAAAAACCTGACTAAATATAATTAAGCTACGAAAAAAATTATTTACTAAGTAGTTAGAGGGGAGCAAAGGAGCGGTCCGCCCCGGATGGTACAATTTTTAGGGCGGAATTTTTTGCATGAATCATTATTTTACGTGGAATAGTCATGTGGATCGTCAAATTCGGATCGTGGATTCGGAGATTCTGAATTGCATACCGAATTTAATTCAGAAAAAATATAGTTTTTACTCGAGGTAAATTATTCAAAGAAATCATCGCGATATTTCAACACATACATACCCTTATACTTTTTTACTGAGTCGAAACTTTTGAACAAAAATTATGAAAATCAAATAAAGTATGATCATAGTGGCATTAATAGGAAAGAATTTCTTGTTAACAGAAAAGTATTTCAAAAGTTTTACCTCCGTTATTGTAAGAGAAGCTAAACAGAAACATAGAAGGACAGTCTTTTTGAATTTTTGCAGTTTATTTCAAAATATAATCTCCAGAATAAAGTTTCTGTTGCGAACTTTCCTCACAATTGTTATAAGCACTACTAGTTGTGAGAGGAATTTTCTAAATAAAAATCAGTTAGAAAGTATTTAACAACTATAAATGTTTATTTAGTCTTTATCAATATATCTCTATCTCTGGAGCAATCAAGTAAATCTCAGTAATGTCATTGACGATTCTGAGAGGCAAAATTTTAAAACATTGCAATAAAAAATTTTCTTAAAAAATAAAGAGCATTTAAATTTATTTCTCCATATGTCATTTTGCAATTTTTTTAGTTACTAAGAGGAGCGGCAAATTCAGAGACCGCACCAGACAGCAAACTCAGAGGCCGCCACGGGCGGCAAAAGCTCTACCCAGCCCCTGTTAATAAGCCTTATTTATTACGTATATTTTCAAAATTACGATATGCAGTCTTTCTCACTCTTGAATTCATTCAGTATCTCGAAAACAAAAACCGTTTTGCTACATTATGCAATCTTAGTCCGATAAATAGGCCTAAACGAAGCCCCAAATGCGCTTGGATGATCGAACCTTTGCTGTAAGTTATTTCTCCTTTGACTTACTTATCCATGTTTCAAAGAAAGCTCTCATACTTTCTCAAGAAATCGTTCTTTTGTTATTGGTAGCATTTTCAAATTGTACATAGAGATATAACAAGGAGGATATAGGCTATCTCAGTATGATTTAGAGTGAATCGACTGAAGAGATAAATAGACAATGGAGTCCTCTAACTGTACTGGTTTGTTGCTTCCTTCATGTGGCATTTGGTAACATGTTTCATCTCGACTTTTACTTGCTCTTTGTGCTTCTTTCAATGGTGTAGAAGTGGTGTTAGCACCGAAGGACTCAGCCTCGAGGTGCAACCTCCATCAAAACTGATTGATTATTATGAAATATTGTACGGTCCGAATAACTGTTGATGATAAGGAGTTACTTCAGAATTATATGAAATATAAGTCCCGCGCATAAAATTTAACAGATGTTGATAAACTGATAATATGAGCTTACTGCTAAAAGTTCTTTAAGTATACATCAAAGCACATAGTTACACAAGCAAACGAAACAATTTTAGGCAACATTTCCAATATATTAATGCAGAAGAAATGGAATAATTAAAAAAGATTTTGTGCTTCTTTAGATCTCTTTAAACGGCTAGAAGACGGAAGGGACTCTTATTAAATAATAACACTAAAATAAAAAAAAATTAAAAATTAAAAAAAAAACTGCCAAGAATTCAGGATTTATAAAAGTAAAGTTGTCGAAGAAAACAGTGGATATTTCAATATATTAAAAAAATTTTCTCTTGGAAGAGAGTAGAAGCAAGAGCTTGCGAAAAGTCAACATTAAAAAAGGTACGTCTCCAACGAGGAAAATTTTTCGTGGTTCACGAGATTTTACTGAAGTTTTGCATCCAGTGATGCAAATCCAATCTGAATGAGCCTGTGCTAATGAAGGATGCAAAGTAATAACATTGCAAATGAATGTGAAAGACAGTGTTTTTTAACTGGATGGTTGCATAAATTTAAATCACATATTATGTCTTAAAAATAGAAACCAAAGGTGTCCCAAATGAATCCGTTGAAGATTGTTTAGGAACTGATTCAACAAAATGGATAGATAATCAGCTGAACGACGATTCTAAAATTGATGAAATTGATCTTTTTATTCACTTCACTGCAAAAACTTTTATTTCAAGGCGAACAGTATAACACAAAAGGAACAAAAAAGCTAAGATTGTAATATTTTTAACCACTTATCTTGTTATTTTGCCTATACTTTCACTCCCACGTTCATCAGCACCCATCAGTTCGTAAATTAGTTAATATACTATATAAGAACAGAATTTTTAAATTTATCGGAGACTTTTAGGGGCGACCGCTAACTGATTATTTTTGCTCAGCTTTTAAATATACTTGAATAGGCTTTAACCTTTCCTAGCTATGTTTGCTTTCATGAGTCGAAGGTCTGAGCCGTTACTGAAGGACTTTGTCTATCTTTTTGGTAGACTTTGTCTTAAAATTTTCATAAGCTAATATACATAAGTTTTACTTTAATATCTACTTTCTGTGAATATCCCAAAAGCGGAAGTTTACTGTTATTACACGAACTGTTTAAATTGTTTGGCTGAAGATCTGAATAAAAAAGGCTTGTTTAAAGTCTTCTTCTGACTTGATGTTTCTTTAACTGAAGGATTAGAACGGGGCGATAAGCGACCTGACTGGTCTTTAGAGAGCTAGAAATTAACAACGAAAATAGATATGTTTTGTACAAAATCTCTTTATCACTTTACTCTGTGAAAATGCTGATGAAACAAAAAATATCAGACTTGTAGGGATACGGAAGTCGTAGAAACCAAGATAATTCAAAAGTGAATTGTGTCCATAAAGCGGCGGCCCAAATCTTAAAATATAGTCGAAATCTAACTACACATATGATTACTGGAGAAGTCAAACAACAAGAATCAGCGTAATGCGTAAAAATTTTGTAGGACCAGTTTCAATGGCTTAAATGCAGAACCATATTTTACTCGATCATTTGCAGTTAGGTAGCTGAAGAAGATGGTTCTGTATTTAAACCGCCGAAACTAGTCCTACAAAATTTACAAATATTACGCTGATTCTTGTTGTTTAACTTCACCAATAATCGTTATTCCGCGTGTTATTTTAACCTACAAATATGAGTTAAGAATATATAGAGCCATGAACAGGATTTTCTAGTTTGCAATAGACTCTACAACACATTTGACATTTGCACGAATTAGAGATAAATTTGAGACTAGTGGTACTATATGTCACGTATACACGGGAAGAGCTGGGAGGTCTCGCATAGTAAGAAATCCTTCCTCTTCAGGTGTAGTTTGAAAGACCTTACGTACTTGCTACAGAAGTCAACCAGACAAAATACACGCGAAACAGAAATTTGTACATCAAGTATATCACGTATTCTGAAAACAAAAATAGAAAGTTTACATCTCAAGAATATTACATGCAACGAAAGAAAACGAACTTAATCTGTTTTAAGATGAATAGGACAGGGGATCGGCACGGTTGGGCTTAAGAAAATTCTCGAATTTATTAATTCATGTGGACAGAACGACAGGCAGAGACAGCAAAAAGTGCAGATAAATAGATATATTTAAATTTCCACCATTTTGTAATCTCACACCTCTGAAGATATCGTGATTTTAAAGATTTCAATATATAAGTGATTCATAACAATTTTATTTACTTATTTTTGTCAGAAACAGATTTGTTTCTGAAAAAGAAGTATCTGTGTCTGGTTGCTCTCGAAAAAGACCGAGCTTTATTTAAAATCTCTACAAAATTAAAGATGCTTTGTTGCCTGATTTTAAAACATATATCATAGTTATTCATTCTATTACTCTAATTTTGTTTTTCATTTAAAGTTGACGAAATGAGAATTTCTTGTTAGATTTGTTTAATGTAAGAAAATTATAAAAGTGCTTTGTGAATTTGATCCTTAAAATCCTCTCTTAGATCCTCTACACTAATATAGTCATTGCACAGAGATAACTATCGAAGCATAGTCAATACACTAGGTGTTACTTGGAACTTATGGGGTAAATTCAAAATACCTTGAACATTTTTTCAAAATAAGCAAATTGTCAATCTATCTCTTGCAACAAGGTGTTGCATCACAAAAAGTACAAATAATGAAGGTTATGTACAGAAAATAAAACAGCAGTTGACTCTTAAACGTTGTAGGGAAGCATATGTTTCAAAGCTATCCGTAACAATACAAATACACACACGCGCTACTAATATAATATAGCTAAACTAATTGCTAATATAATTCAATGACGAACGCAAAATGTAACAGTTAATTGAAAATTAAGTTAATTAATAAACTTAGTTTTATTGGAAAATATTTTATTATTACAAATCTAAAATTGCTTTGATATTTTTAATTCTTTTTTATTACCTTATAAGATTTATTCAAAATCTATTCCAAATTAAAGTACCGTTTCTGTCAAATTTTTCCTTAATTTTAAGTCTATGTACAACTACTGCTCAAAAATTGAACAGAAGGCTCAGAGAAGGCTGAAAATTTCCTTCTGGGCTCTACTTCCTATAGAAATGCACTGGTTGTATTGGGATTTCATTGTTTCATCATGTGTAACATAAATTAGGAACCAATATTCCTTGAAAAGACCTCTTAAACCCCTCCCCTTTTCATTGTCTAGCATTCGTCAATCGTCTGAATCGGAGATTTTTGCCCAGCGGTAGTTCGATATTTCACCGATGAAGAAGGAAATATAGTCCTCTTTATCCAAAACAAAAAGTTTCCACTTGCTTTGGGGTTGGGGTAGGACTCTGATCTAAACATATAGACACATACCACTTTCTATGGGTCTGATATTATTAAACAATATGAGACTTCAAGACAGCATTTAAAAGTTGCTTGGTAAAAGAACAGTTCAATGAAATGCTAAACTTCTTTACGACCAAATTCGTATAACATTTATAATAATTTATATTAAATTCTGAAAAGTAATTTTCTTTATTAAACTCACTTTTTTTTTTCTTTTGTCAAGCTATAAATTCGCCCTGAAAAAGTGGGCAATGATACAGTTTGCAATATAAGGTGAGCGGGAAATATGCAATTTGCAATATAAAGTGGCCTTACATTCTTAATTCTGCAAACATAGTTCACGACTTTGTTAATTTAACCTCCACGTTTTCAATATTACCAGTTTTAAGTAAGAAACCGTCATTTGCCTTCTAGTTATAATTTTTTTTTTTATAAAAATAAAAGTATTCCTTCCATGCATGCATGGAATAAATAAAGGAATTTATTTATAATAAATATAAATAAATAATTCCTTTATTTATTCCATTGCATGGAAGGTAAATGCAGTTTAATGTTTTTATCAGTTACTCGAAATTCCCAGCATTAAGTTAAAATAAAAATAAAATGCAAATTTCTCTTACATAAATGAGAGAACCGTAGAAAAAATTACAACTTATTGCTCTCGTATAAATTAATTAGCATTTTCAGCAGTGAACTAATTTAACTGCATTGAGAATTAAAAAATAAATAAATAAGGCTTCTGTTTAAATAAATTTAATATTTTGAATCTCAGTTTTTCACTTTAGCCTTAAACTTGCACCTTATATTTTTAGAGGTTAGATGTTCGCTATGGATCTTGAATTTAATATAGATTTTTAGAGTTCAAAATTTTGTTATTCAGCAGCAAATGGCTTGCTTATTCAGCTCATGTGTTTAAGATAGAATTGAAATTTGTTGCCTTAATGGTTGCAATTAAATTTTTATTCTTAAATTTTATTATTTAAGTATTCGGTTCTGTTTTTATTTTAAAAAATTATCCATAGCTTTAAATTGCACATAAATTATTATTTTACTAAGCTCATTCAATAAAATGTCAAAGTATTGCTTTCATTTCAATAACAATAGTTGAGCAAATAATTACTTGCACAATTATTAATATAAGACTAAGTAAAGAAAGTTATGATCACTGATATCCATTAATTAGCAGAAGGATTTTTAAAAGTGCATTTAAATATTCTCCTTTATTTCTATTTCAGCGAGCCCAAGTTGGTATGATGTTTAGCGAAGGCTAATTTCAAAAGCCGTTGGGTTTAGATTTGAAATCCCCGACAGAGCGTGTGTTTTGTGATTATAGGTTCTTTGCGGAATGGAAGCACTTAAAATCTGTCGATCCGAAAATTGCTGAGAGGTTGCTAGTAGAGAAAAAAATGCATGAGATCCTCGGATTTCATTCTTTAGAATATTCTCGGTCAAAATGTGATAAAACTTAAGACAGGAAACTTTCGTGTTCTTTGCCTAAGTTATACAATTAACCAGCTTTTTTACGAAATAAATAGAATGCTGAAGAATCATAGATGTCGTCGTAGCTTAAATTATCAGACGATAAGTTTAAAAAACAGGATCCATTTATTATTGGTCAGGAGAAATAGCAGTTACAAAATCATATTTTAGGAGTAAATAAAAAAGAATTACTAATAACTTTTTGTATGAAGTTTACTGCATCGTTATATTTAAGAAAAAGCTTTCGATATTCCGTTGCGAGTCCTTTTATAGCCTCTGGAAAGGTGGAGCTTCTAAGAAATGGCGTCAGCCAATCCAGTTCGCTTTAAATATTTCCAGAACATTCTATAACTGTACGTGTAGAAAAGGCGGGAAAAACAACTTGACTACGGGGCTGTGGATTTAATTCCACGTACTTTCACATAAGAGACCGTCGCCATTAAAAAATGAAAAGAAGATACAGTTAGAATTTTAAGTGTACTCTTGACTATGGAATTTTATTATTACATATACATATATATATATGACGCATCTGTCTTTTTTTCAGTCAATGCCTGGAACCAGAAGTGAAACAGGCGAGAGTGAAATGGCGAAATTATTGAACATAGATTTATGACAAATGTTCCGATGAGAACTCATGTGTTTGGAAACATGTTTAAAGCAGCATTTCAGATCCTAACAACTACCTAAAGTGGAAAGGGGAATAGAGACTACATGAGAGGTCATACGGGTCGGTCTAGTCTATTTCGTACTGAAATTCTATCCCATTCCTAAATCTTGTTAATTACTTCCAAATCCCAAATTAATATTAATACGAAATGTTACGAGATATTTTCCATTAGAAAAATATAGTTGCAAAACATTTATTTTTTTTTCCTCATCAATTTTTTTCGCACTATGAAAATGGCATTGGAAAAATACTAAGCGTTCAAACGATAAAAGAATAAATTGCATAATAGTTAACATAAATTATTTCTTTCATGAAAAGATATGTTTGTAGTTGTATTAAAAGTTTGTGAAAAATTTGCAAATTTTCAAACATTTATTAATCTAGAGCTTTCTTTTCTCTTGCTTTAACATACGTAGGCAAGTATAAGCTATGATTACTAAAACATTTGAAACCAGATAATTCTATTAATAGCTTATACTAAATAAAAACAAGTAAAATTTTTTTCGAGTTAAGTTTGCTAATATATTGAAATTCATAGATGAGATGCACGTTTCGTGAAATAATTACCATTCCTTTAATTTAAATATTGGAGTATTTACAGTTGATTGAATCAGAGCGTAGTAAATTCTCATATAATTTCATTAAAGCAAGAATGCTTCAGTTACTGTTATATTAAATCATTCTCGAATATCTTTAGTATCTCTTTTATAAGCTTTGTTAAAGTAACTAATAATAAAACTGAACAACAGAATCAGCAACATAGCAAATCAAACAAACAAACGTATAACAAAATCTAAAGTCCTATTCTTATAACTCTGTGATAAGTCTTTGTCTACTGATACGGAAATTCATAAATAATGCACACATATTAAACAAATAGAATTTTTTAAAATTTCTCTTACCTCAATTATGAAGTTCCTGTTTTCAAAGGGTATGATAGAAAGCAGTTTCTGCATTATTATAATATCAGCTTCTTGCAATGCTCTGACAAATTTTGAATTTTGCAATGGCTTTTTCATCAAATCGACTTGCAAATATGAAGTCGTAATGTCACTTTTCTTGAACAGATTGGTTGCATTTCCAAAGTCTCCTTCTCGTGTGAGGAATTCTACGATGTTGAAACAAGATGACCAGCCTTTCACCGAATCTACTAGCGTTATGTTTAGCGCGGAGCAATTTGCATACTCATAAAACGCACTGCAAAAACCTATCACATCACTGCCAGGTCCAGCACCTAAACTTATGACATTGATTTCTCTAAAATTTAAATAAGGTTTAAGATCATCACAGCTGTTTATTGCTTCCAAAACACTTTCTCTGGCCAAGCCAGCACCATGGCCAGCATAACGGTGAATATATCCACATAATATTTTTGGATCAGTGAAATCAATGTCTTCGAAAAGTCGGAAAGACTCCTTAAGGCTGTCAGCGCTTTCCTCTATATCAGTTTCTGTAATATCACATAAATCGACACTCCATACACTGCGGCATCTAATAATCTCTTGAACCGTCCAAAACAGACGAAGAAAATGAGATTCTTCTTGCTTCCGACTAAGCTTTGCTCGCTTATTTGGACTTTCACTCTGTTCACTAGATCGTTTCGCGGAAAGGGTTGGAACATTGTCCGATTCATCCATCATCTCAGTTTCGCTAACTAAAGTGAGCTACAAGTAAGTAGTTCGTTTCACTGCTACAAAGTCTCGTTTCCTGTTATCGCTGGTTAGCAGCGAAGGGAGAATTTCTCAAAAATAAAGCTGCTTATCTTTATTTTTAACAATACCATCTGATAAAGATAAAAATCAGAAAAATAAAGGATTTCGATTCCCAGGAAACTGGTTTTCAGACCAGACAAAACATGATTAAAGTTATACAAAACGAAAGTACATTCATTTATTTTCTAGGGTGTGTTGAGAGATAACATTCAAATTCTGACCGCAAGGTCAACATGACGTAGACAATAACCACGTCGGGTGAATGATTCCTCAGGGAAAACACTTCAAAAAGTTCTTTTTTTTTTTTTAATTTCGGTTTGACGTTGGCATTCCGGATATAAACACAGGATAAAACTTTCCTAACTTCAGTTCCTGTAGTACATGTTTACAACTGTGTAGACGTAACCTTTTCTGTCTGCTAGCGTAGACAGATAAAGCTGGGCTCTTTCTTCACTCAAGTTGAATGTCTCATCGATATTTACTCTGGACTTCAAAGAGAAGGACTGGGTTCATAAGGCATTTCCCCCTGAAACAGGAAGTGAGTGTTGTCATGTTGGCTCTGCAATTCACAACAAAGAAATAAACGTTTTAAATCTGGGAAAAAAAAAAAAAAAAACAGCTTTAAAAAACTGTAGGTGAAAAAAATAGCTTTAAAAAAACTAAAAATATAGTTGAAAAAATGAAAAAATAGCTTTAATTTAGAAGAGAAGATGTTATCACTGTAAGCATTTATAGCGTTAAAAGTTGATGATACTTATTTATTAATTTCAAAATAATAAATCAAATACGCTATGTTTTCTTAAAAGTCGCAGGTCCCCCCCCCCGTGCATTTATCACGAAGGAGAAAAAACTATTGCACTCATTATATTTTCTTCATTTGAATACTGACAGAATTCTATTACCCTTTCTAAGATAATTATAATAACAGTTTTCTAAAGTAAGAGGTGAAAAAAAACTTAGTTTGGCGTAATTTTGAATACATATGTCAATTTTTATTTTCTGCAGCTAAAGAATAGGAAATTAAGTTTGACTGCTCTTAAAATCGGTAGTTGTATTTAAAATTTAATCTAATCTAAGATTGCTTTTTAGACCTAATTAGATTTTACACTGGCGTGTTTCTCTTCCGATTAGATATAAGAACAGATATTTCAAAAAATAATTATCCAACTTATACTCACATTTACATTACATTTAAATAAATACCAGATCATTGTCTTAAGTTTGACAAAATAACTTTGCTGACAGTATCTGAAGAGAATTACTTAATCTTTCAAAAGAGGGGCAAATGAGAAAAATCTTTTATATGCGAAATTACTTTGATGTTTTATACATTATAAATTACCTAAAGTGATGAGGTAGCTTTGATTTTTACAAATTATCAATGCATTCTTGTTTATTTTTACAGTTAGAGCATTCAACAATATTCACATCGTCATTTGTGAGTCCTATTTTAAAATCATTCGTATTTCATTTATTATTCCTATCATCATTTTCGTAATCGACCTCAAAATGAATTTTCTTCAAAAATTTAATTCGTATAGTCTTTCAAAAGCTCTTTTCTAGACACAGATTGGATTAAACATTTTCTTTTGCGGCAATGTAAGCAAGCGATTTTTCAGGTCATATTCACAATCACTGCATAGAAAAAGTTTGCTGCAAATTCCTATGTTCTTCCCATTAATAGAATTACTTCACATTAGTCCTGTCTTCGACACAGGTATTCATTTTTTTCGCCACAAGCAAATTGTCCCTTGGAAAACTATGAAATATAAAATCACTGTCTTTCTCATTTTCATGAATTTTTATGGCACTTTGCTACAACGCAAGAAGACATGTTACATAAACGATACTTTAAAACAGTGGTTTGAAACTTACATTGCACATGGGCCAGTGCACATTTTGAAAGTAGCTGAGCAATCACAAATACTTAAAAATAGCCGGGATTATTTTTTAACAAAACAAAAGTTGTTAGAAACTTTTTACTAGATATTTGTAAAAACATACGATAAAAAATAACGCAAACAAAAATATCAAATTTATACTTATATTTTGCTTGAAATCTAAAAGTTGGTATCTTCAAGACATTTCTTTTTTCACAATTAGGGATTCAAACAGAGAGCTAAATATTAAAATTTTTAGTCTGGCATTTATTCAACTAATTGTAATATATTGAACTACTAAGTAACTTGCTTTTAATTTAATCTAAAAAGAAATATACGAAAGCTTCACAAGAGGGACAAGACTTGAGAATAAATATTGCCAACCTATTCTTTTTCCTTTATTTATGAGATTTTTTTTCTATGACGCAAAACAGAAAAAGTAATATTTGTATGTAAATTATTGTTTTTTACAACCACTTCATGGCTCTTCGATTTCTCCCCGGATGATCGAGATAAATCATATCAAAAATGATTGATAGCAGTTAACCAACAATGCCCCATTGTAGTCAGTGCACCTTACGTGGTTTGAAACTATCCTGTTTATTTCAGAAGTTATTCATATTTAGTGACAATAAATACATAAATAATAACCAAAAGGTAAAACTGTTTGCTCTCCGAAATCTACTTCGTGAAGCGTGGAAGTAATGCACATTCTTTCCAATGCGTTATAATTATCTTTAAAATAATTTCTGTTTTTGATTAAAAATAAGACAAACATGGAAATAGACGGAACAAAACGGCTGTACAGCATATTTATGGCCAACAGCTGTCGCAGATTTGCATTTCTACTCGTAATGAAAGGACTTTCATTAATATATTCACTCCTTTTCACCTTCCAAATCTACACCTGCTCTTTGTACATCCATAAAAATATGTCACGCAATCTCAGCAACAGAAAATGGGGGGGGGGACGAAGAAAAAATTTTCCATACGGGTGTGTTCTGTATCAGATGAATAGCAGGTGATTACAAATATTAGGACACTAAAAGTAAAGAAAAGTTTGTACAAAACAAAAAAATGATGCCAGAAGTGCTGTATATCGACTAGTTCATCGATTTTGAAAGCATAACAGTGGAACACCACTGGCTATTTGCCAGGTTTCTCACTCAAGCTCATTTTTCTGCTCGATATTTTATTAATGTCAAATAAATATTGTTAAACGTTTAACTCTTCGAATACATTGAAGGTGGTTTATGTTGAGCTAAATTATGCATTCTCGTATGCGTTTGTAACAGGTCATTTGTAAGTACATAATAGAATCATTTAAAGCTGGATATCTTCACACCAGTGCTTACTTCAGAGTGTTGTGTGTGTGGGGGGGAAGGGGGATTATCCATTTTAATCATTGTAGTAACTGGAGGGAGGTATTTTGTATCTCTTCGAAATTTAATATTCCCAAAAGCTCCCAACAGCCTATATTACTTTAAGTTTTACGCATTCTAGCTTTGGAACCAGCTTTTTAATATTGTTGAGGTTCCGTGAGCTATAGAAAAACGTATACCATAAATTGATACTAACATATTTTACCACGGGTTCTGTGATGTTAACATATAGAGAAACTAAAGCACTTGCTATATAAGATCATTATGCATAAATAATTTATTAATTTTATCCACCAGTAAAATTTCCATAGCTAATATTCTACAATAACCTCATCAAGGCCATATTAGATCTAACTAAAATTATTAATAATTATAGTAAATTAAATTTATAATAATAATAAATACATGAATTATTCTTTATAAAAATAAGCGAACAAATTTATGCGAAATTTAATTGCTTTATATTACAAATTTTAATCATATAAAACTTAAACAAATATTTCTAAACAGATTCGTAGTTTTAAAAGATTTTTCAAAAAGCTACATTTTATTTGGAAGAGTGTTTAGACACAGATACGCAGACATATCTATCTATTGCAGTATTAAGGAAATTTGTTATTAACACAAGACCATATGCTCAGAAAAGAAACGAAACTTTGTTGAATAACTTCATGCAGCTACACTGCCCCTGGCGTTTTTGAGATTAAGAAGTTTGTATGGATTTTATTTGTTTGCTTATATAATGTATAAATAAACAGACGACCTTAGGAAATTTTCTTTAAGGAACTCTTTGTATAATCAAGAAAATTTACTTTAAACGAAAACTGTTCGTAACGGAATATTTAAGCAGTGGGATTCGTCGGAACCGTGCCAAAATTGTTTACATTCTCTTATTCTGTTATTTTGGTTAACGATGAATGCTTGACTACGATTTCAAGTACGTTTTAATGAATACATAAAATTTTTATTTCGTGTTTGAACGAAATCGTGGGGCTGCTGCAGTAAAATGCAATAATTATGCTTCGAAACACTCGTTTTTGTAGTTTGGCATTTGTTAAGTTCCTAAACTTGGAATAGTATATACGTAACTTTTTATAACTAAATTTGTATTCCATGAAAAATCCCATGTGCATTACAGTAAATTACAGAGTGTTTAAGTTGCGATAAACTAAATGCGTTGACGACTGATGTGGAAAAGAAGAAACGAACTGTCTATAACAATACTATAAATGAATAATGTAATGGCACTGTCCCTCTATTAATAAATGATATTATGAAGTTCCTACTGTAAGGATCTTAAGTTTTACTAACGTTTATTTTATTTTAAATCTTTACTATCACTTCTTATTTTCTACTTCCGGCCAGAATTATAAGCGTGAAGGTTTTTATGCAAAGTTTGTCTGGCGAACGCCAAGTATTTAAGTGTGGCCTTTTTGCCAAGCGAAAGAGAGGAAGCAGTAAGTCAACGCAGGCCGCTTACCTTAGAAGTTACGCAGTTGCTGTTCGCCTTCCAGGCCAGAGGTTTTAATCCTCTTGATAAATTAAACGTATTGTAGTGTTCACAGTCTCTGTGCTACATACGCTTCCTGTTATTATAAGGCCAATCTTCCACGTGTATTATTCTAAAGTTAAATTAGAGTTTAGTTTTATTTTTATACTTTTTTTTACGTTAGACCCCGAGTGGAGGGTCAGTGTATTCCGAAGTACGGAAGTTATTGTATATAGCGAAAAATAAAGGGTTTTGTATACCCTTCGTCTGTATCCTGTCTACTTACCACAATTAGTGAACATAGCTTTAGTAAGCTCTCTGTTCCGAGTCAGGTCCTTGTATGTTCCCGAAGAAGGTTAGAAGGAACATAGAACCTGATAGTGGCGCCCAACGAAGACCTGCGCTGCCTGCAGAAACGGCTCAGAATCCAGAAATGCCAGCTGCCGCCCTGGAAGGATTCGGTTACATCGTCCAGACCATGCGCGCTTCGATGAAACCAGAAGCAACGTTTAATGGAAACTCACCGGTAACCAGTTTTTTGGAAAAATTGGATGACCACTTCATGCTCTACCCCGTGCACGAGTTTCAAAAAGTTACCTTAGCTACCAGCGCTTTGAGGGGCCAAGCGCTTAACTGGTTCAAATGTATCGGCAGAAGTCTCTTGGGTCAAGCAGGAAGTCCCACCTATACTTACGAAAATTTCAAGACTGCCCTACTAAAAGCCTTCCCTGTTGTAAGGGATCGTGCGAAATTAGAAACGGAACTTTTTAGTATATATCAACAAAGAATCGAAAACCTCTCGAGCTTTATTTTAAGAAAAATTCACGTTTTCAAGCTCTTGTATGGAAACCGTCCGGATCCTGAAATAATTCAAGTGATTTTGCCGAGGTTACTGCCTCAAGTGCAAGACTTTATTGAATTAAGAAATCCGACTACACTGGAAAAGTTATTTGAGCTAGCAATCCAGTTTGAAAGTAGAAGAACGGCGGACGTCGAAAGAAGGCGCCAATATCAACAGCGAAACCAATTTGGTACGCCAAGACTACAGCAAACTCAAGCATACGGCTACGGAGAAAAAGCGAATCAGTGGGCAAGGAAACCCGAGCATTCAAAAACAGCCGGCGAACGTCGACAGTTCAATAGCAACCCAGGAAAAAAGTCTCAAGGCCAGGGGAAAAAGAAGGAAAGCACGGAAAGGAAAAATAATTTAAACTAAAACGGATTTCTGCTGACGAGAGGGTGCGGAAATCCGAAGGCCACGAAAACCCCTCTTCCTACAAGATAAATACAGTAATGGTGAAAAATTTGACTCTTCCGAAGATTGAAGTCTTGGTGAATAATATCCCGGCCACCGCACTCCTGGATACCGGCGCGCAGTGTTCCTGTGTGGCAGAGGAGTTTTTTAGAAAGTATTTTCGCAAATACCGCATATATAATGCGGATAATACAACAGTGTTAGCGGCGCAAGGAGAAAAATGTAAGTGCGTAGGTAAAGTACCTTTGTATATCCGTATCAAGGACGAACAAGTAAAGGTGATGTTTTTTATAGTAAAGAATCTGCAAGCACATTTAATCTTAGGAATAGACTTTCTTTCACACGCACAAGCTACACTGGATTTTAATGAAGCGTCCCTTAAGCTGACAATGAAACCAGTGCGTGTAGAAAAGGTTGAACCGCCAAAGTTAAATCTTGACCACCTGCCTAATGACGAGCAAGATAGAATCCGACAAGTGGTAAGTGAATTTGCTTCGTTATTTAGTGATATTCCAGGATTTACTCAGGTTACTAACCATAGTATTGACACCGGAGATGCATTGCCAGTTCGTCAAAAACCATACCCGTATGATAAGAATAAGGAAAAAATTATAGAATGGCATAATACCGATATGCTACGTAAAAAGATCATAACGCCCATCTCAAGTAGTTATGCTAGCCCGGTGGTTTTATGTAAGAAAAATAATGATTATCCTTTGGAGCATCCAAAAAGGTGGAGATTCGCTATTGATTACCGTAAATTAAATTCCATAACGAAATATCCGGTATATCCGTTACCGATCATAGAAGAAATTTTAAGGAACATAACGTCGACCAAATTTATGACGACTTTAGACTTAACGACTGGTTATTTTCAAATAGGGGTGAGGCCTGAGGACGTGCCTAAGACTGCTTTTATAACCAAGTCTGGCACTTATGCATTTTTGCGTATGCCGTTTGGCCTTTCAGGCGCCCCGGCAACATTTCAGCGATGCATGGACATTGTGTTAAGACCTGTTCTTGGAAAGTCCACATTTATCTATTTAGACGATATCATTATTACTAGTGATAATCTCGACCAACATATACAGGATTTAAGACAGGTGTTTTCTTTATTAAATGAGGCCGGTCTAAAAGTTAATGTCGAAAAGTGCAAATTTGCAGCCCCTGAATTAAAATATTTAGGTTACAAAATATCGCAAAAAGGGATCGAGACAGATGAATCAAAAATAATCGCTGTACAAAAGTATCCGACTCCAAACACGGCAAAGAAGCTCTCTTCTTTTCTAGGACTTTGTTCATATTATAGGTCCTTTATAAAAGATTTTGCGGCTATCGCTGAGCCATTGTTAAAATTAAAAAAAAAAAAGGCAAGATTCTCGTGGACGGCCGAAGCCAATAGTGCTTTCGAAAAATTAAAACAAGCATTAACGCAAGCCCCTGTGTTGAAATTTCCTGAAAAGGATGAAAATTTAGAAATTTCAGCGGATGCTTCGGATTATGCGGTAGGAGCGGTACTTTCGCAAAATCAGCAGCCCGTGGCATTTTTTAGCCGAACTTTAAATCAAACACAAAGAAACTATTCCGCGACCGAGAGAGAGGCACTTGCAGTTCTGTTAGCAGTGCAAAAGTTCCGAGTCTATTTTGGAAAGGCGCCGATAACAGTATACTCTGATCATGCGGCGGTAACTAGATTGTACTCAGGGAAAAATTTATCCCCAAGGTTAATAAGATGGGCACTCAAGCTGCAAGAATATAATCTGGTAATCAAGCATACCCCTGGAAAGGAAAATATCGTAGCAGATGCCCTATCAAGGATTAAAATAGACGAACAAGGCAATACCGTAAAGATGGCAATGTTGACAGCGTGTACAATAAATTCCCGAGAAACTGTAATAACCGAACTGGGTAAGGATCCTGAGTTTGGAAGTATTTATGAGTATTTGAAGGATCCTGGAAATTTTAGCCACCAAGATATTGTGGCGATAAGAAATAGGGCGGCCCATTACGAACTAATAGATGGTCTATTATTTTATACAAAAACTACGAATTCCAACAACGAATTTCGACCTGTTATCCCAGCTAGTCTTAGATTAAATATCCTGCAGGAGCTCCATGACAGCCCTTTAGCTTCTCATGCTGGTATTCGAAAAACTATCCAACGCGTACGCGAGGCAGTCTACTTTCCTGAACTGCAAAAGTTAACAAGGGCGTATGTCCAGTCCTGCCCAACATGTCAAGAAGTTAATTATATTAATTTCCGACCGGCCGGGTTTCTAAATAGTATTAAATCCGAATTTCCAAATGAAATAATTGGCATCGATTTATTGGGCCCTTTCCCAAAAAGTCAGTTAAATAAAAGTCGCTATCTCCTTGTTATGGTTGATCATTTTAGTAAATGGACCGAAATTGTTCCCTTAAAACGAGCCTCCGCGAAATTAGTTACCGATTCTATTTTAAATAAATATATTTTAAAATACGGGGCGCCCCTAAAAGTTATATCGGATAACGGTCCTCAATTTGTAAGTAATATATTTGAAGACATGTGCCAAAAACTAAGCATACGTCATTTAAAAATGGTCCCGTATCGGCCGCAATCAAATATAGCGGAACGGGTCAACAGAAATATAGTGAAAATTATCCGTAGTTATGTTAAAAATTTTCATAAAAGCTGGGATAACTATGTCAATGAATTTGCTTTCGCCCTTAGGACCGCAAAACATGATACAAGGGGCAAAACTCCTGCTGAGTTATTTCTAGGCAGAAAGATTATAACACCGTTAGATAAATTATTTTATGTGCAACAAAGAGCCCCAGAATTTAAAATGGGTGATATAGAAAAACTAATAAAAGAAGCAAAAAAGAATACGGAAGTAGCACAAAGAAAACAGAAGTTATATTATGATTTGAAACGACGGGGAGTAACTTATAAAGTAGGGGATGAAGTTTTAAAAATTAAGCATTCACTTTCTTCAGCACCAGAAGATAAAACTGCCAAATTTTTTCCACGATTTGAAGGACCATATGTTATAGAAAAAATAACTCACGCTGTTGTAGTGTTAAAAGCCAGAAATGGTGAAACCTGTTCCGCAAACATTGATCAAATCAAGCCCTACTTCGATCGTAATAAAATGCAAATCTTTTCAGATCTTTTGCAGGATCCGGCACGGCAGACACCGCAGGTACAAGTTCCAGAGGTGGAAAAACGACAAGTACAAGGGCAAGCCAATGAGAGACAGAAGCAAGTGAAAAGAAAATTGCCCCGCGGAAAAATTGAATGTAACAAGAAAAAGAAGCCGTTCCACCGTCCAGAAAACAGAGTTCACGAACACCCCCAGATTGAAGAAGGGGGAAGGACGACGTATGTGAAGAGGACCAGGAGAAATGACGGCAACTATAACCCGGCTTTAAAACGGAAGATCTACTCATCCGACAGAACTCTCCGCAGCAAAAGTCGCCGAACTGCGGAAGGGCCATCAGCGGCGGAGGAAAAAGTTCAAGGAAAGTTTGAACGGCCAGCAACGAGGTCCAAGCAAGAACACGGAAGAAATTTCCCGGTTCCGCCAAGACCAGCTGCCATCAAACGGCAAAGACCACAAGCAGAGGAGAAAAGGAAATTATTCAAGGGTGGCCGTACTGGTGAAAAAAGGAAGCTTCCAGAGGAAAGCACTGAAGGGCGAGCCCGTACAAGAAGGAGGATCAACCAAGCTACTATCTGCAGTACCTTTAAAGACTGGGCCCAGAAAAGGATGTCCGAATATTACAAAGATAAGTAAAATTTTATGTTACTTTGCAAACTTAAGTTAATCTTTCATTCTTACTGCAAGTGGCAGATTTCAAGAAGTTTTACCTCATGCGAGGTCTACCTTTATCGCCAAAAGGGCGAGAAATGAGTTGTGACCGATTTTCTTATTATGTTTTTCAATTACTCGCGCGTAAAACTAAAGTTGATGTATAATAGCGTTGTGTAAAAACTTAAATATTGTAAAAAAAGTTATTGTATAAATTTTATTTAAAACATTCTAGCAAGAGAGAAGTTTTAGTCTGAAAGACTTTTTGAAATGTATTATTTCAATGTAGAAAGAATTGGCACTTGCTTTGAAAAGAATAGAAGTTAACAATGTACTACTAATGTATGTTTTCAAATCTGTAAAATTAACGGCATGTTGATATGTTCTGTTATTTTATATGGTATATTATATGGTTATATTTATATGGTTCTGTTATATGGTAAAAGTGAAAGTAATGTTAAAAATTTGTTATTCGTGTGACTGTAAAGATTAAATCATGGCGAATATGTGGTAAAGGTTGAATGATGTAGTTAGGCTCTCTGACGCTACACTTTAGAGTTAGCCACTTTTAGAATAGTACCTCAGGGTTTAGAGTTGAAATTAGGGTGTGTTAAGAGGTCTCGTTATGTTGAACTTTAACACGTTAGTGTTTTGATTGTAGGAGGAAGTGTGGCACACGTAGACAGAAACACATTCGTGTTTGGTGTTCTTTTACAACACATGTCAGAGAGCACAGGGAGAGATAATTAAAATAGTCATGAATGAAATAAGAATGTTAAGAGCAGTATAATTCTATATGTTACTTGCCATGTCATTGTGTAACATTTCATTAAACTAGTTTTCCTTCCAGATCTCTGGAAGGAACCAGAATTGAATAAAAGCTCCTGGTTAGATGCAGTACAGATGAAAAAAAAAGATTGTTGTATATCCTGGGAGCTGCTATTGTAACAAATTTCTTTCTTTTAAATTTTCTAGTTTCTAACGAAGTTATGTTTGTAAAAGGTTGGCCTCGCGTTAGATTCTAGAGCTAAAAGTTTTCAACAAGGTCGTTTTAGACCTCAGTTTCAAACTAATTAACTCTGGCGGGAAGTATGTAAGGATCTTAAGTTTTACTAATGTTTATTTTATTTTAAATCTTTACTATCACTTCTTATTTTCTACTTCCGGCCAGAATTATAAGCGTGAAGGTTTTTATGCAAAGTTTGTCTGGCGAACGCCAAGTATTTAAGTGTGGCCTTTTTGCCAAGCGAAAGAGAGGAAGCAGTAAGTCAACGCAGGCCGCTTACCTTAGAAGTTACGCAGTTGCTGTTCGCCTTCCAGGCCAGAGGTTTTAATCCTCTTGATAAATTAAACGTATTGTAGTGTTCACAGTCTCTGTGCTACATACGCTTCCTGTTATTATAAGGCCAATCTTCCACGTGTATTATTCTAAAGTTAAATTAGAGTTTAGTTTTATTTTTATACTTTTTTTTACGTTAGACCCCGAGTGGAGGGTCAGTGTATTCCGAAGTACGGAAGTTATTGTATATAGCGAAAAATAAAGGGTTTTGTATACCCTTCGTCTGTATCCTGTCTACTTACCACAATTAGTGAACATAGCTTTAGTAAGCTCTCTGTTCCGAGTCAGGTCCTTGTATGTTCCCGAAGAAGGTTAGAAGGAACATAGAACCTGATACTACTACGATAGAGAATTATATCAATCCACTGTACCTGATTTGAATAAGGATAAATGCTTTTAAAATTCGTAATAAATATTTCTGTTAACTGTAACTTATTGCAAGTTGTTATGTACTCAAAACCGGCATAGAGTGATTAAAAAAATTACATTAGAAAATAAAGTGCGTATGACCATAAATATTGTCTAGTAATAAAAGAAAAGTTGTTGTGACTAATCTCACTTATCTGACCTCACCAGAACAAGCCCACGAAATGCATCGTGGCAAGTAGAGCAAGATTACGCCTGTCCATGGAGGTAAGAAAGGGAGGAGGGGCCATTCCGCGCTAGAAGTGAAGCACTGCTTTGAAGCTTGGGTCACCAGACGGGGTGTTCTTTGTTTACATTCAGAAGCTCGCTTGACAAGATTCTGATAGTATTTCGACACACGACAGTTCCATAGAAATCGAGAAAGGGACACTCTCGCATGAAAGAAACATTCATAGTGTGATGGATAATAGCAATTTGTATAGTTTACTGACATTTACGCAAAAATCACATCTTGGTTATTTTTCGATAACTAACAACAGCGATTTTGATTATGAATTTGTTTTATAAAATTCTAAGCTGTTGCACTACAAAAATATAGATTTTAAGAAAATTGCTAAAAGAGATCTGCCAAAATTTATTTTCTAGAAGATTTGAAAAGTTTGAAACTTGATGGCTAAATGTAAATATAAAATTATGTATGTTAAAATATTTGTAATTAGGCACATAGGTCAGATTAAGTTTTTATTAAATAGAGTAACGCATGCAAGGGCTATCTGCCTAAAGAGAGAGATGCCATCGTGGAGGAATTTTGAAGAAAAACTGACCTTTGAGTGGGTATTAAAAATAATACTTATAATTTTCATTCAAATTATATTCATATATATTTTTTATGTAAAACTTTCGGGTGTATGCTAAATTAGTGTAAATTACTTTACACGAAAAATATAGTGAATGCACAGATATTAAAGATTTGCACATGCCGGAAATGATAAATAGGAAATATGTATGGGTATTTATGCATGTTCTTGCAAAAAGCATGTATCTGCCTTTGACAAAATACTTAAATATTCATTAAATTATTCATAAATGTATTTGAAATGAAGAATTTATTCACTTATAAACAACTGTGAAAGTACTGTGAAGAAATCTAATGATTAAATGTATCTAATTTATAATGATTATAAATGTTATCTAAATATATAATAACCTTAATATTGAATTGTAAACATAAATTGAAATCCTGTTGACAAATACGTTATAAAACTATTTAAGCAAGAATTGTTCGTATTGGAAAGCAATCTGTTAAAAGGTATTGTAAAGCAAATGCTATGAGATGCGCACTTAAGAAGAACGTAATAAAGAGTTTTGGAATATGTATTGTTGAAATGAAGGGTAAAAAAAAAAAAAAAAAAAAAAAAAAAAAAAATCTGATAAGTATAATTAAAAGAATTATTCCCTTTACATTTTATAATAACTCAGTTACAAGTTTTAAATAATACTTAAAAAAAAAAACTTATTTTATTCCCTCTCAGAAATGTTCAGAGAAAGTCAAATACTATTTAATACCTATTTAATTATTAGGAATTAGCGAAATACTTATTTAAAGTATTTCGCTAATTCCTAATAATTCTCTAATTTAAAATGAACCGAATAGAGCATTAATTATAAATTGACTTACATTTTTCGATTTAAAAGAAGCCAAAAAATCATGTCATATTTAAGAAAGTATTTTAGGAAGAAGCTCTGTAAATAGAAAAGAAATAATGCATAATTTTAATATTAATAATACAATAAACTTTGATCTTAATTTTTGTACCTTAACCGAATAAAATCGAATTACCTTAATTTTTTTTTTCTAATGTAATTAACGAAAACTTGTGAAAATATTTCATTCAAATTAAACCATTCTGAGAAAACTGTCCTGTGAAAAGTATAGCATTTAATTCCGTTCAGAATGAAATGTTGTTTAAAAAAATGTTGTTTTCACATACTTAGGACTCTGAAGTGTTGTAGAAAAAGAAAATATATACATTTATATGTATATTTGCGACGTAATTACAAAATATTTACTCCCGAACGCGTCAAATCCCATAGAACTCAATGGTAAATGACCCAATGTTTTGGTCACCACGTAGGGATCGCCGGTGCTTCAGAGCAGGGTACGGAGAAACTTGTTTAGGGCGGCTCCATCTTACTTCCTACCTCCATGCGCCTGTCATTAGCAAGAGCCTTGGGCACCATATAGGGGTGACAGTACGATTTTTCCAAATTCCACACAAATTTTGAGAGAAAGCTCACCGTCGCCATATACTTAGAGCGCCCCCATGCCGCAAAAACACTGTACATTTATAAACATCCGAGTATTCATTGCCGAGAGCTTTATGCTGGATAATTATGTAAGTAGGATTTTAGTTACCCTACTTCTGTGTCAATTACACACTATGTCTTCACTTCACTATGTCTTCACAGACAGTTCTGTGTCTATTACACTTCTGTGTCTACTATGTGTCAATTTACATAAAAGAAAAAGCTGCCAAAAGGAAATGAAATTAGAATATGTTTAATGTTATGTAATGACTTTCAGTGCATAACGGCACCATTGTGTTGAAGCCCTGAAATTTAATAACGGTGGCAGCATTGGTATGAGGATTGGCTGTTTCGCATGTCGCTCGTTTGGTGAATCATAAAATGAACCAGAATAATGTTGTTGCTTATTGTTATGCATCATTGAATTTTCAAATTGCAGAATTACACCGCAATTATATTAGCTTTCAAATTTTAAAATTGTTTATACTCCGAAATAAGCAAATGTTTTAATAAATAAATGTTTTAATCAAATATTTCTTCTAGAATTTCCCAATTTGCTTTTCAAGAATGCGAATAAATACATCTTTAATTATATCTTTGACATGTCTTTCATTTTTTATGAAAAATCAATAGTTCATAAAATTCAAGAATTTGCATGCTTGCGAAAATCGAACTAGAGTTTGGTTTTTATCGAAGCAAGAAACAGGAAAGATCAGCAATGCTTCGATGGAATTTGAACTCAGGATTGCTAATCGGATATGACTGCAATCCACAAATGCACCACAAATGCATGCAGTAAAGAAGTAGAAAATTCCTTACATTCTCCCCCATTTAATGGGTGACTAAGAAGGAGGGAGCTCGGTCGCCAAATCCAGGTGGTGACTAATTATCGTCTATCACATTTGCACTCAAGCGCTACTTTTAGAGTCATTAGATTTTCATCGGAGCAAGAAACAAGTACACCATAACCAGAAAAATTCAGCAGTGCGCTGCTCGAATTCAAACTCCGGACCTCCCAAATGCTAACCGAACGGGCTTCCAATTACACCATGAAGGCATGTGGCAAGAAAAGAGAACCTAATAAATTAGAAGAGAAGTATTACAAGCTGAGGAAAATAATATATATCTCCTTATATATATAAACTTTAATCAGATTGCGTTCATTCTTTTTCGATGTCATTTATGTATAAAATACTTCTCCTTCCACTCCATATCAAATTATTACTCAAACTGTCAGTGTAATGTGAGTTTGAACAAATTAAAAGTAAAATTAGTTTCTCGGGAAAGTATTTTGATTGCGCATAAAAATTCCATAATCAGGAAGAAAATTATAATTGTTATTGTAAATACGTAAGGGACATTTTCTAATCAAAATTATTACTCTAATATATAAGAAACACGAACATGAAAAATGGGTTAATTAACTTTATGATTAATTCTTCATTAGGTTTAAATTTCTTTAAATAAGCTAGTTATTTTTATTTATTTATTTTATATTCGCATTTGTTTTTTTATCAGTGAATTTCAGTTTCTTCGTCGGTAGTAACTGCAGTTTTTATCACCTGTGATTGAAATATCTATGTTTTATTTAGTCTTCTGTCATACATTTCCGCTTTCCATTTTGAATGATCAATTGTTTTTAAAATTTTTATTTGTATTGTAAGAACTTGCTGAGTTTTAAACTAACCAGTTTCATATAGTTATTTTACCTTTTCTATTTTCTCTCATTTCCATTTCCTGCCAGAATGATATCTCACTTCTGCGCGTTATGCAAAGTAAGGTAGAAAGATACTCTTTAAGCTGGCGTTTGAGCTACTTCAGGCAGAGCGTGTTCTGCTTTTTGACCACGTTATTTCGCTGATATCTAAAGCTTGCTATTTTACGACCGTATATATTAATTGCCGGTTTGTCTACGTCGGTGGTAGGGCTAGGTTCTTTAAAGTGTTCGTCTGCATTCTGGCAAAAGTAATTTTTTTTCAAGCCATCACAGAAAGTACTTTGAAACTATAATTATTTATTTTAATTAAGAAAAAAATTCACGAGAACTTTCAGATATTTTAGTACATTGCTTTATGATATGTTGCACAGCACAAAACTTTTTTTTATGATTTCGTATAATTCACGATAACAGTTTCACCTGCTACGTAGCCTTCCAAAAATACAGTATACCAGGTCTTAAAATTTCATGAAGATAAAAAAAATGTATATCTATGCAACAGAATTCTGATTATTCGAGCCTCTATGAGCCAAAGCAAACCCGTAAACGTAACCTCTGTCTGCAAATAAAATCGACGCTAAACTAAAGGTTTCTACGTTCCTAATTTTAAATATACTGTGTTATACGAGTAGTTCAATGCAACAAATGTACGATTTTCGTACTGAACTAAATATTAACATCGAATACATGAGTATAAACATGAAAATGTTCTATGATAAAAAAATAATTACTTACCTCGAATAACACGTCTTAGTTCAAACAGGAAGCGCGAAAGTAGGATCGAAGCATACAGCACGAACAGAAATAGTGAAAGGAAACCTCAAGTGGAACGGGGTATGAACACCAGAGTATCTCGGCAGAAGACCTACCCCTTGTAGAATAAATTAGACGTTTCGATTTTCATTAAAAAATAACCTGAGTATTAACCTCGAACGATACTATGAAAAAACTAATTTTGATAAAGCTGAAAGTAATTTAAGATGAAAAATTAAGCTAATAAAAATAAGAAAATAATTAAAATTTCAAAGTTTAAATTATGAGAAATTTAAGGATGTAAAAACTAATAGCTGCAGGCCAGAAAGCCGTCGTGCTGGTGAGCAAGATACATGTAGAATGCTGCAATTCAAAAGTCCATGAGAAGTAGAAGATAATGAAAAAATGGCTCAGCGTCTTTCTCTATAGGTCTTGGTCAGGATCCACGAGAACCAATCAGAAAGCGCCGTGAGTGAAACTATTCCCCTCTAGCGGCCGTTACTGAACTGAAAAGAATGCACTAAAGACTTCTAGCATGTGTCTCCATGTTGCAATCACGTTGCTGATTCGGTATGACATCAGAGCAGCTCGAGCACTATCGTCAATAGATAAACGTGTACATGAAACCGGATTACAACACAAACAGGACGAAGCATGTGTCTCCATGTTGCAATCACGTTGCTGATTTGGTATGACATCAGAGCAGCGCGAGCACTATCGTCAATAGATAAACGTGTACATGAAACCGGATTACAACACAAACAGGATGAAGCATGTGCATGTGGCAATCCAGAGTTGGCTGTGGGCAATCCGGGATGACGTCACGAACAGGATGCAACGTGCTCATGCTTAAACCACATGGTTGCTGACGTAACAACCTAATGTGCTCCTCAGCAGATCCCTCCCCTCCGTGAGCCTCAGAGCCTCATGGCTCCAAACCAACGTATTCTACCTACTCATGAATATGTTCGTCATTTAAAACCCTTCTGTAATTGAAAATATATGACTACGACCAACGATTGCGATATAGGTTGGGTAAGGGGAAGAAGTTGATTATGTATACATATATATTTCATACATATTATGTTTTTACATTTTGCATTACAATTGAATCTTTACTTTGTGTTTATACTTTTTTTGCAAAGGAACAAAGTATCACTTTAGCTCATAAGCTATAGCTTGAAGTATTTACTTTTTAATTTTATTTCAAATTTTGCAGCTCAATGCGCAAAATTCTTGACCTCACAGGTCCTTTTTAGTTTAGTTAATATGCCTTTCTTACATTATGTATACATATATATATATAGACCAAAAAAAGTAAAAGAATTTACACACGTTTGGTAATGTCGATTGCAATAAAAAAGAAAGGAGCACAACTAGATGTTATAGCAGTCCCATAAACAAAATTTCGACGTTCTACGACTAATCGTTTTTGAGTTATGCAAGGTATATACAAACATACGTACAGATATCACAAAAAAAATCCCTTCTGAATCCATTTTAAATCTCTTTTACAATCCGTTTTGGAAAAAGGAGTCCTTTATTTTCTCCGTTATTGGTGTTGTAGTTGCTAATGCTCACTTGACTGTTACATAATCAGCCCAAACCCACAAAATTCCTCTTGGCAAGGAACGCAAGTTTACCCCAGCCGTTGGCAACAGCTTTGAGCACCTTACAGGTGACAGTGCGATTTAGCTCAGTTCCGCCACCAAATTTGACGAACAGCACCCCGGAGGGGGGGGGACGGGTCCGAGGGTCTTTCACCCCTCTTTCCCCACCATCAACCTCTCGGGAGATTTTTCGGCTCGCCGCATATTTAGAGTGCCCTCATACTGCACGGACAGTATGCATTTACATTCATGGCTTCTCTGGGATTCGAACCCGGGCCCTTCGGCATGGCAATCAGCGACGCTAACCACTATACCGGCTGGACGGCTATTTTGTCCGTACGTACAGGTACAGTAGAAGCTAGGCTAACATCTCTGTTGTACCACAGATAATTGAGGTACTGCTGGACCTAGCTTTCCGCCCAAAGTTTGGGAAAGAACACTCGGGGGGGGGACGGTCCAAGGATTTCTCGACCCTTCTCCCCTACCGTCAACCTCTGGAGAGGATTTTCGGCTGGCCATGTATTTTGAGTCCATCCATGCCGCGCGGACACTATACGCGTATAAACATCCATTCCTTGTACGGGATTCGAACCCGGGCCCAACGGTACTGCAGTTAATGTCACTAACTACTATACTTGCAGGGCAGCTTTCCGTACTTAGATCTTACGCAAAAAATCGTCCATATAGATTTGCGAACGGTCAAAATGTATATTTCTGTTGAAATGCGTTACCCGAAATTTTTCACGATTTTCAGTACTTTCTTTACTTCCTTTACTTCGTACAAGGAAGTAAAAATCAGTTTATAATTCGCCAGTACGTTTTAGAAAGCGCTCGAGCCTCACGATGCCTAAGTCAATGCATTGAAAATGAGGCACTGAATTAACTGATTTTGCGCACACATGCATGTTTTGCGATAAAAACGTTGAATAATTTTTTTTTGGAGATTTAGAACAATTCGAAAAATTAGAACATGAATTATATAGTCTACAAATATCAGAAAAACTTGAAAAAAAAGCATGTCAGGAATGCGGGTGTTGTATGTAGATATTAATCTATTTTCTCTCATTAGCGTAAATAAATAAAAATTGCAAATTTATAAATGTCGTCAAACGAACCAATATTATCACTGAATTATTTATAGAGAGAAACACGTAAAGATAAAATATAAAACTAGGCAAATGAACTAGCTCAGGTCCTACCTAGAGCTTAAAACATACGCTAGTTTAAGGTTGTTTATCTACCTATTTTACATTAAGTTCTGCAATTAAGTTAGAAAAATGATGTGGGAAATTGAAAAATAACAGTTCTCTTGCAAATGAAAAGCATAAAGCAAACTCTAGTATTCTCCATACCATTTAATATAAAAAAGAATTTAAGGCACGCGCAAGAGCTTAATATGTATGAAGATAAAAAATTATAATGTGAAAGAAATTACATTCACAAGATTCATCTTGACAAAAAATTACAAAATACCTTCCAAAAGTGAAAAACCTGCATTGTATTAATATTATTATTATTATTGTGAAGCCGAAAACATTTTTATTCTCATAGCTGCTAATAGTTTCCCGCTAGACTGTCATGAAAAAAGCATTAGCTAGCAAGCAACCAAAACCTTACATCTATTCTTTAGCTATTACAATCTCTCTCTTCATTTATCGTAGGTTTCTTGGAGTAAACGAGAAGAGTAGAACATCCGTAAATATTCTGGTCGCTACTAAAGAATGCAGTATTTAATACTAATAAAAATAAAGTTGACCATGACATAAAAAGTTTTACACATCAAAGGGAGTTATTCTGAAATATGTTTCAATATACATAAATATGTAACTCGTATTTAAAAAAAGGATTATGACAAAATAAATAATAAATAAATAAAAGAGGAAAAGTACATCCGTGTCCAGAAGTTAATTATGAACATTTTTAAGCAAAGTCATCACCGCAGAGTCTACCGAATTTTTTTCTGATTTGAATAATTAAAATATACAAAGTTGAAAATCAAGTATATGCAAGTTTCTGATTCTTGCAATTTAGAGGACACGTGGTTATTCAAAAGTAGATGAAAAGGAAATTAGCACTAACGAAGTTCGTTTGTCAATAATTCTGAACGTGAAAGAATGAATATATAAACGTGAAATTTTCGACTACTGAAATGCGTCATCTGAGAGACTGGATTTCGGAATCCCTTAAAATGCTGTCCACAAGTTTGGACAGCGTTCCAGGTAACTGAAATATGTTCTAGACGCACTGCAGGAGGTCTCATTGTATCTACGACTGTAAAAGAAAACCGAAAATTATCTGTGATAATTAAATGCAGTCGATGCTACTGGACTAACCAACTTGCAAGCCGCCTGTACTGTTGCATAAGAATCTATACCGCCAAGCTCTTACTCGATATTTGACTTCCATATCGATTTGCGTAATTCAAAGATCATCGAACAGAGTGGACAAAATATCTCTCTACGCTATAATAATGTACAATATTCACTCGTGATATGCTGTTTCGGAACAGCAATCGGATGTAGGACAAATAACCCTCTTCTACGAACATGGAATAACTTGTATAGAAGCTTAGGACCCATAGGAGGTAAGTTATGCAAAATCAATTAATTTTCACATAAGGACCTTTCGCCCATCCTGTAGAAGGTGTTTGCTTTGCTGCAGATCCACAGAAACAGATGCATTAAAATGGTCCAATATCTTGTTCATCGATGGAGTCAATTCAGTCTTCAACCGGTATTCCAGACGTCAGGCATCGTTTTATCTGGCATGAAAGATACACAACATGCCAGCAGGAAATTATACAATAAACGTATGTATGTTGTATTGTTGGGTGATGGCGCGGGGCTGCAACATGATTAATGGACGTAACTACTGAGTTTAAAAGTACTTGAGAATGACACTTGATGAGCTGTTGTTTCGCCCAACTTCGTCTTGCCAAACATCATTTGAAATGAAGTGACTTCACTGAAATTCAAAGCTCTTTAAAGAAACGCGCATAAAAATGTAGCCATAGTTCTACATTGACAGGAAAAGCCACCTAAAATACTCAATTAACTGCATTTTCTGAAGGAATTCAAGCCAATGCATAATATTATTAACATAGGGTGGGAAGGAAGCTTTTGCGATATACAGTAAGACCCCGCTTAACGCTGTTTCGTTTAGCGCTGTTTCGGTTTAACGCTCTTTTATTTGAATTGTGGGATTCCCCGAAATTGCAAGCAGCGTTAGGCTTTCCAATATCCGAAGCATTTATCTGTGTTTCTTCTTTCCTGCGGTGTTATACGAACGTATTTTTTACCGCTTGAAGTTATTGTGAGTATAAATTTATATAACTATTGATATAGTGACAAATATTATGATTTTTAGTTTTTATCATGGATGATAATAAAAATAACGAAAATAAAGCAACAAGAAAAAGAATTTCACTAGAAACTAAAATGCAGGTGTTTAGAAGGCTAGATACTGGTGGACGTCAATCTCAAATTGGTGCTGCATTGAATTTGGCAACTTCAACAATAAAGACTATTCTTAAAAATAAAGAAAAAATACTGTCATCGGCAAATGCAACTACGACAAGCTCTGCAACTAGAATTATCCGTTCTAGAAATAATAAAATAGAGGAAATGGAAAAACGACTTTCTATATAGATTGACGACGAAATTTAACGCAATATGCCATTAAGCCAATCTATTATAATGGAAAAAGCAAGAAGACTTTTTAATTACATTCAGGTTGAGGCAAGTGATACAAATGAAACTTTCTTGCAAGTCGAGGATGGTTTAATAGATTTAAGCATCGAAATAATCTTCATAACGTACAGATTACAGGAGAAGCAGCAAGTGGTGATACGAAACCGGCGGCTGAATTCCCAGCGACATTAAAAACAATAATTGAGCGAGGAAACTATCCTCCAGAATTGGTTTTTAATTTTGATGAAACAGGTCTATTTTGGAAAAGAATGCCAAAACGAACATTTCTATCCCGTGAAGAAAAACGCGCACCAGGATTTAAAGCTGCAAAAAATCGCTTAACACTTCTACTGGGTGGTAATGCAAGCGGAGATTTCAAATTAAAACTACTACATGTTTACCATTCGAAAAACCCAAAAGTGATGAAAGGAATATCCAAATCAACTTTACCTGTAATTTTGGAGTCTAATAAAAAATCATAGATAACTACGATCATTTTCCAGAATTGGTTCACTGAATATTTTTGCCCGTCTGTTAAACGCTATTGCGAAATTAAAAAACTTGAATCAAGAGCACTACTTTTAATTAATAATGCTCCAAGCCACTCAACGAATTCATCTGACTTAATAACATGAATTCCAGTCGAAGTGGTTTTCATGCCGCCTAACACGACTGCCTTAATCCAACTAATGGATCAAGGCGTTAATATCAAATTTTAAGGCTTATTACCTGTGACGAATATTTAGACAGATGTTTGAAAAAATAGACAGAGAAGAGAAACAATCAATGAGAAAGTTTTGGAAGAACTACAATATCATGAATGCTGCAGAAAACATAAATCTTCAAATTTTAAGGCTTATTACCTGTGACGAATATTTAGACAGATGTTTGAAAAAATAGACAGAGAAGAGAAACAATCAATGAGAAAGTTTTGGAAGAACTACAATATCATGAATGCTGCAGAAAACATAAATCTTCAAATTTTAAGGCTTATTACCCGTGACGAATATTTAGACAGATGTTTGAAAAAATAGACAGAGAAGAGAAACAATCAATGAGATAGTTTTGGTGTTGGTGTGTATTTAATTATGGCAAAGCACACTAGGGCTATCTGCCTAAGGGGAGGGATGCCTTCGTGGAGGACTTTCTAAGGGAAACTGGCTCGTATACACGTTACACATGGGGAAAACCACGAAAACACCCATGCAGCCAGCCCGTTCGCGGGATTCGAACTTCGGACCGAACTACCAATGTTCAGCGACTTTACCGCTCGGCCGCGAGAAAGTTTTGGAAAAGCTACACTATCATGAATGCTGTAGAAAACATAAATCTTTCTGGGAATGAGGTAACAGAAAAATGTTTGAAAGGGGTGTGGAAGAACATTTGGCTAGATCTAAGCAAGGGCGGTGACACTGGACACTCTGTCGATATGAATGAAATAGTGGAATTAGCGAAACAAATAGGTTTAGATGAAGTAAATGTGGAAGATGTCGAAGAAATAGTGCAAGAAAACAGCAGCATGTCTTTCTAATGATGACCTTGAGCGAGGAAGGAAATAGCGGGCCAAGAAGAACACAATATTGAAAGTTGTGTTTCTGAAGAAGAGCAAAAAGAACTTTCGACAGCGTTTCTAAAAAAACCAGTTTGACCACTATAACAGAAATCATGGACCAATTTATTGAAAATGACCCAAATTTTGACAGGAGTTCAAAGGTAAGATGGGGTGTTATGAATGCCTTATCCACTTACCAACAACTTCTGATACAGCGCAAAAGGGAAACGCAAATTACATTAGATACCTTCTTGATAAAAAGGCAGAAAATGGGAAATACAAAAGAGACTGAATGATTTGAAATGTAAACATACTGATTTAGAATTTTATTTATTTTTATATGTATATTCGTTTATTATGTTTCTACATTTGTAAGAAATACATTTTTGTTTTATTGTTATAAAAACATAATTAATAAATTTAATGGTAAAATACCTGACCAATTTTCTCCCCATCTTCCCCTAATCCCATTATTTACATGATGAGATAAACTCGTTTAAAGCTGTTTCATATTACGCTCTACTTTGATGGAACGTATACCCCGCGTTAAGCGGGGTCTTACTGTATATACAAGAAAACTCTCCTTCTCATTAAGCTTTGTTAAAAAAAGGGGGAAATTTTTTTATACATATCCAAGACAAAAATTTATAATTTTATCCTCACAGGATATCTACATTTCTTTCAAAGTAATTAGAGAAATTCAGTTTTACATATCGAAACATTTTAATTAAGGACTACACTAGAGAATAATTTATGAAACATTTTGCATCATGTGAATGTTAAACATTAGCTTTACACGTCTTTCTTAGTGTTTAAACTTTTTCAGATGCTGCTCTCGAGGACTTCATTAAAGAAATAATTGCTGCAAACAACAGAGGTGTATCTGCTGTTGGAAATGTTACCATGGAACCGAACTGGAGCTTTGGTCAATCGATATTCTTCTCTAGTACGGTCATTACCACGATAGGTAAGACTTTTATATTTTTTCAAAATTATTTTAACATTCTTATTAGTATACCTTGATAGGAATTAAAGAACACACACACAAAGTTGTATCACGCTTGAAAATGTACAAATATAATTTTCAAAAAGAATTTCATCTCAATAAATTTTAAAGATCATGATTCAGACAAGAATTGATTGAAAAGAGTAATATTTTTGGAGGAAGAAAAATCATTCGGTTATTTTTCGTTTGAAACATTGCTTAATTTTAAGCTACATCAGAGTTATTTGTTAACCAGGGCATAGTCGGCATATAACCCTCATTCACTTCGCGAAGGATTTTTTTTAAAGAAAACTGGCTCATATTATGTTACACGTGGGGAAAATCACGAAGGCGCCCACTGCAGCCAGCCCGTTCGCTCGAATTCAAACTTTAAAATCTTCAGAAAACGCTTTGTTGAATACTGATTCTCAAAGAGCAGCTTGAATAATTAGTAATCGTTTACATCAAATAGTAGTGAACATTTTCGTTTAAAATTAACGCTAAACTAACATTGAAATTTACCGATTATAAAAATTTGTGTTAGTACTAATCTCCTCGATTTTTTCTTCCTGTTGGTGGCCGCTGAGCTTTGGTAAGCCTACCTAAGTTCGAATCCAGGACAGCACTCTAACTTCAGGGTTTTTTTTCGGGTTTTCCCCACGGGTTATGTAAAAACGAGACAGGTTTCCTTGGGAAGTCTGCTGGAAGGAATCCTTCGTTTTAAACATACATCTCTCTTGTGTTTTTTAATATCCAAACAATCTGCCCCAGTATATGAAATAAAATGCAGATCATTTTGGCTAAGTTCTTCAGATCAGAGAAGCTTTCACATTCAAAGTACTTAAATGAAATACAGTTTGAATTTACAACTAGAAAATAATGAATATTTCCTATGTGTGCGTCTGGTTATGGATACCCATAACGTGCTAAGCCTATTTTTTTTTTTTTTTAACCATAGCAGCCATATTTGTTTACATTTGAAACTTAGCAGAATAGTCAATTCAGTCTTTCTGCACCTTCAGTGTCTTTTTGCCGAGTGGGACCAAAACGAAACTTTTAGTTTTGTGCACCAAAAAGTCTTCCTTCTTCCCTGCTAGCCGAATTGCTTGTTTTTTCGTAGAAAATGTAATTTTAATTGTAACACAAAACTGTATTTGATGTTTTATATTATTGTTTTAACTGTATTTGATGTTTTATATTTTTCTATATCTTTCAGTTTTTTATGAAGATATTTTGAGTTTTTATGTATTTTTGCCTTGCCGCGAAGTGAGAACTGAAGTAATTGAATGAGAAATATATCTTTAATGAAAGTCGAGGAAATAATTTCAAATGAAATGCATAAAAAAACTGCGTATAATTTAATATTCCGTACAAGGAAGTCATGTGGTGTACACATCAGATTTGTTTCTTGACAGAACGAGAAAAATACAATAAGGGGTAAAAGATTTTATAAAACAAGCTTTTATTTAAAATTCATAAAATAATTAGAGGACTAAACGGAGAAAAATTATTTATCATGTAGTAACAACAAGAAGGAGAGATTAAATAATTTTCTCTTCAAAATTCACCTACAAATTTATATGATTTTACAAAAACGTTCTACCTTATTTCATTTTCATCCTAAAAGGATGAAATGACACTTTGTTGGCCGTAAAACTGTTTTTCAATAATGAAAAACTACTATTTTAGTTCCAATGGTTCTATTGCGTCAAATGGTCGAAAACGGTCAGCGATTTCTAAAAATTTGCCAAAAAGTCAGAAATGATATTACAAATTTAATTCTAACTTCATACAAAAGATTACTTTTTCGCTCTGTCTCGTGGTGCAAACAGTAAAATTCTGAAAATTTTAGAATGTTTGTTAAATAAAAAAATGTGCAAAAGATCTCTTAATATTAAATTACAATGTCTAAATAAAATTTTGAAAAACATATTACTGCACTAGATTGAATTATCCCCCACAGTAAGTGTGTGTACATAATTTGAGCTGGATAGTTTATTACGAAATACGTCAAACATTCGGTGACCAATTTTGACCATAGCGACAAACACCATAAGCTAGTAAAAAAAAAAGCTTATAGAAACGTGGCTAGTTTTAAGAAATTCTAAAAATGCATCGAATTAATAGTTTTATCATTCTTGCTTTAAAAGAATGGGCAAAGTTTGTTTTATAACGTTTGAAAATTTTAAATCTTTGTAACGGATACATTTTTGGACGTTAGGATTTTAAAATCCCATAAAAAATATAATATTACCGATCAGAAGAAAAATCTACTTTTGAAATGAAATGCTGAAAAATTTTGTATAACCTTTTAAGAAACTGAAAAATTCTAAAACAGCGTTTTAGATTTCACTGCAATGACTAATCAATGCTTAAACACTGATCAATCCTTAAACTCTGTTATTTTTTAGATTAATAAAATAAAATGGATAGTAAATGTAAAGAAATCTATAGACAAGCAATAAAGAACTATGTGAAGTAATGACATCATAACAATGGAAGTTTGTTTCCAAGCGATGGCCATGGAACAGATTTTTCTCCCTTTCTGCTTCAGACTGCAACAAATTTTTTTAAAATGTAGAAAATCGCCCATTTAATATTTTATTTTATCATTCTTATTTTATTAGAAGGCAAAGAGTTTCTTTTATAATCTGTGAATTTAAAATTTTGTAACCGATGTTTAAATATTGAAAAATAATAAAATAAATTTAAATTTAAAATCATAGACATCAAATAGTCGAAAAAATCCAGTGATTTCCAAAAATTTGTCAAAAAATTAACAATTATGTTTAGAAGTTTCATACAAATTTCATTTTAAAGAGTCCCCCCCCCCCCCGTCTCTTCGATGGCGCAAACCAAATTCCTGAGATTTTTTTAGCTCGTTCGTTAAGCGAAAATATGAGCGAAAAACTATCTCAACATTATATTTAACAAAAATCAATATCAAATTTTGAAAAAAAAAAAAAAAAAAAAAAGGTGGGGGAGATTTGTTTAAAAAAAACTATAAACTTCTGACCATAGCGACAAGCACCAAGAGTGAAACAAACAAAACCTTATAATAAACTGAAAATTCGCGGTATCTGTTTAATTTGTATTTAAGTAAAAGTGTTCTTTTTATGTTTTTATTAGAATATATTCACCAGCAGTTTGATTTTTAAGTAGAGATCTATCAGAATCTATAGCCTCTTACAGACTATACTTTTCGCTCAAAACTTTTACCTAAAGTAATTCAATTCTAACTGCTTAGAGTTGTTCATAGAAATATATACTATATGAACAGGAATTGCTGGTCATTTTAAAAAATTTTTTTAGTTATCGACAGAAATGTAATGATTACATAAAATAGAGGAGAGGGGGATGTGTGCTTTATCCTGTTAAGTCTTAGAAAAGACTAACTAAATCCTTATTTTATATCACTTAGATCCAGTGTTCTTCTAGGCACGCAAATTCTACTGCGCAACTATCACTCTCAGTACTCAATAATAAACTCCGCAGAAAAATACGCTAATGAATAACGTAAACAAAATCTACATAAGGGCAAACGAGAATAAAAGCGGTTTAGATTAGGTATTCCTTATTTTCGCCCCTGAGAAAGCAATTCTGCTATACAACACATAGTTCACTTCTGGTTCCTCCAATGACCGAATGGTTAATTAACCCGTATGTTCGTTTTATTTAGCCATTGCTTACTCTGATTTAATTCATTCCTTCTTAATGATGATGTGGAGGTACTTGTTTAATTAATCAAAGGTACTCCGTAACCCAACCGTGGACCAATGACCAACAGCCTTAGTCATTGGTCCGAATGGTTAGGCCCGCTGAATACATGTAATTCGATTCAAGTTCAAATCTAGGCAAAAAGTGCTGACTGTATGGGTGTTCTTCGTGCTTTTCCCATGTGGAACGTGAATAAGAGCCAATTTCCCTTAGAAAATCGTCCCCGAAAACATCCCTCCCCTTAAGCAGATAGTCCTTGTGCGCTTTGCCATATCCAAGCTCACTTTCGATTACAAAAGGTAACAAGTATTTTCTTTATATTTTCTACCGACAGCTTATGTTATCTACTCGTGAAGATATGTTTGAGACAGGACAATGATCATTCAGTATCTATCGATGTAGCAAGAGCACATTTGAAACGTGATCCAACCATGGGACTCATAGCAAATATCAACCATGCTTTGACAGTATAAAACTTTAGAAATACTGCTAATTATCTGAAAATTGTGGTTTTCACTAACAAGACTTTCTCCCAATATTTCTTTAAAACTACACTCTCTTCATCAGAAATACTAGACATGTTTTACATCATATCATACGCATAGAAGACTTCAGCTCCAGATTATGTTCCTGCAAAGAAGCTACTCATGCTGGCATCTGAGAGAAATGTGAAAATATGAATGCAAGATTGTTCTTTACAGAATGCCTGTCCGAATAACTCTTGAGTACTTGTAATGGAACATAAATTCTCTTCCTCAAAAGAGCCGATGACTTCCATGATTTTGTCAAAATATTCAAAATAATAACAAGTTGGACATGAACATGTTCAGAACTGGCCTGGAGGCATCGGTATAAGTTATTTAAGAAAGTTTTTTTTTTCGTTTTTTTACATTTGAAGTAAGTTTTTCAATATCCTGGAGCAATTCACGACCTGTTTCTGAAATCCCGTGCAGCATGTCAAACGCAAAATTTCGCTAAACAAGACATTTGTGCCTTACCTACCTTTTTCATATATGAAGCTGTATCAGTCAAAAAGAGTTTCATAACATCTGCTGTCAGCAGAAAACTTTTCAATGGTTTAGGATGCATTGTCTCAATTATTATATTACATACCAATCTGCCCGCAGCATCAGTTATTTCATCTATTGGAAATGAAAATATTGCTGTCACCAACCGCTCTTCGGATATTCTTAACTGCACCAATGTAAGCAGGATCTACACTGATGCAAGGGCAGTTTCTCATTTCATATAAATTTCCTAAATTCTTTTTAAGTATAGAATTTTTCACTTTCAAATCGGATGCCGTCCGATACAAAAATATTGCACACAAATCATGCATAAACTGATTGTAGTTTCTACTGCAAACATTGGTGCAAACAAGTTGTGTCGTTTTATCGGTACTGCATTTCTTGCTAATGTTTTATCACAAAATGATGCTTTTCAGCACAAAAAGGTTTTTTGGTAAACTTTGCAAATCTACACTGATTAATCTATTGTCAAGGTGTCCGTTCTAAAATTAGTCATTTTCCTCTTCAACGAAAGCCCTGTTTTAGGCTTGGCAGCGTAACGCATAAGACGACACAAAGAGACAAACGAAACTGACAGAAGAAATTTCGTCAGAATCCAGCCTTACCCTGTATAGTTCTTACCCCCTTCTAGAAATTCGTCCTGCTTGATTGTTCAACAATACAGCCCCCCCCACACACACATAGAGCAACGTTTTAATCTTTTACTTTTTTATCTGTATTATTATACTATCGCTATTTATACTTACTACTATCGCTATTGACTTGAATTATGTGACGTTTCAACTAAGACATAATATTTTGAAAGCTAGTAAGTCACAGAACTCATAATACTGTTGAAGCCCTCTCATCTCAGTGATTTTTATACAACACTGTTTAAGTTACATAATCGAATGTGCTAAGGAAAACTAAATATTAAATCTCGAAAAAAATTTAATGTAAAAATATGTGACAAATTAATATACAATTGAACGTTTCTCTTTAACGGATACTAAAGGTTCCATGGGGTGTCATGAACTGCTCACTAATGGGGAATGTTCGCTAAATTGAAATGTCCGTTAATAATGGAAGTTCTACTATATATGCTTTTAATATAATTTTTCTTATATTATATTCTTTCGGGTGCAATATAAAAGAAAAAAAAAAGTTATATAATATATGAGAAAATTCTAACATTATTTTATTTCTTTTATTTTTATCTAGCTATATTGAGAAATTATTAATCTAGCTATATTGAGAAAATGTCATTTATGTATTATGCATTTTACTTTTAGGTTACGGCCATGTGGCTCCATTATCGGAAGGAGGCAAGATTTTTTGTATCGTTTATGCTCTCATTGGAATTCCACTTACTTTAATTCTACTTACGGCATATGTAGAAAGGCTACTTATTCCTACAACGCTTTTTCTTCAGTTTCTGAATTCCAGACTGGGCCATTTGTACCAACCATTTCACATTCGAATTGGTCACTTAACCTGCATTGGGGTGAGTACACACACGTCTACAATTTTTAACTTACAGTTGTGCAGCATATAAATACCGTATTGTGTCTCTAGAGACATAATATGCTATTTACATGGTCTTTCTTTTAATTCATTATGAGTTTACGGGCAACGTTTCTTTTCATTCATTACAAGTAACACTAAATGTTGATAAAAAAAGAAACCGGATAAGACCAATCAAATTTTGAAAACTTTCATAAATTAAATCTGTTCTCCATCCCTTTCAAAGCAGTCTTCTTCGGCTTTTATGCATAGGTCACAGCGCTTGCAACCAAATTGAATCTGGAAGCTTTTAGTCGGAATTTTATCTAGCTCGTTGTATAGGTTTACATTTGTTAACCATTTGTCTTATTAACTTTTACTGTCACTTATATTATCGTAGGATCCCACCAAAAGGCAAATTAGCTCATGTATATAAGAATGGAATTTTTGATGTTGAGGAAGAGCTTTTAGTAGCAATCGCTGACCGGCTCAGTGCTGTTTTCACCCAGCTAAATTTACTTCTTTCTTACTTTTCGCTTAGCTAAATCTCTCCTGGTAGTGTTTCCTCACGTGAGTTAAGGGCTTGAGCCACAGCTTCACCACAGCAAAACAGGATATTCACCACAGTGAACATCCTATTTTAAATACTTAAGTTTTACTTTAACTTTTGTGTTCTATTAGTCCAAGCAGTTTAAGTTGTGGCGTCTTCTGTTATTGCACGAGCTGCGTAAATTCTTTGTACTGAAGAATTAATGAAAGGTTTCTTTTAAACCTTCTTCTGTGTCCGGTGTTATTTCACTGGAAGACCAAGACGAGGTGATAAGTCGCTTTACGGTGTACATAAAGCAAAAGAGGTTTACGTAGTTAAGTTCCCTACACGGTTTATGATTTGATTTGAATGCTCTTTAACTGGATCAAAAACAAAGACTCTTCAATTTGAACTTAAGTCTAAGAAACAGAAGAGTGTTGCCAATTCAGCAAACAGGAGGCGGCAAGGATTGTTTCCGCTAGAAACCATTACGTCTTCAGGACGATATATCTTAGTGCCTTGTCCTAGTGAGCAGGTAATTATGATCCTTTTATTTCTGAGAAGTTTTGAGATGACTATCTTCTTTTAGCCACCTCAAAACATCGCAACAAAACGCTTACTTGAATGTTTGACCTGGGGTTATAATTTTTATTGCACAGTCCTCTTCATATAGAAAAATTAATAACGATGTGTTAGCTTTGCTTTGCCTCTCTTATTTTGTGAAATTAGAGATTCTACGCTGTGCTTCAATTGGTAATATTATTTATGAACCAAATTCTCTTCCGTTGTCATGACCATACAGGATGCTTAGTAAATCACAGAGGATGCTAGACACATGTCTATTAATTAAAAGACTTTCAGGGAGTATGATAAATATAGTATAAGCTCTGGAATATATATAAATTCAGAAAAGAAATTAGTTTGAAAGATATTCGGACCAAATTTTAGTAATGAACCAAAATTTGGTTCGGCCTTGTACGGGAGTTTTTTTTTTCCCTTTTCTTTTGGTCAATCTACTATTGTGAAGATTCTGCTAAGAAGAAAATCAGTTGACGTCAATGTCTTTACATCTGAATTCGGCCAAAATATGTGCATGATAACCTGAAGTATAATTATTCGACAATACCTAACCAATAGCAATACGTAACGTATTGCCATTAAGGAATGTCAAATATTGAATACTTATGTCCCAAAAAGGATTTCCTACGTTTTTAATCTTTTTATTTTACTATTCCTGTGCTCGTTTCTTTCACCGAGTTTTTAAACACTGCGCATCATTTTGAAAACTAAAGTGATATGATGTTTAATTTAATAATGTAACATTTGGAGGGGGAAACTGGAAACAAAGAGGAAATGAAAAGTGTTTCATCACTATAAAAATTTATATATTGAGATGACAATGCTTGGGATTTGACATGAGTACGCTGTTTATGGTAGATGCAATCAAAGAACTCACAGCTGATTGCTTATATAAAAATAAATAAACAATCAAAAAATAAAATTATCTGTTTTTTTTTTTTTTTTTTTCAAATTCTTGCTAATTCCTTAGTAACGTGTTTTTCTGTTAGTGTTTTTAACTATTTCATTTTAAATATTAACTTTGAACAGTGTTAAAATTTGCTAAATTCTAGAATGATTTCATAACAGCTTAAAATACTGTCCAGCTGGACGTCTTTTCGAAAAGTTTATAATAGGGGAAGAGCTGTAGAAGACACTCATATCTGTTTCCGGGGTGTTTTTCGTCAAAACTGGTTCCGGAGCTTCCTCTTTCCCCCGGCTGTAATTCTGTCGCTCTCTTTTGTGTAGTCTGGACGACGTTTTCGGATGATGATGAGACAGATGGATTTGGCTATTCCTAAAAAATGCATGGTCCAACCATTTGGAACAACAAGATCATGTTCCAAGGAATAGGATTTGAGCTCGCAAGAAGGGGAAAAAAAAAAAAAAAAAAAAAAAAAAAAAAAAATTGTAGGGTTGCTTTAACGAAATTAACCGCTAAATGAGTCGATTGAAATAAATTCATTGGTGGTTTCTAACTTCAAAATAAAGAGTTAAGAAACTATACAAAAATGAGCAAATATAAATTTAATGATCTAATTATACATTTCTCTTTTATTGAAAGTTTTTCAAACGGCTCCTGGCTACTGCATTTTTTTTAAATTAATTTTATTTACACAATATATTACTTGGCAAATGTACACAGCCAAGTGTTGTACTGTACACAATGCTTTCAGGTTAGCTTAGTCCTAAGTAACACATTACCGAATTCGCTGAGTAAATGTACGGTATTGTAGATGAATTAAAATCTTATAGCATTTCTTTTTATTCTTTCTAGCTCGTTGTTTTTTCATTTTTCTTCCTTATCCCTGCTGGAATCTTCTCATACATAGAGCAAGACTGGAACTACTTAGATGCAATTTATTACTGTTTCATCTCTCTCACAACAACAGGTTTAGGCGATTTAATACCAGGAGATAACCTTCATCAGCAATATCGACCACTCTATAAAGTTTGCACTACAGGTATGTAATGTTTCTAAAAGAAAGAGAATATAATCTTGATTCTGAAGCAAGAATACAGTAATATAAGACTTTTTTTTTTTTTATCTATTTCTATATTGTATAGGTGTCAGTCTTACAGTATATCTTAAATGGCTAACTTTTCATCAATTCTCCGAGAGCGAAATCATGTTTTATACATATTTTCATTATTTAAGAAATATTTATTTGCACACAATTACATGTGTATATAGTATATTTCATCTATTTGTAAACAGTGTAATTGCGCCAATTTTACGTTACTTATTAAATAGCGGAAACATTCATTCATTCTCGGAGAATGAAATCATTTCTTACATTTAAACATTTATTAAGCATTTATAGCTACATAAATATGTGTGGGTGCATTTCATTTATAATTTGTGTATCATTACTTATTTACGTTATGCGTAGAAACAGAAGTAGGCATATGTGATTAATATTAATCTGAGACTCAAATAGCACACCCTTTCAGCGTAGATATAATCAAATTAAAAGGCATCCAGGAAGCATAATAAACCTAATCTATCTTCGGACCATCGTCCTATACCATTTCACTCGTTTCAAATTACAGTGAACGTTGCATAATGCATTGTCCACGACTATTTCCTTAACTGAATTAAATGAATGATAGCATTAAAAGACGAGAAAAAGTATCCTTCAAAATAGCAAATGATTTCAACGAATTTTATATTTTAAATATAACTAGAATATATAAGTGATTCAACAGCATTTTAATTGGGAAAATGAAAAAGTTTGCTTATGAACTGTTCACAATGTCTTTAACGGAAAAATTAATTTAATGAACTGTTCATTACGTTTCTAGAAATTATTTGACCTATGCAGTACACCCAATCTTAATGCACTCATGTCCATAAATTAAGGATAATGCAAAATCAGGCAAAGGAAGAGTTAGAAGCAAAACAAATTTGACTTAAACAAAAGGTAAAGAAAAAAAAAAAAAAAAAGCTATATGTTTGATATTATTAAAGAATTAGCGATTTTTTCTCCCTGGAGCAAATTACAAAAACACCTATTTACAAAAAAAACAATATTACATGGTTGGTATGATTGTTAATACATTGTATGTCTCCCAGACGATGCAATACAGTCCGTACGACGCCTAAGCATGCTCAGTATCAAATTATTGATCTGATCTTGGGTTATATTACACCATTCAAAAAGCAATGCTCTCCAAAGTTCCGGTAGAATGTAGGAGGAGGTTGACGGGCTGCAACTCGTCGGCCAAGCATGTCTCACACGTGCTGTACTGGATTTAAGTCCGGTGAGAATGCTGGCCAGTCCATACGGGTGATACCCTCCGATTGAAGACATTCGCTTACGATGTTTGCACGGTGAGGACGGGCGTTGTCATCCATAAACACAAATTGTGCGCCCATGGCGCCCCGAAACAAACGTACATGTTGTTCCAGAATGACGTCCCGATAGATTTGGCTTGTCATGGTTCCAATTTGAACATGCAGGTAAGTTCTGGAACCCAGAATAATTCCACCCCAAACGAGCACTCCTGCACCACAGTAACGGTGTCGTTCAATGATGTTTTCTTGGTGGTAACGGGTACCTGGAGTTCTCCATATGAAAGTCAGGCGAGAATCAGACTGCAAGCTAAACCTGGACTCGTCGGAAAACATCACACAAGCCCACTGTTGCGGTGTCCACTATGCATGCTCTCTACTCCAGGCTAACCGCAGGCGACAGTGAGTTGCAGAAAGTGGAACGCATCTGACAGGTCTACGAGCATATAGACCAATCTGCCCTAAGCGTCTGTACACGGTCTGCCTTGAAATTGTCATACCAGTGGCTAAACAGAGCTGACGAGACAGGTCTGAGGCTGTGCTCCGCCTGTTTCCTTTGGCAGTAACGGCCAAATACCGGTCCTCATTCGGCGTTGTAACTCTGGGGCGACCTGTGCTGTAACGTCTACTCACATTACCATCATCTTGGAATCGTTGCCAAAGCCTGGAGATGACACTCTGGGCAACTCCAAGTTCGTCTGATACTTCCAGTTGGGTACGTCCACATTCCAGACGGCCGATAATTCTACCACGTCAAAAATCATCCAAATGCATCCTTTGTGTCATAACTATTGGGTTATTGCACTGAAATGCTTATAAAGCGCCTGCGAACAATTTTACTTCTTTGCCTGTATTCCTTATATATCACTCTCGTCATTGTGACGTACCATCGGTGTCATCTGGTTACTTTCTGAAATTTGCATATGATTCTTGAAGATGTGTGTAATGATTTTACAGATGATACATTTATTTTAGAGTTCGATTTCCGCGTGGCTTCGAATTATCCTTAATTTATGGGCATGAGTGTATTTGGATGGAAACCCTCAATGGAAGAAAACTTGCCAATGTAAAATGTTAAATTAGACAAAAAAGCAAACTAAAGAGAATGGCGGATTTTCTTTCTTTCTTTCTTTTTTTTTTTTTTTTTTTTGCTTCCAAAGAAGAGGGGCTTGTGCCGAATCTCCCTCAAAATCGATAGAGTTACTGAAAATCTACGCCAAACTAAGGTGTCTCCCCCCCGCCTAATTTCAAATGATCGACTAAAATAGAAACCAAGTTTTCTGGCGGCTTAATCTCCCTTAGTTGGCAACATTTTCAGTCACTTAATAATTTTTATAATCAATTTTGAACTTATCTGGCGACTTTACTTCAGTTTAAAAAATTTATTAGTCCAAAGGGGCTTTGTCCCTGTAGGACTATTGTTTTCGTTTTGCGATTTTGCGTCGGAACCATATAAACGGCGTATCACTTTTCAAATCGTTGCCACCAAATACTATCGCCCTGTATTATATTTGAAGAAGTTAAATAATGAAGAATCTGCATAAATGTATGTATGTTTTTCGCATTGTGATATAACAACGGTACCTGGAGCCATCCAATTTTGAATGACGTAATCCCACTGCGAATATGGGCATCTGAAAGCCCAAATTTGAAATTTGGAATTTGTTTTATCATCCGATTTCATATTTTGTAAAACTTTAACGAATTTTTGATTAACAAACTGAACGATTTAAAAGCGAGCAATGACAACACTCTACGGGTGGGGGGGGGGAAACCTTTTTATCTCCAGCGCGCTTATTTTAAAATTATTTTGCGACATTGCTGTTGAACTGAATTTTATGCCAGTGGAGTAGCAAGCATAACTGGCGCCCGGGGCAAAATACCTTTTGGGCGCACCCCCCCCAGAAAAAACACAGTGATATGATGAAAATCTTGTTTGGAGACCATTTGGCACCCCTCAGCAAGCGGCGCCCGGGGCATCTTACACCCCCTTGCCCCCTCCCCCTCGCTACACCACTGTTTTATGGTTTAAGTCCAAAGAACATGATATTTAATAAATAAAGGTAACACACAAAACGTTAAAAGAAAAGCCCCTTTGGACGTAATTTAAAATCTGAAACCTTTCAGATTTTTTTTTTTTTCTTTAATATTTTAATCATATTAAAGAAATCATCGATGTATTTCCCATGTTTTTATATATACATGTTTTATTTATGTTACATGTTTATCCCATGTTTTATTTTATATACAGGGGAGGGACTTCGGTAATTCGGTAACAGTGTCTGAATGGTATCATTAATCACGATCACGTTAAACGGCGTCTATTGTAAAGGTCTTCTTTAACTGGACTGCAGACAGACGACAAATTTGGGCAATGTGCACTTTGTGTGTTGAAGACAACGGTGTTTTTCTTGTAATGATTCAGGCACGTTCTCCTTTGTGTTTAGTTTTCGGTATTCGAAATTGAATCTAAAATATTGCTAAGTTCAATTGTGATGATTCTCAATAGTGAATATGTTTGCTCTGAAAAGATATATAGAAATTCTGATTAAAGCTCCGGGAACTAAAAAGGCTTCGGCATTATAATAGTCATGAGGAACTGCATTGTAATAATCATTAGTTTGAGCAATAAATTTCTTCACGAACTTTCCTTCTAAAAAATACCTCACAAGAAGGCGAAGAGCTTTCGAAAGGAATTTTAAGTTAGCTGATAGATGATCTATAAATTCAAGATTAGATATTTGGCTTACTTTCAGTTCAGTTATAGTTATACAAATTAGCTGAATATTGGTAATAAAACTTAGTATAACTCAACAGTTATATAAAGGATACCAATTTCTAGGTAATTGTAAATGCTAATAAACATCTTCGTCACCCTATACTTCTAGATTTAAATGGCACTGAATTCGTATACATGCAACACACGTTTTCTTAAGAACGAAAGAAAGAAACTGCAACAAAATTAAAAGCATATAGGTATGATCATTACAAGTTTCATAGCAAAATTCTAATAGATGTCTTTTCATATACAGATATATTTTTTTAAAAAAAACTGATGATTTCTTTGTAAGATAAATTTGAATTTTATAACAGTTATTTTAGTTTCAATGTATTTTCCTGTCGATTCTTGTTTCCACTTACAACTACCTACCAGAATGAGTTTTTAACTTCGCTTTGAATGCAAATGAGTTAGAAGTAACGTTAATTTAAGGAATGTTTAACTTACTTCGCCAGAGAAAGCTAGAAATTCCGAGTAGCACGTGTTTTCCTTCGGGCTCATACTCTCTTGAAGCTGTTAAGCTCGGCCGTATTTACGTGCCTTTTGATATTCACCGGCTAGTTTAAATTCAGGGCTAACTACGTTAGATAATTGTGTTAGCTTCGACTAAGTCTCTTAGTTAGTTCTTATTTTGAGTTCAAGCCTGAGTGAAGGCTTTGTTGTAAGCCTGAGAATGGCGCCAACTGTTCATCTTATGTGGAGTGAAAAAAGGGTAGTTAACCCTTCTTGAGTCTACGTCTTTATTTGTTTGAGCTCAGCGATAAGTAGCTAACAAGTTCACTAGGTTTCTCAACGTTAATTTTAGTACAAAAAGAGTGAGGAACTCAACATTTTAAATATTAACTATAAAGTAAAAGATTTCAGGTAAATTCTTTTTCCTTCTTATGCTTCAGAGGTCAAAGGTAAATTGTTTCTTAAACCAAACGGTAAAATATATGAATTATAAAAATAATTGCTATGATAAATATAAATTGATATAATACACGCAAATGTAGATAAGAGGTGTTCCGATTAACTTTTAAAATGATCTGTTTAAAAGAGAGCCAGTATAATCATTATTGGAAGATTTATTAATCAACAGTCCCCCCTGAACAGCGAATTATTTTATACCATCAAAGATAAAATGCTATTTTATTATATTAGCTATTTTACTTACTTTTCTATAATACGAAGTCAGTTTGCTACATGCGCCATGAATAGCGTTAAATGGTATAATAAAGAAATGTTCTTAAATGCTCATAGAACAAAAGACTGAAATATAACCGAGACACATTCTTATAAAAAGTATTTCTAAATTAAAATAATGAATTCGTTATCCTCATACAACAATTAATTTACTTAATTTACTAACTGTTAAATTATAAATACTATTTGAATAACAGAAAATTGCAAATATACAATCGTTTTTTTAATTTTAACGTTTTTCTTATCATCATTACAAATTTTCGTATGTTATATTACATTATTTTAACCGTTTCGCTTTTTCCCTATTTTATAATTTTCGTGAAGAATACTTTTTTTTGTGCTTGTTTCCCATTCGGTTTAATATGTCAACAGACCAGAACCGATTTTTAAGTTAGGCCTTAAGCACATGAAATTCTTCAAACATCTCCATTTTTTTTTTTTTTTTTTTGCTTAAATGCAAACATCAGAATATCATTCCTACATTTATGCAACTCAAATTAATTTCAAATCTTCTAAAATTTTACATAAAAACAAATTGCCAAGCCTTCGTCACATTACAAGAAACATGCGTAAACGTTTGTCTAAAATTTAATATAAATGATATTACCTTCATTTGAAAAATTGCTAGTTCTTTAAAATTTTCCTCTTTTCAACATAAATCTTGGTCTAGAACCGAAATCGCTTGTCAACGCCATAAAAATACCTTTGCTTTTAAATTCGAAAAGCTCACAGCCTAGTCGACATGTCTAACGAACCTAACGAAAGGGCATTTGGTTCACACAGATAAGATAAATTGTCGCCTGCATACCCAAAGATGTCCGCAACTAATGCGCGATGATCCTACTCTCCATAAATCTTGGTCTAGAAACGAAATCACTTGTCAACAGCTTAAAAATATCTTTGCTTTTAAATTCCAAAAGCTCACAGCCCAATCGACAAGTCTCACCCATCCTGTCAATCTTCCCATTGTAAATACTAATCCCATTGTTAATATCTCTAAAGTTAATCTTTCAGAGGATCAGATGAAAGTATTAAAGTATAACTTCAACTTTTCAAAGACATATGAAACTTCAGTTCCTCAAATTACTGCTCCTGATGAAAAAGCTTTTAAATTCTCTAAAATTTCAGAAACACAGAAAGATACAATCCGCCACGTAATTACTCATTATTATTATTATTTACGTGTTCCGCCCGAACACACTTCACGGCAGGGAGAGATGTCTTCGTGGAGGAATTTCTCAGGGAAACATTTCTTTTTGTTTTTTGATTAATCAATAAAAATTAAGTTGTTTTCTCTCTTACATTTTCTTTCAACCGGGGGGTAGGGAAGGAGACAGATGTTTGAAATACATAATCGCGTATTTTATATTTGTAGCATAAAAACTTATACTTTCTAAAACTGCATATTTTAATAATTGCAACCTTTTAAATACGTACAAAATTTTTTAAATATTTACGAAATTTAAAATCTAAAACCTTTTAAATTTGCGCGAATTCGAAAAATTTTAGAAGCAGCAGAACAAAAGATGATGATGGGGGAAAATGTCTTCAGAAAAAGAAGAAAAGTTAATCCCATTTCTTTGGTCCGAAAAATTTGAGCAAAGTGGGTTAAAGTTTTCATGCAGTGTTTATCATCCAGATAAAGCATAAAAGTTGTGACAATGCCATGTTTCACTTTAAAAAAATTTTAAGACGTAAGCAATGACAAATCACGTTGCATAAAATTTTAACTGAAATGGAGGCTCAGGGAGTCTCAAGCAGAGTCGATGACTCTAACAGACAAGAGAAAAGATAAAAGAAGATGCGTTAGAAAGACAGCTACTTGATACTTTATAAGAAGGAGAAATCCCGATTCCAAACACATCTCTTCCCTTTCCCTTCTTTGCCATCTTCTACTGCTCTCTGTAAAAGTACCACAAAATTCAGTTAGCCTTTCCTTTATTTTTTCTTTTCAATTTAATGATGTCTTTGGTTTTGTTTTATGAACTTATGCACAAAGTATTGCTGTAAAAGTTTAAATGAGGAATCACTTGTTGTTTAGGAACGGATTAATCTAATTAACATTAATTCCTACGGGAAAATAGTTTTGATTTACGAACATTTCCGATGACGAACGGCCTTCAGGAACGAATTGTATTCCCGAACCGAGGTTTCATGCATTCTTTCAACATTTTAATTTCTCCTTATAGTATTTTACAACCAGTCAAAAGTGAACATTAGCACTTCTAAAGCTGAGATTCTTTTTGTATTGAGTTTCAGATTTATTCAACAACAGCAAATGTTTAGTATGATGAGCTGACAAATTTAAGTTTGATTTTTATTTTAGAAGAGAACCGAAGTATTTTTATGATTTTTGTTTATATTTTTAATTTTTGAAACTAAGGGGGGGGGAAACCTCTTTTTTTTTCGGCATTAGACTGTAATTTGAAGTTTTCAGATAGTAAATTAATTGTTCTTTTTAGATTATTTTCTCAGAAAAACTGATCACATAAGAGGTGGTTGTCCTAGGAAAATGGTTACCGAATTCCCTGAAGGCTTTTATATATAATCTCACGTTATTTTTAAATAACACATAAATAAAAGTTCTGTTGGATAGTTATTAACAAAATGTTCAATGAATCGTAGACCTATTTTCAATGGTTTAAAAGCTACTTGAGCACAATATATTTCATGGTAATTCTCTGTTAACATGTTTTAGACATATGATTGTCATATTTACTCGTACTATTATTATTCATATTTAGTCTGATTTGATTATTTGATTCGGGTAAAATATGTTAAGGCTATTTGTCTAAAGTGAGGGATGGTTTCGTGAAGGATTTGATAAGAGAAACTGGCTCACGGGGAAAACCACGAAAACGCCGTCATATTTAGTCATTCACACGTTTGGTAACTTAGAGTGTGTATTTACAACTGCTACACCAGATATGATTTGCTATATTTAATGAACCATACGTAACACACCTTTAGAAAGCAGCCTCACACCATCCAAATAAATGCATGGAATCTCCTTTTTTTCTTAAGTGAAAAGGAAGCATTGCTCTACACGTGCATTTTTTGTTTTCACAGTTTATCACTAAGTTGTACGTATAAACTCAAAATGATGTTGTGTATTCAAATACTTCATAGTTTAAATACTTAAAGTAACTTTCATGTACTGTACAGCCAACGCTAATGTCTATTTACCAATATAAAAGTTTACAGAACAACGGTTGCAATTCACATATGCCCTAGCTTTAATTTTGTATATGTATTGCAACTGTTTTCGTTAAACTAATATTATGTATCTTTTCAGGTTATCTACTAGTAGGTTTGACATTTATGATGCTCTTCCTGGCGGTACTTTACGACATACCTCAATTAAATTTCGGAATGTTCTTTTTGATGAAAAGTGATGGAACATCAGATCCGGAAAAAATGAGATTACATCCATCAACGGGATTATATGGTCCAAAATACACGCAACATATCGATGAGCCAACAATTCGGCACGTTAAAGCAGTCCCACATCCACAATCTTCATCTCCAGAAGATAATCCGTAATTTCAAAAATCAGGAAAGATATTTCTTACTTCTGCGTGCACATACGTTTCAAAATCGACAGCCGTTTAATTATGTAAAACGTTATGGTGCACAGCATATCTTCGTGGAAGGAAAGCACGATTAATAAATACTTACACTTCTACAAATAAGATGCCATTTCTCTGAAATTAGGAGTTCAATTGCCGTGCTTTCCTCAACTTTAAGAACTGAAATTTAATTCAAAGAGGGAATATATATTCCCTTTAAGCCTCTTTGCAACGACTGACACTTCATTTTCAAGATATTTATTTGTAAATGATGCAATTCATTTTCATGCAAAATCTATGGACACCTTCTTGTGTTCATTGATGACCTATTCGTAGGTCTTATGTGCTTGGACAGCACATTACTAGGGACTTTTCATTTAGCAAGTTTTCAAATAAGATTTAAAAATGTTAAAATTGCTCTTCCAGGTAAAACACCCAGACTAGGAAAACATTAGCAGAAGAAACAAAGGACCATGAAAGTATTATGTTTCATATTAAAACATTACAAGAATTCAGATAATTTAATGTGTCCTTTATAGTCTTAATAATGCATTAAACATCAATATTTTAAAACAGTGTGCATTGTAAAATATTGAATGGAACAGAAAGTAAAGCGATAATTTTATTTTTCCGATAAATTGCATAACGGCCTTCTTTTCAAAAGTGAGATAAAAAATATTACATTAGCACAGAACCTAAGTTGGATTCTAATTTAGAATTAGTTCCTTACTCTTGACTGACCAAAAGTACTGAACTGTTAATTTGAACTGGCATTATTTGCCTTTGCTCGCAAATGGGAATTTAAATTAAATAAACGAGAAGTTTTATATATATATATATATATTTTATTCATAAAGATATATGACACACATTTCCTTAACCCTCCCCTCCGAAACAAAAATCTCGGGAAATTTAGATAATTAACAGAAATTAGATTTTTATGTAACCTTACATATGACATTTCCATTACTGCAAGAAATACTTTTCGAATCTGTCATCTTTGAAAGCTTCGAACAGTAGAATTTCTTTATTTTTGTATGTATCGTACACATACCTTTATCTAAACAATGATCGGGAATGTATTGCAGCTAGGAAATTGAATTTAAAACCGAAGAAAGGAAGCACGTAGAATAACGGATGAAAAGCATTATAAAAATTAATGCTTGCTAAAATAACAAAACAATTATCTGGAAGAGCTAAACAATATTTCCTTCTTGTATGTGTGTGATGTGCACTATAAATTTATATGTTTTCATGTCTTTTATCGGTGTTTCTTTCATAACTAAAATAATGCACAGCTAAAGTCAGAGTCCATTCAGAGCTTCAGTTCTCTTTGCATTATAAACGAAGACTGATGGAAACTTTCCTTTTCTCGTGCATGCATGTGCAAATTTTTAAGTGTAAAGAATTAGTGATATATATTATGCCTTGTAACAGAACTGCAACAAGGAAAAATATATATGCTGAATTTATAATTTATATTCTAAATCAGCATAATTTACATTCATAGTAAAAGACGTTATTTGCTGTTTGTTGTAACTTAAGAAAATTATATATATATATATGATTGATGTTGTTCAAATAATGTGAAATTTTTAAAGTTTATGGACGTTTCAACTGTATGTAATTATAATAACTAGTCAACTAATTTTTAAAGCTTCGCAAAGTTAATGCAAAGCTTTAATAACAACTTGTACAAATGTGTTTAATATTCAAATCTTCCTCAACACTAGGGAGAATTTTATGCAATAAAATAACAGCACATCGAAATTCATGTAATCAAAATATTTCTTATTATAATAAATTAATAACGGAATTTTTTAATGAAGTAGTCTCATTCAAAAATTGGCAAAATTTGGTCTCTTCAGAAAGTCAAGGTGCTCTGAAGGTCAATTTGTGTGGTCACTTTTCCCTAACTAATTGTAAATGCATCTACTTTTATGATAACTTGCCTTACAGAAATTAAAGAGGAGCCTTGTTTTGTCTAGACAGAACCTCTAAGAACACCAATTAAAACAGAACTCTCATAACAGAAGATTATTCCAACAGTAATTAGACTTTTAGCTTTGTAAGTACAGTCCAATATCTTGTAACTCAACGTGTTTATATATTGTTACAATTGGAGATTTTAAAAAAATTAAAAAGAAAGAAAGAAAAAAAGTTTCAACTTTGTTTTTAGAAGCTGGAAACGTTTCACAAATATTGAACCATATTTTGACTATACCCTATTATAATACTTATTCATGAGAAGTGAAAATAATTGTATTTGCTTTTAAATTTCTATATCTTGTCTTCCATGCTTTTCTGGTTATTACAGAAATCCCTGTCTACAAAATAAATAAAAGAGTAGCTTATGGGTAATTTTAATATATAGATAAACACACATTAAAATAAAAAATGCCACAAGCTGAAAATCTTAAAGCTACAATGACAAAACCATGGAGAATCTTACTTTATCTGAGAACGTTCAATTCAAAAGCATGCATTCTAAATCAATCCATACTCAATTCTGGGATTACATAACAAAACTTTTTAACGTCTGTTTAACAATGAAACATTAGTGAAATTTAACGAATACAATATTTGAGGACATTCTGCAGAGTACGACAGAATCCACAGCCTATTAATAAAGAGAGGCCATAAGCGAACAACTACTCTTTATTTGTTCTCTATGTCAAATGAACATGTTACATTTATCACATTACACACAATGTTACATTTATCACATTTATCAGTCACTGAGTATCTCATCTGTGAAATGGTGGCTCCCTCCATTCTTCCACACTGCGCTAAAACCTCGTTAGTGACGGTGGCTCTGATTTTGTCCTCCAGTTTCAATAGTGTAGCACAAGTTTTATAAAAAATCTAGCATTGTAATCTTGGAGTACTTCTATGTTAAAAAATTACATGACTTCCTTGCACCGATTAATGATACACATTTTTTGCTGCACTAGAATAATTCGCGAATTATTCAAACTTAATTAACCCATCTCTCAAGGTAAGTTAAAAATGTAAAAAAAAAAAAAAAAAAAATTACAAATTTTTTAAATCAAATATCCGGTCAATTTTTGTCGTCAAACATCTCGCATTTTTATTTGTTCATAACAAGCGTAAAACTTTTCCATATATAAGTTAGATTTCGCTGTTTGTCGAAAATTAATTATCATTATTTTTTTTTTAAATTTGAAATTGACGAAAAGTGAATATTTTTGTTATTTAACATACTTTCATAATTGAAAGTATATGTCTATGACCAACGATTGTGAAAATAAAAGATGGGTAAGGTGTGTGAATGTATGTATATGTACAGGGTGCATAGAAAAGTCCCTTTAACCTAAAAATTCTTGCGAATGGACACAGTTACAGCTATGCAGGTGAGGTAACAGTATTGCAAGAGACTGCGCCCAACCTAATGCAAACGACAGCAGCGCCCCAAGTGGCAAAATTTGGAAGACAGGCATTGCAAATTGAAAATGAAAAGAGATAGAGCAAAATTTCCAAATAGAAAGTTTTAAAGCATCGATTAATTAGTACGAAAGGGCATTTGGTTCACACAGATAAGATAAATTGTCGCCTGCATACCCAAAGATGTCCGCAACTAATGCGCGATGATCCTACTCTCCATAAATCTTGGTCTAGAAACGAAATCACTTGTCAACAGCTTAAAAATATCTTTGCTTTTAAATTCCAAAAGCTCACAGCCCAGTCGACAAGTCTCACCCATCTTGTTAATCTTCCCACTGTAAATACTAATCCCATTGTTAATATCTCTAACATTAATCTTTCAGAGGATCAGAGGAAAGTATTAAAGTATAACTTCAACATTTCAAAGACATGTGAAACTTCAGTTCCTCAAATCATTGCTCCTGTTGAAAAAGCTTTTAAATTCTCCAAAATTTCAGAAATAGAGAAAGATACAATCCGCCACTTAATTACTCATTATTATTATTATTCACGTGTTCCGCTCTAAGACATTTCACGGAAGGGAGGGATGCCTTTGTGGAGGACTTTCTAATGGAAACAGGCTCGTATTGATGTGTTACACATAAGGAATACCACGAAAACGTCCATGCAGCCAGCCCTTTCGCGGCATACCGCTTGGCCGCTGGTGGGCCACTTAATTACATATAACATGAATTTTAATTACAAATCATTTGTTTAAAGGGAAGAGAACGCCTATGTGAAATTCATTCTAACCCTAATATTATTATTCCCAAAGTTGATAAGGGCGGATAGATTGTTATTATGGACAAACATACATACATTGATGGAATCACGAAACTAATAAATAAAGGCCCATATTGTTCAATCCCTCAACTTATGACCTCATGAAATTTAAAACAGCTGTTAAATTTTTTCATATACTTCCAATTCACTTTAATAAATCACATATGTGATTTGCTAACCATGCTACGGAAGTCGTCGATAAACTTCAAGATATTTTTCCCTTGCACTCAATTATGGCTTCATTTGATTTAAATCACTATTTTATAATGTTCCAGTTGAGCAAGCACTAAAATGTCTTGAAACTAGGTTTCGGGAATACAGTTTACCATAAACACTTTCCTGTTCATTTATCTCACCATGCTGAATCATGTTACCAGGCTAAGCAAAAAATGGCTTCTTTTTACTTTTATGTATTTCACACTCTTAAGAGTTTGTTTCTCTAAATCTCTGCTTGCTTATGAACTCAATTATTTGATATCATTTGCCATCGACAGAGGAATTTCTTCCATGGTCACTGATAAAGCCTTTAATAGATTTTCATTTTGCCATCATAAAAGACAGTCCACTGCATAGAAATAGCATTAATAACCTTTTCTTTCTTCCATTTCATCCTTCTATAAATTATAAAATTGCCCGGATTTTCCAGAAGTACAATTTTGAACTCATTTTTTTCATTTTCTTAAAGATTTCATTTCTGTCTTTTAAGGAATTTATGGCATATCTTGCCAGTGTGGTCTGAGATACATCGGCAAAAATAAAAGAGCGTTGAAGTTTCACATCAAGGAACGTGAATATGAACGAAAAGAATATATTAACAAATCTTCTATAGCTAATCATAACTGAAAATTTAATCACAGTTTTCAGTTTGGATCTGTAAAATTATACAAAAAGCTTCTTGAGTTGGTGAATTGGATTTTCCTGAAGCTTATAACATTCACAAAGATTTATCTTGTTTAGTTAATGACTTTAATTCTGATCCAGTCCTCCATAATAAAATTCTATTAACTTAGCTTCTCTACTTAGTGCTGTTAACCGATGACGTTGTCTTCTTGTTCGCTTTACTTCTTTTCTTTTGACATAAATGGCCCTTCACTCTTCCCTTCTTAGCCTCTTTCAGAACATCTCTCAACTTGGAACCCATTCATGTAACTTTCAGCATGAAGCCTACTCCCTGTATAATACATCTGTATTCAAGTATTCCTTCTTAGCTTCCAATGAATAGGGTTCTGAATCGATAAAGTCTTAATTAAAATCTGACCAAACACAAGGTGTTTGTAGCTTTGGCTTATTTGATACTAGAGATATTCAATAAAGAATTTGACTGATAAGTTTTGGGTAAGAATCGTGTTGCACACGTACATAAACTAGAAATATATTTTTGAATAGCACTATGTTTGCCATATTAATCAGCCTTATGACAGTGCAGTATCATACTTTTTATGAGAATGAAAGCAATTATTGAAAGTAGATAATGCATTTGTCATCAGTGAAACTGGGAGCTGGGTTAAACAGCAGTGGAAATATACAAAATGATCCAGAAATAGTTCAAAATATTTAAAAGGTCAACTCACCTTCAAAATGCTCTGGTATAGCTGTGATTAAATGCATTGATATTTGAAGGTTTTTACTGACCAATTTCATTTCAGTAGAAATACAAACTTATTTAAATTTTCATAGTAACACCTTCATTTCCATAAAGTAGCATAAAGGTATAATTTATACAAATCAGATTACAAAATTAAATATGAAGTTTTAGTTTCTCATACATCCCTTATGTTAATATATCTTACCCTATGTTTTATAAGAATTAAAAAGTAGGGGTGAAGATAGCCAAAAAAATCACATTTTCTTAACTAAAAGCTATTTTCTTCTTCATAATTTTATAAAAGGAAGAAATTTTATAACACAACTTGGAGATTTTGCTATTATATACAGAAAATAATTATACGATCTCTCAGTTCAAACGGTAGACCAAACTTTGGAATGTCTCAGAATTGTGCTTTTGCCTATGCCTTTTAAGGCTGTTTATTTAATCCTTCAAAATTCTAACCATGGTCATTTGTGCTCCTCCATCCATGGGAGATAAAAAACAAATTGGGATCCACAGGAAGAATAAAACTGATTCAGTTTCCAGGACATATTAAAGATGAGAATGTAAGACATAAGTATATACTCTACAGGCATAGTCATCTCTCCTTCGAAAAAGCAGCTTCAAACAGTTACTACAGTCAGATGTCATGCTATTGTTTTTCCTCCCCAATGTCTACTGCCTCCTATAAATTACAAGAATATATTACGGTCAATGAAGATACAATAGGTCTGCAATTTCTTCTACTTTAAATTCTTATAGAGGGGAAATACAATTATAATTCAAGTAGCTAAAGAAAAAAATTTGCTTCTTCTTGAATTCCAAGAGACAGTTTGCAATGTATAGTAAGAAGAGTTACATAGAATGTGTAGTGTTGAAAACAGCAGATAGCTATAACATAAGTACATCTTTCTGATAAATTCATTTGAATCCAGCAAGTTCTTCCTTTATCCCTCCTTTGAAAAAAACAATACGCCATATAATTTTCCCTCTTGATTTTCAGATGGTAAAATTAGTAATAAACAGGTGGAAATCATGCAATTAAAATATGATATGACTTTTAAAATATTATATTTCTAGCTAAAATGAACATGCATTTGTAAATAAAAAATATATAATTCTTTCATAAACACTGCTATAAAAGCGAAATAATTCATTTCATCAATTTCTTAAATTTTATGAAACAATTTGCTATTAACCATGACAAATATGAAAATGAATGTCATAAACATGTCATTCAACATTACATATTCTATCATTAAACTCACATTTATTGAATGTCTACTTTTTATTAATAAACACAAAATAAATTAATATGTTAAGGCCAAGATTTTAGACTTTACCAAATTAATCTCTCCAAAATAAAAAATAATTTTAATGTGTTTTCCTAAATTTTTAAAATCAGAATTCAAGATTTTAGAATACAGTGCATATTATACTAATACAAAAATATTTATTAAAGAAAATTACTTCTTATCAAATAAAAAATATAACACATAAAAAACATACTTTTATGCAGCAAATATTTTTCAATTTCTTTTTAAGTATTCTTAGACAATAGCAAATAAAATAAGTTCTATCTAAAAATAAAAGTATAGGATATAGGTAATTCATTAAGAAATAAAATAAGCATATATATCACTGCTAAACCAGCACATTTCCAATTATTATTAGATTTTCTGCTACAACTAAGGGTAAAAATATAACTAAAATTAAAGTTTTATTAATTTATCAAAAGGAGATTGTTCAGTATAATAAATAAAATCTCAAAACTTCTATATTCATTTCATTACAAATACTTGAAATGAAGCTTAACACTAATTCATGTATGAATAAACTAATTCTTGATATTGAAATATTTGACGATTCTGAAAAGCTTAAAGGAAACAATACGGGAACTTGAAATAGTTTCTGGTATTTAAGATTTTCAAAATGTAAATTAAAAAGAATAGAGAGTAGTTGTATGATGACAAAAGCAATGAACGCCATGGGATTCTGACATTCTAAATGCTGTGACTCAAGAACAGCCTATTCAAAAGCTGGGGAAAGAGAGTAAAGATAAAGGTAAAAAGCAAGGAGTAGTTATTTGTGTGAGAGTAGAACATGTAGGCCAGCTGTTATACTCTACAGATCAAGAAAGTTAATTCAAGTTTGATAATGATATAGCTTTGCAAAGCATTCATCATCTATAATAATAAAAGCAAGTGTAATGTGTCTGTCTGACCGAGCTCTCCAGCCAAATCTATCGCACGCAGGGACCTGGAATTTTTTATACGGAAGCACAAAGGGGCTGGCCACCAGACCTCGAAGCCCGATTTTCGATTTTTGAATTAGAAAAATTTTAAAAAAATTATTTATAATTAATTAATCACGGCTTTTTTGACTCACTGATATTATTATTTGTTTTCAAATAACGTTCGATTGTAACAATTGATTTCTTTATTCTAGCGTTAGTTTGCTGTTTTGACGATACATTAAATCGATTAATTACAATTCATTTCTTTTTTGTAGCTTGTGGGGGGGGAAGAGAGAGAGACAGTCTACATGTCCTACACTACTATTCCTGCGCTATTCACTTATCTGCATTTTCTAAATGCACGGGCAACGCCGGGCGGGTACACCTAGTATAATATAAAAGTATATCAAAATTTTTTTTTTTTTTTTTTTTCCCCAGATATACAGCAAACGTCTTTCTGAGAAGAGCAGAATATTTACATAGTTTCATTATTTCAATTTAAGCATTTTAAATAGGTACAGTTTCAAAAGCATTCTTTTCTCACCTATCTATTTTTGAATTTTCCTTAGGTTCCATTTATTACAAGCATTTAAAAATATATATATAATTCTAAAAGCATGCTTTTCTCATCAGTTTAATTTTGAATTATCCATTGTATCCATTAATTATAAGCATTTTAAATAGGTATAATTAAAAAAGCACACTTTTCTCATCTATTTTTGAATTTTCCATGGTTTAATGTGATGACAAAAATATAAATATTCAGTAAAATAAAAATATATTAGCATTCAGTAAACTTTGAACTTCCATGACAGCAAATCATTACCAGTATACACTAAGGATTAAAATAGTTAATAAAAGCAAAAGTGCATAGTCTTGGCAACTTTTCACCAACAAATTTTCAGAAACTAGAAATTCAATGTGTTTACATTACAGTACAGTTATTCAAACTTATGACCTTGATGGTTTTGATACATCTTGAGTTAACACAAACACTGCTAGTAAGTTAAAATGTGTTTTGAGTTAAAATATAAAGATGCACAAAATGTATTTGTGAAAGTCATATGTAAAATTATGCAGTAAAAATATATATTTTTTATGGAAAATTTCCTTGATCCTTTATGACTTTTTAACACTTGGGGGGAAAACTTTTATTTCCCCCTTAGGTATAACAATGTGGCATCAAAATATAAATGTGAAAATTCTGATTGTTTGAAAATATAATAAATATATTTAATAAACTGACTATGTGTAATTAATTAAAAAATTTAAAGAATGAATAAATATAACCAGATCTTTATTGAACAGTATTTACTCCAAAAAATAATTTATACATTTTACAACTACAATTTTCATATTAACAAGTACAAATCAAGAAAGCTCTTTATAATTACATTTTAAATGAATATTATCACAGACATTAATGAATGTAATGAATATATATAAAACAAATGCTATAATTACCACATGAGGAGGAAAATATTATTCAGGTAATGCTGAAAAATAATTTCCATTAATCACAGATAGATTCAAGGCTATCACTTTGTATTAGCTAACATTATTAAAATGACTATAATGCATAGCTGCCAACCTTGAAATATTACAAACCAGGAGTTTCCGGAGAGTTTTCTTACAGGATGACACACCACCATTCTAACTGACTTTAAATTTGCTTTATAATTCATGACTCAGGTTACTGAACTATTTATAATGATTCTAATATAAAATATATTAACATTCAATAAAATATTCCTCATTTTATGTTCTTTGGCTTATTTCATTTTCTAATTTTCTTTCACTTTTACAGCGAGAAAATCTAGAGTAAGAAAGAAAAACAAACTACTTTCAAATGTAATGAAAATAAAATTAATAATTAATGCAGATACTATTATGTGGATAAACTCAGTAATGTACCACACAGTCTCAAATTACATGTGGGCTAAATGCACAATCTGGTAAAACTGATATCAAAACAAAACTTATAGAGTAATAAATTGCAATTATTAACATGCATAACATTTATATTACACTCATTCTACAATAATTTTTACTTTTTTACTGTTATTCTCAGGGAGTTGGCCAGCTATCTATAATACAATACAATCTGAGGTCCATGAGTTGAAAGATTTTTTAAAAGCCTTTTACACAAAAGTGAGGCAGCTCAAATACAAATTTTAGAATAGTTATGGTATCATTGTTTATATATATGTGTGTGCATACATGTGTAAGATAAAAATATGAAAGTGTCCCCTTTCTGTCCTAAGAATAGTAACTATTTATAGTACATCATTTCAAAATTAATCTGCATCATGCTAGATCAAAATTGTTGTGTTTTACTCGAATAACTTCCTAAACTGGAACCACAGATCTACAATCAAACATGTAAAGAGTATTTAGCCACATAATCTTTTCAAAACTTCCTGTATGGTATGTTTCAAAGTAGAAACCTTAAAAATGAAATTCCAAAAATTTACAAAACTATATTACTTGGAGAGAAATTCTGTATGCACAATCTCTTCTTTCACCATGTATTAACAATATTTAAAATTTTATATATTATTTACATGGAGTTACAGAGGCCTATTTTTGGGGTGGGAGAAAAATAAAAAAAAAAAAATTCTGTATAAATTTATGGTAACTGCTTCTGCAGTTTCCTATATTTATAAAAGGCTTCACGATAATATTCTATTTCTAGAAAGTGGAGGAGACTTTTACCCACTATTCACATTCTTGTTGATAGTTTTAAAGCAGAAGCCTTTAAAATGAAATGCCAAGAAATAACAGAACTAGAGTACTTGGAGAGAAATTTTGTTTAAAATAGCATTCCAAGTTAAATTCAATAATAATTAGCAGTTAGTATTAATGCAATATATACTGCAAAACTAAATATAAAACTTGACTCAAAATGCATCAAATATCCCTTTATGTTAAAGTGCCACAGCTGGTCAACTAATAGCTTACATTGACATTTGAAATTAAAGTATTCAGTAGAGCTAGCAAGAATAAAACTCCAGATGCAATGATAAGTTAAGTTGTTAGTATATAGCTGAATTAAATACACGTGTAATCAGAAATTAAAGCAATCTACAAGTCACTTGACACAGAAGAATGAATGCACACAAGTTAGAACGAGTGATACAGAGCAAGATAAAATTTACACTGCCTTTTTCTAAAGATTGCAGTATTTAGCCTTTACTCTGAAACAAAGTTCTAAAGTTATTTGAGGTACATGTGGAGCTTCTAACATTATGTTTTAGTGAGTTTATTAAAACATAAAAGCAAACAGAACAGACAGATTGTCAAAGCAGACTGAACATCTTCTATAATTGGTTTACTTTTTACAAACTTCAGCATTACAGATAATGATGCATTGTGTTTTTAAGGAAGTATTACTAAACTATGTAGAAAAATTCCTTTGATTATAAAGGTTGCAATTGCAAATGACATGCTTAATTTTATCATAGAAAGTTAATTTTTTAATATTTTTTTACAGACTTTATTTTAGCCTATTTCAGTAAAAGGTCTGATTTTTATTTTAATAAAACATAATTTATACTATTGTCAAAACTACAGGAATTAGGAAAAAATTTCTGCGAAATTTGCATGAAATACTGAAGGTGGGTGCATATTTGAAAAGGCTAGGTTTATACATCCTGATAATTTTAAAGTTAGCTCAATGATTCCCCTACACTGCATTATATTTAAAAACTGAAATGAAGTTTGAATTGTTAATCTGCAAATGAAAGCATAAACTACACCAAGAAACATGCATATTTTTTTATTAGGGAACATCATAATGTTTATTATGCTTAGATGCTTGCAATCTGCCAATTTCACCATAAAAATGCATTAAAGCATGCACTACCTACTTATTCCATATATAAGGTTGTTCAATAAGTTCGCGGAGTGCCATCTATTCGTCAATATTAGACCTAAAACTTCGATGCCATTTTCATATTTGTTCTTTCTTAGGAACACGTTAAAAGTTTCATTTCGATCTGTTAATTTATTCATTGTTTAACCGCCCTTTATATCTAACGCATTGTGCCTTTTTTCAGGTATGGATAAAATTGAGCAACGTACAGTTATCAAATTCTTTGTAAAGAAAGGTTTAAAGGCAACGGAAATTCATACCGAAATGGTGAATGTGTTGGGTGAATCTGCTCCTTCAAAAACAATGGTTTGCAAGTGGGCTAGCTTATTCAAAAGTGGTCGTACCAGCCTTGAAGACGATCCGCGAGAGGGACGTCCAAAAACTACATCAACACCAGAAATCATCGGAAAAATATAAGATATGGTATTGGAAGACCGTTGATTGACTGAAAGAGATTTAACAGAGGCTTTAGGCATTTCATTGGGCACAGTCAGCAATATTTTGAGTGTTAATTTGGGTTTCAAAAAACTCTGTGCAAAATGGGTGCCGCGTTCTCTAACGATGGAGCAAAAACACATTCAGATGCGACTTTGCCAGCAACATTTAGAGCGTTTTAAGAAGAATAAAAGCAACTTTATCCGTTGGTTTATCACAATGGATGAGACTTGGGTCTACCATCATGATCCTGAATCAAAACAGGAGGCTACGGAGTGGTGTGAACCCTGTTAACAATGCCTTACTTATTTTGTTAGTATAATTTAGCTACTTGTGTATGGCAACAGTAGGAGATATTCAAGTTTGAGAACGATGTAACGAAGCGAGGAGAGTCATTGTTTCTTTCGTGATAATAAAGTTTGTTTTCGTTGAAACTGATTCTATTGTGTAAATAATCACCGCAGTTATAGTGTTTTAATAATAGAGACTATCTTTAAATCTATGATGTGAGTCTTTAATTAAAGGCTACTTTGCTGAAGTGTGATTTACGATTATAAATACTGAAAGCAGAAAAAGTCGGTGATACTTTTTTCTAGTAAGCTTTAACATTTCTGGCGTCCAGTTACAGGACTATTTACGTATTTAAAGATGTTTTAAGTGATAAAAGGTTTTAAAAAAGAAGATTTGAAACAAGTTGTGGAAGAAATCGGTGAATGTTTACCAATAACCGTTACAATAGCAGGTTTAAAAGAAATTATTTTAAACAGTGCAGAATACAAAAAAGATCCTGAATTTGTTCAAGATTTACTTGCAACTGCTATTTCGGATCGAAAATTGATAGAGCAAAGACAAATTTAAAAGGATAAGCTGGATTATGAGCTTCAAAAATTGAGAATAGAGCAAGAACTTCAAAAAAACAAAAATGGATTATGACCTGGAGTTGGCAAGAATCCAAGCACAGAATCAAAGTGAGTCATTTCCGTCTATTTCTGTTTCTGATGTAAATAGTTCGAAACGAAAGTTTACTTTGCCTAGATTAGAAGTTAGTCAATTTGGAGATGATATTAAAGAATGGCTTCCTTTCTGGAGCCAATTTGAACAAATTCATAAAGATAATGATATTGCCCCTGAGGATAAATTCCAGTATTTAATTCAAGCTACTGTGTCGGGTTCCCGCGCTAGCTGTCAAGAGTTTTCCGCCTATCGGTGCTAATTATGAAAAGGTGGTGGAAAGCTTAAAATCCCGTTTTGGTAGGGAAGATATTTTAGTCGAAGTATACGTAAGAGAATTATTGAAATTAATCGTAACTGTTCATACTAAGGAAAAGTTTTCATTAACTTCTTTGTACGATAAACTTGAATCTTATTTACATGCTTTGGAAACATTAGATGTGACAACTGATAAATGTGCTTCTATATTATATCCAATGGTTGAGTCCTGCTTTCCAGCAGATTTTTTAAAAGCGTGGAATCGTAGTAATTCTTCCGATTCTAAAACGGAAGCGAAGGATCGATTAAACAATTTAATGCAGTTTTTGAGGTCTGAAATAAAGTGAGAGGAAGGAATATGCTTAACTGCAGCTGGTTTCGGTTTGGGGAAGCATCAAGATAATAATAATAAGCCAGTAAAAAAGAAACATTCTAGTGCAGAATGTTTACGTAACAAGACACCGACAGCTGCAGCGCTGTTAACAGCTGAATCTGTTTCCAAGGCTAAGAAATCGTGTGTTTTTTGTGATGGTAAACATTTGAGTTCTGACTGTTTTTCCGCACAAAAAATGAGTTTATTGGAGAAGCAAAAAATTTTAAAAGATAAGCTTTGCTGCTATGCTTGTTTATCATCTGGCCACACAGTCAAGAAATGTCGAGTTTTCTTAAAGTGCTTGATTTGCTCTAAAAAACATGTGCCTCTTATGTGTGATGTGCTTGATACACAAATCAAAGCTGTACAGCCGAAAAATGAAGAAAAACCGATAGAGGGCGAAATTAACTTGTCTAATTTCAAAAGACATACCCCCAGAGTTTTTCTTCAAACTTTGAAAGCGAACCTTATTTCTGCCGGTACACAGAAGACTGTAAGATTACTTTTAGATTCAGCTTTGCATAAATCATACATTTTAAAGACTGTAGCCGAAGAAATGAAATATTTGCCAGTTCGTCAGGAAAGTATGGTACATTCTCATTTCGGGGGTGTTTTGACAAATGAGTTGAAGCATAATTGCTATAAAATAAAATTGAGAAGTTTGAATGAAAAGTTTACGTGCAATTTCGAAGTCCTAGATCAAGCTACAATTTGTGACAATGTTCGGCCTGTGATTAAAGAACTAGAAGAAAATGGCATAATTTTAACAGATGTCGTGGTTAATTGCGAAACCATTCATGTTCTCGTCGGAGCCGACATAATGGGAAGGTTGTTAACCGGAAATAGGAAAATTTTGTCTTCGGGTCTCGTTGCTGTAGAAACTAGTTTACGATGGACATTAATGGGTAAGGTGCCAGTAGAAGAAGCTCCTAATGAAAACTTAGCAAAGGCAGTGACATCAATGTTTACAAATGAAGCTGAAGTTTCAAGTCTATGGAGATTGGATTTAATAGGGATTAATGATCCTGTAGAAAAGAAATCTAAACATGAGATTGATCTTCAGACCAAAGAACATTTTTTAGAAACCGTTACAGTGAATAATGATGGTCGGTATGAAATTTGCTTACCTTCGGCTGATGATAAGTCACCTTTACCTGATAATTTTAGTTTAGCTAAAAAGAGGCTCGAGTACACTACTTCAAAACTTTTAGCTATGAGTTTGTATCAACAATATGAAAATGTATTTTTAAGTTGGATTGATGAAGGCATCATAGAAATTGTGCCGACTTCTGAAGTGAACTCTTATGGTAATTACTTACCTCATCGCCCTGTCCTGAAGGCAAGCAGCAGTACCACACCTATTCATCCAGCGTTTGATGCTTCAGCAAGGTTGACAAACCATCCTTCTCTAAACCAATGCTTGCAGTGCGGTCCTAATTTAATTGAACTTATTCCAGACGTCCTACTGCGATTCAGAGAGCGGCGATATGGAATCATAGCAGACATTAGAAAAGCCTTTCTACAGATAAGTATTCGAAAAGAGGATAGAGACTACCTGCGATTTTCATGGTGGGAAAACATGGAAGAGGGAAAGCTCAAACTTTTTCTACATGCCAGACTTGTTTTCGGTGCAAAATGTAGTCCTTTCCTTCTGGCTTCAGTTATTGAGCACCACATTGAAAACAGTGAAGATTTTGAAGTTGCTTTTAAAAGGAGACTCTTGCAAAGTTTCTATGTCAACAATGTCGTTACTAGTGGTGACACTAAACAACAGTTGGAAAAGTTTGTTACCGATTCTAAAGTATTGATGTCCAAAGGCAGTTTTGACCTAAGAGGATGGGAATATTCTGGCGAGTTCGACGGAATCAACGATAAGAAAGAAACACAGGTATTAGGTCTGCTTTGGAATAAAGAACTGGACACTCTGAAAATCCATATGGGATGGTTGAATGGCTTTAATTTGGAAAAGATAACAAAACGAAGCATGTTATCTGCCATTCATAAGGTATTCGATCCTTTTGGTTTTTTCTCCCCCGTTATGCTCTGTCCAAAAATAATGTTACAAAAGGCATGGAAGAAAAGTGTCAGTTGGGACGAAGAGTTGACTGGCGAACTTCCTAAAGATTTCTTACAATGGCTTGAAGAATTAAAATGCTTAAGTGAGATTGAAATTCCCAGATTTATTCAAGTCACTTTCGAAAATTTCAGTAGTTGTGCCCTTCACACTTTTGTTGATGGCAGTAAAGACGCTTATGCAGCGGTTACATTTCTAAGGATTGAGAACAACGATCGAGTTGAATTGTTTCTTCTTGCCGCAAAATCTCGAGTTGCTCCTTTAAGAGGGGCCACTATCCCAAGAATGGAGCTTTTGGCAGCCGTAATTGGTGCCGATTGACAGATTCAGTAACCAAAGCCCTTGGACGGGAAAGAATTAACAAATATTACTGGAGTGATTCCACAACAGTGCTCACATGGATTAAAAGAGATGAAAACTGGTGTGTTTTCGTGCGAAACCGTGTTAAGGAGATCAGAGAACTCAGTAAACCTTCAGCTTGGAAGCACGTTCCTGGAGAAAGAAATCCTGCTGATCTGCTATCCAGAGGTTGCAAGACGAAATATCTAATTACATCAAGATGGTGGGAGGGACCACACTGGATGAAAGATCTCACCGAATTCCTTAATTACGTGGATTCCTGTAACCATCATAGCTAAGTGGCGACCGACGCTCGTAGCTGTGTAGACTGCAGTTTCACGTGCTCCCGCTTGTATTGTTGTAAGTGTCGTTTAAAAACAAAAGTCGATTTCAATTGTATAGCACAAGTTTCAGCAACATACCGCGAACACAGTGCTGCAAATCTTTAGTTTCTACGACCATTATTTCAGCAAATACTTAGTTTTTATTGTTCTCGTGAAACGCGGCCGATATTCCTTTGTTTGTGAAAGTGGTTAAGCGAAGTGCCAAGGATCACAAGTTATTTATAAAATTCTTCCTGTGTAATAGTGCTGCCGTCTATAAAATTAATTGAACTTTTTGATTAATTCACATTCCCAGAATACCTATGGATGCCATTTGATGTTATTATTTCAAGCAATTAAGGAAGTACAGCTCATTAAAATTGTGCCATATTCAGCTCAATTAATGCAAGTTTTTCCTGGATTATAACTTATTTACAAGACTATCGACGCTGAAATCGTACTCAAGAGATAGGCTCTTAAACACTTTATCTTCGTTGAAAATTTCTTTCCCATCCCTTCTTCTGAGGCATTTATTTTAATTATTTTACATCATTTAACGTGCAAGTGCGTTCCATTTCTCCCGTCACCTTCTACAGGGAGTTTTTTTTTCCCACATACTTGCCCCCGAAACCAGTTGGGAGGCGACCTTGAACTGTATCTGTATGCCCACGACCGTGCTCTATTGTTACAGTTCTAATAAGAACAGCGCCCTTTCAATGCACATGGCTTTCTCAGTTTCATCGGCGGAGCATTTTTGCCCAATTTCAACAATTGTGTTTTAAATCTTTAACCAAAGTTCTAAAAGGATAAAAGCACTGAATGAAACGGGGTTAAATACTGCATCTTCACAGATCATCACATTATCAGTTTGATACCATGCGCTTATCTTTCAGTTAATAAATTATTGAATTACTATTTTTATTCACTTGTAAGCAGAACTCTGCACAGTTTACCAGTTTTCACGGTTTATTTATTAACTCCTGCAGTTTAGTACTGTAAGAAAAAATATACTTTTTCCTAAAATTCATTTTAATATTATTTTATTTTCATTGCAATTATTCTTATTATTATTATCTGGTATTTAGAATCGTATGTACATGTGTTAATGTAACTAGTGTGTCTTTTCATACTTATTTATACTCCCCTATCCTATCACATTGTGTTTTATGTATTTTGCCTAACTCTGAAAAGTTTTTACATACTGTTGTATCTGTTTTCTAAGTATAATACTGATTACTTAACATTCACTTGCAGAAATACCTGTCTGAATAAGGTTTAGGACTCCTCTTAATGACTTAATATAATGTACGTCTGACAACTCACAGTTATCTAATTAATTAACCTTTGGTTAAGACTTGACATAATATAGTATTACCAACAGATAATTCTGTATTTTTATTTAATTTGAGTTTCTTTCTTTATATATATATTCTTTTTCCTAAGAAACATTGGAACTGCATAACACCTGAATTTATAATTATTTTTGTCAGACTTTATGTGAGTAATAGCATTTATTCTAATAAGCAATTATTCACTACTATTTACTTATTTATGTTAACTTCATGTACTAGTAATTTTCTGCTCTGCTTATGAATAATTTCTGATTTTTGTCATTTTTGTTTTATGTGAGCTATGAAATTGTAAACTATTATCGATGGCTTCTAAAGATAGGTCTTCCTCACCATCATTATTAAACATCTCCCATTCTTTAACTAGCAATTCTGAAAATGCTGATTCCTCCAGATTGAATGATATTCTACGAATTACTGATAAAATTAAAGATATTCTAAACATCGGAAAAAATAGAAAACTTAATACCCAAGAACATAAAGATATTTCTGGTCATTTAACAGCTCTTCGTCAAATAGTGGCAGACCAAGAACTTACTCTAGCGAAGCACGAAGGTACAATTTCGGAACTGAGAGAGCAACTGTCTCTTCAGCGTTCAAATACTACAGTTATCTCTGAAGTAAAGGAACATTTGCAGCAACAACAACACGAAGTTAAAAAATTATTCGAAACAAAGTTTCTAGATCAAAACCCAAATTCCTACGCCGTTGCTGCCGCCAAAAACATTTCTTTGAAACAGACTCCAAAAAGTCAATTCAGAGATCATATTCTACTCCTGAAACCTAAAGATTCAGAGAGAACACCTGAAGATATCAGACACCAACTAAGTTCGACACTTAATCCACAAAAACTGGGTATTCATATCAATAATATTCGTACTACTAAGTCTAACGAGCTTTTAATTGGTGTCGAAAAGAAAGCAGACTTAGAACACTTACACCGCTCAACCGTTGAAAATTCACAACTACAAGCCTCTGTAACTGTTCGTACTTCAAAACCCAAAAGTACCAAACTCATAGTGTTTAATGTACCATCTTCAGTGGCTGCTGAAGACATCAAATCGGCTTTTCTGAAAATTACATCAAATAATAATCTTGATATTTCATGTTCTCCAGTTCACCGATCTGAAAATACAAATAATTGGATTGTAGAAATTTCTTCAGATTCTAGTGACTGTTTTATTACTTCGTCAAGAGTCTTCATTGGATTCAACTCGTGTTCCTTCCGTCCCTACATTTCACTTCCCCGTTGCGTTCACTGCCAGGGTCTTGGACATAATAGTCGAAGCTGTCAAAATCCTCCCTGCTGTTCCATCTGCGCAAAACAACATTCCCATAGAGAGTGTACCTCAAACGTAAAACTCTGTGTAAATTGTGTGCGAAGTAACCAAGAAACTGGTTCTTCGTTACCAACTGATCACGGTGCTCATGAAAGAACATGCCAGACGCACAGGAGTCAGCTCAACAAATTATTGTACCCGGACAAAGCCACAACCTCACATGTTGCTATCATCCATAACTAATAATTCTTCAGTTGATATTAACATGCAAGAGCGCAATTTAAAGAATAACGCTTCAACTCAAGATTATAACGTGGACAGTAATGTACAAAATAATCTACCCCCAACCTTGCTAAAAAACTCGATTCCATTTTCTTCAATTCGTTTTCTCCAAATCAACTTACAAAGAGCAAAAACGGCTTCTGATCATCTAGCAGAATTCTTAACTCATAACCATAAAGACTTTGTTTTAATCCAAGAACCCTATTGTATCGAAGGGAAAGTAAGTAGCATTCCAACGTCTTGGAATGTCTTTCAATATTCTCCTCAGTCGCCCAATCAACATCCCAGAGCAGCTATCATCAGTTTTAATCATAGCTGGCACCCAATTCTAATTACAGCCAAAAGAGACCTAGTTACAATCAGTCTTAATAGTTCCAACTCTCAACTTCTTATTTCAAGTATTTATGCATCTCCCTCCGAGGATATTTCCCCTTTGCTTCACGATTTAGAATCCATCTTGTTTTCCTTCCGAAGTCCACACATAATTTGTGGAGACTTCAATTCACACAACCAGCTTTGGGCTACAATTCCACAAGTCCAAGAGGAAGGGCCCTTGAGGAATTCTTCAATTCACATAATCTTGTCATTCATAACCAAGCCTCGGATTTACCTTCTTTCAAAACAATGTATGGGAGAGGGTGGCCAGATCTCGTAGTTACTTCCCATCACCTAATTAATTCGATTTCGAATCGCAAAATTGAAGAAGACAACTCCCACTCAGATCATAAATATATTACTTTTAAAATCAAAGAGAACTCAGAATCAGTTTTAATGAAACGTTTTAAAATTACTAAAAAGAAAGAAAAGAACTTTATTAAGCAAATTCAACAATCCGCATTTCCAATGACTTCTTCCTTCCAACTAAAGAAGATCTAAATAAAGCTACAGAAGATTTTATAAAACAAAATCCAAGAAATATGTGAAAATACCTTTCCAATACGATCTGCAAAACCTTACTTTCATCATATAAATTGGTGGACTAAAGAGTTACGCGTTCAAAAGCATAAGGCGAGAGCACTGAAACGGAAAATGAAATCGATTACTGATGATGAATTAAGACACCAAGCCTGGCTTAAATTCAAAAAAGAAAATGCAAACTACAAAAAGATGATTCTCGAATCTAAATTAAAAAGCTGGCACAACTATTGTTCAAACAATAAAGAAATTTATGGCACCTTATACAAGATCGCCAGTAGTAAAATATTTAAACCGTCACAAATCCAACTTCCCTCAAATTTGCTTTCAAGTTCTGCTGAAATTCAGGATGCCACTCTCTCAACCCTAAATGAGATTCTTGACTCTGTCTTTCTAAAAGATGATCCAGCTGAAGATTCGCCTACTCAAACCAGAATCCGTAACTGCGATGACATTCCACAAACAGACAACGATATTCCGTTCTCAAAACAAGAAATAAAGCAAATAATTAAAAACCTAACTTTAAAAAAGGCACCAGGCCCAGATGGCATCAATAACCACATTATAAAATTAATCAATCAAGCCCATCCTGACATAATCTGTAGTTTTTGCAATCGATGTATAGAACTCTCTACTTTCCCGATTGCCTGAAAATTGGTAATATAATACTCTTCAATAAGAAGAATAAAAGCTCCGATGAACCTAAATCTTATCGTCCGATAAATCTTCTTCCAGCCCTGGGAAAAGTTTTGGAAAGATGTCTTATTGGTCGTCTAAAATTTCATGTTTACTGCAAAGACTTAATAAGCAATAACCAGTTTGGATTTCGAAGCCTACTTTCAACAAGCCATGCAATTAATTCAGCTCTTGAACAAGTCAGAAACAATAAAACCAACCAACTTCATTCTGCAATAATATGTCTCGACTTAAAATCAGCTTTTGATTCTTTATGGTGGCCAGCAGTTTTACAAGCGCTGCATTCCTTTAAGTGCCCTCAAAATTTATTTCTAATTATTCAAGATTACTTCAGAAACAGGAAAAGTATGATTCTTTACAACAACACTGAAATTGTGCGTAATCAGTACGAGGATGTCCTGCGTTCCTTTAAGTGCCCTCAAAATTTATTTCTAATTATTCAAGATTACTTCAGAAACAGGAAAAGTATGATTCTTTACAACAACACTGAAATTGTGCGTAATCAAGTACGAGGATGTCCTCAGGGGTCTTGCATGAGTGCAGATCTCTGGAATATCAGCTTCAACAACATCATTGCCTATCCATGGCCAGATCACTCTAAAATTGTAGCTTTTGCAGATGATGTAGCTTTTATTACAAGTGGCCGTACCAGAGACATTTTACAGAATAATTGCAACGAAACACTCCAGTTATTTAACCAACTTTGCAAAATTCAAAAACTACAAATTTCACATAGTAAGTCCCAAGTCTTAGTGATCCATAAACCAGGACAAAATATAACTAAAGCTTTAGTTCTAAAAATTGACAATCAAAAGATCAAATCTGTGAACACAATTAAGTACCTCGGTTTAACAATCGACAAGAAATTCTCCTGGATTCCTCATCTACAAAATATTAAACTTCGTACAACATCAATAGCTAACTGCCTACGACGTATGCATGGATATAACTGGGGCTTAAATCCCCATATAACACGTATTCTTCTAAAAACAGTCATCTCAAAAATGGTAAATTACGGAGCCGGAATTTGGGCACAACCAATGACAGTAAGAAAGGTGAAATGTTTAAATTCAATTCAAAGGCCTTTTACTCTTTGCATTACTCGGGCGTATCGCACAACTTCAAATATAGCACTTGATACTCTAGCTGGTACTCTTCCATTATCAATCAGTGCAGAAATGGAATGCACCTATACGAAAGTTCTCCAACTTAACCAAGCCGCAGAATTCAACAACCAAACCTTTTGGCCATCCAACTATGAAAAGAAAATTAACCCCAATCTTATCCATCCAACGCTTCGCTTCAGCAAAATAATATTCACCACGTCTGAAGAAAATTCAAGTTCATCTCCAATTGCTTATACTGATGGATAAAAAATTGAAGGAAAAGTTGGTTCCGCAGTCTTTTTTCAAATTACCCCCTCAAATATCATCAAATGGAAAGGCCATCTCCATAATAATAATAGTGTTTTCCAAGCGGAATTGTCAGCTATAAAAGCAGCGATTGAAATAGCCATTCTCAAAAATCTCAACGAATTTAGCATAAAATCTGACTCCCAAGCAGCTATTCTAGCTATTAAAAATCCCTTACCTTCTTCTCCATTGATATCCGACATAAATTCTCTTCTTGGAAAAATCCCAAACTACAAAATTCAAATTTCATGGATCAAAGGACATAGTGGCCATTTTGGTAATGATCAGGCAGATGAACTAGCCAAAGAAGCAGCTATTAATCAAGATGGTACTGAAATCATCATTCCGTGGCCTCGCTCGAATTTCAAGTACCAACTAAAACAACTTGCTTCAAAATCTTGGCAAGATTTGTGGAACAATGCTCGCTCCACAGGGAAGACGCACATATAACTTGATGCCCAATGTAAGCTTAGCATCTCTGAACTCGAATCCTTCCCTAAATTACTTTATAACAGGACATGGACCCTTCCCCACATATTTCTACGCAAGAAATTTGGCAAATTCTGACATCTGCATATGTGGGGAACAGGGAACTCCTGATCACTACATTTTCTCATGCCCCTTAACTGAAGATATTCACATAAAATTCCCAAGAACTGACCTCCTGGCATTCCAAAGATTTTTAATTAAAGATAAACATCAATATCCAAAGTTTCAGAAAATTATGCAACGACTCTCTTCCTACGGCCTAGATCTCTGTCAAGTGTAAATCCACATACAGTTTAAACTTAGTGAACTTTTACATGCTGTAATTATGGACAAAATGGATCCGCTCATGAACTGAACTTTATAAACTGCAATAAACCAATATATCTGAAATAACCCATGGACACCTACCTCTTTAGCATTATTATAACAATTCATTTAACATTGTGTTGCCAGTACTAATTATAATTATCTCATTATGTTTATTTGTTTATTAATTATGTTTATCTCCTATTTTTGTTGCACCAAATCAGATGTTCAATTTATCTTGTGAATCTCAAATTGTATTCCTACTATTTTGTAATCTACTTATGCCCTACACCATTATTTTTAATAAATACTGGATGCGGGGCGTACTGTGGAATTGCACGATGTACCATAATAGGCAAACTTTAAACCTTTTGAAAAGCTTCAGTCTATGCAAATTCTTATAAAACTTGCAATTACCCCCCTTTTTTTTCTCTCAAAGAGTTAGTATGGGAAGGCATTACCAGTTGACCTATGGTACATCGCTGGTGTCCCCCATACTTTTACCTTTACCTTTACCTAACCATCATAGCTGGTATAAAGAAGAGATTGAAAGGGAGAAGTTGAAAACTACTAGCCCGATGACAAATAATAAAACTGTTTGTGATAATAATTGATATTACAGGCATTTTTCTAATTATGAGAGAATAGTATGTATGGTCGCCTGGATTCTTCGTTTTAAGCATAATTGTACAAATATCGAAAGCAGGAGATACAGAGAATTGAGTACAACATAATTTCGTGAAGCAGAGTTAAAGATATTACATATGATTCAAAAGGAATCCCTTGATTTGGAACATGATAGACTCAAAACACTTCAGGTATTTAAAGATGATCGTGGCATTTATCGTGTAAAAACTAAGATTATATACAGGAAGGATAGTGAAGATTTCCTGAAACCGGTCGTCCTTTCTTCAAAACACAAAGTTGTGAAACGACTTATTTTTTCTGTTCATGTGAAGAATTGTCACGCAGGTAGTCAGATACTTTTGAATCTGCTTAGAGAAAAATATTGGATTCTTAACGGAAGAAAGACTGTGAAAAACATTGTGGCTAATTGCACAATCTGTAAAAGATATAGTTCAAGGAACATGGAAACGATATGTGCACCCCTTCCTGAAAATCGTGTTAAAGATGCTACGGTATTTCAAATTACAGGGGTTGACATGGCTGGCCCTCTGTTTCTAAAAGAAAGTAGAAAGAGTTGGGTGTTAATATTCACTTGTGCAGTGTACAGAGCAGTACATTTTGAGTTAATTACTGCAGCTTCTACAGACACCTTTTTAATGGCATTTAGAAGATTTATAGCTTGCAGAGGAAGATGTACTGTTGTATATTGTGACAATGGATCTAATTTTGTTGGAGCAGCCAATTCATTAAAAGATTGGAACCGTATACAGAAACATGGAGTCGTCAATTTGATTAATTGGAAGTTTAATCCACCGACTGCCGCATGGTGGGGCGGTTGGTGGGAGCGACTAATAAGGATATTGAAAGATCTCTTAAAAAGAGTGTTAGGTAAGGCACATCTCAATTATGAAGAAATGGCAACTGCTCTAGCAGACTGTGAGAGTGTAATCAACTTAAGACCTCTGACTCATCTCTGAAGCAGATGTGATAAAGAACATTTCTCCATCGATGTTTTTGCAAGACGTTCATGAATGCAGTGTTCCAGATATTGATGCTGTGGAACAAAATTCTTTGTCCAAGAGACTCAAATACAGACAAATCATACTTAAAGAATTGAGGAATCGATTTCGGTCGGAATACTTAGGTGCTCTCATTCAACGAGGAAATAATGAAAAACTAAGATACCCAGTGGCCGTGGGTGATATTGTTCTAGTGGGAGCTCATAACAAAAAGAGAATTAACTGGCCTTTAGGTCGTATTAGTGAGCTTCTTTTGGGTAAAGACGGTAATGTGCGGCTTGTGAAAGTGCAGACTTTACACCAAGAACTTCTTCGTCCTATTCAGAGAATATATCCTCTTGAGATAGCATCTCCTACTGACTGTCCTAAGCCTTTGGAATCCAATAGTTTGACCAAGTTCTCAAAGCTGCCTGTTAAACAGGATAATGGTGTGTTTGACAACAAGCCAAGGAAGACTGGTAGAAAAATTAAGATTCCAGAAAAACTGGACTTATAATTTAAATAAGTGCTTTAGTGAAATACATTTTTATTGGTTGTTATTATTATTTCTTATACTTGAGTGTATTTCTGTGCTTTATTTATTTAGTATATTTAATGATAATTTTATGTTTTGATTATTGTTTATAATCAAAAGGTGGAAGGATGTTAACAATGCCTTACTTATTTTGTCTGTATAATTTAGCTACTTGTGTATGGCAACAGTAGGAGATATTCAAGTTTGAGAACGATGTAACGATACGAGGAGCGTCATTGTTTCTTTCGTGATAATAAAGTTTGTTTTCGTTGAAACTGATTCTATTATGTAAATAATCACTGCAGTTATAGTGTTTTAATGATAGAGACTATCTTTAAATCTATGATGTGAGTCTTTAATTAAAGGCTACTTTGCTGAAGTGTGATTTACGATTATAAGTACTGAAAGCAGAAAAAGTCGGTGATACTTTTTTCTAGTAAGCTTTAACAAACCCCGCTCTTCGGCGCCAAAGCGAGTTCGTGTGCTAAATTCAGCCAAGAAGGTGTTAGCATCAGTTTTTTGGAATGCAAAAGGAATTTTGTTTATAGATTACCTTCAAACTGGCAAAACAATTAATTTGGATTATTATTGTAACCTTTTGAATCAATTAGACAAAAAAATTCGTGAAAGAAGATCCGGATTACAGATGAAGAAAATCATTTTCCACCAAGATAACGCACCTGTGCACACAGTTTAAAAAACCATTGCTAAAATAACTGAATTAAAGTACGAATTGTTGCAACATCCAGCCTATTCGCCAGATTTAGCTCCCTCTGACTTCTGGCTCTTCCCACACCTCAAACAATATCTCCATAGAAAACGATTTTTTTTCAAACGAAGAAGTAATAGCTGCCGTGGAGGGATATTTTGCAGAGCTGCCGAAAAACCACTACAGTCAAGGGATCCATAAATTAGAAGACCGTTGGAATAAGTGTATTGAAGTTGAGGGAAACTACGTTGAAAAATAAAGTCATTTTTACAAATAAAAATTGGTTTCTTCATTTCCGTTCCGCGAACTTATTGAACAACCTGGCAAATGTCGTAATTATTTTAACTTGAACAAAGAAGATATGCATTTAATATTAATGTCACCCTTCCACATACACCATACCTTATAAATTATCAAATTATACAGAAAGCTAACTGTTGGCTATTGATGAGCCATACCTTTTGATGTCAATACTTAGCTGCAGAACATTGGCAACGGTGTCTCCCTTTAAGACAGCGATATGTGAAACCATAACTACTAACAAACCTGCACTTTCTGTAAATAAATTTATGTTCTTTTTTCACTCTTATGAAGAGTATTTTTTCTTGCCACATTATATAGCGTGGCTCAGTCAAGTCTGTTTTAATGAATACAAAATAATCCTAGAGTTTCCATAAAACTAACAACTGAAATACAGATGGTTTGACAAATGTTCATATTTAAATTGAGAATGTTTAGCAAGAATGAGGGAATGAATACACATTAGCTTTTAACTCCTTTCAAGAATTAAGGCTTTCAATTCTAGAAAACAATACATTAATGTTTCATTCCTCCCGATAACTATATTTTTGAATGGTAGATAAAGTAGAACACAGTATGAAAATAGCACATTGAAATGTGAAAAATTTAGAGTTCATATAATACCAAAGTGTTCTAACTTAATTCCACAATCCTCAACATCATCATTTCTATCCTCTAAAATTTTATTTGCATCAAGCAAATCCATTTCATGCTCTGCAGATACTGGTGTCTTAGATGCACAGTAGGCTTTTTCTAAATGGGCTGTGTTATAAGTATCACATAAAGAAGGCTCTTTAGTAAAATATTCAGATGAAGGAATATCAGATGATATTTTAGAATCCAAAGCTGAAGATATCTGCTGTTTTTTGCCACAAGAGTCTGACAGAGAAAATGAGTCATGGTATACATCCTTTGGTGAAAGTGGCTCGATGTAATTACAAATTGAATGACCTAAAACCTTAGAAACACCAGATTTATCAGTTAATGTTGCATCATCCTGTTCACTTTCTCTAGCTATAGGTAACCAATTACTAGCTCCTTTTGGTTCTTTTGCAGATGGTATCCAGTACTGATGTGTAGAGGAGCCAGAAGGTTTTATTATAGGAACTTTACTCTGATTGTCATCACCACTTTCTTTATCTGAAGATGAGGAACATTCTGTATTGCAATCAGATGCAGTAGATGCTGCAGAGCAGCTATCTTGAGATGAGTCTAATATCCCTGCCTTGTGAAATGCAACAAGAGCTAATATGTTTTCCCCTTTCTGTTTAGCTACATGGCCAAGATCTAGAAATAAATCCTGAGATTCTAAATTCAATGCCAGTGAAAATGCTGTTCTAAATTGATGGTAACGTAACAAATGATGAAAAAAGCGCCTTGCTATGTGATGGATTTTGTACTCATACATTTTAATAATTCTTTCTGGTAATATATCGACACAGTTATAAAATGTTCCTAAAGCTAATTCTAAACCTGACCGTGTTTGAGGATCTAGAGGTTTTCTGAGTAAAAAGTTAGCTATTTTAGATAGACAATGAAATAAAAGTTCACCTTCATGACACCAGCTCAAACTTCTCATCATTAAAATTGCTCTATCAATACAATTGCATTTTAAATACTGACTAACCAGTTCCAATGCAGAAATATGATTTCTTGTAATGCTACCAAAGGAAAATTTTAAAAATACAAATGATGATAATTCAGAATCTAGCATAACCAAACATGAATTGTTTAAAATAGACTTCTGCCACAATACCTTTTGAGGAGTAAAATGATGCAGGAAAAAGGAATTCAAGTCTATAATATTGTGCACCGTTTTGCTATAATACATTTCAAAGCTAATACTGTTTAAAACTGCATCAAAACACTGAATCTCATTAGCTGTGCCAACTATTATTGCTAAACAGTTTTCAGGATGCCAGCTTATCTCCTTAGGAAGAAATGACAAATAAGTTACAATAGTAGATTTTTCTCTTAAATCATATATTAAAAGTAATCTATTAGAGTCAGATACAATTAATTTATCTACGGTTGAACTCCAATCAAATGAAATGAGACTGCCATGCATGGGAAGTTTAGCTACAAATATATGATGACACTGATTTTGAACAACTTCATAAATGCAAACGTTGATGTTCCTTTCTGTTTTACACTTTACTTCTTCCAAAGTCAGAATTTGGTTAAAATTCTGCTTGCTGTAAATAGCATGGATAAGTTCACCATTTACTTTTACAGTACATAATATTTCTATGCCATCATTTAAAGAATATATAAGCATATTGACACGTTCCGTTGAATAAGCAACAGGCGTCCATGACCAAACATCATCATCAGAGAATCTCCACCAAACTAGCAAATGATCATTATGCAAATTTAAAGAGAGTTTTCGTTCCAAGCTCTTACTACAAGGTCCTATCAAATCTACAGTTATTATTTTTGGTTCAGGGCCTACTAACTTTCCTCGTTTCTTACCAAATATTTTAGTAGAAAATGATGGTGAACTTTGGTTCATGTAGATGACTGCTAGCTTTGGTTCTGAATATGTAATAAATATGCAGCTCTGACAGATTACAACATCAACTACTTTACTTGGAAATAATTTTCCATTTAAGTTATCATCAATCTCAATTTTCTCCACAGTGTTATTTCCAATATTTAATTGAACACTAACAATTGTTCCATTGCTAAAAAACATAATCAAAGGTTGATTTATATCCCATGATAGATACAGACATTTGTAAGACATGAACAATTTATTAATGTATTTTACATCCTTTTTTCTGTACTGCTGCTTACATTTACTACATTTATTTAAAAAGTATTCCCTTTTAGCATTCCTGTAAGGACCCTGAGAACACAAATCTTTTTCACATAATTTGATACAGTCAACCTCACGGTTATGTACAACCTCCACTTGTTTAAAATTTAATACATATAATGACGTTAAAAAAGATGCCATGTTTTAGCACAGATGACAACTGAACTTAATCAGGGATATCATTATGAAGGGTAACTAAATGTTGCACAGTTTTCTCCACCTTTTCATATTTCAGCACAAAATTTGCCTGAAAAGTAAAAAAAAAAAAACTTAATTATAGAAAGAATTTAATTAAAAAAATAATAAGATGATGATAATCTTTAAAAAAATAAGATGTGATCATACAGCACATGGATACAACTCTTTACTAATATAAAGCAAAGCATAAACTACAAGTATAAAAGGATAACAGAAAGTTTGCTTGGATATACTGAATTCATTATTAATGCTGTAAAATTACTGCCACTACTCTGTCATACCAATCTTTGAAACTTTTTATCTCTGTTTAATACTTTATTGAAATGTTTAGTTAGAAGTCAAGTCTAATTTCAAATAATATTATTTTTAACATTTAGACAATATTTTTCATAGTAAGCTTACATAATTTTCCGTGGAGTTATTGCAAATCAAACAATCAAGAAATTTCTGTAATGGAAGGAAGAATTAAACTTGTCACGTTAAATGATTTCTTTTTCATTTATGTCTTGTTATAAAAAACCTAAAGATAAATAAAGGAAGAAAGCAACTGAAATTTAAACAATATATTCAAATACTGAATCACAGAACTGTCTAAAGTTTGATTTCTTCCCTCAGGTGAGTCATAATACAAATATAATATTTTAACATGAAACATTACATATTAAATTATCAAAACATTACTGACATTTCATTAATAGCATCTTTGTTCTCCAGAATAAAAAAATCCCCTGCACTGAATTTCCCACAAGCTGGACAGCAGCAGGAGAAACTGTAAGATACTCCAAAACTAGGTGAATTTGCTAATGTCCATAAACATTCTACTTTCTCTTTCTAAATTTTTTTGCTTCCTGAGCCTATTAAGTAAGGATATCAAATATTTAACAACAGAAATCTACTATATTTTAAACGAGACTATTTTCACTAGTTGAAGGAATGAAACGTGTGCGCCCAATCGCAAATCGGTAGCCTTCGGCATTATATTCTCTTTCTCACCAAGGCAACTATAAAACAAAAGTTCAAATTAATGTAAATCAAAAGGTATGACAACACCTTCTGATTTATCAAAAGCAGTGACTAAAACATATGGTAAATTTCACTTAGTCAAATGAAAATTCAATTCAAAGCATTAACTCTTTACAATGAAATGAAAGTATTCATGACACAAAAAACAAAGGTGAGGTAGCTAGTGAAAACTTTCTTATAAGCAGTGAGTGAGTTCTCGGTTTTAAGCAAAATAACTTTTATTCACAACACTCATATTATTGGTGAATGTGCCAATGCAGATAAAGAAGCTGCTTCAAGATATTTGAAAGAACATAGTGAAATGATAATAAAAGATGACTACAAAGATAAGCAAACATTCAACATTAATTAGATAAGTTTATTTTGGAAAGAATTGCCATCATGTACCTTTATAGCAGTTAATGAAAGTCATGTCCTGGATATATATTAAAGACCAACTCACACCATTATTAGGTAGAAATGCAACAAGGGATTTCAAAGTAAACTGATTCTTCTGTATCATGCACAAAATCCAATAGATGTAAAAAAATTATCAAAAATTTCCCAGTGATATGGCATTCAAATTAAAAAGCACAGATCACAAAAACATTACTTGAAGCTTAGTTCACTAGATATTTCTCTTCTAGAACATAATATCAGTACGAAGGAAACAGATCAGATTTTATTAATCTTGGATAATATTCTAAGTGATTTAACTGGGCTTTGTGATTTAAAAGAAATAATGCAAATAACTTCCTTTTGTCAAATACGATGTTACTGATTCATGTAATGGATGAAGGTGATGCAGAAGCATTTAAAGCGTATTATTTGTATCCCACTTTTTCAGAAGTCACAAAAATTACTAAAAATTTTAGAAAATTGCATCTACTTTAATGGAATTCTGGAAGAGCTACAATTTTAGAAACACTATCAAAAATATAAGTGAGGCATGGCATGAATTAAGGGCATGAAGGCAGTATTATATAGTAATTATGAAGGCAGTATGGCAATAATCTGAAAAAATTGCACCTACTTTAATGGAATTCTGGAAGAGCTACATCTTTAGAAACATTATCAAAAATATAGGTGAAACATAGCATGAATTAAGAACATGAAGGTAGTATTATGTAGTAATGAAGACAATACTATATAGTAATTATGAAGGCAGTATGGCAATATATCATACAACATTGTGCAAATTATTTCACTGGTTTTTGAAACTCAGTTTGCAGAAGACATTAATACAGGGTTCGTAGCCACATTTTAGTTAAGAAAATAAGCACCTATAAGCACTTTCCAAGCACATTTTAAGGAAAAAAATAAGTACCTGTCTAATTACATTATACACAACTGCATAACCGTAAAAGAAAAATTAGATTTGTAATTTAAAATATGAGAAATTCAGTATTTATTAAGAGAGAATGAGCATTATTCAACCATGAGAAACAATAACATTCTTTTTTTTAAATTTTAAATAACAGTTCAATTTACAGAACTAGTTTACAATGAGAGGAAAAAAAAAAAAAAAACTATGCAGAACTAAATTATGTTACAAGATTTAATGATGAAATTTCAGTTCAAAATAGAGAAAATAAATAATAATAAGCCATATTTATTATACTTGCTTGGCACCTAAAAATAAATACAATTTATTTTCCCACTCATATTAATTAATATTTAAATAATTTAACTTAAATCAAAATTCTGAATATTTTCTAAATTTTCATTGTATAACAGTTTTCCCTTAACACATATTGCAAGCAAAGTAATTTAAGTAAAAATAAGTAAAAAAAGAAACTTTTCTGAAATCAGAAGATGGGAAATTCCTTCATGCAGTCATCCTTTAACAGTAAAAGCTTAACTAACTGGCATACTTGGAAATTGCCAAATATCTGAAAATTCTGGATAGTCGAGTGTAACTGGTAAAAGAGGAAAATGAGATAGATTGTAGCTGTTCTTTAGATTTTTCAGCTAAATAATACTTTTGACATTTCGATATGTACATCATATAAAAAATAGCCCAATGGAACTGAAAAATAATCTGCTTAGCAAGCACAGTAAAATTTTTTTATCTCTGCGAAATATTGCAAGAGATATTGCGCAATATGCACGCCTCAATTCTTCCGCACGTGATATCTTCCGCAATCGAAATCAAGAGCTGCCATGTGCCCATGTGGCATATTTATCATTGAGAAGAACACGTTGCACTCCATGCAATATCCCTGCCATACTCATATTGATTAATAGATAGATTTACCAATATAGGGTGTTTTTCATTCTAATTTTGAACAGACTGCATTAAATTTCCGGAATAAAATCATTCTTCGCTTGGGTTGGTAGATCGCAGAACTTTTAGTCCTATTCAATCCAGGTTGGAAAGTGACCAAAAAAATAAAATTTCCGTTGCTTGCTTTGCTGCGAACTGTAACAATTTCAATATACGAGATTTTGCGGAGAAAGGAGAGGACCTCCCCAAAACTTCCGTGCTGTATAATGCATTGGCCAAAAAAAAAAAAAAAATTTTTTTTTTTTACTATTCGATTACTTTCATTTCATTTATGCCATTCCGAATATTATTCCTTAGAAAAACTAATCTGTGTTAAAACACACTTATACATTTTTGAAGTTTATCCATACTTCAGTAGTTACTGCAAATATATTATTATCAATATTCATATGTATGCTCATAATATAAGCATACTGATCCTAATAAACGCGAATATGAACTGACCATGCTGAACGAGAATGCAAATTATTAAAATCTTGATAGAAATTTAAATACGTGTAGTATTGGGTGGAGCAAAAGAAACGGAATGTACTGGAATTTTCTACCGCTTTCGCGATTCTTTGACCAACAGAACGACGTGTACCTGTCTGTACTTGCACACACCAAAGGTTATATGTTAATGCAGAGAAAGGGGCAAAAGGCTATTTCTGGGAGTGTGATTCACCATCTGATGTTCCATATAAGGAAGAAAAGTTGTTTATTTAGTTTCAGCTTTGGTACGGGGAAAAAATGTGTGTTCATTTAAAAAAAAAAGTACTAAAAGCAAAAAATAAGCACTGAAAACAAAAAAATATGTGCTTTGGAGGAAAAGTAAGCACCTATAAGGGCTTTTATATTTTATTTTCAAATATAAGGTCTTATAAGCACTTATAAGGACAGCTATGTACCCTGTTAATAACATAGTGGAAAATGGACAGCAACATGATTTTAAAGTGTTAGATTCCTTTAATAAAACTGAGCACATCAAACACTAACAAACTACCTAATGAATCACCTATTAACATAGATAATTTGATACCAGTACTGAACATTGCCTTTCTGTTTGCCGATTGATAAAGAATGCATTTTAATACCACTACAAAGAAATAAATGAAGAGAAAAATGCATATAAACATTTTTAAACATCAACACAGCTATTTTTAGATAATATAAAATGAATTAAGAAAAATATGCATTTTTAAAAATTATTTCTAATAAAGGCATTAAAATTTATTTATTGAAAAACTGGGAGAATTTTTTATCCTTTCATACTGACGCAACCACCTTGGTGAAGTCTGGCAATTTTTTACGGTTTTTGCACTTTTTTTTAGAAGGATTCCCAAATTACTGATATTTATCACAAGTGAATAAACATTTGCCACACATAAAAAGAATACATACTTCAACAACTTAAAATAAAAATTTTAATTATTAACCCGTAACTGGGGAGGTGCTGTCTCAGATACCCCTACAGGTGTTGTTTCTATCACCCCTACTCTATATTTAGTCTGATTGAGTGGATTCTCCTGCTAGCTTCTCCTTTTGTGACCTTGATAATTCTCACCCATTAGCTAACATTTTTTGCACCTGCTTCATTGTGAAATTCTAGTCCTTTGTCTGAGAGCAGTATGTCAGACTGCACCTCCCTCTCAGTGTTACGATTTCTGTTCCAGGTGGAAATATGACTCTGAGAGTCGGTCTGAGAAATATCATATATCCTTCTGATTTGTGTTATGCAGAAGAGCTGCAAAGAATTCTTGATGAAGTAGGAAGTGAATTTAGTGACGAAGATGAATGCCAAGAAGATTTTGTAAATGAAAGTTTGCATTCCATGATATCAGAACTTTCTGAATCTAACAATGAATCACTGAACCAGAAGAGAAAAAGAAAGAACTGAAACCTTCGTATTTATGCGCAAGTTGTAAAATGCCAGTTTGGTATGTACAAAAAAAATATATCACGAATGTGCACAAGAATATGCTGAGTAAATTGATATTTTTTGAAGAAAACAACGATATTACTGATAGTTAAGGTACTGCCATTTTTTTATGTTTCGTACAATATTTATATTTTCCATCTGAATATATCTATCATATGGTAAATTAATGGAAAACAATCATTATTCATAAATATAATAGTTACTCTGGTTTGTTTTGCATAATTTACATTTGCAAGTGGTTTTTCATAAAAAAAGTTCATGTTGCAGAAAAGACGTTCCTTGTGTTGATTGATTTCTTTGTAAAAAAATAAATAAATAAATAAATAAAAAAAATTCTGTTTGAAGATAAGTGTTTATAGAATGTATGGGTAAAATAAAATTGTAATATTTTGAATAAAACTTCTTATTTAAATCATAACAAGACGGGGTCTCTGTGACTACACGTCCCCGGTTACGTCCCAATATTTGACCTTCCCTGTTACGGATTAAACAAGGATTACATGATACATTAAAAAATAAAACACATTTTTCTTCAGATCTTTCTGTAAATTTTTGTGCATCATTCTTCTCCAAGTACACAGTGATCTGTTTTCACTTAAAAAAACATCCAAAATTCACAGAGACCCAGCTTCAGACAAACCTCAGCAACAGAGGCTATCTAGGAAATGCATTTCCTCATTTTTTTTTTTTTTTTTTAGAAAAGCTTCAGCAAAATCCTGTATTTCTGCAGAAATTTTACGGCAGATTTTTCCATTGCTGGCAAATACCATAAGCTCATATTTAAAACTAAGCTTACGGCAAAATATGTCATAATTTGTTTATGGAAACCATTAAAACATGGAATAAAACAAAAAAGAATGCATACAAAAATGGCGGCGTTGCTTGACTGAGGGATTGTTATGAGCACAGTTGCAGGAAGAATGGGGTTAGAGTAGATTGAAGGGTGCCCCTTGGATTATAGCTAAGTTGTTTCATTTATGGTAACCTGAGTAGTTGCATGCTATGGAAACCCTATTATGATGTAATTGGTTGCATGATTGCGGTGAATTTAAATGACGAGACAGATTTTGGATAAGAAGTACGTTGTTATTTTGTGGTTTACACGGTAAAATGGCTGAATGTTCTAAGATAATTTGAAGTATGATTTGGAACGAAAGGGAAAAATGCATTAATTGGCTGGTGTGTTAGTGAAGGTTTACTTAGTTGCCACTATAAATGTTCTGTTTGTAGGAGGGAAATGCATATGGTCGGAGGATACCTGCACTATGGAGGATATTTTTTAGTCTTATTTTTATGAATTTATGTGGTGACGCCAGTATACAGATTCTAGTTCAGATAATTTTAGGAAGTTTTTGGATGATGTTAAGGAATTTTGTTTGACTGAAGACAGGGAAATTTGTAAATAAGGTAAGTGGATATTTCCTTTGTATAGTGCTAAGATGAATTTTCATTTTATGTTATTTTATTGTTTGATTTAAAATGTAGTTTATTGAGATTATATATTTTTTGTTGGCTGCGCCTTTTACTTTTTAAGTTAATGTAGATCGATGTGTACATGGACAAAGTCAAGGGAGTGCGCAATGCCTAGTTTGTTCAATTATCTGATTATTATTATTTTTTTGAGTGAAATTACGTCAATGTATACATGGATATCAAATTTGTGCAATACTTTGACTTGTTATTTTGGATTTGCATGTGCCACTACACAAAGCCAAACTAACAAGTCAAAGAATTACACAAACTCGGTGTCCATGTACCAAATCGTCAATTATCTCTAAGGGGCACCCCTAAATATATTTTTACCAAGAAGGTTGTGCAGATGGTTACCAGAGTTTGGCACATTCTGAAAATTTGGCAGCTTCTATTAAGGTGGTTGCATTAAGGTATGTACTGAATTTTTTCGAGAAGGGAACTAATTATCATTCTTTTCAATATTGTTACGTTTTTCTCTTCCTTCACGTTCGTACGGGGTTCGTAGATTTGGAGTGAATAACGACGACACTTGAAGTATCGAAACACACTTTATTTACCAATATTAATCAGGACAGCTCAAATACTTTTACAGGCATCAAAAATCTACTATAAACACGCTGACACGATCAGCGACACAGCCTCTAGGTTATCAGGCTATCGCAGTGGAGACAGCTTCACAGCAAAGCACTAGAGTACAGCTCTCGCCTCTGCTTGGTCGTTCTCGGTACTCCATGTACTCTTGAGATTCTCCTTGAGACAACTTGTGATGCACTCAACGACACACAGAGCACAGCTTCTGACTTTTCGGTTCAGTCATTCCCGGAGCTCAACACGCTCGCTTGACAATGCACTAACCGTGATACACTACGAGACTCTTTCGGTGCACTCGACGACTAACTCGGCACTCGTTGCCCGGCTGTCAACGTGATCGACTCCGCAGGGATTGACTCGCTAGACGAGACACCAACTCGATACTAACTCGCACTTTACAAGGCATTGTCACTTGCCCTCTCGATACTCACTGAGTGTGGACCAGCAGGGTTTACATAGCTTTCGGCTTGTGTTCAAAAACATTCTGAGCTAACCTGGTAAGAATTCGTTCCAGAAGGTTCTCCATCTGTCCATGGCATATCGCCAATTTTGTCTCCAAATGGGCAATTTCTGTGGCAATTGTGTGTTTCTTTCCAAATGTGGCAACCCTGCTTTCTCTTGCCATTTTATGGCAACCCTAAAACTGCTTTGAGGGGAAGCCATCTTACCGCGGCAAGGATATCACAAAATCATTTTCATTTATACACAGAATTTTCCCCTTTATCCATAAACAGGAAAATAAAAGTTTCAATTTCATTAGTTATAGTCTGATATTTCAGTAACTTCCAGTGAAGTGTTTATATCTTCATATTTTATCATGTTAATATTTGCACACCACTGTATTTTTATTACCACAGCTTGTTACAGATACAGGAATATTTAGCTGCCGTTTTTGATTTTTAGTTCCAGATTATTCTGGAGTTTTTAAAGTTCCATCAAACACAGATATAGAACAAAAGTATCAGGAGTTTAAGTCTGCTACTGAGTCATTTTTCCCTAAAATCTAGTGATAAGAGGATCATCTTGTACAGTGACTTCACTATTATTTTGTTTTATTTTATTTATTTATTTATTTATTCATTTTTTTTTCTTAGTTTCCTTTATTTAAGTGTTCTTTCCATTTTAAAAATTGTAAAAAAAATACCAGGAAATTTTTTCCTAGAATACAAAGATCAAAATTTCAAATGGAAGACCAACCTTGAATCAGAGATTTAGATTTTTATGCATTATTTAAGTCTGTGCTACTGGTTTTCGATATTCTGAAATAAATTAGGATTTTGGCTAATGGAAGTAGTAAGGTAAGCACTTGAGAAAAATTTATGCACTGCATAACTACTCGAAAATCTTTACTGCTGAGCATGATGGTTTCATATTTAAACAAATATTATTTTATGTCCTTTTTGAGTGTCTGATGACCAAAATTCTCGTGATCTTAACATAATCCCCATTTTTTGAGTTAATTTCATGTTTTCTACTTTTTCAGATGTCAATCAGATTTATTTACCATATTTCTGCTAAGTTTTCCCCATCCCCATTATACAAAGTGGTGCTTGACAAATATTTTTATCATTAAGCAAAAAAAAATCACTAAAAGACATTATACAGTACATTTCGGATAATGGAAGTCCGAAATCCGGACATCCATTATCCGAAATGATCTAAAGTACGGACCTCAAAATTAACAACAACGCTTTTCTCGTAGGTTTTAGCATGCGTATTTTATTGCCCCCCTTCCATGCATAATAAAACATCTGGAGAGTCCTGATTCTTAATTTCACTTCGACACTAAATAAAATACCTTGTTATTGAAGAAACAATCATTTTAGCATAAATTTGTACGATCAGTAATTTGGCTCCATTTCTGCATATCTGCTTGGCACACATCTCAAATCGTTGATCTGACGCCAACCTGGCAAATCATTATTTATTATACTTTCCTTTCATCACCGCATGTTTATCCACACATGACAACTTGAGTAATAACCCATATAGTGATGCCTAAACAATTTTTTATGTTAGTAATTGAATAACAAAAGAGTATGGTAACCATTATGCTTGACGATGATTACAGATTTAAGTTAAAAGTGCTAAAAAATATTGACAAGGAAAAATTTAACAAAAATTTCTTTCCATATGCTAAAAATATATTTTGTTGATGATACTCATAGACCCAATGATTACATTTAGGGCTATTTTAATTAAGAATAACTGATTTGTTATTTACATAAACCCAGAACCAGCGCCAGGGCTCGTAAGGTGGCACCGGGTCGCAGAATTTAGGACCTAGACTGCATCAGGCGGTTAAGATATCTAGCGCTGGCCCTCAATAAGGCTTAAGTATACAGTGGGAATGTATTTATTCAGAACTCTAAGCCTTAAGCATGAGCAAGAAATAGACATAAGTATAATAAATAACTAAACTAATACAATTCAAGCTTAAATGTCTTAGTGTGCAAGATAGAAGCAAGATAAAATTCAACGGAATAACTTATCATTAGTTGCCAAGCTCATGATACATAGCCAAATATGTATAGTGAATGACAGATAAATTTGATGATGATAGCCATGAAATTTAAATATTTCCGGATATCGCAAAACAAAGGTGAAATTTTCTAATTAACAGATTTTTTTAAAGAAATGTGAAGAAGCGGTAATAAATGAAGATGATATAAAAGAAGTTTTTCATTGTGATGGCAATGCTTCTCAATTATCAATTAATTAATGAATGGCGAAATCTGTAGTATGGTTCTAGATACAGAAAATACTGCTACCAATAGTGAAGAAAGTGACAGAGAAGTTACTGAAAATGAAAAAATTTCGATTGACAAATTAGTCAGAATTTTTTACACAGCAGTCGCAGGACTTCAACAATATAACTAAACAAGATATTGTGTCTGTCTACAGAATTAAAGAGAAAGTATTAGCACAAAAAACAAAGCAATTTAAACACCTTACATTGAAAGAAATGTTTAACAAAGGTAAACAAATAAATATTAAGCTTTTCTTTTGTACATTTTGATACCATTTAGATCATAAATACTTCATGATTTCATATTCTTAATTTTATAATTTCTACATGCTATCTAACTAGATTTAAACTGATGATTTAATATCCGTAAAAATCCCAAATCCAGAATCACCGAAGTCCCGACAAGTCTGCATTTTGAACTTTGTATTTTACTACATCTCCCAGAGCTTATTTCGGCTCTACTCTGATATGCGCTCTAATTTCACCAAATGTGGCGATATGTGTTCTGTGCTGGTTTTTGGTGCGATTGCATGTTGTATGGCAACCCTGTTAAGGTTGAAAAATCTTTTGGTCGAGTAGATTAATTGCTTGTTGGTTCGTGTCGTGCGTGTTTTGAAATGGCCTATGTCGCAATGAGAGACATGGTGGCAAGATTTCAGTCGTGTATTTTAGATTGCGTGCAGAGAGTCCAAAATGTGGAGCTGATATGAGAACTCGGACGAAGAATGGTGTTTTTGATAGACTTGTGTGGATGTACAGTCAAATTGTTGCTGGTAAAGCATGTGGGTGTCAGCGAAGTTTAAGGTTTGGATCTTGGTTTTTGTGCAGTAAGTTAACGTTGAAGGAAGTTTTTATCGCTACTTTCGAAATTTTGAATTGTAGAAAGACATGTGATATAGCAAAATCATGGCACTTTTCTTCACACAGATGTTGTGTGACTGGCGAAATTTTATTACCGAATGTATTTTGGACTTTGTATGCTCTGTGTCTGAGAAGATAGGGGGAGATAAAGTGGTGAAAGTTGATGAATAGAAGTTTGACAAAAGGAAATATCATCGTGGCCATAGAGGGGCAGTGGATATTTGGAGGTGTGGAAAGAGGGTCTGGGAGTGCATGATAGAAGTAGTGGCTTTTAGTGGCTGTGCATGATAGAAGTAAGGAAACGCTGATGCAGTGTATTAAAGAGTGGATTAAGCCTGGTATAACTATTTTTTCGGATGGCTGGAAATCTTGCAAGGATTTAAGAAAAGAAGGTTTTGAACATTTATTTGTGAATCATAGTATAAATTTTGTGGATAGCGTGTCTGGCTGTCATATAAATACCATAGAGAGTAAGTGGCGGCATGTTAAAGCTACGTTGCCTAGTTATAATAGGAAATGCGATTTTCAGTTTTATTTGGCTGTGTATATGTTTCTTCATTACTGTCGTGAAACTGGAGAAGATCCTTTTTGTAGCGAATAGTTTATCCAACAGATGGCAGTATCTGCCAAGCTCCTTTGGTAATTGTCGATGCGCATGCGCAAGCGGAGTGTAAAAAGAAGTATGTTATTAGGAGAATGAGCTTTCGTTAAGAATGTTGCTGCACGTTTCCGCTATGTAAATAAAAGTATATTTTTATAACATAGATGTTCTTTACTCTCTAATGCGAAGCACTAGGTTAGTGCACGAATCTCTTCTGATACAAAATCAATTTCCAAACCGTGGATCACCACAACAAAAAGTGGCGTCTGTGACAGGACGCATTAGTTAGGTAAAGGACACTTTTGATGGTTTAACAGTAGAAATGGAAGCCTTCAAAGTAAGAAGAATACCACTGTGTGCAGTCTTCACGAAAGCATATAATAGCCTACATGGACATTTGAATGAGTCAGAATTGAACAGTGATGTTCTATTATCGTCCCTGGAAATTCTGGAAGATAAAGGAATTCGACTACAACAGTTGGATGAAGAAATATTGGATCTCCTGTCAAAATCGAAAGAAGTCTCGCAAGAAGAATATACTAAAGAATTTGAGTCATGTGAGACTTACAAGGAGAAATTAATAGCAGCAGGATGAAAGTGAAGCAAATCACTGTGAAAATAGAGAAAAATTTGCTGACTCATACATCGGTAAATGAAACCAGAACTGTTGATTCAAGAACAACAACAACGAATTTGAAGATTCTGAAAATAAATTTGATTGAATTTACAGGTGATCCACGACAATGGTTGAATTTCTGGAATACCTTTAGTAAGATACACGAAGATCCAGTGTTAGATGATCATTTGAAATTCATATATCTGATCCAGGCTACTGCTGCCAAATTGAAAGCACGGGAAATAGTGCAGAGTTTCCCGACAACTAAAGAAAATTATCTGAAAGTCATCGAACATTTAAAGAATCCTTTTGGACGTGAAGATATTCTTATACAAGTGTACGTTCGGGATTTATTGAATCTTGTGTTGATAAATAATAATGCAACCAAAAAGGACTTTGCGCTATCATCGTTGTATGACAGTTTAGAAACAAAACTGCGTGCTCTGGAATCTCTCGGTGTGACCGAAGATAAATACGCTAGTGTTATTTTTCCGTTAGTTGAATCTTGCCTACCCCCTGACATCTTACGCGTGTGGGAGAGGGAACGGGAGAGCTCGTCACAACAAGGTAAGAGCGATCTTGAATCTATTCTTCTGTTTTTGAAAAATGAAGTGATATCTGAAGAGAGAATTAAAATAGCGCGTTTTTCTTTTGATAAAAGTAGAAAATCTAAAAGTTACATTAATGATGAGTCTAATATTCCTACTTGTAATGATTTGTATACAGGAGACAAATTTAAAGAAAATGCTCCTATTAAGAAAGTTGAGGAATCGTGTTTATTTTGTGATAAGCCACATTTCACAGAAAAATGTTTTAAAGCTAGTACGCTTACATATCAGGATAAAAAAGATTTAATATTTAAGAAGGGTTTATGTCTATTTTGCTTAAAAAAAAATCACATTTCTCGTAATTGTAGGTCTAAGGTTAAGTGCTTAATTTGCCAGAAAAGGCATTTGGCAGTAATGTGTCAACAAGTTCCTTCTCAATTGAAAGAGACTAAACAAGTAGAGCCTGTGGCAAAAAATGAGGTCAATGTTTTGGCTAGCAGATCCGCGCTCCGAACAAACATTAATCCTAAGGGTAAAAAATGGCAACAGGGAAAGGATAGTCAGAGGGATTATAGATACGGGTTGCGAGAGAAGTTATTTAACGAAAGATATTACAGATTCTTTGAAATGTAACAGTGTTGGTGAAGTGAAATTAGTTCATAAATTATTCGGAGGTGTAGAAACAAAAGAAAAATTGCATTCTAAATATATAGTTCATTTGAGTAGCCTTGATAATAAATATGTATGTAGTGTGCATTGTTTAAGTGAATCTGTTATCTGTTCTGATGTAAAGAAAATACCTAAAGGTCCTTGGTTGAAAGAACTTCGTAATTAAAATATTCAAGTGTCAGATGTAGAGGGTAATGCTCCCAAAACCGAAAGTGACATTAAATTGTTGATAGGTTCTGATATTGCTGGAAAATTATTCACCGGAAATATTAAATGTTTGCAAAGTGGTCCAGTCGCGATGGAAACACGTTTGGGATGGATTTTAATGGGTAAAATTCCAGCGAAGGAATCTTCGGGTATAAATGATTCTCTTGCATGTGTTTCTTTATTGCTAAACGAAAGATCAGCAGAAAACTTGTGGAAGTTAGACGTTATTGGTATAAATGACCCAGTTGAGTCTAAAAAGAAAACTGAAATTCATGAGGAGACCATGCAGTATTTTGAGGAAAATTTGAATTTGGATTCAGACGGGAGATATGAAACTGCATTACCTTGGGTACTGGACCCCTCTCGCTTGTCTAATAATAAAACGTTGGCAGAAAAACGCCTGACTAATACGCGAAGGAAATTATTAGATTCGAACCAAATTAAAGTTTATCAGGAAGTATTCGATACTTGGTTGAAGGAACGAATTATTGAAGAGGTAAATGAAGGCGAAGTAGATAGAGAGCACTATTTGCCTCATAGGCCGGTTTTTAAAGAATCTAGCGAAACTACGCGAGTAAGGCCAGTTTTTGATGCTTCGGCACATGCCAAAGGAGAACTTTCCTTAAATGATTGTCTTGAGAAAGGTCCCAACCTAATAGAAACAATTCCAACATTGTTGAATCGTTTTCGGAAATATCCTGTTGCAGTAATTTCAGACATTGAGAAAGCCTTCTTGCAGATTGGTATAAGAGAGAAGGATAGAGATTATTTACGTTTCTTTTGGAAAGGTGCAGAAGAAGAGAATACTAAAATTTACAGACATTGTCGCGTGGTTTTTGGGCTTAACTGTTGTCCATTTTTGTTAGCCGCTACGTTGAACTATCATTTAAATCGTGCCCCAGATCAGTTTGCAGCTACAGCCAACATCTTGAAGGAGTCCTTCTATGTTGATAATTGCCTGACTAGTTTTAAGAATGTTGAAGAATTGAATAGATTTGTAATAGAATCGAGAATGTTATTGTCACGGGGAAAGTTTAATCTTAGAGGATGGCAGTTGAATTGTGAAACCGAAATAATTCCCAACTCTAAATTAGATACATTCGTTTGCGTTTTAGGGTTAAACTGGGATTTGAAGGATGATACTCTTTCCTGTAAAATTGAGTCACTAAAGAAAGAGGAGATTGTCACGAGTAAACGAACACTCCTTTCTTGCGTGCATAAGTTATCTGACCCAGTGGGCTTCCTTTCTCCCGTTACCCTGTTCCCAAAGGTGATATTCCAAGAGTGCTGGAAATTACGAATAAATTGGGATAAAAAATTGCCAGAACATTTAGAAAAGAAGTCCATGCAATGGGTAAAAGAACTGAAACTGCTGTCTGATGTCAAAACTCCTAGATGGCTTAATATTGACAGATCGGTTAACGGAAATGTAAGTCTTCATGTTTTCAGCGATGCCAGCAAGCATGCCTATGCTACTTGTATTTTCTTAAGAGTGAAGACCAAAAATAAGGTTTATTTAAATTTTGTGCAAGCACGCACTAGAGTTGCGCCTTTAAAGAGTATATCCATTCCTTGTTTGGAATTATTATCCTGCTTAATCGGAGCACGCTTGGGACGTATGGTCTTTTCAGATTTGAACATGCCAAATTTAAGAACATTCTTCTGGACTGACTCAACAACCACTTTGTGCTGGATCCAGCGAGACGTACGGTGGGGAACTTTCGTTTGGAATCGTGTCCAAGAAATCAGAACACTCACAAAAATAGAAGATTGGCATTACATCCCTTCGGAGCTGAATGCCGCCGATCTCCCTTCTAGAGGCTGTTCAGTTAAACAGTTTTTGCTGTTGAAATGGTGGGAGGGCCCATCATGGCTATTAGAACCAGAATCGTCATGGTCAAGAGGCACCGATTTTCCAGACGAAGAGATCATAAATTCAGAAAGGCTTAAATCAGTATTGACAACTCTTAATAAAGATTCTAAACCTGACAATTGGTATTACAGGTACTTTTCATCCATAAAGAAAACTGTACGCATGTTAGGTTGGATTCTTAGGTTTTACTTTAAATTACGAAGAATTACAAACAAAACCTCCAAAATTTTGTCAGTTTCGGAAATTGAAAGAGCTGAGATAACTCTTATGTTATTGGTTCAAAGAGAATCATTTAAGAGTGTGAACGATGATAAAATTAAAGACCTCAGACCTATAGTTGATCGTGATGGTTTGAATAGAGCTAAAACCAATATTTCTTATCGCGACGATACTGATGACTTTAAGTTTCCTGTCATTTTGCCATCTGATCATGCAGTAGTAAAATTACTAATAATGAATGCACATAATGAGCTGCTGCATGCTGGTACTTCTATGGTGATGTCTCATTTGCGGGAAAAGTATTGGATCCTCAAAACTTGTAAGACAGTACGAAACTGCATTAGAAAATGTGTTAAATGTCAAAGATTTAAATCCAAAAGTTGTGATGTAACTCCAGGAATTTTGCCGAAAGATAGAGTACGTGATGCAAATGTTTTTGAGATAGTGGGTGTCGATCTGGCAGGACCCCTCTACCTTAAAGATGGTCGAAAAGCTTATATTGTTCTTTACACATGTGCGGTCTATAGGGCCATTCATCTGGAGTCAGTAACATCCTTGACAACTGAAGCTTTTTCCAGTCATTGAGACGTTTCATTTCTCGTCGCAGAAGACCATCTACAATATACTCAGATGATGGCAGTAATTTTAAAGGAGCAGAGAGCCTTCTGCATACAATTGATTGGGAGAGTCTGTGATCAAAGGCCGCTGAGCACGGAATTCAATGGAAATTTATTCCTCCCTCCACACCTTGGTGGGAACGTTTAGTTCAAATGGTGAAACAGATTCTGAGAAAAGTTCTAGGTCGTCCTGCCCTGGATTACGAGGAGTTGCTTACAGTACTATGCGACTGTGAGAGAGTAATCAATACTAGGCCACTTACCTACGTGTCGAAAGATGTTGAAGATTCATCCCCATTAACTCCAGAAATGTTCCTGCGGGAGATTTCCAAATCAGGAGTACCTGATATCGATACAGTGGATAAGGAAAAACTGAGTAAACGAGCTAAGTATCTACAAAAGGTGAGAGAACAACTTAGAGCAAGATTCCATGTGGAATATCTAGGACAGTTATGTCAGCAGTCCATTAAAAACTCTATAGCTAAACCTCTCCAGGTGGGTGAAATTGTTCTGCTTGAAGATAACAACAAAAAAACGTGCTTTTTGGAACCTGGCGCGTGTCATAAAGCTGACACCTGGTCGTGATGGACAAATAAGACTTGCTCTCATAAAAACTTTAAAACTCATAAAGACTTTTGAGTTTTTGAGACCAGTGCAAAGACTGTACAGACTTGAGCTGGATAATCCAGTCCAAAAGGATACGACTGAAAATATTCCTATGACTACCAGCAGTGGTAGAACTGTGAAACCAGTAATACGTCTGTGAAATGTGTTGTACTTGTTTGAATACTTTGTAATAATTTGATTTATTTTTTATTTTTCTAGGTTTAGTATTATCTGTTAATATGTTTAGAAAATTATGGAATGCTGCATCTTCAGGTAAATTTGTATTTCAATTTAATTAGAACATCTTGGTAGGCATAATTTTATACTTTAATATTGTATACTGTACTATTATGCATATATTATACTTAACAGATGTGTGAATTTACCTCCCAGTAAATTCAGGTGCGAGGAATATGTAGCGAATAGTTCATCCAACAGATGGCAGTATCTGCCAAGCTCCTTTGGTAATTGTCAATGCGCATGCGCAAGCGGAGTGTAAAAAGAAGTATGTTATTAGGAGAATGAGCTTTCGTTAAGAATGTTGCTGCGCGTTTTCGCTACGTAAATAAAAGTATATTTTTATAACATAGATGTTCTTTACTCTCTAATGCGAAGCACTAGGCTAGTGCACGAATCTCTTCTGATACAAAATCCATTTCCAAACCATGGATCACCACACTTTTAACAAGTCTGTAGAAATTATAAGAACTGTTGAATGGGAGAAATTAAAAATTTCTTTGTACAGTATTTGAAGAAAGTGCTTGTGTTTTTTGTTTTTGTTATGTTTGAAACTGATATTTCTGCTCTTAAAAGAAGCTTTCATTATGGTAAGTGCATTTTATTTTATTGTTTTTATTTTGTACAATGTTATGTTCATTGTTTTTTTTGTATGAATTTCTGTTTTTATTGTTTTTTTTAATTGTTTGTAATTTAGTTTAGTTTATTTGGTTGATTTGTGCGCATTGCCTAGATTGTGCAATTCGTAGATGTTTTTTTAAGTTTAAACAGAATGCTGTGTACATGGTATTCTTTGAAATTTATTGTTATGTTAATTTATTAAAGCGAGGTGTCCATAGTTCATAGATTCTTTCGCTGCCGAGATTGTCAAATTCGTAGATGTTTTTTAAAGTTGAAACAGAATGCTGTGTATATGGTAGTCTTTGAAATTGTTATTATGTTAATTTCTTAAAGCGAGGTGTGCACAATTCATAGATTCTTTTGCTGCCTAGATTGTGCAATTCATAGATTTTTTTTAAGTTAAAACATGTCGCTGTGTACACGGAATCTTGTCAAATATTTTTGTTTAAAAACTTCACGTTTTTGCTATCTAAATTTTTTGTTTTTGTTTCGGATTTTTAGCTTAAATTGTGTGTTCAAAACGTGGTTTTTGCATTTGCGAAAACTGCGTTTTTGGAGACATTTTAGGTTTAAAGTTCGAAATGTAGACAAAAAATTTAGATAGTAATATGGCACCGTGGAGTTTCTCACCAAAAATGTTTGGCGAGAAATTTGGCAACTTGAGGGCGCATATAAAAGTAGTTCCCTTATTTTTATACAGTTTATATTTCTTCTCAATACAACAATTTTCATTTAATTCCATTGCTTATTCATAAATTTTAGTTTACTTATTTTTATTAACATTATCTAATTGCTGTATGCATAAAATATAAAACCGTAGATTTATAAAAATCTTTCATGATGAATATTTTATATCAATGGCTTATACAATATACCTGAATACGTAGATAAAACATTTCGGCTTGAGAAAGCTTGTTACAGCATTTCATCTTTCTATCAAATGCTATCTTGAAATGTTTTCAAGAGGCTGACTGCTAACGCGAAATGAAGCAGTGTTTCTGATCAACAAATAAACTAGGCTGTAGGTATGTCCTGTATCCCTTCTTTGCAAGTTTAGGATCGGTCATTCCTTATGATGCAATCTGGTCAATGTTTTCAATAATGGGACAGTTAAATGTCAGGCAGTTTGGGCCATAATTCCTGATAAAGGATTAACCAGCAAGCTTCCAGTCACTGGATGGAAAAAAAACTATTTTATCAATCATACTGCAATTTTTTTAAAATCTTACAACAGACTTTGGTTCTTCCGCCATTAATCTCTATTAAGCAGTATTGAATCAAATAAAAAGTTAAGGTCTTCTACAGAATTCCTATTTGCAATGTCACCAAGATCAGAACAATTATAGAGGTGATTACTATTATGCCCCACAGCTGGTACAGTGGTGAGTCTGCCTATTCCATCATGATAGAAATGTTTTTGCAAATAACCATGGCCAGTTTTAAGACATGTGTTATTGAAGACTGTCATGGCTAGTTTTAACATGAAAATTTACCACACCCACAGCTCCAAAAAGGCTATAGTAAATCAAGATCTATAGTAGAGAACTAAGACTTCTCCTCAGCCAGTTTTCCAAAGAAGTTCTGCCAATATACATGAATGCTAGATCAATTAGTTATGTATTTTAAAAAAGACTTCTATTTCTTCTCTTACATCAATGATTAGGCCTGGGTTATTTCTTTTACTATACTCTTTTTAACCACATTAGGAGGTGTAGTTTTAAGTTTAGATATGGTAACTAGAAATTATATTCACCATAAGGAAAGTTACTGTCATCCTCGGCTTCCTCAATCTTAACAAAACAAATAATATTTTTACCTCTTCCCACAGTCTTCTGATAAATTTTTAAGGAAGTTTAGTTTCGTCATTATCTAAGCATTTTTTACACTTACACATTGCTTAAAGCAAATCTAGTTTCGTCATTATCTACACTTAAACACTTTAAAACTACTATTATAATAAAATAAACAGAAAAAAGAAAAGAAAGAAAGTATCCAAGCACTTGCCGCGCAGTAAAAATTACAAAACTTATACCATTTTACATCATGATTGCAACTGATTAAACAAGCCGAAATAACGACTGGTGTTGTATGCCATGTTTAAACAAAGGGACACCGTTTGCAATTAAAAGTGTAAAATGAGAAACTTTCGATCATTTTCATAACAACGTGCGTTATTGATAATTAAAAGTGAAAGTGTTCTATTAAAATGGACAACCTAACTTATTTCAAGTGCACAATTTTTTCTTAAAATAAATATACTAAAAAAAGAGTCATAATTATTTTATGACAACAGTTTCAGAAAATAAAACTGCCCTTACCTTGTATAGTAAACAGAGCCGAAATATTTCTCACGAATGCGATATAATACATATTCAAGGATAAATTTATGCATAAAATCACAATGACAATTCATGATCAACATCACACCGCGCTTATCCCTTTCGAAACGGTGCTTTGCGTAACACCTCCGGTTATAATATTTGTAAAACAGTTTCAAAATTACACTTTATTCCCAACATTAGAGTCAAATATATGCGCTGGCTTTCAGTTGTTATGTCTTTGATTGTTGAAAGTCATAGTCAAAGTAGTTGGAACAAAGTATCGAGAGGCTTTTCCGACAACATGCACGCCTATCCACGATCTACTTGCTTTGACAAGTGTTTGCTTATGTCATCTAATATATCAGATAAATAGCTTTGGTGTCCATTATTTACGCAAGTTAGATTGAGCCTCGTCTCCCAAGCACATACTGTTGATTCGCAAAAATTTTTTTTTGGCATCAGACATGTATTCTCCGATTTTGTGTCAAAATACCTATAAATCTAATACATATTCTAAGTCGCGCTTTTGAGACATGAAAACTGCAAGTTGAATTTCGTCAATCGGCCTAGTAGAACAGGAGATATGGAACTCACCTTTTTTTTTTTTTTTTTTTCCCGCAGTGTTCTTTTTCGTCATTTCTGTTAAAAAGAGTCTGTTGTGTAAATTTCCATAGCGAATTAAATTATACAAATAAAGAAATATTAAAAAGTAAACCAAATGAAAACATTCAGTACACATTTAAGGGCGTCGGATGCCTATTCTTTTACCTAAATTATGAGCAAGTATAACTAAAATTATATTTCATTTCATTATGCGCTATTTCCGTTGAAACGCTTTTCGGGACCTTGGATCGTAATCTTGCTACTGGTACCTACTACAAAGAGTACAAACCAGTATATTAAAATAAGAAAAAATAGCATTAACAAAAATAGAGAAAATAAAAGCGTTAAATTTTTAACACAACACCCGAAGACGAAAACACAAATAATAACAAAGTTATTCAATAAAATTAGAATAAGAATAAATCCGTGCAGAGCTTGTAAAAGTCATGAGCGAGAATAGAACCAGCGATCTAGAATTGAGACTTTTTTTCGCGCTAAGCTGCGGTTTCTCTGGTGGCTTTCACACTCTTCCATCAATCAATACCTTTTATGTCGGGCTGCCGCTGTTTTTAAAGCGACGTTGCCGGCTCTATGACAGTTGTTCCGCAATGGCGCAAGAAGTAGAATTGTCCGGGTCGAGCAGCGGGAGGTCAGAAATGGGAGAGGGGGATGACCAACGTCACAAGGTGAAGACAAAACCATGAAAGCAGCGAACAAGGAGTGAGAATCTGATAGAGTAAATTCATGAAGTGTAGGTGGTGTAAGATGCAAGAAACGTTACAATGAAGTTGCTTTATTTATGACATCAGAATTCATACAAAATAACACAAATACAGAAGAACAATAAAATATAAGTACAATTACAGTAATAGATACAAATACATAAACGTAAATTAAAAATGAGAAAATATATATACTATATACAATGAAATGGATAACTCCTTGCAGCATTAGGTCGGAAAGTTTGAGTCACGAGTGAGGCGTACCGCACAGTCCATATTTACTGTCTTCCCTAAGAGGAATATAATCAGACTTTAAAGTGCTGAAGATATTCACAATTAAACGCCTTATTGAAGAAGTTGGTATTTATTTTATGCAGAAAACTCTCTACGGTGTCGAGCTTTAAGTCCTTGTGTAATGTTGCATTCGAAACAAAGTAATGAGGGTTCGTGATAAACCTCATGTAGTTATTCTGCAACACTTGTAACTTGCTGATGTCTCGTTCAGTGGCAGCCCATGCAGGGAAGGCGTAGGAAAAAATTGGCCGAATAATGGCAGTATACAGGTGTCTCTTACGTAATAGATCTAACTTTGAAGACTTACCAATTAAGGGCGAAAGACTAATAACACCCCGTGCCTTGCTTCTAACTTTTATAACATGATCATTCCATTTGAACTGACTATTGATCACTATACCAAGATAGGTAGCTTTTTTGACAATCAGGACTGCTACGTCAAAGATTTTTAGTTTTTTTCTTAGAGGGGTTCTAGATAGCTTTTTGTTGATGATAATGAGTTGAGACTTTTGAGCATTAATTGCAATGCGCCATTTCTTACACCAATTTTTGATTTCTGGGATGGCTTTTTGCAGGTTTTTGATATCACTCTCTGCGTTAAAAGATTTTATAACTAATGCCGTGTCATCAACGTAACATTCCCCTTTACTGTACCTAAACACAAATTTTGTCAAATGTAGCTGCAGCTGTTCAGCATTTAAACGGGTAGTACCGGACTTTAGTGAGCCCCCTGTATATGATACATAGAATCACATATAGTACTTAATTAAAATTGAGCGACTATTAGTAGTAGATTATATACATTAAAGTAAAACGGAAACCACCTATTTATGGCTCCTTATAGATGCTTTCATAAAATAAGTCTCTCATTTTCTAAAAACAATACCGTCTTTGTTTTGAGCAAAACGCATTACTAGAGTTTGTAGGGGCTGAGATGACAAGGCCATCTATCGATATAGAAAAGAACACCCCTTACATTCGGCATCCTGACAAATGTTTTCGTCTTCGAAAGAATGACAGACTGTGTCTTGACAGCATCTGAGAAACATGAGAAAGAAAAAAAAATTGTAAAGTGCACACAATCCGCACAGTTGTAAACTGCAGATGACCAGGCTGTTATGTAATTACATATAATGTAAAACAGATTACTACTTTTTTAGAAACAAAGCCTACCTCAATTGTGCTTTGAAATTATAAAATTGCATTAAACACAGAACGTTGAAAATACACATTTGTTTCTTCGCGATTTCCGAAACTGTGACGTCACGAATCTTAAACGAAAGGAAAAAAAGATTAGCTTTCGGATGAAAAACATGCCCGTATCGCTTGTAAATCACGGCCCAGAGGACTGTGGTTCAAACCCCGCTGGGTGCATCCTTGTACTGATTGTGCACAATCGTGTCGAAAACGCCTCAGCTCAACGCAACTTGAGCTTGGTGTGCGAATTTGTGCTTTATGCAAATAATATAGGAAACGTCACACCTGTTTAACTATAAAAGAGATATCTTTTGTGGTTCTATGTTGAAGCTCATGGTCATGGAGCGATTTTTAAAAAATGATTGTGAGATGGTTCGACTTACGGTAAATGTGAGGGCAAGGAACGATTGGCAAAGTTTTCCTGCAGGCCCGCATCCTTCATACAAAACCATCCTGCAGGTTGTGAAACGTTTAAGGGAGAAAGCCTGTGTGACTAGCCGACTTTCGATCCGCCAAACCAGCTAAGGTAGGGCGGAAAGTGCAACCGGAAAATGTTTTATCACGGCCTCACATATCCAAACAGCATCAGAAGAGAGATACGTGAAAACTGTGGCTTCTCAAAAAGTCGCTTTTAGAAAATACTAAACGAATTAGGTGCTCATCCATACCGACTAACACCTAATCAGGCATTACCGGACGGGATGCTGAGAGACGTTTCGCATGGTGCAACTTCATCATGAACCAGAGAGAGGTCCAGCTTCTTGGCAGCCAACGTTCTTGGCATGTATAGTGTGGACGTATGAGGCATGCTGTTCTCGGAATGAAATGTACAATAGTCAGAACATCCATTACTGGGCACTGGAAAATCCCCCATGTTCTACAGACGTTTGGCGTCAAATACAGTTTTCGATTAATGTTTGCTGCGGAATTTATAATAACAGGCTAATCGGCTCAATATTTTACCAGAGTATGTTAACGGCCGCACAATATTTAGAGCTTCTGCAAGACATAATAGCGGATTTTGTTGAGAACCTGTTGTTGCTTCAACTCCTGAATGGATGTTTCCAAGAGCCCGTTGCGAGTGAAGCAGTACACGATGGAGGAATTCTGAGAACAAATAATCGGGCTAGGCGATTTCGAAGAGTAACCTCCACATTCATCTGGCCTGACACCAATGGACTTTTTCCTGCGCTGGTATCTCAAACAGAAGGTATATGCTACCCCTCCACAAACATCGCAGGACCTTCAGTGACATATTACAGATGCTTGTGCAAACGTGTCACCCGCTATGCAACAACGTGCAACATGAAGTTCTAACAATGTCCGGATGTGCATTCCAGCTGATGAAAAGTTTAAAACATCGAAAATAAAGATAACTTGTGATAACTAGTTGTTTTTTACTTTCTAAGATAGTTTTGCGACGTCACAGTTTCAGAAAGCGTGAACAAACAAATGCGTGTTTAAAACGTTCTCTTAAAATTCATGTCCACGAAGTGTCTCTTCGTACTAAATCGACGATGCTCTGCAACTTTGTGATTAATTTTTTCTTATTATCTCATATCATTTTCGAGATAGAGATGCTAACTCCGCTATTTTCCACAAGGTGGCACTGAAAGCTATCTCATCTAGTAGGGAATAGCCACTTTACTACACCAGGACACTTTTATAACTATAGCCCCAACCGTTCGGCAGTTAAACGAATGGTATCGGACTTTAGTGGACACCCTGTATAATGCAACGTCGCTTTAATAAAAATATGTTGTAAAATAGAAAGGAAGAAAAGCCACTATTGTGTTCGAAAATCAGATAATTCTATCTGCATATCAGTGAGGCTTATGTATGATTTAAATATGACTCTTTAGTCGACTTGCTCTTCTGTAAAATTTAGAATAGGAGAGATTTTTTAACTTTTCTTTAAATGAAGAACGTACTTTTCTTTAAATGAAGTTGCAACATTGGCCAATTCCAGTTATTTAGGTCGATTTTTGTTGGAAGATTGAGGTTATTGTTAAATCTTTATTCCTTAAAACTGGATTTGAATGTATACCTACTGAAGCAAATTTATAACAAAATCAAACTTTCCCTATAATGGTTAACTCAAAGTAATTTGAAACGTCAGGGGAAAAATGTAAAGAGAGTAAAATTGTACTACAGAGGTATTAAATATTAAAAATATCAATTAAAAATCCAATAATTAACAACAGAATTAGCTTTAATCAGCAGTCAGTCTTAACTTTTAAATAATTTGATGGCTTTTGTAGTCGCTTTTTCTGAAAATGAAAAAAATGTTATATAATACAGATTCCATCAAGTATGCGAGATACCTCAAAATACATTTTGCTATTAAATGGTTGCCTATGGAACGTACTTATCTAAGAATTATGCTGTAACATTAAGTCTTGGGAAAGCAAATGCTTAAATTACATTCTGAAAGATTTTTGATAAAAGATTTTGTCTTTATATCTCAGTTAGATTTGAAACTTGCACTTTTGGTGTCCCGATTTAGTTAAAATATTCAGATTTCGTTGAAAGTATTCAAATTATGTAAAGAATATTTGGGAATATTTCTCTTGCTGAATAATGCGGCGGAATTTCTGCATGATTTACAAACAGGAGAATCAAAATGAATATTTTATTAAAACTTTTATTCCTTAAAAATTATAAAATAATCTATATTGTCATAATATATAACTGTTGAATAAAGCTTTTAAATAAATTGGATTTTAAAAATGATTAAAATTTGAAGTTCTCCAAGCACTTAATGTTCATCCGGAGTAAATCCGGAGGTTCTCCAAGCACTTAATGTGTACTTCATAAGCTCTAGAAGTGTTTTTCCCATCAAAGCTGTACTGTCGACTCACGTCTGAAACGAGGAATTTGCATCATCAGATTGGTTTTCTAGCTAGAAAAATGAAAGAAAATTAAAACGAATTTAAAAATAAAATATTACCTCAGGTCAAAATAAATACTATTGACGTAAAATATGCATTAAATTAAGAGTAATAATTGTCAGAACCATCTTTGTTTTAAAAGTTTACGCAAAAACTGATTTTGTCTTTGATACTTAAAAATGCTGATTGGCTGTTTATAGAGTAACAGCGTAGCATTCTTGCCTATTTGCCTAAAAGCAAGTATACCTTCGTGAAGGACTTGAGGCAAACTTAAGGCAAACTTCTTACTTGACGCAAATTGACTCATATTTAAGCTACAAGTGAAAAAAAAAGCTCAAGCTGATAGCGCCCTCAATCATCTGAAACAGAATGCGAGGTTAGGATGTACCAATTTGTTTCTTCAATAATGCAAAATACGCGAAGACAATTTGTCTAAGGAAGCACACGCGTCCTTGAAGGGCTTTCTAAGGGAAAATGAGTCTTATTCTCTTCAAATACAGGAAAACCACAAAAATGGCCAAACAGTCACCCGGTTAGCCAGTATTAAAACCCGGGTATAACTCTCGGTGTGTTAGAGCTTTTCATAGAACAAAGAGCGCTGTTGCACCGAAAGAATTTTTCTGTTTGTTTACATTATGTAACTGTCGGTTCGCCGTTGAGATGTGTCTGTATTATCGTGATATATTTTGGTTTTTCATAAATATAAACGAAAGATGTCGTCATGTATTCTGTATACTAATTTGAGATAAAACTACCACTGATGCAAACTCGTCGAAACAAAATTAGCATTCGTACAAGAATCGCCAATTGTTGTTTTCGCCTTTTGAACTTCGTATTCGTACAGTATTTCGCTTCGTAATATGTGGTGCATCGGTCGGGAAACATTGTATGGTGGAGTGAGTAAATAGTTTTGTTGAAAATTTGTTTGAATAGAATATTTTGTAATTGTTCAAGTAGTAAAGTTATTTGATTCCGTTGATCTTGCTTGGTAAAAATTTAGAACTTTCGTTTTCGCATTTACTGAATGTTTGCATTGGTATTCAGAAGTTCGAATATATTTGCAAGTAAAAAAATGTTGTGTTTTCTTAGAATTAGAATTTGTCGTTAATGCTTGAAGTGTGATTTGTTGTTGAAAATTACAGTTTGTTTTCTTAGAATTCTAGAATTAGAATTTATTGTTAAAGTATTTGAGGGGTAAAATTTGTTATTAGAAACTGTGAAAATGGCTAAATTGTTAAAGCTTCGAACTAAGCATGACATACATCGTGAACAAACTTTAAAGTTAGGAGAAAAAATAAACAAATATTTGAATGAATCCCATATCGACACAGATGTATGTGATTCATATTTAGAACAGTTGAATAGTAAAATTGAAATTATTAACATACTAAATAGTGACATTGATGAATTGTTGAAAGAACAACAAGAAATTAAGGATCAAATAAACACAGTAGATGAATATAACGAAAAAATAGTACCAATTAAAGTAAAGTTGCAAAACAAAATTAAATCAATTGGAAATCTTACATATCAGTCAGGTGAAAAATCAGTAAATCCAGAAAATGTTCACGTAGAAAATAAAACTTTGCATTAACGAAGAAGAACTAAATTTCCTAAACTTTCGCTTCCTCGATTCTATGGAGAGCCTTCAGAATATTTAGATTTTTGGAATCGGTTTGAGAATTCTGTGCATAATAATTCTAATTTAACTGAGTTTGACAAATTTTGCTATTTAAAATCGTTATTAGCTAGTAAAGCCCTAGCTAGCATTAAAAGACCCCAGAGAATTATAAACAGTTAATTACTCCAGAGAATTATAAACTGGCTGCTAAATTAATTTCTGAAACATTTGACCAAAGAGACATTTTAATAAATGCTCACTTGTCAAATTTATTAAATCTGGCACCTGTAAAAATGCTTCTAACATTCCGGCTCTTCGAAACCTTTATTTTGAAGCCCAAACTCAAATTAGATGTTTATAGGAATTAAATGTCAAATCGGAAACATACACAACAATACTGACTAACATAATACTAAAAAAATCTGCCAAGAGAATTGACTCGAATTTTTCTTATCAAAATATAAATAATTGTCATGATTTACAGGAATTAATGAATTTTTTACATAATTCTATCAGTGCAAGAGAAAAAGCATTCCATATTAATTATAATAATGTATCTTCATATAATAATTTTCATTCTAACTGACACAAACAAAACAATTTTCGAAACCAGAAACGAAACTTCCCTCCTAGTCGTAACAATCAACACGCGTCAGTAACAGAATTTATAGCGAAAACTTCCCAAGTTTGTTTATTCTGTGGTTAAGGTTATTGCAAGCCTGAATGTGAAAACATGACTGTGCAACAAAAAAGGGATAAATTAAGGAAAGGAGATCTCTTGTGTTGTAACAAACTGTTTTGTGAAAAATGTTATGCTAAACAGTGTTCATTCTGCTCCGGTAGACATGCCAAAGCTATTTGTTTTAAATTTGAAAATTCTAGCAAGTGTAAATCTAATTCTAATCCGAAAAATGCAAAACCAAAAGGGAAATTCAGCCTACTATTTCGAATTCAGTTGTAAATGATAGGAATGTGATTTTATTGCAGTGTGTTAGTACAGAAATTGTTGGTCGTAAATCTTCAGTTATAGTTATTGCAATGTTGAATAACAGTAGTGAAAAGAGTTTTATTAAAAGAAATGTAAGTAGATAGAAAATGGGCGTTCTGCATCAGGAGGGTCAGAGGGTCAGGGGGCGTGGTCAATGACGTCACACAGAGAGCGGGGCCAAAGGCAACATCATCACACTAGGAGGCGTGGTCACGAGTGGAGTTGAGGTGTTGGTAGATTGCTGGTTGAGTTGTAGACCTCCTGCTTTTCATTTAAGGTTAGTTTTTTTTTTAAATTGGCAACAGGGTCATGGCGTCCTCTAGGGATGAAAAATGAAAATAATCTGTTTAGGAATTGCTCATGGCATCCTCTACGGACGAAAAAAGAAAATTTATTTTAGAAATTTCTTTTTTTTTTTCTTTTCTTTTTTTTTTTTTTTAATATTCTATTATTCAAAATATAGAATTGAACTCTCAAACAAAATATCTCACCAGCTCAGTAGTTTGAAGATTTTAACCACTAAGCTGATGTGATGCATTCAGATTCAGGTAAAAATGCCTATTTAAGAAAATGGAATTTGAATCGACTCATCAATTTATTCTGATACTTTTATCCTTTCTAGTTTTTCATGAAACTTTAACTTATTTCTCAGGTTTTCTGTTTCATAATAACATATTCATTTACTGTCATATTTTTTTAATACTTAACGTTTCTTATTTATTTGTAATATTTTATTTAATTTCCACATACTATTTTTTTTCATACCTTTCATAAATTTCAGAATACCTGATTTTTAACTTATACGTTATATTTCACAAACGTTCCCGCACGTGCTGTTTATTTGTTACATTACTTAATTTTAGATGCAATTTCACACTTTTTTTAACGTTATAATGTTCAATATATTCCGAATTTTAACTTCATTTACTTTTTTAAACCATTCTAGTATTCTATACACACTTTAACTTAGTGATATGAGATTGTATTTAAAAAGAAACGTTTATTTTTCATGATCTTAGTTCTTTTACTAAATTTTCTACAGAATTTCTAATTTCTTTCACGTGTTTAACAATATCTTCCTTACATTACCGAATATTTTTTAAAAAAACTTAAGTCTATAACTGTTAATTGCTTTTCTTGCGTTCATGATTTCCCTTCCGTGTTTATATTTCTTAATTCTAGCTTAACTTATTTATTATAATGTTTTTATTTCTGTCTCATCACTCGTAATTCCAACATTTTATCCCTTTTTATTCATTTTAACGATATGGATTGTTTTTATTTACTCCATATTCAAATATTTCCTTACAATTTTTATAATACTTGTTTTATTCCTCGATCATAATAGATCATCTACAGGTTTTACTCAGAAATTTCCATTCACAACTTTACAGTTTAATACCATTTATATCTAAATGTATTTCTTTCTCATATAGTTTTATGGTCTTCAAAGTTTCTAACATCATGTTTAGTTTTAAATCCCGATTACCTTTAAGTGTGTTGATAATTTTCATTTCTAATTTTACAACCACGTTCAGTGTTTCATCCACACATACCAAAATATTTCTTACATTTTCTGATATTTAGTCTATGTCATATTTCAGTGCTTCAAATGAATTTACACTGCTCACACTATTATTTTTTCATGTTTTAGAGACACTAACTATACTAATTTTACTATTTTTCCTGCACTAATTGCATCTATGTCAGCACTCATGATAAACTAGCAATTGTTTTGCATCACATGCATAAAGAAATTCTTAAAACCAACTTTTTCAATATCGTACTCAAATTACTGTTTTCCAGATGGGAATTACCAGTATTCTTTGGTTTTACTCTGTTACATCTTTTTAAATTTTAACATCTTACTTTTAATTCTAACATACATCTTTTAAACAGTTTTTTCTTTTAATGATAGCCTTACCTTATTTGTTCAAATTAATTCTTTCATTCACCTTCTTTACTACCTTTCAGTACCTTCATAATTCACTATGCAAACACAATGTCTTTCACTGACATTCTGTTTAATAATACCACAAGTTTCCTTAATTGACAAAAAGCGAATTATTTCTCATTTCAAAATAGAACTACTATATTTTTGTACAAACATTACCTTTATCCATTCAAGCCACCCCTTAACCTGTAACTGACGTAGCGATAGGAAAGGAGATTCTTATCATATGCTCTTTCGACATTTGAGGTTTCTAGAACTTCTTTGACAAGTATATCAATACCATCAGAAAATATACTTAACACTTTTACCCAGTTTAAAGGCAACATACTGTTATAAGAATGGTTTTAGTTAAATTTATAACACAAATAAACGCATTTTGTGCTAAATAGGCATAAACATTTAGATTCCGAATATTTCTTTTTAATCCGATGTAAGACTTGAATTTCATTCATGATACGGATTGTCTCTTGATTTTCCTTTTGTTTACCTTACACTAATAGAAAATTTTTATTTTACAAGTTCAGCTTTTAATGAAATAGAAATAAAAACTACGATACACCTGCTGTTTTTAAGAAAAGGAACTTTGATATATTTCTGGAAATGTAAATGCTTTTAGAGTTTTCTTTCAATAACGTTGATTTTCATTACTTTACTAACTTCAATAATTCTCTTATTAGCTAATATGAATGAAAGAAGATTGTCAAAAATGTGACACAGTATAATTCTTACGAACATATGTACCTTTACCAGCATACAGATATTACCGATTGAAATGAAGAAAGATACAGATATTTTACTCCAATCTACATTAAATTTAAAAAAAAAATATTTCAACTTTCATACATTCCAAAGAATAAACGAAAACTCAATAGATATTGTCATGTTTGTATATATGAGATAAAAGTTTTATGAATGGTATTTAAAGTAATGCTTAGAACTTCATAAAAGCGAACATTCACTATGTTAATACACATATCATCAGTTATTTACATTAATCAATGTAATATTAATCATTACATGTACTATATGCATATATATTTAAAGTTTAATTGTCTTACAATTGAATAATTAACTATTGAGAGAAAGAGGTTCATATCTTACACTATTTAATTCACATGGAACAAATTTTTCCATCAACCACATTGAACCGCGTTTATTAAATTCGCCAAAGCTCTTTTATTTCTGCATTTTCACACTCACGACACATTTTAAATGTAACTATTGATTACCATTTCAAACACCGATATCATAACTCAGTGTAAAACTACATCATAACTCATTTTTTCCCTACTAACTACAATTTTATATATTCAAGAAGTACATCTAAGACATGATCATTTTCTATGTTCTAGCAAATCGATTCAATTGCGAACATACTATTAAGTCTTGCGATTTTAGAAGACTTGCATGTATTAACGATGTCAACGTTTCTTCGTTTTTATAAGATTCACATCAAATCATGTCGCATTCGAATGTGGTGTAAGAGATCACTTTTTCTTTTAAACACTTGTAAACAATGGATGCAATTTATAAGAAGATAAGTATCATGCTGTTTTAAAACATCATCATCAGCATATTTCTGTTTCTTTTGACACCAGCAAAATTAAAAAAAAAAAAGAAAAAAAAAAAAAAAAAATTTTCCTGAGATATTCTTCAAATTCTGTTTTACTTCAAAAAATGCCCGAACATTCAATACGATGTAAAGTTTCATATTGTTTTAAATTCTTATGCTCACTAAATATTTTTTATCAAGATTTACTCTTAAAAGTAACTTTATTGGTTTTCATATCCTTTTTACATGAAAAGAACTTGTGATTATTCACTACAAAATTCTAAGACGAGAAGCTTCGCGACTTTTCAAACTATAAACTTAAATTTCTTAGGACATACACTACATCTGATGTTTCTTTCATGAGATTTCAAATATCTCTTCAGATTACTCGTATTCAAGAAACCTCGCAAATATATCACATAAGTTCAGCGAATAATCGCTTCATAAACTCTTAAATTTTCAACACGAGTGAATCACTTGAAGCATATATACTGCACTGTAAACATACAATACTTAAAAAAATTGTTATAAAAAATAGAAATACATTCATTTCACCAAGAAGCTTTTCTATTTAAATACATTTATTTATTTCCAAAGAACAAGTTTCTGTATTATACATAAAATATACTTAGAATTTTCTTTCATTAGTTAATATCAAATTAGCAACAATATCCATTTTCTGATATTTGATATACATGTTTGCTTTAAAATTAAAACTAAAATTTCAATATATTTCTATTAAAAAAAACATAAGGAAAAAAAATACTCATAACATCAACCAAAGACAGAAATTTAAATAGAATAGCTGTACTTATATTAGTGCATTTTTATAACCTTCATAACATTTCGATTCAATAAACCTATTACAAAATAAATGAAACATTTTTTTCTGCCTTAAAGAATCTCTTATATTTTTAAAATTAATACATAAAAATATATCTTCACCAATATATTTAATTCTATCCTCAACACTTATTATAATGCAATCATGTCTTGTTTGTGGAGGATGATTTACAATGCAACCTTCGCATTTATATAGCTTTTTTATCACTGAATTTAATTCAGTTTTGATAGAGTTTATGAGTTCTTTAAAAAGTTCATCATCAACACTTACCATATCGAACAATTGTTTTTTTACATTTGATTTGCAACGGTAAAATAATTTCAAAAATACTTTTATATAAAGTATTAGATACATCAGGAATAATTTCTTTCAATTTTTTTAAAATATCACAGTTTACTTTTAGGTATGTAGGTTTTAGTTTAAAAGAATTTTCATCTTGTTTAAAAACTTGTTGAAAAATACACTCACCTTCTTTGTTGAAAACTACCAACTCATTATTGCAAATGATGCTGGCACTCGTATAGACAAGATTAAATTCATATATTTTTGAGGAAAATTCTTGCCACGTTGCAGGAGTTATAACAACACCGCGTGTAGTAGGGTATAATATTTTATTTTGTTCCACACAATCACGTAGATGAATGTTCATTCTGTTTTCAAACTGATTTATGGACACAAAATATCCCCAACCAAGAGTCCACTGTGCAATCAACTTCGAACTTTCTTTTTTCTGTTCTCGATTATTCGGCATGAAGATATTTTCAGGAACAGACTTCATATAGTGGGCAAACCAGTCATCCTCTGGAAGTTCATCCTCATTATCTTCCAAGCGTCGTTTTTTTAATTTTCGAAATTTTTATGTTTCGGAATGTGATACTAACTCTAGGATCTTTAACGTCAGGTTGAGAGGGTATTCCGTGCATCCAAAATTGATTCGATGGGGGTTTCATTACAAGGAGATTTCCATGAGTTAAGTCCACGCTTCGAGATGTGAAATTTCGCCTGGTAAATACCATTTGACGTTTTGCACCTAAACTGATGATAGGTATATCACTTTCAGGTTCGAGACAAGTTTCATTGTCTTTATGCGTTGAAAGTTTCGCCACTCCGTCAGGATAATAGTTCAATAAAGCAAAATTATATTTTTTGCCAGTTATCGTTTCAACATAATCTTTTACATTTAGAAGAGTTTGAGTCCATGGTTCTGCACAAATGCTCGTTCCAGAGAATTCGTAACTAAGTCCTTCATCACCAAAACCGAGTACTTTTCTTCGTGGAACATACTGAGTCCCATTAATTTCAAAACTAATATTTTTAAAATCATAATTTGATAGTTCATCTAGCAAAATATCAGCTTCATTTCGTGAATAAAATTCTTCGTATAATTCCACATTTAACTCTGTATCACATATATTCCTCATATTCGCTTCTGAATCTAACGACAATTCTGAATGATATAGAAATACGTAGCATTCTTAAATAGCAAAAATTATCTAAAACATACATTAACGAAATGATTTCATCAACACTTATCGTAATACATTCTTGTCATGTCATGTTTGTGAAGCCAGTCTTTCCGGCGTCATATGTGTAAAAATAATCATGATAGGATAGTGGGAAAGAGTTATAGTGTCCTAATGTTGTTATTCTGAACCTCGATATTACATATATGCATAAGGAGAATCTTAAAAGCATCATCCACTTATCATGATAGAGGAATGGAAAATTTCTAAAACTCTGATAATCATACGCGAAAGAATGTATTATCTTAAGGTTATTGTTGCTATTCCAAATTTGACAGTATATACAGAAGTGAAGGAAGATCCTTGATAAGCGCTGTAGACTTCACGTTATCATGATAACGTGCAGCGCTACGTATTTCTATATCATTCAGAATTGTCGTTAGATTCAAAAGCGAATATGAGGAATGTATGTGATACAGAGTTAAATGTGGAATTATACGAGGAATTTTATTTACGAAATGAAGCTGATATTTTGCTAGATGAACTATCAAATTATGATTTTAAAAATATTAGTTTTGAAATTAATGGGACTCAGTATGTTCCACGAAGAAAAGTACTCGGTTTTGGTGATGAAGGACTTAGTTACGAATTCTCTGGAACGAGCATTTGTGCAGAACCATGGACTCAAACTCTTCTAAATGTAAAAGATTATGTTGAAACGATAACTGGCAAAAAATATAATTTTGCTTTATTGAACTATTATCCTGACGGAGTGGCGAAAATTTCAACGCATAAAGACAATGAAACTTGTCTCGAACCTGAAAGTGATATACCTATCATCAGTTTAGGTGCAAAACGTCAAATGGTATTTACCAGGCGAAATTTCACATCTCGAAGCGTGGATTTAACTCATGGAACTCTCCTTGTAATGAAACCCCCAACGAATCAATTTTGGATGCACGGAATACCCTCTCAACCTGACGTTAAAGATCCTAGAATTAGTATCACATTCCGAAACATAAAAATTTCGAAAATTAAAAAACGACGCTTGGAAGATAATGAGGATGAACTTCCAGAGGATGACTGGTTTGCCCACTATATGAAGTCTGTTCCTGAAAATATCTTCATGCCGAATAATCGAGAACAGAAAAAAGAAAGTTCGAAGTTGATTGCACAGTGGACTCTTGGTTGGGGATATTTTGTGTCCATAAATCAGTTTGAAAACAGAATGAACATTCATCTACGTGATTGTGTGGAACAAAATAAAATATTATACCCTACTACACGCGGTGTTGTTATAACTCCTGCAACATGGCAAGAATTTTCCTCAAAAATATATGAATTTAATCTTGTCTATACGAGTGCCAGCATCATTTGCAATAATGAGTTGGTAGTTTTCAACAAAGAAGGTGAGTGTATTTTTCAACAAGTTTTTAAACAAGATGAAAATTCTTTTAAACTAAAACCTACATACCTAAAAGTAAACTGTGATATTTTAAAAAAATTGAAAGAAATTATTCCTGATGTATCTAATACTTTATATAAAAGTATTTTTGAAATTATTTTACCGTTGCAAATCAAATGTAAAAAAACAATTGTTCGATATGGTAAGTGATGATGATGAACTTTTTAAAGAACTCATAAACTCTATCAAAACTGAATTAAATTCAGTGATAAAAAAGCTATATAAATGCGAAGGTTGCATTGTAAATCATCCTCCACAAACAAGACATGATTGCATTATAATAAGTGTTGAGGATAGAATTAAATATATTGGTGAAGATATATTTTTATGTATTAATTTTAAAAATATAAGAGATTCTTTAAGGCAGAAAAAAATGTTTCATTTATTTTGTAATAGGTTTATTGAATCGAAATGTTATGAAGGTTATAAAAATGCACTAATATAAGTACAGCTATTCTATTTAAATTTCTGTCTTTGGTTGATATTATGAGTATTTTTTTTCCTTATGTTTTTTTTAATAGAAATATATTGAAATTTTAGTTTTAATTTTAAAGCAAACATGTATATCAAATATCAGAAAATGGATATTGTTGCTAATTTGATATTAACTAATGAAAGAAAATTCTAAGTATATTTTATGTATAATACAGAAACTTGTTCTTTGGAAATAAATAAATGTATTTAAATAGAAAAGCTTCTTGGTGAAATGAATGTATTTCTATTTTTTATAACAATTTTTTTAAGTATTGTATGTTTACAGTGCAGTATATATGCTTCAAGTGATTCACTCGTGTTGAAAATTTAAGAGTTTATGAAGCGATTATTCGCTGAACTTATGTGATATATTTGCGAGGTTTCTTGAATACGAGTAATCTGAAGAGATATTTGAAATCTCATGAAAGAAACATCAGATGTAGTGTATGTCCTAAGAAATTTAAGTTTATAGTTTGAAAAGTCGCGAAGCTTCTCGTCTTAGAATTTTGTAGTGAATAATCACAAGTTCTTTTCATGTAAAAAGGATATGAAAACCAATAAAGTTACTTTTAAGAGTAAATCTTGATAAAAAATATTTAGTGAGCATAAGAATTTAAAACAATATGAAACTTTACATCGTATTGAATGTTCGGGCATTTTTTGAAGTAAAACAGAATTTGAAGAATATCTCAGGAAACTTTTTTTTTTTTTTTTTTTCTTTTTTTTTTTAAATTTTGCTGGTGTCAAAAGAAACAGAAATATGCTGATGATGATGTTTTAAAACAGCATGATACTTATCTTCTTATAAATTGCATCCATTGTTTACAAGTGTTTAAAAGAAAAAGTGATCTCTTACACCACATTCGAATGCGACATGATTTGATGTGAATCTTATAAAAACGAAGAAACGTTGACATCGTTAATACATGCAAGTCTTCTAAAATCGCAAGACTTAATAGTATGTTCGCAATTGAATCGATTTGCTAGAACATAGAAAATGATCATGTCTTAGATGTACTTCTTGAATATATAAAATTGTAGTTAGTAGGGAAAAAATGAGTTATGATGTAGTTTTACACTGAGTTATGATATCGGTGTTTGAAATGGTAATCAATAGTTACATTTAAAATGTGTCGTGAGTGTGAAAATGCAGAAATAAAAGAGCTTTGGCGAATTTAATAAACGCGGTTCAATGTGGTTGATGGAAAAATTTGTTCCATGTGAATTAAATAGTGTAAGATATGAACCTCTTTCTCTCAATAGTTAATTATTCAATTGTAAGACAATTAAACTTTAAATATATATGCATATAGTACATGTAATGATTAATATTACATTGATTAATGTAAATAACTGATGATATGTGTATTAACATAGTGAATGTTCGCTTTTATGAAGTTCTAAGCATTACTTTAAATACCATTCATAAAACTTTTATCTCATATATACAAACATGACAATATCTATTGAGTTTTCGTTTATTCTTTGGAATGTATGAAAGTTGAAATATTTTTTTTTTAAATTTAATGTAGATTGGAGTAAAATATCTGTATCTTTCTTCATTTCAATCGGTAATATCTGTATGCTGGTAAAGGTACATATGTTCGTAAGAATTATACTGTGTCACATTTTTGACAATCTTCTTTCATTCATATTAGCTAATAAGAGAATTATTGAAGTTAGTAAAGTAATGAAAATCAACGTTATTGAAAGAAAACTCTAAAAGCATTTACATTTCCAGAAATATATCAAAGTTCCTTTTCTTAAAAACAGCAGGTGTATCGTAGTTTTTATTTCTATTTCATTAAAAGCTGAACTTGTAAAATAAAAATTTTCTATTAGTGTAAGGTAAACAAAAGGAAAATCAAGAGACAATCCGTATCATGAATGAAATTCAAGTCTTACATCGGATTAAAAAGAAATATTCGGAATCTAAATGTTTATGCCTATTTAGCACAAAATGCGTTTATTTGTGTTATAAATTTAACTAAAACCATTCTTATAACAGTATGTTGCCTTTAAACTGGGTAAAAGTGTTAAGTATATTTTCTGATGGTATTGATATACTTGTCAAAGAAGTTCTAGAAACCTCAAATGTCGAAAGAGCATATGATAAGAATCTCCTTTCCTATCGCTACGTCAGTTACAGGTTAAGGGGTGGCTTGAATGGATAAAGGTAATGTTTGTACAAAAATATAGTAGTTCTATTTTGAAATGAGAAATAATTCGCTTTTTGTCAATTAAGGAAACTTGTGGTATTATTAAACAGAATGTCAGTGAAAGACATTGTGTTTGCATAGTGAATTATGAAGGTACTGAAAGGTAGTAAAGAAGGTGAATGAAAGAATTAATTTGAACAAATAAGGTAAGGCTATCATTAAAAGAAAAAACTGTTTAAAAGATGTATGTTAGAATTAAAAGTAAGATGTTAAAATTTAAAAAGATGTAACAGAGTAAAACCAAAGAATACTGGTAATTCCCATCTGGAAAACAGTAATTTGAGTACGATATTGAAAAAGTTGGTTTTAAGAATTTCTTTATGCATGTGATGCAAAACAATTGCTAGTTTATCATGAGTGCTGACATAGATGCAATTAGTGCAGGAAAAATAGTAAAATTAGTATAGTTAGTGTCTCTAAAACATGAAAAAATAATAGTGTGAGCAGTGTAAATTCATTTGAAGCACTGAAATATGACATAGACTAAATATCAGAAAATGTAAGAAATATTTTGGTATGTGTGGATGAAACACTGAACGTGGTTGTAAAATTAGAAATGAAAATTATCAACACACTTAAAGGTAATCGGGATTTAAAACTAAACATGATGTTAGAAACTTTGAAGACCATAAAACTATATGAGAAAGAAATACATTTAGATATAAATGGTATTAAACTGTAAAGTTGTGAATGGAAATTTCTGAGTAAAACCTGTAGATGATCTATTATGATCGAGGAATAAAACAAGTATTATAAAAATTGTAAGGAAATATTTGAATATGGAGTAAATAAAAACAATCCATATCGTTAAAATGAATAAAAAGGGATAAAATGTTGGAATTACGAGTGATGAGACAGAAATAAAAACATTATAATAAATAAGTTAAGCTAGAATTAAGAAATATAAACACGGAAGGGAAATCATGAACGCAAGAAAAGCAATTAACAGTTATAGACTTAAGTTTTTTTAAAAAATATTCGGTAATGTAAGGAAGATATTGTTAAACACGTGAAAGAAATTAGAAATTCTGTAGAAAATTTAGTAAAAGAACTAAGATCATGAAAAATAAACGTTTCTTTTTAAATACAATCTCATATCACTAAGTTAAAGTGTGTATAGAATACTAGAATGGTTTAAAAAAGTAAATGAAGTTAAAATTCGGAATATATTGAACATTATAACGTTAAAAAAAGTGTGAAATTGCATCTAAAATTAAGTAATGTAACAAATAAACAGCACGTGCGGGAACGTTTGTGAAATATAACGTATAAGTTAAAAATCAGGTATTCTGAAATTTATGAAAGGTATGAAAAAAAATAGTATGTGGAAATTAAATAAAATATTACAAATAAATAAGAAACGTTAAGTATTAAAAAAATATGACAGTAAATGAATATGTTATTATGAAACAGAAAACCTGAGAAATAAGTTAAAGTTTCATGAAAAACTAGAAAGGATAAAAGTATCAGAATAAATTGATGAGTCGATTCAAATTCCATTTTCTTAAATAGGCATTTTTACCTGAATCTGAATGCATCACATCAGCTTAGTGGTTAAAATCTTCAAACTACTGAGCTGGTGAGATATTTTGTTTGAGAGTTCAATTCTATATTTTGAATAATAGAATATTAAAAAAAAAAAAAAAAGAAAAGAAAAAAAAAAAGAAATTTCTAAAATAAATTTTCTTTTTTCGTCCGTAGAGGATGCCATGAGCAATTCCTAAACAGATTATTTTCATTTTTCATCCCTAGAGGACGCCATGACCCTGTTGCCAATTTAAAAAAAAAACTAACCTTAAATGAAAAGCAGGAGGTCTACAACTCAACCAGCAATCTACCAACACCTCAACTCCACTCGTGACCACGCCTCCTAGTGTGATGACGTTGCCTTTGGCCCCGCCCTCTGTGTGACGTCATTGACCACGTCCTCAGCTCCTCAGCTCCTCCTGATGCAGAACGCCCATTTTTATACTACTAATGTATCTATGAAGTTGGGATTAAAATGTCTAGGGTCAAACATTAAAGATTTATTCATTTGGAGCAAAGAATCCTTGGTTGCAAACATGTCGCAGAGTCGAAGTGAGATTGCGAAATATTTTAGACGGAAATTTTGAAACCTTTATTTTGAACCCAAACTCAAATTAGATGTGTAGAGGAATTAAATGTCAAATCGGAAAATCGTAATACAGGGGTTGGAAACAGATGAAATTTCGACGGCTGTGATTAATTTGCCGAATGAGAATACAAGAGCTGAAATGGAAGCCAAGGGATTCACTTTAACGTGGGGATATAATCAAGCGTCAGATGATAATGTAATTTCCTTGTTAATAGGTAGAGATTTTTATTGGAATTTGACAAAAGGTTTTTGAAAGGTTAAATACTTCTTTGGTAGCTGTCAACACAGAACTTGGTTTGTCCTTGCAAGGAAATTGTGGTGATATGAGTAAAACGGCTGCTGTAAACTTACCGTAATTTCCGGAAGAAACGCCGCGGCGTTTACGTGTTTAAAACTTAAATTTTCAGCGGGTGCGGCGTTTCTACCCATGCGGCGTTTAGGTGCACTAAAAATAAAATATTTCCTGTGATGGTCATTGTACATAGTTTGGATGGCGTGCATAGACTGGTGCTGTTCCCACACAAAAGACCACTCAGTTGCTTTTTGCTAACGTTATTTTGCTTACATTCTTTCCCTTGAAAGGACCTACATGCTTTATTCACCTTAAACGAGATCTCAGAACAATAACATTCTTCCCCCTTTCAAATCAACATTCTCATCAGTTTGAATAGTCTCTCTCCTCTGCCATTCGATGAATCTTCCAGGACCCATCCTCTCCCCACCCCTGCCTTTTCTGCAATTTTATTCAAAGGCGGACACGACTCCACCTGCCTCGAAATAACGAACTCTGACGTATTTCCCCTTCAGCATGAATGGATTTTTCTTGGCATTCTGCCAAATACAGATCCCATCAGTTTGGGTATAAGTACTTGTTGGATAGTTTTTAATTAGGGAGCGGAAAAGTTTTGAAAATGTCTCTAAACGGAACAATTTACATCTAAAATTGAGGCCTTCTGAATTAATCATTAAATTCGAAAATAATCGTCGTTAAAGGTACCTAGAAAATAACCATCATATACTTAGAAAAATAGCTTCAATACAAAGGAAAATATAAAGTCTAAACATGGATTAACAAAGAACCTCCGAAAAATCAATGAAAGATAATCTCTTATCAAAGTGTGACGTCATCTTATCCACTAAATCAAGAATCCCGAAACATTCCTATTTATCTGCTGCGCCTCCGCTTGCACCGCCTCTGAATTTGCACCGCCTCATCCGCAATCCGCCTGCGAGCTTGCTCCGCGCTCCGCCTCCTGCCCCTGAACTCTCCGTTTCATACTACTGAAGTGGGTCGGAAGCATTTCGATGGTCTTGTAAGGAAATTTAGAAATGATACAGTTTTTTTTTGAGGATTATATAAAAGGGTAATTGATGATTATCGTAAAGAAGGTATCATTGAGAACTCGTCGTCAGGTATTGAAGTGCCATGTCCTGAGCAGTTATTTTACTTATCCCATCATGCGGTCATTCACGAGGACAAATCTACTAGTCGACTTCGAATCGTGTTTGATTGTTCTTCTCGTGAAGGAGGACAACTTTCGATTAATAACTGTTTATTTAAAGGACTAAACTTGTATCCAAATCTATTTGAAATGATTTTAAAGTTTCGACAAAATACAATCCCCTTCACAGCCGATATAAAGCAAGCGTATCTACAAATTTTGATCGATCCTAGTGATAGAAAATTTACTAGGTTCTTCTGGACTGATATCGGTTCTAGTTCATATCAAGAAATGAACTTTAGTAGAGTTTTATTTGGATTGAAACCAAGTCCATATTTATTAGCTGCGACTCTGAAATATCATTTTGATAAATGTAAACAAGAATTTCCTGATACTTTCAAATTACCGTCAGAATGGTTTCATGTCGACGATTTAATTGGAGGCGAAGACTTGCTAGCGGCTTTGAAGATTACGACTGAAAGTGTAGAAACTCTCAAAAGAGGTAACATAATATTACGAAAATGGAAAACAAATTCCACGGAGCTGTGGAAAGATGCTGAGTTCGACATCTATGAGGAAAAGAGTTCAAGTACGGGACTTGACGCACCAATTCAAGGTGTTGTGTCTAGTTTGGGATCCAGATGCGGACAGTATATCTTTCAGTGTAAAAGAATTATCAAAGTTTGTCAAGAACGGAACTGCTTCGAAAAGGTTTATTCTTCGAGTATTTATGATCCTATCCGATTTCTTGGACCGTTCATTATAAAGCCGAAGTGCATTCTACAAGAACCGTGGAGTCATGACATGGACTGGGATGACAAACTTCCATCGTCACTGAATCAGAAGTGGCAGTTGTGGTGCACTGAAGTCGAACACTTAGAAGATCTCCAGATTCCTAGCTGTTGTTTTTCAAATTTGAACTGTAAATTTATTTCATTTGAAATTCATTCTTTTTCAGATTCATCTCTTTTAGCCTATGGAACTGTGTTGTATTTAAGAGCTTTATCTGAAGATGGAAGGATAAGTATTACTGGTACTATTCGGTTTCGAGGGCCGTAAAAAAATTGCAGCGAAAATGTATGCGCAAAAGCGCCAAATCTAGCAAACGCGCCCATTTAACAGCGCGCCAAATCTAGCGTACGAGTTGATTTCAGATTGCGTAAGTTTATATAGTTCTATATTTCTTAAGACGCCATTGACATACTAGTTTAAATTTTAAATCCTTTTTTGATATCCTATGGATTTAACAATTTGGGAATTGCCCATGACGAAAAGTCGGCAATAGAATTTTGGGTAAAGTGCAGAATTACCCACTGCTTGATGCGGTTTTAAGAATTGCACATACTCGGTATCCATGTGCACATCGACCTATTTTCACTTAAAAACAATTCCTAGAATTGCACAAAAATGGCACTGCGCACACCCTTGACTTCATCTATGTACACATCGACCTATTTTCACTTAAAAAGTGAAAGAAAATTGACAAAAATTCAATTGTTTTTACCTTTGTAAAAAGGTAAATTTTGTAACAAATAAGTGAGCGATTCTGCACTTTACCGAGAATATTTTCCAAGAATAGGCATCATTCATTATAGAAAATTACGTTTGAACAACCAACGAGATGAAATTATGCTTTAGCGATAAGTCTGTAGCGAAATAGCGATGCAGGCATCCATTCAGTTATGTTTAGCAATTTTTATATAAATTATAAGAAGGATCTGAAATGGTTATTTACTCTTATGCTTCCATTCAGTCATGTTTAGCCTTTTTCATATAAATTATAATAATAAAAAAGTATTATATGAAACTAACCTTTCATCTAAATTAAAACATCAATCTTAGATAGTTATTTACTATTATACTTCCTTTCTTGCAGCAATTATTAGGGTTGCCGTAATTATTTTTGGCAGCTTTGGCATCAACAATAGTTTGGCGATTTTTTACGGCCCTCGAAACCGAATAGTACCGTATTACTTTTATTTGTTCTAAAAGTCGTGCAACTCCTCTGATTACCAAGACTAGAATTAATGGGAGCTTTATTGTCCGCAAGATTAGTCCATCAAGTAATAAATGTCTTAAATTTAATACTTCTAGTTATTTTTGGACAGACTCTATGATTACGTTATGTTGGATTAAGGGACAATCTAGTAAATACAAAACTTTCGTAAAAAACAGAATAGAAGAAATTCAATCTTTATCAGATACCAATAATTGGGCACATTGCTCTGGTAAGGATAACTCTGCAGATATCTTGTCCAGAGGAATTTCTGCGGCAAATTTAGCTACAAACCAGCTTTGGTAGCAAGGTCCACCGTGATCAAGCTGAATACTGGCCTACTGAAAGGGAGAACTTAAAATCTACAGACTTAGAGTTAAAAACGGAATTTGAAAGAACAGTGCAAAATAAGTGTTTGGTAGAAAATTCGAAATTTATTTTAGATTTAAGGAAATACAGTTGTTTTTTAAAAGTACTAAGAATAACTGCACGAGTTAAACGGTTTGTTAATAAACTTCAAAAACGACAAACGATTGCAGAAGAACTTCAAAATGCTGAAATAGACTGGATAAAATATGAGCAAAACATTGAATTCAACTTAGAATTACAGAACCTTAAAAATGGTAAGTCGATTCCTAAAGACTCTCCACTTTCAAATTTAGCCTCATTTCTCGACAGTTGTGGTGTATAAAAGGAAGATTAGAAGAAGGAGAATTTACAAAGGATGAAGCTCACCCTGTGCTTCTTCCTAAGCAGTCTAAATTTAGAAAGTTAATTATTATTCGAGAACATAATAACATTTTTCATGGTGGAGTTACATTTACGCTAGCCAAAATTAGATGTAGATTTTGGATTCCTTGAGGTAGACAAATTATAAAAAGATTATTAAGTAACTGTCTAATTCGTCGAAAGTATAAGCTGAAAACAACTAAACAGATTACTAGTCAACTAACCTAAAAGTAGAATTACTGAAAACCCTCCTTTTACTGTAACTGGCATAGATTTCACTGGCCCAGTTTTAATAAAATCAGGAAAGGATACACCTCAAAAGGCTTACATAACATTATTTACAAGCAGTGTGACTAGAGCTTTTCACATAGAATTAACCACAAATATGTCAACTAAAAATTTTATTTTGTCATTAAGGAGACTTTTAGCTAGGAGAGGAAATTGTAAAGTTATTATTTCCGACAATGCTAAGAGTCAGCCACTATGATAGAGCCACTAATGAAATTCTTAAAGAATTTTCAAAAATTATAATAGATTCAAAATTGAAAAATTTCATATCAATAAACGGCATAACTTGGCAATATATTGCGCCTCACGCGCTTTGGTGGGGTGGTTTTTATGAAAGGCTTATGAAAAGTATCAAAGATCCTTTGAGAAAGGTTCTTGGAAGGGCTCTTCTTAACTTTGAGGAAATTATGACTATTCTGTCAGAAATTGAGTTAGTTCTAAATCATAGACCTCTTACGTATGTCCACAATGAAATAAAAGAGCCACAAGCTTTCCCACCTGCCCATTTCTTCCTTCAAGGGCAAGAAAATATTTCTTATCATGTACATTTCGTCGACCTTTTGAGGAATGAACCACTAAACTAGACTTTGACTAGGAGAAAACTGTATCAAACTAATCTTTTGAAATAAATTTGCAAAACGTGGAAGGAGAATTATCTCCTCGAATTACGGTCTGCGCACATTTTTCTAAAGCCATCTCCTGAAAGGAATCTTAGAAAGGGTGAGGTTGTATTGCTGGAAGGGTCAACGAAATCAAAATTTTTATGGCCTATTGGAATTATAGAAGTTTATAAAGGTAGGGATGAGAAGCATCGCGCTGTGGAATTTAGAATCCGCAGATTGTACCAGTTGGCAAAATGCCTGTTGCTGATCCGAGGAATCTACTCATCAAGAATCACGTAATAGTGAAAGAATTAGCTACTAATATTCTACAGAAAATTCCAAAAAAAAAAATAATAATAATTGTTAGATGTGGGATTTCTGACCGTCAGTGGCGAAGTATCCGAGGAATTTGATCGCAAATAGCGAACTTTCAGGCGAAATTTTGAAATCTTTAAAACAGCACTGCATAGTCAGATATAATACATTTTGAATTTCCTATTCACACTAATTAAAGTCAAATATAGTTAAATCATTATCCTTATAAACGAGAAAAAGCATTTATAGCTACTACGTATACTACTATATTTCTAATAATTTCAATGTTTTAATGAAAACGTTACCTTAGTTTTTAATCAAACTGCAATCTGCATTTAAGTAAACTTCAAAAGGATTTGGGGGGAAAATGTACAGCGAATCCTATACCTTCAAAGAAAAGCTATTGATTTAAAATTAGCAGCTAAAACCTTGCAGATGAAACAAAATAAAGAAAGCATGCTTAGTTACCAAAGGCAAACTTTTGTGGGGATTTTGACGGCTTTAAAAGTTCTTTTCATTCGATACCTTTGGGGGTTCATAAAATATTCCACCAAGTTTCGTCTTGCGAAATATTGCAGTCTGATCTTTGAAATTAAATTCTTTAAGCTTATTTATGTTGCATTATATGTATTTATTTTTATTCAATGAAAACTGCTGTCACAACTTTGTAAATATTTCCTTTTTCGCAGGCTCGCAAGCAAGCGGATTGCCATAAACTAAAATTTAAGAATTCGTGGAATTAGACTTTAACCTACATCTTTATTTGGCAGTATATGTACATACAATAGGGTTAGTATACTATTTCAAGATTATACAGCTAGGTATTTGATATTAACAGACTTTATGCAAGAAATTTAATTTAAAAATCTATTATTCTAAAACTCAGAAGTCAGAAGTCTACTGAAATTATGTTTTGTGTGTATGTTGATGAAGTAATACATAAAATAAACACTTCATGAATTCTGAAAATCAATAAGATAACTTATCAGAAAACGAGTTTACTAATGCTTTGTCAAGTAATGAACCCTTTGGGGACGGGAGCAGGAGCTTTAATCATATATCACAAAATTATAAGCAGAAAGGGATAAACTTTTGAGCTAGTTTAAGACCTCAGAGAAAATTTAGCCTGCAATGTGTTCATGATAAATTAAGATACGTGAAAAATTTGTAGCATATTTATTACTCAGAGAGAGAGTTCCAAAATTCTGGTAATATCAGAAAAACTTTAAAAGAAAGGGAAGATTTTTCAAGGTAAATAGTTCGTATTCACATTGCTTGTTATCTCTTCATTCAAAAACTTAATTTTGAAAATTTCGAAGGTTGTCAAATAGCGCTATATCGCTAAATCTCGCTATTTGTGACAATACTTTAGCTATTAATCTGTAAAATATTAGAAGCTTCCGTAGATTCATATATATATATATATATATATATTTTTTTTTCCAGAAAAAAGAAAGAGTTCAAGTTTAGAAGACCTTCCTTGTTAGATGTTCCAGAAAATCAACAGCTTGCATTACTTTCATGGTTTAGTTTGGTTTTATTAGATTACGGCAAAGCACTTGAGGGCTATCTGCCTTAAGAGACGGATGCCTTCGTAGAGGACTTTCTAACCATTACTTTCATGAGTGTACTGTTAAGAAGGACAAGCTGATTATAACAATAGGAAATTGAACGCTCCCTTGGGAGAAGGTATATAATAAAAAAGACTGGTTCACATTTTCACAGGTTTCATCCAAATGGTGTAACCCCCTCCCCAGGGTTTAATTCGTGGTCGAATTTATCAAGATTTGGCGGTTTTATTCAGGCCATGGGGCTATGTAGCCTGTCGCTACTTGAAACCGGTAGACAATATAAGCACGTAAGGGCGGCAACGTAACGATAAACATTCTTTTTAATTTTATATGTTGAAGTAAAAGTATCAGATGTGAATATTAAGTGTGTTTGGGTTCATAATGGATTGAATTCACACAGAATCGATGACAGCTTGATAAAATTTACTTTCCCAAAAGAAATACTTTACAACTCTGGAACTTTTCACAAAAGTACAGTATGACATAGTAATTTGAAATGGTAACTACTGATTATGCTAAGAATTTTAAACCCTAAACAAGATAAAAAGCCTCAATGTGTAAGCTCGCTGAGTAATCTCTCAATGCTTTCAATATTCCAAGCTAAAATCTGGACTAAACTGAGAATTGATGCTCTTGCCGATCTTAAGTAGTTTTCCCCTCTCCGCCGAAAAATTTCTAGTATCTTCAATTTCTCGAAATTGCTGGAAGGCATATACAGTTACATACGGTAGAATACAGGTACTATTACATACAGGGCAGGACCAATTACAGCTATACAGGGATCGGACAAAAATGTCGCCAAATTGTCGCTAAGTTGGCATTTCTCGCCAAATTTGGAGACAAAAATTACGCGCTAAAACGATCGCAACTTGACGCTAACTCGCCGATACTGGCGAGATAGCCATTTACCTTAATATTAAATAGACTTGCCCTTATAACCTTATTTTTCTAGAGAAGCTTCACTCTCTGGAGTTCTTTTATGTTACATATACAAGAGGTACTACAATTTTACATATGATTTTACTAAAATTATTTACACATATACAAATTCGTAACAATATGATAGAAACTGACATTTTCGTATTAAGATAAGCAGGATTGTGTTTTACAATCGGGAGAAGGTCCGTAGTATATTTTTCAATCAATTTATTTTATTTATCAAATCTACGATTATGTGCTTGGCTCTCCTTGTAGAATTGGAAATTAGTTTATCTTGTGTGTTCCTCTTTTTAGCTTGTTTTTACTTAATTCGTTATCGTTAAGCACGTAAGCGCCGTTTCTCTAAAAAAGGAAGGTGTGCTTTCGTTGCACTTTTCAAAGCGAAAACGCTTAGCATACATGTTATACTAGAATACCATACAACCAGCCCTTTAGCAGGCCGGGAATCACACCCGGGTCTAATCACATACGTTGTATTATCTATTCATCATCTGGTAGGCTCCTTCTCTGGGTAAGTATAATTAAACACCTTGATCAGACTCGGATACACCAAAGACAGATTTACACAGGTACACCAAAAACATGAGTCATGAGCATCTTAAAAAGATGTATTAAGTACTTAAATGCAAAGAACTTCTTATTTATCATCTATCAATACTGTGGTACTAAATACTGGAAAGTGGTTCCAAATTGTAATGAATTAAGTACATTTTTGGGTACCTAAGATTTTAAACCGTAAAATCATTTTAAAAAATAGGAAAACTAATTTGATATTATAAGCATGGAACGGTAAATAAATCAGCAATTTTAAATGTCTTATTAATTAAGAACTCATTGCAGTCATGCTGAATTTCAAAAACATCTTAATAACGGTATATATTACAAAATGCATTTGAACTCATTTCAGATCGAAATATATTCCATACATACCTCATTCATCATTTCAAAGCACAATTGCTGAACAGCAGACATTAATATTTTCTTCTTCGAAGTAGCTTTGTTTTGCTTTGTAACAACCTGTTGCAACAAAAACAAAAAAAGAGGAAGGCATTAGAATGGATAAAGTCTTAACTTAAGACGTGAAACTTTCAGTACATCAACAATGTGTTCGCATCATTTTTGACCGACCACTCTATTGCAAAGTTTCATTCAGTTACGTAAAAACATGCTTTCTAAGGCTGTGTTATTTGAGTATGACAAAGCACACAAGAACTATCTGCTTCATGGAAGATGCCTTAAGGGATGACATGTGACTCACGTTGTCATCCAACCGTGTAGCCGGTCCGTTCGGCTAGGATGATAACTGGTCGAACTGTTCCATGGTTTCAAAGAACTGTTTTCTTTTGTATTATCTGCCATAACAGACTGCTTTATGAATAAGCAGTTTTAAATATCCCTCTTAATTTGATTTAATTGCTTTGCCAAGATAATGCTTTTATAGTAATTTTTGTTTCGAATACTCGTGCCATTTCATTAAAAGAAAAGTCAAGGTTTATTTTCAGTCTTTCCCTTTGTGCCTCGTTTCGTCACGTACTCTGTCAGTGCTGAGGTTTGTCCGGCCGAGTTGACACTTACATCTTCGAGTATGAGAGCTGATACTGTAGCCAGTTAATTTGTTGTACGTTCCAGTCAGTAGCTGCAAGTCGAGAAGATTTAAATTTCGTGTTTTACATTTTAAGTTAACTCGCCAATAACAAAAAACAAAGTTAATATTTTTATCCCTTATTTCTACAATCAGTTTAAGCGAAGGTCGGTAGCTCGTCATGACAGTTAAGGTAAATTTTGAAAGCGAGTGGTTGGTAAAGGTAAATGATTAGATGGTAAGTTACCCCTCAGTTGTTACATACTTAAAGAAAAATAATTTTATAAATTTCTTTTAATAAATTTAATAAGTGCTCGCATGCAAATACTTTCTCTTAAAACTGACACTATAAATAAATAAAACAAATGCAAGTGACACCTTATTTCGAACTTCTCATCTCGTTGTACTTTCAAACACAGTCTACATGCAACAGAACTTAGCCCTCAAAAGGCGTTTCCACACATTTTAAATTACAGTAGTACCTTCTTTATTTCTCATACGACGGCTTATCTTTCGAACTTTAATTTCCAGCTTTCATTTTTACGAATTTTTCTCATTTAAAATTGCTTTATCTTTCGCGTTAAGAATGAGGAAACTGTCGTAACCAATACCAGTCTCTTAATCATCATCGTAATCCCACAGGATGAATCATTGGTTTATGTGTATGTTACCGTGAAAGACCGAAATTGGAGAATGTCGACTTTCACCGGAGAATGTCAACATTCACCAAATACGTCGGTAAAAGATCGAATATTGCACTACATTCTTGTATATTCAGACCCTCACCGGTGTATGTCGACAGTCATAGATATGCTCTGGTGAAAGTCGAAAAGAGAGGTTATAAAGTGCCATAATCGTTTAAGTTGTTGCGATAAATAAGATTTGAATCGCATAATTTAGTAATTTTTTATTACTGTTATTTTATTTTCTCATTTAGAACGTACTGTATAATTAAGTAAGTTTTTAACTTCTATTATTTCCCTTTCTCATTTTGAATGTATTGTGTGTTTTAGGTTCTCATGTTCTTAAGTTCTTATTTCAAGTCTCAAGTGCGTTTATTCGCGACTGAATTACGGAGAAGAAAATATAATATTGTTATATGTTCAACATTCACCATTAGTACATGGTGAATGTCGACATTGACCGGTGTAAGTCAGAAATAAGAGTATTTGGAAAATATTTCGGACATACACCAAGAGACTATGTGAATGTTGACATTCACCGGTGAAAGTCGACATTCTCCAGATTTCGGTGTTTCACCGTAACATATACAAACCTGCAAATGAAGTCATGAAGTAACAAACATAGAATCTCCCGGGGTAGAAAGGCAAGTCTGTTTCCACGTGAGAGTAATGCTGGTGGTGTTTCTTGAGATACAGGTTTAGTGCACTATAACTTGTACTTTCGATAAGAGATTGACAAGGATATTCTACATTACCTGCTGGATACTCTTTGTAAAAAAACGTCCGAGCAAGCTAACAGCTGCACCACGACACTGAGCCACGGCATGCGTCAGCAGTAGTAAGGAGCTTTTGGCCTAAGAATGTTTCAACTGCCCTGCGCAAAATAAGGAACGTTTAAATATCCTCAACAATAATGACGATAATATTGTCGCCATGCAGTAAAATAGATTCAATCGCAAGCACTTTGCGTAGGCTTCAGTGAAATAGTATATTTTGAATTAAAGTTTTCACAAGGTAATTAAGGAAGATATTACTCAAGCAAAATTAGCACAGGTACAAGCATACGGAAGTGATTTCAATGCTTTAAGTGCCATATGGAGATCTTGATGTATGTAGTAATGAACTTGTTAAACAAGCAGCATTGGGAATAATCCCTTACCAGAACATCTGTCGCCTTTACTATGCTCGCATCTTAAAAAAAAAGGTTGCTTATGATCAACTTTTAATTCACTGGCAAACTAGGTGGGATTCTTCAACTACCAGTCGCCGAACACAGTTTTATCGCAAGTTTCTTCCAAATTATTCTCCCACTCTTTTGCACTGACCACACTTTTAACAGGACACGGACCTTTTATGAACTATTTACATCGCTTTGAAATTAGTGATAGATGTAGTTGTATATGTAGTCTTCAAGGCTCATTTGATCGTTATGCATTTAAATGCAAGTTAACTAAATCTTACCATTTAACAAGACCATCTGAGCCTTATTGGATGGAGTGGAATAAGCACCTTATTAAACATTCAGGAGCACACAATAAAACTGACAAGGATAATAAAAATATGTAAAGAATATTACTCTTCGGTTAACTAACCATTATATTTTACCTTTATATATTTCAATGTATGTACTATATTATGTCATATTGTTTTCATATATACATATTTAATTTTAATATTTTTCTTTATACATTAATTAATTGATTAATTTATATATATCTAAATTTTCTTTATTCTTATATAAGATTATTCACTCGCTGTTTGCTTTATAGATTCCAAATAGTTCTTCTTCAAACATACCATGCATTTTAGGTTGCATAAGATGATTTAAAATTATAAAATCATGTCTTCAACATACACCAATGTAGTAAGTAATACTGTATTAAGCATTAAATTTAAGTGTTTGTCTTTTTAAGTTGTAATTGTATTAAGCATTGTAATAAGAAATAAGAATTGTTATATATTCGAATACTTTGAATGCACTGTGCGCAAAGCTGTCAAACGTTACTTCTATTATTGCGAAAACTGTATTTCTTTGCAAAGACAAACGCCGTTGATCTGCCGTTTCTGGCAGTGGTAGCTGCTAGAATAGACAAACCCTCCCCCGAGCAGGCTTTATTTAGTTTGGTCTACAACCTTAAGTCAGAAACCTGCCTCAGTAGTCAGCCTAAAGAGACAAAAGACATTGCTATAGTTAAATGTTCGGATGCTAGCAGATGCGACTGACTGAAACTCTCCTGCCAAGACAATTTGGAAACTAGCAGTGTTATATCAAAGGAATACAGGAAAAATTTTAATTAGAAAATTGTAGAGGATAGCATTAATTAATGATAAACATCATTTTATGAAAAAGAGGGAACAGTTATAGAAAATGTATTAAGGCAAACTCTGAAAATATTTGCTTATTGCAAGAGTGATGTTTACGTTACTCTCAATTTAAAGTACAAATACTGAACATGCAGGAAATCTCGAGGCGTACCCATATGCACTTATCTAAGCACGACTTTTCATTTCCTTACGAAGTATCATCTTATAATACTCTGCTTTCAAATAGTTTGCCACAGTCTTCTGATATTACTCAAAAGATGAATGCATGCGAACTCTCATTCATTTATTGATTTTCGGGCTCCTAGTTTCATCTCTAGAAAAACAATATCAAATGACCATCTTCATGCTTGCATCAGATATGATGTTGATCTTAATCAGATTTTGAAAAATTAACATTTAAAGCCTCCTGTCTGAATAATCTATTTCTGCAAAATACCGTTTTTGCTAATTTGGTGATGGTGCACAGAACAACTTTCTAATTTACATTTTAACTGTATTTCTCAGAGTCTGAGGCAATACTGAAACCCTCTAAAGCAGGGGGTTCTCAACCGGTGGTACGCAAAGAAGAACTGTATTTTTAACAATTAAATTCAAAAATTAAAACCCCAACATCCTGATTGATTTTTTTTTTCACTAACACTCGTAAATTTATGCGATCTGAACTCTGTTCAAGAGTGGTGGTAGTAGTACTTTGTAGTGGTGGTACTAAAGTTTTTCGATTTTTGTTTAGATGGTAAGCGTTAGCCAAAAGGTTCATGTTCACTGCTCATCTCTTGGCATAAAATCGTTAACATTAATGAATTTAAACCTTGGCATTTATTAGTGTTAACAATTTTCAGAAGCTTGATTCAAAACGATTTTCAGGTTTTCTAGGATTGTTTTGGATACTAAAGCTTTCCGATGAGTAGAGCAGTGAGCACATTTAGTTTCAGGTGAGACTTTTCTTCATTCGTGAAATAACACCGGAATGTTTTCTTGGTAAAGCCCGAGCTCCATCACTGCATACGGCAATGCGTTTACTTCAAGGAAGATCATTCTCAGACACAAAATTGTCAATTACTTTGAAAATTTCATTTGCAGTTGCTCTATCATTAAGAGATGCAAAAAATAAATACTCTTCGGCAATTTGTTTATCTTCTTCGAAACATATGTAAACTAATAATTGAATAAAGTTCGTTACATCAGCACTTTCACCCAATTCAAATGAGAAATACTCACAGTGTTTTCCTTTTTGAATAAGTGCCTCTTTTATGGAATTTGCCATTTCATGAATTCGTCGACGTACTGTATCATTTGATACCAGAATATTATCAAGTTTATTAGCCGTTTTTTGTTGCATAATGTTAAAACCTTATCTATAGCTGACGGTATATAAAGTTTCCTCCGATAGTGTGAGCCTGCCCAGTCTTGGCAATTCTTAGGCTTACTAGGCAACTAGCTTCTAAAGCGTTTTCACTTACGTACCAAAACCTTTCATTATTTGTTTACCATTTCGAACTCCGATAATTTCTTCTTAAAATATTCCTCAGATTTATCCTTTAAATTGGCATGCTTAGATTCCAGATGTCTTTTAAGAAACGATGGTTTCATACTTTGATTGGGTAACAGTTCACCGCAAGCAACACATTGAGATTGAGGGTCTATTTCATCTCCATTCCAAGTAAACCCAACTTTCACTTTGTTTTCTATGAACAATTTTTCTTTTCTTTTCAATATTCTTAGTACTAGTAGATTGTCCTGGATCCACCACCTGTGAATCATCACTTTCCCACTTAATCCAACTCTAGCCATTTTTCCATTTTGAACAATCTGAGTTTCTTTTCTTATTTCTTCTCAAATATTTAAATGCACAATATATTACGAGTTCTTCAAAAACAAACGACGATATTCTCAGATCGCATAGAAAAGTAAGGAATATAAAAACACAAGAAGACAAAATACTTGCAGGTAGAGACAGCAAATCGACGTAAGAAAATTATTTTAATAGAAAACAGAGTAATCTCAGAAAGGGTGGCGACAAAGTGTAAACATGCTAATAAATCATCGACTTTAAAAGAATTAATGAGATAATATTATCTTTTTATGGGAAATTATTTTTATTTCCTATTAAATACAACATCGGCTTCTATTACTCCTTTTAAAAACATAATTTATGACAAATTTTATTAACTCTATGGCTGAAAGAATATTTGTGAAAAGAAAAATGGATTATTTTGCTAAAGTCTATAGGCGGCTATCGACCTTGAACAAAGCTCAGACTGCATAAATTTAAGAGTGTTGGAGAAAAAATTTAAACAGGACGTTGGAGTATTTAACTTTTGAATTTAATAGTTAAAAATACTTTATTTATTTGCGTACCACCTATTTTTCTCTTACGTACCGCCGGCTGCGAATCGCTGCTCTAGAGGTTGCAGGTAAGAGGTCATTGTTAATTTCCTCTGGCGCAGCAAGGTCATTTTAAAAACAGTCACCCCGTATAAACTCGGATTATTTTTGTTAGACATTCAGAACTTCAGTGGTCACAAAATGTAGCAAAACAGATTTCAGGATCCTTGATTCGAATATTTGGAAAGTCCCTGAAACAATTTCTAAGCTTTATGACTTTGCCTCTGAAATTATCTGAATCTTTTTCTGAAACATACCTCACAAATCTGACGGTGGATTTCGACTGCAAACCCATTCCACAGAATGAGAAACCGGATAATGGACTCACTTGAGATGCCGCAGAAGATTAGGTTTTTTGCATATGACAAAGCACAGGAGGGGTGTTTTCGTGGATTTCCACGTTTGCTACAAGAGAACTCATTCTCTTGGAAATTATCACCGCTTACTGCTAAGTGTACACACTACCAAACAGTTTCTAACTAAAACCCTTATCTTGCCTTTTAAATTCAGGCCACATGACCGATTTTGCGGCAAAATTTTAAAACGGAATCTTTCAACACCTTCCGAGCGCCAAGATTGCTAGACATGGTAGTTCAACTAAGGCTCAAATCTTATTTAACTTGCTGGCTGCATGGAAGATTTAGTGGTTTTTACCAAGTGTAATGTACACTGGTGTGAAAAAAATTAAGGACGAAGTCGGAAAATTAGCATATCAGCTAACGGAGAGGCAGAGCGGACAGAAAGAACAATCAGGAGATTAAGTAAGGTGATGTACGGTAGCACATGCGCAGATATGCAGGTAGACGTAATGGGGGAGTGTCTGAGTAGTATAAAGCATGTTGTCGGTGTAAGATCAGTATTTCTGGCAAAGAGATTGCACGCCGTATAGCAGTTAAAATCACACCGAGTTGCTGCCTCAGCGAGAAATGACGAATAATCAATCTGTTAGACGACATCTGGATGCTTTTACCAGAGGTCGAATCATTGGGAAGTTGGAGGAAGGGCGCAGTGTGACAAGTGTGGCTGCAGAGTTCAGAATTGCTCACAGCATCGTTTCACGACTTTGGAGACAATTTCAAACTACAGGAACAGCTATCCGGGGGTTTAGTAGTGGTCGTCCACGAGGAACCACACCCGCAGATGACCGGTATATTGCCTTACAGGCCAGAAGTAACAGGCGGCAGGCAGCGGGAGAAATCGCTAGACACACGACACAGGCGACTGGACGACCGATATCGCGTTTTACCGTGGCCAGAAGACTGCACGGTGGTGGTCTGTTTGTACGACGTCCTGTACGGTGTGTACCTCTAACACCTGCCCATCGGAGAAGGCGTTCTCTGTGGTGCCGGGAACACCGGAATTGGTGAGACAATGAATGGGGACGAGTACTCTTTACAGATGAGAGCAGATTCAGTCTGAGTAGCGATTCTCATCGCATACTCATCTAGAGAGAGCGGGGAAGCCGCAATCATCCCTCGAACATCATTGAAAGGGACAGGTATGGAGGTGGCGGTGTTATCGTTTGGGGAGGCATCATGCTTGGTGGTCGTACAGACCTTCACATCTTCGACGCAGGTTCAGTCAACGGGACCCATTATTGTAACGAGATTCTTCTTCCATATGTGCGTCTTTTTAGAGGCGCTATGGGTCCGCAGTTCCTTTTCATGGACGACAATGCACCATGTCATCGCACAGTAGCTGCCGAACAGCTCTTAGAGAGTGAGGATATTGAACGTATGGATTGGCCGGCACGATCTCCGGATCTCAATCCCATCGAGCATGTATGGGATTTTCTAGGCAGACGCTTGGCAGCTCGTACCTTACCACCAGTAACGATTCCGGAGCTTCGATTGGCGCTGCAAGACGAATGGGCAGGAATGCCTCAACAACTCATTGACACCCTCATTCTCAGCATGGGCAGACGCTGTGAAACCTGCCTAGCAGTCAGGGAAGATCATATCCCCTATTAAAGACCGGATGTTTCTTGCTGGACACCCATCACAGGGATGTTTCGGCCTTCAGTCGCATTGCGCTCCATGCTACTTTTTCAATAAAGCTTCTTTTTATCCCTTTGATTTCTCTTTTAGTAAGTGTTGCTTACATTACTCACGTCCTTACGTATTGGGGATCTTACGGTATTAAATGTGTTGATTTGGAAAGCTTTTGTACAAAGTTATATTGAAAAAACTGTCTCGTCCTTAATTTTTGCACATCAGTGTAAATACGAGCCGGTTTTCCACAAGAAGTTCCCCACGAAAACATCCGTTTCTTTAAGGACATAGCCCTCGAGTTCTTTGCCAACCAAATGGCCCATTTGAAAAAGAATTTACTTTCAATACATACTGAATAACTTACCGGAGATTTGGATAGTGTGGAAGATTCTCTGGTTGGAGCTAATACAGAGCGTCGGGGTTTACTTTTTCCAGAATGAGATTTTTCACTGTTAACATTCGGTATACACTCAGAACTTATTGAATCTGAAAGATATTCAAATGAATGTAAATTATTTCAAAAGTTTTGCATTATTGATTGGAAACATTTAATTTTCATGCCAGTTATCAGAATTTATGTTAGTCAGTTGATTTCTGTTAGTGCAAAAACAGCTGGGTTGTACTGCGCCAAATATAAGTCGTAAATCTTAATTATTCAAAAAATCCTTCAAATACTAATTATTATATTCAAATACACACGCATATACACACACATATATACACACATAAAGTACATACCTAAAGTACTTCAGGGATGCGACAGGTTTATATACCCTATACTCGGTGCGATATATCGTTTCACACACTGTTGTCTTAAATCGGCTCTTTGCAGAGAAGCAGCAGGCTACATACTAATGAAAGAGGAATTGGCATGCAACTTGTCGTTGGACCCACAACTGTTTCATGTCAGAAGAATGAGTGTTCTAATGCATGTTTCAACATACGAACCAAAACTGCTTGTTCCACTGGAACACAAACTGGTCTTTCAGCACAATCGGACAATTCGTTACTACCAATACATTCACGCCTAGCCATCCAAGATAATAGAATATTATACCTCTCGTATTTCGGTAACTGCAAGATGTTAAAAAGATCAGAGACAACTGGATGACAGCCATCATAAAAATATTCCTTGGTTTTTTGTAGGGAATTATTTAACTTTTCGTTGGATAATTAAAGCAATGTCTCTTTGGCAACTATTTTTCCTGACTGTTCTGATGTTCCAAATATCTTTAAAAGCATTTCTTTATTTATGAACAAATACAGAGACAGTACACACGAAAAATGTCACATTCAATGTGTTAAGGCACGTGGTTCTGTCCTATCTTTGATGCTTGTGTGACCATTTTTCAACAAGATAATGCATGAAAACATGTTGTCTGTGCTGTCCTGACCTTTCTCGATACACAGGAGGTTCGACTGATGCCCTGGTCATCACATTCTCCAAGATCTCTCACCCACTGAGAACATTTGGACATTTGTGACCAAGAGACTTTCGCGCCACCCCAAGCCAGTCATTACGACTGATAACTCTGACAGAGTTGAGGCCGCACGGAAGGAAGTACCACTGTATCTGTCATCCAAGCTCAGTTCGACTCTATGTCCAGCCGGATTATAGCCGTTGTTGCTGCCAGAGGTGTCTTAAATTCTGCATGCTCTGTACTCCAAACCCCCAGCAAATTTAGTATATATTCCTTACATTATACTATATATATACAATAAATGAGATTTTGCTACTTTCTGCATGCTCTGTACTCCAAACCCCCAGCAAATTTAGTATATATTCCTTACATTATACTATATATATACAATAAATGAGATTTTGCTACTTTCTTTCTTTCCGGGTGTAGCGACTTTAACGACCAGCAGTATATTTAAAAATACAAATTAAACTTTTTCAAAATGTTTGCCATAAATTTTAACAGCTTTTTTAAGTAATTCCATGTAATGTCAGCTAATAACTGTATAGTTCTTAATTACCTGTCTGAGTCAACTGCTCCCCGAATTTCTCAGAACAAAATGAGCATTTATTTTCGCCAGTGTCAGCTAAACTTTCTTTAAACTCGACAGCTGATTTCTGAAAAGAAAAATGTTCATACATTTTTAAATCTTTAAAGAAACTTTTCATAAAGTTTCGATGCACATTTATTTACATCTATTCAAGTTTTAGAGCTGTTAGTATTAGTTTTGTATGACAGACATACATTATTTATGAATTCAAAAACTATAATTTACATGTAGATAATGATTTTTAACAGAAGACAGTTGAAATATCTCCAACCAAGAAGAGACGAGCAGTGCATGTTTTCATACTTTTGTACTTGCAGTATGTTACTTACACAAATATTCCACGCTTCTACCTTGCAATTAATGATTTATGACACACTCTCTCACATACCTATAGACAAAAGTTACCGGACACTCATTCAGAAAAGAAACATTATTCAATGAGATATAATAAAATATTGGCCCAGCTGTTGCAGTAATACATGTGCTGAGCCTCTAAGGTATCCTTTTGATTTTGAAACACATCAACATAAATATACTTCTTTCTCGGAGTACCATGGCAAATGTTTACCGAGTAAGGAACTGAGAATCTAGGCGTGTTAAGGCTGAGATTTAAAAGTTCTTAACTCCTCTATAGCATCTGCTGGATGTTCCATCGGATTACATCAAGACCCTAAGGAGGCTTGTCATCTTATGTCAGATTAAGTTAAATTAGGTTAGGTTAGGTTAGCATACGAGGGCTTTCTGCCTAAAAGGAGGGATGCTTTTGGGGAGCACCTTCAAAGGGAAACTGGAGGATCGTATCCAAACAACAGCAGCCCATTCAGAACAGAATACAGTTCTCAAATTAATACATAATAATATTACTTTATGAGTAGATACATGTCATACCATTAACCATATATCTCTTTGTGCCATGGGATTTGTGAGACATAATTGTCAAAGATGTCAAGATAAGATTTTGTGTCCTATTGTCCTACTCATTCGATGGCCAAACTCAGACCGCATTAAATATCCTAAAGTAATAACCCCCATGAAAGCTGACTGGGAAACTGCATGTCAGTAAATAATAGTCTTTCGATGAGAATTCAGAACACATGTATGGTGTTAACAATTACGTTCAATTTGAGCAGTGTGCCACATAACCATGCAAACCGATGAAATGATAGTTTTTTACAAAAGTGAATTTAATTTTATTGATTCGTTTAAGGGTAAATAAAAATGATTGTTTGAAGCGATAGGATAAAGGCTTAGTTTAGGACTACATGGAGAGGATAGGGCTAAGTTTAGGTAATACAGTCAGACAAATCGATGGAATTAAATATCCTTGGTCGGAAGATTCAAAATTGTAATTGAATAGTTTCTTTATCAGGAGATTGTAATTTTTGTTTGTTGAAGTACGAACTCTTTCTTGCACTGTAGCCTGTGACTCATACTATAAATTACCTATTATACCACAGAAAAAATATATCATTGCCACCTTTGTTTGCTTAGCTCTAGTGTAGTAACGCATCGATTAAATATTCCGGCTCTTTAAATTTCTCCCGTCTTTCCAACGTCACGATACATGCCCCGCTTGTACATTTTGATACCTAAAGCAAACCACTATTCTCCCAGGAATGCACTACATATAAATCCATTGATATGAGTTATGTTTAAACACTGGATGTTTAAACACTGGATATCTGACAGATAAATCTGTGTTTCTAACAACCCACAATAATGGTTTTCTCGAACTTTTATCAGTCCTCGAGTGGTTAACTGATTAAAGCAAAGTAAATGAGGGTAGTCTGCGTAAGAAAATGGTTTGCTTTATTTGGCTATGGCATAACCATGCAATTGCTGTTTGTCTAATGGGAGGGAAGGCTTTCTAAGAAAGCTGGCTTGTTTCCATATTACATATGGGGAAAACTCTAGAAACGCCTACCCACCAACGGCCGAACGGCTGAGCATTGGTAGTTCGGTCTGGGGTTCGAATACCAATGAATGGGCTGGTTGCATGAGAGTTTTCGTGGTTTCCCTATGTGTAACGAGTGTATCATCCAGTTTTCCTTAGAAAGTCCTTGAAGCTAGCTCTCAAGTGCTTTGCCATAATTAAGCCAACCCGAAAAGGCACATGCAGCCAGCCCGTTCATCGGGATTCAAACCCAGGTCAAACTAACAGTGTTCTTTGACTTTACCTCTCAACCACTGGTGGGCGCATATGGAAAAGTACACAACTTCATACACAGCTTTTAAGGAAAACGGGATCATACCCCCCCCAATGCAGCCAGCCTGTTCACAGTTGTTTGATTCCGGATCGAACTAGTATGTTCAGTGATTTTACCGTTCGTCCGCTGACTGACCTTGTAAGGTCTCAGCACTTTCAATTAAACTCATTGCGTAAAAGCCAGAAATAATACTTCATGTATTTTTAAACGATTTTTCCTTTTAATACGTGCTCTACTTAACGAATTTCTAATAATGGCCAACAGTTTATATGCCAATATTTGAGGACATGTGTGCAGATCTTGAAATAAAGAATACGAAAATGTTTCTACGTCGGCCTCAGTCCAGTATCGTACAGGGCACGAACAATATAGTTAAAACTTTTGCATACGTTAAAGCATATCATCTGGAGATTGGATTACGATGTTATGAACTTGAGTATGCATTAAAAAGGAGTCAACAGATGTTCCTTCATCATAAGTACCAGAGAAATTACTGTAAAATTGTTCTTGAAAAGAAAACATCATTGAAAAAGGCTTTTCTTTGCTCAGAAACGGGAAGAGGAGTTCAAAGAAACTTTCAAAAACTGATCGCCGAGGCAATGACAGATCTGACAAAGCGTACGCTAAGCAGAAATTTTATTATGAAAAGAGAAGACGTGAAAAACTTGGAAGTGGGAGAATTAAATGTTAGCTTCGGCTTTTCAAAACAAAGTCGGTAAGTGTTTGTCGTAAATTTTGAAAAATCATATGTAACGCAGAGAAAAAGGCCCATCCCTTGTCAGTTATAGGTAAGAGATGGTTTGGAAAATTTGGATCGAAAAATCAGTTCTATAAAAGAGAAGACTTTTTTGATTAAGGATATAGATAGCAGCACGGTAGAAAGATCGTCCAAGCACTTCACCACAAAGTCAACCCAAGGGAGATCATAGGAATACAAATAATCCTGTGGATCCTTCACCTACCTTTAGAGAAAGAAAGGACATAGACATAATCAGGAAGTTGCAAAGCTTCCTAGAGTGAGGTCAACGAATGATAATGACCAAGCGTACACGATCAAAAATGGGTAAAAAGAATCTTGCTGTGGCAACAGCCAAATAGCCTACGGCATCTTGAAGGCTGGAGTCATGCTCCAAGCATATCAACGAAGCGGAAGCACATTAGGGCTATATGTCTAGGAGGAAATGCCTTCGTGGAGGGCTTTCTAAGGGAAACTGGCTCGAATTCATGTTACACATAGGAAGAATCACCAAAATCATGCACTTAGCCGGTTCGCTTGGATTCTAACACAAGCTCGAGTCTTAAAAGTAGTCGAGTGGTTAAGACCACTACCATCAAGTAGTGGTCTTAACCACTCGACTACTTTTAAGACTCGAGTAGAGAACGGAGAACCAGCAAGATACATATGAGGAGAGGAATGCCATCCACACCTGGAATCAAGTCCTCGGCAACCAAAGTCGTCGATTTCTGGGAAAAGGCGGAGACAGATGGAATGGGTGCAACAGAAGCCATATCACAGAAACTAAAAATCCAAGGAAGGAATTAAATGGCCAAGGAAGAAACAGTTTCGAAAGGAACAGAAAGAAAATAGATCTAAAACACGGATCTAGGTACAGCAAATGAACGAATGGAAAAGTAAGACACAATAACACGCCGAATAAATACTAATTCAGAAGTCAAACAACAAAAATCAGCGTTATATTTACAAAATTTTCACAGGACTAGTTTCGATGGTTTTACCGAACCACCATCTTCAGCTGCAAAACCGCAAATGAACAAGATAGGAAATAATGATTAGATAAGAAAGCCTGGACAAGAATAAGCAAGTGGCGCCATCTGTTGGTGAAACCAGAACTAAAACATAATTTCTTTAAAAGCCGAAGGCAAATTTGGATTGGAATTAGGATCGTTAACTAGAACAGAAAGATTTTTATGAATGTGAAATGCCTCTAGAAAATCCAGTTCTCCAATGGAAGATGTTTTTTGAATAATTTTGGCAGCAGAAAAACTGAAAGTGTGGTTTTCGGACCAACAATATTGAGCAACAGAAGACTTCTGTGTTTCCTTTTTCCTAACATATGCCTCATGTTCCTTGACGCGAAATTTTAAGGCTCTCTTAGTTTGGCCAATGTAAATTAAACCACACTGGCAAGGAATCCTATAAATACCCCAGGAATTCATATCCAGAATGGGGTCCTTGAGTATGGAACTCGGAATTTTATTGATGGGAGAATAAACAACCCGAAAGTTAAATTTCTGCAAAATATGTGCAACTTTATAGCTGATTGATGGAAAGAAGGGAATGACAATAAAATTTTTATAATCTCCTAAAACAAGAGTGTGCCTTTTAGTGTGTTGAGATGAGAATATTTTAACTGCTTGATTAATTATGTTGGGTGGAAAGCCCCTGTCAATAGCTATTGCTCTTAAATACTTTAGTTCTTCATCAAGGGCTAGTTTGGAGGAACAAACTTGGAAGAGCACGGAAAACATAGGAATAAAATGAAGCTAACTTTTGTTTAGTTGGATGACATGATTTAAAGTGTGGTGGAAGGCAAACCGATGAAGGTTTACGGTAAACCGTAGTACTGAAGTTGGATGTGTTACGTGTGACCAGAATGTCGAGAAACGGAAGAGAATTGCAAGTCTCAAGTTCAAAAGTGAACTGAATAGCAGGATCAATAGAATTCATTGTTGAAAGAACTTTATTTAAATCATCTTTATTACCTTGAAACAGAGTAAACGTATCGTCTACGTAGCGGAACCATGCCGGGAAGTTTAAAGTTTCAAACAATTTTGATTCATAATAATGCATGTCCCGGCATTATTATGAATCAAAATTACTTCCCGGCATGGTTCCGCTACGTAGATGATACTTTTACTCTGTTTGAAGGTAATAAAGATGATTTAAATAAAGTTCTTTCAACAATGAATTCTATTGATCCTGCTATTCAGTTCACTTTTGAACTTGAGACTTGCAATTCTCTTCCGTTTCTCGACATTCTGGTCACACGTAACACATCTAACTTCAGTACTACGGTTTACCGTAAACCTTCATCGGTTTGCCTTGCACCACACTTTAAATCATGTCATCCGACTAAACAAAAGTTAGCTTCATTTTATTCCTATGTTTTCCGTGCTCTTCAAGTTTGTTCCTCCAAACTAGCCCTTGATGAAGAACTAAAGTATTTAAAAGCAATAGCTATTGACAGGGGCTTTCCACCCAACATAATTAATCAAGCAGTTAAAATATTCTCATCTCAACACACTAAAAGGCACACTCTTGTTTTAGGAGATTATAAAAATTTTATTGTCATTCCCTTCTTTCCATCAATCAGCTATAAAGTTGCACATATTTTGCAGAAATTTAACTTTCGGGTTGTTTATTCTCCCATCAATAAAATTCCGAGTTCCATACTCAAGGACCCCATTCTGGATATGAATTCCTGGGGTATTTATAGGATTCCTTGCCAGTGTGGTTTAATTTACATTGGCCAAACTAAGAGAGCCTTAAAATTTCGCGTCAAGGAACATGAGGCATATGTTAGGAAAAAGGAAACACAGAAGTCTTCTGTTGCTCAATATTGTTGGTCCGAAAACCACACTTTCAGTTTTTCTGCTGCCAAAATTATTCAAAAAACATCTTCCATTGGAGAACTGGATTTTCTAGAGGCATTTCACATTCATAAAAATCTTTGTTCTAGTTAACGATCCTAATTCCAATCCAAATTTGCCTTCGGCTTTTAAAGAAATTATGTTTTAGTTCTGGTTTCACCAACAGATGGCGCCACTTGCTTATTCTTGTCCAGGCTTTCTTATCTAATCATTATTTCCTATCTTGTTCATTTGCGGTTTTGCAGCTGAAGATGGTGGTTCGGTAAAACCATCGAAACTAGTCCTGTGAAAATTTTGTAAATATAACGCTGATTTTTGTTGTTTGACTTCTGAATTAGAATAGAAAAGTGTTCCTGCGTCGAAGAATGGTCATGTCTAGAGAAAGGAAAACTCCCAATTAAGGAAAATGCTAAGTAAATTTCTTCTATCAACAAATATTCTTTACTATGTATACTGCAAGTCCCCGTTTTAATCTCAGATGAGGACTGATAATATAGAATTGTGTTTACCATAAGAACTGTAGCTACCAATATATTCTACTTTTCTTAAGACTATAGCACATGTATAATTGTCGAATCCGGGGGAGGAGAATATTGGTTCTAAGCAATTTATACCGAAATGTATGTAGTTTAAAATTATAATGAAGTATTTATAAAAGAAAATTTTTGCGCAATCTCCAGCCAGTGATTTTTAGATTGAGACACATTAGGAAATATAATTTATTTTAAGGTGTTTTTGAAGTAGAGTGTGTACAGAAATAGCCCTAGTTAGTTAAGCGGTGGAATTTGATTTATACAACAAATGACATGCATTCGTTTTCCCATACAGACAAGGTTGGAGACGAAAAAGATACGTATTATGCATAATGGAGATTTAAGTAGATGAAATCTTACAAAAATGTAGTAAATGTATTTGGTCTTATTATTTACTTGTGATGTACTTTTAATGTTAGTTATCTCTTACTTGAATTAAAAGGTTTTTCATTCCAGGAAATCAGAAAGAAATAATTGTGATCTAGCCAGCGGGAAAAGCAACGGGTAGTTTTACATTTAAAACTCATACTATAACCGATATTCGGTGACATCTGAAGACTTGCACTGAACTATTATGGTTTTTCATTAAATGACTGACCTTTCTTTTGCAATTCAAACAAAAGTACAAACAATTTGTCTCGAGAACATTTGCGTAGAATTCGACTATTGATTAAGTCTCTAATGAAGAAATCTTACTAAAAGCTTGAAGTTGAACGTATTACGTTCTCAGTTTCGTTATACTTTTTAAGGATAAATACGACTTTCGCAGAAATTCCTTAAGATAAAAAAAAACTGGATGAAAAGCTGTATCCTAAAACGTTTCTAAAACTTTTTTGTGACTTTATGTAATTATATCAGCTGTTCTTCAGAAACCGAGGTAAATAAGTAGATATTCTGCATCTTTATTATCAAACACAGATTGAAAGAAAGAGAATACAAATGCATTTATTTTCAAAGACAACACAGCTTGTTAATCAGGAATTCCTTAAACTTGCATTCATAAGAAATCATAAATTAGGACAATTATTTTATAATTAGACATAATAGAAATTTTTTGAAAAAGTGTCGTGTATAAAATGATAGTTTAGAATCAAGTTACTGAAATACACGTATAGTACTTAATCACTAATAATATAAAAGAAATATGAAACGCATTCGCTGAATAAAATTTCAATTCTGCCAAAGAATGGTTTTCGAAATTATATTACCGATTATCAAAATTTCATTAAAAATTATTCGATAAAATAATATGAAATGCAGAACTTAAATAATTTTTAAATCTTACCAAGAGTAGAGGTGTTTTAATTTCACTATTTTTCTTATCTTCTGACGTCTGATCTGAATCACTTTGAGCTTCTATACTTTCTACAAGGAAAAAAAAGAAATGTGAATAGCAATTCATAAACACAAACATTTTTCATTTAATATGTTAAAGTAATTTAAATATGTATAATTACGTAAAAATGGACGAGATAAGGCTCATTTTCATAAATGAGCAAGAAAACACAAATGATTTATGCTTTTTCAAACATAGTTCTCATACTGCGTAAGATGAATTAATATGGGCCTGTGACTCTTGTGCTTGAAATAAATACTTTGAGCTGATTAATTACGTTGTTAAAACCCGAAGGTCTCTAAGCAAACTATACTGATCAATTCGTAGAGTGGGATTGTATTCAATTCAAACCTAAATAGTACTTTTCATTGTAAAGATGAGACAATAATTCTGCAAGAGTAACCGTTCGACAACATACCATATAATACGAAATTAGTCGATTAGAATTTGGAAGATCAACCAAATAAGACTAGTGTTTTCATCATTAAAATTTTTCTTCAAAGCAGATATTTCTGTTGGGAAAAATTATATATTAGGAATTGACAGAGCGAACCCCCCCCCCCGAAAAAAAGAAAAAAAAAAAAAAACGAAAGTCTTCTCCTTTGCAATAGTGTTTCTGTAAACTTTAGGTCAAAAGAATGTTTTATTTAGAAGTAACAAAACAGTTCAAAGAGGAAACAGATTGTGAATAAGTATTTTAGTTACGATTCGATTCATGAACTGGCTTAAAATATGAATTGAGAAGGACTGAATTTAATTTTGAAAAGTAGTTTTAATAGCAGGATTGGGCTAGATTGCAATTTCTGACACCCATGGGCAAAACCACAAAGTCGTCTACGTAGCCAGCCTGTTCAGCCTGGCCAGCGTGATTAGAACCTGTATTGTACTAACAGTATTCAGCAGCGTTATCTAGTCTGCCATACTGGGAGTTATTTGACAACAGAAATAAATCTAATTTTCAAAATTACTTCTTTCTTTAAAATAGTTTTGAATATTTAACAATATGCATCTTAGTAGTTATCATTTACGTCTTAAATTTTAAACTTCCTAATTAGGTTTAATTATAGCATATGCAGCCATTTTTCAAAATTTTATAGAAGACAAAATACTTACACAAAAATAATTTAAGGCTTTAAAATGAAATTTTAAAGGAATACTGAACAATTTAAATCCTAAACACTTAAATGTAAGCATTTGTTGTTTTAACTTGTGGACATAAATGAAATGATAATAAAATATTTCTCAACTAGTTAAAACAATTACTGACCTGAAGTTGGAGCACATGCATGTAAATATTTTGAAGTTTCATCATTTTCAATGTGAGAAATGTGTTCAGAGATCCCCACTGATAGTGCTTCAACCAAGCACTTGGACGAATTTTTTAATTCTTCCTGCAAAGCTTTTTCTTCACTTTCGAAAGTCTGCCGCTTCTGCTCATATTCCTTCGAGAGAGATTCGCAAAATTCTTTATTTTTTGCAAGAGAATCCGTAAAATCCTATAAAAAATTTCCTTCGATAAAGAATTATGGCTTTGATTGCAAATATTTCTTTTACAAATAGGAAAAGAAATCATTTGAAAATAATAAACGTTTTGCAACAGAAGACATTCACATAAAATTTTAATGTCGTGATAAGCAAATACACTGCCAAATTTCCTGTATAAAATATACCAAAAATATTCTCCCTTATTACGCACATAATTATCCTATGCTTTTGGTATCCTTACGCAAGACTGCCTAATAGCATTCATTCTGATCCGTTTTGCAGCTCCATCGCTGGTATTTAAATCGCATAAAATTTTAGTGTGCCAGTAAATGAAAAGTACAGAAATTTACATCAACTCTTAAAGTTTTAAGTCTTTTAAATTATTCTTTAAATAAATTTCAAGCTCGCTTGAGTTACCAAGATAACTAGATGAAAGGTATGATACAATGAACGGCAACGCTCAAGACTCTGAATTCCCATAACAGAGAGATCTCCAAAAGTTAAATCACACCTTAACTGATCGAATTATTAAGCATTAGAATTTCTAATGTCCCACTTGAAGCTAAGTGTACGAGATATTCACGGACTGGTTGTTCGACCAAGGCTCAATTGCCGGTGAACGGTATACCTGCACGGTTGTTTTCCTGATTTTACCATTGTGTAACGTGAGAATAAGGCAAACTTTCCTGTTTAAAATCTACTAAAAAATCATGCCCTATTATGCAGATAACTATCGTTTGCTTTTCCTAATAGCATCAATTCTGATCTGTTTCCGGAGCTTTGCAGTTGGTAATGGGCCTAGAAAAAATCTCATAAAAGGAACTGGCTGCGATTGAAGCTTATGACAGAGAACATTAATTTACTCAAAAGTTAATGACAAGTATGTTTCTTTAAATAAGGGAAACACACAAGAGCTCTCTGGAAAAGGGATTTCGTGAGGACAAATTAGACCATTTCGTATTTATGTTACACAATATGGGAAACATCGTGGTGCCAGCCCGTTCAAACCTGATTGAGCTACCAATGCTCAGCAGTCCTGTCCACTCGGCTATGAAACAGTATATACACCAGGTGTGACAAATTTCGGTGAATGTGTTCATAAACAAAAGATTTTTACATAAATCGGGTTAGATTAGTTAGATTGGGTTATAATAATAGGATAAAGCACATGAGGCCTATCCGCCTTACCTAAATCATAAAAAATGTTTTATAGTCCTTCAAAGTAATGTCTGTTGCTAGCAAAGCACTTTCGACGACTGTACATTTGCAGAAAATTGTGGGCAAAGTCCTCTTCCGGTATCTCAAAAAAACCCCTCGTCACATGACCTCGAATGTCTGATTCCTTTTTAGGGCTTTTTCAGATGCTGAAACAGAAAGAAGTCTGCTGGAGCAAGATCAGGTGAGTACAGTGACGGATCGACGGCTACAACTTCTCTGCATGCCATAAACTGTTTGACAACGTCGAGGTCAAATAGGCGTCAGGTCGAGGGTCAAATGTGGCGTAATTATCAGAACGAACGAACAGCTCTTTTCAGCATATTCTGGACGTACACGACAAATCTTTCGCAATATATGCCAGAGTATCGTTGTGAGTGTCAGCATTTATTGTTGCACTTTCTGGACATCTTCACTTTCTAAATATTGTCGCCAATACGAGCCGTCGCAGGATTACAACTTCGGGCAGCGTCCTCAGTGAAATTCCGCCCATTCGGAAAAAAATTTAAGCCATTTGTAAACACACTTTAAAGATACAGAGAGCTTAATCTCCTTAGATTTACTTAGTTTGGTGGTGTGGTGTATTTAATTATGGCAAAGCACACGAGGGCTATCTGCCTAAAGGGAAGGATGCCTTTCGTGGAGGACTTTCTAAGGGAAACTGGCTCGTATACACATTACACATGGGGAAAACCACGAAAACGCCCATGCAGCCAGCCCGTTCGCGGGATTCGAACCTCAGACCGAACTACCAGTGTTCAGCGTCTTTACCGCTCGGCCGCTGGTGGGCTTTACTTAGTTTGAAACAAAACTTTAAAATAATGGGCTACTCCATTTTGCACTACTGATAAGCCTTTGCACGTATTACTAGCAGAAATCCATAATGCCTATCACTGCATCGCTCTCAGACATGTTCAAAAACGTTATGGAGTAAGTTTTCCGCACGTCATCGTTCATTCACGACCGCCTGTGTGCATCTTGCATCATTCTCGAACTTTATTGTCATGCACTGTATATTAAAGAAGCTATTGCGTTAACTTACATAGTAGATTACCAAGTTTATTTTGTTCATCGGCTCTTTTCTGAAATTTTGTTCGGCTGTTTCTTTAGTCTTTCAACAGTGATAAAGTAGATATTATTTGTAGGTAGTGACTGAATACTCACCGAAAGTTTCAATTATTTGATGAAAGGGCACAAAAAATAATGTCCACATAAATTGGTTGTTGAGGTTAAGGATAAATTATGAATAAATGCGTTAAAGCTTTCAAAGCGTTTATATAAATTCATTGTGTCACACAGATAGGAAACATTTAATGGTAAGTTAAGTATTTCAGATTTGTGATTAATTTAACTTTTTAGTAGATCTGCAAACAAAATTGTTTTTTCAAATAACTACTATCCTTCTCCCACTAAATATGCAGTCGTTGTTAGGTATTCGAATAACGTATGCATTTTAAATTTGCTAAGTTTTAAAACTAGAATTAAACTGGAATAAAAATGGGCAATAAATAACGTTCCAAATAAAAAAGAATTTTACTGGAATAATTTATTATGTTTAAAAAATTTAGTATAAATTAGTTCAACTCCAAAAATCTGATCTTGAATCAAAATCATTTGATTGAATGGTCCCGTTTTACTATCTGCATGTGCTTAATTTTGACATTTCAAATGTCTGTAGCTTAATCTTTTACTTTTCAAGCTTCACTTTACGCTCTAAAGTCGATCATTACTTATACAGCCTGGTATATTTTCCTTCGTAGCGGTGTTTTTATTTCAAATGGCAAAAAATGTTTAATTTTCAAGGTAAAAATAATAATTTTAAATGGTGAGATTTAAAAGCAATATAGATATTTCGTATTTATTATATCTTTAATTTTAATTATATATGGTAATTTTTATTAATTTTATAAATTAGATGAATTAAAGTATTTTTATAAGCATTTCGTTTCATTGTGTAATTAACAAATAATGTTTCAAATACACCAAATATCCACAATTATTTCATCTGAGGCAGTTTCTTCTTTGGCTACTCACAGAACAACGTCCACCAGTAAAATTCAAGTCTTGAGTTAGGATTTATTTTGTAAAACCATGCTTTATATTATTAAAACTGTATGTATAACAGAAAGGTAAAATGGAATTAATGTGGAATACGTGAATGAAAAGTCAATTCAAATGTTTAAAACAAATGTCTGTACAGCACTTTTACGTCACAGAATAATCCTGAAGGAAAACAAAGTATATGCAATGAGCAACAAATGAGCATGCAATTAACAAGCAATGTAGTTTTCAGATACCTCTCGACCTTTTACAGAACGAATGTAGAAGATTATCAGATGACTAATTGATTGCTAGGCAGCAGGGAATAATTACGTAAAATATTTTCAACTATTTTACACAGAAAATAATAAAAAGTAATTGCCTTTATTCTGTAGAGCATATTAAGAACATCGGCCCACAGAGTTCCTGTACTTTTTAACTAACTTATACACCAGAGATGTAATACTTCAAACCCTTCAAGTTTAATAAAAACATTGAAATTTTTATACGTTTAAAATAATCTGTGTAAAAAATGTACTATCTACATACCAGCATATGTTAAATTAGAAAGTAAGCTCACCTTAATGCATGCAGTTACTTCTAATTGCTCATGTGCTTCATTTTCACTATCTAAAAGTTTTTTCTCCATTTCTTTGCAGAATTCATCTATATTCTTCATGTAAAAAAAGTCGATAAATTTAAAATAAACCCATTAATTACTTATTTTGGCAGTTTTTATATAATGCGAGCATAATATAACAATTTTGACATAAATGTAACATTTTCATCACATAAGAATCAAAATCATAAGCACTCTAAAAGTGCTCCATTAAAAAAATTAATTCAGAAGTTCAGTTCCCTTGCAGCAGTTAGTGTGTAAATCACACGAGCTTTATCGTAATACTACTAAGTACTTGCGCAGTTACTTTAGAGTTACTGTTTAAAAAGATTTATAATATATTACAATAGGTACTATCAAAGTTAACCCATGTGTTGAGAAGAAAAGCACATTTAAAAAAGAATGTAAACATACAACTATTCATTCTTTGTTACACAGGAATGCGGATAAAACACTAAGTAACTTTTAAGAATAATTATTCAAAACAAGATAGAGGTTAAAATCACTCAGAAACAATCTCTGTGAATACCTAAATCTTTTCTTAGAATTAAACTAATCTAGGGAAGACTTCAATGCCAGGGTTAAGATTTTTAGTCCTTTTTCCAGAATTGTAAACGTGGGTTAAAGGCGTTACAGAATGGTATTTCTTAAGGTACTTAACACATGAATGCAAACACACACACATGAGCACATATTTTAACACAAATACACATGAATTTTTCTGAAGTTTTCTCCTCTGTGAATATCCCTAGTAATCGCTGAATGAATTCAGGGAACTGCAAAAATTACCGGGGACTCCCATTTATTCCCATTTCATGAAGGATTGCTTAGAGAGTCTGAATATGAGACATAATGTACAGCACATAAAATTTTGTTTTTAAAATAAGTTTAGTACTGCGGAAAAGAATTTATTAGCCTCACACTGAAAAGACTGGGAGAATTTATAAAAAATTTGCATCGCTGAGTTCATCCAGACAGAAGGTGAGCGGAAATTTTGGTGCACATGTAGGAAATTTGTAAAATTTTGGGAAATTTTTAAACTTCAAGGGGATTTTTAGCTCATGTTTAATCTGCTAATGGGATAAAATGTGTTGAACCGACACTGTAAAAAAAAGTTCGCTCTTTACAGGCAAAAGTTTTGTAAAGTTACAGAAATCAAAAAGTTACACAAGAATTTCCTGTAATGGTAACAGGTTGAAAGCAAACTGTGGCTGGTACAGCTAATTTGCCTGTAACATTACAGATAATGTTTCAGTAGCCACGCGGAAGAATCACGTGACTGACTGGAAATCAGCCAATCAGAAGAAAAGTGTTTGAAAGCTAGTTGCAGAAAAAAACATGGCTGAATGCATGTTGGTTGTATAGCGCAGGTAAGTAAGAAAATGTTTACAATTACGTTTGAAATATTTTTTGTTCATTTTATGCAGATTATTCTCATGCACTTTGCAGTGTTATATGTAGTGAGTAAGTATTTAAACGTTTAAGCTTTGCGATTAATTAATATCAGCGTTCGTAATGAGTTGAAAGAATGCAGAATATTTATTCCAAATGCAGATCTAATAGTAGTATTTTGTCATTGCGCATCCGATAAATTACGCCTTAAATTGCCCGTATTATTATTTATAACTAATTATTCCAAAATTTAATCACTGTTGTGGTATTTAATTGAAACGGTAATGTGGTTGTTGAAAACAAAATTAATCATGTTAGCGTTCGTTTGCAATCGTCTGACCAAAGAACGTTTGACATCTTTTTCCCGGCAGGCCTTGCGAGAAACGTTTATGTAAACATTTAGAATTCTGAATGTAATGTATATATTTTTTTTGCTTACTAGGTTTAGTTTATTCTTTTTCTAGGATTACCTAATTAATTATACTCGGTTTATAATTCAGTCTAATATGTTTATATACGAGTGTGTTATGAAGTAAAATTACAAAAACTTGAACAATGCGGTCGAGAATCTCGTTTATTCTTTAGTGTAATAATATTATTTTTTCAATGGTATTAATTTCTTACGAATATGTTATAATTCCAAAATGAAGTAATTATATTGATTAAAAATATGTCGCATCATACTTTTCGTAATGTTTTGGTTTACTAACTAGATGCAACTTAATTATTCCATATATTTTAATATACCAATATCAACAGGGAAAAGATGGAAATGACCTAAAATATTTTTCTAAAAATTCGTTAAACTAGTTATAAAAGAAAACTAAAATTTTGTACATTATTTCCAAAAATATTCCATTAATATTTTATAAGTTACAAAATTTATTATATTGTATATATAACTACCATTGCATACTTACAAGTTTTTAAACATTTAATGTAGAATTTATGTTGATTTTATTTTGCCCAATTTTAATACAGTTTTGAAGTATGATAGTCTTGTTACTAGGATATCATGAATCTGCTAATACAAGTTTAATATATTTCTTGACAAATGTTTCTCTTATTCATGTAATATAATATATAAATCATAAAATAAGTTTTTAAATAAATTATAATTGTGTATTGGAATTTAACACAATTCTGTATCTATATGTTAGTATTAAAAATAAAATAATAATAAATTTTTAATGAAGCATTGATTTTAGGATTAACAACTGTAAATATATATATATACTCACACATGAATAAATGGCAATGCCAGTTACTTTTCCTTACAAAGCCGTCCATGAATATATACTTCCCTTTAGACTGATAGCCTTTGCATGCTTTGCCATATTCTATCAATCCAAATGATGCAAATATGCAGAAAATTTTACTTTCTTTGAAAGTTAATGCAGGAAATAAAATTCAGTGCATTTGTAAACTACATTAGTTCTCTTATAGCTTGGTATTTAATTGTCCAATGATTTACTAGTCCAAACTAATGCAGAATTCAGATATTGTTCAAACAAAAGAAAATTAATAAGGTCTGATTGTTAGACGTATATATGAAGATTTATTTTTTTTTAAATATTATTTTAAGTCAAATTTTAAGTCAACTATTTCATTCCTTTCAGTAGCATTATTTTTGGAAATCTTAAATTAAATAACTGAATGCAATATTTCTTGTTAATAAAAGAAAAGCAATGTTATGAAAGACTAGCGAAGTGGATTTGCAAGTTCTAATTACGAAAGGTCCCATGCTCTAAGGGGTCATTTTTAAAAATACTTAATTAAAAAAAAGTATTTAACATAAAACTTCCAGCTTCACACATGTGCAATATTAATTCTATATATTTTATCTCATTTTATTGATTAATTTCATAGCATTTCGTGTGACACTAGTAGAAATTATTTATTAAATTTTATGCAGTTTCTAATCTACGTTTTGATTTTGTTATTAATTACGTTAGGTTACATAAGATTTAAAATTATGTAAGGTACAAAAACCTTCTGCATCTATTAATATATGCTGAAGTGAATGAAATTATGCCAGTGAAATTTTTTAAAATCAAAAACAAATTTCTGTGGAAAACTAAAGTTATAAATTCTAAATGCAAACAAAGGAGTGAATTTGAAAGTTATCAAATAAGCCAAAGTGTTGGTAATTTTTGCAGTTTTGCAGAAGAATTTTTATACTGTGCAGAATGGGAATATGATGTTTGGTTTTGTTAGTACAGTCAAAAGTCGTTAATCCGGATTCGTCGGACTTCGGCGATTCCGGATTATCAATTTTTCCGGATTACAGATCATCAGTTTAAATCTGGTAAGATGGCATGCAGAAATTTTAAAATTAAAAATATGAAACCGTAATTTATGAAATAAAGAACAATTATGATCTAAAGGGTATCAAAATTTACAAAAAAAAAAAAAAAAAAAAAAAAAAAAGAAAAAAGAAAAGAAAAGAAAAGAAAAAGAAAAAAAAAAAAGCTTAATATTTATTTGTTTACTTTATTAAACATTTCTTTCAATGTAAGTTGTTTAAGTTGCTTTGTTTTATGTGATAATACTTTCTCTTTAATTCTATAAACAGCCATAATTTCTTCTTCAGTTACAAAGTTCCGCTGTTGAAGTCCTATAATTGCTGTGTCGAGAATACTGACTAATTTGTCAATCGAAATTTTTTCGTTTTCAATAACCTCTGTATCACTTTCTTCACTATCGGAAGCGAATTATATTGACGAGGAATTTGATTTAAATCATAAACAAGACGGAGTACATCGAGATGAAATACTACATTTAGTAAGGAATTATAAGCCAAATAAAATAAAAACATCTGCCCTGAAGATAAGGATTGCTGACAGATGAACATCCAATACATTGCGCGTCCCCCCCCCCGCCGCCGCACAGTAGCGCGAAATTGATAAACAGCAGATTTCTGAATGGTTAGATAAACAAAGGATTATGCCTTTATCCATTTTTTTGCAGCAATTCCACTTTTTGTTTAATGGAGTTCGAAACATACTTTCGCTTTGTAGATCCTTTACATATTAGTAAATATATATCGGAAATTCTATTTGACATAATTGAAAGTTCAAGCTTACTTTTATAAAATTGCTCTAACAGTCTTCAAAAAATAATAAGCCGGATCTAATTCGAAGATTAAGGAACAACGCAATCTGTAACATTAATTGAATTACATAATTTTAGCTTAGCTTATACCATCCGTTATACATTAAACGCACATGTGTAAACGTATTATGCGCATGCGCACACGCATATTTGCAGCCGTAAAGGTCTTACGCGCATGCCTCAACGCGACACATGCGCAGAAAGTTTGTAGCTTTGAGGTCCGGATTATAGATCAAACTGAAGTATTGCAACTTAAACACGTAATTTAGCTTAAAATTTATTTGAACTTAATTTTCTAATTTATTTTGATCATGTATATTTCATGTGTCATAAGTCTTTAAAATGAACTTAATTCTCATCCTATTTATTAACACAAATTTTTGAAAGAAGAAAAAGTCACATTTGTTTTGCTTAGTTGCCCACGAAAATTTAAAAAAAAAAAAAAAAAAAAAAAAAAATATTTGCATAATTATCCCCCTTTTAATGCATTTAGGAAATGAATATCCCAAGATTTTAAAATGGATTTATCGACATAATGATATATAGAGAGGAGTTATGTTTACTTGCAGACTTTTTTCCTCCTTTTTACTAATATTATAGTATGAAAATCAAGGGGGAAATTAAGCAATAATTTAATTTTGAAGGATGTGATTACAGTAAGACCATAACCAATCAAAAATATTCATAAATGAACTACTGGTAACTATCATAGTATTATTATATAAAAGAAACCTACATCCCAATAAGAATGTTTAGTAACATTAACGTTTCAGTATCTGATAATAATAATCTTCATTCCTACTTCCTTATACCTTGAATTTCATTCTTATTATTGCCCAATGCTATTCCCTAGACCTCAAAGCATTTAATGCATCTGGAACTGCGATTTGTGCCGTCTTCTACAGCATGTAATCACCACTCCGTTTGTACTACCACGAGCAATGATCTTCAGAATTACCGTATTGCGTTGCATATCCCATCCCACCCAGCTTTAGAACCAGATTTTGAAAATTAAAAATATTTGCATAATTTTCCCCCTTTTAATGCATTTACAAAATGAATATCCTAAGATTTTAAAATGGATTTATCGACATACTGATTGTTTTCGTCATACTAACAAAGGCAAACTTTAGTACACTAAAGGCCCCGTTGAATCTTTCTCTTCTAACTGTTGAATATTATGTCAGCCTAATACAAAAAATGATCTATGATAGTGAAAGGAAATACCAACTGCCATTCACTGTGCAATTTTGCCATATCAGCTGCATATTCATCTTCTCTAATTATTTAGAAGGCTGAGGCTTAAGGAATTGCAAGAACAACAATGAGAATGAGAGAAATTCAAATTATAAAGAAATGAGATAACTTATTAGATGTTGCAATTATGTGTATTCTTATTGAAATAGAGGTTTCTTTTAAAGAAATAATATTGTGATAGTAGTAGTTTATACATGATTACTTTTCATTTGTTATATTCCTACTGTGACTGTGTCCTTTGGAAATTAAATTATTCGTTTAATTTTTCCCTCTCAATTTTCGGAAGATAAAATTAGTAAAAATAAGTAGGAATATAGCATCAAGAGCATTAGATATCCCCATTTTCTTGAAGCTGTTCACTATTATTGTTTCATAAATAATAGGCCATGCACCCAAAATCCACTAGCAAATCAGTTAGTAAGATGAAAATGACCACTATGCAGACGAAAAATTTAGGGTAACTTGTTTTGTGAGCGCCTTAAGAGAGACAAACATTACCTAAGTCATTAAAACAATTTCAGAATCCTGTTGCTAAAAGAAAGCTTGGGGGAAAATGTTGTCCGAGTCCCAGTGATTCATTTGGACCAATATGTAATATTGTTTTAGAAATTTAAGGTAATAAATATAATATTTTTCGAATGCTAAAACAGTTCGAGAAATTTATTCAAGTTCTGAATTCTGAATATAAGTATACTGTATATTATATTTAATAACTATGGTGGCTTCATTTATGAAAAGATTTGCATATTGGCTGTTTTGTACAATGAACCTTCTCTAAGCTAGCTATGCGTGATTCCTAAAGATTTTGATCTTTAATGATATTGGGCATCTTAGAGAAGTTATGTTTACTAATTAGTTATTTTATGAGGAATGCTGGTTAAATTTAAAAAGTGATTGACTGAGGTAGCTTGTAGTAATGAGACGGTTCACTGTAATGCAATTTTTTAAAGTATTTAAGCTGTTCCTGATTACTTAAGATATTATAAAGAAATATGATTAAAAGTGTTATATGAGCACATGTTTAAAACATCTATTAAAATAATTTTTATAAGCTTTTTAAGAGCATGATTATGATTTTAAAAGAAATGTTTTTTTCTTTATTTAGGAGACATGGTTTACAAAGAAGGGGAAAAACCATTCATTTTTTCCAAGCAGTCGAAACGAATTTTTATGAAATGTTATATTGTGTTATTTTTTAATTAATTCTTTTTTTAAGGTTTTATGTAAAGTTTATGAATTAAGTAATAAATTATTTTTACTTCTGTATTTTAATTAGCATATTATTTGCTTCATAATGTTTCACAATAAAATTATGAATTTAATAAACTTCATAATTAACATGCTGTTATATATATAGAGAGAGAGAGCATAAAGTTTGTTTTCTGTTGTCACATGTATATTTCACAATTTTGTATGCAAATCTCGAAATTTATAATAACTAAGAATACTTTATCACTTTCTAAATGGTAACTATTAAGCTTAAAGTTTTATTACATATCACGTTTGTAAAAAATTATAGGTAAAATTAAAATGCATTAAATTTTAAGTTAAACTGAAGTATTAATTTTTTAAACCAATTTGTTAAAGGCATAATTGTATTAAGCATCAAGAATTTTAATGGAAGCAAGGCTTTTAAAATTAAGGTCAGTTGGTGAAGTTTTATGCTTATTCAAAAAGCATGATATTAGGTTTTTAATGAAAGACTTCTATCTGTTAATTCAAAGGAAATTATTTGAAGGTAGGGTAAAAACGTTATGCAGTTGCCATCTATTACTTCAAACAATAGCAGACTGTTGTCAAACACTGAGTGCAGATAAGAATAAAAAGGTTAGTTAGACGTTGTAATTCAAGCTTATGAACAAAATTTTGAATTCCTTGTAGTAACAAAATAAAGTTCATTGCTATGTTGAATTCTTTAATTTACTGAAAATGTCATTTTTTAGAAGGAGAGAATATAATATTTTTGAAACATAAAGAACAGCTGTTCTGAGTTCTTCATAGAAATATTTCACAAAATGTCTTTTATTGTAATAATATGATCATATCAACATGCAACACGTTTACTCATATAAGTTAAATCTAAAGGAACATGTGTCTATTTTAACTAAAATTACTAAAAAGAAAGTTCTAGAACATATCTTAATAATTGACACTAAAACATGCAAATAAAGCATACTTTTTTTTTTTTTCCCTTCTATTTTACAGGCCAAATATAAATTCCAGATGACTTTCCATTATTTTATGTAAAAGATATACATGTAATTTAATATAAGGAGTAGCATATCAATTTGAACTTAATTATCAAATTAAGCTCAAATCGATTATTAATCAAAATTATATATATACCTACAGATATCATTGCTTTATATGCATTTCAATGTATTTTATTATAATAAGCATTATTTTAGACCAAAAATCTATTACTTTTATAGACATATCCTTTAGTATTTCATCTATGAAAAATATATTCTACACATATAATTACTTAATGAGATATTAGAAGGAAATAATCTGAAACCTTTACAGATACAACCATTGGAATTTTACGTAAGAAAAGTATCTTCTACTCACATAATAACGTGCTGTAATAATACAAGCAAATAACCTGTAACGGTTACAGATATATCTGTTGAGATCTTACATGAGAAAAACACGTTCTTTTTACATAATTATTTGATGTAATATTACACGCAAATAATCTGTAACCATTACAGATATATCGTTTGGGATTTTACATAAGAAAAATATGTTCTACTTACATAACTATATGCTGTGATATTACAAGAAAAAGATCTGTAACCATTACAGGCAAAACTCTTGTAAAGTTACAAAGAAAACACCTGTTGCTGTTACTCAAATAACCCATGGCATCCCAGTTTCCATGAGTTTTCTTAGTAACCTTACAGATTTTTTTTTACAGTGGAATACGAGTTCATCACTGAAGATTCACTTAAGATCTCAGAATAGAAAAGTTCATTTTAAATGTATAATTGGAATAGTTTTTTAACTAAGTACTTAATATCTAAACCTTGTCATATGGTACAAGAATACTTGTTCACCAAGTCAGGAAATAACGCACTATAAATAGAAAATTTCAAAATACCATTAGAAGTAAAAGCAGCCACTAAATGACTGATTACTGCCGTAAGAATTTTACAGACTTCGTAAATTTGTTTTGATGCATTTTGCCTACGTAATAGTAATTGATAGAAATTAACTGAGTTTAATTTTCGTTGGATTATCGGTGTTAAGTGCAGCAAAAACTTTTTTTTCCGTGCATGCCCATCCATGCAATATTATACAATAAATTCTACAGCTTGGAAGAAAGGTCTGTAAACACTGAACTCAGTATTAAAAAGATAGCCATTTATCTTTTTGATACTGAGTTCTTGATAGACAGAGTGATACAAATTAATGCTAATACATTGCAAATAAAAAATAAAGTACATATATTATTAAGATATTTAGTGATGCAGCAAAGTGAAAAATTTTTTTAGAATTTCAAAATGCTGTTTTTTGATTCCCCAGGTGATCCATTTCAACAAATTGATTTAATTTGATTTCTTCCCCGGCATTCCACTACCCCAGAAGTATTACACGAGTTGTATAACACAAGGCTTAATTTTTAAGACATAACTAATAAACAATTATTTGCTTACATACAATTAAGGCAATTTACGCAATGAGTAACTTCTCAAAGTAAAACATTTGTTTTGAAATGTTTGCAAAAGGAATTTTCATGTATTTGCAAAAGGTAAATTAAATGTATTAGGTTTTAAATAAAATTAAATTTGATCTTCTAAATTGTCATTTCCCCTTCGATTCGTAATAATATGCTGTTGCATAAAATATTCTGATCTCTAAACATTTATATACTGGAAAGGTATTGGTCTACAAAAATCAGAATGAAGCTCTAAACTAATTTTATCATTTAATTGAGATAGTTTTCCTCAGGTTTGACAAAATTAAGAAATTTTTAGGAGAAAAAGTATAACATATTCTATATTTTTAAAACTTTCATTTACTGTAGTTTTTTGAATTATTAAACAATGTTTTGAATAAAATAATAACAATAAAATTATTTTAAACTAAATGTAATTAGTTTTCCTCAGATTCGTTATCATTAATATAATCATTTAGGGAAAGAAATATAAGACAATCTACATTTCTTAAAGCTTCCAATATTGCGGTATTTTCAGTATAATTAATATGAATTTCCTTAAAATAACAATAATGAAAGTTTCTCTTCGTCAGGAAACCTGTCTGCAATTTGAAGAGCTTTTTAAAATTCTTGGAAAAAGTGAAATTTTCAGTTGCTTATAGTTTAAAAATCTACCAAATCATGCTGCGTTTCTATTGGAATGATAGCTGAGTGAAAAAAGTTGCATTTCACTTTATTGGTTGAGATTTTATCTATAAAACAATCCCTATGATATGAAAGTTATAACAGGAGCAATAGGCAAACTCCTACTAAAATCCCCCGAGTGGTCCCAAAGTTAGTCTGTTTCTTACGAGGTCCATGCTAATTAGGCGCTCGTGCTTATGCCTTATGTTTCGAGACAAGGTTCTTTAATATAAGGTTTCGAGATAACGTTGACTCAGGGTGCCCGCTTCCTGACTGAAGGCGTTAAGTTACACAACAACTTTTCTTGGAGTTGCTGGGTTACGTTGCCTCAGTCTACTAAGAAAGCATACGCTCTCTTTTCATCTGTCTACTTTTTGTCAGTCTGTCGGAGCATGATGAAATCTGGTTTAATCCGCATTTTGGATGTCGGTGAAGGTGTATAATTGGCTTACATGGACGTGTAATCAGTCATTTTGGAAAGTCCGACAAACACTGAATTTTCGAATGGGATTTAAAAGTCGGGTCTGGACGGCCAAAGTGAATGGATCATTCTCCCTTCTTTGTACACAGGCTGCTGAGCAGGTCAAGCCGGCAACTGTTCCGCTGCCAGGTTCGTGGGCATTCATTGGAAATCATCGAATCTTAGTCCTGTGACAATTTAATGGAAGCCCAACCAAAGATCCTAAACTATTTAAATCGCGAAAAGACTAATCCTGAAAAATGGTTCTTTCAATCTCTGGACTTTCCTTGCGAATTAAATTTTATATATTATTGTTTAATATAATTATTTTACATTAATAATTGACTGATAACGTTATTTAAAGGTTTGGAAGTAATATAAATTAGCAGCTGATTGAAGAAAGTATAAATGTGCTAACTTTCTTTTAATGTGTTGCCTGATCAGAAAGCACCTTTAAAATGAATGCATTGAAAAAAAAAAAATAAGTTGGAAATTTAATGTCGCATTGTAATTTGATAACAATTGAAATATGGGTACTTTTCCGTTTCGCCGGCGCAAATCTCGTCAAGCAGACTTTATTGGCGACTACATACAGTATACACATAGAAAACGTGAACAAATGTTAGTTCTAAGAATTTTTTATTTTGAAGGCATAAACATTTTAATACCGTCTTAAATTTTGTAAGAAGCTAATAAATAAAGACAATAAATTTGTAAAAGGATATTAATTTAAGAACTTACTACGCTATCATGGTTCACCATTTTGATTCGCCGGTTCATATCACGTGACCCCAAGTGATCTCATCTCACGTAAACTACGCTACAAAAATCTAATTCTCTCAGTAATTATCTACATTAATTTCACGTTAAATCCTAATTTGGAATACAAGTTTAAATTCAAGAATTATTCAAGTTCATACGAATAGCTTACTCAGAAATTATGTAAAACCGCAGTTCTTTACTTCGCTAGTGCATTCTTATTAGAACTGATGAATTTAACTCTTGACTTTGCCTTTTCTATATTTTCGCTTTCGGGTGAGCGGTGTGATTGCATCCTAATTAACTTAATTACCACGAATGGCCTTAAGGCATAAAATTGAACTATATGGGTAAAAATTCTATGTAATTTATGCCAGTATTGAAAGAAACAATCAATCTGATAAGAAATGACTGCGAATTGTTTTGAAAATGAGGTGTTAAAGGTTACCAGCGAGGATATTCCATTTGGCATCAGTTGCACCATTATTGGCGACTTTATCGCCTGCGCCGGCAAAAGGGAAAAATACCGTTTCGGTTAAAATGCTTTTTAAGTCAAATTTCTGTCAAGTAATTAAGAACTGAAAATCTTTTGAGCTTTAAAACTGTTATAGTGATGAAATGTTATGGTTATTAAAATGTTACGGTATTACCTAAAATTAATTATGCAAACTACCATGTGTGCTCATCAACACGTTATCTTCAAATAAATACATTGCGCCGTATAGAATGCAATAGCCCGACTTTAAAGTTATGGTAAATGTTATCTTTTAATCTATTACTAGCAAAGTGTCGTTAGCATTTTCATGTATAGCGTGCAATCAATTTTTTGGATGCCGATTTATTAGTTATGATGAAAGTCAGTTACATAATATGTCAGTATGGTATTTTAAAAAAGCATGTGTGAGATATTATCGTCATGCGATGATTTGTAGGTACCTTATTTTTTTATCAAGATATTTTTGTTAAACGGAAATTTTTAAACTGCGAAGTATTTGAACCGCTTTATTTTCGACCACGCGATGTTTCCTTCCACGATGTTTTGTACCACGACGTTTTCGCATTGTGTTGTTTTCGTCTGCGATGTTTTCGACAGTAACCATTTTTCGTACGCAAAGAAGGAACTGCTTAACCCTTTGCGGCAGCGGCATAGTGTGTCCGGTCTGGACACACCTAAAATTTTTTTTCTGTACGCACAGAAAAATTGAATGAAAAAGGATTTATAGGTTACTCTGAACCCTCTTTATTTATAGTAGATGGCAGCTCAATACAAACCAGTCCATATATTTTAGCCATGTTTAGTTTTTTAAGACCCTCATTTTTTCAAAGAAATCTTCCAGATTTTTTTTTTAGTGTATAAAAGGAATTGTTTGAAAAGAAATTTCTATGTTATTTTTTTGGCTATATGCTAATCTCCTTATTCTATATTAGTTTTAAATGTTTACCTTGAAATCTTACCTAAAATCAAACAGCGAACCCTAGGTGTGCCCATACCGGGCTCACTGATAATCTAGGACAACTGAGAGTCTGTATTCCTTGTTTCTCGGCATCTCATTGGGCAGTTCATTGACAACAATGATCGTTTCAGCACTCTTTTCGAAGCTCTATTCAATCAGTGTGCCACTTTGGGCACACCCACAGAATTAAAATACGAGGTGCTATCTTCACAAAATTTGACTTGTGTACTTCTCTAGGCCTAATTAGACTGCCTACCTTTTATGAAAACTCAGACTTTAAAAGGTAGCGTGCCGGAAAGGGTTAATGTCCCCGTTCTCCATGAGCTATTTACAGCTCTTTATTTTCCCTGTGCGTCATTTTTTAAAATACACCTTCTTATTGCTCATCCAGCTCGATTAAAGAGACAGCCACGAACCTGTTGTTGGCAACAATATTTTGTGTGAACACTTTAAATAGTTTTCAATCCCATCGAATGTTGCACATAAATTTCTCAGTACACTTTAAAATACACTTATGCTGTTGAATAAAATGGCAATGATTAAATTAAATAATGCAACTGAAAAAGTATTTTCCGTTTAACTCTTACCTGCAAGTCCCCGCATTTGCTAAATTCAGGTGCCAAACGGTTGTACTTTGCGATCACATCATTTATATTTTCTCTCTGGAAATTGCGGCAAATCATTGTCAAGTACTATACAAAAAATTATCATTTGAACTTTACTCAAAGTAAATTTATCTTGATAAATAAATAATTTATTCTCAAATAAGCTGAATCTAATAAAACAATCGGTTATTTGTAAAAAAAAAATTAAGACAGTTATGGAGAAAGCTTGAACTAAGATAATACCCACTAATTAATTAAAGCTTGAAGTAACTGAACCAAACTTAAGCTGGAAAAGTACTTAAACTGAAGAAATTAAATTTCGACTTTGACTTTTTTGAACGTAAATTAACATTTTCGATTTCATTAAAATTTTTGATGAGCAGAAGAGTTTCTAAAAATTAGGCAGTCTTATTTTAGTCGTTAATCATTTATATTATTAAAAGTGGAATTTCAAATCTTTAAATATTTTAAGATGTGCTGTTTTATAATATAGGTGTAAAGTTCATCTTTTCTTATATCGGGTCTCATGAGCTAAACAACCGCTTGTAAATTTGCTCAGTTTAATATTTACTGCTTTTATAACCGTCAATCAGATTTTTCTTGGAAAATTTTTGTAACATTCAGAGATGTTACAGAATGAGAAACAGTCTTTTTCAATAAGACTAGGAATAATCCTCAGTTTTCTTTCTTTAAAAAAATAAGAATTTTTGAAATTATTTTTACTTGCTTTTAAAAAGTGCAGAATTATGGCAAGATGAATACTTATCCCTTGCAGAACTTTTACTCAAAGCCTAAATTTATCAAACTTTGATTACACACAAATATAGCTAATATTGTATAATGTTAATTTCCTTCGAATTGTTCAAGAACGGAAGAAATACACAATAAGACTGCTTTAAAAAGTACAAAATTAGGTAGTAGAGTAAACAGCTTAAATATTTGAAACTTTATGCATTAGGACTAAATTACCATGCTTTGTACATTCTCAAATGATGAATCTGATACCGGCAAAGATATTTCTTCTTGGAGGACATCCGTGGTATTAATTGAATTATCAGAGTATCTGAAATGAGTAAGAATAATTGGAAACAGTCTTAAAAATTATGAGCTTTCTAAAGTTAAATTAAAAGGGGAACTTACGATACTAATTTATCCGAAACATCTTTGGCAACATCTGCGAGCTCTTCAAACGCAGCTTGTGCCTGAAAAAAATTTCGTAACCGTTAACTATTTTAATAACACTGGTTCAAGAAGAGATCTTAGAGAAAAAGATATTGTAATTCTTAAATTTGAATAATAATCTTAATTCCCAAGATTAATAGTCATATTTCTTTGTTTCGCTTCTACATTGAACGATTATTTACATCTTTTCAAAATAATTATCGGTATCCGGTTTCAATTGTTTCGATAAAAAAAATTTAATTCTAGAGGAGAAATTTGAAAATAAAATTCAGAGAACTCGTTTTCATATTCAGTACCGAGTTCTTGGAGGTAAATTTTCACGATTCCAAAATATTTTTCAATTTCGTTCCCAATAAAGGGTTGATGCCAGCAGGAACATATGCTTTCATGAAATCTAACTTTAATTTACTTTAGTAATCAACTGTAACACTGTTCTATTTACACTAACTGATCGTTGAAATTTCATTAATGAATGTGCATACATCACACATGCAATTATTTAAATATTCGAATTTTTAAAATAATGATAATATTATATTATCATTATTTTATATTCACAAAGGAAGTAATATAATCCTAATTGAAAGTAGTTGAGATCCTAATCGAAAAAGTCATTGCTGCAGAGTGACTAAAGTGTCTATGGTTAAGTGGATAACCTATTTCGATAAAGCATTCTATTCTCTACTGTCTGCCTTATTTGGGATGCTTCGCTGTTTCATGCGAGACAGACTTTTCACGGAAAACTGACTTGTATGCGAATTTTGTAGAGGACAAGAATACTTATATAACCAACTTTATATACCATTTTAATAACCAACTTTCATAATGTCTAGATTCACATTCATTCTGTAATCAGAAGTCTTACATATAACCAGTCACTTTTCGCTCATAAGGGAAAGATCTAAATATTTCCCACAGCTTTAAAAGGACATCCGGTCAATTTTTATATTTGAATAAACTCGATGTGTCTAAAAATGTTGGAAATTATAGAACAATGGAATTTCTAATTAGGAATCTGATGCTCTTGGGCTTCGATCATGCCTTCACATACAAACGTAAGAAATCCAGCGATTTGTGTATAAAAAGGTGAATTATTGCTGATATTTTAATATTTACAAGCATTAATAATTGCACTAGTAAACATGGTAACTTATAAAAACTACTGCTTTGTAAACAGAACAGGCCCTTAAGCTCAGAAGGCATCGCAAGAAACTGCGTGCTATATACAGAGTGAGAAACAGCGTCAAAAAAGTTCAGATGTTATAGTCTTCGGAATTTTGTCAAGTTTCCGGTAAACCTAAGTATAATGAAATGTACTCGTATATCCAGGTGGCATAAGTTGCCTTTTTGCGTAATATTATGCGTAACATATTTTATGATACATAAATGGCTCTCTTTTTCCCCTTTGGGTAAATAATATATAGATTAGACTACTTGGGAAGATGAGAATGGTTATTCAAACAATATATTCGAAGACTCAAATTATAAACATGTAACCAGAAAGAGAGTAGGAAGAAAATCAAAGGTTGATTAAGCTCACTAACTGATACTAGAATGCATCAGCTATTTCCTAAATATTTAAATCATCTCACCCCAGCTCTGGAAATATAAAGATTTAGTGGAACATAAAATCTTAAATATTGCTTCAATTTTTTGTTCTCAAAAACTGAAAATTAATTACAGGATTTTATTATGAGAATCTTTACTTTTTTTTTTTTTTTTTCCCATAGAAAAAAATTTACCCTATTACTTGTTTCCAGCTCTTTAGCGCAGCACTCTTCAAAAACAAACATCAGTTCTGATAAAGCATTTTCTGCTATATTCATCTGATTCTCCCATTTCTGAAAAAGTAAAAATCCAAGTAGAACGTATTTACGCTGTGAAAATTAAGCAGACAATGAAAAGACTTCAGAAGGAAAACAGGCAGCAAAACGTTAAGTGATTACAAGACTGAAGGACATAAAAATGTAGTTACATTTTAGAAGCCAAGAAATCAGATTTACTGCTTTTCAAAGGATAGATTTTAAAATTCTTGACATTCTAATTTAATTACTTGATAATTATTTAATTTTACTAGTGTTTCCTGCCCGTTTTATTTAAATTTCTTTTGTTTCAATGATCAAAATTTTAAAGGCTTGTGGAACTTTAACGAAGTACAAACTCTTATCTTAACTTTAATTATAAAACAATCATGACTTGGGAATTAGAAATAATTCAATTGCATAAGAATTTTGGCTTAGAAATTAGAACTCTTATACCAAAAATCCTTTTGCTTATTAAGCACTTCAAAGTGCTCTTTCATAATTATTTATTTTTATCATTATTAGTACACAGTCAAACCTCTATTTAACGAACATTCTGTTTTACGAATTCCTCTATTAGCGAAGTTTCCTGCGGAATTCTGCTGGAGGTGTGAATTTTCTTGTCTAAAAACCCCCAGATAGCGAAATACACTCTCTATGTAACGAAGTTTTTGAATGTATGATTTTTCTCTATACTTTAAAATGATTTATTCATTTGCTGTGACATGTGCTTACAGCTATTGTCCTAAAAAAAACAGAGGGCTCGTTATCTGTTGTCACATTCTATTCTGCACGAAGGATGAAGTGGGGTGTAGGAGATTCTCAAATCAGAAAGCATTTACCCAACCTATTGCTAGAAATTCCTCAACCAGGTCTCTTTTGCAATCCAATTTGAGATTAAACAACAGATGCCTGTTATTTTTATTCCTGCTTTTTGTGGTTTCATGCTGCAAATCCTTTTTGAAGTTAGTTGTGTAGTGAATGATAGAAGATATTCAAACAAAACGCTTACAAAAAAAAAGTTCCGACTCTTGGAGAAGGAGAAAAAGGTGTAAAGGAGTTGGAAAATAGTAATTTCATGAAATGCTGACCGAGGTCTTCATGATAATGTCGTTCCCGGTAGCCAAAACAAATTGAAATAAATGATTATTTTTTAAAGAATCTATGCAATTTCTCAAATTTCTTTCTTTTAAAGAATCTATGCAACTCTGATGAAATGCCTACACTAGGCAAACGTAAATTTGCTTTTATATTTTATTTTATTATTACTCGTACATTTAAAATGAAAAACAATATCATCTTAAATCGTGTTTATCATATCCTCTATTTTACGAACTTCTCATTTAGCGAAACTTTTCGCGGGATTCTGAGACTTCGTTAAGTAGATATTTGACTGTGTCTACATAATTCCCTACCCCAACCTTTATTTTCGCAACTGTTGGTGGTAGACAAACTTCCATCTATAGAAATGCTTGCTCTAAAGGATGCAAATATTCATATTTTACCATTTTCAAGTTTAAAAACAACTAGTTTTAATACAATCTATGAAATTTACCTTTTTATACGGTCCTCTGGTTCCCAATTCATATTCGTTTTACCATTTCAAGCACGCTACTAGCTAACTACCACGAATTCCAAATGATACTATGAATGAAAAGAGAAAGCTTGAAATATGTGGATGCTCCAAGAAGGAAGGAGGGGAAATTAATTTCATTAAAAAACAGTATTTCCTGGAAGCCAGTGTAGTGAAAACCTGTTTGGACTGCCTTCATTTATTATCGCGTCTGCGGAGTGGATTGCTGCCGCCGATGTTATGACTGAATAACAGCTGCACTAGAATGCAAGGAAAGTCTCTGCTTTCCATCCTGGCGCCAATCAATAACAAAACAAAGCATATTCTTTCTTAGTCAATAACATTAGTCAATAAAGATGTTTATTGACTAATGTTATTGACTAAAAGGAAAAAGGCGATGTTAAAAAAATATATTTTAAATTAAGAAATTCTTTAGTTTTGGGGGGTGCGAACATTGTGCGGTTCACTTTTTTTTACATAAATTTTATCTGTAAAGTTGGGGTACGGACATTACATGAACGTGTACGATAATCTTAAGTTGTCTTTTGTTGCCAGAAAATTCTTCTATTTCTTCTTTAAAAATTTAAACGATATGCTTTATAGTATTATTTTAGAATCAAATCCGCTTACATATACTTGATGCTTAAATAAATCTGTATAAAAATACTCTTTAATGTAATACTGAGCCTTGTAATGTGTACGGAATCGAATGCTCCATAATTATTTCCTTTCTGGTATTTTCTAGAATACGATTCATGTATTTTTGAAAGAGAAAATGCCTAACAAGTATAACAGTTCTGTTATGAAATTCCGTATAGTGTTAGATAAATTATATTCAAATAAACACATGTCTGACATTCTTCCTCAGACGCTATCGGTTTTCAACTAATGTAATTTTAAGTGCTAATGTTTTCGACTTTCGCTTCAGCTTTTTGAATCGATTAGTTTTACACAATGCAGCAAAAATTCATCCTAATAATATTAATTTGTTGGTAGAACTCTTCGTTGAATGTTACAGGTGTGTTATGTTCATGACCAACTCGGTATTCTTTTGTCATAATCTCAAGAGTTAACAACAATTAAGATCTAAGAATTTCGACTACACGGAATCATTAAAACTGTAGCTTACCTTTCAAACACTAAAGTAAACGTCCAAGACTAAGTTTATGAATTTCAGTCTTCACGGTTTTGAAAACGAAACTGCAGTTGGCAGACGTTATGCAATTTATGTATAACTCTACGTATTTTAGATTTTGTCATTTAGAAATGCTTATGGAGAATATCTAATAGTGATACTAGAGGTAAGAAATTTGCGTTAACTGAGAGAATACCTTTTTAATTTCGGTATCTTGAGTCACTGCCTCTAATATTATTCCCTCATATATTTCTAAGGATAGTTTCTGCTTTTCTATCATATGACAGAGAGTTTCAGAAAGAGAGCTTAAAGACAATTCTTGATCTTCACAAAAACGATTTACCATTTTTACACGGTCTTCCACCTAAAATGAAACCAAGGGTTATACAGTGATGAACATAAGTGAAGACAACTTTGCATTTTCTCGAAGAATGGGGAAAAAATTGTAAAATTCATTATTTTTATCAAAACACATATTTATATAATTTCTGAAAATTATAAAGGGAACTATAAAATATTAAATACAAATTCAAATTAATAAACACATACAAAAATAAGTCGAACTTTCAAACCCTTGAAAAAGGAGGGACAAGAGTCAAAGCGCAATGTTGATTTTTACGCAAATTAAGTTATATTGCGTCATTTTGTATGTACCAATTATAGTGCTGTAAGACAGGTAACAGTTTTATTTACTTGAAATAGTGCTGAAAATTTTACTATTTATGCTTTGTTCGTCGAAATTTTGAAGTGACTATTAAGCGTGAGGAAACTACTATTGAAGAGAAAAAAAATATGCGTTTATATAATTAGAATAAATCATTGAAATAAATTGGTGAAATAGTGAGCAGGAGTTGATACATAGCAAGAACTGTGATTAAAAAAAAATTGGAATCTTCTGGTTAGGGTAAATTCACAAAGGAGTCTCCGCCTAAAAAAGCTGACTCGTAGAGAGATGTTATCAATATTGCTACAGTGAACCCGAAAATTTCTTCAGTTGCTATCGTAGCAGCACTCGAGTCTTTAACAAAGTAATTCATCCCTAAACTGTCCAAAAATTCACTGGACTGGTTATATATACAGAGCTGCCAGAAAAAAAAGAAAGTAGTGGTTTCACAGGGAATGGACATGTTGCAGGTAAATTTTTATGATTTTCCCGTGGGTATAGCAAATACGAATTCAATTACCTTCCGTTTCTTTCAACTTTTTTCTTAACATCACCAAACTTCTGGAACTCATTATCTCAACAATAAAAATGCCGCAAATTTTTCACCTCCGTAAATTTACTTTGGACGCTTTGCAAGTTTTTTTTTTAAGTCTTATACTAACCCCAAAATTACCTCTTTCCCTTATGTGCTCTTTTTTAGTCTTATGCTATCCCAAAATTTACCGCTTTTCCTTACAATTATGTGATATACGATTTTTTTTTCGTTCCAGATTCATTCTTTGGCGTAAACTCTGAATTCTTTTACTGATGTGTTACCCAATTCCCTTTCAAACTTATGAAGCGAGGATATTTTTCTATTACTTCTTCAAACGTAATTTCCCTTAAATTTTCATATTCTTTTAAATCTCAGAAATCAGATCTTTGAATTAAATACTATATACTTATGTAAAGTGCTAATTTCAAATAGCTGGTCTAACGTTATCTTGAAGAAATAGCCTGACCAACTGTATGTTGTTATGTCTCCAAATAAAAATTAAATTAGAATTTTAATTCCAAGCTCTATGTCTCCTTAAATTCGGAAATCAGCTTGACTGCATGATAAAATAAAGTTACCTGCAGTTGGAATGAAAGAAATCTAACAAAATAGTGACAGCAGTTTGCATTTAATGAAAAATTTATACAAGTAAGGTAATTTATATATGTAAGGTAACTCCAACAAAACTTAAACAATATGATTATAATTAATTTGAAATGACAGATCGCAATGTTTAGAATCGAAACGCGAAACTTGGTGAAAACATTTTCTTGACCCAAGACTATGGAAAGAAAGCGCAGCATTTGGCAATTTGCCTTTGATAATTAAAACGTTTTGTTTCTTTAGTTTGCTTCATATACACGAATTTAGCTGTTAACTCAAAAGCTTTCTTTTTGAAGGCGTAGAATCCACTGTATTTTTTCCCCGAAAACCGTTTAAAATTAACGTGCGCGCAGATTGCATTTTTACTGAAAAACTGAGGATGCGTTTTAGACAACTTTGAAGTTATTGGAAATAAAACGATACAAAAAATAGCTACAAAAATTTTTTTCTCATTCAGAAATACATAACGCTAAAAATATTTAGTGTTAAATCAGTATTAATGGGGAACCGAAAACATATAAATCTAACAATACTTGTCAAAGCAATACGGTTTTGGAGATTTCATGAATTTGGAGATTTTCCGCCAGCCCATTAGTCAGGTTCGTAATCAAGACCGAAGTACCAGTGTTTTGGGGTCTTATCCAGTCAGTAATTTTCAAGCCTAAGCAAAGATGATGGTAACGATGTTTCTCAGTCTGAAAACTCTGCATATTTTGCTGTTTTTAGCAAGATTTATCTTCCTATTTTCATATGCAGCAACATCTACGACTGACGGAAAACAACTATGTGAATATGATTAACTTTACAGTCCTCCACAAATGTGATAAATTAGCATTTAGTTTTCATTACGTTTGGCAATTGTTTATCCAAAAGGAAAAGATGTCCTTGTGATAAAGGGACGGTTATCTGAGGATAAATTAGTATTTAGTTCTAATTAAAAGCGAAACATCTCAGCATAAATTTAAAATTAGAAAAAAAAATTAGATTGGCGTACATTTTGAATCAACTTCGAGATATATAACTTTACTCAAAATTTACATCAGTCTAAAGTTTCTTGTCTTTTTAGTTACAGAACATTTATTTTCCTATTTTACAACGATTTATGTTAATGTTGCGCTTTCGATACACTTAATAAATTATTAAAAATAGTAATAAGGTGATTCAGCATAACTTGTTCAAACATTGCGTGTTGCAAACATCCGAAATATTCCTTAGACAAGTTTAATTTTGTAACTACAAATGTGCTGCCATGCTTGAAAAGTGTTTTAAATCATGATTTTAGAAAAAGAAACATTTTAAAAATTCATAATATATATTAAATTTAGCTTGAAATGTTTTTCAATTGCAACCCAAAACATATATGAGATCTAATCAATTAATTTATAATTTAATTTATTATGTAAAGTTCCAGTCAAATATACAAGGAGGTATGGCAGTAGAGCTCGGTGAATATGTTCATTAACAAAAGATTATTTCGTAAATCAAAGGAAAAAAAGCTTTCAAATTTCTTCAGTTCATCGTTTGCAATGAATTTTTACGACCGTAAAACTTCCTGAAAACTGTGGACAAACTCCTTTTTCGGTATCGCCGAAAAAGTCAAATGATACTGAATGTATACCAAAAACTGTTCCCTTACCAGGACTCGGTTTTAAGTTCGAGAACGGAAAGTGATCTGCTGTAGCCAGAACAGGTGAGTATAGGAGACTATTGAGTGCTACAATTCCTCTATAGACGATAAACTGTTTTACTAAGACAGCCGAATGTGGCCAGGTATCATGGAGAAGAAACCTAAACCCCTTCTAGGCTGGACGTACGCAATGTATTTTTATCATAAATTTAGTCTGAATAGTCTTGTACGTGCTGATACTCCTTGTTCTTATTTTTGGTTAACACTATTTTCACTTTTCGCTGTTTTCGGTTACCCTGAGATGTCGCAGGCCTACCATGTCAAGCAGCGTCTTCAGTAAAATCCCAAAACATTTAAACCATTCATAAACACATATAAAATATAAGATTTTATCTCCATAAACTTATTTCAGCGTGTACTGACTGTTTGGCAGAATTAACAAACTTGAAAATGAACTTTAAATTGGTTCGATGCTCACTTTCACAGCCACAGTTTCACCTTTTCAGAGTACAATTGCTGTGAACAGGAATGGATAATGCCTACTCCTACGTTGCTCTCAGACACTTTAATAAAACACTTTCTGAAGTATCTTTTCGGAGCTCCGTCGTTCACCCGTTAACGCCGAAAGCACCCTATGACATTATTCAGCGAACTTTATTGTCATACCATGTAGTATTAGGCACTTTTTTATCTTATTAAATACTATAAACGTGCAGCATCACCAGGGAATGTTTTTTAATTAAAACTAGGGAAAATCGAAGTAATTTATTTTCCATCATCCTTTAGTTTATGTTTTGGGTTCATACGGTTTGAATTTATCACTTAAATTCCGAAATTGTGACAAGGATTTTTGACTTTTTCCCTACAACATTTTTAACTAAACTCATTTCTTATGTAGCATGAGAACGATTAAGCTATGTTCACTTAATGGCGATTTTTTTCTTGCTCATTTACATGACTGTCAATTCAAATACATGATTTAGCTTTGCTATACTCTTAAATGCTAACGCACTTTATTTTCTAACAAGGATATTGTAGCTGACTGATGAAAAATATTCAGGGAATTTTTATTGTTCTTCATTTTGATTAGAAAATGCACACAAATCATACGCTAATATTTTGAATCGGAAAAACAGGAGAAAGTATGCATTCTTAACCTGGAAGAAACTTAAAATCCAGTAACTAAATTGACCACTTTAGAACCTTACTCATATTAAAGGCAAAGAAATGAATTTAAATTAATAAAAGAATAGAATTAATTGATACAACTTTATAGAATACTTTTAAATATAATATATGAGATTTTAGGAAATACGGCACAATTGTATGCATCTTTGGAACGAAATTTGGACATAAAAAGTATTGAATTATACTCGGTTAAATTAAATGATTCATCCAAGGAAATATATGGAAATGTTTCTTTGAAAACAAATGCAAACCAAGATTCGGAAGCATTCACTGCTCAATTAAATTGTAAATGTATAAAAATTCTGGAGAAATTAAACATAGACAATAATTCGGGGAATTCTGAGATTATTTAGATTGAAACTAACGTTACTTAGGATCTGCAATTGAGCGTTTTACAGTGAATTCCCAATATAGAAAAGCTGGGCGCATGTGAAAGTTCGAAACCTTACATTCTAGTTTACGTATTTCTACATCTGTCACTTTCTTTCAGCCCATGTGTATTTTCTGAACATCAAAATTTCGAGAAAAACGTTTCCGACTTAAAAATGAAGCTTAGATCTTAAGTCAGACACTGTAGGATCGGTACCAGAATGACTTAGTTTCGTTTTCGTGAGATTTTAGGAAATGTAAGCATAGCATGAGAATATGATCGGAAAGTTTTGTCATCCATGAGAAATCAGCCATCGATCATCAAATGGCTACATAAGACGCATGCTTACCAATTGATGCTAATAGAGTCTCAGGTATTTCCTCTTCTCTTTCTCTCTTCTGTTTGCAAATAATTTGTGAACGAAGTTTAGAAACCAATTTTCACATATACAATCACCAATACTGGGGTTTATAGCTTATTTTTCATTTTATGGATGATTCATCTATAGGTACTTTGCTCATTGATTTCAGACAAAATTAAAGGCGATCATAGAAGCAGTATTTTAGATCGTATTTTTGGCTCATTCTATTTACATCTTTTCAAAAGAAAGTTCTTGGTATTCTTCCAAATATGAAACAGTAATACATCACAACAGATCTATATGAATGCATTTAAAAATTCTATAGCCTTAATCAACGACAAAATTACTGAAAAATACCTTGCTTCATTCCTGAATGGAACAGAGCCCATAATTAATTGGATTAAAAACATGAATAATTTCATATTTAAATATGATAAATATATTTGTTTATACTTCAGCAATGAAGTTTTTATAAATATTTCAATTAAATTACCCCTACAACCACTATGTCTTAAGGTATAAAACATTTCTGTAGATTATAACAAAAGCTAATTGATCTAAATGACCAGTTTTAAAAGTTTGCATGGAAACAAAGAATGCAGTACAACATTTTCATTAAATCCTTAACATTATTTGCAAATATAACAGAACATATTAATTAATATCTGTAAAATAAGTTGTAGTACGAGTCTTAAAAATTTAATTTTGCATGCAATCACTGTAGAGAGAAAACGCGGAAATATTGCCACGAAGACAAATTACTTCTGATGCGTGAAGAAAGATTCTCCTAATAATAGTAATCAACACAGCCAACGAATGAAATATTCTTTTCGTTTTTTAAAATACTTTTTATAAAACTTTTCATCAATAATCAGTAAAGTATAAAAATTAGAACATCCAAGTGTCTAATCTACATGCGAGATTTATACAGTTAGTTTGTACAATTTGTTATCATTAAAAATGGGACTAGAGTACATGTTTTTTATATTTCCCTAAATTATATAAAAACATAACAGAAGAGAAAGTAAGGTTTGAAAAACTGCGCTACTGCATAAAATTGAATATGAATACTAGATAGTACAGTTTTGTACACAGACTGTTGAATTATCTGAAGTCAATGAAACGAACAAGCTATTTTATACATTGTAAACAAGACTTTCGTGTAAAATTTATTATAAACACATAAGACTTGCATGTTACCTTCAACGTAAGTTCACTCCAGCACTCTTTTATTGATGCAGATATAGTCTGTATTTGCTTTTCGCAGGCAGTCAATATTTGATTTATAGGTTCAAAGTTGCAAATACTCTGCAAAAGAATAATTGATTAACAAACAGACTGAGGGCGTATTAACTGAATCCATCACTAAGTAAAAATTTCTTCATTGAAAATACATTTGCCTCAGTAAACTGCAGGATAGTTTCTGATTATTCTCATCCCTCGGAAAATAACGGATTGGCGAATTGGTGATTTAGAGAACAATGTATGTTTGGCTATCATTATGGCTCTTAGTCACTGCTCTACTTATATAACAAAAAGCATTTAATAAGAAAGAAGAAATTTTATGGAGGAAGAAAAATCCGCATGGCTGATATTTGCATTTTTACACTGTGGCTACTGCTCAGGGATATCATGTTTTTAAGTATAAAGCTCCTAAATCCACATGTACTGAAATATTAAGTGTGGTAAACACACGCGTTGGTCAGAAATTGTCGCATGCTACTCGAAAATACGCCCAACACATGGCAGGTACACTAAATGGGGAAATCTGAAAATGTGGATAATCATAAAGTACCAAATGCAGTAATAAAATGAAACTATGATATTCAGATATTGTATATTTCCTTAAGTTACCGTCTTACTGACTGTAACACTAAGGTAAATGTTTAAATTTACATAATTGTTTCAAAGAAAACGTATTTATATTAATACGTAATTAAAATTTGTCTTGTATGCAGATCATCTCCATAATGGCCAATAATTGCATTTTCCCATTCCAATAACATATTTTAAGCCACTTGTATTTAGAAACAGAGCATTAGAAAACACAGCATATTACACTTTCTATGATATAGCAGTTAGTTTATGGAGCTAGATCCAAATGAAGATTTAGTTTTATCCAGAGATATTTAAAAAATGAATATCTATAACGCAGGAGTACAATATCATTTCAATTGAGACACTTCAGTGCAGTAATTTTTAGGTATATCATTTATTAGAATTACATCTCTAAATTTTAGACTAAAATATTTTCAGAATGGGGTTAAGAATGAGTGAACTTCCGCTATAAGCTCTTAGAACTTATTAAAATGCTGCTTCTAAAATTAGAGATCCCCTGAAATTTCCTGATAACAGTTAGGTTTTAAGACGATATTTTATAGTAACAAATAATTGCATATTGTAAAAATATCTTAATGGCATTCTCTAATTTTTTCACGAATTTAGTCTCCATGTCGTCATAATTACTTTACTTTTCAAAAATGTTTCTCAAATTTTAAACTTATACGCAGAGAGAAATTTTTGATGCCCTTACGTAAATGAGAAGTGCGAGAAATAAACACCCCGAACAAATAACTATCCGATTTTATTCAACTTAACACTCAGCTACACCCGAGTTTTCCTGATCAAAGCTCGCATCTTACATGTTGTCAATATGGGCCGGACGATATTTACAATGATTTTCTCCCGCTCATCCATTAATACAGCAGTCAAATCTGCTACAGAATTCTGCTCTTCTCGACAGAAAATCTCAAAGTATCTGAATTTTCTCATCGACATTAAAGCAGGTGACTGGTTGACCAAATGAGATGCGAGCATCACTTTCATGTTCCACTAACCAGTCCTGAACTCATCAGGCGCTATGATCGGTACAATTGGTCTTGGTAGACAGGTTTGGTGATAAGTCCTTCTCCTCCTAAAGTCACATAAGAATGGGATGGAGATAGAGTTCCCAGCCTTCATCCGAGTGTTGACTTGCACCAGTAGTCCAACGACAGTCGCCAAAATAATTCCCGAAATATCATACATCCAGTCCCGAGCTGCACTGATCTTTGGGCGTAGTCGAAACTATAGGCCTCTCAGGGCTTTTTTGTGCATATCCCGCAACGTGCATCATTGGTGTTGGTGTATTGAGAATACGGCAAAGCACACTAGGGCTATCTGCCTAAGGGGAGGGATGCCTTCGTGGAGGACTTTCTAAAACGTGCATCATTGGAATACAAACAAAAGTAAGATTCATCTGCCCATACAATTTGTCGCCAGTCATTCACAGTTCATTATTGACGTTCTTTAGTCCACTGAAATCTCTTCAGCTTTTTAGGCTTCTGCGGTTCCAGAAAGTCGCCGGGGGTACACGGCTGAATAATTCCATGCGACGCCTCGCATGACGACTGTCATCTTGCATATTATAGCCTTTCGGCCAGCATTGCATCTCTGGATTAGTTTGTTACGAACAAACACCTTTTCTTATGCAATTTACTTACAAGGGACACTGTCACACTCAAGATGCAATTCTGTGCAACATGTTCCCGGGCAAATACTATGGCTCCTTTTTGCGAGTCTGATCTCTCATATGCTGGAACGAATAATGCATTGATATCAATGTTTCTCTACATATTAGATTCCTCTACAGCTTTCATCATCTTCTTATTCCCATACGGCCCACCACCGACCGACCGGTAAAGTAGCTGAACACTAGTAATCCCGATATGAATTAAATTACAGGCAAACGGGTTGGCTGCATTGGCATTTTCGTGTTTTACCGCGTATGTAACGTGCATACAAGCCAGTTTCCCTTGGAAAGTCCTCCACGAAGGCAGCCCTCCTCTTAGACAGATAACCCTAATGTGCTTTGCCATAATAATATGAAACAAACCTGTTTAACATGCGTCAGGTATGTAGCCGAAGGCTGCTTTTAAAATGTAGGCTCATGCTAAATTTTCCTAACGTTTTATTCTAGGTGTTTATCGCCTAAATAACCTGCGAAAAGCTCTGCGGCTTGCCGTTTAGATTACGCAGTTCTTATTACCCGCAAGCACAAAGATTTGACCTATTAAATGGAGTGTGCGCACTCTCTAGAATTTTATGTAAAATCTATTTGTGAGGTTTTCATTTTGTACAATGTAAATGCTTTAACCTCTCTCATTCTTTAACTTCAACACGATATAAAATAATCAGTTTTTAATTAATTTGTAATAACGCTTGCCTTAGTAAAAGGTTGTAACAGATTTAAACTTATTGATATGATACAATGAAACAATAGCGTCAAGAGTTCTCTTTAGCCTGCAATTTTGATTCCTTATACTTGGGGACAGATGTTCACGAATGATCATTAAAAGGAAAAGCTGTGAAAATTCACATTTTCTTCGTTTACATTTTCAACAATGCTTCTAACAATGTTTAGCGGTTTTAAATATAAAATAAAGATGATTGAAATTTAACCGCCAAAATTTAATAAAATACAGAATTCTAAAATATGATATAGATGTGCGATGGAAATAATTCTTAGTTTCAGCATAATTTTTTTTACAGTAATTAGTCTACTTAACACAACTATACCTACTCCTCCAACTATATAGGCCCATCAGCGGCCGAGCAGTAAAGTCGCTGAACACTGATAGTTCGCTCCAATGTTCGAATCCCGCGAACGGGCTGGCTTAATGGGGGTTTTCGTGTTTTATCCTGTGTATACGAGCCAGTTTCATTTAGCAAGTTCTCTACGATGGCTGGTTTCGTTTGGTTTATTGAAATTACCGTAAAGTACACTACGGTTGTCTGCCTAAGGTAGGGATGCCTTCGTAAAGGGCTTTCTAAGGGAAACTGGGCTCGTATACACGTTATACATGGAGAAAACTACGAAAACGCTCATGTAGCCAACCCGTTCGCTTAGATTCCCAGGTTGGAACCAGTGTTCAGCGACTTTACAGCTAGGCCTCTAGTGGGCCCTTCACGAAGGCATCTCTCTACCTCTCTCCTTAGCCAGATAATCCTCGTATGCTCTACCATAATCAAGTAAACCCAAGCCTTCAACTATATAATGTCTATATAAAGAACCATAATAATTTTCAGTTGATATTTTGCTTAGTTTGTTATATAGAAGAAACAAAGGATCTGCCGCTTTCGAAAGGAGTTTGGCTAAGGAAAAATTTGAATAAATGTTTCTCAGCCGACCATTCTAAGAAACTGAGCAGGGAAAGAAATTACTAAGGCCTCTTTAAGCTGGTCATTTACAAACAAACTCTCTTCGCCTTGTTGAAGGATACCGGTTTGCACACCGCATTAAAGCAAATAGTTTGCCAGTTTAATGCACCAATTAAAAGACGTACAATAGTTGTTAGTAAAGACTATTTGTCTTGCATCATACAAATGTCGCATGAAACCATATTTTTACAACATATGTTCCAAGTGGCAGCTTTCTTCAATAATGAACGCGCGCGCTCATTTTATCACGTTTGAAGCCAATTTGTGGAACACCTGTACACTGACGTTGTTAATTGCCGTCGTAATGTTCCTCTTTAAAACCTTCAAGTGTAAGGCAAGTATTTGTATAGACCTGTTAAGGTACTCCTTCAAAGAAAAGATTCTACGGGAGATTAATCGATGAACGCGAGGGTCATAATCCTTCAGAAATGATGCATTTGCCTAAAACCCTGCACAAGAAAGGCAAAGTTTTATTAGATATGTAACAAGTGGCAACGTCTTGCTGGAACCGCACGGAATGGTCGGCTTCATGAAGTGCAATAAACTGTATAATATCTTAGTACACTGCACTATTCACTTTAGTTTCAAACAGTATTCAACGCTGAAAATAGGTTACTTTTGAGTTTGGGTTGGGATAATTTATGTTTTTAGAGTTATTTACGGCGTGGAATGCCTTCGTGGAGGATATTTTTTAAAGGTATCTGGCTCGTATTCATATTACATACTGAAAACCACGAAAACTCCGACTTGGGCGTCCCCGTTGGACGATATTTTAACCCGGATCGAGCGAACCATCAATATTCAGCGAGATCTTACATCTCGGGTGCTAATAGGCCCGCACATTTGTTCAGGATAAATTTGCATGTCTGGCTACCAGAAACAAAGCTCTAATGCAGACATCATATGAATATTAAAAAATGGCGTGTATAGACATTAGTATTTCTGTATTTACAATGAGTACAATGCCATCTAACGACATAATTATGAAGGTATTCAGTTTATCATAAGACGATGACGGCAGAAAGTTCTTCGAATTCCTTTTATCATAAGACTTATTTGAGTATGATAAGACTTATTTGAGTTTATGATAAGACTCAACTTTCCGATCTCTCTGCTTTTGTTTACGGCACTAATATAAATGTCAATTACTAAAACTCTTAATAAAATCATTAGGTAATTGTTAAAATGTACTACACAAAATTTGAAAGATTCAGATACTTTAAGCACTTAAGTGTATACATTATTACATCTGAATATACAGCTTTCGTAATTTTGGTCACTTTAGAGTATATTAAATATGCTTACAATCACTTCAGAATAAGCTTTTTTAAAATCCGATAGAGCTGATTCTTTCTTCAACTTTTCTTCATTAAAAATTGAAATTAATTCTGCATGAAATGTTTCTCTAGCTTTCTGAAGATTTGCAATGACGGCAGAAAGTTCTTCGAATTCCTTATCGCATGTGCAGGAAACACAGTCTGTAACACAGATTAAAAATTTATAAGAAAAATTTCGTAGATTTTACATTTACTTTTTACAAGGAAGATATATAAATTACAGTTCAGAAGTAAATCATCACAGTAGTTTTAAAGAATCAAGTAAAGTTGTTTCAATTTCGAACATCTATAAAAGCACCCGTACATCATAAAAACATTTTTATTTTGTCGAATATATATTAATGTTAGTTTGATTACTTCTTCACCTAGACTTTGCCCACGATATTTCTGGCAGCTTAGAATTTGAATGTCGTACCGATGATTTTAAGTTCGGTTGGAGCGCGGTAGATTATGTGCTGTTTGATGAAATGGGAACGACAGCTGTTCCACAGAAAAGGAATGCAAATATAAAATATGAAAGTTTACAGATTTGGATGAAGCTCTTGGATGTCAAAAGATTTATAAAGCTTAAGAAGAAATTAACTGGAGATACGTATCTTTTGCTACATATTTGAAGACAACTTAAGAAAGACATTAAGTAAGAACAGAAAGAATAAAATCTAATGCCTCTATAACTAGGAAAAAGCTGTACGAATATTCCTAGTTCATGCACTGTTATCGCCATCTTTCCCCTGATGATTTGTATTGTAATCATTATCGTTCTATCCGTAACTCAAACTAATGTTTAAAACTGATGAAATATTAGTGGTATTACTTACGTCATCAACTGAATAGTTAATACTAATTGCATTATTTAGCTACTTCCTCACCCCCAATCCCTACATTTGAAATGGCAGAGGTTTTGCGACAGTCTTTCCTGGAACTGGACTCTTGAGGTTTCTGTTGGACAAATTCGTTCCAGAACAACCCTCTGTATACCCGCAGAGATCATCAGTTGATTGTCTGATATACAGCTAGACACATACGAAGTGACTGAAAATCATCGCTAGATGCGCAGATGGTGTAGTTCTCGTGCTTTCCGCATTTATTTACCGGATTGAATAGATGTTACAATGTCCAAACAATGGGGCATTTAAGTCACCTGCAGTATCTGGGAAATTCCCTCATTACATTAACTGCAAGAGCTAAGAGGAAAAAAGACACAGCATCTGAATTCATACGCACTACAACTACCAGAAAAAGGCTGGGCATTCAACTGAAAGCTTCACATCAGCAGAGAATCAGAACAATTTTCAGGTTAATGAGAACGATCTTCACACTCAAAGTACTACAAAATAACCTGTAGCATTGTCAAACAGCGACTAATTGCGTAAGGCATATCATCCTGGAGGACGAATATAGTATTGCACTTCTGCAGCAAGTACTAAACGTCTTATCTCCAAATCCCTGTACTGAACTGGGGAAAATCTATCAAGTTTAAAGTAAACTACAGGTCAATGTACGTAATGGTCCGTTAACACTGCTGCAACAAAGGAGAGATTACTCTTATCATGAAGTTTAAAGGGGTAAACCGCTTATCTTCTACAGCAGGGGTTCTCAATCCTACGCCCGCGAGCACCATGGCGCCCACCGATCGTTTAACGTGTACCCGCCGCTGCGCGATCACAATAAAAATGTTTTAGTTTTCAATAAATTCTATATGAAAGTTCTCATTTTTAATGAAATAGAAATTGCTTAGAACACATACCAGCACTAAGTGAAATGCGACCCTTTTTTTTTTTTTTTTTTTTTTATGTGCATGTATTATCACCTCTATCCAACTATATTCACTTTGAAAAAGTAAATGGTGCCCGCCGTCCAACAGATATTCTATAATGTGTACTTAGGAACCCTGTTCCCCCTGTTCTTTGGGACCCCTCTTCCAGAACGTTTACATTCCCCCCTCTCATTATAGTGCTGACAGTTCAAGGACAAGTGCTGGCAGTTCAAGCGAGGAGTAAAATTATAGCAAGGACTCAAAAGTCTCCCTGCGGAACGCTCCTGTTGAAAATAGACGTACGACTCCGCGCTTAAACTCCACTTCCCTCCATAACACTATTCAACCTTATTATTATTGTTATAATACTCCTACATTTTGGGATGCCGGATGGGAAGAGTGGGCAAACATAACCCTCGCAACGGATATCTTTCCACATGTACATGAAGTAAGCTATCGCCATTCGCTCAATTATCACCAAGATATATAATTCTAAATATCATTTAGCATCATGTTACATAAAATTCCTGAACATGAAACATTTCAGCAGTGCATTTGTACCTTATACACAAAATTTAGTGACTCAATTTAACAATGGTAAAAGTGGGAATGACCTTGATGAGATACACGGTAACTTTACGGGCAATTTACATTGGGTCTGAGTGCAAGTACTTAAGTTACTCAAAATCGTGGTTCTTAATAAAACACCTTAGGAACGCTCAGCTAGTTGCTGAGAGCAGTAAAATGCGCTCACCAAGGAGGTTAAGTAAACATAACACAGAAAAAAGGTACTTCGCGGCAGTTTGGAAAACACTGCAAGCAATCGTTTCTTATTTAAACCACAACGAACGAAGGTGCTCAAGTCCAAAGTATTAAAATAGAATGTCCACAAGGATTCGACCTTGGCGCCTTGCTAGGGAACATGTCCCTCGCCCTGTTTGAAAAGCAAGAAAACGCAGAAACTCTAGAATATGCGGACGATTTCTTAAACTAAAGGGCACTCTCAGAATGCCTACGAAACCGGAGCACAAAATGCACTGCACGATATCGTTAATTGGGCAAGTAAGAATAAGCTGGTCACTTTTTCGGCCAAAGCTAAAGGATGTTTATTTACTATGGTAAGAAATACAGAATAAAGCAATGCTTGGATATCTGCGACTGCGTCGCTTCATAGGACAGGGAAAGGAAATTTCATTAGTGGGAGGAGCCAAACGATTTTGTAAGAGAAAGATTGTCATGGAAAGAATGTCTTATAAGGTCCATAAAGAATGTAACATGATGTGATGAGTTAAAATATTAATGAAACGTAAAGATATTAGAAATTTGAAAGCATTTGAAAGAGCGAGATTGGAAACTTAATATCAAGGAACAAGTATACAAGGGAAATTATTAATCATGTGAAAGTGTTCAAAAGAACTCAGTTGATTAAATGAAGGATTACAGATAATGTTTGAAGATCCCATATTAAAATGTAATTAAGTGACCGTCGTACTTAGCTAAAAAATTCTTTTTTCCTTTCGAAATTTAATTCATATTCCCTGACGAGAAATTTCAGAGCTTTTTCAATTTGGCTAATATACACCAAACAGCACGATACATGTCAAACAATGCTAAATAAATAGCACATATGAGATCTTTCAAGAATCGAAAACTGAATTTTTCTGATAGTGAAAAAAATAACTTAAATATTGAACTTATGGAGAAGTCGAGAAATTTTGTAATCCATAGTAAGTCTGAATAATTATTGGGTAAGTGTCAGCTAAACTTCACTGTCGGCTTAGTGTTGACTAAATTTCTTGACAGTTAAGTGCTCCGTAGCTAAATGTCCTGACGGCTAACTCTCCGTGTCGACTAAATATTCTGTCGGCTAACTGTCCGTGTCGGCTAAATGACCTTTCGGCTAAGCGTCCTTGTCGGCTAACTGTCCGTGTCGGCTAAATGACCTATCGGTTAAGTGTCCGTGTCGGCTAAGTGTCCGTGTCGGCTAAGTGTCCGTGTCGGCTAAGTGTCCGTGTCGGCTAAGTGTCCGTGTCGGCTAAGTGTCCGTGTCGGTTAAACATCCTGTCGGCTAAATGACCTGTCTGTTAAGTGTCCATGTCGGCTAAATGTCCTGTCGGCTAAGTGTCCGTGTCGGTTAAACGTCTTGTCGGCTAAGTGTCCGTGTCGGCTAAATGTCCTGTCTGTTAAGTGTCCATGTCGGCTAAGTGTCCATGTCGGCTAAGTGTCCATGTCGGCTAAGTGTCCTTGTCGGCTAAATGTCTTGTCGGCTAACTGGTGTCGGTTAAGTGTCCCGTCGGCTAAGTGTCCGTGACTGATTTTGCACAACATTATCCAGCATCTGTTGGGGGTAATTTATCCCGTTCCTATGTCAGTGTACGAATGAGGGTGTCTTTGTTTATTGGAGGGCATTGTCGAGCAGCAAAACTCCTCCCCCAAAGCATCCCAAACATTTTCTGTGGGATTTAAATCTGAAGAACGTGCTGGCCAAACAAGGCGTTGAATATCCTCGCTCTCTAAACACTTCTCAACAGAGACCTTTCGATGCCATGTTGCGTTGTCGTCTATAAAAAAAAATCTCACCGATAACACCACAGAACATGCTAACATGAAGCGGCAGGGCATCATTAATGTATCCTTGGCTAGTCATGGTCCCATAGAGCGACGTACCGTTGATCCCAGTTCGAACCCATACCATGACACTAAATGTATTATATCGGACCCTTTCCTGTATGTTTGCCGGACTATATGCATAGCACTCTCACGCCAGATGAACTGGCGGATAGAATGCCACGACATGTTGAATCTACTCTCATTTGAGAATAGTACACAAGCCCAGTAGTATTCTGACTAAATTTTCGGGAAAATTTCCTTGCCAGTAGGAACAAGTAGCTGATTTCCTACCTCCGCAGCTTTTCGTCGGTTCCTTTTGTCAATAGCACCATGTACCTATCTTCTGCAGGGCATCGTACTGCGAACACGACCTCCCCCGTGTCAAACACATTCCGTTTATTTGAAATGATTTCGTCTTACCCTCTAGCAACAACTGTTACTGTTCGCTCTCCTTCAATCTTGCCAATAATACGGTTATGCGTAAAATCTCATTGGCGTCGGAAAGACATATGGAAAATTGCAAGTTTGTCAATTGATTCTGTCCCGTGAAATTTTGCTTTTGAACAAAACAGTCAATATTCGTCAAATCCTTTACATCTCTTATCAGTGCTATCGCGTGACGAACAACTTGGGCAATCCAAAATTTGCATATGCACAACACGTATTATTGTATCCCGCTTTGATACTAATTTCCATATTTTCTTACCTTCCATTTTGTAGTTGCTATCGCTGCTAGTGTCTTCAGTCCTTAACAATTGTTCGCCAGTGTACAATCCGCTTACATTTTTTGCATAAATCCAGTAATAATGAATTACAAATGCTACTTATAAATATCTCTTATTTATTTAAAAATCCTATATTATATACATCTTTTTTATAGCACTTGGGTCTTTTAGTATTTATGCATCTACTATATTTAAATGGTATTTCTATAGCATCAATTACGCCGTTATGTAAATAGTATTGTTAAGTGTGGTACCTGCATGTGCTTTTGAATATAGTTATCACTGGTATGGAATAGGTGATGGGTAACTTTATTGCATATTAACAGAACTGTCCTGACTGCAGAGGAAATGCGTACAGTATTGATAATGCAAATTAACAGGTGCTAATGGTTGTAATGCTGCTTATATTAAGGGTATTTATGCAGTTAAAATCTTTATTGAATGTATTTAAATGCCCATTGATGTTTTGACTTTTCTCGCTCCGACACTGAAAGACATGTACTCAAGCCGTTGTGGAATACATAAATTTGCCAGGAGGGCTTAAATCACTGATAAGCTTGCTAACTGATAAGCTTAGTGCATCAGCTGCCTTGCCATCGGCGGAAAGCACAAAGATACTACATTACTTACGTACAAGGAGATTTAAAAGGAAAATCGAAATTTGGTTACAAATCATTTACTAGAACTACTGAAGTGGTTACACTGTCGCTGCTTAGTGTAATCTACTTACTTATTGAATGCATTTACGGCAGCACTTGATAAGCGTGAAAAGGATTATTTCGGATGACGGCGCAATCATTCATACATCTAAGACCAAACCATGTACTCAACCACAGCTTTTTAAAGGCCGACTTGTTGGCCTAGCAATACGTAGCGTGGAACTTTCATGGAAGAGACACACTCACGTCCTCAGAAACTTCGACTTGAAATAAATAAACAAAACCTATTCAGAAATAGAGGAACACTTAAAATATAATTCTTCAGCGGTGTAACTACTCTGAAACTGTTGTCCATAAGGATTCCCATACAACCGTGGTGGCCAAGAATTTAAATTCTCAAAACAAACGTTATTTGAATATTTGTACTTAAACGTGATTATTCCACTGTTCAATTTCGAGTGGTAGATTTAAATAGAAAATTCATCAGTTTACCAAGTCCGGCTTGAAGTGAAGCTATCCAATTCTGGCATTCATTTGTCAAGGAAATCACATTACTGTGTGCTGCATCCACACGCTTTAGGAAATTATCTGTAAAGTTCCGAAGACCACGAGTAGTATTGTTCTGAATACGACGAATGTTCTGTAACTTGTCAATTAGTTGCTTATGTTCATTCATTGCTTCAGACTCCTTTTCCTTGACCTGCATCGAAAATAACTTATTTAAATAAACCATATGCTATATAAATGAAATATAGTAATGTTTCCAAAATGTTTTTAAGAACCATGTTTTCCAAACAGGTTTCGAATTAAAAGAGATAGGCAATTTATTATATATTTTAATTCATTCGTATTGATAACCTAATAAATTAGATTTCGACATGTATTCCAGACTGTTTCCTTCGTAAACAAAATAACCATCTATATCATTTACTAGTTTTATATACTCTAACTCAATTTAAAAAATAGATTTGTTTTAATAGGGCATTATAAACAGTTAATCCGTAAGATCACTAATGCTTGAATAAAGTTAATTGCATAAACTATAAAATTTGCATTTAAGAATATTAAACTTTATATTTAGAGATCTTTTGATGGAAAGCTTTTATTTGGTTTAACTATGACAATGCACGTGAAGACTACCTATATGAGAGTAGAGGTGCCTTTGTTGGAAACTTTTCAAGGAACTGTGGCTTACATTAACTAGGCAGCGGTTGCGAGATAAAGAAATTTTTTCGTACCAAATATGCGCGATATCTGTCAATTGTAAATTTGCAGTGCGAACTGTATTCGTTTATTCCCACTGCGTTGCTTAACTGAAACGCTAGCTGAGCTCGTTGATGACTATCAAAGATTAACTTCATACATAAGACAGACCGCAAAATCGGCCAAGAAGTCACCACGTGCAAAGAGTATGTATGTGATTATGGCAAAGCCTCAAGGGCTATCTGCCTAAAGGGAGGGATGCCTTCGAGGAGGACTTTCTAAGGGAAATTGGCTCGTAAACACTTTAAACATGGGGAAAACCACGAAAACGCCCATGAAGCCAGCCTGTTTGCGGGATTCGAACCTCGGACCGAACTACCAGTGTTCAGCGAATTTACCTCTCGGCCGCTGGTTGGCCTCCACGTGCACAGAGATTCGAGCCCTAGTTGAATTATCGATGCTTAAAGCAGCCTTGTTAGCCTTAAGATTCACTGTTTTTCACGTCATCAAGGAAGTATCGTATGAAAAATATGCGTACTGCGATCGGTTTGTATTATGAGACACTAGCTGAAAGAGACATGTTTCAAAGATAGGTTTTATTATCCGGCGTGAATGTGAAATAAGAAATTTGAGACAGCCAGTTTGTTAAAATGACTTCCAGATATCGTTATCGAAAGAAAACCGATCGAGGGTCACAGAGATATCGTGCCCAAATTGAGATACAGTGAGAAAGATGGCTAAATGGTTAAATGTGCAAATGCGAGTCTTTCTGTGGCAATATAATCTACGAAGTGATTTGGCATCCAGGTACTTCAGCTGAGGAAGACTTACCAGTTACGATCAAAGCTGAAAACCAACATCTTCAGCTAGGACACGACGGAACAGGACCTCGAACTCAGGTCATTCCTTGCAGCAGCCATGGAAGCAATGATATCCGCTGTCCGCAGAAAGGTTTCATGAATGATGCTTCTACGATAGGAGAGTGATAGTGGACATTGTTTACTATGCACATATTTTGAAACATGTTGCCAATCGCACATCCTTGAAAGAATCTTTCCGAAAGGGTAGTGTTTGTGTTGGGGATGCTCAAATAGTCACGCATTTATTCGTGGAAATATGACTGCTGAAATACTATATATACGTATATGCACACAACATAAAAGATTTTTCAAGGATATGTAACATTGTGTCCACAAAAGTCTTTACATGGCCTTTATTTTCACAACTGTTGGTTGTAAATATACTTTTAATTTACAAAAATGTTTTACAAAAAGCAAAGATTCGTTTTATAAAATTAAAATAACTTAGTATAATACTTATGTTTAGGAAAATGTTATATTCATTAGAAAAAATGAAACCCAAGATTTTTGGCAACTATGCGAAAACACTGGACGCGATATTTAATTTAAAAATTCGCGATTTTTGAGGTCATTTTTAACCTGCCTTGAAGCATAGGTTAATAAATAATTTGAGGGTTTTTTTTTTCTCTCTTTAAACACCATTTAGTGATATTCTTTTGTGATTTACTAGTGTGTAACATTCTTCAATTTATAATTTTGTTCCAAATGGTATGCCGAAAGAATACAAGTTTTGAAACGTTAGAGATACGATTAAAATATTCTAACACAATTTTATTACTTTATAATCCTAAGCTAAAAATAATGCAAAAATTTCATTAAACTAGAAATATTTAAAAATTTTAATTTATGCAAATAAGCTAAATAAACAGTTGGTGATATGACAGTACTGAAGCCTGGTATTGTTTTCCATATCAAGAACTCTGCAAGAATCCATGAATAAGCTTTGGTTTGAAAAACAAATTATATTAATACTTTTCACGATAGTATGCTTAGAAGCACTAATCAGTTGACATCAGAGAGTTTTTCCCAGAATGAAGTTTTACTTATAGTAAAGTACAAATGCAAACATTTCGCTATGAATCGCTTAGGAATATGATGTGCAGTTTTAAAACAAAGTGTCAAAAACGTTTTCTTCCCTGAACTATCGTAAATGAGATTTTCATAGACTTTTAGTTCTAACTTTTGATTTCAAATGTAGCATAGTCAGCTTGGGTGCACAGTATTTTGTATTCCTATCAACGTTGTAAAAAATAGGCCTGAAAACTTAATTTACATGAAATGTTTCAATAATTAGAAAATTGTTGTGAATTCTGATGAACATTCGGATTTTTAGCAAAGATATTTGTCATCTCAGAAAGCGTTTTCAGAAACAGTTGAAGAAAGCGCAAGCGGCAATTGTTACATTATTGAAATTACACTAAACATCTCGATAATTTTTTGTCGTAAAGGAATCAATATTTTTATGTTATGTTTTTTATAAGGAGTATAACATTCTTCTAAAAATAAGTATACGAGCCGAGAGAACATAAAATGTTAAATTTCACGACTTTCACAATTTTTTTAAAATATTTATTCAAACATCACAAAACAGGAAATTTTGCGCCATTTAAAACACTTTTGTAATTTAAAATATATATTTACGGCCAACGATTTCGATACTAAAGGCCGGAGAAATATTTTCATAGACATTGTGTACCTTTTCTAGCTGCTTCTGCCTCTTACATAGGTGTAACCTAATGCAAAATTCCTTTCTCTGGAATGACAACGCTAAAACGCAGAAAGTTCGTGTGATGGAAGAATATTGTTAGCAGAAAACAATGTGCAAAGATGGACAGCTCGGGTTTCGGTCTCGAGTCTCTCTTCTCAAAATCTTGACGCTCTTGGATGAATCTTACAAAAATAATGAACTTCAACTCTACTGAGCTCACAAATCAGTCATGGCTGTAAATGGCATATCACTTTCTGGAGTAATAAGAATCAAAACCGAAAAACTTGTTCATTATTCCAAACTGACACCTCAGATTTATTATTTTCATGCATGTGCTAATTTTAAAAGTAAAATAATTTACTTGAATCTTGTCGTTTTATACATTATTTATTTCATTTATTACGAGAGACTATTCATGAAACTTGAATATGTTTCTAAGTAATTTTGAAACTTTTGTGATTTATTCTGAAGTTTATTTCAAATTAGTAGGTTACCAACTTCAGAGTCCTGAAATTCACTGTGATAATCTGGATAATGAAATTGCTTTTCTGCAAGAACAATGCTACAACACTTGTTATACAAAATTTTGCTAAATTATTTGTTTATACGCTCAAAATATATCTTATATGCGAAATATTACCTTAACGCTATTTCTTGAATTTAAGAGTTCATGGTTTCCAGTAAATAAATTGCATCAGTATAATAATTAAAAATACTCATGATACTCTGTCAAATTTTATTGCCACTCTAACGAAATTTCCCTAAGAAATCCTCACATGTCATAAGTCAATAATAATTCAATTTTAACGGAATGGTATTCAGTTTCATTTCAGAACAAAAAAAAAAAAAAAAAAAATTGACTGAAAAAATAGTTTCCACTTAGGGGCGGTGACTATGAGAAAATAAAATCGCACAGAGCAGCGGAACAAGATTAAGGTCCAATAAAGAATTTCATATAACAATTTTTTTTACGAAATTTTATATATTAAATCTTCACCTTTCCAAGCTCCGCTTCTACACTCATCTTCATCTTTATTTCTTTATGGTACCTTTCATGTAAATTGCTGGAAACTAATTGCAAGACAGCATGCACCTGAAACAAAAAGCAGTCAATATTTATATGATAATATGCAAGTCAAGGACCCAGATAAATAGTTCTATAGTAATTTACTTCTTTCTCTATTAAAAAAAACTCTCATTGTCTAATTTTGCTGGAAAAGCATGTGACTTAAAGCTAAGAATTATATCACCACGAGTCTTTTAACTGAAAAATGCATTTCGATACGTAATTTTAAAATGTACCTATAAAAACCACTGATGGTAGAATTCCGGATGCTAATTGTAGTAGTAGCATTTAACAATCATCAGTCAATCGTTTAACATCCGTTCATCACAGCAATATTTCCCAATTTCGTCTGCACAATGTTTGACGACTTTCAGTTTTTGATAACAAATAATTAAACAGATTTCTGATGCTCTGCACACACTTTGGCAAAACAACTGACATGTGTCCAAATCTTTTATTAATATTCTGGCTGTCCAGCGAGGACTGGATTATTGAATAACAGAAAAGTATTCAAGGTTATCTGTTTGTACTTTGTGATAGGATAGTGCATCTAGAGTGCTGCAAAGCCCTCGACGACTATCTGCCTGCTCAAAATGTGTGTGTGTGTGATTATGGCAAAGCCTGGAGGGCTATCTGCCTAAGAGGAGGGATGCCTTCGTGGAGGACTTTCTAAGGGAAACTGGCTCGTATACACGTTACACATGGGGAAAACCACGAAAACGCCCATGCTGCCAGCCCGTTCGCGGGATTCGAACCTCGGACCGAACTACCAGTGTTCAGCGATTTTACCGCTCGGCCGCTGGTGGGCCTGCCTGCTCAGAAAGATTCCTTTGTTGAAAACTTCTTAAGTGGGTTGCATTCACGTTGCAGAGAAGGAAAGCCATGACAACCCTCACTGTTAGTCCATCTCCAGACTTTTGAAATCACCAGTTTTCAACGGTTTTTATCACTTGGCCGCTGCTGGTGGGGGTGGAGGGTAGGATGGGATGGGATGCTTTCATCGAGCAATTCTTTTCGAGAAATTTGGCCGTATTTACTTCCCGCACAAATAAAATTTGAAACAGGAAGTAAACCTAGACCGCGTAGAATAAAATGGAGAGCTTTTGTTTCGTGCTTTTAACAACTTGGCCTCTGATGGATCTCTAGAATGAAAAATTATTTTTTTTTAAAGAATCCAAACTGCAGTTAACCCTTATGCAGTTAACGTTTAGATACATATCCTTTCATCACGTTTTCTTTAAACTTTTATTACACTTTATATAAAACAGTTCAAGTTTACTGTTATGCATCTCTAATAAACTGTAGGCTTAAATTAACAAATTGTAGGGTGTTACTTATATATATGCTTAAATCAATGTCTTTCAGACCGTCGCCCAACAGGTTTAGTGGTTAGTGACCCTGACTGAGCGAGAAGCCCGAGTTCGAATCCCGAAGAAGGCATGGTTGTAATTGTCCGTTTCTACATAGGAGGCAACGGTGGCTACCTATTAGGTGCTTCCATAAGGAAATGGCCCCCACTTCTTGCACTTGTAGTGGCGCAAGGCTAATGGCTATTAAATAAAGCGCCAGGCTATTAAAAAAAAGTGTCCTTCAGACCCTACTAGATTGACAAGCGAATTATCGCTCTAGTCTGAATTTAGATGACAAAGTCCTACGAATGTGAAAACCTTTTAACTGACTCTTTAAATTTAAGAGAAAGCACCATCTGTGCTATAAAACAAAACTCTGTCATTTGTGGATATTTAAAATAGCAAACTGAGATTCAAAGTTACGTAATATAGTCGAAGACTACACAAAACGGTCTATTTAAGTTGGCTTAGTTACTTAAATGGCGCTTGTTAAACATCGGTTACCAAAATGGCTAAAGCAGGAATAATAGTTGGAAGAGCTGGTAATAAGATTTAACTGCAAATGAGGCTTTAACTCAGACATTCAAACACTCAGCTTAAATACTTAAAGACTAATTTTCATTCTAATGAGAACTATGGGAATAAGAAGTTCCAGTAAGGGTTCAAACTATATAATAATCGGTTAATTAACATAAAGCTTACAACATAAACGAGTAATCAGGAAGCTATGGCTGCCCTTTTTTTTTTTCGCTGCTCATAACTAAGTGAATGCCTTGTTCTATACAGAGACGAATTCTCTTTATATTTTGACACTTATATAGGCGAGGATTCTTGCTTTACAGGGATGTAGAGATGACAAAGATAGCAGCATTAATTTTGCTTTCTCAGACAATATTTTGAATTCATCTTGTAAGCAGCCAAAATTCCAGCAGGCTTGGTCTGGAAATGCGATTTTTAGTTCTCAGGGAGATGTCAAATCTACGAGAACCTCGTATTCCGTCGAATTTAAGCTACATAATATTTTATTTACACTGAACTTATTGAATACCAATTCAAAGTCATTTAAACATCTTCTCTTGAACTACAGAAGAATAGATATCAAACGAGTCTTTCAAAGCTTCGAGACGTCCCTGAATATTCTTCTGATTTTTTTTCTTGGTTAATTTCTTCCAAGGCGGCTTTAGTAAAACGGATTCAGTCATTTCTTTTCCCATGAACTCTAATCAACATATAATTTTCCTCTTAAAAGAAGGCACTTTGGTGTTTGCTTAAAAAAATAAAGCATTTTCCCATAGCAATGATCGATTTATTTCGTTCATTTTGCTATACGTTTCTGCCAGTAGGCCGTCTTACAGCCCCCTCCCTACCTTTATCATTTTAAACCACCTGTATTATCGCTAACACAGCGTGTTGATTCAGTAAAAATGCTACTTACCTGTGAATGCAGTTTCATGAAATATCTTAACGTTTTTTCTTAAGATAACTACCTTACTTCGAATGTGCAACAGGTGGCTTCCCATATTCTTCACACATGAGTTTGAAGTCTGCTTTTAAGACGTCGTTATTTAGCTTATTATTATACTTATTAAGGAACCCTTAGTAGCCACGCAGTTAAACCTCACAAAGACATAAAAAGTACTAAGAACTCCCGGAAGAATTGCTACGAAGTCACCAAACTATCGCTCTGAACATTCTCTGTGAAGTGATTCTAAATTGACTAGTTTGATTCATTTATATGGGAAGAAAGTTTCCAGAAATTCTCTTAAGATCGAGAAGCTTCTCGAATCTGCTTCCAGGGAATGACCCAGCACCGTATGTTAGAAGAGATGCGAAATTCAACTTGCTGAATTTTCTCATCCAGAATGTAATCTCTATTTTTTTTATTCTACGTTTTGCTGCTTATACTTTCATTTAGTTTTTATAAACTTTATTTTCCTGAAGCAGCCGTGGAACCCCTGGGGATTGCACGCGGAGCCCTCAGGGCTCCGAGGAGCAGAGATTACGAATCGCTGCTCTGAACAGATAGCCCTCGTGTACTTTGCCATATTCAAATAACCTAACCAAACCCAATCTTTCGGCACGTATGGAAAAGAATACAAGGGATGCTTAAAGCTCTATTTTCAAGGATAGTATGTACAACTTCATAAAATTTTCGTGTGTAAAGAGTGAAGCATTCTGTTTAATTGGTATATTAAGGACTATGGAAACTTTCATGTGTTTGATGAATAGAACCAGGGCACCAAACACTGACACCGTTCTACAAAGTGTTAAAAAAAGCGTGTAAATGCTTAAAAGGCACTGGTGCTTTCAAATAATCAGGTTAAGGTAAAAAACGTGAAGCAATTGACTGTTAAGGCTGTTATTTGACACAGCTTGTTAAAAGAAATAGAAACCTGAAGTCAGCCTAGTAGGTTGTGAAGGAGTCCACTGCACCTACTGGAATTGGACAATCTAGGTATAATATGAGTAATAGGCTGCATAAAAAAGGCAGTATGCGAAGAAACCCCATTATTTGTGTCTTACTAACACGCGCTGCGTAGCAGCGGCGTAGACATCATCGTGATTGGAGTATTACGGACTAGAACTGAGTTCTCTTTACTAATGAGTCTCGTTTTTGTTTGGAGAATGATTCCAGAGGTATAACAATTTGGAAGAAGCAAAACATATGCAAAAAACGAGGAAATGTCAGTGAAAGGGATCGGTGCAGATACTGTGGGAGAATGATATCAGCGGGCATGATTATGAACGCCTACTCAGATGTAGACATCTTTGTAAGTGCAGCTACGAATGCTGAACATATAGGTATGAAATTCTTGATCCTTATGTATCAAGTGCCCCACCAGTAATCGAGCGGTTAAAGATTGCTTAATACTGGTAGTTCTTTTCGGGTTCAATGCCAGGCGACCGGCTCACTGCATGGCTGGTTTTCACCAGGTCTAGAGTTAATACGAGTCAGTTCCCTTGGAAAGTCGTCTACGAAGGCATCTCTCTCCTCAGGCAGATAGCACTTATGTATTTCGCCATATTCCAATAACCTAACATTATCTCAATCTGTTCAGGGGTGCGACTTTCCTCCTAACGGGCGGCTTAGCAGTATACAGAGGTTACTGGAAAATCTAACGAACAGCATGGAAAAGCTTGGATTTCGACAAGTGTTGACAACATACTTTTATACTACGTATTTCTAAAAAGTTGTAACACCTAATTTTCACCACCTCACTTCGTATCTCCTTTCCTATGTTCGTACTTAAATTTTTAAAAATTTATTTTTTCTGAAATAGGCAATTTTGCATTTTGAAGATATATCGGGCATAACAAACTGTCCCTGTGCAGATTCCATGTTCTTAGCAAAACAATCATTCAAGTTATTGCTATTTCTGAAAAAGAGATTAATTTGTAAGTTTATTTAATTTAAATTTTGAAGTTTTTATTATTTTTCCTTTAACTTTCCAGACATTTTACTATGTAACTTAATGCTATAGTTCAGCGGTTCTCAACCGGTGGTACGCAACAGAAAAATAGGTGGTACGCAAAGAAACACAGTATTTTTAACTATTAAATTCAAAAATCTAGTAAAGAAAAAGAACCAATTGATAGAAATTTCCTGTGATCGAACTCTAACTGAAGATTTCGAAAATGACACGCCTGTTAACATTTGGTTGAACCGAAAAAAACGAATTTAAAGGAATTTCAAATAAAGCTATCAAATTTGTATTGCCTTTTTGTACAACCTGTTTGTGTGAACAAGTATTTTTTCCATGTTATATCGGAAATAGAAGTACAGACCAAAATTAAAAGTGCACCTTAATTTATGGTTGAACTTAAATAAAGTAAGACCAGACATAAAGAAATTGATCTCTCCTAAACAGGCACAAATTTCACACTATATTTTAGAATTGAAGTATTATAATTTAAATGTTGATAATTAAAACGGTAACCAATTTTTAATCTAATAGTTTTTTATGTGTGCATACTTAATAAAAATACCCGATAGGTTGTATAAATGGCAATATTTATATATTTTTAATATTTCTATTGGGAAATTGAAAATAATCATTGCAAAATGTAGTGGTGGTACAATGCTTTTCAGGTTTTGTTTAGATGGTACGCGTTAGTCAAAAGGTTGAGAACCGTTGCTATAGTTTATTCGTGCATTTAATCATCTGCATGTCCAAGTAAATGAGCTGTTTCTCATGCTTTGCCCAAATTAAAGGCGGGTTCGGAATCATCCACTATACTGTAGACATTACAATCAAACATTCAAGATATGAATCTCCGCTAATTACCATACAGATAGTTTAAAGTTTTGTTTTTACTTTCTCTCCAATCCGAAGTTAAACAAGATAGAAGTGTGAGCAGGTACTAACATGGTACCAGCCTTAGCGCTTCATTTTCACGTATACCCAGGTTTATCAGTGTAACTCCTTGGCTGATTAAAATACACAAGTATACGGGATCACGTGACCGAGGGATATAAATGAGAACAGATAGATAAATTTGTAAAAAAACGCAGTACTTAAACAATAATCTTCACGTAAACTAGAAAAAAGGAATCTTATTTCAAAATTAACTTACTTTTTCTGAAAACCTAAGCGAGTCTGATTCTTTCTGCACTAAAGTCGTCAATTCTTCTTGCAGTTTTTTTTCTTCTTCTAACTTCGTATTTTCTTCGTACAACGTAGCTTCAGCTTCAATTATCGCTTTATCTAACTGAAAAGTTTATAAAATAATTCTTTATTAGAAATCTGAAAAAGTCTAATTAAAGATAGTTTAGTAAGAAATTAAAAAAAAAAAAAAAAGAAAAAAGAATTACAAATGTAGATAATAATTCATAGACACACTAAATTTTCTATAATTTAATTCGAATATTAAAATGCATAACAATATCACGTGGAAAGCTTCTACTATTAAGTGGTCCATTTCTAAATAGTTAAAAAGCTTAAAAATCCAGTATGTTTAGATTTTTTATTACTAAAAGGTCTGAATACCTCTGCAAATTTAAATCCCTGTTATCTAGCACCGAGTCGTTGAACAGACCTTATACGTAATGATAGGGGGACCGGAAAGTAATGTCGTTTATGCGCATGTCGACAACAACATGCTAAGGGCAGAAGTGGAAGCAAACTCATGTCAAACACTCTTAACACGTTGAGCGCGGCGCCGGTCCCTGGGGACCGGCAGTGAACTTTCCGTGTGGCCGGCGTAATTTTCGTTTGGCTGGCGTCGGTCCGCGAGACCGACAGTATTAAAGTTAAAAAATAAATATAGTCTCAATGAAATGTGATCAAATTTAGTTTTAATGAAATGTCTTGAAACATTCTAAAAAAAATACGGCTTAGCTCGCTGGCGGCTGAACGGAAAGGGCAGCAAATTCGGCGGCGCGCTCAACGTGTTAACCAACCTTGGTCGACCATCCAAGAACATTTAAAGCAGAATGGAAAAATAAGCAAAGCAGGTGTTTGAATCCGCCATAATCTGTCCGAAAAGAACAAAGCAAACCTATCCATTACATGCAACGTATTGCTTCAACGGCACCATATAGAACTGTTTTTATTGTTTGATTAGTGGAGACAAAAAAATAAGTCCTATATGATAATCCAAAACTCAAAAGGCAGTTTTAATAGGAGTTACAAAGAGTTTTCATCCCGAAAAGGCGCTTCTGAGTGTTTGATGGAGAATTCGCGGAATTTTTCATTTTGAATTGCTGAAACCAAACTGTTAATGCAGACCTTTATTGTGAACAACTGGATGGAGTGAACCAATCTTTAACCGAAAAATATCAATTGCCAACAGAAAAGGCGTCATTCTGCAACCCGACAATGCAAGACCGCACTGTGCAAGACGAACACTGGAAAAAATTAATGAATTGGGGTGGGAGGTACTGCCATACTCACCCAACATACTCGGCCGATATCGCAGCATTGGATTTCCATTTATTCGGATCCTTACAACATTTTCTTAGTAGCAAAAAATTTGGATGATATCCAAAATGTCCTCTCGAGATATATTACTCAAAAACCAATTGATTTTTATCGGTCCGGGATTGAAAATCTGCAATTTAGATGGCAAAAGGTTGTTGATAACGAGGGTGATTATATTATTGATTAAAAATAAAAACTTGTTAAAATGCATTCGCTTGAATTTAATGTAAGAAAGCGACATTACTTTCCTGTCCACTTATTACTTTTGTCTTAAGAAACTCATGGTGCATACTAGCGAATGTTCACTAAGCAAACTTCCTGAAAGGATTTGAAACTTTGATAGCAACAATCATACGATTGCTTATTGATAGCATATTCTACCCATTCTTATCCGACGTATACAAGAAATTAAGAAAGTATATCTCTATTATTGATTCGCAATGAATCATTAACTTATTTTCAGCTTTAGAAATTTCATACACATTGTCAACTGGCGGGATATATATTTTGCTCAACCTCACCGCCTTCCGCAGTTTGTGCAAAATCTATCAGTTTCAGCAAATACGTTGAACCTTTTTGAAACTGATTGACAAGGAAGAAATCTTCATCGACAGCACTTTTCATACGAGTCCTTAAATGACAACTAGTCTTTTGAACCCTGCAGCAGCATCCAGCATTCGTCACCAGAATGGAAATTTAGGAACCATCAGTTCATTTCGGTGCTATACAGTTGTCGAATTCAATAACTTATAAAATGAAAACTGAATTGTGAAACTTCCTAGACAAAGTGTGGGCAAATAGTTTGAACCTCGGGTCAGAAAAGTCTTTTCTAACGAATCATGATCGCAGGGCCGTGAAGTTGTTTTCCAGGGCCCCTGTTTGTAGGACGTGATGGGGATGAAGCACTTCCAACAGAAATTTAAAAAGAATTAAAATTACAAAAACGGCCCCTGTTCCTATTTGTCACCAAAATAATCAACATATATAATGTTTCATTTTAAAGTAATTTAGACGTGAAATTTTCTTTCCCAAGCTTCTATTTCTGCTAAGTAATTTTACCTCAACAATGCTCATATGCCATTGTTAAATTTCTAAACAAAAGCTTCTAGAAATTATAAAAAACTATATGCTTCGGTCGATGCATATGCTTGGTAGAACATCTAGTGTTTTCAACTTAAGTTGATCATGCGTGTATATGTGCATATACACTGTAGCAGTGGATGCGCACTCGTGCTGCTGAGTTCGGTAGTCTGCATATAAAATCGGGTACGAAAGAGATGAAAATCACTTTGCAGAGGATTATGGGACGAATTAAACAACAAGAAGCGCCTTATTCGGTCCACGGGGTGGTTTCAGTAATTAAAAGAGCCTCATTAGGCCATCTTTGGCCCACCTTTATTCTTAGACTGCTTAAGCCTTCCACATGAACTATCCTATGCCTGTACATACGGAACTTATTCAAGTACATGAGTAATCATTTCGCCTGATGTAGCGAAAACTACTGAAAAGCCACATAACATTACAGCTGATTCAATACACTTCAGGAGCTATGTTATACGTAAACTTTATTCGAATATAAAATAGTATTCTTAAACTGCTCGGTTGTGTTCCCTGCATGTGTTTAGAATGCTCTTAAGTTGCTCGGTAGCGTTTGATAGCTGAAAGGTAATGTAAAACTTTTATACAAATTACTCGTGTTTTGCTGAATTCATCTTTAATTGTTACATAATTAAACCAAAAGGTAGTGATGTAGTACATAGTATAACTTAATAAGGAGATAACCTCAGGGAATTATTTCTAATATAAATTGCAGAATGAGTAATTCATCACATAGTTCCTTTATTTGGATACAAATATACACTGAAACGAGCACCTAGTTTCTTTTCTTTTCATGATTATTTTAAAAAACAAATGTTAAACTTTACGTACTGATTCGGCTTCCTTGTACATTTCTTCAATGGCTGCCATCTCTGCGTAGTTTGCATTTCGCTTTTCAGCTAGTTGCCGCTGTAGTCTTCTACAAGAGAACTTTAAATTGAAAGGCTGTATAAAGAGACTGCTGAAAGTGTTTTCTATGTAAACAAATATTTCACAATTTTCCTTTTAATGAGGAAAGAAAAGGCTGTTTTTTCCAATAGAGACACTAAAGCCCCGTTCACATGCAACGCTCTTTCGCACAGCTACCGTTTGTATTAGGGAGAAACGGGGATATGAAACAGTTTCGCCTTTAAAGAATGTTTATCTTTCTTATAAAATTGAAATCTGCTAATATTTCAGAAATTAACTTGAATTGTAATTAGGGAGATTACTTATCGCTGTGCGAAGTTTCCAAGAATTCGCCAATCCAAGAAACCAAGAATTTCCAAGAATTCTAATTTTCCAAGAATTGGCGAATATCTGATTTTTCCACAAATGTTGAATAAATCAACGAATATTAGACTTTTACCTGTTTTTATTATAATATTTATGCTATTTATATATGTAAGTTTCTGTGCTAATTTCTGTAAAAATGGAACGCAAAGTAATCTGTAAGGTATTTCTCCCGCCTTTTGGCATGCCTTCGTTGTGTAACGGTCACCAAGCTCGGCGCGTATTCGAGAGGTCCGAGGTTAGAGTCCCGGCAAGAACATTGCTCATTTCTCACCCATCCTGCTTTAAATTAACCTAATAATCCTACAATATTTTTCTAAACCTAAATCAGAATTTTGAGTTACCCTAAGTACTACTGGATTTCTGAAATCCAAGAAAAGTCCTATCCCCATGTTGTACAAAGTTGCCTTTCGTTATCTATCGATGTCGAACAATTCTGCGTTTTAAAAGCGTATTACTTAAAAATTTTATATAACATTTCACAGAAAATGCTATCTAATTAAATGTAAATATTAACTTAAAATTATGATGCTGAAAAAGTTTCTAGAATATTATTTATTCATAAATGCCAATTTCAATTATCATTTCATTTTTATTTAGTTACATATAAATTATAATTAATAAATAATTGTTTTGTTATTGCTTAGTTATTTTGTTTTTACTTAAACATCCTGTTTAAGAAATATTAATAGAAATCCTCAGTAGCGAACTATTAATGTAAATCCCATGGCACTTGCCCCCTAAACTCCTAGCGAATTTCGTTCCTCCCCCCCCCCAAATTACTTTATTGATCATGATATTTCAGAAAAAAACTTAAGTTTGTACAAGCTTTTCCCAATTTAAATAATAGGGTGCTTAAAATGTTTGCGGTAAGTGTACAGCAGGTTTATCTAATCATCTTTTAAGTAATAATATCAGAACAAATATGCAGCGCTTCTGACATTTCTGGAAACAATGGGGAATGAATTGTTTCTTACCTGTCGTAGATTAGGCGTCATATCTTATTGGATAAATTGAACTGTCTGAAAATATTGACCTTGTAAAGCGATTCCGGTACAAGGGAACAGCAGGGTCACAAGTTGGAAATCTAGCAAATAAGTGGCTACGGCATTATAGGGATCTCTCTGATAAAAGAAATCCAAGCTTCTTTGCGGAAATTAAATTGTCTCGGATAGTACTTCACAAATGTCTAATATGGAAAGCACGCCACGCCCTTTAAAAACAAAGTCGCATATTTCAAGCTTCATGCGCATAACATGACGTAGTCTCTAACTTTTTTAATACAGGAATATACTCATAAAGGCTCACCAAGAATGTTTCAAAATGTCAAAACAACATGCAGACAGCCGGAACAAAATGTCTGGAACAAAATTAACTATAAAACTGATAACGTTTTTCTTGCTTTACTATTAGCAAAATCGACCATGATATTATCAAAATATCTTTCATGTCACAGTTGTTCTATGCTCAGCATAGTAGCATAGTAATGCAATTTCTCATTTGTAAATTATAGGCAATTTTTACCTAAGAAATTCCTCTCACAGCTAGTAATACACCAACTGAAGTAAATTCTCATCTGCAGTATAATATCTGGAACTAAATTCTAGAGAATATTTTAGAATAAAGTGGAAAAGTTCGAAGCAATTGTCAGCGTCTTTTCTTCCGCGGCAAATAGTTAAGAGAAATAAATAGCAAACAGAAATAATTCTTTGAAGTCCTTTCTCTCGGTAAGGAGGCAAAAGTGCTAGCTGCAAGCATGGCTTCGCGATTTTCGAATGTGTAATGGAAAGAAAAGTTAAAGATGAAATAAAATGCAGAGCAATTATGGATAAATATTTTTTTGCCGACTGCACACCCGGCATAAAAGAAATGTTTGTAGCAGTAAAATATTTCAAAACAAAGGGAAGTACTTTCAAACCTGTGGAGAGTTTCATGGGGTTTCTTAAAGCCAAAGATTATACTCGCCAAGGACTGACAACGTTATTGTTGGATATTTGAACTAAACTAATCTCCAGCTTGATAACTGTCAATGTCAAAAATCATGGTGGTGATACGAAGGGTAAACATGCGGGTGTTCAGGGAAAGATTTTTGGATTTGAATAGCAGTGCACTAAAGTTACGTTGTGAGTACCAATCTTTAAATTAATACTCAGTTATTCTACTCAATCATCTGTTGACACAGTATCTATTCGGAATCCTATAACATACTATTACGAATTTGGTATTTAGAAAGGTAATGTTAGTTCAATTATAAATTAAATGGTTTTATTTCCCGCGCAGTGCAGCGCGTGACGAATATTAAAAGAAAGCTAAGCCGGAAAATTGAAAATACAAGAGCGCGTGCATTAAACATTTAATAAATATCTCTTTTTAATTTCGAGAAAGTACTAGAAAATTCTAGCGCGCGATTTTAAAATCTAATAAAAGGAGGAAAACCTCTCAGTTCGTAGTAGTTACTTAGTTTGTTGTTTAGAAAACTGCTCTTGTTGACTGTAGCGAATTCGCGGATTAGCTTTCTTTAGCTGTTTTGAATTAAGTTCTCTTGAACGTTTGAGTAGTTAAAAGATAACTACTGTGATATATTGTAATACTGCACGAATATTTTAGGAAATTTAAGCATATTTGTTGTGATAATAATAAATTTTTGTTCATTTTTCATCGGACTTGTGCATTCATTTCGTAACGAACCCGTACGCACGCAACACATCTTGGTGTCAGAAGTAGGATAAAAAATGAACAAAAATTTATTATTATCACAACAAATATGCTTAAATTTCCTAAAATATTCGAGACTGTGAGATATTGCAGTATTACAATATCTCACAGTAGTTATCTTTTAACTACTCAAACGTTCAAGAGAACTTAATTCAAAACAGCTAAAGAAAGCTAATCCGCGAATTCGCTACAGTCAACAAGAGCAGTTTTCTAAACAACAACAAACTAACTACCACGAACTGAGAGGTTTTCCTCCTTTCATAAGATTTTAAAATCGCGCGCGAGAATTTTCTAGTACTTTCTCGAAATCAAAAAGAGATATTTATTAAATGTTTAATGCACGCGCTCTTGTATTTTCAATTTTCCGGCTTAGCTTTCTTTTAATATTCGTCACGCGCTGCACTGCGAGGGAAATAAAACCATTTAATTTATAATTGAACTAACATTAGTTTTTTAAATACCAAATTCGTAACAATACTTTAAAGCTTTCTACAAGATCAGGAAACAGGAGATTCGATGTTCTTGGTTTGAAGGCCTAACTGCTAAAATCGCTTTCAGTCATAAGATGAGAATCTAGTGTTAAATCTGTGAAAATATTTAGATTCCAAATAGATGATGCTCACGAGATTCTCATTGATCTCTCAGAACAAATGTTTCAAGATGACTTTGCACAAAGTATACCTTGTATAGCCTAGCAAATCAAATATCCGAATAAAAGTCCCTCACTAGTCGTTGACGTAGCAGTTGTAGAAGTAATATCTACAACTCATATGTGACATCTCAATGTCAATTCCACTTAAAGATGTCGAAACGTCTCACACGTACCCATGTGAGGTTCTTAAAAGCGCTGTAACTGAATGTTTAAGACCACTGAATACTGGCAATTCGGCCTTGTTTCGAGCTCAGGCGAACGCGCTGGCTTTTAACCATGTGTAACGTGAATACAAGTTCCTAAGAAAGTCCTCCACGAAGGAATCTTTCCCCTTAGCCAGATAATGCTCGTGAGCTTTGCTTTGTTCGAATAATTTAAGCAGTTTATCAGAAAGAAGCAAGATGTCTTGGAGAAGTTACCAGTTTTCTTTATAAAAGTTCCCGGATCCGAAGAAGATAAGACAATCTTTGATCTAAAATACAACTGCGTATTAAGATTAGAATTATCAGCTTTAAGACGGGTAAGTTTCCTGTTTAATGCTTGCATTGCCAGTGCTTCTGACATGGGCAATTTGCATGTTTCAACATTCCTGGATGCATGAAATGTTTAAAGGTGAACTACACTTATACTTATCCGCTCAAGAGAGAAGGTGGTGGTGGGGGGGTAGTAGTAGTAGTAGTAGTAGTAGATATATGGCACAAAGCTCTAGAGGCCATATGCGCCAAACGCAGCTCTAGAGAGAAGAAGAAGCCAATATGTGCAAGATGTTCGCTTAATCACACTGCGACCTCAAAGCTGCCCGACGTTTTCAGAACCAAAGAAATACACAGCGACAGACGAGAAACACGTACCCATTGCGAGACTCTTAAGACTAATACAATCACTGGATAAAAAGCCAGAAGATGCCACTGAGATTATTCGGCAAACATTCAAAGACAGATGGATGACCTATCTAAAAGAACTCCTTGTCCTTGCAAAAAAGGTAAGATGGCTAAAGATCCCCAGCAAAAAATAAGTCAGACGGAAAGCTGTAGAATTCATGAAAAAGCTTAACGTAAGAAGTGCCAAAAATCAATTCTAGCGACGAAGTGTTTGAACAAAAAAAATACCGCTAGGTATCAGGAATAGACTTTTCTCTTTCAAACAAATGCATCTCACTTAAAGATGTGTGCCCGATGTGTTAAACCCTTCTCAACCTGTTAGTTCTCCCTCTGAGAATTCCAGTTTATGATATACAACGAGTCCGACCCTATTTGGGACTCACGCAGGATTTGGCAAGAGCAGGATGATTTCTCTCGCTGTACTCCATATAAACACCATCGCATCAATGTCTGCATCCGTTTATGCACTTTTACCTGAAACGATGTCATGAAGACTTAGTGTTCATTTCGAATGTTACCTGGGATAGCGACTTGCTTGTGCTTTCGGGCCGTTACGCTTTGCAACATTTGTCTAATATCAGTCAGCTTTGTCTTTTGCCTTTGCTGCGCTTTGAAAACGCCATCTTACGTGTACGTTGTCATAACAGCTGATACCGTAGTCCTTGGACACCAAATGTTATCTCAATTGAGACTTCAGTTAAATACAAATGTGAAATGCACCATATATTTTTGCAAGCGTTATTATTTGTACCCCAACTGTACATTTTGCTTGCACTCAAAGCATTTTAATCTTTTCATCCTAAAATGAGCATTCTAATCACCCACTAAATCTAGCTAGTTTATAAAGCTGTAGACAGAGCTTTTTTCAATTAAATGCCATTCTAACTCGCATTATTAACGTGTTTAAAATTAAGGTTAAACTAATATGCTTCAGACATGCTCTCTTTCGTATTTCGTATGATAGTAATTCAACTATACAATATCGCAGTTTCTATTTTAAGCAGTACACGAGGAAAACAGAATTAAATCATTAAACACATGTTTAAAGAATAAACATACTCTAAATTTTTTGGATTCACCATGAAAGGAGTGGTAGAACTCAGTACTTGAATTTCACTTTTCAAACGGCGTATTTTATCAAGGTATTCCTAGAAAGGAAAACATGTTAATATACTAAAATATATAGAGGTTATAAAAAGTCTAGTCCCAGCAGTTTTACAAATGCAAGAGTACTATTAATAAACATGATAGTATTGCAAACTTACTATAAAAATCAAGTTTTTAAAGAAACCCATGAAATGTGAAAACGTATATTATACATATAAATATGATGTCTGTCATGTAAATAAAATGTATTACATGTATATGTAATACAATGTATTACATGTATATGTAACAACGATGCATAAAATGTACAAGGTATTTATATGTATAAAATGCTACTCATATATGAAACATTCTAAATGCATTACAGAAATTTAGTTCAATATACTGACAATATAGATACTTGTAGAATAAAATATTAAATATTTTATTACAAAACAGAGGAAACTAAGAATTCTCGGCTTATTCTCACTCCAAAAATATGTTTAATAAATTTTTGCTTCAGTATTATACAAAATAATTATTACTTAACTTCATTATAGCAGGACGAGAATTATGTTTGAAATCTATACTAATTTCATTCATGTTTAAATGAAAGCATCATTTGACAGTTATTCAAAATATTACAGATGCTACAAGAAACGTCCATTTACTTAGTTTTAAGAACTTGAAGACATTTTACCTTGTTCAGATTCTTCAACAATACTTGAGCACTTATCGCAGGCTTTATCATGATGTTTTTGGCTCGAAGAGTATATTCTAAAGTATTTAATGTCTCTTCGGTGTTGGCTACTGAAGGAGAAATCGTAGCAATAATTGCTGTCTTAGTTGTGCCGCCCAAAGAATCCTTCAATAAACGGGTTAATTTGCTTTCTCTGTAATCAGTAGAAATCAATAAATTTAGTAAAAATCCGTTAGGAATAACAAGGAAGATTACAAAATTATAGTAGTTTCTGAACAATTAATTAGTTCATTTATATTACGGACTTCGTATTCAAAGTTATTAAACATTATTTGATGAAGTTTCCAGAGTACGCAAAGCAAACAATTACAATGAAATGTATTTAAAAGATTCATAAAATTTACATATTTCATACTAGAGCTCATTTTTTATTGAGACAGCAAAAATATTTTATGCAAGTTTTGTGTAAATTCAGACGTAATTACTCTGGAAGTTTATAAAAAGGATGATCTATCTCAAAATATTTGCTAAGAAGTGTGTTCCCATGTGCATTTCTTTTACACTTGAGAAAAATACTCACTGCCGCCTCGCAAAAAACATTGCAAGAAAATATTTTACACAGAAATATATCAGACCCACCAGTGGGTGAGCGGTAAAGTCGCTGAACAGTGGTAGTTCAATGCGGGGCTCGAATTCCGGGGAACGGGCTGACTGCACGGGTGTTTTTGTAGTTTTTCTTATGTGTAACGTATACACGAGCCAGTTTTGCTTGGAAAGTCCTCAAGAATTAATTTCTTACCTTAGACAGATTGCCCGCGCGTGCTTTGCCGTAATGATATAAACCAAAACGCAGAAAAATATCGCATATGGTTTGCATTCAGGGGTGGGTAGGGCTTTCCCATTATCCACACAAATGCTTGCGGATAGGTAGTATTTTACCATTATTTAAAATTTCGGTAGTCTTAATATTTCAAAATATTTAAAGAATATCCAAATCGCTCTCACAAAACATTTATGAAAACACAACGACTTCGCAAATATGTGAATTTCGTAGAACATGAAATTATTTAAGAATTCGATTTCGAAATCTTCGTTGCGATGCAATAAATTAAATATTAAAGGAATAATGTGAGTGTTCACGTACATTTCTGCAACATACGAATATATATATTTTTAAGAAACGTTCGCATATTTTCTATTTTGTTTGAAATATTGGTAAGTCAGAAGAATTTTACGGAATAATCACTACTACGAACTGGCTACGAAATTCTTTTTAAATGCATAACGTCAATAATCACTTCAATACAAGATTAAAAATCAATGTCATAGATAAACAGCATTTTAAAAATTAACCAAGAATGCAACACGATACTACATGTATAAATTATATTTCATAGCTGATTTGAGGCTTTTTCGAGTTATTCATCTGAAAACAACTTTTCCCGTCTCTGACCCAAACTATTAACTCGAGCACGAGGCCTTTTGCTCGAGTGAAACCATCCACTAGATACGATTTTCTTACAGCTAACTTAAAATAATTTAACAGAAATCTAGTGGTTCTTTTTATATCTGAAGATATCTTGCGGCTCTTTCGCCTGATACAAACGGTATTTTTTGCGGTATTTCTTCAAACTCTGTGCACATTATCCGTTCGGAATTTTCTGTCTCTTCAGCGGAATCAGTGTCACTTTCGCATTCATTATCTATTATCTTGATTTTTCTTCTTCTTACACCTCTTACTTCATCGCTATCTTCATCATTGGTTTGATCCTAGCTGTCGTCAAGTAATCTATGCACAGACGTAATTTCTTTCTTCATCAAAAGAAAAACCAAACTCATCTTCACGCGAACTGATTTCTTCATCGTATCGAAAAAGCATATATAACAAAGCTAAGAAACGTATTGAAGATTACAGATTGGAAGTTGTTTTGAATATTTAGGTTTGGTTATAAGTTTGGTTTTAAGAGGTTATATTTAGGTTTAGGTTTGGTTAAGAGCGTATTCAACAACACGCTCTTAACCAAACCTAAATCTAACCTAAAGCTATCGTTACCACTCGAATTATTGCCTCAAACCAAATGGTGATCTAGAGTCACCTCTGGAGTTACTGCATCAAAACAAGTGGTGAGCGAGAGTCACCTCTCGAGTGCAAAGTCGTAGTTTTAAAAACAAACACATCCGGTGTCTTAAAATGAGGAAGGTCCCTATTTTATAACCCTGACAGTGGACTTTGCTCACTGGTAGGCTTAAATAAAAAAGGAAGAAAAAGGCCGTTTGGATATAAATAGAGGGAAAGAAAGACAACGTCAAAGAAGAAACCAGGCGATTCTGAGGTTCTCTTAATAAAGTAACTTAAAACTTGAAATACTTCAGAAGCAAAAGCTCAGAAAAATTTAGCGTTGGAAAACTGGTCTAAAGAAGTAGGTAGGATAAACACTGAAAATAAAAGCGAATCCGAAATACTGTCTTATTTGAAATACATGCTGCCTGGGAATGAAGTAATGAAAAAGACATATTATTTAGTCGAAATCGATGAGTTTTTAACACAGACAGAAAGAATTCATAAAGAAGTTTGAATTCACCTTCATACGAGCGCCATTTGTAGCTCGGATTAAATCTAGGCGAACAAAGCTTCTCATTCCCCATGTTCGAAAGCATCAGTGATGCGGCTTTAGTCCTATCGTCTACGTAATTCGGGAATGCAAATTTGCAACACAGGCCGCAGACTTTCAGTACACTTTTCCTTCATAAAAATTCCATAGAAAAAATCTAAAGGGTTTAAGTTGCCACATAAACAATCTTAAGAGGTCAAGTCCGCTCCGCGCCAGTCTTTCCTGCGAACAAAACTTTTTGAGTTCATTTCCAGCTATATAAACTACAATATAATAAAGCACATCGATTTCAACTATTATAAAACAAAGCACGAGCGCCCTTGTTTGGCCTTTTTCATGTCTCAATAAACTCCCGACGCAGCCTCTTGGAGCTCCAAGGAGTTGTTGCCGCTAGATAGGGGAGGGCGTGGCCAGGACACAATATACCTAGTTATTTGGTAACAGTATATAACTTCTTTTCAATTTGTTCAACAATTTAGGTAATTTGACTTTGTACTGCAGTACAAATAAAAAACTACTTGAACGAAAACTTGAGAATAATGGCAACAAAAGGATGAAATTAAACTTAGAAACGTTATGGCTAAATCTGTGGTAATCTTCGACTGAAGTCAAAGAATAAGTGAAGCATAAGCATCAGTTGTCGAAATATGAAAATTTTAATCAAATTTCTAAAAATCAATGATTTTACTGGACAACCATTGAAAATTTAGTGTTGAATTTTGAGTCAAAATAATCTCCAGATAACTATAGAGCAGGCGTTCCCAACCATTTTGTCCCTAAGAGTACTTTCTAGAATATCTGTTGGACGGCGGGCACCATTAACTTTTTCAAGGTGGATTTATAGTTGAATAGTTAATAAATACATGCACATAAAAAAAAAAAAAAAAAAAAAAAAAAGAGATCAGTCGCATTTTGCTTTGTGTTGGTATCTGTGTTGGACGCAATTCCTATTTCATTAAAAATGAGAAAACTTTCACATAGAATTTTATTGAAAACTAAAACATTTTTATTGTGATTGCACAGCAGCGGGCACACATTAAACGATCGGCGGGCGTCATGATGCCCGCGGGCATAGTGTTGGGAACCTCTGCTATAGACAGATTAATGACATGATAATGATGCTAACATGAAGTCATTTTTTGCTGCTAATTTGATAAAGCACATAATCTTCCCAGTGGTTTGTCATAATTAATCAAAGATTAATATTGTCAGCTGATTAGATTATACCCCAACAGCTAATTAAAAGAACCAATGCCAGTAGTTTCGGAGGTTACATGCGCTGAAGGTAACTTTAATAACAACTTTTCCTTAGAAAGTCCTTCGCGAATGCAAATCGCTTTGCCATGATAATATCCAACTACTTATACATAATTTTTGTTACGGTTACTGATATGATTCGAGATTGTTTTATTTCAGGAAAGTAGACTGAACTCTCATCGCACATATGAAATCACTGGAGTTCTTACCTGTAAGGAATATGTTGCGCATTCTCACTGAGAGATGTTATCACTCTGCCTAGAGCTAACAAGCTTTGATTAATATTTCCTGCAGAGAAATAGCAAAAATTTCAAACAATGCAAGTACAATTTTTACATTTAAACAAATTGCATAATTAAAAATGTTTGCGAAAAATTTCGCTAGATTTCCAATCAGCGTAGACAGACCAACGTGTTGTTAGCTAGCCTGAAAATTTTACGCAATGTATTTTCTTAATATAAGGGTCGTTTAAATGAAAGTGGCATTGCTGTAATAACTCAGTCATTTGAAGAGAAAGATGACTGCGCATGCACCTATAGAGTTATTACAGCAATTATTGGTTATTACAGCAGTACTGGGATTGCATGATATCGTGAGATCCCGCCGGATGCGTGTGTGATAGCGTAGGAGCACGTTAAGAGGCATTGTTCGCATCATGGATGTCAACGCGAAGTAGTGCAATTTTTAACAGCGGGAAATGTGAGTGCTTCTGAAATCTATCGTCGAATGCAAATTGTGTATGAAACATAGTTCGGTATTCCGATGGTGTAGGGATTTCCGTAGTGGAAGAAGCAGTATTAACGATAGGCCACAATTTGGTCAAGCGCATGTGATGATCACTTAGGAAGCAGTTGCAAATATGGACCGTTTCGTGAAAATGAATCGGCGAATAACTCGAGAAATAACTGAGAAAATGTCTATGAACATAGGAAGTGTGCATACAATACTGCTTCCTGGGTGATCAAAACATGCGCTTGACCAGGTTGTGGCCTGTCGTCAGTACTGCTTCTTCCACTACAAAAATCCCTATAGCATCGGAATGCCGATCTGCGTTTCATACACTTCATGCCATATACAGTTTGCATTCGACGATTGCACGACCGCGCGTTGACACTGTTTGGAGGCATCCATGATGCGAACGATGCCCCTTAACGCGCTCCATAGCTATCACACGCGCATCAGGCGAGACCTGACAATATCCCATGCAATCCCAGCACTCCTCGCCTTCTATAGGTGCAGTCATCTGTCTCTTTAAATAGCGGAGTTACTTCAGCAATACCACTTTCATTTGAACGACCATTATACAAGTGGTTGGTGGAGGGTTTGACTAATGTTTAGCGATTTAAGCTTTGCGATTTATCACTTCGTTTGAACAAAAATTTGTAAAGATACTGTTTTATGAAATGACAATACGTTTAGAGAGCAAATATTTTAATAATGCTAGCAGCGGTGCCAAGTTGCAGGCCACATATGACCTACGGCAAGATTATAATGTTAATGACTACGAGCTCCTAATGTTTGTATATTTTCATTCCAATGGACAGAAGTACAATGAATATGCAAATTTTTGATAGCGTATAACTGAAAATTCACTTTGCTGAATCTAATATTCAACAGTATTCTAAAGTTCAAAGATAAACATTTTAAATAAAATACATTCTAAAGGCATTACGAATTTCTTGGGTATAAAACTTTACAGTTAATGTTTTTCTGTTTGAAAAACAAATGATTAAAGCAATCAATAGTTATTCCAAATAACTGCTTCAAAATATTCAAAAATAAATGAGGCTGTTGACACCTTAAATCGTCTCTGACATATATACAGAAGTTAGCTGTCATTGAGGTTACTTAATATGAAATAATTTGTAGTTTTGATGATGACATCCATTAAATTTGATTATGTTTTTAGGCAAGCCCTGTGATTCCTGGGTAAGATCTCCATTAATTAACATACTAAGGAAAACAACTGCATGATTTAAGTAGCAGCTGGCTTCTTAACTTAAAAAAAGCTTATTGTTTTCATACATTTTCTTAGAGTACACACTAAAGATCAACTTCAAGTGTTTCCGAAAAGAAGACAAGAGACTTGTTTTACCATTCCACGGAGCTAAATTTCTTCTAATTTAAAAATAAAGCTTAAAACGAGATTTTCAGTGTACTTAAACCACCTATTTCTTCGATGGCTTTCGGCATATCAGTGAACTATTTCTTACTATAAAAACATGACAAACCGTCTTAATATAACATACAAGTTGCTATAGTACTCCATCCTTTAAAGTCAAATTTAATTCAGAATTGAGTAAACATAATTAAATTAACTAAATAACATACTCAGATTAAGTTATTGAGCTTTCAACATTTTCATATTTTCATATGCGGCATGTTTCCCTCTAAAAGTGGCTATGAATTTTCTGTTTCAAGAAGGAAAAATAAAATCTGAAGTTCAACATTAAAAAACCTGTAAAAGAGCTAACATACCAACTCTTAAACTGACGAATTTCTTAGTTTTCCATTCGATTACAAATATTCTGCTGAATTAACTTTTCATTAACTATTAACCTGAAGTCATGAAACTCGCCTTTTATATATCGTTTGAGAACTCCTATGGAATTAAGAAAATGTGTCAACACGATTACATTTTAGCAAATGTAAATCTGCACAAGTATAATAGTCAATATTCGGTATTGTGTAAATTTTTTAGCATTCTTTTGAGGACTATTCAGACATATTTCACAATTGATACAATTAATTCAGCGATAATCTGGGAAGGTAGCCTTCCGAGCATGTTTCATATATGTATATATTCCACTGGTGGTAAATCTGGTGGTCTGGGGGTCATGGAAGGATATTAAATCCTAGAAGATATTGCCTAGAAAGTCATACAGTCTGCGTTCGAGCGTTCCCTGGCTGCAAAGAGAAACTGCTCCTGAAACTGTCACCTAGGCTGTAAGGCAATATGCCTTTCAGCAGCAAATGCAGAACTAGATCATTGGTAATTTATTTTATACAAATGTACGCAACAGTAATCAGTTCAGAGAGAAATAGAATTCGTTCTAAAGACAATGGCTCCATTCTGGCACTACCTGGGAAGACTGAGCATGCAACAGTTCCATTTAGATCTGCCTACGTTGATAGGTCAATGGGCATCGGTGCTACTTTGGTAGACGGTTTTAGAGAAAAATGTTTTGGCGATTTTTGGCGATTTACTTTGGCGCAATTGTTGACGCGGTTTTTACAATCGTCAGCCATCTTGAAAAAGGCTGTTTTTACGTATTTTGTGCATAATAAAGTATTCGAAACTTTAATAAAAAATAAATATTGTTAAAAATAATGGATTAATTTTTTGTTGAAAACGTTGTTTTTTAAGATGGCAGGCAAATGTAAATAAATACATTTACTACGCGTATAAAATACTAAAGTAAGGTTAAATTATTACTTTCACATAGCAATGAAATAGAATAAAAACACCCATATAAACATTGCGCCAACGTTTAATAGGATTAAAATATTACTGAAACTGAATATCGAATTAAAAACCATCATACCAACGTTTAAAAGAACTAAAAAAATTACTTAAATTCAAATACTTTAAAATAAGTAAATAAGAACGCTTCGTACACTAGAGCTAAAATGACAGCAATTAGAAGCTTACTGCCGGTAAAAAAGGAGAAATGCCTAATACTTTTTTTCACCGTTACAGCGGTTATTTCTTCCACCGTGACCACAATACCATATACGGCCGTCCTCAGAATCGGATCTTTTAACGATCTTCATCTGTGATCCATATTTCTCGCACGTTATTGAAGAAGCAATTGGCGAGGTTTCCTCCAAAAATTTTTAATAAATTTTCTCTAAGCCTTGTAACAATTTATAAATAAATCTTTGATTAGGAAAGCCAGGTTGGCCAAAATAAGGTCTTAAAGAACATTTTTTTTTATTCCGATTCCAATAATTCTTGGTACTTACCATTAACAATATTAATCTTTGAAAGGGACATATCCGTTCCCTATGAAATCTAAGGAATTCGAAGAAATAAATAATAAAATTTTTAAATAGCGCCGTAATGCACAAATATTCAGTAACCAATCAAGGAGCTGATTACAGCTCGTTAATGCAAAAATATTCTGTAACCAATCAGGGAGCTGATTACATCACGCATAGTATTAAAATTATTTAAATAATCATACATAATAAAATAATTTTTCAAAAATGCAAAATTAAATTGTATTTTAATATTTAACAGCCATAAATAATGTTTAGAGCATTAGATTAAATTTATAGACATTAAAACCAATTACTTTTAAAACAAGGTGACGTCGTTGATAACATCATCCACAACATAAAATTATATAAAATATCAAACAATAAAATTTTTACTTCAAATAAAAACACAAAATTACTTTGATTTTTAATATTTAAAAGACATAAATAATATTTAAAACGCGGAATTTATGCATAATAAAACGCATTATTTTTTTAATAAAATGACCACAAAGTATCGGTTACCATAAATAACTTGCCCAGCAATGGGTTTACTATAAGTCATATCGCTCGCCAAAAACAGAAATCGCCAAAATCCGTGCAACCGTCTACCAAAGTAGCCCCGTGGCATCTTCCTTAACCCTTTCGAGATGGCGCATCTTAGTTTATGACTTTTACCTCGGGATGGAGGAGAGTCGAAAGAAACGGGAGCTTTTGCGTCGCAAAGCCCAACTTCAGAAAAAAATCATTAAAAATTTTTTTAAGTCGTAACGGCGTCATTTTTGGCACTATTTCAGATTACTACTTAAGCTATCATATACGTTAAAATTAGCATTTAGTAGTATTTTTTTTTTAACTTTACATGAAATTATATTAAAAATCTGCTTACTTTAAAAAATAATTTTTGCATGAGCTATTCAAATTATTTCGAAGTTTTAACTGGAAAAACACATCAATAAACTTTCAAATTAAATAAAAAAAGTACAAAAAGACTGTTTACAAGAAGTAACTATCTTTCACAGGAAGTGGAAGGCAGGCACTCCGAAAGCTCAATCTCTTACAAATGCTTCTATCAGAATCATAGAAATATCACTTTAGAAACTTAATCATCACTCTAATCCATGTTGGCTCATTTACTAAGCGAGTATGTCTTTCCTCTGATTTCCTGCCATAATAAACTGGCATCAATTTTTTCCAAAATAAAAAGAGGAAAACGCGAAATACACTGCTCGACATTGAAAATGCAACAACAAGATGGAGTGGTCAGAAAGTGATGAAATTTGGAAAGAAAGACAGACAGCAAGCAGCAATAAGTGATCTTTATTTCAAAATGATAGTCAGAATACAGAGCGAGAACGACGTCGGCTCAGTAGGATGTAGGACCACCGTGGACAGCGATGCACGAAGAAACACGTCTAGGATATAGAGTCAATAAGAGTGCGGATGGTGTCCTGAGAGATAGCTTTCCATTCCCTTTCAGCCATTTGCCACAGTTCGTCTTCTGAACGAGGCAGGGGCAGAGTCTGCAAACAGCGTCCAATCACATCCCACACATGTTCGATTGGTGACAGGTCAGGAGAGTCCGGTGGCCAGGGAAGCATCTGTATACCTTGCAGAGCATGTTGGCAAATGCCAGCACTTGCCAACATCTTGTGGGAGGGCGTTATCCTGCTGGAAAATTGCATTAGGCAGCCTCCGAAGGTAGGGGATTGCCACCGGCCGCAGTACATTATCCAAGTATCGTTGAGCCGTCATAGTGCCCTGAATATCAACTAGAGGTGACCTGGAATCGTAGGCAATAGCGCCCCAAACCATTATGCCACGTTGTCGCGCGGTGGGGCGTTCCACAGTTACTGCCGGATTAGATCTGTCTCCAAGTCGACACCACACACCTATGCGGCGACTGTCACTGGATAAACAGAAGCGTGACTCATCTGAGAACACGACCTTTCGCCATTCTGTCATCCACATCGCTCCAGTCCGGCACCATTCTAAACGTTGGCGTGTATGTTGTGGGGTCAATGGCAGTCTTCTTAACGGACGCCGTGAGTGCAGGCCACGTTCAACCAATCGACGGGAAATGGTTCTGGTTGACACGGGAACATCCAGGGTATCTTGCACATGCTACAGAATCGCGGTACAAGTGACTTGTGGACCGCCACAGCTTGTCGGCGGATGCGTCGATCCACGCGTGCTGACGTCACTCTGGTTGCACCTGCACCCCTCCTCCTTCCCACATTTCCTTGTTCCAACCATGTTCGCCATAGCCGATGCACCGTGCTCGCATCCATGTGGGTATCCGCTGCGATTTGACGTAAGGACCAATCCGCCCTTCTCAGTCCGATCACGATACCCCTCGTAAAATCGTCTATCTGCTGGAAGCGCCTTGATTGACGGCGGCCTGGAATTCTCTCTTATTACACGTATACTTAGTACTTTTACTACTAACCCTTCTTTATTTTTGCTTAGTTATTTTATGTTTTCTGTGATGTTTTATCAGCAAGATTTTTAGAGTAAGTGATTGGAATGCTGATTGTATATTTTTAAGTCCTTTTTGGTTTCTTTATACTAATTTTTGTGTACTCAGGGCTCGGGCTTTGGGGACCCGGTTTTAATGTGTGGTTTGGTTGGCTTTTAAATTAATTTTTTGTTTTGCTCAGCTAATGAGAGGAAGAACCGCGGATCTCTGGTTGCCATCGTTTTGGTTTGGAGGAGGGTTGGCTTTTAATCACATGGTCCCGCTGGGACAAGGCGGATTGGGTCTCCCTCGAATAGTTCACCAAAATAATGCATCTGGGCTGGAAGTGCCTTCGTTGACGGCGGCTTGGCATTCTCTCCTATTACACGTATCTTCCGGGACAAAAACCAACTTTCTTAGATAATTCGTCTGGCAGAAATAACGACACGAATATCGCCCATTCTGCACGTTCCTTCCTTTATATCTTGCTTCACGTGCTTCGGAGAGCTGCGCCTTTCTCATCATTCGCATAACTCAGTGACGTGCGTCTACTCTAAAATTTGCATAACTTTCTGACCACTCCTTCTTGGCGTTGCATTTTCAATGTCGAGCAGTGTATATCCGAAAGCAGTGTAAAGCCCAACAGAACTTCACACAATAACCCTAAAAAGCAATACAAAGTAGATAAAAAGAGAATAAAAAAAAGGATTTGGAGGAATATGAGAAACGCGATTGTTTATACGTATAACGTGGCGAGGTAAAGATACGGTCTCCTGTTTGTTTACATTATGCTTTACTCCCCCCCCCGAGCGAGTCACCTTTCTCTTATTTCGAGTAGAAGGTTAAATCTACACGTCCGTCAAATCCTATGGCCATGCAATGCCATCTTGTAGCAAAAGTTATAGATTTTAAAACATTCCAAGACACTAGCACAAATATGTGACGGCAGGGGGGTGAACGAGAAAACGCTTTGGCACGACAGCGTGCCGGCCGTTAAAAGAGTGCGTTTCTTGCTGGCACGTACACGTGACAATCGTCACGAAAAGGTTAACAGATGTCAAACTCTGTTCCCAGGTTCTTTGAATGGATAATTTCTGTGCCGTTTGCGTGGTCGCAACTGTTTTGATTGCGCAGTCATATCCAGCATTTATTTATTAGACACATCCCGAGGTCTTGTGTTGATTACATGCATCTTCTCAGATTCATTTTTGCAACACCACGAAATTACATATAGCACCAATCAAGTGAAACCTGTATGCTTTGTCGTACTAATACGCTTCTCATAAGTATATGGATAAGGCTTCTGTTTAAATCAGACGATCATTGTCAAGTATGTCTCAAAAGCATTCTTCTATGCATTTGCAGAATCAAAACGGAAAATCTGTTTAAATGGGCTTATGGCAACACTAACTTAAAAACTTCCCAATGCTTGTTCTCTTAGGTGCTGTCCGGGGTTAGAATCTCGGCGAATGGGTTGGCTGCATGGCCGTTTCCACAGTTTTCCCCATGTGTAACATGTATACGAGCCAGTTTCCCTTTAAAAAACCTCTACAAAAGCATCCCTCTCCTTGAACAGAGAGCCATCTAGTGCGTTGCCATTGTTAAATAAACTAAAACCAACCTGCAGCAATACCGGCACTAAAATTCTGTTCATGCCAAGCCACTATAGCTAAAGTTTTACTGACATATATTTTGTAACAAAGTTCCGAAAATCTAAGTAATTCAGAAACTTACTTTAAAGATACAGCTTCATCACCAATATGTCTATTAGCTCCAGGTTTCAAAATGTTCTTTCCGATTTCAGCATTTTATTATTCAGCAACGTTTGCAGCGTGACTTACAAAACGTGCATGAAGAGATTAATTAAAAGTTTGCTGTGCATTGCAATAAAGTTCCTCACACTACGATGATTTACAAATCCTTGCAGATCAAATGTCAGCTCATCATTTAACACTAACTAATCGATAAACAGAAATCATTTCACAATGGACTTCAGTTTTTGCAAGATCTGTATTTGATATAGCCGGGAAACGGAAGCTTTACCGAAAAGCTTTCTAGGGGGTTGATTCTAGAAGTCCATTCCCGATTGGCAAACCGAATAAATTTTTATGAGTACTGAAGTCCTGTTAAGTAAAAAAATTCTTTCGTAATGGCTATGTATCGAAGCAGTCACTGTCTGCAATCGGAAAGAATATTTGAGAACACCCTATTAGTTCCTAAAGATTTAACTATCATTACAACTTTTTGCTTTTTGTTTAAATAAAAAGAAAACCAAATACATACACCCAGGGCCCACCAGTGGCCGAGCGGTAAAGTCGCTGAACACTGGTAGTTCGGTCCGAGGTTCGAATCCCGCGAACGAGCTGGCTGCATGGGTGTTTTCGTGGTTTTCCCCATGTGTAACGTGTATACGAGCCAGTTTCCCTTAGAAAGTCCTCCCCGAAGGCATCCCTCCCTTTAGGCAGATATCCGTAGTGTGCTTTGCCATAATTAAATACACATACATACATACACCCAGAAAGCAAAAACCGCTTTACCTGCTTCTCTTGCTCTTTTCTCAATAGCTCCAGAACGTCCAATGTTTTCACTACCTGCCAAATCGACCTGAAAGTAAATTCATATGAAGAGGAAATTATTAATTTTTTTCAAATATTTTCTAATTGTCATATTTTGATGACATAACAGTACCAAAATTGAGATAAAATTGTCAGGACCAGGCTTAAATACTGAAAACAATTTAACCGATAACATTAAAAACTCGTAATTCGGCCCTTCAGTTTCCAGCCTGATTCATGTTTGGAATTAAAAACACAAGATTATCAAAAAGTTTTTTAAAAATGTTGAGAAATAAAGACTTATGATAGGTGACATAACCAAGGAATAATCGAACATTTTCTAAGAAAAAATTAATGCGTGCATATGTAAGAGATTAAAAAAAAACAGTTAACATGCCGAATTCTGTGAAATGAAACTTCTGAAATATAAATTAACAGGAAATAACCCTAATATTTTGCTTTCTTTTTCAAATAAAAACTCCTGCTTGTTATCCAAAATAATCAACTCTTTACTACTGAAATAAAAGTAGAAAGAAAACGCCAAGAGTAAAATACTCAGTGCTGTAGAATTTTAACTATTATATTATACAGGTAAAAGAGAATTTCTACAACTGAGAGGAGAAGTAGGGCCGTTTTTATATTCATATATAGTATATAAACAGCGAAATTATATTAAGATTAAAATATACTCAAATAATTTCATTCATTTTATTTACCATTATAGATCTTCCGAAATAACGTTTTACTGATTCGAGAATGATAGACTTATTCAAAATAACACAAATATAGTTTCAGCAATCATGGCTAGGTAATTTCTAAACTAAATGAATATTAAACAGCAAACTTACTAGATTCAATTTTCCTATTTTGGTTCTTTCTATTGTACTGTAGCATTCTTTTGTTTTCACTGTGACCGTGAAGATAGTATGACTTCTACTTGACATTTTATTTAACAGCGTTGCCGCTTTTCTGCGCTTTTTGCAGCCCTTATCCAATATTGAGTATATATCGTCCATAGAAGTCACGTTTCGTACTGTCAGGCCTTGCACAACGGAACCCTACCGACATTAATAAAATGGAAATTATAGAAATATATTTACTTTTCCACAGTTATTCATTTCATATAGGATGCAACAAATCAATTCAATAGTTACGTGAGAAGTGTTGATTCAAAATCAGCTTACCCCGAAGCGAATATATAGTTCACGAATATTATTTAAAAATGTTTTAATAAGCATCTGGCTTAGCTGTTATAATTACATTTTTTACATGATAATTGTTTTTATAATGGACCAATTTCGCTTAAATCTATCATATCGGTCTCTCATGGCTCACGGTTCAAAATGCACGGAAAATGCATCTCTCGAAAGGTTAATGGCAGGAGAAGAGGACTGGGAGACCCTGGGGGTGTTCTCCCTCAAAACTAGGGCGGAAGCTTAACAATTGACAAGGCCCAGCGGTACCTGACATACACCGAATGCAGAATGCACATATTATCGGTCTGTTAACTCAAATGTTTTAATTTTTTGAAAAATTCCGTAATAGTTTAACTGCAATTCAGTAATAGTTGTATTTAATTTTTTTTTGGCATTACATGGTTGATTGGTTAATTGATTAAGGTAAAAACAGGCGAGAGCTATCTGGCCTAAGAATTACTTCGCAGAGAAAACTTTATAAAGGACCAGGTTACATACAGTCAGCTCATTCACTGGGATTCATAATTCTGGATAAGCTAGTATTCAGTGGTATCCCCTTGGTCGCTTGTGGAGCTACGTCAAATTCAGAATATGAAAAAAGAATTCTCAGAGCATCTTACGCTACAAAATTTATTGCACTCTAAATTTTGAAATTTAAAATTAATTAAATATAGAAACCTGCAGCAACTGTTGCGTTTTTATATAAGAATCGCACATGGTGCGTAGAAGTCTTTCAAAAAATAATAACTTAAGCTCTCAAATTAACTCTAAAATGAAGAAAATTTCTATTAAAAATGTCGGTTGACCTAATTATGTAACTACTGAAATGTCATCTAACAACGTTTAACCCTCTGGACGCGGGATCCGTGAATAACACTTTCACCTATTATCTTGAACATATTCGGGCAAATTTCTTACAGCGCCGGTAAAAACCGGGATTTCAACTACAGTCAATTTCGCAGGGAAAAAAAAAAAAAAAAAAAGGTTTATGAATTTTGTGCCTGAGGTCAGAGGGTTAAATTAATGCTCATTTTTTGCAGTAAAATAAAAGAATGTACTACTACTTACTTTATGTGTAGTATCAAACAACTTCAACTTATTTAAGTCGTCGGTACTTGAAAGTAAATCAAAAATATCTTCATTATAAAGTTCAAGGAAACTGACAGCGATATCAAAATTTTTCTGCTCTTCGAGTTTATTGAATATATGCCTCATAGCTCTGGGAATTATGCCTGGTAAGGGATCCTAATGAGATATTGAAAAGTAAAAGAATTAATTCTCGTGGAAGATACTGCCTAGATAAAATTTCTTGAACTAAGCCTTAAGATATTTTTAATATTTTCAGAGCTTTGAATTAGATTTATATCACAGTGAAAACTAACTAGTTCCATTTGTAGATTTTCTGGGGCGATTCTTGTGGTCTTTCTTAATGATAATGATAATGAAAATAACATAAAACTACACCCCTAAATCATTGAAATCATAAATAGTTCTCCAAGTTCTCGTAGTAATAATGCTAATTAATTTACTCGAGAGTCTCAAAATTTTGTTTCAGACGCTGCCAGTTTTGAGACCACTAGTTAAGCTTATAATGAAAAGTCTCCCAAACTTTAACTGTTATAAAAAAAAAGGGGGTGGGGGAATCTACTCATCTAGAAATACGTAACAGTGAAAACTTCTGCTAGTATTTTATAGATAGACAGTTAAAAATTGTAAAAGATTCGGCGATTTTCCAAACGCACTTTTTGAAAACCGCAAATCAAATGCTTTCGTTAAACTGTTGAAATCATAGGGGGAAAAAAAAGAAACATATGAAAAGCTTCAAATGTTTTTCTCATTTAAGAAGCGCATAGTGTTAAAAAAATGTTAAGTCGATGTAAATAGAAAATATACAAATCTGATTATATTTGGCGATGCAGCACTATTTCGGAATTGCCAGGAAATTTTTAAATTCTGCCAAATTTCGTCAGAAAGCTCGACGCTGGCAACAGAAAACTATATTTGATAATTTTTTTATTATAAAATATGAACAGCTAATTTATTTTACAGGTATGTATTTCTAGACGAGTTGATTCATATGCATTGTTTTTGAGAAAATTTGACAAAAAATTGGGAAATCTTCCTTGTCAGAAATTTCTGAGTTGCGCAGTTGTATGGAAAATTAAAACATGAGTTTGGTGCAAATTCGTAGAAAACTGCATAATGTGAAAATAAAATGTAGCGAATTTTAATAACTGAATATAATTTTCCCGTTTATTCATATAAATAGACATTATGTAGCATATTATGTAGAAAACCAATGAAGAGAATAAATTATATTTTGCACTTTCCTTATTACATACATTTTGAAAGTTAATATAAATGCGTTTATAATAGATTGATATTAATAAAGTCATTGCATACGGCCGTTAATTTACGACAAACCTTAGACCAAGTCTTTATTCGATCAAATAAGCAGATTACCTGAACCTTCTAACAAAGTAAGAAAATGTTTCCCATGCCATTTTTCAGTAATTAAAGTAATTTAGAGTTTAAATGCAGGTAAATAATAATTACTATGCACGCGAAGATTAAAATATTTCTTTTTGTGATTTTATTTTTTACAGATTTTTTTTACTTTTTACAGATTTTTTAACTTCATCAGCAAATACAAAATCTTAACTTGAATTATTAAATTTAGCTATAGGAAAGGACATTAGGGACACCTGCTTGGGAAAGGAATGCCTTCGTAGAGGTCTTTCTAAGGGAAACAGGCTCGTGTTTTTGTTACACATAGGAAAACTACGAAAATGCAAATGCAACCAGCTCGTTTGCCGGGAATAATTTTAGGTTATACTACTAATCTTCTGCGGTCTTATTCAATCGGCCAGAACGTCAATGAATTATTTCAAAAATTGTCAGTAAACGGTATTCTTAAGATAAACTGACATACCATAAAATTGTTATTCATATGAGACAATATAGGGCAGAGAGAGAAGTACTTTTTGAGAAAAGTATCAATTTCTAAAAAATTTACGAGTTAAGTCATTCAATATACAGGGAGTTTAATATGTAGTAGGCCCATCATGCTATGAGGTACATTCACTTTCGAATGCTCGACTCTTGTCCTTGTTATTAAACATATGTTTTCTTCATTTAGATATATTTTCCGACGGCCAGTCCATATGTTTTGATCTAGAAGAATGTCTGGAGATTTTGCAGCAAAGAGCTCATAGGAGAACATAATAATACCACAGACAGACATAGCAACACACGAAAACTGCTAGCTCAGCCCGACTGCTAAATATGCAATCTAATGTATTTATTCATAAAATTATGAACACCTTCAGGAAAATACCAGCCATGTCAAAGATTTGGTAGCACACGAACGTTTCGAGTGATGATATCATCAAATTACATGACATGCTAATGATGTGTGAAACATATCGAACGACTTCCTAAACTAGCTAGATCCTGAAATTTATCTGAGCATTTTGATAAATTTTAGAAATCTAGGTAAGTATATCCAGGTAATTTCCTAAATTACGCTCAAAATCTGAAGAATCATGGTAACAGGTTCTCAGAATGCAGCGAAGAGGCAACTGTTGGAATCGATACCATGTCATATGAAGATAAATGCTCCAAGTACAGAAGAAGCCGTAGAAACACTGAGTAAAGATAATCCTAACTTAATTGTCTCAAAATAATCTTCATTTCTAATGCAAGATTATGAAGGTAGTTCAGTATAGAAGATCTTGAAACCAGCACGAGACTAAATAGTAAAGAGGGAATAACAGTAAAGGGGGCCTATGAGTTTTGCGTATCATCCGATTGGTTATGTTATTTGAATATGACAAAGTACACAAGAACTATCTGCCCAAGGGAAGGGGTGTCTTCATGAGGGGATTTTTAAAGAAAACTGGCTCGTATCCACGTTAAACATTGGGAAGCCCACGAAAATTCCCACGAAGCCAATCCTTCAGTATTTGAACCCGTGTTAAGCTAGCAGTATTCAGGTCTTAAACACTTGGCCACTGATGAGGCTTTAATCTGATTTATAAGCAAAATCTACACACAAAAGCATATTTGACATTTGGAGTTCTGCAAGAAATTCTTTAATAAATGGAACATGGCATTATATTCATATTTTCTAAGCCAAAGGATATAAAAATTCATTTCCTTAAAAGATGGGGAAATTGTTATTGGGACATTTTCAGTAGCAATATTAAAGTATTTATTTACCTTAAATACTGTAAACATATGAGAACATGTTTTCATTTCTTTGAACTTTGGAAAAGATGCTTTTATGTAAGCATGCCAAGTCTCCTTATCGTATCGATTTATTTACTGAAAACATTCTAAAAAATATGTCACAAATTAAATTTACAGTAACAAATATGAACTATTCTATATACTCCTTTTCTAACAGTAAACCTGACTTTTCCTATACAGTCATTTTATTAATTGCTACAAAAAATACTTGCAGCATATTTGAAGATACTACAGAAGTTTTGCTTTTTATCTTCACATACATTTTCGCGCTAAACACTATTTCAGAAGCCGATGTAATACAGCTTAAGGAAAATATTGGAATTGCATGTACAAAATTTAATGGTTCATTTGTGCATTACTTTCATCTATTAATAGATTCTTAAGACTCCTAGGAACAAAATTCTATGCTAAATTTTGTTTTCGGAATACGTACATTATTTGGCGATGCACATTTCTTATACCTTTTCTAGTGCTTTCAAGCTGGGTTGGCCTCTCTCTCGAGTATGTAGCAAAATATATGGAAAGTGCTCCAAATTTGTGCATTAAAATTTCAGATTTAAGACATACAGAAAAATCAAACATATTTAATATTTTAAAGTATGTTTAAAATAAAGCGGATTTACTTCGGCTCCACTTTCCAAATCTGGACTTCTTTCTCCTTCCATAGTAAAAGTCTTGCCTGTTCCTGTTTGTCCATACCTGAAATTATTTTAACAGCAATTTTACAGTGAAAGTATGTCTGGCCAAATAATCAGATTTCATCTTGGTAACTTGCTCATCAGTAAAAATTTTAAAGACTGGCAAAATGATTAGACAAAGTCTTAAAATTAATATTTAAAGAAAATATCATTGCATACAAGTAATTACGAAATATTCATTTGCATACGAGTGCCACTTTAGATTTTAAAAAAGTAAATTTTTGATACTCACGCAAATATAGTACAATTAAAACCCATTAGGACATCTTGAATAACAGGCGCTGCAACTTCCTTATACACTTGATCCTTTAAATATAAAATTAAGACTGTGATCCGAAATGTATCTTAATCATGAATTTTTAAAAGAATGTAAAATATGACAAAGAAAATATAGATATGGTGGTGTATTGAGAATACGGCAAAGCACATTAGGGCTATCTGCCTAAGGGCCATTCGTCGGGGACTAAACCGGAGATGAACTAATCGTGTTTAAGGGTATGGATCAGTTCGGGCACTAGTTTGTAGCAATGCGGAGGATTTAGTTATTTGAGTATAACAAAGCACACCAGAATTATCTCCCTAAGGGAAGCAATATCTTCATGCAGGGTTTTCATGAGAAACAGGCTCATGTTCACGTTATACATGGAGTCAAGCCATGAAAACGAACCATGCAGCAAGCCCGTTGGCCTGTGTTTGAAGCTGGGACGAAAAACTACTATTCGCAGTCTGTTTGGCTATTGCTGCCCCCCCCCTTTTTTTTTTTTTTTTTTTTTTTTTTTTTTTTTTTTGAAGAGTTTGGTTTCAGCTCAGTTGATTAAATAAAAGCACGCTAAAGCTATTTTGTAAGAAGAGGGATGTCTTCGCGGAAGATTTTCTAAGAGAAATTGACTCGTACACAAGTTACACATAGCGAAATTCACAAAAACGCCTATTTAGCTAGCCAGTTCCATCTGGACTCAATGTGAAAGGAGGCAGTTTGTTAAAAAACGAGTTTTCACAACAAAAAGTGGTAGTAATGTATAACTCAGATTTCGTTTTAATATATATTGGATAAGAGATCGGGCCAATTATTTCTGGGTTCATTCTTCGCTTCAAAGCTTTGATGATTTACTGAAACGTTACAAATAAGTTTTGCATAGCACACGTTAGTAATATTCCTATACAAATGTTTCTTAAAATGATGCTCTACTTTTCTATTCAAATACCTTTTAAGCTATGATGCCTCAATTTAGTAATATCACGATAATAAGCGCTAATTCTGTTGTGTATAATAGTCAAGAATTTTCCTCCTAAAATCAGATGTAGTAATAAATACTTCATGGTTTATTTCAGAAGAAAATTAAATAATGATACATACACCTTCAGTTAAATGAATATTATTATTGTAGAATCCAGCCGTGGCCGGTACTGGAGTCTTATCCGCAACTAACTCAGATTACCTTTCTTATTTATTTACAACACACAACGTAGATTATATAGACTTTGTACAAATAGAAATATGTCAATTGATAGAATTGTTTAAATTTATAAAATTATCACACTGAGCATTCGGCCTCGCCCGCCGAAAGCCAGTCTCCTACTTACCCTTTTTCCGACCTAGAGGACGCTACCACTTTCGTCATTACCTTTTTGGAGGACCGTGCACTAAAGTTATGAAAAGCATTTAAAAGAAATGTGAATGGTTAGGATAGATTTACAGAAGTTTCAAGATAGCAGTCAGACGAGTCATCGTATAAAAACTTCAGTCTCTGCGATTGGTAATTAATCGTTTTTATTGTTTCATTACAGCTAAATATTCTGCATGTCTCATTATATATCAGTGTTAATAGGACAACTGATCTTGCGTCAAGAAATAATTTTTCAGAGATACAAAATAGCTTTTCAAAGGTTTATTCCAAGATAAAACATAATTAATAAACTCGCCGACAACAGCATGTACTGCAGAACGTCTCTAGGTTAAAAATTGCATGCTTACATTTTCTCTTTATATTAAAGATATAAAATCACACCTGGTTTGCTAATAGTTTATGTAAGCTCACTGAAAAGTTTTGAGACTGATTATCTTAAGCAGAATCTGAAGGGCTGTAATTTTTATTTCTTCAAAGATCACGCAGAATTACGCTTTTCAAGCCGTTTTATAAAGGTTAAAAAAAAAAAAGAATATCCTTTTTAGCACTGTGCGACCGAAATGCTTCGATTCTATCTGAAGAGTCCTTTCCAATGTAAACTTTTCAATGTTGAAAAATTTACATTTTGAAGATTGAAGTGACCACTAAATTTAGGATATATGCAGTGTACCGCCAATGCTACAGCAGTAACATGCAGCCGCATCCTGGAACAAAAGAACTGTTCGAGCAAATCCTGTCTTTTCTTTACCAAGATTGTACGAAAATGGCTTTTTAAGGTGTTGGTTCACATAATTATCGTTGTTAACTCTGGATATGCAATGCTGACATTCGTAACCACATGAGTTAATTTACCAAAGCTTATTTTGTCTATCACTTGTGTCAATCTCGAACTGTATACATCAATGAATTACTGTAATACAGCTAGATATTTCGTCACCATATGCATTCTGAAGTGCTACGGTTATTCTCAAGTTTGACATAAAATTAAATCACATCTGCCGTAATCAAAGACGTCTTATCCCCCCGCCGACGACAAAAGGCATAGGTTCTTCTACTCACTGTGACCAAATACGGAAGATCATGGCTGTCCAGTTAAAAGTTCAAACATGTCGGCATATTAACTTCCGTAAAATTTAGTACAGACCTGCTTCATCGTATACAGGAAGGCAAAAATAAAGAAAGGCTCAATTTTTCGAGTTATGTTTTTGTTAAAGCAGGCATTCATACTTGAACTGCGATTAATAAATCTCTATTGAAGTTGCTCTGCATAAATTCTCTCCGAACCAATTTTTCCCGGCTTTTCTTCCATGGAGGTAAGAAAGGAACTTCCTACCGTGGTTTTTTTTTTTTTTTTTTTTTTTTTTTTTTTTTTTTTTTTTTGCTTGGGGAGGGAGCAGCGCGCTGCAAATGTGGTGTGGTGTATTTAATTATGGCAAAGCACACTAGGGCTATCTGCCTAAGGGGAGGGATGCCTTCGTAGAGGACTTTCTAAGGGAAACTGGCTCGTATACGCGTTACACATGGGGAAAACCGCGAAAACACCCATGCAGCCAGCTCGTTCGCGGGATTCGAACCTCGAACCAAACCACCCAGTGTTCAGCGACTTTACCGCTCGGCCGCTGGTGGGCACAAATGTAAGGAGACTTCGCTCTAACTTTCCTCGCTATGCTTCTTCACGCGGTGTCTGCAGTGATGGTACAGAGAAAATCTTCAACTTGCGAAATTTGACAGCTACAATTAACTATGAGCTCAAACAACACAGGATGACTCAATTAACTTCATTTTGAAGCATGTATCTTCATTCTTCAAAGAAAGATGTTTTTCGGTTGAGAATTCGTTCTACTGTTGTGTGCGCTTGCGATACACAGCTGTTTAAAAATAAAGTAGACGTAATTTAAAGCAGCTTCTTCATACTTCACAAAATAATCTGCATAAATTCAAGAACAGATCAGCAACAGTGATTTTTCAGAAAGTTTAAGCAGGACCTTTTACGGATAGACGCGTGTGTAATTTAGCCATGAACAGAACTCTCAAGAACTGTAAAAATGATGGTCGAATCTGTATTGTTCCTTTGGAAATATTTTACATAAACAACATAGTTTAGGAACTGCTAAAAAGAAAGAAAGAAAGTAATTACATATGAGTGTATGATATTAGTTATTGGCACAATCAATTATGGGCTGCTCTGTTCCGCGTGACTAATGGTCCCCACTACAGGTCCGACCCTTCCTCAGGACTAGGCGCGGGGGTTCATCTTCCGCTCTGGTCCCTCGGAGGAACCGGCGCACCACCTGGAATTCACCAGGCAGTACTGGTCGTTAATTTGCTACCTGCTAGTCGCATGGGCGATCCCACTGTACATATAAAGGAGTATGTACAGTTATTATTCTAATTTGCTAGTAATAGATTAAAAGACAACATTTACCATAATTTTAAAGTCGGGCTATTGCATTCTATACGGCGCAATGTATTTATTTGAAGATAACGTATTGATGAGCACACATGTTAGTTTGCATAATTAATTTTAGGTAATACCGTAACATTTTAATAACCATAACATTTCATCACTATAACAGTTTTAAAGCTCAAAAGATTTTCAGTTCTTAATTACTTGACAGAAATTTGACTTAAAAAGCATTTTAACCGAAATGGTATTTTTCCCTTTTGCCGGCGCAGGCTATAAAGTCGCCAATAATGGTGCAACTGATGCCAAATGGAATATCCTCGCTGGTAACCTTTAACACCTCATTTTCAAAACAATTCGCAGTCATTTCTTATCAGATTGATTGTTTCTTTCAATACTGGCATAAATTACATAGAATTTTTACCCATATAGTTCAATTTTATGCCTTAAGGCCATTCGTGGTAATTAAGTTAATTAGGATGCAATCACACCGCTCACCCGAAAGCGAAAATATAGAAAAGGCAAAGTCAAGAGTTAAATTCATCAGTTCTAATAAGAATGCACTAGCGAAGTAAAGCACTGCGGTCTTACATAATTTCTGAGTGAGCTATTCGTACGAATTTAAATAATTCTTGCAATTACACTTGTATTCCGAATTAAGATTTAACTTGAAATTAATGTAGATAATAACTGAGAGAATTAGATTTTTGTAGCGTAGTTTACGTGAGATCACTTGGGGTCACGTGATACGAATCGGCGAGTCAGGATGTTGACCGTGAAAGCATAGTACATTCTTAAATTAATGTCTTTTTACAAATTTATTATCTTTATTTATTGGTTTCTTACAAAATTTTAAACGATATTAAAATGTATGCCTTCAAAATAAAAAAAAATCCTTAGAACTAGCATTTGTTAACATTTTTTTATGTGTATACTGTATGTTATCGCCAATACAGTCTGCTTGGCGAGATTTGCGCCGGCAAAACGGAAAGTGCCAACAAAACTTCATTGATATGCAGAAAAATAAAATAAGGGGCTTGTTAAAGAAACATTTAAAAAAACTTACTTGTCCTGCATCAGAAGCAAAAACTTTGTCAAATGTGAACGTTCTCACTGCACCCGATAAAATATCTTTGACAAAGATTTTGTTAACTTCAGGATGAACTTCAACTGGCATTGGCAGACTTTTCTCATTTTCCAGAAGTGGTCTACAGATATTTAGAAAGGGAATTAATGTAAACACAGATGACTGCTTCGTTTGGAGAAATGAGACAGAAACTATGCGACATGCGCACACTGCATGAACACGCGTGTCACATAGCGCTGATATGAATAACCTCAGAGCTAAAAAGTTAAAAAATATGTCTTTCGGGCGTTAAAGATGTGGAACTCTAAGCAAATTTTCAAAAATTCGGGCTTAATTTTAAAAGGATTTTCTGAGTTTTAGCTTAGTGAAGCAGTTGAAATTTTCCCGATTTTACCGTTTCTACCATCGGATAAAACGGAGACAAAAACTTTAAATGAAATTTATACTGAATGTTTTACGTATACCGAATGTTTTTTAATTTACTGATATTTAGCGAATTTCTCAAAATGAATTTTTTTCGAGCATTTCAAGTTCATTTTAAATTTTCAACTTTAAAAAATATGAATATTGTAAAAATTTTAAATTTTCACAGGATTTAAAACAAACTTTTAACTTTTTTTTCAAAATAAGACTAACCAAAATCACTTAATACAGCGTTTTTCTGCATTTTTTTACAAATTCGTCGTATAGCTTCGTCCCATGTGGACTTCCATTCGGAAGCGCTTCATTTGCTGCTATATCACGCGGCCTCCGCGGAAACGCCTGTCTCCTTGGTCATGCAATTAAAACATTTCATCTTCCATGCAAGAATTGCATTAGGACCATAACGGAATTTAAATGAATTTTCGGTTTGACAGCTTATAAACAACAAGTGTAGAAGACATTCAATTCAAATAGATTTTGCTCCGATGACTTAAAAGAAGGTCCGTCAGTACTTATTGATGCAAATACCTACATAAATTATAATGAAAAAAAAAAAAAGTATTAATGTCCCTTTTTGCAAATTCGAGTTATTTGGTAAAATATTCCTTTCTTGGAAGAACGCAGTGGCAGTAGCCTCCTTTTCACTTGGTGGAAACTGAAAATCGTCATCATTTTGAACCCGAGCAGGGAAAAAAAATTATTACGAATAAAACGATGATTTTCCAATTCGTATTACTTCGTTATGCTTTCGGTTTGTTTGATTATGACAAAGATTCTGAAATCTATGAACTTCGCTAAAACAGAATTCGAAAAGTAAATCAAATATTTCTTCTCTCCTTCTGAACATAAAATTTAATCTCTCCTGCCATCTAACAGAACCAGGTTTTATCGTTTAAATAAAAAAATGTTTGCAAACCAGTATTTTTCAAACTTTATTTCGCGGTTTTATAGGATTTCTGCAAAAAGGTGTTGCAGTTACGTTCGTGTTTTACGGACTAGATCAAACGACCCGCTTTTACTCTTTATCTTGCGCCCTAACGAGTCTTTGTAGTTACAATCCAGGGCCAATACACACACATCTTCTTAAGGGTGTAACTCCAACTGCGCTAATGTAAATCCCCCCCGGGTCGAGCTATAGTCCAATTGCGCCAATCAAAATTTCTTCCCCCTGCTGCCTACAGGGTTGCAATTTAACTTTTCGAAGCCAATTGTAACCAAGAGGAAAATAAAAATAAATAAATAGAATTACATATCACAAGAACAAGTAAAAAATATCTAACAAGCAGGCTAATTACTTGAATAACAGTAATAAATGCGAGAGCTAACAAAGAAAATAAAAGGTATTGGTAAATAAAGGTAATTAGCATTACAAACATCTTTCATTTATTATAATAATATCATAAATTAAATAATTATAAAGCATTCCATATCAAAGTGTGCTAAAAATATTTTTTGTTAATTAAAGTAATCATGTAAATGTTTGCAGAAATTAAGTTTAGTTAAATTAAAAAAAAAAGCTTAGCATGAAATCTATTATAACAACATTACTATGCATTTGGAACACTACGTATAAATTGTAAATAAATTTAAATTATTATGCTAAGCCGAAGTTTTTTCTAAAATTTATCTAGAAGAAAGGAATTAGATAAACAATAATGCAAATTAATATAATCAATCAGGCCTCTCAATAAATAAGTATTTTTTTAACCAAAATTAAAAATTGGAATGCAAAAGTTTGAGTAATGTACTTAGAAATATCTGAAAATATAATTAATTAGAAAAGTATAATTAAATTAATAACAAGCTAATTAACAGTAACATTAAGCTTAATTTCATTCAATCTAAAACAAGCAGTCGATTAGGAGCTCCGCATAACTGAAGTTTTAATACTATTTTACGTAGATTTGAGTATAAAATAAAAGTTGCACTTCTGAAACAAGTGTATAATGCACTGATAGTAAATAGGAATTAAAATACAGTGGTTAAAAATATAACTACTTGTCAGAAGGTATGAAAAGTTGCCATGGCTAGAGAAATTGAATGATTATAGAAAACTCATAAAGTTAAGAACTACAGTGTGAAAAGAAAATTCTGTGATAAACATGTTAAGAAAATTAGATGGAGAAATAATTCTTAATTTATTGATATCCATATAAATTCTATGCTTTTGGAAAAATGTTACATATAATTTGCACCGAGGTATCAATCCCCGAAAACGAGTTAATTTCTTTCCTTATTTTTTCTTATTAGAGGGATTTGTAAAAAGATATGCTAAGGTAAAGGTGAAAATTTTTGCAATATTTTTAAAGAATAAATTTAAAAAGTATTTTTACTTCATTAAATTTCAAGTAATTAATTTTACAAATAATTCAGCCTGAAACTAGGTTGGAAAATAAGCTACATGCTGAAGATTAAGCTTTGCCAAAGTGTTAGAAACATCTTCTGTTAACTAGAGTTGTGATGCAAGAATTTGTAAAAATTATCATTTAAATATAAAATTGGCATAAATACAATACAAAGTATATAAATTCTACATACATGAAAACTTGAGTACAGGGCAACAATATGTGAAAAAGGAATGGATTAAAAGGGAACTGAAAATCTCAGGATATGAATATAAGAGAGTTTGATTTTTTTTTGTTAATTATGAAAATTCTGCTGACGCTCATAATTATTAATTTATTAATTAAATGTGTATTAGAAATAAAATGTATGCCAAAGTACATCAGGTGGAAACAGAATGAATATTTAAACGTTTCTAGTATTAAAATATGGAATTTGTAACAAAGTTAAATAACCTTAAAATAAATTCAATGATTAAAAATGGAAAGCTTAATACGGGAATATATTGAAATAATATTAGTGTGAATTTAGAACGACTTGAGAAGTCCAATTTTTAGATTTAATGAAGAGAATGTTTTTAATTAAATTAGAACTGTTTACCTAAAATGGTAAATTTAAAAGTTAAAACCATTCTGCTATCTAAGAAGATTTGTTAATATTCATCTAGACAAGAAACTTATTTAAGGTGACCTACAAATCCAGTATTTGATACGTTGATTATGTATCAGTTTTGTGTATGTCATTAATCTATCAATTTTACTAATCAAAACTGATATATTATATATATATATATATATAAGCTCGCCTAAAAGTTACCAAGAGCTGCTGCTCCAAAAAGTTCAACACGTTTTAAAAAATTAATACATATGAAAATCAAACCATTAAACATGTAAAACATTAAAAAAACAGAATCAGATAAAAAGGTAAGCGGAAAATGGTAAATTATTCTGATTCTGTTTTTTTTATCCGCTTACCTTTTTATCTGATTGTTGTTTTTTTTTTTTTAATGTTTTACATGTTTAATGGTTTGATTTTCATATGTATTAATTTTTTAAAACGTGTTGAACTTTTTGGAGCAGCAGCTCTTGGTAACTTTTAGGCGAGCTTACTACATTTTTTTATATTTTACTTATTTTGCAGCATATTGTGCAAGATGTTTTCTAGACCAAAATTAGTTTTTCAAAATTGTAATTACTACCTTGCTTGATATATATATAACTCAGCGATTAATATCTACAACTTGGAAAGTTTTTAATTCTTACAGAGAATAAAAAAGATCTGGCTCATCATTCCTTTAAGCATCATAAAACTTTAAAATGAGTGTAAAAGAAATTTATTTTTACTTTAGCACACGCCAGACTTTAATATTTGTTTTGCATGCACAATTTTTACAATATTGATAAAGGAAAATAAAGGCTTGCAGTGTCGATAGAATGTCCCATTAATGGCGATAAATGACTTTTTGTAGCACCCAATCTTCTTGGGAAAGAAATAGGGGACAGGAAACGTCGCGCAGTTCGTGGATTAGAAAAGTGGGGAACGAGGATCTTCGATCAAATTTGGCGCAGTTCGTACCCTACCCTTCTTAAAGGCATCAAGGAATGACGGAAGATTGCGGTAGATCAAGGCCTTATGACACTAGATAAAATTGGCCGGGGTGGCATGCTAGGCTAATTAAATTAAGTAGGTTTCCTATACATTTAGATTATGAGCACATGAGGGTTATCTGCAGAAGGGAAAGGAGACTTTATGAAAAGGGGAACAATCAATTTTTGCAAAACACAGGGCAAACTCCCATGCAGGCAGCTAGTTTCACCGAAACACTAGCTAGTTATTCAGTGATTTTACTGCTCGGCCGCTGGTGGCTGCCCCATTTAGAACACAGTAACGAAATTCATGATATCTTAAATGATTTGAAAGCCATATCATTTTCCTCTTCGCTAGGAGGAGGGTTCTGTTTGTCCTAAAATCACGAAACACTTTCCACTGCAGTGAACTCACGTTTAAGAATCCTCATATAGTGTCCGGAAATAGATTTAAACAAGAAACAGTGATGTAAGCAACTTCAGTTTTCGCTACTATAAAATGCTATTGACGTTAAAATTTAGTTTTTGATGCAGGTAACAGTGTTCAAGTAGAAAGAAAAGCTATGACCAAGGTTGTAATACCGTTCCACGCATTATTTATTAACCGCAAAAATGTTAACTTCGTTGTAAAATATTTTATATATCACTTGGAAAAGGATTTATCTATTATAATATAAAAACTGAAAAATCGTATTTAGCACAAATAAGTAACAGTTTCCTTTTTATTCCAGATTGGATTTTTGAAAAATGTGAAATGTGAATCATATTACTTGAAAATGGCTTTCGGAATAATAGTAATTAAATTAGAATGACCTTTCGCTCGTGAAAGTATTCAAATTGCTTATTAATACCATTACGTTAAATACCTATCTGAAAAAAGTTTTCAAACATAAACAATGTATTGAATAAGTGCAGCAGATGTTCAAGATGCACTGAAACATTCGCTCAGAATGCTAGAAATAGCAGTATTTAAAATGTTAAATCATATGGTTTTAACAATATGGCAGTATTATGAGTTATAACAGTCGCAGACAGTTTTTATGTACGGCACTTCCAAACTCTGTTAAAGAATACCGGAGATCGTTTGTTGCTATGTATATCGTCAATAACTATGTTCGTCAGTCCTGTCGAAGACAAAGTGCATTACAAACTTTCACAGTAGCCATACTCCTAAGATGACTTTTCTCTGGTAGCAATCGGTGCTCTAGAACTTTAGTAAAGAAATTTAACATAAGCAGGCATATCTAAGTAAGTTACTTTTACGAAAGCCAAAAACATTCTGGAACCGAGATTGAAAAAACTTTCAACTGACAATTTCCAAGAACAGGAAAGCATAAAAAGTGAATTTTTTATATATATATCTCTACGGATTTGTTACTTTTAAGCCAAATTCACTAGAAAATTATTTACTTATATGTTTTAATTGTAATGAACAGCTTATGTCAATATCTTTAATTAATGACAAAATCTTGAGCAAGATAAAGTAACATGCCGAACAAGTATTAATTTAGAAGTCAAACAACAAAAATCAGCATTATATATGCACATTTTTCACAGGACTAGTTTCGATGGTTTTATAGAACCATCACCCTCAGCTGCCAAAGCGAAAAATGAGCTTTGGCAGCTGAGAATGATGGTTCGATAAAACAGCTGATTTTTGCTATTTGGGTTAATCTTTGGATTATGGTAACTTGGCGATTTTTTGGCGACCAACCCTGCTACAGCAACCTGCTAGTTTTTGTTTGGACGCCATTTTGTTTTCACGAAGTAAAGGCAATTTTTTTTTTTTTTTTTAACTCAACATTTTTTTTTTTTAAACAATCTGCTAGCCGAATTACGCTTATGCTAGAACTTTTATGGAACAAAAGTGCTTAATCATGACCAAAATTTGGTGCGAAATTGGGAGAAAGTGCAGAATCGCAAACTGCTTACCGCGTTTTTAAGAATTACACATACACGGAATTCATGTACACGTCGACCTATTTTCACTTAAAAAAACATCCCAGAATTGCACAAAAATGGTATTGCGCACACTCTTGACTTTATCCATGTACACTGCTAAAGTCCTAGCTAGTAACCTTTATCGCCTTACCAAAATGTCGCCAAACTACTTGTTACCATATTCCAAAGATTAGCCGCTATTTGACTAAATTAAAATCTTGAGTCTTCAATCTCAGGTCCGTCAGCCGCTTTAATTCGCCTCTGGTGTCAATAAAAATACTTTTAAAGCATGCCACTTTATTTCTTTCTTTGTAAGAAATAACTAAACTAAGAGACATTTCTTACGTTTAAGGGACTTTACCATAGTCGAAATGAGCTGATGATGGAAGCATATTTCCTTGCTGCAAGTATCATGTTGGCTTATAGTTACTTAGAGACAATGGTTTGGCGCGAGTTATCCTTATTGTAAAAAGTCCAGCCATTCTATTATCTCAGTTAAAAACAGGAGGGAAAACTATTTAAAACTTGGGACATTTTTTGGAAAATAAGTGAAATTTAAATTAGTTTACACATAGTTTCATTCTTTCCAGTTCTCAATTACGAAATGAACTTCAAAATTCTGTGCCTAACTTAATACATTATTACAAACTAACGACTTTAGTTTCACCCGATGTGTAAATAATCTTCGAGAATTATGGAATGTGATGAACAATTTTCACAGAACTAGAACTACAGTACATTAAAATTATTAATCTACATGCATTTAAAGGACGTAACAAAAAAGATTTCTAATCATTGTCGTAATTCTTTATCTGGTAATATTCATTTACAAGCAATTCTATTCTTCAGAAAAATTCTGTATATTAATAGAATTCTGAAATTGTGACGAAATTGCTTAAACACATAATTCATTATTTGATAGAATTAAAAGTATAATCTATACTGCATTCCTATTGATTAAAGCTATAAATTTCAAGTATTTCTGTATTTTGTGTGCAGTTTATAAACGGAAAAAAGTAATTGCATCTTACTTACCTACAGCGAACAAATACTTGTATAGCTTCATTATTTTTCTTCTTTTTATTCATTTCCTTCTTTTTATTCGAATCACAGAACAATTGTAAAAGGTAATACTTCTTCGTAACACAAAACTACAGGTTTCGATTATTCCTCACCTACATTTTGCTGAAGTTTAGATAACCACTTAAAAGCTTCATGCTGGATGGAAGTACAATGTTGCCACTTTTTAAATGAAATATTGAACTTATTTGATTAAATAATTGCAATACCTGCTTTGAGCGAATATTCGGGAAACACTTAACAGGTAAAAACTGTTCATGTGACTACTCTGTATATCTTCATGCTTTCTCTCATTTTATCTTTTAAGGTTTCTTACTTACTGTGTAATTTTTAAATCATTGTTTCAACTCTGGGAAGTGGATTTTGTCAATTTTTAGAAGGCCTTTATACACTGGATTAATCCCTCAAGCTTTTAGCCCTTTCCTTAGACGAAAATTGCCTTCATTTAAACATGTAGCTATATCCACGTCCCAAATTTCAACGTATTTTTACTAGTAAACTACTTTTAAGAGTGTTCAGTCTGTCACTGAGTATACTCAAGTAAATGTTAATTCAGATTCAGATATTTGTAAAGTTTCTGTGGTTAACATACGTAATTCTTAAAAGAAATGCTTACGTGTAATACAGTAGAAAAAGGTCAAGCATTATAATTAGAAAAAACCCATAAGTTGTTTTAATTATTTCTTTAATAAAGGAAGCAGCTGTATTTTGCATTATTTAACCTTAATTTCCTAACATTTGACACTTCAAACCAAAACACATTATCTGATTTTGGAATCAGCAATGTTCATGCGATATCTTCAATTATTAACTGGAAAATCAATTTTTAGAAGGTTAATTTTGGTCTTACTCTCGTTTTTTTATGGACTTCGTTTGATGCATTTTATGAGTAATTGAGGATATTTAAATAAGGATTTGGGTACACAGAATTTGCGTCCGTTTAACGAAGATTTAGCGTATTTTGTTAATGATAAAATTTAGTACACCATTAAAGTAGTTCTGGTTTGATAACGATATTGAAGCTTTTTAAAATGGTGAGTTGATCTCTTTATTGGTATAATTGGGAGAAATGTCTGAATCTAAAAGAATTTAGTTCCGATTCAGTGCATGTAAAGTGTTTGAAAAATTGCTTTACAAATAATTTCATAAATCGTGAGCTAACATGAATACTGTATAGATTTATTTCGATATTTTGTTTAATGTAAGTACTATTATTATTAACGAATGTGTTTACAATTAATGTGCTTATTAGAAACGGTATTATGAAAATTTTCATATTTATTTAATAGTTCTATACATAGAGCAAAGGTTCTGAACCAGGGGAGAATTTCACAGTTTAGGGGAGGATAATGCAGTCAGCCTTTAAGTTATCTGTTAAGTATTTAGTTTTATTTTATGACTATTAGAAAACTACAAAACTACTGTTATTCAAGTTATGGTATTCATCAAGATTTTTTACACTTTTTCTTAGTTAATTTATAAAACACATTAAAAAACACTCGAAATTTAAATGTATACATATATACTGTGGGTAAAAAAAGTATTTGCACACCTACATTTTTGTTTGCAATTCATAAAAAGAAGCATTAAGAAATAAAAAAATTGGTATTGCCAAATCAGAATAAGTTTAATCATCCAAAACAAACAGAAAAATTACAATAATATAAATAACAATGCTTTTTTGTAACAAAATTAAAATATCTCGTATCAAAAAAGTATTTGCACACCTGCATAAATACAAAAGAAATACAATATATAAGCAAATTTCAAATAACTAATATTTAGTACGCATTCCTTTAGCATCTATTACTGCTTGTAATCTTGCTGGCATTGAATTAAATTTTCTGTAACAGTAGGGTCAGTATTCGACCACTCTTCAATAAGAGCTTGTTTAAGGGCAGATTTGCTTGAAATCTTCCTTTTTCTTATTTTTAAATCCACAGAGTTCCACAAATTTTCCAAAGAATTTAAGTCTGGTGATTGAGGTGGAGTGGCAAGTTTTCTGGGTACATTATAAAGCAACCACATACGTGTTATACCGGCGGTGTGTTTGGGATCATTGTCTTGCTGAAAATAGTACGAATTACTGATACCCAATTTTATTGCACTTTGTGGCAAATTATCTCGCAACACATCAATATAGGTTCGAGCTGTCATATTCCCATCAATCAAACACAAATTACCAACTCCTTTGCTACCCATGCACCCCCAAATCATAACAGAACCTCCTCCATGTTTAACTGTAGGTAATACATTTTTGGTATGAAAAGCAGTACAAGGTTTTCTCCAAACTAATTTCCTGCCATCTGGTTTAAATATATTGAACTTAACTCTCGTCGGAGAATATGACATTTTTCCAGAAACCAATTGGCTTATTGATATATTCCTTAGTGAATTCAAGTCTCTTCAGTCTATTTCGTTCAGTTATGAGAGGTTTTTTCCTTGGTGATCTCCCATAAATGTGTGCATCGTGCAGGACATTTCGAACACTTTGAGCACAGATTTGAACTCCAGATGTTGAAGCTACATCATTGGCTAAAGTAATTACACTAACAAATGGATTTTTTTATGCTTCTCTTATGATTTTTCGCTTCATTCGCAGTGAAAGTTTCTTTGGGCGTCCAGAGCGCAAGTTATTTGATGTAGATCCTCTTTCTTTATAACATACCGAACAGTAGAGAAGCAAACATTTACGTTTTTACCTATTTCTCAATAACTTAGGCCATTTTGACGTAAAGAAAAAAAATTTTTTCTCGCAACGAAATCGGCAATTCAGATTTCTTAGGTGCCATTACAATTTGAATCGACAATCAACTGATAACGTTTCGACAACACTTCCTTTTATAGTCGTCTTACGTATGTTATTTACTGCGGGATGACTGTCAAATAATAGCATAAAAAAGCAAATTTGCTAAAGTTGAGTTGAGTGTGCAAATACTTTTTTGACACAAGCTATTTTAATATTGTTGCAAAAAATGTCTTTTATTAATATTATCGTATTTTTTGTAATTAATTTAAATGAATAAGCTTATTCTATTTTTAAATGCCAATTTTTGTATTTCTTAATGTATTTTCTTATAAATTGTGAACAAAAATGTATGTGTGCAAATACTTTTTGTACCCACTGTATATATATTTCTAGTTTTCGAATGGGCGTTTGAATGATCGCCTTACAATGGTGAAAAGGGTGCATGGATCAAAAAAAGGTTAAGAACCATTAATTTAGAGTGATACGTAATTTTGTGCATTTAAAAAATAGAAATTTCCCTAAAATAAAAAAAGTCAAAAATTGAAATTTCGCAATTGTTCTCATAAACCCACACAAAAAGGGGGAAGAGAAAGAAGAGGGGAAAAAACAGAAGTTAAAAAAAAAAGAAATGTAAATCACCGTTTTTCAAATCCAAAAAAGCAAACTACCGCAATAATGTGAAAAAAATTGTAATAATAATTGAAAGCGAATGTCATTTTAGCGTCAATATGCTCTTCCGCGAGTCTGTTTCTTATTTGAAACTGCGATGTTATATATACTAAAATACGGTCTATGAAGTCTTTGAACAACTGTCATTGAGAAGTTTTGGAGACAGAATGTTGTTGCTTTAAGAATCCATATGGTATCAGCAAGAGTGTCTAAGAGGTTGCTTGTAAAAAAATTTGTTTATCTATCAATGAGTTCGTGTTTTGGAATGTCTTTAAAAAGATGTTATTTTGGAGAAGCTTTCCAATGAAAAGTCTGGTCTCAAAGCTGGTGTAAGAGTGTTCGCGGCTACAGATATTCAAAATAATCTGCACATATGCTTATTGGACTCATTTGTTTCGTTGGATAGCATATGTAAAGACAATTTAATGAAACTCTTCTCTGTTGCTGTCACCAGTATCAATTTGTGCTTTTAATCAAGTTCAGCTTTCTCGTTTATCAAAATACATTGTCTTACTCTTAAAATAATCGCTACTTTGGACGCTCTAAAGAAGACTTAAAAATCAACTAACTGATTACACAAGATGTGAGCGAATGCCTTGTTTGATACAAATATTCGAGTTGTCATCTTCATATTCATTTAATAAAGCAGAAATATTCTCCGTTCATTCACTCAAATATAAGACAGCTTCGAACCAAGAATCCAATCTGGTTATAACGAATGCAGGATAAAATTTTGCTTATAAGTACCTTAAGTACGCTCTTTTTACTTTTTCATTGTACCCCAAAAAACCTGTTTTTGTATCTTTTATATATATATATATATATATATATATATATATAGACAACATAGTTCTAGATAATAATCAACTACAACATTTTCCATGTAACATGGGTTAAAATCAACACCACGTCATCCTAGGCAAAGAACATAGGAGGACAGCTAAGCATAGTAGCGCAGAGATGTTTTGCAGAGCAGGAAGAGTTAAGAAAAGGTGACGTAAATGCTCGTGAAGCAGTATTTATACTAGGCAAGTGCATATATACAGCTAAGCTGTGATTGGTTAATTTAGATTTTAGTTCTTTTTGCAAGCAGCGTTATGTAAGCGCCATGTGATTTTGGAAAGATCTTGAAATTGGGAGAAAAGATGAATTCAGAGGCGAAACATAAAATTTGTCAATTTTGAGGTTGCCAATTATTTCTTGGTGTAGCCATCGTATTTTATCATATCTTACATATATATATGTTACTGTAAAAGCCTGAAGTCTGCTAAATCCTAGATTTTACCGGTAAAACCTAGGACTTAGAAGAAAAGGGCTAGCTCATAGAGCTTTTACCCCTGAAGCAGAAAGTGAGAAGTGATGACGTAGTTATGATGACACTGAGCGCGGAGATGTAATTCGCAGCTTAGAAATTAGCGTTTTTGAACCAGCGTTTAAAATGAGCTGTGTGTGAAAGATAGCTATATTTGGAAGAGACAATGTTACTGCTGTATGCATTTTACGCTGAACCATTAAAAAATTTAATAATACTTATTTAATTTTAAAATAATAGATAAAATGCGCTACTCTTTTAATATAAAGTTCCGTGTTTTTTTTGTTTTTTTTTTAAATTTATTTGCAGGTTTTTTTATTTAATGCACGTTTATTTCTAATCATTTCTTTATCTGCATGCTATTTAAAGAGATAAGAGAATTTTTATACTGTTTCTAAGATAACTATAATTGCAGCTATTTAAATTTACTCATAAAACAATTTTACACTGACATAGTTTTAAACATATATGACATATATGGCAAAATTTCTGCTAATCTAAGTTTGATTTTTTTGCCTAATTGTAAATTTTACATTAGCATATTTCTCTTCCGATTCAATATAATAATATATATTTTTAAAATAATTTTGTAATTCATACCTTCATCTATATTACAATTAAATAAATGTATGCAAGATTGTTACCTTAATTTTGACAAAATAGCTTTACTCACAGTACCTAAAACAGTTATTATATTTTTCAAAAGTGTGAGTAAAGGAGGCAGGTCTTTTTATGCCAACTACTTTGATGTTTTATACTATTCTACTTTATCTAGAATGCTAATCTAGCACAAAATCGAATCAATAATTAGTTACAAAGCATACAATAAGAATAAATTTCACAAGCACTTAACAAAATTAGTTTGTTAAGTACTTGTTATTCTTGTTGGTACTATTTTGATACTATTAATAATACCGAAGATATTATCGATTAACTCATAGATGTCAGATGCTTTTTGATTTCCTGTGAGGTGGAGTATACCTTTTGCGGTAGTTCTTGAAAATAATGTTTTCGCTGGAGCGACTATTTGTCTCTCGTTTCCCTTAACCATTAAATAATTCGGTTTTAGTTTGTGACACAATTTGATTTCTTATGAATGTCTATTTAAAACCTCTTTAATGATATCAAAATTTAAAACAGTTCCATCTTCTAAAACAAATCCTTTATCTAAAAAGTGGTTTCTTTTGAGGCAGAGCGCGAAATGAGACATCTGATTAAAACAAATTGCACATTTTGAAAAGAACCGAAAACTTGGTCCAGTTTACAGTCATCGCAGAGTTTTCAATCTATATGCATTTCGTCGAGAAATGAATATAGATTGAATTTAGCGCACCATTTCTTTAATTTGCTAATACTAGGTATAAGAATTCCAATTTTTTTTCTTTTCAAAAATCATAGCTTTAAGATGACAGAGCTCTTATGACAATGCAACGTGAAATATCTTCACTAGTCCACCTGATTTTTTCCTTCTTTTTCAGCAATGCATTAATCTGAGTCTTTATAAAAATAGGCTTTAGACGTTTTTCCAAATTCTCCGATTTGTGTTCCCCCCCCCCGAAATTTCGCTATTTGGGATTTTAATTTCTGATACCAGTTTCTTTCTAAATGTCGTCCACCTTCTTTGTCGCTGAACAAATATTCTAAAATTTTTCTTTTCTCTATTTTTCAATACTTTAATACAATTTTCTAAGGCTATTATTTTGTTCTTCAAATTATGAATGCATTCTTGTTTATCCTTAAACTTAGGGCATTCAGGAATATCTACATTTTCATTTGTGAGTTTTATTTCAAAATCATTAACATTTGATTTATTATTGTCCTCATAATTTACTTTCGGCACAGCATTCCATTTCAACAGTTTTTTTTTCTTTCTTTCTTTCTTTTTTTTTTTTTTTTTTTTTTTTTTTTTTTTTTTTTTGTGGCTATCCAAACAAGCGATTTATCATATCATCTTCATAAACACTTCATAGAAAATGTTCGCTGCAGGTTTTTCCGCTCTTCACATTAATAGAATCTTGTCTTTGGCATTTGTGTATCCATTCTTTCAACAAAAGCAAATTCTTATTTGGGTCCTTTGGTCCCATGAAATAAAATATCTCATCCTTCCGTACTTCTGTACGCCACAGCGCAAAAAGCCATATTACATAAACGATACTTTACAACATAAAGTTTTAAATAAAAATTGACTAAAATTATATATATATATATATATAAATTATTTTAAATATTATATTATTAGAAAACAGATATATATGATTAAAATTATTTTAACCTCTAGAAAATCGTTTCGCAGCTGAATGAAACTACAGTTTTAAACGCGGAAAATCAGAACAGGTGCATCACAGTGACGTCAGATTACTGCCGGTTAAGTCGTCACCATCGAGATAGATAAGGCCTGCGCGCTGAGTTACTACGTCACTGCTAGGGGACCGGCCTTCGCGCAGTTTAGCTTCCTTGCTAAACACCCGTTTTCTAAACCTATTCTATGAAATTGGTATCTCATACTATAAAATCAGTCTAAAACAAAATTACAAGCGGCAATATAATGTTTTACAAAGCTTATACGAATATGAAATATTTTCATTTTCTTTTGTTGGTATTTATTTTCAAAACAAAATTATTTGAGAATGGTGTGGTGTTTTTAAAAGCAAATCATTTCTTTGAAGAAAAATTGGTTTTAAAATTCAAGTAGCTAAAATTTTTACTTTGATTTTTCTGCGCTGTCTTTTTGTCTCTCGTTGATTCTCATCACCGCATCAAATTTTTTTGTTTCACCCACTACTTTAACAAAATGTTTGCCAGTGGGAACACATGTTATCTCTCATTCTATAATTATTGCATATTTTTATATCTATCATATTAATGTAGCAGGATTATAAAACATCAAACGAATGCAAGAGACTACTTAATATTTAGACTAACATTTAAATGCCTTATATCAGTCAGAAAATTTTTCTGAATGTAATAAATTACTAAATAGTTTTAAAATTATTTCTTACTTACATATTGTACGAGGGCTATCCAGAAAGTAGATTACGTTTTGGAATAAAAAAATAAACAAAGTATAGGAAACAAATTTTATTATATACAGATGAAAGCCACACTCAAATACTACTTTTCTACATAGTCACCATACAAATTAAGGCATTTATCGTAGCGATGTACGAGCTTGGAAATTCCTTCGTCGAAAAATTCGGCCGCCTGCGCCTTCAACCACTTCGTTACCTCTTCTTGCCTTCCATCTTGCACAAAACTTGTGGTAACTAAGCTTTTCGCTGATGATTTCGTGCAACAAACTTCGCGAAATTTGTGGAAAATTCAAAGAAAGTTCCGTTATTGTGAAATTTCGATTTTCACGGACTTTAGCATCGACTTTTTCGAGAAGTTCGGCGGTCACTATGCTGGGTCTCCCACTTCGATCTTCGTCGTGAACATTGGTTCGGCCATTTTGAAATCTTATGACCCACTGACGCACTCCACCTTCAGTGATAATGTTGTCCCCATACACTTCACGAAGCTGCCGATAGATTTCTATCGGTTTACAGTTTTTTGCAGTCAGAAACCTTATTACTGAGCGCACCTCGCAGCTCGCGGGATTTTCAATTAACGCAGACATTTCAAACCGTCACAGTATCTGAACGGAGCACAGCACGAACCTCTCACTAGCACGGCTAGATGCAGACTGAGCTGCGCAACGCTCTGACCCCAAGATGGCCGCGCTAGCCCCGCCCCTAGCGGACACAGACGGAAACGTAATCTACTTCCTGGATGGCCCTCGTATGTTAATGTTTTCCTCTTAATGCTACATAATTATTCGACAGAATCTGTAGTTAAATTGAGATAATGTTTATTACATAGCTCTGAAGACTATCAATATTAAAATTCGAAATAAGACAGGAAAAAAGTTTTTTAAATAAAGTTATACACAATTTTTTTGAAAATATTTTAAAAATATACGAAATACTTAAAAAAACTTTTAGAAACTGAAATTTCTTGCAAATATTTACATCATACCTATTTAACTATAAGCGTTACCTCTGTTCTGAAAATATTTTTTCTATTAATATCCACATGAAAAGAAAATATAAATCCTAACATCATGTTCAAAACTTTTCTGTATAATGTAAGCAATTTTTTTAACTTAACTTACATAGCTTTTGGCGGGGCCACGTACTCAAATTAAAGATTGTAATTTAAAAGATAATTTAAAAAATTGTTTTTAAAATTGCATTGAATGGAAATACAATGAAAACAAGTATGTCTACATATGAATTCAATTACTACTGCTTCGTCAATAATTGTACATTTTTAAAATTTCATTTTGCAGTCTCGCAATTTAATTACCTTAATATGAATCTTACATACATTACTTTAGAAACTTTTCTATCATTCTCAGAAAGGTTTATATTGCATAACAAATTTTAAACAAACTGATTGCATGATAATAACATATATAAAAGTGAACAGACGCTATGTTAGCTAAACATATGCATTTAAGTTTCATCATGATAAAATGATATTTAATGATTTGCAAAAAACATTGATATTTAAATTTAAGAACACAGTACTCTGTCAAGAATCAAATTTACTCTGCATTTGATATTCTACATATTATGTAATGAAATAAGTGTTATGCTTTTAACCCCTTAAGACAGTTATTTCATATAAAATTAGTTTCCAATTAAAATAAATAATCATAAATTTTGCTGACAATTTTTATATTACTGGTGTTAGTAATTATTACAAGGGATGATGCTTCAGGTGTCAAAAGTAAACATAAATTCAATTCTTAAAACATAATGAATAAAAAATTACAACTTATAAAAGCCAATAAAAAGTTTGCTGAGGGTCTCTTAACCGTGACGTCACAAGCCAGTTTCGTTTCAGAGCGCAGGCCTTATCTATCTCGATGGTGACGGTTAAGTCCGCCCATTAGGCTCGCGTCGACGAGGAGTCGAACAAAGGAATGAACTAGCCCTTTCTATTTATCCCTGGGTAAAACCTAGCTTTTACCTAAGTGGCTTGGTAAAAGTCCGAAGTATGATTTAATATGATTCCATTTCTGGCTTTTACCAACCCTTTGCGTTAAATCCTAAGAGTTAGCAACGCCTTGGGGTAAAAGCCCGAAACGAGGGATTACTTATGAGAGGATTTTTCATTCGCAGGTATATTGTATACAGTGTGTCCCCAAAAGGTTTCAACACACTTTAGTTTTTAATTTATATAAATTGTAAAAGCAAAAAAAATAAGGTATGATTTAAGAGTATGTCGATGGAAATGTCTTACAATTATTCTTCAAAAAATTACAAGAAATAAAAAATAAAAATAAAAATAAAAAAAAAAAATGCGATATTAATGCCATTTCACGAATAAGATCCCATGTGAAAAAGCTCTACTAATGCACAATTGTCAAGATAACTACTGAAGCGACTTCATTCATTTCTAAAAATAATTTTGGCAATAGTTAAAAAAAAATTAAATTGATAGCTCAGAAAAAATAAATAAAAATTATGAAATTTAAGAAATAAAGAAAATGCAATGCAATTTTCTTTAATACTCCTTACTACCTGTTACAACAAGGTTGACTGTTATGGCATTTTGGATTATAAAGTAGAACAGCTGATTTGCAAAACGCATATTCGTAGTACACATTTTTGAACAATTGCATTTACTGAGTTCTTGTCCCCCAACTAAAGAAAGTCTTTTTACTACTTCGCTTATTTCTTCTCTACTAACTTTTTCGATGTTTAAAAAGTTTTCTTTGCAAAAGGTAAACTGGTTTCTTGTGTACCAAGAACATAAAACTCGACATCTTTCATATCTGTAATAAAGGCTACTATTGATTTTGGATCGATTTTCGATCTATAAATATCAAGTACTTTTATTTTAACATTTTATCCGAGAGTAGGTTTCGGAAAGTTTTTAGTAGATGCAGTCTTCATCTTCTCTGCGTGATTCTCAAGTACTTCCTTGGCTGTCTCTCAAAATACTTTCATATTTTGAACTTTGTTGATAATCGCACCCGTTGTACCAGAGCGGTTCTTTTTTTTTTTTTTTCAAATTGCACTTCACTATCTACTTCCATCGTTATACATGATTCTTTTTCACATGCATTATTATTATCTTGCTGTTTTAAATCAACTGTTGATTCTAGATTAGTGCCTTCATCTTCTGTATTAACCATGCATTCATTATTAATATTGATAATTTTTAAAGTCATTTTCAGTGGCCATGTCACTAATCAAATTACGAGTTAGCAAGTACTAGCTTCATAGGATAACCAAGCATAGCTTTGCAGGGTGAAAATTTAATTCCCTCGTTATATGCTTTTTTTTTTTTTTTTTTTTTTTCCATTGCTTGAACAAATTTTAATCATTCCGACCACTTTTTTGTCTTATTTTGCTTCCATCCATGTTCTCAACATCCTGGTTTGCCCGTCGGAACCTTGCGAGTGACAGTGTCTCGGTTTACCGTGAACTATTTTTATATCACTCCACATTTCACATAAACTGTTTGTGATTTGGTTGTATAATTCCCTCCCATTATCGGAATGGAGAATGTTCGGGACTCCAAAAATTGTGAAAATATCCAGAAGGTGATGCGGTACTTCGTCAGCTCTTTTGCTATGCAAATTTCGGAGTAGGACGACTTTTGTAAGATGATTTTGAAACACTGCAATGAACTTCATATCACGATCAGGACTAGACAGATCAAGACTGCAGATCTATTAAGGTTGACTTGGCATTGAGAATTCATTTTGCTATGCACAATTGGTTTAATTACAATCCTCCTTTTCATAGTTTTTTTTTTTTTTTTTTTTTTTTTTTTTTTTCTGGCATAGTTCACATAGTCTCAAATACGTGACGACAGATTCTACTGTTACATTCTTGTACTTGTTATTCAGTTCTTTAATCATACGGGTTCTTTCACCATGGCCAACTCCCGATATGAACGTCGTATACGACGTTGGAGACTTTATCAATTGTTACATAATACAAGATTTCTGCTTTTTCCGCAGACAGCGGTGCTATAAGTTTGTCCTCTCCTCCAATATTTAGAATATCAAAGCGTTTCAACCTTCTGTAATGAGCTGTTTGTTTTTTCTTCGCACATTTTGCTTCTTTCACTTCATTTATTAACGAAGTGAATTCCTCATTTGTTAAATAAAAGCTGTTATCTTGCTTATTTTTTGCAGATTCAGACAAAATTTCATAAAACTTTTGTCGCATAACATCACTCATTTCGTTTCAACAAAATAAAAAACACAAAATATGTTACAATGGTAGCAAACTGCTTTTATTTTATATCGTAGCTGCTTACACCTGTTTGGGTTCGCTCGAACCTAGACTGCAAATGGCGAGAATAAAGACAGGAACAGAAAAGTGTCGTCACGGAAACTGCTTGCGCAGGCTAATTCAAGGTCAATTTAAATCCCTCGTTTCCTGGCTTTTACCGGAAGGCGTTGGTAACTCCTAGGATTTACCTCAAAAACTTGGTAAAAGCCCGAATCATAATCATAAATGGAATCATATTAAAGCATACGTTGGACTTTTACCAAGCCGATTTGGTAAAAGCTAGGATTTACCAGACTTCGGACTTTTACAGTAACATACGTATAACTGAGACTTTTACTGCTATAAAAATAACATTTTGATGAATGAATTGCATCATGGTGACTTCTTAAATGTTACTTTATCTTGAGATGTCAATAAGTAAGCAATTTGATCAAACAAATTAGTATATGTTCTCCAGTTCTTAAATGTTACTTTATCTTGAGATGTCAATAAGTAAGCAATTTGATTAAACAAATTAGTATATGTTCTCCAAAATAAAAAATAATAATAAAAAAAAAAAAAAAAAAAAAAAAAAAAAAAGTAGCCGTCAACTCGAAAGAACTGGTGGCTCTCTCCACTTTTTGATTATAGTCGAAAAAGCGTAAAACAGCGAAATCGCTGTTTGGTAAAATACACTGATGAAAAATGAAATCTCAACACCAAGAATAAATCAATTCAGAAGAATGAAAGTAATGTATTTAATTTGATTAATGTTTCAAGGTTGCAGGTTCAGGCACGCGCGAGAAGAGCCATTTGAAATGTGAATTGGAGGTGCATTAATAACCACTGTATTCGTCAGGATCTTGAATGCAAGCGTGTAAACGCGCATGCATTGTGTCGCACAGTGCTGCATGTCATTTTGTGGGATGGAGTTCTATGTCTGTTGCACTTAGTTGGATGAGGCTGGATTTGTCGCCCAATCCTGTCCCATACCTGCTCGGTAGAGGAAAATTCGGATATTTCTCAGGCTAAGGTAATATGTCGGCACTCTCTAGAGTATATTGAATGATAGCAACAGTATGCGGACGAGCGTTTCCCTGTTGGAAAACGCGAAACATTTCTCAAGAATGGCAGGCCAGCAGATGCAATCACCATTCTAACGTTCAAATTTGCTCTTACGGCGTGTCGGATAAAAACGAGAGAGCTCGTGCTGACACAGGAAACTGCTCTCCAGACCATAACTACTCTTGTCGGTCCAATGTGTCTACGCGGCAGACAGCCTGTTCCGGGCGCTCACTTGGCCTACTTTTAACCAAATTTATACGGCCATCACTGGCACCAAGACAGAAATGACTCTCATTTGAGAGCATAACAGATCTCCACTTGGCCCTCCATTGAGCTCTAGCTTGAGAGCCCTGAAATTGCAAATGGCGGTGTTTTGCAATTAGTGGTCGACGGCTACAAGGCGTCCGGTTTTCAGCTGTCCCTCAAGTAATCTACTGGTTACAGTTCGCTGTGTTACTACAGTGCCAACCCTAATTTGAATGTCTGCTGCAGATGCAATGCGATGAGCCAGACATGCGGCGAATATGTCGAACTTACCTTGAGTGGTGACACGAGTGCGGCCGGACACCGGCCTTTGTGAGATAAAACCTTCCAGCGACCACTGCTGCCAACATGCATGCACAGTGGTAACATCCTCCCAAGTCTTTGTGCAATATTTTTCCAATGGCAAGCTCTAGCCGTTGGCCACTATTAAATCCAGAAGAGGTGGTCTCTATTATGGAAGCATTCAAAAGATGGGCCACCGTTGCCTCCTACGAAAGGACGGACAAATTACATGTATGCTTTATCCGGGATTCGAACCCGGGACCTTCGATACGGTAGTCAGAGTCACTAATCACTTTACCGTCTGGGCAGCTTCTTCTGGAATACTGCGAAATCTATCTCGGCCTCGTTCAAACTCAGGAAGCAGCTGATACTGCCTTTTGCGCTTTTTTGACTCAAATCTCGCTCACAAAGCCCAATTCGGAAGATAAATAAGGAACATAAAATTCTTGGCTTTGTTCAAGCTCAGGAAGCAGATAATATTGCCTTATGTGTCTTCTTGACTCAAATCTTGCTCACAAAGCCCAATTTGGAAGACAAATAAAGAACACACAGTTTACACTGCGTATTTAAAGTAAACGTGATTTGCACGCTCATAAAGTGACGCTACTAGACCCACACTTATTCTTCTAGCATGAAAATTGAATAGACATCATCTTTCAGATGTGCGAACACGCCACCCAAATTTCACACGGAGATTTCATTTTCCATCGGTATATTATTAACAAAATAAAATATGCAATGTTTTTTTTTAAAAAACTTAGGTTTTTAGTTTTCCGGGTTCACGAACGAAAACTTAGCGGAGAAAGCAACGTTAGGGAAAAATGAGCGTCGTTAATTAACATAGAGGGGGAAAGAAAGCATCGCAGTTCTGAAACAATGCCGATGTAAAAACTTTGCAGTTTTATAATATCGCCGTAGAAAGTATCGTGTTTTAAAAAACAATAAAGCACCTATAGATCATTGCATAATGATAACATTATCATTATGCATTTTCTGTTATTATTATCAACATGCATTTTCTGACTATAAAATTTTAAGTGAATTTTCATATAACAATTTGTGGGTGCTAGAAGAAATAAGGAATATTGTTAATTTTATACTTCATATTTTTGTTTTAACTAATAAATGTTTAGTGATAAAGCAAGGAGGAAATTTCAGCATTAAAAATCTGGAAATTAGTAAAAATGTTATGCATAGCAATTAATAGAATTTAAACTTGTTTTTTCTAATAATTTTTATGCTATATATATATTCATGAAAAACTACTAATACATCTTTATAAAAGGAGTACATTAAACTATTACTTTTAATATTTAGAAACCTAAGCTCAAAATTCTTTCAGCCTTTTCAAGGTGTATGTAGCATTAATTTTAGCTAACTTCCAGATTCTGAATACTTTCAGAATTTAAAGTTTTCTTCTTTCTTTTTCAGTAAAAATCGTCTAATAAAAAATATTAAAGATAAGATTATGCCAAAATTCATTAAAATTTTTATAGCCAAAAAACGCATGTATGCGATGGTCGCATCATGCAATGATTTGCTTTATTTTTTATTCTGATTCGTTGTTTTAAAGCTACGAATTCATTTCATCGTTTTGTTTTCTACCACATTTCTCTTTACATTCCTCCCCCCACGATGTTTTGTACGATAACATATCGCTCATGCGCTGTTTTCTCTGCAAAGTTTTCGTCTACGATGTTTTTGTCTGTAACCGGCAGATATTTCTCAACAAACCGCCTTAATGGCATTTCACATTGATGAACTGAGACACTGGCTTCCAAAAATTTAGCAACTAGTGCAAATTAGCAATTTTCGGAAGCATAGTTGAATTTGAGCTTTATAAAATTGCTGCGGATACAGATGCCAATGTGGAAGTATCGTATATTACAGCCACTGGCGATTCACAAGCCGAAATTACAGGAGTTGGACAAAAATATGAAAACACGTCGTAAAATGCATGTTTGAACTGAAATGTTTATTCTTGCAAAAGCTGTTGGTGGCGCTGATGTGTTTGCTCACTAACGCCACATGTACGACATCATCAATACGTTGCAAGCGTCATTCGTTATCGAGACAGTGTTGTGTGCAGTTGTGAGTGCATCATGTCGGCTAAATTCATTCGAAAGTGGGCTCGTATGGTGGGTGCTTCAGTAATTAAGGTAGCTGAAGTGTTTGGTGTTTCAAGAGGCACGGTATCTAAGATTTTTACCTCATACAGGAAAACCAGAAAAAAACGCATCAGCCAAATCACAGCACGGACGAATGATCGTGACAGACGATCATTGGAAGAGGATTGTGATGAAAAATAAGAGGATTGCAGCCGCAAAAGTGTGAATGCCGCACTCGCAAACCCTGTCAGCACCAAAACAATACGAAGGGGGCTCCACAAGCAGGGTATTTTGGGGCGAACTGCAACTCAAAAGCCACTCATCAGTGACCAAAATGCCTGTAAGAGGAGAAAAGTAATACCAAAGGCATAAAACCTGGATTGTAGAGCAATGAAAGACTGTCATTTGGTCGAATGAGTCTTGCTTCATCCTGTTTCCGACTTCTGGGCGAGTTTATGTCTGGTGAATGCCGTTCCAAACGTATGACAGAGACTTTACTGGGGTGAAACATGACAGGGATTCGGTCATGATTTCGGTAGCCATATCGTGGTACGCCATGGGACCCATCAGTACTGTGCAAGGTCATATTACTTCCAATGATTATGTGACCATTTTGGCTGATCACGTCCATCCCATGGTACAAGTTTTGTTCCCCAATGGTAATACCGTAAGAAGACAGAGCTCTTGTTCACTCCTCTCACATCGTCCAGAACTGGTTTTTCTGAGCATGAGAGTGGACTTCCAAATCTACCATGGCCACCACAATCACTAGATATCAATATTATGGAGCCTTTGTGAGCTATTTTGGAGAGAAATCTGCATGAGAAGGCAGATGGTATTCGCACCAGCAGCGCGATTAGCCGCTTCAGGTATTCGCACCAAACATTAACCACGCATGCGCTTTGACTTGTCGGATCCGTCATTTGAACCGAATCGAGAAAAAGGAATCCTAAGTACGCGAATTGCCAAATTCTGTTGTGGTGAGTCTCTCTCTCTCTCTCTCTCTCTTTTTTTTTTTTAAGGCAGGTTACTACGTTGACGTAGTTTTTCATTTTTTTAAGCGTTACCGACTTTCAAAAGATTAGAAAAGGAAATGTGTCCCTTTTCTTATGTATATAAAAAGAAGGAACATTTCTTTTATTTATGTATATATAAAAATGACACATTTTTATGTTCGCATAAACTATTCCAACCGTTCCTTCTCCTGAACGGTTGGAAAAGTTTTAAATGACTGATTTTTGGGGGTAGACTGTGCAAAGTCATATTACTGCCAAGGATTAGGTGACCTCGTTTACATTTTTTGTACTTCTTAGAATACATTTAGATTCAAATATGTGTTTTGCACAACCTAGATTTTTTTTTCATCCCTCTTTGAAATTTTTCATCTCAGAAAAGGGGCATTAAAAATTAGACAGAGTATGTCTGCGTAGAAAATTTAGACGTAAAATAAGTTAAAAGCGATAAAATTAACTACTAAATTAACAATTAATCATATAATACTGATTATTAACAATTCTGTATGCTTGTTTAATTTTTCTATGGAAATACTCTTCATTTTCAAAATACAAAAAAAATATTTCAAAGAACTTTGAAATATTAGTACAAACACATTAATTAATTAAACTTAAATAAATAATGGGATGTAATTTAAAAGCCAAAAATAATTTAATGTAAGAGATTTAGATTGAAAAATTTGCACACACAAACGAATTATCAGATTTTATTTCATAAATAACTTTGATTTCAAAACACGGCATTTGAACCTATAAACATATGTGAACGCTGAAAAAGTACTCACGTTTGTGAAAATTGCCACACCAAGAAGGAATCGTCATAATTGAATGCAATTTAATACACAGTTGAGTGGTAGTGGTACAAATAAATGATTAAATGTTCAAAGCAAACAAACAAGAACAAGAGATCAGAATCAGTATTTTGTGTGGCCACCACGCGCCGCAATAAGTGCTGCTACACGACGTGGCATGGAGTCAAACAAAGTTTGAATGTCTGACTGAGGAAGAGCATTCCATATCGTTTGTACGCGTACCCAAAGTTCGTCTCCAGACGCAACAGGACGAGGATCACGAGCAAGACGCCGACCAATGACATCCCACACATGTTCAATTGGCGACATATCCGGGGAACACGCAGGCCAAGGAAGAAGCTGTACCTGCTGCGCTGCAAAGAAGGATTTAACAATCCGAGCAGTATGAGGGCGGGCATTGTCCTGTTGAAATACAGCGCCTGGCAAGCTTTGAAGGAAGGGAACAGCTTCGGGCTGTAGAACTTCACGGATATACCGGTTGCTGTTCAGATTGCCCACAATTCGTAGCAATTGAGATCGTCTATGATATGCTATGGCGCCCCAGACCATAACTCCGGGTGTTCGTCCACTGTGGCGTTCGATAATGCACTCCGGAAGGTGGCGTTCACCGGCATAGCGTCTGACACGAATGCGGCCATCATGGTACCACAAATTAAAGCGGGATTCGTCAGAAAATACGACATGCTGCCAATCAGCACACCAGTCTCTATGCTGATTGGCCCATTGTAGCCGCAGGCGGCGATGGTCGTGCGTTAGGGGGATCTTGTATAAAGGAGTCCGTGCGCGCAGTCCACACTGCAGCAGACGTCTACGAATTGATGAAGCACACAATGAAACACCTGTAGCTATTGACCACAGTGCTGCCAATTGTCTAGAGGAAGCTGTACGGTCCGTCCGCGCCATGCGGACCAGGTGTCTATCATCGCGAGCTGACGTCACATTTCGGGGTCCACTCCCGGATTTCCGAGTTGTCCGACACTCGTCCGTCCACTGCTTCCAAACGCGCATCACTGTGCTGCTGTTACGCTGCACACGAGAGGCTACTGCACGATACGACAATCCAGCTTCACGAAGGCCGATGATTCTTCCTCGTTCAAACTCTGTAAGTTGTTCAAATCTCGCTCTCTTTCGTCGACGAGGCATAAGTACAGATTGAGTTAACGTTTACCACTAGCAGATAACCACCGATAACCATACACGCCTCGCTACAGCCGTCTATTTATTCGGATCCATCAGCCGTTCAGAGGGCGCTGCTCAGCATACGCATGCGCTACGGATTTGCAATTCTAATCATTTGCATATCATGCGCTACTTTGCATTTCCTGAAAATTTTAGCTCACTCGCGTAAGTCCTTCATGGTGTTGCAATTTTCACAAACGTGAGTGTATAATAATTTTCAATACGTTTTCTTATTCAATAATAAATTCTGACAGTTCTATGCTACAAGACTAGGGTCTAAGTTTGCACAAGAATTTCGGTACTATTTTGTTTTGAGGGCCGTAAGAAAATTGCAGCGAAAATGTATGCGCAAAAGCGCCAAATCTAGCAAACGCGCCCATTTAACAGCGCGCCAAATCTAGCGTACGCGTTGATTTCAGATTGCGTAAGTTTATATAGTTCTATATTTCTTAAGACGCCATTGAAATACTAGTTTAAATTTTAAATCCTTTTTTGATATCCTATGGATTTAACAATTTGGGAATTGCCCATGACGAAAAGTTGGCAATAGAATTTTGGGTAACGTGCAGAATCACCCACTGCTTGACGCGTTTTTAAGAATTGCACATACTCGGTATCCATGTGCACATCGACCTATTTTCACTTAAAAAAAATCCTAGAATTGCACAAAAATGGCACTGCGCACACCCTTGACTTTATCTATGTACACATCGACCTATTTTCACTTTAAAAGAAAATTGACAAAAATCCAATTGTTTTTACCCTTGTAAAAAGCGGCAAACAAATAAGTGAGCGATTCTGAACTTTACCGAGAATATTTTCCAAGAATAGGCATCATTCATTATAGAAAATTACGTTTGAACAACCAACGAGATGAAATTATGCTTTAGCGATAAGTCGGTAGCAAAATAGCGATGCAGGCATCCATTCAGTTATGTTTAGCAATTTTTATATAAATTATAAGAATGATCTGAAATAGTTATTTACTCTTATGCTTCCATTCAATCATGTTTAGCCTTTTTCATATAAATTATAATAATAAAAAAGTATTACATGAAATTAACCTTTTATCTAAATTAAAACATCAATCTAAGATAGTTATTTACTATTATACTTCCTTTCTTGCCGCAATTATTAGGGTTGCCGCAATTCTTTTTGGCAGCATTGGCATCAACGATAATTTGGCGATATTTTACGGCCCTCGAAACCGAATAGTACCAGAATTTCTGTGTTAAATAAAAGAATTTAACTCTTTATCAATATGAATATAACTGTTTATGAATGTGGCCTTTTTTACATTCAAAGGTAACATATTTGTACAGTAACGTTTCACGATGTTTATGACCCTCGTGAAATTTTTCCGTTCTCTTTTTAATCAAAACAGCAAAATTTTGATTTTCATACAGTTCTTTTTCGCTTTCAAATTCAAAATATATGGAAAACTTGTTTCTACACTTAAAAGGCAAGAAATTTGTTTTTGTCACATCCATCGTCCTCAAATTATATCAAACAAATAACACGTAAATTTCAGTAACAATAACTAAAAATTAATTAACAAAGAAATCGCATTCAAGGAAGATAAGCAGAAACTGTTAAGAACTCTCGCTATCGCTGAGTTAGGGTTAATAATACTCCACCTGCCTTACGACCACGGAGTATAAAAAGGAGGAGGAGAAACTGGTATTACTACTTTTCGTATTCGATCAGTAGGCATTCTGAGTTATAATATGAGAGACGTACGCTGTTGTCAAAAAATTTTGGGTCTATAAATAAGTCATTGATTTGCGAAACCGAAAAACAAAAGTGTCCTTTTATAGACACCACTCGATAGTTCTGATGAAGAGGACTACCGAAGCGAGCGTTCGTCCAAAACCAACAAGACCTATCCATTGAAGAAAGAGGATTTCATCCTTATGGCCAAAGAAAAGAAAAGTAAAGCGAAAAAGGCGAAAACTATGTCAGATACGGAAAGCGAACAACCAAGTAAGAAGAAAGATGTTAAACCTGGTAAGGAAAAAAGAAACATTCAAACACCGAATGGAGAAGCTACTGATGAACAGACACCAGAAGATTTATCAATGGGAAATGTGCCGCCGGACATCCCTACGCCAGACATCCCAAAATTCAAGTCATGTTCTGAAGAAGAAATCCGGGACCAGATTGCGAAATTTGGATTTGACGTAATTTGCTTTTACTTTCATAAAAGAACTAAGGGTGAGATGGATGTAGAGACATTCACGAAAAAATTTTATCCAGGGCAGATAATTGAAAGAGGAACAGACAGCAGGGAACAAGAATGGATTTCTCCTAAGAAAACCGCGAAAGCATCAGAAAACGAAGCTCCAATGGAAGTTACGACGGAAAATCGATTTGAGCAGCTACGTGAAGTAGAAGGTATGGAAGAAGAAGGAGGAGCCGAAAAAGAGGAAACTCCACCCCCAATAGTTTTCCAGCAAAGCGAAGTGTATTGGCCTAAAATTCATGAAATCCTTATCAATACCTGCAGTGAAGAATTCGAAGCCAATATGAAAATGAAACTACTATATGTTAATTTAAAGTCAGTAGACGATTACAGAAAAGCAACTCTGATTTTGCAGAAAAGAAATATACCATTTCATACTTTCCAGTTACTCAGCGAAAAACCTATTAAGGTTGCTCTTAAGGGCCTCCCATCGACGATGAAGGAAGAAATAATCCAGGCAGATCTGGAGAGAAGGAAATTCCCGATAAGTAAAGTCAAGCAGTTTTCCAGACGAAGAGGAGACGCTATCGAGAAACTTCCGATTTTCCTGTTGGAGCTGAAGAAAACTAAGGAAGGACGTGCAATTCATGGACTCAACAATATGTTAAGTGTTAATGTCAAGATTGAGAAGTTTGCCCCGAAAAAACGCGTAATTCAATGCTATAGATGTCAAGAATATGGACATTCGCAACATCTTTGCTCAAATCCTGAGCGATGCTGCAAGTGTGGACAGCACCATAGAAGTAAAGAATGCCCTCTAAAGCCAGAAGAAAAACCTAAGTGCATCTTCTGCTCACTACTGCATGTAAGTTCATACAGGGGTTGCCCCGTGTACAAGAAGCGATATGAAGCAAAGAAGCAACAGGCGAAGATCCCTACGCCGGCAGATTTTCCGAAATTCATCGAAACGGAGGAAGACAGCAGTAAAACCCAGATGAAACCTCTCTACAGTGATAGAAAAAAGAAAAAATTGGAAAACCCACCCACAGAGTACAAGGATATCATAAACTGGATCCAGGATCCTAAAATCAAAAAATTTCTGAACAGTATGGTTGAGCACGTTGAGAAGATCCGCGCTGTAAAAACCACGGCTGAAAAGTTTACTGCCGGGTTCAAAGCAGCCATGACACTGATGAGATTTGCTGAAAGTGAAGAGCAATCACCAGCTTAGAAGCATTTGAGGGAATTTCACTATGTTTACGATTTCTTTTCACTTTTTCAACACACAGGTTCCCCTGTTTACAGCAGCAGAGCTCGGGGTCAGAACTTGGGTGGGTGACCACCCACGTGACTGGCCTCGACGTATCATCTTTCTTCATACTAGTGAAGATACATCACAGCTTGTACGGCGGCCAGATGCTTGAACCCTCCTTCTCCAAAGTCTACTTGACCAACTCACGTGCATTAGCACATGTTCCTGCTTCACCTTTATCGGTGCGGTGTAAATCACCTTAATTTTTAATTCTTCCCAACGCCTTAGGGCATATCTCCAATAGAGACGGTTAAAGTAGCAGAGGCTACTATCGGGTTGGAGGGAAAGTTCTGTCGTATTTTAAATAGGCAGGTGATTTTTCTTGTAAATAAAAAAAAATCTGGCTAGTGAGTCAATCGGATTTTTTTTTTGTTTTTTTAGCTGCTGTATAATATAAAAGGTGCCCTTTTTTACCGTTCATCATTTACTTGTAATATTTAAAGGGAAAAACATGTCGGTAGATAAAGTGCATTTAGGACACTGCATTTTATATGAATTCCAAAAAGGAAGCAACGCATCTGTTGCATGTAAAAATTTATGTGCGGTATTTGGAAAAGATATTGTAAATGTTCGTACTTGTCAAAGATGGTTTAGCAAATTTCGTTCCGGGGACCTGAGCCTCAAAGAAAGTGTTCGATCTGGACGACCATCCAAGATCGATAATGATGTTTTGCGATCCATGTTGGAAAATAATCCACATTGAACAAGTCGAGAAATTGCAGAAGAGTTTGGCATTCATCATACAGCTGTTGGAGATCACATTAAATCTCTTGGGTTTGTGTTAAAGCAAAGTGTTTGGGTTCCACATGAATTAACGGAAAAGAATTTGTCTGATCGTGTAAGAATATGTTCATCACATCTGATTAGACACAATGTGGAGCCGTTTTTGGACAGGCTGGTTACTGGAGATGAAAAGTGGATTCTTTACGAGAATATTAAAAGAAAAAAATCTTTCTGCGAACCAGGAACATCATCAGCAACAGTTCCAAAACCAAGTATCCATCAACGAAAAGTACTGCTTTGTTTGTGGTGGGACAGGAAAGGTCCAGTGTAACACGAGTTGCTGAAACAGGGAAAAAACATCAACGCGGATCTGTACTGCAGTCAGCTGGATAAATTGAATGCAGCTATCAAAGAAAAAAGGCCAGCATTAGCGTCCAGAAAAGGAATAGTGTTCCATCACGATAATGCTCGACCGCATACTGCAGTGGTTACACTACAAAAACTGAATGCGTTAGGATGGGAAATCCTTAGTCACCCCCCGTATTCACCTGACATTGCACCCTCTGATTATTACCTGTTCAGATCTCTGCAAAATTATCTAACGGGAAAAAAATTCAAGTCTTTTGAAAGTGTTTCTAAGGCAGTTGCTGACTATTTTAACTCCATGGATGAGAACTTCTACAAAACAGGAATTTACAGGTTACCTGGAAGATGGCAACAGCTTGTAACAAATAACGGAGCATATATAATTGATTAATATTAAACACATATTTTTATAAATGAATTCAAATATTTTCTTTAAAATACGACAGAACTTTCCCTCCAACCCAATAAATGCCGCCTAACCATTCACTCGATTTCGATTTCTGGTATTACTACTTTTCCCAAAAATGGTCCACTTATTGTCGCATTATTTATAGAGGGCGCTGCAATCACTAGCTTTCCGTCTTTTCGTAGTATTTTGCATAGACAGTAATAGCGAAAATACTAATTTGATATCAATTTTCATTATGAAAAAGTCAAATAATGGAAACTGTTTCGTCCCTGGATGCAACAGTCATTATGGAACTGTTAGACTGAGGAATAAAAGCTTGGGAATCAAGAAACCAGATATATTTAGAGTTCTACAGATGAGCAACATTTATATTATGTCTGATCATATATACGAATTTATATAACTTTTCAGAACGTCTAGATTGTTAGTAAATAAGAGAATATTTACTGTACGCTTATAAAAAAAGTAATAAATTGGAAATTAGTTAAATATTGCACATAACTTATGTGCACCTGCATTTCGTCCATGAAAGTATGCAATCGTTAGATTTTAAAGTTAAATAAATTTCTGAAATTATACAAGAATGATAAAGCATTTGCCCTTCTATTTCAATTACAGAAAAGAAGATAAACTCATTCCCCCTTCTTTTCAGTTTTAAATAGGTTTTTATAATAAATGGAAAAAGAAGACAATGCTGCATGATTGAGCGAAAAGATAACAGCAGATAAGTGTAATGAAAAATGGATTTTCTGTGAGATAAATTCAGCATATTAATTAAGTTATGAATATGAAATCATGCCACCTGATCACATGAATGAATGGCTATTAAAAATTGAGATTTAAATCTTGTTACAGTGCAGAGTGAGAACCATTATGCACAAGGATTTTAAATTTAAATTTGTAGAGCTGTTCAAGTGTTACATGCTGCAGTTAAGATTTAATTTGACATTACAATTTTCAAATTAAATTTGCATCAAAGTACTGTAAAAAAAATACATGTAACAAGTATATTTTTATTTTGTATGTAACTGAATTCTGATATTTATATATACTTAATGAAATATTTTTTACAGGATTCTGTGCTACTAGAAAAATGGAGACATGGAATTTCTCGGGCCGACCAAATACTTTCGGAGAAGAATGTTGTAACAATTTTCCGAGACCAAGTTGTCCAATGGCACGGTATTCAAATTAGAAATGGTCACCCTAGGCTCCAGAAAGAAGTAATACCTTCAGTTTTCCCAAATCTGCCATCGTATTTATCTAAACCATCATGTAAAAGAAAAGCACCTGTTGCAAGAAATGTGTGTGTGGTTGCTTCCTTGCTTGCAGATAATGTTACTGCTTCTAAAGCAACAAAGGATTTTATTTTTCCTCTGACTAAAGTCTGCAGTTGACTGAAAGTCTGCAGAAAATTTCCAAACCACATTGTTTGTGGATCGTAAATTCTGTAGTTGTATTTATTGTATGTGCTCGATGGACTACTAATTACACGTGTGAGAAACGCGTTATAATTTATTATAAAGGTTAGTTTTGTTTTGACATTTTTATAATTTTAGTATTGTGCATCAAATTGCATTTGGTACTACTGTGCAATACATTCATTGCTTTTTTTTTTTTTTTTTTCACTAATTTATTCTTCTCTTATTCAACGACATTCTGCCCAACATATACAAGTGTATAAAAGTATTTTGATTTCAAGGTATGTTGTGGTTATAGTGGTTTGTAACGTTTCTTCATCCCGTATGTGATTTATCTAATTAAGTCTAACTGGGGATGTACAAAAATTGTATTTTACCTTATCATAGAAATACTTCATTTACAATTCTCTCCTGTGTACTTACAATTTCATGTATTAGAAAATGTTATGAATGTTGTTATGAATGTTATGAATGTTGTTAGAAAATGTTACTTAAATCAGAAATCTTTCCATTTAAAATGCAATTTGTAACCTACGCAATATGTATTTCAGACTGTTAATTCCATCATGATTTTATATGAGGCTGGCACCGTGATACTGGAATTTTTAATTATCCATATTAACTTTTCCCCCCTCCTTGAAATGTGGTGAATATCTGATGAGACCACATTAAATTTATGTTCTTGGAATTATTGTCATACTATATCATTAGACTGCAATGCTTATCTGAAACACATATTCACTTTAGATCCAGGTGAATCAGCAATTACCAACATTTTGAAAAATCCTTCCTTGCTTAATTCAGCAAAAGTACATAATTTCTTCATAAATAATTCAACAAGCTTCTTATGTTTCTTTTGAATAAATGAAACAATGCTGAATTAGTTGTTGTCCCACTAGCATTGAAATCCTATGAAAATGAGAAATTTCTCATATACAGTCAAAAGTCGTTAATCCGGACTCGTCGGGACTTCGGCGATTCCGGATTATCGATTTTTCCGGATTATAGATCATCAGTTTAAATCTGGTAAGATGGCATGCAGAAATTACAAAATTAAAAATATGAAACCGTAATTTATGAAATAAAGAACAATTATGATCTAAAGGGTATCAAAATTTACAAAAAAAAGCTTAATATTTATTTGTTTACTTTATTAAACATTTCTTTCAATGTAAGTTGTTTAAGTTGCTTCGTTTTTTATGTGATAATACATTCTCTTTAATTCTATAAACAGACATAATTTCTTGTTTAGTTACAAAGTTCCGCTGTTCAAGTCCTATAATTGCTGTGTTGAGAATACCGACTAATTTGTTAATCGAAATGTTTTCGTTTTCAATAACCTCTGGGTCACTTTCTTCACTATCGGAAGCGAATTATAATGACGAGGAACTTGATTTAAATCATATCAAAGAGAGAATGAAATACTACACTTAGTATGGAATTATAAACCAAATAAAATAAAAACATCTGCCCTGAAGATAAGGATAGTGCTGACAGATCAACTTCCAATCCGTCGCGTGAAATTGATAAACAGATTTCGGATCTCAAAACATACTTTCGCTTTGTAGATACAAATTACATATTAGTAAATATATATCGGAAATTCTATTTGACATAATCTTTCTAATCTATCATAATCTAATAATGACGTTTCTGCCCCCCCCCTGCCGCAGAGCAGCGTGAAATTGATAAACAGATTTTGGATTTCAAAACATACTTTCGGTTTGTAGTAAATATATATCGGAAATTCTATTTGACATAATCGAAAGTTCAAGCTTACTTTTATAAAATTGCTCTAACAGTCTGCAAAAAATAATAAGCCGGATCCAATTCGAAGATTAAGGAACAACGCAATCGGCAACATTAACTGAATTAGATAACTTTAGCTTAGCGTATAACTCCGTTACAATTTAAACGCGCATGCGCACAAACATATTCGCAGCCGTAAGGGTCTTACGCGCTCTCGTAAACGCCTGTGCGCATGCGTGAATGCGACGCATGCGCAGAAAGTTTGCAGTTTTGAGGTCCGGATTATAGATCATTCCGGATTATGGGTGTCCGAATTAACGACTTTTGACTGTATCCCATCTTGGAGTTCAGAAAACGTATGAAATCTTATCGAAAGATTATTTTGGAAGGGTATGTATAATGATACAAAGAATTTTGTCCTCCCGTATCATTTATGTAACAAATACAAATCTTTCACTCCTAAACAGGCTCCATTTAAAGCTATCAGAATACCTAAATATCCAAATGACTTTATTTCCATATATATTGGTGGTTCCGTACGAAATTGTGAACATGATCTCACTATTCTAGATCATTTTTCTAAACATCTTGTTTTATGACCACACAAAAATCTCACTGCTGAAACTGTTACAGTACATTTATTACAATATATATACCTGGAAGACCAGAAATGATCTTAATTGATTTAGGCACACAATACCCTTGACAGGTGTTTGAATCGATTACCAAATCTTTGGATATTAAATTATCACACTGTATTCCTCAAAGACCTGAGTATAATGCACAAAATGAACGTGCTAATTACCTACATCAAGAGCCCTTTGCTTATACTTCATCAAAAAAGTATTCCATTTGAAAATGCATTGCTTATCCCTCAAAATATTTACAATGGTACTGTTCATCCTTCAACTGGTTATTCTCATAATATTCTGCATTTTGGAAGAAATTTATCGTTGCCTTTTAATATGTTTAATCCTGATCCAAGGCCATTCAGTTGGATAAATCACATTATTTGTGTGATCTTTTAACACAGCTAAAACTAAGTTATCAGCATGCCTATGAGATGTTGTGTGTGTGTGTGATTATGGCAAAGCCTCGAGGGCTATCTGCCTAATGGGGAGGAATGCCTTCGTGGAGGTCTTTCTAAGGGAAACTGGGTCGTATACACGTTACACATGAGGAAAACCACAAAAACGCCCATGCTGCCAGCCCGTTCGCGGGATTCGAACCTCAGACCGAACTACCAGTATTCAGCGACTTTACCGCTCGGCCGCTGGTGGGCCTATGAGATGTTGGAATAAAGTAAATGGAAGGCTCAGGTGCGAAACACTTCAACAGGCTCTTAGGTGGGAAAGCCACATCCTGTGTGGAAAAGCATATCTTTCCTGGCATAACATTGAGTAGTTCTTTGCTGAGAAAAAATTTTTCTCGTGATAAGCGATGAATGAGCCTTACGCAAATACAGATCGAACAGTCATATCATACGCTGGAGATGTCATGAAGCAATAAATACGGCAATAATGTTGGGAAAGGCATATCTTTGATGTCGCATGCTACTGTCACAGCTTCAGGTGCTCAAATGAAGGAAGAATGATTTGAAAAAAGGTCTGCGATGGAATACTTGTCAAATGAAAAATGTCATATTAAGATCATTCAATGTTAATGATATAGTGTATATGAAATCTAAGGTTACATTCCAGCATAGGTTTTCGAAAACTTTTTGTGTTATTTCTTCTAAAGTAAATGATATAAATTATGTTATTTGTGCACCTGACAATGATTTTTTCTCAGCCATTTAGAATTTCAAACACAAACAAACAAAAAGAAACGGTTTGGTTTGCTCTATTTAATTACATCAAACAACTCGTGGGCTATCTGCCTAAGGGTAAGGATACATTCATTTCTAAGGGAAACTGGCTTGTATATATGTTTCACGTGGAAAAAACCAGGAAAATGTCCATGCAGCTAGCCTGTTGCTGGGATTCGAACCCAGGACCAAACTGGCAGTGTTTGTTGACTTTTGGCTGCTCAACTGCTAGTGGGAAAGAACAAGGTGCTTGCAAATTGAGCACAAATTTTACGAATCACTCTAGCCTCCTATAGCTCACCCCTGTGTGTAACAATATAAAACAATACTGTTAAGATTGTTTCATGATTATTTATATAATCACTGTTACATTTTTATTAAATTTTTGTTATTTAATTGAACTTGTTTCTTTCACTGCGAGTCTTTAATCGTTGAAAAATTGATATTAAATTGAGAATAAAAAAGTAAATAATTACTGCAAGAGAAAAAAACTTAACTTTTACATAGGTAATGATATTTTTTAAATACCGTAGCAAGCATACATTACTAATTCAGAAGTCAAACAACAAAAATCAGCGTTATACCTACAAAATTTTCACAGGACTAGTTTCGATGGTTTTACCGAACCATCATCTTCAGCTGCAAAACCGCAAAATGCGCATTTTGCGATTTTGCAGCTGAAGATGATGGTTCGGTAAAACCATCGAAACTAGTCCTGTGAAAATTTTGTAGGTATAACGCTGATTTTTGTTGTTTGACTTCTGAATTAGTATTTATTCGGCGTGTTATTGTGTCTTAAGCATACATTAGGTATTCTGATATTAAACTGGTAGTTTTGCAACAAATGTAATTAGACTCTATTAGTAAATAATCAGTTCAATAAATGAAAATAAAAAATAGGGGATCTTTTCCAGTAAAAGATAACACATGCACAACAATTTTTTCGAAAAAGCTACATGTACCAATTTGAAACTTAACAGCGAGAAAATATCTCATTATAACTGTGATAAAATTTTTCTAAACATAAGAAATTTATCTTTTAGGCTATTGAATGGGATAGAATTTTCCTTTTTTGGAGGAATTTACTTTTAAAATAAAGATCTGCATTATATTTTTAGTTAAAATACTGCATTTATTGGTTAGAAGTTAGTTCAAGCATGAAAAAATTAAAGATAGATTGAATTAGTTTCAATATTTTTTACTCTTTATATTTAATTATGAATAATATACAGTTCAGCATACAACTAATTATTAACTGAATGATTAACTGAATTCAAATCCAAATTCTATTTTAAAATCTTGCGAAATCAATTTGAAACATACTTCTCAAATAACAAAGATATGGAAATTTTTAACAGAAAACGATAAAAATATCAAAATCAAAACTAACATCTGATTCATAAAAAAGAATAACTCATTATGATAGTAAAGAAAATTTACTGACTGAAGCAAAAAATTCTATAAGCTTCATTAAAATTTTGCCACAGTTTATATCAAGCTGTGTATCTAAGCATTTTACAAAATGAGAGACACGGAGAATCTATTCTAATTAAATTAATGAAATTTAAATGTAAATAAATAAACAGCAAGTATTATTACTAGTTATATGATTATTTTTCTAAGGGGGAGGGACTGAAAAATATCTTCAAATTAATCATTCATAAAAAGTACTACAAGCCTTACAGCATGAAAGCTGTAAATTAATTTTATAATTTGAGGAATAAAATGGAATCATTAGTGAGCAGAATATTATAACGCAATCCATCACATTAAAAACATAAACATTTTCTCATCCGCTAGTACAGCTGCTTGGCTACTCAATAAATGTTTACATTTAGAACTGCTAAGATGGAACAGCAGTGCCATCTAGTGAACGCGACATTTTAGGACCCGTTTTTCTACTAGGCAGTTTCACCTGCTTCATTATACTCCGTCCTTACGGCAAATCGACGTAAAATGGCTGTACCTGGGTTGATTGTGTGCATGCGCTAAGGTAGGTGGGGCGATTAGCTTGGAGCAGTGGTGCCCAACTTTTGGCCTATCACGAGCACATTTCCAAAACATCAACATTTTTGTTAAACATATTTCCAATCTTATGTGATACACCTGAAATATTAATTTTGGCAAATGGGTTCGAGATGAATAATAATATTGGTGGAACTTTATGGAAATCAAAGAAGCGTAGTTCAAAATTTTTTTTCAGTGCATTTAGGTTTTCCGAGTATTTCTCTGTTTCAATTGTGGTTATTAATATGGCTTGGTAAATTCTGAAAATGGGTGAAATGTTTTTCTTTCATCTGATTTATCCACAAATTTAACTTTATCTGAAAAGCAGTTACAGTCCCAGTCAACTGAAAAAGGGTTTTTTTCTTTCTCTGGAGATCTTCGATCAGTTTAGCGGCTATATCCGTGAGAAAATACAGATCGGATAACCAATTATTATCGTCCAATTCTTTCTAACTTTCGTTTCTGGATAGTTGTACAAATCGTTGAAGTACTTTTCCCCTGCTGAGCCATCTAACATCGGAATGAAGCAGTAAGACTCCATGTTCGCTATCAAGTTCATGAGTCAGCAATCAATTATTTTATAACGTCTTGCAAGATATATGACTATAAATACTTACCATATTTTAACAATTAAGAAATATAAATGAATGGTTATTTAAAAAATATTTTTTGTTCATAGTGCCTAATCGGGCTGGCGAGCACAAGGTTGGGTACCGCTGGCCTCGAGGCTATTCGGAACTATCTGCCGCCATCCTCGTTAACAGAACTTGGCAGCGTTTTACAGGAAGAATAGTAGAAGATTACCTTGCAAAGCATACGAGACCTCTATTTAACCATTTCGAGAACACTGCAAGCTGTTTTGAATGCTAACGGCTTTCGTACACCGTATCAGTTCACAGCAATGTTTGTATTTCGGTGTTCCCATATTTTTGTTCACCCCTTGTATGATAATTGGCAGTGATTGGAGACGACAGCATTTTGAAGGGTTTGAGGAGGTTTATTTAAACACTGAAACGAAATGCACACAAACTTCGTTGGATAATTTTCTGGAGATATTCGTGTTTCTATAACTGAAAGAAAATTAATGGCAGACAGTGAGCGCTGTCGTGTTTCCGAATGTCTTCAAGGAGGACAATCAATAAAAGATCTTTTCTTTGGCATTGATCATTTGGTAATTTCTCGAATATGGAAACAATTCCAAGTAAGTCTAACAGTTGTCCGGAGACCTGTGCCCGGTCAACCAAGGGTTACCGCTCCTTCTGAAGATCAGTATATTGATATGGCAGCTAGGCGGAATAAATAAGCAACCTCCACAGTTGTTACATCCGTGGTTGCAACGTCATTTGCTAAGACAATATCTGGCAGTACTGTGTGCCAAAAATCATGAGCATTATTTCTGCGATAAAATCTTTTTTCCCCCTCTCTTTACCCAACCTAGTAAAATGCAACACTGAGAAAACGGTAATATTTTAATTGTTTCGTGTGACTTGTCTGTTGAGTAAAATCTGGAAAATATTTTTTGGTACCCTTCTAAGATCTGAACCTGATTTTATAGGGATTTTTCATGAGACATATTTACTGTAATAATGGAATATTCAAAAGAATTTTTTTTTAATTCGGAAATTTACATCCTTATGTAGAGTTGAAATTATTCTGGCATATCATTGTTTGATGATCAAACTAATCAGCGTATATTTTCATTAACTTATGAGTAGATAAATAATTTTCCAGATGAAAAATTTTCGGAACTTAACAATTTATCCAATTTTACTTTTTTTTAAAAAAAATTTCGATTTTGTTTTAAACAACGCTGTATTTTTAAATCAAAAGATTTATTCCTTTACTGCAGTATATTCATGAATTCCACTGATAATGAGATTAGATTTTTAACTGAAAGGAAATTTACATGTTGAATACAAATATACGTGCAATAGATCAACAGATCTTTTTTGAAGATGACATCTACTACGCTGAATAAAAGAAAGAATTTTTTTTCCAAATTAAAAAAGATATTTTGTTTTCTTTATTACTTTTCCGTTTTGCCGACGCAAACGATAAAGTCGCCAATAATGGTACAACTGATGCTAAACGGAATATCTTCGCTGGTAACCTTTTACCCTTCATTTTCAAAACAAGTCACAGCCATTTCTTATCAGATTGATTATTTCTTTCAATACTTGCATACATATATATAGAATTTTCACTAGTTAAATTTTATGCCCTAAGACCATTCGTAGTAATTAATTAGGATGTAATCACACCACTCACTGGGAGGCGAAAATATAGAAAAGGCAAAATCAAAGATTAAATTTATCAAATCTAATGAGAATGCACTAGCGAAGTAAAGCATTATGGTTTTACATAATTTCTGAGTAAGCTATTCGTACGAATTGAAATAATTCTTGCATTTAAACTTGTATTCTATAAGACTTAACTTGAAATTAATGTAGATAATTACTGAGAGAATTAAGATTTTTGTAGCGTAGTTTACGTGAGATAAGATCACTTGGGGGTCACGTGATACGAACCGGCGAATCAGGATGTTGAACCATGAAAGCATAGTAAATTCTTAATATCTTTTTACAAAATTTAAAACCATATTAAAATGTTTATGCCTTCAAAATAAAAAATTAATAGAACTAACATTTGTTAAAATTTGTTATGTGTATACTGTATGCTGTCGCCAACAAAGTCTGCTTGGCGAGATTTGCGCTGGCGAAACAGAAAAGTACCCTTTTCGGCATTCCTCTAAAAGGAACATAAAATATTTTTAATCGCATGGTTTTACTAAACTGGTGTTCAGAACTAAGGGGGTAAACACGTTTTATCAAATTTGTCGAAAAATAATACTCAAAATGATGCTGAGACTGCGGTAAGTATAAAAACGGTCTTTTGTTGTTCCGTTTTTACTTCGTTTGTATACAAAGCAATAATCACAAATTAAATGTAAATGGTTCTTCTAAAATTCTACATAGCAGCGCAATAGAGCGAATAACCACCAAACATTAGATAACGGAATGGGGTGGAGAATCATTAATACATTACAGGCTCACACTGAAAGAGTGCTCATCTGAGTGTCTCTTATGTAATATACTATTCACTTATTTTGGGTGCCCTCTTAACAGTATGATCTGTGGACATTCTTAGAGTTGCTACTTTTTCTGACTGACAAATGGGGACACCTATCTCAATATTTTCAGCAAGTATATTAATGAGAAAATAAATTATATACTCAAAATTAATTTTAATAAAAAATTAAGAAAATCATAACATTTTATAAGTTATAATTATAAGCAATGAAATATTCATATGATAGTAATTTTTATACGGAATAACAAATGCTATGCCTCACACAGCACTTTCATTCCTTATCAACTCACAACATTCGCAAATGACTTAGAGTATTCCCGGCATATCTCCAAGGAATACTGGAGAATTTATGATATTCGAAAAATATTCTTAGAATGTTGTTATAAGCATATTCCAATTTCCAATATTCTTCTTCTCTGCCTGAAAGAATATGTAAGAAGTATTCAAGGCATATTTTATGCGGATATGTTTCTATACTGTAGGGGGGGGAATCTTTTTTGCATACTCTTAGAAAATGCACTAAGAAAAAAAAAAAAAAAAAAGAGTGCATGAAAAAGAGAGTGCATTACAATGGTTTTTAACACAGAATTTAAAAAAATATGTATTCAAAAGGTAACAGATTTGCTTTTTGTTTGCCGCATAGCATCTAGATATTAACATACAGATTTCCTTTCCATTTAAAAGCAAACTTTCTTAAACACTCCTAGGATCATGGAGAATAATCATGAAGAGTTATTGCTCAACGAATATTCCTGGCATATGAAAACAAGTGGACACTAGAATATTTCATGTACATTCTAGTGGAGGATTGGGAAATTATCAAATTTTTCTCATAGACCCCCTGAGATATCTAAGTTATTTTAGTGCTGTTTGGAACATTATAACATCTAAACAAAAGAATCTATTTAAAATTATTGTGTAGGCAAGAAAGGACTACCACTTATGAATACAGAAAAAGCCTCATATGCACATCTACCACTTAGAACTACATTTCAGGAATGCAATAGTCAATTAAGTTCATGCCGGGAGGAACTACTGACAAAATATTTGGTAACAGGCAGTAAAACTGTCACTGTAACAATGTCTTAAGAAATACCAGACCACAAACAGTGCACAAGAAAATAAAACATTCTAACAGCAGAAAGACAGATATATACAGAGAAAATCGTTTCCAATAACCGGAAAAATTTAGGGAGAAAAGTTTTTACAGTTAAAAAACAGGTACAAAAAAATCTATTTCAAAGATCTCAAGAACATTATTTCGGCACAGTGAATTTTCCCATCAAAAACTGAGACATCTGGCAACCACAGGCATTTCTTCTGTCTTAGAATCCGCCACAATCACGAAAGGGTTATTTCACAAGTGTATTTTACAAATTAGTGTTACATTGCTCTGCACTGATACTAAAAGCATTATCACATTAGCTGTTTGTTGCCAGGACAAAACGTTTGCAGCAACAGTTCTGAGAAACGGCTTTTGACGAAATAGGGTTACCATTTTCACTTGGTAAACAGGCTGAAAACCAAACAAGAATCAGTTATCGCTCAGATTGGCGAAAGTGACTTTCCTTTGAAGTGACGTTTGCTTCTTCCGTGTTGTTTTGCATCGCTCACACTCTTTTCGTTCTTTATTGTTAGTAATGGAAGATAATAGAAAGGTGATTGCTATCAAGATAATCACTTTGATCTCAACTCTGGCACTTCAAGTAACAGATAAACACACTTCTGGTTATAGTAATCAATTACATCAGTAATAGCCAAATTCTGTATACACTAAAAATAGTTTAAAACGTGTGCTGGATAAGTCTATTTATCAGACATTATATATGTGTATTTTCTGTTGTCTGCATTGGATTGAAAATTTGATGGCTCACTGGAAAATTTGTGACCTGGTGACCACCTTCTGACCTTGACTAACTTTATGGCTCATCATGAGCAATCAAACATGTGCGAGTTGTTTACTGTCCCATAGAGGTAATACACCTAAAACACATTAATTATACCAACTCTAGAAATTAGGTGTTGCACATGATGAGTTTGTTTTGTGTGATTATGGCAAAGCCTCGAGGGATATCTGCCTAACAGGAGGATCCCTTTGTTGAAGATTTTTTAAAACTGGCTTGTATACCAGTTACAAATGGGGCAAACCAAGGATACGTCATGTAGCCAGCCCATTCACGGCATTCTAACCTGAGACAGAACTACCAGTGTTCAACGACGCTTCGGCCATTAGTAAGCCTGTGCACTTAATTGGAAAGTGCAATTCATTATGTAAACAGACATGAAGGTGATAATCAGTTGTGCACTGTTTTAAGTAATCAAATGTTATAAATGCACAGCTGTTACATTTCTTATTATTTATTAGTCATGTTTTTATTATGTAGATCATACGTATGATATAATTATGAATTAATCCAATAACAAAATGTGTACACTCTTCAGTACTCAAATACTCATCAATTATTTTTCAACTGATTATTACATACCCATAATAATTTGCAAAGAACTGATAACTATAGTTGCTGCCAATTACATAATCGTTATCTGAATTAAAAGCAACTTCAAATAAACTTCTTGGCAATGTTAATTTTTGTATTCATACATACATATATATACACATCTAATAAGTCATATATTTAGATACAGATAGAGAGATGCGATGGTTTAGAAGTTGTTAATATTTATTTATTAGTATTAATGTAATGAATAAGATTTATATTAATGAATGTATGTACAAATGTTTTTCATCATGCATAATAATAAATCCATAAATTTCCAATGTTTCAATATGTAGCATTTACAATAAAAGTATAGTTTCTAATGTATTTATAATCCAAAAAGTATTTCATTAATAACATGAAAATAATAGACAAATTTAATGAGTATTCTCATTATTACATAAGCTATGCTTTTCTTTTTTTATGCATCTTTTATGCTGTTTAAAATGTGTCACTGATTATGCAATTAACAATTTAAAAGATAAGTAATTAGGAGAAAAGCCGCGCATATACAAACGGATTTAAAAAAATTATTCAACTTAAATTTAAGAAATAAAATTCTATTATATAACTGTGATAATACACGATCAGCACGAAATACGACAAATTTGGTGATGAACAATTTGTAAACAAATCCGAACTGCAAGAACGTCGTAAAATACTGTCAACTATGAAATTTCCACCATTATATATTTAATGAATATATACACATTTAAAAAATGACTCAGGCAGTTGTATTACAACAAAACAGCAATAATTAAATCGGCCTCTATTTCCACCGTCCATCACTTCACAGTGAGAGCCATCGCCATATTGAAAGTTACCCGTGATCCTTCAGAAGCAGAACTTTCGTCTGATTGGTTGAACGTTCGAGGAACACGTCTCCAGTCGGAACATTTTCGGACAAATTTTAAAATGTTGCTCGTAGCCGGTTCCTCCTAGCTAGACGAAACATTTCTCGGAAGCCTGCCGCTTAAAGCCGTGCTACTAGAATCTCGTTTCTCGGAATTGTCCCGGGTAAGCGCGCGCATCCATAGAAGTGATAGGGCCCTAAAATTCATTAAATCCGATCTATATAATTTGGAAAATAAGAACATGGAAGAAAAAAAGTTTTTCCTCTTAATTTTGAACAGCACTCTACATTTAATGCACAGACCATGAATAAGAAGGTAGAAGAAAAGCATTCAGTTAATACAGACATCAAAATCAAATGAAACCTTTTGTCAATTGTCATAGTAAAAACAATCAGCTGGTTTCCAGAACTTAAGTTAGAAACGTTCTTTGAAAGGCAAATGCTGCAGACAGATAAATATCACTTTATATTAGAGTGTAACTCTAATCTGAATCTTCCTATAGAAACAAATACTTCACTCTTACTGGGCCTCTTTTTACATAAGCTATCCTAGTGTCTGCAACAGCTTAAAATAAAAGAGACACAATATAAGATTTTATGGGTTTATGGTGAAAGTTTCACAATTAATACAAAACAGTTCCAATTGAACTAATTTCTAATTCACAAATTTATCCTAGTCTTAAACACGCAGTGATTTTGCACCCAACTAAATTGATTCCATGCAAAAGAAAAAAGATTGCACATTATTTATTACAATCCCATATTCTGGAATTCTACTTCATACATGCCATGATGCATTCTTTACCTATTACCTACTACATACTTTATTCCCCTAAAATTCTGCAAATATTTGTCTTTTTTTAATCACATATGACAATGAACATGAAGGCTTATCTTGCCTGACAGCAGAGATGCCTTTGTGGAGGCCTAAAGGAAACTAATTCGAATACACATTACATGCAGGAAAACACCCCTGTAATAAACCATTCACCTTCATGCCAAACAACTAGTCAAGCCAACAGCAGCCAAGTAATTGTCATTCCGATGAACAAGCTAGCTGCATTGTTTCCCCATGTGAAACATAAAAATGAGCAGTTTCCTTAATAAAGTCCTCCACAAAGACCCCCAAGCAGATAGCACTCGTGAATTTCGGCAAGATCAAAATAAACAAAATTGAGCTGCTAGTGTTTAGCAGTTTAATATACTCAATTAGAGTTGGGCCCAAGCCAACCACTGTTCAATGAAGACAAACATTCATCAGACACTACTCTTTCTTTTTCCTAAAACTCCTAATATTATAAATATTTTGTGACTGTAAATAATGCTGTAAAATATGAAATACTTATCCTTTATCAAGAAACAAGCTGCACTGAGTTGGACTCATCTAAACAGTGGTATGTGCAGTCTGCTTCAGCAGATAATACAAAGTAAGATACATGCAAAAAACATGCAAGGACTATGAGTCCATGGCCAGAGATCACTTAATAGAAGAATTTTCAAAGAAACGTACTCGTAATTACATTACACATAATGAAAATCCAGCCAGTTTGCTAGTATTCAAACCTGAGTCCAACTACCAGTGTTCTTGGATTTTAACCAACGGCCACCAGTAGGCTTCGATAATTATAGTCTATCAACATTACAACACCATTACAGTGCTGGAATGTCCATTCTACACTTGTCTGATTAGCCTTAAATAACTTTCAGATCTATTAACTTCTCTAAATGAGGAATGGTGTCAAAGTTTCAGTTATTGCTTTCCAAAAACAAGTACAGGTTGCAGAAGGTAAAATGACATCCTATTATAGACAATGATTTTTTTATTAAATGTCTGCTTAAACAAAGGCCTTATGCCAAGACAGTACAACCAGTAGGTTTAAAGCAGAGATGAAATTAGAAACAAAAAGATAACATGAAATGCCATTTTATAAATTTTAGAAAGTGCATACAATCCAGTACATTTCGCATAAAGAAGTTTAGTAAACCTGATGGAATAAACTTTATGATTTTACTAGTGAACACAATACAGTTATATTACTACTCAAACTGGTTCATTAGAAATTTTCGATTCATTACAGCACTAAATATCACAAATTTGTTTACTTTCATTTCCAACGAAAGTTTCTTTCTCCAGTTTTCTGAACTTAAAATTTTTTAAAGTAATTAAGCGCACTGCACACTTATGTACATATTTTAACTACATCTAGAGTCAGTCTTTTTCAACTGGACTTCTTTCAATGTTACAAAACAAAAAGTACCAATTAACAATATTTAATAAAAACAACAAACTAATGCAAACATCTTTATTTCAAATACGATTTTCTAGCACTTTGCTAGACATAAACACAGGATTTTAATTAAGAAATTCCAAAAAGTAGAGCCATTCCCCAACCATTTAAAAATATGTGCATGAAATGTAACAAACTTTTAGTATAACAAAATTTATACTAAATGTCTTTAAACTATATTTCCTAAACACGAAATTACTATTATTAAAAAAAAATGTCTTTAAACAATATTTCCTAAACACGAAATTACTATGCAACACATTTTAAGATGCTGAATTAACTTCTACTTAAAACATATGGAAGGCTACAGCTAGACACATCAACTCTACAAGAGTTCATGATTTTGAATATGGTATAATGGATTTTAATAATTATTAGCAAAATTATGAATATAACGTGTTATTAAAAATTAATTTCCATAGAATAATTTATAAGCCAAAAAAAAAAAAAAAAAAAAAAAAAAGGATCACAACAAATTATGGAATACTTAAGGATAAAATAATTTACAGCATTAACAAAATTAACTAACTCTGAATAAATTAAAATGCAAAAAAGCATACTGCATATAAAATATAGAGAAATTATTTACCTTGTAAAACTGTAATTATTAAATTTAAAAACTAGACCATAGCCATATATTTGAATAAATATTAAAAGTTAATTTACAAGCTGCATATTTATAGGAAGTAATGTTAGTAACGGATAATTTGAAATTGTAGGGAGGGGGGAAATTAATTCTTTGCAGTTTCAACTAGTAGTAAAACGTGTTTCATTATTTTCGGCTAATACTGAAGTATTAGTTTTCAAATAGAAATGAACTTCTGGCAAAAGCATACATAAAGTGCATAAAACATAGAAGAAAATGTCAAAACTACACATAAGGAGCCTGCAATCATAAGACTCCATTCCTAGAAATTTTCCAACTTCTTATCTTAAGATCAGGACACTAGTTTAGTTATGTAATTTCAAAGAAATTCTTTAATCACCAAATAAAAATTTAATTATGTGAAAAATGCACATACACTTTTATTTCCATATTTCAGTTTGAATAATGTAGCAAATTTCTCTAAATTAGACTTTTCTACAGTTCTTGTTTATGAAATATTTTAATTTACATATTCAAACTATTATTATATAAATAAAATGAGAATATATATTATTTATTAGCATAGAAACTTCTTATTTTAACATGACATTTTTAAATCAGGTATATCAATTTGAGTCTTTGCAACAAAAGTTTGTGTACTTGATCAGATCAGCTGGTGAAAATATTAGTGTGTTAAGAAGTGACCAAAGCAAAATATTTTTATTCAGAATAATATTTTTCTTCAATGGATGTAACCTAGTCATAATACATCATAAATTCTGAAGTAATAAAAGCAAAAATGCATAAAAATTTAATTCTTTATTAGTATCCATATCAACATATGTATATAATATTTCAGCGAAATATTATTTTCCATCATTTCTTATTTTGATAAAGGACATAGGAAGTAATAATAGGGGAAATGCAATGAACTTTGTCACAATGTAAAATAAAAATATTTTAAAGAAATGACACAAATGATAAAAATTAATTACACTGATAACACTTTACAGAATCTGCATTAATTAAAAAATAATTTATTAATAGAGGACATTAGAACAATTGAAATTAACATTTTATATTAGAATGATTTAATATTGAACATAATAAATACCTGTAAAAAATTTCAATATTTCTCAGCAGAGCCCAGATAATCAGTTACTAAAGTTTTCATGTTGGATAAACCATGCATAACTTTGCTTGTGAGAGAAGTATTTTCTTTTAACATATAAAATAAATGCCTTACATCAAAATTACACATCATATAGTAATTCATTAATGTCCTATCCATTCTTCTAGTCTATTTTATAAAAAAATAAATAAATAAACTGACTTTCTAACTAAATATAAAATATTAAATTATGCATATGCTATGACGTTTACTTTATTAGACAAAGGAAAAAAGATGTATTTGACAAAAAAAGTTTGTCTTCGAAAGAGACATCTTTGTAATGGTAGACTGGGTAAAGTCGACAGTTACTGCTGCTGATAATTCAATGATGATGCTCTAAATAATGACTTTTTTTTTTTTTCCCCAATAAAGTACTTATAGTTAGAACAAAACTAATCTGAGAATACCAAGAAAGTGGAAGGAACAAACAATCTTCTTTTTGTGCATTTCTTCATATTAAATATGTTGCCTAAGTATTGTTCATGATTTCTCAAGAAGGCTAAGTAGTGAAAACACTCTGATAAAAAGAGACAATATGTCACTCCTATATTATCACATACAGATTGTGTCTTGCCAAATTAAGATGTTGAAGCACTGACATATCAACTATAAATGTGATGAGGAGAGTGTTAAAAACGAAATTTTTCAATCACATTTATTATATGATACTATCAAGAAGCTGCTAAGTTTTCATTCCTAGCACAATAATTCCATATATTAGCAATTTTTAAAACTTCAGCAATTGAAAATTTTCTGCCAAAGAATATTTTTGGAATGGATAACTTGGTTATATAGTTTCTTTATGATATATCCAAATATAGTTTCTTTTTTATTTATATAATTCATGTTCGGGAAGTTTTCTGTAGGCAAGAGTTTCTAAATTACTTTGGTTTTCTATCTTTATTTTAATTCTACTCGTTTACTTGCTAATTTCTCAAAATTCCACTAGTTTAAATTTCTTTAGTAATTCACAGCATTTGGTTTTGAATTTTTCTTTTACTCTTGCCTACATGGTTGACGAAACACGAATTGAATAATTGAAAAGATAGGTTTGGAGGCAACTTCCCCTTGACAAGTCTGTCTCCTGCCTGCTCAACAATTATTCACTTATGCATTTTTATAAATTTTTTAGGATTAAAAAATTTGTTGGACTTATATATTTATTCATGGATTTTGATACTTGCACTTGATTTACATACGCTCTCAGAATTTAAATGATATTGTATATTAGATTGCAACAATAATTAATCATTTACTTGTTTGCAATTAAATTTCATTAACTTTTAATTTGCTTTTTATCAATAGAGAATGTTAAATTATATATACTTCCAACTTTTCCCAGTGCTTTCAGGTTAGGCTTTTCGTCAATACAACATAAAGCTACCAAATAGTAGCACTTTATTTGGACTTACTGGTAGCAAGTTATTTAGAGACTAGAAGGAAGAGCAAAGATACATACACACTCTTATAATGTGGAGTACTTTATAAATGAAAAAAGATACTGCTGCTGATATAATTTCTGCAGATTTTTAATTTGTGGAATTTTTCAGGCTAATAAAATTTCAACAGTTTTATTTGAGCTGAATTTATTCTGAATCTATGGAGGATGAAAGCTCAGCTAGAATGTAGGTCTAAAAGGACATGCATTCTAGCTGAAGAAAAGTAAAAAGAAGCTTAAATAGAATGAAATTAAAACTTAAGAACTTAAGAATGTTAGAACTTCAAGCATTACATTTTGAAGTACCGTTTTAAATTTGAGCTCTTACGTTATTTATACACACAGGTAATCTTTTTACTCCATTGGTCTTCCATTAGTATCAGATTCTGCAATTTTAGCAAGGAAAAAACATTTCCAAGAAAGGCTTTTTTTGTTTTTCTACTCCTCGCCTGCACTAAATTATCTTCCCATGTAACTGATGAATTTATTATACTATTCCAAATTTTTATTCTCTTAGTAACACAAATGCCTTTAGATTTATCATTATTATAAAATTCAAAAACCTATTTTGAATAAAAAGCAACTGAACAAGATATTAAAAAAAAATTAAGGCACAGATTTATAAAATGTAAACTTTTCTAGAAACAGATTTTTATAATGTGAACTTATTTTGAATCTTCACTAAAATACTTTTCAAAGTTTCTGTTGGAGATACAGTAAATATTTGCTACATTAATTTTTGACATTCTTAGCCAATGCTTTAGCATTCTTTTGATGTAACTAAAATAGGCCCTTAGGATGAGGGTGATTTTAAGTAATAAGTATCCCAGTATTTCCACTGAAATTCAAGTTTTAATTTAGCTAAATTCCAATTAAAAGGAGAAATAATTCCTCTAACTAAATATAATTAACTAGTTATTAAAGTATGAGTAAGTGAACAATTTAATAGTTACTACAAAATACAATTCAATGAAACAAAAAAAGTCTTATAAAAATTTAAATAATATTACTTTTTGGTTATTAACCATTCGGTGATTGTGAGATCAACCAATTCTTTCTCCGCAGATATGCAGATTACTGGTCAGTTGTAAATTTGTAATGCAAGATGTATTCATTCATGCCCACTGTGTTGTGTTACTGGAGTGCTAGCTAGGCTTGTTGATGACCACCAAAAGGTTAAACTCAGCATTTAATAACAGTAAAACAAATTAAATTAACAGTGAAACCATTGAAAAAAGTAACTTTTTAAAAAAGGAATAGCAAATACTGGAAAAACTTCTTTTAGCGAAAAAAAAAAAGTACATCGAATTACTTATTATATATATTATTCTTATGGTATTTCAAAATAAAATTAAGGAGGTTAAAAATTATACTAGATTTTAAAAAGTTTTTAATTAAAAGTTATTGATCATAACAAAGAATAATGCATTGATTTCTTAACTATGTTACTTCTGAAAGGCAATTATATTTTTCAAGATAGGGGGAATAAATCAAGTTATATTTCTCAAGAAGTGAACAACAGCTTACTAAGAGATGGAGAGAATTGATAAAACCTTATCAAATATAAGGTGGGTAAACTATGTGCTACAAAATAAACATCACAATACGTCTTGATGGCTTCCCCCCTTTTTTAAAGTGAGAATTACGGTATATTATGAACTCTTATTATTTGAAAGGATGATAATATCACTGACTTCCTGAAAAGTATGTATTTTCTTAGCTTTCCAGGAGAGTGGGAACTGTATAGACATCAAAACCTGTGATCTTCCAACTGCGTACCTAGCACTAGTTTTTGAGTTTGGAGGCACAATAATCATCCTATGCAACAAATTACATGACAAGTTAGACAGGAAGATTTTGTAATCTAGTACAACATGTACATTTGAAACTGACAGTGAGGTGAAATTGATATATATGACTTTGAAATTACTAAGATCATACAGTGACTGACAATCTTCAAACAAATTAATTTGCTTTTTACTATTTATGCTCCATGTCTTGAATTATATAACATGCACTAGCATATATGTAAGAAAATGCTTCAGATCAAGCATACCTTTTATTTTACTCTCTTGCTTTATAACTTCACATCAAAATAAAAATTCAAAATTCAGAGAACTTTTGAATACCAACTGGCTAGCAGCATGAAACTAAGTAATATTTTTATAATTAAAAAATATTCTTTTCATTTTTCATACAAAAGGCATAAAACACTATTTTCTATTTTATTTTTGCATTTACTTTTCTGAGCATGGTGAGGATTTTTAATTTAAAAAAAAAAAGGTTACAGAAGTTTCCCTGAGTTGACAAAAGTTTGAAAGTCACTGGATAGGTAATATAACACACAAACATGCCTATTCTTTTTAGCTTATATTCTTATTAATCAATAACAATAGAAATGATTTTCAATTTACATTAGATTCCATAAAAACCATACATCACATTAAACTTTAATATTTTACCTCATTTTTTACACAAAAATCTGTTTTCCCCCACACATACACAGAACTTTACTCCTTTACATCAAGCATTCTAAATTATTTCAACAAATGATAGAAGTATTTATAGTATTCATGCTTAGAAGAAATTTGCTTTGATTAATAATATGAAAAATTTCAGAATAGGTCTTTTAAACAGATTACTTCTCTCTTCATAAACAAACATGGTTAAGAGACAAATTAATATGCTTATGATACATAGAAATTGCCTTCATTTTAAGCAAAAATTTAAACATACCTACTAAATAATTTCTTAAAAATCTGGGCTCTACATATAAATGTTACATTACAATGGAGAAAATGGCATTCCAAGATTAACAGAAATTTGTTAAGCTAAAGAACACGCATTACTTCTATAATTGTTTTCTCCTATCATGCCTAATAAATATGTACAGTATATTTTAACAGAACATTCTGGAAAAGACAACTAAAAATATGTGCAATACTAAATCAATTTTGAACTTTCAGACCTAGAGCAATATTTTATAACATTCAATGCATACAGTACATTTACCAGCATGCAATTAAATTTTACAATATTACATTATGACCTCAGCAATAATTACTAAATATTTTACTGCACCTAAAGATTTAATACCTTAAAGTATTGGGAAAAAGCCAATAATTTCAAAAATGAATGTCTTATGACTAACAAAAAAAAAAAAAATGAACCACCTAATCCTTTTCATAAGAATCAAATGACATTTAAAAGTTTGTAGAATAAAAAATGTAAACATATATTAAACTAAAATAAATATCATGGTTAGTAAAATAAACTCAGAATTATATCACGACATACTACATTTAAAATAAACTCATAATACACAATACCTAGAACAAACTAAAATCAGAGTATTTGTGGATCAACTAAATACAGGCAAAATATTACTAAAAGGAATCTACAAAGTAGTACAATACTGCACATGGGAAGAATTTAAAAACCAAAGGACACAACACAAAAAATTGTACACTTTTGATGATATAATGAGCATCTTACAAATTTCAGGGAGTGTTGAGACATTTTAGCAATCCAACTTTCTAGTAAAATTTATTTAAAATGTATACATTTAAATTTATATACAAAAATGTTTCTGAATATTTAATAATTTCAAAAAATGTTTTAGTACTTCCTTTTTATAGCAGGCTTGGTGCAATTATGGCTGAGAAATATATGATCTGCTACCATACTTTACAGCCAGCCACAAAAATGTAACTGACCAAATTGTGGCAGATCACAAAACTTGTGGTTTACAGCTCATGAAATTATCACTTCTAAATCATGTTTTTCATCCCAAAAATTTCTAACACTGCATTTACGTATTCCTCTCCCATGTTTTCTGCACAAGGTTTTGAACATTTTAAAGATATGAATTCAAGTTCCCCTCAAGGCAGTGAAAGATAATATCAAAGTTTTATAACGACTGCATGGCAGCACAGTTACAAGATTTTACTAGAAATAGAAAAACCTGCAGACCTTTCAGTAAATTAAATTGCTCATTAATTTTGGGTGTATGGGCTCTGAATAATAAAGAAATAATAGTGGAGAGTGTTAAGCACAAGCAAGCACATTATTCTGAAATTCTATAAAATATTAATGTAATCCATGAAAATTTTCTCCTCTCGATTTTTGTATGATAAAATTAGTAAACAAGCACGGGAAATACATAAGTAAATATGCTATTTACTACTCTGAATTTGCCTCTGGTGTGAAAAACATAATGTAATTTTTTTCCCATTTAAAGCTATTTTACATTCTGAAAGAAAGTCTTAAATGGCCAAAATATGGACTTGTGTTTTGGAAAAAATTACCTTAACAGTAGCAAGAAAAGTATTAAATGAGAAACAGACTTCAATGATGTAATGAGCAAATTAAAATTCATTTGCTCAATATATACGTACAGGGCCCTCACTAAGCATAGACAGATGCCTAGGGTGCCAGATTTCAGAGGCTGTGCTCTCAATCCTATTATTATCACAAGTGGCAATTAGTCTGATCCCCTAGGAGATCAAAAATGATAAAGCCAGGCATGTGTGTACATACATGCATGTATATGAAGCATTATTTGTTTATGTATATATTAAAAACTGCTGTTGTAAATAAACTGTGTAAATAGCAAGTAAATTGTACGTGTATAAAATAACATACAGGATACCAAAAAATGCTCATCAAAGTTTTCTTTCTCTTGCCAATTTCTCTCTCACCAAGGACACTATAAAAAGGACACTTTCTTCTCTTACCTTTGAATACACACTGCTTGTCCAGAAAGGAGAAAAACAAAGCAGATTGTACATTTTTTAATTTGAGGCTTACTATGATTTTACATATGGAACAAGATGCAAAACTATCTCAGCTGCAGTAAATTGCAACTTTATATTAATCGCGGCAAATCAATATTGAAATACTAACTGCTAATCATTCTTTTTCTTTTAAACAGGTCAGAAATTTTCTTTATGCAGTTAACTCTTAAAAATATTCACAGCATTTCCTAATTTATGACTGTGCAATACATAATTTTATAACTGTACGAAAGATTAAAAATAAAAATTAAAGCAATTTATAATGTCAATGCAATTTAAGTATTTTCCAACTTTCCTAAACTACAACAAGAGCCTGATCCAGAAAAGTATTCAGACAAATAAGTACAAAAAATTAACTTCAAATCACAGGAAATATTTTCAAAAGTGTATGACGCATAACTATGATTTTCCTTAGTTATTTATTCTTACTTTTTGAACATAAAATATGTATCTTTATAATAGAAAGTGAATGACACTGAACAAATTATTCTCAAGCAGTGCTAATTCAAAGATAAACTAGAGTGTTACATTCAAGTACTCGGACCAAATTAATGCACTTGAGGTTTAGATAAATAATTTGCATCAATTCCCTGACATAAATTTCATCATGATGGAAGATACACTGGGTTTGTACATCAAAACTAATTTCAAGTGATTATAACATCCAATATTTCATAACTTCAAAGGTTAATAATACCACAGAATTTCAGAAAAGCTAAAACATTCATGATAAAAATTTTGTGCATTACTTTTTTATTTATTGATTTTAGGGGATCAAAAACTTCATCCACATCAACTACTTCAGAAAAATTTTCTTACAGTATGGGAGGTGACATTTACTGCACTTGTCCAATCCCCCTCCCAAATTTTATTCTATGATTTTACATTCAACATCTTTCAGAATGTGATAAATAATTAATGTTATTCTTTCAAACAAAGAATATGATAAATTCACTGTTCCTTATTCTCTATGCAGAGTACATTTAAATGTACTCTTAGATAAATAAAACTAAATTATATGTAAAATTTTATTTTGGAACACAGATTTTTAAATACTTAATATCGTACAATACAAAATTCATAGTGTTATAAATGACAATGACAGAATGCTCATTTCTGGAAGGCAATATTAAAATCACAATTGCATATAATCTAGAAACATTTCCTTAACCCCCTAAGTGGCTTGACCATATATATATGTTTATAGATTTATTTTCACTTTATATTACATTGTTTTTTAAAATACTTTCTTTAATGATACAGAAATCTTCTTGTAAACTGAATGCTATTAGATCAATACCTGGATACATTAATATAATAAAGGCTATGCAAATGAATCTAAAATGTTTTAGCACTTAGAGGGTTAAAATGAAATGATTCCAATTAATTGCTTTAAAGGCATATAGTCATAAGTGTTCATTTATTAGCTTTTAGAATCTTGAAGATTCAAACTTGGAACTGCTATAAGATAAAATTATCAAAATGTATTTATGCAATAAGGCTACTTCAAACACATCTTAAAAATAAAAAGAGAATTACACAAAATAAATTATCACACTAGTACTGTTGAGACTTATCTGCAGGCTACTCTGCTAGCAATGCTCAGGCTTGTCTTGCTATTTCAGAGTATATCATTACGTTCAATTATAATTAGAGGAAGAAGAAGGGAAGACAAAAGCATTAGTACAAGTTTTGTCCTTAAATACAGTTAAATCGAAAAGTTCCAAATTACAAAAGATTTAAAATAAAATTTCTTCATGAAAACAAACATGATTGATGACATCACACACAAACTTATATTTACAGATAAACTATGTAAATTATTTGTCAGAAACAAAAGTTTCAAAATACTATTGTATACAGTTGTGGAAATAACACCATTTAGCACAGATAAAATTATCACAATTATAGCAAATGAAACAACATGTATAAGCTAAATAAAATTACCATACTTAATAATTTAAATATCTGAAATTCTTTGGATCACTTAACGAACTATTTGGTACTTATTACGAATAGTAGTAGTACTTAGTATGAATAGTACTTAGTACTATTTAGTACAAATAACAGATAAATTAACTGAATAAACGCCTATGATAACGTTAAAAATTTTTTTAACTTTAATTGTAAAATAAATCAAATAAAGGAAAATTTAAATACACAAACATACAACTTCACACTGACAGATAAACATAAAAGTTATTTTACGAGTCTGAAGGATAAATTTATCAAATTCACCATACACATATCACAGAAAATAAATATATCATTGCTATAAAATATAAAGCTTACTGGCTCTTGGCACAAAAGGCATACTAATAAAAGTGTACAATTAAAAATTTTTATGCTTAAACAAAGCACTCAAATAAACGAGGATTAAATTATCTTCATTTACAACAAAGGATAACTAAAACTTAATGATTTAAATAAAGTTCAGGATTTTCAATACAGTCATTTATATGAAATATTTATTATTTTCTAGTCAATATTTTCATTTGTGTTTTTTCTTGGTATAAATCTAAATTATTTAAATGAGTTTTGCATGATTCAAGATTTTAAATACAATCAAAGTCACTTACATAAAAAAAGTATTATCCATTAGCCTTAATATTTTCATTTGCCTCTTCCTGACATATGACTACAACTTGATTTAAATAAATTAGCATTACCTTATTCAGAATTTTAAATATAACAATAGTCACTCATATACAACAACCACTAGTCTCAATATTTCTATTTGCTTCTTGATATATGACTAAAACTTAATGATTTATATAAATGAGTATTACAAGGTTCAAGATTTTAAATATATTCAGTCATTTATACAAAAGCTTTGCTATCTACTAATCTCAATATTTCCCTCTGCATTTCTTCTTAACATGTAACTAAATGATTTAAATAAATGAGTAAAATAAATTAGTATTATATGACTCAGGATTTGAAGTATAATCTTTTATACCCACCAAAAAATATTTAACATTATCATTTGTGTTTCTTCTTGACATATGACTAAAACTTAAATAGTTTAAGTAAACAACTAAATTTATTCCATTATTCTCAATATTTTCATTTCTTTATTCTTGGCATATGACTGATTTAAATAAATGTATTATATGATTCAGAAGTTTTAGTGATTTCTGAACATAATTAGTGATTTATACAAAAACTCTTATTATCCATTAATCTCAATATTTTCATTTCTGCTTCTCCTTAACATGTATTTAACTGTTTTAAACAAATCTGACTCAGGGTTTTAAACATAATTATAGTCATTTTACACACATACAAGAAAAAAGAAAATACCCACTAGCCTTAATATTGTCATTTGTTTCTCCTTAACATACAACTAAATCTTAATGACTTAAGCAAGTATTACATGATTCAAGATTTTAAATATAATCAGTCACTTATACAAAAATTTATTATCCACTAATCTCAATATTTTTATTTGTGTTTCTTCTTAACATGTAACTGAATGATTTAAATAAATGAGTATTACATAATTCAAGATTTAAAAAGCATTATATACAGATATATACAAAAAAAAAAAATTAGTTCTAATATTTTTGTCTGTTCTTGATATATGGCTAAAACTTATTGACATAAATAACTGAGCATTGCGTGACTCACGTTTTTAACAATTTTAGTCATTTATACAAAAAAATTATTATCCAATAGTCTTAATATTTTCACTTGCATTTCTTCTTGACATATGACTAACCCTTCATTATATAAATATACAAGTATAACATTATTCAGGATTATAAATATCATTATAGTCATTTATACGCAAAAAATTTATTACACTTGTCTCAATATTTTCATTGTTTCTTCTTCACATATGACTAAAACTTAATTATTTAAATAAATAAGGATTCAGGACCTTTTAATATAATTAGTCACTTGCAGAAAAAAATTATTACCCACTAATCTCAATATTTTTTGTTTTTTCTTGGCATTAAATACTTTCACACGAAAATAAGTGAATTGAAAGAAGACCATTATGTTTCCACTAGAATAACATGAGTATTATTAATGAAATACTATCAGTCAATAGCTATGTTCCAAGAAACATAATGCATAGCATTCTTTGAATTTTTTTTTAGTACTCAATATAACAGTCTAACACAACATAGAAGACAAAACTATTACATCCAGAAACAAGATAACAATATTTATATATCATTTTTAGATAGTAAAATGCGATTTATAATCTATAACGATCATATACTGCATTTTGGGGGTTAAAAGGAAAACAAAATGTAATTCAGTAGCAATATAAGAATATACAAATTCTACATATGCCTTTCTATTCAAGTCCTCTTGACATACTTTTCATTTAACAATAAATACCTTAATGTAGTATATTTAAAATACTTTTACAATTATGTTTCTTTGACAGCATTGCGAAATCAGAGCTTAGGAAAGAAACAAAGATGTAAACATAAAAGTCACAAAAATGCAAGAACTTGAACTACAGATTTAGTCTTTGCACCACAATATAATAATTTATCAATATGTTTTCAGAGAATCTTATCATACAATTAGACTAAAACAATTTGCATACATAAAGCTTTATAAGAAGTACACATCTACTGACAAGAGCATAAATAAAACTATAAGTCACAGAAAGGAAAGAACATAAAATTGAACTAGATTCTGAAATGAATATTCAGTATTTCCATAAAATAGAACCGTTGTGATACCACAATAAAGCCCATTAGTTATATAAGTATTTTCCCAGATAATATTCAAACCAGATAAATTAAAACTTCAAAATAATAGTGAAATGGATACTAGCTAGGCCATTCATATTTCAAATATATAATTGAATGACCAAGTAAGTTATTTCCTCAAGTCTAATTTTACATTTAAAAATATCAAACTACATAAATAAGATTATATTATGTATGAGCTATATATGTATAAAATTTCATAAATGTTATATATATATATTAAGTTCCATCACAAGAAACAGATTTAAGAGTCACTGGCATTCATTTCAGTGCAAAACTTTCACAAATCTGAGCATTGATGTCTTGATGTGCATAGTTAAAAAATTACAAAAAAGGAATGATATGGCTAATCCCAAAATAAGCCACAAAAATCAATACATTTTAAAATCAGAACTAATTCCCTATTATTTATTATAAAAATCATATAATTTCTAAGATAACTAGACCCAAATTGAAATACAAATTATTCTTATGAAGCATACAAAAGAAACTATTATTTTTTGTATTATGCAAGCATGTTTAGAAAGAAAAAAGTTTTTTATGACTCATCTCATATTTCATTTAAATAATATAATTAAACTAATTTATCCACATATAATACAAAAAGCATAAGATGCAGATAACCTGTAAAACATAAATAAGTGGATACCAGAAAGATAACTTGTGAGAAAAATCTTTCAACTTTAATTGAGGAAATAACCACATTGTGATGCAAATTAAACTAAGAACTTTGAAAATTACATAATTGGAACAGTTAGCTGCCCCACCAGTCATTGGATGAAGCACCACCATAGTTACTTTTATATTGGTTAGGATACTGACTTCCTCCATATCCATAGTTCTGAGCAGAGTAACTGTTAGCACTAGAATTTCTTGGTCCACTATTCCTTTCACGAGTACTACCAAACTGACGATAATCTCTAGAACCAAATCCTCCAGAGCCATACCTTTACAAAGAATCATAGTACCAATATCAATATATACATGATTAAATAAAAATAAAATTACATAAATATGTCAAAACTGCTTAATTGTTAACTGAATGTGAAATCTCATCAGAAAAAAATGTCAGCGAGATAACAATGACTGTAACACACAATTATCATATCATAAAAAACATCATTTTTAACATATTTACAATAGGAAATGATAAAGTTCATATGTAAACTATGGCTAAGAAGTATGCTTAAAATTCTTTGACCTACATTATGCCTATAATCAGAAAAAGGACTTATTAACAGTATTCAAATGTTGTGTATATGTAATGTAGGATACTTTGAACAGATCATCTAACCATACTGAAATTTATAAACAGGTAAGTCAGGTTACTTTGGCTGCAGTTTCCGAATTGTTATTTATCCTGAACTTCAAGGTAAATAGTGCCTAACTAAAATATACCAATGGCGAATGAATTTATACGGACTTCTATTAATGCTCAAAACATAAACTCTTGAAATGAGTTTTTTTAGCAACTTGCTTAACCATAGAGGAATTTAATTCTCTGGAACTCTTACATTAAACATATTTTTTTCTATTCCTAAAAATAAAAAAAAAAAAAAAAAAAAAAAAAAATTATGTAAAATCCTTATAAATGTTTCACTCAAATAATTTTCTTTGGATTTAGCACACTGTCAGCAAAACCCAGAAGTCTTTATCATGAAAAGCTGTACTATTAGTTCAGTCATTCCAATTTATTCAAGATTCAAGAATTTATCCAGTGTGGGTATCAGGTACAAATTTTTTCCACTTAGATGAAATTAGTCTTGTTTCATCTCCTGCTTAAAAATGCCTTGCCTCCAAAGACGTTAATAATCACGAACAAAATCCCTCACTATTTTATTCTGACCAAATGCTGATGAAAGGTGAGACAACACATCTATGTCACAGAAAACAAGCTGTTTCAATAATGGGTATCATATATAAGGAAGAAAAAAAAAAAAGAAGAATGATTGCAGATATATCTGCAGAATGACACAAGAAAATCATTAAGGTATTAATATTTTCTTCAGGCAATAAGAGATTAAAGAAGAAAAATTCAAGACAAGATAAAAAAATATTACAATACAAAAAAAAAATTTTTTTTTTAAATGAAAATTTTGAACTTTTCTTGAAATATGGATATTTTTTTTATAAATTAAATATAGGATCATAAAACTGCGTACAGCAATGGCAGTGATAGACCTGTGAAAAACTATGCTTATCATTCTAAATTATTATTAAATTATGCATCTTTTCTGAATATCCCATTGAAAGAAATATCAACCGTCTTTTATTACCATGCTTTATTACTGTGCTTCAAACATTAACACAGAATGCAGTTTTTAAAGGCACTAAGAGCAATACTATATATTTGTTCAAGGATGCTTTAAAAAGAAATGATATTGAAATAAAATCAGTATTTACACCCAAATATATATATAATCAGTATTATTTGTTTTCAAAAATATTTGTATGAATAAACATGCTTAAATGAATAAAGATAAATTTTTAAAATACATATAATTCAACCACACAGCTAAAAACAGAATAAAAATCATAAAAAAAAAAAAACAGAATAACAACAGTGGTTAAAAAATATAAAATAAGGTAATTTCCAAGAAAGAAGGAATTAGACTTCTTTTCCATACATTCAGAAAGAAAGGGAAAGTGAAACGGTTAACTTAAACTGAGATCATCACATGAAAAAACTCTTGGCGGAAAGTGAAAAATTGCAACAAACTATATTTGGAATTAATTAGTAATGTTCTGACAAAATTTGGTTTTTAGACATAATCTGAATCTCAAAACATAGAAAAATATTGTCATTTGTAAAAAAGCCCCAAAACTTGGTGTCAAAATTCATGCTAAAATACTCTCTCCCTATATATATATGCAGAGATATTAGGCATAAATTATGATATTTAGTTATCCTAATTTGTGCTTGCAAGACATGAAAAACACAAGTTGAATTTCCTCAAATGGCTGGAGATATATGTCCCTTGAGAAACGGTGAACCTTACCAAGAAGATTTCACAATTGGCTTTTTGGAAGCATGCATAAGTAGTATTTAATCATAAATTTCTAATCTTATTCCTTTACCATTTCTTTACAGCATAGTTCTGTTTTGAAGTGTGAAAAATCTACATATTTTTCATTGATAAATATTTCGTATTACACTTTGTCTAACCTGCACTTATTTATTTTCAGCCTTTTGGTGCTATAAACCTTGAAGTTATTGCTGCACTTAGCACACCTACAGAGCAAATAGTGCAATTTTCTATTCTTTATTAAAATCTAAATTAAATAGATTAATTATTCCTTGTTAAAATAAAAGTAAAAATAGAAAAAAGAAATTATTTAAATGTTAAAGATAGGAATACAATTAGAAGCTTGTAAAAATTATTAATTACAAAATGCACAGAATTTGAGATTTCGTAAAAATTTCAATCACAAGTTATACTTCTCAGACATTTATGTTATACGTTAATTTAAACCAGCCTTTTCCAATGGGGTCAGTACGTACCCCTCCCCCCGGGAAGGTCAAAATTTTAAAGGGAATCCAACGATGCTTAAGGAGTCAACTGTCAAATATACACAGGCAATTGATTTCATTCCACAGAATGAAGATCCCATGATTACAACAAATTATTAATACTGTAAAACTGATAATTTATTTCTTGTTGATATAAAGCTATGCCATGTAGTAAGGAAGAAATTATAAAATAACTATAAGGGGGGATTTTAAAAATCAATTAAAATTAAAAAAAAATTTTTTTTAATTTTGAAAAAAATGTAAGGACACACATTTTTTTTAAATTTTAAAAATCAATATATTTTTTTTAAATCTATAGATTTTTTATGGAAATAAGCAGTATAAAAAAGTAAAATGCAGGAATACAAGAAAACAAAACCAAAAAACACGAAGATCACTTTATACACAAGCCCTTGCAAAATTTTAGATTTTAATGTTTGTTCCTGAGAAAATTTCAACTGCTAACATGGCTCCTAAACTACTAAACTGCAATATGTTTGGGCTTGACATAATGATATGAAAAGATTTCACTGCACTGAAGGAGGATGTGCAAGCACAAGTTTTATTCATATAACAACATAGATACGTTAAGCTTTGGAATTCCAAAAACACCAGAGAATAGTATCCCAACATAAAAGCTGTTACAGAACTTGTACTATTGTGACTAGTAGAACCAACTTTATTCAAAGTCAATATTTCACAACAGAAAACAAAAATCAGGTCAAATAATTTTGAGTAAGGTTATTTAAGAATTAAAGAAAGCAAGTAATTTTATGTCAAATATTTCAAAAATTGTATCAATACATCGAGTGAAGCCACCACATTGAGTTATTTAGTACTGGTATTATATTGTTCTGGTATTCTAGAGGTATTATTCTTGTTCTGGTATTCTGTATTGTACTGGTATTCTAGAGGAAAATATAACGGGGGTAGTGAAGAAAATTATTCTTTCAAAAAGGGTTGATATAAGAAAAAGATTGGGAATACATTTTAAATAATATGGAGTGAAAATGAAAAGAGATCCCTTTTGCCTATCAAGGCAGAACTCGACTTTTGAAAGTAAAGGGATGCAAAAAAGTACGCATCAAAAATTTTTTTATAATATTTATTAATATGTATATATAATGATGTATTTAAGTGATTTGGGGTTATTTTCTTCATAAACTTGTCAAGATTAATTGAATACCACCTTTTTTCAAAAAAGATTTCCTCATAAAAATTTCTATAACATGCTGTGTCTTTCTCAACTGCCCTATGTACTTGAGATACGTTCTCTACTGGGATTGCATTCTTCCATGATAATAAAAAATTTGTCAAGATGTATGAAGGATTCGTTCATATTTTTAATTGTCAAAGGCTGGTCGTTTTTATCAGGTTCTTCCACACTTTTGCTGCTATTGTTGAGTGAGATTCAGTCAACTCATTAATATCTTGATTGCTGACAGGCATGTATAGTTCATTCATTAGGCTATTTCATATTGATTTAGCTTACAGTATTTCTTCAAAAATTTATAAAAATGAGTCATCATTTGTTGGTATAATTGTTTCGAGGAACATTTCAATGTGTCTTTCAGACCACGAGTCTCCAATATTTTTTTATTTTGCATTCCATTTAATATAGTTCTTCCATAAATTTGTTAATGCTGTTTCACCTTCTCTGTCAGTTGCCTTGATGGCCTGTCAGTTGCCACACAGACATTATTTTGATGCCGATCATCAATCCATGATGATGAGGATCTTTTGACTTCATTCATCACTATGCTGTATCTTTTGGAAACAATCTTTGAAGATAATGTCCTACTGAAGACAGAAGCAAAATATTCAGTTTTCAAAATGTTTAATTATTTTCATCTTTGTCTCAATTGTATGAAGCTTTTGAGTCCTTACAGTAGTGATTACAATTCTGAGAAGTCTTCTGTTGTAGTAAGTAAAGTCTGCCTGCAACATATATTACCCTACCCCTACTCTCATCACAGGAGCAAACGCCTCCTACAGGTGAGAGTCGTGGGAAAAAAATAGTTGGAACGAGTGGGATGAAAACAGCTGACATGCGAGCAAATGTTTTTGTTATCAACAAAAATCTTTAAAAATGCAAGACCTTGATTATGTCCACAACTTTAAGAAATTTCTGCTGACAGTATAGCTATTCATTCATTCAGAACTTGTATAAATCTTGAATAAAAACATACACATACATGCATGCACCCACCCACCCACACAAGGGTGAGGCATAACGAATCCTTATTAAAAGAATTAAATAAACAAAGAATTAAAAACACAGCCAATTAAAAAGTGAAAATAAAATTAAAACTAAAATAAAATTAGAGATAGTGATAAAAAATTACTTTTTTCCACTTGAGTATTTTCGAGAGCCAGAGTTACAGCGTTGTTCCATCTGAACTTCTTTAGCTAAGACAGAAAGCCACTCTGGTAATTCTTGTTTAGTCTCAGTGATCAGTTCTACAAGATCAAGTGCCATGTTTCTGTTCCTTTCATTAAAAAATGATGTCGCTAAACCTGTAACAATTGAAAGTGTAAAATGAAATATAACAGCATAAATTTAGGGATTATTAGATTTCAAATACAGCAGTGACTATTATAGAGTAGGTCTCGCCATATTTTTGGCATGGTCATGAAGAAATGTGAAGCATTCTTTATCATGCAGATATTTATCTGTAATTACATATAAATTAACAATAATCAGTTAACTGCTACAGCTGCATATATCTATTAATTATTTACTTCCACTAATTTCTTCTAGAAATCCCTTACACTTTTCAAAGCAACCATGTGCATCTTGGTTTAGACTTTTGGGAAAAACAGATATATACTATTTACTTGCATATTTTACTTACACAATGGACAACGTTCTCCCTCTCAAATTCAGAAAATAAGACTCTTCGTATGTTCTTCGTTTGATCCTTCTATTATTATGTATCAGTAATTAAAACCTTAAGACTAAAATTATGTAGTTAAAAAAATTCTGTTCCATCCACAGTTAAATGGATGGATATGCAGAAGTAAAGGATGCACAGTGTAGAAGAAAAATGTTGAAGACAGAGCAACTGTAACCGATTTCTTTGAAATCTACATATTAATATCAATGTATTTATTATGATCTTTTTTAAACCAGCTTACTTTAAACAGGGTTGCCACTCAAACAGGAGAATGAAATTCCCTAACTTTTCCAGGTATGTTTCGAGAAAATTCCAGTCTATCCGCGTAATGTACGTTGGCTGTGCTAAGAGGTAAATTAATTATGGTATTACTTGTACTGTGTAGCAAATTCACTTAATTATTCAATAACTCGCAGGGCATTTATTCTTAATTATTCTTGGTACACTTTGTTTGATAATTTTGTTTACTTTTCCACTTAAGAAACTTGATAAAATTTAAGATATATACATTGGATCACAATTGTACGTTTTATTTAATTATTACTCATGATCATCACCAGTTCAACATGAGGCTAATCTGGTTCTTAGAAATCACAACGCAATGGTAAAAGTTAGGTTAGATTTTAGGTAAATTTAATTTGTGTGAGGTATCTTCTGAAAAGGCACCTTAACACTTGAAAACACAAATATAATTATAATAGGAGTTGTTTTCTCCACTGAAGATTGAGATTCGAATCTCCCCAATCTGGAATAAAATACGGCTTTTTTTGCAGACATTCTGCAGTTAAATGAAAGAAAGAAATCTATTTAATGATATTTTTTTACTAAATCGAGGTATTTTATATTTATTTTGCAGAATACATAAGGAAAAAATATGTGCATTAAATTTCGTGATGTCATCATACTGCTAGAATTAATTTCAGGATTATGGCAGAGAAAATTTCCTGAAATTTGGAAATATTATTTACTAATGATAAATAAATTTAGAGGGAAGAAGCAACATTAAATGATATGAATAACATAAAAATAAAGATAATTACTTAAAAATTGAATTAGAATAATCAACGATATTTTAGCGAATATAGTTATATTACATGGTTAGCCTAGATGACTGATTACTATTTTTTTTATTTAACTGCAAAATGACAAGGTATTTATTAAAAAGAAAAGAAAAAAAAGATTTTTAAAAAAAAGTAAATTAAAAAAAAAAAAAAAGGTAAAATCTAGTATACGGTATGGTCTTCGCACGATTTTGAAAATTGTCACCAAGAACAAATTGACTCGTTTACTGCTCATCATCATGTCGCCAAATCCCGCTGTACCATACATGGAGATTATTCTAACCAAAGAACGTCTATGTAAAGAAGAAAAGGTTCCATACATGTAAATGCTATTACGCGGCTAGAAAGCGGAGGTAAAATTTGCCAAGGGATTTGGCGACGGAACCTGGCGGCCAGAATTTCCCTCTCCGCGATGTGTACAGGAAGTTGAGAAACACGTTAGAAAGAAACGTTTTAAGAAGAAACGTTCTTTGACAAAAAAGAAAACTACGAAAATCCGTTTTTAAATTATTGCGAAAAATCGAAGAAAAGGTTTTATCAAAGAACGTTTTTTCTTGGATTTTTCGCAATAATTTTAAAAACAGATTTTCATAGTTTCCCCCCCAAATAACTAATCCATGAATTAATTTACTTGCGCCAAAAAATATTTTCTTTTCCTTTAGAGTTTAAAGAAATTTTAAACAATATTTATTTTATGAACTTTTGATAACGTGACTTTCGAACTTCGCCACCGGTTTCGAGCTTTGGCGACAGATATATCGCGCATGCACAGCTGTTTCCCTCTACGATCGAACAGAGCCACGTCTGTTGCAGAGAGGTTTTTCTTTCTTTACAATACATTTTTTGATTCTAACCTTCATGGTACCGTATACTAGGATTAAACCCATTTTGTTTTATACGAGAACAGGTACTTTCTTTAGTTCATGCACTGCACATGCGATTCTCGAGGTTAATGGAACCAAAAGTTGCGGGAAACTTGATTTGCCTTTCTAATAGACAATCAAATTGGAGCTGTGAAAATTGGCTCTATGCCAGCTGCCCGAATGACACTCATGTGATACACAATTCACCAAAAAAGTGATCTCTTCCAACGTCGGCGCAAAACTCGCCTTTTTTGGCGGGATCATTGTATGAAATTCCCTGACTTTTCCAGATTTTGACTAAAACACTTAAATTCCCTGACTTTTCCCTGAATTTTTTGGTCAATTTCCGAATTCCCTGACTTTTTCCGGTTTTCCAGGTAGCGTGGCAACCCTGTTTAAAATTGCCATCTTCAGAAATATTATACACCACACAATAACCTTTTATTTTTAATTGATAAAATAGATTGAAAACAAAAATATGCAAGTAAAAACAGTACAAACATATAAGGGATAATTTGCACAACTTTTAACAAAAGAGTTTAAAATTTGAAAGAAATACATTTGATGCAGACTAAGCTTTGACATTAAACACTGAACAGAAAATCCCTTAATATCACATATGAAATAAAATCACACAGTTATTATTTCCTTACTTTGAATGACTACTTTTATTGCTTATCTTAATGAACCAAAAACAAAAACTTCAAAATTATTTAATAATATAAGAAAATAGAAAAAAGAAAACAATAAATATAAATGGAAAACAGTAAATTTCATTCATATTTGAATAAATTATAAATCAAGACTGATTAAAAAAAGAAAAATATCTACAATGAAATCATATCCTTTTAAACTGCCAAACTGTTAATAAGCCATCAAGTTTAATAAGTGGCAAGAACAGCCACTTATTAAACTCGATGTCTTATTAACTCATTACTTATTGTGTTCAAATTTCCAGCAACCAAAATGAATATATACACTAATCAACAGAAAAACAGCCATTTATTAAACTATGTCCGCTGCTTATAAAACTCAAAGTGGCGAAAGTCTGACTATTCGGATCTGGTATACACTGTTTGTTGATGATAAAAGCTGTTTGTAGTTCATTTCAGTCATGCAGTGCTCCCACAAAAAGATTTTAGCAGAGCTTTTGTCCAGTGTAGTTAAAATCAAGACACCCGAGGGGGGTACCCTTCCCTAGTTCCTGTCAGACACTGCAAGTCTCTTTTCCCGGACTACGGCTGACAGCAACAGAATAACTTTAACTCATGATTATCAAAAGCAGACCTCTAGACCATTGGAACCAAATTCTTTCATTATAAATAAATGAGTGTTTCCCAGAACTTAAGGTTAGGTGATGCTGAAGCGAACAATTGTTCCGTTTCTAAAACAACAGCCTGTTGGGGGTATACGTTCACACACGAATTAAGTTTGCACAGTGTTTTCAGAAAACATCATGAAATCCTTGCATTTTTCCTCATTATCAGTCTTTTGATTGGAAAAGGAAAGTGATTGTTTCAGGCCGATGAAAAAAGAAAAGTATTGAAGGATGCGATTACGGCTACAAGAGACAGGAAGAATTAACAGACAATGATGCAATTTTCCTGTCGGCAAGAAACCAGTTTTGGATTTGAACAAATTACCGGGAAAAAACTGTTTTTTATTTGATCTGTGCGTAACTTGTAACATGTCAAAATGCCATAATGAAATGATTTAAGCCTGACAGAAAAACAAATTGCTGAACGATTATAATACATTTGGTAAATAATGCCAAGGAGAAGCAGCTTTTAAAATGGGATTTTCAAAACATCATTGTGCAATTTGCTTAAAAAAAGATAAAGAACTAGTAAAAAGTAAAAAATGTTTCAAGGGAGTGCAAAAGGGATAGGCAATTGAGAGACGTTGGGCAGCTCTGCTAGAATGGTTTCATACTATGAGACTAAAAAATGTTCTTATCTCTAGAGCTCATTTGAACATGAGTTACATTATTTAGACTCCTGTATTTTAATGCAGCAGCATGGAACAGGATTTAAGTATAAAAATATAATTTAATCTACATATGAAATAAAATCACACAGTTATTATTTCCTTACTTTGAATGACTACTTTTATTGCTTATCTTAAGAAACCAAAAACAAAAACTTCAAAATTATTTAATAATATAAGAAAATAGAAAAAAGAACACAATAAATATAAATGGAAAACAGTAAATTTCATTCATACATAGAAACATAAATTGTGCTGGGAGTACTGTACCAGCCTTCCTCTCCCAGTAGACTCGCCAACAAAGCTTCTGAGGGCAGAGAGAAGTTTGTGATGTAAAACATACACATCAGGTGCACTTCTTGCTGACTGGCTGATGTGACATATCTCTCGTATGCATGAACGAAATGCTACAGAGTATGTCCACCATGATGAAGTCATAAATATTTAAAACATATATAAAAAATGATTGTAAAATGTAAAACTAGTGAAATACAGAAAATGAAGTACAATGCAGCACAGATATATACATGGTCATAGATGCAATAGGAACATGTATGTAATAGCCCACTCTTAGAGGTAGAAAGGAAGCTGAAACTGGAAGAGGTAAAAACAGAAAATGAGTAATGTCATCTGGCAGGTGGTAAGCAGGTTTTATGCAATGAATTGAAATTGTAGTAAGTTTTCTGTTTACATCAACAATACAATTTTGATAATTTCATTCAACAACTAAATGAGGTCCAGTATTAGGTGATATCAATGCAGGATTAACTTTGTGAGATCTTAAAAATATACAAGAACATGTTTTTAATAAGGGACTGATGAAAAAATTTAGGACTACCATATATGGCAGTAGAAACATGATTTAAAGACTTCACTGTTTGAAGTAAACTGTTTACAAACATGGCATCTCAGGTTACTAGATTAGAAGGTGATCTTAACCTTGTGCCATAAATAAGTTGAGCAGAGGCTGCTTTGACATTCTCCTTAAAGTCTCCTTTGAAAGCATTTGACAATTCCATTTCATTAGGGGTAATATGCAGAGGTTCAAACTCTGTTGCACACAAGCGTGAGGCTAAGATCTCTAAAAAGATTAGATTCAAAATTTTTACCCTAATCAGATAATAGTGTGACAAGGTATCCATATCTGGATATCAAGCCATGTACCAAGGTATGAGCAGCTGTTTCACAGTCATATCGGCTATTGGAATTAACTTCCGGCCATCTAGTAATCCAGTCTATGATAGTCATGCAAAAATGTCTATGATAGTCATGCAAAAATGCTCTGTCCCTCCATCTGGCCTAGAAAATCTATATGTATGTGGGCAAAACGAGCATCAGGTTCAGCCAAATGTGCCAATAGATTTGGTATGTTTAGTGATTTTAGCTTGTTGCCATTTATCACAGCTATATACAAAAGATTTTATATCTTTTTGCATGCCTGGAGTTGTAAAACACAGCAGTTAAGATGAGGGAGGCTGAGATACCACGATAAGACAAAAAATATTTTGAAAACTGCCAATCTCATGCAAACAAAAGGACTAGGATGTTTGGGGAGCAAATCGCAATACATATGAAAATCCTCAAAAGGGAAATAATGTTTCTCTAATTTTAAAGAGAATGTACTGGATTTTAAAAATTGTTAAAGTTTTTTATCGTTTGATTAAGCAGCAGCGAATTTTTGAAAATTGAGCACAGTAAATGAAATGTCATCTATCTTAATTGAGGATAGTGCATCAGCAACAATGCTATCAGAGCCTTTAGTATGTTCAATACCAGAGGTAAACTGGGAGATAAAATACAAATTGTGTTATTGGCAAGGCCTCCTTATCAGAAGTTGCTGAAATGCAAATTTAAGGGGTTTCTGATCAGCATAGATGACAAAATTCCTCCTTCAATCATATGCCTGAATTTCTTTACTTAAGAGTATATAGCATGGAGTTCATGGTCATTAGCCCAACAAATTTTTGTTTTTTAGATTTACATAGATTTGGTGAATAGAAAGCTAAAGGTTCCCATAGCTGTTTACACAGTTGCATGAGGAAGCCGCCGATTGCTACGCCATATTGACCTACAGGCTTAATTGTGTGCCTGGCAAGGGAATGACATTACAAGATTGCTCTAGTGGGATAGCTTCCTTGTTGCTTCATCATTCCATAGTAATTACTCAGTAGAAGCTTTGGAACAAGGATCTCTTTTTTATGAGTATGGCCTTCAAGGAATTTGAGGTGCTAGAATGAGAGCAGCTTTAGGAATACAGCATCTATAAAAATTTAGAAAAAACCCACAAGAATCAGTGTAATTGTGTGAGGCATGTAGTTGAGTAAAATATAGGATGCATTTGACATGATCAGTGAAGGGTTAAATTCCTTCACCTGATAACTTAAAAAGTCTATGGTAGATTGACCAGACTGACATTTCTAGATATTTATACACAAGCATATTCCTGAATTTTAGAAAACAGCAGGTTTAAATGCTCTGATGCTCATGTTCATTATTAGAAGCCACGAGTAAACCATCAACTAATGCATAAACAAAAAGATAGTCCCTAGTCACCTCATCAATAAACTGCTGAAAAGTTGAGGAAGCATTACAAAGACCAAACTGCATTTTCAAGCTTTGAAACAGATTAAAGGGAGTACATATAGCTGTTTTATGTACATTATCCAGATGTATGGTGATATGCTTTGACAAGATCAATGTGACCATCCATACAATTCCGAGGTAAAATCAGCTATGCACAGAATAGTATTCTTTTCTTGCATTAAGGGAGTCATAGCAGGCCACACAGGTCTCCATTAAACAGAGCCTTTCTTGAGCACCACTTGCAAAGGCAAATAGGGGCTTTCCGAAGGTCTTGTATGGCCAAGTTAAATCAAGCACTGAAAATTCAACTTTAGCAATTTTGAGGCAGTCAGGAGCTACCCGTCTACGTTTAGCAACAACTGGTGGATTTAAGTATTTATAGAATGCACTGTACTGTGTTTCACAGGTTGGTCAGGATTGGGTAATTTAGTAATATCAGGATACTGTAACAGTTTACCAAATACATGATCTATACTAGCTGAATTACAGAAGACATATTAACAGGTTATTTAATTTGGCAGGTAATTTAATTCTCTCATTGGAAAATTCCGAACAGAAGCGGCCGGAAAATTCCGTACAGAAGACTGCCTTCTATATTCATTACAAATGAAAATTTCTGCTAGCTTGTAATGTATTTGATTTCGGTTTGGATGTATATTTGGAAGAAAAGGAATCAAGGTACAAAATGAGAGATTCATTTTTTTTAAAATTAAAATCAAGAAAATACCACTTATTCATGACATTTTGAGGAACTTTGAAATTTCAGGGCTAAACTCATAATGCTCGGAGGGTTAATATTTGTTGTTAAATCAATTAGATGCTTATAACATAATCAGCACATAAATTGATGAAATATAAATAATCCGCACCTATGATCCAGCATTAAAAATATAAATAGAGAAAGTAAATTTGCATCTTAAACTAAAATTGGCAGTATTGTTTTACGACCATAAACAGTCATGGATATTCCACTGGCAGAATGAAAAGTTTGAACTTGTGCCTTTAGTTCAGATTTATTGGCAACAATTAAACATCACTTCTTCAATCTATGAGAAAACACCTAAATATAGGTCAGTCTGTAATGAAAAGCCATTGTGATTTGTGAGGGTGGAAAGAGTCGGTCTTCTCTTTTTCCTACATCAAGTTTCAGTTATAGGAACATGGCAAAACACTTTTTTTGATGTTATCCTTGAATTTTTTTATACCAGTAAAATGTGCAGTTGTGCACCTTGAACATTTGTGGCCACCTAAAAATTTGAGCGTTTAAAAAACTGGTATAAGATAAATTCCTGAAATGACAACATTCAGAAACATATTTTTCAAGAGTTTTGATTTCCTCGTGGAGTAGAGCCCAAGAGGAAGAGCATTTTCCAGAAAGACGTCATAGTTAAGGACCATAGCAGAAATATTTGTATTTATGGATAAAGTTTGATCAGCTGCTTTTGCTGTGTTTTATCTGAAGTAATACGAGAAAGAGAGATAATAATATAATTTAGGTGGGAAACGGCATAATGTGATTCAAGAGATCAAATAAGAGTGAGTTGTCAATTACTGTGGTTCTCTGCTCAATGTTTTATAATGCAGAGGAGTTGGCTGGTCTTCTGATCTCCGAGGCTTTCACTTGCTAGCAGCCGACAAATTTCTTGAGTTTTTGATTCAGAGCATCTTTTGATAATTTTTGGTTTCAGATCCTGGTAGGGGTTGATTTGTCTGAATGATGACATCACGAACAACAGTGGCCATATTAGGTGACAAGTGAGCCACAACATAGTTGAATTTAGTCTTTCGCTTTGATATAAATTAAGAAGTTGCTAATTTGGATATTTATTCTAATATGTGAAACCGAAGAGATGGATCAACTTGATTAAAAAATGGGATCACCACAACATAAGTTTCGAAATCAACCACTGTCCAGGTGGAACATGTACCAACGGGAAGAATCAAAACTGAAAGTTCCATTACGCTAACACACATCCAAGTCTGAAAGTGCATAACCGAGGTCATTACTGAAGAGTTGCTTTAGTGGATCTCACTCCTATATTTTAATGAAGTAGCATGGAACAGCATTAAGCATAAAAATATAATTTGTTTTGCATATAGAAGCGTAATTCATGTTGGGAGCAATAGCAGACCTGTCAGAAAACACACAAACCACTCATGTCATGTATGCCTTTTGCTGACTGGCCGATACTGTGCATCTCTCATTCGCATGAATGAAATATTACAACCACAAAAGCTGTAGAATTCACTACAATGCTAGGAGAAAATTCTGTGCCAACTCATGGATGGCTCATAAGATGGAAAGTGACATAAAATTGCTTATTGCAAACTGCATGATGAGAAGCAAGGGGCAAACAATCATTTGTCTGAGAAATGGGTAAAAGACTTTTTACTCAGGCTTCTAAGTCACATGAAACATACACAAATGTTTAAATGTGAAACAGCATCTGGTTTTATGATATCAAAAATAAGAGTTTGTGTTATTATGTGCGGTATGGATACAACAATTAGAAGAGGCTAGTAATTTTTGGGAAGAATAGAAAACCTTGTTGGAAAAAAGGGAATCTTAAAAGGAGTCGGGAATTTACCATTAACTTACCATAAAAACAAGAACTCATGGATGACAAGCAGTTTTACTGACTTCACCCTTTGAAATCTGACAGTGAAATGACAAATGAAAAACAGCTTTACTATTGGATAACTGTGCTGCACACCCTTCGTTTCGAAAGTGTTTCTTCCTGCAAATACGATTTCTATCATTCAGCCATTAGACGAAGATATTATAAAAGCCTTCAGATGTAATTACAGGAAAGATGATCAAAAAAGGTAATTAAAATTGAATCTTGTGAAAATGTAAGCACTTCGGAGGAAATAAATTAAGTCAACGTCTTTGCTAGAAGCTATGCATATTACAATCAATGCATGAGAAGAGTCTCCCAAAACACAGAAAATACTTCAGAAAATGTGGTTTGATTTAGAAGACCCAGAGATATTCCAAACTATTTCTAATATTTCTGATAGCAGGAGGAATTACGATGATTTATTAGAATATGCTGCAGTTCATAATACGAGGGCAATCCCAAAAAAAAAAGGTCTCCCATATTTTTAGATATACAAAGAACCGTTTATTTTCTATAATTGCTACATCACTTTAAAGATTGAAGAATGCTTTATTTTTCAACACAATCGCCACTTCGGTCGATGCATTTTTATAGACGGCAGTTTTACAATGCCCATGTCATACCAGCTTGCCACCATGTCCTTCAGGAAGCGTTGAACCTCATCTTTCACCTCATCATCGGAGCAGAACCACCGTCCAGACAAATGTTCCTTCAACTTAGGGAACAGGTGGAAATCGCTGGGTGCCAAGTCCGGACTGTAGGGTGGGTGTGTGATGATGTTCCAACAAAAATTTTGCAGGAGATCGACGGTTTGACGGGCAACGTGAGGACGGGCGTTGTCGTGGAGAATGCTTACACCCTTGCTCAACATCCCTCTTCTACGGTTCTGAATTGCCCTTCTGAGTTTCTTCAGTGTTTCACAGTACCTGTCAGCGTTGACTGTTGTCCCAGCAGGCAGAAAGTCGACCAACAATACCCCCTTCCTGTCCCAAAACACTTGAAATTTCGTGGCTTGGGCGAAGAGGGATGCCGCCACTCGCGTGACTGTTGTTTTGTCTCAGGTGTAAAGTGGAATGCCCAGGTTTTGTCACCTGTGACAATTGAGTCCTAGAAGTTGTCCTTTTCGTCTCCATAGCGGCGAAGAAATTCGTGGGAAGAATCAACCGTTGCCGTTTGTGGTCTTCTGTCAGCATGCGCGGCATCCATCTTGCACACACCTTACGATATTGCAACTTTTTACAGATGATAATTTTGATTAAATCCTTAAAATCATGTGGATGGTGCTTCTGGAAACCTCAGGAACCAAAATGCAGAGAGCATCCAGAGTGATCCTCCGATCTTTACGCATGAGTTCCTCAACTTTTGCGATTGTCTCGTCGGCAATTGACAGCCTCCTGCTCCTTTCTTCGTCATGAATTTCAGTACGACCGGCTGTAAACTCTCTACACCACTTACGAACGCTTTTGACATCAATGTACGACTGTCCATACACTTCCGCCACTAGGCGGTGAATTTCAACCGGTTTAACGCCTTTAGCGTTCAAAAATCGAATAACTGCGCGCACTTCGTGGTAATGTTTATCGGGAGCTCCATTTCGAATGGCTGCCAAGCCAAGACGAGCGAAGCACCTGCGTGCTTATGTGGTAGCGGAGAAGGCACCACTCACAACAGTGTTGCCAACAACCGTATTAAAACTTTCTCTACGTCCTCAAGAAATAGGAGGCCATTTTTTGGGGATTGCCCTCGTAATATTCAGACTGCATGAGAAAACACTGACTACAATATTATAGAAAGTGTTAAATGAGCTGCAAAAACTGAGAGTAAAAGTGATATTCTTCCATATCACTGTGACTACTCAACTGAATCAAGATAAGCACTCAAAACTTAAGAAAACATTTTAAATTAAAGATGGAGATCAGAAAAGTTACCAACTGTTTTACGAACTTGAAAATATAACAAAAAGATTGTTTATGAACAAAGAATAAGAAATAAATATGCATAAAACAGCTGTTTACAAAAGTTTAAAATTTAATCAGGTACGTAATTATAAAAAATTTTTTATTAAAAAAATTCCAAGTTTCACAAATTATTTAGTTTTAGAATTAATTATTAGATTAATTTTTAACTATTCTCTCGCTAAATAAGTTCAAAGTTGATATCATAATTTGCAATATTCAAATTGCCATTTATTAAACTCAGCTGTTTAGTAAACTCATATATGCTTGGAATGGAAGTAATTTTGATAAGCAGCTGGTACTGTATTACCTTATTAATTTTGTCAACCCATTTTAGGCTTATACATAAAAAAATATTAAAATAAACCTTAATTAAAAAGAATAATTTATTAGCATGTGATCCAAGGTCAAAACCAAAAGCATCTGTCAAAGAATATTAAATTTCACAATAAAATTATTCACAATAATTCTGTCACTCTCCACTAAAGGTTTAATTTTTATTAGCCTTGACATGCAGCTTTTAGCTTCGGATAAATCTAACCTCAAACTTTTGGAAATATAGATTAATCCAAACTCTTAAAAATCAAACCATTAAATACCTTAGAATGGAAATATCATAGACATTTCATAAAATTTAATATTAATCTGGCATGGTAAAAAGAAACTATTTATTACTTAAAGGATTCTTATGTTAGTTTTTATTAAAGGGGGGAAAAAAACTACCTACCAACAGTTCCAACTCTGCCAGTACGACCAATCCTATGGACATATTCTTCTACGTCACTAGGCAAGTCAAAATTGATAACATGTTTAACGTTTGGAATATCCAATCCACGAGCAGCAACCTAAATGTTATTCATAAAACAATAAATAGCTAAAACAGTAAAATATGCAAATGAAACTGTTAATACCTAAAAACTTTTGCTGAATTCCACATTTTTCATACATATTACTTCTCAGCATTCATAATAAAGCTAAAGCCATAATTTGAAATGATGGTGATATAAAATTAGGCAATGTTTTATGGAATACAGATGATAATTCTGATTTAACATAGTTAAATTACAAGCTTATTAAAGAAGAAAGGGTAAAGGTTATAACAGTAACAAGGAAAGTTTTCAGTTATCTGGGAATCTGAACTATCAGGAATTCTAAGCTAAAGCCAGATAATAAGGGTATTAAATGAAATGGCAGAAAATTAAGACTGTATCTGATAAATACCATAATGCTAACTGTTATTTACTTCTCCAGCAGCTACTATATATCTTCTGCATTACAAGCTTTGAAACAGTAAGAGTTACTAGAATAGTAGCAGAATACAAAATTTTCTACCTATATTTTCCCTTTCTGTTACTATATACATACACAGGTATATGTACTATTTTGTTGAATCAATTCTGTGCTTAATGAAGAGCCTGTGGCCCTACTGCATAATTTTAATTTAATTTTTGCTCAAATTTTGAATATTACTACTATGTGTTTCCAAATGCTTATAAACTCAGAATTCTGAGCTTAGATCCAAACTGGACAGAATTTGTTCCCTTCATTAAGGAAAATTTCCCTATGGTAGCACCAGTGATTTTTTCTACTCTTCGACGTTGAGTACTATAAAACAAAAGAAAAATATGCACAATATTCCAAAGTTTCTATGGCACAGGACACCTAACTTTAATGGAAAAAATATTTTTTTGAAAAACATTTTTCATAAAAAAGCATACACTGTGTTTTAAAGAGAATGCTAATATATATCAGAATATTTTAAAAGAATTATGTGGGGGAAAACACTTATAAAAAATCAAACAAAAAATATTAATCTTTGTGTAATAACAGGATTTTTTTTGGCTAAAAATTCAGAAACTCATTTACAAACAATTTTTGGTACTTACATATTATCGCAACCAGGTTGGCGCTATTTGTAACTTTGAGTAAAAAAGTATGAATAGAAAGAAAATGTACATTTATTATTTACAGATAATTTTTAATAGTTTTTTATATTATTTTGTTTTAAAATATAAAATAGCAATTAAACCCTTCCGGTTTCGAATTTGAATAAGTTGAACCCTACTTACGGCAACCCTACGTGTTATATGTAGTTTTGTAAAAAGAGCATGTGGAGATTCACAAAATTTTCCTGCATTTTCGTGCAAATTTTTGTAATTTATGAGAAAATAGCAGTGTACATGGATAAAGTCAAGAGTGTGTGCAATACCATTTTTGTGCAATTTTGGGATTTTTTTTTTAAGTAAAAATAAGTCGACGTGTACATGGTTATGGCGAATACGGTTTTCAATCAGTGCTAAAAGCAATAGCCAAAAGATTTCCGCCCAAAAAATAATTCTGCAACTTATTAAACCCTTCCGGTTTCGAATTTGAATAAGTTGCAGAATTATTTTTTCGGCGGAAATCTTTTGGCTATTGTTTTTAGCACTGATTGAAAACCGTATTCGCCATAACCATGTACACGTCGACTTATTTTTACTTAAAAAAAATCCCAGAATTGCACAAAAATGGCATTGCGCACACTCGTCTTTATCCATGTACACTGCTATTTTCTCATAAATTACAAAAATTTGCACGAAAATGCAGGAAAATTTTGTGAATCTCCACATGCTCTTTTTACAAAACTACGTATAACACGTAGGGTTGCCGTAAGTAGGGTCGCCAAATTTGGTAATTTATGCGAATTTTGGCCTGGTTGCGTTAATACGTAAGTACCCAATTTTTATTAAATTGTTTAAATTTCAGAATCAACATATTCAAAAACTGCTAAAATTAATGCTAAAGATACTTTAATACCAGACAGCTAGATACAAAGATGTTTAAATTTTTTAATACATTGTTATTCTAATTTAATGATATAATAATGTTACTACATTTGTTAACAAAATGATAATGAAAATAAATCATCACAAAAAATTAATTTTATAACCTTCTGGTGAAATAAGGACAAATTAAAATCGTAACCTGAATGTATGGGCTATGAATATTTATCATTCACAAATTGAAAACCCTCGCCCAATCAGTTACATTACTCTGTCTATGACACTCAATGTAAGCAGATTTAGATACGCATACAAGGTATAAGAGAGCTCAAAATAACAACCTTGGGTATGTGCACTAGAATTTAACTACAGTTTCAGGGATTATCTTTAAAACTACAAAATATGAACAGATGTAACAACCACTTTTCACCTGCAATATTAATGAAAAGATTTTCAAACCTTTTGATATACAGTCAAAAGTCGTTAATTCGGACACCCATAATCCGGACCTCAAAGCTAAAAACTTTCTGCGCATAGGCGTTTACGTGTGCGCATAAGACCTTTACGACTGCACATTTGCGTGTGCACAAGCGCAGAATACGTTTTTGCATGCGCGTTTTATGTATAACAAACAGTATAAGCTAAAATGATCTAAGTATCTATTTAAGTTAATGTTGATGATTGTGTTGTTCTTTAATCTTCGAATTGGATATGGCTTATTATTTTTTGCAGACTGTAAGAGCAATTTTATAAAAGTAAACTTGAACTTTCGATTATGTCAAATAGAATTTCCGATGCTGGAGCTCCCAAAGGATTTACAAAGCGAAAGTATGTTTCGTTGTCCATCAAACAAAAAGTGGAATTGGTGCAAAAAATGGATAAAGACATGAAGAAGGTGACAGAGAGGTTAGTGAAAATGAAAAAATTTCGATTGACAAGTTAGTCGGTATTCTCGGCACAGCAATTACGGGACCTGAACAGCAGAACTTTGTAACTGAACAAGAAATTATGTCTGTTTATAGAATTAAAGAAAAAGTATTATCACATAAAACGAAGCAACTTAAACAACTTACATTGAAAGAAATGTTTAATAAAGTAAACAAATAAATATTAAGCTTTTTTTTGTAAATTTTGATACCCTTTAGATCATAATTGTTCTTTATTTCATAAATTACAGTTTCATATTTTTAATTTCAGAATTTCTGCATGCCATCTTACGAGATTTAAACTGATGATCTATAATCCGGAAAAATCGATAATCCCGAATTGCCGAAGTCCCGACGAGTCTGGATTAATGACTTTTGACTGTATAAATACTTTTTCCAGCAGGTATTCCACTAATTTTAAATAACCACAGATTTAACCTAAAACTATTTATAAGGAATGAAATAATTCATATGCTCTAGTCATGCAATGACAAGCACAACAACAAAATAGATCATTTTCAAATATTCTTTCATTCCTAAATACCTCCCACACACTTACTGTGTGATATTCCCCCATGAACTAGCCTTACTCACCCCTTCATTTGCCTTTTAAGTTAAGGAGAATACAAGGAACCATTCTCATATGCTTTCATAATGCAACAATTAATACATGTTCAAAAGTATATATTTTTCAAGGTTTTTTTTTTTTTGTTTGTTTGTTTCTGAACCCTATGATCTTCATAAAATAAACATAAACCAATCTCTTCAGATAAAACCAGTTATACAAAGCCATTTTTGGCACTATATGCTGATTTGTAACATTTTCCAATATATATACTTTTTATACTATGCTGAACCTCTACTTTTCAGTCATTAAGTCTGTCAAACAGAGCAGTTGTTGCCCATGTATTTCATGGAAGAATGGTTGCCAGAGCCTCAAGGAGGTTGGACTTCTACCCCAATTTTCACCTTTCCCCTACCACCAAGCCACAAGAGAGGACTTTCGGCTCAGAATATATTTAAAGTGCTCTCATGCCACAGACACTATACATTTACAAACATCCATTCCTTTTCTTGGATTCGAATCTGGGCCCTTCAGTACCGCAGTAAGCTCCCCTAAGCACTATTCCATCTGGGCAGCAACAGAGCAGTTAAATCAAGAAATAAGCAAAAATAAACATTCTCTTCTAAATTAAATAATAAACATTCTCTTCTAAATTAATGTTTCCAGTATCATTTAGATTACAGATCAGTGTTGCCAGTTATATCAGCTAGGTGTTAAAATAGGTATATTACAATAGTCTACCAGACACAATGGGTGCTTTTCCTCCTCCTAATTACTAAGAACTTTCTTTTTCCTTTTTAAATCACATATTAATGTGACATAAAATGGTAGTATGAATTTTAGATATTTTACAAACTTCCGAAAGTTTTTCTTTTTTTTTTAAATTCTTTTTCTTTATAAAAAAAAAAAAAAAAAGATATATTTTAGCAATGCACGTATTATAGACCTGTTTTGCCAGCATTATAAATGCTTTCACAGTGGTGCTCTGTCAAATGAATGGTCTAAACTGCCTACAATCATGTTCCCACAGCAGGTAATGAGCATAATTTTCAAAATGCTTTCACGGTGGTGCTCTGTCAAATGAATGGTCTAAACTGCCTACAATCATGTTCCCACAGCAGGTAATGAGCATAATTTTCACCACTACTATTAACACATTCATAAACAATATTTTCTTCCATGAGCTAAGTCATATATTACTAAAAACATTTCCTCCATTTTCATGCTTAAATTCAACATTCTACTGCATCAAGGGACTTTCAACTGTTACATCATATTCATGAACTTTTGTAAACCAAAAATACAGTGCTTTCTCAATACTGTAACTCTCTCCACTGCGCATCCACTTCATGGTTTCATTTTGATATTACTTTGATCTGAAAAACAGTATCGCCATAACTTTAAAAATCTAGCACATGAGGGTTTTAGAGAGTAGGTCAAAGCAGTATAATAAATCAACTTTACTTGTTAAATCCTTATATCCTTTTACAGGTCTCCATAACCTTAAAATCATAAAAAGAGGCTAAAACTGACTATGAATTGTTAAAATAATAAATAATTAAATAGAATAAAAATGAGCACTTTCTGAAACAGAACATTCATCAAAATTTCATGAAAAATTCAAGTTCAAAAGACAATCCATCAAAATCTAAAGTTCAAAAGAGGCTTTTTGGGCACATAAAAGTATGGTTATCTGGAATTCCAGCTTTGCTAACCCTCTGAGCGAGACATGACCGGCTTTATCCGGTCATGAGAATTTTTGTCACTTGGCATATATTAGCTTGTAATTTATTTTGCTCTTTTAGTTTTTTTTTAATAATATAAATACCATCTTAATGAATGTAGGTTTATGAAAACAAAGACTGAAATAATTAAATACACAAATTTAGCTGATAGATGCTGTTTAAAAACAGATCTTCATGACAGATCCAAAAACCTGTGCCACTCAGAGGGTTAAACTGGTCAGTCCAGCAGATCTTCATAAAACTTCGAAAACGTGGTTAACCTAATCACACTGGAAAAGAACATGCGTAGTGTTAGTTTCCCATAGATTTTTTTCCATGAATACAAAAAAAATTCTAAAGAAATTTTTTCTATTCCTGAAGATGAGAGATCTGTGTCTGATAGCACTCAAAACTGAAACAGATATCTAAGCTGTTTTTTTGCCTAATTATAAATGAATGACCCAAAAAAAAAAAAAAAAAAAAAAAAAAAAAAAAAAAAAAAAAACTACTTGGCAATTTAATCCTTGACGACATTTATTTGTCATTTGCTATTTTCATAATCTATTTTGGTCATACTTGTCAATGTTACTTGTGTTTAAAATATTCATTCTATAATATTTTGATCTCATTAACCATTTCTTGTTCATAAAAGGTGACGTATTTTTCATGTTTTCACATACAAATACAGAGGACTTTGGCAATTCAATATCCAAATAATAATATTAAACATGATCACATTAAGCAACAGCTATATCCACAAATAAGGTGGAAAACTGCTCTAAATGGATACAATAAAATTACTCTCCTTTCTAAATTATTATTATGAATATATATTACTAACAGGTATTACTGAGACTGCTCACTCAAAAATAATAATTATAATATAAAAATAATAAATAAAATTAAAATTAAAAAATACTCATCACAATCTTTTTTTTTTTTTCCTTTTGAAATATTAAAGAACTCCCGTTCATTCAGATGCATAAAGATATTTGTGATACAATTTACATAAGTGAAAGGTCAGAAAACTTTTACCACATATCTTCATGAAACTACAAAGCACAATATACAGAGCTATATGATTCAGCCTAGTCAAAAATCTAGTCATCAAATAATATATTATATATAAACATAAAGTTATATTTCTGAAGACCTAATCATAAAACTCAACTGATTTTTTTTAAAACCTAAATTTATGGAAAGATTTAACATATCTACCTTGGGTTGTGCTGCTTTTTGATAAGATACAGAAAAAGCTTTCATAAATTTTATGATAAGTTTATTAATAAAAGCATACATGGTCAAAAACAAATAATTAGAAAGAAAAAAATACTGCAAATAAGTGTCCTACAAAAAACAAAAAAAATTTAACATACTGGTGAAAGTTGGACTAAAATTGAAAGATTATGTACATACTGGCTAAATCTGAAAGCATGTTTTCAGATTGGTTATTCAGTTTCCTTGCCTTAACTAATAAAATAAGAAAACAGACTGAATTTTAAACATACAGTTCACAATTCAGATTCCGCTATCCACAGTATATGAACTACACTGTACTGACATAGTTATTATGCAGTTTGGAAAAAGAAATGTTTAATTCTATACCAGGCACATAATGAGTAGTTAGTTTCTTCATTCATTTATCACAACATATCACTTTAATGTATTTTAATACATACCATTTAGATGTATTATAAAGATTTAAACTACTAAGACGTGTTCATTACTGTTAAATTACTTTTCTATCTTCTGTTTAATACAAACACAAGAACTCATTATGCACAAAGAACAAGGAAGATAAATTAAATGTCTTATGTTTTGAAGATTGGCAACACTTGATGAACTGACTGGGTGGTATGACTGCAGCAGCATTACGTAACATAATGGTTAAAAAATTTTGGGAACTCCAACTAATGATTTTTAATATCAAAACATTTTTAACAATCTTTTATCACTTTAATTTCCCATTCACACCAAACAGACTTGTATAGTATTTAAGAGAGCAATTGTTTTGCTGACTCATTGTAATTAAGCATCATATGAGAATACATGTACAGGTAACCCTGATAGGTTCCCAGAAAGTACCGTGTTGTATGAGACCAACAGCCAGTATAAAAAGTGGGGTTACATTCTGAAAACTTATCAAAAAAAATTATTTTTTTAAATTCTACATAAACAATTTAGTTTTTATTAAACTAATATATGTATGTACAACAAAAAACAAAAAATATTACATATTTTAATTTAATGCAACTTTAGTTTAATAAATTTCTTCGTTGTTACTCCTCCCTATAATCAACTGAGAACGTTTTTTCGGTAGAATGAGATTGCTTTCACTTTCAGAATTTCTTTCTTCATTTAAAGTTCTGGCATTTTCTTCCCCTCTTTTAAAAATCTGTGATTTTACTTTGCTTACTATTTCTTATCGGGTCAAAGTAAATTTGTCAATATGGAGCTAAACAGTTTTGCAGCATCCCTTTGAATTTTCAGCTTATTTCAGTGGAAGGGTCTGCAGTCAAGAAAAATTTTTTGAGATTTTCAATTAAGCTCAGGACTTTTAATTTTTTTTTTTTTTTTTTGGTTAAATGTTAAATTATTAACTGCACAATCTTCATTAGTGCTGGTGACCTCAGATTCGATTTGATTTACGGCTTCGGATGCCATTTCCTTCAAATCTGCTTTGTCAATTTCTTCTTTCGGTAATAAATCTTGAATGTCCTAAATAGCAATGTTAAAAAAAAAACCTTTGTCTCCGATTTATTTAACAAGTTCTAATAAGCCACCAATTTCATTTTCTAAAGATTAACACACGTTTTCTATTTCAAATGAAGAGAGCCATATCTTCTTCTAACATGCATTTAACGTTGATGCTTTTAGCTGTTTCGGATACAAACGTACAATGTCAATACAGTACTGTCCTTGTATCTCTTCCAAGCTTCAATTAGATTAATTGATTCTGAATCGATTACATCTAAAATTGACAGCAATGCTCTGCTTATGAAATATGTTTTAAAGGCATAAATAATATCTTGATCCAATGGTTAGGAAGAGTATTTTGACGCTGGAATGATTCAAATCTTGTGGATGACATGGAGCATTACATAATGGCAATAGCGCTTTGAAGCTCAAATTTTTCTGTTTTAAATAACGTTTAGCGTCTGGCACAAAACAATTTAAAAGGGACACTTTAGCTTCATAATCAACATCCTAGTAGCTTAACATTTAGCCGATGCAGATTCTTCTTAAATTCTTATGTTATAAACTGCAAGAAGCTTTTTGAAATTTTCGAACCAACTCTTACTTTTCACAAAATCTGGGTTGACAGAGGATTCTCCGTGTTCTTTAAGGTGCTTGAAAATTTTGAGTGCTTTTTGTTTAATGATATTAACACCCAACGGAATTCTTTTTCGGCAGCTGAATCCCTTTTCTACCTTCTCAATTATTGGCACGCGGAGGCGAACTACATATTTTGCGGATGTTGAAGATCCTGCAGCAAATGTACTATTTATTTCTTTCTCATTTTTTCTGAATAGTCCGGACTGTTACTTCATTCAAATTAAAAGTTTTCCCAATGTGAGATGCCTTTTCTCCCTTTAAAAGATGGTCCAAAATTTGCATCTTTACTTCTAAAGAAATGAATTTCCTCTAAAACATTGTTGCTTTATCTTCATTGGACGTGTTTTGAGACTAAAACTTAATGTCTTAAAGACGAGAAAGTTATTCTTTGGCACACCATGGCTAGACGCAGACTGCCAACTCGCAGCATGAGACACTTTTGTTTTTAGGCCTAATTTTGGAAGCCGAACATGAAGGTTGTGTGTTTTAGAGCACTTATTGTGAATACATGTTGTTCACCTTCTGCAATAGTGAGGTTTCTTCTTTGTTATCTGTTGATTGTGCTTTCTTGAGACTGGGTATTGTTTCCGTTATGTTATTGGGCTCTGAATGTCATTGAAGGAAACGATTTTCCTCCATTACCAGTTAAGGATTCAACCGTTGCTCTCCACCACGTGGCTCATCTCCCTGAGTACATGTGTTCTTACGGGTACCGGATCTTGAACGACAACTGGCAGAACTTACGAAACAAGGATTCTTATGTATTAAATTACTATATGGGTGCTTTGCTCAATATGGAAAATCTTCATGCAGAGTTTGTTATATTTCTTCAGATTGATTGGGCAATTTTCTTATCGTGTTAGAGAGAAACCGTAAGTAAACCGTGCTGCAGGAGGGTTCTCACAATTTATGAATCATGTTATAGCAAAACTGTGTTAAAGGATACCGTGTTGTAGGAGGGCTAATGAAGCTCAAGACTTTACTTTCACTTCATAAAAATTTTCCAACCCAAAGCATAAGACAGAGGGAGGGGAGAAAGGAGAAAAAAAACTTACAGCTGTTGCAACTAGCACTGAGGTATGACCAGTACGAAAATTCCACAGAGCTTCTTCTCTTTCTCTCTGAGATCGGTCTCCATGGATGCTAGTAACTGGATAGCCTTCACTTAATAGAAAATGTTCTAGAGCATCAGCTCCTTTTTTTGTTTCCACGAAGGTCAGAGTAAGAGAATCTCGAGCTGAAGATAAATGAAAATAATAATTTACAGAACAAAATATCATACTGGGGAAATTGTAATAAATTAAACATACAAGCTATCTCACATTTCGAACTCAAAAAAGCATTTACATTCAAACCTACCAAGCTAACAATAAAAAACACAGAAATGCATTTTTTATAAAATGAACTAAATTCAAATGCTATCTAGTTAATATCAGGAAGTGCACAAACTAAAATTTGAATGAAAATACACTTGAAAAATAGTTTTATTATTTATATCTTTTTATAAGTAACGAAAATATTTAAATTGATTTTCATTTAATTAGTAACAGACACAAATTTTGATTTTTAAAACACTGGCACCTCCCGCCACATAAAATTGAAAAATCGCACAGACAGACAATACACATTGTAAACGTATTTGAGATTCTTGGTAAAATAATGCAAGGAAAATCATCTGTACACTATTTTAAAACATATGAGTATTTTACCTTTTCAAAGAAAAACTAAGGCAAAATACTGAAAGCCATTAAACAAGTTTGAAGGCATACGCAAACTTTCACCAGTTAAGAGATGAAAGAAATACAAAGAACAGCCCTGATCTTGGTTTGTGCTCATTGGCCGATGACCTGCAGTTAGTATTTATGTGGTTTGAAGAAGTAAAACAATGTTTTTAAACACAACTACACCTTCATTAATAGGAGTAGCTCACAGATGGTTAAAAAAAAAAGCAGCTCTGGATTTTTTAATTATTATTTATTATAATTTTTTGGACCAGAATCTAGACAAAAACTAAGTTGTTTCAAATACCAGAAATCAGAATTTTGGATTAAAAAATGAAATAACACACCAGGCTACATCAAAATTATCAAATAAAAGAGAAAAGTCAAGAAAAACATGTTGTAAATTGCATTAGTGGCAGAATGGTCGAAAATCTCCAAGCAAATAAGGAAAACTGACATGTTTGCACATTCCCTGTTATCATATACAAACATAATTACAATGCAGAAATGATATATTCTATGTTACCACATACAAAAAGCTTTCTGAAAGACCTATATTACAGAACTATACATACAGTATACATAACGTTTTCAGTGTGTGTGTGTGATTATTGCAAAGCCTTGAGGGCTATCTGCCTAAGAGGAGGGATGCCTTCGTGGAGGACTTTCTAAGGGAAACTGGCTCGTATGCACGTTACACATGGGGAAAACCACGAAAACGCCAATGCAGCCAGCCCGTTTGCGGGATTCGAACCCCGGATCGAACTACCAGTGTTCAGCGATTTTACCGCTCGGCCGCTGGTGGGCCATAACGTTTTCACAACAACATGACTACTTTATTTTATAGAAACAAATCAACTTTTATTAAGAAAAAATTATGTTAAACCGTAATGCCATCATAATTCATTTCTACTTCTTATGACTATAGTTCATGTAATTCACTAGCAAAACAGCTGTTAGAATGAGCCACGAGTTGCAGGGACCAAATGATGGACAATGTATATTTTTATATGCAGTCGCATCATCTTTGGGGTAATGCTCTCCTTCCAACTTTGAGACCATGTAACTTTGCCATATTCTACAGTCTAAACTGCATATGGAGGGAAATAAGAGGTAATTTATTGCAGACACCAATAAAAATCTAAGACTACGCAGTGGCTGACACTAAGTATTTCTTCCTTTTAAAAATTAAGCTGATATCTTTTTCTATGGTTTTGGAAATAAACATTCAATTCAAATGTTTCATTTTTAAGAAAATGAAAGGCAATTTTCAGTCATGGATGATATGAAAACTCAGACAGAACTTAGCGTACAATGATCAGCATACTGAGTTTTTAATGATACAAAATATTTAAAAAAAAAATTTAAACTATGAGACCTTTTTTTTTTCTTTTCTACAGCTGAAGGAAATGAAAATTTTAGGTCCAATTTTTTAAGACTAACTTTGCCATACTTTCCATAAGATATACAAGGAAACAAAGGGAAAATATGACAACCTTTTTTAATACATGCAATGGCACTAACATAATACGAATTTACTTCTCACAGACATTTAATTTCAGCTGCTAGGCTCAGTGGTGAGTTAATCTGCATTTGGCATTACTCTTCTTTACACAAGCAGCAGCCTGTACACCTGAAGTAGTAATACATGTAATTCCACAAAGTATTTGCTTGTCAGAATGAACCCTGATATAATTTTTGTGTTGGGTCTCTTGAAAACTAGATTCTCAGGAATTTTCGCATCCAAATACTGAAATGAATCACAGAACATATTCTAAGACCTTTAAATAAAATCTTAGGCAAAACTGCATTAAATACAACAAATTGTGTTGCATGAAAGTTCTCTTGATATCAGAGTCATTTCAGATTCTGCATAATTCCATCTGCTGAAAGATTTCATATAGATTTGAGCTCATCACTGACTGAGTGCATAAGGCATTCGAAAACTGAAAATTCAGAGCAACTTCAAATCTCAGCAAACATCGTGTTTTAGAGGATTTTTCTGTGTATAATATAAACAGAAGCCAATTTCTCAAAGAAAGCCCTCAAGAAGGCATCTCTCTTAAGCAAACAACCTTCTTGACTTGCCTTACGCCCCTCCTAAAAAAACTAAATTTTACCTTGTTTCTCTTTTGGGTTTCTGAATTTAAGTTTACAAGCAACTGTACAGTTCACAATCAGGCAGTCATACTGATACAGTAGAGGAAAGGAAAAATTTAATTAAAATAAATTGCTCTTTGACAATTTTAACTTCTGCATGAATACAGAAGAAGTCCAGAAATCTGTAAAGCTTGGGACCAGAGGTTGTGCAGATTTCAGGACAGAAAAGATAAATCATAATATTCAGACTAAAAGTGCAAAATAAATAAGGTTTATATTATATGCATTTAATTAAATTATTATATACATTATTACAATAATTTATTATATGCATTAAATTATTATTACATATATAAATTGATTATATTATATTATTCATTTACATTAGGCTCCTCTATTTTTCAATCAGCATGGCTCCTCTTTTTTCAATCAGCACGAATCTGCTTCCCCTTTTCTGTCAGGAGCTGTCCTGAAATTGGTACCCCACCACTCCGCTGCTGCCGGAATCACTCATACAAGACAGCATCAAGTTTTGCCAATTTCGCCTCATGCAAACATTTCTGGTTTTGGATTCCGGTGTTAGAATCACTGTTGCAATAAAATTTCAACATCATTTCTTTTTTTTTTTTCCATATATCATACACGGCCCATGTCGCAATTCCATACGATTCTGCTATAAATCGAGGACTAGCACCTGCCTCCCTCTTTTGCAGAATTTCGACTTTTTCCATTACCATCAATGTAACATGTTTACGTTTTTCAACATTGCAAGCAGTAAAACAAGTGCGTGTCTTATCTGCCAATGTATTGAAAAGCGCTGAAATTTAAAATATTCATAATTTATCCACAAAATATCAGGATCAAAAAAAATGGCAGCACTAAGCAATCTCGTGAAATAAAAAATCTCAGAAAATACAAGAACGTGAATCCCGAACTTGAAAGAAGAGTTGAGTAAATAGTCTGCTTTTTTACCTCGATGCAGATTGGAGAGGAAAAAACTTGTATTATGATGTCAATAATTTGATATTTCCGTTATGACTCATTATTATTCAGTAATTATGACGTCATTATTCGGTAAGTATTTTTTCTTCGATATTCGATATTTCTTCGATATTTCGTACATCATGTTGCAGTTTCCGGAACCTATAAACTGAATGTTTATATTTTGAGAGACAATGCAGATTTCAGGAGTTGGTGGATTTTCAGTATTTGAATTCAGATGCCAAGCTTGAAATATTGAAAACTCGGAAATTCTCGAAAACCAAACCAGGAGTTTCTGGTGTGGCACAATTTTACAAGTACTCAAAATCAACTATTAATAATTTGATTTTGATGTAAAATCTATAAATATTTAACTAAAAAAATTTATGCTCTTTGGCACATTCATTTGGTAATTTTCTTACACTACTTACTTTCTTAAACATCTTTATACCGAGTTTGCTATATAATACACAATTCAAATATTTATAATTTGGTTTTGATGTAAAATATATTAATATTTAATTATATGATCCAAATTTCATTTGTAATTTTCTTAAACTACTTTCTTACAATTCTTTATACTGAGAAAATCCTGAACAAAAAAATTAAATATAAATATTAAACATTAGTTGACTCTTTATATAAAATTCTACAGATGTCTACACTAGATTCCATGAAAAACAATTACATTTTTTTCTTAATTTTAAATATTCACTATAAACAAATGGCAAAGTTAGTAAAATATCTTTTGCTGCATTGCAAAACTGTCATACTGGTTGACTAATTTCTTGTGACAAGAAAAAAGAGCTGGCCACACCGCTCAGTGGTTTCTCTCTATTTCAGAAGCTCTTGATTTGGAACAAACTATTCTTATTACTTCTTTAAATAACTATTAATTAAATTTGGTAATACTAATTAATATTTTTCAATATATGTTCAACTTTTCTAATCAATTTTAAAGGAAAAAACTGTAGCCAGTCAGATAAGGAATTTTGTTTTCATTTTCATTTTTAAATTTCATATTTAAAAGCAGCCACAGAATGCAGGAAAACTTAGAACTAATTCAATCAAATCAAAACAAAAGCAAAAAAGATTGAAAAAATATATTACAGTCAAGTCGTTAATTCGGACACCCATAATCTGGACCTCAAAGCTACAAACTTTCTGCGCATGCGTCGCATTGGTAAAGGCGTAAGACCTTTATCGCTGCGAATTTGCGTGTGCGCAAAATACTTTTACGAATGCGTGTTTAATGTATAACGGACGGGATAAGCTAAGCTAAAATTATCTAATTATCTATTTCAGTTAATGTTGCAGATTGCATTGTTCCTTAATCTTCGAAATGGATCCGGATTATTATTTTTTGCAGACTGTTAGAGCAATTTTATAAAAGTAAGCTTGAACTTTCGATTATGTCAAATAGAATTTCCGATATATATTTACTAATATGTAAAGGATATACAAAGCGAAAGTATCTTTCGGAATCCATTAAACAAAAAGTGGAATTGCTGCAAAAAATGGATAAAGGCATATCCTTTGTTTATCTAAACTTTAACGTTTGTTTATCTTTAACGCCGTGGCGGCGTGCAATGAATTGGAAGTTGATCTGTCAGCACTATCCTTATGTTAAGGGCAGATGTTTTTATTTTATTTGGCTTATAATTGCTTACTCAATGTAGCATTTCATCTCGATGTACTCTGTCTTTGATATGATTTAAATCAAATGCCTCGTCATTATAATTCGCTTCCGATAGCGAAGAAAGTGACAGAGGTTACTGAAAACGAAAAAATTTTGATTGACAAATTAGTCAGTATTCTCAACACAGCAATTATAGGACTTGAACAGCGGAACTTTGTAACTGAACAAGAAATTATGTCTGTTTATAGAATTAAAGAGAATGTATTATCACATAAAAAACGAAGCAACTTAAACAACTTACATTGAAAGAAATGTTTAATAAAGTAAACAAATAAATGTTAAGCTTTTTTTTTGTAAATTTTGATACCCTTTAGATCATAATTGTTCTTTATTTCGTAAATTACAGTTTCATATTTTTAATTTTATAATTTCTACATGCCATTTTACCAGATTTAAACTGATGATCTATAATCCGGAAAAATTGATAATCCGGATTCGCCGAAGTCCCGACGAGTCCGGATTAACGACTTTTGAATGTACCTTCTGAAATTGCATTTCAAAAATTTAAAGAAGTAAATATACTCCTATTGAAAGAAGTGCATTAAAATAAAATACTTACAAGCATTACCATTCCTCAGACCAGCAGCATTTAGTAAGTCTAGCAAAAAGGAACGTTTATCGTGTTCTTCAACCCAAACAACTTTCTGTGTGATATTTTCAGATGTACTTCCAACACGGCCAACAGCCAAAAATATATAATTATCCAAAAACTTCCTTGCAAGTTCCTATGACACAAATGATGCATTAAACTAAGTTCATTTACATTCATAAGTTCATTTTCATTGACAAACTGCTAAAAATAGCTTCATGTAAAAAGATTATGAATTCCCTACGATCCTGTTACAATCATTCAGAAAAACTAATTGTTCAAAACTTTTCAAGCAAATCTGAGAACAAATATGCTCATCACTCAATTTAGTAATATGAAAAATCTTTTTCTTAAATTGACATTTTTTTGGTTACCAAAAAATGAATATTTCACTCTTCTTGTGTATGGCCCCTGAAAATGACATTCAACTTTATAATAGCAGTCAATTTTTCTTGTATGGGAATCAAACTTTTCACATTTTATATTTTATAAGTATAAAATTTCCATAAACATAACTGCAATACTCCTAAGCATAATTACAAGGATCAGTAAAAGAAATTTATTGCATAGTTTCGTAAAATGTCTTTTTTTTTTTAATCTGAAAATGCCAGAAACTAAATATTTATTTGTATGATTTCCATCAAAATATTTTTGTAATTGAAAGTTTATGTATACAACCAACAGCTGCTAAAACAAAGGTTTAGTAAGAAATTTTGAGGACATGATATGTCTGTATATACATATAAACACATATATTGTTTCACAAGAATAAGGTAAAGTTAAATTAAATTTAAGTAATTCTCTTGTGACATTGCTGCAATATTTGAACTTAACAAATATATTCGTGTAAAGCTAATATAAATTAAAATTATAATTAAATTTTAATTGCAAAAATAAAAATAATTATTTCTGCGATCTAAGAGCATATGTAAATCTAGTGCATGTATCTAAAACCATGAAAAAATATACATTCCTGAAAATTAGTCTCAAAAAATTTTTAAGGAATTTTTAAGACCAAATTAAAATTGCATAAGTGAATAATTGCTGAGCAGGCAGGAAACAGACTTATCAAGGAGAAGTTGCCTCCAAACCTAACTCTTCAATTACTCAATTCGTGTTTTCTCACCCATATAGGCAAGGATATAAGTAAAATTCAAGACCAAAAGTAAAACCAAATGTAGTGAATTATTAAAAAAGAAATTTAAACTAGTAGGAATTTTGAGAAATTTAGCAAGTAAAATGACTAGGAATTTAAAATATTAATTAAAGTCAAGAGTAGAAAACCAAAGTAATTTAGAAACTCTTGCCTATTGAAAACTTCCCCTATACGAATTATACATGCAAACCTAAAATAAACTACATGCAATAATCAAAATATGAAAATAATAATTATAAAAAAGCTAGTAAATAGCAAGTTTTCATTTAACTTACATAGAACTACACATTTGAATTCCTAAGTGTGGATTAGCATTTGCTAAACTAGTTGAAATTGAGTAGTTTGTTATTACGCTTAACTGTATAAATAGAGGGTGCTAATACAATGTAAAGTAAACTGCTAAGGATGTAGAATTTTGAAAAAATTTCTTAGTAAAATTAAAAGTTCGAATAAACATTTTAATTGAATTAATAAAATTTTAATTTGAAGTCGAAAATTTTTTTAAATTTATTTTTAAATCACAAATTGAAATAGAGAATTATTGTAAGAAATTTTTTGCACTAGACTGTTATTTAAAACTGAAGTTAAAGTTTAATCAAAACTTTTACTAAATACTGGCCAAAGGTAGGAAAATTAGAAAAATTAGATACAAATCTTTACTCAAATCGAATTGAGACTTTTGAAAAGAGTTAGCCCTTCATTAGTAAAAGGAAAGAATCCAGTATTGATAAATATTCATTTTTACAAATAATTAATTAATAAGTAATCCCTTAACTCTTCAAAATCCTCTATAACCCTCTAGTTAAGTTTTAAGGTAATATTATCATGCCATAAAGAGTTAAAAAAATTTAAAAGAAAAGTTAATGCCTGCCTTTTTAATATAGAATTTACTAAATTGTGTTGGGACATGGTTATTAACTTGTACATTAATTAATTTTATTATTTCTTCCTTTACATCTTCTATTTCAGTATATATATTTTCATTATAATTTATAACTCTTATTTTTATTTATAATTATTTGGATTATTAAAGTGTTACCTATTACTTTTTGGCGATATTAGAGTTCCAATAATTTAGTTTAATAGTTTTAAACTGGAATGTCCTCCTTCTATAATATAATTTAATTTTGTTGTGCTTAATTATGAGCAGGTCTAGCTATTCAATATTATCTTGATTTGTATTAGTTCTATTAACTAACTTTATACAATGTTAAACTATCTTGGTAAATTTTGAATTGTTTAACCCTTTGCGGCATGGTGGGTCAATATATGTCCCACCTAATTAATATTTATTTTCTCAGTTAGCAATTTCCGTTAGATATTTTCTAATCTTTTAAAAATAATCTACTTTAGTTATTATTTTTCTCAGTAGATGTTACTACTATACCAGGGCTTAAGTTTATAAGCAAAAAATATTCAAAATAGGATCACAAGAGTGATATCCCTGTATCTCGCATTTTTCAATATTTTAAAAATTTTGGTATACAATTTATGATATGTATGATATTTTTTAATATTCAAAAGTACTTTATTTTCAAAAATCTTAATTGTATTCAATATTTTATAACATTAATTTTACAGTTGAAATAAGTGGGTTAAAATTTGTCCCACCACACACTTGAATTTCCGCTCAATAGATGGCAGCACTCACGATTATTTTTTCTTTTCTTTTTTGCATCTACTTTTTTCGTGATTGCGTGCGCTTTTACATCCGTTGTATGCTCTGATGTGCTAAAATGTGTAGGAAAAAATTAACAACTCAGGAAGCTTTGGATCTTTTTGCTGAATTGTCATCCGATTGCCACTCAAATGCTTCAGATGTCAGTTCTGATTCAGATGAAATTGAAATCCAGGAGAGAATAACTGAGGTTGAAGTTATTGCTGAAGAAGAAAGGGAAGTAGTCATAATTTGTTTCGCTTTTTAAAGACACAGACCCATCTATGCATGTGGCACTGTAAATATGGATCGGAAGTATCTACCCAAAAATTTAAAAGACAAATTTATGTCAAGAGAATATAGACTTTTCAGTTAGCGATGATTCAATTTATTGCATAAAATGGAAGGATAAAAGATCCGTTTCTATCCTGTCTTGCTTGGAAAAGGCAACTGAAATGAAAGAAATTAATAGAAAGGAACGAGATGGAAAGACAAAAAAAAAAAAAAGAAAGAAAGAAAAAAAAAGAAAGTACTGTGCCCAAACAGCATTATTTCATACAATAAGAATATGGGATATGTTGACTGATTGATCAACTGAAAGGACTATATGAAATAGACCGCAAAAGCAAGAAATGGTGGCACATGATTTTTTGTTTTTTTTTTTTTTTTTTTTTTTTACTTTTTAGATGCGAGTATAGTAAACACATTTATTTAAGTTTGTTCGCGAACCTGATCATGATGTAAAAACAATGAAAGATTTTCTTCTCTCAGTTACAGAAGGTCTAATGGCACTTGCAGGCAAGAAAGAGCTGAAAAGAAAACTGAAATCCCCAGTTCAAATAAAACTAAAAACCCGTTCGTACAACCAGAAAAGACACTAAAAAATGTAAGTAAAACGCCAAAGAGAACGAGCAGGAGAAGATGTGCATATTGCAGCATATCGAAAGAAAAACGACGAACATTTGGCATGTGTGAAACATGTGAAGTGCCTGTATGCTTACAAAAGAATGAAACAACATGTTTTTCAAACATGTTTTTCAAACACGTTCAGTTTCATGAAAGTGACTTTTTTTCAATTTTAGTCACATATAAATGTTTTTGAATCAAGTGCCAATTTTAATATTTTATTTAGTATCATATGTATGAGTATCAAATTTTAATCTTAAATTAATATTCAAGAAAATATTTTCTTTTGTTTTTAAAATTTAAAAATATTAAATATATACTACATGCAAAATGTGCATATGCAAAATTTTACAAGTCATGCATATATGCAATAAGTACAAAATGCATTTTAGTGTGTTTATTATGAATATTTTAGAATGCACGCTTTATTTTGTTTATTCATTCCACATATAATTTTTTTTTTCCTGCTATACACCAATATGCTACAAGACGTGCTAGTTGCATGGTGGGACAAACGGTATCCCACCTTCCACCGTAAAAAATAAAAGCGCAGAATTTTTTTCAAGCCTTAAAGGCACTTAAGTAAGTCCATCTGACTTATTCTAAGGCATTTTTTTAAAGATTAAAATATATTTTAAATATGCGTGTCGCAAAGGGTTAAAAGCAGAATTATTATTGAAAGTTATATCATCATCAATGTATCTAAATGCATTTGCAAATAACTTTAATTCATTCTTATTCAAACTTAGCTGGAATTTATCTTCATTAGCAAAAAGAAATAGGTTACATATTTGTGTAGAACCACTAGAATTCCTATCACCTGCTGAAAGATCTTATTATTGAATTTAATGTAGTTATTAAATAATACACAATGCAGGTAAGTTTTCCCAACTTTCAATTCAGAGGATGCTTAGCATGTCAGGAAAAAGTTGTGGGAGTTGCATTAAACTAGTATAAATTTCGTCCAATGGTAGAGAAGTATAAAGGTTTTCAAAGTCATAGCAGTTAAGTTCTTGATTTCTAAACTTTTAAATTTGTTGAGAACTGGAGCATTATTATTCAATAATCCAATAATAGTTGTGCTGCTTGTTAATTACTTGACGAATTAAAATACAGATTTTTTTACGTTTAATTGCAAATATGTAATCTATATTTTCTAATTATTTGTACCATTTGCTGTAATTCTAAATTTGAGTGGTGATTTATGGAATTTTGGAACAGCATAAAGATGTGCTAATATATTGTAGTTAGATGGTTGTGCAATTTGTAGTTTCTTAGGAAATGCTTTAAGCTTTTTTGCTATGACATTTTCTTGTGTATTGGTAAGTTTAAAAGTAATGTCATTATTCAGTTTAGTATCAACTAGTGAGACATAAAAAAATTTTCAAATAATGTTGAAATTATTACTGGCTTTATCAATTTTGTCCCAAGGCCCAAGGCGTTGGCTTCCGGAGTACATTTGCAAATAAATGCAATTACCTCCACAACATCGTTAAGAAAGTGAATTAATTAAGAGTCTTGCAATGGCTAAAGAAAATGAACGAAAACCATTAAGGGTTTAAAGATAACAGAAATGAATAAGGAGTCCGCACAAAGGGACAAAAGCATCTTTCAATTCACTTAGGTAGGGGTCAGAGACCTCCCGCCGCTGCGATATTAAAAGAGAGAGAGGTGATTGATAAGGCGAATTTTTGAACACACTGCGTGGATGGAATCAAAACAGGTTGAAAGAGTAAGGGACGGGAGACATATTTCTCCAGGCCCCGGGTAAGGTCGTCATGGCAACTCGAAGAGCAGCGGAGTTCGCTAATGCCTTGGGAATGGGGGGGGGACAGGTCGTGCGACCAAAAAGCTGGTTTGGAGAGTAGAAAAAGCGCAATTTTGGTGATTACAAATTTTTGTTTCAAATCTTGTATTAGAGGATTGAGAAAATTCATTGGTAAATTTCATTTTTTGGAATGTCAATTTTTCATGGTTTTAGATACGTGCACTTAATTTACATATGCTCTTAGAATTTGAATGATATTGTAAATAAGTTTGCAGCAATAATTCATTTTACTTTTTATTTTGCAATTAAAATTTCTTAATTTCTTAATTATATTTTTAATTTATATTAGCTTTATATGAATAGAATATTCGATGAAGTCAAATATAAATATGTAATGATTTTAAAATGAGTAGATGAAGACACTGGAACTTTTAACAGCTTATGATACTGCGTAGATGACCGAGAAGACCGTAGTGGCTAACTGGAGAACATGATGATGCAATTTAGCACAGCGTATCTTAAAAAATCATAATCTTTATTTTTTTATGTATATCAAATCATCATTTTTTCAGACAAGATGTTTAATTACATTTGAATACAGAAGTTGGATTTTGAAGTACGACGTCATCTTAAGCAAGTAAGCAGCAGCATACATGAAAAACGTCCTGCCGGCAGGAGAGCTTATGCGAAAAAGGGGTGAGTATCATAAAACTTCAGAGGAAGAAGGCTGGGAGTCGGAAAAGTTTCAGTTCAGAATTTTGGTTTACAATTAATTTTATTGGACAAGAGTTATCTGCATTAAAAACATTATGTAAGATAGAAATATCTGGAACCTGTGAGAAGAGATGAATTTAGGGGCAGATCACCAAATTTAAAATGTTAATTTTGAGGTAGCCAATTATTTTTTTGAAACAAGTTCCATTTTTATGGACCTCTAGTAACTTCTACCCATTTCCACTGTAGCTATTCTTTGTTGAAATAATTTTTATGGTTCTCTGGTAACTTCAACCCATCTTCACTGCTATCATCCTAACCCATGCTTTAGCCTAGAGACACAGTATCATATATAACAAAACCCATTTTATGTATCTAAGTGTCTGCCTGAAACGAGTCCAGCCATAACTTCCTCCAGGCCAAAGTCATACTCTTGTTAACGAGCAGACTGAAAATATTAAAATGATGTTTCAAGAAGGCCGAATGTCAACAACGAGGTAATGTTTACATAAAAACATGCTTGAAAATCATGTTACCAACTTGGGGTACTTTATCTCAATATACTGTCATTTGAAGTTCCCCCCCCCAGATAATTTGTTCATGAAGTGGGGTGTTCCTGATACGAGGTTCCATTGTACTCCTTTGTAAACATACATAAAAAAGTGTGAAATATTGTCTTTTATGATAAAAAGGAAAGTAGAATGCTTATCTTTTACCCAGAGGAGCAAATAGATTTGAACATAATGTATCAATGTTTTCTATCAATTATTTTAAATAAAAATATTTTATAACTTTATTGAAGTATGGATTTGGCTTAAACTTCCTTATTTTTACAATTATATACAACTGAACTTCATCATAATCAAATAAAACAATATTTGATATTTTATCTATGCTGTTGTAGTACTACAGCAATATGCAAAAGTTGACGTGGATTATTTCTAAAGATGGCAGCTTCAGAATTATAAAAAAAGAAAACAATTTACATTAATGTCTTTCTCAAGCAGGAAATAGGCACATATTCAAATTTTTTAATCCTTCCTCCATAGATGACAATAAAAGTACAGTAAAGTGAACAGTTTCACTTTATATTCCAAGTAATGAAATACCTACTAGAAAACATTTTGATGACATCACTTCAGATAAAACAATTGTGAAGATGGATGGAATGAGGAGTAACTGGGATGAAAAGTCTGATATTGCCCCTAGATTCATTTCCTGAATAGGTAATGCTGTCTAACCAACAGGTACAGTTCTTAAACTGCTGGTGATTGCTATGAAATAACAACGCTTAGTGGTAACTATATTGCAGTTTTACAAGTCAAGAAAAACCAAAACAGAAATCAAAAGCAATTGCACATCAGTTGGATAAGAGCACTGATGTCACCCAACCTGGTTTATAGTGGAGAAATAAGACTGTGCCCAGTGGCCATTATATTGTCACTCTTAAAACTTACCCATCAGTATCACTACTAACGGTGGCAAAAGAACATAGGGAATGAGAAGTAAGGCTATACCCATGCAAAAAATATGCTTTTTTGATTCTATGGCAGATTTTCATATAAAAAGCAGATTTGCTAAATATGTTGTGAAGTAATTAATTGATTGTCTATATGCAAAATGATATACTCATATGCAAATGAATCAGTTCTTAGGTTCAACTCTTCAGCTGCTCAAAATTTAAATTCAGTACACTTAGGTAGCATTTAATTCAAGATGTCCACATCAATAAAAAATACGCACAGCTACAATTATTAGAAAACAGACAGGACAGCAATAATATATAAAAATATCAAATATACTTCAATCGGACAAAAATTGAAAGAAATCACATTATGCATTGATACAGAAATCTAATACAAATTTTCAATGATTTCACTTAAATGTCATTTGAACATGAAGTTTAGGCACACCATTAGAATCTTCCCTTAAGTCTTCTATATGTGATTTTTGATACAAATAATTACTTCCGCTGACAAAAACAAAAGTGAAAACATAAAGATTTTACTTTAGTTGAATTTTAATTTCAAAGTTATCGTTTAACAACTTTTTAATAAATGTTTGTTGCCAGCAAATAATAATACTAAATTACTTATTTAAATTAACAAGAATAATTTATTTTTGAAAATAAAGTAATTGAGCCAATTTTAAATTTGAAATCTACTGAACATCTTATCTAATATTGTTAAAACAAATTGAGTAAATTGACATTAAAAAGAGAACAAGACATTTCAGAAAGTAAAAACATATCACTAGCAAGCAAGAAACTAAATGCAAATCATGAAACACGTTCTCCCACGCACAGTTGCACTTTAATCACTGATAGAACACACAATACTTATAAAAAATACTAAATTCAAAATCCTATCCCAAAGGAGAAAAATTCCCTACTTTTTGGTTCAAATATAATCTCACCTGGACCTTCTTTGGAAATGTAGCAGAAAACATGAGTGTTTGCCTTTCTCCTATTCCAGGCATCCTGTCTTCAAGAACAATACGACGGATTTGGGGTTCAAAACCCATATCCAACATGCGGTCAGCTTCATCTAAAACTAAGTATCTGAAACAAAGGAGGGGGAATACATTTCTTAAAACAGTATATTCCAAATAGTAAACACTAATGTATTTCTTAAGGCTCTACTTTATTACATTTTAGCATATTTAAGTTTAAAAAAATCAGTTTTCACGAAATATGAAACTAATTTTTTTATACAATACCCCATTATAACCTATATTCGTATTTACGAAAATTTTATACGAAATAAAACTAAAATAACAAGTTTTTTTAACGTTAAGTTTTAAAAAATAACAATTGGTTACCGTGTGACCAAAATTGACCGAGATATTTCAGTTCAACATTGGAACATTTTATGTCCCTTTCAACTTCCATTCAGAGTTTGGTTCACAAATAAATTAAAAGCCTGAATTTTTCCCACTTAAAAGCCATTTAATGATACTTCTTTTGTGATTTACCAGTAATTAACATACTTTATAATTTTGCTACAACAGCTACATTGGCAGGTTTTCAAATCAGTTTCAATTATTTTTCAAATGTTAAAAATACATAATTAATACTCTTCTGAAGATTTAATAGTATACAATCATAATCTAATAATAATAATAATAATAATAATAAAGCTTCACTAAACTAGAAATAACTTATGGCTCTGTTCAGGCAGGTTATAAATGTCTTAACTGGTTTAAGCCAAGTTTCGTTACTAGGTAGCCAGACCTTTCTAAGTCATAAAAACTGGTTTAGGGGGCTTTGGCATAAAGTTCGAAGTTGCCAACTTGATATAAGAGTCAATCAATCAAAGCGAACGGGTGAACAGAGTGTGAAAGCTTGAGACACATCCACACATGCACAAATTTAGCTTCTGTAATTGGCTACGGCTTAGACCCTGTCTCGTAGATGTGAACGGATTTCCTGCATTTTATGACTTATGACAAAGACACTTTGACATTTATACCACAGTCTGAACAGAGCTTATAATGTCATAGGTTGGATATGTGATTATATGAATTGGCCTGACAGTATTTCCAACTAATTTTAAAAGAAAGAGTCTGCATTAAGAGATCTTTTAGGAAAAAACAAGTGAATATTTCATCCCTCTATATGCATACAAGACCCTTAATATGATCATGAACTTAGAAACGAAATATTTCCATCAATTTTTGTTGTACAGGAGTCACACTGTACTTTATTTTTACAATCAGCACAAAATTTTCCTCCATACTAATACAGGGGCCAAGGAAACATATAAAATGCATATAAAGTTGATTTTTTTTAAAATTTTGTTTAAATTAAAATCCAAAAACATGAGTATTTGCATCACTTAAAACATTTTCACAACTGCAAGTCTCCAATCACAAGTTACAATACTGCATTTTGATGACTTAAAATATAAAAAGATATATTAAGTAAGTTTCAAAATAAAATAAAATGGTTAATATTTACATATAGATAATATAAATTAACACATTCGCTGCCGCTGGCGCGTCAGCATGGCGCTACCTCCCATGCCGGTGACACTCTGGGGCGACAATCGAGTATGATAAGTAAACTGCTTTAGTTTTAGTTTGGATTTGGAGGTTGAACGATGAGGTTTTTGTGGCACGTTAGTGAAGCATTATTTTTATATTTTCAGTGCGTGGTTTTTAAATTTTGTGTTTAATTTTTTTTTTTTTTTTTTTTTTTTTTTTTTTTTTTTTTTTTTGCATTTTTAAAAATGGCGGACAGTACAAGTATTGCAGGACCTTCACAGCCTAAGAAAAGCAAAGTAAGTAAAAAACTGACTGATGCCGAAATATTAGAATTACTAGAAAAGAGTGATCTTTCTGATTATGACAGCGTAGACGATGAAGATTACGGTTGGGATTCTACGAGTGAATCGGAAGGAGATAGTGATGTCGCTGTGGATAACTTAGAAATGTCGGATTCTGACACAGAAGATCAACAATTACCGGTAATCCGACAGGTTGACCGGAAAACAGATTCAAGTTGCATGGTAAGTCATACATTTACAAAATCTGAGTCCTTGCTAATACAGCCAACTGAAAGTACTCCTATCGGATATTTTCGCCTTTTCCTCACTGAAGTATTTCTGGAAAAAATAGTCGAAGAAACAAATCGTTACGCATTAGAAATACAAAATAGCGATAAAACGAAAGAAAAGTCACGAATAACGCTTTGGAAAGATTTAAAAGTGGATGAATTTTTAGTTTTTTGGGAGCATTCTTGCAAATGGGGACAGTAAGAATGAATAGACTTCAGGACTACTGGAAGAAGGAAATTTTATAATTTTTCATAAATTTCACTTCTCTTTATCCAATTAAACATTTTATTTCTTTTAAACTGTGACTTTATATAATGTGTCAATAATTTCGCAGAAAAATGATGAGACGCGCCAGAGCGTCAGTGGCATACAGATAATAAGTTGAACGTGAGGTGCCACTGACGCTCTAGAGCGTCCGAAATTTTTTTACACTAAACACGAAAATAAAAGGTTTTTCTTTTTTTCTGGCTTTACTATTAAAATATTAGGAACGTTTTTAATCATTAAAACACTTTTTTAAATTCGGCTTCTGAGGACAGATATATAAATTTTGGTGGCAGCGAATGTGTTAAAAAAGAGAATATCTTAACTACGTCAAATCATACCACAAAAGAATTTTTTTTCATAGAAAATTCACCTGCCAAATTTTCTTCCTCACACACATCACTTAAAACTTCATGAGGGCTAGATCTGCATTTAAGAAATATCTAGCCATTATTTTTTATGCCACACATACATCATTAACTCAAAATTTTACCACCAATTTATTAATGTATGCATTGATAAGACTTTTTATTGGTTAATTTTTCACAGAATGTAAAAATTGCCATTAGGCATTTCAGGCTGCTTGTCAAAGATAAAACAGCATGCTGAAGAATTTAGACTCAAATTATCTCCTCCCCCCCCTTAAGAATGACAGCCACATTTTCATATTGAAAGAGAGTTTTAATTCATTATAAGTTTAAAATAAGAAAATAATTCTCAGTTAAGCATTCATGACAGTTAATATACCATACTAAACAATATTCTAAATCAATCTGTAATAAAAATTCTAAGCTGACAATAACAGCTCCAGTTCTTATTTGAAACTTTGTCTTCGTTTGTTACCTTCTTTCAAATTTTTATGATTTTTTAAATCCGTTGAGGCAGCACAAATTGTCTTTTATTAATATTTCACTTGTCTTATTAGTTTCGTGCAAGATTCTGATTCGTATTTGAGCTAAAACTCATCTTGGGAAATTGGTGATGGGAAGATAATGGGTGATTAGACAGTCTGATTCCATTCCCTAGGTAAGCCGCAACCACGCCTGTGATGCAACTCAAGAAAACAGCCATCATATGCTTTATTTAAATCAAATAAGCCAACTATTAAATTTTTACAAAATATTCTCCCTGTTGAGCCAATGAAGAACCTTTTGAACATAATACCTAAAAATGAAACTGATCCTATTATACTTAGCTGCATTATTTGCAGTTGTGAAGGTAACTATACATTCTGTACTAAAATAACCGAGTATTTTTTGTTCCAGATGAAGATAGACCTATATCTAATTGCTCTAAAATTGATAATTTTATTTAAAATGTATGGCAAACTAACAACTAACAATGCCCCCCCCCAGTTTCAAAATTTTACATTGCCATGTTTCTCTTCAATTTTACCCCTTTACATTCTGTGATGCCATCTGAGTATACAGAAAAGCTTTTCACCTAGTTTCTGCAGAAATTCCATGCAGGCAACACTTACAACAGAATAACATGGAAATCATGCAACTTATAGGTCACTGATTACCTATGAATACTAATGGAAACTTTAACTGAGTGGAAGTGAAAAAGAGAAGACATGATACCAAGATTATAATAATCTTAGAATTTCCACACTGCTTTAGCATATGAAATCATAGGCTAATTCCCGATCACCTTGATTCCCAAAGCATCATAATTTATTTTTAAAAAATGTCTACTTTATTAGTTCTATTTCACAACATTAAAAATCACACTTTGTTATGAAAGAAGGTGACTTATGTTGAGACATTTTATCCTAGTTCAATTACATAGAAATGGAAAATAAAACATGGATCACTGAATAACTTTTTCAGATTAAAATACTTCAATTTATACACATGAAAAATGGCAAAAATATCTGTCAATTTCTGTTAACAGATATTAATTTTCAATTTAACTTGCCATAAGCATCTTTAATCTAAAGTTATAAAACATTTCATAACATATCTATATAAAAAAAAGACCTCAAATTTCAGACATAAGCGGAACAAAAGCTTCCTAAAAAGAGTAAATATTTAATACCTAACTCCAACTTAAAGTACATGCATAAGAATTTTCTGACCAAATAAGCAAAGAAAAATTACCTAACCATTTCCAAGCTGATTTTCCCCCTTTCCATCATGTCCACTAACCTACCAGGCGTTGCAACCAGCAAATGGCAACCACGATCCAAGTCTTTCATCTGTTGAGCAGGATCAGCACCTCCATAAACAACACACGGCCGTACTCTTGAGCGATATGCAAATTTACATGCTTCATCATATATCTGACAAGCTAACTCTCGAGTTGGTGAAAGAACAAGGGAAAGGGGATACTGCTTTACTCTTGATGAATGTCGTGGAGGCTGGGAAAAAAAAATATATATATATATATATATCAAATAAAAATGCAGAGATCACAACATATGGAAAAAGTTCATGAACTGAACATGTTTATTAAGAAAGTTACGCTTTTTATTTTCCCAAAAACATATTTCAAATATTTTTATATATATATTAAGCATTCTCATTTTAAGATGAAAAGGAATTGAAATGTTTATGTTAGCATAAATTCAGGCATTTTTGCATAATGAAACTCAAAAGCACAAAAAAAAGAACATGCGCCAAGATATATATTGGCGAGAAAAAGCGAAGAAAGGGGCATTTGATTCTCACCTTAGCTATTTGTACCTGCTCCAAAGGTCTAATTATGATAGTGTTTTCTCTTTTAGGTACTGTGCCAAAGTATGTTCCTGTTCTTTTTTTTTTTTTTTTTAATTGCCTAAATATAGGTAAGCCTGAGTATATTACGGCTGATGATGATTCTATGCAAGTTATTCTTTTCAATAGTTCAATTTTTAATGTCTGCAAAGATTGTTACTTTAATTGGTATTGTACTTATGCACAATTCTCATATTTTTTAAATAAAGATTTCATAGTTATTTTGACTTAATGATTCTTTGATTAAAGCTGTGCTAAATACAGGAAATGTACTCAATACCCCTTACCTGCTAATGCACAATACAACGGTTTTATAACTTTAATGAATAAAGCTACTGTCAATGGGAAACAAATATTCCACTGCAGCATCAGAAAATAAACATTCACTATTTCTTTCAGGATCATACTACAATTATATGCACTATCCATGATACAGAAATCTAATACATGGAGTTTCTTGAAAGAGCGCCAATTGCTGATATTATTCTCAGTTAATGGCATTTGGTGGAGTTCATGTTTTCCTATTTTTAAATTTAAAGGCTTAATAATAATCCTTTACTGTTAAGTTCATTATATTTTACTTTAAAAATAATAAACATGCAATAGGCATTATTGATAGAAATGAGCATTACAAGCATATTAAGCACAATTCTTTTTAATTAGCATTGGCAATTAAATTTCTTTTCACATTCAAAAATACAATGAAAACTTTGCCAAAGACTGACATTACATGTATGCTTTTAAAATACTACAAAACATTAGAAATAAATTACAATCATCACCTAATATGACAAAATACTGCCCTTTATATTTTAAAGAGACTGGAAAACATAGCTGAAACAAATCAGATCACCACTCATCACGAAATCTTAATACAGTATTAAAGTAAAATCAGTGCAGATTTAAATGGTGAAATTTATTTAAATGATGAATACATTCCTTGAAGTAACATTTATGAATGTTTATACAGCTTTACTTTAACAGCCATTAAAAATGAAAAAAGAAATATTTTCTTAATTGAGGAAAAAAGGAATATGATTAAAGATATTTTAAATAGATGGAAATGAAATAGCTGGATTTACTGATGCTTCAAAGCAAATGGAAAAATGCAAAAAACACATTTACTCATAGTAGTCATTAGCAACATCATTAAATTGTTCCCAGCAAGTTGTATACATTACACGTTAAAACTTCAGCACCTCTAGAGATAGTGAAATCTTTTAACTCTTTAGCAACGGTAAAATGTTCCTTTCACTGTCAGACAAAAATAATTTGCCTCTGAAAAGTCCACTATTACACAAGCATAGTGTAGGGGATTTAATTAATTAGTTAATATGCAAATTTTGTGCAACTGTTGCATAGCAATAATCTGCTGAGAAAGAAATGAACAGTTGACAGTGCAATTAAAAAAAGCCATAAATGGTCAGCATAATGGCCCTTTCAGACCTCGGATCACGTCAATTCCTCCGAGCAATACATGGGAAGAATTCCCAGAATACTACACAGTAGAACCCTCTTCTGATTAGTTGACCTATGCAAAACACTGCTTCCTGCTCATTTTTTACTTCAGTGCTGCAGAGTATTTTGGGTACATATGCAAAAGAGATTGCTGAATGCATCAATTTCCACAAATTTGTTGGCAAGAACACTACTGTTGAAGCTAGTACCAAGAGAAATGTGTCTCTTGGAAAAGTTCCTCACTGTGTTTATTGCATGTCTGTATATTTGATTAAATTTTTAACTTCTCTAAACATAGATCAGCTCTGGAGTACATATAGAATAATAAAAGAATGAAGCTAGACTCGCTTTTCATCAAAATCATAATATACTCCAGGAAATGCTCTTCCTTTCTGCTTCCTTCTGTTTTGGACAGAACAGCACATTGTATCTTACATTTTGCTCTGATCAGTAGCTTGTGAAAGATTGGCAAAAAAAGCTACGAATGCTATGAATTCCAGTACCTTCTAGTCTTCCAACTATGAATTCCAGTACCTTCTAGTCTTCCAACTATGAATTCCAGTACCTTTTAGTCTAATTCAGCAACCTTTTGCACTGTCAGGAATATTCACTATTTGTAAGTTGCCGAATACTTACTGTCTGTGGTTCTCTTCCCAGCTGTTGAAAGGGCTTACTGCAAGGTAGGTATATTTTGGATGCGTAACACAATCCTATCTCCCTAAAAATTCTCTACACACACAATTATTTTCACAAACCTTAATAAGATTTCTTATAATTCAATATTTATTCTAAATCTATTTCATGCTACATGGTTCAGACCTGGTTGAATCAAACAAGCATGTATAATTATTATATCTCCCATACTTGCTTATACGTGACACTGTAAGAAATTAGATGATAAACTACTGAACTTTCCCTCAGAAAACACAATTTATCGTATGTTTCATTAGCCACTTCAACAGTTGAATATTTAGTCTAGCCGCTTCAATAGTTTATGATTTAGTCAAACTAAATAAACAAAAGATATATAAGTTGGAAGAGTATGATAGATAACATAGAATAATGAAAATCAAGTTCTACGTAAATGCAAAAAGTAGCAGTTAATCAACAAAAAACTTAACAAGTTGAAGAAAATGATGAATAAACAACATAAATACTGGTATTTTTCCATTAAAGGTATTCACACATTTTCCTGTTCACAATGTTTCTAATTTCAGGACAAAATCCTCCAAAAATCCCCTAGCCTATATTATTTTCTTTTATTTTTCCTTTCTGTGATTTTTTTTTCCAAGTTTCCATTATTACACTTAATCAGTTTTAATTTCAGGATGAGATAACAAGAAAATGCTTCACACCTCTTGTGTAATTATTGCACTCAACCACTGCAGTGCCATTCATGTGGAGCAAGCTTTTGTTCCCAAAGCTAATTGTTGTTAATTTTTGACACCATGAGTAAAATTAATCATATGGCAGTCCTGAAAGGAATGGGCAATTCAACAAACTATGTTTGTGTCTGGACATCTAACTTTTGACACCATGAATAAGTAAATCATAAGGCAGTACTGAAAGGAATGGGCGATTCGTCTGGACTACTCTTTATCCCAGCATAAGTTCCTAGCTCCATGGCCATTTTGACTGCAAATTACATTTTACTTTAGTGAGGAATACTATCCATGCAAAGAATATTTCTTTCTTGGGGAAAAAAAAAAAAAAAAAAAAAAACAGGATAGATGCTTCTTCGTTTTTTCACAAATCCCAAGTAATGAAACTCACAGGAGTTATTAAAAAAAATTAGATGAAAAATGTTTCACAAGCAATGGTCATTTTCAGGAAAGAAGCCAAACTAAACTGGTGACACCTGGTGCTAAGGAAATATGAAAAAATAAAAAAGTGCCAAATGGTGTATGACTTTTAACAGAAAAGTATCTCAACACTAACTATGAAGTATACAAAATAACAAATACTTCTAATATTTATTTTTTTTTTCATAATTTAGAAAAACAAATGTAGAAAGTTTAAAAAACTTACCACTGGAATATTTTTAGGGGGACCATTTTCAAAAATCTGATTCAATATAGGTATAAGAAAAGCAGCAGTTTTCCCAGAACCTAACAGAGAATGAATTTTTAAATGTGTATTTTTATATTTTCAATAATTATCTAACAGCATGGGCATTTGAAACTCAAAATTTTAAATTACAGAAGCCATACATTATGTACAATGCATTTGTTGCACGTTAAAGAAATTTTATATACATTAGCGCAAGTTATTTTAAACAACAAAAACTCTCAGCAAAGCTCAATCTCAAAAATAAATTTTATGAAAAAAGTTCTTTTCATTCATTTAAAATTTCAGACATTTATATATAAATAAATTTTTATCATGTTAATTTTTTAATAGTGTGTTTACCCTTTAGAACCTTGGTCAGACAATGATGATACTCACACTTTGCCATTTGCAGAATGAGTCAGAAATAAGACCTTTACATCTGAAATAAATGTAACTAAGTATTGTAGACAAAAATGGTTTTTCAAGTATCATGGCTGAGCTTACGGGATTAACCTAGATGACACTGACCATGCACCTATAAATTACAGCAGCAGCATGTGCAATTGCATTTCAAAATGATCATGAGGCTGCGAAATTCACAAGATTTGAATGAAGAACTGTTGCTATCAGCTGTGGAAAAGTGAAGAAAGAAGCAACAGAATAAATCTGTTCTTTCTGCTATATACTGTTTTTCAATTTGAAGAACTGACTTCCCAGTAGAGCTATCACATTTACATCATAAATCAAATGCCCAGCTATCATTCCAACTCAAATTATGCATATATATATATATGAACAAATTTCTGCTTTTTGAATAAGTTTGTAAAAGTTATATAGTTATATAGTTTATGACACATGCAGCCACTACAACTATCAGCAATATAAACATGTATTTATTGTGCAGCATATTATAATCATTTATTTATTCCACTGCATTATTATCTTAACTCATTAGTTATTTTATTTAGTACTTTTCCATTTTGCTGGCGCAGGCAATAAAGTCGCCAAAAATGGTACAAACGATGCCTGATGCCAAACGGAATATCTTTGCTGGTAACCTTTTCCGCCTCATTTTCAAAACAAGTCGCAGCAATTTCTTATAAGATTGTTTCTGTCAATATTGGCATACAATTACATAGAATTTTTACCAGATAGTTCAGTTTTATGCCGTAAGGCCATTTAAGTAAGTCAATTAGGATGCAATCACACCGCTCACCCGAAGGTGAAAATGTAGAAAAGGTAAAGTCAAGGGTTAAATTCATAAATTCCAATGAGAATGCACTAGCGAAATAAAGCACTGCTGTTTTACATAATTCTGAGTAAACTTTCGTACGAATTGACATAATTGTTGCATTTAAACTTGTATTCCATATTAAGATTTAACTTGAAATTAATGTAGAGAATTAGATGTTTGTAGCATAGTTTACGTGAGATGAGATCACTTGGGGACACGTGATATGAACCGGCGAATCAAGATATTTTACCATGAAAGCATAGTAAATTCATAAATTAATGTCTCTTTACAAATTTATTGTCTATATTTATTGTCTTTTTACAAAATTTTAAACGATATTAACATGTTTATGCCTTCAAAATAACAAATTTTTAGAACTAACATTTGTTAACGTTTTTTATGTGTATACTGTGTGTCGTCACCAATAAAGTCTGCTTGGCAAGATTTGCACCAGCGAAACAGAAAAGTAACCTTTATTTATGTAGACATTACTATAAAAAGACAAATTTAAGATGTATCAAAATTCAGGAGACATTTTAAAAAATGCACAAAAAATTAAGGAACATGCAGTTTGTACCAAAATTTCAACATAAAACACACCAAAAAAGGGACAATTTCATTGTTTTGCCAACAGGGACATTGCAGCATCATCATACTCTTCAGATGATATTTAAGAAAGCTTAAAACATGATATAGTTTCTTCGCATCATACAGTTTCAGACCAGCAAGTATTCAGTATGTTTTCAATTGCAGAAAATTGCACTAAAAAGATAAATTTCATACATACTGTTCCGTAACACACTGCATCACCATTTCAACAGATAAAAACAGTGATATGCCAAGGAAAGGATTCAACAAGATGTTGAAAGCCAGAAGGTGATACAATTACCCTGCAGTTTCAGCTGTAATTCCATCACAGAGCACAGTGGTGTCATCTGACTAGATTTCCAGTCTCAAACATTCAGTGGAACTATGATTTGGCAAATACCAACTTCAGCATTTGATGTCTTCCTGTTAGCAATGGAACTCAAGATGCTTGTCAGCTGTTATAACCAAGCTCTGGCAGTTGTCGATAAACAGTCTTTACACTGATGCCGTGCAATATTATGACATTTCATTAATGTCAGTTGTAATCTGCTGTATGGATGAACTTCTTGCCATTGATAGGATAAAGAGTCTCTGAGCACCTTGTGCATCAACTGCAATTTGCAAACATATTTTACATGATCCTTATCGTCCTCTGTGCTTTTGCAGTACTGCTGGTACCCCATGTCATAGAACACGCCCAGCAGTTCAGCAGTAGCTGAAATCACATCCAGCTTACAGAATGCTGACAATTTTTCAACAATCACACATACTTATAAATCAGCACCTTTACCATGATAACAATCTCTGTTGTGCTCGACAAAGTTCTGATATTTTTACTCGGAAGCACAACAGGTAGCTGCTCACAAGCCACTTGTTCCCGTTGTGCTCTCACATCATAGGTATGCATGATAATTCCTCTTTTCAGTATACATTCTGCAAGGCTTTCTCTGTAGTGGAGGAATGATTACACCACTCATGTAACAAGCAGTATTTCAATCTACAGAAATGACTTCACAGCACATAATCTTTTTCTAAATTTTGGAAGCCTTCTACACGGAATTTTCCGGCCGTAACGCTGAGAGGGATAATACGGATATGAGCGAGTTTTTATTAGAAAGCCCTCAACGAAGGCATCCCTTTCCTTTGGCAGAAAGCCCTCGTGTACTTTGCCATGATCAAATAAAGCAGAACAAAACAAGCCTTGTAGGCATCTATGCTTATGTTTAAGTTCTTCTAATAAAAAATGAAATAAAATATGGACAAAATTTTTAAAATTCTGAAAATGTACAGACTTAAAGTAATAGCAGATTTTTAAGTAACAACACATACAAATTAATTGTGATAAATCATCATAGCTTTATTAGAATCAGAATCTGATGAAGTACAATTATTTCGACAATCAGTATAAAAGATTAACTGAAAGCAAATGATAATTAAAGATAATTTATTTCATTTACTTTTTAATTCATTGTTTCTCGCAAAAACAATGAATTAAGAAAATTCAACCATCAGCTAAAAAAAATTAGTACAGGACTGCAGGTTTAAACCTAAGACTTCAAATAAACACAAAACTAAAATCCACGAGCTTTCAAATCCTGTGATAAATAAGATGCTGTTTGGAACCACACATTCTTAAAAATAAAGAATATTACTTCTTTTATGATGGGCTGTATTATTTTGCATAAACATGACATTCTGTACCAAATTTCATTGCTTCTGTCATAGTATGTTCTTCATAACATGTTTGTGTACCATGTTCTTCATAACACATTTGTGTAATATATAGCCCTATTATATTTTACAATTTTTAACTTGTAGAAATTGACTCTTAAAAAGAATAGGTTAGTGATGATGGATGTTATGACACTGCATTATACACTGATTCACAGTCAATCTAACAGCTTCTCTGTATTATGTGCAGGAATTTTCTTTTGTCCTTATTCAACAATTATGAGTATTGGCTATTGTAAGCAATGAAAAATATTCATCTGTCCAAAGGATATTCAGAATCTAGAGTGGCTAATCTGTAACTTTTTTAATGCTCATGTGGCAAATATTTCCTGCTTATCAGTACGAATATATGATTTGATTGTAGTTGAAGCAGGGACTGTAGAAGGCAACGATACAACTGCAACACACCCAACACACTAATGGGGCTGGGATGCATAATTTTCACAATTTCCCAAATGCTGCTAGGTTTTAAAAGATATAAAGAGAAAAATATTTGTATTACAAAAAAGCTCATTTGACACACTTAACCTTCATTTCTGCTGAAATTCTTTTAGAACTTCAGAGTTCGCATTTTTTCAAAAACGAGTCTAAAAGTGTGAAACTAAAAGTAATTCAGCATCTGCTTTGATTCTAGTATATTACAAAATCATACGATCAAAACATTTTATATTTCTGTATCTGAATTTTGGAAATTATCATGTTCCTTACATTCCCAAACAAACATTTCAAACAATAGCCAACACATACACTAGTTATTTTTACTATTTTGGATTTGATTGGATTGTTCAATTATTGCAAAGCACGCCAGGGCTATTTGCCTAAAGGGAGGGATGCCTTCGTGAAGGACTTTCTAAGGGAAACTGGCTTGTATACACGTTACACATGGGGAAAACCACGAAAATGCCCATGCAGCCAGCCCGTTCCTGGGATTCTAACCTCGGACTAAACTACCAGTGTTCAGTGTCTTTACCGCTCAGCCGCTGGTGGGCCCTTTTACTATTTTGTGTGTATCAGTGGCATGGCTATTAATTTCTCATTCATCTAGGAATTTTTCACCTTGGGTAATAAAATATGATTATCTAACTATAATAATGATAATTATTATAATAAAATATGATTTTTCATAGCACGAGAGACCTTTCGCAAGCGGTGAATCTAAAATCGTGTCAGTCACCTTGGTTAGTAATTATAGTGGATAGTAAGATAAAATAAGATGAGAAATGATGAACAGGCAGAAAATTATGGAAGTTTTGTACATAGGTCAAGCATACTACCGGTTTCAATCCACAGATGCTGCAAAACCAAATACTGGATGAAGGAATGAAGTGGTCCTCGATGACAACGTTGGACCACAGCGGATGCTTCAAGAGCTTTGCAGTTAATACTTGCAGCATCCTTTACCAATCCTCTATCGGCACCAACTATAGGTGCTGGTGGCAATAATTAGCAATTATTATAGCAATAATTAGCTGGTGGTATACAAGGCATATTACATACCAGCCTATTACATATGTTCAATTCGATTTTAGTCTGAAAAACATGCATGCTACTCCATCCAATGAACATCTTAACAGCATTGTTATTGTTGCTATGATGAGGTCTGGCACCATTAATCATAAATAGAAAATCAAGGCAAAAAACGGAATTCTGAAAAGATACACACAGTGCAACAGCACAACATAATACTGATCACCAATACTGATATCTCCTTTCAATAATAAAGCCCTGTATTTGCCATCAGCAACAGTAAGTTATTGTATTTCACAGAAAATTTTCACATAGTGCATGCTGCCTCTCTAAAAAAGCTCTGCCATACACTACATACGCAGATTAAAATGTGAGTGAAAAATAAATTTTTTTCCCTTTAACATTTTACTATTCAAACAAGCACACACCCTTATAATAAAATACATTTACATATCCCGTTTACAATCTACACCCAATTTAAAAATTAAGTTAACACACAACAATAAAAATTAAGATGCAAAGTTACATTTCATGAAATTAAGTATGAAGATGGTAACAGTCATAAGGAAGTTTTCATGGCTTCAATAAACTACAGACTACGCATACTCCTTCACTTATTCATTGAAAGCAAACATACCTGTTTGTGCACATGCCATGAGATCCCTTTTATGCAAAATAATTGGCATTGCATATTTTTGCACAGGTGTAGGAGAGGTGTAACGGGTTAATTCTATATTCATGCGAATAATTTCTGTCAATGGTAATTCTGAAAACTGAAATATGAGAGGAAAAAATTAATGACAATGATTAAGCTGTTTTCAAGAAAAATATAAAAAAATTGCTCTAGTATGCATACTTATTCACAATTTTTACACTACAAAACATTCAATTAGAAATAAATTACTTTTGACAAAAATAATACATCAAAGAACATTTAACAAATTCAAATACTATATTATTTAAACATTATTTTTAAATAACAGCAAAACTAAAGTACTATATCAAAACTTACAGAAGATATAAATAATCAGATATGAATATTCATATCTAGGAAAAGTTATATCAAGAATAAAAAATTTAAACAGGCAAACTGACACTTAAACCTTTAATGCAATATAAACAATATAAACAAATCGATCAAAAAAGTAATACAGAGATACAGTTACTTCATAACGAAAAATTCGAAGCCCAATGTAAAATAATTACTTTTCCCAATGTATAGTTCATACAATTTATCTTACTACTAGCAAATCTTTTTTAAACTATGCATCATCTATGATTTTTACATATAATTTTTTATGCAAATGACTACAACAGAAAAGCCATGAAAAGATTTAGTAACACACAAGCAGAAATACAATAAGAATAGAAAAAATAGAATTTGCAACAACCTTCTTTAACATCATTTATAGTAGTTAACTCTCAGTAATAATGCTGTTATATGTAACTTATACTGTTATATGTACATAACTTATGCTGTTATATGTAAGACAAGTCATAATACTCTAAAAATTTTCTGAAGAATACGCTGTTAAGTAGAATAAAGTTTAGTTGGACCTACTGTCTTTTAGTACCTACCTTTATTTGTATCATGAGATTATTAATTATAATACAACACACATGGCAATTCCCTAATTTGTCAAATAAACAGAAATAAAAAGGCAGTCTTTGCAGGAAATCTGACAGATTATGGAAATACACCACAACCAACATAAAAGAATGAAAAGCTGCTTTTAAATATCAGGAAAGAAAAGCTGCTTTTAAATATTAAATACAAAAGAAGTAGAACAAAACTAGAAAATTTAATAGAATCACATAAGCATTATTTTGTTCTAAGATGTTTTACCATCTCTCCAGCAGCCTGAAAATTCCTTTTCAAGAAAAATCATTAGGTTTACTCATAAAGAAGTCGGGCATTATTTGACAGTCTCCAAAAAACAGGAAACTCCAGGCTGTTCAGAGAATTGTAAAGTGGCTTGAATGGATGAATTTTTGAGAAGGCACGGTATGATGAATGGAAGGGGATGACATAAAATATTCCAACCACATTTATGATTGAAAACACCTTGATGACTGATCAAGCTCTAGGCACTTTGCTTCTAAAAATGCCATTTTATAAGATAATTTTCCTGAATTTATTTTTAGATTTGGTGGCGACAATTCAATAGTATACAATTCTAACCATACACAAAGCACATTACTTTTTGGGGATGAAACTGCTCTTTTGATACTACTAAAAACGGTTCTTTTAACTTACAAAATAACATTTTTCTTGCAGCATTATAGTATGGTATCCAGTTATATTCAGTAATGAGCCAATTCCAAAAATGTTCTTCATTTTCAAAACTCTAACAAGCATAACCTATGTTAAAAAATGGAGTACAATATAAATTGTAGCAGCAGAACATACCCAATCTTCTTCAAATGATCGTGTTAATTGTACTTTTTGGAATATTTCCTCTGTCCAATAGTTCCTGATGTGTATAACAGATTTTCAGTGACTTCTTATAACAGGTAACTGTTTGCAGGAAATGGTCATCCAGAGCAAACATTGAAATTTTTGCATTATAACTTCTCAAACCACCTTTGAACTGCGTCATCAGAATAATAATTTTGTCCATACATTTGTCGACTAGCATTTTTCCTCTTTTAAAATAAAACAGAATATTATAAAGAAAATGAACTTTCAAGTTCTCCATCTTTACCACTGCACAAAAAAAAACAATACTTATCTCAACACAATATTTATCTTCTTTGGCTGAAACCATCCTTATCATGCATAGACATTTCATTCTTGAATACACATTTTGTCAACCTGCTTATGATATTTTTCCTTCAACTGATTTACTGCTGACACCTTACCTATAACCATCCATTAAAAATCATGAGTATTTGCTGCCTTGAAAGTGTTACTTGAATACTCAAAGCCCACTTCCAAATCCTCGATGAATCTATGATAATTAAATGCAGCTGATCTATGCCAATGTAACTAAAGACTTCCCCCAAATTAAATCATCCTAATTTCATACAGCATATACAAATTCAGAGGGAACAAGTTTTGACTGAAAATATTATTCTTTTATAATCCAAAAAGACTACAAAAGCGTACTAAATATGATTTCAATGCTAATATTTATACACTAGCAAATATAAAATCGAGAATCTGAAGCATGGGGAAAATGAAAATAATAGAATATTATGCACTTGTATATTCTATGAAGAAAGTAATTTTATCTTAATACAAAAAAAAAAAAAAAATTATTAGCAAATGAAATCTTCAAAAAAATTATATTCACACATAATGAACTTACTGAATTAATATGAGGTGGACAATCTTCTCCACTAGCTTCTACAGGTATGTCTTCATATTTCTCAAAATTGATTCCAGTATGACCTTGTGAAAACAACTGCCTGAAAATATTACTTCACATTGATAAAATTTATAAAAATGTACATATACAATAATCACTACAAAAGTATAATTTTATGAAAATTATTTTATCATGTCACTTTAAATGAAGTTATGGGAAACTACAGTCATTTATTATCTGAATTGAATGAAAATGACTCTGGAAGACCTAGCTTTAACGCAAAATAGCAAAAGGAAATCACATTTAGGAATTAGTAGAATTTTTATAATGAATTCAGGTGAATTCTTTGTGTCATGGTGAATTCAGGTGTCCAAATACTTATTGGTAGTCAGTGTATAAGGACAACGTGACCTCTATTGGGAAAAAAATTATGCATCAGATCATACTGCAGACTTTTTTTTCGAAAAAAATGTTTCCCACAGGTTAATTGCTAAGAAATACTCAAGTGCAAGGACAAAAATGGCTGCAACTATAGAGAAATGGGTTCAAAAAAATAGTAAGAAAAATAAATCTTCAGTTATTGACTGCATTAAAAAAGTTCCCTTCTGTTATGTAGTTTACTTTTTGTCCTCATTTTAGAAGGAAATTCAATAGGCTTTAATACATAGCATAACTTATTATTAATACTTTAAAAAAGAGTGCAATTCCTTCGGGATAACTGCTTAGCACTTGGTTGCACTAACGCACTAGTAATGGTAAACTTGAAGACTGGTGTTGCAGGCACCTTAAAAAAAAAAAGAAAATTCACATTTGCAAAATTTTAAATGCACCTGTTAAATTTTGCAGCTGAAAAGGAGTCTGCTTCTTTGCCAATAAGTGTGGATTAACATATTGTTGATATTTATTATTACCTTGGAAAAATTGCTAAAAGGAAGGAAAAATTTTTAAAAATTTACACTCCTCCATAATACTGAATTAAGAAAAAACCTGATGCACATACTGGTTATCTTTAGAGAATTAGATTTTAGAGAAGAAATTTTAGTTTATTTAGAATCTTTGACCAATGGAAACCACTTCCTACATTTTTTTAAAGAATAAGTAAATGCTTCTAGAATTAAAGATAAAAGGCTCTGTTGAAAGTTATAAACTACCTTAAGTAAATAGAGATGTAGTTATTACTACCGTTAAAAATAGATGTGAGAAAAATTATGTAATTTCTGCATCTATGGGCAATTCTCAAAATAATACTACAAAATATAAGCATAAAGCTCTCACAAGACAAAGTTCTCTCTCAAAAAAAAAAAAAAAAAAAAAAAAAAAATTTGCTTGACAGGGGACACATTTTCAGATTATTGTAAGCTTATCTTAAGAACAAATATTTTTTTTGTCTTCGGACCTGAACAAAGCTCTTTGCTTTTTTGTACACTCCACTGTGCCATCATTCGATGTTCTTGACACAATTGTACAGGGCAGAATTGCATTAATTCTTCTTTTGCAATCAATAATTAGTGATCTGGTTAAAGTATTATTTAATGAGTAGAGAAACTGATAAGAGTATTTTTCTATTATTTAGAAGACACAAATAATAAAACGTTTTTTTCACGTAAGTATGTTTGCATTATTTGCATTTAAGAAATAATAAATGAACTTTCAGATATTAATTAATTACTAAAGTTAATTCATTATTACAAAATATATTTTCCTTCTACATATTTTCATGATTTAAAAAATCTTTTTGTTGAGAAATTTCTCCTGATTTCTTTAAAAAAAAAATTTTTTTTTAGCAACGTAGGTTGGCAAGTATGCAGCTGACATATTTGCAGTCACTGACACTGAAATACATTTATAATAAAATGTCAGCATTAATATTAGTCAAAAGTATAACTTTAAACTTAATTTTACATGCATAAAAACATACAAAAGGAATTAAATACTTACAATTCATTTTAACTAAATAATAAGCAAAATCAGAAATTGCTGATTTTTTAATGGTACCTATAAACTTTTAAACAATGCATTGTACCATCATCAATTGTAATGAAATTGTGATGTCATGAAAGACAGCTTTATTATTTTAAAAAGCATTACAAATAAGTTGTGGAATGGAAGTTATTGTTTACAAAATGGCAATGGGGGCAGCATTTACATCTAGCCTATTAAATAACACACAACTGCCAAACAATCACCTCTGTAATACTACAACAGTTGCCAAATCCTAAAAGGTCAAACAAAGCAGTTACACTTAGACAAAACAGTAACAGAAAAAATGCTAATAAAAAATTAGCACAAAACTAACTAGATTTGTTGATTGAATTCGGCAATTTGCGAGCGAGTTGAAGAAACATCTCTGCTCAATTTTATTTCTTTTCCCCCACTCCAAAATTTTAATCCAAGGTTGTGCTTTCCTTTTGACTGATAATTTCTTTTCCCTTTTTTTTATCATCATTAATGTGTAGCTTTTTGTCTTCAAGTGCTTGATAATATGCCCCCTGAGTAGATCTGGCATATCAGAAGTATATTAATATTCATCACACTTCCATTTACTTTTACAGCATCAGAAACAGTCTGCAGTGCTTTTAAAAAATTTTCCAGGTTTTCCACCAACACATCATTATTAACTGCAAAACTATTTTCTACTTTGGCATTTTCATGTGATAAAATTAAAATAGTTTTACAACACACCAAAAATTTTCAAAATCAAAATTATAAATCAAGTTTTTCAAAAAGAATGAAATCACATTGCAGTACAAAAAACAAAAGTGTCTTTCCAAACACCCTTCTGAATAACAATTCTTCTGAATAACAATTCCTTAAATTGCACTTCTGACTTATCTGAAACTCTGAAATTTATCAGTTCACTTTCATATAGCACAGGGTGCTTTATATTGAATGGGACAAAAAGAAAGCATACCTGTGAATGCCATATTATCAAATTTACAGTGAAACTATAGTTATCCAAGTTTCTATAAATGATCTATGCAAGCCCTCTGGTTAAATGGAAAACACTTATGTGGTATTCCAATCCCTGTCACGCTCATGATAGACTGCTTCAACTGCCACAGTCTCAGCTGCTGAAAATCGTGGGGAAATGGAAGCATACACACTTTGTCTGATAGAAAACCCCATGTGAGGGTGCTATGCCTTGCTGCAGAATAAAGTCGGGAACAACTTCCTCCAAATCAAGCTTCCTCCCATGAAGATTATGAAAATTTTTGTTCACAACTCCTTATTTATCTGCTAAATAGTTCTAACCTCATGTCTTGATTTCCATTTGTGTCAATAACAGAAATATTCTATGTGCTAAAAGTGAAGCTCATCAAATGAAAAGATCAACATATTGTCTAAAATAACTAACAGCAAATTTATACAAGCATGAGACCATGAAACAAATACCAGAAACCACACTAGCAAGAGCAGTTTGGCTGAGGGGTAAGATGGGTCAGTTTAATTGAAGGGGTGTAGATGAAAAACACAGGTTTATTTCCCTCTCGGAGGTTAAAGGGGTGTGGGTGAAGAGTGTGGGTATTTTTTTTCTCTCGGAGGTTAGGGGTCATTTAGTGTTTTTTCTTACAATCATTGAGCATTGCTATTACTGACCTTTTACTTTCAAATCTTCATTTTTACTGCGAATTCTAGTGTTCCACGAAGCTCTAGAAATAAGCTTTTCCGCAGCAATTTTAAGTAATTAGTGTATGACATGATTAAAGTTTGTGTTAAAAAGAATTACAATTAAGAAGACTAACCATCCCAGTTACACAGCTGACACGTTAGAGTGAGAAAGATGACTGACATTTCTAAGGCCGGCATAAACAGAATTCATAAAGAACCTGAAAGTAAAGAAAATGTTGAATTCCCTTCCCCTAAAAAAAGAAAAAGAGAAAAATTGTTGTGAGTTACGGGCTTAGATAATTTTGATTTGGATATTTTAAGACAAGCAGTTCAAGACTTTTATATCAGGGAAAAGAAGGTACCAAAAATAGCCGAACTGCTTCCTGTATCAAAAGACACAATCAGTTTTCCTTGGCAAAAAGAAATGCGAAGAAAGATTCTTCGAGAAATTGGTTTCATCTGGAAAAAGACCCGGAATAAAAGAAGCATTTTACTAGAAAGACCTAACATTGTTTTGTCAAGAACAATGTATCTGAGGAATATTAAACATTACAGAGAAAAATCCCATCCCCTAATTTATGGAAGTTATTTATTAATTTTTGATCGTATTAATTTTCTTGTGTCAGCACTAAAAACAAATGTAGATGTAAAGAAGGATATTGGGGGGGAAGCAAAAATTTACAGGGTAATCTACTTCAAGGAAGTTGGGTGTTCAAACAGAAAACACCTGGATGTGCACACCAGCAAATAGCAGCAATTGAGTTTGTACAAACGGATAAGACAAAAACCACATCATTGCAGATTAAATTGAAGAGCGATTGGTTTTCAACTATATGGTTGTATAAATTTAAATTATGTCATAGAGCATCATATTGTATCATAAACAGAACATCCCATGATTTCTCAGTCGAATTATTTGAAGATTCAGGAATTTATACAGTGACGTTATAAGGTATTTACTCCCACCTTCTTATAGTGTGCCTTCATGGTTCGGTGCGTATTCGAGAGGTCCGTGGTTCAATTCTCAGCGAGGGCATTGTTCATTTCTCATTTCCCCTGCTTCCAAATAAAATACCTAATGTCTCTACAGTGGTGCCTGAACTAAAAGGTGGAGAATGATGATTCTTCATCGCCAGGATTTGGTGACTGGGTCTCCTAATTGGGAGTCACCCTTTAAAAGGGGGGTATGTAAGGTATTTTTCCCGCCTTCTTTGCATGCTTTCGTGGTGTAGTGGTCTGCAAGCTCAGTGCATATTCGAGAGGTCTGTATTTCGAATCCCGGTGAGGGCATTGCTAATTTTCAAATGCCCTGCTTCCAAAAAATCCTAATTTCTCTAAAATGTGTATGGATATCATCTAAGATCTCTTGATGAAACCAATCTTTTCTTTCAGCTCATGTCTTCCAAACGCTTAGCTTCTAAAGACTGATAAAGGCTCTGACCACACACTTATGAAATGGATTGAATTGGATTATTAAAGCAGGGGCTATCTGCCTTAAAGGAAGGATGCCTTGGTGAAGAACTTTGTACGGGGCCTAGATGGCATACACGTTACACATGAGAAAAACCATGAAAACGCGCATGCAACCAGTCCACTTGCCGGATTCAAACCCCAGAGCGAACTGCCAATGTTCAGCGACGTTACCGCTTAGCCATTTGTGGGCCTTTATGAAATGGAAGACGATAACTTTATTTAAAATGAATGTCAGAATTATAACGATGTTTCCAAAAGTTGGATGCTTTTTAATATACTTGAAGAATGCCTGAAGATAAAGAGCAAGCCATTACGAAGAAAAAATAAATTTTTGCATAAAATTTAGTATTTTTTTTAAATTTAAAAACTCTTTAATCGTATGATATTTGATTCTTGTGATTTCAAAAATAAAATATTTGACTAAAATATGAATAACATTTTAAGAAATTAAACGTAGGATGATAAAATTGTGTAAAGCAATGGGCACAATGATAAAACTGTTTAAAGCAATGTATGCAAGTCATTCTAAGTTAAAATGTCGTAATCCTAAGTTCATCTCTCTTATTTATATATCTTTTTCTGAACGAAACATTGAAAGGCATGTTATCTGTGCTTTACTGTATTTTCTCTTTTAATATATGCAATTTTCAAATGCATTGTAGTCTGAGTGACAAAATATTCTTCCGAAGAAACACAATTTAAATAAATAAAATCAAATTTTTAAATATATTTATTAATATAAATTTTCAAGATGCTCAGTTCAAATAAATAAATAGCAAATTTTAAAACAATTATCTGAAGAGACCTTGCAACATAAAAAATTAAAATAAAAGTCTAAAAATTTAAAAATTACCTACAATAATAAATATGACTAAAAATATAGTATAAAGAAAACTTATTTGAAAAAAAAATAAACGATGCACCTTTTATTTAAACTACACAGTTCAAATGAGTAAATAGAAATTTTTAAAACAGTTATTTGAAAGACACCATGCAACTTAAACAATTAAAATGAAATTTGAAAAAGAAAAAAAATTACTTAAAATAACAATTATAATTAAAAATATAATATAAAGAATATTATTTGTAAAAAGGAACAATTGTAACTTTTCCCCCTCTCACAGACAATGCAAAAAGGGAAAGGAAAACAGGTTGCGATATATTAAGAAGTTCGCCAAATGGCGCAGACTGAAAAAAATGACCAACATAAATTTGTGGATTTCACCATAAATTTCGCCCCAAATTTTACAAAGCTAAATATTTAGGCATAATTTGAGTCAGAATTGAATGCAAAAAAATTAGTATGTTATTTCAGAAAAAGTCCGATTTTGCGTCAAAATACCTAAGTTAGAATAGTGCTATATATAAATCTAGTATGTATCCTAAGTCGCGCTTTCGAAACATGAAGAACGCAATTTGAATTTTTCCGATTGGCCCAATAGAATGGGAGATATAGAACTGTCCCCCCTTTTTATTGCGCAGTGTACATCAATTTGAAATGTGTAAAACGCAGACAAAAATTTTCTGTTGTGCAGCACTCGAAACATACGAGCATGAAATGAAAGAACCTTTTAAATCTACCAGGCTACTGCACTCAACCCTACATCACCGATAGATATGCCCACTTCTGCCCCAAACCGGATGTTTGCACATATCTGGATTACATGTTCGGACAGCATCTGCATTTCTAACTGACAATTGTGCTAGAAAGTGGCATTGATACCATGATGAACACTGGAAACATAAAAGTATGATCTCTCATTACTTAAGTGTTAATTACAGACCACATTGACAGCCCATTCTGTTAGCTATCAGTTTCATAACATTTTAAAATTTACTTAACTTAATCTAATTCATTACTCTGGATGTTTTAAAGAACAGAAAGAAAATTAAATATGCAAATTTTTTAATGCAGCTGTTGGAGAATTTGCAAATTTGAACTCATGCAACAAACTTAGCTGACTGGATTGCATGACTGGTTTGATGTCGTTAGCATTTGAATCATTGAAAGAAACATATACTACACTTGAATCATCCATAAGTGATGGCACATGATAAAAAATTTGCATTAACTTTGCAGCATATTTTCTTCTGCAACAAGCAGAAACCTGGCATTATTTAAAGGCCATTTAATTTCCAATAATTCAGTCCTTTTGGAGGGGTATTCCTCACAACTACTAAACTGCATAACCAAATTTTCCCCTTCCTAATGTTAAGTAGAAATTGACAATCAATTTCTAGCACCAAACTCAAATAAATCACTCTAGAACATTCAAGAAGCACACAGTAAAGCTGTGTATTATGCCTTTTTTCCTTATGCCTTTTTTCACCTTGCATCACACGTTTCTGCTAAGTTCAAAACTGCCAAAATTCCCATTTTTAACTGTTTCATTTTTAAAGCAACATTTTTACTTTTGGATACTTTACTACCTCATTTGCATATAATTATAAAGTAGCCACTAATGCATGATCTAGGATGGCACGTTTATTCCAGTGTGGTAGATATGAAAAATGCCTAGCTTTAACACCTAAAATTCAGATCTTCTGGTAAATCAATGACAATAAATTATTTCAAATAAATTACATAAGTTTCAGAGAGTGAAATGTTAAGGGTTCATGCAGTCTAATCTTGCCAATAAATTATTTCAAATAAATTACATAAGTTTCAGTGAGTGAAATTTTAAGGGTTCATGCAGTCTAATCTTGCAGATGAATATCGCAATCCTTTAACTGAAATATGCACTCCATCTCTACATTAACTACTTCCTTCTCACTCCTATCAAAATTATGAAGCAAGGTTTTACTCTTTATCTCATGTGCATGATATTTCCAGATTGGAGTGTTCAAAAGTAATGCACCAAAAAGATTAAAAACAATAAATTTGTCATACCTTGAAAAATTATTATTTCTTATTTTAATTTATAATGGGCTGAGTACTAGACTATTACAAAGTAATTGAAAATAAATGGTTTATTTTAAACTAGATGTCAGTACTACCCAAATATGCGTATCTGTAATATGTACTTTGTAATCTTGCCTTGTAACATGATTCTAAGATACACAAGTTTCTACACTACATAGAAAATTTAATTTTTGATTCTAACACATCTCCGAGTCCAAAACTGCACAAAATTTGGTCTGTGTTAGAACACCTTTAAACAGCTGTTCTCCTGAATGTGATATTGCAATTGATGAAATACTCTGCTCTTCAAACATGGTTTGGGATGGCCACAATATATGGCTCAAAAGAGATCCCACTTCGGAGTAACATCACATATATAAAGTAAATCAACTTTAGTATATATAAGGTCTCAAATCATCTGTACCAGAACAAATGTAATTTTTATCTGAAATATAAAGAACTGCTCTGTCAATTTATGTCACTCATCAAACCATTGCTAAAACAATGATATTGACAGACAATTTTTATACCCCACCAGAATTAGCAGACATGCTCCTAAAATTTCAAACAGACACTTACGGAAATATAAAATGAAATTAAAAGAATCCTCAAGAACTGGCAAAAAAGAAAATCTCAAAAGGTCAGACTGCTTTTCATCAAAGCACAGCTATTGTCATGAAGTGGAAAGATACGAAAGATGTTACGATGTTATCTACGGTAGACTCCCGATTATCCGCGCCTGCCGAACAAAGATTTTTTTTTTTTTACAAGCGTAAAACAAAGAAAATAAAAATGTTCACAAAACTGTGAGAAACGTTAAATTTCCTAACATCGTGCTTATTTATGGCAAAAATATCCTAGGCCTTCTCGGAACCTTGCCCTCTGATGGGTAGGTGATTTCTTGCTAACCCTTGCAGTGCCCACTCCACCGCCCTCTCTCGTCTTAATCTTACTGACATGTCCACTTCCTCCCACTCGCCATTGTGTTAGCCTGATAGTGTTTGCGAACCGGAGTTAATTTCTTATCTTTTTGGTTTTGTGTTTTTCCTTACCGATTTAAAATGTCACGAAAGAAGGAAAACGAAAGAAGGTTGTGTTGACGATTGTGCAAAAACTAGAATTAATTTCAAAAGTAGCAAACGGTGTTACAAGGCAGCAGATGGAATTGGATTATGGAATCACGGAAACAACAGTGCATGACATTCTAAAGCACAAAGACAAACTGGTGAACTTTGCATTAATGTCGGACAGTGCTTCCGCAAAGAAAACGGGAAAACCTATGAAGGGTTCTACCTTTGATGAGCTAGATACAGCATTGACAGAATGGTTAGCTCAAGATCGAAAAGAGGGTACTCCTGTCCGATCATTGCGGCGAAGGCAAAAATCTTTTTGGAGTTGTTAGGCCTGAAAGGAAATTTTGATGTGTCTTCTGGCTGGTTGACTCGTTTTAAACAGCTACATAGAATTCGAGAAATTGGACTTCACGAGGAGAATATATTAAGCGTAATAAGTTAAAATATTAAGCGTTAGTTAAACATTTCCTGCTGTTTATTTTACGTTTTATTGTACACAAAATGATTTTTCAAAGTTTGAATGACTGTTTTCTTATTTGCTATACCCGTATTTAGCTTTTTTCGGATTATCCGCGTTTTTTGTTACCCGCGACGGCTGTGCCACCCAATTCCGCGGATAATCGGGAGTATACTGTATTTCCCATACAAATGACATGGTAGATGCACAGTGCACTTGAAAAACTGAAAAAAAAAAAAAAAAAAAAAAAAAAACTACAGTTGTAACCAATTACAATAAAACTATGGAAGCATTAGATAATGCAGTCTTGAAATTATTGCTTGAAAGAGAAGAAACAAATAATATAAGAAAATATTTTTTACGTGTTACGTCAAAATATTTTGGATATATAATTATATACATGTATATACTGCATTTATACAATTTTCTTGAATAAAAAATTTTTCACATTTTTAGTGTTTTCTTGAAAATTATGAGATCGTTAAGGAGTTAACAAAGATGCAAATAAATATTTTTTATTGGTGTTTGTTTAGCTCTGATAATTATTATGTAGCTGTTTCACAGGGAAAGGTTTTCACCGTTTCACTTTTTAACTTACCTGATCCTATATACACAATGGCATAAAATATGATGAACATGCTCTGGCAGTGCACACAAGATTAACAACTTGTGGTTATGAATGACAAGTGGACACAGAGACTAATTTAGGGTTTGTCAAGACTCAATAAACATGAAACACCAGCAGATGTGAAGACTATCTGGCTAAATAAAGGAAAACATGCAGCTGTGAAGAGAATGATTAGTCAAATAGGATTACATGCTGTGATGATTAAAAGAGAAAAATGAATTGATTGTGAATTCAACATAGTTTAGGGTAAAGAGTAAGTCTCTGCTTCCTCTTGCTATGGTTCTTCAAAAGTCCTTTACTCATACATTACACATCTCTTGTAACATCGACATAAGACACTTTTTGCTTATCATTAGTCAGAAAATTTTGCATTTGAAAATATTATCTGGTAAGCCTGGTACATTTATCTATTCTCTCTGAATTTCAGGTTGATTTGGTTTATCTGATTATGACAAAGCACCCTCCTAGGGTTATATGTCAAAGGAGAGGGATGCCTTCATTTATGGTTTTTTATAAGAAACCGTATCCACGTTATACATGGAGAACATGAAAAAGGTCAAGCAGCCAGCCCATTTGCCCGGAATCGAAAACAATTCAAACTATCAGTGTACAGCTCAATTGCTAGTGGGCACCCTGAATTTCAGTAAATTAATACTTAAAGTATTCACTACAAATGCTAAGATGTTGTTATTATTATTATACACAATGAGACAGTGTATGATTCAATATCCTGTTAAGCAGTTTTATTTTTCATTTGATAATTACAATTATGCTCTGTCGCTTATTATATTCTCCACATAAATAAGGGTTTTTCCCCGATATGATGTGGTGTTCCAAAAAAGTAAATTAAGATTTTCATTTATGTATGGCGGAGATTTCATAGCTTTACCAACAAGAAGGAATATATTAATGTAGGCAATGCTACTAAAAATAACTTTAAAAAAAAAGTAACAGTGTTCATACAAGATAAAAGAAACTATGACTTACAATAAGAAAGTAATTGCCATCAATTTTTCAAAACAAGCAAATTACACAGAATTACTTCAACTCTGGAGGCACAGTAGACTTCAGATTTTAAGAATCCACTGAGTAAAATCATATCAAATAAGCATTCAATCAATACAGCATGTGTATGTCTATTTAATAATGTCTGTTTCAATAAGATCGGTATAATGCAGCAGTATAACGTCTGTTTCAATAAGATCGGTAAAGACAAAAATCACCTTTCAAGACGATCATCACGAGGAAGAGGTCGACTCCAGTCTTCATCTTCTCTTTCATAGCGTTTTGTACCATTTCTTCGATCATAAGAATTATTTCTAGTTCCTCGCACTTCTTCTCTTGGTTTATCTTCCCAATTTTCTTTTACAGATGATGGATCTCGCCAATTTCCAACCCTTTCACTGTAACATCAAACTGATTTTAGATTATAAGAGCTTATCATAAGGTAATATAACTGATTTTTCAAAATAACAGTAATAATTAAGACACAATAACATGCCAAACAAATACTAGTTCAGAAGTCAAACAACAAAAATCAGAGTTATATTTTCAAAATTTTCACAGGAAATTTGAAAATATCTTTGCTGTGAAAATTTTGAAAATATAACGCTGATTTTTGTTGTTTGACTTCTGAAATAGTAACAGTTAAATGTTTTGATGCTAAGATTTAAAGAATTTAATAAATCATTTTAAAATCTAAGAAAACGGCCTAAGCACATATTTTTTAGAAACATCTTTAAAAGGTTCATTTAAAACCACACTGTTTTAGAATAAAATTGCCAGACTTGTACAAAATTTCTACATTTAAGTGAACTGATAAAGTTCAGTTAAATGTTAAAGCAAATATTTAAACTGTTTTGTATTGTGATAAAACAAAAATCATCAGACAAAAATGCAATGTTTCTGCAAAATGTTTCATCTGATACATCACACAGTTTTGCCTGTTCATGATGAAAGTTTAAAATTTGTTGTCGTAAAGTTAAAACTTTTATCAATCAACACCATGTTCTAAAATGGTTGTTTTTGCACCAAGATTTTGCTGATGCAAAATGCAGTGAAATGATATCAATTTTTTTCCAAGTTCTCCTCTTTATTTCCTTGTACGAAGTATAGGAAGTATTGCAATCACGAAAAATTTCAGGCATTGTATTTCAAAAAATACTCATCTTGACCACTAACGAATGCAATTTAATGATATTTTTGCGTGACATCTGTATGTAAGGACAGAATAAAGGACACTTTTTCCCAAAACAGATTGGAAAATGAAATTCGAAAGAGTTTTTTTGTGACTTCTTTACGTACTTATGTATCTCACATAACTCAAAATTGAGGAGCCTCAGAATGTTGAAATTTCGTATTGGGACTGCTGTAACATGTAGTTGTGCACCTCCCTTTTCAGTTCCAATCGGCCACATCAAAAGTATATAAATATATGTGTGTGGATGTATATACATCCACCTCTGATACCTGGCTTGGGTGAGCTCAAATTTTAGGTAATTTGTTTTATAATTTTCATAAAAAGTAAGAAATCAATTGTTACTATTTTTATGAATTGTAAAGGTGTTAAATAAAGCATTGCTTTTCTTTATGTATTAATTGTTATTTATTTTTAAGTTTTGTGCACTGTTATGAATATAATTTGTGCATTTGATAAACTGTTCTGTTGTTAAAATGTTTTGCATAAACTTAACAAATTTCTGGGCAGTATAGCGATAAAAGTAAATAAAATATTTACGCAATTGAACATGTGGAAAGATGCATCCAAAAATTTATATAGGTATATTTTTGTAATTCAGCTTAATTCAAAGCGATTTCTTCAAGATTCGTAAAATACGACTATATTTTTTACACTGTTGCATTATTTGTTCAATATCAGACAGACATTTTCCCATTATGCGTAGAAATTTTCTGATCCGGAAAACATTAGAAATAAGTCAGAATAGAATTTAAATAAGTTTTTAATTTTTTTACCTTGGAGATGCACTGTGCTGAGCAACCATCTAAATCCCCCACCCCTTAATGAGCTGTCGCTTTTGACATGTATAATGCAAATCTATTTGCTGTTTATTTTTATCTCTATTTAGCATTTTAGATTTTCTAAATCAATGAAGTTATTTCATTTACTGTAGCTTAATCAAAATTAACAGTTTTCTCAGGTTTCCACAAAAACAATCTTCCCCCTCCCTAAAATACTTCTAAAAATTGATAAATGGATAAAAGCTACAATGTGTTTTTTAATCGAAATTCAGAATTATTTAAATTTTTAAAGTATGCCAATAAATGCTTTAAAAAATTAAATACTAATTGCATCAAGTACCAGTCTCCTGAAATTAGCTATTACAACAACTGCTATAGCCAATAAAATAATATTTGAATTTCTGTTTTAGTGTATTACAATTTAAAGCTGAAGTATTTAAGCATACTAAAATAACTTCCTTTTCTCTCTCTTAAATTTTGTATATGAAATGATTCTTTAATAAATTATGATAATATTGTGAATAAATCAGAAATATCACTTCTTAAAAAAAATTGGAAAGTACACCTAACAGGTTGCTAATAAAACCTAAACAAATTCTTGAAATATGCAAAAACATAATTTTTAAAGGCTTTAATATTATGCACATGCATTTAGATTCTGAATTATTTCTTCATAATTGTCTGTACGTAGTAAATTACGGATATCATCTAACTTTAAAACAAAAAAATTAACAATAGCGAAGCATTTCATTATAAATTTAACATATTTTTACTGGAAAATACCTGCACGGAACAGCTTAGAAACACGTACGTTTCACTGCCGTAATGGAATATTTTGAAGTTACAAACATGGACGCCACTCGTTTGGTGGAGTTTCATTCCCCGATAGTGGAGGAAACTGCAAACCCTCCCTCCTTCTGTTCTAACCTCCTTGGAAATAATTAACTCCCATTCTACATTAAATGTTCTGTTTCCTTCACTTAATTTGCTTCTCTTACAATTTCATATGATGGATGAAAAATGAATATCAAATAGTATCTTTAAGAAAGCATATACTTACTAAAAATACAATAAAAGCATGTATTAGTAAAACCTCAGAATAAGTAAAACAATACAGTCAAAAGTCGTTAATCCGGACTCGTCGGGACTTCGGCGATTCCGGATTATCGATTTTTCCGGATTATAAATCATCAGTTCAAATCGCGTAAGATGGCATGCAGAAATTCATAAAGCATCAAACTAATGAGTGATGAATTTTCATATGCAAAGAGATATTTAATATGAAAAATATTTGCATTATATTTGCAAATTTTCACACAACTAGTTTCAATTGCTTTACCGAACCATCAGCTGCCAAAGTGCAAAGGGTGCTGCAAATTTTTACAAGATTAGTTTCGATGGTTTTACCAAATCATCATCCTCAGCTTTGGCAGCTGTGAAAATTTGCAAATATAACACAGATTTTTGTTGTTTGAAATATATATTAATACTTGTTCAGCGTGTTATTTTATCTTAATCACAATCTTATTGTTCCAAATAAATGTTTTCTAGTCTGTAAACTTTTAGCAAAATTCATTAAGAGCAGTTTATATTTCTTCATCGAAAAGTATATAAAGACAAACATTTAAGACACATAAGGGGCATCATGCAAGTTAAACAGCTAACATAGTCATAAAATATGAATACATAAAGCATTTTTATGCATCTAGCTGGGGGCAACAGCTAGTCTTAATTTGAGAGCAAATGTTTCCCAGTACTACTAATCTTAATTTACATTTATAATCACAAGCTGTATAACCTTCAAGCAAGAGCTTTAAGGCTTATGAACAATTTTAACCCTCATTTCTCAAAATAATATCTGATAACCTTTTTCTAAAGCAGTCTGGTTTCATTAACTGTTGAATCTGATGATATCAAGTTTCAAAGAAACCAACACATATTGGCAACATCTATTCATCAATATCTTTATGGCTAAAATGGCATACAGTCAAAAGTCGTTAATCCGGACTCGTCGGGACTTCGGCGATTCCGGATTATAGATCATCAGTTTAAATCTCGTTAGATGGCATGCAGAAATTCTAAAATTAAAAATATGAAACCGTAATTTATGAAATAAAGAACAATTATGATCTAAAGGGTATCAAAATTTGCAAAATGAAAAAGCTTAATATTTATTTGTTTACTTTATTAAACATTTCTTTCAATGTAAGTTGTTTAAGTTTTGCTTCGTTTCATGTGATAATACTTTCTCTTTAATTCTATTAAACAGACATAATTTCTTGTTCAGTTACAAAGTTCCGCTGTTCAAGTCCCGTTAATTGCTGTGCCGAGAATACCGACTAACTTGTCAATCGAAATTTTTTCGTTTTCACTAACCTCTCTGTCACATTCTTCATGTCTTTATCCATTTTTTGCAGCAATTCCACTTTTTGTTTAATGGACTTCGAAGCATACTTTTGCTTTGTAGATCCTTTACATATTAGTAAATATATATCGGAAATTCTATTTGACATAATCGAAAGTTCAAGTTTACTTTTATAGTATTGCTCTTACAGTCTGCAAAAAATAATAAGCCGGATCCAATTCGAAAATTAAGGAAAAACGCAATCATCAACATTAACTGAAATAGATAATTAGATAATTTTAGCTTATACCGTTTGTTATACATAAAACGCGCACGCGAAAACGTATTCTGCGCTTGCGCACACGCAAATGCGCAGTCGTAAGAGGTCTTACACGCACGCGTAAACGCCTATGCGCATGTGTCAACGCGGCGCATGCGCAGAAAGTTTTTAGCTTTGAGGTCCGGATTATAGATCTTTCCGGATTATGGGTGTCCGAATTAACGACTTTTGACTGTACTAGATTTTCAAATTGGCTGATAGCAATATGAGACGAGGTTGTTGCAAGCATGGAAAGATAACTACAAATCACCAACTTCGTAACATGCGGGGGAATGCTGAGGGGTGCAGGGCAGAGGGAGAAAAGTAGGTACTGTCTGTCTCTGAGAACAGCCACCGTCAGGGTGTCTGGTGAATGGTGGTAGCTATAGCAACATGGTTAGTGTACTTCAAGTAGGGGTGAGCCATGCAGAAGTTTAAAAAAAAAAAGCAAGAATTTCTACTGCTCGTCATTGACAAACTGAAAAGTGCAACCAGAATGGCAATAATTTCAGAGTATGAAAAAGACTGCTAGTACTGCAACACTGCAGCATTCTAATTTACGTTATTCTCAATAGATGGCAGCATGTTATTTAATTCTATTACTTTTCAAATTGTTCTAATCTATATACATTAATTAATACAAAAGCTAGAGGCCGCACACGAAACAGAGGCGGCAAGTTCTCCACTTCGATATATATATATATATTGTTACGATGTGCGCAGCCACGGTAAGATAGCTTCCCCGCAAAGCAGGTTTAAGGTTGCCAGAAATGGTAAACTAATGCAGGGTTAGCATATTTGGCACGAAATCGCCCATTTGGCAGCAAAATTGGCGATATACCATAGATGGATGGTGAACATTACCAATTTGGCCCAGAATGTTCTCGAAGGTAAGCCAATATATAAACCCTGCCTGTACGTGAAGCAGCAGTCTAGTGTATCACGAGTGTCTCATCAGTTAATCGTGAGTGTATTGTCGAGTTTTATCTTGTGCTGAGCTCCAGGAGCGATTGACTGAGTCGGGAACTGCACTTTGGTGTTTTGACGTGAAGTTTTCACCGTTACAGCCTGAAGGCTGTGTTGCCGATTTGTTTCAGCGTATTTGTTGCAGCTTTCTGATGACTGTAAACGCGTCTTTCGAACTGTCCCAAGTAATACAGGTTAAATAAATTGTGTTTTGATTCTTCATCAAGTATTGTCATCAATCACTCCAAATCCACAAACCCCAAAACCGCAACAATATCTTAGAAAAGATTGCCATGTTCACTATTAAAAAAATTCTTTTACTTCACAAAATATTCTTTAAAAACAGCAAAATTAAAATCACAATCTAAGGAAATTTTGCAGTTTATAACAATAGATATTTACGAACATAATTTATTACAATTTTTTTTTTTAAGAAGCTATTAGAACTGTTGTTTTAGGAGGTGTTAAGAGATGTTTGCATAACAGAAAGGAAGGTAGCCAAACAAAGAAGCATACTAGAAAGTGAGACAAAAGGTTTCTAACTGGTGCTTTCCTTGAACTTAACACAGCCGATGAATAACCTCAGCATAAGATGGATAACAAGGTGATAGATAACTTGACAATGTAACTGCTGTCATATCAATCAGGCCTACGTTGCCATAACATTAAGTTAGCAGGTACTTGGCTAAAGTCAATGCTTTACATCACCAAGATGCTGTCCGGAATTTGAATATCGCATTCTACTGGATTCCTACTCCGGTTCATATCTTCGACAGCTGCACTCCCTGTCAGGATTCCGTGCATCATATTGCTGCACCATGCTGGAAAGGACCATGGCTACAGCCATGATACGTCATGGATAACCACATCAAGATGACAGCAGGATGGCACACAGTCTTGCTATCTTCATGCAAAATATCAAATCACAGTGATAGAGGTAGTCACAGAAAAGGAACAGAAACATCAGATGGGCAAAAAATTGAACCTCCAGTAAATTTCAACCAAAACCAAGGACTTTTAAAGGCTGTTCCAAATGAGGTTTTTTAGAGCTAGCATAAATAGATCTCAAGTGATATAAGTTCAGGAGGGTGAAAAAACAGTTTCTTGACATAGTGAAGCTACAAATTTCTGGTTGTACAATACATGAAGTCTGAATAAACAACAAGTATATTATCTAAAGCAAAGCTCTTTAAAAGATGCAAATTTTGCCTCAGGAGGTGCTGGGATTCAATGTGACATTTTAACTAAACAAAATTATTTTAGGTGTAAAATGCTAATTTTATCATATGATGTGAAAAACTGAAAAATAAAGCTGAATTTTGCATTATAAATATAGAACACTGTGCAGAAGAAAAATTAAATTAACTTACTGGAAACTAATGTAATACTGAAAGATTAAAAAGAGCCAAAATTTTATATTTAAAGATAAATTTAAAATACTGTAATAAAGAATTTTCAGAAAAGATGATGTATGCATATGCATATAAAAGACCAAAAACACAGTAAAAATATTTTATGCAAAAGTTTAAATAAATTAATAGTAAATTTTTTGACAACATTAATTTTTATATTCTGCTTTTATCTATTAAAAATTTTCATAGCAATTAGAATAAGTTTCACTGAATTAACAACTGAATAAAAGTATTATTATAAAAAAAAATCCCAATTGCACGCAAAAGTTTCATTATTAGAAATACTATTGCTTTTTAAGCCTCATTCTATTTTAAAAACATAATACTTAAGTACAGATTGACTACATTAGATTGTAGGGTTTATATTTATTTTAACTAACATTTATTTTAAGTTTAAACTACCTTTCCTGTCAAGCCTTACTTTCCCCTGGAACTGCCAATGCCAGAGTATGTAAATTTTAGTAGAACGCGCGAGGATTCAAATTATCAGCGGAAGTATTCCGAGTTAAATAGAAAGGAAACGAGTTCGAGGTGTGCTGTTCTTACTTCACGAGCGCGGAGGTAGTTAGGCAGAAATTGAAGAACCCCGCGTTTTGGCCTGTGTGCTTGCCTGGAAGTATTGTTATTCGTTCAACGTGATCTTCAAGTTTGCTGAATTAGCAGCGGTATTGCAAAATGCGGTGAGGTTAGTCACTTTTAGAGAGCCTCGTAGTTAGAGTCTTGTCTTTAGTTTCTTTTCAGGTTATTATTTTTATTTTACCGCCGAGTTGGCGTAGTTTGTGAGCATCAAGAGCACGCACTTGTAATTTATTACGTTGAATAAAAAGGGACTTAAACCCTTAACAAGACTCTGTCTTTTATCCAGTTTCAACAGTCACCTCTTGGTTGCGTGCAAGTTGGAGGCGCGCAACGCTACATTGGTGCCCGAACACTTATCGAACTGAAATGGCCGAAAATTGGATGGAAGCCGCTGGACAACACCAAGAAATAGCAAGCCAATTGGAAGGATTTGGATACCTGGTCCAGACTTTGAGAGCGTCAATCAAGCCAAACGTCAATTTCGATGGAAAAAATTCGGTGGCGATATTTCTAGAAGGCCTAGAAAATCACTTTCAGCTCTACCCTGTGCCTGAAACACAAAAAGTTGCCATCGACACATCCGCACTAAGAGGACGGGCCGCGCTATGGTGGAAAAATATAGGCAAATTTTTATTAGGGGAATTTGGAAGCCAGACATATACATTTGAAAATTTCAAAAAAATCGTTAGTAAAGGCCTTCCCCATAGTGAAAGATAGAGCAAGGCTGGAAGCCAAACTATATAGTTTCTATCAACGGGATACAGAAGAATTGATGGACTTTATTCTACGAAAAATTAAGCTGACGGATATGCTGTATGGGAAGAAACCGATGCGGAGATTATTGAAATAATCTTACCAAGACTGTTACCCGCTGTTCAAGACTACTTCGACATTAGAAACCCAAGCACATTGCAGGAGCTCTTTGAATTGGCGGTGAAGTTTCAAAATCGCAGAATAGCGGAAAAAGCTAGAGGGGCAACATATTCTCAAAGTACACGAAGGAAATCTTCAAATGAGGAAACCAGAAATGGAAATCGCTCTTATGGGGGAAAGAGCTATCAAGCTAACTCATCGAAACTCGAAGGTCAAGGCCCAAAAAGAAAATTCGAAAATAAACATCCGCGTACCCAGAAGGCACAACTTGAAAGGAAAGCTTTAAACGAGTAGAGGGGCATGTGAAAGAGAGGGTCCAGACCCCGGAAGTTTTAAAAAAACCCTCAAAAAGACATTTAAATACGGTCATCGTAAAAAACTCACATCTAACAATTATACAAGTCCTGGTTGGCGATGTACCAGTAGAAGTCCTCATCGATACAGAAGCAGAAGGAAATTTTATGAGCGAAAATTTCTTCAAAAAGAATTTTTATAGGGTACGATTATTTAAAACCAAAAATACGGAAATTATAGCGGCGCAAGGAAAAACATGTCACTGCATCGGGAAATTATCATTAAACATACAGGTAAAAGAGGAAAGCCTCAAAGTATTAATTTTTGTAGGGAAGAATCTGCAAAATCCTCTTATTTTAGGTATGGAGTTTTTAAGGGCCGCGAGGGCCAAATTGAATTTTCAAGACAGTTCCGTGGTGCTGGAGATGGACCAGAGGGTGGTGGAACCTGTGGAGAAACCGCAAGTGGACCTTAGCCATCTGAATGACCATGAAAGGCAAGCAATACAGCAAGTGGTGAGTAATTTTTTTAACTTGTTTTCAGAAAAGCCGGGAAATTGTCAAATAGTTACGCATAAGATACAATTAACTGCCGAAAAACCTTGTAGGGCTAAACCTTATCGGTACGACAAACAAAAAGACGTAATCATCGAAGAACATATTCAGGAGATGTTAAAGAATAAAATAATAACACCCATAAATAGTGAGTACGCGAGTCCAGTCGTACTATGTAGGAAAAAGAACGAGTTTCCTCCTTCAGATAAAAGGGCTTGGAGGTTTGCTATCGATTACAGAAAACTAAATAGTATTACTAAATTTCCAGTTTACCCTTTGCCGGTTATAGAGGAAATTATCAGACAGATCAAACCAACAAGATACATGTCTACTTTGGACTTAACGTCTGGCTAATATCAAATAGCTACGAGACCCGAAGACGTACATAAAACCGCGTTTATAACAAAATCGGGCACTTATGCATTTTTACGCATGCCCTTTGGGTTGTGTGGGGCCCCATCAACATTCCAGAGAGCTATGGACATTGCTCTAAAGCCTGTCCTAGGAAAATCAACTTTAATTTATCTAGATGATATAATTATAACGAGTAGTACGTTGGAACAACACATTAATGATCTAGAACAAGTTTTTAAATTATTAAAAGAGGCCAGTCTTACAATTAACGCTTCAAAATGCAAGTTCGCAGAATCAAGAACTTAAATATCTCGGTTATAAAATTTCGCAAAAGGGTATAGAAACGCAAGATTCAAAAATAAAAGCTATCAAGAATTTCCCACCGCCCAAAACCGCCAAGAAACTTTCTTCTTTCCTTGGGTTATGTTCTTACTATCGGTCTTTCATAAAAGATTTCGCTAATATTGTTGAACCACTCTTAGTAATCAAAAGAAAGCGAGGTAAATTTACGTGGACAGCGGAAGCAAAAACAGCTTTTGAAAGATTAAAAGAAGTGCTCATCAATGCCTCTGTTTTAAAATTCCCGGAGGGGGACGAAAACATGGAAATTGCAGCAGATGCGTCAGACTATGCGGTGGGTGCGGTTCTTATGCAAAATAGCCATCCTCTGGCATTTTTTAGTAAAACATTGAATCAGACACAAAGGAATTATACAGCTACAGAAAGAGAAACATTAGCCGTATTAATGGCTGTACACAAATTTTGAGTTTATTTCGGCAAAGCGCCAGTAACAGTCTTTTCGGATCATGCGGCTGTTTGTAGACTTTACTCGGGGAAAAACCTAACGCCCAGGTTAATAAGATGGGTTTTAAAACTCCAAGAATATAACATCAGAATAAAATATAAACCGGGTAAGGAAAACAATGTAGCTGACGCACTTTCTCGGATAAAACTGGACGATGAAGGAAATGAACTTAAATGCACTGTGTTGACTTCAAAAATTTTAGATTCTAGAGATACGATTATCATTGAACTGAAAGCTGATCCTGAATTTGGAAATATCTATGCATATTTGAAAGACCCCGAAAGCTTTGAGCACACAGATATCGATGCGATAAGAAATAGAGCAGCAAACTATGAAATAATAGATAATTTATTATTTTATACGAAAACAACAAACGAAAATCTTGAGTATAAACCAGTCATCCCAGCCTCGCTTCAATTAAGCATTTTGAAGGAATTACACGACGCGAAAACAGTGGGTCATTTAGGGGTCAGAAAGACTTTAAAAAGGGTACGCGAGGCGGTATATTTCCCACAATTATACAAAATAGTAACGGCGTATGTCAGGTCCTGCAATCAATGTCAGTTAATAAATGATATTAATTACAGCCCGGCCGGGTACTTAAATAGCATTCGCGCTACATTTCCGAATGAAATTTTAGGCATAGATCTTCTTGGTCCCTACCCCCAGAGCGAGTTAAATAAAAATCGTTTTCTTTTAGTAATAGTAGATCATTTTCCAAAATGGACAGAAATTGTTCCACTTAAACGCGCGTCAGCCAAAACAATCGCAGATGCATTCTTACACAGATACATTTTAAAATACGGTGCACCGATAAAAGTCATTAGCGATAACGGAAAACAATTTATTAGTCATTTGAAAACATATGCAATGGACTTGGCATACGCCATAGCAAAATGGTTCCGTATAGACCACAGGCAAACATAGCAGAAAGAGTGAATAAAAACATAGTAAAAATAATTCGCAGTTACGTGAGCACACATCACAAGCGCTGGGATGGCTACATAAATGAATTAGCTTATGCTTTAAGAACGGCAAATCACAATACTACGGGAAAAACCCCAGCAGAATTATTTTTAGGCAGAAAGTTAATTACGCCTTTAGATAAATTATTCTTTGTGCAACAAAGAGAGCAAGAGTTTAAACAGAAAGATGTGCAAAAACTGATTGATCAGGCGCTTAAAAGCTCGGATACGGCAAGAAATAAGCAAAAAGCATATTATGATAGAAAACGCCGTGAAGCAGATTTTAAAGTTGGGGATAAAGCATTGAAGAGGAAATTTTCTTTATCAAGTGCCCCAGACAATTTTACGGCAAAGCTAGCTCCAAAATTTGAAGGCCCCTATGTAATTCAGGAAATCAAAGGAGTCGTATTATATCTTAAAAACGAGAGAGGGGAGATCTGTAAAGCAAGTCCCGACCAGGTGAAAAAATACTATAATTCAAATGATTTTGAAATCCTTAAAAGTTTCTTGCAGGACTCAAGTCTAAACGAAGTAGAAGGTGCAGAGATAACAACAACTGTTCCACCACCCCAAGAAGCAGAGAACTGAAGAGAGACCTAGCCCTTCTACAACCCGGACGACGGTACCAAAAAGAAAAAATAAAAACTTTCAAACTCCAGCATTTAAGAAAAACAATAATACAGATGCACCGCGTAAAGAAACCGTGGTAAAGAGCAAAACACCACCTACAACGGATCGCAGGAGAATTTATACATCAAGGAGAACGCGCCCAGGGCCAGAGAGTCAGGTGCCAGCAAGGCCGCCGTTCCGGAAACTGAAACGGCAACAGGAGGAACAAAAATATCAGGAACAACAGAAGAAATTCAAGAAGGACTCCAGGCCGAAGGACGTCAAGACCAGCCGTCCCATGGAAAAACGGAAACGACAACTGCCCGACGATTACTCCGCCAAGAGGCCAGCATGCAGAGGACGCAAAAGAAAAACTAATGTGGACGACACTCTGAGGTCAGTAAGGAGAAGATTGACGTCCATGAAACCTATAACTTGGGAACAATATTGCCAGAAAAGAATGACGGAGTTTCAAGCATCGAAAACTCAAAGATAAGTTAAAATCTCCTATTAAATTTTTTTTCTCTTTTGTTCCGAAATGTTATGCATAAGTACAAGTTCTATGTTTTGACGAAAGTCAATATGTCTCGGTTGAGACTTAGTTTTGTTTCACTTTATTTAGCTAAGGCAAAAGTATTATTTTCTTTAAGTATAAAAGCTAAAAACAAGCATTTTCTGTTGGTCGAAAGACTAATTCTGTTATGTTAAAGCCAAAATTTGGCCGAAGATAAAAATAACTTCGTATTACTGTATTAATAAGAATTTTAGTTTCAGTGCCGCCAGCTTGGCGAAGAATGAGTGAAGTAAAAATTTATTTCTCTTATTCATTTTATGGTAAATTGTAAAAATCATATGTATTAAAATTTTGTAAATGTATGTAAATACTTGAATGTTATATAAAAGTAGAATTTAGTCTAGAAGCATAAAATTTTAGATGCTAAAAGTAAAATGCTCAAAAGGAATGAATTCAAAATTTAAGTATTAAACTGCAGATAAAGTCATGCTTTAGAGCGAAAGCCTGCATGTTTAAAGATGAATGAGGGGGAAGTTAGAATGAATGTGTTTTGTAGGGTTCTCCACCTACACTTGAATTTTTAAGAATGTTAAAGTAGCTCATTGAGTTGTAGAATGTCGAGTAAGTTGTGTCTATTTGGTCGTTGAATTCTAACAAATCATGGTGGTTAGGGGAAGTGTTGTAAGACTAAAACACGAATATTCCCGCTTGACACCACACATGGTGGAGAACCAGGGTAAAGTTAAATTAATGCTTGAAAAATTGAATGAATGTGAATTAAGTAATAAAACTAAGGAAAACGAATCGTTTAAAAACAAAAATTTATTGTGTGAAGAAAGTGTAAATTATAATGTATTTAGAAAGATACTGATACTTATTCCTTCCAGATGCTGGAAGGAAAAGACCAAGATTGATTGATGAAGTCCAGGAAAAGTTGCTGTAAGAAGAGAGAGTTATAAGTATACACAGAAATTTAGTATACAATTTGTTACATAAGATTTTTTTTGTGTGTAAACGAGGTTCTCGAGAGTTAGTTCAGAATTATAGAAACTTACAACAGGTCGTTTGTAGGACCTGCTTCCAAGTTTTCCAAATTCTGGCATCGGCAAATGTAGGGTTTATATTTATTTTAACTAACATTTATTTTAAGTTTAAACTGCCTTTCCTGTCAAGCCTTACTTTCCCCTGGAACTGCCAATGCCAGAGTATGTAAATTTTAGTAGAACGCGCGAGGATTCAAATTATCAGCGGAAGTATTCCGAGTTAAATAGAAAGGAAACGAGTTCGAGGTGTGCTGTTCTTACTTCACGAGCGCGGAGGTAGTTAGCCAGAAATTGAAGAACCCCGTGTTTCGGCCTGTGTGCTTGCCTGGAAGTATTGTTATTCGTTCAACGTGATCTTCAAGTTTGCTGAATTAGCAGCGGTATTGCAAAACGCGGTGAGGTTAGTTACTTTTAGAGAGCCTCGTAGTTAGAGTCTTGTCTTTAGTTTCTTTTCAGGTTATTTTTTTTATTTTACCGCCGAGTTGGCGTAGTTTGTGAGCGTCAAGAGCACGCACTTGTAATTTATTACGTTGAATAAAAAGGGACTTAAACCCTTAACAAGACTCTGTCTTTTATCCAGTTTCAACAGTCACCTCTTGGTTGCGTGCAAGTTGGAGGCGCGCAACGCTACAAGTTGAATTTGCAGCTTGGGTTATTTTGAGTACTGTAACATTTTCTTTTCTAGCAACTGGCAAAGTTTCTATGTTTTCTTTCTGTACTTTATACAAATAAAATGAATAGAAAGTTAAATTTAAAATGAAAACGTCAGTATTTTCATTACCACAAGTTATGACTGTTCTGCACAGTGGGCCATGAATTATAATTTATACGTTGAGGGAGCCACAACTTGAAAAAGTTTTCAAACTGTTAAGTGATAACTGCAATTTACAGCCACAACTATTTTATGGGACAAATGATTGAGATATTACAAGCAGAAAAAAAAACAGAGCTCCAAATACTACTGTAAACCTTCACTGAAATGATGAATTATTTTCTTATTACCATTATTTTTAGTTAGGCAATAGCATTATCAATGGGTAACTGAGCTGAATAACAGATATCACACATCAAATAAAATTCAGTTTTAAAAAAATTGCATATAAATATGGTAAAACCTTCTGCAGAATATAAAATAACTAAATTTTAAGTAAAATACACATAAATGAATGTAGTATGATTTTTCAGCAATAAAATTATACTGAATAAAATTACACAAATGGAATCTTATTTAAAAAATATACATCATAAACAAATTTCAAAGAATTAAAAAGACAGATAAAAATTAAGAATTCATGATTTTGTTCTAAATATTGTAAAATTTTGCTTTATTGTATAAGAATTAAATACTCTGCATAGTAACAAAATACACAACTGGAAGTTCACAAAAAAAAAAAAAAAAAAAAACCATATGAAATAAAACATAAGGAAGAAAAGGCAAGCTACCAAGAGTTGACACTTGTCAGAAGTTCAAGCGAGCATGACTGTGCTAGCTTAGTTAGATCAAGAATTCCATACATTGGTTAGCTATGCTGGGGTAGTTGAGAATCAAATGTGAAATCCCCCCCCAAAATCTTTTAAGGAACTGTACAATCCCTGTCAGTAGTTAAAATATGATAATAAAATCATGACACACTTAGTGGTTCTGAAATAGCTAAAGATTTGACCAATCTTTTATGATTAGATGAAAAAACATGCAAAGCTTGTAATTTCAGCAATTTTAAAGCCATATTAAAAAATTTTAACGTCCTTTTGCTGCAGGTCAATTCAATTTTATAACTGTTACAGGCATGAAAGGATAAGCATTCTGTTAAGAAATATAGTATGTATCTGTTAAAAAAATTAAATTTCTGCTTGGTCATTGAAAATAAGCAGCATTTAACCTTCAGAAAAATGTGAAAATTGCAGGAAAAATAAGTTATTCCTAGTTACTGCTGTTATGGGATATTGCACACAACAGGAAAGCAAAGCCAAAAATTCTGATAACAGACAAATTATTGTTCAAATTAGAATCATTTCATAAAATCAATTTAGAACGCATTATTTCTATGCTATTAAAAAATACTATGTATCTTACTTATAGCATTACTTCAAACGTCGTCACATTCCAAACAATTGAGTTTCAAACAATGTTCTATACTTCACAAAAACATTAAAAATATAAAGAACTTATTTTGTCAGTTATTACTGATGTATGTCCAATAATTTTTTTATAATTTCAAATGAAAAACAACAAAACTCAATTTAAATTAAAATAATAAAATATTTAATTAACAGAGATACTTAGTAGAATATAATGAGCAACACTGCAATCAAAATAAGTATGCCTCGAATATCTGCTTGCTTTACAAATATTTTCAATTACTTAAATTTATTTTATAAATAAATAAAAGTACGTTCTCTGTAAAAAAAATTTTTTTGGTATACTCTGTTTATACCTGACATGATATATTCAGTTTAGGAAGATGATCTTATTATGTAAGACACTAAGTGAAGCATAAAAAGTCCTCACTTTCAATTCAGACATATTAAGTTTATTCAAGAGCAAGAAAGTGGTTTTAAAGAAATATATAGATATTTAGAATTCCAGCAATCTGCAAACTTTGAAAGCAAGGGTTATGTGCATTAGTGGTTTCATTTGGTTTATTAAATAATAACAAAGCACTCAAGGGCTACCCGCCTAAAAGGATTGATGATTTCGTGAAGGAATTCCCAAGGGAAACCGGCTCCTAGACACTTTGCACATAGGGAAACCTCCAAAACTGCCCATGCAGCCAGCCTCAAGATTCGAACCTTGAACTGAATTACAAGTGTTTAACAACTTTACCACTTGGCTGCTGGTGAGCCTATGCACATTAGAGAATCTTTTGGATTACAGCTAATGCACTCACAAGTTTTTGATTACATTTCAAAAAAAGTGCTATTTTAAACAGCAAAATTACTTTCAAATTACTGTTTATGCTTTTGAATAAAAGAAAAATACACTAGGTAATTACATATTAGGACGATCACCTTAGTAGAAACTGCCAAATTTCAGTTGTGCAAAAATGTTTAAAATTAAAAAAAAAAAAAAAAAAAAAAAAAAAAAACAGGCTATGGAGTGCACTTAAGTTGGAAGATAGCAATGGAAAAATTGTGGACAAATTCTTTACACATGATAACCACATTAACCCAAAATGAAAAGGCAACAAAATATATACAAGGAAGATTTTATCTAAAATGGAAAATTTGCAGAAATTCATATTTAGTAAGTGCTTTGATGCATGCGTTTCAAGAAAAACAGAGAATAACTTCAAAAATAAATTCAGAACTAAATAACTTCAAAAATAAATTCATCTCATCAATCAAAATCTGTTCATACACTTTTTGTTAAAATTTTAATATATATATATGTAAAATATAAAAAAAAGTACGATGGCTTTGCTTTTGGCGAACACGCAACCTTTAACTAATTTTCTGCAATTTAGGATCTTCCCTCTAGACCAATACCTTCTTGAATTTGCTAGCCTATTACGTAACTGCTACTGTAAATACTGAGTATGCGCCATTTTTCAGTCAGACTGCTTCCTAATCTCGCTGCTACAAGATTCTGTGCTGCCCTGTCCATCTTTTCTCCCTTTGTTAGAATTAGTTATGAAGCACAAAGTTTAAATTCAATCATACTTAGTTAAAACCACTAGGGATATGTAATTTAAAGAGTGTTATCTAAAAGGAAAATGATCTGCTAATTGGAATAAATAAAAATGGGCAGTTAAAAGCTAAATAATTTTGTGTCGTCTTTGGATATCCTCCTTACCAGTCTGTGAAATGCCATGCCTGAACTTTGATGCCGAGCTTCACGACTGCTGATATATATATATATATATATATATATATATAATGTTGTATGAACTTAAATATATATATGTATGTATATGTATGTGTGTCAAAAATATCTTCCTTAAATTTGAAATGCTGAATTCTCAGAAAATCAAATTTTGTTAACATCCCAGAAATGAACACAGATCACAGTGATTTAAGGATTGTCAAAATTCTACTGTACCAAGAAAATAGACAGAGTTGCAAAATGGTTGAGAAAGGGGGAAAAAATGTAAAAACAGGAAACAAGTTATCAAAGTAATCAAAATTTTTAGTTATAGTAACACAGAAATGTAGAAAGAAAATGCAGAAATGCAGATTTTATCTATTGAAACAGACAAGAAGCCTTATAAAGGATTTCTTCTGTATTTCACTGCAGTCTTGAAGCAAGCTGGAAACAAGTAGACCATAGGTGAGCAATGTGCAGCCTTGAAGCTGCATGTGGCCCTCGTGAGTTTCTTATGCAACCTCTACTCTTTGTATTAAAGCTAGATATTGTATTACTATTTAATTACCTAGACTACAACAATTCGAAAATTAATACAATTAGATAATGTGCTGCCATCTATTGAACATAGCATGAATTAGAATGCTGTAGTATGGTAGCTCTGGCAGTCTCTCACAGCCTGAAGAACTCAAAGTCTATAGAAAAGAAGTTAACTGACTTTGGTATGCAAACGAAAAGCTGAGGACTCGTTCAGCTGATGTCACTGCAGTTCATTCTAGTAGCGGTGATTTCGCATTTCCTTTTGAGATACTTTCTATTTTTCAGTAGGAAAATAAAAAATCTGAATAGTTGGAATTGAGTTTGGAATAGAAATTAATCAAATAACACTATGACAATTTCGAACTATGGTGCTTTTGATCAAATGCCACTTTTAAAAAACAAATATGTAAAACGTAATTTTATATGGGCCTTTTCTGAAGAAAGTTTTAATAAATAGTGCAATTCTATCCTACTTAAGGTTGTTTATAAGACAATCTCATGTATGCAGGACTGGGGCTGAAAAAAATTGTCATTATTCCATTCAATTCCTTGAAAAAAAACTTTAGTTACCCTATAAAACTGAATTATAGTGTATAAAAAAAATTTTGAATTTAAGCATTTCTGCAAATGAGAAAAATTACTATTATATTAGTTATGTTTCTTTTAAATAAAAGAAATAATAAAAATTTATATTCAGAAACTAATGCAGAGCTGTCTATAACAATGCTTGAATACAGCTCCTCCCCAATTAAAAAAAAAAAAAATTCAGTTAAGGAGATGTTGGGCAATTTGAATCATTTGAAGATAGATTTTTGTTTAAATGATTCAGCTATAATGAACATTTGGTTCTTATTTGTTACAGAACAACACACACCAATCAATTTTCTAAACAAAGATTTACTGTTTACACTGCTTACAGGCCATTACTGATTTCAATGCATTGTTCTTATCTCATAATAGCACTTCTGTTTAAAAAGCTTTTAAAATGTGTCATTCTATGATATGCTTAAAATAACTAACTTAAGACACATTTCTCATATTAAAAATTCTTATAACTGAAATAAGCTGACGATGAAAAGTATAAAGCTGGCCCATATAGCTTTCTAAAGATAACTGTCTGGTACCTGTAATCAAATTCAAACTTTTTAAAATGTACTGTGACCAAAATAAACATATGCAGGAAGCCTATCTTGTTTGATTCACTTATTAAAAATGGAAGTTTACACCCATGGCCACAATTTAAGAGATATTTAGTTGCAGAATGTTTCTAAGCATCCTGTGTAAAAAGCATATACTAAAACAATATATAAAAAATGAAAGTTGTGAAAAAATTTTATGAAGTTCTGAGGAATTATCAAATTTGGATGTCTCTAGTAAATTAATATAATTAATAATGAAGTTAATGCACTGAAAGTGGCACTGACTCTTGCCAAAGAGAAAATCAAAAATCATAGATAAAGAATAATGTTTTTTTCTTTTTTTAAATTAAAAGAGACTAACAAAAAATACCAAGAATAGAAAATTATATACATAAATTGGCATGTTATTTAATATTTACCTGTCACCTTTTCTTAATGGAAAAGTACTACTAGAATATTCAGGACCTGCCTTTCGACCACGGTTGCTGAAGTTAGAAAAATCTCCACGGCCTGAAACATTGAAATTCACAAATATGGATATTATATACATAGATATATATGTACAAATGTATTTACTTTAGGGCAATAGAACATCAAGAAATTTGTCTAAAGTACATACTGTGCTTTAGACACTAGATACAGCAAGAAAAACAGTCCAACAGTTACTGTTACTACCCCATATTTCATTCTATATTTAGTGTACTGCTCTTTGTGCTGCATCCAATGCCCATGAAGGTGTCCGAATTTTTACCCAATGAATTACAAATTACCAGCCAAGGCAAATTATTAACATAACATAGAATATTACAAGTAAAAATTATGTCCTAATACGTTGGTTCTCTGTAACATTTTGAAAATATCATTTGCTCTCTCTGAGTGTGGAACCAATTTTCTGCCAAAGATTCAAACCGCTATCAACAAAATTTTCTTTATCAAAATTTAATTGAACTGGATGCAAATATTTACTTCTTGCCCCAAATTAATATATTTATGTAACCAACATTAAAAAGGAAAAAAATGATTTAATATTTTTATCAAAATCTCTTTAAATAAGAAGAAATATAAACAGCAATTTGCAGGTTTAAAAGTTTGATTTTTAAAGCAAATATATACATCATTATAACTATTTTCTTGAGCAACTAAGCTTTCAATTACAGTTTTACATCTACTCAATATGAAAAACTACTTTGCAGAAAGATTCCGGGTTGTTCTTATATTTACCTAATGCCTGACTTTCTCTTAAACAAAATACTGCTTCTTAAGAACATACACTAATATATTAACTGTAATAAATATTTCAGGCTTGAAAACAATCATTCATATCACTGGTACATAAAACAAATCAGTTGATAAATTTTTTCTCCCACCCCCAACGATATAATAGTTATTTTTTAAAGAAAAACTCATACATTTATATCACCTCATACAGTGGTGGTAGTGGTAGTGAGTTTACTGGTGCAAAACTCTAAAGGCCATCTGTGCTGAATACATGTCAAATGCTTTCACACAAAAATGAGACTTACAGACAAAAGATTAAGACCATGGAAAAGCTTAACGTACAGAGAAGCTAAAAAATGACAGATGCCGAGATGAAGTTTCCTATAATGCAGATAATGAGATCAGATTTGAACAGGTATAAAATCTTAAAACATGAAATATATTAAAATAGAAATCACTAAAACAGCAGGCCACAAAATCAAATAAACCATATTATATTATATATTGAAGTTTATGTGATTCAGGAATATCTTAATTACCCTTGGTATGCTACAGAAATACTGGCCTAGCTTCTACCTATACCTGTATAAACCCATGTTTGTGGATTCGTTACTTTTTCCCATATTTCATACTCTTTTGTGTGCATGTGTGGGGGGGGGGTGTTAATTCCGATGAGAATTTGAAAATTGCTTTAAGTGTGCAGATTTAAGTAAACAATCTATGCAGTATACTTTTAAAAAAAAGTTAGAACGACTAGTACATTATTTATTTATTTGTGATCGCAGATTTAAAAAACAAAATCCGAACGCTTTCAGATTTTACACTACACCCAAAGGGACCTTTTTAAAATGTTTTCTGTGTTACCTTTATTTATTAAATATCATGTTCTTCGCACTTAAACCATTAAATTAAATTCAATAGCAATATCGCAAAATAATTTTAAAATGAGCATATCTTTCGAATTTCTGATGCGCAGTCTCTTGTGCTGAAGATAAAAATGTCTTTCCCACACACACACTGTACAGTGTTGCCATTGCTTGCTTTGAAATCGAGTTTCTTAATCAAAAATTCATTGAAGTGTTACAAAATATGGTGGTGTATTTAATTATGGCAGAGCACACTAGGGCTATGTGCCTAAGGGATGGGAAGCCTTCGTGGAAGACTTTCTAAAGGAAACTGGCTCGTATACACGTTACACATGGGAAAAACACATGGGGAAACCCACGCAGTCAGCCCGTTCGCGGGATTCGAACCTCGGACCGAACTACCAGTGTTCAGTGACTTTACCGCTCGGCCGCTGGTGGGCCTGTTACAAAATATGAAATCGATAATAAAACAAATTCCAAATGTTGGCTTCCAGATGCCTATATTCAGAGGAGGATTACGTTATGGTTCTAGGTAACATTGATGGTTTAATGGTTCTAGGTAATGTTGTTTTATCACAATGTGAGAAGCATACATACATTTATGCAGATTCTTTATTATTTAAACATAACAGTGGCAGCAGTTTGAAAAGTGATTCGGACATTTACAGTGAATTGACGCGAAATGCTGAAACAAAATAAATAGCCCTTCTAAGCTAACGCTCCTTTGTGCCAATTAAATAGTAAATACCTGCCTCTTTCGGCTATATCACCTCATACAGAATGAAAATATTCTTGAATCATGTAACTTATCCAGGATATATCAAACAGATTTTAAAGAAAGGTATTATAATTCCTATGTAAAATATTTCAGAAATGATGTCATAAACCACCGAAATTGTAGGCAAATTCTAAGTCATAGGCATCCAGTTTTATTTTGCCCTCTTGTGCTCATCTCGGTTCAGTTTTCTTTGGTTTTTTAAATCAGCGAAGAAACACAGGCAACATCCTTTAGAATTCTGCATGACTTTCAAGCAATAAAACTGAACTTTCAACAACAGAAAAAGTTTCTAGGCATATAAAGGTACTACATGCTGCAGCATTCTTGCAAATATCCCCGCCTCTGCTGACAATTACAAATGATATGTGCTAACAGAAATTGTTTAATGAATTTAATTCTTATGTTGAATTTAATTGAATTTAATTCTTATGTTAGGGTTTATCATGCTACTGTGCATACTGTTATTAACATGTGTACAGCTTGCATATCTTCATTGGTACCCCAGTCAATCCATCCTGCATCCACAGATTTTAAATAAACATCAAAATTACTTAATTTTATCCAACACAAGCACCAATTTTTCAGAAGAATAATTTACATTATCTATAAGCCAGAATTCTTTGAACACCAAAATAACTTAATTTTGTACAACACAAGATCTGACTTTTTCTGAAGAATAATTTACATTCTCTACAAGCCAGAATTCTTTTTATGACAAACTCGAATGATTAACACTCTTTATTTAACAAAGCATACTGAAGTTTCCCATGGAGAGGAACAGACAGAAAACAAACAATTCCAGTACATACTTGTCAACTCATGACACTCAAAAATCAGATTTTTTTAAGAAATCAGGAGATTTTTCACAATGTTAAAAAGACTTTTTAAATGATAAAAATATAGTTTTTAATAATGAATTAACTTTAAATAGTTACTAAGTCTTAAATGCAAGCAACACAAAAATACCTCAGACATAAAAACATTTTTATTACTTGCATCATTTAAAAAAAAAAAAAAAAAAAAAAAAAAGACATTTTAATCAGTTTTCATACAAATGTTATGAACAGTGGCAGATTTTGCTTTCATTAAGAAAGAAACTTGATAATTTTGTTCATAGCAATTGCCACGTAGGCCTGCTTTCGCTAATAAAAGTTTTTCTAATGTGTCATCACTAACATTAGATCTAAATTTAGTCTTCGTTTTCGCAACAACACTGAAAATAGTCTCACACTCCGCATTACTATGGGGAACTGTCAAGAAGGCCAACATAATTCTAGACAGTTCACAATATTTTAAAATCCCATCAGCACCTTTCAGTTTTCCAATTAAACTCCACTGGGTGTCAATCCTAGCTGATTTTATAACTTCATCCAAGTTTTCTAATTGTAAACTGCAAAATTGCGACTGAAGTATATGAGTAGCAACATCAATATCATCATCTTTCATGACTAAACGAAGTAACACAGGAAATCTGTTCAAAAAGTACCTTATATCAGAAAAAGATGCATTTGCTAGAGCAGAAACATTACAAGCTTTAGCATGCAAAATCACTTCATCGTTGACTGGAAATTTATGTAGTATGTAATCACATACTCGGTAGAAGTAACGGTACTTTTCCGTTTTGCCGGCGCAAGCGATAAAGTCGCCAATAATGGTACAACCGATGCCAAACGGAATATTCTCGCTGGTAACCTTTTACGCCTCATTCAGATAGTTCAGTTTTATGTCTAAGGCCATTTTCGGCAATTAAATCAATTAGGATGCAATCACAGCGCTTACCCGAAGCCGAAAATATAGAAAAGGTAAAGTCAAAGGTTAAATTCATCAATTCTAATGAGAATGCATTAGCGAAGTAAAGCACTGCAGTTTTACATAATTTCTGAGTAAGTTATTCGTACGAATTGAAGTATTTCTTGCATTTAAACTTGTACTCCAAATTAAGATTTAACTTGAAATTAATATAGATAATTACTGAGAGCATTATATTTTTGTAGAGTAGTACACGTGAGATGAGATCGCTTGGGGTCACGTGATATGAACCGGCGAAACAGGATGTTGAACCATGAAAGCATAGTAAATTCTTAAATTAATGTATTTTTATAAATTTATTGTCTTTATTTATCGGCTTTTTATAAAATTTTAAGCGATATTAAAATGTTTATGCCTTCAAAAAAAGAATTCTTAGGACTAACATTTTTTAAATATTTTTTGTGTGTATAATGTATGTTGTCGCCAATAAAGTCTGCTTGGCGAGATTTGCGCCAGCGAAAAGTACCGAAGTAACTTCTAACATGAAGATAAAACTTATTTTTGTCTTCTTCTGAAAGTTCTTCCACTACTTTTGTAGTTGCAGCTCCTATTACCAAATCTTCATCTTTCTTCTGATTTTCTATTTCACCATAAATCACATCATATATAGAATTATAAGACAAAACACAGACTGGTTTTACAAACTTTGATAAAAATGTCTTTAAACAGATCATAAATCATTGATTGCAAAACATGAATTAATGGAATTCTGCTTTGTAGAACTGTGTTAAGAGCATCGGACGATGGCAAAATGAATTGTAAAAAAAAGCAAAAAGCTTTGTTAAGGTCCGAAGAAAAAAAAATATTTGTTCTTCACAAGATAAACATACAGTAATCGAGAAAATGTTTTGTGTGTGGAGCAATTTTTTTTTACTTTGAGAGAAATTTGTATCAGCTTTACGCTTTTATTTTGCGGTATTATTTTGAGAACTGCCAGTTGAATTGGTGATTTGTGCAGAAATTACTTTATTTTTCTCAAACCTATTTTTAACAATGGAAGTAGTAACTACATCTCCATTTACTTTAGGTATTTTATAACTTTTAATAGAGCCTTTTATCTTATAACTGTTGAAGCATTTACTTCTTTAAAAAATGCAAGAAGCAAGTTCCATTGATCGAGGATTCTAGATAAGCATTTCTTTAAAGACAGCCAGCGTGTACACACTTTTCAAAATTTTTCTCATTTCAGTATTATGCAGCTGTTGGAACTGTTTCAAGTTTTCCTTTCTTTTAGAACTCCTTTCAAGATAATAATAAATATCAACAATGTGTTCATCCACATTTATTGGTAAAGAAGCTGCCCCTTTTTCAGCTGCAAAATTTAAGAGGTGACAGGTGAGCCTCATAATCCACAAATCTGAATTTGCCTTTCTTAAGATGCCTGCAACACCAGTCTTCAAGCCTACAATTACTGGTGCATTACCGGCACCAAGTGCTAAGCAACTATCCAGAGGGACTGCATTTTCTTTAATAATTAGCTGTGCTATATTAAAGCCTGTCGAATGTCCTTCTAAAGTGGGGACAGAAAGTAAACGGCACTCAATTTCTGAAGACTCTGGATTAAAAAGAGATACAACAATTGGATACAGTTTTGAAATGGTATTATTGCTTCCATCCATAGAGAGGCAGAACAAAGCCGTTTTAATGCAATCAATAACTGAAGATTCATTTTTCAAACACATTTCTTTAACAATTGCACCTGTTTTGGTCCTTGCACTTGAGTATTTCTTACCAATTTCACTATCGGGAAACATTTTTCTAAATAAAGCTGCAGCGTGATCCGATACATTCAGTGGCAGGTTGTGCTCCAGTAAAAAGGCAGAAAACAGACATTCTGCATTAATCACTTTTTGGTCTTTTGTTTCTGAAGAAAAATTTAATTTTTCATTTTTTTCAAAACAACTCATGTTGTCCTTGTGTTTTTGTGTACACACATGTTTGATAACATATGCCCTTCCACAATGCGAAATCGAAAAATCACAACGACAGATGGTACACATCGCAAATTTATTACATTTCCTTGAGGAAATAATGGAAGGAAAGTCAACTGTGAACGATTTTTGAAACGTGCACGAGTATTTCACCTTTCTTGCAGACATAACAAAAGATGATAATTTCTAAAACTATTTCCCAAAGGCACGTGTACTCACACAACTCAGAACAAGATGAACGAAATAACGAAAGAACATCCAAATGACAGTTAATGGCCTTGAGCTTCCTTTGTGCTCATTGGCTAATATATGCCAGATGACACGCAGTGGAGCTCGTTGCCCATTGGAGAACTGGAGAACGTATTCTGGATGCTGTCACTCACAAAGCAGAAATTCTCATCTGATTCGCAAGGTTTTATTTTACATATAATCTAGAGAAAATTCAGTTGCTTTCAGACGTCCAAAATCACTTTTTTTTTTTTTTTTTTTTTTTTTTTTTGTTCATATAACGAAGTATTAAGCCAAATCCATAAAAATAAACAAAAAAATAAATCGTGAGAAATATTAAGAATAAGAAAACGTCGGGAGAAATATATTGTAAATCAGGTTGGCAGGAGAGCGGTCGAAAATCGGGAGTCTCCCGCCTAAATCGGGAGAGTTGGCAACTCTGTTCCTTTAACACCTGAGGGGTCATGGAGGGCATATATTTTGCAGTGGTTCAAATTTTAATTATATTTAATACTACAGATTTGACCATGCATCATTTTCAGTGCCTTTATATTTAATATGCTCTTTTGCTACTACTACTAGAGCAGAAGTTCTGCATAAGATTGAGAAGCATTTTATTTTAGATTAATTCACAGCTTGTCATCCATGCCATCAATTAGATACCAACAGCAAGCAAGTGTAATTTTTATTTCTTTATTTTCCTGATTAATGTACAATAATTAATAATAAATTTATTTAAATATGTAATACTTATTTGTTATTTGCAAATTCTTTACTTTGCAACTGCAAAGATCATCATCATTATTTTAGTACAGTACTGAATTTTGTTACACTCAAATATTATATCAGGAGTAAAAATATATTTTCACCTTTAGACCAAAAAAAAAAATGGCACCACTAGTAAGTTATGACTAAAACTCTGATGTAAAACATCATTTCGTAAGTTTGGACATCTGCTTACAACATAACTTTGTAGCAATTTCATATCAACATACTTTTTCAGTACAAAAATGTCGACTTCTGAGGCGAATGGAGCGTCATTTGTGGGAACTTTTGATTTACTTCTTTAATTTGAAAAAATATCCAGCTGAGGTGTGTTGATTGTTTGTAAAAGCATATTGTGAGACTGCCTTAAGCGAGGTTTAGTGGTGTGGTGTATTTAATTATGGCAAAGCGCACTATTGCTGATTTTTTAGATGTGAAATGCTGCTTGCCAGATATAAATAAAAGGGTATTTTTGCATCATGTAGTCATTGGTGATGAAAACTGAATCCACTACGATTACCCAAAAAAGAAGAAATCATGGTAACCACCTAGCTATGCTTTAACATTGATAATAAACATTTTTTAACATTGAATAAAAATACAATTTTATAATAATAGTAGCAAATTTCTAAAAAAAAATTTTTTTTTAATTTTCCTCTGTAATGAATAAATTATGAAATTTTAGGAAAGCAAGAATATAAAGAATTCAAGTTAGTACATGAAAAGTTAATTAAAGTTAAAAAAAAAGTCACCTTACAGTACTATATTAGTAAATCACCTTACATCATTTCCAAAAATTGTGTGATCTATGTTGAAGCGCCAAAATATTATGATCACCAACTTAATAAAGTGTTGTGCAACCTTAGGCCTAAAAAACAGCTGCAACTCGCCTTGGCATTAATGTCACAAGTTCTTGGCAAAGGGCTGGAGACAGGTTGTACCAAATGTCTAAGCAGCAGTCACATAAATTCGAGATATTCTGACATGGTAGTCTTTTAGCTCTGAGCTGCTGCTTTATGACATCCCAAATGTGCTCTATTCGGCAAATTAGGCAAGTTGGGTGGCCAGGACATTGATTGAAATTCCTCCTTATGCCCGTCGAACCACTCTAACACAATTCGAGCCTTGTGACTTGAGGCATTGTCCTGCTGGAGGATTCCATTTCCAGTTGGGAACACAGACGTCGTGTACGGGTGCAACTGATCCGCAGTTATGTTCAGATAGTCTGCAGCTTTCATATGTTCTACAACAATTAAGGGAACCAGAGCCACCCATGAGAATATCCTCCAAAGTATAATACTACTATCACCAGCTTGTGAATAACCTGTTGTACAGGGGGGAGAAACTGTTTACCTGGATGACAGTGTGCCCTGACATGGCCATCGATAAGATAAACGAGAAATCATGATTCATCCAACCAGGCAACTCTCTTCCACTTAGCCATGGTCCAGTCTTGATGTTTCAGAACCCCTGCACGCATAACTGACAATGATGCTTGGTTAACAGAGGCTTATGAGTGGGACATCTGCTGCAAAGTTTCATATCCAACAGTGTCCACTGAAATGTGTTCTGAAACACTTGCACTTGGACCTGCATTGTATTGGGCTGTCAGCTAAGCAACGGTCTGACACTTATTTTGTTGTACCAAGCGGGACATTCTCAGTCTTTGATAACATGGGGACGTCCAACACCTTCACATCTACTGCTGTTTTCACCATCATTTATTCACTTTGCATATACTATACTAACAACAGCAGACCAGGAACAACTTACCAGTCGTGAAGTTTTGGAGATACTTGTTCTGAGTCTTTGGGCCATTACAATCTGCCCTCTATCAAATTTGGTTAGATCAGCAGTCTTTCCTTCACTCACAAAAGTGCAAGAATTATTCCTTACCTTCTCCAGCAGCAGTTAAATATCATTCCCACTTAATCACGCACCTCTCCATGTCATCCAGACGACTTCATTGAAAAATGTGGATATAATGTTTTGGCTCGTCAGTATAATAAATAAACACTTAACATAATTCAGCAGAACCTTAAAAAATCGACACGCGAAATTATTTTATGATCTGAAATAACAAACTCTGGAATAATTTAAATGAAACGTTAAAAACTACGACCTCTAGAACTGCTAAACAAGAAAAAAATTCTATCCTCCTTCTATGGTAACATCAGTTGTAACTTCACAGTAACATGATCACCATTGATCCGGTTCCCATTTTTAAGAATTTTTCACTCTTTTTATAATAATCAAATAACAGATATGCCAGGTTAGGATTGCAAAATACACACTTTTATGTTAGCTTATTTTTCATACAAATTCATCATAAAAGAAGATTTAATCAGTTTATAATAGAAACTAAAATTTGTGGTACACCGCTCAATTAATAATAATGATATAACAATCCAATTGAAGCCAGCTGCAGGCTCACATGGCAATGATCTTTTATGTAACCCACTGCTAGGTTAAAATATTACTACTGCCATGGACTTTTAATGTAATTTTTCATACTTTCTTATAATGTACAATATGAACACACGTATTTTAAAGCTATAATTTGTAATAACTTACTGAAATGGATTTTAATGAACTCATTGCTAGGTAAGAGCACTCACAGTAGTTAAATTAAACTATTACATTTTCAAGGCGTTATATGACGTCAAGACTTATTTTGTGAAAATGCATTAAAAATTGCATTCTGAAATTTTCATATGTGCAAGTCTTGCACCATGCCTAGGTGTTATTCTGTCTGCAAAAATATTAATGAAGTTAACTAGCAGAAAATATAACAATTGTCTTAAAATAGACCATGTTTATTATTCCAGGGATGCATTCATTAATACAGGCTAAACTTAACAACACAGCACGCATTCCAAGTTGGCTCTCATGGGTACAAAAGTTGGCCTCTACTCATGCAATTCATATAAGCATATAAAATATAATCCGTGAAGAGAGAGGTGTGTGATTAAGTGGGAATGATATTTAACTGCTGCTGGAGAAGGTAAGGAATAATTCTTGCACTTTTGTGAGTGAGGGAAAGACTGCTGATCTAACCAAATTTGATAGAGGGCAGATTGTAATGGCCCAAAGACTCAGAACAAGTATCTCCAAAACTTCACGACTGGTAAGTTGTTCCTGGTCTGCTGTTGTTACTACAAGGTGGGAGGTCACGCTGCAAAGTTAAATACATATAACTTTATATTTTTCATTACAAAAGTTCCAACAGAAATTGCTCTGAAAGCTTTAAGTATCTGTTAAGGATTATTAACATTATTACACAAATAAATTTGGAATGCAAAACTACTCACAGCGAGAGATAAATGTTTCACATTCAAGATACTAAATACAGCCTAACTGTTTATCTTCTGCAAAATCATCTAACATGGAATGCCCGAGAAACAGAAATGCACATTTTTTACTCCCTACCATATATAAAATGAAGAAGGCAAAAGCTTTAAACGAGGCAGACATGTAAATTTGCTGCTAACTTGTCCAAATTAAAATGTAAATGCTCTTTAAAAAATATCCCTTTTTTAAAGAAAAAGGTATGTTAAGCAAAATTTTGATTCTACTGCCTGTAACTGATAGCAGTTTGTAAAGCTACTTTGACACTCTAAGCCTGAATATCTGTGCGACGGAATGAATATCATACTGAGAGACACAGGCAAATTTAACTTCTATTTAATGTTATGATTTTATGTGCAACCAAACAAAACTTCTATATTTTTCTATTTGTAAATCCAGAATGCAATTACCAATTTTATTGGTACAAGTTGGCCACAGAGAACTGTTTAACTTTACAAATATGTAAGTGATATATTCTTGTAAAATGGTGCAACAATATTACTTAAACATATCTCAAAGGAAAAAAAAATTACCTTTATAATTTTCTCGCTCAAATTCCCTAACACCAGATCTACTATTTTCTGCTTCCCTCCTTAGTTCAAAATTTTCACTGTCTTCATTATGGTAATTAGACCTTGATTGAGAATCTTGATTACTTTTTTTTAATGAACTGTCACTATTTTGATGATTATTCTGACGATTTCGAAGATGAGGAGGTACGTATCGCTCTATGAAATTACAGAAAAAAAAAAAAAAAAATCATTATGCATAAAACACGGGAGTATCAAAATTATTACTTTCATGCAACTTTCCTATTACAAAAATAAAAGGATTATACAGCACTATAAAATAATACTATAGGCAATGTAAATGTGCATAATGCCTCACTAATTAAGTATAGGTTACACTTAAACCTTCAGTTGAGAGTTTTTAACATCTAAATGTGAAAAAAAAATTGTTTAGCTGATTGCTTCATAAAGAAAATATTATAAATAAAATAACACTAGTTTTATTATAAAATAAAAAAATTTATATATCAGCTATCATAAAATAATCAATTAACGGCAATCCTCAAACATACAGAAATTGAATATACGGCAAATTCTGAAAGGAGTATCAGGGTGACAGGCATACAATTAAATATAATAAAAATTCTGCATTTGGGTATCAGAATTTCTTCCTTTGAGGGCATAATTTAGGCCTTGAGCTTCCAACTTTGTACTGAAGGGTTAAACCTGTTGATGTAATCTATAAGAACTAAAGAGGATGGATAATTTCTACATTTCCCCAATGTCAGCTGAGCTACACACTGTTTCCCATCTCATCCTGTGAACAGTTCCATCACCCTTACTAAAGGTCTGTTAATTACTTTGGAGCTATCAGATCCCACAAGCACATCTACTTGTATATTACTTCTTGCCTTAACCCTTTCTGGCATGCTACCTTTTAAAGTTGGAGTTTTGATAAGAAAAAAAAGGGTAGGCAGTCTACTTAGGCCTAGAGGAGTACACAAGTAAAATTTTGTGAAGATAGCAGTTATCTTTCAATTCTGTAGGCATACTGATTAAATAGAGCTTCGAAAAGAGAGCTGAAACGATCATTGTTGTCAATGAACTGCCCAATGAGATGCCGAGAAACAACGAATACAGACTCTCAGTCGTCCTAGATTATCGGTGAGCCCGGTATGGGCACACCTAGGGTTCGCTGTTTGATTTTAGGTAAGATTTCAAGGTAAACATTTAAAACTAATATAGAATAAGGAGATTAGCATATAGCCAAAAAAATAACATAGAAATTTCTTTTCAAACAATTCCTTTTATACACTAAAAAAAATCTGGAAGATTTCTTTGAAAAAATGAGGGTCTTAAAAAACTAAACATGGCTAAAATATATGGACTGGTTTGTGTTGAGCTGCCATCTACTATATAAAAAAAGAAGGTTCAGAGTAACCTATAAATACTATTTCATTCAATTTTTCTGTGCGTACAGAAGGAAATTTTTAGGTGTGTCCACTGTGCCACAAAGGGTTAATGGTCGGATTCCTTACAAGTTCCAACAGATATTACTTTTTTCTTTTTGGAATCTCTTTCAAAAAGGACCTTAAACAGTTTGCAAGTATCATCCTTTTCTTCAAACGACTTTCATCAACTGTATCAAAATCACTAGTATCACAATTAATAGAATTTGGAGGTTCATGCAAAAAATATGCTGGTGTTAATGATAATGTCCTAGTCATCACAACACTGAGAACGGATAGATTGCTCATCTACTTTTGCCTTAGAATTTTATTATGAATTTATTCTCTAAAACAAAATTAATTCTGAACATAAACAGTGACGCCAATTGCATCAAGAAAATTATTTCATTATTGCCAGATTTGCTTTAGGCTACCTAAAAAGGGGCGTAATTATGTGATTCCCAATGACAATGCCTGAATTCAACCAGTTAAAACACATCCTAAAATATATGCGCTAAGGAGAACTGGTATTGGTTGTGTATTATCGACATCTGCAAGTGTTATTCCATGAGCTTTAAGTTCCAAAATTAAAAGACTGTCATGAATTCTAGGTAGTATGGTGCAAACATTTTGGCTGGTTAAAAAAAGAAATTCTTGTGAAAAACCTTTAATCTAAACTTTTTATTGCTACATTGTATCTTTCATGTTTTAGGGCAAGAATAGTTCCACTACCAAATAATCCTTGTGAAAGCACTTCTGCACCTATAGGAAAAAGTTTCAGTTCTTTCATTAAAATTTTTTTCAAAGCATAATCAATGTGAGCCATCATCCAACAGAATGCATATTGCAACTTGGCTTTCTTTATGGTAAACTTTAATGAGAATTGTCTTTAGATAGATTTTCCATAAACAGAATTCTCCTGTAAATAATGCAATGCACTTACTTTCTGCAGAATTTGCATGAAAAGTGGATTCGTCAGACCCTTTCTTCCAACCTTGACAAAGCACTGCATAATCTCATCATTCACATATTATGCACCAAAATGCACTTCGACACAGTTTTTCAATGTGTCCCAGCTTAAGACAAACTAAGCATAATGGCATAGGTACTAAATAACTTGAGATTTCCTCTCATATACAGTCATCATGGAAGCTTTCCTACTGTCTTTACTAAAATGTGGACAATCACAAAAAAATACAGTTAGCCTTTTTACGCATGGACGAAATAAGAGCTGAAGCAGAAGGGACACTATTTCTTGAAGTATCAATTTGCTTAATCTTGAGTTTTGAAACCTGATCAAGCCAAATTTATCATTTCCTCAGCATTAACTTTATGTCTTAAAAATTTCATGAGCTATTCAAGGGATTGTTGACTGCTTTCAGCAACCTTGTTGCTACCATTATGAAGAATGGAGACCATTATCTTTCCTAAACATTCAAAACAGCTTCAGGAAGGCAAAAGCAGACAAGAAATCTGCAAACTTTTCTTTAGATCTTAGCATATCAGAAGCTCTTAAATGTCATTTAAGTTGATCATATAAAGCAGTGGTTGCAAAGCCATCGATCACGAGCTACCAGTACATCGCATTAAGGCTCCATTTGGCTAGCCTTGATTCCTCCACTCAGCTGGCACTGACGACAACAACTGCTTGTTTCTCCTGCCTAATTGTCAGCCTCATCTCATAGTTGATTGTATAGGCATGAGGTTGTGCACATTATGTTTTTCGTGTGCATATTAGACATCTGCTAACTTGGATAGTTTTATTTACGCATAGGTACTAAATAATGGCATATTCAAATAAAACAAAAAATGTATCACTTTCATTCAGAATGATAAACCGATTACTGTTTTACCCAGGTAAAGGGAAAGTGTGTGTTTACTGTGCTATGCAAGTGTATCAGTTGGGAAAAAAGGGAACTTTGAACATCATTTCAAAACCATTCATGCAGTGATTGAGAAGGACTTCTGGCTGAATTCTCCATATAAACTTAATGCTCAAAAATACACATTTTTAAAACCATTAAACACGAATTAATGAGCCAACTGAGGCTTCATTTCGAGTTTCAAATATTTTTGCACAGAACAGGAAACCATACAAAGATGATGAAATAATCAAAACTGCATTTTTAGAAGCTGCAGATGTATTATTTGATAGTTTCAGAAATAAAATTGAGATGTCTTCTATTAAACCTGAACAGCTTTCTGCAAATACGGTAATGAGAAGGGTTGAGGTTATGAGTTCTGTCATTACCTCACAACTTAAAACACCCTTTGATCACTGCAGCTTTATCTTCCTGCAACTTGACGAATCGAAATACAGGTAACAGGACAAATTTTTAGCAGTTAAAGGTCTTATCAACTTTTAAAATATTCCTATACATAAGTTAGTGGGCTTAGCAACTGCAGCTCTTGCCCTTTGATCACTGCAGCTTTATCTTCCTGCAACTTGAAGAATCGAAATACAGGTAACAGGACAAATTTTTAGCAGTTAAAAGTCTTATCAACTTTTAAAATATTCCTATACATAAGTTAGTGGGCTTAGCAACTGCAGCTCTTGCGATGGTAGGCAGAGAGAAGGGATTCATAATCTTGTATGGTAAAGACAACAGCTTTCCGAAATTTTTGTCTTACTATTGTGTAATACACTAAGAATATCTGAGTGGAAAGTTTTTAAGTACAAGGAATGTAATTACAACTGTCATAAAAAGTTGATGTATGCACCACAGTTTTTTTTTTTTTTTTTTTTTTTTTTTTTTTGTACACTACCTTGTAGTATATAAAAACATTTTTTGGGAGGGTGGCGGCTTTTAGATCATTCTGGATATTGGACATCCAGATCTCCGACTTTGTATTGTACAATCCTTTGGCAAGAAGCCAAACTTACAACTAAGGAAAATCGATGAATTAGTAATTTCAATAAGTAACAAAGGAAGAAAATATAAATCAATAAATAAATGCATGAATTTACAAATTTATACATACACTGGGCTTAGTATACTATTTACATTACATACTATAAGGATAACGTACTATGACTACAGTAAGAAGCTAGTCAGTTGCAACAAGCAATTTTAGGCTTAATGTTTGATGACTTATGGATCCCAACTATGATGTCATTGAGCATGCTTAGGTCCCAGGGTGACTGCAGTTTAGGAGAAAGTCCTTTCCACTGAATCAGATTCCATACCCACACCTTATCACCTTCATTGAATCGATGTCCTGCAGCTTTTGTTGGTATCAGATCTTAATCTTTTCCATCGCCAAGCTCACTCCTGCAAAATTTTGCATCCCTTCAAATTGTGCCTAGAAATCTTGAATGTGCTCCTCAGATAATAAAGGTGTATCTGGACGGCAACCAAACAGCAGATCACAAGGCAGACAAAGATCACAACAACATGCATGATTAGGAGTAGTTGGTAATCTCATGGATAGCACTGCAATAGACCAGTAAGAGCAAGGGTAACTTCTAGTCCCAGTCCTGCTGGTTTCTGGAAACCATCAGCAACAACCTATCAAGGATGGTTCAATAAATCTTTCTACAACTGCCTTCTGACTGTAGATGTAAAGATGTCGTTTGGGTTTTATCTATGCTGAGTAATTTGCAGATGTCTTTAATTATGGCTCAGATAAAATTTCTTCCTTTATTGGAATGTAACTGAAAAGGCACTCCAAACCTGGAAATCTAATGCGGTAACATTACCTCTGCTGCCGTGACATCCTCTTGATCAGAGATAAGATATGCTTCAGGGCACTTCATAAAGAAATTGATGACTGCGAGGATAAATGTTTCGACATTAACAGTTTGTGGCAGAGGTGCCAGGTTGCCAAAAGCGATGTGTACAATAGGTGTTCCTACGCTTTAACATTGCAGTTTCTCTCTGCTACATTTCATTTATCTTTTCCAGCCCACATAGGCATAGCTAGATTGGCAGTACTTCCACACATCAGCCCTTGCTTTACTCCAGTAGGAGTGCCCTTGAAATCTACAAAAACTCTTCATTATTCCCTAATGCCTTTCCATCAGATTGTTGGGAAACTCTTCAAGGACATCCAAGATTTTCAATGTATCAGCTGCCACCAGAATGTCTTTCCTTCATCTGATTCCAGCTTCTGGTACAAGATACCGTTCGAAATATGGAACAAGTCTCAGACAACCTAATATTGTTTTGTCGTAGGATTACAGATTCAAATGTCCTGCCAGAAAAGCTTCTTATCTGAAGATTCCATTATGTCAATTATGGATTTAATGTCACCATCTTCAAACCCTTCCAACTTCTTCATCACTGCATGGGTCTGCTGGGTCAAAAGATGTTGAAATTGTAATCTGATGTACGACCGGATTAACCAGCTCGTATTTTGCATCAACTCTAGAACAATATCAGCAGCTTTTTCAGAAGGGCATCAGCATTGCCATGTGGTGATTTTTTTTTCTATGACGGATAGTTCAGTTTGCAAAGCCTATTTCAGTTTGCATAATGCATCATCACATTCTTTTCTCCACAAGAACTTTTGTTTGCTATCTGTCAGTTTATAATGGGGTCATGTGATGGAAGAAAACTCCCTCACTAATATCTCATAGCAAGTGCAAAGTCCCAGGAAACTTAGCTGATCAACATTTTTGGAGCATCTCTAATCTTTGGCTGCCAACACCTTTTCTGGTCTTTACAAGCATATTTGGTGCACAAGGTAAGTCTCTTCCTGTCTGAACATTTTTCATTTAGCAGAACTTAACTTTAGATTGGCTTCCTTCAATTTCTGAATCATTTTCTTAATATTTTCTAAATGCTCTTTAAAATGTTTTCTGATGATGTCATCCAGGTACACTGCAGGGGAAAAAAGGAGGGGACAGTTCTATATCTTCTGTTCTAATGAGCTGATTGGCGAAATTTAAAATGTGTTTTCCAAGTCTCGAAAGTGCGACTCAGGATATGTATTAGAATATATTGTATTGTTCTAAGATAGGTATTTTAACACAAAATTGGACTTTTTCTGAAATAACATGCCAATTTTTTTCTATTTTCTGATTCTATGACTCAAATTATGGCTAGATATTAAATTTTGAAATTTTTAGTGAGAAATTTATGGAGAAATTTCAAAATTTATCTTGACACATTTTATTAAGTTTGCGCCAAGAATAATTCACTTGGCGAATTCTGTAATTTATAGCAAGCTATTTTCCTTTTCTTTATTTCATTGTCCACGAATGTAAAAAAAAGTCATCGTTTGTACTTTCAAATAATTTTAACAAAGTGCGTATACCACGTTTTCAAACATTATAACAAATACAGAAAATTTCAAAATGCAGGGGTGTGGGACCCCAAAAAATCCCCTGAAACTTTTACGGACTTACTTCCCGACATTTTGGAGTTTCGAGAAGGGGGGGGAGAGAAATGAAAAATTACTATTATGAAGTATTGAATGACCTAATTATAAAAGTTCAATGAATTACTTTTTTTGCAAAATTAATAACCATAAATTTTCAAACATATAAACTACTACATTTTATGTAAATATTTTAAATTACCTGAATTAATTCTTTAAAAAAAAAATTATCTAATTTCTGCTCCTTTTTTTTATTTTCTGATGTTTGTGGGCTTGTCTTTCTTTTGTGGTGAACTTCATAATTGCAGGAAGGTTGACTTTTATTTTCCTCATTTACAGTTAAAGAAATTTCCTCGAGAACTGCACATGCAGAGGTAGAAGCAGTTTGTTTTTCTGCTAATGTAGAAGGTTTTTCAGAGACTTTTATAGGTGACTCATCTGAAATACATGTTTTTAAGTCCTCTTGATACGTTTTCCAACTTCTGTTCATATTCAGTAAGAGATCTTTGTGAAGTGGATCAGTCATTGGATTTTTTTTAGCCATATTTTTCACATGAGGTTTCTTTAGAAGCCATTAAATCATATTTAATAATCTGCACTGCATCTAGGGAATCAATCTTAAGAGAGGTTCTATAGTCAGTGACAAGTGTATCCATTAAGTTGAGTCCATTACATGAGTTCATTAATACACTAATTAAGTTTGCCCATGGAATATTATTATCTTCAATAGTATTAACAACTGCTTTAAAAACAGCTTCTGAATTGCAAGATTCCATCTTTAGAGATGCAAAATGATGAACTACAACTTCATTTTGATTGTTGTCATAAAACTGCACCAATATTGCCAGTATACTTTCTTGAGTATTGCTAGTACTTTCATCCAAATTTAGAGAAAATGGAGTCTCCTTTTAAGTTTTAATGATATTTTCCTTAATAGTTTTTGCGAGCCCATATTTCATCTTATAACATGCAGTAGTCCTAGACATTTCCAACGAGTTTAGTGCCGTCTGATCGCGGCTCAACTGTTTGCAGAGTTCAATTAAATTGGGAGCTACATTGAAAGAAAGAGAATTCTCGGCGATAAACAAAGTTATTAATACCTCTTGGCGTGCTTTTCTTGTCACTATATCCAATGGTCGAGCATCAGTCTCCAGTAAGTCATCAGTATTTTTTTAATTAGCATAATTACTTAAAGTCATTGAATGTCTAATGAATGCACTTTGAATATTTTATGTGCGTCACAGTTTTAGAATGATTTGTGAAAGCCTTGAATCCTTCCCCACCATACTTCAGCAGTGAGTTACAAAAAACACAATATGCTTGTCTAGCAACATTTATTTTCTTGCACCATGTGCCGATGGTATCCCCATTACCATCTCTCCGTTCAATCCAATTCCACCTAAATGCATTCCGGACACCTTCTTCTAATTGTATAATATCACTATTTATATCGAGAAATTTCATAGTGAAATTCTCTTGCGTACATAAATAAAAAAATATTTCAATAAACGAAACGAAAAATTTACACGTGCATCAATAAACGAAACGAAAATTTTACACAGCGGAAAAAAAAAAGTTGAGAAGCGATCAACGACAAATAGCTAATACGGCGAAAAATCCCCCTTCTCTACTTATTGGCGCCAAGCCAGGAGAGATAAGACCTTTGAACCCAGAGTCACATGATCGCACATCTGGTCGAACGAAGTCTCTCCCTTTTTTTTTTTGCCGTGCCTACTTGCCAAAAAGAATCCAGAAGAGAATGTCCGAGAACCGGGGGAATGAGTCATAACTCGCAATAAGGAAAGAACAAAAAAGAAGTTTTCCCCCCTTTTCACGCATTATCACTGCCTCTTTGGAGAAAGAAAGGAAAAGTTTTCACTACACACACTGACCTTGCGTTTTCTGCTTTCAAAGCAAACAAAATTACCCAGATCAAAATAAATAATTCATTATTATTCCTACTTCCTTTTGAACGACGATCCCCGGATTTATAGGTCATAAATCAAAATTCTTTTCGAAAAATTTATAAAATTATTTTTAAACACAAATTTTAAAGGTAAGTCGTAAGAAATGGATGAATTTTATTTGGAATGAACCTAAATTTCGAAATATGAAAGGAGGAATTGAATAAGTTTAATTAAAAAAAAGGCATATTAACAAATATACATCAAATTCAATTAACACTGAAGAGCTAAAATTTTGAGAGCTCATTTTTTAAAAACTACTCGTGCGATTTTTACAAAACTTGGCAGTTTGGCATAATTTCAGTCACGGTATCAAAATATTGGAAAACATTGGCATGTCATTTTAGTAAACGTCCATTTTTTTTGTCAAAATACCTATATAAGAACAATGCTCTCTCTATATATATATATAATACATATCCTAAATCGCGCTTTCAAGACATGAAAAACACAAGCTGAATTTCGTCAATCAACCCAGTAGAACGGGAGATATCGAACTGTCCTAATTTTTTGTTTTTCTCTGCATTGTACATCAGACAGACTTTGCTGGAGACAGCATAGTAATTTGCATAGTAGTTGCAACACAGTAAACCTGGCGAAAGTTGCTGAGAACAGCATTTACAATATGCTGCAACGATATAGCTCAGAAGATCAAAAACAAAAGTTTAAAAAGTGACGAAGTCAGTACGTTGTTTAAACAGATTCAGGACAAATTCACACGTTTGGAAACAACTCAAGAAGTTTTGAATTTGTTGCTAAGTGATGATACCCTTCAAGACAAATATTCCGAAGATTTTTTGAAAGCAGAAGAGTACCGAGACAAGTTCTGCTTGATTTGTTCGCTGTTAGAAAATGCAAAAAAAGGGAAATTCGGTTACGGAAGGAACAGCAACCGAGCAAAAAAGGAAATTCAAGCTTCCAAAACTTGAATTGAGGAAATTTAGTGGAGAACCGAAAGACTTTCTTGCCTTTTGGTCCCAGTTTGAAAAAATTCACAAAGATGATTCTATTGTGGATGAAGACAAATTTCAATATCTGTTACAATGTGTGGTAGCAGATTCTAAAGTGTCAAGACTGGTAACAAGTTTTCCGCCAACTAAAGAAAACTATTCAAAGGTGATTGCACAACTTAAAGAACGCTTCGGGAGAGATGAACTTTTGGTTCAGATTAATGTACAGGATCTACTTTCCATAGTAATGAAAAGTGCTGCTGGTCAGATTAAAGGAGATTTAGCTGAACTTTATGATTTACTTGAGAGAAAGCTTATGGCACTCGAAAGCCTCGGTAGAACTAAGGAAAAATTTGCAGAACTTTTGGAACCACTTGTTGAGTCCTGTTTACCAGAGACTGGTCTTCAAGCGTGGGAAAGAAGCCGCTCGACAGAAGATACTGCGTCACAGCAAGCTAGTGCGCGTTCTTTGGATAAACTTTTGTGCTTTCTTCAAAACGAAGTGCAAAGTGAGGAAATGATTAAGCTCGCTCGTACCGGGTTGGGAGCTTCACGTTCTGCACATTCGGGCTCACAATCTGAGGATCCGGGTTGCTCTACAGCTGCTGCTTTGGTAAATGCTCAAGACAATACAGGTAAGTGAAATTTACGTTGTATTTTTTGTGAGAAATCCCACAATTCTACCAAATGTTTTTCTGCTCGCAAAATGTCTTTAGAAGATAAACGAAAACTTTTGGTGCAAAAGCGCACCTGTTTTCGCTGCCTACAAAATGGACATAGTTCACGGGCATGCAAAAATAAAGTAAAATGTTTAACTTGTGATAAATTTCACTATACCATTATTTGTTCAAATGGCGAACCTGTAAAAAAAACTGACAGAACTGTTATTTAAACAAAAACATATTAACAAAAGAAACTGACAGAACTGTTATTTCAAGTAATGTATTGTCTAATCAGTCAACTGTTAATGAAAATGTGTATTTGCAAACACTTATTTTAAAAATAGTATTCGAAGGTAGACAACTTACAGTTCGTACGATTTCGGACAGTGGTTCTCAGAAATCTTATCTCTCAGAAAGGATCATCGCGTTTTTGCGTCCTAAATCGAAACAAAGCATTATACACGGTTTGTTTGGGGAGGGAGAGACAAGTCTTCATTCTCATTTAGTGTCGGATGCTAATTTAATAAATTTTGAGGGCACTTATGACCATAACTTTGAAGTACTTTCTCAAAACAAATTATGTGGATCTGTTACAAAAGTAGTTGATCACAATACCCTGAAAGAATTAAAAGAAAGAAATATTACCTTGTCTGATTTGGAAGCTAAAGAATATGACATTGAGTTGCTTTTAGGAGCAGATGCCATTGGGGATATTATTACTGGCAGCTCTCTGAAACTGAACTCTGGTGTAACTGTAGTTGAGACTAAATTCGGATACACTGTGATTGGTAGAGTAAACACTTATCTAAAGAACCTACTTCAGCTACTATTCCAGCATTACTAGAAAATAATTTGTGCAATAATGTAGTTTCTTTGCATTGTGCTAATCTTAGCGTAACCGAACTCTGGAATTTTAGATGCCATTGGCATAACAGACCCAACTGAATATGTTAAACGTAAACTTGCTCACTCTGACACCGTTAAGCAATTTAAAGAGAATTTCAATGTTCTTCCTGATGGCCCACATGAATTGCCACTATCCTTTAAATTTGAAATTCTGTTACCTAACAGTAAGTCTATGACTTTTAAAAGGCATCAAAGAATGTGTCAACGAATTAATGAGGAAAATCAGTTAGATGACTATAAGGTAGTTTTTAAGCAATGGGAAGACCTAAAAATAATATAAAAGGTTTCTGAAACTGAAATTGATAATTTGAGTTATTATTTGCTCCATAGACCTGTTATAAAGCATACTAGCCAGACAATGAAGGTAAGGCCGGTGTTCGATGTTTCATCTCGAGAGAGAAATCAACAGTCCCTAAATGATTGTTTAAATAGAGCGCCGAATTTAATTGAACTCATACCTGATATAATTGACAGGTTTAGATTGTATTCCGTTGGTTTATCATCGGATATAGAGAAAGCGTTTCTTCAGCTGAATATTATCCCAGAACATAGAGATTATTTGAGGTTTTTTCTTCCAACTCTTGAAGAACCTATGATTTACAGACACTGCAGAGTGGTGTTCAGGGTTTGTTCGTCTTTGAATGGACTATGAAATTAAAATGGGATGATCCCTTGCCAGATAATATTCAGAAAACTTTTCAGAGGTGGCAGGATGAAATTAAATATCTTGAGAAAATTAGTATTCCATAATATCTCTGCATCGATCCAACTCTCTGCATCGATAGACCATCTCTTGGATAATTTCCCTGCTGAGCTTGACGATGTGACCCAAAAATTAAAGCATTCGTTTTATGTTGACAATTGTGTCACTAAGATTCACGAAATCAAATAGCAAGAAAATTTTATAGTTAAGGCAACAGAAGTAATGGCTCCGGGATGTTTTAACCTACGGGGTCAGGAAAGTAATGTTTCAGGTCATTGTATTTCCCATAGTTCAGGTGTAACTTCTTGGAATCTTATGGGATTTGGATAACGATACATTAAAATGTAATCTTAATTATTCAATAGATAATGAGATAAGTAAACGTAATATTTTGGCTATGGTACATAAAATTTTTGATGCGCAGGGTTTTTTGAGTACAACTATCTTGTTACCAAAGTTACTATTACAGGAAGCTTGGACTATGAAATTAAAATGATCCCTTGCCAGATAATATTCAGAAAACTTTTCAGAGGTGGCAGGATGAAATTAAATATCTTGAGAAAATTAGTATTCCATAATATGTAGAGATAAATGAGAATTCAAAGCTGCATCTGTTCGCTGATGCATGTAAGAGCTCCTATGGTGCATGTGTCTACATTAAAACTGTAATGCCCGTGGCAGTCAAAATTCGATTAATCAGAGCCAAATCCAGGTAGTGCCCTTAAAATCTCTGACAATACCCCGGTTAGAATTGATGGCATTGGCGCGAGACTGGTTCACTCCGTATACGCCACCTTAGATTTGCCTGATTTGAAAATTATTGCATGAAGTTATTTTATGGTAGCACTGTGGTGGATTAAAAACCGTGGTGAGTGGTCAGTTTTCGTTGTGAATAGAGTAAAAGAAATAAACAGTCTGATTCCTTCTCAGTGTTGGCACCGTGTACCAGATGATTTAAACCCAGCAAATATTCTTTCAAGAGGCAGTTCCCCTCGTTCATTTTACGATTCTCTCTGGTGGAAGAGGTTAGTTCGTGTAGAACTGTTGAGGACACTCGGTAACACGGTTCTTACAACCGAGGAGTTATACACAGTATTGTGCAACTGCGAGTCAATAATTAACTCTAGACCTCTTACCTATCTGTTTGAAAATCCAAATGATTTAATCCCACTTTCCCCAGCCATGTTTCTCATCAAGAATCGTAGCTTAGGTGTTCCCGATGTTGATTTCCGTGATTCGAAAGGTCTTCGGAAACGGGCTAGACATCGCCAAAAACTGCTTAATGATTTAAGGCATAGATTTAGGAAAGAATACTTAGGCCTTCTGGTTCAAAATAAGAAGCGTCCATCGTCAGAGCTACTGTTGGGTGAAATTGTCCTAATAGAAGATGACATCAAAAAACAAATGCATTGGCCTCAAGCTAAGGTCATTCGACTAATTCCTGGGAAAGATGGCAAGGTGAGAACTGTAGAACTGAAGATTCAAGCTAGTACGGTTTTTCGTCCCATTCTGCGAGTCTTTCCATTGGAAGTGCAGTTAATGAACACACCCACTGATCCCATAAACGATAACTCTTTTACTAATCCTATTTCTTCTATTTCTAGTGATGAGCACTCAGATTCTAACAATTCTTCAAATGACTCTAGTAACATCCTGCAAGGTGCTAAAGTGTCAAGATTTGGTCATGTGATCAAGGTGCCTCAGAGATTAGATCTCTTCGACCAGGTACTGTATGTCTTTGAGCCAACCTGAAGTCGACTCAAAGAGGGGGAGGATGTTGGAGATGGCTGCTGCAGACAGACGACTATGTAACGGCTGATCGAAGTAGACAGAAAGAGCACCACTTCTGATTGGACCATTTTTTATTACTCTTATTTTTCTTTAACTGCAAACTAAGCAGGGAAATTACCTTTTCACTCAGTTATATGTATGCACTTGATAGAGTAATGTAACGTTTTCAGCTTGTGTGAGATATCCATATTAAAATCTTTATATTAATAATCCCTGCTCCCTGCAGTGATTATTAATTTGTAACCTGCATGTTGTAGCCCTGAGAGTTGCAACAGACTTCATAGGAAAGACATCTGAGCACGATTTCTATGAGTCATGCTAATGTTGCTGGATCATTGCATAACATAGATGGATTATGTGCATAATTCTTGATACACAATTTCCAAGTAGCTTGTTAAAAGTTTTCCTACCAGTTTCATTATTTTGACAAATTAAGGTCTGAATCATAGACGACTTTCGTACATTAAAAAAAATCTAAAAGTTGTCAGATTTAGCATTATGCCCCAAATGGGTATTTTTTAATGTATTGTGTGTTACCTTTATCATGTTCTTCGCACTTAAACCATAATATTCAATTCAACAGCAATATTGCAAAATAATTTTAAAATGAGCATATCTTTAGAATTTCCAACACATAGTCTCGCGCACTGGTCATAAAAATGCCATCGGCATTTCTTTTTTTTCCGTACAGTGTTGTCATTCCTCGCTTTGAAATCGTCGAGTTTGTTAATCAAAAATTCTTTTAAGTCTGATAAAAACTGAAATAAGATAATAAAACAAATTCTAAATTCAGACTTCCAGATGCCCATATTGGTGGAGGATTACATTATTCAAAATTTGATGGCTCTAGGTACCATTGTTTTATCCCAATACGAGAAACATACATACATTTATGCAGATCTTTATTATTTAATTTCTTTAAATATAATATAGGGCTCTAATATTTGGTGGCAACAGTCTGAAAAGTGAATCATCGCAGAAAGTGAATCGATGAAAAAGTTCCAAAACGAAATAGCCCTTCTGGGCTTATGCCCTTTAAGCTTAAAAGAAAAAAAAAGAGGTTCTAATAAGAAAATAGCAGCTGCTTTATAAACCACCAATAACATTTATTTTTATAAGATATGCACTTAAATCTCTGTATATAAACATACATCATGAAGTTTCTCTACTATACTTATTGATCACAAAATACATTAGGATAAAATGTAAAATTTACCTGAACTCTTGACTCCACTAGTATGAGTGGAGGTAAAGTCTAGACCAGCAAACTGAAATAAAAACATAAAATTATTAAAATGACTCTTACAAGAAATACAAAATGAAATTTGAATAGCTAATGAAATATGTGAGATATTTTAATAATAATAATTTAAGAATGTGAATCTAATGGTACACTAGGAATCCCATAATTATTTAAATGTTTCAGAAATTCATACAATTTGAAGAAATAGGCTTGAATTCAACTTGTGAAAAAAGAAATAATTCTCCTGAAGGAAGATTTTTATTGGCAGATAAAATGTTTTCACTCAAGTATTTGTTGGCAAAGGCCACTTCATGCACCAGATCACAGAATTCCATGGTGAGCTATGTTTATTTTCATTCATACAAATATCTAAAACCATATCACAGCACTAAGTATTTCTGCCATCACATGAAATTAGCCTCTTCATGAGTGTGAGAACACCATCAATTGAAACATACAGCATACCCAGATGGATGTAGGAGATTTCAAGATAAATGGCATTGCTTATCTCTGTTAAGAAAGACAGGTTACCACAGTACCCTTTTACAATGGCTAACATTTGTTTTCAGAGACTTGTTTTTCAGCTTTATTTGCAAATACCAGTTACTAAATAATGGCGAAATGACTTTACATTTTTTTTTTTTTTCAGATATACTACTGATCATCTTTTTTAAAACTTGCTTGTTCTGGAAAATGTTTTTCGTATAAAAAAATTCACTCAAAAAGTATTGAAAATTAATTATTTGGACACTTTGAACAGCTTATATTTGGCAAAAAGCTGAAAATAATATGACATTTAATATTTCGATGGATTATCCTAAACCTATATTTACATTTGTTCCTGCAATTTGACATGAACTAATTTTATTACGTACGAATGTTCCATTCCTCCATAAGAATTGCTTTCAGTAGAGCTTTCAAAGAAATATGTTTCCTTATTCTTTCTCCAATACATTCTATACATATTTGATTTCAGGTACCAGTTGTATAAAAAAATCAAGGGAACATTTAGGTATGCATACTTGCCAACCTATGACACTCAAAAATCAGGAGATTTTTTTAAGAAATCGGGAGATTTTTCACAATGTTAAAAAGACTTTTTAAATGATAAAAATATAGTTTTTAATAATGAATTAACTTTAAATAGTAACTAATTCTTAAATGCAAGCAACACAAAAATACCTTACACATTAAAAACATTTTTATTACGTGCATCGTTTCAGAAAAAAAAAAAAAAAAAACTTTAATCAGTTTTCATACAAATGTTATAAACAGTGGCAGATTTTGCTTTCTTTAAGAAAGAAACTTCATAATTTTGTTCACAGCAATTGCCAAGTAGGCCTGCTTTTGCTGATAAAAGTTTTTCTAATGTGTCATCACTAATATTAGATCTAAATTTAGTCCTCGTTTTCGCAACAACACCGAGAATCCTCTCACACTCTGCATTACTATAGGGAACTGTCAAGATGGCCAACACAATTCTAGACAGTTCACTATATTTTAAAATTCCATCAGCACATTTCAGTTTTGCAATTAAACTCCACTGGGTGCAACTGCTGTTATGCAGCTGTTGGAACTGTTTCAACTTTTCCTTCCTTTTAGAACTCCTTTCAAGATAATAATAAATATCAACATCCACATTTATTGGTAAAGAAGCTGCCCCTTTTTCAGCTGCTAAATTTAAGAGGTGACAGGTGAGCCTCATAATCCACAAATCTGAATTCTCCTTTCTTAAGATGCCTGCAACACCAGTCTTCAAGCCTACCATTACTGGTGCATTATCGGCACCAAGTGCTAAACAATTATCCAGAGGGCCTGCATTTTCTTTAATAATTAGCTGTGCTATATTAAAGCCTGTCGAATGTCCTTCTAAAGTGGGGACAGAGAGTAAACTGCACTCAATTTCTGAAGACTCTGGATTAAAAAAAAGAAACAACAACTGGATACAGTTTTGAATCGGTATTATTGCTTCCATATGTAGAGAGGCAGAACGAAGCTGTTTTAATGCAATCAATAACTGAAGATTTATTTTTCAAACCCATTTCTTTAACAATTGCACCTGTTTTGATTCTTGCACCTTGAGTATTTTTTAGCAATTTCACTATCGAGAAACATTTTTCTAAATAAAGCTGCAGCGTGATCCAATGCATTGAGTGGCAGATTGTGCTCCAGTAAAAAGGCAGAGAACAGACATTCTGCATAAATAACTTTTTGGTCCTTTGTTTCCGAAGAAAAATTTAATTTTTTGTTTTTTTTAAAAACAACTCATGTTATCCTTGTGTTTTTGTGTACGCACATGTTTGAGAACATCTGCCCTTCATGCAAAATCGAAAAATTGCAATGACAGGCAGTACACATCGCAAATTTATTACATTTCCTTGAGGAAATAATGGAAGGAAAGTCAACTGTGTAAGATTTTTGAAACGTACACGAGTATTTTACCTTTCTTACCAGACGTAACAAAAGATGATAATTTCTAAAACTATTTCCCTAAGGCACGTGTACTCACACAACTCAGGACAAAATGAATGAAATAACTAAAGAATGTCCAAATAGCAACTTGCTTTGTCCTCATTGGCTAATATATGACAGCTGACACGCAAATCATCCTGCATCGTCTCTCTTCATTCACTAATAGCAACAATATCATCAAACCGCATCAGTTTGGATTCAGAGCCCATTTCTCCGCTACACATCAAATTGCCAGACTAATAGAATATATTGAAGAATGCTTCAATAAAAAAGAAACTGTGGCAGGCCTCTTTCTCGACATTGAGAAAGCTTTCGATAAGGTGTGGCATGATGCTCTCCTTATCAAGCTTATCGATCACAAAATTCCTCCTGAGATTATATTAATAATAGCTGACTTCCTCAACAATAGAACATTTCAAACGAAAATTAATGATCATCTTTCTACCATCAGAAAAATCAGTGCTGGCACACCGCAGGGAGCAATTCTTTCACCTTTGCTTTTTAATTACTTTATCAACGATCTACCAATTATGGACTGTGCACTCACTGCATGTTATACAGACGACACAGCCGCTCTATGCAAATCTATGAATCCCCACATGGCCTTAATTAAATTGCAAGAATCCACCGACAAATTAATAAGCTGGTTTACAGAATGGAAAATAAAAATCAATACTGAAAAATCAACAGTCGTTCTTTTCAGCAAAAAAACTCTCAGAGGAAATTTTGAGGCTATCAAAATCAATAACGACATCATTAAAAGAGAACCTCATGTTAAATATCTAGGAGTTTTCCTTGATAAGAAATTAACCTTCCATCAACATACAGACTACGTGAAAAAGAAAGCTCAAAAAGCATTTATGGCGTTTATCCTCTACTAGGGAGAAAATCGCAACTCCAATATGCTATCAAAAGAATCATTTATTTGCAATCCATTTGTCCAATAGTTCTATATGCAGTTCCAGCTTGGGCTGCTACCGCCAATACCCACAGATCCAAATTACAAAGCCAACAAAATATTCACTTACGAATTATGTCAGACTCTCAATGGTTCGTCAGAAACACCGTGATAAGAAAAAGTTTCAAGATTAACACCATCAACGAAGAAATTCTCAAATTATCTAAACATTTTCACTCCAAATGTGATAATCATCAGCACAATGTCATTAGATATAAATTACGATCACTGCATTAACCAGCCCTTTAAACGTCCAAAGACAATTTTCTATAATAATAATTGAAAGTAGTCAAACATCTATGTACACATTTGTATATATTTACTCAAGAAATTTCGTTACTTATCCTGTTATCTATCCCAGAAGATCAAGTTTAATTAGAACTTGTAATGTGTTGTAAATAATCTTTGCTAAATCTTTTTAGCTCAAATTGCTAATATTTATCCCAGAAGTTCAAGTTTTATTGAAATCGTATCGTATTGTAAATAATCTTTGCTCAAGTTACTCAGAATGTGTTTTCGTCAGATGACTATTGGACATCATAGCATTGATCAAGGCTAAGTCCCGCCCACATTTTTTTTTTTTTTTTCATTAATTCTACTTCATCTTTTTTTAAATTTTGGTATTTTTCCATGAACTTTGAACATTTATCTTACGAAAAATACAAAAACTTTATTACTCGGACAATTTTTAATGATATTGGAAGTCATTATTCTTCACTTGACTACTCTGCATGTTCAATTAAACAGAGTGCACTGGGTGTTGTATATAATCTCGCTAAGTCTCGCCGTCATCTATTGCTTCGCCAAAGAAGACGTACAAATTGTACTGTTTAAGATTTTCACTAAGACTGCCCAGTAGGGATACTAATTTTTCGAGTAAAGGCCGATAGGCCGAATACTTCAGACTACCATAATTCACAGTAGATGCTATCTGATTTGCAAGGTTTCGTTTTAGATATAATGTAGAGAAAATTCAATTGCTTTCAGACATCCGAAAGCCCTTTTTTTTTATTCATATAACAAAGTATTACGCCAAGTTGCATAAAAATCGTGAGAAATTTTAAGAATAAGAAAAAGTCGGGAGAAATATATTGTAAATCGGGTTGGCAGGAGAGCGGTCGAAAATCGGGGGCAACACTGGGTATGTATGTTTCGGATGATTAACCTGATAGAAGTTGAATATATTTGACATTTCCAGTTTTCTTGTGAATGCTTTCAGGATTTATTAAGAATATTTACAGATTTGTACATATGCATATTTTCTTTTCTATAAAAACAAAATTTCCTATTCCAAAGACAGTGAAACATCACCAAATTAAATAATTAGTCTTAACCCCATAATTAACAACAGGCAATAATTCAGGTTTTGCCCCATAATAATTTGTCCATCGGACCTAAACATATTTAAGTTTGACTTGTCTGTATGTAGCATTGTTTTAATAAGACAAATATTTGCTTACAATTGATTTCCTTTTTAATGTAAAGCATATTTTCCTTGTTAACTAAAAATTTCCTTCTTTCCAATCATCTATTGTATCCATTTGTTCTAATTACTTTTTAACAGATTCAGCGTCAATTTTTAATAAAAGCTGTTCTTATAAACCCCCTTCAATTTTTACAGCACTAATGTTTTGGTTTTGTTTAATTTTTTATAGGTTAAATCTCCGATTCCTGCGATATTATCTTGGAATGTGTTCCACACTTCAATGTGTTTTGAACAGTTCCATGTAGTTTTCAATGTTTTATTAACACTTCATCAAGGATATTTTAGATATTTCAGATACTTATACAATCTTTAAAATGAATTTGATTTTTTTTTTTTTTTTTTTTTTAAATTTTAACAGAACTCATTGTTAATTTATAGCATTTTATCATGTTCACTTCCAATATGAAACTGTTAATACATTTTGCTAAACAAATAATATCCAAATTCAGACGATAATTCTTATCATGTGCACAGACTCCAACCTGCAGTAGAACTTGTCAGTAGTCAACGCGCGAATGACATTTTTACAACTTTGAAAATGTGCTCGTAACGCATGTTGTAATTAACAATTCATTAATGTTTAATTAATCATTAATTGTAATCAATTTTGTTACATTTAAAATCCATATAATACATATAAAACTGAATAATTAAAAATATGCCTTGTAAATTATGTGCACGTTTAATTAGAAATTTTCCTTTAACACCTCAAACCTCATGTATAAATCTACTATTATATGAAAAAAAGCAAGTATTTTAAACCACTACTAATCATAGAAAAAATCAGAATCCATAAATCATGTATCTTTATTCTGGATTTGATTTCCACAGAGAAATAAAATTTAAATAACCAAGAGTAATACATATTAGTATTAAAAAAATACTTATAATTTACAAATGCAAAGATTTATATGTAGCATGCTTAGCAAGCTTAAGTTCTGATTTTGAGAAATTTTTTAATAGCATATTTCATTTGCCTGCATACTTATTTTTTCAATTAAAACTGCTTCAAGAGTTTTAGAACCTAAATTTGGTAGAAATTCCGTCTGATTTTTTTTTTTTAACAATAGAAAAAATTCTTTCACAAGCTGCATTTGAATGAGGTATTATTAAAACAGCAAGCATTAGAGTAGGCAGTAGCCAAAATAACATAACCACCCATAAGTAACCCACAGCCAAAAATCAACTGGTGATGGTGAGCAATGGTCACTCATTTCTACAGTAACAGCTATTAGTCATTCATCCAATGCACTTGTCGGGAAATGTTTTTCTGGAGATATGGCAAGAGAACGGGATTCATATGAAAAAGATTATGTTCCAAAATGTATGGTATTATTTTCACCAGCAAGATTTACAAAGTGCTGTGCCTTAACTGAGCCATCCTACATTTTCACAAGGCTTGATGCAGTAAAGACACACCAACAATTTGATAAATGCAGGGTCTTTCAAATGTAAGGCATGTATGTTTTCCTTTGTCCAGATTCTACAATTATGGATACTGATTATCGCATGCAATCAAAAATTGCCTTTATCAGATCTGATTAAGTTCAGTAGCCATAGCAGACCCTCTGTGTTTTTGTTTTAAAGCTGATACTGCAGATTCCTCTTTATTAGCTCTATGTCTTGGTAACAGCTGGTAAGTGGTTGCAACTTGCAGGGATAAGAATTTATCACATCATGACGGTTATAAAATAGCAGTGTCTTTGATAATGCCAGTTAAGTCTTTTTTTTTTTTCCCCCATATGCTACTTGCTTTTATGAGCTGCTCCCAGCGTGTAACATTTATATGAGCCAGTTTCCCTTAAAAAAATCATCCACAAAAGCATCCTTCCCCTTAGATAACCCTTGGGTGTTCTGCCATAATCAAATTAACAGCAAACTATATGACTAACAATCAGCATACACATGGCTCATACACATTATACATAGGGAAAACCATGAAAACACCCATGCAACCAGCCTGTCTGCCATGATTCAACCCTTGGACCAAACTAACACTGTTTAGCGACTTTACTGCTCGGCCACTGGAGGGCCCTCTTAGAAATGAGAGCTATTGCAATAAAACTAGAACAAAAAATTCTACATCAAATTTATGCATTGAATCATTTAAAATGGCTTGCAGAAAACTTCAGTATGTTCCAAAATGATACAGCTATTTTAACACAGAGTTTTTATACTGAACCAACACTTCTACTCAAGTAAGTATTAAATCAAAACAAAATCTAATAAAGTTCCATAAAAAATTTAGATTAAATCTTACAAAAACAGATATAAAATAACTAATTATTACATGGATTATATATGAGGAACAACAGAGACATTGTTACCATTTGATATTACCTGTTAGCAGTTAAATAAGTACAGCTTCTTATTGTTTATATCAAATAAGAAAAATGTTTCACTGAATGCACTACTCAGTTACAAATATCAGATAAGTTTTATATTTTCCATGTCTAACAGATCTCCAAACATGCAATATGCTTAATTTGGAAATAATCTGTCAGAAAATTAAATGCTCTTCTTGCCTAACAAAATATATCTTCTTTCCAGAAAGCATGCACAGCAATTTTTGCTGTTGGGACCAACTAAATTCAGCATCTCATAAATGAAGCAATGTTGCTCTCTTCCAAGTCATACTTTGAGATATTTCGTCAAATCCTTTTCCCTAATGAGTTTGATATTAGTTTTGATATTTGGACAAGGGAAATTTTCATTTTCTGATGAAGGAAATATTTTTATATTCCTCCAAAATGCAATGCACTGCATATATTGAGAGTTTTGTGCCAATAGGCGATGGAAATTGCTTACAACTAATAAATAACGCATAAATACAACTCTTCATAGCCAAATCCATAAAACAGAATGCAGAATTTGCATTTCTGTCCACATCTCACTTGCTTACAATACTGTCTCTAGATGATTGCTATTGTTAACATTAACATAAGGAATTACTGTCTACCCCTCCCCCAGTCTTTTGTCAGGCATGACGAGGTTTCAAATGATGTCAAAACTTGATGGTTTCAAATGCACGGATGGGACTAGGTTTCAAATGCACGAATGGGGCACAGAATTACACTGGCCAAAAATTTTGATCAGACCTGACATTCTGGAGCATAACCAATAAATTAAATTTCCCACAGTAACAAAGTGTCGTAGTAAATTAAAACTGCATGGATTATATATATGGCAAACAACAGAGACATTATTAACTGTTAGTAATTAAATAAGTACAGCTTCTTACTGTTTCTATCAAATAAAAATGATTTCTCACTGAATGAACTACTCAGTTACAAGTATCAGATTTGTATGTTTCCCAGGTCTAACAGGTCTCCAAACATGCAATATGCCTCATTTAGAAAAACTTTAGAAATAATATCAGTCAGAAAATTAAATGCCCTTCTTGCCTAACCAAATATAATATCTTCTTTTCAGAAAGCCTGCAAAGCAATTTTTGCTGTTGGAAGCAACTAAATTCAACATCTCAAAAATGAAGCAGTAGTACTTCTCTTCTGAGTCCGTGATATTTCGTCAAATCCTTTTCCCTAATGAGTTTGATATTAGTTTTGAGAAGAAAAAGTATATAAAATGTTACTAACTATCAAAACTTAAATAAAAGTGGTTTTTTATATTCATAAAATAAAATTAAATACTTAACAGGTAAATAAAGGGCAGACCACATTCCCCCCTGAAGTTATGATACTCCCCCTAGAAAGAAATTCTCCCCTAGTCCAGAACCTTATTGAAGACACTGCTAATGTACTTTAAAATTCCATTAGCAGCACTAAATTTTCCAATTAATCCATTTGTGATCCATATTGCATTTTCACATTAGTCAAAACTTTTTTTCCATCTTCTGCACTTCCCCCCCTCCCTTGGTACAACATTTTTTATATACTGTAGATAAAACTTCATTGCTTCTGGGGGAAAAAATTCTCTCACATTAAAATTTTTTATAAAAAGGTTCTTGGTACTTTTTTTGCAAAGTTAATTCTCCTAATTTTGAGTCAATCTCACTGAAAGCAAAACTGATCAAACAATTTTATGAAGCCACGTCAATCTTCTGCAAATATTAAACGAATATCTGATACAATATTTTTTAATGTTGAATAAAGCATTATAATTTACAAAGAAGTTAGATGAATACAGTCAAATACCGAAAATCCGCTCACCTGAAATCCGCATTACCTCTCAAAATATAAACATTCAGTTTATAGGTTCCGGAAACCGCAACATTGTGTACGAAATATCGAAGAAAAAATACTTACCAAATAATGACGTCACAATTACTGAATAATAATGAGTCATAACGGAAATGCCAAATTATTGAAATCATGATAAAAGTTTTTTTTCCCTCTATTCTGCATCGAGGTAAAAAAGCAGACGATTCACTCAACTCTTCTTTCAAGTTCCCAATTCACGTTGTTGTATTTTCTGAGCTTTGTTATTTCACGAGATTATTTAGTGCTGCCTTTTTTTTTTTTTTTTTTTCCGGATATTTTGTGAATAAATTAAGAATATTTTAAATTTCAGCACTTTTTAATACAATGGCAGATAAGAAACGCACTCGTGATTTTACTGCTTGCAACGTTGAAAAACGTAAATACGTTGCATTGACAGTAATGAAAAAGTGGAAATTCCTTCTAAAGATAGAGGCAGGTGCTACTGCTCGGTTTATAGCAGAATCGCATGGAATTGCCACAGGGACTGTGTATGATATACGGAAGAATAAAGAAAAGCTGTTGAAATTTTATAACAACAGTGATTCTAACACCGGAATCCAAAACCGGAAATCCTTACATGAGGTGAAATTGGCAAACCTCGATGCTGTCTTGTCTTGTACGAGTGGTTCCGGCAGAGTGATGGGGTACCTATTTCAGGACTACTCCTGAGAGAAAAGGGGAAGCAGATTCATGGTGATTTAAAAATAGAGAAGCCTAATGAACAATATAATATAATCAATTTATATATGTAATACTAATTTAATTCATATAATTAATTATTGTATTAATGTATATAATAATTTAATTAAATATATCTAATATGCCTTATTTATTTTGCACTTTTAGTCTGAATATTATCTTTCTGTCCTGAAATCCGCAAAATCCTAATATCTGCACAACCTCTGGTCCCAAGTACTGTATGACGTTTTAGAACTTTAATCAAAAGAAGATGGTCAAGGTAAAATGCATTTAATAGTCATTCCCCCAGAGCCAGACACTGTGACCGACAAGGAATGCACAGATAGTAAAGTATTAGGTGAAATTTTGCCAATGCCGATTAATATATCGAGATCAAAATTTTCCCATCTAAAAAAATGTAAAAATGCATCAAATTTGATAAAATTTTATTAAAAAAAGCTGACTTATCTAAGAAAAGAAATTTCTTGGAATAACTGTTCTCCCGTACATTCAGAGTTGCCTATCGATAATGAATTTACTAATATGCACAGCAACGACATGCTCTTAACAAGCAGAATTTGCATTCAGATGATAACAATGTACTATGATAAAACTGAAAAACTGGCTAAAGTTTGTCTCTAATTAAAAACTTTGGTACAACTCTAATATATGCCCTAATTTCACCAAATGTGGCGATATGTGTTCTGCGCTGGTTTTTGGCACGATTGCGTGTTCTATGGCAATCCTGTTGACGTTGAAAAATCTTTCGCTGGAGCTCGTTGGTTCACCTCTGTGTCTGAGAAGATGGGAGGGAAAGATAAAATGGTAGTTGTTGAATTGAAGTTCGGCAAAAGGAAATATGATTGTGGCTATCCTGTTGAGGGGTAGTGGGTATTTGGAAGTGTGGAAAGAGGGTCTGGGAGATTATTTTTAATGGCAGTGCTTTGATAGAAGTAGGGATTTGTGATTTTATTTATTTGTGAACCATAGTATAAATTTTCTGGATAGTGTGTCTGGCTGTCATGTAAATACGATAGTGATTACGTGGCGGCATGTTAAAGGCGGTATGAAATTTATATTTCTGCTATTCGAAAACGCATTAATTCATGGTAAGTGCATTTTATTTTATCCTTGTTCTTATTTAGTAGAATGTTATGTTCATTGGTTCTTTAGTATGAATTTCTGTCGTTATTGTTGTTTTTTTAAATTGTTTGAAATTTATTTTAGTTTATTTTGTTGTTTAGTGTCTAGACTGTACAATTCGTAGATGTTTTTTAAAGTTGAAACAGAACGCTGTGTACATGGTATTATTTGAAATTTATTGTTGTTATGTTATTTTATTAAAGCGAGGAGCGCGTAGATCGTAGATTCCTTCCTTGCCTAAATTGTGCAATTCGTAGAATTTTTTTTAAGTTTAAACAGGATGCTGTGTACATGGTATTCTTTGAAATATATTGTTATGTTAATTTATTAAAGCGAGGTGTGCGTAGTTTGTAGATTCGTTCGTTGCCTACATTGTGCAATTCGTAGATGTTTTTTCAAGTTAAAACATGTCGCTGTGTACATGGATTCTTATCAAATATTTTTGGTTAGAAACTTTACGTTTTTGCTATCTAAATTTTTTGTTTTTGTTTCGGATTTTTAGCTAAATTGTGTGTTCAAAACGTAGTTTTTGCATGTGCGAAAACCGCGTTTTTTGGAGACATTTTAGGCTAAAAGTTCAAAATGTAGACAAAAAATTTAGATAGTAATATGGCAGCGTGAAGTTTTTGGCGATAAATTTGGCGACTTGAGGGTGCATATCAGAGTAGTTCCAAAACTTTAAATCCAGTTTCATGCTGTATTAGGCCTTTTTTAATAATTCTTTTTTACAGATGAACAAATGACATACATACATTATTTTAGACATTCAAACGAAATGTTTTTCAGTGGAATACCCATTCATTTCAGGTACAAAGTCTGTTGTTTGTTTTCCTATGAAGACTACTTATGTCATTTTTCTATATATTCATAAATATCCTCAAAGATATTGGCTGACCTTGGACTGGATAGAGATGTTGTAAAAGAGCTCTTAAGTGTGGTGAAAGTTTCTTCAAATCATTACATATATTACAACTACTTTTTTATGTTTCTGAAATGTTGTTGAAATTGGATAAGCTGAATGCAGCTGGAGCAATTCTTAGTACAGATTCAGAAACTGTTCCATTATACCTGTACACAAAATAGAAAAAAGAATGTGGAGCATATGACACTGCATTTGATAAAGAGCACAGCATCGCAGTAATTTGATGGGGAAAAAAAATTCAGTCATAGCTATGACAATTAACTTTGACACAATTTATCTGCCTTCAGTAACTAAGAGGTACTCAAGAAAAGAAAACAAATCTATATCTGTTAAGCAACCATAAATCATCAAAAATTGCAACAAACATATGATGACGGACCTTCTGGAAAATTTTACTGCGATGTATATAGAGTGCAAGTAAAAAGTAAGAAATGGTGGCAGCCTACTTTTACAGATTTTATTGGTGTAGCTAAATCATATATATAGAAAGAAGACTGCTGCAGATTCCAAAATTTTCCTGTAAGACTTTCAAAGAAGTGTTGCACTAGGATTGCTGAAAATGAGAAGAATATTCTAAAATTCGTAACCTTCATATACTGATTTTGTTGGCCAACCATCTTCTTACTGAATTTAGCCTCAAGCAAAATAAGAACGGATCCCAGAAATCAAATTAGCAACAAAAATTCAACAAACAAAAGTAAAAGATGCAAATTCTGCAGTAGTCAAACAATAACTGTAATAAACATTATGCACCATAGTATAGCAAGTGTTTCAATGATTCCAAAAAGTAATCAGTTTTGACTGACAATAAATCAAACAACAACTTCGCCATAATACAAGGGGTACCTTAAAGTCTACTCTACCTTAATTTAGGGCTAAGTGCAGAATCGCCCACTTATTTGTTTGGCACTTTTTACAAGAGTAAGAAGAAATGGATTTTTGTCAATTTTCTTTGACTTTTTAAGTGAAAATAGGTCAATGTATACTTGGATAAAGTCAAGGAAGAGCGCAATGCCATTTTTCTGCAATTCTGGGATTTTTTTAAAGTGAAAATAGGTCGACGTGTACATGGATACTGAGTATGTGCAATTCTTAAAAACGTGCCAAGCAGTGGGCGATTCTGCACTTTCCCCAATTTAGTACCCTAAATAAAATATTCCTTAATTTGACTACTCTGCATCATTCTGAACTAAAGAATGACATCATTACATACAGATCCATCTTTTGAGAATACTAATGAATTAAATCTATAGCATATAAGCAACAGAAACTAAACAAAATAATGAAAGTAACTTAGAGCTTAAGAGAAATTGAGGTATACAATTTTTTACTAAAATTTTTCCCTTCTTTTATGCAAATTTATGCCAATTAAAAAAAAAAAGACTTGTTTTATATTTCTTTTTAGAACGTACATAGATAATTATCAATAATTCTTAAGTTATTCAAAAAATTACTTGTAAATTAATAATATTAATGCTTTAATGGAAAACTTTAATGAAGAAAATATGGTACAACTCTGATAAACACCCTCATTTCATCAAATGTGGCGATATTATTTTTGGCGCTGGTTTTTGGCACGATTGTATTTATGGGGATCGTAGTGTATTTTTATAATTTCTGTGGGAGTCGGGACTTTTAAAACGGAGTTTGACGTGTCCGAAATGCGGAGCTGATATGAGAACTCGGATGAAAAATGGTGTTTCTGATAGACTTGTGTGGGTTGCAGTAAAATTGTTGCTAATAAAGTATGTGGGTGTCAGCGGAGTTTAAGGTTTGGATCTTGGTTTTCGTGTAGCAAGTTAACGTTGGAGGAAGTTTTTATTGTTACTTTCGAAATTTTGAATTGTAGGAAGGCATGTGATATAGCAAAATCGTGGAAGTTTTCTTCACAGAGGTTGTGTGACTGGCAAAATTTTATTAACGAATGTATTTTGGACTTTGTATGCTCTGTATCTGAGAAGATAGGGAGGAAAGATATTTCTGCTTTTAAAAGCAGCTTTCATTATGGTAAGTGCATTTTATTTTATTGTTTTTATTTTGTAGAATGTTATATTCATTGTTTTTTGTATGAATTTCGGTTTTTATTGTTGTTTTTTGAATTGTCTGAAATTTATTTTAGTTTATTTTCTTGATTTGTTTTTAGTGTAGATTGTGCAATTCGTAGATGTTTTTTTAAGTTGAAACAGAACGCTGTTTACATGGTATTCTTTGAAATTTATTGTTGTTATGTTAATTTATTAAAGCGAGGTGTGCATAGTTCGTAGATTCGTTCGTTGCCTACAGTGTGCCATTCGTAGATGTTTTTTTAAGTTAAAACATGTCACTGTGTACATGGATTCTTGTCAAATATTTTTGGTTAGAAACTTTACGTTTTTGCTATCTAAATTTCTTGTTTTTGTTTCGGATTTTTAGCTTAAATCGTGTGTTCAAAACGTAGTTTTTGCATGTGCGAAAACCGTGTTTTTGGAAACACTTTAGGCTTAAAGTTCGAAATGTAGACAAAAAAATTTAGATAGTAATATGGCAACGTAAAGTTTCTCGCCAAAAATATTTGGCGACTCGAGGGCGCATATCAGAGTAGTTCCGAAAATATTTACTCATAATGTTTATCAGTCCATGCTGTATGAAACCACATTAGATTAATATACTAAATTATAAAATATTTTGTTTTGTTACGTTTTTGAAAATTTAGTCTCGAATATAATACTGCAAAGAAACTAAACAAACTAATGCAAATTCAGCAATGTATAAGGAAAGAATTTTTGGTACACTGCTAATAAGTTTTCTGCTCTGTTAAGTAATTATATATATTTGTTTATCATTATTAATGAACTGTGAATAACTGCATATATTTGACAAAATAAACTAATAATTATAAAATTTAATTTCTTTCCTTCAGAGTCTTTACAAACACAGTGCATTAAATCATATGGATCACGACTGTATTACTAAATTGTCATGAAAAATACAAATGCTGTTTCCAAGTGTATTTAATATAAAACTGGCCAATCCAATTGTGATCAAGACTGCTTCAGCCAGATGAATGATGTGAGGGTCTACTATTCCTCTTCTAAAACATGTTCTCAAGAGATCTTTGATCAATAAATTTTAAGACTCCTATTCCATAAACACACTACAGTCTCAAAAGTACATGCTTTATATGAATATTATTGGAAGATCACTGGAATGAACAGATATTCTGTTCTGATATTAAGGTTTAAATTTAGTGTACGACTCTCAGAACATCAATACATTAACAAGGTTCTATTAATCCCTATGCTGTCAGAATAGCCCAATATGGGTCTCATTTACTTAAAAAATTAAGCGTAGACTAAATAAAATAAGTATAGAATAAACCAAAAGAAATTTCAAGCAAAAAAAAAGGTGTTTACACCTATCTGAAAAATGGCAAATTTGATCAAAAATATCCTCCAAATTCACAACCTGCATTCTCATTTCATCTAACAATTTACTCAAATACACAAACTGCTATAATTTATTATTTTATATCAATTTGAAAATAACTACCAAACAACATTGTAATCACATACAAAATTTCATTTTATGTTATTACAATCAGGAAACAGTACTGAAAAAAAAGCCCAGTAAAATATACAGCATAACAACTTCCGTTCATTTTACAGCTATTACACGTGGGTTCTTAGAAATGAAGATCAAATAGAATGCAGAGAATCGCAGGCATGGAATAATGTTCGAATGACTGACAATCTGTATTAACAACCAGATACTACAAATTACATCCAGCTTTTTTCCCAGAAAACTTTTCGAAATCAAGACTATGTTATTTCAAATCTGCAGATATCTACCATTAGAAACTTCATTCAGTTTTTAAAAATTTACCAACATGCGAACGGCATGTTCCTCGCACCAGAAACATTAGCATCTCGCCTGATAAAATCGAAGCGTTCCATTTCAGATATTCAAAATAGTTATATCAACACAGGATCCATAAAATAAATGTATTCTTCAATTTCTGCATGGAATAGCGCTTTCACTACTTAACAGATACCAGACTAAAAGATATTTTGACTGCTGGCGTTACAATTAGTGTTGTTTTTATTGGTTATTCATAATAAATCTACGAATGATTTTGAGAAATATATTGACACAGTGCGTGCTAAAATAATCTTTTACAAATGCAACAACTTACACATGACAAAAGTGTCACGTTATTCATAGTAATTGTTTCAAATATATTTTAGTAATTACCTGCTGTTCTAGACCTTTTCCATTTTCATTGGATTCATTAATCATATTACACTACAATGAGTAGTTAAAAAGCAATTTGCGACGATCACAGCAATTATAAACAAACAATATATTACACTCCTGTAGCACTAAGAGTATTAAGAGAAACCACGACTTGTATAAAAGCTGTGACGTCAGAACTCACGCATCTTCATTTCATTTCTTAACTACATTCATGGACTACAAATAGTGTGTCAATCAGTTGAAAATGGTAGCTTTCGCGCATGACGTCATGAACCAGTAATGAAATTTAAGGTTTCTTTTGAGAGAGGGAAATAATCACATTTAAGGTTTCTTTTCTTTATTTTTTGTTTTCTAAAGAGGTAATTGTCGTTTCGCTTATGTATTTGTATTAGAATTTTATTACTGTATGATTCTGAAAATATCTTATACTTATTGAGCAACACTTTATACGCATGTTTATACTATGACTGTATACAAATGTAAAATCAAGATGTATTATCTCCTCGGGCCTCCATTTAGGTGTGTGACCTTATCATGTCACTCCAAACTTTGATGAAATTAGGACTATCCTGCTTTTCTCTCCTGGCCTATACATTACGAACTTCATCATATTTAGAATGAACTCATTCGTACACTTAGTACTTGCTATCTTTTTCAATTCATTGTGTGTCCATGAATACTTGATTTTCATTTTGCTCTGGATACGTGTCAATCAATCAGATGTCCTTGCTGCTCATGTGGCAACTGGTCACACTCCCTCCTTCACCTTAAAAGCTGTCTGTTTGAGTAATACCAGCTCTGTTTAAGATGTGGCGTTCCGACAGATACTTCAACTTCTATTCATGAGATGGCGCCACGTGTAAAATCCAGTTCTTAATCGGAGCAGCAAAGCGACGTCATTACTCACTCAGACTTCTCGCAAAACAATTGTACGCGACGGTAGCATAAACTGTGTTCCGAGCTCTGCGTTGATCTCTGCAATGTAATTTAAATTGTAATTTAGTACTTAATATATTCTTTTGTTATAGGAGATTGTCTACTCTTATTTTCTTTAATTATATCATGCATTAAGCACACGACCACCAAAAAGTTTTGTGTTTTGAAAATAAGCTCTATCGTTTTTGCAAATGTACTGCTTCTAAATTTTGTAAATATCTGCAATTAAAGGCTCTTTTCATATTAAATCCTTAGTTAGCTTCGATTCCTTTAACATTCTGGCATACCGTGACAGAAGTATGGGTAATTTAAAACGGGAAAGAACACAACTATGTAATTCCGTCGGCGGAAAGTGAAGTGGAAATTCCATGCGGAAGTGACGTTTATTGCATAGCAACCAGTCTATCTCACCTCTACATTGCCAACACTAAGGCTCCTATATACCAGGCTGAATCATCATGCATTCGGGATCCCAAATGGGAGTTTTAATGGCGGCTGTGTAGTTACGGTGCAACAATTTTTTTGTGCTTTTTTGTGTAAAATGGGCGGATGTGCAGCTATTAATTGTTCAAATCATTCACGGAAAGGTCATATATTGGTAAAATTTCCTAAAAAGGAAGAAAAATATGGGTAAATAATTGCCGAAGAGACAATTGGAAACCTGGTCCTGGCGTTCAACTTTGCTTAGTAAGTATAATGTTATTTACGCCTTCATTTAAAGTTTTTATCTTCTCTGATGTTTATAATGTGCAAGTAAAGTGAAATTCTTGTGTACAATAATCTAAGTATCTGCTAATTTCTGTGATAATAGCTACAATTAAATTAGTCTAGAGTTAATATACCCGTCACCAAACATCGCCAATGTGGATGTTTTGAATGTGGAAAAGAAATTTCGCTTCTAATTTAAGGCGCAGATTTTGTGTTCCTGTGCTGATTGTGGAATTTATACTAATGTAACATGAAAATCATTAGCATATTGAAACTTATTAAAAAATAAATAATAATTTGGAAATGCAAGTTAAAATCTGAATATTTGCTAAAGATATATGTAACATTATACTATAGTTGCAATATCGTTGGAATGATATATAATTTTTTCCTTATTTTATAATCACTATTGTTGAAAAGTTAGATGAGTTGTTTATGCACCGTTTCTTGGTTAAAATAACTTCGAGAATTTTGACATTGACATCTGAAGTCAATAGAACAAATTGAATAGTGTGAGACAAAATATATATAATTTGATTTCAATAATTACAAGGATTGTGCAAGTACCATATATTTATAATCACAGTATTATATAATTTGGCAATGGAGTAAAGATTTAGAAATAAATGCAGAACAATCAGATAAGCACAGAAAATTTGTGAAACTCCGCATGTGTATTTTTCAAAAATAATTGTAGTGTTTTTTAATACATGTGTAGTGTTTAATGCATGCATAACAATCAAATAAATCTGCCTGTAATGATGAATTTCAAAGGCCAAAATCCTTTCATGAATTCAATACTTCAAAAGAATGTGACCTCGTCAAATTAAATCCTCATGATATTGATAAACAGTTATTACTGATCTGTGTTACAAAACAGATTTTTATACATGATAAATATTTTCTGAAGCGTTATTTCGTGTTGTCATCCCTAAATAAGAAATTGCCTACAAATTCAGAAAGCTACTGAACTACGTTCTAGAATTTTTAATAACTTTAATTTAAAAAATTGTCGTTTAAACTGGCCTTGATGCTTTTTAAAATGCATGTTGGCACTGTGCTCCCAAATTAGGGCTATGTTTTCAATGATTAGAGAATTAAAAATTAAATATTAAAAATTAAATATTTCAATTAGAGCAATAAACATTACTATAATTATAACAAGAATCATAGTCTGCTCTAATTATAAATGTATTTATTGGCCTAGTATCTTAAAAGTTGGGTGAAGTCAACTCTTAGTTTCTTATCTATTGTAAGAGCACTATAGCAAGAAATATAAAGTTTTATTTTAGTTGTTTTTAATGTTATAGCAGAAGACTGCCTAATTTAATTTTTGGAGAATGTTCTAAAGAACACGTTAAATTATAGGCAAAAAATAAATATTGGACAATAAAATTCTGCCCAAGCTTACAAGATGCTGCTGATGATATGTTAGACATGGTTTGTTTATTGTTCCAGTTTCTTTATAATACTGGGCCTAATTTAATTACCTGCATATTTATTTATTGCCTATACTTACTTACAGTTCATGCTTGCTGCCTTTGGCACACCCTTACTGTGTGGTTTGTTTTTTGTACTTTTATTTACTTTGTATACTTTTTTTATTACTTTATGTATTTACAGGATCATTTTGAGGAATCTCAATTTGAATCACTATGCAAAGATAGGAAAAAACTAAGAAAAACTGCAGTGCCATCACTCTAGCATTCCAAATCCACCACCATCTGTAACTGACAAGAGGATAACAGAAGTAAGATGTCCTAAGCCAAATACCGAAGTGGTAAATTATTTATATTTTCCAAAAAAAAGAGTTGAAAAAAATCATTGTTATTACAAATAAATTAATTCATCCAACCATTGTTTCAAAAAATAATCACATCATAACATGTTTACTATTTCTTTTTGAATTTAGGAAACTCTACCTGCTTCAAATGAAGATTTGTTAAAAAAATAGAATTCCTTGAGCAACAGCTTCAAGAAAAAGATGCAAAATTGACATCATTTTTGTCTGATGAACAAGTAGGAGTCCTTGCTGTGCAGTCAAAAAGGAACTGGTCAGAAAAGTCCATTATACAAGGACTGAAAATGTGATTTGCTTTGGGCAAACATGGATATAATTACCTCAGAAGTACTGGATATCCAGCACCATCATACAGTACCTTAAACAGGAGGATTAGGTATATAAAAATAAATTTTGGCACTTTAGAATTTTTTTTTTTTTTTTTTTTTTTTCTCAAGACGAAAGTTCATTCATTGAATGCTCTTGATAGGAACTGCTGCCTTTTAGTTGACGAAATGGAGATAGTCACATATCAAGATTTTGATACATCGTCTAAGTCATTCATTGGAAATGTTACGTTAGGAAAACCTGCAGTCGCTAAGCATTACACTATTGTAATGCTTAGAGGCCTTAAAACATCATGGAAACAGATTGTTGCCAATAAGTTGACAGGGCCTTCAACATCAGGTTCTGACATGAAAGATCTGATTCATAGACCTGTAGTAGCAGCTACAGAAATAGCTTTAACTATAAGAGCCTCTGTTTCAGATATGGGAAGCAATAACAGAGCAATGTGGTCTTCATTAGATGTCTCTGTAGTTGCCTTGAACTAAAAAGCATCAGCTTTGTATAATAAACTTTATTGCTATTCTAAAACATGAATTCTTTAAGGGAAAAATTCCCTGCAGTGCAGTGTGGCTAAGAAAGCTATTCTGGAACATAAACATGAACAACTGTTGCCACTCACACAAACTTAATAGTAAATAAAGCATGTTGCCAGTGCAAGATTATTGTAAATCACAACATAAAATTAAACAGTGAGAAAATAAAATATACAAAGAAAAAAATAAATGCAAATATTAAATATACATCCAACACTCTGTCTCTAGGACAGATAGGAACACAAATTACAACATTGGAGGACCTGATGTTTTCATTCACAGTATTGCAGATGTACCACATCTGATTAAAAACATGAGAAATGCATTTCTTTCAAGTGTTATAATATTACCAGAGAAATTTCGCCAGCAGCATGGCTTGCCATCGAGGATAGTATCTTCAGTGTATGTGAAACGACTCTGGTCAAGTGAGATAGAATCAGATGCTGCCCTGAGATCTCTACATCACTTGAACAGAATTCCTCGATGAATGTGGCATCTGCTGTGCAATTGTTTTCTATAAAAACAGCCGCTGTTCTTGAAAAAGCAGTTATTTTACACCAAGTTGCAAAAGAAGCATTAACTTCTGCATGGTGGCTAAGACTTGTAGCAGAATGGTTTACAATTATGACTGCAAGGCATCCAAAAAAAGGCATCACTATCAAAAATCAAGATGAGAAATTTAATATTTTATTAAAATTCATTCATGTGACTGAAACTGTTCAGTTTGGGAAAGCATGGAAGCCATTTTAAACTGGCATTATTATGAGCACATTGAGTGTTTGTGAAACTCTCAAAAGAATTATTTTCCGAGGTTTACATTTTTCTTACCAGGCAGGTTGACACAAGATGTGCTGGAAAATGTCTTTTGACAGATTAGACGAAAGTCGGGTGCAAAGCCTACTGCTGTGCAAGCCAAGAGAGCACTGAAATTTGTGTGCCTATCACAGTTCATTTCAGATATCAATAATCCAAATTATTCTTCTGAAAGTGACCACAGCCTCTTTGATGCTTCTGAGTTAGGGGTTGCTATCAAAAAGGAGGTCTTGCATCCTATCTCCAATTCTGTCGTGTCATCTATCTCTTCTGCAGTGGCAGTGAAAACGTCACTTACCCCCCAGCTGTGGAAGAAAATGATATACATTACATCGCAGGAGCCATATATAATAAGTTGTTGAAAAAAAAGCATATGTGTAAATTGTAAAACAGCTATGACCATTTCAGAGGACATGTTGAACCTGACATACCCGAGCATCGCACAATTCTTACAAAACATAGCAATAAAGGTGGACTGAAGGTCATCTTTTCAGGAATGTATCGAATATGTAGCGAAGCTGAACGAGAATTTCAAAAATGTAAAGATGTACTCCTTCGTTTACAATCAGCCATCACAAAGAATTAATTGAAAGAATTATTGATAAATGTACGCATGTGGCCATGCCAGAATGCTGTAATCTTAAGCAAATATTTATTGATAATTTTTTATTACTAGATGCAAAGGCCTTACACAGCATTTTATCAACAAAAGAGCACAGAACGTTTCATATTCATCAGCATCAGCCAATAAGAAACAAAAAGTAAAATAAAATAATTTATGTGTTTTTTGTAATATGTATTACTTGTTCCTAGGCTACGGGTATATAAATTTCTGTGTTTGATGTTATATATGTTACTTTCTCCTGGGTTATGAGTATATTATTATGGTATTATTTTCTTGTTTCTAATATATAGAAACATAGCATATTTTCCAGTATAAAATTTCAGTTAAGTTTTACTTAAAAGTATGGGAAGCAGATTTGTTTCATGCATGATCTTTATAATACTGGTTTGAAACGAATGAATTTTATTCCGTAAACAATTTTTTTGTTAAAATTGAAATGTGTTTCTTTGGGTACATTTTTAGGCACTTGTGGATCATGTCAGACAACATGCAATAGAAAAAAGATGTCCAGCGTGCATAAATTTTCCCATTTTGTTATTCCATATTGCTTTATTTGAAGTACTGGATGATTGTGCTGTTTCAGTGAACCTTCATGAATATGTGTCAGAATGTGTATCCTGTTTTTGAAGCGTAATCGTTTTATTCATTTTAGTAATGCATGAATAAAAGATGGTATGTGTTACTTCATTTTATCTAAATTTCAAGGATAATCCTTTTCATTTTTATATGGCATGTTATCAGTATAAAGACTAGTGAAAATAAATTGGTATGTGTATCTGTTTTTGAAGTGTAATTCTTAAATAAAAAGATGGTGCGTGTTTCTTCATTTAAACAAAATTTCAAGGATAGTATTTTTCAGCGTTGTACTGTTTGTTATTTCTCAATGTAAAGGGTAACAAGGGGAAAAAACTGGTATGGTACATCTGTTTTTAAGCATGATAATTTTATTTATTTCTTTAGTGATTATTTTAGTGATTTCTTTAGTATATAGAAGGTGCTTGGTCCAACTGAAGTTATAATAAATCTAATTTTACTAGATCTCTCCCTCCCCTCAGGTGTAGAAAAGTTTCAAGTGCAGAAAGTTTATTTGCAGAATTAATTCATTTCTGATAAATTTATTATCATTAATTTTTTATATAACAGGTTATTAAGTTACACATTTTACTACTGTGTAATAAACTTGTATTTAGGGCAAAAAATTAACTAATTTTGCATCTGGTGACTAATATCATATGCTTCTAAGAATATTACTTTAACTTTTTCCATAATTTTTGTATTTCAGGAACATGAAACTGTTATTTTGATATACTTAAATAATAAAAGTGTGTATCTGAATCAATTAATGGATACAAATATTTTGCAGTTATTTTTAGAAGATATTTGCCATATCGCTTCTAATAATTCATAAAGTATGTTAAAATATAAGTAAATAGTTTTGGGCAAAATTCAAATTTAGGGTTTAGGAATTTACATGGATACATATATATAAAATATAGTCAATCATGAGACTAATAAATGATTTTTATTGTCAGGATTTACTTGGGCTTCAGAATGTACTTTCCGCCCGGTGGAAATTGTCATCAAACTGTCCTGAACAGGCTTTTTGTTGATAATAACTTCCAGGCTTATCAGTACCTCCTTTTGATTGGAGGGTATGCAAATATAGTACCCAATTTAAATTACATTGTGATTGTAATAATATTGTGCTATTAAATAAGTGATTATAATTACAATTTAGGTAATTGCATTGTAATTATATTACATTGTATCTGTGAACTCTTAATTTCATTACTTTATGCAATTATGTTGTAAGTGCATAATCTAATTGCAATAATATAATCTATTCACAATTACAAAATATTTATAAATGCAGTTACATCTTAATTAGAGGCCATTTTAATACTTTTAAATTTTCGCAAAATAACTTCTCATTAAGGTTCATTTGGAGAAAACTGCAAATACTAAAAAAGAAGTTATGCTAAATTTACATATTTTGTACAGTACTTTCTTGTTATAATGCTGTTCAATATATCTTCAATACTTTTGTAAATTTAACGACATTCTTTGCAATCACTGTGGTGCTTTAAAAAGAAATTTCTTAGTTATGCTTTCTAATTAGAATGTTTTTAAAATTAAGTATTATGTATAATAACTAACAATTAAAAAAAACCTTGACTGCATGAAAATGCTGTTGCTGTGTAAAATAAAAAATAAGCTTTCTTTTATGCTTTGAAATGAATTACATGTGGTTAAGTCGTCCTTTTACAATTTAAGAATGTGGACCACATTCTTAAATTGTAAAAGGACAGGTTTTATCTAAATTATTAGTATAAAATATATAAACTATGAATTATTTTGTAACATAACTCAAAGTACAAAATTCATTCTATATACTTTCAAATTTATTATCTTTTATGGAATAACTGTTTTTTAATTTAGGTAAAAATTGGAATTTTAGAAGTATTACAAATACAATGCAACACAAAGGTGATCTGATTGAAGGGGAAGGACTTTTTATTACGGTTTCTAGTTCGTATTTATATTACATTTAGTGAAAATCATCCAAAACTCAGAATGCTGTACTTTCTTTTTCCATATATGTCATGAAATATTTCACACATTTAAAAGAAAGTGTTTCTTTAGAGTCTTGCACAATTGTTTCCATATACCTCAGACTTAAATGACAACATATGCTTAAGTTATTTTTTTGAGTATGAATTAACAGTGTTTTTATTGAAATTTTTGTTAAAATGTCATTAAGATAAATTTATTTGCACACTCTACGCTTTAACTATTTCCCCATTTGACACCATTGAAAGTTTTTATTCATATCTTATTTATTTTAGTCTGCTAACTAAACTGAAACATCTAAAGCAAAAGTTATTTTGAATATGTTTTACAAAATATACGCGAAATTTTTATTTAAGTGAAAACGTCTATTATGAGAGAATTAATAAATTATCCGAAAAGTTTATATGCGCTGAATGCCGCGCGTCTATAAAATCAATCTTGAAAAAAAAAAAAAAAAAAAAAAAACAGCAGACATTCAGCCAGTGTGTGTGATAAACGCGCCAAAATTAGCAGCGCGTTCCCTTACTCGCCAAGAGAGAAAAGTTGGTGATTCAGCCTGGTTTAGAGGAGCCTTAGCCAACACCGACCAATATATCATTGTTAACTTCCAGAAGAATAAAGTTTAAGGCACACAAAAATCTGTTTTAAATATATATATATATATATATATATAACTGTATTGTAAATGTATTAACAGATGCAGTAAAAGAAATTGCTGCACATGTATATTTATACCCTTTTTAAATCGATTTCACCAGCGGCTGGTAAAATCGCTGAACATTGGAAGTTCAGTCCAAGCTTGGAATCCCGCAAACGAGCTGGCTGCATGGACGTTTTCGTGGTTTTCCCCATGTGTTATGTGTATACAAGTTAGTTCCCCTTAGAATGTCCTCCACGAAGGCAACACTCACTTTAGGCAAATAGCCCTCGAGGCTTTGCCGTAAAACGAAAACAGAGCACTTTTTAGATCTGAATAAATATACACAAAACTGATGTAATATCTTAAAGTAGACCACATTAAAAAAATCTAATAACTAATTATAAATCATGCATTATATTATTTACAAGAATTTAATTTAACGGAAAATTATATAGGAATTTAACTTGTTTTATAAAGGAGATTCTAAAAACTATTGGAAATTGACATTGATATCGGTACAGTTAAAACTACTTAGATAAATTTTTTAACTCAAAGCAATTTAATGTAAATGTTGAATTTAGGATGTGCATAATTTGAATTATATACTGCATATTCTTTAATGCGTGTCTAATGTATTACATTTTTATACACTACAAATTAAAATAAAAGTAGAGGGAAATACATTATAATTTAAAACATAAAATTTCAAAATTTATAAATTACTCATCAGAACATGAAATTAAGTACATTGATATATATACATTAGTTTAAAAATTACAATTGTAAATTAAAAGTATGCACCCCTTCTTTATGTGTGAAATAGAAAACACCAAATATATTATTTTCACTAAAATTTAATTAAGGCATTGGAAATGTAGAATAAATAAATAATGTAGAGTCGTCAGCATCAAATGCGTTATTTCTATCGCGAAATACTCGAGTTTTTCACAAATCTTAAGAAATTAAAATATCTATTACGTACACTTCCGAAAACAAGCCTTGACCTCCGAAGTCCTCAGTTTAGCTCTAAAACGACAGTCAGAAACTTAAACGACAGCTGTCCAGCTGACGGAAAAATTTCCGACGCGTCGATCTCTGTAATGATCTAGACGATGACACCAGACCGTCACCATCGAGATAGATAAGGCCTGCGCTCTGAATCGAAATTGGCTTGTGACGTCACGGTTAAGGGGCCCTCAGCAATAACTCACACAATGACACTCCCCGAAACTCTCTGTATTCTTTGTCCACCTACCTCTTAACGCTGTTACCAGTAGCCACCTGCCTCTTAACAAGACATATTTAACTGTTACTGTTAGACATACTTCACACGCTCTTGTTAGATGCTTAGATTTCGTTACTTTTATTAACATTATTCATTGCTTTTTCAAGTTGATTGCTTAGTGATACATTTTTGTTTCTGCATATTTTCGTGCGAAATTGTGTTATCAGCATTATGCCTTCTCATTGTATTGTTCCTGGATGCAAAGGAAATTATGAGAATGGTCCTCGTGTGAGAGTCTACAGTTTTCCATCTAATGAAATTTAAAAAAAGAAATGGCTTAAAGCTATACCTCGGAGCAATTTTAAATTAACGAAAGGTTCAAAAGTTTGCGAACTTCATTTCGAAGATGAAGGTATTGAGATGGAGACAAGTGCATATGATCCATCCTCTGGAAAAAAAAAAAAAAAATAAGTGCACCACTTTCACGTTCTCGATTAACGAAAGAAGCAATACTATCTTTATTTCCGGGTTGCCCTGCATATTTATCCTATCATAAACAGAATCGAGAATCTCCGTATGATAAAAAAATACGATTACAAAATCAGCAACTGCATTTGGCTCTACAGGAAAGCATGAAACCGAAATCAGAAGAAGAAGCAAAATACAAGTTTTCAACATATGCAAACTTTTTAAAGTGCTTAGAGACTCAGCAAATCCCGTTATTTTTGTCTATAATCAGAAAGGAAGATGAGACATTATTTATTCACATCAATACTCAAGCAGCACCAGTTATTGAAGTCTCTGTTGTTCTTAAATACGATTTAAGTGTTTCAGCATTTATTGGTAATGCTGCAATAAAATCATGCAAAGAACTTAACCTTCCACTGAAAGTTGGAGATATCAGAAACCTCCAAGAAATACTAGATGGTGTACAGTCTCTGTTAATACCTGTAGCTCAAAATGATATTCAGTCAATTTTGGATACAATTTTGGAATTATTGGGACTTCTTAAACTGAATGATGAAATCGAAGAAACTGTTATTAATTTTTCGGCCGAACAAGTTTCACTTTTCTCGGTCAATAAAGTTAAACGGAGATACTCACCAGAAATGCTAATATTTTCAACTTTATTGCATTCCATATCTCCACACGCGTATAAGTTTTTACGACATTCGGGAAATATAATTCTTCCCCATCCAGCAACAGTTAGAAAAATTTGTACTCAATTTAATGCAAGTCCCTTTAAAGAGCAATTTTAAGTAAACTTCCTTCATTATGCGAGAGAGAAATTTGTGGAACTTCAACCTCATGAAAGAATTGTTTCTGTAATGATGGAGGAAATTCATATTAAACCATATTTAGATTTCAGAGGAGGTAACATTGTTGGCTCTTCTTTTAACACTAAGGATGCAGCAAAAAGTGCTTATGTTTTTATGATCCAAGAGCTTACTCTCCCAGTATAAAGATGTGCATATTTTGCCTTTGAAAACCATAACAGCGGATATATTGCCCTTTATACTTAAATTTCTCAAATCCACCAAAACTGAGTATCGTTTATCCTCATCCAGTGAAAACAGACAGACCCTTATTTTATGTAATTGATGCAGTACATATATTAAAATGTATACGAAATAACTGGTTGAATCAGAAAAACTTAAATCAGTTGTGATACTTCTTTGGCAATATGAAGCAACTCCATTGATGGAACACAGAAAAAAACTTTATTTAGCACTCAAAACGGCGACATACAAAACAAGAAGAAAGAATTCTCACATTTAAAAATAAATTACATTCTTCGTGCGAGAGTCGCACGTGGCACTGGAGCCTGGTTTCAAATACTGTCATTCACCCTCAGGGGCTCACTTTTGTGAGTACGGGTGTGGCAATCCCGAGGTACCCTAGCCCTTCAGGGGATCATCATCTTGATGAGACGGGTGTCACGATTCTGGAGCCCCAGTGATCTATCCTCTTTTCCGTCTCCTCTCCTCTTGGCTGCAACTTTTTCCCTTCCCTTCTCCCTTGTGGTTTCTCTCTACGGAGTTTGGGGCTCGTCACGAGAGGCTGGAACAGACCTTGTTTCTAGTTTTCGAGTGGCGAGAACGAGAAAACTGCCCACGTGTTTGCCGTGCGTGGAGACCCGTGTCGCTGGAAAGGAGGGTCCTGGTAGTTGAGGGGCGAGGTACTGTCCCCAACACACTGCTTTGGCCTCTGCTTCAGCTAAACGGGAGGCACCTTAGTCGTCCTCACGGGTGTCAATCGGCTGGTCACTAGTCGTGTCAGTGGCTTGGGGTCAAGCTCTCGGGAGTACCTGCTTTCGGGAAAGCCGACTGTGGGGCTTCAGTTTGCGTATAGGTCCGGCTAGCCCTAACACAGGAATCTGTGTTCCCTTGTAGGGCTCCGTGGTGGGCGGGGCCGTCGGACCCGAATCTTTTCTTTCCTCATGATGGCTAACCCTCAAATTTTTCTAATCAAGGATTTTGAAGTTACTCCAGTCACTCAACCGAATTCTGAAAAGTCTACTGCTAAACCAGTCACTCAATTTAGTCCTGAAAAGTCTACTTCAAAAAAATTACGCACAGATGCAAATGCAAATAATTCTAATAGTAGTCCCCGTTTCCTAGTTATCTCTAGTCCTTCTGGCGAGCTGCAGAAGATGTCTCCTTTCATAATAAATAAATATATTCATTCTTGTATTGGTGAGCCGAGAAATATAAAGCGTCTCCGCTCCGGAGACTTGCTTATTGATACAATCTCAGCCACCCAGTCTGCTTCTTTACTTCAAATAACTAAACTTGGGCAAGCGAATGTCACTGTAACAGCACATAAGACACTGAATTATTGTCGTGGCGTAATATCGGAATTCGACCTTCTGTATGTTCCTGAAGAAGAGATCGCTTCCGAGCTGTCCGACCAAAATGTCTGCGGTGCTAGGCGGATCAAGATGCGTAAGGAAAGTAAGTTGATCGATACGAAACACGTGATCCTTACCTTCAACACGCCTGATCTGCCTAAGAATATTAAGGCCGGATATTTAAATTGTCCTGTAAGACCTTATATTCCCAACCCTATGCGATGCTTCCAATGCCAGCGTTTCGGCCATTCTAAGACGTCTTGTCGTGGCAGCCTCACATGAGCCCGATGCTCACAGATTGGCCACGATTCTGAAAATTGTACCGCTGCGCCTCTTTGTATAAATTGCAAGGGTGAGCACCCAGCATTTTCACGCCTCTGCCCAAAATGGAAATTGGAAAAAGAAGTGCAGACTGCAAAGGTTCCTGCTTACGAGGAACATCTCATATGCCGAAGCCAGAAGATTAGTCGAAAGCACACAGCTACGACCAAATACATCTTACGCCAATGCTCTTAAAAGATCTCGCACAGTTGCCACCCAAACATCAGTTAGTATGCAGACTCCACCAAATAAAACTCAACAGACTACAAACAATAAGAAGAAAGAAAACCCAACCCATACAGTACAAAATAAAGAAATAGTAATTCAAAGCAAACCTAAAACTACCACACGAAAAGAAACAAATAAAAATAGAAGTTCCAGCAATAGCTCTCTTGATGGAATGGTCTCTGAATCTGCGGATTCAGACGGTATGGAAGTAGAAGAGGGTCTGGAAGTTCCCAAGCATCTACTTCCACGAAAAACCAAACAAGAGCACAGAAAGAACAAAAACTATTCATAATGGCCACCCTCGTATCATGGAACTGTCGCGGTTTCTACCGAAATCTGCTCGACATCAAAGCTATAATCAATGTTCATCAACCTATATGCTTCGCAATACAGGAAACAAATCTGAAACCGGAACAACAAGCAAACCTTCGGAGGTTTTCTTTCGTCAGGAAGGATAACCTTGCAGGTGAGCGTGCCAGTGGAGGTACAGGTCTCCTCATCTCACTGGACTACCCATCAAGTTCCTTTCCTTTGACGACACCCCTCCAAGTTGTCGCTACTCAAACAAATCTTGATATTGTTGTTACAGTCATTTCCCTGTATTTGCCTCCAAATGAGCATATTGATCAGCAAGATTTAAATGGCCTTATAGAGCAGCTGCCTGAGCCTTTCATCATAATAGGTGATTTTAACGGCCATAGTCAGCTCTGGGGTAGTAAAGATACAAATTGCCGAGGAAGACAAATTGAGCGATTGATTGAAGATCATAGCCTTTGTCTCCTGAATAATGGGCAGGATACTTACTTTCATGAGCCTTCAAAGACATTCCACGCTCTCGACCTTGCCATCTGTTCACCATCTCTGTTGCCTTTTTGCACTTTTAGTGTGGGAAATGATCTTTATAACAGTGATCATTATCCCATTTTTGTGTCTCTTGCAGGAAAAGGAGCAAACCCCATGTCGAGGCTCCCTCGGTTTATACTGGAAAGGGCAGACTGAGAACTCTTCTCCTCCATTGCAGAGCTCACAGATCAAATGGTAGAAGATGTGCATATCGATGACGCTGTTGAAGCTGTTACTAATACTATTACTCAGGCAGCTATGCTTTCCATTCCTAGAACTTCAGGAAAACTACTAAAATATTCGAAACCATGGTGGAATCGCGACTGTCATGAAGCACTGAAAATACAGAAAAAAGCATGGGGTATTTTTCGTAGATATCCTACTCTGCAAAACCTCATAGCATTTAAAAGAGCCAAAGCAAATTCACGAAAAGTAAGGAGGCAGAGCCAAAGGAATTCTCGGATTTCCTATGTGTCGTCAATAACATCCTCTACGCCTAGTAAGCGGGTTTGGGAAAGAGTTCGAAAAGCATGCGGAATATATAAGGACCACTCACTTTCCTTTTTGGAAAAAGATGGCCGAGTGATTAGCTCTATAGAAGAAATTGCTAATACTATTGGTGAGACATTTGCTGCCGTTTCTTCCAGCCAAAATTATTCACCTGCATTTCTTTCTATCAAGCAACGCTCTGAAAAAAATCCCATCGCTTTCAACTCTTCCAAATTTGAGCCTTATAATAGAGATTTTACTGGGCTAGAGTTAAAGAGAGCTTTACTACAGACACATAGGTCGTCTCCGGGTCTCGATGGCGCGAATTACGATATGCTAAAGCATCTGTCCTATAAGTCACTGAATGCCCTTCTCAGGCTTTAAAATAGAGTGTGGAAGGAGCATACTTTTCCCAGTGCATGGAAGAGAGCTGTTGTAATTCCTATCGCCAAGCCAGGGAAAGATCCAAGGAATCCCTCCAACTATCGGCCAATTGCCCTTACGAGTTGCCTATGCAAGCTGTTTGCAAAAATGGTAAACAGCCGCCTAGTCTACTAGTCTTGGAAAAGAATAATATTATATCGCCTTATCAAAGTGGTTTTCGAAAGGGGAGAACAACCGTAGATAACATGCTTCTCTTAGAGACATCCATTCGAAAAGCTTTTGTAAGAAGAAATCACCTTGTCTCAATTTTCTTCGATATAGAGAAAGCTTATGATAAGGCATGGAGATACGGTATACTTCGCGATCTTCACGAGAGTGGCTTGCGCGGCAACCTACCAATTTTCATTCAGAATTTCCTGAACGCTAGAACTTTTCAAGTAAGAATTGGCTCTGTTTTTTCTGATGTTTTTCAACAGGAAGAGGGTGTGCCTCAAGGCTGTGTGCTTAGTGTAACCCTGTTTAGTTTAAAAATAAACTCAGTACTAAAAGAACTTCCTTCCACCATCTTGGGATCCCTATATGTTGATGATCTGCAAATTAGCTGTCGAGGGGCAGACATGAGATACGTAGAAAGGCAGTTGCAGATAGCTCTGAATAAGATCCAAGAATGGTCAAACAAACAGGGATTTACTTTTTCCAAACAAAAAACTGTGTGCGTGCACTTTTGTAGGAAGCGAGGTCTCCATCCTGAACCTGAGTTATATCTAAATGGTTCAGTTATTCCAGTTGCACCCGAAGTAAAATTTTTAGGAGTGACGTTCGACCAGAAATTGACTTTCCTTCCTCATGTTTTTAAACCTGAAAGAGAAGTGTTTAAAAACACTAAATATTTTAAAAGTGTTGGCGAACACCTCCTGGGGTGCAGAGCGTTGCTCCATGCTTCGCATTTACAGAGCCCTTGTTCGCTCTAGACTGGACTATGGCTCAGTTGTTTACGGATCCGCTCGGTCATCAGTTTTGTTAAAACTCGATCCTGTTCACCATCAAGCTCTGCGGATTTGTTCAGGAGCTTTCAGGACTTCTCCTGTCCAGAGCCTGTATGTTGACTCTAACGAACCATCACTTTATCTGAGGCGTGAGCAATTGTCCCTATTGCAGTATTTTAATATTCTATCACAACCTGAACATCCCAATAAGCTGTACTTACTTGATGATGTGTGTAACACTTTATTTGAAACACGTCCATCCTGTGTTCCTACCTTTCCTTTAAGAGTTCGCCCTATCATTGAGGAACTTTCTCTCTCTGATATGCGCCCCCAATCAGTACAGAATTTTGAATTCCCACCTTGGGAAAATGCACGGTTTCAGCTTCTTGATGTTTTCAAGCATCACGTCAAGGCAAGCACCAATGACATCATTTATAGACAACTCTTCGCTGAGCACAGGCACAAATATAGCAGTTATCTTCCAGTTTATACAGATGGATCCAAGTCAAAAGATCATGTCGGGATGGTATTTGTAATTCAAGACCACATGGAGGGCAGACGCTTGCACAATGCCTTCTCTGTCTTAACATCTGAATTAACTGCAATATATTATTGTCTTTTGTACATCTCAAGGCTCTGCCACAAAAAGTTTATAGTTTATACAGATTCCTATAGTGCACTGAAATCATTAGAAGCTTTTTCTAACACTCAAAACCCAGTCATAGTGGATGTTTTCAAGATACATATAAACCTTACGAGTCGTGGATATGAAATCCTGTACTGCTGGGTTCCCGGTCATGTGGGAATTAAAGGGAATGAGCTGGCAGATATCACAGCGAAATGTGCTGTTGAACTGTCCAGCCGCCTCATCCCTTTTGGAGACATCTGTTGTGTTGTGAAAGAGAAGATACGAAAAAAATGGCAGCATTTTTGGGATGTTCAGCGTCAAAACAAGTTAAGACATGTAAAGCCTAGAATTGAGCATTGGGATTTTACTGGAAATCGTAAAGAAGAAGTTCTTTTGACTCGCCTCAGAATTGGTCACACTAGAGTGACACATAACTACCTTTTAAAAGCACAGAATGAGCCTGTCTGTTCAAATTGTAATGTTTGTCTATCTGTCCGTCATATTTTAATTGAGTGTCCATATTTTAATAATCTTCGTCAGAAGTATTTTAATAGCTGTGACATACTTCTCGACCGTTTAATCGGAAGGGAGGTAAATTGTAATTTATTTTATTATTTAAAAGAGACTGGCTTTTATCACCTAATGTAATTTGTTTTGAAGATTGTGTCTTGAATTTTAAATGTGTCGTTTTTAACTTGTTTTTATATGACTTCATCCTCTGGATTTGATACATTTGTCTACTTGTTTTTATTTATTGTATTTTAATTTCATCAATTGTACTTACCCCATCTCGCGTTTGGTGCACTATAATCAACTTTGGTTTTGCGCCATAATCTCTCACTCACTCACTCAAATACTGTCATTCACAAATAAATACATTAATGTTCATCTAATTAAATTATTTATTTTAAACTACAAGATTTTAATAATATTTAAAGCTGTTACAATTCTCCCCCAACGGAGAGACATTTTCCGAAGGGAAAAGTTGTGTAAAAATTAGACAGTTGAATAAGTTGGGCTTGCTCATTTGCTTAAAGAGAAAAGGTAACTTCTCTCATAAGTTTCCAAACAGGCCAAAATTTTAAAGTTTTAAACAAATATTTTTACACCACATTTAAATAGAAAAAAAAAAAAAAAAAAACCGGAGAACTTTCAAATCAGTCTTCCTTTTTTTTTCTTGACGGTGCCTAGATCTTTTCCATATTGGACCAGTTCCTCGGCTATAATTCACAACAAAGGCCTTTCCCCAGTTCATTTGTGCCTTTCGGATAATATTCAGTTTTCATTTGCTTTCGACAATTGTTTTCTTCGTCTATTAGTAGCGGCTTTGATATTAAATCGAAAGCCGAAAGATGATGATAAAGCTGCATTGCAAAATGATTCTCAACATTAATTTCTTTATCGTTTTTCAAATTTTCGTGAAAATCTTCCACGTTCAATTCCGGTGATTTAACTTCTTCTTCAAAGATATCTTTGGATGCTTTATTTTCTTCCTTCATCGGTTCTAAGATCTTCTCTTCAGCTATTTTTCTTTTCCTTTGAGCTCTAGTAGAGACAGCATTAACCTGGTGAGGACAACTATCAGGATCCTTTCCTTGTTTATTTAACAGTGCAAAAGTTCGATTGCCTAATAAATACCTTCCTTTGTCGAGTTCATTTCTAATAATGGCAGCCTTAGTTATTACTCGTCCAAGATCGCAATTTAGTTCGATCTCAGCCAATGGTAAACAGGTTGGATTCAAATCTAATGGCTGTTGCACCCACACATTTTCACCTGTCAGCACTTCCGGCGTGATGTATTTCCGCCAAACTATATCAATACTAGCACCTGAATCCCTTAATATAGAAATTTTATGACCATTAACGTAACCCATACTAGTATAAGGTAATAGAAATTTATCCTCTGGTTTTGCACTAATTCTGTTAAGATTAGCAGGAGATTCAGTACTATTCTTAAGTTTTGGACATTGGGGTCTTAAATGTTGATAGAACCCACACAGATAGCATTGTGTCGTCTTTCGTTTTTCTTATTTATCATCTGAACGTGGACTTCTAGTTCTATGAAACCAGCTTTGCGAATTAAATCCTGATGGCATTTTTTTTTTTTTTTTCAGTTTTATTTCTATTATCTGAACTCAATTTACCTTGAGTTAGTGCATTGTATCTTTCTTTCTGCCGATCCACTACAGGCTTTTTTTGAAAGTTTCCGCAAACGTTTTCATAGGCATCAAGTTTTTCAGCTAATTTTTTAGATGAAATCATCTCTACCCACTCATCAAGAAAATGATCTCGAATTTCAGGAGGAACTCGACGTTTAAGTTGGTCAATCACCATCAAATCTAGCAATTGATCAAAAGTCTTAACTCCTAAACCAGTCATCCATTCTTTGCAATAATTTTCTATTTCATAATTGAAATCCACCCATGTGGATTCGGTACTCTTTTGATGTTTCATAAATTTCTGCCTAAACTTTTCCGGGCTAGACGGTTTAGTCTTAGCAATAAATTCTTCACGTGTTCATAGTCTTTAGCCTTATCGGAGGGTTCTCTAGCTAATAGCTAGAGAACCCTCCGTAAGGAATAGTCCTATTAAATGAGATACAAATTCTTCTTTATCAATTTGAGCCCATTCTGCTTGCCTTTCAAACAATAGCAAATATAGACTGATATCTTCTTTCTTCTCATCGAATTTCTGCATAAGGTGACGCAGCTCCGTTTTTCGGCCGGATCTGTCCGGTATTTTGTGACTTTGTCTCTGCTTCAAATCTTAATCTCTCTAATTCATACTGTTCGTTCCTTCTCCGCTCTTCTGCTTCTTCCTGTCTCCTGCGTTCTTCTCTTTCCCTTTCCTCCCTCTCTTTTCGCTCTTCTCTTTCCCTTTCCTCCCTCTCATTCCGTTCTTTTTCCTCCCTCTCTTTCCATTCTTCTATTATTGTGTCTAAGACTCCTTTGACGAATACTTCATCATAATCTCTACTTTCAACAATTTTCTGTTTTAAATCGGCTATTTTCAAATCTGCAGTCACATGAACTCCCAGTTCAGCCGCGAGATTTTGCAAATCTTCCTTGCGAGCTCTTCCTAAGTAAGACATTGTTTCTATGTTTAAAATTAACGAACACTGTGTTCTTTATACTTCCTCAAAATAGCTCAATTCAGTTACTTTAATTAATTAATGCACTAAGGAATCACGGAATTAAATACACTCTGTTAAATACGTATACCTCAAAATAGCTCAATTCAGTTACTTTAATTAATTAATGCACTAAGGAATTACGGAATTAAATACACTCTGTTAAATACGTATGCCTCAAAAATGAAATATTTAAATTATATGAAGTTCATACTCTCTACCACATTAATTGTGACTAAAATAAGAATAACAACATTGAGCAACATATATATCTACTGTTTGGAGAACTAAAATGATTATTAAAAATAATATCCATACGGTAATAAAATAAGACAATTCAATATTAACAGGAAGTAATAATCTGGTATCGCTAATATTATGTTCAGTGATGAACTAATAAAATAAAGCAATTCAGGAAGTAATAATCTGGTATCACTAATATTATGTTCAGTGATGAACTAATGAAATAAAATACGCACGATTATTCGATCTCGGTCGGTGCCTCCAAAATAATTATGACTGTGATACTTCTTTGGCAATATGAAGTAACTCCATTGATGGAACACAGAAAAAAGAACTTTATTTAGCACTCAAAATGGCGACATACAAAACAAGAAGAAGAAAGAATTCTCACATTTAAAAATAAATTACATTCTTCGTGCGAGAGTCGCACGTGGCACTGGAGCCTGGTTTCAAATACTGTCATTCACAAATAAATACATTAATGTTTATCTAATTAAATTATTTATTTTAAACTACAAGATTTTAATAATATTTAAAGCTGTTACACAATGTTTTCAATACCCAGATTTTGAGACATTTGAAAACAATGTTATTATGAAAACTGCATCTTTTATACTGTCAAAAAATTATATGAAGCTGAAAAGAATAATTTAGTTACATTTAATCGCTCTTGACCTTAAAATCTCTTAACCCATCGAATTTAGAGAGCCAGAATGTCAAACTGGCACTGCAAGTTTTTAATGAACATGTAGTGAATGCTCTAGTAGAACTAGAAGAAAAAAAGAATCTGCAATTTGCCGAAGAAACCGGAAATTTTATTAAAATAATTCATGTTTGGTGGTGCATTATAAATATAAAAAGTCCCCATAAAGGAATACGACAAAGAAATGAAAATATGAATCCATTAACTACGCTCATGTCCATAAATTAAGGATAATGCAAAATCAGGCAAAGGAAGAGTTAGAAGCAAAACAAATTTGACTTATTTGCAAAGCTTATTTAATAAACAAAAGGTAAAGAGCAAAAAAAGATGCTATATGTTTGATATTATTAAAAAAATTAGCGATTTTTTCTCCCTGGAGCAAATTACAAAAAAAAAGGCCTATTTACAAAAAACCAATATTACATGGTTGATATGATTTTTAATACATTGTATGTCTCCCAGACGATGCAATACAGTTCGCACAACGCCTAGGCATGCTGAGTATCAATTTATCGATCTGATCTTGGGGGATATTACACCACTGAAAACGCAATGTTCTCCGAAGTTCCGGTAGACATGTAGGAGGAGGTTGACGGGCTGCAACTCGTGGGACCAAGCATATCCCACACATGCTCTACCGGATTCAAGTCCGGTGAGAATGCTGGCCAGTCCATACGGGTGATATCCTCCGATTGAAGGCATTCGCTTACAATGTTTGCACGGTGAGGACGGGCGTTGTTATCCATAAACACAAATCGTGCGCCCATGGTGCCCCGAAACAAACGTACATGTTGTTCCAGAATGACGTCCCGATAGATTTAGCTTGTCATGGTTCCAATTTGAACATGCAGGTCAGTTCTGGAACCCAGAATAATTCCACCCCAAACGAGCACTCCTGCACCACCGTAACGGTGTCGTTCAATGATGTTTTCTTGGTGGTAACGGGTACCTGGAGCTCTTCATATTGAAAGTCCGACGAGAATCAGACTGCAAGCTAAACCTGGACTCGTCGGAAAACATTACACAAGCCCACTGTTGCGGTGTCCACAATGCTCCAGATTAACCGCATGCGACAGTGAGTTGCAGTAGGTGGAACGCATCTGACAGGTCTACGAGCATATAGACCAATCTGCAATAAGTGTCTGTACGCGGTCTGCCTTGAAATTGTCGTACCAGTGGCTGAAGAGAGCTGACGAGATAGGCTCCGCCTGTTTCTTTTGGTAGTAACTGCCAAATACCGGTCCTTATTCGGCGTTGTAACTTTGGGGCAACCTGTGCTGTAACGTCTACTCACATTACCATCATCTTGGAATCGTTGCCAAAGCCTGGAGATGACACTCTGGGCAATTCCAAGTTCGTCTGATACTTCCAGTTGGGTACGCCCACATTTCAGACGGCCGATAATTCTACCACGTAAAAAATCATCCAAATGCGTCCATTGTGGCATAACTATTCGGTTATTGCACTGAAATGCTTATAAAGCGCCTGCGAACAATTTTACTTCTTTGCCTGTATTCCTTATATATCACTCTCTTACCCTCTCGTCATTGTGACGTACCATCGGTGTCATCTGCTTACTTCCTGAAATTTGCATATGATTCTTGAAGGTGTGTGTAGTGATTTTACAGGTGATATATTTATTTTAGGATTCGATTTCCGCGTGACTCCGAATTATCCTTAATTTATAGACATGAGTGTAATTTGCCTGACGATGAAAACGCGAAGTTCTTAAGTAAATTTTTGAATTGGCTGGATGTTTGGAAAAGCGTGGGATGCACTACAGGGAATTTTACGAAAGAAACTCGTCATGCTCTTACTCACACAACTCATGCTTTGTTGGAAATGAAGGAGTATTGTATCGAAGAGCTGAAAATGAAATATTTTGTCTGTAGGAAAATACAAACTGATTCTTTAGAAGAGAGATTCGGAAAGTATAGATTTTTAGCCGGATCGCAATATCATGTCTCAGTGAGGGAAATATTTGAATGTGAGTCCAAACTCAGATTACAAAACACCTTTTCATTGAGATCTGCAACTTTTGGTCAAATTACTATTGATGAATTTAATGCTGTGTCTTCATGTGAAAAGGAAGATGAAGTAATTAATTACTTGAATATTGATGTAACTAATGAAGATATTTTAGGCATCGAAAGTTTAATACCAGTTTTGACATACCTTGCAGGATATTGTGTTTATGCCATATGCAAAAAACAGAAGTGTTCATCATGTATGTCACAGTTTTCAATTGATAAAGAACTGATATGCGAAGATTCATATCGCTTAATTTCAAGTATGGATAGAGGATGTTTATAGTATCCTCACCCACACATTGTGAATATTATTGTGCATTGCTATATAGTAGTTCAAAAACTTCTTTCTGAGAAATACGAAAATGAATTTTTTAAAGTTCAAAATCAACGAAATTTTGCAGTGACTCTTGCATTTTCTATTATAAATAGGCTAGAATTATTTAATTCAATTGATTATGTGAGTTAGGTCATACTGCTGAGTATTGTGTGAAACAAATTTTGTGGGTGTGCATAAATATTTTACTTAAGAATTACTGTTGTAAAAAAATGATAACTATAGAAAATCCTATTTAAAAAGAAAACTACAAACACTACAGAAAGCAAATATCTAAAATAAGGCATTTATATTTTAGAAAACATTCCATTGCATTTAAAAAATATCAGTTATTTTATTGCATATTTATTTGTAAACTTTTTGTTGGCTTTTATAAGTTGTGATTTTTGATTCATTATGATTTAAGGGATGAATTTACGAGTATTTCTGTAGTAAAAAAACTACCCACTAAATTTAAAGAATGTAAACGCAAGAGACATTTTTATATCGTATTCGGTTTGGTTTGGTTTGGTTTATTAGATTACGTCAAAGCACTCGAGGGCTATCTGGCCTTAAGGGAGGGATGCCTTCGTGGAGGACTTTCTAAGGGAAACTGGCTCGTATACACGTTACACATGGAGAAAACCACGAAAACACCCATGCAGCCAGCCGTTTGCGGGATTCGAACCTCGGACCGAACTACCAGTGTTCTGTGACGTTACCGCTCGCCCGCTATATCGTATTCGTACTGTAGGACTATTTGGACTGTAGGCTCCTGCAATCCTGAGAATTTTTCTGATAGGTTTGTAGGGTCATTATAATTTTATCTAACCAGTTATTTATAATTTCAGCCTGTGCTTCACTTCTCACTTTTTCCCCCCCTCACAAGAATTCAAAAGAGTATTTAAGATGAGATTCTGGTATTGTAAGACAGAACGTGTTCCTATCTCTCGAGGCCACGTTACTAGGTTTCAATAGCTCTGATATAAATGTAATTCTTCGGCTTTGCATTATAGCTGGAGACATTTAAATTATTACGCTGGTGAACAGTTTTGAGCCAACTTCGCATTAAATCAGTTTGAGTGGTCTTTAGCTATTTACTTTAAATTCTAAAATTTACTGCTAATTCAAGTTACCTCTCCACAAGTGGTGATTGAACTTGTCATGCACGAGTCGTGTGTTTATAGTATTAAGTTCTGATTTAATAAAATGTTGTTTTAAACTTTTTCAAAACTCCGTAGTTCTTTTCAGACGAAGCGATAATTCGCAATATGCCTGTTAAGTATTTGATGCTAGTTTATGCTACAAAAGAAAACCAAACTCTATACGTTTTCTGTGTTTTCATACGGTTATCCTCTACAAACTTTAATATCTACGTCTAATTTGCTAAAGCGAACAATACCTGTTGCACCAAGTTTGGTGCTGTGTGTTTTTCAATCGGTATAAATCTAGAAATCGTTCTTTTACATCACTGAGTGTCAATACGTACATTATAATTAATGTGAGTTGATCATTGTTGCAAAATATCAGGTGCTGAGTCGACTAAAAGGCTGTAATAAATTGTTGATTTAAGTTATTCTGTTATAAATGTTATTAAATCTTTGTTAATTATGATGAAGAAATCTTCACAAATTTCATATGACAAATAATTTACATTTTCTTGTCCTCGATTACATTTACTCATTCGAACTGCGTAGTTTAAATCAAAGGTGCATCGTTTATTTATTTATTTTTTTCAAATAGTTTTCTCTATACTATATTTTTAGTTACGATTTTGGGTAATTTTTAAATTTTTAGACTTTTATTTTAATTGTCAGTGTTGCATTGTCTCTTCAGATAATTATTTTAAAATTTTCTATTTATTCATTCGAACTGAGCATTTTAAATATATTCATTAATATAAATTTTTCAGAATTTGATTTTATTTATTTGAATTGCGTTTCTTTCGGAAGAATACTTTGTAACCCAGACTACGATGCATTTGAAAACTGCATGTATTAAAAGAGAAAATACAGCAAAGCACACTTAACACGCCTTTCAATGTTCCGTTCAGGAAAGATATATAAATAAGAAACATCTATAATCGACATTTTAACTTAGAAAGACTTGCATACACTGCTTTAAACAGTTTTTCTTCAGGCATTCAGCAAGTATATTAAAAAAGATCTTGGTATTTCTGACAATCATTTTAAATAAAGTTATCGCCTTCCATTTCATAAAGGCCCACAAGCGGCCGAACGGTAAAGTCGCTGAACACTGGTAGTTCACTCCGTTGTTCGAATCCCGGTAAACGGACTGGTTGCATGGGCGTTTTCGTGGATTTTCTCATACGTAACGTGTATGCCGGCTCGTTTCCCTTAGAAAAATCTTCACGGAGGCATCCTTCCTTTTAGGCAGATAGCCCTGCTTTGCTGTAACTTAATAATTCAATTCAATCCATTTCATCAGTATTTAAATCAGAGCCTTTATGAATCTTTAGAGGTTAGCATTTTGAAGGTATGAGAGGAAAGCAAAGGCTGGTTTCATCAAGAGGTTTTGGTTTATTTAACTATGGCAAAGCACACTAGGGCTATCTGCCTAAGGGAAGGGATGCCTTCGTAGAGGACTTTCTAAGGGAAACTGGTTTGTATACACGTTAAACATGGGGAAAACCACCAAAACGCCCATGCAGCCAGTCCGTTCGTGGGATTCGAACCTCAGACCGAACTACCAGTCTAAAACTGAACCATATAGTCTAAAACCAGTCGCTCTTCACTTTAATCTGCAATGATATCGTTTTTGTCTTTTCTGTTAACACATTGATGGTATTTTCTGGTGTACACGTCCAAGTATTTTCTCTTTGAACACCTAAATTCTTTAAGGTATCCTGAAAGTATATTCAAAAGTATCCAACTTTTTGAAACAACTTGGTATGTCCGACAGCCAAATTTTCCTTCAAATTTTTGCTTACTTTTCTCCCTAATTTTCTTCGTTCCTTCTACAGTTATTTTCAGTGCTCACACAAGAAATTCTATTGCTAGACTTCCAATTTCTAATTCTAAATTTTGCATTCTTTTGAATTTTTTTAAAATATCAATTGAATCAACTGCGTTTCAGTTGAAGACAGCTCTACATTTTCTTGACATTTCAACTATAACCAAAGTATAGAGCAAAGTCCAAAGGATAAATATTTTAATTAAAAGATTTTTTTCTAAATGACAAAGAAATAAAACAGTCCAGCACTGTTTATTCTGTACCACCGAGTGACCCGAATCTTATATCGGCTGAAATAATCTAAATCATATTAAAGATCATGTTTTTTTTATACAGTCTATAACGCGAGAGAAAAATTAGCTTCTTAAAACATTCTTTCTAAGAGAATTAATATAAAAATTTATATTTATATGTATATATTTTTAAAACTGGGACTTTAACCAAACTATCAAACTTTTAAAGTTTAATTTACATGGTGGTTATAATTAAAGTTCCACTTTGAAATGGTCATAAAAGGAAAACTACCTGACCAAATATTATTAAACTTGGGAATCGTGTAAAAGGGGTTGTGAGAATTTATTTTCAGCGACAAATTAAAATGTGTTTAATCGTTTCCGAAACGTGTTACAAAGCATGTTCAATGTAGCGTCCAGCATTTCCCGAAAGCAAGTTAAAGCCTGTTATTGCATTCTCAGCAGCAACTCTTAGCATATCAGGACGAATGTTACGGACATGTCGGTGTACCGCATTTTTCATTTCTGCCAAATTGTTTAGATTATCTCCATAAACAGTGCTTTTGAGATAACCCCATAGCCAAAAGTCACAGAGGTTGAGGTATAGTGGGAAGTGTAGGCCTATAAGGCGTTCATTCATGAAAGGGTGCCTAAGTAACAGTGCGACACGTGTGAGGTGGGGCCCAGCTCTGTATAAAAATTTTAGTATCTAAAATGCCACGTTACTGCAGTTCATGTATCACGAAAATTTTAACATTGACTCTAAGCGAGCTGCAGTCACAGTGGTCCAGCTGTCGACTGCTCTTCAGAGAAAAATGGTTCAGTTATGAAACTAGCTGTTATTCCACACTGCAATCAAATGCAGTAGGAGAATGCAATGGAACTAGGTAGATAACATGAGGGATTTCTTTGGCCCAGATCGATTAAAATTGTTTTGAATCAGTATTTTCATGTTTTAGGGCTGAATTCAGGCTTCAAAAATTACGAATTAGCGATCTGTAAGAAAACGATTTCCAGATTGTACGCACTTGTGCTAGTGATTTGCGATCTCACATTTTCTAATTGCTAATTCGTGGTTTTCACGGACGAATTTCTTCCTTACACGAATGGCGCACTCAACTTTTATCGAATTTAACGCATTTAAATGGTAATATGCTTACTTCAAAGTTTCTTAAGGGTATACAACATATTAAACCCATGTAACAAAAGGTTAAGTTAGATTCCTACCCAGGTTTCGTTTAACAATATTGCATACAGTGCCATTTCCTCCTGGTAGTGAGGTTTCGAACTTTCTTTTTTTGCGGAAAATAAGTTCACATGACCTCCTTTACACGGTTACTAAGTTTGATAACATTTGATCCAGTAGTTTTCCTGTCCGTTTCAAAGTGGAACTTTAATTATAACCACCCTGTATTTAATTAAATTTTAATTTGAAGCTGTGCCTTACATGTACACCATGCATAAGATTTTCGCTTTTATGGAAAAAATAAAGAATCAAAGCAAATATACTTAGGATAATGGACCAAAACTGAAAAAAATTCCCCTCCCTCTGAAAATAAAATATTGAAACTTCGACCTTGAATATATTTGATTATCAAAATATTCAATTTGACTTATCTTCTAAGTCGTAGTTCCGTCAAAAATTCTGAATTACTGAAGCTGAATTAAAATGTTTAGTATATATTCACTGTATGTTAATAAAGCAATCAGAATGTAATAAAAATAGATTATAGAATTTACGCTGATGCAACTTTTTGTCTGAATGCACAACATGTAATGTAATGGAAGAGAAGGCTTGTAGAGATCTGTTTTCGACATGCCTCTAAAAGTAGATGTCATACTCCTTTTGTCTCTTCAATGTTAAAAAAACTTTCCTTTGAGAGGCAACTTTAGTTTTTGGGAAAGAAAAAGAATCACAAGAAGACAAATTTGAAGAACACGCAGGACGATTGAGTACACATACTTATTTTCGGAACACAAGGGGTTCTCCGATTGGTTATTGAATAATGAAAAGATGCATTGTCATGCAATACAAAACATTTGGAATACGTTTTCTGACTGAATAACGTAAGATTAAAAGTCATCTGCTTAATTCACAGCCATTTACAAGTCAACTACTCGGGCAATTGCAGAATCGTTTTGATACCTGAGCTTGTAAGACAAACCTAACATCACTTTTATTTAACACTTTAAAACTTCTTTTATTTAAACACTTCTTTAATCTTCCGAGAACATTCCTTCTTTAGCTCATATTCCAAGAATATTAAGTGAATACAATTATTGCAAAAGAAATTGAATATTCATTTGCACTTAGTATACTAACTTACTTGGTAGTTTACTAACGCGTTAACAAAACTTAAATTCTGCTTTTTGTGTCTAAGAATACCACAATATTTTAAATACTTACAAATAAAATATTAAATTGGAGATTTAATTGGAGCCTCACCAATTAAATCTCTAATTTAGCCTAGCATTTGAAGATTGTTAAATACTAATTGTTTGTTGCGAAGACTAACCCAGGCTGCATAGTTGGTTTTCATAGTTTTCTAGGTCGTCTTTACAAAGGTCCTCTATGAAAGCATCTTAACCAAATAGCTCCCATGTTCTTTCTATGTTCAAATAACCAACTAACCTAGTTTAAGCGCGATTCACAAGTGACCTTACTAGCAAAACCCGAATACTCATTAAAAATCATGTAGCTTGACAATCGGGAGTAACATGAAAGATACGGCGTCAAGAATTGAATTGCTGTTGCGGTACACTGTTTCTAAACTTAGATGGTCATTTCTTAATTAAATATAATTGATTTGTAACTTCTACTAGAGCTGACGGTAAGAACTGAAGTGCGAATAGAGTACGTGGAGTTCGGAGAACGACCAAGCAGAGTCGGAAGATGTACTCTGGTGCGTTGCAGGAAAGCTGTCTCCATCGTTATAGCCTGATAACCTGAAGGCTGTGTCGCTGATTGTTCCCGCGAGTGAATAGTAGATCTTCGACGACTGTAAAACGTGACTTTGGAGCTGTTCTGATTAATATTGGTTAAATAAAGTGTGTTTCGATACTTCATCAAGTGTCCTCGTTATTCACTCCAAATCCACACAAACCCCGTACGAACGTGAAGGAAGAAAATAACGTAACAACTGGTGTCAGAAAAAAAAAACGCAACAGTATTTATGGTGTTAAAATATAATTTATCAATATGGAAATTAGTATCATAAATATTTATGTGTAGTAATACTACACATAAATAATAATAACATTAGTATCATTAAACATTTAATTATAAGTAGTGATTATGTAAAAATTTATTTTGTGATATTCTATGATAACAAGAAAATTTATTTAAAAAAATTGATATTCAGAAATTATACTTTACAGGATCAAAATTTTATGATTTATGGGTTTTTTCATTTCCTAGTGCTTTAACGCGTTTTCTTTAAAAAGACTTCTCTGTCACTACTCTTTTTCGTCTTGAAGGAGGAGGAAATATGTAAGAAAAGTAAAGAAGATTAAATTAGCAACGTAAATTTCCCTTCTCTATTATAAAAATAGTAACCCCTCTCTACACTGCGTCATTTTGAGAAAAATCTATGCCATATGACTCTTACGCAATTCTGGTGATGTAAACGGAACTAAAACTCTTAACAGCCAATAATAATTTTACAGTAATATTAACCATCCAATCAGAATGCTTTGAGTAAACTAACTCAGTCTGACTTGTGATTTCATCCTGAACTTTACGCACTTTCTTTCCACGCTTTGGCCTAACTGCTGTCTGTCTGCTCTGCTTTCTGTCCAAAAATTATCAAAAATGTAAGAATTTTGGAACAGGCACGTTTAATGTGCCGACTTGTGTGTAGCCGCAACACGTTGCCGAAAATAATAATGAAGATTTAAATCCCGCCTTCGCCCCCAATTTCCTATTCATTATGGATCAACACGTCTACGCCATTCAGTTACTGTTTTTATGGCGTAGACGTGTAGATTACTATTACATTCAACATATATATACATGTTGAATGTAATAGTAATAGTTTATGTTACCGATGAGGCTTATGGGCAATAGACTATTAATTATCAAATGTTTGCGCAGTCTGAAACTGTACGGGATTTGGAGCTACTTAAGAGGAAGGCGTACTTTTCCTAAATCCCGCGTACTTTTAAGTGTGACTTGCGTTTATGTAACCATCTCCTGAGTAACAGAAAGAGATCGCTGCGAAATATTTCAGTAGCACAACTACTCTTAAGTTGATGAATAGTTGAAGTTAAGTGATGAATAGATGAACTCTTAAGTTGATGAATAGAATGACTCTTAATTTTATGAATTATCTTTTCGTTTGTTTACCTTTTAGTCAATATCTGGGATGCCATATGAAGAGAATAGGTGTTCGTTTGCAAACCAAACACTTGTTTTGTTGTGGAATTTGAACTTTTTATAATAGTTATTTTATGGTAATAAATGATAAAATAGGCTAGTACCTATATCCATTTGGATGTTCTCAAAGCATATCTAACTATTCTGAGCTTCTCTGACATGTGTAGACCACGCAAATGATCTGTCTTTCATTCCCTCCAAGTTTCTCTAAATCTTTAAGGTCCATATCACACACGCATTTATATCACACGAACAACTGTTTCGAACAATTTTTTCTTCCTAGTTTAGTATTGAAAGAAAGACGCATGACTTTTTCCTTCCTTTTGAAAAAAATTGCAAGTTGTTCGTTTTCAACCAATCAGCTATGATCTTCGAATGCTAATATCAACTTGTTTGTAATGGAGAATCAGTTTTCTCTGTGTTAACCCAAAAACGATCTGTGGTGATTGGCTGTTGTGACAAAGCAGAAAAATTGTTCCGAACAGTTGCTCTTCCGAAACAAACAGATGTGTGATAGCAGCCTAAAATAAGCATTGAAAACATTCCGTGTATTCGATTTCAGAGGCCAATTGCATTTCGAAGAAATGTTTCATTTCCCTGTCTTAATGAGTACCAATAACTACTTCCAAGATACTTCCCAAATAACTTTTCTGAAAGGATAGTAATCATTAGTTGAGCAAAATACGCATAACAATATTCAAAAAGTGGAAAAGTCAGATTCTAATTACGTCATATAATGGCAAGTCAATGGATTCAATTAATGAAACTTCTTCCTACTTTTACTATTATGGTATAAATGCCAGTTGGTTTTGACATTATCCTAGTCACTTAGAATTCTAAATGAAGAATATCAGGAGCCGAAGATTCATTTTACTGAAAATTTCTGTTCATTTATACAACAAAATAATGTTTCGGTAATAATTTAAAAAAATAATTGTATTTCGAGAGTTACTTTGTGAAACTTAATCGCCCAGTTAGTAAGATATATGATTGTTAACCTTAAATCTTAATATTTTTCACAGTGACAACCCTACTGCAGTTATGTTTTTATTTAATTTTCAACTGCATTCAAAAATCTAAAATGAATGTGGTATTTAAGGATTTGTAATACAGCTAAAGACAGAGAAAGACTGTAAAATAACATTATTTTCTTCGTGATTATTCTGTAAGAGTCTTGAAAATTTCTGAAGTTTCACTAATTTTATCGATCACGTTCAACATCTCCCAAATTCTGTCTTCTATCACAGGGTGCGTTGGTTGAACGAGGTGCCTCTTTTTCCTGCGACCTGATGCTGCGGCAAGCTGAGCGGCTGTCGTAGTAGCTCCATTATTCTGCATTATTAGAAAAAGTGTAGACAGTAGATTAGCGTTTAAAGGAATTATAATGGCAAATAGCAGTAGTGGTAGCAACAGCAGTAACAGCAGTGGAATTAAGTTATCATCTTTTTCATGGTGCGAAGGCACATGTATAGGAAAGATGAAACCTTCATGTTCATGAATGTATTTGCGATCACTCATGAAATCATGGAGTTTGGAGTCAAGCCCTAAATAGTCATCGATACTATCCGAGTATTTTCGATACTTCCGATTTTTATTATTGTTATTATATATTTCTTTTTTGGATGACCATACAGGCCATGAAACTCCTTGATCAAGCTTGCGCACATTTTCATTACGTTTTGTGTAATTTACAGAAGGTTTTATAATCCAGTAGCCTTCTGATTTCGCTGAAGATTTAGAAGGTATAAAATCATGAAAAGTATCGTGATCAAACCTTCTTATGACAGACTTTTGTGCACGTCGATCTACGGAGTCATTTGTTTCATTCAAAATCTTTTCTGATACATGAAATGGTAACTGTCGAACATCATAGGTAGAAATTCTAGGCGTAAAATCTTCTCTTCGCATGACCTTTCTTTCAGACTTAGATTTTACTGTTCCATTTACGGGAAAAGAATTTCCTTCGCTGTGGCACACAGCTAATCTGCAAATAATCAATACTAAATAGAAAATCGATGCCAGCTCACAATTTTCCATGCCGCCCCTGGAAAAAAAATAATAAGAGAATATTAAACAAATTAGCAGCAAATAAATGTAATATTGTACAGAAAAGAGTTTCAAAATGAGATAAATTTTAGAAGTAGAATAAAAACTCTCACTGTGTTTTCACTATTGTAAGCGAAACACGACTGTGTTTTGACTGTTGTGTTTCACTTACAACAGTGTTTGCACAAAATATCGAGTTTGTTTTAACTCATAATGCGCATTTACATATTGGATATATAAGAAATAATAGAAGATCATACAGAAACTGAACGCTTAGTGCTTCCTTCTTCATATAAATACACAATCTTGTGTATTTCCAGCAGATGATAATCTTTATTGTGTACAGCAGATGATAATCTTTATTGTGTACAGCAGATGATAATCTTTATTCAAGCATAATTCACATAATGAAGTAATATAAACGTTGAGAAGGGTTTTCGATAATTTCAGATTAACGTTTCGCATTTTTGCAGTATTCAACAAATGGAGCGAAGAGCAGGGCGTAGGGTAGCAGTCACGTTTCTTAGGATACTGTGATAATATCGTCCGGAATGACTGTATAAGAGTTTGAAGTGAACGCCACAGCGGATTACACAACTAGGAACTGGTAAATAATTGACTTTTTTTTCACAGTTGAAAGTTCATCATGCACATTTAAGTTTCACTTTTCTGATAATATAAGTGGAAAGCGGCGCTAGGGTCCATCGTAAATGTTATTCGTCATGATGAGTATTGTCATCTTTCTTATTTTGTTGACCCTGTATAAGTATTAAATCAAGATAATAAAATATGCAAAAATATACTCGCTATCTCTTGAATATGTGCAATTGTTTTACAATAACAGCTTTGTTAATTACGTTCTAAGGGTGTTTTAATGGATATTTTGTTTTATTTCTAATTTCATTGTCTTCGGGTTAGACAATTATACATTGCCCTCCGAAAGCTAAGAAACATCATGTTTTTCAAAGCTACCATTACAAAAATGTCAGTAACGTTTAAATTCACAGTTCATATGCATGACAGTAACGAAATTTAAGAAAATATATGCAAAAATAATAGCTACTACTTTTATTTTATAGAACTGAATACTTATATAGGAGTTGGGGGGAATGCAAAAATTGTAATTTTTTTCACGAGTGCTGATCTTCAGCTGTTATTACAGCTTCGTGGACAATATCCAGGGGAGTCTATCAATGTTCAGGAGAAGTCGCTTTGCCCGATTCGTTGAGGTGGTGGGTGATCGGATGGATGGAAATGGAGATGTCACAAGCTCATGCTGCTAGACGTCTCAATGTCTCTCGTAGTGTGGTCCACCGACTGTGGAATCATTTTGAATTCGAGTATTCTGCGTCTAGAAGACATATTCCAGGCAGACCTGGAGTTACAACACCTGCGAAAGACCGTTATTTAGCCCTTTTGGCCCGAAGGAGGAGTGACATTACTCTGCCTCAACTCATGGCAGATCCTTTAGTGGAAACAAGAACAAAAATCTCAGCTACTACAGTGTGCAGGCGCCTGCGCAATATAAATCTGTGTGCAAGACGACCAGTTGGTAATGTCTCCTTGACCCGAGAACAAAGAGGTTCATGTTTATGTTGGGCAAGAGAACACGTCTCCTCGACCAGCTGACAACGGGCGTCTTTTCTCTTCACAGACGAGTCTAGGTTGGAGAGTGGTTCAGGTCGTCAGCTTATCTGGGAGGAACAACGCACCAGATACAACCAATCCTAACTTGTGCAAAGACACAGTTACAGAGGTGGTGGAATAATAGTTTGGGCTGGGATCTTTTTCGGTGGTCACACTGACCTGCATGTGTTCCATGGAGGAAGTTTGACCGGTGTGAGATATTGAGATGAGATCCTCGATCAATATGTCCGCCCATATGCAACTGCTATTGGTCGTGGGTTTCTTCTGATGGACGACAATGCGCGACCACACCGAGATCGGGTTACTGAAGAATATCTTGAGGGTCACGGTATGGAGCGGATGGAATAGCCAGATCAATCCTCAGACCTGAATCCGACAGAGCATCTTTGGGACTACCTTGGGAGACACGTTGCTGCTTTAGGTCCTCCTCCAAGGTCATTAGATGAGCCTGAACAAGGATTACTCCATGGCTGATCGTTGCTTCCCATTGCACTGACCGACAGCTTAATTGAGAGCATGGAACGTCGCTGCCACCAATATATTGCAGCTAGGGGTGTATACATTCCTTATTAGAACCCATTTTTGTAATGTTACCATCACATTTTAAATCTAAAAACTGGGATGTAGACTAGATTTCTCTGCTAATTGTGAAATTTTTTTGCTGTAATTCATGTTTGTGTTGAACTTTAGAAATATTCTAGGTCACATTCATTAAAGAACTGTTTAGTGAGAATGTCCTGTAAATTTCCTGTTTTTATGTTGCTTCACTCTTAAATTAGACACAAAAAAACTTGCTGTTCCTTAACTTTTGGAGGGCAGTGTATATCAACATTTTGAATTATTCAGTATTTATCATTGCTTAACTGTTAACTCTATTTTACTGCTGAGATAAAACTCCTGAACAGGATGCTTGCAAATGGAATGTATTGCATTGTTTTCTGGAAGCTAGTTAGTGTTTTGCAGAACGTCGTGTACTTTGTGAGTCACTTATGTCTTTATAAAAATTTTAAATAAAAAGAAGTCCGGTTGTTTAAATTGTTATGTTTTCTTATTTACTACCAACCACCAGCTACGTGTTCCCACGTGATTCTCCAAGTATCCACAAAGTGATCACGTGGCTTTGGCCCAGATGTGGCAGAGTAGTTTTGCTGAACTCTGGTCTTTTGTTCCAGGTTCGAAGCTCGGCGTACGGGATGATTGCAGAGGTGTTTTCGTGGTTTTCCCATGTGAATGAGAACACGAATCAGTTTCTCTTAGAATGTACTCCACGAAGGCATCCCTGTCCTTAGGCAGATAGTCATCATGCGCTTTGCCGCATTCAAATAACCAAACTAGCCAGCCTTAAGTGGGATGTTTTTTCTGAACCGTTGGTCATTAACGTGTACGTCCAGCTACAAAAGAGTTTTAAGTGACCCTAATATTTATGTTTCAAAATTTTTAAGTGAAAAAAATTACAAAGAAAAAAAAAAATTTCGTAAGTATTACAATATAAATCTTTTATACGTTTCCTCGGCTCCTATACTTATATTTAAGAAACTTTTATACTCATAAAAAATAAAATGCAGAAAGGGGGACTCCTGTATGACAAAAATTAACTTAGATTTAATTTTGTACACAAAATGAAGGGAGAAATGTTTGCATTTGAGCGCCATTAAAAATAACATTTCAGTTTAGAAAAAGATAGCTGTTGTTAATGCATTCAGTGACGAACATTTCTCTGAGAATTAACGTGATAAGTATTCACTAACATACCTTTCCCCCTTCCCCCACAAAGGAGCTCTCATTCACAGAATCTTTCAGAATCCGTGTTATAGAAAATATTGACAGGCTATGCCTATAGTATTGGTACATAGACAGCTCGTAGCATTACTTACAGAAATTTAAAATTTAAAATATTTCTAGTTTAATGAATTTTTTGGTATGATTATTAGGTTAAAATTCTAAAAAAGAAATAAAATTAAATTGTAAGTAACGTAATTTTGACTTTTGAAAACTGATAAATTACTTACGTAAAATTTTTTTCTGTTTACCAATCGTAACAAAACTGCAAATTAAAGGCTAATACACACTAGTAGATCACAAAAGAATATCTTTGAAGGACATTTAAGGTAAAAAAAAATCACCCCGGAATTTTTCTGGTTTGGTTTATTTGATTTGTGATGTGTTTGTTTGTGGCTTATCCCACCCGATCGACAGTAACATCGGATTCAAGTATGTGACATCAGAGCAAACCCACGAAGTTCATCGCGTCAAGGGGTGAAGACAGTGCCTGTCGTTGCCAAGAACTTTAAGCACCATATATGTGACAGTAAGATTTGCTCAGTTCCGGCCTCAGTTTTGATAGAGAGCATCCCGTGGGGACGGGTCGGAAGGTCTCCCACTCCTCTCTACCTACCATAACCTCTCGAGAGAACTTCCGGCTGCCCACATATTGAGAGTGCCCCCATGCCGCACACAGACACTATACATTTACATGCTCCATGTGCGGCCGAGCGGTAAAGTCGATGAACACTTGTAGTTCGGTCCGAGGTTCAAATCCTGCGAACGGGCTGGCTGCAAGGGCGTTTTCGTGGTTTTCCCCATGTGTAACATGTATACAGGCCAGTTTCCCTTAGAAAGTCCTCCACGAAGGCATCCCTCCCCTTAAGTAGATAGCCCTCGAAGCTTTGCCATAATCTCACACACATGACATGTTCCATGCCTTCTCCGGGATTTCAACCCGAGTCCTTCGGTACGGGAGTCAGCGTAGCTAACCACTATCCCGCTTGTTCGGTCTTTATTTGATTTGATTATGGCAAAGCACGCTAAGGTTGCCTGCCTAAGAGAAGGAATGTTTTCGTGGAGGGCTCCAGTGGAACTGGCTCTTAGTCAAAGCAACGAAACAATGAAAACGTCCATGCAGGTAGCCGTTCGCCTGGAATTGAACCCAGGTCGAAGTACCAGTGTTCAACGACTTTACCATTCAGTCCCTGAATGGTATGCTGTAAGCATAGATGTTGCTAGCTTCTAAAATCAGTATTGCAAGAAAGAAGTTTAAGAAATGGAGAGATACTTAAATCTATTTCATTAGGAGATCTATTGTAATAGTATAAATAACAAAATATGAACTTCATATGAAACAGCTGATATCAAATGCTTATGATCAAAACATCTATTAATAAATAATTGATTTGACTTCCCAATACCTTATTTTATTTGTTTATTTTTTAAGCTCAATTATTTTATGAGCACCATTATAATGTTAGGTAACTTTTTAACTGATTTCAATAACAGATAATTAACTGCATTAATTAACTTTTTTATTAAAAACTACCCTGCACGGTGTATAAAATTCTTAAAATTTCACTTTTCATTTCATTAGTTTTGACGTTTTAAGATCAAAATCGGAAAAGCATTTTTCCCCCAAATCGTAGTATAAAATATATGCAATTTTATGATTCAACAATTTTGAAATTACAGTCAAATTTATTCTGAAGTGCCATTTAACATAAATTATAAAGTAATCGCTCTCAACGTCATTCTCGCACCTTCTCCCTTAAAAATGTTCGCGAATAATATCTCATTCTGTAACATCATTTTAAGTTGTGCTTTTCTCAAATGAATTTTATGAACCTAAAGGTTGGAATAACTGCTTTACCTTAACTCCAGCGTAGAATGTAAAATCTGCAACGGTAATGTACTACTGCTTATAACAGTCTTTACGCATGCATATTTAATGAAATTAAAAATAAATAAAGGTAACATAATTAATATTAAAATATAGTTAATTGTGCGTTAAATTATTATATTCAATAAAATTTCTCTTGTGCTTCATTCCTTTCTTTTTTTCAATACCGAAAACAATAACATTTTCAGACCTTTTGCTGTACATTTAAAATTTGCTTCAGCATAATCAGATAAAAGATAATTAAGAAATAAAATCTGAATTTTTCGTATCAATTTGATAAATGTGAAGATCGAGAATAGCTCTTCACTGTGAATGCAAATACACTATCCGAGTAAAATGAACCTGTTTACTATATATAGATACTGGAAATAATCTGAGAGGGAGAACAAAAATATTTTTCCTAGTTTAAAAATGACAATTACAATTGGCAGCGTCTTGAATAAGGTTATCTGAATATGTGAAAGCACAGAAGAGCAACCTATAAGAGCAAGTATTCTGCCTTCGTTGAGGACTTCCTAAGTGAAACTGGCTCGTATTCAAATCACACTTGGAGTAAACCACCCAAGCAGACAGTCTTTTTACTTGGGTTCAAATCCGAGTCAGTTTACCAGCAGATTTAACCTCTTGGTTACTGGTGGTCATGAGTTGGATAATCCTTTAAAACAAAAACAAAAAACAAAAAAGAAGAAAAGAAATAAAAGAGGGAAGGAACCGTACATTTTTTTTTTTCTATTTATATACATTATATATCTATACATTTAGCTGCTTTCTTGTATTAAATCTTCAAAAAGTATGTGAAAAATTTTAACACATTTGTTCTACGTTTAGTTTGTTGCAGAAATGATTTAACAGTGTATTTTTTTCTCTGGCTAGGAAAGGCGCCATGTTTAGAGTACAAGTGCTTGTGTGCTAACATCTTGGCACATTTTAACATTTTGCAGTGGATATGTGTTTAGTTCATGACAGTAAATGATAAAATAGACAAGTATATGTCTATTTTATTATTATATGTCTATTTTATCATAATTTTTATGCTACTTTATGTATCAACAACATACTTAGTTTTTTTCCCCCAGTTTCACGATATTCGTAGTATAAACAGTAGCATTTTTTATATTGCTGCAAGTGTAAAATATTTTCAATCGGTTTATTTAGAAAAAGTACCTGCATATAAGTGGAGCCTCACAATTCACAATACGCTTTTTCCAAGGGTCAACTATGCAGTGCCATATGATAATTAACAGTAAGTCCATAGGCTCCGACAAAGAGTCACCGTATTGAATAATATGGGATTTTAAATAGCTTAAATTATCACAAAATAAATACACGAACTTTTGGTGAGATTGTCAACTGCATATGATTTTGTCTTATAGTGACTGAACTACCATCCTATCTGTGAAAAGGTGTATAATTGAGTAGTATTTTTAGCCTTATTTATTTACACTGATAGATTTTATCTCTGGTATTTAACACAGATTTCCACTCCATTATCAGCTTCAAAATTCATTAATCAAGTTAAATATTGATGTTCATTATTCATCGGCATGCAACACTTTCGCAAAATTATATCTGAGAAAATAACTGCCAATATTTTCACAGTTGCTGAAAGCTTTAGTATTATTTTTTACACTGTATTCCTTTAGGTAAATAAACAATTTCTCTTAAATAGAATATATTTCTCTCGGGGCAAACGGTGAAGTGATTAAGTCACATACAGTTCCCGGTATTACTAAATCAACACCTACTAAGACGATCTAATCTTCCGTTGTTTGTTCCTGAAATTAAGACTTAAGAACATTTCATTATCCACAAGTCCACAGAGAAATTCTGCGAAAATCTTCCTTCATTAATACCGTCATATTTTATATCCATTTTTAATATTCACCGTTGATAATCTTTAAAACTGCACAATTATTTAACCTGTAGATCATCAAAATACATAATTCGCTGATACTTAATGAGATGAATCCCGACAGTAACAGGTGCAAGATTGCCGTGCATAAAGATACCACAATTTTAGTGTCTATTCAATTAGTAAAACGTGTCCTAAACTTCTATCTTTTTCTACAGCTAAGCGAAATAAAGACTAAGGGAGTAGTTTCCCTTTAGAAATCACTGCTGTATCTTAAAAAGCTGGACAGATGACCATTTCTGATACTATCAGAGGGCCCTGAATAGAGTAAGCGACGCATCTTTTATGAAATCCGTGCAGGAAATCAGAAAATAAATCTTCATCGTTAACGCGCAAATTGCCTCTTAAAGCTCCTTTTCGGAAAAAAAAAAAAAAAAAAGTGTATCAGAATAATGTATTTTATTGAAAGCAATTATATTTTATAATATTTTATTTATAGTTACTAAGGGATATATTTACAATATTTTAATTACTTCCAATAAAGTAGTTGACTGTGAAAGAATATTCAATAAAATACTGCTACGAAATTTTTGAGGACATATTATTTAAATTACTGCCACAGTGACTTCTAATTGTTCCCTTATTTTTCCTGGTGACTGCTGTCACAGCTAGCTGAGTGGTCAGCACACTTAATTGCAATAGAAAGGGACGCAAGCTCGGATTTCGCTAGTAACCTCTTTATTTAAACGTTTTTTTTTTTTTTTTTTTTCACCACCTCTGCGAATTTCAGTTCATCACTTGAAACGTGTTTCCTGTATTTGATCATGAATCATTTTATTCTTATTTTGTGTATTATTACTATTGTTTTCAATTCTAGTTTAAAAACATGCAGTGCACATAGAAATCAGTAATGCAATGTGTAATGATTTATCTGCGCCTCTTATATAAACTATCTTTTTATTTTTACCTCGTTGCGTATTTTCTTCTGTATACAGTTTTACATAAACTGCACAAAGTTTGAACCTCATCCTAAATACAAAAATAAAAAATATACACCAATAATAAATTTACTTATATATTAATTTGTCCGCATCAAAGCCCTCATCTGTTAACTGCTAATAAACATTCTGTTTTAAGCCTGCGAAGATATTTAGTGTCAATAAGTAACAATAAATTTGGTATGATAAATAATGAATTTAAGAAGAATAAAGAACATTATTGTTTAAGATTACCTAAATTTTCGGGTAACCCACTGAATATCTTGTATATTTAAAGAAAAGAAAATATCTAAAAAATATTGCCACCTTTCCTTTTTTAAGCTTACTGTAATCGCTGGGAGTATGCTAAGAAAGTATGTTAATAGAATGAATGCTTTATTTTTTAAACACAGAATTTGGTGGCATTTCAGCTTATAGAGATGAATGATAACTTAGAAGCACTGTAAGGATCTTAAGTTTTACTAACGTTTATTTTATTTTAAATCTTTACTATCACTTCTTATTTTCTACTTCCGGCCAGAATTATAAGCGTGAAGGTTGATAAATTTAAACGTATTGTAGTGTTCACAGTTCTCTGTACTACATACGCTTCCTGTTAATATAAGGCCGATCTTCCACGTTTATTAGTTTAAAGTTAAATTAGAGTTTAGTTTTATTTTTATACTTTTACGTTAGACCCCAAGTAGCGGGTCAGTGTATTCCGAAGTACGGAAGTTATTGTATATAGAGAAAAATAAAGGGTTTTGTATACCCTTCGTGTGTATCATGTCTACTTACCACAATTAGTGAACATAGCTTTAGTAAGCTCTCTGTTCCGAGTCAGGTCCTTGTATGTTCCCGAAGAAAGTAAGAAGGAACATTGAACCTGATAGCACTATAAATCAAAATGTAATATTTTAACATATTTTACACTTTTTGCATAAAAAGACGTATATTTACCATTTTTTATTTCTGTCTTTTGTTGTGAATGTAGCTTTCTCTAGAGTCTATTAAATTAAAATTTGCAATAAACACATTTTATTGAAGAAGCTTTTTTTCTTCTAATTTATATGTGAATTAGAAAATAATTAAATTATAAGACACTTATTGCACAGATTCCTTTACACATACTCCCACACCACACATAAACAAGCAAGCCAAGAGGAGGGGGGGACAAAAAAAAGAGCTATTACAAAAATATGAAGTTGATTTTATTATATGGTGGATGGCGTTTCAAATCATTCGGTTCTCTTACTATACATTTGAAAATAATTTTATAAATCTTACTTAGCATTAAAACTTATTTATGCGTATAATAACTGTTTAATCCTATTATGCTGCCTGGTTAAATTGAAACAAAATTTCATAATAAGACGAACCAAGGGTGACATTCTTTTTAGCAGACTATCAAATAGCACTTTGCACTTGCAGACTTCTACAAGGTGTGGCTATTAATTTCCAGGACTGCTCTAATAACACCAGTCAGATGATGTCAAAAATGTAACCTTTTAATATGTTTCGAAGTAATCCCCATCTGCCATAGTACACTTCTATGCTCGGCTGTATAAATTGTGGAAACAACTTTTAAAGTTCTCTTTCGGAAGGCTCTTCAATGTCAACGTCACGATCTTCTTGATGTCTTCAACATCCACAAAGCGTGTTCCTTTGATCGCAGTTTTGAGTTTAGGAATGTTCGGTCATACTCTCTTGACTTGGTCCCCGCAGACTTCTTTTGTTTCCCAAACTCAAAACTGTGATCAAAAGAACACGCTTTGTGGATGTTGAAGACATCAAGAAGAACATGACGTCGACATTGAAGAGCCTTCCGAAAGAGGACTTTATAAGTTGTTTCCGCAACTTATACAGCCGAGCACAAAATTGTGTTACGACCGATGGGGATTACTTCCAAACATATTAAAAGGTTAAGTTTTTCTCATCATCTGTTCTGGTGTTACTAGAGCAGTCCTGAAAATTAATAGCCACACCTTGTATGAGTGTTACACGATTTTTTCTCTTCATTAATTCTATTGGTTAAAATTTACTTCGCTCGCGTCTTCGTTTGGACGACTTTCTCTCGACGACGCGCGGTTCGTTTTCCGATTTACTTGGCCAGCATAGTGTCCACGCACTTTTGAGTTGTGGCCCGTCAGCGGCTGAACGGTAAAATATCTGAACAGTAACTATTTTACCTTGGTTTCATTGCAGGCGAATATGCTGGCTGCATCGGCGTTTTTCGTGGTTTTGCCCTGTGTGTAACGTGGATAGGAGCCAGTTCCCCTTAAAACGTTTTCTACGAAGGCATCCCTTTCCCTCAGGCAGGTAGCCCTGGTATTCTTTACCATAATCAAATAACCCAAACCAAACCAACCTGATAAAAAGAGTACCTTATTCACCAAAATGGGAAAATAAGTTCCCGGAATCGGGAAATTTAATCAGCCGATGTTTAACATGCAACGAGTTTAATTTTTAGCTTGTTTTGTTTATGAAATTTCCCATGTCAAACGATTCAATACCTTTCTTTCTCTAAAATATTTAGCATTTTCAAATCGGAATTAACTGGAAAAGAAAAATTAGTATTTGAGTTAATTATACATTTGATTTTCAAGCCGAGTTCAGACCCCGTGATATCGTTCCTTCGTTACATTTTTTTCTCATAAAACATTGGACATTTTTAACTTTCCTTCAAGATGAAAAAACGTTGTAGTTTCTTTTCGACACATTTCACTCTCCTATGCTCTTTATTAGGTTTTCCTCTAAAATGTTAGCCATATTTAACTTACCATTAACAAAAAATAAAGCAATAAGTTTCCTTCTTTTTTCTCTCCCCCTCCCAACTCAATAACGAATTTTGCATACTGAGAAAAAAATGTAAAAATAGACACCAAATAAATCATATTACTTATCGGTCAGCAAGGTATTTGGAGATGCAATATAAAATGCTGCAGGGTATAAAAAGGTCTTCATGCCGATAATTGGCTTCATTTATTGTAGGATTTTCTTTCCTCGCTTTGCATTTCATATACTGTTAGGCTGAAGAACTAATTTTTATCATATGGTACAATAGATAATTAACTACAGTCAGGGCCAGTGCTAGGGTTTATGGTGCCCGGCTGGGAGTTCAGAAGTGGAGTCTTTCACAAATTTTTAACTTTCTTTGCATATTATAAAATATTTTAGGATGGTAAAGCAATAAAAATTTTATTTTCAAAGCAATCTATTTCTTAAATTATGGAGGGATTTCTTTTAAATGACTAATTCAACATATATAAAATTGTCAATTCTTAGTCTTGCTTTTCACTACAGACTTTTGGTACAGACTTTTCTTATTGTCATCTATATGACTTAATTTTTAACATTAAAGTTAATTTTTTGATTAGCAGCACCCGCCATCGGCAGAGTAGATAAAACAGCTAAATACTGGTAGCTTTTTGTCCTGAGCTCTGATCACAGCGAAAAGGTCATCTCCATCGGATTCTCGAGGCTTTCGTATGTGAAATGTAAATAAGGATCGGTTTCCCATAGAAAACTTTTTTTTTAAATCGAACGGCGGGCACTTACCTTTTTTCAGCACTGGCCCCTCCTAAGGCCAGAAGTGGTGGCCATTTTATTGTGAAGGCACTTAATAGGCGGCCACCGTTACCTCCTATGACAGGACAGACAAATTACATTGATGCCTTCTCCGGGATTCGAATCCGGGCCCTTCGGTACAGCAGTCGGCTCCCTTAGCCATTATACCGCCTAGGCGACTTTCATAGAAAACTCTACACTAAGGCTCGTTTCTTCTTCAGACACGTAAGACCCACCGAGCGGTGAAGTCGCTGGACACTGGTAGTTCGGTCCGGGGGTCGAATCCCGGCGAACGGGCTGGCTGCATGGGCGTTTTCGTGGTTTTCCCCATGTGTAACGTGTATACGAACCACTTTCCCTTAGAAATCCCTCCCCTTAAGCTCATAGCCCTTGAGGCTTTGCCACAATCATATAACACCAAACCTTCAGGCAGGTAGTACTCACGTGCTTTTCTTAAATCAGTGCTCCAATTTAGTTCATAACGGATTTTTCCTTTTCTTTCCGGTTTTAAGCTTAAATTTTTGAAAAACATTTTTGTTTCATTTATTAATTTTACATTATTATTTAACACTTGTGCAATAAAACAATAAATCTGTGTTTTTAAGAAATTAGATATATAAAAATACGAATTCAAGTGTAATACAGATCGCGAGTTTTTAAAAGCGATAACCCCTTCTAGGATAACCACCGACGATTAAAAGTGATTTTGATCGTTGTTTCGGAGACGTGATGCCCGTAGCGGTGTTTATTTATGTATTCAGAAATACTGGTTACTTCCAAAGATGGTCAGCTTAGAGAGTTAATCGCTTGTCTATTTTTTGTACAATTTTGATATTAAAAAAAAAAGCTGATTTCGATCTAACAAGGTAAAAAAATACTAAAAGCTATTTTATAAATCTGAAACAAGTAAACAAAATGAACGAATGTTTATACATAGCGCTATTACAACGTATTATTCAGAATATTTATACAATATCTTCCCCAAGACATCAATTTTTTATTAGCTGTCACGGACATTTTGAGCTCATCTACATATTCTGATTAATATTTCTTCAAAATTTTCATATAGATGAGCAGAACAGAAATATACACCTATATACTGTACAAATTCAGCTGCGTAGATCAAAAACATGATTAGTAGTGCATTACGTTATATGGATTATCTTGAATGCTTTATACGACGCATTATGCTGCTCACTGTGCTCAGAAAGTAAAAACTCTAGCAATTTCACAAAATTCAGTAAGCAGCAGCGCACGCATGAAACTTAGAAAGAAGGTTGCACGTGAAGTAGCTTATTTAAAAACACACATTGATAAACAACAGATGTTAAAACACTATAGAAAGGCTGTTAATTATGTTTTTAAATGATATTTGATGAAGCAGAGCTATTTTACGATTTTCCGGAATTATAATGTCTCTTTCAAAGACTGCAGATACTCGAGCCTTAGAGCAAAATGTTTAAATAATAAACGAATGTTAATTTGCATTATCCACCCATTCTTGAATTTCAGTATGCACTTACTATATATATTACTTTTGATTACGAACATATTTGTATTCAGTCACATGCACAATAATGTACGGAAGAGGATATATGTACTTTTTATCAGTACGAACTAAGTAACACAGAAAAATTCCAAAACATTCCATTGATTTGAAAATAAATTACATTAAAATAAGTTTCTAAATACATATGTGTTAGGCATTTAAACTATATCTATAAACAACTACATTTGGCGAAAGAGTGTTCTTCTGACAAACAATGCCGTCTTAAACAACATTATTCTGAAATCATTTAATAGTTCAACAAAGCGGGTAGTAACTTAAACCTGATTAGTATTGTTTTTCAGCTCAATGAATTCGTCAAATAACATTGTATAATCATATCCAGCGCAGCTAGTTTTGTAATAACTCTTACTTCTACATGTCAGAGATTTTCTACAAAAAATTGTTATTCTTAATTCTTGATGATTCAATGTAAAAAAATGCTCTGAAATTCTTAGATAAGTCAATTAAATAATTTTAAATTATTGCATAGTTTTCTAGAGAAATTTTAATACTATATAGTTTAGCTTTTGTTGTGGCTGGAAATAATTTTGCTTTCACTAAGTAAACTACGCCTGAGATCGTTCCGATGCTAAACTGAGATCTGAATACGAAGCGCAGTTGTAAACCCTATCTCCTAAATTACAGACCAATATTTTATATTTATTTTTAATTAGTTGAGGAAGCACATAAGTGGGCTACTTTTCCGTTAAGAAGCAAACAGCACCTTAATGCCAATATACTAGTTTTGACAGTACCGTTACACAAAAACTACAAATAAGCATAAAGGTGCTGTCACTGCTGAGCCAATGCAGGTACTGTAGAATTGTGTTTCCACATTGTGCGAGACATGTGAATTTCCATAAAGGAGCCGTGATTTTATTTCATCTCTTGTTTAAGAAAGTGATTAGAAATGCAAATTAAAATCCTACTTGATAACAATGCCCCGACATAAAAGTTCCACACATCATAGTACATATAATCCCTTAAGTTCAAGGGAAATCCAGTTGAAGGGATTCCCAATTAAACATGATAATAATGAGAAAAATGTGAACGACGTCTACGATTAATATAAAATCATGGTTAATCTCAGTTGAGCTAAACACACACAGGAAGGAGGAATAACGTATATTATAATTAACAGAAAGATATATTATGCGTTCCCCCGTGTTATGGAAATTGTAACCCAAGCCTTATATTCTAAATTCTGTTTAACCCTTTGCGGCACAGTGTGTCCGGTCTGGACACACCTAAAATTTCCTTCTGTACGCACAGAAAAATTGAATGAAAAAGGATTAATAGGTTACTACAGGTTACTCTGAACCTTCTTTATTTATAGTAGATGGCAGCTCAACACAAACCAGTCCATATATTTTAGCCATGTTTAGTTTTTTAAGACCCTCATTTTTCAAAGAAATCTTCCAGATTTTTTTAGGGTATAAAAGGAATTGTTTGAAAATAAATTTCTATGTTATTTTTTTGGCTGTATACTAATCTCCTTATTCTATATCAGTTTTAAATTTTTACCTTGAAATCTTGCCTACAATCAAACGGCGAACCCTAGGTGCCGATAATCTAGGACAACTGAGAGTTTGTATTCTTTGTTTCTCCGCATCTCATCGTTCAGTTTATTGACAATGCTCGTTTCAGCACACTTTTCGAAGCTCTATTCAATCAGTGTGCCACTTTTGGCACACCCACAGAATTAAAACGATAGGTGCTATCTTCACAAAATTTTGCTTGTGTAGTCCTTTAGGCCTAATTAGACTGCCTACTTTTTTTTTTTTATTTTTAATCAAAACTCCAACTTTAAAAGGTAGCGTGGTGGAAAGGGTTAAAGAAAAAGGTTAGTTAACCTTCTCAACGCTCAATCTTTGTTCTTAGATAAATCGATAATTCGCTTCACGTCCATTAGGGTTATTAGACTAAAATAACATAACTAAATCAAGTTAAAAAAACAAATTTATAAATTTAATATATATTTCAGACTGATAGAACACCGATAGATTTCACTCCCCCAAAATGTTAACAACTAGTTTGTGTAAAAAGTGTACTTTTGTTAAATGTATTAAATAATATTAATATATTACTTATATTAATGTATGAATAATTAATTTAAATAAAAAAACTGATGTCTTATTGAATAAATAAATCGCAATAAGTGGAACAACAAATCAACTAAAATTCTGCTTTCAAACCAGACACAAATGCTTTCGTCTCCTGCTCATTTCATGATGTTCGTCATTTATTGCAATAAGTACTGAAAATGAAGTGAACACTCCAAATGAAATTAAGCTTCGCTTATAAGGAAGGTTTGCCAACCCTAAATTCGGATCGTTTAAAAAAATTGTATGTAAATAACCTCAGCTATAAATGCTTAGCGATAAAAATTAGCTGCTAAAATCCTGCTGTAATTATATAAAACATAGGTAAAATGTAATAATATTTGGCAATGCAGAGTTATTCGGTGATTTTGCACTATTTTAAAATGCTATTTTGAGTCCCCAGATGATCGATTCTTGGAAAGAAAATATAAAATAATGAATGAACGAATAATACGCATCACCTTAATTTGTATGTATTTACTCATATATATGAGTTTCATTTGTTTATATTTTATTTATTTGCCATGGTTAGCAGCGTTATTTGTTAAGTCAATGTTTCCTCTATCTTTTACGATAGTTCAGCAAGAAGATATAGTATACGTGCTTTTTATGAACGCTAACCATCTAGATCAAATATACGAATGGAATTTACGATTCCAAAAATACAGCCAGAATTCAGCGAAAACTTTTTATAGAAAGAATCTTTACTGTAAACTCGTACTATGTAAAGGATATGCGTTTCATGTAATTAATTAGTACGGTTACTGGTTAAATGTATGGTATACATGAGATACAATAAAGAAATGATCAAAATGATAAGGTTAACTTATTCGATTAAAGAAATGTGAAATTAAAACCTAAAAGTTATAAATACCTAAAAAAATATACAAATACAGAAAAATAAATAAAGAAGAGAAATTCAATTAAATTTAATAAATAATGTTTTCATGTATTTCCAATTTTGGGGTTGTTTCATTTTTAATACTGTATATATCAGTTGCTATAATTGTTTTTAATTTAGGATCATAAATACTGTTATATCATATTAGGTACTTATTTCAAATATTGTGACCGAGTAACTAAAGCTGCGAAAAAGTGACATTTCGTCTCGAGCCTCGTTTTCTGAGGCCGAAAATGCTTGTAGACTTGTGTTTACCTGCATTTCCTAGCATGTAACTGGACAATGAGACGATGTATTTTAGAAAGTCTCCCACGCAAGCATCCCATTTCTTAGATATATAAAGCCCTTGCATGCTTTTCCGTAACAGATTAATCAACTAGTCATCTAATAAAGATTAAAAAAATTAAATGACCATATTAATCTTTATTTTCGTTACTTTGTTAGTAGTACCTAATTCACCAACAGCTTGCCTATGGCTGAATAAACCATGAATGACTTGCAGTTTCATATAGAGCAGTTTTTCTTGGTCAATTCCACATGCAATGCACACCATGTTGCCATTAATGACTAGACATCCGTTAATATTGTCTGTGTATCATCCATGTATATTATGATCCAATAAAAGACCTCCTTACATGTATATCAGCTATTGATATGGAAATAAACACATAACGCCAGCTGAGTGAGGTTAAATGTGTAGCACAGTTATCGCTTTCCACTGATTCCGTAATTATATCCGTGAGATTTCTGTAAAGTTTCAGATATCATGTGAAAAATGTTTGTTACCCATCGATTACTGTGGTCTAAAGCACCGTCGCTAGTTTACACTAGATTCAATGATAAAACATCTTGGAAAATAACGCGTCAGGTCAACCCGTTTCACCAAGAAAATCTTTTTTCTTATCGACCTCCTGTATCTTTAAACCCTTAACGGTTCTCGTTCCATGCTTTAGCCATGCTCAGCTCTTAATTATTCAGCCTTTCTTAATGAAATTGTGTGGATGTAATTGCTGTCTTCAGCAAAGGTACTCCAAAGGCCTATGCCTTGGCCTTGGTCCTTCTACGAAGGCAGCGTCCTAAGGCTGTTCATTATGTTTTAACTTAAACAATTATTTAGAATTAGGGGTAATAATATACGCTTATAAAATATGATTTAGGTATATTATTCTTAGCAAGTCATTTGTTGCATATGCTGACGTCATGGCATAATCGACAAATGATTTCCTGAGGATAATTTAGCCGAAAAGAGCAATTAATTTTGCATTAAAGAACAAATTTTTCGTACTCTGAATTCTGATACTACATACAACAACTACCACTTTTTGCTTTAAAGAATTAGACTACCGATTTCAAGAATCGAACTGAAGGTTAATCTAAGCAGTTAGAAAATGTTAACTGACAAGTAATAGACTTCTAAAACTCTTTCTCGCTATGATTTTCGACAAAGAACTTTTGATGCAATAAAGAGGCGGAGGAAAATCATCAGTATAATCAAGCAAAAATAAGTAAGAAATATAAGGAAGTATCAGGAAAATTTTTAAAAAATTGTTTTTTAATGTCATATGATTGCAAATACTTGGAATGGAATTTCATATGCCAGTATTTTTAATTGTTTATGAAAAAGCAGGAATTTTAAGAAGATTCTGCTGATGACTGATTAAATAATTAATGAATTGAAAGAGAAGAAAAGGCCTTCTCTCCTAATTTTTTCCCCCTCCAATGGCAGATTGTGAACAATTACAAATGTAACCTAGTCCATTAATCTATACAAGTCCGGATGAGGTGGTCTCTTTATTATGGAGGTACCTAGGGACGGACAGTTACAACCATGCCTTCTCTGGGATTCGAACCCAGGCCCTTCGGCATCACAGTCAGCTTCCCTGACCACCATACCGACTGGGCGGCTTCCCTCTTAAGTTTGATTCCTCCAAACTTCCAAAAGAGAAGCATAACTTGAAACTGTATAAGAAATAAAACATGTTGCCAAAGAAAGCGAAAATGAAATAGGTGATGCATCACTGGAGTTCCATGAGTGACCGAGGGAATATGATATTAAACACTGATCGTTCTCTGGAGGCTTGAATGCCGGCGAACGTGTTGATTGCACGAGTGTTTTCATGTTTTTTTTTTTTTTTTTTTTTTTTTAGTTTTTTGTTTTCCCTCATGGGGAAAAGTTAGGAAGACGAAGGCATCTCTTCCATCAGCAGAAATCCTGCGACTGATTTGCAATAAGTTTTATAAGGTTATTATTATTTTGTATTAACCAGTTATTTATAATTTCAGCGTTTACTATAACTTCTTTCCGTTTCCTCACCAGAAATGTAACAGTTAAAGAGTATTTAAGCTGACGTTTTGGGATTGTAAAGCAGTGTGTGTTTCAGGCTCTCGAGGCCACTTTACTTAGCTGTGATAAGTTTCTAATTATTCAATTTTGCGTTATTTGCCGCCGTCATTTAAATTGATACACCGGTTGGGGTTTTCTGAGCCAGCTTAAATATAATTGTGTAGTCCTCGACTACTAGTCCGCATTTTAAATTTGAATTGACTGTTACTTTATTTTCATCACCACAAGTGATGGTGAATGTTTTTAAGCGCAAGACGTGCTCTTTTGTTGAAATTCTGTTTAATGAAAAAGTTGTCTTAAATCTTAAATCTTCTTCACAGTTGTTACTTTAGACAAAGCGATAGTTTCGCTCTACATCTGTTAAGAGTTTGGATCTAATTTATGCTCCCAAAGCAAGTCACACTCTACAAGTTAACCAAAAGGCATGAAAAAGGCAAGAAATCACTGTTAGCGAAAGAATCGAGAGAGGCATTAAGCATTCTGAGAAGATTTCTTGGAAACCTGGAAGAGCGACTGAAAAGTGTAGCGCTTTTTAAGGACGGAGATGTTAAATAGTCTTCTGAAAGCTATACTGCATCAGATGAACTGAGAAAAGATTTTTCTCGTTCTCTGCAACTAACTGATATTTCCAGTATGTAAAACCTAACATGTAAATTATTTGAGTAACTCATTTCTTTTAATTAGTTTAATTTGATTCTGACATGTCTATGAACTTCCTTATTAAAATAAATGGAAATTATTAGATAAGTCCAATCCAATACAGTTTCACAGTTTTCCACCCGTAGTTTATCGAAGATACACTACTTCTACGAGTTATTCTAAAATACGCTACTAATACAAGTGTTTAAAACCACTTGTATTAGTAGTGCATTTTAGAATATTTGCAGTAGAGTATTATAAACACGCAATATAGAACAGTAACATTAATAATTGCATAAAACCAACAGTAATATAAGTTGCAAATTAGTATAAAAATACTATAACAGTAATAAATTACCTCGATTATAAGAATCAAAATGACAGTTACAAATGGGATTCTTACAAGAGGTATCTATTGTACTTTTAATTTTCGGATCAGTTACAGCATCTGTATCTATGTTATGGAAACTAACTAATTTATATTTTCCTTTTATTCTAACTGTGTTAGAATGGCAGGGATGTTTACAATATAAGAAGGCAAACAAGGTAATGTAGTAACCAAATAGATTAAAACAGATATATTCTGCAGAATTGCTGAATATATGATGCTGAATACACATAACTTGTATTTAGCATCTTTTAAATCAGAAACAAGACCCTGAATGAAGTTGATAAAATTTGTACTATAATTAACTACCTCAGAATAATAGAAGTAGAATAAATTCGATCTGACAAACCGAATATTGGAAAAAATTCAGTGAACGTGGAAAAAGGCTGATATATATCAAAATATTTAAATATAACCAAACAAAACAAAAAAGATAGGTTATTCCGAAATGAAATTGATAGCTTATAAAATATGGGATGATTAAGAAAATTTCTTCCACTTCTAATAGCTAAATCTAAGGCATGAACCTTTCAAAGCTGATATTTCCACTCTAACATACAAACTTATCTCACGTGAATAAAGACGAGTTCTCTTACATAAAACTGTCCAAAGAGAAAAAAAAAATAATAATAAAAGGTAATCAGGAGAATGGGGGTGGTGAGATGGAACTTCAGCATCCTTTTCTGTAAATTCATGCTTGCAGCATGTGATCTGACATTCTTATCAATTTCAATAAAGCTTTTTCTGTTGAAGAATGTTTAGTTTTCAGTTTTAAACGGTCACCTTCTAAATCATTAGCATTTGACTCTAAAATGCTATTGCACTAAGTCTTAGAAAGCGAATAAAGAATTAATTTGGTCGAGTGCTACCAAACTCTAAGAATAACTTGGTTCTTATGAGAAGTAGGTTTTTTAGAGGAAAAAACTGAGCAGTTTCAGTCCCGTCTAATCACTATGCTGAACTTTTTTCATTTCTATAAAAGATTAATTTTTGATCACATGCCATTATCCATTCAAAAAAATCTGAGGTGGACACCATGTGACCTCCTTATATGGCCTATTAAATTACACATTTTTTTCTGCATTTCACTTAAAAGTATTTCCCCGAATTTCATTACAGATAAACTTCTCATTCAATTAATTCAGTTCTCACTTCGAGAGAAATCAAAAATACATAAAACTTCAAAACTTCTTCATTAAAAAAATTGAAAAAAAATCAGAAAAACATAAAATACCAATTACAGTTAAAAAAACAATTTTTACAATTAAAATTAGAGTTTCTATGCAAAAACAAGCAATTCGGCCGGCGGTCAAGAAGGCAGATTTTTTGGTGCACAAAACTGAAAGTTTACTTTTGGTCCCACTCGGCAGAAAGACATTGAAGGTGCGGAAACTAACTTAGATCACTATTCTACTGAGTTTCAAATGCAAACAAATAGCGGTGCATTAAGCTTAACTCGCCACTTAAAGTTTTAAATTGTTAATAATTCTACAACAATTGCATGAAGATTAACAAAAGGTATAAAACCTTAACAGGAACATAAAAACTACAAAATTCAAACACTTCTGAAGCAAAAAAAAAAAAAAAAAAAAAAAAATGCACAATTTACCAACATATAGGAATAAAAAAACTAAGCTCACCGAGCCAGGTAACAGAGTGGGAATATATATATATATATATATATATATATATATATATAAGCGAATCATTTATAATGAGAAAACTTTTCATATACCATCTCCAAGGAACAGAAATTCAATTAAAACCACGAAAAATTTTTAAAAAATTTTAGTCAGAGTTTTAAGTAGATTTTTAAATTAGTATTTTCTAAACCTCTATTGCTTTAAAAACATAAAACTCTGTAAAGAAAAATCCTTAATTGTAAAAAAAAAAAAAAAAAAAAAAAAGCGCAAAATCAAAAGTAATATATATATATATATATATATTTACGATTGGTGCATTCGATTGCAACGGAAACGGGAGGTGCACAACTACGTGTTACAGCAGCCCCATACACAAAATTCCTACTCGTTCTACGGCTACTCGTTCTTCAGTTATGCGACATACATACATACGTACGTACGTATAGATGTAAAAAAATAAAAATCTCTACTAAATGCATTTTAAATCTTTTGCAATCCCTTTTGGCAAAAACAATCCATTACTCTGTCCGTACTTATAGATGTCAACAAAAACATCGTTCAAATGGCTTCGAAAGCGATTGAAACTGATAATTTCGTTGAAATAAGATACCCGAAATCTTTCACAATTACAATACTTCCTTTACTTAGTACAAGGAAGTAAAAAAATGGTCTTTTCTTAGTTGTTGTTTTTGTTGTTCCTCCGCAGAAGCAGCGGAGACCCCCCCACTTCAAATTTGCAGGCATAAAGCATTTTTTCCCATTCTTTTCGTTCCTTAATGCAAAGAAATACACCCTTCAGTCAACGGCCATACCATGCTGAAAGTACTGGTTCTCGTCCGATCTATACCCTTCATCCTCATTTCTGACGGCCGGGAGTTGCTCTTAAGCGTTCAGCGGGAGATTGCTTGAATCAGTGCATTAGTTTATTGTCCCAACTCCGAGATGCTGCCTAGGATACAGCACAGTGATACTACACGCCCAGCGAACGTTAAAAATAGTCAAGGTTTATGCGGGAATTAAACTCTCCTTCCCTGTATTAAAACTGATAGTCTCTATAGGCTTTATATCTTCCAGGTGACGTTTTTCCATACACCGGTTAAAGAAATTTCACGTCATTTGACTCCTCGAAGTACTCCTCGAATTAGCATCTACCAGTTTGTTCAGGTGATCATACCAATATTCGAAGGCTATGTAGTGCATCTTCGAAATTCCGATCTGCGAACCTAAACTTCACAAAAATGTTTGCACTTTTCTTTCTTTAGTTGCATCCTTATCAAATACTGTGCTGTATTTGAAGTTTGCTTTCTAATAGCCAAAAATGGTACAACCAGAAACTGCAAAGTTTTTCATGATTTTCTTCAAGTGTAACTAAGTACAAGTCAGTTTCCTTTCAAAAATATTTCTGTTTAGGCAAATAGCTAGCTTTGGTGGGCTTGACCTTAATTAAGTAACCATCCAATCTATATATCGATCTACATATGCAGCTCAATACCTCCTTGTAAATTTATAGAACATAAGAAGAATATTTATAGAACTTAATATCTATATAACTTAATTTATAGAACTTCAGAAATCAAACCGCATTTCTTCATTGTGAATAATTTGCCGTTGCGAAGCTAAGAAATCAATCCTTTAGTGAAAAGTTAGCATATCTCGAAATAGACGACAATATATCCAAAATGAAGTTGCATAGTTATACAAAATTATAACAGGCATATTGAATAAACGCAAGAATGCTGAAAATTGTTTTGATACCCCAATATGTGATCATAAGAACCGTAGGATAATTTAAGGAAGGAGAAAATGAATGATTTCCTTTAACGTAAAAAATAAGATGACTGAAATTTTTAAACTACTTTGGCTCTTTGGATATAGTTTGCATATCAGATCGGTTAAAAAGAAATTTTCAAATTAGTTAAATATAATGAACACTTTCAGGAAATACTGACTCATTGCAAATTCATTTCAAGTTAAATTTATGAAACTCGAGGTGTATTATTATTTCACATACTGTACTTTCCAAATTTGCTCAAGTTACAGAACAGAAAGAAATTATAGATTTAAAGTTTGCAGTGCAGCAAAGAATAACTAATCTTTATTACCTTAAAATAGAAAACTGTAATTACTATGCAACTCTTACAAAAATTTTAATAGAAAGTTATCTGACAAAACTTATCACTCATTGTAAAAATTTAAAAATCCCAGCAAACGTAAAACAGCTTCTGTGGATTACTTATTAGTTTCTAATTCCACACCGACGATTAAAGAGGTAAGAATGTTGCTAGTTCGAAACCGCTTATTTGAATTTTTCCAGTTTTCAACAGCCATAACATCCGTATGATGAGTATGAATTTTTCCAGTTTTCAGCAGGCATAATATCCACGTGATGAATACGAATTTTTCCAGTTTTCAACAGGCATAATATCCGCATGAAGAATATGAGTTTTTCCAGTTTATAACAGGCATAATATACTCATGATGACTATCTGCACGACATATTGTATAGATTACTCGATTTCACATTCAGTGCAGCTAAATTTAATAAAATGAACCTATAAGATCTAACCTTCTTTACTATCATACAAAGCGTCTAAATCTCAAGTCTAGCCAGGCGACTTTTCACACAGGCGTGAAAAGTAACACAACACATGAAGGGTGGAAAAAGCCATTTTTTATTTATCATAACTCTTTAACAGACATCGTGCTCACAAAAATGCTGACTACTTGCGGTGAAAACTTAAGGCAAGTTTAACAATAAATTCGAGTACTAGACTTCATAATTTAATTTAACCGCTGGCTGACTAAGGCTGACTCAGCTATCTACACTGGCAATAGACTAACTAAACGGCCAGAATACATAGCGCCGCTGCCAAGTTAACAGCTGGAAATTTGGTTTATTTTATGTGAGTACGGGAAAACCTCGAGAGCTATTTGCCTAATGGGATGGAGGCCTTCGTGGACTTTTTAAAGTAACAGGCTCATATACACATGAAGAAAACCACGAAAACGCTCAGTTCGTTCGCGGGATTCGAACCTCGAATCGAAAAACCAGGGTCCAGCGATTTTACCGCTCGGCCGCCGGTGCGCCTGATAGCGGGAGGGCAAAATAACAACGTGCGCTATTAGCGAAATCACGCTGTGTCTAAACCATTCATGTCAACCGTTTAAATACTCTCCTTCACCCGTTTAATTTGCATTCTGGCGAGGAAGTGCAAAGGAAAATAGAAAATTCGGGAAACGTACCAAAATTAAAATAACTGGTTAGTAAACTAAGGGAAACCCTAAAAGCCATAAAGAATGATAATTACAGATTAATTCAGTAACTAAATCAACAATAAAATAATGCATGAAATTAATTATAAAGCGATGCAATGTTTCAACAATTTTACGGATAGCAGAACCTATGTTACACACAGCCAAAAAATTAATAGCGAAAGCTTTAAAGGAGTAATTTCAAAATTTTAAACCGTAAGAGAGCCAAGTTAAAGGAAACAAATCTACTGCAACGGAAAACTACTGTTTTGTTTTGCTTTTTGTTTTTTAAACAAAGCAAAATGAAATCGATAGATCAGTCAATGATTTATCGCCTTCTAAAGTATTTTCTATAGTAGGCTTCTTATCGCATTCTAAAGTATTTTCTAAGGGGCAAAAATACTAGCTCTTTTTTTAAATTAACAGATTTATAATATAACTAGAAATCAGTACATTAACATTAGGATAGACTACATGTAGCAAGTTACTGGATTTCAATGCTGAACAAAATTTCTAGTCATTACATGCTTGCCAGAACACTGAATACTGAGGTGACTTAAAAATATTATTCCATCTTATCAAAACAGAACAGATAAAACATACCTTAGTTATCAATCAGATTTAGTAATTAATAATCCTTCTTTCTTCAGAATGGGTAGAGCATTCAGTGTAACTGTATTCAAATATTGAATCATACATGAGATTGGCGAATTGATGAAACGTATGTTTTGAATGAACATTAAATAAATGGACTTTCATAGTTTAAACATCCTTAAATGCTGGAAGCGCATCTGCGTATGCAGTTTTGTCAAATTTCTACTAAGTTCTATCTTTTTGTATCAGGCTGACGCAAATAATGATTTTCTTTACTAACAGATGCGGTTGGTCGCAAAACCAACCCCACCCTATAATAATAAGTATGTTTTAAGAATTCAGGTGAAATGCGTAGAATGGAGAAGAAAATATTTTTTTTTTCCCTGAAGCTTTTTATGTCAACCTTCTATACCATCTCGAGGTCTAAGTACTTGATGAACAATTAACTAAGAACAATTAAGGTTTGTGGAAGCTACAGCTTCAAAAACTCGTCCACTGTATCCGATAAGGATGCGTGCGTCTTATCAATGAGCTTGTTGAAGCGACACTCAGTGTAATGAATGAGTAACAGGAAGTATCTTATCCTCACGTTTCCTGATTTAAAAAAGCACTAAGAAAAGAACTAACACATCATGAAAACCCGCTACAAATATTTCAACTCCAATTCACATTTGCGAGCAACGAGTAACTTACCATTACTTCAAACATGCGGGATAATACGACAGGCTAAATACTACCCTCAGAAAAAAACTGACACATTTTTTTAATTAATATTCCTGGATATTATCCCCTCTTTGTTTTTCTGCAGAAACTAGAAAATAATTTATTCCGAATAAACTTGCGGGTGCACGTATTATCATAGTATAACAATAATCACCAGTTTTTAATGGGTTCAACAAACAGTACATAACTACCCAAACTAGTTTCGAAATAGTACAAGCAGTGTAAATCTTTTAGTGTACCTTAATCAGAGCCAGAAATGGATCGAAAATTAAGCATTGTTATGAGAAACGATCCAGTGTTTCTTACTAATTTACCCCAGAATTTAATAAGCATCAGTACACTAATTTGAAGAGCGGTAAATATTTTTAGTATATATTTGTTTAGGCTGGACTTAGTTCTAAATTTAAATTGCCCTTGAATTTTAAAGGTGTATTATAAACAGGGAAGCAAAATTTAGTCGAATCAACCGAAGTTTAAGATATACCCAGAATTGTAAAGAACAGACTTATAACTACAAATTAGAAACAATGAAAAGTAAAGTTTTCACATATCATAGGTAACATAAATTTCTTTCGAATCTGATATCAAATAAAATTTGATAATTAATTTTTTTAAATAATTAATAATTAATAACAATAAATTCAGCAATAAGTAATTTTTTTAAATTAACAAAAATTGAAATAAAATTTCAACCGAATAAAGTTCTGTAACGATTTATTAGTAGGAAAGATCTATCCTCCTTTCGTCATTTAAAAAGAATTATATAAACTAAACTAACTAAAATAGTTGGAATTAAATGCTATAAAACTTTGCAAAATCGAAGACTAAATTAGATCATTTTTACGTATAATTAATTAAAAACATTAAAAAAATCATATAAATCAGCTATTTTGGAACTTAATTATAATCTTGAAAAAAATTTGCTAATTAATTACATAAAAAATTCGAGGGGTGTATCTCTAGGAAGTGTTGCTTCATGGGCGATTTCTAAGGGAAATTTTCTTATTTTATGCTGAAATTGACCTGTTTTATTAAAACACATAAGTAAATTATAAAACAATCCATGCAGCTAGCCGGTAGTCCGGAATTATGATCCTACTAGAGCTCATCTAGGAAAGTAATAAAGTATGGTGAAGCATTTCATTCCAAATTTAGCACTTTTTTTTTTTTTTTTTTTTTTTTTTAATCCTATTCAAATGTTTAGGTACAAATGTTTAGTTCATGAAATTCATACAGATGTACAGCAATATTCCAATTATTCAGACCTCATGACATTCAGAACTCTAACGATCGGTATCGCTTATCTTCCCAATGCAAGTAAATTAATTTGTTGTTAGTTTATTTAGGAGTTTTAATTTATTTTTAAATTACATAAAATGGTAAGACGTATTTTAAAAACTTCATTTTTAATGAGCCATTAAATTAATTTAGATGAATGTATACCACACTTAAAAGTGTCGTATTTGTAATTTTGTATTTTCCATGTTCACCCTTTTTTTTTTTTTTTTCCATAAATAAAAGATGATTCCTTTTTTCAATTTTAATCCAGTAAAAACATGAACAAGATAATATACTCAGTTTTGGAGAATAGTTAATTTTATCTAGTTAAATTTAAATCTAGTTAATTTTATTTTAGTTGCAGTAGGAATGCTTTGTGTGTTTAAAAAAGTAAAAATTATAATAGTATTAGTAATTAAATTGTTTAATTTCGTCGAAAACGTGTATTTTGAGGAAAAAAAAAAAAAAACATAGTTTGCTTTACTGAAATCAAAATTTTGTAATTTTTTCTTATATTCTTTTTTCTTATATTTTTTCTTTGACAATATAGTCATTATTATATTGAATTTTTTCTCATTATATAATCTTCATTATAGTGAAATAAAATATGATAAATCGAAAACATTTTCATTCTCTCACTTTCATTATAGTAAATACGCACTTAGTGTATAGAGAAGGAGATGGAAGATAATTGTTGAAATTTTCCTTGTATCCAAATATTATGAAGTATAACATAAACTACATTAAGTTCATCTTAATTACTTCATCACACACCAAAGTTCCATTTAATGCTTAATTTGATTTATTTAAATTGTGATAAAGCACACGAGGACTATCTGCCTAAGGGAAGGGGTATTTTCCCAAGGGACTTTCTAAGAGAAAGTGGTTCAGATTCACGTTACTTATGAGGAAAACCATGAAAACGCCCATGCAACCAGCGCTTTCCCCGGTATTCGAATCCAGGTCAAACTAACAGTGTTTAGCGCCTTTACCATCGGCCGATAGAAGGCTTCATTTTATATATCTCGCGTGTTAAGTTTTCACAGCATCCGAAAGATGAAAGTATAGATTTTTTAGTTTCAACCAGCTGTCCCACATACAAGAAAACTCTTTCAAGCTTGATCTCTCAGTTCTTCTGAAATATAAATGTAAGATATAAAATCTGGAAAAAAAAAACAAAAAAACTAATAACTTCAATTTTTCAATAGTCCCTTCTATTTCTAATTTGGCTACGTCCCCTTCCTGTCCCAAAGCTACTAACTGTTTATAATACCTCAAAATTAATCCGCATCATACCGTCTTAAAAAAGCGTAGCAATAAGCATATTTTTTCCCCTCCAGTCAGATTAAAGAAACTTTTAACTATATATCTCGTTGCTGCTAAACGCTCACTTACTTTCCCGCTTTCCTCTTACTCTGCCAGCACATGTCACTCATTTCTGTGGCGTCCACTGTCCAAAGATGTGATAAGCTGGTGAGGTTTATCTATTTATTTTTAACTACCCACATAGCACAAAAACATCCTTGGGATATCCCAAGGATGTTGCTCGCGGGATATGTGCACATCCTCAGGACATCCCGGAATATCCCGCGAACCTCCTAAACACCTCCCCCCGAGTGCTTAATGTCACATCCCGGGATATCCTCAGGACATCCTAACCAAGTCCCATCGACAGCGTGCGGGATGTTATTAGGATATGAACTCCTACTTACTACATCCTCAGGACATCCCACGAACCTCCTAAGCACATCCCATTATATCCTAAAAACATCCTATCTATGTCCCATCGACAGCATATGGGATGTTATTAGGATTTAAAGTCCTACTTACTACATCCTCAGTACATCCCGTAATATCCCAATTTCCTCCTAAACTCATCCTCCTGAGCGCTTAATGTCACATCCCAGTATATTCTTAGGACATCCTATCTACGTCCCACCGACAGCGTATGGGATGTTATCAGGATTTGAAACACTAGTTACAATATCCCTTTAACCTCTTAAATACATACTCTCAACTGCTTAGTGTCACATCCCAGTATATATACAGAGGAAAATTCCAGTGAATAAAACTGAAAATTTTGCTTTTATTTTTAAGATATTAAAAATCTTTTGATCATTTTTAAACATCTAATAGCCCCCAAATTGAATTATTCATAATTAAATTATTTTACAAAATCAGTCTCTAATTTCAGTTAATTTGTATTAAAAATTGAATAATAAAATTACCCATTTAATAATCTTTACATAAATGAATCATCTTTCTTTAAAACATGTAAGGAATTTATAGTGTTTTGATGACACTGTTGGGAAATTGTTAAAAGGAATAAATTGTATTTTTAAAACTAAATAAATTCCTAGCCTCAGAATAAATAAATATGTTTTCGTAACATGAGAATGCTGCAGGCTTTGTTATATATTTAATATTTAGTTGTAAAAATTTGACATTATGTTAACAATTCTTTATATCATTCAAAAGGTAACTCAAGAAGCTCTTCTAAAATTCTATCTTTCTGCTCACACAATTAAAAAAAAAAAAAAAAAAAAATCTGAAAGGCCTCAGATTTTAGCAGTCACTCAAAGAGGCTAAAAGTTTATGAATGCATAGATTATCAATACAGATGGGGCAGTGGAAATAGCAAAACATTTTATAAGATACTGACACCAGAAAGTTATGTCTTCTATATATTTGAAAAATGAAGAAATATATCATGTAATTATGTAGAAACATTAAAATGTTTTCAATTAGATATATCATGAATTAAATGCATTTTAAATCAATCAGATTAAAAATTAAAAAAAAGCATTGTTAAGAACTGTGTGTAATGTTTTTAAATAGCTTGGCTTGTTAGTCAATAATATATTAGATTTTAAAGGTAAATATGTTAAATTTTGCCAAATGACAAGACTTGAATGAAAAGCGAAACAAGTTTACGACTGATGATATGAAGTCACATTTCAAAACTAATAGCCCTTTTAGATTAAATAAAAAAAAAGTTCTGAAAATAATTTGCAATGGTTCATTGGTATTATTTTATGCAAAATTCAGTAAAATGAAATTTACCTGTTGAAATCAGCACCAAATTAAACTTTGTAAATTCTAGCGCATGTTAAAGGTTGTCTCATCCAGAATTTTATTACTAACCATTCATTTCAGAGCAAAATAAAACAGTAATTGCCATTTATATGACAATCAATATCAAAAATTTAAATCTGCATTTTACGCAACATAGAAAAACTTCAAAAGATCTACTGTTTACCATGCAATTAAGGCATTTTATTCTGCTATCAACTCTACCAATTATTAATTCCATTAAGTATATTCAGTTTACTCCTTCTGCTCAATATATGCAATGTAAAATTTTCCATAAATTTATTAATTCATTTTATTTTGAGGTGAGCTTTTATTCAACTCTCAATGTCAACGAGAATTTTTTATTCGGTCTCAAAAGAGAAATCAAAATACGTGGATTTATGTATGTGTATTTATGAATCAAAATACATGAGAAATCACAGTGAGAAAAGCACTGCTACCTTAAACTGTGATTATATATAACAAATGCAGTGAATTAATTATAGTTAAAAAATAGTGAAAATATTTATATTTCTGAACTATTTCATATATAACATTTTCAGTTTCGCATATGTGGCAATTTAAGAACTTTTTTACGTATACCAATTTTTTTGAAATATCTGCAAATTTTTGTATCTTCAAGGAAAGCTTATTCTTTCACCTTTAGTATATAAGTAATGGTAATATACCAGATAAAATTACTTAATGGGGAATACAGCAAAATATCTAACCACTTACCTTTGTGACTTCATCTGCAAAGAGACTAAAAAAGTAGTTCAGCTAAATCTGCTATAATAAATATTTATAATAATGTTAAATTATGCAATATCTATTAATATGACAAATTTTTGTAAAGCTATTTATTTGGATGAAAAATAAACACATTCATAAATTTATGGCACTATATTATGATTAACAGAGGAAAAACACTTTTCAAAATTCAAAATAGTTTTTATTAATCCAATTTATCACATTTTATTTGAATTCATGAAAAACAATGTTATATCCATGTATTCTTATGTATATAAGAACTCTTGATAAATTGGATCTCTGTCATTGCCTTTCACAGCACCTAAAATAAAAAAAACACTCACAATTACTACATGTGAATATAATTCATAATTAAATTTAAACAAATGACTATTAGAATGCAAATTAAAGGAAGCATTTAAAATATTTTAACATTTAGTACCTATAAACAGAGCAGCAATTATTTGATTTTTCGATTATAGGCCTTTAAAATTAATTTAAACATGGGGGATGCCTTTTAAAATTTTTTATGTCAGAAAATAAACTCAAACCACCAGCTGAACATATGAGCAGTTTTATCAATCAGCCACTGGTAGGTAACCTGGATACTGAATCAACATATAAAGTTGCCAAGATAAAGAGAGAAACAAAGTTATGATAATCACATCTTACCTATTCATAAAACTATTTTAAATTTAATGTGTAGGCAAGTCCAAAAAGAGTGAGAATGAATTTATTTTGCAACACAAAGTAAAGTCTTGCAGGAGCAAAAAAAAACTTGTCTCATGAGATTGGCAAGTAAAAAATAATTAACTGCATCTGGTAACATTTATTTGACAACACATAAGTAATTGTTAGCTACGTGCAGAAAATAAAATCTGATCAGGGGCGTAGCTAGAGGGGGGCAAGGGGGGGGCATCTGTCCTCGGGTGCAGAATCCAAGGGGCGCCAAACTGATGTTAGAACATTTTAGAATTAAATGTTTTCCATCCTTGGCAAGCAGTAGGGGGCACAAAATCTTCAGTTGTCCCTGAGCACTGAAAACCCTAGCTATGACTCTGAATCTGATCATGTTAATGCAATTTTAAACTTTTGAATTTAACCGCAGAAATTTACCAAAGAAGTACTTGTAACAGTAGTAAATGAAGATGTGGCTAATCTTTACTGTATGGTACACCTTGGTTTCTGTCTGAAAAAAAATCGCAAAGTGGTATTGGTTGTTTGTGAAATGTGGAAGCCCATTGCGTCAAATAAGTTTTTCGGTAACCCTAATGTTGATAATGTTGGCGAAAGTAGCCTTTGGGAAAAAAAAAAACTTTTTTTTTTTGTCAATAAAAAGGAGTTATTTCTGCAAATATTGCCAATGTGCTGTGATAAATTTAGTTTTGGGCTACTTTTTTTAATAGCAAACCTTTTGTACAGTCCCAGGTTTTTGGTTCTTACCATTCTCTTCAATTGCTGTGTTTGGTTGCACGGAAGTGGTATGGTCTTGTATTTTGAACATGCTATTTATTATTTTGGTGTGGGTACCATCGTTTGAGTATGTCTGAGATGACTAAGAGACGAAAAATTTAATTGAATTGCTTACCTGGAGGATGGTGGTGGGAAGCCTAAACATATGCATGTGAAAAAAAAGGTATGTTAAAAAAATGACGTTTCATTTATTTTTTTGTCTCTGTGTGTTAATTTTTGTTAGAAGATTTGTTGTTTAATGTTTTTATGTTAGGAAATATGTATTTTTGGTAACTTATTCTTCTCTGTTTGTGTATTTTTGGTTGTCTGTGTGTTAAGACAGTGGCGAATTTTTTCTGGTAACTATGATATTTTTAACTTTCTGATTTTCTTAAAGTGAAAATAGATCAGTGTGTACATGGACAAAGTTAAGGCAGTGCACAATGCCCAGTTTGTGCAGTTCTCTGTTTTAATAGGTCGATGTGTACATGGACACAGAGTTTGTGTATGTCTTTGACTTCTTATTTTGGTTTTGTGTAGCGGCCACGTTGAAATTGGTGCCGATCCTCTCAGGTGACAATCTTGATATAAAAAAAGGAAACGATTCACCAAGGGTTACAGTAGAGTAAATTTTTACCAAAGATGTTCTACCATAATCACCATTTCAGTGGGTTTAAACACTAGTGGAGCAGTATGCAGAGATGAAGATTTGAGTTTTGTTTACACAGTATGATGGTTTAGGCACTCCATCCATTACAGTGAACAAAATTATAATAAACATAGCCACAATAATTGTCTATAAATATTGATGTATAACACTGCATTAACTAATATATTTCTTATGCTAGTATATACAGAATCCTTAATCGAAGGGAAAATCAGAAGACTGTGCATGCATTTTCCTTTAACTGAAACATGGATTTGACCATACAAATCTCAGTCTTACGGGACATGCCACACTATGCAGATAGACAGTAAAAAGTGCTTGTGTTGTTTTTATTTGTTAGAGGTATGAAATAAATATACTTCTAGATTTTAATTTTTTCTTTTCTTGTTTTACATTTGGATTATTTATCAAAAAGTGAGGAATTTTGATATTATTACAATATCAGAGTTAAAATTACAATTATTGGACATGTTAAAGTAATGAAAATTTTAAATTAGGTTAAAAATTAACACTTAATGTGGCATATTTTTGAATTAAACTCTATCGACATTTAAAACAACAAAACGTCCCTCTTTATTAAGGACTTTAATTAACTAATTTTAAATGCAGAGCTATGAATGGATTTTTTCCCTTGCATGTTATAATAACTGAAACAAAATTACTCTGATACAGTCAAAATTCCTAAATGCAAGTACATAAAATTTACTTTAGCAATTTAAAGAGATGAGACACACTGAACACATGAATAAATTTCTATCAAAGAATAATTTATTAAATTTGGCCCGTTCCATAGTAAACTTTAACCATTAGATTACATTATTACACCATGTTATCAGTTTGAAAAGCAAGTCATATGCCAGATCTTGGATGTAAAAGAAATGCACAAAATAATATACAGATTATTGAAAAATGATGTATACCAATGTTTATAGATATGATTAAATGTAACAGAACATTTACTGTCACAACCACATTTTTAAGTGAAATGTATTATTTTAACATTATATACAATATTTAAGGTATGGCATTAAATGCAACATTATGTGCCTGAATATAAGTTAGTAAATTAAAAATAATAATAATAATCAAAGAACAAATGTCATGAAATATTTCAAAAACAAGCAGAATTTAATTTAGAAGACCTTTAGACACTTATGATAAATAAATTTGAGAATTCTTCACCCAAAATTAAATTATAATTAACTAAAACCAGTTTGACTGACCTTCTACAAAATCCTTCAGCTGCAATTTTTTTTCTAGCTTGAAAACCAAATTCTTCTCCACATGGTAATAACATCTTAACCAGTTGAAATTCCTGCAGAAAGTTTGATAACACAGTAATAGAATTAATAGAATAGAAAAATTAACACAAAAGTATAGAACATCATTTAAACTTAACATTATTACAAATTTTGGTGCTTTCTGACTATCTGCAAAGCTGTGAAAATTGGCAAAATGGTTAGTTTATGGTTCATATCTACTGCTCTGTTCACAAGCAGTAATTCAAATAAGCACTTTATAAGAAACAAGAAATTTTAGGATGCACACACACAAAAATATACACATTGGGTCAATATTCACATATTTTTCATCCAATGGAATACTATTCAGAAATAAAGATTAAATATAAAGCATGTAAATACATGTGTGTGGTATGCATATTCATAGTTTGCTATTATCGTGTGCATACTCTTGCTGTTTTAGCATAAGTTGAAGCTGTGAGGGCAGATGATAAGAAAGTATCAGAATTTTTCATGTATAAGAAAAGATTGCCCTGACAATAGTATCTCAATTGTTTAGTACTGACATTTACATAGCGCATTAGAAATATATAGTAATATATGTATAATAAAAAGATAATTGCATATTATTAATTCATTTTTTTAAATGCCAAACTTTAACAATTCTTTCACATATAATTACACAGAAATTCTTTCACATGAACATCTAAAATCCATTCTTAACTAAAGAATAAATAATAAAACCATGTAAATTTCTTATCAAGCCCATCATTTCCGAAATGTCTACTTCTGAAAGTTCCCAGCATTTCTCAATATATTATTAAATTACTAAACTAAGCATCAAAGATCGTCATGTTCGCTAATGTGGCAATATCTTTCACACTTCTTTGTTACCACAAGTAACAAGTAGGCTTCAATAAATCTTTAACTGTTACATGCTACTTTTGTCTAAAATTTGTACAAATAATAAAATTAAATGAGCTCTTTATAATATGCTCAAAGAAATAATTTTGTATGAAAATTTGTATGTTATATATTGGCCTGATTAATGATTCAGGAAATAATTCGGGTTTTCAAAGTGCTTCCAATAATTCAAATTTCAGCTTGTGTCAAAATAAAATCTATAACACAAAGATAAGCAAATTTCCTTATGAACAATGCATTTTAACATTATTCAATCACTGGCAATCACACAGTACTGATTGCTTCAATAAACATTACTGTAACACCCAGATAAGAAATATAAAAATATCAGTAAAAATAAATTATATTATTGAATGACACTTTACATTAATTACACTTATGCATATATTATTTTATTATAAATTATTTCAAAATCAAAGAAGAGAAGGGGGAGAAACTTTAATATTGACATTTCTAAAATGATATAAACATTAATCATTTAGTACAGTTTGTTATTTCCTGCAAAAAGAATTCACTTTTCTGGATAGCATTTATATTTCCATCTCACTTTCAATGAAACATTAAGAGAAATGCATATAATTTAAACACCAGTTTATTTTATTTATCAGAGATTATGTCAACTTGAAAAAACCTATCAGTAAAATTCGGTAGTAATAATTCTGAATGTTAGGTAACTTGCAAGATTCAACAAAAATTATAAATACTTTTATTATAATGACAATACCATAGTAACATGAACATAAAATTAAACTGCATATAACTATAAAATAAGCCAGCATATAATAATGGTGCATTGGTTTCTAAAACAATGGGCTCTATGAAAAAATACATGTATTATGGTAGCTATTCATATTCTTCAGCTTTCCTAATATTCTCACGTTCACTTTACATAACTAAAGTATCTAAAATACAATAAAAATGCAAACAATATTTATGAGAAAATGTTAAAAGCCATTATTACATAAGCATTTGATTGAATGACCATATTTTGTCTTCCTGCAAGTCGAATCTTAAAATGATATGCAGTTTGAAAAATGCTTAATCCTTTAATAAAATATTCAAAAAAGATTAAAAAAAAGGCACTGTTCTGTTATCATGACCGGGTTCAGAATTGTATTTATGTATGCTTGTATATTTGTATGTTTGTGTGTCTACATATACACATCTATGCACATACTTACGAACACAGGTTCATACATTTCCGATTCTGGTCCCAATAACAGAACAGTACCCCCCAAAAAACTTGAATTACAAACTAGATTAAGATAATGTTTCAACCATACATATTTTGGACAAACAATGCAAACTCTTATTTTTATACAATTGTTCAAACTATTTAACATAAATTTATTGTTGCAATAAAATAATAAACAATCTGATTACACATATTATTTTGAAACTGAATGCATAAACTAGATTAAAAAAATTCAGTCATAAACATTTGGATAGCAGGTCAAACTACATATTTGAAAAGACAGCCAGCCATTGAGATACACGTAATTCACGACAGAATGGTAACAATTCATAAAGCTGTGAAACATTTAACTGTCAAAATGACATAAATTCGAAATGCAAAAAAAGTAAACATACAAGTATTGCAACTGAACTTACCTTTCACGCAACAAAAAATATCCATACAAGTTAACCTCATGGCGCAGCCATTTTGGATTTCGTTTCAAATAAGACAGATGTTTACGGATTTGCGGAAGAATACGAGAAACTTGTAGTTTGCCGGATACAATGTGCAATGACGCGAAAGAATATAGTTCTGTAGAACTTCCTACATTATTCCGTAATAAACAGTACTATTTCCTAATTTTTGTCTTTATCTAATTAATTAATTAATAGGGAAATAGTTAAATAATGCCGAATTCATTTTTAATGAAATGTAAAATTTTGCATGTATGGGACGAACACCTTCCGTCCAATATTTCTGAGAATATAAACAAATTTTGGAATCTGAGAGTATCAGTAAATAAATATATAGAATATCGCCTCTCAAACGACCACTTCTGAAAGTGACCAATAGTTCTGAGATTATAAATAAATATTGATATTAAGCATAATTTCTATAAGACGACCATCTCTATATAAGACCAAAGTTTCTAGAATCTTGGATAGTCATCAGAGATGTATCTTTACTGCGAAATTATCGCACGACTGTAATTCAATATCAATAACGGATCGCGCGATTGAAAAACATTTTCTGTCCTGTAATTAGACGAAAAAAATTTTCCTTATGAGGTATTTCTCCCGCTTTCATAGCGTGCCTTCGTGGTGTAATAGTTCTGCACGCTGGGCCGGTATTTCAGAGGTCCGTGGTTCGATCCACGGCGAAGGCGGTTGCTAATTTTTCATCTCTACGGCTTCCCAAAAAAATCCTAATGTCTCTACAGTGGCGCCCGAATTAAAAAGGTGTTGGATGAGGTATATCCACACCCAGGATTTAGTGATTGGATCCCCTTAAAAAAAAGTCGGCCTTTAAAAAGAGAAGTAATATAAGGTATTTCTCCCGCTTTCCTAGCGTGTCTTCGGCCCACCAGCGGCCGAGCGGTAAAGTCGCTGAACCCTGGTAGTGCGATCCGAGGTTCGAATCCCGCGAACGGTCTGGCTGCATGGGTGTTTTCGTGGTTTTCCCCACGTGTAACGTGTATACGAGCCAGTTTCCCTTAGAAAGTCCTCCACGAAGACATCCCTCCCCTTAGGCAGATAGCCCTAGTGTGCTTTGCCATAATTAAATACACCACCACCACACCTAGCGTGTCTTCGTGGTGTAGTGGTTCTGCACACTGGGCCGGTATTCCAGAGGTCCGTCCTTCGATTCCCGGCGAAGGCAGTTGCTAATTTTTCATGTTTCCTGCTTCCAAAAAAATACCTAATGTCTCTATACCCAAATTTAAAAAAAAATTCGTTTCCGTAATTAAATATTTTTTATAAAAAAAATATATGTTATTTAGAATTTTGCAAATATTCTAGAAAATGCTAATCCATTGAAAAAAATCTTTTCCATGACTAAATAAATTTTTAAAAACGTCAGAAAAAATAGCAGTTAAAATTAATAACAAAATAACAAGAATAAATCATCAATCATATCAATATTTTTAATGTACAGCATTTAGAAACAACTTAGTGAAATACATATGAAACATAAAATAATGTGCAAGTTTCAGATGTGCAATGTCCAAAAACTAAAACTGGTAAATTTAAGAACAAATATCCTCAAAATGTTTGACAACGAAAGTCCTCCGGACAATGCAGAATGAATGTCCTCAGGATGTGAAATTGGTGAACTCCTCAGGACATCTGAGAATCAACATCTTCAGGACATCCTGTCATATCCCGGGACATAGCGACTTAAATAAGACATCCTCAGGATGTTAAATTACGATCTCCTCAGGACATCTGAGAATCAACATCCTTAGGACATCCTAAGTATGTCCCGGGATTTTGCGACTTAAATAGGACATCCTGAGGATGTTTTGTGCTATGGGGGTAATAGTGAATTTTTAGTAATTTCCTATCACTCTTTTTTCACCCACGCTTTTCATGCCAGAACATAAATAAGATAGCGAGCGTTTATTCAGATTATAGTAGAAAAGGAGTCTATTTAAGCAAGAGTTTCGGAAGTTAGTGTTAGAGCGTGTCTTCCTATTCCAGACCATTTTGTGCCGTGATTATTAGCGATTTGATGCTGTGGCTTTGAGTGCTTCTAGCCATTTAGCTTGTCTCGTCGGTTTTTCTACAAACCAGAGGCTTTCCTGCGCGTTATATTAATCTGTGAGCATATAAGCATTCTGTACCGTACCACGCACATAGGGAAAATCCGTACTTGTGATTGAACATATTTTCCGATGACATCATTTTCTCTGGGTGTAATGACGTTTAGGCGGAATTCTTATAGTTTTAGTTTCGTTGAATGACGCGCATGAGTGATACAGAATCATGAATGTTATCATTTGTACTCTTTGAATAATAATGCCAGACGTAAAAATTGGCATGCGGATGACATCTTGTTTATGGAATAAAATTATAAATTCCTTTAAAGATGCTGTTAAATATTAGAAGCAATCTCAAATGCTTAGATTATATAAATAATTGAGTTCATAAATTTAGTGCAAAGCACATTAGATTACACGAAGATCTCGACTCAGATATAAAGGCATATATGCTAGTAAGTATATTAGGATTGAAATTTTGTCGCATTCTGTTCCTTTCACATTGCAGAAAATATTTCCTTTGCAACTGTATATTGTTATTTCCATGTTAATGTCCACGTCTTTTACACTCCTAATATTTCGTTGCCTTAAATGAAAGAAAAAAACGCATTCAGTATATTCACTGAATACGTTCGTGAATTAAATATCATCAAGTAAAAAAAACTTTCTTCTCTGATAAACACTATTTTATGCAAAGCTACAAATATATCATACATTAAAAAATGGGCAATATTCATAAAGCACAGATTTATGGGAAATATTCAATTTATGCATAGTTATCTCTATTTCTGTGTTCCAAATCTATAGTAGTCTAACTTCAAAAATAAATTTTATTTTTTCAGACTGACTATAAATATCGTGAATTTACTGTGTATTATGTAAGCTCCCAATGTTTTTGCTGTTTGTGAAAACTGACTTGTCTCTTGTTTTTGGAGATTGTATCTGCAAACAACATGAACATATTGAATGAACATGAATCAATAAATTAATAATCACAAAACCCTTTAATATGAATGCTTTTAAATTGAGAATACATTTATTAAAAACCTCTGCACATAATATTAATATACATTGATGGAGTTAGCGATACTGATTTTCTTCTCTGTGCAAAAGAAAAAACACTGTATTTTTTATATTAAATTCATCATACCACAGTGCCGTAGTAAGAGTAATCCGCAATAAAAATTCAAGGCATGTCATTAACGATAATAATCTTTTTTGGTACTGCTATCAAAATATAAATAAACGGTATGGAGGTGTATTTTTGAGCCCAAGCAAAGTCAAGGCGTTTCTAAGCGTAGAGAAAAAGATGTCATCGGAAGCCGTATCCAATCACGGGGATGGGTTTTTCTCTATGCGCGTTTACCTTTAGTGAAGTGTGTTACGCGAGAAATTTATTTACTTCGAATTTTCAACGTTTTCGTCAAGTTTAAAGCATTACGTTCGTGAATTAAATATCATCAAGTAAATAAAATCAGGTTTGTTTCCGGCGTCAAGAATAAAAGCTGTCCTGTGAGCTCATTACATTTGTTTGGCCTTCAAAATCACTTCTGAAAGTGACTGAAAAAAAGTGTGATAAGTGTAATACCTCAGTATTTGTTTTAAATAATTTTGAATTAATAAGTTTTATTCGTAATACTTTTAATGTTGCTTTTTATATACTTATATTAAGAAATTTGTTGATTCTTTAACAAAATAATAAATGAATACAGGGTCAAACGCCTTAAAAATATCTGAAGAAAAATCCGAAATTGTTTCCTTAGATAAGGGTACATTTTCCTGTCTTATATTTGATCCAGCGAAAGATCTTCCTGTATACAAATGTCTTATGTTTAAAAAAAATGTATTTCTGATAAAGACATGTATGTATTCAAAAGGTATTTCTGACAAAGATAAAGTAACTACATTCGCAGATTTTTTAAAAGGTGAGGCCTTGTCATTTTATATCCGCGAATATGTCGAAATTGAGAATTGAAATTTATCACAGGAAAACTTTCTGAACGATGTAGGGTAATTAATTCTACTGTTTATTAATATCATTGAATTTAGTTTAGTTCTTGTTATTTATTATTTTGTTACTCGAGCGAGGCGTAGTTTGTTAGCGTCAAGTCGACGCATTGTGAGTTTTAATAAAGGGTTCTTTCAACCCTTCTCCTGTGTGGTTCCTACACGCACTTCAGCTGTCATATCAGAAGATAAACAAGTAGATATTACAACCCTTTATTTCTTTGTTTAAATTGCAAATGAATTGTACTAATTATGAGGTAGATCAATTTAAAAGAATTATAAGCAAAGGGATGAAACTAAGTAATACCTTTAAGAATAATTTCTTATATTTTCTTATATTGACAACAGGAAGTGACGTAGATGGGTTGGATGACGTAGACGGAATGACGTTATCAAAGTTTCGTTTTTATTCTGTGGCAACGATTTTATGTTTTCAATTTTTTTTTATTTGTTGCAGCAACGATCTATTTTTTATGTTTGTGGCAACGGTATCTTGAACTACGTGTTTGGAACGACATCATCCATTTCTTGTTTGGGTATGTTGTCTTAAAAATGGCGTCTGCCGTATCACACGTTTGAATGCCTCCGCTTAGGTGTATAGATACATTTCTGTGGACTTCTATGAGTCAGATTCTTTGAAACATGACCTCACCGTCTCTTAACCATTCACCGTTCAGATGAAATAAAGAGTTTCTACCCAATATAAGGCTAGCCAGAGAAACGTTCCGACTACGGAATGTAACAATAGATTTGCTGCCCTCTCCGTGGATACTGATCCCTCCACGGAAAATGCTGAGGAAAACCCCATTAAATCAAATAAAGAAGGAACCGCAGCTAAAGCCTCAAAAAGAAGAAATTCACTACAATTCCTGAGGATATATTCTCGCTTGGGCTTAGAAATCTAAGGCCCCATCTAAAGTAGCGGCCAGTTGCCACGCTAATGTGGCGCCATCTAGTAAGATCCCCGGCTGCAAGTACGTCTCAGATGGAAAGCATGGTGCGGCCTATCGATACTGCAGATGAGGTCACGTGCCCGGCTGGACTAATAGGTGAAGCTCATGATTATGAAGATGGCACCAATGAGAATAGTTCACTAACACTAGGCCACGCCTCGGCACAAAGCATACCCAATGTAGACATAGACTCAGAACCAGTTGAGGAGGACTTTGGTAAATTTACATTTCCTAAGAAAGTAAGTACTAAAGCTCAGCCTATCATTATTCAAGATGGCAAGTATTCATGGTCCAAATACAGGGAAATGATAAGGGAAGCAGGTATTACGCTCAAATCTGGTAATATGAAAGCGCAGCATCACTACGAATTAAAAGTAGATGACATACAAACGCAAAAAAAAAAAAAAAAAAAAAAAAAAATGACGGCGTTACTAAACTCCAAGGGATTAAAATATCATTCATTTATTCTGCCTGAGAATAAGAAAGTTAAGGTTGTAGTACGCAGCCTACCAATCGATACTCCACTCACGGGGATCGCGGAAGAGTTAGTTGACAGAGGCTTTCCGGTAGAAAAAGTTACACAACTTGTCAGACGCAGAAATGGTGAAAAATACAATCTGCCTTTATTCTAAGTTATCCTCAGCAGAAATGAAAAGGCAAGAGAAATTCACAACATAGCGAAGTTATGTGGTCTGAATGTTAAGGTTGAAGCCTACAAAGATAAGAAAGGGCCAGTGCAGTGCTTTCGGTGTCAGGCATTTCATCATGCTCAGGCAGGATGTATGTATGCATGACCCGAAATGCATGAAATGTGCTGGCGATCATTTATCGAGAGATTGCTCCAAACAACATGAGGATAAACCCGAGTGCATTAATTGCCAATTAGAGCATACGAGCAACTACAGGGGTTGCCCGAACTTTCCTAAAACAGATTCGAAAAAACCCACCCACTAAAACGTTTAACGACAGGGTTATCACAAACAAAACTTATGCGGCTGCTGCTAGCGGTCAGATTTTCAACAGTGACACACTGAATGAAGCAAGGACCATTTTTGAAGGGCTTAAAAATCTTGTCGAAGCCATTAAAGCATCGAGAATACTACAATTAAATTTAACTTCTAGTACTGCCACTAGCTGTTCCAATGCACAAACTAAGTCCCTACGAAATCATGGATAGTAACATCAACAGTAGCAGGACAATTAAAATGCCAGTTTTGAATGCTAACAATCTCAAGGATAAGAAGGATGAACTCGAGGAATTCATTTACGATAATGACATAAAGATATGCCTTATTTCTGAGACACATGCCAAACGGGCAGATAGGCTCAATATTCGTAATTTCAGGTCATACCGATGTGACAGATTGCATCACAGAGGTGGAGGCGTGGCCATATATGTGCATTGTAAATATTCTTCATGTCTCATCTCCACGGATAGAAGCAAAGTTTACGAAATTGTGGTCACTTCCATACAACTACCCAAATTTGGGGATACTTTGTTCGCCGCCATTTACAACCCACCGACTAACAAGCTTTCAGAAAAGCTTTTCAAGTGCATTATCCCAGACTCCACGAACATTATAGTAGGAGGAGACTTAAATAGCAAACACATGGACTGGGAATGCCGCGGCACCAACCATAAGGGCACAGTTCTTAGGGAGTTCATAAGTAATCATCTTGGGGAAATTTATGCACCCAATGCGCCTACGTTCAGGCCACATATTACATGGCACATTCCAGATATCTTAGACATTATACTGTCGAACACTAATATTAATATGATCCTGGAAGTACATGATGATCTTAGCTCAGACCACTACCCGGGAGTAGCGACAATGGAGGCTGCAAGTATAAGCTACCCCACTACTCAGACCTACACAGATTGGACGATGTTTCATAACATTGTTAAGAAGCAGCTCCCTAAGCCAGGAGTACTTAAAACCCCAAATGACATCCACAGGGAAATTGTCTCTCTCACTGCATGTTTAAACAACTCTTACTAAGAGGCTACCAAAATCAGTCAGAAGACAGATAAGCTTACAATGTTCCCTAACTTTATTAAGGCACTCAATACTGAAAGAAACCAGTTACGTAGAAGCTACAACACTACCTGGGACCCGAACACGAAAGCCGAGCTCAATAGAATAAGTAAAAGGCTCAGGAAGGAAATACAGGATTTCAAGCAGGAAAACTGGAATGACAAAATCGCTGAGCTTGAGATGGATTGTGATGCTTTATGGCGCCTCACTAAAATGATTAAGCGCACGCACCAATGTGACAGACCTGTATAGCAAATGCTATCACAGCCTACTTTGATAATGATAAATGTAAGATTTTCGCAAATCACTTAAAGGAGCAATTTAGTCACAACATAACACCATTCAATAATTCATTTGCACAGCAAGTTCAAAATGAATGGCTGAAGATGCCTACTGCACTTAATGCTAGCGGGCTCACTACTCCTAAGGAGGTTACGAAGATAGTCTTTAAACTTAATCTAAAGAAGAGCCCAGGCATTGACGGGATAACGAATCTCATGATCAGGAACTTGCCTAAAAGTGGCATTACAAGACTCACAGGCATCTTTAACGCTTGTATCACGAGTTGCTACTTTTCAGAAAGCTGGAAATGTGCGAAAATATTTTTGCTTCCCAAACCCGATAAAGACATCACTAAAGCAGAAAATCACAGGCCGATTAGTCTTTTATCCAATCTTGCCAAGATATTTGAAAGGATTATCTTACAAAAATTTCAGCCCTACTTCAATTCCCGCCTGATGAACAGTACAGCTTTAGGAGCGACCTGTCTACTGCGAAACAACTAATTAGACTTGTTGAGTTCATACGATCCACACTCCATCATAAAAGCTGCACAGCCCTGCTCATGCTAGACGTGGCCAAAGTATTTGACCGCATCTGGCATGAGGGCTTAATCTACAAATTAATCAAGTTTAATCTTTCCAGAGAGCTTATCCTACTGACACATTCTTATATTACAAGTAGATTCTTCACTGTGAGCTGCAGACAGAGTCATTCTGGCTACAAGATGATCTCAGCAGGGGTCCAACAGAGGTCCTGTTTGGGGCCAATTCTTTACTTATTCTTTGCGGCGGATTTTCCAAGGAACAAATTAAATAGGAAAACGCTACTCGCCTGCTATGCGGATGATACGGCGGTAGCAGTTAAATCAATAAATACTACCACAGCCATTAGCGTACTGCAAGATATTGTACTTGATATTGAAGAATGGTGCTCCAACTGGAGGATTTCTATTAATGCTGATAAGTCTCAACTGCTTATCGTACGCAGAAAGAAATCAAAAGTTGTTATCCAGCTACTGTACCTATTCGGCCAGCGGGTACCCACAGCTGACAAGGCCAAATATCTAGGCGTTTATCTCAATCAAAGGCTCATGTGGAACACCCATATCAACTATGTAGCTAACAAAACTAAAGGTGCTGCGCAGCAACTGATTCTTCTGCTTGGTAGGTGTTCTAGTGTGGACCTACGCAGGAAGCGACAAATTTACCTTTCCATTTTGCGACCTATCATGTGTTACGTTAGTTTGGGCTACGGCGAAGAGCAATGACCTGCATAAATTGCAAGTTGTACAAAATAAAATTTGCGCACCATTACAGACGCACATTTCTATATTAGGAACAAACTACTGCATGATGACTTGAAGGTAGAATACATTGATGAGTACCTCCATAGATTAAACAGTAAATTTTATGATAAGGGTTTAAAATGCACGGCGGGCAATTTCAATGGTTTTTAAACTACATATGCGTCTCAGAAGATGTCACACTAAGGCCATTTACTGCTCACAGAATGCAGAACCACAATTTCGTCACTTAAGCGCACACTTTGCTGCATTTCTCATTGTAAATATCATTAATTTACACTTTATTTGTTCATTTTTCTGCAACTTGATATCGCTACATTTTCACATGTATGTTTTGATTACGAATATTTCTCCTCACCTCTTTGATAAGTGGTAGTTATGTAACGATTATCTTACCTTGACTTTGCACTTCGCGGCCAACGAGCCCTCTTTCCTACCCTGATCCGTTTCCCGGCTGGGATTTAGTTGATAGTTTACATTGTGATGTTCCCTAGGGATTAAAAGAACAGAGTTTATAAAAGCCGCAAGGCTATATAAGCATAAGCAATTCGCATTTAAGCGTTCCGCATTTCTTTCCTTGCTGTCACCCTGAGTGTACGTACCTGCTTTTGCTTCGACCACCGTCTGTCATTAAGATTTTCTATTCTTCACTGTTTCGAATGGATCAGTCACGAAACCGCAGCACTGCAGCGGTAAGTAAAGTTTTGAAAAATACTGTTTTTTAGAATTTTAATGTTTTAAAAATAGTTGGAATTTTCAATGCGTCCTTAATTTGCCACTTTTTTCTCGAAATGGGTTGTTTCTTCTGCTTTTCTTTTGGCACAAGAGCTAGTTGATTTTCTTGGAACATCTTCTGTGCGAACAAGGTCTTCATGGCTCAACACTTTATTGTTCAAAGGCATAGGTTCTTTCTCAAATAGGATTTCCATATGAAAAAAGTGAAGGCAGATTAAGCACACATTGCAAATTCCAACTATTTACAAAACATTAAAATTCTAAAAAACAGTATTTTTCAAAACGCTACTTACCGCTGCAGCATCTGGCATATTCAAAGCCAGACATTAAAACAGAGAAAATTTTGCTAAACTGTACACATGTCTATGATATTTTTGCATGCGTGGAGAAAAATTTTATATGAATCTAAAACAAGTATGGCAATATTATTTTCTGATATCCTACCGCAACCAGTTGGTTGTTGGAAATAATAATAACCAGATAACTGATCTAAATTCATTAAAAATTAAATTTTATTTCTCGCTGAGAATTGACAAGTGATATATGAAACTAAAGTCAATGTAGCAATAAACATGCATAAGAATTATAGAAAAGACAAATGAATAAGATAAAATTTGATGTATCTACTGCTGTAAATTTTAAATTATCTATAACTATTATAAATAATTTTCTGTTATTTTCTTTCAATCATAATCATAGTTTACAACAGAAGCTCCTTCTTATTTAAATAATAAATAATATTAAAGTAAATACAGATTCAGTATTACAAAGTCCGAGATCCGGACTCGTCGGGGCTTCGCCGATTCCGGATGTGGGATTTTTTTCGGATATTAGATCATCATTTTAAATCTAGTAAGATGGCATTCAGAAATTATAAAATTAAAAATATGAAATCGTGATTAATGAAATAATGAAGTATTTATGATCTAAAGGGTATCACAATTTACAAAAAAAGTTTCATATTTATTTGTTTATCTTATTAAACATTTCTTTCAATATAAGTTGCTTAAATTTTTGTGCTAATACTTTCTCTTTAATTCTATAAACTGACATAATTTCTTGCTCAGTTGCAAAGTTCCACTGTTCAAGTCCTGTAATTGCTGTGTCATGAATTCCAACTAACTTGTCAATCCAAATATTTTCGTTTTCAATAACCTCTCAGTCACTTTCTTCACTATCGGTAGCGGTATTTTCTGGATCTAGAACCAGGCTACAGATTTCGGGGTCCGTTAATTCATTGATGATTGGTGCATTGTCATCGCAACAAAAACTTCTGTTATATCATCTTCATTTATTACCACTTCTCCACATTTCTTTAAAAATCCATTAATTGGAAAATTTCACCTTTAGCTTGCGATATCCGAAAATATTCAGATTCGTGGCCTTTTTCTTCATCATCCTCACTATGAAATACGGTAGCTGGTCATAAACTATGCGAAACAGCTTTCAAAGTATCTGGAGACATATCTTCCCATGACCGTGCGATGCTCCACACAGCAGATTTTATGCTAAAATATTTCAAAAATTCTTGAATAGTCTTGCCATTATTCAAGAAATTTAACATGGATTTTTAAAATGCTACTTTAAATTTTCATTTCAGCGGGCGCACTATTCCGATATCCATAGGCTGAATGATGGACGTACAAATTGGAGGAAGGAATAATATGGATACATTATATTTTGCTAAAACTCTAAGTGAAGCATCAGCTCAACAGTTGTCTACAATCAGGGCAATTTTTGCGTTATCAGTTAAACCAACCGAATTCAAATGTTGCCGAGCCTGGGGTATAAAATGATTTTCAAACTGATCATTCATTAACGCTTGTGTCATCCATGCTCTTTTATTTGCACGATATGTGATGGGGAAAATCGTTACTACTTTAAATGCTAGAGATCGTGTATTTCTAGAAATGGCAACAAATCTAGAATTCTTTCACATAGTCTTGCAACAGACAGATAACAACTGCTAACATATCTCAAAATTTTAATATAGTCATTATCAAATTCTCTACAATCTTCATCAGATATTGATGCAAATAGAAATTTAGCAAAACCAACAACAGATATTTCCTAAAATATCAATTGTTCTAACTTCACGTTAATTCCAAGCACTATCTGAAATCAATAAATAACTTTTCCTTACGTTAGAGATAATATATGAATTGCAAGTGCCATTATTAAACAATTAAAATTTCCTAATCACTTTCACTTCTGATGTTTAGCAACTAAACTTTTCCATCGTCTTTTTTTAATTCTTTCTAATGAAGTGTGTAAGAATTAAGTGTGAAAGAAAACAAATGGCTTCATTCTTCAAATTACTACTTTATTTTTCACTTAAAGGAAAAAGCATTGCACATTATAGAAAAAAAATAATTTTGTTTTGATTTTGATTATTCCTAATAAAATCAGTTGGAAACTATACATACAGAAAAAATAAGAAAAAGAGATGCTTCATAAAAATGTTCAGTACACTAAACAAAAAAATTTTAATTTGCATAAAAAAAGCGCAATATATCTGACTGTAACAAAAGTTTCCACCAAAAAATGTTCTTAATAAAATTAGGAAAAAAACATGAAAGTAGTACCTTTAGTTCGGGTAGCAATAACCACCCAAATCTATGATTTTCTGCCAATGTTTTGTTAGTTTTTCAAAGCCTCCGGCACAGAAACTTGGTGTCCGCAAGTCCAAAAATAGATCAACCTCATTTCGAACGTCCTGTGCAGAAAAGCGATGTCGGGGCTAAAAGAACTCATTTGAGTCCGTACAGAGTCCAGCCGGTGAGTGCAGACACATGTGGTCTTATCACACATGTGGTAGATACATGTGGCATTATCTTGATGGAACACTATCCTTTTGCGGCGGAACTCAATTCAACAGTACACCTTACTTTCGAGGGCTTTAACTTTTTCAGACACTTTGTGGATAATACCACGGCAATCTCACCAGATACAAAGCACAATCTTTTTTTGTTAGTCAAATTGCGCTTTGCGACGTTGCCGACAGGCTCACCGGGCGCAGAACAACCCGCTTTTCGGCCTGTGTTGCTGAAGTAAATCGACTTTTCATTATAAGTGATGATCCTAATTGTTAGATATAGTATATTTTTTAAATGACTTATATGAATTATATTGGGTTTATTCCATGCTTTTATTATCAACTCACACACTATTTCTAAATTGGCATGATGTATTTGGCTTCTGTTTGGAAATGTTTTTTCACCTTCTAACATACACGTGTTTCACTGTCATTTTAAAATTTCTTTGAATGGTTTACTGATGCACACATCTAAAGGCTGAGCTAATGGTGTTAATCCATTTAGAATAACTGCCAATTTAGAACCCTCTTTCAACCCAATTACCCTCTTTCAACAATTCCTTCGTTTTATCAGTTAGATGATATCTGAACATGCCCCAAACTAAATGACTTTCGGTATTCTTTAAAGAAACAGCACACTTATGCAGAAATTTCTTGTCTACAACTTCAACACGTTTCCGTCCATGTATCCTTTCTTGCAAACATGAATGAAAACAGCATTTGGGAAATTACATTTCGGCATCGTCTTTCTCTTAAAAATAACCATGGGTTTTGATTTTGCACCATTGGCTAAGCAGGGAAAGCATTATGGCGAGGTGAGATTTTTCATGACATATTATTTATACGTGAATCTTTATTGTTCCTTTCCCATCAATTGTTCTATTTCCTATCACATCAAACATTACTGAAGTTTCATCCACATTTCCACCATGTGATAGTAAATAATTTTTTTGCCTTTGTATGTCAATAACACACCTCTGGAAATTTATCAATTTGTAATTCAAATCTTTTGGAAAGCCTTTGCAAAACTGTGCCATGTATTGATTACCGCAGTGGCTAATCGCACCGACGGTGCAAATAGCTAACAGGCTATTCACACCACCTACATTCGCGCATGCGCACAATCAGCCGAGGTACCAGCATTTGACGCCGATTTCCGTAAGGCAGGCGGTAGTGAGAGCGAAGCTTGTTAACCCTAACTCAGCAATTGAAAGGGCTGTTTATAGTTCACCAGCAAGAGAATAATTTGCAAGTAATAACTATCAGTTACAAAGACGAGGTCAATCTATATACATGATAATGTTCAGGAAATGATTAAATAAAATAGGGATTTAATGAGGGTTCTAATTGCAAGCGAGGACGAGTAATTAGTTAAAAAATCTTTAGCGTATTGACAAAAAGGCTACAGAAATTACTTAAATTCTTTTATTTAACAGAGGAAATTTTATGAAAACTTAGATCCTATTCTTATAGCATAGGACTGTCAGAATTTATTGTCCAATAAGAGAACTTACTGAAAATGATAATATTCTTATATATTCAGTATTCACACAGGTTTATAGGTTCAAATGCCATATTTCAAAATCAAAGTTATTTATGAAATAAAACCTTACAAAGCTGATAAATCATTTGTGTGTGCAAATTTTTAAATCTAAATCTCTTACATTAACTTATTTCTGTCTTTTAAATTACATCCCATTATTTATTTCAATTTAATTGATTAATGTGTTTGTACTAATATTTCAAAGTTCTTTGAAGCACTTTTTGTGTCCTGAAAATGCCAAGTATTTCCATAAAAAGAATAAGCAGGCATACAGAATAATTCATTTAATAGTTGATATAATCGCTTTTAACTTATTTCATGTTTAAATTTTCTACACAGAAGTCCTCTGTCTAATTTTTAGTATTTTTATCAGACGAAATTTTTCAAAGAGGAATGAATTAAAGTATTGATTGCGCAAAACCCATCTTTAAAGCTAAATGTATTCTAAGAAGTACAAAAAAATGTAAACAAGATTTTGTCCCTCTCCCTAAATCAGTCATTTAAACTATTCAAACCGTTCAGGAAAACGATAAACATTGCGAACATAAAAATCTGCCCTTTTTTATATATACTTTAATAAAAGAAAATGTGTTCCTTCTTTTTATAAGAAACCCATTTTCCTTTCTAAACTTTTGAAAGTCGCCACCGCTTAAAAAATAATAAACTACTACTTAAAAAAAAATGATTCACTACAACAGTTCGCGTACGTAGAATTTGTTCCTTTCGATTGGGTTCAATTGACGGATCTGAAAACTCAATGCGCATGCATGGTTGGTGCGAATAGCTTAGGGGCTAATCGCACAGCATCGGCCATTAATTACACCAATTCAAAGTTGCTTTAAAGTTTTCACTCTCATTTACATTCATTTTTGCTCACTTTTTAAGCCAAATAAACGCTGTTCCTTGTTGCAGTTAATCCATTCTGGCAATTTTCTAGGATTCAATTCACAACAGTTTCTTCTAGGATAGAACATTTCATTACTCTTTTATGCAAAGCACATTTATTCTTTGGCATATTAATTATTGTGATTTCATTTTTCTTCCACTCACTTATGGAGCTTTCACAAACACCAAACATACTTGTTACAAAAAGATTTTCATTTTCTTTCGCAGATTGAATGACTTTGCATCTGAAACCAGCACTGTGCTTGTTTCATTCGGCAAGAGTCGCATTTACTACGTAAACGGAACACTAGATCTACTCGATTTCAACTCAAGCAAATGCGATTTACTAAAACATTTTATGCTCACTTCAAAATCACAGCTTCGAGACAACCATAATCTCTCAAAGTGCTTTGTTTTGAAGAACTTCGATGTGTAGTAGGTGAGTTTTGCAAGCATGGCCTCAGACAAGACTAGCATAGAGTAATGCTGGTCGAAGTATAGATTTATATAAGACTATTTTACTTGAAGCGGGCATATGACTTCTTCGTCGCCCAGACGGTATAGTGGTTAGGGGAGGTAAACCGCTGAGTTGGCTTCTGACCCAGGTATAGATATATCCATGCAGAATTGGTTACCAACTCAGCAGGAGTCGACCACTAGCTACCAAGCTGCAGCCCCGCCTGAACAGACGACATTTATAAAATGGAAAAAAGGGATATACATGTGCACACAAGGCACTTGAAGGTACAAAGAAGTGGTTAGGGAAGCCTACTACGGTACCGAAGGGCCCGGGCTCGAGGAGAACACATGGATGTTTATAAATGTATAGCGTCGGTGCGGCGCTCTAAATATGCGCCTGTCGTGGGGATTGGTGGGAGTGGGAGACCTCCGGAGTGTTCTCCCTCAAAATTGGGGGTGGAAAATAGAAGTCCAACCTCACTTCGGAGTAGGCTCTGGCAACCACTGTTCCATTTAATATGGACATGACAACAACATATGACTTCTTCTGCTAAGAAGTGGGCGCATAGTTGCAAGCGTGATATTAATTTTTTTTAGTTTCTTTGAGATTTTTCTGTTAAGTCAATTTTTATCTAGAATGACTCCTAGATATTTATTTAACTTCATCAACCCAGTCAATTTCTTCATCAAACAGAAGAGGTCTAGTTGGTGTGAAATTTGTTTGTCCTTTACGAATAATTATTGCTTTTGATTTTTCAGTATTAACTGCAATCTTCCAAAGAGTGAGCCAATTTTCTAGATGATTGAGGTAATGTTGAAGAAGCGGCTGGACAACTGTAACTGTATAAGCATGAGTCATAATTGCAGTATCATCAGCGAAAAGAGCAACGGTAACTTGTAGGTCTTTAGGAATAGCGTAGTGTAAATGTTACATGAATATGGTGAAAGTACTGATCCTTGAGGCACTTCAGCGAAAATATTTCTCGTGGTAGAAACAGAACTGCCAATTTTCACTGCAAAGATTCTGTCTTGGAGATAGGAAGCAATGATCAGGGAAGTTCAGTTTGTATATAAGTCCCCAGTGCAATACCCTATCAAAAGCTTTCGCAACATAAAGGAAAATGGCTCCTGTAGGGAACTTACAGTTGAAACCGTCAGTAATATAGCTGATGACACGAAGCAGTTGGTGATTAGTACTGTGAAGATGACGGATGCCAAACTGTTCTTCTGGAATGTAGGAGCTCTGTGGAATAATTTGATTAAGATGATATAGAATAATTTTTTTCAGCTATTTGAGAAAGTTGACTGAGAAGGCTGATTAGGCGGTAGTTATGTGAAAACGTTGAATTTTGATGCGGTTTTGGGAAAACAACGATGATGGCATGTTTCCATATATTAAGAAAGTAAGAGAATTTGATGATAGAGTTCATTATCTTAGTAAGACAAATGATAGCATTGATAGAAAGATGTTTCGGGGCTTTGGTAGAAATACCATCAACATCTAGAACATTTTTTGGGTTTTAAGGAGCTAATATAATCGGCAACCAGCCTATGCGGGGCGAGGAATGTAAAGTTCAAAGGACCTGGGATTTTTAAGAAGGTAATAACAGTGTCATTAAGTTCGGAGATATGATTGTTGTCAAAAGGTGTAGTATTGGGAGTAAACGTTTCTTCTAGTATAACTGCGAAGGTGTTGGCTATGTGTACCATGTTATGTGAGAGCAACTGCATGGAAGTGAACAATTTTTGCAATGACAAACATTTTTTAAAACCTAAATTTTAAAAGGAGTGCAAAATAGTGAATTGTATGACAGTCGAGAGCCACCTGTACACAAAAACAGTCTTCTCTGTTTTTAAGAGTGTTCTGGCTGATGTTGATTTAATTTACATAACCAAATGATTCTATTCTCCAAATTTAATTGCTTTAAAATGCAGGCCAATTGCTAACAAAACTTTTATGTTAATTATAATGCAGGTTATTTATCTTTCCCAAGGTTTTTCCAACTGCCATCCTATGGACACCAAACCCATTATCCGCGATTCCAGCGCTCTGATACGCCATCTAGTGGCTAAAAGGTGGAAACATTAAAGCTCGGTATTTACGTTTGACAATGCTACCTAGTTTGTGAAGCGTGTTGTGATCGAAAAGTAATTAAACGTTTTATTTTTTATTGTTGTGGGCATATGTATAACTTAAAAAGAAGTACAGACCGCATGTTTTGTTGCGTACATCAGTGTAAATCACGAGCTTGCAAGGAACCTGAGTTATGCTTCAATCGCATTCTTGGTTCGAAAAATATCGAACGAGATAGCAAAACGAAGAGGGTGGATTCGCGTATTTCGAATTGGAAAGAAAGTGGGACATTATATGAACGTGCGTTCTAAGCATTTAAAAAAAAAAAAAAAAAAAAAAACTGATTACATTTTTTCTTGTAAGAAAAGTTTTCTTTATATATGCAAAATTTCTTTCTCGTGTATCATACATATAAACGTGTATGTGTATTCTTCGAAAGTAAACATGCATATTAGTGTATTGAAGTATAAATCATTATAGCTCATTAATCTCTTAAATATTATTAATATACATATACAATTATGCTTTCATGCATATTTTACCTGCAGAAATTTAAATTGTGTTTCAGTTTATGTTAGCAATGATTTAAATGAAAATTTATAGAATGACACATATAAAAGTAAAAGTTAATTATTTTAACGTTAATGATGAACTTTGAATTTCATATTCTAGTAATGTTGAAATTTCTGTGTGTGAGTCATTTCCTGTTAAACTATTTAGAACTGTTTACAGTGGTTCAGGATAGTTAGCATAAAAAATTTCCAGTTCAGAAAATAGGTATGATGATCTAGTATGAGTAATAGTATAAAAAGTATTACAGATATCAAATCTTTTCCACTATAGAATAGCATGCACCAAACAATTTCTTATAAAATGATATACATACCATTGTTACTCGCTGAGCACAGTTAAATGTTTTTTCTTATCTTTTATAGCAGTGTTCGTTTTGAAGTAAGTATTAGTAATAAAAAGTTTTTAAAGTAGCTTAAAAAAATTTATCCATGGTGAAAATTAGCTAATGATGAAAGTATTTTTTCTCACTTGAAGTATCAAACGGCCACATGTATCTTTTTCGAGAAAAATCTGTTGTTCTGTAATGTAAAACACCGAAGTATTTGTTCAGTGATAAATATTGATAGGGGGAGAGTAATTTCATTTCTCAGCCATTATTCAAAATATGATTGCATATAACTAAATAACTTTGGAGTAAATTAAACAGCGTACACAGACATGTGTATACAGATATACAGGTTAGCAAATAAAAGCAAGGACAGTGGATTTGGATCAGTTCAGTAATTTATTAGATTGTTTTATTTATAACAAGCTTTTATTTAGTAGAATAAGAATGTGTAGAACATTTAGTAGAATAAGAATAATACATGAATACACAGCCTTTTAGTTGCAAGAAATAAGATTTTGCATAGTTATTTAAAGATGCAACCATATTTATTATCTCAAACATATTCTATCTTAATTGTATTTCTGGGGCAAATATGCATTAATTCTCTTACCTCTGGTCATTATAAAAATTTGATTTCATCGTGTTGCTTATATGTTCGTAACTAGAATTGGTGTCGATTCTATGCAGTGTTGATATCTGTAACTATAAGCCTCATCGAAAATATATGCATATTGGATGCCTCATCAATGCTAAGAAGATTTAGTGATTTTTTTTTTTTTTTTTTTTTTTTTAATGGCACAATCTCAAAATTTTCATTGCCAGTATGTAATTGTTTGCATACAGCACTTTTACTAAGAAAATTATAGTATATATAAAAAATGCTAAAGATAATAAAACCTTTGGTGACACCAGATATACATATTGATTTGATATTATCTGATAAACATTGTAAATGAATGAATAAATTTGTCATTAAAATATTTCGGAGGAGTAAAAATACATTAAATAAAGAGGCTAGATGAAATATTCAAATTGTCCAGCTTCTACATTTAGTGCGACAGTAAAAAGTCTGAAAATAATATTAATTCTTTGGTAAAAATATCTTTATTTATACAAAATGTTGCAAATCAATCTTAAGTTATTTTTTAGAATGATATATAATCGTGAATCGTGTATGCAGTGTCTTCTGGATGCATATTCGTGCAAAACTGATGAACACTGGTAGTTCGGTCCAACTTTCGATCCCGGCGAACAGGCTGACTCCATGGGTGTTTTCTTGATTTTACACATGGGTATCGTTTAAGCACTATCTTCTGTATGCATACGTGAATAAAGCGCTAACTCTGGTAGTTCGGTCCATTTTCGAATCCCAGCAAGCGGGCTGACTGCATAGGTGTTTTCATGATTTTCCGCATGTGTAACATGTTGGCAGTATCTTGTGAATGCATAATGTCAATAAAGCGGGTGCAGCCCGGGTAAAATCGCTGAATACTGGTAGTTCGGTCCAACTTTCGAATCCCGGTGTACTGTCCAGAAATTGTGGATGCATATGTGAATACAGCGGGCGCAGCCCAGGAAAAAAATCGCTGAACACTGGTAGTTTGCTTCAAATTTTAAATCCCGTCGAATGAAAGCGGGCTTCACTGGTAGTTCGGTCCAACTTTCGAATAAAGGCCAATAAAAGCAGGCTTCAGGCCGCTCAAATGGTGGGCTTACCCGCTAGCAATCATGCGAACTAGCGTATATCTTGTGATTGCATACGTAAATCAAGTGACCTAACGTGAATAAAGCGGGCGCTCCACGAAAGCATCCCTTCCCTCATGTAGCGGGCTTGCCCGCTAGTGATATATAAAACTGTCCCTCTCTAGCTACATCCCTGAAAGTAAGCATTTATTCAAATATTTAACAAATAGATTTGATCATATTTTATGCATCATGCAGACTATATTTCCAGCTTTTTCATTTAAGTGCAATTTATTTCCAATGTATGAACATGAATACTGTACAAGCTTAGTCACTTATTTGTAATTTAATTCAGTTTTTATATAAAAGTTAAAATTTACCAGGCACTTGCTTAAAAAAAAATAGTTTAATAGATGTTGCTGTAATTTAACACTTTTGATTTTAATGTTTTCAGAAATTTGCTAAATCAAGTTTATCTTTGTGTGACCTTGCATCAAAGGCACCGATAATAAATTTGTTTTGGCATTTAGTGCTAAAATTTTTAAAGAAAAACTTATTATTGATGTAAAAGAAGGAACAAATTATAATTTGTTATCATTAATTAATTATATTATCTTGGTAATATGTCTTATGATATGCTTATTTACGGTGTCATGATATTGCAGTAACTTAACAGGCATTTCATATAACTCGTTTCTTAAGTTGTATAACCTGTTTTCATAACATTTTGTTATCAAATATATATAAAAGGTAAATTTCTAATGAAATATTCTTCATTTCACAGCAGTGTTATTTACCGTGATATAACGTGTGTTCACATTTATTATACGGTTATGATCATTATTCATTATAGAGCTTTATATGTTTGTTATATACATTTAATTTATATCATTATGTTTTACATGATTTTGCTTTTAGAATATATCACAATATATATTTCGAGTTGCTAATAGAACTACAGTGCTTCCCAAAGTGTTCGTACACTTACGATTTTCATTGAAATAGGGCTCTATCCATTAATTAAAAGTAAACTTTCTGAATGAGACTTTAATAAAAAGATCTATAATCTATTTGTAACAAAATTATATAAAATATTTTTTAAATGTAGTGAAACTTTATTTTTAAGAAATTAATAATAAAAAAATGACAAACATTTTATCTCAAAAAAATGAAGATCTTCATTCTAAGAACTTAATTGGAGACTATATGCCTTAAGGGAGGGATGCCTTTGTGGAGGACTTTATAAGGGAAACTGGCTCGTATACAAGTTACACATGGGGAAAACCACGAAAACACCCATGCAGCCAGCCTGTTTGCAGGATTCGAACCTCGGACCAAACTACCAGTGTTCAGCGGCGTTACCGCTCGGCCGCTGGTGGTCTTCGCTGGCGGTAAGTGAATTAGGATGCTATCATACCGCTCACCCGATGGCAAAAATATAGAAAAGGCAAAGTCAAAGGTTAAATTCATTAATTCTAATCAGTATGCACTAGCAAAGTAAAGCACTGTGGTTTTACATACTTTCTGATTAAGCTATTGAAATCGTACAAACTGAAATAATTCTTGCATTTAAACTTGTATTCCAAATTAAGATTTAACTTGAAATTAATGTAGATAATTACTGAGAGAATTGAATTTTTGTAGCGTACTTTACGTGAAATGAGATCACTTTGGGTCACGTGATGTGAACCAGCGAATCAGGATGTTTTACCATGAAAGCATAGTAAATTCTTAATGTCTTTTTGAAAATTTATTGGCTTTTTTACAAAATTTTAAATGACATTTAAATGTTTATACCTTTAAAATAAAAAATTCCTAGAACTAATATTTGTCTATATTTTTATGTGTATACTGTGTGTTGTCACTAATAAAGTCTGCTTGGCGAGATTTGCGCTGGTGAAACGGAAAAGTACCAAAATTTGCATTCTATGAAATTGTACTTTTTAAATGATAAAATTTTAAAATTTACAATCTGAATATTAGAATATGGTTGAAAAATTACCATAAAATTTCTTGTTTCTACCAAAACGCTTTTAATATTCTGCGATGGAATGGGATAGTTCTTATGAAAATTATATTATGGTACTGGAAATGGCTTCTTGTTTGCTTAAGAATTATAACCAGATAGTGAAGCTCTTACAAAAAATTTTATCTGATTAATATAATTTATGCCTTTTTTATAATGAAATGGCTGTTGTATATAATGATTGTAGTTGTTTAATAGGTATGTTATATTTTCCCATGAAACCATTATGGCATACTAAAATTCATTTGATAAGTTTAATTTATTTTTGGCTGTTGGGTATTATATTTCTATGCAAATACATTATGGTATATTGATGATTATCGTCAAACTCCTAATATTTTTACTCTACTTTCGGCCATTTTTGGCTAACAAAAACTGATAGCTATGTACATTAGCCCCAATAATGGATAAGCATGATATCAAAACGTACTCATAAATTCTCGGTGGTTTCATATAACACTGAGAAATCCTTAATAAACCACTTTTATCTGTTGATTATCTAACCAAATAAATAGCATCTGTTCCTCCCAAATTTCCACAAATAATTTTTCAAGGTTTTTTTATATGCTATATCTCTATAGTTTCTGTTGATCATGTAACTAAAATATCTGTTACAATAATTTTTGAAAGGACTATATTTCCATCAATCTTCTTGACTGACAAGAAAATATGTAGATAATGTGTGGAGTTATTATAGCATAGGGAAAAACATGACACCAATTTTACAACAAATGTGGGCTAATCTTTGGAATATGGTAACAGGTAGTTTTGCGACATTTTGGTAAGGCGATAAAGGTTACTAGCTAGGACTTTAGCAGTGTACATGGATAGTCAAGAGTGTGCACAATGCCATTTTTGTGCAATTCTAGGATGTTTTTTAAGTGAAAATAGGTCGACGTGTACATGGATGATACCGTGTATGTGCAATTCGTAAAAACACGGCAAGCAGTGGGCGATTCTGCCCTTTGTCCCAATTTCGCACCTAATCTTCGTCATGATTAAGCACTTTTATTCCATAAAAGTTCTAGCATAAGCATAATTCGGCTACAAGATTGTTGGAAATGTTGAGTAAAAAAAAAAACATGCCTTTACTTCTTAAAAACAAAATGGCGTCCGAACAAAAACTAGCAGGTTGCTGTAGCAGGGTTGGTCGCCAAATTTTAGCCAAAAAATCACCAAGTTACCATAATCAAAAGATTAACCCAAATCTGAAATTTTGTTTTGTGAGTCTTTGGTTAAACTAAATGTTATAATTTATTTAGGATGAAATAATTCTTTGGCATAATGTAATTCATATCATCTATGTTGCTACAATTCTGTTTCAATACAAGACCATCATATCAGTGTAAGATTTCCCATGTGGAGACTTGGTTTCTAATCTTTGTGTAATATAATACAGAGAAGCTCATACTGTGAATTCGTAAGTATAATTTATTCTTCTATTAGATTGGAATGGACTCGGCGTTTTCATATAGAATGCTTGACATTCAAAGTGTTAGTTCGGTGTTTCATATTCAAAGATGTTGAAGTTCATACAATGTAATTAATTAATAGACTTATTCTTGAATTTTTGGCTCAGATATAAAGTTATTAATTAAAAACAGCATTAGAAAAGCAAAATTGATTAAAAGAACACTTCCATTATTTTTAAAATTGATATATTTAAATGCTTTTGTTCATATAAAAACAACAATAAACACATTTCTAAATAATATGATTATTAAGAAAATTTGGAACATTTATAAAGGTTTGCAAGGATAACATGATCGATTTTGTTATAAATCACATGGTTTTGACATGTTAGATTTTGAGTATGCTCCTGCCAGATTGGTAGAAGCCTGGTGATCCTGTTATGAACAAATCTTAACAGATAAAGATATAACATGTGAATATAGAATCTAAAGAAAAGGTAAGATTAGATTAGGCTATTTGAATATGGCTAAGCACATTGGTTATCAGCCTGAAGAAGAATGCTTTTATGAAGAACTTTATAGGGAAAACTGGTTCGTATTCACAAAACACATGCAAAAAAATAAAAACTGCACAGCCAGCTTGTTCACCAGGATTTGAGCTGAGATTAAACTACCAGTATTGAGTTGTTTAAACCACTTGTAGGACAAAACTAAAGAAAATGCTTGTAATATCATGTAATCAAAAGTTAACTGCATGTTATATGCCACAATTGCTTTCTCAAGTACTGAGGTAGGTAATACTTAATCTGCTTTTTTTTTTCTTTTGAAATGTTTGGTCATGGTATTATTCATTGCATGTATTTTCTATAATACATACAGAATATTAATAGTTCTATAACAAGTGTCTTTTTTTCATTTTTAAGTGCTTTGCTTGTTGATATTCTCAAAATTGCATTTGATGATTAGTGCTATCATGTGTATAATAAATACAATAGATGCATATAATAGACCAATATATTTTTAGTATACATATAATGATTCAATATCATTTTTATGGGGAAAAAAGACGGTTGATCTTTACAATATGGTAACTGGTAGTTTGGCGACATTTTGGAGGCGATAAAGGTTACTACCTGGCACTTTGATAATAATGTGAGCAGTAATCAGTTCCGATTACGCATTATTTTGTGTGAGGGAAATGAGAGATCATGGGATATGTCATGTGATATTAATGGACGAATTACGGTTCTTTAATCGGAAAAGGGGAGAAATCGGGAAAAAATCTGGAAATTTTGTATTTGGCTCTATTCTGTGTTGTGTGAAACAGTGTTCGTGAATTTTGGAGCGATAAATGAAAAATTATGATAACCTTGGTAACCCTAAATACTGAGCTTCAAACATGTCGCCATTTCTGTCCACGTAACTTTAACGAATTTGATAGGTATCAGAGCTTTGATGGCAGGAGAGATAAATTGTGTGTTTTTCTTAAAGTTACTTTTGTGTTAGGAAAGCACAACATTTAAAATATTTTTTAAAAAGCCAACTTTTTGATAGTTAAAACTGGTGCTTTTAATATTACATCACATGAGTCTTGACATTTTCTCATATGTCAACTCTGCATATTATTATAAACTCCACCACATCCCAAGGAAAAAAAAACACATTTTCAGTAGCATGAGGTAAACTCTTGGTGTTTCCTTTGCTAAGGAGATCAAAATTACCATGGTCTAAAAATACTTATTTACCTCATATTAGGGATGTGTAATTGCATGAATTCAGGGATGTGTAATTGCATGAATTCATAGGTTCAAATCAAGACCAAAATCAGGTTTCATTATTGCTTTTATAACATTTTCATAATTTCTCTGACTATAAAAAATATAATGTTGCTTAGATTATGGAATATATTGCTTATAATTTAGAGTTCTCAAATTTTATATATCTTACAACCTAACAGCTGTATATGAATAACCTTCACTGAGTATTATTACTTTTATTAATAGTATGTTGACATAACAGTCGACTTTTTATTTTAAATTTTATGCAAATTTTCTACATTACTTAAACATTTTATCTAACAGAAATCTGAATTTTTTGTAATAAAAACTCTATAATAAAAGTAAGAGTACAATTTATATATAAAAATTTGACTACATGGCAAGCACTTAGATACTGATTTCAATATCTTTAAATTATCGTAAAGTTTAGATATATTCTTATTAAGTTAAGATATACTTTTATTCTATTATAAAGTTTAGATGTACAGAACAGAAGGCACACTTTGTGCTTACGACTCAGTCAACCACTTGTGGCAAGATAACTTATGATAACAATTAAGTTCAAATGTAAAATTTAAATTCAAATAAATTTGTAGCCCAAAGGCTGCACAAATCAATTTAATGCAAAGTTGGTTAAAAACTTAACTGGCATGGAATTCAACTATCAGCAATTATAATGCAAGGCTGAAGACTACAAATCTTTTCTTATCTAGCAACCTATTAATATGGCCTCAAAAGGCAAAACACGGTTTGTTTTACAAAATAAAAACTTCATTTGGATTCTGGTGAGAAAACGGATGGAGGAAATTGACAGTAAAGATCCCAAGCATAAAATAACTCTGGTTACAAAATAAAGGAACGTTACAATATACTTTGTTCCCTGATTAATTATTCAGTACATGAAATAGTGTAATGCATTTTTGTATTTAGTTTATTTAAATGCTTTCCAAAACTGACAAGATTTTGCAAACATATTGACCATATTTTTCAACCTATAGATGCAACACTTCTTCTCTTCAGAAGTAAGATTTAGAATTAAGAAATAAGAAAATAAGAGAGAATTATGAATAGAAAATAAATACATATGCTGGCTAGCAGAAGAAGGATGCCTTCATAAAGTACTTTTTAAGAGAAACTGGCTCAGATTCACATTACATCTACGGAAAACTACTAAAACTCCCATATAGCCAGCCTGAACTACCACTGTTTAGTGGCTATCACTCCACCACTAGTGGATTCCAATGACTGTTCGAATTTTTCACAGAAATCATCATTTACGATGATTGTTGTATTATTACCATTGGTACAAAATTTACTCATTATGATAATTTAATTTTAGCTTTTAAATTATAATCATAAATTACTTGTAATAAATTGAGGGATTAAAAAATGCACACTTCTTAATATTTTTACCATATACAATATTTAATCATGAAAAATATTTCTAACACTGGTACAAAACTTGCCCATTATAATTGAATTTGATTTCCTTCACTTTGAAATATTTTTTTATTTTCTTTTAATAACAGAATCTAAGAAACTAAAGTTTTAATTTAAGTTAAGAAACTAAAGTACTAGTTTGAAATGCATTTATTAACCTTTTGTAAATTTCATTATTCATAAACATAAAAATTAACCTTTTGTAAATTTAAAATATTAGCTAAGTACTAATATAATAAAATATAAATATGAACTAACTACTTAAAATATTAATGTTTAATACATTATATTTTGTAATTAAAAATATTAACATTTTGTAAATTTCATTACTCATAACATAATTGTCATAAATTCATTTACAGTAGTGTTTCAAGAATTTTTCATAGCAGTACTAGAAATACTGAAAATTAGAGAAAGACTGTTTATTCTGATTAAGAGCTTATTTTTTAGTCTATTATCAGTTATTTAGTCTAGATCGGGTTTTGTTGACAATTCGCCATTTTTTTCCGATCTTCAAAACCGGGTCTACCTTGGCGACCGAAGTTTGTTGTCAAATAATAAAAAAATCGCCAAAAGAAGAATACTAAAGCTGTTCCTGTAAATTTTTTCAAATGCTACTTTTAATTGAATTCAAGAGAATTTTGCATATTTCTGAACATTTAATTTAAGAACTAATGATATTTTAATAAAATGCTATCTATTTAAAAACAGTATTGGAAAAACATTACATGTAACTTATTTATTTAGCGACGAACGTTCGCGTCAGTTTGTTGTTAATAAGCCACTGCCGCCACTGCATGTCAAAGCACTTTTTTGGTAATCAAAGACAGCTTTCTAAACGAGGAATAGCGACCCTCTTAGACTCCTAGTGAGGGTTGTCATTTAGAGATCTCCAGGGTTCCATGAATAAGGGGGGGGGGTACTGAGACATCTGCACATCCGCTTTAGGGCGGTCATTGGCACTGACCGTCTTAAAATTATCAATAATGCTTTTTAACATATTCCCCTTGACTGCCTAGAAGCGTCCGTACAGCTTTTGATTTAAGCCATCTTGACTGCCTAAGATTAGTCATAATGCTCTCAGAGGGTTTATAGAAATGCCAAAATTTCATGGGCTCTGCCTAAGGATAGGGGTGCCTTCACCTAAAATAATATAAAGAAAACTGGCTCATATACATTACAGAAGTGGACAATTACAGAAAAAAATTCTACAGGCTCATATTCATCTTACACAAGAGGAATATAATAACAAACACATACAACCGATCTAACTATTTGAATTACCAGAGTTTAGCAATTTTTACACTAGGCCGTTAACAGGCTCAAAATCTGAAATTTTAGATGCCATTTAAAAAACATAAAACTAATCTCAACACATACATATAAATCCACTTCCCTATTAAATTTATTCCAACCCAAAAAACACTAAAATTTAAATAAATTAATCAATATGTCTGCTTTGTTAAATAAATGTAAAGAACGAGAATTTCAGCAACATGCAGTTTTAATTTAAAAACAGATTTATTGAATAAAAATGGGTGTCTACTTACCAGTGTAAAATAGCAGAAAAATACCCATCTCCAACTTTCATGCATGAGTGAATTTTGATATCCAATCAGATAAATATGCACATCCATTGTGAAAATTGCCGAGCTTTCAATTATGAAATGAAAATCTGATCATCTAAACAGCCATTTTCTCAAAATTAAAGCTGCAACAACTTTAAAGCACAGCATATTCAAACTGTTGAAAACAATAAGGAAATTTTAAAAGCTACAGGCAGCGGTTGTTATCATTCAGCCCAAGAGGCAAAACAAAATAGTGATAATATAACACAGTTAGTCCAGAGGAAGAAACCATTTCAGTTAACACTCCATCCGGCACATTTGATCTGCTAGGCACACCACCAGCACTTTCATTAGCTCGGACTCCTCCATCCAGTTAGCTTCCCATCTTCTAGTGTTGCTGGCAATTGTAAGGTCAATCAGTAAATATAATTCATTTTCAGTTAACACACGAAATGATGCAATAGGCTCACTGTGACTGATTACACTGCAATTTTACAAGTTTTCCGTGATTTTTTTAATACTGAGTCATATTTAGTTAACTGTTTCATATAATGAAATATCTTAAGATTACCTATAAAATTGAGCATGTCTTTGGGATCTGGCTTTTCAAGCAAACATTGCACCTGATCATGTCATGAATAGGCAAATTCTTTAATAATTTAAAATATTGCTAATTACAAAATTTGACAAAGATATTTTCATAACATGGTAAATATTTATTTGATTTAGGTCAAAATAAAATTCAGGCTTCAAAATGTCAAAATTAGAAAAAAAAATTGATTTGAGAAACTCTCAAGACCTTTTAAGAAATTTTTTATTTATTGGAGGGATCAGATGAGGAGGATGAGAAACTACTTAATGAAAGTCATTCTTCAAATCTTTTATCACTCATCTTTAACAAAAAATACAAAATAAAGATTTCGTTTAAAATCATATGAAATAATTAAATGCACTGCACATTTCATAAAAAGGAAAATACTTTTAGTTTGTGAATTTTATTCAAAAATATTCAACATTAAGTAAAATAAGAGATAAAATAAACAATTCTTTTACGATAACATGGAAGGGCTCAATAAGGAAAACAATTTTTAATTAGCTGCTACATATCAGAACAAAACTTTATATCAAATAAGCCCTTAATAAGCAGCAAATTTCCTAGTTTAACATTCACTTCAAAGGACAATTAAGCTAATTATCATTTCATAATTTTACCACTGACATTGGAAAAATTACATTGGTTATTAAATTCTTGCACTTTGAAATTTTCAAGATACATAATATTTGCATATTACAAAAAGATGAAATAATGAAAATGACACTCAGATTTAGATAATAAAAGAAGTCAGAAAATACTTGAGTTGTGCAAAATTCCGCACAAAAAAAATAATAATAATAATGGGAGTTTTTACACAGTCATTATAAAAAACCGCCTACTTTTTCCTATATTTTGATAACCTCGCATTTTTTTCAAGTTCAAAGCGACGTAAATCACTTCTTTGTAAAAATTTCTGCTTTTCCAAATACCCACCTCTGCCTCTATTAAATTGCTCTAAATCTTCTTCAAGACCTTCCTCTTGTTTAAAAGTTTTCCAGTCCAGCAAACTTTTTTCAAGTGTAGTCATTTTTCCTTTCTTATTAACAATGCTTCCAATAATCGATTGGATGCCTCCGCGTCTTTTGTTAACATTAACTGAAGCTTGATTATCAATACAATCTTTTTTCCCGGAATCAACACAGGTAGAACTTTCCTCTGATTTCACAACCCTTTTACCATTATCATTTACTTCTTTAGTTATAGTGACAGTTTCGCCAGCAAAATCATAAACTTCAGCAACTGTCGTCGTTTTACCAATCTTACTTCCCGAAGAATCAGATGATTTAACAACGGATACTGTCCCTTCAAATTCATTTGTTTTTTCATTTGGTTTATTTTCTTTCTTATTTTCACCAACTTCTTTAAGAAAGCTGTTCCAGACTTCCTCAGCTCGCTTTTTTTCTACAATAGGTGAATTGGGAGATTCATGGGCGCTATCAACTTTTGAATCATCAACTTCTGAATCATGAAACTTTGGATCCTCAATTTTTTTGCGAGGCTTACGTACTTTTTTCTTTCGTTTTATTGGTGACTCTTCTCCAGAAAATCGTCCTTCATCTTCAGACACATCACTCAAATCATCTACATTTTCAGGTACATAATCACAATCATCCTCACTATCCGAAGAATCAGCGTTGAGTTCAAATAACGACGCCATAGCGAACCGAAAGTAAAGACACTTTTGTAACAAACACCGTAACTCTGATAATCACTTCAATTTTTGAAAAATAATGAAACGTTTGCAATTAGAGTTTCGATATTTAATAGTCCAGGATATTTGGATGCATTTATTTTAACGTATAAATTACCTTAAAGCACTACAAAATTAACCACTTAAAGCACGATACAAATGCTTCCAACTGCTATAAGAAACGTTGCCACTAATATTTCAGTAATAAATACGCGCCAAAAATACATCCGTCTCCGTTTCAACTCAAATCTTTTAATTCTGCAACGCCAATGGTTGCATGTTTTAATTTTAGCAGGTTACCGTATTTGGCCTATTATCACTTAACAATTTAAAAAACTCAAAGCGAATAAATCATACATTGCCAAAAGCCATAGTAATTGAGTGGAAGATAATTTTAAAATAAACTGAAATAAATGTATCTTAAAGAGCATAATAGGTATAATGAATAAAGTGATTTAAAAAAAAGTAAGTTTTAAGCAATCAAAAGGGAAAAATTTGCATTCAAGAGACATTAATTTCCAAAAACTGTTGATGCGGAAAAGTAGCCAAAATTACCTAACCACATTGTAAGAACAGGCAAGACATACTTTAAAAGAAAATTAACTAATATTTCTGGCATCAGATACTATTCTTTATACGTGAACTGTTTAAACAATTGAGATAATGCCTGAGCTACAAGCATATTCACAAAGCCTACTGTAGGCCTACTACTGTACGATTACATAACGGCTGGGCGAAGTCGACAGAAGGAGCGCCGCATTTAGTTGGACTATTTTTTATTATTTTTATTTTTATTTATTTATTTTTTTTTTCTTTAACTGCGAATTAAGCTGCGAAATTCCATTTTCACTCAATTATATGTATGCACTTGTTAGAGTAATGTAACGTTTTCCGCTTGTGTGAGATATCCATATTAAAATCTTTATATTATTAATCTCTGCTGTGAGTATTTAATTTGTAACCTGCACGTTGTAGCCCTGAGAGTTGCAACATAGTAAATCTGGCTAAATTCGGATACACTGTGATTGGTAAAGTAAACAGCTTATCTAAAGAACCTACTTCAGCTACTATTCCAGCATTACTAGAAAATAATTTGTGCAATAATGTAGTTTCGTTGCATTGTGCTAAACTTAGCGTAACCGAACTCTGGAATTTGGATGCCATTGGCATAACAGATCCAACTGAAGATGTTAATCGTAAACTTGCTCAATCTGGCACCGTTAAGCAATTTAAAGAGAATTTAAATGTTCTTCCTGATGGCCGATATGAATTGTCTACCCTTTAAATCTGAAATTCTGTTACCTAACAATAAGTGTATGACTTTTAAAAGGCATCAAAGAATGTGTACACAAATTAATGAAGAAAATCAGTTAGATGACAATAAGGTAGTTTTTAAGCAATGGGAAGACCTAAAAGTAATATAAAAGGTTCCTGAAACTGAAATTGATAATTTGAGTTATTAATTTTCTCCATAGACCTGTTATAAAGCATACTAGCCAGACAATGAAGGTAAGGCCGGTGGCGTATTTCCAAACCCTACCCCACTTTTCGAATTTTTGACGTCATGGACAAATCGACTAGTTTCGCCTGGATGGTAATTCTTGAGCATGCGCTGAAGGGCGAGAAGTAACATAAACAGAACTTATGGCTTGCACTGACTCAAAACAGGGATGGCTGTGAACGGCTTCCTATGAGAAAATCTTTTGAACGAACTGCGCATGCGCCGTTTCTTTTTATCGCCAACAAATGATGGTAAACATATTGTAATTTCTCGCCAGCGTTTCGCGTTTCATTTGAATTAGCGTAGGTGTTATCAGTGAGATTAATAACAACGATAATATAAAAAGTCTTTTCAAATGTTTACCCAAGGGGAAGCACTTCCGCAGAGAACCCGGTTTTGGCGATAATATTTCAAACCTGGTAACCCATCGGATTTATTCTATTTGCTTGTTCGAAGTTTGCAACCATTCCTCTAGCGTTTATTTTGTTGAATTATCAATGTCGTCGTTTGCATTTGCAGACTTATATTATTCTTCTCTTATTTATTATTATTGTTTCTGAATTTTTTAACAACGAATAGATAGAAATATTTTCGTAGATAGATGCTGGTTCTCCTTTCGGGATGAAAGAAGGGGTGAATGCTAATTTGTAACATGGCTGTTCACGTTGTGTTCTTAATTATTAACAGCTCTAAGAACCACGAGGTTTCCAACGTCTAAAATAATTTGTTTTCGTAGACCGCAAAAATGCGCATGTACATTTTAAATAATTAAGTAATGCTTTTATTTTTATTATTGGTTATTGTCATCTAAAATTATGAGAATAAATCAATTTTTATGGCATAAAATTTTAACAAGATAATATATTGTTAATGCTTCTCTAACAATAACCTTTCAGATGATGGCAGGTGTGACATAAATAGATGATTAAATTGAAATAAAAAAATATTATTGATTATCTAAGATGACAGAATAGTTTGATGCATCACCATGGTCATCAAAATTAGCAAACAACTGCTGGTGTAAGGAATATATTGTTTTCTGTGTTAACTGGAATTTATGACAAATTTTTTTCGTATATCACCTTTAACCGGTTAATTTCAGTATATTAATACTAATTTATATTTTTCAAATGAATTTTTATTTCCGTTCTAAATGTTTATGTATTGTCTTAATAATATATTTTTTTCTGTGCTAACTTGAATTTAATAAAAATTAATTTTTGTAATCACGTTTAACCGGTTAGTTTTACATCTACATGCTTATTATGTGTGAATTTTTACTACTATATGCTTAATATATTGTTTTGTTTGCTAACTTCAATTTACATGCACTAAAAATCACGTTTACGGCTCGGCTCATCGTCGCTGAACCGCGAGCTTGGCGAATAAAAATGCAACGGCGCCAACGGGTTCTCTGCGGATGAAAACCCACCCAAGGAAATATTTTTTGCTCTTTTTCACACTATATATGCTATCATCGATAGAATTAAGAACTTTTAGTAATTAGGTCAAAATTAATTTTTACGTATAAATTTCAAACTCACAAATTTGAGTACAGATTTTCATCAGATGTCTGCAGGCAGTTTTACTATATTTCAGTACAGCAAATCCTGGAATATAAAAGAAAAAAAATTTAATTGAAGTCTATTCTTCAGCTTCATTCCAATTCCTATCGATACATCTCTCTAAAACAGTTTATTACAGAAGTTTCAGATGTAAAAGAAGTTCATAAAAGTATTAATCAATGAAATTATTTCCAATGGTCGGTGAAATTGGTTGCAGTTTCAGACACTGTTGCAGAAGTTTTCACATACAATTGCTGTTTATTGTGCAAGTAATATTGAAACTAACTAAAGTGCTTGCATAGATTTCTGCATCTTGGCGGAAAAAATGGAACATTAGTGGAAACAAATTATGTATATATTGATACTGTAAAATTTGGGAGGTTTCAAAGACCCAGCAGAAAATATGGTGTCATTGATATCAGTTGCATATTTACTTTTCCAGACTATTATATCTGAAAAGTAGGAAAAGCATTTCATCTACACCATCAGCTTCTTACAAAAATAACTGAGGCTCATCTCAGTTATTTTTGTAATATAGTATGTACGTGTTAATAAAAGATGCTGTGAATGTAATTTGCTGTACAAGATAATAAACATGAGTGTCGTTAGGATTTCTAAATATATGTTTGAACAATTATGTACAAAACATTCCTTCAAATTCACTTGAAAGAAATGAGGAAACGAAACTGAAAAAATTCAAGAATCAGTAAAAAGCAACTTTTTTTATATTTGGATGATATTTTCTTAATGCTATGTTTAAAATCACAATTTCTTAAACTGTTTGTTTTAAGTATACATTTATACTTCTTGCAGGGTTAAAGTGGCCCTAAATCAACATAATTTATTATATTATAAATAATGAAAATTATACATTACTTATATAAAGAGAAACATAAAGTGACATAGTATGTTAAGTTAGGTTTGCAAAGGTAATTTAAATATTTTCATTGTGCAAGACTTGTATGCTTAAGAATTTTTCAATCTTGGTGTTATTTATCGTATAAAACATCACGATTCAAATAAAAGTACTATTTTGTGGTATTATTCCATTATAGGGGCCGTAGCAAATTGCAGCAAAAATATATGCGCAAAATCTAACGAAAGCGTCGATTTCACACCACGTAAATTTAAATAGTTCTATATTTGTAAGTCATCGCCCACACGATATATTGATTAAGGAAGCTGACTGCGATACGACAAGGCCTAGGCTCGAATTCTGTTGAAGGCATGGTTATAACTGCTGGTTCCTTCATAGATTTTTCCGCACACCCCTATTGGTTTATTAGGTGCCTCCATAATAAAGTGACCACCACCTGGCCTTAGTTGTGGCCAAGCCGAAGGCCCGCCATTGGGGGGGGATATTTGTAAGTCGCCATTGGAATACTGGTTTATTTTTTTTTATTCTTTTTTGATAATGATATGGATCTAACAATTTGGGAATTGCCCAATGACAAAATGTCTGCAATATAATTTTTCCAAAGAAAAGACATCATTCATTATAGAATATTATGACCGAAAAACCACGAGATGAAATTATGCTTTAGCGGTAACTCAATAGCGAAATGGAGGTGCAGGAATGAACCTGTATTCTGAAGAAAGGATTAAGAAGTCAGATATTGGATCGAAGGAACGAAAATCCCCTTCCTTATAACTGATAGGCAGGCTCACCTATTTTTGGTATCAGGAGATGACATCTATTGAATTTTGTGAACTCCAACTGAAGATGAACCACAATACAACTGTAGACTGGAAGATATGCGTGAGGTGTGTGCCATAGCTTTAATTTCTCAGCCTAAGTTGAAATTCGGCAGATGTGGAAAAAATTATGAAGCAGACAAAAGCCTTTTCAGTAGAAGCAAGAATAACATTGGACGTCTTCTTCTGCCACAATGGGTTTTCGGTGGATTGTGCAGAGAATCAAAAGAATGTTTTAGTCGCTATTCCAGATCGATCGGTGAAAACCTTATGGAACATCATAAAGGTTTGGTTTGGTTTATGTGATTAGAGCAAAGCCTCAAGGGCTATCTCCCTAAGGGAAGAGAGGCCTACGTGGAGGACTTTCTAAGGGAAACTGGCTTGTATACACGTTACACATAGAGAAAACCATTAAATTGTCCATACAGCCAGCCCGTTTGCGGGATTCAAACCTCAGACCGAACTACCAGTGTTCAGCGACTTTATCGCTCGGCCACTGATGTTCGAACATCATAAAGGAAAATGTCACAGAAGGAAGCATTATGTGTACTGACTGCTAGAAATCATATAAGTTGGATGAACTGCGATATGTCGGCATTGAACATTTTACTGTCAACCACAACTAGAATTTTGTGGACCCCGAAACGGGGACCATACGCAAACAATACAGCGACTGTCGGGCAGTGCTAAATGGCATAATAAACAGCATCGGGGCACATTTCAATTCTTATTTGTCTGAGTTTATGTATAGTCATTTGCACAAAAAACAAAAAAAAAACTGCAATTTTTTCTGCGATGTTGCAGGAGCTTAAAAATTTTATGCCTCCCGTTTAATTTCACTTATTTTTAACGCTTTTTTTTAATAAATTAAATTAACCAAAAGTGTAATATATGAAGTTAACCTTCCATCAACTTAAATTAATAATCTTAGATAGTTACAATAATGCTTTCTTACAGTTACAATTAGCCGTTTGTTTATATTAAATTATAATAATAAAGTTATATGAAAGTAAACTTTCATCTAAATTAAAATAATAATCTTAGATAGTTATTTTTTATTATTATGCTTTTCTTGAGTTAAGGTTACCATAATTATTTTGGCATCAACAATAGTTTTGGTGATTTTTTGCGGTCCCTATAACGGAATTGTACCGTATTTTTAAATGAAAATCTAGTTATTTAAGTCCTTTGTATCTATAAAAATACATACTGCAATTATTTACTTAAGTCATAAGGCCCTTTTCAAAAGTTTATGTCTAATTTAAAATAATTAGTTAATGTCAACTTAATCATATATATAATTATTGTAAAATCGTGGTGTTTAAAATGCTTTTCGCTACTGAAAAAGAGTGTTTTTGTTATAACTTTATAGAATTAAAAATCCCTCAAAGTAGTATATTTATAGTTTAAAATGTTTGTTAATAAAAATTTATTTATTTACATGATGTTTCTTAGAGTGAAGTAAAAAAAAAAAAAAAAGATTGCTTGCTTATTTATATTCATGAAGGTATATTTCTAATACAAGTAATAATAACTTCTGAAAAATGTTTCATGATTCGAGTAAAATCTGGATATAAGGGCCTTTATAGCAGTCGAAACAATGTTGTTTCTTTTCAAATTGTATGTGCCATGTTCAAATGCATGATTTATGTGAATTCAATCACAAATTTGATTCTGCTTTGATCTGAGTGTTTCATGATTTTTTGCTGTATTGAAGAAATTTTTTTGGAAATTAGTTAATGGCATTAAGGTTCTTTAAATTAGTGTGTTCAAGATTCGGCGTATATGAGTCTATTCATGCACATTATGTTTCTGAGAATAAAATCAGAAAACTGTTATCCTCCTTATTTATAAATATGTTGGTAATTTCAAATGTAGGTAATAATGGAACTCTGATGTAAATAGAATTATTATAAAAAATGTTGTATGATTCTGACAAAATTTGAATGTAAAGGGTTTTTTATATCATTTGACACAAGGCTGCGGTTATTCACTTTTCAGATTGTATCTACCATGTCCAAATGCATAATTGATGTGAATTTAATCACAAGTTTGATTCTAATATATGGAGTTTTTCTAATTTTGAAAAAAGTGTTTTGGATATTGACTAATAGCATTAATACTCTTTCAAATAATGTAGCTATTATTTAATGTAGAGTTTATGTGAATCTATTCATGCATGTTGTTTCTGAAAATGACATCAGAACATTAAATACCTGTTTATTTATATTCATGAAAAAATATTTCAAACCTAGGTAATTATTTATTACTCTTGTATGTAGAGCTAATATAAAGTGTTTCGCATTTGTGTTAGAAGTTGGATGTTTGAAGTTTTTGCTTTGAAAATTATTTCAAACCTTAAAAACTATGTCTTTAGTATTACAAAGTTTGCTTTATCTAAGTGTAATCGTATAACAAGTTAGGATATATAATTTAGATCTTTTATGCTTGTTCTCAGCATTAAAAATCAAGTTATGGTTATATGCCAAAAAAAAAAAAAAAAAAAAAGAGAGAATCTTTTCAAATTATGTGTCTAACATTCAGATGTTTGATTTAAGTCAGTTTATTTGAAAATGAAACTGAAGAAATTTATTACTTGCTACTATTATTAGTATGCGGTGTAGCTGAAAATCAAGTAAAAACATTTTATGATAAAATTTTTGTATCTGAAACTGCAAGATAATTTTCTTTTTTCCCTTTTCGTAATTTATTATGTACTTTAAAACTTGTTATTGAGTTCTTACATTTCCTTATTTTTCAAGTGTTAAAATACTATATGAAATTTTTATAGATGATTACTATATGATATACTATATGATTTTTTAGTAAAATAAAAATTTATTTTTGATTTGTGCAATTTTCTTACTTTATGAAATCACAAAACTTGTTTAAGAACTACAAAACTCGTTTAAGAACATCTTATTACAAATAATGTTTAAACATTTAATATTTCTAAAATCTAAATTTATAGGTGATGAAAGCATAAATGAAGAAGTACGTCATACTCAATTAATCACACTACATAAGAGAAACATTTACGAAAGTCAGTAAACATGTATTGCCACTATTTCATTATTATTTTTTTTTTAATTTGCATTTTTAAAATTCTCTAAAATGGGGCATAAATAATATAACGATAGAAATAAAATGACTGCATAATAGGTATATAAAGCGGTTGAAATCTGATGTAAGAAAGTTAATTTTACTATATTATGCAACGAAGAATTTCAATCATGAAGTTGGAAGGTTTGTTTAGAAGGAGATTCTGATATAACCCTAGAGCTTCTGTGGAAGTTTCTATTGTTGGTCATGAGGCATTCCTCCTTAAGGCAGATATCTGTAAAATACTTTTACATAATCCAAATAATCCTAATCCGTTAGTTCTCAGTGAAGATATTCCTTCTGTTAGGTAGCTAGCACACATTTCATCATTCTCAATTAAACTAGCAAACCTCTTTAAATGTAATAGCTTTGATTCCCATAGAACATTTTAAAATTTAGGAAAATATTTTTTTGTAATCTACATGAGCATTAAAGTTATATATGAATGGAAAATACTCAAATAATTATTCCAAAACTAAATAAATATGATTATGGTTATTAGAGAAAAAAATTCTGAAATTTGTAGGTTTTTTTTTTTTTTTTTTTTTTTTTTTTTTTTTAAGTTTGTTAAAGATGTCTTCAAATCAATCCATAATAAAATTATTACTTTCAGGTTAGGTTAACTTCATATGGACTATCTGCCTAAGGGAAGGGATGCTTCCATGGAGGACCTTTCTTAGGGAAACTAGCACCCAAAATATTTATTTTTATGACAGGAATTTCTCTTATTTTGTTCTCAGAAGCACTATCATAATATTCGAAAAATGTCTCTTCTGCCTAGTGATGGCTCGGAAGCTGAACGTGAATGTTTTCACGGAAAGAATTTTAATATTTAACTGTTCAGTTTTCATTGTTCGCAAAGAACTCTGTCTAAATAGCAGATCTTTCATTTTCAGCATTTAAAACAGTTATCATATGTGTGAAAAATATTATTTATATATAAAGTGAAAAAGGAACCACTCTCACATTCGAATTTTCCGATAATTGATAGAAACAACGCCAAGTGGCACATAATAGCCAAATGTAGTAGCCCAATGATCATTTGAAAATAAATACATTTCACTATGTCCGTAAGCATGCGCATAACAGGCCTTCCGTAAGGAGCCGCTCACAGCCATCCCTGTTTTGAGCTGCTAATTTGCACTTGTGAAGTACATGAAGTATATTGTCTGAAAGTGCATTCGTTTATGTAATGGCATAATTTTACTGTTTCTGTAATAAGAAAACTTCATTCAGATAAAATTTATTTTAATATTATTATTATCTGGTTATAGGATTATACGATATGCTGAATACTCTAGGTACTATCGTAATCTTCGCATAATCTTTCACATTGGAGTTTGCCTTATCATTGTAAAATATATTGTATTATAAAGATTAAATCAATCCAAAATTACTGTTAAAGATGTGAATGTTCTAACTGAAGTTTCTTTTTACAACTCATTATTTATTTCCGCTTGAAAACACATTCATATTTGACAAGTAATTATCAACGCAGAAAATTTTTTGATTGTTAAAAAACTATATTTGTCAATAATGCAATAAAAACTCACTAATCTAGTGCTTCATAGATCAATATGACAACGAATTCAAAATGTTTTAAAAACAGTTCTTTAATCTTTAGTTTGTAGTAGATGCAACTAATGTCACAGAGAAAAAAAATATTTCAATAAAAAAGTTCTCCATGTTGATTCAGTAGAAAAATTATTTCTATTTCAGTGAGAAAACCATTTTTAATGCTTATATAACAGAAAGATGTAACATAAGCATTTTAGAAGTTTTGTGTAAAAAACGTAATAATTTACTTTCATTCCTTTTAAAACGGCATATTCGTTTCCAGTAGATAGCTAAAATTTTTGGCAAGTTAGAGACTTAACTTGAACACACAGTATTCTGTCACTTAAAATATCAATTAATTGTTCTTTTTCATTTAGAGATACGTTGGAATTGAAAATACCAAAGGCAAAATGGCTCACAGATCCAACCTAATTCCTTATTTGGAAATTTTTCAAAAAATTTTCTGTCGGTTTTATCATATGTTGTTTTAAACAAGAAATCTGTATTATTTTCTTTAGTAAATTCTGAAGAACATGTTTCTGTCGTTTTTGTTCAATTCTCCTTGCCAAAGTATTAGCTTAACCCTTGATTTTGCCTTTTCTATATTTTCGCCTTTAAGTGAGTGGTGTGATTGCATTCTAATTGACTTAATTACCATGAATGGTCTTAGGGCATAAAATTTAACTATCTTGTAAAAATTCTATGTAATTGTATGCCAGTATTGAAAGAAACAATCAATCTGATAAGAAATGGCTGCGACGTGTTTTGAAAATGAGGCGGAAAAGGTTGCCAGCGAAGATATTCCATTTGGCATCAGTTGTACCATTGTTGGCGACTTTATCGTTTGCGCTTGCAAAACGGAAAAGTACCATTTCTAAATGTGTTTCTAATTTTGCAGGTTTCATGCTTTCCATATGCCAAGTTTTTACTGCATTTAACACACAATGGCTATTCATTTTCCATTAATAATGCAACATGTAAAACAGTATAAAATAAACTCTTCTTGATATTTACTCAATTTTTTTTTAGAAGCAGAAAGAGAACCAGTGGATTCATTTTTGTTTGCATTTTCATTAATAGTTTTTCTCTAAGTTTATTTGATGTTGGTACATCCATCCCGTTTCTCTTGTGAACATTGGGTATCTATTTTGGGCCATTTAACCATCAGGAACAAAATTGTTTTTATTATCCTTAGACAAAACTGAATTTTCCAATACTTAGGAAATGTTAAGTGCTTACTTGACAACAAATTTGATTAGAAATAAGAAAGATAGTTTATAAATGATGTGTATTACAATTACAAATTGCATGCAAGACACTAAGATAGTCGAAAAAAAACTACATCTTAGCTGCGCGTATGCAATTGCTTTGAAATTTGATTCGAGTTGTTTGGAAATCATCAAGCATAACACACAAATCAAGTGGAAAGCAATAAAATCAAAATTAAAATATGGAAATGTTAAAAAACATCAAAAATTCTCTTCAAATTCTGTATATCTTTTATTGTCAAATAAATTTCTTTGAATTTGGTGACCCCCCACAAATTTGTTCATGACTCCCAGGTTTAAATTTTGTAAAAAAAAAAAAAAAATACAAGTTATCAATTGCATTTTGAAAAGAAAAAAAAAAAAAAAAAAAAAAACACTGGCTGTCCAATGTGAAAAGTGAATTATGGTTTAATATGTTATGTTCATAGCTAGTGTATTTTGATTATCTAATTAAATACAGAATGATCAGTTCCTTCAAACTTCTGCTGGAATAACTGCTAGAAAATCTATCCAATTTCAGATGAACAGAAAGCAAGTGTTGTATTCTTATTCAACCATTAAAGTACTCTCGCATAATACTTACAAGGAACAAGTTAGGTTATTTAACTAAAGTGCAATCAATTTTATTCCTTATTTGCATGAATGACATATCACACACTGCTGTGTAGGCTGGTGACCTAGCGATGATGACTCAAAATGCATCTCTGCGTTCAGGCATACACTCCTTACAAGAATATTACCATGCACTGGAGTCCTAGCTTCAGCAGGTACATTTTGTTGTGCTATGCAATCTCTGTGGGTCCTAAATTCTAAAAACTTTTTCACTTTTTTTTTAATTTAAAAAATTTTGCTGCTTGATATTTCTGTGAATTCCAAAATTTTGCATACCTGCCATAACCACACTGGCTGTGGCCTCAGTTATCCAATGTTCTAGCAAGATCAAATATTGTAACGTTATTTTAGACCAGACTTTCTTAAACTGTAGATCGCAACCCCCCATCTACAGCAGGGGGTCGCAAAAATTTTTAGTAGTTTTGTTATTTCTTAAACTCAATATAATAATTTTCAATTACCCAATATGTTTACACAATGTATCTGAAAATAGATAAAGATAAGACAATACAGACAAAGAGAAAGACAAAAATGTTTCAATGCATTCTTTTTATAATATAAATGTTCATTTTACTTGCTTTGCACATGACGCTGTCATTTCATCTGTTACTTAATTAAAATTTTAACATTGTCTTAAAATGAGAAATTAAAGATAATGACCTAAATCTGCAATACTATCTTACAGTACAAATGAAAAAAATTGACAGTTTCACTCGCGCGTTTCGGATTTTTACAATGCTTATGGGGTTCCACAAAATTTTCGTAAATATTTTGGGGTCATGAAAAAAATCTGTGATAAAAAAGGATCACGACTAAAAAAAAGTTTTAAGAAGCCTTGTTTTAGACCAGTTTCCTGACGGCAACCCATTTTTGGCCTGTTTTGTTTCTCAGCCGAATTATGTTTCTGTGGGAATTTTTCTATATTTTTACTGTTTCAGCTGAATCGAAAAACACGCTAAAATGTTTGAAATGACTATAAGGGGAAGAGGATCAAATACCTTACATTATTATCATCTCTATTTATCTCCTGTTTCGGTTAAGTTGAATTATGTTTTTTGATAGAATTTTTCCATATTACATATTTCAGTTAACAAAAAATCAACTTTTAAAATATTGAGGAAAAGCATGTACTAAAATGTTTCAAAATGAAAATGTGGGATAAATAAATATATGAATTAGTTTTTTTTAGGAGTTCTTAGATATATATATATGTATAAAGAAATTTAGAACCAACTTTTCACAAAGACTAAAAAACTGAAGTTCAAATGATCTTCATAAAATCCTATCTAAATGTAGAATAAGAATACTTTAAAATGTAAAAATTAATACGTTGACTGCCGCGCGCATTTTACGTGATTTGCCCATGATGCCAACTTGAAATTTTTATTATGCTATATATATTATGTTGAAATGTTAGCTACAGAACATAATGTTATATATAATCGTGCTCAATGCATTTTTCATGCTGGAGGTCACCGGCGACCCTCAAACATATGTAGACCATTTTTGTGATTTATAATTTAAATTTTTACGATTTATTATTCTTCAAACCATTATAGTAACAATGGTACTATTTAAAAATTTATCAGTATCCATATTTATTCTAAGTTTGTATTTTACTATTGGTCTCATTGCTGGTGGCACCTGGGGCGCTGTAGCCAAATCGAGTGCCGGTCACCGGTGATCCCCACAGCAATCAACATGTTAAAATAAACCATCAAACAAGAAAAACAAAAAAAAAGTATAAAAGAACAAGAAAGGTGAGGAATCCAACCAACTTTAACATAATATCGTCAAGAGGAGGTATGTCGAATTTAATTACATTTCCTCTTTTAAAACAAAATCCTTGCTTCTCTGTATCCAGAATCAGCTGATGAACCATTTCAATATATTTTTTATCTTAATAGTTCACCAAAAAGTTCTAGTCCTCCTCAAAGCGAAGGAAAATCATTGAAAATATCTTCCGATTTAAAAATATTTTTCTAATCTAAAAAAAAAAAAAGAAAGAAAGAAAGAAAACATGCCCTTAAAAATGTAGAAAAAATTAAAATCCTGCAGTGGAAAATCTTTGAAAGTTCAAAATAATCTTAACACAAAACTTTACTAGAACCTCTTATCAAACAGCAGTAGCAAAGGAAAATAAGGGGGGGAGAAAGTAAAATCATTAAAATATCTTTTAAAAAGATTTTACTAGTCTAAAAAGAATATTTGATATTCTACATTTACAGAATTTTATCAAGTTAATTTGAATTTCAATTTTTATTCTTTCTGAAAAATTGGTTCTAAATTTCTTTATTTGTATATTTACTGATCAATTTTTAGCAGCATAATGCAAGAAAATTTTTGGAGGGATTATAAATTTTCCTTTAAAAAAAATATTTGTATATACATAGTCCAAACACATCTGTATACAGTGGAATACGTTTAACGTGAAAACGCTTAAGGCGAAATATTGGTTAACACGAAATAATGCAACGGTCCCGACAAACTACTATGTATTTTCATGCATTTTGTTTCTCTTACAACAAAAATTGTTTAACATGAAAAGGTATCCTTTCTGGAAATGAACAAAATACAGAAAACACTGGCATCACAGGGGAGATTTAAGCGGGGTGTGAAATGAAAGAGAGGTGGTTTCACGTTTCCTTAGAAAAGAGGCTAATTTGGCTTTGAAATACCCTCGAAATAGCCTGTGATACAAGCCAGTTTTGTTTATCTATGCTACTTTTGCCTTCCACCTCTACAAACATCTCATCTCTCATCTTAGCTTTTGGAATTTGGTGACGATTACATGGTAGTGTGAGTAAAAATTAGTGAGTTTTGTGCATATGATGCATTGCATGGAATTCAGCGATTCTAAGGATGAATGAAAATTATTTTCATTACACACGATTCTCAAAAGTATCGTTCTTTGGCGCCAAAAGAAATGGAGAAGTAGGATATTGAAACTGAGCCGACACTTAATGAAATGTTTGAGAAAGTTTCTGTATTAATGAACTGTCCTACTGTCTATCGGAAGAATTTGTTGCAGTAGTTTACGATAATGTGTGTACAGCCCCAATTATGGCAGACAAAGTTATTTTAGAGTTTGTTCAAAGGTAAAAAAATATCATTGATGCAGATTCTGATGACGAAAATAAATGAATAATGCAGTTCCTGTTCCACATCATCTTAAATGAGGAACATCATAAAAAGTATGGACAATTATATAGACGCACATTCCAATGGTGAAATGAATAGCAAAATGTTCGACGTTGAACAATTTGATGCTAAAAAAGACAATGCAAAGAAAAATATCAGATTATTTTCCCAAAACTCAATAAATGTTTTGTTTTTCAAAAAACTTGAAAATTTTGTATTAAATTCCATTAAGTTCTTGTGGATGTTTTTGTTTCATTGATTTTTATTAAAAATATGCATATATACATATCTATGTAAATAATATGTACTCTAATAAGCTTAATTTTGTTGAATATATGTTTTTTTTTTTTTTTTTTTCAATATTCTTTAACACGAAAAAATATTTCAGTCCCTTCTGTTTTGTGTTAAATGATTTTTACTGTATATCTATTGCACATAAATCCCTTTCTTACATAAAATATAAATGTGCATTTAAAATAACTAAATAAATTGTAAAGGAAGTTTAACTAGAAATCTTATGATCTTAAATCAATGAAATCTTAAAATTGTAGTATGAAATTTATAATGGCAAACATTAAAATAGATGAAAGTAAATAAAATTTATATTATAGAATTTACTTTATAAAATTAATAACAAGTGGTTTAAAATATGTATTTTAATTGCTTAAAACATGGAAGTTATTTGGCAGAGATTGTTGGATATAAAATTACAACTTCAAATTTTCAGATTACTATTGTTCATATTTAAAGTCTCAATTTGCAGTCTTAACAACCATTGTAAAAATAACCCGTTATCATATTCCAAAGATCAGCAGCATACATTTTTTTCAAAATCGTGCATAATATTAAATATTGGCTTTTGATAGTCAAGTTGAAAGATGAACTGTTTTTATGATTTTAGACTAGTAGTTTATTCTTCCATTCACTTATTACAGTATTTCATTTTTTATATGCTCGACTATCGAAAATTTCAAGAGCTTTCCAGATATTTTTTAGTTGAATTTTTACTGTACACACATTTCAGTATTTATATCGTCAAAATTGCACAGACACACACTTGAACTTTCTTTTTCGTTCATGAAAATCCAAGTTCATTACACAAACATGCAATCACACTGCACAAGCATGTATGGAAATTCTTAACACATTTAGTAATCCTGATAATTGATTACACATTTAGTAAATAAAACAAAACATTTTAATGTATAACAAATGAATAAAGTTATAAAACAGAGCATAATACTACAGTTACGAAGATACTTAATGTTATAAAAGTTAGGTAATTTTAGTTTTTCACCAAAGTAATGAAATATTTTGATAATTATGAATTTCCTTGTATATCTTTATAAATGAACTTTATTGCTGTTTTAAGCAATTAAACAACTGTCCAAGTTATTTTAATACTTTTGAAATATATACACTAAAAGAAACATTAAAATTTATTAATCTATTTGTCAACCTTGATTTTGGTATAAAAGTCTGCAGAATGCTTCGTAGTTTTTAAGCACACAGAGGCACTGCAATTCTTTCTTATTCCTTGATCTAAAGTTTTCTGCAAGTTTTTTTTTTTTTTTTTTTTTAAATTTATTTATTTATTAAAATATCTGGGTTGGCACACATACAATTTTTGTATAGTGACTTCAGATGTGGATAAGTTTTGGGAACACTCGTTTGTTTTACTGGCTTCGCTGAATTTTGCGATTAATGGATCACATTTATTGCCGAGTCTTCCAAGTTTTTCATACTGTTAATGCATCAGCAGTGAATTATTCTCCTCTTTCCTCATATACACTACGGCGATAAACAACTATTCACTAAAGATTTTGCTTAAATTTCCACTCATAATAATTTAAATTGCGAAAATCTCACAATTAGCACCCAAACACACTAATCAAAACCACAATTCTTTCGAAAACGCACCGTAGTTTCGCCGTAGTAGTCAAAAGTGGAGTACGCGTCTTGCCAGGTGAAACTAGTCGATATTTCCGTGACGTCAAAAATTCGAAAAGTGGGGTAGGGTTTGGAAATACGCAGGCCGGTGTTCGACGCTTCAGCCCGAGAGCGAAATCAACCGTCCCTAAATAATTGTTTAAATAGAGGGCCGAATTTAATTGAACTCATACCTGATATAATTGACAGGTTTAGATTGTATTGCGTTGGTTTATCATCAGACATAGAGAAAGCGTTTCTTCAGCTGAGTATTATCCCAGAACACAGAGATTATTTGAGGTTTTTTTCTTCCAACTATTTAAGAACCTATAATTTACAGGCACTGCAGAGTGGTGTTCGGCGTTTGTTCGTCTCCGTCCCAACTCTCTGCATCGATAGAGCATCTCTTGGATAATTCCCCTGCCGAGTTTGATGTGACCCAAAAATTAAAGCATTCATTTTATGTTGGCAATTGTGTCACTGGGGTTCACGATATCAAACAGCAAGAAACTTTCATAGTTAAGGCAACAGAAGTAATGGCTCGGGGATGTTTTAACCTACGGGGTTGGGAAAGTAATGTTCCAGGTCATTGTATTTCCCGTAGTTTAGGTATAACGTCTCTTCTTGGAATCTTATGGGATTTGGATAACGATACATTAAAATGTAATCTTAATTATTCAATGGATAATGAGATAAGTAAACGTAATATTTTGGTTATAGAACATAAAAGTTTTGATCCGCAGGGTTTTTTTCAGTCTAACTACCTTGTTACCTAAGTTACTATTAAGGCCCGTTTACACTAGCGGAACTTTGGTCCCAAGAAGCGTAAGCTAACGTCCTAAGAAACGTAACCTAAGTCGAGCGGTTAATCTTCAAAGGGAATTGACGTAAACCCAAGAGATGGAAAATTTTAACTCCGAACCTATGAGATGAAAGCTTTGGCCAATCACAGACTTACAAACTATCACGAGGGTTTTGTTGATGCTTTAAGCGAAAAACATGGCGGAAGATTTGACTACGTCTGACTGCAAATTAATTGCAGAAGTACAACAACATCCGATTTTATGGGATAATAGAAAAAAAGAATATCGAATGAAAAGAGGACAAGACGTTGCTTGGCTACTGGTTGCCGAAAGACTGAACCGAGATGGTATGTATCCATTTATTTATTTTTTTGCTCCTTTCGGATTGCAATGTGCTCTCTTTTATTCTAGTTCTCTTTCGACTAACGCAATTGTTCAAGTACAACATAGGTTTAATAACGATTACACGATAAAAATTTGTTGACATATGTTAAATTATAGCATTTTAGAACATTTCTGAAAATCTGAGTTTCATAAAATTTAAATAAGCTCAGTAGATGGATTTTTTAAAATTAAAGTTTATTAACTGCTTTAAAATGTATCTAAATGTACACTGTTCTATGAAAATTATATGCAGCAACCTTCAATTATATATATTTAAAATTTTTCCCAAATTATAGCAATTCAGATGATTACATAATTTTAGCTATTGTCTTTACATTAGTTTGCTCTTCTTTTTTGCAACATGTTACTGAAGGCTTATGAGAAGAAGTACCAAGTAAAAGTAGTAAGTGTGAAGATCAACAGTAGTAAAAATTTGATTAAAGTTTTCCTCCTCAATTTTCAAAAATACATTTTCTTCATTTCTCATGCAAATGTTTATTCCGAAATACATAAAAAATCCCTAAATATATAAATATCCATATATATAAATATATAAGATCCATATTTCATTTTCGTATGGATACATTTTGAATCTCATATAATTAGTATAATTGTTTGCATAAAATATTAATAATTAAACAGTAATTAATTACAGTGGTTGAATTAAAATTTCAGCTATATTTTTTTTTAATTTCACAGTTGAAGAGGTTACTTACCGGTGGCAGAATCTGCGTAAGCAATATAGCCGAAGAAAAACAAAATGCAAAAGTGGAGCTAGTGCCGAGTCTGCAGAGCAGCAATGGCATCTGATGCCCCAAATATCATTTTTGGATCCATGTATCCGCCATCAAAGGTAAATATTCAGAACCAAATTATTTAGTTATGTTAAATATAAAATGATAAATTTTCATATTAACAAAATACAATCTTACTTGTTAGTAGTCTGTAATATTATAAAGCATAAATGGATTATTTGGAGTTATCCTAGGTTGACTAGCAATCAAAAATTGTAACTTTATTGATATAAATTTATTAAATATGTTAGATAGTCACATATGTGGATATAAACCAATTTACTTAAGAAATTCCTCCCCTTAGGCAGATATGCTTTGCCATAACTCAAATTCTATCCAAATATTTACGCTCTGGAAAACAAAAACTTCTCCTACACAATTTTTTTTTTAACATTTATTGCCTCATCACTCGTTATGAATGGTTCAACACCTTGTAAATGTGTTGTAATAAAACTGTATTACACATTATAGTTTTTTTCTAACGTGTTTGGGCCAACTGAAGTTCTTACCCTTAAAAAATGTTGTAGAAACTTTGCTGTTCTGTACTTTTTTAATCTTCCCAATTAAAAATAGGCCAATATTTTTGCAATGTAAACTTATTAACAAAGTACAGCATATGCATAATATAAACAAAGCACTTGCTCTTTCCTTTGAAAGCTGAGTTTCTAAATATTTTGATGAAGACTCGTCTGTATATGTTTTTTTTTTTTTTTCTTTTTGTGGCCAATTTCTTTTTATAGTTTATCCCTCTATAGTTGATGCCCTTATTTCTGTACTCACACAGTTCAAAACTGATGTGTTACTGACCATTTTGATGTTCAGAAGTTAGTGTTTGAGATTATGCATACCTGCTTTAATTTTATGAAGTTACTTTGCACTTAATACATAAAGCCTGGGATTAATTATCATAATATATACCATCAGATCAAGGAGTTGTGCTTAAATTATTACATTAATTCATAATGAAAATAAATACAAAAGTATATTTGAAACTGAATTAAAAAATGAAGTTGCAATACTTTATTACTGAATTAACTGTTAAAATCTTTCATGCCATGAAATTTTTCAAAACAGTCCCCAAAGTATAGTGATCTTTTTTTATTTATAGAATGTGAAATGTGTAAGCCAAGATTATATAAAATTGTCTTAAACTGTAAGATACAAAAAATTTGATAAAATTCTCTTGTGATTGTGTTTCTATAAAAAGAAATAAGAGTTATTAGTGGCTCAATATTTTCATTTATTACGTAAGGGCTTTGTATGCATATTCAAAATTTCTTCACTGAAGGCAAGAGATTCTTCTTTTTCATCTAAAATATTGATTTCTTTATAATTACTATATGAAGTCATTTAAAGTCATCTCTATTTAGGGCATACTACATTATTGTTACTGTCAAAAACACTACTGTCATCACAACTGTTAAATTGCAGCCTCCAATAGTAATATTTACAGCCATGTTATTTAACTCATAATCCCGCTCATCTTCACTACTATAAATTTGATTTTCTATGGCATTAATATAAATAAATGTTACATTATAAATAACATTTATTTGGATTAATGAGAAGGATGAAACTGTTTGTGCTGAGATGACAGATTGTCATAATTTTGTTCCCTGGTTGTTAATTTTAATCTGAGATGCGATTCCACGTCCAATAATCTGTTCCATTTTTTCATCTTAATGTCTACAAATACGGGCAAATACCGAAAATCCGCCAACTCCTGAAATCCGCGTTGCCTCTCAGAATATAAGCATTCAGTTTATATTCTGAGTTTCTTGGTTTCGGAAACCACAACATTGAGTACGAAATATCGAAGAAAAAATACTTACCGAATAATGACGTCATAATAACTGAATAATAATGAGTCATAATGGAAATACCAAATTATTGACATAAAAAGTTTAAGAAAAAAGATAAGTTTTTTTCCTTCTAATCTGCATCGAGGTAAAAAAGCAGACGATTCACTCTTTGTTCAAGTTCATGATTCACGTTGTTGTATTTTCTGAGCTTTGTTATTTTCACAAGATTGTTTAGTGCTGCCTTTTTTTTTTATCCTGATGTTTTGTGGATAAATTAAGAATATTTTAAATTTCAGTCCTTGTTAATACAATGACAGATAAGAAACACACTCATGATTTTACTGCTTGCAACTTTGAAAAACGTAAACACGTTGCATTGACAGTAACGCAAAAAGTGCAAATTCTGTAAAAGATGGAGGCAGGTGCTACTCCTCTATATAGCAGAATGGCATGGAATTGCAACATGATTGTGTATGATATACGGAAAAATAAAGAAAAGCTGTTGACATTTTACAGCAACAGTGATTCTAACGCTGCAATCCGAAATCTTTGCATGAGGCGAAATCGGCAAACCTCGATGCTGTGTACATATAATTCAATGAATAATATAATCATATATGTAATAATAATTTAATGCATATAATAAATTATTGCAGTAATGTATGTAATTTAATTAAATGTATCTAATACACCTTATTTATTTTGCACCATACGTCGAAAAATAAATTATTCATGTCATTTTGCCTTCTCCATATTTGTATGATAAAATTATTAGTGAGTAAATATGACAATTTGGTTGTATATTGCAGTACAAAAGATTCAAAGAGTGATGATGATTTTACCCCTCCCCATATTTGATAAAATATTATTTTAATTAAAAACAAAATGTGATCCAGTATTGCTCCAAGAACGTAATGACTAGGAATTACCCCATACAACTGGATGTAACAAACTGTATTTTTTTAGAAATTATTCTTGCAAATATTAATTAACACAAAATATTATGTAAGAAAAGAATCCAATGGGATGTTATAATTCAAATTAACAAAAAAAGGCTTTTTAGTTTCAGGTAATCACACTGAAGCAAGAAGACTCTTGGTTTACATTATTTTTCATGCTAAATTTTAAGATCTATTTAAATTGTCTGCAGTTCATAAGTAATAAAAATTAAAAAATAAGCTATTTAATGCAGTAACAAATAAGATTCTAAATTTGCTTATTTCACTACCTAATTACTTTGTATCACAAAATAATCATTAATGTATTAAAAATATTTTTCATATGCATTTGATTTTTTTCCTTGTTTTCTTTCTAAACAGGACACAGACAAACTTTCAAGGAAACAAAGAATTCGAGGAGCTTAATTTCACGGTAGAATCTGTTGTCTCCGAGTCTTCAGATAATATTGAATATTCGACAGAACCTGAATATGTGGAGCCATCTGTTATTCACATTATGCCCTCATGTGAATCACCTTTATCACCTGCATCAAGCTCCAGACAAATCTTAGATAACACTAATTCAAATAATAATGATGAAAATATTCCTAGAGGGAAGAAAAGAAAAAAGAAAGAAACAGTTGAAAGTTCATTGCTTTCTGTTATTGATGAAACAAATAAATATTTAAAAAATCACCATCGATGTGAAAATGATGATGACGATGATGATAAACTATTTTTATTGAGTCTCCATAGTGATTTGAAAAAAATGACCGATGAAAAAAAATTGGAAACGAAAATACAATTTTTACAAATTATGGCAAGAAATAAATGAAATTATTTGTACATAACACTAATCAGTTGTTTTATTGTTTTATTTACATATTTCATAAATATTTTCAAAAAATAAATTTACACAAGAAATGCTTTCCTTTCTTGCCATGGTACTGCTCCTTCTGCAGAAAAATATTCACAAAAATTATCTCGAACTGCAGATGCAGCACGGGATGAATTATTGGCCCCTAGACGGCCAAGAGGTTGCCATGTAAATTCTTTTGTTCTCCACATACCTTCTTTAATGGTGGCATTTGAAAGAAGAGAATCAGCAAAGTTCACTGGACAGTATTTCTTAGCTGCCTTTCCCAACTCATTTTTCATTAAGTAATTATGAAGGCAACAGCATGCCAAAACTACTTTATTAGCATGCTCTGGGTTCAGGGCAATTTCAGTACGAAGTACTCTCCACCTAGACGCCAATATGCCGAAAGCATTTTCAACGCACCTCCTTGCTCGAGAAAGTCTGTAATTAAAAATGTTTCTTTCATTCGACAGAAATTTGCCAGGATAAGGGCGTAAAATATTTTTCCTGAGTGGAAAAGCCTCATCTCCAACAAATACAAAAGGCAAAACTCGATCACTATTTAATAATGGTGTTAGATTTGGCAATGAAAACAAAGTTTCACTAACCAAAGCTTTACCTAGTGAACAGTTACTGAAAATTCCACCATCACTGATGCGTCCATAGTTGCCTGAATCAACATAAAGGAAAGTGTAACTAGCATCTGCCACTGCCATTAGGACTATGCTGTTATAGCCCTTATAATTATATTATGTTGATCCAGCTGACGGTGGAGCTTGTATTCTGATATGCTTACCTACAAGGAAAAAAAAAGCAATAATTATTAATTGCCTAAAGAAAAATAATATACACTTTAATGATAAAAATTAATATAAATACTTTTTCCAATAATAAATTCAGTTCTTAAAAAAGTTCTTAAATTAGAAACTTGCAAAAAAATTCCTTTTTATATTAAAATTTGTTTTTCATTTCACATTTTCATTTATTTATTATGAAACAATTCCAGTCTTTTGATATTTTAAGACAGCTCATATATCAAGTTAGATGATTCTGTAATATTTTATATTTATCTTTGAAAAGAATCTTCATTTGCCTAATTTTAATATAATGCAGTTTTTGTATTTCAAAAGTACTCACTGACAAATAAATATGGAATGCAAGACATAATACATACCATCGATTGCACCAACACAGTTGGAAAAATTCCATTCATATGCAAAACCTTCTGCTATTACAGCCCATTCATCTGGTGATGCTGGTATAGCCATAACCAGTGGCTGTAAGACTTGCCATATGACATCACAGGTCTCTCGAATAATATGTGAAACTGAAGATTTAGAAACACGGAAAGTGTATGCCAGGTCTGTATAATTAGTTCCAGATGCTAGAAATCTACAAAAACATTCTGAATCAATAATTAAATTTTTGCAGTTTTAAAAACATGTTTAAAAATGAACAAAGGGCAATCTGTAGCAGTATGCAAGTTTTAAAAAAGGTTCTTTTTTTGGGGGGGGGGGTCAGTTTCAAAGAGATTGCAATTTTCTTTCTTATTATTAAACCACAGAAAATAAATGCTTTATTTATGTAACTTATTTTGATAAAATTATGTTCTTATTCATAATTTTTTAAATGCATTACAAATTTAAAAAAAAATATGAATTTTAAAAAGTTCAGTTAGACAGAAGTATAAAATGTTCTGACAAGAACATTAATTTTCAATTATATATACTACACAAAACTGGAATTAGATGTAATAAAGACTTTCAAATAGAGCTGGTGCCAGAGCATAGGCAACCAGTGTGACCACACCAGATGACAAAATTATTAGAATTTAGGAAGGAATCAGGTGGCAGAATTTCAGATTTGTGGAGTTTGCACCAGGCGGTAAATTGTATAGCGTCGACACTGCTTTCAAAACAAATGTATATATTTATATTTACCTTAAACAGATGGCAAGTCTCTCAGACGCTGAAATTGATTTCCTAAAACGTGTTTCTTGCTTCTGTAGTTTATCTTGCAGTAAATGAAGAAGATGATCATATTGTTCTCCCTACATGTAAATTCAATAATATTATACTTATGAGTAAATTGAACATCAGAACTGTATTTAATTATCTAATTAATATAAAAACAAACGCAAAATAGTTTATATTGTGCTAAAATGATTAGCCAAAGTAAGAGAAAATAATTTTGTTGTCTTGAAAAATTGCTTGAAGTATAATCTTACTATTTCTAACAATTAACACTTTTAGCGATTACTCTCATGTTATTAACAAAAATAACAAACTCCATAATTAGAAATGATTTTAGCCTTCTGGGAAGGTGATAACTTTCAACATGATTATTTGATTATGCACCACACACTAGGGTTACCTGCTTAATGGTAACCCTAATGTCATCAGGAAGATTTTTTAAGGTAAATTAATTTACATTTATATCTTGGACAGATATGCACAAAATGCCTATGTTCTAAACCCTTTCATCAGGTATTGAACAATTAATGTTCAGTGTTTTTATTTATTTAGCCACCGACGGGATATTATAGCAACCTTCAGAGAATATAGTTATCTGTGATTGTCATTACCAATGTTTGTTTATATTCTCAGGAATACTTTTGATTATTGAAGGTGCTCAACATGAGGGGCATCACTATATACTTATATTGCCAAAATATATACTGTGTTGCTGCAATTATGATCAGTGAAAAATATTCAGTTATTTATCTTATAAATTTGAAAAAATAAAATATGATAATTCTGATTAAAAGGAAAATTACTCTCCATTTCAATTTCACTCTTATACTCTAACAATTGCTTAATTTTTCAGGTAGTAGAATTTCATTAAATAATCTATTTTGATACAATTATTCTTACATTCTTTTAGAGGTTAAGTGTTTTTCATCATATTACTACAATATTCTCCAAAAATGATTTTTTAAAATATTTACATGATTTAATTTTATTGCTCATTTGTCAAATATAAAACACAGGTGGAACAGGAATGCAGAAAATCTTTTAAAAGCAAGTCTTTTTATGGATCTCCCAAATTCTCTAGAATATATTATTTAAAAGCCTAATTATTTTATATTTCTGGTTCTACAAAAGTATTTTCATGACAAAGTGAAGCAATACTAATAAAATTCATGACAGTAATAATTAAAAAATCTACGGATACAGAATGCTGGGTATTTTCTAACAAAGGAACATATCCTAATACACGATAGTGCATTAAAATGTTGACTGTCCAACATCTGGCACATCTAGTAATTTTACATTATACTCAATCTGATATTACGTTTCATTAAGGTAATCGAATTATAAACAACCTTCATTAATAATGCGCTTAATAAACCAATTAAACTAATTAGTTATAACTAATGCTAGTCCATAATTATATAAAAAATCATTTTGTCGGTAATTAAATCGCAATGTAATCATTAATCCTATTTCCTTAGTATAAATTACTAAGGAAAAAAATTACTAATTTACTGATATATAAAAAGAAATATTTGACAGTCTTTCCTTCAATTTTTACTTTCAGGTTTTGCTAAAAAATAAAAATAACTTACCGTCATTCGAGTATAATTGAAAAATAATTCTGGGTACTTCTGCCTCAGTGACGGAAACAATACTGCATGAGCGGAATACGTATCTCGCTCTTGAAATATTGACCGAACCCATTCCCGCCTTGGAACGCAAACGCTTTTGTACAGCAAATACATACATATTAAATTACTTCTCAAATGCATAACGTGCTTTCTTTCTTCAGCTTTTTTAACTTTAGACATTCTACTGCAAACTTTCGACATTGTACCCCAAAATAGGAAATATTGCCCATGCGCAAATCAAAGCGACTTGATTGGTTGGGGGTAGTAATTCTTAGGCTTTGAGACTTACAAGTGTAAACGGGTGGGATCCTTGGGAGTAACAACTTAACGTTAGCGTACGTTTCTTGGGATCAAGTTCCGCTAGTGTAAACGGGCCTTTACGAGTGGCTTGGACTATGAAATGTGATGACCCCTTGCCAGATAACATTCAGGAAACTTTTCAGAAGTGGCAGGATGAAATTAAATATCGTGACAAAATTAGTATTCCATGATATGTAGAGATAAATGAGAATTCAGAGTTGCATCTATCCGTTGATGCATGTAAGAGCTCCTGTGGTGCATGTGTCTACATTAGAACTGTAACGCCCATGGGATTCAAAATGCGATTCATCAGAGCGAAATCCAGGATAGGGCAGTTAAAATCTCTGACAATACCCCGGTTAGAATTGATGGCCTGTTCCATTGGCGCGAGACTTGTTCACTCCGTATACGTCGCCTTAGATTTGCCTGATTTGAAAATTATTGCATGGAGTGAGTCTATGGTAGCACTCTGGCGGATTAAGAACCATGGAACTATGGTGATTGGTTAGTGTTTGTTGCGAACAGAGTAAAAGAAATAAACAGTCTGATTCCATCTCAGTGTTGGCGTCATGTACCCGGTGATTTAAACCCAGGTGATGCTTTCAAGAGGCTGGTGTGAGAGGTTAGTTCGTGTAGTAAAGGAATTGTTGAGAATAATACTCGGTAACGCGGTTCTTACAACCGCGAAGTTGTACACAGTATTGTGCGACTGCGAGTCAATAATTAACTCTAGCCCTTTAACTGCTTAAGACGTGTATAAACGTTTTCAGAGTTTCCTTTAAAAATGCTTTAGACGTGTTTACACAAGTTTCAAATCTCTCGAATAACGTTTAAGACTTGTATACACGAAACCCAAATTTCGCCAAAATTGCTTAAGACGTGTTTAGACGATGCCATCTGCTCTTCTTTCCCCTACCTTTCTGCAAGCGGCTGTCAGTTGACACAAAGCTCTTAATAGGGTGTGAAGTTTGTTTGAAAAGAACACTTTACGGAAGAGTTCTGAGAGTTAAGTATCACTGTCAGACAGCAGGTGTGTGTTATCTTTCTCATGACTGCAAGCTTGTAAATGAAGATAAATTATTTTACAACAGTTTGCCTTGTAGTTATCTACGCAAATGAAAGTCAAACAGAATCGCTCGTTGTTACAATACTTTACCAAAATTTAGAAGAAACAGGAAAAAATAATAATTGTAACGTAAGACGTACTTTTTAATAAATCATATATTATACAATTAAATATTTTATTTTAGCATCAAAAGTTGATTACAATTTCTGATTCGTTAAGAATAGGAAAAAATATATAATGCTGCAAACATCTATCTTGTTTGCCCTTGTATTTCAAGTGCCAGTGTTTTTAATGGTATATTCTTCCTTTTTACACTTTGAAATAGGAAAACTGTGCTTTCAGCATGCCTGATTTTTCTACTCGTATATGTGGCTGTGTGTTCCTTATAAAAGCGAACTGACATATAAAAATTTCTTGGATGTCGAAAAGAAGATATTCTACTCGAAAACTTCAATTAAATCGAATAAATTCATATGCCGCAGGAATTTCTAGAAATATTTGTTTCTAAAAATTTTCTTATTAAGATTTGAAATACAAATTAGTTTTAAAATCTAGGCAAAAAATATGCATTTCTTGGAACTTTTTTGGAAAGAAATCTACCGGAATAAAATCGCTTAAAATTAATGGAGTGTAAGTTACTACTAATTCCACTCGCACTGAAACCAAAACGAACAAATTGGCTGCATGGTTGGGTTTCATAGTTTTTCCCCTGGATATGAGTCATATGGCTATGAGTGAGTTTTACTTAGAAAGCCTACCACGGCGACTTGTCTATCCTTAGACAGACAGATCCCGTTTGCTTTTCCATATTCAAATAATCGGACAAAATTTGACAACAAAGGCTAATAAATGCATATACCCAAATAACATAAATTTAAACGCATATTACAAAAATAAAATAAATGCATATAACGTAAAAAGTGATATAACAACAAATTTTTAATTATTTTTAATGCACTAATTCCTAAATTGCATTATTTTCAAATTTTATTTCATTTTTATGTATGTATTAATGTATATTTTATATGTTCGAAAGTGCGATTGTTTAGTAAATTAGGCATTAAATAAATCTGATTTGAAAATACATGCACTTAGGTGAGATTTTCGTAACTTGAGAAACATTACTCGCAAAATAATTTCTAAGAAAATATAATAATATTTTATCTTTCTACTTGATTCTGTGAAAAACAATTTAAATTAGCTTATTACTTTTTTTTTCTATATTGAAAACAACTTGATTTTTTTTTTTTTTTTTTTAAATCTTGCTGTCAGACCGAAAGTATTTAGAAGTATAAAAGTGGTCTTTTTGAACACATGTTTCTGCGGTATTTCTTTACAGACATAGATCAACAGATACGAGGCATTGACAGATTTCACCACCAAAAGGCCTTTCCTCTAACATAGCGGATGCCAATTTTATCTTCTTTGTAATGTAGTATAACTAAACCCGTTGGCCCTATTTGTTCAAATAGCTTCTGAGAACCGTTCGCATTTGAATGCGTCGGAGCTTGAGTGACTGAAAGACTACTTGTTCCCAAAGCTATCAGTCAAACACCAATAAAAATCTGTTGTCCGTATTTCTACTCTCTCTCTGTGAGTTCTTGAAATCCAGGAAAGGGTAATGCGTGCATTTGGGTGAATGTGAGAAAAAAAAATTTCTATGCTTCATTTTGTATTACTTGTATAGTGAAACATTTCAAAAAATAGCTTTATATGCAAAGTTTTTCTCTGATGAATGAACTCAGCTGAGAACACGTTACTATCTTCCTTAAATCCCCCCCCCAAAAAGGATGCTCTTTTAAGTGAATTAAATTCTTATTGTGCTCTTATTACATTTTCTAAATTTTTCTGTTCCCCTTTTCTTATAACACATAAGCAATTTTTTAAATATGCATGACCCCTGAGCTCTAAGATTGGTAAGCTCGTTAAAGACTGGTAATTTGTATTAATATAAATTTTGTGCACTCTGAGTTATAATATGAACGAAATATAATACTATTAAGTGAACCTAGCGCCAGAGTGTCTTTATGGTAAACAAATAGAGTGAATTTTAGAGAATGCATTTATTCTACTGTGGTTTATGCGCTGTCGGCGAAGTAGATTTAATTCAATCCAATAAGTTTAAACGAAATGCAAGAAAAAATGCGTATAATTTAATATTCCGTACAAGGAAGTCATGTTGTGTACACATCAGATTTTTATAATAAGATAACATGCGCTAAACAGTTTTGAATAGAAAGAAACCGCTCGCGCGCTGTTGGGCTTTCTCAGCTTACGAAAAATGTATTTTAAGTTGGTTATTTACATAATAGAAAAACAAAATAAAACGACAGATTATAAATAGTGCATTTTACTGACAAAACTTTCTTTGTAAAAAAATATAAAAGTACTGCAAAGAATAAGAAGGATATAGTTAACTTAACGGCGGCCGATAAACAGTGCTGGAGCATATGTTTTTGCAGAGAAAATCATTTTGCTCGTGCTGTCGTATAACAAAAAATATCCATAGATTATTTTTTACAGCTGTTAAAATAGTCCTCGACTATCTGTTTTAAGAGAATACATTCTTGGAAAATTTTCAAAATGAAATTGGCTTGAACTCGCATAACGCATGGGGAAAATTATAAAGACACCAAGCCGCTAACTTGTTTGGTTGCTAGCGACAAATCCAGAACAAACATCAACATTCAGTACTCTTATTCACGCTAGTGAACGTAATTATTTGTTTGTATATTAGTAATAGTATTAAAATAAAAATATTTATTCTAATAAAAGCTGTTGTTCAAAAATACACCCTTGTAAGGCATTTTCTTTGGTTAAGGGACTTCATCTGAATGATAAATTCTGCGTTGAAGCAAGACAATTTCTTAGAACTTAATGCTTCAAACAATTGAATGCTGGGATTCCTAGGGAAGAAAATATCCTCAAAAAGTATATTCCACAAAAAATATTTAATTATATTCTTATAATGACTTATTAAATAACTAATAATTGTTATAATTATTAAATATAATGCTTACTTATTTTTTACAAAATGTACAATAATACCCTTTATTTACAAAAATACCATACTGAACAACTATATTATAAGCTAATAAAATAACAACATTGTATTGTTTCTTATTAACTATGTGTCATCTTTCTTTTTCAGCTTTCTGTAATACGATGATGTTTTTAATCCTATTTCAGACAAAGTGTACTGGTGTTTCAAGGACGCGAAGGCAAGAATTTTTAAATTTAGTCAATAAATTTATGATCAACTGAAAATTCATAAAGAAAAACTATTTGAGGTTAAAATTCAATTTCAGAATATCTTGAATGTATATAAAAAGTGAAATGCAAATTTGACACTGATATTATCACTGTTTCAGCCCTTAAATAACTCCTAAATGTTTTGTTTATTGCTCTTAAAAACATATCAGGTGTTTAAAAGTTAATACCATAATTTTTGTATTAAAAAAATCTCGAAATTATTATTATTTATTTATACCTAAGGCAAATTTAATTTGTTTGAGATCGAGAAGATATTTAGAGCAAATGTTTATACTATATCCTTAAATTGTAGAGACATTAGGTATTTTTTAGAAAGAGGCAAGATGAAAAATTAACAACGACTTCACCGGGAATCGAACCGCGGACGTCTGAAATACCGGCCCAGCGTGCTACCGTTACACCACGAAAGACGCTTAGAAAGTGGGAGAAATACCTTATATGCTCCCCTTTTTAAAGGGCGACTAGGGTTTTAGGGGACCTAGTCGCCAAATCCTGGGTGTGGAGAATCATCATCTACATCCCTTTTAGTTCGGGCGCCACTTGTAGAGACAGTAGGTTAATCGGAAGCAGACAAGATGAAAAATAAGCAATTGCCTTCGCCGTGAATTGAACCACGGACCTCTGGAATACCGGCGCAGCGTGCTACCGTTACACCACGAAGGCACGCTAGGGAGGTGGGAGAAATACCTTATAAAATCACCTAATTTTTTGTTTTCATAAATCAGTTGAAAAAGTCACATTTGAAACCCATCCCTTTTTCAAATCAGCTAGCTATCCAGGTATAATCATGAAAATCTTGTTCCGCTCTTGAAATTAAGATATTCAGTTACCAAATCTTAGCTCGCTGAATAATTAACTTTACTTAAAAGAACATATTTGGTATACATTAAGTATATATTGTTCATTCAAAAAACGAAATCTTTTCAGAAAGTAACATCAGTTTTAAAAACTTTCAAATATTATGCTAAATATCTTAAATTATAGGTAATATTTAAGTAAAAAGAAATTATTTAAAATAATTATTATCTGCATGTAAATGCATTACTAATTTATGACAAAAACATGGAAAATCAGAAATAATATCAAATGCAATCGAACTATAAACATCGCTTTTCAAATGCTTCATCAATCTCACAGAAGGAATGAATATTGCACCAGATATTTTTTTAATATGGATTTTATTAATAGCAGTTTAACCAATCTGCATTGAAATTCAGATGATAATCAATGACCCACAGATTTAGGTAACTTAGATTAAACATGAATAATAATAATAAAAGAAGAGCGGGTAAATTTTAAAATCAAGCTATTTCAAAATAAGAGTTTTTTAGGAAAGAAAACTTTTAAGATAGTATTCGCACCTGTACCCTGCGGCATTCGGACGGTCATCACGGAGAAGCTATTATAGCCATTTGCAACTCACATCTACAAGTACTAATATTTATAGTAGTAATCCATCTTACTTACAGTCGGAAATCTTGATCTAGTATTCAGGGAGGGGAAAGAAATAACAATAGCAGTAGCTGGCATTTTTCAGAGGTTTAGGGTTATTTTCCTGACATTTTAGGGGAAGCCCGGTCCAAAATTAGTGTGTGGTGATGGCGATAAGGAGCGCGCCTTGCGCCCTCCGATAAGTGTGGCAACCCTAGAGGAGAAGTTTCTTACGAGTAGCGAGCAGAGCGAAACAGGCAGGCTGTCGGGCAGTGTGCGCGAAGTTCCTAAATAAAGCTTAATTTTTATTGTGCACTATGTCTTGTTAATATTATATTAATGCAGTAAGAACATAATCTGTGATATGGAATTCGAGGATTGGTGGTAAAAACATAACCGGAAATCACCATAATGGTAACCCGGACTGTGTTAAATCGTATGAACAGTTCTCAAGCACTTTCGGTTTTGACTACAAGCCATCACTCAAGATCTCCAAACCAGAAGTAATGGATTACATCGGTTTTCATCCTCCGGATCACAGATGAGTAGTAATTATAGATCATTTTATAATTCTGTTTTCTACTTATCATTTAATTTAATTTTCTTTAGTTAAATTTTTGCTTTTATTTTGGCTTAAAAACCTTGCACAATGTCTGATGTTCATGCCGTCCAAATTCCGGTTTATAACCGATCAGACCCATCTTTATGGTTTATTATGTGTGAAAGTACTTTTGCTCTTGCCACCCCCAAACCTATCACAGAATCCATTACTAAATATAATTATGTAGTTTCTCATCTTCCTCCAGATATCGCATCACTAGTACGGGATTTACTTATGAAACCAGACCCTATTGATCCATATGCAAAGCTTAAAACTGAGTTAATAAATCGTTCAGGAGAATCTTCTCAGCAAGAAATTCGCCAATTATTATCTGGAGAAGAATTAGGTTCTCGAAAACCTTCCGATTTGCTTAGAAATATGAAACGTCGAGCAGAATCTTTAAATGTTCCTGATAACTTAATGTTAGAATTATTCCTTCAACGTTTGCCTTCGACTGTTCAGTCTATTTTGGCAGCGGTTTCCAATTTAACTGTAGATAAAGCTGCAGAAATTGCCGACAGAATTTTAGAAGTAAATCCAACCCCAGGGACTTGTGCCGTTTCTCGCACAGTCGATCAGTCTCTTGAGGATAAATTATTTAAACAAATAGAAAAATTAAACAAACGTATTGATCGCATTTCTCTTTCTCGTGGTCGCTCGCCAAATCGCGGAGATCGCAATAAGGAAAGAAGCAATTCCAAAAGGAGAGATTATTCTGTTTGCTGGTATCATAGACGTTTTGGGAAAAAGTGTAGAGATGACAAATGTACAAAACCTTGTTCATGGCAGGGAAACGAAACCAGCAAAGAATAGAGGCGACTTATTCTTTGCCTCAAGTTTCACGTCGCCTGTTCGTTCGTGACCGTAGAACAAACCTTTCATTCTTGGTCGATACCGGCTCTGACGTGTCCTTACTTCCAGCAAATAATTCTCAAAAACGGAATTCGTCCCAACAAACACTTTTCGCTGCTAATTCTTCTACTATTCATGTTTATGGTCAAAAAACACTTTCTTTGGATTTCAAATTAAGACGACAGTTTTCATGGACTTTTCTTATAGCAAATGTTAGTACACCCATTCTTGGAGCAGATTTTCTCCATTTCTTTGAATTGGTGCCTGATCTCAGAAACAAATGTCTCAAAGATTTAAAAACGCATTTTAAAACCGTCGGTTGCGTGAAAAATGCAAGCATTTATTCAGTAAAAACTGTATTTAGTGATACACCATATCACAAAATTTTAAAAGAATTTCCTTCAGTTACTAGATTACCAGATCCTAACCAACCTGTTAAACATAACACCGTTCATTATATCATAACTAAAGGTCCACCTGTGGTTGCAAAACCTCGTCGGTTAGCTCCAGATCGCTTAAAAATAGCAAAACAAGAATTTCAAACTATGATGAAATTGGGGCATTTGAGACCTTCGAGCAGCAATTATGCATCCCCACTTCACATGGTTCCAAAAAAGGGAAGTCTGGAATGGAGACCTGTAGGAGATTATCGAGCATTGAACGCTCAAACAATAAAAGACAAATACCCTATTCCATGTTTAGCCGATTTTACTGCTGCATTGCACGGTACTAAAATTTTTAGTCATGTCGACCTGATTAAGGCATACCATCAAATACCAATTAACCCAGCCGACATCCACAAAACCGCCATATGCACACCATTCGGTTTATTCGAAAGTATCCGTATGCAATTCGGCTTATGCAATGCATCTGCGACTTTTCAACGTTTTATAGATGAAGTCACGCGGGATTTAGAAGGCGTTTACGCTTTTGTCGATGACTTGCTCATAGCCTCTAAAGATTCTGAGGAACATTGCAGGCATTTGAAAGCTTTATTTTCCAAACTTCAGGAATATGGACTTTGCATAAATGTTTCAAAATGCACCTTTGGTCAAACATCTATTGATTTCTTAGGTTTTCACTTTAGTGAAAACGGAATTGAACCTCTTCCTGACAAAGTCAAATGTATTTTAGATTTTCCTCAACCTACCACTCTCACTCAGCTTCGCCGATTTTTAGGCATGTTTAACTTTTATAGATGTTTCATACCTAAAGCAGCACATATTCTTTCTCCTTTAATAAAATTGTTAAAAGGCTATATTAATAAAAAGAAATCTCGTTCTCTTGTTCAGGATTCATCCCCACAATTAAATTGGAACGAGAATGCTGAACAAGCCTTTATTGCTGCCAAAAATGCCATTGCTCAGGCTACCCTTTTGAGACACCCTATTCCCGGAGCCCAGCTAAGCATCTGGGTAGATGCCTCAGACGTCGCAATCGGCGGCACACTTATGCAGTTGTCTCAACAAACATGGGAACCTATAGCATTTTTCTCTATGAAACTCAGTAAAAGTCAACAGAAATGGTCCGCGTACGATAGGAAATTATTTTCTATTTATTCTGCAATTAAGAAATTCCGACACATGTTAGAGGGCAGAAATTTTATAATTTATACGGATCAAAAACCGTTAATATACGCTTTTAAACAGAACCCTCCTAAATGTTCACCTCGACAATTGCGTCATTTAGATTTTATTTCTCAGTACTCTACTGATATTAGGCATGTGCAAGGTTCAAAAAACGTCGTTGCTGACGCTCTTTCAAGAATCGAAATTGATTCCATAACAAAATCTCCATTTTTGGATTTTAAAAAATTTTCGGAAGCTCAACGGCATGATCCGGAGGTACAAGACCTTCTCAAAAACAACACATCATCTTTGAAACTGGAATTTAAACCGTGCCAATATTCTGATGGTAATATTCTGTGTGACATATCAACAGACATTCCTCGTCCATTTGTTCCAAATTCCTTTCGCAGACTCATCTTTAATCATCTGCATAATCTGTCACATCCAGGAATTGCAGCTACTACGAAGCTTATTTGTTCTCGATATGTATGGCCCGATATGAAACGTCATATCAAAAATTGGGTGAAATCCTGTGAATCTTGCCAAAAATCGAAAATTACTAGGCATACTAAAGCACCACTGGGCACATTCTCTGTTCCTGATGCACGTTTTTCAGAAATCCATATGGATATCGTTGGACCGTTACCCCCATCAGAAGGCAACGTGTACCTTTTGACTCTAATAGATAGATTCTCCAGATGGCCTGAAGCCATTCCCATCCCGGATATGAAAACGGAAACCATTTGCAGAGCCATCTTCAACTGTTGGATATCTCGTTTTGGCTGCCCATCGATCATAACAACAGACCAAGGTTCTCAAATGAGATCCGCACTTTTTGCAGAATTTACGCGCATTTTAGGTACGAACAGAATCACAACAACAGCCTATCATCCAATGTCCAACGGCATTGTTGAACGATTTCATCGACATTTAAAATCTTCTCTCAAGGCTCACGAGACCAATAACTGGACTGAAACACTACCAGTTGTTATGCTTGGTATTCGGACAGCCGTAAAGGAAGATCTACAGTCATCTTGTGCTGAACTGGTGTACGGCACAACTCTCAAGCTGCCTAGTGATATGATAACGTCATCTAAGATATCTCCGTATGACACACAATTTATCACGAATCTTAGGCATAGAATGCAACAGTTGAATCCAATAGCAACATCTGCACATTGCCAAGAAAAATGTTACGTAAGTGCTACCTTAAAGTCGTGTACGCATGTATACTTACGTGTCGATCGAGTAAAGCCACCTCTGTGCCAACCATACACAGGTCCGCATAAAGTCTTTTCTAGAACGGACAAAACTTTCACAATAGATGTTAACGGTCTGAAATCTACTGTGTCTATAGACCGTGTGAAACCAGCCTATTTGCTTTCGGACTCTAATTTGCCTGAACTGAAAACAAATAAAGACTTAAAGACAGTTCAGCAGAATAAATCTGCAAACGAACTCTCTAAGACACAAACTGTCACCAGATCGGGAAGACATGTTCACTTCCCTAAGAAACTTGCTTCTTACATAACAATTTAAAACATTTTTTTTAAATTCATATCTTAACATATTTCTTGTTATTTCATGTTTATTATATGTGTCAATACCTTGTTATATATTGAATTTCATTTTGATCTTTTCTAATTTTATATTCTAATTTTGTAATCATGTAAAAATACCCGACAGTACGGATACTCTGAGATAATTTCATAACCTATGTCGTTCCTTTGAATAGCCATTAAAGGAACTGGGGGGAAACTCTGTGGTGATGGCGATAAGGAGCGCGCCTTGCGCCCTCCGATAAGTGTGGCAACCCTAGAGGAGAAGTTTCTTACGAGTAGCGAGCAGAGCGAAACAGGCAGGCTGTCGGGCAGTGTGCGCGAAGTTCCTAAATAAAGCTTAATTTTTATTGTGCACTATGTCTTGTTAATATTATATTAATGCAGTAAGAACATAATCTGTGATATGGAATTCGAGGATTGGTGGTAAAAACATAACCGGAAATCACCATAAGTGACAGTTTTAAAGGTATTTGTAGAAAATCGCTCGGCAGGCTAAGGGCTAGACCTCTTATCTATCTTTCGAAGATCTGGATGATTTAATCCCACTTTCCCCAGCCATGTTTCTCATCGAGAATCTTAGAGTAGGTCTTCCCGATGTTGATTTCTTCGATTCGAAAGGTCTTCGGAAAAGGGCTAGACATCGCCAAAAACTACTTAATGATTTAAGGCATTGATTTATGAAAGAATATTTAGGCCTTCTGGTTTAAAATAAGAAGGGTACATCGTCAGAGCTACGGCTGGGTGAAATTGTCCTAATAGGAGATGACATCAAAAAATGGACGCATTGGCCTTTAGCTAAAATCATTCGACTAATTCCTGGGAAAGATGGCAAGGTGAGAACTGTAGAACTAAAGAATCAAGCTAGTACGCTGCTTCGTCCCATACAGCGAGTCTTTCCATTGGAAGTTAACGGACACCCCCACTGATCCCATACACGATAACGCTTTTACTAATCCTATTTCTTCTATTTCTAGTGATGAGCATTCAGATTCTGATGACTCTAGTAACATCCTGCAAGATGCTAAAGATTTGGACGTGTGATCAAGGTGCCTCAGAGATTAGATCTCTTCGACCAGGTACTGTATGTCTTTGAGCCAATCTGAAGTCGATTCAAAGAGTGGAAGAATGTAGGAGACGGCTGCTGCAGACAGACGATTACGTAACGGCTGGGCGAAGTCGACAGAAGGAGCCGGAATGTGAAAATTTTGTGACAATTTTATAGAAGGTTTCTCACTCTAGTCTACTCCAGACTCTTCGGATGAAGTTATCATTACATAATATATCATTTTTTTCTTCATATCGAAACTGATTGGGAACTGCGTTTTTTTTTTTTTTTCTTTTTTTCTTTTTTTTCTTTCATTTGGAATAATTGTTCCTAGTAGCAGAATAACTGCACACAAAGGACTCTGTTTATAATTGTTATTCTCCAAGCAGATTTAATAAATTAACATCATTCAGTTTATTGTACCATTGTTGTATAAGAATCAACAATCATTGGCTTTAAGACAGATGGGTGGTATCTGAGTATAAGTGTGCATTTAATAACTATAATTAAGATTCATTTATTGTTTTACAATGGTTTACAGTAATGTTATGTTTTCCTAATATCTAACATGTTAAACAACAATTCTATTTTGCTTGGTTTAAGGTTGGTTCCTAGGGACCAATGCTATATTTAATATGTTAAGAAATGACTGATGAAATGTTAAATTGATAAAAACAACTTATTTGTACATAGAAAACAAACACCTGAAATTTTCAATTTTAAGTTATATTTTGTGATTATGCATATGATCCATGTGCAAAAAATATTTTTAAATATAGTATTAAAAACAAAATTTACAGTTTAAGAATTTATAAATAAATATTCATATTATGCAACATAATCTGATGTTTTGGGCAATATTATATTAAATTGTAATTTATCAAAATAGATAAAATTTTGATTAAAATATCTAGTGGTGAGCTATTAAAATATTAACAAAAAGCACACACTTTATTTTATAAAATCAAAATATAAAATTATGTTTAATGTTTAAATGTTTTAATTTTTTTGTTTTAAATGTTTTAATTTTTACAAAAACGGAAAACAAATAACTGTGCATGAAAAAAAAATGAAATAACAAATATCACAGAAATTACATAATATAGCAAATAAATTTCATAAATGTGCACAATTTGTACCAGAAGTTGCCACTTACTGTTTTCTTCTCATCTCAGTTGATCATTTGGAAGGTTTTAAGAACCAGCAGAGATTTTTCAAAAAGTTTTTACATTCTGCTAAAGGTTTTCCCATTTAGCATTGTCTTTAAATCTAAAATTTTGTGTGAGTCAAAGAAGGTATTGTGGAAACACTTTCATCGAGCTTAAAGCCTGCTTAGCTTCACCTCTATTAATACTAATAGTCTTCATAATAACTATTCCTTCCTTTACACTATTAGGAATTCCATTATGCAGTTTTCATGTTAAAGTCATCTCAATGGAAATCCAAAAATAATTTATTTATATTTCATGTTTTAATGTAAAATTTAATTTTTGTTAAAGTATGGTTACCACATGCAAGATGTTTTTCCGTGGAATAAGTAATAAGCAAACAAAAAGAACATGGGGTTTGCAACTGCGCGACAAACTGAGCAAAGGATGCGTGCAAACTTCGTACATTTCATCACTGAAGATATCGTATTGGATTTTTTCTACCCCATTTAATGTTGCAAAACCCTAACATTACTGATACTAAGATTAGGCTAAATAGATTTCACTTGTATATATATATCAAAGCTATATTTGCAGACATCTTTAGAAATTTCAAGACACTTTCAACTCAAGAGTAATTGCCAAGCAGGCTCATTTCCATTGTAGAACTGATGGCAATAAAAAAGCTGATTTCCTCAAACAGAAAAGAACAAACTTACTGAGTGCATTAGATTTCACTTTCTAAAGCTTTTGCCGAATTTAATTTGTAGATTTTTTATGCAGAGTCATTGCGGGCATGTAATCGAAGAACTTGGAAATGCTGTTCGAACAAATCCACCTGTGATCCCAGGTTCTGAAAAATATATAGTTGTCACAAAATTCAAAATTTGGCAGATCATGAATTTAAAGATTAAAACAAATCAAAAAGGCTTAGACTGATGCAGAATTTGTATAATTCTCATTAATTTTGAGTGTTATCTAATATATGTTCATCAAAAAGCCAGGAATAAAAACCTTTCTTCATTTTTACTGAAGAAGAGGGACCTATGTCAGTTATTTCTTAAAACTGACACAAGATTTTCTGTTAAACTGCTATTTTTGCCTTACTTTAATTTTACATGTTTTTGTCAGTTAAGTATGACATACATTTATCTGCTCTTGAATGTCAGAAAAATTAATTTTTCTAAACCATGGGTTGTATTAAAATAAAGTACTTTGGAAGTAGATTTAAGCAAAATAAGTATGTTTCACAGAAGCCCCATAAGTACTACAGAAATATAAATTCTAATTATATTGTAAGCATATAACTTTAAAATACATAATTACAAGTGTTTGATATGTACATATTTGGTTATATGGTACCTGTCCCCATACTGCTTGATAGAGTACTCTAGCTGACGTGTTTGTGTAATATCTATATGACGCATAAAAATTTCACTGGCATGTCGGTTTCCCCAGCCACAGTGATCTTGTTTGCAGATCAGACATAATATTGGGTACAAATACTTTGTTTTTCATTTACGATTTTATAGAGATCATCCGACGAGATAAGCTACACAAAATGTGTCCAAAAATATAGTTAGGATATAAACCTAACTATCAATGTTCAGCAATCTTACCACTCTGGGCTCTTTTTTCAGATGATTATAAACTGCATTATACAGACAAAAGTCGTTAATTCGGACACCCATAATCCGGAATGATCTATAATCCGGACCTCAAAGCTACAAACTTTCTGCTCATGCGTCGCATTGACGCATGCGCACAGGCGTTTACACATGCGCGTAAGACCTTTATGGCTGCGCATATGCGTGTGCGCGTGCGCATAATACGTTTACGCATGCGCGTTTAATGTATAACGGACGGCATAAGCTAAAATTATCTAATTATCTATTTCAGTTAATGTTTCAGATTGCGTTGTTCCTTAATCTTCGAATTGGATTCGGCTTATTATTTTTTGCAGACTGTTAGAGCAATTTTATAAAAGTAAGCTTGAACTTTCGATTATGTCAAATAGAATTTCCGATGCTGGAGCTCCCAAAGGATCTACAAAGGGAAAGTATGTTTCGATGTCCATCAAACAAAAAGTGGAATTCCTGCAAAAAATTGATAAAGGCCTTTGTTTCTCTAACCATTCCGAAATCTGTTTGTAAATTTCACGCTGCTCTGCGGGGGGGGGACGTAGCGGCGCGCATTGAATTGGAAGTTGATCTGTCAGCACTATCCTTATCTTCAGGGCAGATGATTTTATTTTATTTGGCTTATAATTCCTTACTAAATGTAGTATTTCATCTCGATGTACTCCGTCTTTGATATGATTTAAATCAAATTCTTCGTCATTATAATTTGCTTCCGATAGTGAAGAAATTGACACAGAGGTCGATTGACAAATTAGTCGGTATTCTCGACACAGCAATTATAGGAATTGAACAGCGGAACTTTGTAACTGAACAAGAAATTATGTTTATAGAATTAAAGAAAAAGTATTATCACATAAAACGAAGCAACTTAAACAACTTACATTGAAAGTAATGTTTAATAAAGTAAACAAATAAATATTAAGCTATTTTTTTGTAAATTTTGATACCTTTTAGATCATAATTGTTCTTTATTTCATAAATTACGGTTTCATATTTTTAATTTTATAATTTCTGCATGCCATCTTACCAGATTTAAATTGATGATCTATAATCCGGAAAAATCGATAATGCGGAATCGCCGAAGTCCCGACGAGTACGGATTAACGACTTTTGACTATATTACATTATAAAGATCTTCACATTTGACATACCTCATGTTATGCTATTGACAATTTTTCTAAAAATCTATTTGTTACGTGCATTAATCCTTCACACATCCTTCTTTCCTAACATATTTATGTACATTTCTTATGTGTTGAAATTGGGAAAGAATTCCAGATTTTATTAGATAAACAAAACAATTTAATAGAATTTCATAGTAACCTTTTCAAAGATACAGTATATTTGAGATTTTTACTATCAATTTATTCAACGTGTTACATTTCTAAAAAAAGAATTATCACACAAAAATGCAATGCATTTTAGAAAAAGTTCAATCAAATTATAATTTGTTAGTATCAATCAATCAAATTATAATTTGTTAATATTTAAGAATCTTATATCAGCCCATTGGCCTATACAGATTAGATTGTTTCACCCACCTACGTCACACGACGAGAAGGAAGGTTGGTGGGACACAGAAGAGATTTGCACCCTTTTCAAATCTGTTACGCGATACAGAGGACGGCACCACCCAGGTCAGTTTTTTAGTTTCTTTTGTTTTATGTGTTTCTTATGATTTTTTGGTCCTAATAAGACCCATCGGCGTTAGTTTTCTTGCAAGTTTAATTGCATATTAATTTGATTACAGTACCATTATCTTTATAAAAGTTTTTTCTTCTTTAAGCTATGCAGAACCAGCCCGTACGTTATTGTAATTTTGACTAATAGCAGACCGCTATTTATTTTATTTTGATTTTAATTTTGCATTGCTCGGAGCTTTTTTAACACCTTAATGTGTTTTTCTGCGGACACGTCGGGAAAAAGGAAGAGAGTATTGAAGCTCCAAAAAAGATTTTTTCGGGACAATTCATGTTTTTATAAAAATTTTACTCATCAAACAAGAGCTTCAATTGTCTGTTTCGGCGAAACGCGTAATGGTATTTGGCCTAGTTCGACACTCAATCATTTTTCCCTTGAAAAGCCTGGTTGAGTGTTCGAGTGGGTTAATTTACCATTTTCCGCTTTGTAATTATTATAATTATTGTATTTTTGTAATTTTGCAATTTATGTTTTCATTATAATTTTTGCATTTTATGTTTTAATATTTTTTTCCGTCAATCTATTTTTATGTGTATTAACTTTTCACATATCACAACGGTCAGATTAGTTTTTTCGTGCATTCGCATGTCTTCCAACATTGATTTTTAACAGTTTTATTTTGCGTTTAAGCAGTTTTTTCCAATTTTTTCCAGATTAATATTTTTTTTTTAAATTTCTTCTTTGTTAATATTTTAGTATTACAGCGTTGAATTATTTCGTGGAGCTACAGCTCCTGGTAACTTTTTAGCAAGATCGCTGCAATGTTTCTACCTATTATATATATAAGCATGGGGCTTTGTTGGTTAAATTTGGGTACCTAATAAATACGTGTATACAAAAAAAGAAAAGAAAATGAAAGAAAAAAGCAGCATATCTTCTGCACAGGACAACTTGAGAAAGCCTTTCTAATGTGCATTTTTTACTTGGTGATCAAAAAATAAATTCTCTCTATCATTTTCAGTGCTACAAAATAAAGTGAAATGTCCAATTTAGCATATAATTTTTGCGATACAACACCGTACACTTTTTTTTTTTTTTTTTTCGGGGACAGGCTATAAATTTTATTACACATTTCATGTGAGAATCCACCAAATTTTCCGTATTCACTCAGTTGTCTTTTATAAAAATAAAAGTTAGAAAATTATTATAAATTGATGCGAAAAAGATGTCATCAAAAGATACGAAAAGACGAATATTTGCGGAAAATAAATCCAAAACAAAACCTTCAATTGTTAACATAAAAATTGGTCGCCAAAAACAGTCTCCGGCGGTGGCTTATTCTGATTGGTTGAATTTCTTCAGTTCCCGGCGGTCCCAGTTTAGCCGCCCGTCCTAAATTCCTTTTACTATAGCACATCTTAAGATCTTCACTTAGCCTCTTTTCTATGTATTAATTGTGTATTAATCAATTTCTTAGCTTGTCAGGTTTATTCACCAGCTCGACAGCCCTTCTCAGCTATTCCAGATAGCATTTTCACGACCTCTTGAGTTTTTTACATGATCAATTTATTCTTACCTTAAATTTAAAAAAAAAATAATTAATTTGCGTTGTAAATATGTATTTACTGTTTTGTATAATTAATCTTACTACTGATATCTTCAGTTATTTTACTTTTTATCCTTCGAAAACTACTTATGATATTCAATGAGGGATAGGGTCTCGACCCAGGTACCGTTGTGCTGCATCAAAAATTTCTCCCGTGCAAAGAATTAAGAAAATAGGCATTATTTTTTTTTCATACTGTTAAAAGAGTATGTATTACAGATGGCACATGCAACTTAAATTTTATTTCTAATGTTGAAAACGAGTTTCTCCAAACTTATTTCTTAGGATAATTAGAACATGAACTGACAAATTAATAGTACTAAGAACATATAGAAAACTTGAGTTTCAGAAAGCAGCGCCTCCTTTTACTCTGTATCACGTGAAGAACATCAGTAAAACCAAAAGACGAAAGTAAATGTCCTGAAGCAGCAGGTGATTAGTACTGTGTAGATGACGGAAGCCAAACTGTTCGTCTGGAATGTAGGAGCTCTGTGGAGTAATTTGATTAAGATGATAAAGAATAACTCTTTTACTATTTTAGAAAGTTGACTGAGAAGGCTGATTGGGCGGTAGTTCTGGAAAAACGTTGAATTTTGATGCGGTTTTGGGAAGATGACGATGATGGCATATTTCCATGTATTAGGAAAGTAAGAGAATTTGATGATAGAATTGATTATCTTAGTAAGACAAGTGATGGCATTTATAGGAAGATGTTTCAACGCTTTGGTAGAAATACCATCAAAACCAGGAACTTTTCTGGGTTTTAAGGAGCTAATATAATCGGCAACCAGCTTAGGCGTGGTAAGGAATGTAAAGTTCAAAGGACCTGGGATTTTTAGGAAGGTATTAACAGTATCATTAACTTTGGAGATATGATTGTTGTCGTAGGGGATAGTATTGGGAGTAAACGTTTCTTCTAGTATATCTGCAAAGGTGTTAACTTTATCTTCGTCAGAACAAATTAATAGTGGTCACGTACATTATTATTGCATTCAAAAGTTCACAGTTATTAACGGTCACCGACCGCGTAGGAAGGCCACGTGATCGTTGCTTAATGTGTAAGCCGACGTGACAACGAAGCTCCGCCCAGCATCAACAACAACTTCTTTCGATGTAAACATGGTTCGCAACTTTGATTCGGAAATCTGAAATAAGCCTTTGTGGATATCTGTGAATATGTATGTTTGAACGATTTCGAACATTATACAACTGAATGGCTTGGTTATGTTTCTCCGTATGAGAAAGCGAAAAAATAAATAGTGATAATTTTTTAGATTGGTCTTATATAGAAAATGTAGTGCACTTAAAAAAATCTTCAGTGAGATATTTTTAATATTTTTATGTGATACGATTGCTTTGTCAAATTCACTGTAAGCCAAATTTAGTCTATAAATTTCTCTTTCAAAGAATATTCAGAATGAAACTGGGATTATGGTAACCTCACAGTAAGATTAATAATTTAATTCACAATGGAACTGTGTTTGAATAAAAAAAAATATAAATAATCAGTTATCTAAAAAAAATATAAATAATCAGTTATCTGTTTTTTTTTTTTTTTTTTTTTTTTTTTTTTAATCAGACCTTAAAAATAGATTCTAAGTTTTTGAAAATGCCAATCAACTTCATTTTCATATATTTGCTATTTTTTCCTCATGTCACATCATTCATCATCATGGGCAAACTTGTGAATAAAATTTATATAGTTGCTACTAAAACATCTGTGTGTTTTATTGGATTTATGATGCTTGCGTAATAACAGATATTTGTCATACCACCATTCATACTTGTGGATAAATATCTGACTCTCATATAACAGTTTATAAGCATATCAATACAATTAGAAACTGAATTTCTTTGCTCCAGGCAAACTGGGATTTGTGTTTCCTCGCTTTCAAAATAAATTTAGTTTTATCCAAAATCTTGGCTCCTATTTTTTTTACCTAATTTTAAATAGTTTCCTTGCCAATTCAATAAAGTTAGAAAAAAAAAAAAATAGACAGTTTCTATTCTCTGACTTCGCAAATCCAACAGATACATAAATCAGAAATTACAGAAAAAATGACAGTTTTGCATTGCAAGCTGAAATTAGGTGCATTTGAGTAAAAATTTTATATGATGCAATTAAAATATAAAATGAGCAAAATTTCAGGCGCACATCTTGTAATCTCCATCATTATCATATTTTTCAAACAAGAAGCTCACATGTGTTAAAAAAAATCATGCACAATGCTCCTATTAAACATTTTATGCTCATTTTCCCTCTAATAAGTATGTTTTTTAAATGTTTGTGTATTTTTATCATGCATCTTAATAATATAAGCGAAATTGAAAAACAAAATTATAAATATCAGATTTTATATTTGGCGCTCAACAAACTTTTGTTCTGCAGTGTTGCCTCTGCTATAATTTTATGGAACACTGCATTTCTGAATATTAAAGAAAACGGATATCAATTTTATACGCTGCATCTTTATGAAAGACAAATTAAATGCAGATTCTGTTAAACTGGGAAATAATAGGTAGCAGTGCCAGAAATGCGTTTTTTTTTTCTACATATATCAACCATTCAACTTACTTTCTGTGTTTTCAGCATTCATCTTTACAATCTGTATCTCTGTCACTGAACTTGATTTAGTATTAAACTATTATTTTAATTCAATTCTCATATATGCATACATGGAATTAGTTTCATTAGTTAAAAAGATTATTAGTAAGTAAGATGCTTGCAATGGTATATTGCTAAAAATATATAAGCATGAAAGAAAAGAATTGTTAAAGGACATAAATTATATCTTATAGACAAATCAACATAATCAACAAACCAATTAATAATATAATGTGCTATTTCAGAATTTTCAGCAACAATACATTTTCTTTTCTTTCTTTTTAATCTTTCAAAGCTACAAACAGAAGATAAATCCATGACTGTTTCAAAATTTAAATACTCAAAGAAAGTGTAGAGAACAAAATATGATTTTAATAATGAATATTTATAAGGAATAATGTTTAACATTTATAAGAACTGTTCAAATAAATGATATCACTAACAGCAACACATGCATCGCAACCACAATGAGGTAACTGGCATATACTTTGAAAGATGGCCGGCATGTACTTCTACAGCAATGGTGCTAATTTGGTGCCAAAGTCGGACTAGGGTTTCAAAAATTTATAGTTAACTATCACAAATTCCGCAAAAACGTGCCTTGTGGTATATAAAAAATTTCTCCAAATTTTTAACATGCCAAACAAGTATTATGTTTCCTTTTATGATCTAGTTTTGGCTAGCCTATATCAAATAATATAACAAAACAGTTTGCATCATACAGGCAATCATTCTCTTCAAAATTTGTTGCACTATGCATGAACTATCTTCTCTGTAAATACTTCTCTTTGATAGTTCATAACGTAAACTTAGAAAGATTTGTTATGTACTGCTAAGCAGCTTTTGCTCTATTTAATATTACTATTACATTAGCGTTTATAGAGTATAAACTCTGAAGGGAAATATGATACCTCGGGTTTTAAATCAATTATTCTGTACTTTGCTATTAACGCAATTGATACAGTCCATAAACAAGCTATTCTTTTTTCTAAAATTACAATTTTAAGTTTTTAAATTACTGAATATAGTTAGTTCTGTTTGGACCATAATTATACTTACAAATTAACACTGCATTATTTAGATTATAACAAAGGACTGAACAGCTGTTTGCCTAAGAGGAAGAATGCCTTTGTGAAATACTTTTTATAAGAAAATTTCCTCGCTTCCATGTTACACATGGAAAAAAACCACAAAAACTCTCATACAGTCACTCCATTTGCTGGGATTTGAAACTGGGTTGAACTAACAACACTCCTCGGTTTTACCAATTGCCTATTGTGAGCCATTTCAGTCGCAAGAAAATATTGTTAATACACATTAAATATGGGTCCCACCAGTCGTTTGGAAGTTATGACCACTGAACACTGGTAGTTCAACCCAGGTTTGAACACACTCAAATGAGCTAGCTGCATGGTTGTTTTTCTCCATGTGTAACATGAATATGAGCTAGTTTTCCTAAGGAAGTTCTCCATAAAGGTATCCCTGTTCTTAGGCATGTAGCCCTTGTGTACTCGTGCCATCTTAAAATAATCTAACTTTACATTTTAATGCAGTGTTCACAGTTATGGTAAATCACACATTTTAAGGTATTTTTTAAAAATTTCTTGAACTATAGAGAAAATTACTCATTATCTGTAATATGTGTTATTGATCGTTTCACATTCCTAGACATCCATACCCTGTAAGGCCATTAGGCCTTTAACTGTAATAACTCATTTGCATCATTGGAAAGAAACATTATATCTATTGCAATGATTCATCCACTGCCACTTCTTTTTCTATATAACACACATATACGCCTAAGTTCTTGTGCTTTTGTTCTCACCATATACACAGTCATCTGTTTTCAGGTAAGGAAGCAATATTATAAACTTGATATTAAAATTCCAAAATCAGAAAGAAGAAAGAGGCGCATCATGTCTTTAAAGCAAGCCACATTACAGTCTATGCATGCAAAAGGCTAAATATAAGATTTTACAGAAAACAATCAAAACTGCAGTATGCTGTCCACCACTAGGCTAAAACATTAAAATTCCCACTGGAGGGATCATAATCTGCAGTCATGCTACTTGAAATACCATCTGGGAGAATGCTATACATATGCCTGGGTTTATAAAAAAAAAAAAAAAAAAAAAAAAAAAAATCAACGGGGAAAATATTAGGTACTGTTCTATTATCGGGGACCGGATTAACAAATGTATGCATGTACTCATATATGAGTATGTGTATACACATACATTCGTACTTACATATATAAACATATACACACATTGCATACATATCTACATTTCTAAATTAGGTCCTGATAAAAGAACAGTGCCAAATATTATACAGAAATAGATAAATTATGTGTTTAATAGACAATACAGTGGCTATTAAAATAACGCCCTTACCAACCAGTTAAAAATCCTTTATCTACTTCAACACAGCCTCTTTCTGCTCAGACATTTATAGATTTAGAAATTTCCTGTGAGGAGTCATCAGTAAATTTTCAAGTTCTTGCTACATAATGTAGAGTTTTATGAAATTAACTAAAACATACGTAATACAGAGTAATGACACATTTCTATATTTTAAAAAGAAATTAAAAGACATTCATAATTGGAGGACATCAAAATTGGCGGATCATATTCAGAGAATTCATCTCTCTCGTAAAAATGTTTCAGTGAATAGTTACATTTTTGTAGTGTTTCTTGCATTTTAAGCTGTTACAAACAGTATTCTGAAACGACTAAACCAGCTGTTAAAACATATACTTTTCTTTCATCCGCAAATTTTCAAGCTGCACCTCTAAATGCTTTCACTGATGTGAAATTTTATTTAATGTCCATTTTTGCATATTCGAATGTGATGTAAAATATATGCATTTCTTTAAATAAAGATATAGCAAGCATCTTCCTTACTTCTCAGTAAATTAGGAATTTTAAGATTAAAATATAAATAAAATTCATTAACATGTAGAATACTGAGAGCTCTTCTAAGAAATATGATCACGTGGTCTCCTCGAAGCTCTTCTCATTATAAGCAAACTGTAAATCATCATTGTTGAGGCTGCCAGATGTTTCAGAATAGTTTACATTGGCGATTTATCAAAAATCTTGATAAATCGCCATCAAGATCCATAATAATAAGGAAGAAACAATATCACATCCTTGCCAAAGCTTGGTTTAACTTATTTGATTATAGTTTGTAAGGGCTATCAACCTACAACGATGGATGGCTTTGTGAAGGACTTTCTGGAAGACATTGCCTCGTATCTACACTAGAAAAGCCTGAAATCCATCTTTGAAGTCATTTTTAAGCCTTAAATTGATATTAGCTTTCTATGAAAATACCTTGGCAGCTTCACAAGGGCTCATTCATATTAAAATTTGAGTGTATTTCACAGGATAAAAATTTATTATTTAAATTTAGTGTTTGTGGAATATATTTTTCAAAACTGTTCTGAACAAACTTATGTACTACACATTAAAAATTCTGAACATGCAAAAACTTTAAAAAAAAATCTTCCAGTAGATCTTTTGTTTAAATATATTACGTGATACTTCTTCCATCAGAAGATTATGTAAACAATTTATATTTAAACCAGATTCCTTTCAGATATACAATAAAATAATACAAGTTGTCACATTTATTACAAAATGTTCGTAATTTGAAATTCATTAATTATTTATTTGAATAATATATATAGAAACAAATGTTATTTTTTTTTTCCTAATACAATGATAAAATTAAAGCACAAAACACTAATTTGTGTTTTGCAAACATTAACAGAATTAATTTAAAACTGAAATCTCATATATTTTTCAGTGATTTAAAATAAACACAAGAGTATATTGGAAAGCTATACATGCTAAAATGTTAATATTTGGTATGTATTTAGTTAGCATCTGTAGTATTTTCAGAAAAAATTTTCTGAACTTTATCTACTGAAATTCATATTGCACAAACATGTTTCAATTTATGCGCAGAAATTTACTGAGCGTAAGGGGCGTATCTTTGATGTGACATCATCTTACACGTAGTTCGTATGTCACGTGACCTCCTGCGCGTTTGGGGATTTAGCCAAGGCCATCTTGAGGAGAAGGCTTAATCCAAAGGGGTTCTTCCCTGCTGTGACGTCACGAGCGAGGGCAATCGTAGTGAGGCCATCTCCAAAACGGTATGAGTGTAAGCAGAGCGTACGTACGATTAATCTAGAAGATATGTAGCATTAAATATTCCTTAACTGTAGTAAATTTAACTTTTAGCAAGATGTATCGAAAGTTAATTATATTTACTAGCTCACTTTAATATTTTCTTTTAATTAATTATGTTTGACCTGTACTTTTTAAAGTTAGGTAATGATTCAAAATAAACACTTTTTTGATAAATGAAAGCTAAAGAGATCCCCCCCCATTTTTATTCATGGTCTAATACATATTTATTACATACGCCCTAACACTCATGTTAAATATTATAACAATCTAGTACATTTCTCTTGTATCTTTCATTTTCAAACTATGCATCAAACACGAATCTCGTAATGCTTTATTGGAATGATTCCTTCTTCTAAATCAGACAAGAATAATAGTATTAAAAAAAAATTCTTGAAAGTTAAAAAATATTGAGTTCGAGTTTGTACATATATTTTGTACAGTCACTAAGCTTTAATATGAGTGTATTAATAATTATAGTCTACAGTATATTTATTATATAGCATTAAACAATTCACTGTAATCCCTTTCCTTTAGTTATTATTTAATTAAAGTGCATCATACAGTGTTAACTGAATTTTTACAGATGCCGCCAAAATGTAGCGTTCCGGGATGCAAGTCAAATTACTATGCAAACGAAGATTGTATTACAACTTTTAAGTTCCTCCAAAGATGATATGCTGTGTAAAACATGGATTAGTTAAATTAATAGGAAAGACTTTGTACCGGGATCATGTGCTTGTGTATGCATTTTGCATTTTGATGAATGTTTCATCATAAGAGACGATAGAGCAACACGACCTGATGGGACAGTATTAACAGTTCAAAGAAAAGTGCCAGTTTTATCGAAAGATGCATATCCTACTATTTTTTACGGTCAACCTAAATATTTATCTTGTCCTTTACCACAAAAGCGAAAGACACCAGAAGACAGACAAGAGAAATAAACGAACGGCGTGAAAATAATTTAAAAAATCTGGGTGCTGCTGACAACATTGCCTTCTTTTCAGAATTTTTGAAACTTTACAGCAATAAATTACCAAATATATGGGCAATAATGAAAGCATGTGATTATATACTTTTTTGCGTATTGAGATGGAAGATTGTCCATCAGTCACTGTGTCATTTAAAGTCGAGCATGATTTAACTGTTTCAGTTTTCCGTGAAGGTTTAAATATAAGAAGTATGTTTGAATGGCTTTTGGGAAAAGATCTATTATGTAATAAATGGTTAAAATTTGAAAAACCTTTCAAATCATCTGTACAGTTATGAGAAAACCTCAAAAACAGTCGAAGAAATGCTGGATTTGGTAACTGAAACTCTTCAGAAGTGTTCTGAAAATACATCAGAACAGATTATGATCTACCGATTAAATTTTTTTAGGGAACAGATATCATTACTGAAAGCTAAACGCCCAACCTACACAGCTGAAATGATGATATGGGCTTGCACATTATTTTATAGCAGCCCTACGTGTTATTCTCGAATACGAGAAAGCTCGTCCTTGATTTTACCACATCCTTCCTACTCAAAAAAGTTAGCATTAAATGTTGGGTCGACAACGGGGTTAAATGCAAAGTATTTATCTCATAAATCTTCACAACTACAAAATCATGAAAAGGTTGTGAATCTTTTACTTGATGAGATTTATATTAAACCTAATATTGCATATAAGAATGGTAAAATTGAAGGCTTGTCATGTACAGATATGTCTCAAGAAGCTTTTACAATTCAAACCCTTATGATTTCTTCAATCTTATCTTCAAATAAAGAAGTTGTTGCAATATTTCCTGTCTATAATCTCAAGCCAAACGATTTAAAAATTCAAACTTTACAGGTGTTAAAATTTGTTCATGATTGTGGCTTCGAGGTTGTTTCCATGATTTCCGACAACAATTATGCTAACCGAAAACTGTTTGAAATGCTATGCAATGGTCATATGGTGTCTGCTATTGAAAATGAATTTCGTTTGGGAAAAAAGATTTTTTTTTATTATTTGATTCAGTTCATTTAATGAAATGTATAAGGAATAATTGGTTAAACCAAGCTGAAACCAAGCAAACCTTTAATATTCCATCTTTTGATGATACAGATAATAAGTTGTACAGTGCAAGTCTATTGCATCTGAAAAAATTATATAACATAGAGCAACAGCATTCTATAAAAATAGCTCCAGCTCTTTCGAAAAAAGTTCTATATTCAACTTCTTTAGAACGGCAGAATGTTTCTACTGCCGTTAAACTTTTTGATGAAAAGACTGTTGCAGCATCACATGTCGAATTAAAAGAAAACAAAACAGGATATGGAGAAACTGTTAGAGGAACAAAATATTTCATAGAAATAATTTTGAAATGGTGGAGTATTGTCAATGTTAAACATCCACGCAATGGACTACATTTAGCAGATCCGAATCGTGAACCAGTATTTTCAATTAATGATGATAAAATTAAATTTCTCGAAAATTTTTGTACGTGGTTGATAAAATGGAATGGTGATGACAGGAAAAAGTCCGGAAAAACTGTTGGTCGACTCACCAGAGAAACATATGCACTGAAACATACAATCCCAACTTTTATCCAGCTTTCGGATTGTTTATTAAAGAATTTTAAATTCCAGTATGTGCTGTATGGAAAATTTCAAACAGACAATTTGGAGGCACGATTTGGACAATATCGCCAAATGAGTGGTGAAAATTACCATATTTCACTGACTCAGGCTTTAGAATCTGAAAAGAAACTCCAGTTAATTAGCTGGATGAAATTTAATTCTTCAAAAAACGGGGAGTTCACAATAAAGACATTACAAACGGATAATGATTATTTAAACAACAGTACTGAATGTAGCACTGAAATGTTTAATGAAATTATTTCGTTTTCACAAACATTTAAAATAACGGAAAAAGATATGAGAGTATTAATTTATATAGGTGGATATGTGGCTCGAAAAGTCTCTAATAAAACAAATTGTTCAAAATGCAAAAATATTCTACAATCTGATAAGGTTTTAAAATGTGAAAAAAATCTTTCAGATCATTTGGAGTGCATCGGTAGAGGGGGGTTATTGTGGCCTACTGAATTTGTTGTATATATTATTGCAGTTAAATTTCAGATATTTCAGGGACTATTTCAGAACATTATGAAACTGACTTTTTATGTGCCAACAACCAAAAACTTTTATTGATACATCTTTCTAAAGAAAAACTAGATCTCATAAATATTGGATCTATACAGTTAATATGTTCGTGTAAAATGGAAATTGGTAAATTACGACGGTTATGTTTATCCTCAATTTCAAACATTTTATTGAATAATATGAAACTAAAGTTCGTAATGATCGTTTTAAAAAGCAAACAAAACCCCAGAAAAGGAAAAACCAATCCTTATTAATACAGTAATTTAATATCAGTAATCTGGAGTCACTTGTTTAACATGCTTCGGTGAGTATACATTAATAAGGTTAATACTATAGTTAAAACGTTTTTTCATAACCTATTACAATAAAAATATTAATTATGTTAGGCAAATTATTATTCCTTTATATTAACTTCAGTTAAATGTAATATCTGAAATTTATGAAACAAATGTTTTGTTATGAAAATGAGTATTTCTTAATTGCTGCAAATTTTTACATTGAATATCTTTCTATATGTGTTTATAAATAACAAATGCAAAAAGAATCAATATATTTTTAATAGTTATTGAGCACGTGTAAATAAGCTTTAAATTTTTGTATTTAGTGAAAATTATTCAAGGATAAATAACTGGTGTGTGTTTTTATTTTGATATTCAGTATGAAGTAATAAGTATAATAGATTTTAATTTGTTTAATAATATACGTATATTTACTATTCTGGAAAACATTATATATATATATGTGTGTGTGTGCATATTTCTGATATTATGCATTTGTGAATGTCAAAATTTGAAGAAATGAGAATAATGTGTATTCTATATTATGAAGTTACATCTAAAAGAGTGGCCTCAGATTTTGTATTCATTTTATATGAATGAAAATCTATGTGTAAATTAAATAATGAAGAAACGGAATGCATTTATTTTGCTATGTTTCCAGATTAATTAAAAAGTAACATGTTTTCATCTTAAAATTATATGATATAAACAATTATATATAAATAATGAGAAAACTTATCTGAGAAGCATAACTTTCTGTTGAATGTCAATCCTTTGAGTAAATCTGAAACATAAATTTTTGAAGCTTTCGAATTTCTGGGTAATTTTTTTATATGAGAGAGCAAAAGCATAGCTTTTTGTATTGCTTGGTTAGGTTAGGTAATTTAATTACGGCAAAGCCTCGAGGGCTATCTGCCTAAGGGAAAGGATGCCTTCGTAGAGGACTTTCTAAGGGAAACTGGGTCGTACACACGTTACACATCGGGAAAACCACGAAAGCACCCATGCAGCCGGCCCGTTCGCGGGATTCGAACCTCGGACTGAACTAACAGTGTTCAGCGACTTTACCGCTCGGCCGCTGATGGGCCTCTTGTATTGCTTGGAAATAAGTGAAAATATTTAGTTATGATTTAATTTTGAATGCAATCCACACTGCGGTTAAAAATTTGGTATAATTTTCCATTTTAACCGGTGTAAAAGTATTTGATTTTGCAGTATTTAATGCTATTAAACTGCACATAATGTTATGTAACAAAAGTATAGTATTGTAAAAAATGTTACTATTAGCAAGCAAAAATTAATATTAGTTGAGAAACTACCCTTAGATGCATCCCTAATTTAATAATAACCCTATGTTTACGTTATTTCATTTGCTTTCTGTACTATCGTCTAAGTGTAAAAGAGTAGTACTTAGTTCTTCAGTACTTTTTTGTTACTAATGCTTGTAGAAAGAGAAAAATATATTTTTTCTTATATACTATCGGGAAAAAGAAAGCACGCTGATCGAAGATCATCTTGGCTGACCGCCCCTGGCTGTGACGTCATCAAACGTTAGCTCCGGCCTTCTATCAAGATGGCCTTGATTTAGCGCTGACCGTTATTAACAATATTGGATGGTCTTCACCAGATGCGCTAGAGGGGAGGCGAAACTCTTAATTCACTGAATGTTCTTAGTAGTAGTAACCAATCAGTTACCGACCAATCAGTTTGCTAAGCTCAATTAGCAAAATCGTGGAAGCAGTTATTCTACATAGACTAAACATCTTCCTGGATGAGCAGAAGATCCTCATACCCTATCAGTTTGGGTTCAGGCGTAAGCACTCGACAACGCATCAACTCTACAGAGTTGTTGAGTTAATAAGCGGTGGGATGCAACAACATCGTGTCACTGGTGGACTTTTCTTAGATGTCGCCAAAGCCTTCGATAGAGTATGGCTGGATGCCCTCATATACAAATTACACAACCTGGGACTCCCAGGCTACATCACAAACATAATTAAATCCTACCTAACCGGTAGACACTTTGTCGTTCATGTTTCTGGTTCATTATCCACAAACCGGCCTATACGGGCTGGTGTTCCACAGGGATCCCTTCTGGGCCTTACCCTATTCAATATTTACGTGAACGACATCCCCACTACACACAACACAACACTAGCCATGTATGCAGACGACACAGCGATCCTAACGCAAAGTGCATTTGTTAGTTCAGCAATACAACAGCTACAACACCACATCCATTCGCTAGAGACTTGGCTGACCAAATGGAAAGTCAAAGTGAATGTCGACAAGACACATGCCATACTGTTTACTACTAAGAAGAATTTCCCGACTCACCTGCAAATGTATGGTGTGGACATTCCCTGGGTCAAGCAGGTCCCTTATCTTGGGGTGATCCTCAGTAAATCTCTTACATGGAACCCACACGTTACACATATTCTCAGGAAGTTTCGAGCTAGTAAAGCTTCACTCTTCCCCTTAATTGCTCGAAACAGTGTTCTATCTATTGATAATAAGTTGCTCATTTACAAAACCATGTTGCGTCCAATTCTTAGTTATGCTTGCCCCGTCTGGCCATACTCGTGCAAAAGTTTGAGAAGGCAGTTACAAGCTGTCCAAAACGGGGTATTGCGTATGATATGTAATGCCCCCTGGTACATTCAGAATAGCCAAATTCGTAAAGAGTTAAGAATAGAGGATCTTTTTTATTTTTATTGCCGCCTATCTAGGGCATTTTATGATAAACAGGAACTTCTGGACAATCCTGTGGTTGTTAACTATTGTTATGATACTAGGGATCCCAATTTCAGTAAACGCCCAAGGGCGATCCTAAATGTTAGTAATGTGTAATTTTGTATATGTGTTATGCAAATTGTTGCTCAGATTCTTTATTGTATATTGTTCTTTTTTCTTGCTTTTTGTTTTTACTAGTGGCACTATGGCGTCGCACTTCGTATTTTGTTTCTCTTGTGTGTACATGTATTCTTCTGTGAAATAGTTGTTAAAAATAGTTAATTATGTATGGATTAGTAATTAGGTACTTAAGGAAAAAAATTTGTATTTAACTATTAGCAATTATGAATTTAAACTCTTGCTCATTTAATTATTTAGCACATTCAGTTATATTTCTCATAATTCGAAACTTTTATCATGTTATTCGATGAGGGGTAGGGCTATGGCGCCCAGGCACCCTGGTGGTTAAGCACCGCAGTTCAACATAGTAGTAGTAACAAATTATCAGTATATGAGCAAAAATAATTGATTACTTATCATTACTACGAGTTGCTTTGAAACCTCATTTCAAAGCAACTGTCGGAGGATATTGTTCTTGCCGAAGATAGCTCGAACTTATTTAATGATACTTAACTTCAGTAAGTGGACTGTAATATTAACAATAAAAATTTTATTTTAACAAAAACAACATTATTGAATACTAGCACACGCATGTGCTTATAGTTACCTATGTAACTTAGCTAAAGAGCGAGCAACCATATGCTCTTACATCAAGTCAGAAATCATTCATACTAATACAGCAAAAACGAAATAACTTTAGGGTTACACTAAAGCCAAACTCTGCTTGGCGTAAAACAATGCTGCCAAGCAATACTCTTTCAGACACCGAACATCCCGCCCGGCGTTGAAATATTAATTTCAATACAATAAGTAAAATTCAAAAAAGTAATAAATGTTCATACAATACAAAATGATACAATGTAAATTAATGCACAAATTATAATACAAGTAATTACAATGTGAAAAGAACAAATATGATGGATTACAATTCAAACCTTCAAATAAACATAAAAATTCGTACATTATTTCTCAATTGGCAGTACAGCAATTTTAGTAACTGCTCGTTTATAAATACCATTTTTGGTTTTGACAGAGACAACTCGCACAAGGTTGTCCTTCCCATAAAACACATCTACAATTCTCCCTAACAACCATTTGCAGGTAGGAAGATTTTCTTCCTTGATCACTACCATATCCCCTATTTTAATATTTTGTTTAGCAATCATCCATTTATTTCTTTGAATCAAAGTGCTCAAGTAATTATTAGTCCAGTTCTTCCATATATTTTGTACCATTTTTGTAGTTTTTTGCCATAAACTAAGTCTGTTATTATCTACTTCTGTTAAATTGGGTTCAATTATTGAATTGATCGGTCGACCTATAAGGAAATGACCAGGGGTCAAAACATTTAAATCATCAGTATTAGAAGTTAACGGTGTAAGAGGGCGAGAATTTAAGATTCCCTCTACTTGAACTGTTACTGTCAAAAATTCTTCGTAGGTTAATACTGAATTTCCTACTGTTCGTTTAAAATGAAATTTAAAGGATTTTACTCCTGCTTCAGATAGACCATTAAAATTTGGTGCTCTTGGGGGTATAAACTTCCATTGTATACCTTCCTCGGCTAGAAAATTAGCTAAAGTTCCATTCTGCTTTAGAAAAATACTCATTAATTTTTTTATTTCTGTATTTGCACTAACAAAGTTTTTTGCATTGTCACTAAATATTTGTTTTGGTTTACCTCGTCGGGCAAAGAACCTCTTCAGACAAGCAATGAATGCTTCTGTGGTTAAGTCATTGACAATCTCTAGATGAATTGCTTTTGTCACCATACAAACAAAAATACAAACATATATCTTATGATAGTTACCCTTGCGTTGCCCTTTGTACTTTATCAAAAATGGGCCGCAGTAATCAATAGCACAACAATTAAATGTAAAGTTAATATTAATTCTCTCTTTAGGTAATTCTCCCATTAGTTGTTGAGAAATTATTGGTTTTGCCTTAAAGCTAATTATGCAGCTTTGGACTATCTTTCTAGCTATATTCCTGCCATTAATGGGCCAATAAATTTGTCTAATAGAATTTAATAGTGATTGTGGACCATTATGAAAATCCTTTTCATGAAAATAAATAAATATAAGTTCAGTTAACTTATTCTTGGCAGGCAAAATAATGGGATGTCTTTGACTATAACTTAAATTAGAATTCTTTATCCTACCACCTACCCTTAACAGACCTTTTTCATCTAAGAAGGGATCAAAATATTTTAACTTACTCCTTGATGTTATCTGTAGACCTTTCTGCAACAAAGAAATTTCTTCTGCAAAATACCTACCTTGGATATATTTAAGGAGTGTATTCCTTGACAGCTCCATTTCATCTATACTAATACTACCTGTTCGTTTCTCACTTGTGTTCCTACAGTTGTAGATAAATCTGAAAAGTAAACTAAGAATTCGTATTAGTTTCAAGAAATCATTAGTTATTTTTAGGAAGTCATCAAAGAATGAATCAGTTTTTAAAGTCAACAAGGAAGTCGTAACTGGTTTCAGTTCTGAAGAATAAAGCTCATCACTAAGTCCATTTTTATCTTGAAAATTGTCCTTGTTTAAAAAATCAGGACCTTTCCACCACAGCTTGTTAGATCCAAGAGTTGTAGCATCTGATCCTCTGGAAATGATGTCGGCTGGGTTCATTTCTGAAGACACATGTCCCCACTGATAGTTAGAAGTAAGTTGTTGAATTTGTGAGACTCTATTACTCACAAAGGTTTTCAAAAGATGCGGTGATGTATTGATCCAGGCTAAAGCAATGCTTGAATCTGACCAGAGCTTAACGTCATCAATTTTGAGTTTCAAAGCTTCTAAAACCTTTTGCATAAGTTTGGACAGGAGTAGACATGCTGATAGTTCTAATCTAGGAATAGTCATAGTCTTGATTGGTGCTACACGAGATTTGCTACAAAGAAGTTTACTACAATATTCACCAGGGCTTGTAATGCTTTGAAGATATATCACTGCCCCAAATGCCTTCTCGGAGGCATCCGCAAATCCCTGTAAAATGAGCATTGAAAAGGTCTCTTTTAAAATGCAACGAGGTACTTGTATATTTTCTATACTCTGAAGAGTGTTAATAAGCACATTCCATTCATTGGCAAGATGTGGTGGTAACTGTTCCGCCCAGTCTAGCTTAAGCAACCAAAGTGCTTGCATGAATATCTTTGCCTTGCTAATAATAGGACCGAGTAGGCCTAAAGGATCATATAATCTCGCTATTTGAGATAAAACATCTCTCTTCGTAACATCAGGATTTTCATTAACAGTAACTTTATATTGCAATGTATCCTTCTTATTATTCCACAACATACCTAACGTCTTCACAGTTGTATTACTATTATGATAAAATGAAAAATTCTGTAAATCAGAGTTCTGAGAATCAAAACTAGTACACCACTTGTGTAGCTTCATTCCTCCTCTTTGGAGCAATTCTGTCAAATCTTTCTGGAGCTGAATGCATTCCTTCAAATTCGAAGATCCAGTAAGACAGTCGTCTACATAGAAATCTTCCAAGACCACTTTCGATGCTACAGGAAAATCCTTTTCTTCATCCTTCGCTAACTGTTGAAGAGTCCTTTGTGCCAAATATGGAGCGCATGCTGTGCCATACGTTACCGTTTTGAGTCTGTAAAGTTCTATAGGCTTATCTTCATCTTCCTTCCAAAGTATTTTCTGATATTTGGTCTGCGATGGCAATATTTCAATTTGTCGAAACATCTTCTCAATATCGGCAGTAAATGCATAAATATGCTTTCTAAACCGTATCATGATGGAAAAAAGTTCCTCATGAATCATTCCACCTTTACATAATATGTCGTTCAATGAACAACCGTTAGTAGTTTTGGCGCTCGCGTCGAACACAACGCGTAACTTTGTTGTTTTACTATCAGGTTTCAGCACGCCATGATGAGGAAGAAAATATCCTCCTTCAGTTTCAGAATAGTCTTCCATCCTCTCCATATGATTTAATGATTCATATTCCCTTAAAAATGAAACATAAAGTTCTTTCACTACAGAATCACTTGACAAACAATTCCACAATTCATTCAGTCTTTTTTCAGCGATTTCCTTTGAATCCCCTAATTGTATGTTTTCACCAATATCTGGCTTGAACGGCATTTTAACCACATATCTTCCATCCGCATGCCGGTAAAATGAGTTTTTAAAAAGTTCGTTGCAATAATTTAATTCAGAATTAACTGTAGATTTAGTTTCATTTACTTCTTCAACTTCCCAGAATGACTTTACTAAGTTATTTAACGAATTAATCTCTGTTGACAAAAAACAAAAATTTAAGTCATAATTTTTTACATGTGGAATTCTAACGCTTCCAGAAACTAAAAAGCCGAAGCAGCTGTTTTGAAGAAGTAACTCATTATCTTCTAAACGTATTTTATCTGTTTTTAAAAATTCAAAAAATAATTCCGCACCTAATAATAAATCTACCTTTTTGCCTTGAAAAATTCATCATCAGCTAACTTTATTCCTTTCGGAATATTTAATTTCGAAATATCAAAAGATTTCGATGGTGTCATGTCAGTTATTTTGGGAAAAATTAATAACTCTATTTCCCATTCATTTTCCTTTTCTAAGTTCGATAAACGCGTCTTTATTTGCGATTTAACATTCAAAGTAGTGTTGCCTATTCCACTAACTGGAATAAATGCTCGTTCTTTTTTTATTCCTAATGAGTTCATAACACCTACAGTACAGTCGGTCACAAAAGTATTCGAACACCGGTACCCATTCAGAAAATTTACTTTTCCGTTGAGAAACAAAATTGTCTCCAGAGTCCATCTTGGTTCGATAGAAAAAAAAACAAAAGGATGGCTCATGTCCAAAATTGGCTAGGTGCATGAAACAAAATACAACATGACTTATCTGGGGCAGATGGGAAACAAAATGGCTGCTCACGTGATCCATTATTGCGCTCAGAGAAAACGCAAAGTGTGGCTGCGGCTCGTCTCGGTTCGCGAGGAGTGAAAACCCAAAACGGTCTGTAGTGTCTATCTTTGTTGGATGAGAAAACAAAAGGATGGCTCATGTCCAATTTATTTAGGTGTGGGAAAAAATATAACGTGACCTATCTGGATGAGATGTCTCCAGCGATCCAGTATAGACTTTTTCCCCATCTGCAATAGGTGACATCTATAAACAATTTTATTGAAATCTCCTCGAAATATAAGAAACAGCTAGCTCGTGAAATTGTAAGGTATTCCCAAAAAATTCCACTTCTTGAAGAAGGAAAAACATCCTAGCTGCAGATGAGGTAGAGAGAGAAAAAGCATGTTGCACTATGGAGAGCCCGCACGCTTCTGAACAGAAAAAGTGGAATGCTTTTATAGAAAAGAGTTGAAAGTGAAAGTAAAAGCCGATTGCAAATTTTTCACTTGGTTGCCGACTGGGAAAAAATTTTCAGAGCTCAGAAAAAAAATTCTGAGAGGTAAAAAAAAAAAAAAAAAAAAGAAAAAAAAAAAAAAGAAAAGAAAAAAGAAAAAGAAAAGAGAAAAGGAAAGAGCCTTTTTTTCCCTGAGCTCTAAGAAAATGTTTCCCAGCAGACTCAATCGCTGAAATGGATTAAAAATAAATTCTTTCATACATTTTTAAAGCTTAAGCGTGTTAGCTGTCATGGAAAGAGCCTTTTTCCCCCTGAGCTCTAAGAAAATGTTTCCCAGCAGACTCAATCGCTGAAATGGATTTAAAATAAATTCTTTCATACATTTTTAAACCTCAAGAGTGTTAGTTCTCATGGAAAGAGCCTTTTTTTCCCCTGAGCTCTGAGAAAATGTTTCCCAGTCCACTCAATCGCTGAAATGGATTAAAAATAAATTCTTTCATACATTTTTAAACCTCAAGAGTGTTAGTTCTCATGGAAAGAGCCTTTTTTTCCCCTGAGCTCTAAGAAAATGTTTCCCAGTCCACTCAATCGCTGAAATGGATTAAAAACAAATTCTTTCATATATTTTTGAAGCTCAAGCGTGTTAGCTGTCATGGAAAAGGCCTTTTTTTTCCCCAGCCCACTCAATCGCTGAAATGGATTAAAAATAACTTCTTTCATACATTTTTAAAGCTCAAGCGCGTTAGCTGTCAGAGAGCTGCAGATGAGGTAGAGAGAGAAAAAGCATGTTGCACCATGGAGAGCCCGCACGGTTCTGAACAGAAAACGTGGAATGCTTTTATAGAAAAGAGTTGAAAGTGAAAGTAAAAGCCGATTGGAAATTTTTCACTTGGTTGCCGACTGGGAAAAAATTTCAGAGCTCAGAAAAAAAATTCTGAGATGTAAAAAAAAAAAAAAAAAAAAAAAAAAAAAAAAAAAAACTTTTTGTTAATTTTTATCATGTCTTCTAGACATGATAAAAATTAACCCTACCCCCCTTTTGTGTGGGAATGTTGTCTCACTGTTTCTAAAAATAGACCATGACTCATTCTACGAATTATATGTTTTAGAAAGGATGAGTCATGGTCTTTGGGTTTCTCCATTCCAAAGTAAACAAAGTGAAGACATCAAATTAATAGAAAAAAAGGAAGAGTTTTTTTTTTTTTTAAGCTCTGGAAATATTTTTCCCATTCAACAGCCAAGAAATATTTCCAGCCAATACAATTTCATTTTTACTTTCACTTTCAATTCATTTCTTATATCTATAAGAACATTTCATGTTTCTGTTCAGATCAGTGTGGGTTGTTCAAGATGCAGCAACTCTACTCCATCCCACAACTAGGAAAAAAAAGATGTTCTTTCATGAGGAATTCTTTTGGCTTTCGAAAACAATAATGACATGATGATTGTAATACATTTCTGTTCTCATGTCCCATGCTTGAACTCAGAATTATTTCCAGAACTCTGAAAATTTTTCCTAGTCAGCTCGATAACCCAACTTTCGTATATTTATTTTTTAAGCCACTCGAGTTTCAACTTCCCATCCGTGTGTCCTGTGCATTCAAAATGGAGACACATTCCCTGAGCTCTAAGAAAATATTTCCCAGCCCACTCAATCCCTGAAATGGATTAAAAATAAATTCTTTCATACATTTTTAAACCTCAAGCGTGTTAGGTGTCATGGAAAGAGCCTTTTTTCCCCTGAGCTCTAAGAAAATGTTTCCCAGCCCACTCAATCGCTGAAATGGATTAAAAATGAATTCGTTCCTATATTTTTAAAGCTCAAGAGTGTTAGCTCTCATGAAAAGGGCCTTTTTTCCCAGCCCACTCAATAGCTGAAATGAATTAAAAACAAATTCTTTCATACATTTTTAAACCTCAAGTGTGTTAGCTGTCATGGAAAGAGCCTTTTTTTCCCTGAGCTCTAAGAAAATGTTTCCCAGTCCACTCAATCGCTGAAATGGATTAAAAACAAATTCTTTTATACATTTTTAAAGCTCAAGCGTGTTAGCTGTCATGGAAAGGGCCTTTTTTTGCAGCCCACTCAATCGCTGAAATGGATTAAATATAACTTCTTTCATACATTTTTAAAGCTCAAGCGTGTTAGCTGTCATGGAAACAGAAATTTATGTCATGGTTTGTGTCTCACACGTCGTCAACGGTGTGGTTTGAGGTGAAAATTGAAAATCCGGTATGAAAAATCTCTTTAAGTTCACTTTACAAGAAACTGTGGGATAGAGAGATTTCGTCATGGAAAAATGTCTTTCAATGTCTTTCAATGTCCGTCATGGGAAAAGGTCTTTCAATGTCCGTCATGGAAAAATGTCTTTCAATATCATGACATCTCCTTTCAAATAGGATTGAAGGATTTTTCTTAAACTATGTTGAAATCTTGATCCATCCAAATTACAGATGGGAAATTCTGATCCATGGATGGATCATCCAATTTCGCTAGAACCTGATAAACGGTTGCTGATGAAATCCAAACGAGAGGCCCTAGCTTTTCAAACAGGAAACATTTCCCCCTAAACGTATTAATGATTTCTATTCTGTGAGACATTAAAAAGTGGAAAGAAACTTGTGTTCACAGAAGCTCTTTCTAGAAGAATGTTCCTGGGTCCAGATGACATAGAGAAAGAGAAAAAGCATGTTGCACCTTGGATAGCCCGCGCAGTTCTGAATAGAAAACGTGGAATACTTTTATAGAAAAGCGATGAAAGTGAAAGTAAAAGCCAAATCGTCTTGGCTGGAAAATTTTCACTTGGTTGCCGATTGGGAAAAAATTTTCAGAGCTCAGAAAAAAAATCTGAGATGTAAAAAAAAAAAAAAAAAAAAACTTTTTGTTAATTTTTATCATGTCTTCTAGACATGATAAAAATTAACCCTACCCCCCTTTTGTGTGGGAATGTTGTCTCCCTGTTTCTAAAAATAGACCATGACTCATTCTAGGAATTATATGTTTTAGAAAGGATGAGTCATAGTCTTTGGGTTTCTCCATTCCAAAGTAAACAAAGTGAAGGCTCAAATTAATAGAAAAAAAGGAAGAGTTTTTTTTTTTTTTCAGCTCCGGAAATATTTTTCCCATTCAACAGCCAAGAAATATTTCCAGCCAATACAATTTCATTTTTACTTTCACTTTCAGTTCATTTCTTATATCTATAAAAACATTTCATATTTCTCTTTAGATCAGTGTGGGTTGTTCAAGATGCAGCAACTCTACTCCATCCCACAACCAGGAAAAAAAGATGTTCTTTCATGAGGAATTCTTTTGGCTTTCGAAAACAACGTGGACATGATGATTGTAATATATTTCTGTTCTCATGTCCCATGCTTGAACTCAGAATTATTTCCAGAGCTCTGAGAATTTTTCCTAGTCACTCGATGACACAAATTTCGTATATTTATTTTTTAAGCCAGTCGAGTTTCGACTTCCCATCCGTGTGTGCTGTGCATTCAACCTAGACACACATTCCCTGAGCTCTAAGAAAATGTTTCCCAGCCAACTCAATCGCTGAAATGGATTAAAAATAAATTGTTTCATACATTTTTAAAGCTCAAGCGTGTTAGCTGTCATGGAAAGAGCCTTTTTTCCCCCTGAGCTCTAAGAAAATGTTTCCCAGCCCCCTCAATCGCTGAAGTGGATTAAAAATAAATTGTTTCATACATTTTTAAAGCTCAAGCGTGTTAGGTATCATGGAAAGAGCCTTTTTTTCCCCTGAGTTCTAAGAAAATGTTTCCCAGCCCCCTCAATTGCTGAAATGGATTAAAAATAAATTCTTTCATACATTTTTAAAGCTCAAGCGTGTTAGGTGTCATGGAAAAGGCCATTTTTTTCCCCTCAGCTCTAAGAAAATGTTTCCCAGCCCCCTCAATCGCTGAAATGGATTAAAAATAAATTCTTTCATACATTTTTAAAGCTCAAGAGTGTTAGGTATCACGGAAAGAGCTTTTTCTTTCCACAGTCCACTCAGTCGCTGAAATCGATTAAAAACAATTTCTTTCATACATTTAAAATCTAGAACCTGATAAATGGTTGCTGATGAAATCCAAACGAGGGGCCGTAGCTTTTCAAAAGGGAAACATTTTCCCCTAAACAGAAGAATGATTTCTATTCTGTGAGACATTAAAATGTGGAAAGAAACTTGTGTTCACAGAAGCTCTTTATAGAAGAGTGGTCCTGGGTCCAGATGAGATAGAGAAAGAGAAAAAGCATGTTGCACCTTGGACAGCCCGCACGGTTCTGAATAGAAAACGTGGAATACTTTTATAGAAAATCGTTGAAAGTGAAAGTAAAACACAAATCGTCTTGGCTAAAAAATTTTGACTTGGTTGCCGACTGGGAAAAAATTTTTAGAGCTCAGAAAAAAATTCTAAAATGTAAAAAAAAAAAAAAAAAAAAAAAAAAAAAAAAAAAAAAACCCTTTTTGTTAATTTTTATCATGTTTTCTAGACATGATAAAAATTAACCCTACCCCGCTTTTGTGTGGGAATGTTGTCTCACTGTTTCTAAAAATAGACCATGACTCGTTCTAGGAATTATATGTTTTAGAAAGGATGAGTCATGGTCTTTGGATTTCTCCATTCCAAAGTAAACAAAGTGAAGACATCAATTTAATAGAAAAAAAGGAAGAGGTTTTTTTTTTTTTTTTTAAGCTCTGCAAATATTTTCCCATTCAACAGCCAAGAAATATTTCCAGCCAATACAATTTCATTTTTACTTTCACTTTCAATTCATTTCTTATATCTATAAAAAATTTCATGTTTCTGTTCAGATCAGTGTGGGTTGTTCAAGATGCAACATCTCTACTCCATCCCACATCCACGAAGAAAAGATGTTCTTTCACGAGGAATTCTTTTGGCTTTCGAAAACAATGATGACATGATGATTGTAATACATTTCTGTTGTCATGTCCCATGCTTGAACTCAGAATTATTTCCAGAGCTCTGAGAATTTTTCCTAGTCCACTCGATGGCCCAAATTTCGTATATTTATTTAAGCCACTCGAGTTTCGACCTTCCATCCGTGTGTGCTGTGCATTCAACCTGGAGACACATTCCCTGAGCTCTAAGAAAATTTTCCGAGCCCACTCAATCGCTGAAATGGATTAAAAATAAATTGTTTCATACATTTTTAAAGCTCAAGAGTGTTAGGTGTCATGGAAAGAGCCTTGTTTTTCCCTGAGCTCTAAGAAAATGTTTCCCAGCCCCCTCAATCGCTGAAATGGATTAAAAATAAATTCTTTCATACATTTTTAAAGCTCAAGAGTGTTAGGTATCATGGAAAGAGCTTTTTCTTTTCACAGCCCACTCAATCGCTGAAATGGATTAAAAATAAATTCTTTCCTACATATTTAAAGCTCAAGCGTGTTAGCTGTCATGGAAAGAGCCTTTTTTTCCCAGCCCACTCAATCGCTGAAACGGATCAAAAATAAATTCTTTCATACATTTGTTTAAACCTCAAGACTGTTAGCTGTCATGGAAACTGAAATTTATGTCACGGTTTGTGTGTCACACGTCGTCAACGGTATGATTTGAGGTGAAAATTGAAAACCCGGTATGAAAAATCTCTTTAACTTCACTTTAGAAGAAGATGTGGGATAGAGAGATTTCGTCATGGGAAAATGTCTTTCAATGCCCGTCATGGGAAAATGTCTTTCAATATCATGTCATCTCTTTTCAAATAGGATTGAAGGATTTTTCTTAAACTATGTTGAAATCTTGATGCATAAAAACCACGGATGGGAAATTCTAATCCATGGATGGATCATCCAATTTCGCTAGACCCTGATAAACGGTTGCTGATGAAATCCAAACGAGGGGTCCTAGCTTTTCAAATGGGAAACATTTTCCCCTAAACGGAGGAATGATTTCTATTCTGTGAGACGTCAAAAATTGGAAAAAAGCTTGTGTTCACAGAAGCTCTTTCTAGAAGAGTGGTCCTGGGTCCAGATGAGGTAGAGAGAGAAAAAGCATGCTGCACCTTGGACAGCCCGCACAGTTCTGAACAGAAAACGTAGAATACTTTTATAGAAAAGTGTTGAAAGTGAAAGTAAAAGGCCAATCGTCTTGGCTGGAGAATTTTCACTTGGTTGCCGGCTGGGAAAAAATTTTCAGAGCTCAGAAAAAAATTTTGGGATGTAAAAAAAAAAAAAAAAAAAAAAATGTTTTTGTTAATTTTTATCATGTCTTCTAGACATGATAAAAATTAACTCTACCCCCTTTGTCTGGGAATGTTGTCTCACCCTTTCTAAAAATAGACCATGTATACCAATATACTACAAACGGACTTGAACGCCTGTTCTCAGTATGTAGCTATACAAATTTGAAGGTAAAATTAAAAAAAAAAGACATCTTTTTGGGGAGAAGGGAGTAAATTTGTATAGGAATATACTACAAACGGAATTTAAGGCCTGTTTTCAGTATATAGCTATACAAATTGGAAGGTAAAAAAAAATAAAAAAAAAGACATCTTCTTTTTTCGGGGGGAAGGCAGTGAATTTGTATAGGAATATACTACAAACGGACTTTAAAGCCTGTTTTCAGCATATAGCTATACAAATTGGAAGGTAAAAAAAAATAAAAAAAGACATCTTTTTTTTTCGGGGGGGGAAGGCAGTGAATTTGTATAGGAATATACTACAAACGGACTTTAAAGCCTGTTTTCAGCATATAGCTATACAAATTGGAAGGTAAAAAAAATAAAAAAAAAGATATCTTTTTTGGGGAAAAGGAGTGAATTTGTATAGGAATATACTACAAGAACATCAAGAAAAGAACATCATGGGTCCAAGAATTGAAACTGAAAGTCCAAAAACGAAATGTTAACGACTGGGAAGAAAATTTTCAAACCTGAAAAAAGATTTAAAAAAAAAATACTTCCTTTTTCTTTCTTAATTTGATGTCTTCATTCTTTTGACCTTGTAGAAATAAAAAAAGTGAAGACATCAAATTAAGAAAGAAAAAAGGAAAGTTTTTTTTTTTTTTTAATGTGTTAAAATTTTTCCAGAGCTCTGAGAATTTTTCCCAGTCGGTTTCTAGAAGCAACTCGTTAATGTATTTAAACCACTCGCGTTTCAGTTTCAGATCAGTCTGTGCTGTGCACTCAACGTGGATACACGCTTCTCACTCTCCTGGGAAGAGCTTCTGTGCAGGTATGTGAACATTTTTATCTTACTCTTTTGTATTTCATAGACTACAAATATTTATTGAGTCACCCATTTTATTGAAATGTATTCTTATTTCCTTTCAATACTTTGAGGTAGGGTAATATTTTTCCCCCTGCTACTGTTTTTGTTTTTCAAGGCTATAAATGTTTTACTCAATAGCTGTTTTTATAGAAAACATGCTATTATTTCATATACTGATATATTTTGTGAAACGTTAACAAATTCCTTTCAAGAACCCAAGATCTCGTGATCCACAGCTGGCTAGATACGTCAGTGTAATCGGATCACGATTGTTCCATCCTATACTGATATATTTTGTGAAACTTTAACAAATTCCTTTCAAGAAGCCAAGATCTCGTGATCCACAGCTGGCTAGATCCGTCAGTGTAATCGGATCACGATTGTTCCATCTTATACTGATATATTTTGTGAAACTTTAACAAATTCCTTTCAAGAAGCCAAGATCTCGTGATCCACAGCTGGCTAGACCCGTCAGTGTAATCGGATCACGATTGTTCCATCCTATACTGATATATTTTGTGAAACTTTAACAAATTCCTTTCAAGAAGCCAAGATCTCGTGATCCACAGCTGACTAGATACGTCAGTGTAATTGGATCACGATTGTTCCATCATATACTGATATATTTTGGGAAACTTTAACAAATTTCTTTCAAGAAGCCAAGATCTCAAGATCCACAGCTGACTCCATTAGTCAGGAAAAACGGATCACGATTTTATCAATCGTATACTGATATATTTTGTGAAACTTCTTTAACAAATCCTTTTCAATAAGGCAAGATCTCGTGATCCACAGCTGGCTAGAGCAGTCAGTATAATCGGATCACGACTGTTCTCTCGTATACTGATATATTTCGTGAAATTTTAAAAAATGACTTTCAAGAAGGCAAGGTCTCATGATCCAGAACTGACTCAATCAGTCAGGATTAACGGATCACGATTGTTCCATTGTATACTGATATATTTTGTGAAACTTTTTTAACAAATGACTTTCAAGAAGGCAAGATCTCGTGATCCACAGCTGACTAGACTTGTCAGAATTAACGGATCACGATAGTTCCATTGTGTACTGATATATTTTGTGGAACTTTAACAAATTGTTTTCAACAAGGCAAGATCCTGTGATCCACAGCTGACTCCATCAGTCAGGATAACGGATCATGATTTTTTTCAATCGTATACTGATATATATTTTGTATATTTTGTGAAACTTTAACAAATCCTTTTCAAAAAAGGCAAGGTCTTGTGATCCACAGCTGACTCCATCAGTCAGGATAACGGATCACGATGGTTCCATCTTATACTGATATATATTTTGTGAAACGTTAACAAATGACTTTCAAGAAGGCAAGATCATGTGATTCAATAGAATTGTTCAATCGTATACTGGCATATTCTGATAAAACAACAGAATGATCCAATTTTGAATACGATCCCAATATGTTTTTATAAAATCCATTTCATATTTTGTAAAACGTGAACGACTGACTTTCAAGCTGGCTGCATGGGTGTTTTTTTTCGTGGTTTTTCCCCATGTGTAACGTGAATACGAGCCAGTTTCCCTTCCAAAGTCCTCCACGAAGCCATTTCTTAAGGCAAATAGCCCTCAAATGCTTTACCGTCCTCCAAATCGACTTGACCTCTCTCCAACTTCCACGGTGTCATTTGAACGATCGAGTCGGCTGTTGGAAAAAAATGTCTGACAGCTGAAAACAATATCTCCACACACCTTCACAAAACCTCTTTCCAGGAGGAAGAAGCGTGTATTCAGCTCCAGTCCACAGCACAGACTGATTTAAAGCTGAAACGCGACTGGTTTAAATAGATGAGAACCCTCTATAGAAATAATTTGAATATATCTGGTTTTGTGAATCAAGCCGACTGGGAAAAAATTCTCAAAGCTCAGAAAAAAATTCTGAGATGTAAAAAAAAAAAAAAAAAAAAAATTCTTTTTGTTAATTTTTATCATGTCTTCTAGACATGATAAAAATTAACTCCCTTCTCTTTTTGTCTGGAAATGTTGTCTCACTCTTTCTAAAAATAGACTATGACTCATTCTTGTGGAATTCTGTTGGGATTTTACTTTCGATTGGCTTTTGACTTTGTTTCAATTCCCCAGTTATCTATAAAAGCATTCCGCGTTTCACTTCAGATCCGTGTGGGCTGTGGAAGAGGCAACACGTCTCTCTCTTTACCCAATCTCATGATATTCTTTAAGAATTTCTTAGCCATTTGTCAAAGAAGGGGACTATAATTGAAGAATTTATGAATTTGGGAACATGTCACCCATGGCAAATCTAAAATATTGGCACTGGATACTGGAAAGCCCCGCTCTGATTATAATTCTGAGTTCTAGCATGGGACATTTTTTAAATCAATAAGCTAAACTATTCCGCGTTTCACTTCAGATCCGTGTGGGCTGTGGAAGAGGCAACACGTCTCTCTCTTTACCCAATCTCATGATATTCTTTAAGAATTTCTTAGCCATTTGTCAAAGAAGGGGACTATAATTGAAGAATTTATGAATTTGGGAACATGTCACCCATGGCAAATCTAAAATCTTGGCACTGGATACTGGAAAGCCCCGCTCTGATTATAATTCTGAGTTCTAGCATGGGACATTTTTTAAATCAATAAGCTAAACTATTTTTCTAGTCTCATATTCTCTCGTCACTAGGGTTCCAGATTTGGGTAGAGAGAGACATGTTGCCTCATCAACAGCCCGTACTGTTCTGAACAGAAACGCGGAATGCTTTTATAGAAAAGTGAAGAGTTGAAAGTGAAAGTCGAAAAACGAAATGGGATCGGGTAGGAAAAATTTCTCAGAGCTCAGAAAAAAAAATTTTGAGATGTAAAAAAAAAAAAATCTTTTTGTTAATTTTTATCATGTCTTCTAGACATGATAAAAATTAACTCCCTTCTCCTTTTATCTGGGAATGTTGTCTCCCACTTTCTAAAAATAGACCATGACTCATCCTTTCTAAAGAATAGAATTCCAAGAAAAGATTGGGTTCTGGTCTATTTTTAGAAACGGTAAGACAACATTCCCAGATAAAAGGGGGATGAGTTAACTTTTATCATGTCTAGAAGATATGATAAAAATTAAAATTTTTTTTTTTTTTTTTTTTTTTTTTTTTTACATCTCAGAATTTTTTTCTGAGCTCTGAAAATATTTTCCCAGCCGATCTCATTTCGTTTTTCGACTTTCACTTTCAACTCTTCTCTTTTCTATAAAAGTATTTCGAGTTTCTGTTCAGAACACTGTGGGCTTTTGAAAAGGCAACACGTCTCCCTCTCTACATTAATTGGGAATCCAAGATGTTCTAAAGAAGAATTCTTTGAGAATCTCTTAACCTTTCTAAACTTTAGACGAGCTAGCTGGATATTTCTTCATTTCTTTTTCAAGTATGGGTTCAAAGGATTCTTTTAAATAGTTGCAAGTAAGACGTTGTATCATTTTCTGTTGATCATGAATCTATTAAAAAATTTCAATGCCTAGTTTTAGGGCTACCTATACCCGGCATGATTCATATGTTTTACTCTACGTTTTAGATGAGACCCTCTCTTAAAAACACGATTTTCCTATTCAAAGTTGAAATGAGTTTCTAAAAGCATGATTCTTTTAAAAAAAACATGTGTGATTGTGTAGGTGTGGTGGGACGGTTAGATTTCTTCTCTTACGAGATAGTCATCTCCACCCTCTCGTGGTCGCTGAAATCTCGTGATGGCTCAAGTGAAAAGGGTTCGTTTATTTTGACTCACAACCACGTTATATTTTTTTGGATATCTCCTCCAACGACTCGTGGAACTCTTTTCCCTGAAATCAGGTATGTTTAGCAAGCCCTCTGAAGTGAAGCTCGGAATACTTTGACAAATCCTGTCGAGTGGATTATGAAACCATTTTTAAAGGACCTCAGAGAAACACCCATGAAGACGATACCAACGTGTGTTTTTTCAGAAAGCATGAAGGTGGTTCATGGTGAGGGATGAGATGGTAAAATAGTTTTTTTCTTAGAAAGTTGAAAAAATGGAGAGTAGTAAGACACAGTCTCTTTTTTCGAAACTGAGTAAAAAATTTATTTTTCTGGCCGATGGGTTTGGGTATCGATTCGGAAAAGGAATCTCCAAAGGGGTGGGAAAAAAAACTTTCCCTTTTCCGAAGAAACATTTTAGGGAGGGAAACAGGCATGGTGTGCCTTTTCGTGACACCCATGTGGCTGAACAACCTATCGGTCACCGGGGATATCTCTGGAAGGACCGAAAAAATCTATCCACTGTCGTTGGAACTGTGTTCACTGGAGGGTATTTCTTTTTCGCGATCTCCCTTTCAATTTTCTCTGAGATCCTTTAGGAATGGGTGAGGATGGGTAGCGTGAAGCGCGGGAAATCTGAATCAGCAGAACGAAAATCCCTTTGAACCACTATTTAAAAAGGAAATGTAAAAGAGGACCTAACTTTCTTTGAAAGCATTTGTGTGTAGACGAAAGTAGGAAGAGATTTCGAAAAATATTCTATCCTAGAACGATGAAGTCAGTCCATTGAAATCTTCTTCTTTGATCCATCAATAGCTTCGAAATACGAAAAAGAAACATTCAGCTTCTCTAAGGTTCAGGAATCGTAAGAGATTCTTAAAGAATTCTTCTTAAGGTCATTATGGGTTCCAGATTTGGGTAAAGAGAGAGGGAGACATGTTACCTTTTCAACAGCCCACACTGTTCTGAACAAAAACGTGGAATACTTTTATAGAAAAGAGAAGAATTGAAAGTGAAAGTCAAAAAACGAAATGGGATCGGCTGGGAAAAAAATTTTTCACAGCTCAGGAAAAATTTTGAGATTGAAAAAAAAAAAAACTCTTCCTTTTTCTTTATTAATCTGATGTGTTCACTCTTTTGACCTTGTAGAATGTCAAAAAGTGAAGACATCAAATTAAAAAAGAAAAAAGGAAGGGTTATTATTATTATTATTATTATTATTATTATTATTTTTCCTGACTCAGAATTTTTTCTCGGTTCAGAAATTTTCCCATCCGATCTGATTTCGTTTTTTTACTTTCACTTTCAATTCTTCTCTTATCTATAAAAGCATTCTACGTTTCTGTTCAGAACAGTGTGGGCTGTTGGAAAGGCAACACGTCATAGAAATATTTTTCCCCTCGACTCGATGAGTCAAATGAGACCTATCTAAAGGGTTATTAGAACGAATTCATACTTGTGTATTGAAATCACTCCAGTTTCGACTTAACATCAGTCTGTGCTGTGTATTCTGCTTGGATACATACTTTTCCCTCCTAGAAAGAGCTTTTGTGAAGGTAGGCCATCCATTCTTCACAGCTCTTAGACATTTATTTCCAGCTGATTTGATCGACGAGACATCACCTTATTTTTAAGCATCCACTCTCTGGGATCTATGAAAGTTTTTATGGTTTTGTTTCTGTTGAGTCTGTGCTGTAGAGCCCCCAAATGTCTACAAGGGTTCTTATTCTAGAACGTGTGCACTGTTTTGACATTTCATTTCATAGCTGGGGTGATGGGTGGGTCACCTTCCTTTCAAACTGCACCGTGGAGGTAGAGATGTTAGAAAGTTTCGAGCCTACGTGTTTAATTCATGGGTGAACCACGCTTCGTGAACAAAAGAGGACCCTTTCGTGGATCGTCCCTAGGAAAAAAAGCATAGAACTGAAATGGCTACTCGTGTTTTGTCTATTCGACATTATTCAAAAGGATCTCTACTCTCTTTTTGGTTCGAAGGATGTCTCTACCTGTTGTCTTACGTGTCTAAAGAAATTAACTTTTCAGGAAAGGAGTTGTCTTAGGTTTCTAAAGAAATTAGCTTTTCAGGAAAGGAATGTTACTTGAAAAACAGGACGAGATAGGTTGAGAGAGGTTTCAGAGAAAAAAAGAGAGATGTCGTTCATTTTTATCATGTCTGAAGACATGATAAAAATGAACAAAAAGTATTTATAATATATATATTATATAATATATATATTTTTTATTTTTAAAATTTTTTTTCAAATCTCTCAGAAAATATTTTCCAGCTCATCTCAAAATGACCCTCCTACTCAGTTTCGAAAAAAGAGACTGTGTCTTACTACTCTCCATTTTTTCAACTTTCTAAGAAAAAAACTACTTTACCATCTCATCTCTCACCATGAACCACCTTCATGCTTTCTGAAAAACGACACGTTGGTATCGTCTTCATGGGTGTTTCTCTGAGGTCCTTTAAAAATGGTTTCATAATCCACTCGACAGGATTTGTCAAAGTATTCCGAGCTTCACTTCAGAGGGCTTGCTAAACATACCTGATTTCAGGGAAAAGAGTTCCACGAGTCGTTGGAGGAGATATCCAAAAAAATATAACGTGGTTGTGAGTCAAAATAAACGAACCCTTTTCACTTGAGCCATCACGAGATTTCAGCGACCACAAGAGGGTGGAGATGACTATCTCGTAAGAGAACAAATCTAACCGTCCCACCACACCTACACAATCACACATGTTTTTTTAAAAGAATCATGCTTTTAGAAACTCATTTCAACTTTGAATAGGAAAATCGTGTTTTTAAGAGAGGGTCTCATCTAAAACGTAGAGTAAAACATATGAATCATGCCGGGTATAGGTAGCCCTAAAACTAGGCATTGAAATTTTTTAATAGATTCATGATCAACAGAAAATGATACAACGTCTTACTTGCAACTATTTAAAAGAATCCTTTGAATCCATACTTGAAAAAGAAATGAAGAAATATCCAGCTAGCTCGTCTAAAGTTTAGAAAGGTTAAGAGATTCTCAAAGAATTCTTCTTTAGAACATCTTGGATTCCCAATTAATGTAGAGAGGGAGACGTGTTGCCTTTTCAAAAGCCCACAGTGTTCTGAACAGAAACTCGAAATACTTTTATAGAAAAGAGAAGAGTTGAAAGTGAAAGTCGAAAAACGAAATGAGATCGGCTGGGAAAATATTTTCAGAGCTCAGAAAAAAATTCTGAGATGTAAAAAAAAAAAAAAAAAAAAAAAAAAAAAAAAAAAAACTTTTTGTTAATTTTTATCATGTCTTCTAGACATGATAAAAATTAACTCATCCCCCTTTTATCTGGGAATGTTGTCTTACCGTTTCTAAAAATAGACCAGAACCCAATCTTTTCTTGGAATTCTATTCTTTAGAAAGGATGAGTCATGGTCTATTTTTGGAAAGTGGGAGACAACATTCCCAGATAAAAAGAGAAGGGAGTTAATTTTTATCATGTCTAGAAGACATGATAAAAATTAACAAAAAGATTTTTTTTTTTTTTACATCTCAAAATTTTTTTTTCTGAGCTCTGAGAAATTTTTCCTAGCCGATCCCATTTCGTTTTGCGACTTTCACTTTCAACTCTTCACTTTTCTATAAAAGCATTCCGCGTTTCTGTTCAGAACAGTGCGGGCTGTTGATGAGGCAACATGTCTCTCTCTACCCAAATCTGGAACCCTAGTCACGAGAGAATATGAGACTAGAAAAATAGTTTAGCTTATTGATTTAAAAAATGTCCCATGCTAGAACTCAGAATTATAATCAGAGCGAGGCTTTCCAGTATCCACTTCCAAGATTTTAGATCTGCCATGGGTGACATGTTCCCAAATTCATAAATTCTTCAATTATAGTCCCCTTCTTTGACAAATGGCTAAGAAATTCTTAAAGAATATCATGAGATTGGGTAAAGAGAGAGACGTGTTGCCTCTTCTACAGCCCACACGGATCTGAAGTGAAACGCGGAATGCTTTTATAGATAACTGGGGAATAGAAACAAAGTCAAAAGCCAATCGAAAGTAAAATCCCAACAGAATTCCACAAGAATGAGTCATAGTCTATTTTTAGAAAGAGTGAGACAACATTTCCAGACAAAAAGAGAAGGGAGTTAATTTTTAGCATATCTAGAAGACATGATAAAAATTAACAAAAAGAATTTTTTTTTTTTTTTTTTTTTTTTTTTTTTTTTTTTTTTTTTTACATCTCAGAATTTTTTTCTGAGCTCTGAGAATTTTTTCCCAGTCGGCTTCATTCACAAAACCAGATATATTCAAATTATTTCTATAGAGGGTTCTCATCTATTTAAACTACTCGCGTTTCAGCTTTAAATCAGTCTGTGCTGTGCACTGGAGCTGAATACACGCTTCTTCCTCCTGGAAAGAGGTTTTGTGAAGGTGTGTGGAGATATTGTTTTCAGCTGTCAGACATTTTTTTCCAACAGCCGACTCGATCGTTCAAATGACACCGTGGAAGTTGGAGAGAGGTCAAGTCGATTTGGAGGACGGTAAAGCATTTGAGGGCTATTTGCCTTAAGAAATGCCTTCGTGGAGGACTTTGGAAGGGAAACTGGCTCGTATTCACGTTACACATGGGGAAAAACCACGAAAAAAAACACCCATGCAGCCAGCTTGAAAGTCAGTCGTTCACGTTTTACAAAATATGAAATGGATTTTATAAAAACATATTGGGATCTTATTCAAAATTGGATCATTCTGTTGTTTTATCAGAATATGCCAGTATACGATTGAACAATTCTATTGAATCACATGATTTTGCCTTCTTGAAAGTCATTTGTTAACGTTTCACAAAATATATATCAGTATAAGATGGAACCATCGTGATCCGTTATCCTGACTGATGGAGTCAGCTGTGGATCACAAGACCTTGCCTTTTTTGAAAAGGATTTGTTAAAGTTTCACAAAATATACAAAATATATATCAGTATACGATTGAAAAAAATCATGATCCGTTATCCTGACTGATGGAGTCAGCTGTAGATCACAGGATCTTGCCTTGTTGAAAACAATTTGTTAAAGTTCCACAAAATATATCAGTATACAATGGAACTATCGTGATCCGTTAATTCTGACAAGTCTAGTCAGCTGTGGATCACGAGATCTTGCCTTCTTGAAAGTCATTTGTTAAAGAAGTTTCACAAAATATATCAGTATACAATGGAATAATCCTGATCCGTTAATCCTGACTGATTGAGTCAGCTCTGGATCACGAGATCTTGCCTTGTTGAAAACAATTTGTTAAAGTTCCACAAAATATATTAGTATACAATGGAACTATCGTGATCCGTTAATTCTGACGGGTCTAGTCAGCTGTGGATCACGAGATCTTGCCTTCTTGAAAGTCATTTGTTAAAGAAGTTTCACAAAATATATCAGTATACAATGGAACAATTGTGATCCGTTAATCCTGACTGATAGAGTCAGTTCTGGATCACGAGATCTTGCCTTCTTGAAAGTCATTTGTTAAAAATTTCACAAAATATATCAGTATACGAGGGAACAGTCGTGATCCGATTATACTGACTGCTCTAGCCAGCTGTGGATCACGAGATCTTGGCTTCTTGAAAGAAATTTGTTAAAGTTTCACAAAATATATCAGTATATGATGGAACAATCGTGATACGATTACACTGACGGGTCTAGCCAGCTGTGGATCACGAGATCTTGGCTTCTTGAAAGGAATTTGTTAAAGTTTCACAAAATATATCAGTATATGATGGAACAATCGTGATCCGATTACACTGACGGGTCTAGCCAGCTGTGGATCACGAGATCTTGCCTTCTTGAAAGGAATTTGTTAAAGTTTCACAAAATATATCAGTATATGATGGAACAATCGTGATCCGATTACACTGACGTATCTAGCCAGCTGTGGATCACGAGATCTTGGCTTCTTGAAAGGAATTTGTTAAAGTTTCACAAAATATATCAGTATATGATGGAACAATCGTGATCCGATTACACTGACGTATCTAGCCAGCTGTGGATCACGAGATCTTGGCTTCTTGAAAGGAATTTGTTAAAGTTTCACAAAATATATCAGTATATGAAATAATAGCATGTTTTCTATAAAAACAGCTATTGAGTAAAACATTTCTTGCCTTGAAAAACAAAAACAGTAGCAGGGGGAAAAATATTACCCTACCTCAAAGTATTGAAAGGAAATAAGAATACATTTCAAAAACATGGGTGACTCAATAAATATTTGTAGTCTATGAAATACAAAAGAGTAAGAAAAAAATGTTCACATACCTTCACAGAAGCTCTTCCCAGGAGAGTGAGAAGCGTGTATCCACGTTGAGTGCACAGCACAGACTGATCTGAAACTGAAACGCGAGTGGTTTAAATACATTAACGAGTTGCTTCTAGAAACCGACTGGGAAAAATTCTCAGAGCTCTGGAAAAATTTTAACACATTAAAAAAAAAAAAAAAAAAAAAACCCTTCCTTTTTTTTATTCTTAATTTGATGTCTTCCCTTTTTTTATTTCTACAAGGTCAAAAGAATGAAGACATCAAATTAAGAAAGAAAAAGGAAGTATTTTTTTTTTTTAATCTTTTTTCAGGTTTGAAAATTTTCTTCCCAGTCGTTGACATTTCGTTTTTTGACTTTCAGTTTCAATTCTTGGAGCCATGATGTTCTTTTCTTGATGTTCTTGTAGTATATTCCTATACAAATTCACTCCTTTTCCCCAAAAAAGATATCTTTTTTTTATTTTTTTTACCTTCCAATTTGTATAGCTATATACTGAAAACAGGCATTAAAGTCAGTTTTTAGTATATTCCTATACAAATTCACTTAATTTCCCAGCAAAAAGATGTCTTTTTTATTTTTTTACCTTCCAATTTGTATAGCTATATGCTGAAAACAGGCTTTAAAGTCCGTTTGTAGTGTATTCCTATACAAATTCACTGCCTTCCCCCCCGAAAAAAAAAGATGTCTTTTTTTTATTTTTTTTTACCATCCAATTTGTATAGCTATATACTGAAAACAGGCCTTAAATTCCGTTTGTAGTATATTCCTATACAAATTTACTCCCTTTTCCCCAAAAAGGTGTCTTTTTTTTAATGTTACCTTCAAATTTGTATAACTACATACTGAGAACAGGCGTTCAAGTCCGTTTGTAGTATATTGGTATACATGGTCAATTTTGAGAAACAGTGAGACAACATTCCCACACAAAAGGGGGGTAGGGTTAATTTTTATCATGTCTAGAAGACATGATAAAAATTAACAAAAAGTTTTTTTTTTTTTTTTTTTTTAACATCTCAAATTTTTTTTTCTGAGCTTTGAAAAATTTTTCCCAGTCGGCAACCAAATGAAAATTCTACAGCCAAGACGATTGGCCTTTTACTTTCACTTTCAACACTTTTCTATAAAAGTATTCTACGTTTTCTGTTCAGAACTGTGCGGGCTGTCCAAGGTGCAGCATGCTTTTTCTCTCTCTACCTCAACTGGACCCAGGACCACTCTTCTAGAAAGAGCTTGTGTGAACACAAGCTTTTTTCCAATTTTTGACTTCTCACAGAATAGAAATCATTCCTCCTTTTAGGGGAAAATGTTTCCCATTTGAAAAGCTAGGACCCCTCGTTTGGATTTCATCAGCAACCGTTTATCAGGGTCTAGCGAAATTGGATGATCCATCCATGGATCAGAATTTCCCATCCGTGGTTTTTATGCATCAAGATTTCAACATAGTTTAAGAAAAATCCTTCAATCCTATTTGAAAGGAGATGACATTTTCCCATGACGGACATTGAAAGACATTTTCCCATGACGAAATATCTCTATCCCACACCTTCTTCTAAAGTGAAGTTAAAGAGATTTTTCATACCGGGTTTTCAATTTTCACCTCAAATCACACCGTTGACGACGTGTGACACACAAACCGTGACATAAATTTCAGTTTTCATGACAGCTAACAGTCTTGAGGTTTAAACAAATGTATGAAAGAATTTATTTTTGATCCGTTTCAGCGATTGAGTGGGCTGGAAAAAAAAGGCTCTTTCCATGACAGCTAACACGCTTGAGCTTTAAACATGTATGAAAGAATTTATTTTTAATCCATTTCAGCGATTGAGTGGGCTGGGGAAAAAAAGGTTCTTTCCATGACAGCTAACACGCTTGAGCTTTAAAAATGTATGAAACAATTTATTTTAAATCCATTTCATCCATGACAGCTAACACGCTTGAGCTTTAAAAATGTATGAAACAATTTATTTTAAATCTATTTCAGCGATTGAGTGGGCTGTGGAAAGAAAAAGCTTTTTCCATGATAACTAACACTCTTGAGCTTTAAAAATGTATGAAAGAATTTATTTTTAATCCATTTCAGCGATTGAGGGGGCTGGGAAACATTTTCTTAGAGCTCAGGGAAAAACAAGGCTCTTTCCATGACACCTAACACTCTTGAGCTTTAAAAATGTATGAAACAATTTATTTTAAATCCATTTCAGCGATTGAGTGGGCTCGGAAAATTTTCTTAGAGCTCAGGGAATGTGTGTCCAGGTTGAATGCACAGCACACACGGATGGGTAGTCCAAACTCGAGTAGCTTAAATAAATATACGAAATTTGGGTCATCGAGTGGACTAGGAAAAATTCTCAGAGCTCTGGAAATAGTTCTGAGTTCAAGCATGGGACATGAGAACAGAAATGTATTACAATCATCATGTCATCATTGTTTTCGAAAGCGAAAAGAATTCCTCATGAAAGAACATCTTTTTTTCCTGGTTGTGGGATGGAGTAGAGTTGCTGCATCTTGAACAACCCACACTGATCTGAACAGAAATATGAAATGTTTTTATAGATATAAGAAATGAACTGAAAGTGAAAGTAAAAATGAAATTGTATTGGCTGGAAATATTTCTTGGCTGTTGAATGGAAAAATATTTCCAGAGCTAAAAAAAAAAAAAAAAAAAAAACTCTTCCTTTTTTTCTATTAATTTGATGTCTTCACTTTGTTTACTTTGGAATGGAGAAACCCAAAGACTATGACTCATCCTTTCTAAAACATATAATTCCTAGAATGAGTCATGGTCTATTTTTAGAAACAGGGAGACAACATTCCCACACAAAAGGGGGGTAGGGTTAATTTTTATCATGTCTAGAAGACATGATAAAAATTAACAAAAAGTTTTTTTTTTTTTTTTTTACATCTCAGATTTTTTTTCTGAGCTCTGAAAATTTTTTCCCAGTCGGCAACCAAGTGAAAATTTTCCAGCCAAGACGATTTGGCTTTTACTTTCACTTTCATCGCTTTTCTATAAAAGTATTCCACGTTTTCTATTCAGAACTGCGCGGGCTATCCAAGGTGCAACATGCTTTTTCTCTTTCTCTATCTCATCTGGACCCAGGAACATTCTTCTAGAAAGAGCTTCTGTGAACACAAGTTTCTTTCCACTTTTTAATGTCTCACAGAATAGAAATCATTAATACGTTTAGGGGAAAATGTTTCCTGTTTGAAAAGCTAGGGCCCCTCGTTTGGATTTCATCAGCAACCGTTTATCAGGTTCTAGCGAAATTGGATGATCCATCCATGGATCAGAATTTCCCATCTGTAATTTCGATGGATCAAGATTTCAACATAGTTTAAGAAAAATCCTTCAATCCTATTTGAAAGGAGATGTCATGATATTGAAAGACATTTTTCCATAACGGACATTGAAAGACATTGAAAGACATTTCTCCATGACGAAATCTCTCTATCGCACAGCTTCTTCTAAAGTGAACTTAAAGAGATTTTTCGGGTATTCAATTTTCACCTCAAACCATACCGTTGACGACGTGTGAGACACAAACCATGACATAAATTTCAGTTTCCATGACAGCTAACACTCTTGAGCTTTAAAAATGTATGAAAGAAGTTATTTTTAATCCATTTCAGCGATTGAGTGGGCTGGAAAAAAAGGCCCTTTCCATGACAGCTAACACGCTTGAGCTTTAAAAATGTATGAAAGAATTTGTTTTTAATCCATTTCAGCGATTGAGTGGACTGGGAACCATTTTCTTAGAGCTCAGGGGAAAAAAGGCTCTTTCCATGACAGCTAACACTCTTGAGGTTTAAAAATGTATCAAAGAATTTGTTTTTAATTCATTTCAGCTATTGAGTGGGCTGGGGAAAAAAAGGCCCTTTTCATGAGAGCTAACATGCTTGAGCTTTAAAAATATAGGAACGAATTTATTTTTAATCCATTTCAGCGAATGAGTGGGCTGGGAAACATTTTCTTAGAGCTCAGAGAAAAAAAACGTTCTTTCCATGACAGCTAACACGCTTGAGCTTTAAAAATGTATGAAAGATTTTTTTTTAATCCATTTCAGCGATTGAGTGGGCTGGGAAACATTTTCTTAGAGCTCAGGGAATGTGTCTCCATTTTGAATGCACAGCACACACGGATGGGAAGTCGAAACTCGAGTGGCTTAAAAAATAAATATACGAAATTTGGTTCATCGAGCTGACTAGGAAAAATTCTCAGACTTCTGGAAATAATTCTGAGTTCAATCATGGGACATGAGAACAGAAATGTATTACAATCATCATGACATCATTGTTTTCGAAAGCCAAAAGAATTCCTCATGAAAGAACATCTTTTTTTCCTGGTTGTGGGATGGAGTAGAGTTGCTGCATCTTGAACAACCCACACTGATCTGAACAGAAACATGAAATGTTCTTATAGATATAAGAAATGCATTGAAAGTGAAAGTACAAATGAAATTGTATTGGCTGGAAATATTTCTTGGCTGTTGAATGGAAAAAATATTTCCAGAGCTGAAAAGAAAAAAAAAAAAAACTCTTCCTTTTTTTTCTATTAATTTGATGTCTTCACTTTGTTTACTTTGGAATGGAGAAACCCAAAGACCATGACTCATCCTTTCTAAAACATATAATTCCTAGAATAAGTCATGGTCTATTTTTAGAAACTGTGAGACAACATTCCCACACAAAAGGAGGGTAGGGTTAATTTTTATCATGTCTAGAAGACATGATAAAAATTAACAAAAGTTTTTTTTTTTTTTTTTTTTTTTTTATATCTCAGAATTTTTTTTCTGAGCTCTGAAAATTTTTTCCCAGTCGGCAACCAAGTGAAAAATTTCCAATCGGCTTTTACTTTGACTTTCAACTCTTTTCTATAAAAGCATTCCACGTTTTCTGTTCAGAACCGTGCGGGCTCTCCATGGTGCAACATGCTTTTTCTCTCTCTACCTCATCTGCAGCTAGGATGTTTTTCCTTCTTCAAGAAGTGGAATTCTTTGGGAATACCTTACAATTTCACGAGCTAGCTGTTTCTTATATTTCGAGGAGATTTCAATGAAATTGTTTATAGATGTCACCTATTGCAGATGGGGGAAAAGTCTATACTGGATCGCTGGAGACATCTCATCCAGATAGGTCATGTTATATTTTTTCCCACACCTAAATAAATTGGACATGAGCCATCCTTTTGTTTTCTCATCCAACAAAGATAGACACTACAGACCTTTTTGGGTTTTCACTCTTCGCGAACCGAGACGAGCCGCAGCCACACTTTGCGTTTTCTCTGAGCGCAATAATGGATCACGTGAGCAGCCATTTTGTTTCCCATCTGCCCCAGATAAGTCATGTTGTATTTTGTTTCATGCACCTAGCCAATTTTGGACATGAGCCATCCTTTTGTTTTTTTCTATCGAACCAAGATGGACTCTGGAGACAGTTTTGTTTCTCAACGGAAAAGTAAATTTTCTGAATGGGTACCGGTGTTCGAATACTTTTGTGACCGACTGTCTGATTATACTGTTACAACCACGAAATCTCGAAATGGATGGGTTTTACAGTTGACTACGGTAAGACGCAGGGAGACCTGTCATCCCTAGCTCCTCCTAGGAATTCTGAAGATACTATTACAACCCCAAAATCTCAAAAATGATAGGATTTACAATTGACATCGAGTCCCGAAACAAATCGAGCTGACCCTAGAGAGATTGGAAAGGAAGATGGATTCGATGGGAGGGAGATTATTCTTCTTTCGGGATGGAAACAATATTCGTACTACTTTTCTTTCAAGAGGGAAAGGGTCATCCAATCCCACAACCTGTCGAGTGGACCCTAGCGAGGTTGAAAAGGCAGACAGATTCGACTGGGGTCGGTTTCGGGTTAAAAAGAAGAGCTGTTCCGCTTTTCTTCTAACATGGAAAAGGGTATCTAGTCTCACAACCTACAAACGCATCTTCTTTCAAAAAGTTTGAAAGGATTTTAAAATAGGTTGGAATCTATTTTCTTCTTCAAAATTCGGAAAAAACAACAACATACGCTTGGGTTCCAAAAAACAGTTAAAGAAGGCTAAATGAACAGCCCGTCTAAAGTGAAATTCCGAAGAGAATAAATGGGTAAGGTATCATCCATCGAGTCGGCTGGGCAATGGTTTTCTTAGAAATTGAAACGGTCCACAAATAAACAACGTGGTAAACAATATCAACAAAATGGTAAAGCAAATCTATTGAGCTGGTCTCTCAAATCTCACCCCGCAAAATATTTTTAAACGTAAACAAGTCAACAACATAGTAAATACCATCAATAGAATAGGATAATAACATCGGCTAGAAGGGGAAAAACCTGTCAGAGAAGCAAAAACACAAAAGAGTGGAAGAAAAAATGTTAACATACCTTCACAGAAGCTTTTTCCAGGAGAGAGAGAAGCGTGTATCCACGTTGAGTGCCCCGCACAGACTGATTGGAAGCTGAAACACGAGTGGTTTAAATAGCTAAGTGAGAGTTCTTTCTAGAAACAATTTGGAAGTCTTATTTTGATCATCGAGTCGACTGGGAAAAAATTCTCAGAGCTGAGAAAAAAAAATTCTGAGATGAAAAAAAAAAAAAAATTGTTAATTTTTATCATGTCTTCTAGACATGATAAAAATTAACTACCCCCCTTTTTTGTCTGGGAATGTTGTCTCCCACTTTCTAAAAATAGACCATGACTCATCCTTTCTTAAGAATACAATTCCAAGAAAAGAATGGGTTGGGATCTATTTTTAGAAACGGTGAGACAACATTCCCAGACAAAAAAGGGGGGTAGTTAATTTTTATCATGTCTAGAAGACATGATAAAAATTAACAAAAAGTTTTTTTTTTTTTTTTTACATCTCAGAATTTTTTTTTCAGCTCTGAGAATTTTTTCCCAGTCCACTCGATGATCAAAACAAGACTTCCAAATTGTTTCTAGAAAGAACTCTCACTTAGCTATTTAAACCACTCCAGTTTCAGCTTCAGATCAGTCTGTGCTGGGCAGTTCACCTGGATATAGGCTGTTTCCAGCCGACTCGTTTTCACTTTCCCATTCAACTCGTCTCTGATCTATAAAAACATTCCGAGTTTCAGTTCAGTTCGGAACGGGCTGTTGGACACGCAATACAACAAGATGCTTCTCCTCCAGACCTGGAAAATACTTCCCTATTAGGAAGATAGAGATACGTAAAAGATCTCAAAAGATTTTCTTTAAAGTGATATTGGAAAAAGGAGAACGTTATCATCAACAATTTTGCTGAAATGGATTAAAAATAAATTCTTTCATACATTTTTAAACCTCAAGAGTGTTAGCTGTCATGGAAAGAGCCTTTTTTTCCCCTGAGCTCTAAGAAAATGTTTCCCAGCAGACTCAATCGCTGAAATGGATTAAAAACAAATTCTTTCATACATTTTTAAAGCTCAAGCGTGTTAGCTGTCATGGAAAGGGCCTTTTTTTCCAGCCCACTCAATCGCTGAAATGGATTAAAAATAACTTCTTTCATACATTTTTAAAACTCAAGCGTGTTAGCTGTCATAGAGCTGCAGATGAGGTAGAGAGAGAAAGAGCATGTTGCACCATGGAGAGCCCGCACGGTTCTGAACAGAAAACGTGGAATGCTTTTATAGAAAAGAGTTGAAAGTCAAAGTAAAAGCCGAATGCAAATTTTTCACTTGGCTGCCGACTGGGAAAAAATTTTCAGAGCTCAGAAAAAAAATTCTGAGATATAAAAAAAAAAAAAAAAAAAAACTTTTTGTTAATTTTTATCATGTCTTCTAGACATGATAAAAATTAACCCTACCCCTTTTGTGTGGGAATGTTGTCTCACTGTTTCTAAAAATAGACCATGACTCATTCTAGGAATTATATGTTTTAGAAAGGATGAGTCATAGTCTTTGGGTTTCTCCATTCCAAAGTAAACAAAGTGAAGACATCAAATTAATAAAAAAAAAGGAAGAGGTTTTTTTTTTTTTTTTTTTTTTTTTTTCCCAGCTCTGGAAATATTTTTCCCATTCAACAGCCAAGAAATATTTCCAGCCAATACAATTTCATTTTTACTTTCACTTTCAATTCATTTCTTATATCTATAAGAACATTTCATGTTTCTGTTCAGATCAGTGTGGGTTGTTCAAGATGCAGCAACTCTACTCCATCCCACAACCAGGAAAAAAAGATGTTCTTTCATGAGGAATTCTTTTGGCTTTCGAAAACAATGATGTCATGATGATTGTAATACATTTCTGTTCTCATGTCCCATGATTGAACTCAGAATTATTTCCAGAAATCTGAGAATTTTTCCTAGTCAGTTCGATGAACCAAATTTCGTATATTTATTTTTTAAGCCACTCGAGTTTCGACTTCCCATCCGTGTGTGCTGTGCATTCAACCTAGACACACATTCCCTGAGCTCTAAGAAAATGTTTCCCAGCCCACTCAATCGCTGAAATGGATTAAAAAAAATTCTTTCATACGTTTTTAAAGCTCAAGCGTGTTAGCTGTTATGGAAAGAACGTTTTTTCCCCTGAGCTCTAGGAAAATGTTTCCCAGCCCACTCAATCGCTGAAATGGATTAAAAATAAATTCGTTCCTATATTTTTAAAGCTCAAGCATGTTAGCTCTCATGAAAAGGGCCTTTTTTTTCCCCCAGCCCACTCAATAGCTGAAATGAATTAAAAACAAATTCTTTCATACATTTTTAAAGCTCAAGAGTGTTAGCTGTCATGGAAACTGAAATTTATGTCATGGTTTGTGTCTCACACGTCGTCAACGGTATGGTTTGAGGTGAAAATTGAATACCCGAAAAATCTCTTTAAGTTCACTTTAGAAGAAGCTGTGGGATAGAGAGATTTCGTCATGGAGAAATGTCTTTCAATGTCTTTCAATGTCCGTTATGGAAAAATGTCTTTCAATATCATGACATCTCCTTTTAAATAGGATTGAAGGATTTTTCTTAAACTATGTTGAAATCTTGATCCATCCAAATTACAGATGGGAAATTCTGATCCATGGATGGATCATCCAATTTCGCTAGAACCTGATAAACGGTTGCTGATGAAATCCAAACGAGAGGCCCTAGCTTTTCAAACAGGAAACATTTCCCCCTAAACGTATTAATGATTTCTATTCTGTGAGACATTAAAAAGTGGAAAGAAACTTGTGTTCACAGAAGCTCTTTCTAGAAGAATGTTCCTGGGTCCAGATGACATAGAGAAAGAGAAAAAGCATGTTGCACCTTGGATAGCCCGCGCAGTTCTGAATAGAAAACGTGGAATACTTTTATAGAAAAGCGATGAAAGTGAAAGTAAAAGCCAAATCGTCTTGGCTGGAAAATTTTCACTTGGTTGCCGACTGGGAAAAAATTTTCAGAGCTCAGAAAAAAAATCTGAGATGTAAAAAAAAAAAAAAAAAAAAAAAAAAACTTTTTGTTAATTTTTATCATGTTTTCTAGACATGATAAAAATTAACCTTACCCCCCTTTTGTGTGGGAATGTTGTCTCCCTGTTTCTAAAAATACACCATGACTCATTCTAGGAATTATATGTTTTAGAAAGGATGAGTCATAATCTTTGGGTTTCTCCATTCCAAAGTAAACAAAGTGAAGACATCAAATTAATAGAAAAAAGGAAGAGTTTTTTTTCCAGAGCTCTGAGAATTTTTCCCAGTCCACTCGATGACCCAAATTTCGTATATTTATTTAAGCTACTCGACTTTCGACTACCCATCCGTGTTTGCTGTGCATTCAACCTGGACACACATTCCCTGAGCTCTAAGAAAATTTTCCGAGCCCACTCAATCGCTGAAATGGATTTAAAATAAATTGTTTCATAAATTTTTAAAGCTCAAGAGTGTTAGGTGTCATGGAAAGAGCCTTGTTTTTCTCTGAGCTCTAAGAAAATGTTTCCCAGCCCCCTCAATCGTTGAAATGGATTAAAAATAAATTCTTTCATTAATTTTTAAAGCTCAAGAGTGTTAGGTATCATGGAAAGAGCTTTTTCTTTCCACAGCCCACTCAATCGCTGAAATAGATTTAAAATAAATTGTTTCATACATTTTTAAAGCTCAAGCGTGTTAGCTGTCATGGATGAAATGGATTTAAAATAAATTGTTTCATACATTTTTAAAGCTCAAGCGTGTTAGCTGTCATGGAAAGGGCCTTTTTTTTCCCAGCCCACTCAATCGCTGAAATGGATTAAAAATAAATTCTTTCATACATGTTTAAAGCTCAAGCGTGTTAGCTGTCATGGAAATAGCCTTTTTTTCCCAGCCCACTCAATCGCTGAAACGGATCAAAAATAAATTCTTTCATACATTTGTTTAAACCTCAAGACTGTTAGCTGTCATGAAAACTGAAATTTATGTCACGGTTTGTGTGTCACACGTCGTCAACGGTATGATTTGAGGTGAAAATTGAAAACCCGGTATGAAAAATCTCTTTAACTTCACTTTAGAAGAAGGTGTGGGATAGAGAGATTTCGTCATGGGAAAATGTCTTTCAATGTCTTTCAATGTCCGTCATGGGAAAATGTCATCTCCTTTCAAATAGGATTGAAGGATTTTTCTTAAAATATGTTGAAATCTTGATGCATAAAAACCACGGATGGGAAATTGGATGATCCATGGAGGGATCATCCAATTTCGCTAGACCCTGATAAACGGTTGCTGATGAAATCCAAACGAGGGGTCCTAGCTTTTCAAATGGGAAACATTTTCCCCTAAAAGGAGGAATGATTTCTATTCTGTGAGAAGTCAAAAATTGGAAAAAAGCTTGTGTTCACAGAAGCTCTTTCTAGAAGAGTGGTCCTGGGTCCAGATGAGGTAGAGAGAGAAAAAGCATGCTGCACCTTGGACAGCCCGCACAGTTCTGAACAGAAAACGTAGAATACTTTTATAGAAAAGTGTTGAAAGTGAAAGTAATAGGCCAATCGTCTTGGCTGGAGAATTTTCACTTGGTTGCCGACTGGGAAAAATTTTTCAAAGCTCAGAAAAAAAAATTTGAGATGTTAAAAAAAAAAAAAAAAAAACTTTTTGTTAATTTTTATCATGTCTTCTAGACATGATACAAATTTGAAGGTAAAATTAAAAAAAAGACATCTTTTTGGAAAAAGGGAGTAAATTTGTATAGGAATATACTACAAACGGAATTTAAGGCCTGTTTTCAGTATATAGCTATACAAATTGGAAGGTAAAAAAAATAAAAAAAAGACATCTTTTTTTTTTCGGGGGGGAAGGCAGTGAATTTGTATAGGAATATACTACAAACGGACTTTAAAGCCTGTTTTGAGCATATAGCTATACAAATTGGAAGGTAAAAAAAAATAAAAAAAAAGACATCTTTTTTTTTCCGGGGGAAGGCAGTGAATTTGTATAGGAATATACTACAAACGGACTTTAAAGCCTGTTTTCAGCATATAGCTATACAAATTGGAAGGTAAAAAAAAATAAAAAAAAAAGACATCTTTTTTTTGCGGGGGGGAAGGCAGTGAATTTGTATAGGAATATACTACAAACGGACTTTAAAGCCTGTTTTCAGCATATAGCTATACAAATTGGAAGGTAAAAAAAAATAAAAAAAAAGACATCTTTTTTTTTCGGGGGGGGAAGGCAGTGAATTTGTATAGGAATATACTACAAACGGACTTTAAAGCCTGTTTTCAGCATATAGCTATACAAATTGGAAGGTAAAAAAAATAAAAAAAAAGATATCTTTTTTGGGGAAAAGGAGTGAATTTGTATAGGAATATACTACAAGAACATCAAGAAAAGAACATCATGGGTCCAAGAATTGAAACTGAAAGTCCAAAAACGAAATGTTAACGACTGGGAAGAAAATTTTCAAAGCTGAAAAAAGATTTAAAAAAAAAAAATACTTCCTTTTTCTTTCTTCATTTGATGTCTTCATTCTTTTGACCTTGTAGAAATAAAAAAAGTGAAGACATCAAATGAAGAAAAAAAAAAGGAAAGTTTTTTTTTTTTTTTTTAATGTGTTAAAATTTTTCCAGAGCTCTGAGAATTTTTCCCAGTCGGTTTCTAGAAGCAACTCGTTAATGTATTTAAACCACTCGCGTTTCAGTTTCAGATCAGTCTGTGCTGTGCACTCAACGTGGATACACGCTTCTCACTCTCCTGGGAAGAGCTTCTGTGAAGGTATGTGAACATTTTTTTCTTACTCTTTTGTATTTCATAGACTACAAATATTTATTGAGTCACCCATTTTTTTGAAATGTATTCTTATTTCCTTTCAATACTTTGAGGTAGGGTAATATTTTTCCCCCTGCTACTGTTTTTGTTTTTCAAGGCAAGAAATGTTTTACTCAATAGCTGTTTTTATAGAAAACATGCTATTATTTCATATACTGATATATTTTGTGAAACTTTAACAAATTCCTTTCAAGAAGCCAAGATCTCGTGATCCACAGCTGGCTAGACACGTCAGTGTAATCGGATCACGATTGTTCCATCATATACTGATATATTTTGTGAAACTTTAACAAATTCCTTTCAAGAAGCCAAGATCTCGTGATCCACAGCTGGCTAGACCCGTCAGTGTAATCGGATCACGATTGTTCCATCATATACTGATATATTTTGTGAAACTTTAACAAATTTCTTTCAAGAAGCCAAGATCTCGTGATCCACAGCTGGCTAGATACGTCAGTGTAATCGGATCACGATTGTTCCATCATATACTGATATATTTTGTGAAACTTTAACAAATTCCTTTCAAGAAGCCAAGATCTCGTGATCCACAGCTGGCTAGACCCGTCAGTGTAATCGGATCACGATTGTTCCATCATATACTGATATATTTTTTGAAACTTTAACAAATTTCTTTCAAGAAGCCAAGATCTCGTGATCCACAGCTGGCTAGATACGTCAGTGTAATCGGATCACGATTGTTCCATCATATACTGATATATTTTGTGAAACTTTAACAAATTCCTTTCAAGAAGCCAAGATCTCGTGATCCACAGCTGGCTAGACCCGTCAGTGTAATCGGATCACGATTGTTCCATCATATACTGATATATTTTGTGAAACTTTAACAAATTCCTTTCAAGAAGCCAAGATCTCGTGATCCACAGCTGGCTAGACCCGTCAGTGTAATCGGATCACGATTGTTCCATCATATACTGATATATTTTGTGAAACTTTAACAAATTTCTTTCAAGAAGCCAAGATCTCGTGATCCACAGCTGGCTAGATACGTCAGTGTAATCGGATCACGATTGTTCCATCATATACTGATATATTTTGTGAAACTTTAACAAATTCCTTTCAAGAAGCCAAGATCTCGTGATCCACAGCTGACTAGACCCGTCAGAATTAACGGATCACGATAGTTCAATTGTATACTAATATATTTTGTGGAACTTTAACAAATTGTTTTCAACAAGGCAAGATCTCGTGATCCAGAGCTGACTCACTCAGTCAGGATTAACGGATCACGATTATTCCATTGTATACTGATATATTTTGTGAAACTTCTTTAACAAATGACTTTCAAGAAGGCAAGATCTCGTGATCCACAGCTGACTAGACTTGTCAGAATTAACGGATCACGATAGTTCCATTGTATACTGATATATTTTGTGGAACTTTAACAAATTGTTTTCAACAAGGCAAGATCCTGTGATCCACAGCTGACTCCATCAGTCAGGATAATGGATCATGATTTTTTTCAATCGTATACTGATATATATTTTGTATATTTTGTGAAACTTTAACAAATCCTTTTCAAAAAAGGCAAGGTCTTGTGATCCACAGCTGACTCCATCAGTCAGGATAACGGATCACGATGGTTCCATCTTATACTGATATATATTTTGTGAAACGTTAACAAATGACTTTCAAGAAGGCAAAATCATGTGATTCAATAGAATTGTTCAATCGTATACTGGCATATTCTGATAAAACCACAGAATGATCCAATTTTGAATACGATCCCAATATGTTTTTATAAAATCCATTTCATATTTTGTAAAACGTGAACGACTGACTTTCAAGCTGGCTGCATGGGTGTTTTTTTTCGTGGTTTTTCCCCATGTGTAACGTGAATACGAGCCAGTTTCCCTTCCAAAGTCCTCCACGAAGGCATTTCTTAAGGCAAATAGCCCTCAAATGCTTTACCGTCCTCCAAATCGACTTGACCTCTCTCCAACTTCCACGGTATCATTTGAACGATCGAGTCGGCTGTTGGAAAAAAATGTCTGACAGCTGAAAACAATATCTCCACACACCTTCACAAAACCTCTTTCCAGGAGGAAGAAGCGTGTATTCAGCTCCAGTGCACAGCACAGACTGATTTAAAGCTGAAACGCGACTGGTTTAAATAGATGAGAACCCTCTATAGAAATAATTTGAATATATCTGGTTTTGTGAATCAAGCCGACTGGGAAAAAATTCTCAGAGCTCAGAAAAAAATTCTGAGATGTAAAAAAAAAAAAAAAAAAAAAAAAAAAAATTCTTTTTGTTAATTTTTATCATGTCTTCTAGATATGCTAAAAATTAACTCCCTTCTCTTTTTGTCTGGGAATGTTGTCTCACTCTTTCTAAAAATAGACTATGACTCATTCTTGTGGAATTCTGTTGGGATTTTACTTTCGATTGGGTTTTGACTTTGTTTCAATTCCCCAGTTATCTATAAAAGCATTCCGCGTTTCACTTCAGATCCGTGTGGGCTGTGGAAGAGGCAACACGTCTCTCTCTTTACCCAATCTCATGATATTCTTTAAGAATTTCTTAGCCATTTGTCAAAGAAAAGGACTATAATTGAAGAATTTATGAATTTGGGAACATGTCACCCATGGCAAATCTAAAATCTTGGAAGTGGATACTGGAAAGCCCCGCTCTGATTATAATTCTGAGTTCTAGCATGGGACATTTTTTAAATCAATAAGCTAAACTATTTTTCTAGTCTCATATTCTCTCGTGACTAGGGTTCCAGATTTGGGTAGAGAGAGACATGTTGCCTCATCAACAGCCCGCACTGTTCTGAACAGAAACGTGGAATGCTTTTATAGAAAAGTGAAGAGTTGAAAGTGAAAGTCGAAAAACGAAATGGGATCGGCTAGGAAAAATTTCTCAGAGCTCAGAAAAAAATTCTGAGATGTAAAAAAAAAAAAAAAAAATCTTTTTCTTAATTTTTATCATGTCTTCTAGACATGATAAAAATTAACTCCCTTCTCGTTTTGTCTGGGAATCTTGTCTCCCAGTTTCTAAAAATAGACAATGACTCATTCTTTCTAAAGAATAGAATTCCAAGAAAAGATTCGATGAGTCATGGTCTATTTTTAGAAAGTGGGAGACAACATTCCCATAGAAAAGGGGGGGGTGAGTTAATTTTTATCATGTCTAGAAGACATGATAAAAATTAACAAAAAGTTTTTTTTTTTTACATCCCAGAATTTTTTTCTGAGCTCTGAAAATATTTTCCCAGCCGATCTCATTTCGTTTTTCGACTTTCACTTTCAATTCTTCTCTTTTCTATAAAAGTATTTCGAGTTTCTGTTCAGAACACTGTGGGCTGTTGAAAAGGCAACACGTCTCCCTCTCTACATTAATTGGGAATCCAAGATGTTCTTAAGAAGAATTCTTTGAGAATCTCTTAACCTTTCTGAACTTTAGAAGAGCTAGCTGGATATTTCTTCATTTCTTTTTCAAGTATGGGTTCAAAGGATTCTTTTAAATAGTTGCAAGTAAGACGTTGTATTATTTTCTGTTGATCATGAATCTATTAAAAAATTTCAATGCCTAATTTTAGGGCTACCTATACCCGGCATGATTCATATGTTTTACTCTACGTTTTAGATAAGACCCTCTCTTAAAAACATGATTTTCCTATTCAAAGTTGAAATGATTTTCCAAAAGCATGATCCTTTTAAAAAAAACATGTGTGTTTGTGTAGGTGTGGTGGGACGGTTAGCTTTCTTTCTTACGAGATAGTCATCTCCACGAGATGTGTTTTGGATATCTTCTCCACCCTCTCGTGGTCGCTGAAATCTCGTGATGGCTCAAGTGAAAAGGGTTCGTTTATTTTGACTCACAGCCAAGTTATATTTTTTTGGATATCTCCTCCAACGACTGGTGGAACTCTTTTCCCTGAAATCAGGTATGCTTAGCAGCGCACGCCCTCTGAAGTGAAGCTCGGAATACTTTGACAAATCCTGTCGAGTGGATTCTGAAACCATTTTTAAAGGACCTCAGAGAAACACCCATGAAGATGATACCAACGTGTCATTTTTCAGAAAGCATGAAGGTGGCTCATGGTGAGAGATGAGATGGTAAAATAGTTTTTTTCTTAGAAAGTTGAAAAAATGGAGAGTAGTAAGACACAGTCTCTTTTTTCGAAACTGAGTAGGAGGGTCATTTTGAGATGAGCTGGAAAATATTTTCTGAGAGATTTGAAAAAAAATTTAAAAATAAAAAATATATATATTATATAATATATATATTATATAATATATATTATAAATACTTTTTGTTCATTTTTATCATGTCTTCAGACATGATAAAAAGAGCTTTTGTGAAGGTAGGCCATCCATTCTTCACAGCTCTTAGACATTTATCTCCAGCTGATTTGATCGACGAGACATCACCTTATTTTTAAGCATCCACTCTCTGGGATCTATGAAAGTTTTTATGGTTTTGTTTCTGTTGAGTCTGTGCTGTAGAGCCCCCAAATGTCTACAAGGGTTCTTATTTTAGAACGTGTGCACTGTTTTGACATTTCATTTCATAGCTGGGGTGATGGGTGGGTCACCTTCCTTTCAAACTGGAGGTGAAACCTCTCTCAACCTATCTCGTCCTGTTTTTCAAGTAACATTCCTTTCCTGAAAAGCTAATTTCTTTAGAAACCTAAGACAACTCCTTTCCTGAAAAGTTAATTTCTTTAGACACGTAAGACAACAGGTAGAGACATCCTTCGAACCAAAAAGAGAGTAGAGATCCTTTTGAATAATGTCGAATAGACAAAACACGAGTAGCCATTTCAGTTCTATGCTTTTTTTCCTAGGGACGATCCACGAAAGGGTCCTCTTTTGTTCACGAAGCGTGGTTCACCCATGAATTAAACACGTAGGCTCGAAACTTTCTAACATCTCTACCTCCACGGTGCAGTTTGAAAGGAAGGTGACCCACCCATCACCCCAGCTATGAAATGAAATGTCAAAACAGTGCACACGTTCTAGAATAAGAACCCTTGTAGACATTTGGGGGCTCTACAGCACAGACTCAACAGAAACAAAACCATAAAAACTTTCATAGATCCCAGAGAGTGGATGCTTAAAAATAAGGTGATGTCTCGTCGATCAAATCAGCTGGAAATAAATGTCTAAGAGCTGTGAAGAATGGATGGCCTACCTTCACAAAAGCTCTTTCTAGGAGGGAAAAGTATGTATCCAAGCAGAATACACAGCACAGACTGATGTTAAGTCGAAACTGGAGTGATTTCAATACACAAGTATGAATTCGTTCTAATAACCCTTTAGATAGGTCTCATTTGACTCATCGAGTCGAGGGGAAAAATATTTCTATGACGTGTTGCCTTTCCAACAGCCCACACTGTTCTGAACTGAAACGTAGAATGCTTTTATAGATAAGAGAAGAATTGAAAGTGAAAGTAAAAAAACGAAATCGGATCAGCTCGGAAAATTTCTGAGCCGGAAAAAAATTCTGAGATTGAAAAAAAAAAAAAAAAAAAAAAAAAAAAAAAAAAAAAAAAAAGAACCTTCCTTTTTTCTTTTTTAATTTGATGTCTTCACTTTTTGACTTTCTACAAGGTCAAAAGAGTGAAGACATCAAATTAATAAAGAAAAAGGAAGAGTTTTTTTTTTTTTTTTTTTTTTCCAATCTCATAATTTTTCCTGAGGTCTGAAAAATTTTTCCCAGCCGATCCCATTTTGCTTTTTGACTTTCACTATCAATTCTTCTCTTTTCTATAAAAGTATTCCACGTTTTTGTTCAGAACAGTGTGGGCTGTTGAAAAGTAACATGTCTCCCTCTCTCTTTACCCAAATCTGGAACCCATGATGACCTTAAGAAGAATTCTTTAAGAATCTCTTACGATTCCTGAACCTTAGAGAAGCTGAATGTTTCTTTTTCGTATTTCGAAGCTATTGATGGATCAAAGAAGAAGATTTCAATGGAATGACTTCATCGTTCTAGGATAGAATATTTTTCGAAATCTCTTCCTACTTTCGTCTACACAGAAATGCTTTCAACGAAAGTTAGGTCCTCTTTTACATTTCCTTTTTAAATAGTTGTTCAAAGGGATTTTCGTTCTGCTGATTCAGGTTTCCCGCGCTTCACGCTACCCATCCTCACCCATTCCTAAAGGATCTCAGAGAAAATTGAAAGGGAGATCGCGAAAAAGAAATACCCTCCAGTGAACAACAGTTCCAACGACAGTGGATAGATTTTTTCGGTCCTTCCAGAGATATCCCCGGTGACCGATAGGTTGTTCAGCCACATGGGTGTCACGAAAAGGCACACCATGCCTGTTTCCCTCCCTAAAATGTTTCTTCGGAAAAAGGAAAGTTTTTTTTCCCACCCCTTTGGAGATTCCTTTTCCGAATCGATACGCAAACACATCGGCCAGAAAAATAAATTTTTTAAGAACCTTTCTACTCTTGAAACCCAATATAAGATACGTATTCATTGTAATATTTTTAATAAATTATGCATACATGTATTTTAAGAGGTTATTTATTGTTTCTTACAATGCTTCGTGAATCTTACGTAAAGTAGCTTGGAAGAACCGTATTATTATTTCTTTCTTCTAACCTCTTACAACTATATTGTTTAAAGTTTCTAAGGAATTTCTAATACATTGTGTATTTAGCTAAAGCCTGTGACAAGATGAGTTTAACTCCCCAAAACAATTTATATATAGGCAGTTTGAGTTAGCTGGATCCGTGGAAATAATTAGATAATATTTATGTCACGTAAATATTTGCTAACACGTGTTTCGTTTCCTTCTTATCATGCTATTTCAACCATTTTGTTTAGCAATGATCCATCTCAAATAAAAAGGATTTGACGAGACACAAATAGTATTTAAAAGATTGATGAAATAACACTAAAGTCTCATGTTGTTGGAATCACTTAAGAAATTTAGAGTTTACAGACTAGTTCATCCAATTTGTTAACAATATTAGAATGAATACGTATATTTGTAATATATTTCAGAAACGGCAAGTTCTTAAAAAAATTTATTTTTCTGGCCGATGGGTTTGGGTATCGATTCGGAAAAGGAATCTCCAAAGGGGTGGGAAAAAAAACTTTCCCTTTTCCGAAGAAACATTTTAGGGAGGGAAACAGGCATGGTGTGCCTTTTCGTGACACCCATGTGGCTGAACAACCTATCGGTCACCGGGGATATCTCTGGAAGGACCGAAAAAATCTATCCAGTGTCGTTGGAACTGTTGTTCACTGGAGGGTAATTCTTTTTCGCGATCTCCCTTTCAATTTTCTCTGAGATCCTTTAGGAATGGGTGAGGATGGGTAGCGTGAAGCGCGGGAAACCTGAATCAGCAGAACGAAAATCCCTTTGAACAACTATTTAAAAAGGAAATGTAAAAGAGGACCTAACTTTCGTTGAAAGCATTTCTGTGTAGACGAAAGTAGGAAGAGATTTCGAAAAATATTCTATCCTAGAACGATGAAGTCATTCCATTGAAATCTTCTTCTTTGATCCATCAATAGCTTCGAAATACGAAAAAGAAACATTCAGCTTCTCTAAGGTTCAGGAACCGTAAGATTATTAATTTGATGTCTTCACTCTTTTGACCTTGTAGAAAGTCAAAAAGTGAAGACATCAAATTAAAAAAGAAAAAAGGAAGGTTCTTTTTTTTTTTTTTTTTTTTTTTTTTTTTTTTTCAATCTCAGAATTTTTTTCCGGCTCAGAAATTTTCCGAGCTGATCCGATTTCGTTTTTTTACTTTCACTTTCAATTCTTCTCTTATCTATAAAAGCATTCTACGTTTCAGTTCAGAACAGTGTGGGCTGTTGGAAAGGCAACACGTCATAGAAATATTTTTCCCCTCGACTCGATGAGTCAAATGAGACCTATCTAAAGGGTTATTAGAACGAATTCATACTTGTGTATTGAAATCACTCCAGTTTCGACTTAACATCAGTCTGTGCTGTGTATTCTGCTTGGATACATACTTTTCCCTCCTAGAAAGAGCTTTTGTGAAGGTAGGCCATCCATTCTTCACAGCTCCTAGACATTTATTTCCAGCTGATTTGATCGACGAGACATCACCTTACTTTTAAGCATCCACTCTCTGGGATCTATGAAAGTTTTTATGGTTTTGTTTCTGTTGAGTCTGTGCTGTAGAGCCCCCAAATGTCTACAAGGGTTCTTATTCTAGAACGTGTGCACTGTTTTGACATTTCATTTCATAGCTGGGGTGATGGGTGGGTCACCTTCCTTTCAAACTGCACCGTGGAGGTAGAGATGTTAGAAAGTTTCGAGCCTACGTGTTTAATTCATGGGTGAACCACGCTTCGTGAACAAAAGAGGACCCTTTCGTGGATCGTCCCTAGGAAAAAGCATAGAACTGAAATGGCTACTCGTGTTTTGTCTATTCGACATTATTCAAAAGGATCTCTACTCTCTTTTTGGTTCGAAGTATGTCTCTACCTGTTGTCTTAGGTGTCTAAAGAAATTAGCTTTTCAGGAAAGGAGTTGTCTTAGGTTTCTAAAGAAATTAGCTTTTCAGGAAAGGAATGTTACTTGAGAAACAGGACGAGATAGGTTGAGAGAGGTTTCAAAGAAAAAAGAGAGATGTCGTTCATTTTTATCATGTCTGAAGACATGATAAAATGAACAAAAAGTATTTATAATATATATTATATAATATATATATTATATAATATATATATTTTTTATTTTTAAAATTTTTTTTCAAATCTCTCAGAAAATATTTTCCAGCTCATCTCAAAATGACCCTCCTACTCAGTTTCGAAAAAAGAGACTGTGTCTTACTACTCTCCATTTTTTCAACTTTCTAAGAAAAAAACTATTTTACCATCTCATCTCTCACCATGAGCCACCTTCATGCTTTCTGAAAAATGACACGTTGGTATCGTCTTCATGGGTGTTTCTCTGAGGTCCTTTAAAAATGGTTTCAGAATCCACTCGACAGGATTTCTCAAAGTATTCCGAGCTTCACTTCAGAGGGCGTGCGCTGCTAAACATACCTGATTTCAGGGAAAAGAGTTCCACGAGTCGTTGGAGGAGATATCCAAAAAAATATAACGTGGCTGTGAGTCAAAATAAACGAACCCTTTTCACTTGAGCCATCACGAGATTTCAGCGACCACGAGAGGGTGGAGAAGATATCCAAAACACATCTCGTGGAGATGACTATCTCGTAAGAAAGAAAGCTAACCGTCCCACCACACCTACACAAACACACATGTTTTTTTAAAAGGATCATGCTTTTGGAAAATCATTTCAACTTTAAATAGGAAAATCATGTTTTTAAGAGAGGGTCTTATCTAAAACGTAGAGTAAAACATATGAATCATGCCGGGTATAGGTAGCCCTAAAATTAGGCATTGAAATTTTTTAATAGATTCATGATCAACAGAAAATAATACAACGTCTTACTTGCAACTATTTAAAAGAATCCTTTGAACCCATACTTGAAAAAGAAATGAAAAAATATCCAGCTAGCTCTTCTAAAGTTCAGAAAGGTTAAGAGATTCTCAAAGAATTCTTCTTAAGAACATCTTGGATTCCCAATTAATGTAGAGAGGGAGACGTGTTGCCTTTTCAACAGCCCACAGTGTTCTGAACAGAAACTCGAAATACTTTTATAGAAAAGAGAAGAGTTGAAAGTGAAAGTCGAAAAACGAAATGAGATCGGCTGGGAAAATATTTTGAGAGCTCAGAAAAAAATTCTGGGATGTAAAAAAAAAAATACTTTTTGTTAATTTTTATCATGTCTTCTAGACATGATAATAATTAACTCACCCCCCCCCCTTTTCTATGGGAATGTTGTCTCCCACTTTCTAAAAATAGACCATGACTCATCCAATCTTTTCTTGGAATTCTATTCTTTAGAAAGAATGAGTCATGGTCTATTTTTAGAAAGTGGGAGACAACATTACCAGACAAAAAGAGAAGGGAGTTAATTTTTATCATGTCTAGAAGACATGATAAAAATAAACAAAAAGATTTTTTTTTTTTTTTTTTTTACATCTCAGAATTTTTTTCTGAGCTCTGAGAATTTTTTCCCAGTCGGCTTGATTCACAAAACCAGATATATTCAAATTATTTCTATAGAGGGTTCTCATCTATTTAAACCAGTCGCGTTTCAGCTTTAAATCAGTCTGTGCTGTGCACTGGAGCTGAATACACGCTTCTTCCTCCTGGAAAGAGGTTTTGTGAAGGTGTGTGGACATATTGTTTTCAGCTGTCAGACATTTTTTTCCAACAGCCGACTCGATCGTTCAAATGACACCGTGGAAGTTGGAGAGAGGTCAAGTCGATTTGGAGGACGGTAAAGCATTTGAGGGCTATTTGCCTTAAGAAATGCCTTCGTGGAGGACTTTGGAAGGGAAACTGGCTCGTATTCACGTTACACATGGGTAAAAACTACGAAAAAAAACACCCATGCAGCCAGCTTGAAAGTCAGTCGTTCACGTTTTACAAAATATGAAATGGATTTTATAAAAACATATTGGGATCGTATTCAAAATTGGATCATTCTGTAGTTTTTATCAGAATATGCCAGTATACGATTGAACAATTCTATTGAATCACATGATTTTGCCTTCTTGAAAGTCATTGGTTAACGTTTCACAAAATATATATCAGTATAAAATGGAACCATCGTGATCCGTTATCCTGACTGATGGAGTCAGCTGTGGATCACAAGACCTTGCCTTTTTTGAAAAGGATTTGTTAAAGTTTCACAAAATATACAAAATATATATCAGTATACGATTGAAAAATATCATGATCCATTATCCTGACTGATGGAGTCAGCTGTGGATCACAGGATCTTGCCTTGTTGAAAACAATTTGTTAAAGTTCCACAAAATATATCAGTATACAATGGAACTATCGTGATCCGTTAATTCTGACAAGTCTAGTCAGCTGTGGATCACGAGATCTTGCCTTCTTGAAAGTCATTTGTTAAAGAAGTTTCACAAAATATATCAGTATACAATGGAATAATCGTGATCCGTTAATCCTGACTGATTGAGTCAGCTCTGGATCACGAGATCTTGCCTTGTTGAAAACAATTTGTTAAAGTTCCACAAAATATATTAGTATACAATGGAACTATCGTGATCCGTTAATTCTGACGGGTCTAGTCAGCTGTGGATCACGAGATCTTGCCTTCTTGAAAGTCATTTGTTAAAGAAGTTTCACAAAATATATCAGTATACAATGGAACAATCGTGATCCGTTAATCCTGACTGATTGAGTCAGTTCTGGATCACGAGATCTTGCCTTCTTGAAAGTCATTTGTTAAAAATTTCACAAAATATATCAGTATACGAGGGAACAGTCGTGATCCGATTATACTGACTGCTCTAGCCAGCTGTGGATCACGAGATCTTGCTTCTTGAAAGAAATTTGTTAAAGTTTCACAAAATATATCAGTATATGATGGAACAATCGTGATCCGATTACACGGACGGGTCTAGCCAGCTGTGGATCACGAGATCTTGGCTTCTTGAAAGGAATTTGTTAACGTTTCACAAAATATATCAGTATATGATGGAACAATCGTGATCCGATTACACTGACGTATCTAACCAGCTGTGGATCACGAGATCTTGGCTTCTTGAAAGGAATTTGTTAAAGTTTCACAAAATATATCAGTATATGATGGAACAATCGTGATCCGATTACACTGACGTATCTAACCAGCTGTGGATCACGAGATCTTGGCTTCTTGAAAGGAATTTGTTAAGTTTCACAAAATATATCAGTATATGAAATAATAGCATGTTTTCTATAAAAACAGCTATTGAGTAAAACATTTATAGCCTTGAAAAACAAAAACAGTAGCAGGGGAAAATATTACCCTACCTCAAAGTATTGAAAGGAAATAAGAATACATTTCAATAAAATGGGTGACTCAATAAATATTTGTAGTCTATGAAATACAAAAGAGTAAGAAAAAAATGTTCACATACCTTCACAGAAGCTCTTCCCAGGAGAGTGAGATGCGTGTATCCACGTTGAGTGCACAGCACAGACTGATCTGAAACTGAAACGCGAGTGGTTTAAATACATTAACGAGTTGCTTCTAGAAACCGACTGGGAAAAATTCTCAGAGCTCTGGAAAAATTTTAACACATTAAAAAAAAAAAAAAAAAAAAAAAAAAAAACCCCTTCCTTTTTTTTATTCTTAATTTGATGTCTTCACTTTTTTTTATTTCTACAAGGTCAAAAGAATGAAGACATCAAATTAAGAAAGAGAAAGGAAGTATTTTTTTTAAATCTTTTTTCAGCTTTGAAAATTTTCTTCCCAGTCGTTAACATTTCGTTTTTGGACTTTCAGTTTCAATTCTTGGACCCATGATGTTCTTTTCTTGATGTTCTTGTAGTATATTCCTATACAAATTCACTCCTTTTCCCCAAAAAAGATATCTTTTTTTTTTTTATTTTTTTTACCTTCCAATTTGTATAGCTATATACTGAGAACAGGCATTAAAGTCAGTTTGTAGTATATTCCTATACAAATTCACTTAATTTCCCAGCAAATAGATGTCTTTTTTATTTTTTTACCTTCCAATTTGTATAGCTATATGCTGAAAACAGGCTTTAAAGTCCGTTTGTAGTATATTCCTATACAAATTCACTGCTTTCCCCCCCGAAAAAAAAAGATGTCTTTTTTTTTATTTTTTTTTACCTTCCAATTTGTATAGCTATATGCTGAAAACAGGCTTTAAAGTCCGTTTGTAGTATATTCCTATACAAATTCACTGCCTTCCCCCCCCCGAAAAAAAAGATGTCTTTTTTTTATTTTTTTTTACCTTCCAATTTGTATAGCTATATACTGAAAACAGGCCTTAAATTCCGTTTGTAGTATATTCCTATACAAATTTACTCCCTTTTGCCCAAAAAGATGTCTTTTTTTTAATTTTACCTTCAAATTTGTATAGCTACATACTGAGAACAGGCGTTCAAGTCCGTTTGTAGTATATTGGTATACATGGTCTATTTTTAGAAACAGTGAGACAACATTCCCACACAAAAGGGGGGTAGGGTTAATTTTTATCATGTCTAGAAGACATGATAAAAATTAACAAAAAGTTTTTTTTTTTTTTTTTTTTAACATCTCAAATTTTTTTTTCTGAGCTTTGAAAAATTTTTCCCAGTCGGCAACCAAGTGAAAATTCTCCAGCCAAGACGATTGGTCTTTTACTTTCACTTTCAACACTTTTCTATAAAAGTATTCTACGTTTTCTGTTCAGAACTGGGCGGGCTGTCCAAGGTGCAGCATGCTTTTTCTCTCTCTACCTCATCTGGACCCAGGACCACTCTTCTAGAAAGAGCTTCTGTGAACACAAGCTTTTTTCCAATTTTTGACGTCTCACAGAATAGAAATCATTCCTCCGTTTAGGGGAAAATGTTTCCCATTTGAAAAGCTAGGACCCCTCGTTTGGATTTCATCAGCAACCGTTTATCAGGGTCTAGCGAAATTGGATGATCCATCCATGGATCAGAATTTCCCATCCGTGGTTTTTATGCATCAAGATTTCAACATAGTTTAAGAAAAATCCTTCAATCCTATTTGAAAAGAGATGACATGATATTGAAAGACATTTTCCCATGACGAAATCTCTCTATCCCACATCTTCTAAAGTGAAGTTAAAGAGATTTTTCATACCGGGTTTTCAATTTTCACCTCAAATCATACTGTTGACGACGTGTGACACACAAACCGTGACATAAATTTCAGTTTCCATGACAGCTAACAGTCTTGAGGTTTAAACAAATGTATGAAAGAATTTATTTTTGATCCGTTTCAGCGATTGAGTGGGCTGGGATAAAAAAGGCTCTTTCCATGACAGCTAACACGCTTGAGCTTTAAACATGTATGAAAGAATTTATTTTTAATCCATTTCAGCGATTAAGTGGGCTGTGAAAAGAAAAAGCTCTTTCCATGATACCTAACACTCTTGAGCTTTAAAAATGTATGAAAGAATTTATTTTTAATCCATTTCAGCGATTGAGGGGGCTGGGAAACATTTTCTTAGAGCTCAAGGGAAATAAAAGGCTCTTTCCATGATACCTAACACGCTTGAGCTTTAAAAATGTATGAAAAAATTTATTTTTAATCCATTTCAGCGATTGAGGGGGCTGGGAAACATTTTCTTAGAGCTCAGGGGAAAAAAGGCTCTTTCCATGACACCTAACACGCTTGAGCTTTAAAAATGTATGAAACAATTTATTTTTAATCCATTTCAGCGATTAAGGGGGCTCGGAAAATTTTCTTAGAGCTCAGGGAATGTGTCTCCAGGTTGAATGCATGAAAGCCAAAATAATTCCTCATGAAGGAACATCTTTTTTTTCCTGGTTGTGGGATGGAGTAGAGTTGCTGCTTGGAAAACTGAAATGAACGCTCTACACCTTCTCTCTCTCTCTCTCTCTCTTTCTCTCTTTCTCTGAAATGGGTAGCCATTTGAAAACTCCCTAACTTTGGAAAAAAACAGAAATGAACGCTCTACACCATCTCTCTTTGAAAATGGGGGGTGTCATTTTGAGACCTCCCTCCCCTAAACTTGAAAAAAAAAACTGAAATGAACGCTCTACACTTTCTCTCTTTGGACATGGGTAGCCCTTTGGGGACCCTCTCCTCTTGGTAGGAAAAAAAGAACTGAAGTGAAGGCTCTACACAATCTCTCTTGGAATGGGATCCATATTTCGGGAAACGTGGATCACCTCATGCTGGAAAACTGAAGTGAACCACCAAGATTGGACTCTATATAATATTTTTTTTTAATTGACATCATGACCCTCCTCCAATTTGTTATTAAAAAAATTGTTTTTTTTTTGTTTTGGTTTTTATCCCATTTCCGATGTGATTTCAGAAATGCAATTCCATAACAGTTCAATTTCATTCGAGGTTAAATGATCTAAACAGTCTTTGACCCACCCATCCGTATGATTATTTTCTTCTCCTTCCTGTTGCACCAAATTTTGTAAATCCATATAATCATTCCATACGGGAAGGGCTGGATCCTCACAAGGCTGTCTTGAAACACTTGGAGTCTCTTTGGGATGAGTGGAGGGATCTAGGATGTCTGGACCCGGCTGCGATTCTACCTCCATGATTTCTGGAACCGTTGGAACTTGTTTACCCGGCTGAAATTCTGCCTCTACGATTTCTGGACCCGTTGGAACTTGTGAACCCGGCTGTGATTCTGCCTCCATGATTTCTGGACCCGTTGGAACTTGTGGACCCGTCTGACATTCTACCTCTACGATGTCGGGACAGGTTGGAGGAGAAGAAGAAGAAGAAGAAGAGGATACTGGAAGAGGTTCTGTCTGTGAGGAGTCCAAAAGAGGCTGCCTGTTTGAACAAGTCGGGGAAGAAGAAGAAGAAGCTTCTGGGTTCTGAAGCGGATCTTGCACGCCAGGTAGGTTCCGGTAAGTCGACCGTTTTTTAAGAGGTATTTTTTTTTCTTCCTCCTCATCTTCAATCGTGATGACTTCAATTTCATTCCGTTGCCGGGTCGATTTTGTTTCGGGAAATAACGGTTTGGTCCAGCTCCTCTTATCATCTAAGGAAGGGATGGGTAAAGGTGGCGGAGGGTTCTCTTCTTTTTCTTGAAACATCATCGGCGATTGGAAAGAAATCTCCTCTTTCAATTGTTTCCAAAGCGAGTACGAGCACCGATCGACGAGAAAGAGACTCTTCTGGGTCGTGACGATGAGATATTGCGTTTTCGGGGGAACGACATAGTTTTGAAAAAGTCTTAGAATATATTTCTTATATTTCATCCTGTCGCTGACTTTAAAACTTCTTTCCTTCAGATTGGGGGACGATGATTCGTAATAGGCGAGAGGAGCGGCTGTGGTCTGAACAATATGAACTTCGTCCTCAGCCGTCGTTCTCACTCCAAACGTAAAACATCGTTTCGTGAGAAAAATATTCTTCCACCGAAAACTCGTGCGCGGATCCGTATATCGCCGGTCTGTTTGAATGGGCCGTCTCAAAGCTCGATCCATCCGATTCCAAGAGAAGGGAGATTCCTCTTTCGTTTGTTGCGATTCGAATAAATTTCTGTATATATTCTGAACGAGCAGGTTGGAGGATTCGACATCTTGGTTGAAAGAAACGATCGCTTGATGAGGTGGTAAATGCGGAATAAATGTCGCACAATGACACGCCAAAAAGGTTTTCAAGTTGGAGATTTGCTTTAGCGTCTTCAAATCCTCCCCGTTTGAAATCCGTTGAGTTGGAAAAACGTCTAACAGCGACATGGCTCCCAATGGAAAAGAAATGATCTCGCCCAGTACTCTCGTCTTTTTATATATATAGACACACACAGACACACATAGAGGCTCTATGACGGCCGTTTTATTTGTTTTTTTTTTTTGTTTCTCTTTCGCTCTCTCTCTCTTCTTTCCAAGAAATCTTATCTCCATGACCTCTTTTTCTTTTCTTAAAAGATGAATGTGTGTGGGAATGAGGAAGTGAAAGTAATAATTTAATAAACAAAAAATTATCCAACCATGACCTTCTTTTTTTTTTCAAAGTCAACCTTTCCAATCCAAGGACGTCCAGAGATAGAGGAAGCAGGGAGAGAGGAGGAGAGAAGGGAAGGTCACACTCTCTTTCTCTCTATAAATAAAAGGGGAGAGCCCCAAAGTCGTATTTTTGTCCAAGTGGATCATGAGGAGGCATCCCCAGCTCACTACGTGTATTCCTTTCAAATATAAATATGTTGATCTTTCCTTTTATATCATCCAAGGAGTCGTTTACCTGAAAGCCTCCGATTTTTCAAAATGTGCGGGTTATCATACCGTGGGGAGTTATCAAAAGATGCGGGACGAATTTTTATCCGACGAAAACGTGTTGATAGCTCGTGACATTCCACGTTTGGATGCACAAATTTTGTTAATGAAATGAGCCAAATATTTTTACACGTCCCACTTTCTAACCGTCTCGCAAATGAATAGGATTATGGATCGTCTTGAGAAGACAAAAGGGATTCTCGTTCATTTTAGTGAATGGTTGCACAAATGTTTGCACGAACCTCTCTCGATCGAGAAGACTGGGAAGAATACCTATTATATTCTTCTCGAGGACTCTCCTCCTTCGTCTCATCTTAAGGAGGCCACGACTTTTGAAAAAATCCTCGAGCAAGAAAAAATAGAATGGTGGAACAACTACCCCATCCCTCTCCCCGAGCATCAAGAGGAGCCTGTTCAGAAGAAAAAGAAAAAACCTTTCCAAAAGCCTATCCTCATCCTCCTCGATAATGATGGGGATGAGGAGAAGCCTGTTCAGATTCCTCTCCGTTTGTCAAAACCCGTCGAGGATGAAAAACCTCTCCCTTTCTCAAGACCCCTTGAGGAAGAGAAACCCCTCGAGAAGGAGAGATCTCTCCCATTGTCAAACCTCCTCGAAGATGAAAAACCTCTCCCTTTCTCAAGACCCCTCGAGAAGGAGGGACCTCTTCCTTTATCAAACCCCCTCGAAGATGAAAAACCTCTCCATTTATCAAGACCCCTCGAAAATGAGGGACCTCTCGATTTGTCAAAACCCCTCGAGGATAAGGGAACCAAAACTTCTCTCTCTTTCGAAGAGGAGGGACCTCTCAATTTGTCAAGACCCCTCGAGAATAAGGGAACCGAAAATCCTCTCCCTTTCTCAAGACTTCTCGAGGAGGAGGAGGAGGAGGAGAAACCGCTCCATGTCTCAAGACAGGACCCCCCTCTATCTCTTGAGGATCCGAGGGAAACGATTCCTATTGAAAAACCATCTATCGACGATCCCCAGAAAAGGTCTTCGGAGGAGATTAGACTTCCATGTAGAAAACGAATCTGCCACAATCATCATCATCATAATAATAATATACCCCCTTCTCAACAACAGAATCCTACATCATTTGCAGATAAATGCATTCAAACCAATCCCTTTTTAGTAACCCTTTTGATTGGAGAACCCGTGCATTAGCCTCGAAAAAAAAATGAGATTCTAGACTGTTTCTATGACCAGAATGTTAAGCCAATAGATAGGTCTAGCTCAGAATTTTTCTTTTTAAAAGAAAATAAATAAATTAATAACCCAAAGACTATTCGTAAATATAAATGGTAAAGTCTTGAGTCGGCTGGAAAAAAATTTTCAGAGCTGAGAAAAATTCTACAACTCAAAAAAAAAAAAAAAAAAAAAAAAAAACTTTTTGTTAATTTTTATCATGTCTTAGACATGATAAAAATTAACGACCCCCTTCCCTTTTCGTCTGGGAATGTTGTCTCACTCTTTTGAAAAACAAATCGTGATTCATTCATGGAATGATTGCCATTAGCGAAAGGATGAGTCATAGTCTATTTTTAGAAAGGGTGAGACATCCTTCCCAGACAAAAAGGGAGGGTCATTAATTTTTATCATGTCTAAGACATGATAAAAATTAAGCAAAAGTTTTTTTTTTTTTTTTTTTTTTTTCATTAGAGAATTTTATCTCAGCTCTGAGAAATTTTTTTTCTCCCAGCCGATTCGAGACTTTACCATTTATTTTTAAGAATGATTTCTCCCTGATCTATTATTTCAAAATTCCAAGTTTCGCTTCAGAACCATCTGTGCTGTTGAAGAAGTAACGTGATATATGTATTTTTTTTAATGAATTCTGTCAAGATTGAATTGTGCAGGTTCGACCTTGCGAATTTCTTCTCTGTGTCTTTAAATAATAATGATACCGAACCGCTTTTTGTAGAGCACAATGGAAAAAACCTTTTGTATGGTTAGGACAATTCATGTGTTCGATCCCATTGTATTTGAGAATCTCTTGCGTCGATCCCGAAATGCAATAAATGGATCTTTGCAACTATTTCTCTAAAAACCGCCGTTTCATTTCTCCTCGCACCCAAATCATGGAAAAAGGTTCCGTCAACATCGTTAACACCCATGGAAAATAACTGTACGGAATTTCTCCTTCGTACCACGACAAGCCGTGATAATAATCACTCGCCCACACAGCGGTTCGTTTTTCTTTCTCGGTGAGCATTTGCCATGGAAACGGGGGTTTAAAAACAAATACCCCTCGAGAAGTACCGTCCAATGTGACGTAAGCCAATTCTTTCACAATAAAGGCTCCTTGAGAATCGTAGAAACCTTCAAAGTCGAGCACGAGTTCCGTGTTTTTTATTTCTTTTTCTTTCCAAGGTGACCTTTATTATTATTATGATGGATGTGTATTGAGATACACACGATATTATTCAAAAAACAAATATATATACGAATGTGACCTTTCCCAGAATTCATACGACCTGTCACGTGCAACCTTCTCTCTTTTTTATTTCTTTTTCTTTCCAAGGTGACCTTTATTATTATTATGATGGATGTGTATTGAGATACACACGATATTATTCAAAAAACAAATATATATACGAATGTGACCTTTCCCAGAATTCATACGACCTGTCACGTGCAACCTTCTCTCTCTCTATAAAAGAGGAGACGGCGAGAGAACGCTATCCATTTTTTCCTTCAGGACACACAGCGAGAGAGAGAGAGAATTTTGTTTTCTTTTTTTCCTCAATTGAAGATGATGGACATTTTGAGTGCCAAACCTCTCAAAGATTCCTACATTGTTCTGGACATGGAATACTTTCATTGTTATGATCCAAAGACGGGAGATATATGTTTCATCTTGAAAGAACTGGGCTACATCACTTGCGATTTAACCTTATGCGGATCCATGATTTTTCTCCCTCCTGTCCATTACGATGACTTATCGTACCGCAATCAAGCTGTAATCAACCAGACTACAAATAACCGACACGGCCTGCAATGGACCGAGGGTCGTCTTTCCTACGAGCATCTTTCTACGATCCTGAAAATACTGACCGAAAATGTGGAGGCGATCTACGTCAATGGATACGATAAAGCCGAATTTTTCAGCAAGCTCTGCCAGCGATCCGTTTACGAGTTTTACATCCCAGGGAAAACCGAGTGGCGGAACAAGTCGAAATGCACGCGACACCAATATTTCCAAAAGATGATTCATTGTGCCGAGAACAAGGTGAGAAATTTTCGATACCATTTGATGGAGGGTAATTACGTTTTCCGGAAATTACATTGTTACCCCTCCGAGAGCAAAGCTGTCGAAGACGAAGAGGAGGCGGAAGAATCTCCCCAGGAGAACTCGTGCGACGATGAGGAGGAGGAGGAGGAGGAACTTTCTAATAATAATAATAAATGTCTACGTTGGGATGCTTTAGAGACCCAAGAATATTGGTCTCAACCCTTATCTCACCTAGACCTGAAAGAGGATCCTCAAGTGTACTCTTTGTGGTCCTCTTCTAAAATTTGGTCTTGGAGAGAACCCTTGAATGTTCATGAATGAAATGGTATGTAAATCCCTAGAGAAAAAAATAGAAAAAAAAGTTCCTTTTTTTTGTAATATGTTGATTTCTTTCCAATCCCATTTCTTTTCCATAAGTCCACCCCAATTGACGAGAAGAAGAAGAATTTTCCAAGTTACACAAGACGAATCTTCCAAGTTACACAAGACGTAGAAAGATTTCACAAGGATTTATAAATCACACTCTCCCACATGATATATGTATAGAGAGAAAAAGACCCTCTGTTCTCTAGCCAATACGTCAAGACTTCCCTAAACTAAGAGAGACCATGAGTACCGAGGAAACCTTAGCAGAGCAAGTGGAAAGACTTTCAAAGAGATTAGAAGAGTTAAGACGGGATAGATTTACAGTTCCGCCGACTAAAGAGGAAACTATCATCGATTTCAACAAACCGCTGTACTTTCATCCCCTACCCCAAAGAATGAGACGAGTGGACTCGCCGTTGAACAGTTCCAATGAGAAACAAAGTGTCACTTATTTGAATAGCCAATTTCAACACATGAATATTTCATAAGTATTTTTTTGTTTTTTTTCCCTTAAGCGTAGGGAGATCGGATCAGTAGTTTTTCCCTTTTCATCGTCGAAAAAGATTGGGAGGAAAAATCTTTCTCAGCTCTCTCAGAAAAATTTTTCAGCCTTAAAAAAAAAAAAAAAAAAAAAAAAAAAAAAAAAAAAAAAAAACTTTTTGTTAATTTTTATCAGGTCTTAGACATGATTTTTGTTAATTTTTGTTAATTTGTTAATTTTTATCATGTCTTAGACATGATAAAAATTAACTCTACCCCCCTTTTGTCTGGGAATGTTGTCTCACACTTTCTAAAAATAGACCATTACTCCTCCTTTCTTAAAGAATAGAATTCCAATAATGGGATCTGGTCTATTTTTAGAAACGGTGAGACCCTATTCCCAGACAAAAGGCGGGTAGAGTTAATTTTTATCATATCTAAAGTTCAGGGTCCATCCATCTTCTTATGTGAAACGGTGACCCTGACGAGATCGAGATAAACAAGTCCTGTGAGTTGTTTTGTAATCTTGACGCGATCCAAGAAAGACTTTTTATTTTTTTTGAAATAGGCGGGGGGGGGAGAGAGAGAGAAAATGTTCTCACGACCCTCAGATATCTTTTCATAAATATATTTTTTATCAAAGTGTTTCTTTCATCCCGATCCTTTTAAAAGGTTGGAATGATCCTGACATTTAGATGGGGTCGCGATCCCGACAGATGTCGCGCGAGTATAAAAGTGCGTGTCCTCCGCGAGATTTCTTTAGAGAACAGAAGAAGACGTGAACTGAGCTGGTAAGTCCCTTTGGTCCTATGAATATGGTTATCTATAAAATCGATTTGATTCTTTGTTTCTTTTTTTAATAATCATAATAATCATAACTTCATTTAAAAAGAACTCTCTTCTTAACCCTTTGAAAAGAAAAATGTCTCTTTCAAGACGACGACTCTAAAACGTTTTATTGTTTTTTTTTCCTTTCTAGATCTTCCCTGTTATACATATATACCTTTTCGATTCTTTTTTTGCTCCTGTTTGTGGGAGACATCACCGTATTCATCGCCATGGCGTGTTCAGAAAACTTTATCGTGCTCGATCTAGAGGGTTTCCAGTCCTACAACCACAAGAAGGGTGAATTTACCTACGTTTTAAAAGAATTGGGCTATGCGACAAAAGATTTTTTGACCGTGGGATCGTTGACGTTTGCTCCTCCTCACCCCTTCCACCAACTGAGTGAAAAAAAACCAAAAGACGAATGCCTGGCTGACGAGAAACCGGCACGGACTTCGTTGGAACGAGGGTCATATTCCCTACAACCATTTAGGACGCATTCTCCAATCGCTCACTCACAGCTTCTCCACGATTTATGTGGTGGGATGCCAGAAAGCTAAATTCTTTGCTAAAGCCTTGGATTATCAAAAACCCGTGACGGAAATTTATGTGCCAGATGGAATCATTTGGAAGTATCGGGAAAAATATGCCCGACATCATCAAAGGAGGAAATATTTCCATTGTGCCGAAAACAAAGTGCGCAACTATCGATGGCATATTACGGAAGGAGATTTTCATATCAATCACGTCTATCCAGACGGAACGGAGAAAGAGGAGAGAATTCAGGAGGAAGCAGACAATCCTCTGCAAGCTTTTGATAAGGCCTACGATCAGTTAGAGAAGGATCCGTCCCCAAAAGCGTACGATAACCTCATCCAGAAATGGGATAATCTGTCCTGTTTCCAAGTGATGGAACATCCGGATGAGCATACGCCTTTCCACTTGATGGACTCTTCTACTTCTTCTTTGTCGTCAACTTCCTCCAATAACTCGAGGAAGACGGAGGGTTGGGGAGACATACCTGAAAATATTCCCCATTACGATCCAGCAGCCTGTTGGGACGAACTTTCCAAAGAATCTCATGAGACCCCCAAAATATCTTCAGAGGATCCAAAGACAAAATCCACTGAGTATTGGGACAATGAACGGACGACTCATGCTCCAAAATCCACTAAGACTATGTCCACTGAGTGTTGGGACAATGAACGGACGACTCATGCTCCAAAATCTACAGAGACTATGTCCACTGAGTGTTGGGACAATGAACGGACGACTCATGCTCCAAAATCTACAGAGACTATGTCCACTGAATGTTGGGACAATGAACTGACGACCCATGCTCCAAAATCTACTGAGACTATGTCCACTGAGTGTTGGGACGATGAAACCGAAAAGACGACAGAGAATTGGGATGACCGTTCTCAAAAGTATTTGAATTGATATATACATAAACTCAGGAGAAAAATAAAGAAAAGATTTTTAGAAATAAGTAGGGAAAGATTCTCCGCTTTCCCTATATTTATGGAAATGGACTGAGAAGAGAGAGAGAGAGAGAGACGAATCAGGAGACCAAAAAAATGGGTCTTGGAAGGAATGAGTGCAAATGCATTCGATTCCTTCCGAGACCCATTTTTTTGGGTCCCTCTCTCATCCAATCTTGGAAAAGAACTTTGTCCTATTTTTCTAGGTCCATTCAAAAAGAAATGAATCTATCCATAAATTTTCTTAAAAGAAAAAAAACAAAAAGATCCTTTACCTCTTGACGGTCCAAAGTCGAGAATCTTGGAAAAAGTTATCCACTCTCTCCATCCAGTCAAGCTTCTCTGTAGAAAATCTAGTAGGTGCATCTGCATTCTTCAACACCCGGCAGTTATTATTGGACGCGAAACGTCGAATGCTGAAATAGTTAACAGTGAGCCCATTCTTAAAGAAACGGGGATGTTTTATTCATCCAGTCGAGTGCGGAAAAATTTCTGAGAGCCGGAGAAAAATTTCTCTGACTGAAAAAAAAAAAAAAAATACCCCCCTTTTAGTCTGAAAATTGATGTCTTCAATTTTTCAAAAATTGAAGACATCAATTTTCAAATTTTCAGACTAAAAAGGGGGGTAATTTATTTTTCAGAAACTTTTCCCAACCGACTCGATGTGAATAAAACTTTACTGTTTGTTAAGAATGTTATTTAATGGATCGATTTCAACCTATCGAGTTTCGCTTGAGTTCCGGCCGTGCTGTGGGCCCACCTGGATACAAGTTTTCCTCTTTTGGAATAGAATAAAACTTTACTGTTTTTTAAGAATGTTATTTAATGGATCGATTTCAACCTATCGAGTTTCGCTTGAGTTTTAGATGTGAATAAAACTTTACTGTTTTTTAAGAATGTTATTTAATGGATCGATTTCAACCTATCGAGTTTTGCTTGAGTTCCGGCCGTGCTGTGGGCCCACCTGGATACAAGTTTTCCCCTTTTGGAATAGAATTTCCGTCAAGGTAGGCTACTTTTCCTCTTTTTTGCATTTTTCATGTCATTTCATTTGTATTACAATATACTGAAAACGGGCGTTCGAACTGATTTCTAGGCTATTTCTATACAAATGGAGCTCGATCCAAGAAAGAAATGATGTCTTTTTTTAATTTTGCGGACTGCCAATTTGTATTGGAATATACTGAAAACGGGTGTTTGAGTCGGTTTTCAGTATATTTCAATACAAATGGTGCTCGATCCAATAAAGAAATTATGTCTTTTTTTTTATTTTGTGGACTGCCAATTTGTATTGGAATATACTGAAAACGGGCGTTCACGTCGGTTTTCAGTATATTCCAGTGGAGCTCGATCCAATAAAGAAATGATGTCTCTTTTTATTTTGTGGACTGCCAATTTGTATTGGAATATACTGAAAACGGGCGTTCACGTCGGTTTTCAGTATATTCCAATACAAATGGAGCTCGATCCAAGAATGAAATGATGTCTTTTTTTTATTTTGTGGACAACCAATTTTGTATTGGAATATACTGAAAACGGGCATTCACGTCGGTTTTCAGTATATTCCAATACAAGTGGAGCTCGATCCAAGAAAAAAATGATGTCTTTTTTTATGTTGTGGACAGCCAATTTTGTATTGGAATATACTGAAAACGGGCGTTCATGTCGGTTTTCAGTATATTCCAATACAAGTGGAGCTCGATCCAAGAAAAAAATGATGTCTTTTTTTTATGTTGTGGACAGCCAATTTTGTATTGGAATATACTGAAAACGGGCGTTCATGTCGGTTTTCAGTATATTCTAATACAAATGGAACTCCATCCAAGAAAAAAATGATGTCTTTTTTTTTATTTTGTGGACAACCAATTTTGTATTGGAATATACTGAAAACGGGCGTTCACGTTGGTTTTCAGTATATTCTAATACAAATGGAACTCCATCCAAGAAAAAAATGATGTCTTTTTTTTTTATTTTGTGGACAACCAATTTTGTACTTTTTGTTAATTTTTATCATGTCTTCTAGACATGATAAAAATTAACTAATCCCTTTTGTCTAGGAATGTTGTCTCACCGTTTCTAAAAATAGACCATGACTCATTCTTTCTAAAGAATAGAATTCCAAGAAAAGAATGGGTTCTGGTCTATTTTTAGAAACGGTGAGACAACATTCCCAGACAAAAGGGGGTACTTTGAGTCTGTGCTGTAGACCCTGAACAACCTATCGGTCACCGGTAATATATCTGGAAGGACCCCAAAAAGCTATCCACTGTCGTTGGAATTGTGTTCACTGGAGGCTATTTCTTTTTTTGCAATCTCGCTTTTAGTTTTCTCTGAGATTCTTTAGAAATGGGTGAAGATGGGTAGTGTGAAGCGGGGGACACCTGGATCAAGATTCCCGATTAGGGTAGAGAGGGAGGCGTGTTGCCTTTTCAACAGCCCACAGTGTTCTGAACAGAAACGTGGAATGCTTTTATAGAAAAGAGAAGAGTTGAAAGTGAAAGTCGAAAAACGAAATGAGATCGGCTGGCAAAATATTTTCAGAGCTCAGAAAAAAATTCTGAGATGTAAAAAAAAAAAAAAAAAAAAAAAAAAAAAAAAAAAAAAACTTTTTGTTAATTTTTATCATGTCTTCTAGACATGATAAAAATTAACTCACCCCCCTTTTGTCTGGGTATGTTGTCTCACCGTTTCTAAAAATAGACCAGAACCCAGTCTTTTCTTGGATTCTATTCTTTAAAAGGATGAGTCATGGTCTATTTTTAGAAAGTGGGAGACAACATTCCCAGACAAAAGGGGGGTGAGTTAATTTTTATCATGTCTAAGACATGATAAAAATTAACAAAAAGTTTTTTTTTTTTGAGCTCTGAGAAATTTATTCCTAGCCGATCCCATTTCGTCTTTCGACTTTCACTTTCAACTCTTCACTTTTCTATAAAAGCATTCCACGTTTCTGTTCAGAACAGTGTCTCTCTCTACCCAAATCTGAAACCCTAGTCACGAGAGAATATGAGACTAGAAAAATAGTTTAGCTTATTGATCTAAAAAATGTCCTATGTTAGAACTCAGAATTATAATCAGAGCGGGGCTTTCCAGTATCCACTTCCAAGATTTTAGATTTGCCATGGGTGACATGTTCCCAAATTCATAAATTCTTCAATTATAGTCCCCTTCTTTGACAAATGGCTAAGAAATTCTTAAAGAATATCATGATAAAGATTTAGCTATCTATATATAACATTATGTTTTCTTTTCAAAAAAAATCCAGTCTTGACCGAAATGGACTTTATGTACAATTTGTGTCCCCCCTTTCCAAGATTGGTTTGAAGAAGTGATCAAAAAAATGGGTCTGGAAGGAAACGGGTGCATTTCGACAAAAAAAAGAGGACCCTCTTTTTCTCGCAATGCACCCGTTTCCTTCCAGACCCATTTCTTTTGCCTCCTCAGAACTCTCTTTCTTTTCTCCTCCCTCTCTCTCTTAAGAGGGATTGAAAGAAAGAGGCTAGATGGAAAAGTTTCTTTTTTTTTCTTTCGAGAAGATAAAAAAAAATTTGGAGGAGGAGGAAATTTTTTTTTTGGGTGGTGGTGGTTGTTTTTTTTAGAAGGTGATGACTTTAGTGACATTTAAAGAGACCACCAGAGGATCCGTTTGAATCTCGGCGACCTTTTCTTGACGGGGGTCTGTCTGGCAATAAGCGCTGGCATATTGTTTAGGGTAAGTAGAAGAGTCCGTCATGCCTGGATGAGGCGGTATGTAGCGCACTCCCAGATTAAAGAGGGTGATGAAGGGAAATCTCTCCCCCGGATAGAGCAGTCGGTAAACGGGTTGATTGGGTACAACTCGAACCAGCGGCTGAGTTAAAATGCTATACACCCAGGCCAGAAGCTGATTATTTTTAGGATTCTTTTCGGCCAGATGTAACATTTCTTCGCTGGAGAGGACATATCCCTCTTGAGAACTCCCGAGACTTTCGAGATCTTTTATTTTCCTGAAGACGTGGTGTTCGTCGAAAAACACGGAGAGAATGTCCCAGGTTCTTTTACTGGAAGTATGAATCAGAGGCAAAATGTCCGTAGCGTTCCAAAATAATCTTCCGTCATCCACATAACAGCGAATGCTCACAAACTCATTATATAAGACGCGGATCATCATCTTGAGTAGAAATACGGCTACGCACAGCAGTCTCTCTCTCTGGGAAATAGAGTCTGTCTTCCACTCGCCTCTCTATATATACGAGAAGACCACGTGATGGGCGACGTGACGGTTGACTTCTAGAAAAAAAATCAACTTTGTCTACCTCTCTCTCTCTATGACCTTCTATTTTTTTTCCTAAAGGACACCCCGTCACCTTTTCAAAAGTCATGGGATTGAGAAAAACGAAAGAAAAAAAACAACCATCCTTTGTATACTACCTATGACCTTCTCCTAGAGACCCCTGTCATTTTCTTCTCGAGAGCTACGTGATGAAAGCTTTTTTTTTATTCTAAAGTTTATCAACATTGTAGACACATGACCCCGTCACCTTCTCAAAGGTTATGTTGTATGGAATGGGACCCTTTTGGTTTTTTCTTTTGAGGAAATAAAAAATAAAACAACTTTATAATCATCTCTCTATGACCTTCACAAACACTCATGTTTTATCATTTTTTTTTTATTTTAGTATTCATCAACCTTGTTCCTCCCCCCCTCCCGCTCTCTCTGAGGAGTCTATATAAACGGATCGCCAGCGAGCTCTTGTTCATATCAGACGAGTATTTCGCCTTGAGAACGGAAAAAAAATACAAAAGTCATGCTGCTCAAACTGGAATATAACGATGACTATTACGTGCACGCGTATGTGGATCTAGGATTCCTGTACTGGAATGCCAAAGATATCTTGACTCTCTTGCCTACGAACGTCTCGCATACGACGAGTGTTCTCCAAGTCTTTTTTCCTAATCGACACCATTTTCTTCGACCAGGCGATTTGGACAACTACTCCAAAGAATGGGGTCATCCGAACCAGATTATCCTCACTTCGAATGAAGCGGCTTTCGTCGCTTCGAAATCCCTGCATAACAAGTCGCTCTTCCCTTGGATGTGTAAAATATTCATGAGACCTCTGACGAAAATTGAGGAGGACGGGGAAACGTATATCACCCTCCGAGAGACTGTGCAAGACGAACAAGAAAGGAAAAAGAGTCCTCTCTTTTTCATCACTCAATTCGGGATCCATCATCTCCCCAAAATCATCCAGAGACATCAAGCCTTAGTTGAAAAGTATCAGAAAGAGGATGATGGTGATGATGATGATGATGATGCGCTATGGTCTCCAGTCGCTCAAAGAAGGGGAAACGTTCTCCGCTTTCCCTATACCATAGACTGGAGAGTTGAATCAGGAGACCAAAAAAATGGGTCTTGGAAGGAATGAGTGCATTTCAAAATGCATTCGATTCCTTCCCAGACCCATTTTTTTGGGCCACTCTCTCCTCCAATCTTGGGAGAGGCAAATCTAAAATCTTGGAAGTGGATACTGGAAAGCCCCGCTCTGATTATAATTCTAAGTTCTAGCATGGGACATTTTTTAGATCAATAAGCTAAACTATTTTTCTAGTCTCATATTCTCTCGTGACTAGGGTTCCAGATTTGGGTAGAGAGAGACACTGTTCTGAACAGAAACGTGGAATGCTTTTATAGAAAAGTGAAGAGTTGAAAGTGAAAGTCGAAAAACGAAATGGGATCGGCTAGGAAAAATTTCTCAGAGCTCAGAAAAAAAATTCTGAGATGTAAAAAAAAAAAAAAAAACTTTTTGTTAATTTTTATCATGTCTTAGACATCATAAAAATTAACTCACCCCCCCTTTTGTCTGGGAATGTTGTCTCCCACTCTCTAAAAATAGACCATGACTCATCCTTTTAAAGAATAGAATCCAAGAAAAGACTGGGTTCTGGTCTATTTTTAGAAACGGTGAGACAACATACCCAGACAAAAGGGGGGTGAGTTAATTTTTATCATGTCTAGAAGACATGATAAAAATTAACAAAAAGTTTTTTTTTTTTTTTTTTTTTTTTTTTTACATCTCAGAATTTTTTTCTGAGCTCTGAAAATATTTTGCCAGCCGATCTCATTTCGTTTTTCGACTTTCACTTTCAACTCTTCTCTTTTCTATAAAAGCATTCCACGTTTCTGTTCAGAACACTGTGGCCTGTTGAAAAGGCAACACGCCTCCCTCTCTACCCTAATCGGGAATCTTGATTCAGGTGTCCCCCGCTTCACACTACCCATCTTCACCCATTTCTAAAGAATCTCAGAGAAAACTAAAAGCGAGATTGCAAAAAAAGAAATAGCCTCCAGTGAACACAATTCAAACGACAGTGGATAGTTTTTGGGGTCCTTCCAGGTATATTACCGGTGACCGATAGGTTGTTCAGGGTCTACAGCACAGACTCAATGTACCCCCTTTCGTCTGGGAATGTTGTCTCACCGTTTCTAAAAATAGACCAGAACCCATTCTTTTCTTGGAATTCTATTCTTTAGAAAGAATGAGTCATGGTCTATTTTTAGAAACGGTGAGACAACATTCCTAGACAAAAGGGATTAGTTAATTTTTATCATGTCTAGAAGACATGATAAAAATTAACAAAAAGTACAAAATTGGTTGTCCACAAAATAAATAAAAAGACATCATTTTTTTCTTGGATGGAGTTCCATTTGTATTAGAATATACTGAAAACCAACGTGAACGCCCGTTTTCAGTATATTCCAATACAAAATTGGTTGTCCACAAAATAAAAAAAAGACATCATTTTTTTCCTTGGATGGAGCTCCATTTGTATTGGAATATACTGAAAACCGACATGAACGCCCGTTTTCAGTATATTCCAATACAAAATTGGCTGTCCGCAACATAAAAAAAAGACATCATTTTTTTCTTGGATCGAGCTCCACTTGTATTGGAATATACTGAAAACCGACATGAACGCCCGTTTTCAGTATATTCCAATACAAAATTGGTTGTCCACAAAATAAAAAAAAGACATCATTTCATTCTTGGATCGAGCTCCATTTGTATTGAAATATACTGAAAACCGACGTGAATGCCCGTTTTCAGTATATTCCAATACAAAATTGGTTGTCCACAAAATAAAAAAAAGACATCATTTCATTCTTGGATCGAGCTCCATTTGTATTGAAATATACTGAAAACCGACATGAATACCCGTTTTGAGTATATTCCAATACAAAATTGGTTGTCCACAAAATAAAAAAAAGACATCATTTCATTCTTGGATCGAGCTCCATTTGTATTGAAATACACTGAAAACCGACGTGAATACCCGTTTTGAGTATATTCCAATACAAAATTGGTTGTCCACAAAATAAAAAAAAGACATCATTTCATTCTTGGATCGAGCTCCATTTGTATTGGAATATACTGAAAACCGACGTGAACGCCCGTTTTCAGTATATTCCAATACAAAATTGGCAGTCCACAAAATAAAAAAAAGACATCATTTCTTTATTGGATCGAGCTCCACTTGTATTGGAATATACTGAAAACCGACGTGGACGCCCGTTTTCAGTATATTCCAATACAAATTGGCAGTCCACAAAATAAAAAAAGACATCATTTCTTTATTGGATCGAGCTATACTTGTATTGGAATATACTGAAAACCGACGTGAACGCCCGTTTTCAGTATATTCCAATACAAATTGGCAGTCCACAAAATAAAAAAAAAGACATAATTTCTTTATTGGATCGAGCTCCATTTGTATTGAAATATACTGAAAACCGCCTCAAACAACCGTTTTCAGTATATTCCAATACAAATTGGCAGTCCACAAAATAAAAGAAAGACATCATTTCTTTCTTGGATCGAGCACCATTTGTATTAAAATATACTGAAAACCGACTCAAACACCCGTTTTCAGTATATTCCAATACAAATTGGCAGTCCACAAAATATAAAAAAGACATCATTTCTTTCTTGGATCGAGCTCCATTTGTATTGAAATATACTGAAAACCGACTCAAACACCCGTTTTCAGTATATTCCAATACAAATTGGCAGTCCGCAAAATTAAAAAAAGACATCATTTCTTTCTTGGATCGAGCTCCATTTGTATAGAAATAGCCTAGAAATCAGTTCGAACGCCCGTTTTCAGTATATTGTAATACAAATGAAATGACATGAAAAATGCAAAAAAGAGGAAAAGTAGCCTACCTTGACGGAAATTCTATTCCAAAAGGGAAAAACTTGTATCCAGGTGGGCCCACAGCACGGCCGGAACTCAAGCGAAACTCGATAGGTTGAAATCGATCCATTAAATAACATTCTTAAAAAACAGTAAAATTTTATTCGCATCTAAAACTCAAGCGAAACTCGATAGGTTGAAATCGATCCATTAAATAACATTCTTAAAAAACAGTAAAGTTTTATTCTATTCCAAAAGGGAAAACTTGTATCCAGGTGGGCCCACAGCACGGCCGGAACTCAAGCGAAACTCGATAGGTTGAAATCGATCCATTAAATAACATTCTTAACAAACAGTAAAGTTTTATTCACATCGAGTCGGTTGGGAAAAGTTTCTGAAAAATAAATTACCCCCCTTTTTAGTCTGAAAATTTGAAAATTGATGTCTTCAATTTTTGAAAAACTGAAGACATCAATTTTCAGACTAAAAGGGGGGTATTTTTTTTTTTTTTTTTTCAGTCAGAGAAATTTTTCTCCGGCTCTCAGAAATTTTTCCGCACTCGACTGGATGAATAAAACATCCCCGTTTCTTTAAGAATGGGCTCACTGTTAACTATTTCAGCATTCGACGTTTCGCGTCCAATAATAACTGCCGGGTGTTGAAGAATGCAGATGCACCTACTAGATTTTCTACAGAGAAGCTTGACTGGATGGAGAGAGTGGATAACGTTTTCCAAGATTCTCGACTTTGGACCGTCAAGAGGTAAAGGATCTTTTTGTTTTTTTTCTTTTAAGAAAATTTATGGATAGATTCATTTCTTTTTGAATGGACCTAGAAAAATAGGACAAAGTTCTTTTCCATGATTGGATGAGAGAGGGACCCAAAAAAATGGGTCTCGGAAGGAATCGAATGCATTTGCACTCATTCCTTCCAAGACCCATTTTTTTGGTCTCCTGATTCGTCTCTCTCTCTCTCTCTCTTCTCAGTCCATTTCCATAAATATAGGAAAAGCGGAGAATCTTTCCCTACTTATTTCTAAAAATCTTTTCTTTATTTTTTCTCCTGAGTTTATGTATATATCAATTCAAATACTTTTTAGAACGGTCATCCCAATTCTCTGTCGTCTTTTCGGTTTCATCATCCCCACACTCAGTGGACATAGTCTCAGTAGATTTTGGAGCATGGGTCGTCAGTTCATTGTCCCAACATTCAGTGGACATAGTCTCTGTAGATTTTGGAGCATGAGTCGTCCGTTCATTGTCCCAACACTCAGTGGACATAGTCTCTGTAGATTTTGGAGCATGAGTCGTCCGTTCATTGTCCCAACACTCAGTGGACATAGTCTTAGTGGATTTTGGAGCATGAGTCGTCCGTTCATTGTCCCAATACTCAGTGGATTTTGTCTTTGGATCCTCTGAAGATATTTTGGGGGTCTCATGAGATTCTTTGGAAAGTTCGTCCCAACAGGCTGCTGGATCGTAATGGGGAATATTTTCAGGTATGTCTCCCCAACCCTCCGTCTTCCTCGAGTTATTGGAGGAAGTTGACGACAAAGAAGAAGTAGAAGAGTCCATCAAGTGGAAAGGCGTATGCTCATCCGGATGTTCCATCACTTGGAAACAGGACAGATTATCCCATTTCTGGATGAGGTTATCGTACGCTTTTGGGGACGGATCCTTCTCTAACTGATCGTAGGCCTTATCAAAAGCTTGCAGAGGATTGTCTGCTTCCTCCTGAATCCTGTCCTCTTTCTCCGTTCCGTCTGGATAGACGTGATTGATATGAAAATCTCCTTCCGTAATATGCCATCGATAGTTGCGCACTTTGTTTTCGGCACAATAGAAATATTTACTCCTTTGATGATGTCGGGCACATTTTTCCCGATACTTCCAAATGATTCCATCTGGCACATAAATTTCCGTCACGGGTTTTTAATAATCCAAGGCTTTAGCAAAGAATTTAGCTTTCTGGCATCCCACCACATAAATCGTGGAGAAGCTGTGAGTGAGCGATTGGAGAATGCGTCCTAAATGGTTGTAGGGAATATGACCCTCGTTCCAACGAAGTCCGTGCCGGTTTCTCGTCAGCCAGGCATTCGTCTTTTGGTTTTTTTCACTCAGTTGGTGGAAGGGGTGAGGAGGAGCAAACGTCAACGATCCCACGGTCAAAAAATCTTTTGTCGCATAGCCCAATTCTTTTAAAACGTAGGTAAATTCACCCTTCTTTTGGTTGTAGGACTGGAAACCCTCTAGATCGAGCACGATAAAAGTTTCTGAACACGCCATGGCGATGAATACGGTGATGTCTCCCACAAACAGGAGCAAAAAAAGAATCGAAAAGGTATATATGTATAACAGGGAAGATCTAGAAAGGAAAAAAAAACAATAAAACGTTTTAGAGTCGTCGTCTTGAAAGAGACATTTTTCTTTTCAAAGGGTTAAGAAGAGAGTTCTTTTTAAATGAAGTTATGATTATTATGATTATTAAAAAAAGAAACAAAGAATCAAATCGATTTTATAGATAACCATATTCATAGGACCAAAGGGACTTACCAGCTCAGTTCACGTCTTCTTCTGTTCTCTAAAGAAATCTCGCGGAGGACACGCACTTTTATACTCGCGCGACATCTGTCGGGATCGCGACCCCATCTAAATGTCAGGATCATTCCAACCTTTTAAAAGGATCGGGATGAAAGAAACACTTTGATAAAAAATATATTTATGAAAAGATATCTGAGGGTCGTGAGAACATTTTCTCTCTCTCTTCCCCCCCCCCGCCTATTTCAAAAAAAATAAAAAGTCTTTCTTGGATCGCGTCAAGATTACAAAACAACTCACAGGACTTGTTTATCTCGATCTCGTCAGGGTCACCGTTTCACATAAGAAGATGGATGGACCCTGAACTTTAGATATGATAAAAATTAACTCTACCCGCCTTTTGTCTGGGAATAGGGTCTCACCGTTTCTAAAAATAGACCAGATCCCATTATTGGAATTCTATTCTTTAAGAAAGGAGGAGTAATGGTCTATTTTTAGAAAGTGTGAGACAACATTCCCAGACAAAAGGGGGGTAGAGTTAATTTTTATCATGTCTAAGACATGATAAAAATTAACAAATTAACAAAAATTAACAAAAATCATGTCTAAGACCTGATAAAAATTAACAAAAAGTTTTTTTTTTTTTTTTTTTTTTTTTTTTTTTTTTTTTAAGGCTGAAAAAATTTTCTGAGAGAGCTGAGAAAGATTTTTCCTCCCAATCTTTTTCGACGATGAAAAGGGAAAAACTACTGATCCGATCTCCCTACGCTTAAGGGAAAAAAAACAAAAAAATACTTATGAAATATTCATGTGTTGAAATTGGCTATTCAAATAAGTGACACTTTGTTTCTCATTGGAACTGTTCAACGGCGAGTCCACTCGTCTCATTCTTTGGGGTAGGGGATGAAAGTACAGCGGTTTGTTGAAATCGATGATAGTTTCCTCTTTAGTCGGCGGAACTGTAAATCTATCCCGTCTTAACTCTTCTAATCTCTTTGAAAGTCTTTCCACTTGCTCTGCTAAGGTTTCCTCGGTACTCATGGTCTCTCTTAGTTTAGGGAAGTCTTGACGTATTGGCTAGAGAACAGAGGGTCTTTTTCTCTCTATACATATATCATGTGGGAGAGTGTGATTTATAAATCCTTGTGAAATCTTTCTACGTCTTGTGTAACTTGGAAGATTCGTCTTGTGTAACTTGGAAAATTCTTCTTCTTCTCGTCAATTGGGGTGGACTTATGGAAAAGAAATGGGATTGGAAAGAAATCAACATATTACAAAAAAAAGGAACTTTTTTTTCTATTTTTTTCTCTAGGGATTTACATACCATTTCATTCATGAACATTCAAGGGTTCTCTCCAAGACCAAATTTTAGAAGAGGACCACAAAGAGTACACTTGAGGATCCTCTTTCAGGTCTAGGTGAGATAAGGGTTGAGACCAATATTCTTGGGTCTCTAAAGCATCCCAACGTAGACATTTATTATTATTATTAGAAAGTTCCTCCTCCTCCTCCTCCTCATCGTCGCACGAGTTCTCCTGGGGAGATTCTTCCGCCTCCTCTTCGTCTTCGACAGCTTTGCTCTCGGAGGGGTAACAATGTAATTTCCGGAAAACGTAATTACCCTCCATCAAATGGTATCGAAAATTTCTCACCTTGTTCTCGGCACAATGAATCATCTTTTGGAAATATTGGTGTCGCGTGCATTTCGACTTGTTCCGCCACTCGGTTTTCCCTGGGATGTAAAACTCGTAAACGGATCGCTTGCAGAGCTTGCTGAAAAATTCGGCTTTATCGTATCCATTGACGTAGATCGCCTCCACATTTTCGGTCAGTATTTTCAGGATCGTAGGAAGATGCTCGTAGGAAAGACGACCCTCGGTCCATTGCAGGCCGTGTCGGTTATTTGTAGTCTGGTTGATTACAGCTTGATTGCGGTACGATAAGTCATCGTAATGGACAGGAGGGAGAAAAATCATGGATCCGCATAAGGTTAAATCGCAAGTGATGTAGCCCAGTTCTTTCAAGATGAAACATATATCTCCCGTCTTTGGATCATAACAATGAAAGTATTCCATGTCCAGAACAATGTAGGAATCTTTGAGAGGTTTGGCACTCAAAATGTCCATCATCTTCAATTGAGGAAAAAAAGAAAACAAAATTCTCTCTCTCTCTCGCTGTGTGTCCTGAAGGAAAAAATGGATAGCGTTCTCTCGCCGTCTCCTTTTTTATAGAGAGAGAGAAGGTTGCACGTGACAGGTCGTATGAATTCTGGGAAAGGTCACATTCGTATATATATTTGTTTTTTGAATAATATCGTGTGTATCTCAATACACATCCATCATAATAATAATAAAGGTCACCTTGGAAAGAAAAAGAAATAAAAAAGAGAGAAGGTTGCACGTGACAGGTCGTATGAATTCTGGGAAAGGTCACATTCGTATATATATTTGTTTTTTGAATAATATCGTGTGTATCTCAATACACATCCATCATAATAATAATAAAGGTCACCTTGGAAAGAAAAAGAAATAAAAAACACGGAACTCGTGCTCGACTTTGAAGGTTTCTACGATTCTCAAGGAGCCTTTATTGTGAAAGAATTTTCTTACGTCACATTGGACGGTACTTCTCGAGGGGTATTTGTTTTTAAACCCCGTTTCCATGGCAAATGCTCACCGAGAAAGAAAAACGAACCGCTGTGTGGGCGAGTGATTATTATCACGGCTTGTCGTGGTACGAAGGAGAAATTCCGTACAGTTATTTTCCATGGGTGTTAACGATGTTGACGGAACCTTTTTCCATGATTTGGGTGCGAGGAGAAATGAAACGGCGGTTTTTAGAGAAATGGTTGCAAAGATCCATTTATTGCATTTCGGGATCGACGCAAGAGATTCTCAAATACAATGGGATCGAACACATGAATTGTCCTAACCATACAAAAGGTTTTTTCCATTGCGCTCTACAAAAAGCGGTTCGGTATCATTATTATTTAAAGACACAGAGAAGAAATTCGCAAGGTCGATCCTGCACAATTCAATCTTGACAGAATTCATTAAAAAAAAATACATATATCACGTTACTTCTTCAACAGCACAGATGGTTCTGAAGCGAAACTTGGAATTTTGAAATAATAGATCAGGGAGAAATCATTCTTAAAAACAAATGGTAAAGTCTCGAATCGGCTGGGAGAAAAAAAATTTCTCAGAGCTGAGATAAAATTCTCTAATGAAAAAAAAAAAAAAAAAAAAAAAAAACTTTTGGTTAATTTTTATCATGTCTTAGACATGATAAAAATTAATGACCCTCCCTTTTTGTCTGGGAAGGATGTCTCACCCTTTCTAAAAATAGACTATGACTCATCCTTTCGCTAATGGCAATCATTCCATGAATGTATCACGATTTGTATTTCAAAAGAGTGAGACAACATTCCCAGACGAAAAGGGAAGGGGGTCGTTAATTTTTATCATGTCTAAGACATGATAAAAATTAACAAAAAGTTTTTTTTTTTTTTTTTTTTTTTTTGAGTTGTAGAATTTTTCTCAGCTCTGAAAATTTTTTTCCAGCCGACTCAAGACTTTACCATTTATATTTACGAATAGTCTTTGGGTTATTTATTTATTTATTTTCTTTTAAAAAGAAAAATTCTGAGCTAGACCTATCTATTGGCTTAACATTCTGGTCATAGAAACAGTCTAGAATCTCATTTTTTTTTCGAGGCTAATGCACGGGTTCTCCAATCAAAAGGGTTACTATAAAGGGATTGGTTTGAATGCATTTATCTGCAAATGTTGTAGGATTCTGTTGTTGAGAAGGGGGTATATTATTATTATGATGATGATGATTGTGGCAGATTCGTTTTGTACATGGAACTCTAATCTCCTCCGAAGACCTTTTCTGGGGATCGTCGATAGATGGTTTTTCAATAGGAATCGTTTCCCTCGGATCCTCAAGAGATAGAGGGGGGTCCTGTCTTGAGACATGGAGCGGTCTCTCCTCCTCCTCCTCCTCCTCGAGAAGTCTTGAGAAAGGGAGAGGATTTTCGGTTCCCTTATTCTCGAGGGGTCTTGACAAATTGAGAGGTCCCTCCTCTTCGAAAGAGAGAGAAGTTTTGGTTCCCTTATCCTCGAGGGGTTTTGACAAATCGAGAGGTCCCTCATTTTCGAGGGGTCTTGATAAATGGAGAGGTTTTTCATCTTCGAGGGGGTTTGATAAAGGAAGAGGTCCCTCCTTCTCGAGGGGTCTTGAGAAAGGGAGAGGTTTTTCATCCTCGACGGGTTTTGACAAACGGAGAGGAATCTGAACAGGCTTCTCCTCATCCCCATCATTATCGAGGAGGATGAGGATAGGTTTTTGGAAAGGTTTTTTCTTTTTCTTCTGAACAGGCTCCTCTTGATGCTCGGGGAGAGGGATGGGGTAGTTGTTCCACCATTCTATTTTTTCTTGCTCGAGGATTTTTTCAAAAGTCGTGGCCTCCTTAAGATGAGACGAAGGAGGAGAGTCCTCGAGAAGAATATAATAGGTATTCTTCCCAGTCTTCTCGATCGAGAGAGGTTCGTGCAAACATTTGTGCAACCATTCACTAAAATGAACGAGAATCCCTTTTGTCTTCTCAAGACGATCCATAATCCTATTCATTTGCGAGACGGTTAGAAAGTGGGACGTGTAAAAATATTTGGCTCATTTCATTAACAAAATTTGTGCATCCAAACGTGGAATGTCACGAGCTATCAACACGTTTTCGTCGGATAAAAATTCGTCCCGCATCTTTTGATAACTCCCCACGGTATGATAACCCGCACATTTTGAAAAATCGGAGGCTTTCAGGTAAACGACTCCTTGGATGATATAAAAGGAAAGATCAACATATTTATATTTGAAAGGAATACACGTAGTGAGCTGGGGATGCCTCCTCATGATCCACTTGGACAAAAATACGACTTTGGGGCTCTCCCCTTTTATTTATAGAGAGAAAGAGAGTGTGACCTTCCCTTCTCTCCTCCTCTCTCCCTGCTTCCTCTATCTCTGGACGTCCTTGGATTGGAAAGGTTGACTTTGAAAAAAAAAAGAAGGTCATGGTTGGATAATTTTTTGTTTATTAAATTATTACTTTCACTTCCTCATTCCCACACACATTCATCTTTTAAGAAAAGAAAAAGAGGTCATGGAGATAAGATTTCTTGGAAAGAAGAGAGAGAGAGCGAAAGAGAAACAAAAAAAAACAAATAAAACGGCCGTCATAGAGCCTCTATGTGTGTCTGTGTGTGTCTATATATATAAAAAGACGAGAGTACTGGGCGAGATCATTTCTTTTCCATTGGGAGCCATGTCGCCGTTAGACGTTTTTCCAACTCAACGGATTTCGAACGGGGAGGATTTGAAGACGCTAAAGCAAATCTCCAACTTGAAAACCTTTTTGGCGTGTCATTGTGCGACATTTATTCCGCATTTACCACCTCATCAAGCGATCGTTTCTTTCAACCAAGATGTCGAATCCTCCAACCTGCTCGTTCAGAATATATACAGAAATTTATTCGAATCGCAACAAACGAAAGAGGAATCTCCCTTCTCTTGGAATCGGATGGATCGAGCTTTGAGACGGCCCATTCAAACAGACCGGCGATATACGGATCCGCGCACGAGTTTTCGGTGGAAGAATATTTTTCTCACGAAACGATGTTTTACGTTTGGAGTGAGAACGACGGCTGAGGACGAAGTTCATATTGTTCAGACCACAGCCGCTCCTCTCGCCTATTACGAATCATCGTCCCCCAATCTGAAGGAAAGAAGTTTTAAAGTCAGCGACAGGATGAAATATAAGAAATATATTCTAAGACCTTTTCAAAACTATGTCGTTCCCCCGAAAACGCAATATCTCATCGTCACGACCCAGAAGAGTCTCTTTCTCGTCGATCGGTGCTCGTACTCGCTTTGGAAACAATTGAAAGAGGAGATTTCTTTCCAATCGCCGATGATGTTTCAAGAAAAAGAAGAGAACCCTCCGCCACCTTTACCCATCCCTTCCTTAGATGATAAGAGGAGCTGGACCAAACCGTTATTTCCCGAAACAAAATCGACCCGGCAACGGAATGAAATTGAAGTCATCACGATTGAAGATGAGGAGGAAGAAAAAAAATACCTCTTAAAAAACGGTCGACTTACCGGAACCTACCTGGCGTGCAAGATCCGCTTCAGAACCCAGAAGCTTCTTCTTCTTCTTCCCCGACTTGTTCAAACAGGCAGCCTCTTTTGGACTCCTCACAGACAGAACCTCTTCCAGTATCCTCTTCTTCTTCTTCTTCTTCTCCTCCAACCTGTCCCGACATCGTAGAGGTAGAATGTCAGACGGGTCCACAAGTTCCAACGGGTCCAGAAATCATGGAGGCAGAATCACAGCCGGGTTCACAAGTTCCAACGGGTCCAGAAATCGTAGAGGCAGAATTTCAGCCGGGTAAACAAGTTCCAACGGGTCCAGAAATCATGGAGGTAGAATCGCAGCCGGGTCCAGACATCCTAGATCCCTCCACTCATCCCAAAGAGACTCCAAGTGTTTCAAGACAGCCTTGTGAGGATCCAGCCCTTCCCGTATGGAATGATTATATGGATTTACAAAATTTGGTGCAACAGGAAGGAGAAGAAAATAATCATACGGATGGGTGGGTCAAAGACTGTTTAGATCATTTAACCTCGAATGAAATTGAACTGTTATGGAATTGCATTTCTGAAATCACATCGGAAATGGGATAAAAACCAAAACAAAAAAAAACAATTTTTTTAATAACAAATTGGAGGAGGGTCATGATGTCAATTAAAAAAAAATATTATATAGAGTCCAATCTTGGTGGTTCACTTCAGTTTTCCAGCATGAGGTGATCCACGTTTCCCGAAATATGGATCCCATTCCAAGAGAGATTGTGTAGAGCCTTCACTTCAGTTCTTTTTTTTCCTACCAAGAGGAGAGGGTCCCCAAAGGGCTACCCATGTCCAAAGAGAGAAAGTGTAGAGCGTTCATTTCAGTTTTTTTTCAAGTTTAGGGGAGGGAGGTCTCAAAATGACACCCCCCATTTTCAAAGAGAGATGGTGTAGAGCGTTCATTTCTGTTTTTTCGAAAGTTAGGGAGTTTTCAAATGGCTACCCATTTCAGAGAAAGAGAGAGAGAGTGAGAGAAGGTGTAGAGCGTTCATTTCAGTTTTCCAATGTTAGGATGGTGGTGGAGAATCCTCCAAAATGGCTACTCATGTCAAAGAGAGAGAGAGAGAGAAAATGCGTAGAGCGTTCATTTCAGTTTTCCAACATTAGAAGGTCCCAAAATACCTTCTGAATTCAAAGAGAGATCGTATAGAGCGTTCATTTCCAGTTCTCCAAGATCAGAAGAAGAGGGTCCGCTTTTCCCAAAAGGGCTTTCCGCATTCAGAGACAGCGAAGTGCAGACTTCAGTTTTCTCCCTCCCCAAGAATAGAGGGTCCCAAAATGGCTTCCCATTTCAAAGAGAGAGGGACAGGCGTTCATTTCCATTCTCCAAGATAGGGTCGTCTGCTTTTTCCCAAAATGGCTTCCCAATTCAAAGAGAGAGAGAGAGAGTGAAAGGGTGTGTAGAGCGGTCATGTTCATTCTCCAAGATAGGCTCGTCAGCTTTTTCTCAAAATGGCATCTCCCCATTCAAAAAGAGATCGTGACCAATTTTTTCCAGTTTTTTCCAAGATGGGGGGAGAAGAAAACCTAGGATGGAATAACACGACACACAGAGAGAAAGAGAAAAAAAAACGCCATCTTGTCATTTTCTGATAGGGTACCGGTGTTCGAATACTTTTGTGACCGACTGTACAAAAATTACAAGTCGAAGCTGAATCAAGCACGGCTCTAAAAGGAATTCGTTCATCGTAAACATCGCGAAGATAAACAATTGCTGTATTTATTAACACACATTTAGATATATTTGCAGCTGCCGTCAAAGTTGTGTGGGGGGGAGAGGAGCAGTCCTCTTTCCTATTCACTGACGAAAGGTTCAAGGTCAATTCATTTTCTTTCGATGATTCATTTTGTTTTTCGTCAATTTTATGTAACAGCGAATGATATGTGTCTTTCTTACAGACATAACAATTGAGTTTAGCCTTACACTGCGATAATACGTGTGATGGAGAAAGGCATTTAATGCATAATTTATATTCTTTAACAAAATCATACCGCTCAGAAACAGAAATACTCTTAAATTTCGAACAATGATAAATTGGGTGTGGTTCTTTACACATAATACACTTTCGAAAAGGGTTTGTTTTAGTTACCAAGGATTTTGAATTTCTAGAGCGACTTAATTGATTTGATACTTTAGTAGCATAGCTCTGCTTAGGAAAACTAACTTTGTTTATTTCTTCAAGAATGCGAATTCTTTCTTCGAGAAATTCTAAAAATTCATCAAATTTGGGAATTTCATTTGATTTTACGTTTAGTTCAAATGCTTTTCTAGATTCTCTATCTAATTTATGCAATAAAATATTTAATATCAAAACATCAGATAAATTATTTCTATCAAATTCTAATACACTTAAAGATCTCAAACATCTTTTAACATTATCTACCAGTGATCTCAACTGAGAAGGTGAGTCATTTATTTTTTCAAATTTCAACAAATTATTGATAAAGGCATCAACTACTGCTCTTTTGTTTTCATATCTGCTTTCAAGTGCAGAAAATAGCGACTCAAATGTATCCTGACATGATTCTAACATTTTTGCTTCACCTTTAAGTGATGCTTTCAAATAAAACAGTTTCTCAGCATCATTTAAATTATTATTATTACCAATCATAGACATAAATTGCACTTTAAAATTTTTAAAATCTTCATATTTACCATAAAATTGAGGAACAGGTAAATCAGGCAGTTTAAAATTTGATTTAGAAACAGTTTTGGTTTCAAATTTATCTTTATTATTTGTTTCACAATTAGAAAGAAAAATTCTAAATCTTACTTCGAACTCTTCGATGCTTTCTTCCAATTCTTGTGTAATGCTTAGATTATCTTTCAAGTCAATTTCCTCTGGCAAATTGGTATATTCCACTATGAGTTGTTTAACCCGAGATTTTAATTCCAACAAAGAATCCAATTTAGTCTTCATAATAACATCATGGTTGAGTTTATTCTCCTCCATTTTATACTCATCAAGGAATTTTATCAAAGCTCCGAGTTTCGTTTTCACTACGCCGCGTTGGCGATTCAATGAAACAATATTAGTAGCCATTTTCTTCTCCGGCTAACGTGAGACCAAACTGTTCTTGCCGAAGATAGCTCGAACTTATTTAATGATACTTAACTTCAGTAAGTGGACTGTAATATTAACAATAACATTTTTATTTTAACAAAAACAACATTATTGAATACTAGCACACGCATGTGCTTATAGTTACCTATGTAACTTAGCTAAAGAGCGAGCAACCATATGCTCTTACATCAAGTCAGAAATCATTCATACTAATACAGCAAAAACGAAATAACTTTAGGGTTACACTAAAGCCAAACTCTGCTTGGCGTAAAACAATGCTGCCAAGCAATACTCTTTCAGACACCGAACAGATATAAACACCCAGAACTTTTATTCCGGTGTGTAGTAGGCTCCCCCCCCCCCGTAGAAATGAAGATCATCTACTACCATAATTATATCGGTAGTTATGATATTCATTTATCATTAAAGCTTATCGACAATAATTTATGATTTAATGATAAACAAGCATATTTATATCTTTATTAGAATAAATTAGAACTTTATTAGAATAGTGCAACATTGTCACTTTCACTGAAATGACAGTACGGCCGAAAAATATGACTCCTCTCTCCTAAAAAAGTACTGTTTCGTTCGACTGTACAAATGTTGACGTTATTTCATTTGCTATCTGTACTGCGAACAGCCCAGATTTCGTTTGGTATTTACCTGAGGTCGGGCTGGGTGGTCTACAAACAGCCCCTGTTTGACCCTGCTATTTTGATTTTTTTTTCCAAAAAGAAACTGAAAGAGAAAGTACTTTTACTAGTACTGACGTGTGTTTGGATTGCTAAGGTAGTTCCTAATTCGGCAATCTTGTGCCTTAATTTGATGACTGTTTGTAAGAAGTCACGATTGCGTGTGTTAATGAAGTCAGAACTCTCTGAGAGTAACGTTAGGTGTAATTAATTGTTCCATTTAACGTTCTTTAATCATGACTTGGAATCCTCAATATGATCCTATTGGAAAAACATTTGTACAACAATATTACACTTATTTCGATGATCCAGCTCAGCGTGCAAGTTTGGCTGCTTTCTATGATGTAAGGTTTATTTTTTAATCGATGAGATAATGTACGTTATATTATACATTCGCACAGTGGACCATGCATTTGTTATTGTGCACTAAGGTTTAAGTAAAGTCACTGTATCTTATTAAGATACTAGTGCATTATACATTAATGTTTGCTTTTTCTCGCAAGTAACGGCCATTTAATTGCATAGTTAAATGAAATGAGTATAGATATTTAGGATTTTTGATTGTGTATGTGCAGTGGAAGAATATCTGTCTTTAGAATAGCATTTTCATTCCAAGCAATCATGCAAATTTAGTAGTTATTTATTTCTTTCAGTTAGTTACACAACTGCCTTTATTTTATATAAGTTTAATATTTAGATCTTTTTTTCTTTCCTACTAATAGTACTCGTAATTTAGTCTAAACTTTTTGTTCCAGATAAAAATTTCTCTCATGGTTGTAGTATTCGTTTTCAACATATCTTAATATGCATTGGTTAAAGAGCAAGGTTTCATGTGAATTTCACATGAAACAGTTTAAAATTTATGTTTGGTAAATGAAACTCATAATAATCTGTTGTGCTCCATTTTGGTCGAAAATCAACGCTTTTGACTCTGTGTCCCAGAAAGTCCTAAAAAACACGTCAGCTGTTGAATTAGGTAGGTTTGGTTAGGATAATTGGTTAAGGCAAAGTTAATTCAGAAGTCAAACAACAAAAATCAGCGTAATATTTTCAAAATTTTTACAGGCAAAGTTATTTGAGTGTTATCTGCCTATGGGGAGGACTTTTTAAGGGCGACTGCCTTGTTTCTTTTTTACGTATGGGAAAAACCATGGAGATGTTCATGCAGCATGCCTGCTAGCTGAAATTTTTAACAGAGTTTGAATTAGAAGTGTTGAGTGATTTTGCTGCTTTCATAGTGGGCATATTGAATTAGATTTCTTAGAAATTTAGCATTCATGAAATTTTCTGTTTTAGTGAGTCAATGAAATTCCAGTTGCTATTTAGTTTAAAGAATTTGATTCATAGTTACTTCTCATTCACTTTTCTTGGATGGTCGTAACTTTCACGTTTTTTATAGGAACTTGTACATTTGGTGCTATTTTTGGGTGTTGAAGATTGTCGTTCTTTTACATAGGAACATAATTATGTAAGAATTTTTTTTTTTTTTAATTATTTTTTTTATTTTGTTTAGCAGGGTTGCTTGAATTCTCAGGAGAAGGTAAACAAACAGAAAATTGTTTAAGGTACTACTATTTGTCACAAGTCTTTATTCTAATGGGGGTTATCACATCTAACAACACATGAGGCTAGAACAGCGGTTCTCAACTTTTTGACTAACGTGTGCCATCTAAACAAAAATTGAAAACCTTTAGTATCACCAGTAAAATCCTGTTTGATTCTTAAAGATCCCATCTCTGATTTTAGTTAATGGGGAATTGACCATTTCATGTCAGTGGGATTTAATGTATATCAATCAGACCATCTCAAAGAATGTAAATGCTATGCTGAAAATTGAGAAGCAAACAAACCTTGGATAGCTAATTGTAATTGGTTACTTAGTTACAATTTTGACTTTTGTGAAAATTATCCACTCAGCTTCTGCATTTGTTGACTTAAGTTTCCTTAAAGCTTTTCACATTTATAAAAATGTATACCTTCTTTAGTTAATGACAGCAATTCTAATCCACTTCTTCCCAGTATTTTCAGAATTCTAGTAACTTCAGTTTTTCATGTTTCATTACTGTTTTCCTTGAACAGATTGCACTTCATTTGTTCTTTCTTTATTTCACTCTAGGTGATTTCTGTATAGATTTTATTGTTCTTCTCACCAGTGCAAACTTTTTGTGTTCCTGAAGAAAGGGTTCTGCAAAAGATCATCCTCAGACTCAGTAAAATTTTATTCAAAATCTCTATAATTTTAATTTATTTAATCACGATTTCATAATTTATAATTTTTTTTGTTATGTTTCTCTTTCAAATACATTTTTCAGTAACCTCATGGTTCACTACTTTTAAACACAAATTACCATTTAACATATCTTTTAAACAGGTGCAAAGAGTATGAAGTGAATTGCAAAGTGTCAAATATTTTTATTTATTTAATTAAAACCAACACTTTTAAATTGCTAGACAAAATAAATACAGGAATAAACTTTAAAAAAATGCTTGATAAAAATTAATATGACTGTAGTTTAATTACATGGAACTTAAAAAGTTCTTCACGAAGGCATCATTCCTTTTAGGCAGATAGCCCTGCTTTGCCGTAACTTAATAATCCAATTCAATCCATTTCATCAGTATTTGGTCAGAGCCTTTATCAGTCTTTAGAGGCTAAGCATTTTGAAGGTATGAGATGAAAGGAAAGCCTGGTTTCATCAAGAGGTTTTAGTTTATTTAATTATGACAAAGCACACTAGGGCTATCTGCCTAAGGGAAGGGATGGCTTCGTAGAGGACTTTCTAAGGGAAACTGGGTCGTACACACGTTACACATCGGGAAAACCACGAAAGCACCCATGCAGCCGGCCCGTTCGCGGGATTCGAACCTCGGACTGAACTAACAGTGTTCAGCGACTTTACCGCTCGGCCGCTGATGGGCCTCTTGTATTGCTTGGAAATAAGTGAAAATATTTAGTTATGATTTAATTTTGAATGCAATCCACACTGCGGTTAAAAATTTGATATAATTTTCCATTTTAACCGGTGTAAAAGTATTTGATTTTGCAGTATTTAATGCTATTAAACTGCACATAATGTTATGTAACAAAAGTATAGTATTGTAAAAAATGTTACTATTAGCAAGCAAAAATTAATATTAGTTGAGAAACTACCCTTAGATGCATCCCTAATTTAATAATAACCCTATGTTTACGTTATTTCATTTGCTATCTGTACTATCGTCTAAGTACTAAAGATTAGTACTTAGTTCTTCAGTACTTTTTTGTTACTAATGCTTGTAGAAAGAGAAAAATATATTTTTTCTTATATACTATCGGGAAAAAGAAAGCACGCTGATCGAAGATCATCTTGGCTGACCGCCCCTGGCTGTGACGTCATCAAACGTTAGCTCCGGCCTTCGCGGGATTCGAACCTCGGACTGAACTACCAGTGTTCAGCAACTTTACCGCTTGGCCGCTGTTTCATCAGGAGGGGAAAAAAATGTCTTTAGGTGACATCCACACTGGATAAACTCCTGAATCTTCAAATAATTCGACTGAGAAATCATGGGATTCTCCATTTATGATACGATATGATGTTCCATAATGTAATTTAAATTTATACAACCATATAGTCTAAAACCAGTCGCTCTTCACTTTAATCTGCAATGATATCGTTTTTGTCTTTTCTGTTAACACATTGATGGTATTTTCTGGTGTACACGTCCAAGTGTTTTCTCTTTGAACACCTAAATTCTTTAAAGTATCCTGAAAGTACATTAAAAAGCGTCCAACTTTTTTAAACATCTTGGTATGTCTGACAGCCAAATTTCCCTGCAAATTTTTGCTTACTTTTCTCCCTAATTTTCTTCTTTCCTTCTACTGTTATTTTCAGTGCTCACACAAGAAAATTAAGATTTTTCGGTTGCTAGACTTCCATAAATTTTGCATTCTTGTCAATTTTTTTAAAATATCAATTACATGAATTGCGTTTTAAAGTTTAAAGCCCTTAGAAAGTCCAAAGGATAAATATTTTAATTAAAAGATTTTTTGCTAAATGGCAGTCCAGCAGTGTTTATTCTGTACCACCGAGTGACCCGATTCTTATATTGGCTGAAACAATCTAAATCATATTAAAGATCATGTTTTTTTATACAATCTGTGACGCGAGAAAAAAATTAGCTTCTTAAAACATTCTTTCCAAGAGAATTAATATAAAAATTTATATTTTTATGTATATATTTTTAAATATGAGGTGGGGCCCAGCCCTGCATAAAAATCGTAGTATCTAAAATGCCACGTTACTGCAGTTCATGTATCACGAAACATTTTAACATTGACTCTAAGCGAGCTGCAATCACAGTGGTCCAGCTGTCGACTGCTCTTCAAAGAAAAACGGTTCAGTTATAAAACTAGCTGCCATTCCACACTGCAATCAAATGCAATGGAACTAGGTAGATAACATGAGGGATTTCTTTGGCCCAGATCGATTAAAAGTGTTTTGAATCAGTATTTTCATGTTTTAGGGCTGAATTCAGGCTTCAAAAATTACAAATTAGCGATCTGTAAGAAAACGATTTCCAGATTGTACGCACTTGTGCTAGTGATTTGCGATCTCACATTTTCTAATTGCTAATTCGTGGTTTTCACAGACGAATTTCTTCCTTACACGAATGGCGCACTTGACTTTTATCGAATTTAACGCATTTAAATGGTAATATGCTTACTTCAAAGTTTCTTAAGGGTATACAACATATTAAACCCATGTAACAAAAGGTTAAGTTAGATTCCTACCCAGGTTTCGTTTAACAATATTGCATACAGTGCCATTTCCTCCTGGTAGTGAGGTTTCGAACTTTCTTTTTTTTTGCGGAAAATAAGTTCACATGACCTCCTTTACACGGTTACTAAGTTTGATAACATTTGATCCAGTAGTTTTCCTGTCCGTTTCAAAGTGGAACTTTAATTATAACCACCCTGTATTTAATTAAATTTTAATTTGAAGCTGTGCCTTACATGTACACCATGCATAAGATTTTCGCTTTTATGGAAAAATAAAGAATCAAAGCAAATATACTTAGGATAATGGACCAAAACTGAAAAAAAATTCCCCTCCCTCTGAAAATAAAATATTGAAACTTTGACCTTGAATATATTTGATTATCAAAATATTCAATTTGACTTATCTTCTAAGTCGTAGTTCCGTCAAAAATTCTGAATTACTGAAGCTGAATTAAAATGTTTAGTATATATTCACTGTATGTTAATAAAGCAATCAGAATGTAATAAAAATAGATTATAGAATTTACGCTGATGCAACTTTTTGTCTGAATGCACAACATGTAATGGAAAAGAAGGCTTGTAGAGATCTGTTTTCGACATGCCTCTAAAAGTAGATGTCATACTCCTTTTGTTTCTTCAATGTCAAAAAAACTTTCCTTTGAGAGGCAACTTTAGTTTTTGGGAAAGAAAAAGAATCACAAGAAGACAAATTTGAAGAACATGCAGGGCGATTGAGTACACATACTTATTTTCAGAACACAAGGGGTTCTCCGATTGGTTGTTGAATAATGAAAAGATGCATTGTCATGCAATACAAAACATTTGGAATACGTTTTCTGACTGAATAACGTAAGATTAAAAGTCATCTGCTTAATTCACAGCCATTTACAAGTCAACTACTCGGGCAGTTGCAGAATCATTTTGATCCTGAGCTTGTAAGACAAACCTAATATCACTGGATTTAAACACTTCTTTAATCTTCCGAGAACATTTCTTCTTTAGCTCATATTCCAAGAATATTAAGTGAATACAATTATTGCAAAAAAAAAAAAAAAAAAAAAAAAAAATGAATATTCATTTGCACTATGGCCTTGTAGTTTACTAATGAGTTAACAAAACTTAAATTCTGCTTTTTGTGTCTAAGAATACAACAATATTTTAAATATTTACCAATAAAATATTAAATTGGAGATTTAATTGGAGCCTCACCAGTTACCTAGCATTTGAAGATTATTAAATACTAATTGTTGCGAAGTCTAACCCAGGCTGCATGGTTGTTTTTCGTAGTTTTCTAGGTTCTCTTTATGAAGGTTTTCTGTGAAAGCATCTTAACCAATTAACTCCCATGTTCAAATAACCAACTAACCTAGTTTAAGTGCGATTTCCAAGTGAAGTTACTAGCAAAACCCGAATACTCATTAAAAATCATGTAGCTTGCCAATAGAGAGTAACATGAAAGATACGGCACTAATAATTGAATTGCTGTAACGGTGCAATGTTTCTAAACTTAGATGGTCATTCCTTAATTAAATATAATTGATTTGTAACTTCTACTCGAGCTGACGGTAAGAATTGAAGTATGAATAAATAATATCTTGTGCAATCTTGATTAATATAAAATTAGAAGTATTTGCATTCAGACAGAAAGTTTTTTGAAATATTTGCAATTACTTTATAAGAAGGATTTATTAATAACCGTAATAATTAGATATTATATTACTGATGATTAGAATTCAGTTCTTGACAATTACATTCTAAATGAGAATTTTAAGGATATAATGAAAATACGCTACGCATAAAAGTACATTTTAGGATAAAAAATGAGTTGATTTTTCTATGTTTAAATGACATATCTTTCTGTGGTTCAAAATTTCGAAAGTAACGATAAAAACTTCCTCCAAAGTTAACTTACTACACAAAAACCACAATCCAAATCTTAAACTCCACTGACAGCCACATACTTTAGCAGCAACCATTTGGCTGCAAACCCAACAATTCTATCAGAAACACCATTACTTCGTCCGACTTCTCATATCAGCTCTGCATTTCGGACACGCCAAACTCCATTTTAAGAGTCCTGCCTCCCACAGAAATTCCAAAAATGCACTTCTAGCTGCATAAACACATCCGTGAACAAAAGACTTGTTAACAACTCCAACATTGTACCTTATACTACTAAATTTACTTTCCACACAATCTAAAATACATGACTGAAATCTTGCCACCATGTCTCTAAGTTTCAACGTTAAAAGGGTTGCCATACAAACAGCATCATCCACCAAACCATCCCACAGCACAGAATTGTACCAAAAACCAGCGCAGAACACATATCGTCACATTTGGTGATCTTAGGAGGCACATAAGAGTAGAGCCGTAATATAATTTCTGAAAGACATGATAAAAGTAAGAACATGACAAATGAAAAGTAGTCATGGATGAACTGCTAGTAGCTATCACATTATTTCTTTAAGAGAAATTACATTCTGAAGAGAATACTTAGTAATATTAATGTTACAATATGTAATAAGAAAGCTTCATTTCTACTCTTCTGCAACTTGAATCTTGGCATTCCTGTTGTTGTCCACTACTACTCCCTAGTGCTGCAATTGTTCAATGCTGTTGGAATTCTGCATTGCCTGCTATAACTTGCACGTTGTCATCATCTTCTTTACTGTTAAGTCTGTCTTCCCATCTGTAATGATCTTCAGAACCATTGAAAGTATATGTCGAAGCTCTTCACTATTATTCCTTTATCAATCGGAGCTTCATCCCTTGCTTTCTTTTCTATAATTTCACAAGACACAGCTATGTCATCATTTCTTTGCTGTGTATCTCATTCAGCAGTTCACTTTCAATTTCTGTAAATTTTCCAGTTTTTAGTCTTTGAAATGCTCTTTACTGTCATTTTGTCTCCCTCAATGCATCTTCTTATTTTCACTAGTATTGAATTAAAATAGATTAAACTGTCTATTGGCAGGTTTGATGCCATTAACTTCAACAAATTATAAAATTTTTATTTAAATTTTCCTATGTAGCTATGATGAATATCTGGTTGTAATGAATGTTTTCTGTCAATAAACATTCTTAATAAATTTAGGAAGGGAAAAAAAAAAAAAAGAAAAGAAAAGAAAAGAAAACATGAAAGCAGTACCTTTAATGCATGTAGTAATCGTCGCCCAAATCTATGATTTCCTGCCAATGTTTTGGTATTTTTTCAAAGCCTTCGGCCCAGAAACTTACCCATACAGCACACTTAGTTGCTATGATGCAGTGACCTCTCAATGTTGCATTTTCTTCACATTACATTTGTGACCACAGTACAGCGTCACGTTGTGATGTGGATGTGAATGTCGTACGGATGTCACATATACGTAGCAGCAAACGTTTAATGTGATGACAAGAAATTTGCAGTCTTCCCCACCCTGACCTTTCTTGACCTTGCTCACATAATTCTTCTTTAATGGATAGTATTCTTTTGCGCTGACCTCCCCCCCCCCCCCCCGATTCATTGATATGTGTTTTAGTAAACCATTCTAAATAAATGATTCTTTTGTGCTAATAGCTTGCAATTTTAATTATTTCTTTTTTTTCTTTTTTTAAATATATTAACAGTTTTTAGCGCATTTTTATTGATGTGGTACTTCGAAATCATTGAACTATATTCTGTGGTGAATGGATTCACATTCTACTGTATGTAGTGTGTCTAGAGATTGACGAAAGAGTTTGTTGTCTGCATAGCGTTTGTTTGTCTTAAGAATTTTCGCAACTATTTTTTTAGTTCTGTTCACCGAACACATCGTCTGTGCTACATTTTCAGGTAAGCACTGTTTATTGTACATTGAAATGAATGATATCAGTAATAATTAATATGTAATAATAAAAGCGTAATTTAAATGCTGTGAACAAAAAGAAATACTGGCAGTAGATTAACTTTATTACAAAGAGTGCAGAAGCAAGGGCCATTATCAAAAGTCATCTTATTTTTGTCTCGCTGCTTAGAAATTTTAATTTAGGGAGTCAGGTTTATTTGGTAGATATAATTCACTTTTTGTTGTTTTTAATGTTAAAAGATAATGTGAAAACAGAATTGATTTTATGCATTTTGCTGCAGTACTTTCATCGTGTTCAGCTATTTTTCGAAATTATTCATAAAATAAAATAATTACTTACTTCCATGTGTGGTACTTAGCACCACATTATAAATGATGCAATACTTCCATAACCACGTTTTATTTATATAGAACATGTTTTTTAATTATTATGACTTTTCAAATGGTGTATTATTTTAAAACACTGAACTTTTCTACATGTTTCCTATGTAAATTTCTGAGATTAGTTTTAAAATTTATTATAACAGACCTTTTCTTTGCAAATTAGGTCACACTTTTATGTGTAATATATTTGTATTGTTAAAGTAACCCAATTTCCTTATTAAGAGATTTGGTTAGAGAAAAATATTTCATAGTTTAGTTCAAATTATTTGAATACGGCAAAACATACGAGGACTGCCTACTTAAGAGAAGGGATGCTTATGTGGAGGACTTTCTAAAGAAACTAACTCGTATTTACTTTATATATTAAGAAAAACATGAAAACCTGTGAAAAAGTATTTGTTACTTGAGAGATTAAAAGAATACATTTATGGTATTAATTTTTTAAATAGATATATAAATTATTTAAATGATAATAATATAAAAATAAGGAAATTACATTTCATCGTTACTTATATATAAAGGAAGTTAAAATTTCACTTGTGACAAAAGAGTATAAATTAATAGTAATTTGTTTCTAAAAGTAAAAGTTACTTCATGTTATAAAAAAAAAAAAAAAGAATTTCAAATAGTATATTAAAAAAATTTAATCTATTGCAGACAGTTTTATAAATGTAATGAAAATTACTATAAATCAAAATGTATATTTAAGTTTCACCGATAAACTTTAATTCAAAATAATAATTTTATTTTAAATTAATATATTTCACTTCTGCAAAACAAGATATTTTATTTTGTTATTTTAAACTTAAAAATTACATCTAACCCTCTAATTACGTCTAATTTAATTATCTAAGCTTATCGCATCTAGTTTTGCTTTAATGTATCATTTGCAGAAATAGACATTGAAAAGATACTAATTTCTGCAATTGTATTTAAAAAAGCTTAGAAAAATTAAGAAAGGAATCTTTCACAAAGGAATTTAAAAATTTCATTGTGATAACTTTGAAATTTGCATATTATAAAAAACTGATGAATTAAAGCCTTTGCCAAACAGGGGAAGAAAAACTGATTTTAAGGTAAAATATAACTTCATGGAATTCTTTTTATTGGGACAGACTTCAGTTTTTTGCTGCATTTAAATAAGCAAATAAATTTGTTTGGAAATTTTATAACAGAAAGTCGTCAATTCCTGGAGAGTCAATCTAAGGTTCTGAAAACTCCATATAATTGTGCTGCATTATACTGTGGTACAAATAAATATTTCTTTTAATGTAAGAGTAGGAGTTTTATATTTTCGTTATTTTTTAATTTTAACAAAAGTTGTAAAGTTAGTCCTACAAAATTAAGTAGTGGAATTACTTTTATTTTCGTAAATACAACCAATTTCAATTTGAACTGGAGTAAATAACTGAAATTCAGTTTTAATTGCGTAGTTTCTAAAATGAAAGGAATAAATGTGTTTTCATATTTCATTTCACATTGTGTTTTCATTTTTTTATATTAAAAAAATCAAATAATCTATTTCTCTTCAGTTAAAAGTATACTAAGGAAACTGTTTCTTTAATTATTGTCTAGTAAAAAAACTATAACATCATTGCTAAAACATGTATTGATGCCATTTTGTTTAACAGTTTGAAATCATTTCTGATTTCAATAAAGAAATCAAATGAAAATTTTAAAGAAAGTCCAGTTTAAAGAAAAATTAAGTAATTTAATCAAAGTAAAGCATCAGGTCCTTATCATCAGATTTTAATATCTGAAATTAATCTCATAACTTCTTCTCCTAAACCTTTTTATTTCGTTCCAAATTCTTATACATACAGTTTATGTGCTCCATTATTTTCAAATGCCTGATTCATCCCAAAACGGTACGGCTCTATGTTGTACAGATTCATTTAGATTAAATAACTTTTTGAAAGTATGCATTATAAAACATGATAAGTTCATATTATTTAAATTAAATAAAAAAACTGAATTGTGTTTATATTAAAGGAGAAGGATAGCAAGAATGCCTGTATCTCATGTTACCTCATATTTACATCAAAACACATTTTCCGAATCCTCATCTTTGCTCTGAAAAATCGTATTAAAATAATTTCATTGTCTGTTTGTAGAAATTTGTGGATAGCAAAAAATCATTATTGATTTTTCTCACGCTTCTATAAAGTTCATGCATTTCTAGTATTTTTTTCGTCGATAATTGCTTCATTCTTAATAATAATTTTTAAATTTATTTTCAATTATCATGTATTACTGCTATCATTCAAGTCAGTAATACGTGTTTACTCCCCATATGTGTTGATTAAATAAAGGAGCTTGTGTACTTTAACGCATAAACAGCCGAGTTTTATTCAGTTTACCGTATGAGCTACGAATATTAAGCCGTATGAGCTACGAATATTAAGCCGTATGAGCTACGAATTTATTACCCTATGAGCTACGAATATATATATATATTATAATTATTATGTTTTAAGCATTGCTGTGAAGGTCATAATATAGTGCATATTCTCAGAATACATATTTTCCGTATGTCAGCTTTGGTAACGCTAATTGTTTTATGAACTGGAATAATTTGTTATGCTTTTGCATAATACTCTGTTTGTTAAGAGAACAGAAAAATGCGTTTTGGAAGTGCTGAAATATTTAAAACAAATGATTCACATTAATCATCAAATGAAACAAATTATATCATAATTTTACTGTAATACAATTATTTAAATATATTGAAGCTGTGCAGTGTAAGACAGTTATTTTAAATTTACATCTTAAAAATCTCATAAAATTGTAATTTGTCAATGCAGTAATAATGGTGAAAAAGAATGCTCGTTTTGTATGTCCTATAAAACGGTTTTTCTTTCATCCAGTTATCAAAATAATTTAGCTCGTTTTCTGAAAGGAAAGCAATTAAGGAAAAAAGAAATGGAGAACAGAAAACAGTATTAAAAGCTAAAGTGTTAAAAAAATATTCCAAGCCAAATAGAATTTTTTTTACAGTATTTCTGTTTAGAGTGAGGGGAAAAAAGGCATTAAGAAATATACAGTCAAAAGTCGTTAATTCGAACACCTATAATCCGGAATGATCTATAATCCGGACCTCAAAGCTACAAACTTTCTGCGCATGCGTCGCGTTCACGCATGCGCACAGGCGTTTACGAGAGCGCGTAAGATCCTTACGGCTGCGAATATGTTTGTGCGCATGCGCGTTTAATGTGTAACGGAGTTATACGCTAAGCTAAAGTTATCTAATAATTCAGTTAATGTTGCAGATTGCGTTGTTCCTTAATCTTCGAATTGGATCCGGCTTATTATTTTTTGCAGACTGTTAGAGCACTTTTATAAAAGTAAGCTTGAACTTTCGATTATGTCAAATAGAATTTCCGATATATATTTACTACAAAGCGAAAGTATGTTTTGAAATCCGAAATCTGTTTATCAATTTCACGCTGCTCTGCGGCAGAGGGGGGGGGGCGCAGAAACGTCATTATTAGATTATGATAGATTAGAAAGATTATGTCAAATAAAATTTCCGATATATATTTACTAATTTGTAATTTGTATCTACAAAGCGAAAGTAGGTTTTGAAATCTGAAATCTGTTTATCAATTTCACGCGGCGGATTGGAAGTTAATCTGTCAGCACTATCCTTATCTTCAGGGCAGATGTTTTTATTTTATTTGGTTTATAATTCCGTACCAAGTGTAGTATTTTATCTCGATGTACTCCGTCTTTGATATGATTTAAATCAAGTTCCTCGTCATTATAATTCGCTTCCGATAGCGAAGAAAGTGACCCAGAGGTTATTGAAAACGAAAACATTTCGATTGACAAATTAGTCGGTATTCTCAACACAGCAATTATAGGACTTGAACAGCGGAACTTTGTAACTAAACAAGAAATTATGTCTGTTTAATAGAATTAAAGAGAAAGTATTATCACATGAAACGAAGCAACTTACATTGAAGGAAATGTTTAATAAAGTAAACAAATAAATATTAAGCTTTTTCTTTTTGTAAATTTTGATACCCTTTAGATCATAATTGTTCTTTATTTCATAAATTACGGTTTCATATTTTTAATTTTGTAATTTCTGCATGCCATCTTACCAGATTTAAACTGATGATCTATAATCCGGAAAAATCGATAATCCGGAATCGCCGAAGTCCCGAGGAGTCCGGATTAACGACTTTTGACTGTAGTTATTATAAACATTGTAAGCCAAAGAATATTTTTTGAAATATTTCTGTTTTTAAAGAGGGGGGAAAGGTGTTAAATTAAGATTTAAAATTAAATTTTTAATAAGTTATAATAAGGACTCAGATTTTTAATACAATTTAGAAATTTTGGAAAAATATGAACTGTCTTTAAATATTAAATTCTGGAGAATGAAAACAAAATTATGTAGCTTCTGGACAGCTTATACTCGAAAGTATTAGCACTTTAATACGGTTAGAAAATGACCATAGATCACTTTTGCATCATATGTATTGTAATACGTTCTGCATTTTCTGTACACTCTAGTTTATACAGATATGTAATAAACATAAATGGATTACAGTTATATAACCTTAATAGGGTGAGATATAACCTCAGTAAGATGAGGAAATTCCAAATGATTATATTGGATATTTCGAATATTACAGAAGTATTTTAATACCTTGAAACGTATAATACCTTACTGGATCATTAAAACATTGTTGTAGTTACCTGTTCTCTAAAATAGGAGTTCATCACTCTAATCATTTAGAACATAATCCAGTGTTGTGTGACATCCATTTACATCTTTAGTGACATTATATTCATGGCACTTTATTATGCTGCATTCATGTCACTCTATGGCTTTATATTAAGTCGAAATGAGTTATTATATGAATGTCGCAGTGTGACTTCACAACAATATTACAGTGTAACTTCACAACAAAGTCACAGCATGACTTCACAGCAATGTCACAATGCGACTTCACATCAAAGTTCCAATCGGACTTCACATCAACGTCGCAATGTGGCGCCGCAAAAAGCGAACATTAACCTACAACCATTCCTACAACGTTACCATTCCTACAACGTTACTGCAACATTGATTGTTACTAGACAATGCGACGCTTTTGCAATGCTGTAGCGACGTGCCATGCTGTTGGGGTAGTGTCCACAATTCCAAAAACAGATCAACCTCATCTCAAACGTTCTGTGCAGAGTGTAAGATAGCATCTGCAAGATGTAGCTGCAGGTGTGAAAAAAGTAGAAGTCCGAAGGAGCAGTGTCAGGGCTATATGGTGGGTATGGCAAAAGATCCCATTCGAGTCCATACAGAGTCCAGCCGGTGAATGCAGACACATATGGTCTTGCATTATCTTAGTGGTACATTACCCTTTTGCAACGGGACTCAATTCAACGTTTTTCCTTGATAGCAGCGTTAGCATAGACTAACATTTGCTATAGGGTACCCTTACTGTCAAGGGTTTTACCTTTTTTCCAGATACTTTGTGGATAATACCACGACAATCCCGCCAGATACAACACGTGATCTTTTTGTTAGTCACACTGCACTTTGCTACGTGGGTGAAGGGCTCACCGTGCACAGATCAACCTCCTTTTCAGGCTGTGTTGTTGAAGTAAATCCTTTGTTCATCACGAATGATGATCCAGTCCAAAATTTCATCTTTACATTGATATTTTAGCAGATTAGTGCAGGCCTAAACACGTCTATCCGTATTTGCTTGACTCAGCTCATGTGGCACCCAGTGATTGAACTTGTATGTCAATTTTATGCAATGCATAGCACGACTAATGGACATGGCACTAATGTCTAACTTCTTACCAAGCTCTCGAGTGGTTACATAGTGATATTCTTCCACAAGTTCTTGCAGGTGGGCCTCGTCAATATCAGTAGGCCGCCCAGAGCTTTCTGCTTCTTGAATGTCATACTCCTTGTTTTTGAACTTTCGATACCAAACCTTCACAGTGTCATATGATTTAACATTAGTGCCTAAAGCTGTACACATGATTTGGTAACTTCATTAAAACCTGATATTTTCTTTCCCCATAGTTCTGAAAACATGTGGTACACTGTGTTTGCAGTACACACGTGTCAAAAGATATGTCTTCTAACTAAGAATTCTCAATCCTAATAAAGAATCAAATCAATAGTATTAAAGCCATGAATATTGGTGTCCAACTCAGTTACCTTGTAAAGCCCAGCCAGAGGGACGGACTTACATGAATGAGTCTTGACTGCAGTTTCCAAGAGGGTCATCAGAGGAAGGAAGGGGGTAAACAAAAGACCCAGATTTCGAAAGATAAACACATTAGCAGTAGGTAAAGCTATGTGAGCTGGAACATAAATAATAGAAGTAAGGTGAAATCGCATGTTTTGAAAGTTTCTTATGGTGAGAAAACCTGCCACATCCGAGTAGCTTAACAAGGAATCTGCTTAAAATACATTTCAAATAATAAATGCAAGAGAAAATAAAATGTGTGAAATGCTATTATATAAATATTCAAATACAAATTGAGTACACTGAATAAATATAAAAATAATCAAGGGAATACAATTTACCAATAAACTAGCCCTCAGAGAGAAAAACTATGTACAATAAAGGAAGGAAAAAATCTGAATATTTAAAAATTTTTGTGAGCCTAAAATGCACTAAAAAGCTGGGGGAGATTATGGTACAGTATCTTTAACTTTTCATTTTAAAAATTCATTTAAAATTTATGTATATAATCTGTGTTAAAATATGCATTTCATTCTAGTGGCTGATCATGCAAGTAGCTAGTTTAAAATCAAATTCTAGAAAGTCGTCTAATTAATACTTTTTTCATTTTTGTATTAGTTTTTAACCATTGCGGGATTAAGAAAGTGCAAATTTCCTAAGCCTGCCAAGAGAAACTGATCTTTTTGATTTTAATGTCAAAAAGCCACTGGTCTTTTATACTTGGATTTATGTATTTTTAATATTGCCATGATTTCTTGGATCACATATATGTATTTTCTTAAAGCTGTTCCCAGAACTAGTCTAGGCTGTATAAAGCCTTGCTGGTTAGAGTGTTATTTTATAATTTGTGAAAATTTCAAATTTTATAACAGATACATATTTGGAAGTCCTGTGAAAAGATGTAAATGGTATTCTTAATTATCTCAGCTAATATTTTTAGGAAGCAGGTCACAGATAATTGAAAAACATGGATAGCCGAGACTATCAGATTTCACGCATATTGTGTGTGTTTATTTCTTTAAAAAAAAAACAGTAATTTTACTTTATTTTTGAGAACATTTAAATGTTTATCGAACGTCTCTGCTTATTTTTCAAAGTGCTATTTTATTATTGTATTCAGGTCACCTTCGGTCGATGAAGTCCAGTCAACTAAAGTCACTGCTGTGTCAGGACTAATGTAATTATCAGTATCTTCTTCACTTGTATTTTCATTATCACTCTGTAAATCTTCTCCTTTTTGTGAAATTTAAAAGATATCCACATCACTCAAGCATTCAAAGCCTGACTCAGTCGTATTCCCATCGAACCATTTCTCAATGTTTTCCCAATCGACATTTTCGAAGAATTTTTATATTTCAAATTTTACATATTTGGCATACAAGTTCGGTTATTGCCTTGACTTTTTTACAGTTAGATAAATCTCTGATTTCTGTGAGGGTAATTTTGAAACTAACCTTCATTTCACTGTAAATAAAAAAAAACCTGCATAGACTCAACAAATTTTTTATTTATATCTGAAAGGAATCTTTACCCTAAACACATGATTTTTAAATCTTTTTCTGTGGGTCATCTGTGCTTGAATTCATGTTAGTGTATTCATATTTAAGCCGCCTCCTCCTTTTTCTTATATTTTTACTTCTAAAAATGGGATGTGCATCTAATACTGTAGCTAATTCTTTTATAGACACTAGTTCTTTTTCATATCCATGTGCAAGATGATCAATTAAGTGATCTGTGACACTATTCATTAGTAAAACTGTAGTAAATAGTTTCACAGAGGCATTCTGAATAGTTTTTCTGGCAATATTTACCCTGCCTAAGACATCAAACTAGAAATTTATCATCACTAGAAAATAGTAGTCTTCTATTTGTGTTACAAGAATCCTGCTTCATGTGGCACAGGACCAGACACAGCTGTCTCTGAAAGTTCTTAAAGATCTTACAGAATTCCCAGATTTCATTTTGAATAATTTTGATGTATTCTGTTCAGCACTGCCATCTGGTCTTGCATACAGGTTTTGCATTAACACAGTTAAATGTTTTCTCAGTGTATGTCATCACCCTGGAGAGGCAGAAAAGAAAATACAGATGTGCTATACAGTCCCAAAAAAAGAAGTGGATTCCAGATAACTAGTTTCATTGTGACCAATCGTGTAGGTTATGACATCCATATGGCATGTAAAATGTCCATGGATTTTCTTTTATTATCCATTCCTGAACCCCTTTATTTTTCCTTTTCATACCTGAACCATGATTGTAGCCCTAGCCTCTGCAATCCTCTTAAGTGAGCTCAGCATTAAATTTTGAAAATATAATGCTGATTTTTGTTGTTTGACTTCTGAATTAGTATTTATTCGGCGTGTTATTGTGTCTTAATGAGCTTGCCGTCTCTGAGAAAAGTCAAGTATGTTTTCAAATTATATTTGATCTGTAATTTCTGTAATAGGTTTACAGTTTACAAAATGTTTATACATGAAAATAAAAAATCGTAATGTAAATGAAAGCTACTGCACATACATGACATATCTGGCTTAGAGTCTAAAATAAGACTAATACATTTTGCTGATCTGGCTCAGTTATAAATATATTTTCCTGAACAGAATTTCCCAACAAACTGATTTTGTTATTTCGAACATTTTTACCACAATAGTAAATTTAAATTTCTCTAGACACAACTCGATGTAAAAGTCCTCTCATTCTTAAATCAAATTTCCCAAGTAACTCGAGAACTTAAAAAATTCACATCATGCGGTATAAATAATATATCTAAAATTCTTTTGAAAGGCAAATTGTGTTCAGCTTAGAGTGATCCTTGTTAAACATTCTAAAACTTTATACCAATGCTCTTGTTATTTTTCCACTTGTGATTGGAGTTTTTTATTAGTAATTTTATTAGTCTTCAGTCACAGTGATGTCTGAAAGCATTGCTTTTGACATCCCATATGATGTACTGAATTTTCATGTAAGTATTCATGAGAAGGCTTCCAGTCATTAATTCTAGATTTCTCTAACATTGACTTACTGGGGAATCCAAAAATTCTGCAACTTACCTATATAATCATTGTCCCAGAAAAACAACCTTTATTTGCATCATTTGAAAAAAAAAAAAAAAAAAAAAAAAAAAAAAAATGTGCTATTTAATAGGATGTGGCCCATTCGTAATGATGTGATTGCTTTTGTTTATTTATTTAATTTTTTTGTTTTTTCAACATTTGGCCAGTATGATGGGTCATTGTAGTTGACATTTATTTTGGTTAAATTTTTAAACTTACTTTCAGTATTCCTTATATTCCTGGCTGTAAGATGTTACCTGACCAGTGGTCGCTAAACGTATGAAGCTTCTGAGCTACTGTACTGTTTTCAAATCCTACTGTGAGCTACCAACCAAAAGAACTGCCAACTTTTTTTTAAAAAAATCTTGCATTTGTTTATTGCCTATAAACTTAACATTTCTAGTAAATATGAAATCGGTTTTAATTAAACTGTATACAACAAAAAGAAACTGAAATTGAATTGTACATAAAAAAGACACTGAACTGTAGTTAGTAATAGATAATAAATATAATAACAGATTTTTTTATCAGCCTTATTAACTTAAATGAGAAGAATGGAACTTTTTTTTTTTTTTTTTTTTCATCAAGTTTTTTAATGTTAGAAGAGTAGGTAGTGGCTGCCATATGAGTACATTTGCCCAAGTGTTCATCAGTGAGTCTGTTTCTGTACTTATTTTTAATAAATTTCATATTGGAAAAAATATCTCCCGCAGGTATGTAGGGCTGAACATTGCCTTCACTTTGAGACAAATCTGGACCAAAATTGGGTATTTTTCTTTAGGAACAAGAGGCCAAATATTTTTCCCTTTCTCCAGTCAAACAAAATTCCTTAACAGCATCCAAAAGCTTCCTAAAATTATCTGAAACTAGAATCTGTATACTGGCGATCTGTAATCTGCAATCTGTATACTTTCCTTCCTACAAACAGGACACTTATAATGGCTTCTAAATAAACCTTCATTTACACACCACTCAATGCTCTTTTCCCCTTTCATTCCAAATCATACAAAAACTTCAAATTTATCTTACCACATTCAGCCATTCTACGGTCTAAACCACAAAGCAAGCAATATACTTTCTAACCTACACAGACCAGAAGCCCTTACAAAGCTTTTCCCCATAATTCAGAATTTACCGCAATCATGCAACCGATTATGTCATAATGGGGTTTACATAACATTCAACTATTCAGGTTACCATCTACGAAACAACAACTTCGTGATAATAGAAGGGGCACCCTTCAATCTACTCTAACCGAAAACTCTACAGCATTAGTCTCTGTAAAAGGTGATTTGACAAACTGTGCAACAATTGAAATCCTTTTGAAATCTTGGAAGTGTTTGTTGAATTCACTTCTCAAATCTAAAATGATTTCAACATATTGTTTGCTGTTGTAAGGAAGCATTGAAGACTCTTGCATGTCAAGGGTTTGTTTCAAATGGGCAAAGTGTTTGTAGTCACCTTGGATGATATTTTCCCACCACGGTTCCAGCTTTTTTAAGAACGAAGCAACCTCTGAAATTTGTTTGCCAGTATCTTTATCCTTACCTTGAAGCTGCAAGTTACGGATATTTAACTTTTCGGCAATGTCTGTAAGAAAAGCAGAATCCTGTAGGCAACCTGGATCTTCAAGGTTTAGGAAGGATTTGCCTTGGTCTTTCAAAAATTCTACTAAGCAACTCTTAAAAATATAAAACTTTGCCTCTACTCAACCAATAAACTTCCATATGAAAGCACTAGATCACCATACGGGCAGTTTAGTTCATCCAAAGAATATGTGTTGTTAAGAAGGAAAACTTCGCCGCAGCAGGAGTGGCTCCCTTCGAACGAAAAGGGAAACAGCTGCGCATGTGTGAAATATCTGTCGCCAAAATGTGCCAAAGCTCAAAATTGATGTCTAAGTTCGAACAGGTTCGACGGTCACGTTTATTAAGAGTTTAAAGGTATGGGACTCCATTTCCCCCCTCCATATTGACTGATATAAAATCAGACATCAAACTGCGGTATGGATAATGCAAGTTCAACAGCCAGTGAAAATGAAACTTCACCTAATTTTCTTATTCATCTTAACCCGTGTTCCTTAGTTTCCTGTATGCGTCACGGAGGAAGAAAATCTCGGCTAGGTCCAGTACATCACAGAGGGGGAAATTCTCGCCACGAATTTTCCCTGCTCTTTCTAGTGGCGTAGAAGACAAACTGGTTTACATTACATCTATGGAGCCTTTCCTTCTTTACATAGACGTTCTTTGGTTCAGCAGTCAGTGCTATGAACAAATGTTTTTGAATTGTTTGTGCTCTTAATTTTGTTCACTATTTTTATGACTGTTTTCATTACATTGTTCATACTTAAAAACTTTCCACACAGTGACTCCACGTGTATTACGCAATGGTAAGACAGAAATTTCAGAATGCTGCTGTCTTTATGATACAAAGTTATAAATCCCTTCTCTCTGCCTTCTCAGCGCACTAAGTTATTTATAGGAATATGTTTATAGATTGTAAGATTCTATGCTGTGTACTTTTAAATTACAATTGAAGAATCTTAAGAACTGATCAGCGAATAATTGCTTGAGTTTGTAAGATAGAGAATAACACGTAAGAAGGGTGAAATTACCCTTTATTATTCCAGTAAAGTTTAACAGAACTCCGTCTTGCAGTTTTACAATAAAGCCGCCACTCGGGCTTGAACTTAGGAAATTAAGAACTAAAAACTTAACTAATCTTAACTAAAAAAGATATAGCCGAAGCTATCAGAATTCTAACAGAGTTGGGCCCTTAATAATGTGAAGCTATCAATGGCCTAAGTATGGCCTAGCGTAATACAGTACGAAGTCCGAAATCCGGACGTCCATTAACCGGAATGATCTAAAATCTGGACCTCAAAACCACCAACCGTTTTCTCGTGGGCTTTACGCATGCGCATTTGATTCCTCTCCTCAGTGCGTAATAAAACATCTGGAGAGTTCCAATTCTTAATTTCACTTCGACACTAAATAAAATACCTTGTTATTGAAGAACCAATCATTTTACATAAATTTGTACGATCAGTAATTTGTCTCTGTTGCTGCGTATCTGCTTGGCAGATATCAAACCGAAACATTCCACATAGAGACATCGGTGATCTGACGCCAACCTGGCGAATCATTACTTATTTTATTTTCCTTTCATCACCGCATGTTTATCAAAACATGACAAATTGAGTAATGACTCGTGTAGCGATGCCTGAATAATTTTTTTATGTTAGTAATTGAATAATAAAGGATTGTCGTAACCTTTTATGTTGATATTACGCTTGGAGATGATTACAGATTTAAGTTAAATGCACTAAAAATCTTGACGAGGAAAAATTTATCGAAAATTTCTTTCCATATGCTAAAACTAGATTTTGTTGATGATACTTATAGACCCAAAGATTACATTTAGGGCTATTTGAATTAAGAATAACTGATTTGTTATTCACATAAACCCAGAACCAGGACCAGGGCTCGTATGGCCGCATCGAATTGCAGAATTTAGGACCCAGACTGCATCAAGCGGTTAGATATCTAGCGCTGGTCCTCAATAAGGCTTAAGTATACAGTGGGAATGTATTTATTCAGAACTCTGATAAGCCTTAAGCATGTCCAAGAAATAAACATAAATTTAATAAATAACTAAACTAATACAATTCAGGCTTAATTGTCTCAGTGAGCGATAGAAGCAAGATAAAATTTAACGGAACAACTTGTTAGTCGCCAAGCTCATGATGCATAGCCAAATATGTATAGTGAAGGATAGCTAAATTTGATGATGATAGCCGCTAATTTTAATGGTTTTCAGATATCGCAAAACAAAGGTGAAGAGAAGCGGTAATAAAAATGATGATGATGTCAAAGAAATTTTTATATCGTGAATGGCGAAATCTGTGGTATGGTTCTAGATCCAGAAAATACCGCTACAGGTAGTGAAGAAAGTGACAGAGAAGTTGCTGAAAACAAGAAAATTTCGATTGACAAATTAGTCGGAATTTTTTAAGCAACAGTTACAGGACTTCAACAATGTAACTAAACAAGAGATTGTGTCTGTCTACGAAATTAAAGTATTAGCAAAAAAAAAAAAAAAAAAAAAAACGAAACAACATATATTGAAAGAAATGTTTAATAAGGTAAACAAATAAATATTAAGCTTTTTTTTTTATAAATTGTGATACCCTTTAGATCGTAAATACTTCATTATTTCATAAATCATGATTTCGTATTTTTAATTTTATGATTTCTACATGCCATCTTACTAGATTAAACTGATGATCTATTATCTGGAAAAATCCGGAATCCCAACAAGTCTGGATTTCGGACTTTGTACGGTAATAGCTTAAGAGAGAGTAGCCTAAAAAGGCGGGCGCGTGCTAGCCAGAATCACTGGTTCTCTCTCACAAAGTCAGTTAAATACTTCTCCTCATTTGCATTCAAACACGATTCTAAAACTATGTTCTTGCCGGAAGTTGTAAGTTGAAATTCAGGAAGACAGGAAAGGAACTTTAACTCAAAATTTAAGTGTTAGATAAATTAACATAATTCTTACAGTACGATAAGATGTTTAACTGCTAAAAATATGTCGTGTCCTGTAGTGCACCTTGTTAATGGTATAGTCTTTACCAGCTCCTCTAATATTTTGAAATTATAAAAAATCATTTCTTGAAAAAATGGCAAATTGAGCTGTATCAATTATATTAATCGATTCGTCAAGTTGTAGGTAGAAGCAGGTGCAGCAATCAAAGTCAGTTTTAAGTTGTGAGGTGATGTCTGAGCACATAACCTCAATCTTTCTCGTTACTGTATTTGCAGAAAGCTGTACAGATATAATAGCGGACATTATCTCAGTTTTATTTCTGAAACTATCAAACAATGCATCTGCAGCTTCTAAAAATGTAGAAAAATGTAGTTTTGATTATTTTACCATCTTTGTATTATTTCGTATTTTTTTTCTTATATTTGAAACTCTAAATGATGCCTCAGTTGCTGCTTTGTTCTTGTTTAGTGGTTTTAAAAAGTTCATTGTTGAGCATTAAATTTAGATTTTAGCTGCCTTACCTTTTCTCTCCTCAGAGTAGAATTCAATGGGAATCCTTTTCAATCTCTGCCAGGGGCATAGCTAGAGTTTCCAGCGCCCGAGGACAACTGAAGAATTTGCGCCCCTTTCTGTATGCCAAGAATGGAAAACATTTCATTAAAAAATTTCGTGGCATCAATTTGGCGCCCCTTGGATGCTGCGCCCGGGGAGCGTAATGGCAGACCGCATATTGAGTTGAACAGTGTTAAACGAATGTCGCATACTGCGCATGCCCAGAAACAAATTTGGCGTAATTATTATGTTGGCGCGATTTGAAAAGAGGATAAATATGGTATGTGGTAGATGTACCGCCATCTGATTGTAAACAAATCCGGCGTTTAAGTCTTCGTAGAGTATATGTGCAATGTAAAGTAATTACTGTGTAAAATTAGATTTTTTTCCTGTACTGCTCCAACAACTGGAAAGTTGAACGATATGATCAAGTTTAAATTCGATTGAAGAGTGCACAAAATGGGTAAAGGAAGTCAGTGTAAATGCAGATGCTCCAGTGGATAGCGCGAGCTTCAAACCAAATGCTATTGCGAGATTGCTTTCAGGTATGTATATATTTTCCCATTTCAGTAAATTTGATATGTTATATGTGCAATATGTGATATATTGTATTTTAACACATATACAGTTCATTAACATTTTTTAACATTTCCTAAATTTCTATATAATGTAGCATTAAGAAAGATGTTTTAAGAAATTTGTTTCCTTACTGTTTTAATTTTTTCGAAAAGAAACATCATTTTCGAGAAACTTCAAGAAGAAAGTTATTAGCGTAATTTTATTACAGCTAAAACTGATGCAAGGTACTTGAGTCTTTTATCTCAAAATGTGCTGAAATGTTTTGGTTGAAGTTAATATAAAATAATGTAATGAACTCGTAATGTAATGAATTGTGGTATAACTGTAAAGAATTGGTAAAAATAAAATATAATTAGCTCAAATTTACTTAACTCCTTATATTATCAAATATCTATTGAATAGAAAAACCTGTTGAAATATTAAATGTAACAAGTTCTATTTTTAAAAGGCAGATGATTGTACAGCATGTAGGAATTGATGATGATTTTTAATAATCCTAAAGTAATAGTAAAGTCAACAATAAAGTATATTTTGATGTATGTAATTTTCATCAATGATTACATAACATTGCACTTTAATATAAAGTATGCTTGGATTGTTTTCATGTATGCTATATATTATTGCAAATTAGTTCTTCATAAAATTGTATATTTCTGCTGTGTAAAAGTATGTATGCAATCATGCAAGTTGTAGGAAAACATGTACGTGTACTGCACATGTACCAGGAAGACAAGATAACAATTATGACTGTCAATCATCATTTGCTGACTGTATCTGTCAAGCTGACTACGCAGACTATAGTAGCCAAAGATAAGTTGTAGAAAGTGTGTTTCAGAGTTGAATATATGAATTAAAGTTAGTAGGATAATTATTCTTAACTAAATAATAAAATTTAAATAAAACCCCTTATTTCATTTTTTATAAATTCTCTTATTATTATGATGTGATTTCACAACCATTGACCCTCTCCTATTGTTAAATAATTCATTCAGCACTGAACAACATATTATTTTATTGGTATAAAAAATGATATATTTTGTGTGTATGACGAAGTTATGATCTAAGATTTTTCAATACTTGAATCATCCTTTTAAAGATTTTTATAAAATGATATTTTTAATTTCAGGCATTGGCACAGTGAATGGCAGCTGAAAAATTTTGACTCTTGTTTCTGGAAGTGAAATGTTAGATGTAAGTAATGATGTCTGAGACCCTTATCACACGGCATTTGTTTCACATGAACAACTTGTTTCGGACAATTTTTCTGCTTGGTTTACTATTGAAAGAAAGATATGCAACGTTTTCTTTCCTTTCTAAAAAAATTGCAAATTGTTCATTTTCAATCAATCAGCTATCAGCTTGTTTGTAATGGGGAACCAGTTTCCCATGTTAACCCCAAAGTGATCTATGATAATTGGCTGTTGTGACAAAGCAGAAAAATTGTGCCAAACAGTTATTCTTCCGAAACAAACTGACGTGTGATAGCATCCTTACTGTTAATAATACTGTGAAGCACTTAATTGTATGCTTTGCTAATGAATATGTACTAGGCAATTGTGGTTATTATGAAAGAGGTGAAATTTCAAATACAATTGTTTCAGTTACAATTATTACAGATATTATTTAATTTTGTAATAATGCTAATTAAAAATATGAATTAAGAAAATGCAAAAATTAGTGTATAAGCATACTAAATAGTTCAGAGTAAGACTTGTACTTAATTTATAGTACGCACTCATTCACACATATGATGACTCGTACACTGATATAAATTTGATATGCTTTTATACTGTTTACATGTCTTCTATATTCAGATTTGAATCATCATCTGCCAACAAATTCGGTTAATCAGGCATTGTTGACCTTATTAGTTTCTTGCAGATGTGTGAACTTTGGAAACATTTTTAGATTTAGTGTAGTTTTTGTTTGCTTTTCAGGTTTTCACATAATATCAACTAGAAACATTACCTCTTCATTTTAAAGGTCAAAGAGATAAAATAAAAAAAAAAATTTAATTAGTTAATATCAAACCTAAAATGTTCTTTTATTACACAACTATTATTTAAGCCATCCAAATGGGCACAATATTTTTATAATACTTTTATTTAATTTTCCAGTATATGTTATTGAAGCCATTCAAATCCCACTTGGGCATTTTCAAGCATATTAGTTGTTGAATATTATGTCTGACTGTAAACACACAGGCAAAGTATGTATAATTATTATGTAATTTAACCTATCTTTCCTTCAAATATTTCTTTAAAATTACACGAGACAGGCATACATTTGAGCTTTGACTTAGTGTAGTCGCCATGATGGATAAGAAAACAGATGAATAATAGACCACCCATAATCACCAACATATAATGCAAGGATTTGAGAATAAAGATTGCTTATTAGCATAATAGTGCACTGAATATTAGATATAAAAATTATAGAACTGAAAGATTTGTCACGTATCATCTTTGCTTATTATTATATATATTGAAAATAAACAGTTTGCTTCTGCAACAGAATAAATATCGAGTGTCTTGAAATGTTTTGTATACCTGGAGCTTTACAGTTCAGTACATTAAAATGCAAATGACGCAAAATGACAAAAATGAAAAATACTGCAAAATGACGACAAAGAAGGATTTAGCTTTTTAGATCCCACGTCTTTATTCAATTCTCTCAGCAGATCATTTTGCCTTTAAGATGAAATTCTCAAAATTATATATTCAATATTGATTTAAACTAAGTAAGGTTAAATTTAGACTTTATGTCATATCTGCTTTAACAAAGGAAAGAACAAGATGGGAGGAGCAGCTGCAAGGTCTTGTAGCAGCGGTAGAAGAAAGCAGTCTGACGAAAAATGGCACGTATTCAGTATGTGTACTAGCGGTTATATAACATGCCAGAATGTTCTCGAAAGTACTGGTCTAGGATAAGATCCTGAAACTGCAGTAAGTTAATTATAGGTTGCATGCTCGCGCAGAGCAAAGCCACTGTATTTTCTATATTTTACATGTATATAATACATATTCTTTGTGTCTTGGTGAATACATTCTACCTCACTGGCAGGTAACAGAAACTGACGATCAAAAGATTGATGAATATTTAATAATTTTGATGAGATTATCTAGGAAAGTAAAATAGTTTAAAACATATTAAATATGGTTTTCCAGAATGTTTCCTAGCATAGTTTTTAATTTCAGACTAAATGATACACATTATTTGGAAGTTCATATTCTTGTGTCATAAAGTATGCTTTATTGTAATTAGTCTTAGATTGTAAAGTTAAATTTATGAAAATATGATGAGTTAAAAATGTATTGCAGATATTAAACTAGATTTTTATATGCAATTTTGAAATTTTAGAGATCTTGCTTCATGTAATTATTTTTAATGTTTTTATTAAATTCTTAATTAATGCTATTATGCATGCATTAGAAAGTGAAATGAAATAATACTTAGGGATATCATTTGGCTGCATTCTGTTGTTTCTCAGTTAAACTATTCTGCATTCAAAAAATTACTCAAGGATTCTCACGAATACCAGCTCAAACAGTTCCAAAGTATTTCTGCAAAATATACGTAATTACTTAAGAATTGTATCTTTTTGATAATATTATTTAGCCTTTACAAGTTACTGCCAAAATTATTTTGTAAATCAGAAATCTTCGAGGGGATTAGTGTGTCTCGCATAGTTACCCTGGTGCCACACTATAACACTGAAACTGATAGATGTATAATTGAATGTTTAATCAAAAATGTCTAATTCCTCTTTTATGATATTTCAATAATTGATACTACTGAAACAAGAAATATTGGTACATTAACATTTTCTTAATATTCATTGTGTATTTGTTATGATGCATGTATTAATGTCATTACAAGTTAGCATTTGATAATGTTTGTTTCAACAATTTAGGGTTTGATGAAGTGCCACAGAGATTATCGCTTAAAGAATGCGTGCAGGCCAACCACCAACAAAAGATATTAAAAGAGCAATGAAAATGAAGATTTAACTATAAAGAAAAATCTGACTAATATTATTACTCATAATACTTAATTGTTTCATATTATTGTAAATGTATGCGAGTTTTCCTGTATCCTGTTTATTTTGCAACTTATGTTATTGTAAATTCATGTATGTTTTCATTCTTGCTCTGTCATGCATTTCATACTAATCGTTTGTTGTGCATATTAATTATATGTGTATATTACATCATTGAATTACTGTATTTGAATTTTAATAAACCTTTTTACCATTCAGTAGTACTTTTCCATAAAACCCTGAACATTCGAAACATCCCATATCACTAATCCTCAATTCTTAATTCATGTATTAATAACTTAGTACATAATGATCATGTATTAATAACTTGAGTTTACTTAATTCACGTATTAATAACGAATTTGAAAAATAATACAATAGTGACATATTTTGAGGTAAAATAAATACTGCTCAATTGGACATTTTAAAATGTTTTTCCTTTTAATAGAGGAACATTTTTTAAGGATTTAATTATTAGTATTTGAATATTGTATTAATATATGATTAATTAGTATATGAATATATTGTGTGTAATGAATAAGTAAGGCAGTGAATAAATTTTGAACAATAATTTCATATGAAGAAATATAATCTGCCTGGGTTAAAAAATTAATCTTTATATCCTATTTATGAGATTATATGGCTGAAATCTGTAGCCCAAAAGCAGTTAAAGCAACCCACCCCCAAAAAACAAGAAATTTTAAATAGTTTCTTCCAAAACTTGAAATATTTAAACATTACACGACCCTAAATTTCTAGTGAATTTAAAATACTCATTTCATTCAGTTCAGCTACTAGCCATTATATGAAATTTTCCTATATTATTAAAATGTTCCTCATGATTTTGCAATGTGAAGACCACAAATGTTCTGCCCTCATAACTAATGATGATATAATAAGCATGAAGTAGACTTCAGCATAAGGAATATGGAACTATATATTTTGCTCTTTGTTTATTAATTAGCTCACTTTTAAAAAATTCATATCATATAGTAAGTAGTGTTCATAATTTTTCTCATTTTCTTAATATTTCATTGAAGTATTTAAATGTTAATTTAATTAGCAATACCTAATAATGTCAAATGCATATATTATTATACAGAATGGGATTCTGACCATAACACTCGGGCAAAGTGATATACATGTTAATTTTTCAACAAGTTTATGTGTTATGCTTTTTACTTTCTACACAATGTTTAATTTTTAATTATTATTTTTTATTATTTGTAGGACCTAAGGTCCTACAAATAATAAAAAATAATAGTAATACCAGAAAGTGTGACTTTCTTATATTATCCAACAGGAGACCTATGTTCACATCTTATATTTTAAATTTACAGTTTTCTTTTGTAGATGACAGACACCATATATTCAAAAGAAATTAACATGCTGCTGGATATATGCATGTGTTTTTCATATTTACAGCTGTTGCATGTGATGTTATGTAATTGGGTAAAAAATGAAAGAATTAAGTTTATTGACACCAAAACAAATGCATACTTCGATATAAAGGCTGCATAAAAATGAAAATGGCTAAATTAAAATAGTGAATTGAGGTTGTAGAGTTCTCATTTATTTTCATTAACCAGCTATTTTATGATAATTAGCTTTTCTTTCTTCCTTTCCATTTTCCTGCCAGAATGCTAATTTTGAGTGTATTCAAATGAGGTGAATTCATTTCGTTACTTTTGATTTATGCCATAAATGCTGGCTGATTCTGTATGAACAAGCTGTGCACTCTGTTAATTTGTCCGAGTCTATAAAAGGGTTTCTTTACACCTATTCCAAACCTCTGTTGTAATTTCCAAAACATAACGAGAAGTCGCTTAAGTTTTCCAGAGTTCTCACACAGTATATATTACCAAAGTGGGTGAAACTCGTATAAGGTGTAAGAAAGACCAAAAGGAGATTTATTAAATCAAGAAAAGTAATCGGTGGAAAAGGCATTTAATCTTAATAATGAAAAATCGAATTTTACACCAAATATTCAGACTTTTGTAACTGTTTTATATTTAATTAGCGAGAGTTAAAAATAAAAATTACCTTTATATTCATAACATAGGTTACATTCTGTTAATTTCCCATAAATAAACATAAAGAATACATTGACAAATTTTCATTACATACTAAGCTATTTTGGTAAAATAAAATCTACTATTTTCATAGTACTTCAAATTTAGGTTGTTTTCATGAAATTCTTTTATTCATTACATACTAAGCTATTTTGGTAAAATAAAATCTACTATTTTCATTGTACTTCAAATTTAGGTTGTTTTCATGAAATTCTTTTATTAAACATTAACTTATACTTGATAATCAATCTTCAAGTTGGAAAATAAGTTAACTGTAATTGCATTTGTTTTATGATCAAATATTTTAATTTGGCATTTGAGCATTTCTTTTTCTGTTTGACATCTCTGCTCTGTTAAGGTTATAACCAGTTAAATTGTTACTGTGTCTCTGAAAAATCAACAGCATTCTTAAATACCATTTTAAAAATATTTCTGTGTGTAGTATTTTATCAGTAGAATTTTTCCTAAATAAATACAGAAGTTGTTATGAAAACATTTGAGAGTACATGTCTTGAAAGAGAAACAGTATTCGTAGTGTTTAGTCAATTATGATATATTAACAGCTATCATAACTTTGCATGTATGTTGTATGCATTATACATATATATATGCATAAAGACCCATTTTTGGCAATAAGTAGAGCTGTTACAAAATAATCATGAAGTCTAATGGAACGTACTTGTCACACATACTGGGGGGGGGGGAATCAAATTTATGTACGTATTTGCCACTCTTAAAGAATTTTTGGGGGGAATTACAAATGTACCAATTTCTTATTAATATATAATCATTTGTTAATATTAAAGAAAAATTTATTTCTTAACTTAACTAAGCCAGCTAAGTCATAGACCGAAATATGTGTTTCTGCAGATATTCAGAACTTCCGGAACTACAAATACATTCACAGTTACAAAATATGTAAAATATATTTCTTTTAAATGCTTGGAATATTCGGAAAAATATCTAAATTCAAAGAAATGGTAAAATACGTTTCATTTGCAGATTCTTTGTTATTTATTTGATTATATCACCATTAATAACAATGTTCACCCCCCCCCAGAATAAAAAATATATTGTTTATGTACTGAAGTCTTGGTTTGTTTCCCTTGACAAGTCAATTAATCTATCATCAATGACAATAGCTACCTTTTAAATACTTTTAATTTATGCACTTAAAATGTTTGCATTTCAAAATAATATATCTATGCAGCTTTTAAATAATCTTTAATGCAACAGAAATCTAAATAACTTCAAATGCTGGCTAAAATTCATCCCAATAATTCATTGCTTTAAATTTCTGTTCCTTGCAGATGATACAGGAAAATCTTTTTCTAATAATATATTTCTAATTCTACCAGGAATTATTGATAAATAACCCGATGAAAAAATTGATACAGGCATAGATGGAGGAGATGTAAATAATTATTACGAAATAATGTGAAGCAGTGTTTGCATTCAAAATGTAAGATGTTATACTTATGAAATTCTGCACTTCACTTTGGAACTGTACGAATTTTCGCTCAGAAAAAGACTGAAATTCAGGATATATTAGTTACACTTTTAAGGAATAAAAACAATTCAGAATTTGCCATACGTTACATTCGTACATACGCAAAGAAACACGGACATACGTGAAAAATATAGCAAGTGTTTGCAAATAACATTGAAGAAATTTTACAATTCCTTAATGCTGTTTATTTAATTCTTTTAAATAAGAAATAAAAGCACGAATATACATTTACAAACTAAGCGGGAAAATCCAGTTTACATTACTGAGAATTACAACATGTAAACAAATTACATCTAAATAACGAATTATTAAGCACAATATATGGTAACAGTTATTAAATGCACTGTTAGACAAATTAAAATGAAACATATATTAGAAAAATAAGCAAGTGCAATGGGTATGAACGTTAAGATAACTAATAAACAAAGTTCCACAACATTACAGTTGTACACATCACTCGACAGCCATGGAGATCACGAATGAGCTAGCGTAGGGTTGATTTTAGTCGCCAATATTTCTTCCCGTGCCAAAGGTACACCATCAAGCATGCGCAGTAAGCGAAATTCGCTTAAAGGCTCGTTTCCACTACTGCGTACGAACGCGTTGCGTCAATTGAAGACACGCCTACGGCATCCGTACAAGCGTTTCCACTGCTGCGTATGCGTAAAATATTTTCATTTTCCGCCGCTAGGTGTCACTGTAATATTTTGGCGCAAGCAATTCGCAAGTTACGACGCTGAACATCTGAATTTTTCCCGCTTAAGCGAGTATTGTTTGTTTTGGATTTGATATGGAATTTTAGATAAGTAAGGTTATAATGCATATTATGAACATCACGAATTCCATAGAAGCTGAACTAAATTTAAAAAAAAAAAAAATTTGTGTTTCTAGAAGCCTTAAATATTATGAAATAATATATATATTATTAAAACTAAAATGTACTGTTAGTGAAAAAGTAAACAAATAAATAACATAAAATAAAAAAGTTAAAGGGATTAAAAAATAGTTGGTACTTTAAAAGTACAGAGCAACTGTAAGGAAAGGTTCACAATATTTAAGCAAAATTTGCTATGCTTGTATACCGCTGACTTCAGGGTCATAGCTGGATAATTTATTAGAAATCTCGTTTGTTTTAAAATGCACTATGGGCAGTTATATTTTATACATAATCCATAAAATATTATTTTTAATTTAAACATTTTTAATTCATATCTCTTTTTATACAAGAAGTTATAAAAATAAGATTTTTCTCTTTATATATACACACATTAGGTAAAGAAAATGGAAATATTTAATTAATTAATTCCTGCGCTTCTGCAGGAGAGGACTGAATTTAAAAACAATTATTATAGTAATTTTTTGTTAAAAAAATGTTTAGGGCATTAATACTGTCTCATGTTAATTGGAATGAAAGTTTAGAGTCGTAAACATCCCAAAGTCTGAGCACATGTATATACATTCACATAAAAGTGAAACGAAAATATATATATATATATCTGCAGGGTTTCAAAATAAATTAAATTTAAATAATTCTCTTGCGCCATTGCTGCAAGGAATGAAATTTGAATTTAACGAACATTTTCTATTCGTAAAAATTAAAAGTTAATTAAATTTAAATAAAATTTAATGCAAACAAATAAAGGATTAATTATTGCTGCGAACTAATATACAATATCATTTAAATTCTGAGAGCATATGTAAATCAAGTGCAAGTATCAAAATCCATGAATAAATATATAATTCCAAAAATTTATTTATCCTATTATTCAGTTATGCATTTTTATAAGTTTTTTAGGATTAAATCTATCCTATTATTCATTTATGCATTTTTATAATTTTTTTAGGATTAATAATCTATCCTATTATTCACTTATGCATTTTTATAATTTTTTTAGGATTAATAATCTATCCCATTATTCACTTATGCATTTTTATAAATTTTTTAAGGATTAATAAATTTTTGGAATTATATATTTATTCATGGATTTTGATACTTGCACAGCAATAATTAATCATTTCTTTGTTTGCATTAAATTTCATTTAAATTTAATTAACCTTAAATTTGCTTTTTACGAATAGAGAATGTTTGTTAAATTCAAATATATATGTACAGGATATGCTTTAAATTAGTATTATATAATTTTCAAACTTTTTTGCGGGAAAAATTTAAATAAATAAGAGCATAAATAAAACAATATATTTAATGCATATAATAATAGAAATAAATTATAAAACACGAATATAGATCAAATTGGAATAAAAAGGTAAGAAAGTTGCAGACATGGTGCAAAAAGCGTATGGGATTCGAACTCACGACTCCAAAAAGTGGACATCGTTACCATCAGCTTTACCACTAAGCTAGGGTTACACGTAAGTCGCATGCATATTTTGGGTTATATACATCATCAAGTAAATCAATTCTTAAAACTTAAGTTTTTTGGTCCTATTTCACTTTGCTATTGTCTGAAAAATTCACCAGAGTTTGTTCTTCAGCTTCTAGTACATTTTTTGGAAAAATCATTATCTTTTAAAGTGGCGTTCCGATTGAAGTTAAACGGGCTGCTAAAAATATATTTCATGTGCTTACAAATATATGTTATCCAAAAAGATATATTTATAAAGGGAAATACAAATTTAACATACTCTTCAATGAACTGGAGTATTTAAAAGGCTATCAAATTTAATTTATAATTAACGTTTTTAGTTTTTACCTGTTTCAAAAGAAAAAAATAGCAAATCTTTTAATCATATCTAATTTGCTATAGCAGTTTGATATAGTCAGACATTCATTTTCATTAAAGCTAAATGAGTATGCAGAACTAAAAAATGATTATCAGAACAAATTTTGCTATTTCATGGACTTGGAATGATAATTTTTGCCGCTGATTTTCTTGAATGAACAAGTACTGTAGTTGCAGTTATCTTGTTTTTCTTATCATTTTAAACTAAATTCAGCTGATTGCTGTCATTTTCAGCACGCAGATTTCTCGCTATAATGTTAATTCAGAAATAAGTATTTTTTAGCAAAACATTCTTTCCCTATTAGCGAGCGTTCATCGCTACTTCTGCGCCATTAATTTTTAGTCACTGCACCTGATTGCTCCTTTTTCGCCACGTGACCCCAACGCAACCGCAGACATACGGATAGAAGTTGAACATTGTTGAACTCCATCCGTATGTCATCCGTCACCGCACACCGACCGGATTGCAGATGTCAATCAAAGTGAATTCGCTCGCTGATTGGAGAAACGCATACGCACCGCAACGCATACGCAGTAGTGGAAACGGGCCTTAACACTGTTCAACTCAATGTGCGGTCTGCCATTACGCGCCCGGGGACAAACGTCCCCCCTTGCCCCACCCTAGCTACGCCACTGCGTAAACTTTTTTGAAGTGACGTTCAACGTTCCCTTTCTTCCTAACTGATACACTTGCATAGCATAGTAATTACACACATTTAGCCTTTATCTGGGTAAAGAAGTAATCGGTGTCCTGTTGCTTCTGTCATAGATCTTGGACTGAGAATAGCCAATGTTGCTGCTAATATCTATAAATCTTGAAGTGTTTTTGAAAATGTGTGGCAAAGCATGCGACATCGGTGTCAGATATGCATCACTGTGAATGGTCAGAATTTTGAACACCGTACAATATTCTATATCTACCAGTTGTTGCACTGTTAACATTTTTGCCTAATAAAACACTTTACACTGCTTTTTGTGTTGTCTTCGTACTATTATATGTATCTTTAATTTTTTTTTAGTGGCATGCCTGGTCATGGCTTTCTTGTGTGAATGTGTTTTACATCTGAGTTATATTAAAATTCACATTATTGTTAATTCTCAGTTCTTCCCCTCCCCCGAGTAAAATGAGGTGATCATCTTCTTTAAAGTAACTGGAAGTAAAATATCGATCTCGTAATAAGTTTCATCTTTCAAGAGTTCAACTTCACTCCGAGATGAATATGTATATGTATACTTCTCTTGCTGTTTACTTCATACGTTTGGTGAATTTATGATACAGCTGCTGAATTCGAGACATTCCAAGCTTTTCAATAATGTTTATAGATTTAAGTTTGCCAATGTTGCTGAATTTTCTCTCATTTTCTGACAATGAATTTATTAAGAGACTACTTAAAATCAACTTTTCCATATTTTAAATTACTTTACTTCACTTACTTATTTTTACTTTAAATTACTTTTTCCATTAATGTTGAGTTGATACTTGATTTTCATCATTATTTTAAAATGCACCTGAATTGTTTAATTCAGTATATTAAGGTACTCTTGTGCTTTTTGTTTGAAATTCTTTGAGAAAGTAGCAACAAAGTGCATCATGCAATATGCTGTAGATCAGAATCAACATTAGCAACATGAGCATTTTAATGAGCTGTCATATTGGTCCCAGAAGAAAATGTTTTGTAAGGTTATTTGCATTTATAAACATACAATTTTAAGAACTTTCCCTGTTTTTCACTCCCAACTTTGTTCGAGTTTATTGGGTGTGTTTTGCATCTGAAATAGTATCTTAATCAATTATTTCGGGTAGTTTAAATAGTCTTAGTCTTTTCAGGTAGTTTAAATAGTCATTGGTTGTCTATTCAGAATAAAATACTCTATCACAAAAAAGTACTTCCACCCAGAAGAAAATGAACTAATATCACGAAACGTAACATGTATGTAATGTACGAGGAGATAAATGATTACAAATTCAGAACAAAAGATTGCTTTATTAAGAAGTTATGGCATGAAATAGTTTACAAAGCTGAAAGTGGTATAGCCAACTCTGGCAGCCATACTGTAAGGATCCTAAGTTTTACTAACGTTTATTTTATTTTAAATCTTTACTATCACTTCTTATTTTCTACTTCCGGCCAGAATTAAAAGCTTTAACTTATTTTTGCAAAATTTGTCTGGCGAACGCCAAGTACTTAAGTTGTGGCTTTTTGCCAAGCAAGAGAGAGGAAGGAGTTAGTAGAAGCAGGCCGCTTGCATTAGCAGTTTTACTCGGTTGCTGGTTGCCTTCCAGGCCAGAGGTTTAATCCTCTTCATAATTTTAAACGTATCGTAGTGTTAGCAGTTCTCGGTACTACATACGGCTTTTTGTTAATATACGGCCAATCTTGGAGTTAGGCACTTGTTTGATTAATCCAAAGTTAGTTTAGTTAGAGTTTAGTTAATATTTTTATATTCTTACGTTCAGACCACAAGTGGTTGGTCTCTGTATTCCGAAGTCCGGAAATCGTTGTAAAGAGAGAAAAAATAAAGGGTTTCGTATACCCTTCCTGTGTGTATTGTCTACTTCCCAAATTTATTGAACATGGCTTTAGTAAGCTCCCTGTTCCGAGTCAGGACAGTAATGTTCCCTAAGCAAGTAAGGAGGAACACAGAACCTGATAATACAAGCCAAAACATGGCATGGCATCGAATCAAGTAGTTAACCTATGACCTCCTGCAGAAGATCACGCCATAATCTTTGCAACTGGGCAGTTAATTCACCAATATTCCAAGGACGGCTGCAGTTGCCTTTCAAGCGGGTCCCAAATGTGTTCTATTGGTCTGGTGACCTGGCAGGCCTGTGTCATATCCTTGAAGACACTGTTGGGAGAGTCGGCCAGTATGTCGATGAGCATTATTTTGTTGATAAATGACACATGGGCGATTTGATAGCATAGTCAGTACAACTATTGTTAAAATATCCTCCACGTAACTGCAAGCCATCATAGCCTTGAAGGACAACTAGAGGTGATCATGTGTCCTACTAAATCCCTTTCCTCTCTGTCACACCTTGTGTAATCGCCATATGCTGCTCAACAACAAATGTCGGATTGGACCACTGACCTGGCCCCCTCCATGCACGTGTGCACTGGTCATCAGCACTGAGACAATCAGGATTCATTGTTGAAGATCACATGCCTCCAGTTGGTCATATTCCAGCTTGCCTGAGTTTGGCAAAAGTCTAGTCAACACTGCCTGTGATATGGAGTCAGTGATAGGCGTTTTAAAGGACATCAGCAGCGTATACCAGCTTCGGCCAATCATCTCCGAATAGTTTCCCTTGATACCACCAGATGCCTGGAAGGTGGTAAAGGGCGTCAAATCCATGCTAGCGATGTTGTTGGTGCAGACGTGGCCGCTCTTATGATTGTGCGATCCTCGTGCTCATTTGCATTTCTGAGACGCCCTGACCCTCCGCAACGGTAGATTATGTCTTCCATGATCCTTTGTCGCTAAAACTGAGCAACTATCATATTGCTCCAATCAAGGTGGCAGCCTATATACCTGTTCAATCAATCTGCTTCTCTGAGGCATACTATACTTTCCTTATCAAAGTCTGACAACTGTTTTTACTGCTGCTGGTTATGTCTCAAAGGCATCTCTAGTCACAGTACGTCCATCCAATTCGACAGATTCATTTAAATAGCACTATGGTGTGAGCAATCATGCTTTTAAACTCTCCCAGCTGTGCATCTCATATGCGCATAGCACGCTTACCCTTATCTCAATTGAAATCATTTTCATATCTCTTCCCAGACTACATCTCTGCTGAGTTTCATAATTGTGGCTTGATTTCTTCTGGGTGCATATATTTTTTTGTGACAGAGTATATATACGGTTTGATTATAACCATCATGTAAGGCTGCTATCACACATCGTTTTGTTTCGGAATAACAACTGTTTGGAACAAATTTTCTGCTTTGTCACAACAGCCAATCACTAAAGATCTCTCTGGGATTAACACAGGGAAAACTGGTTCTCCATTACAAACAAGCTGATAGCTGATTGGTTGAAAATGAAAACTTGCAATTTTTTTCCGAAAGGAAGGAAAAAATCGCGAGTCTTCCTTTCAATAGTAAACCAGACAGAAAAATTGTCCAAAACAGTTGTTTATGTGAAAAAATGCATGTGTGATATGGGCCTTAGAATCAAACCTCTTGACTTAGGATCAAAAGCCAAGAAGCAAAATATTCATTGTAAATAATAATGCAAGCAAATCATTAATCACTGTTAAAAACTATGCAGATTCCGAACGAAGACCCCTAACGAGTGAACTGCCCCACAAAATTGAAATTAGTTAGTTTTAAGGTATTGAATCTAAGAGTTCTAGGCCAAGTTCTAAAAATTGATTAAAAGTTTCAGGGACATAAGAAACTTCGGATCTCCTAAGTGTGATAATACATTAATATCTGAGCTATTCACATGCTGTAGACATCAATAATCATGAAATTTTAAAAACATGAAACTGTAACTTTAGTTTATGCTTTAAGTTATTTCCATAATTTCATAATGCTAATGAAACCTAAATATTGCTCACAATATATTTTCACGTGAGAAATATATTAAATTAAAAATCTAGAATTTAAGTACAACGTATAATGATATGATATGGGAAAATAGATTTTTCACCAGAAAGCTTATGGAATTTATTTGTGGGCAGAAAATTCTGTTGGACATTTAAGAATTCAAAATAATGTATATATTCAAAACAATGTATACTTATTCAAATTCTTAGTGTAAGCCAGTGGTCTCAAATTCAGACTGCATGCAGGCCTAATGCATTATCTGAAAGTAGCTGATGGACCAAATCCCCCTTCCCAAAGATGCATATGAAAGTTTTTTACAGTACAAAGTCCAAAATCCGGACGCATCGGAACTTCGGCGATTCCGGATATTAGATCATCAGCTTAAATCTAGTAAGATGGCATGTAAAAATTGTAACATTAAAAATATTTAACTGTGATCTACGAAATAATGAAGTATTTATGATCTAAAGGGTATCAAATTTTACAAAAAAAGGAAAAAAAAGAACAACTTAATATTTATTTGTTTACCTTATTAAACATTTCTTTCAATGTAAGTTGTTTAAGTTGCTTTGTTTTTTGTGCTAATACTTTCTCTTTAATTCTGTAGACAGACATAATCTATTGTTTAGTTACGTTGTTGAAGTCTTGTAACTGCTGTGTCGAGAATTCCGACAAGGCAATCGAAATTTTCCCGTTTTCAGTAACGTCTCTGTCACTTTCTTCACTTTCGGTAGCGGTATTTTCTGGATTTAGAACTATACTACAGATTTTACCATTCATTAATTGATTGATGATTGAGAAGCATTGTTATCACTATGAAACACTTCTTTTATATCACCTTCATTTATTACCGCTTCTCCACATTTCTTTACAAAATTTGTTAATTGGAAAATTTCACCTTTGTTTAGCGATATCTGAAAACCATTAAAATTAGCGGCTATCATCATCAGATTTAGCTATCCTTCACTATACATATTTGGCTGTGCATCATGAGCTTGGTGACTAACAACAAGTTGTTCCGTTAAATTTTATCTTGCTTCTATCGCTCACTGAGACAATTAAGCCTGAATTATATTAGTTTAGTTATTTATTAAATTTATGTTTATTTCTTGGACATGCTTAAGGCTTATCAGAGTTCTGAATAAATACATTCCCACTGTATACTTAAGCCTTAGTGAGGGCCAGCGCTAGATATCTAACCGCTTGATGCAGTCTGGGTCCTAAATTCTGCGATTCGATGCGACCATACGAGCCCTGGTCCTGGTTCTGGGTTTATGTGAATAACAAATCAGTTATTCTTAATTCAAATAGCCCTAAATGTAATCTTTGGGTCTATAAGTATCATCAACAAAATCTAGTTTTAGCATATGGAAAGAAATTTTTGGTAAATTTTTCCTCGTCAACATTTTTTAGTGCATTTAACTTAAATCTGTAATCATCACCAAGCCTAATATCAACATAAAAGGTATCGTACTCCTTTATTATTCAATTACTAACATAAAAAAATTGTTTAGGCATCGCTACATGAGTTATTACTCAAGTTGTCATGTTTTGATAAACATGCGGTGATGAAAGGAAAGTACAATAAATAATGATTTGCCAGGTTGGCGTCAGATTAACGATGTATCTGTGTGGAATGTTTCGGTTTGAGATGTGTGCCAAAGCTGATATGCAGCAACGGAGTCAATTTACTGATTGTACAAAATTGCACTAAAATGATTGTTTCTTGAATAACAAGGTATTTTATTTAGTGTCGGAAGTGAAATTAAGAATCGGGACTCTCCAGATGTTTTATTATGCGTTGAGGGGGGGGGGAATCAACTGGGCATGCTTGTAAAGGCCTACAACCAAAACGTTGTTGGGGTTTTGAGGCCCGGATAATGGACGTCCAGATTTCGGACTTTGTAATGTATTTATTTACGTTTATCAAAATACAGTTTTTTAGTTAAATAAGAGGTTGATGTCTGCATGAAATTGTTGATAGATACACTCTATAATTCAAATATATCACTAAATCTAAAATTTTCAGACTGATATTTATTTGAAATAATTCAAAAGTGTTGATTAATTCACTAAATAAGTAAATAACTTTTGTCTTAAGCTAAAAATAAACAAATTATGGAAGCTTTCCAACTGGGGCAAAACTTGAGGATAAATAACGACATGTTCCTTTCTTTATTAAATTTTTCTTTGACTCGGACAGAAAAAAAAAATGTGTAAATAATTATAAACTTCTTTATTTCTTACAACTGTCCGTTAGAACACTTCATGATATTTAAGTTTTGCTGAAGTTTGTAACCGTAGCAAAAAGAAATTATTAGAAACTATCTTCATCATGAGTTGTGGGCCCACCAGCGGCCGAGCTGTAAAGTCGTTGAACACTGGTAGTTCGGTTCGAGGTTTGAGTCCCGCGAACGGGCTGTCTGCATGGGCATTTTCGTGGTTTTCCCATTGTGTAACGCGTATACGATCCAGTTTCCCTAAGAAAGTCCTCCACGAAGGCATCCCTCCCCTTAGGCAGATAGCCCTCGAGGCTTTACCATAATCACACACACACACACTCATCATGATTTGTAGATGCCCATTGGTCAATCTTGTTCTTTTTTAGACTTATTAATATCCAACTGCAGAAAAACAAGACTGTTAACATATAAATATACTCTCAAACAAAGCAATTATTATTTCTGCAGAACTTTATAAATGAGAATTTATAACTGGGAATCTTTTCACGAATATGAAAAAAGTTAATTAGGTCTGTATCTTCAAGTATCTGAATAAGATCTATATCTCAGTGTAAATAAAATAGTTCCATTTTTAGATTTTCTGGTTGTTTACTCACATTCATTTTTAATCATATGGAAATTAGCCGCATGAAATTTCTTCAGAGGACGCCTGTGGACCACTGGCCACCAGTTTGAGATCATTGGTGTAAGCAACATAATTAGTGTTCTCGTGAGTAATTTCTAGTTTTTATGTCATGGCTTTATTGGTGGCTGAAACGTTTCCTGCGCTTTTCAAAATGATACGATGAAATCAATTTTATGGACTTTATACGCAATGAACAAATGATATAAAAGAATTCTGAAAGCAGTAAAGAAAAAGTAAAATTATGAACTTTTTCAAGTGATTAGTTAGTTATGTGAGTTAAATGTTTATTATATTATTAGAAAAGTTGTTGAAGCATCTCTAAAGCTTGGAAATGCCATCATCCAATCTGAATGAAATTAGAGCTACCATTTTGTCAGCATAGGTTAGTATTTCTCAGGAATGATATCAGTACCTTGTTGAATCTATGGCCAAAGAATGTTAACTGCAATCAAAGTGAAAAGTGAAGTAATATATTTTTAGGGAATGTCTTGAAAATTTTGACCACTCATTGTATAAATCTGTAATAAACATATTGTACTACCTTTTACTTTCTGTCCTTCATTGTTTCTGTACCTGTAGTATTGTCTCTGCAGCTCTGTAAAACAAAGGGGGGCTTATTTTTGTAGGTGTGATCTACCCTTAAAAATTATTTGGGAACTTTTTGACCGCTCTGTAAATACATGAGAAATATTTGTTCATACTTATATATATATATATATATATATATATATATATATATATATACAGTTTAAAAGTATTGTTAGATCTAACTCTTCAGCAATAAGACCCGTATTTTACCAGGTAAATTAACACAGGAGCTACATAAAAGCAAAAAATCTAAGATATTAAGACATTGATTGGAACTAAGAAAGTAAAGAAGGCAAGTAATTGTGCAAAAAATTAAACAATTACGCAAAAAAATTTTAATCTCCCATGTCTGGAGCTTCATAACAAAACTTGTCAAGGGAAAGGGTTTTGATGGTGTAGGTGTATTTAATTATGGCAAAGCACACGAGGGCTATCTGCCTAAGGGGAGGGATGCCTTCGTGGAGGACTTTCTAAGGGAAACTGGCTCGTATACACGTTACACATGGGGAAAACCACGAAAACACCCATGCAGCCTGCCCGTTCGCGGGATTCGAACCTCGGACCGAACTACCAGTGTTCAGCGACTTTACCGCTCGGCCGCTGGTGGGCCCGGAAAGGGTTTTGAAGCTCCATACTTGGTCGATTAATAAGAGAGCCAAAACAAATTTCGTTCTGACATTCACTGAGACTTGTAAACGAAATACTTAATTTATTTGTCAAATAATTAGAAAAATAAGAAGTCTCATTGAATTGTCTCTTTTCCCTATTTGTCTTAGCTTTTTAACACAAAAAAGAAAATAGAAATATTTTACGTGTATACAATGACACAGATTAAAAAAAAAAAAAAATTTCCTTCAAAATACACAAATAGAAAATGCCTCTGGATTCATGCAAAAATTTTTTACTATGCAAAAAACTAAAACGGAAAATTCAAAATAGGTGTACTCCAACTGCGCTAATGAAAAACTATAGCCCCCCCCGGGTTGTGCTATAGTCCATCTGCGGCAATCAAAATTTCTTCCCCCTGCTGCCTACAGGGTTAAAATTTAACTTTTCGAAGCCAATTGTAGCCAAGAGGAAAATAAAAATAAATAAATAGAATTACATATCACAAGAACAAGTAAAAAATATCTAACAAGCAGGCTAATTACTTGAATAACAGTAATAAATGCGAGAGCTAACAAAGAAAATAAAAGGTATTGGTAAACATACATATTAGCATTACAAACATCTTTCATTAATTACAATATTAGAGGTTGGTTTGGTTTATTAGATTACGGCGAAGCACGCGAGGGCTATCTGCCTTAAGGGAGGGATGCCTTCGTGGAGGACTTTTTAAGAGAACTGGCTCATATGCCCCTTACACATGGGGAAAACCACGAAAACACACATGCAGCCAGCCCGTTCACGGGATTCGGACCGAACTACCAGTGTTCTGCGACGTTACCGCTCGGCCGCTGGTGAGCTCCAATATTAGAGGAAAGAGTATTAGAATAATATCATAAATCAAATAATTGTAAAGCATATAAATTATACTTTTTATAAATTACATCAATAATAGTCAAGATGTCTGAACTAGACTGGAAAATTTAATATAAATCACTGGCGTGCAAAAGATTATTCTGTATCAAAGTGTGTTAAAGTATGCTAGAAATATTTTTGTTAATTAAAGTAGTCATGTAAATATTTGCAGAAATTAATAGTTAAATTAAAAAAAAAGCTTAGCATGAAATCTATTATAACAACTATTATAATTATAAATCTATTATAACAAATTATATTATTATTATAAATCTATTATAACAACATTACTATGCATTTGAACACTGACGTATAAATTGTAAATAAATTTAAATTATTATGCTAAGAAGTTTTTTCTAAAATTTATCTAGAAGAAAAGAATTAGATAAACAGTACTGCAAATTAATATAATCAATCAGGTCTCTCAATTGGCTTATTTTTTTAACCAAAAATTAAAAATTGGGATGCAAATGTTTGTGTAATATACTTGGAAATATCTGAACATATAATTAATTAGAAACGTATAATTAAATTAATAACAAGCTAATTAACAGCAAAATTAAGCTTAATTTCATTCAACAAGTTTTATTGCTATATTAAGTAGATTTGCGTATTAAATGAATATTTGCATTTGTGAAACAAGTGAATAATGTACTGATAGTTAACAGGAATTAGAATAACAGTGGTTAAAAATATGACTACTTGTCAGAAAGGTTCCCATAGCTAGAGAAATGAATGATTATAGAAAACTCATAAAGTTAAGCGCTACAGTGTGAAAAGAAAATTCTGGAATAAACATGTTAAGAAAATTAGATGGAGAAATAATATTTTAATTCATTGATATCCATATAAACTCTTTGCTTTTGGAAAAATGTTACATATAATTTGCACCGAGGTATCGATCACCGAAACCGAGTTAATTTCTTTCCTTATTTTTCTTATTAGAGGGATTTGTAAAAAGATACATTAAGGTAAAGGTGAAAATTTTTGCAATATTTTTAAAGAATAAATTAAAAAAGTATTTTTACTTCATGAACTGAAATTTTTACGCTACATTTTACGAACAGTAAATAAGTACAAAAAAAGAAAGAGCTAGGGGATCACTGGGAATAGAAACTCGGGTCGAACTACCAATGTTTAGTGACTTTTCCGCTTGATAAAAGACCTTTTCTAATTAGGGCTAAACAATATATTAAAGAAAATAGAAGATACAGCACATATAAGTACAAAAGTGGGCTGAATTACAGATTTACATGTTTGGTGAATGAGTTAAACTTACCTGTATGCCATTATGAAATATTAGGAATGTAACATAAAAGCATGAGTGAAGAAGGCAATGGCAATCTAAATGTATAACATTATCAGTATCTGTTATTAATTTCAATACTGCTGAAAAAATTATAAATGAATTATATTATAAATCACATGAACTCGTTGCATTATAAATTACAACAGTTAGAAATATTATTAGCATGATTTAGCGACCATCTTTGTTAACAAATAATTTCAAGTAATTAATTTTACAAATAATTCAGCTTGAAACTGGATTAGAAAATAAGCTACTTGCTCAAGATAAAGCTTTGCCGAGGTGTTAGAAATATCTTCTCTTAACTAGAGTTGTGATGCAAGAATTTGTAAAAATTATCATTTAAAATAAATTGGCATAAATGCAATACAAAGTATATAAATTCTACATACATGAAAACTTGAGTACAGTGCAAAAATATGTGAAAAAGGAATGGATTAAAAGGGAACTGAAAATCCCAGGATATGAATATAAGGGAGTTTGAATTTTTTTTTAATTATGAAAATTCTGCTGACGCTCATAATTATTAATCTATTAATTAAATGTGTATAAGAAATTAAATGTATGCCAAAGTACATCAGGTGGAAAACAGAATAAATATTTAAATGTTTCTAATATTAAAGTATGGAATTTGTAACAAAGTTAAATAATCTAAAAATAACTTCAATGACTGAAAATGGAAAGCTTATAAGGTATTTCTCCCACTTCCCTAGCGTCCCTTCGTGGTGTAACGGTAGCACGCTGGGCCGGTATTCCAGAGGTCCGTGGTTCGATTCCCGGCGAAGGCGGTTGCATATTTTTCATCTTTTCTGCTTCCAATTAACCTAATGGCTCTACAAGCTTAATACGGGAATATATTGCAATAAGATTTAGTGTGAATTTAGAACGACTTAAAAAGTCCAATTTTTAGATTTAATAAAGAGAATTTTTTTAATTAAATTAGAACTGTTTACCTAAAATGGTAAATTTGGAAGTTAAAACCATTCTGCTATCTAAGAAGATTTGTTAATATTTATCTAGACAAGAAATTTATTTAAGGTGAGCTACAAATCCGATATTTGATAGGTTGATTATGTATCAGTTTTGTGTATGTCTTTAATCTATCAATTTTACTATTCAAAACCGATATGTATATATATATATATATATATGTGTGTGTGATGTACCAGCTTTTGTCAGGAATAAATAGATTGTTGAAGAATCATAAATGTAGTCGTAGCTTAAATTATCAGACGATAAGTTTAAAAAACAGGATCCATTTATTATTGGTCAGGAGAAATAGCAGTTACAAAATCAGATATCCAGAGTAAATAAAAAAGAACTAACTAATAATATTTTGTATGAAGTTTACTGCATCGTGACATTTAAGAAAAAAGCCCCGTTATACTTTTGCGAGTCCTTTTATAGCCTCTGGAAAGGCGGAGCTTCCAAGAAATGACGTCAGCCTTGTCAGCCAATCCAGCACGCTTTAAATATTTCCAGAGCATTCTATAACTGTACGTGTAGAAAAGGCGGCAAAAACAACTTGACTACGGGGCTGTGGATTTAATTCCACGAACTTTCAAATAAGAGAACATCGCCATTAAAAATGAAAAGAACATACAGTTAGAATTTTAAGTGTATTCTTGACTATGGAATTTTATTACATATATATATATCAGCGACTAAAATCTACAACTTGGAAAGTTTTTAATTCTTACAGAGAATAAAAAAGATCTGGCTCATCATTCCTTTAAGCATCATAAAACTTTAAAATGAGTGTAAAAGAAATTTATTTTTACTTTAGCACACTTCAGACTTTAAATTAATATTTGTTTTGCATGCACAATATTTACAATATTGATAAACGAAAATAAAGGCTTGCAGTCTCAATAAAATATCCCATAAATGGCGATAAATGACTTTTTGTAGCACCCAATCTTCTTGGGAAAGAAATAGGGGACAGGAAACGTCGCGCAGTTCGTGGATTAGATAAGAGGGGGACGGGGATCTTCGATCAAATTTGGCGCAGTTCGTACCCTACCTTCAAAATTTGTCTCTGTTAAAAAATTAAAAGAGACAGTCCTGTAAATCAACTGAAAAAAAAAGAGTATCTCAAAAAAACTGTAAAGAAAAGTGTAAATTTAATAGTCAGACCCTATGTAAGAGAATGTTAATCTAGTATCTATTTTAATTTACGATCTGTAAGAAGAGAAAAAGTGGCAGCAGATTAAAGAAAAGTTGACCTGGAACGATGTAGCTGGCTAAAGTAAAAACATATTAGAGTAAATACCGATTAAGTAAACATTTTTTTATCATTTCAAATAAAGAGGTTTTTACCTAAAAGAAAATGCAAGCGTTGAATGAAAAAGAAGTACAAAAGAGAGAGCCTAAGCTGAAATTAAATAAAACAATCAGAAAACGGAAAGATAGTCAACTTACTTATTTTGAACACTACAAGGAATGAAACTTGAAAATTGAATCCTATGAAGGCTTGCATGAACCGTTGTGAAAAAAGGTTACCATAATTAAAACACAATAACACGCCGAATAAATACTAATTCACAAGTTAAACAACAAAAATCAGCGTTATATTTACAAAATTTTCACAGGACTAGTTTCGATGGTTTTTACCGAACCACCATCCTCAGCTGCAAAACCGCAACCCACCCGCTTACAAGGACACGTCAACTTATAGCTTGAACTGCTATTCGCTTAAAATCAACGTTTTTGCTTCGGTAAACTTTTTTCACAACGGTTCAATCAAACCTTCATAGCATTCAATTTTCAAGTTTCATTCCTTGCAGCGTTCAGAATAAGTAAGTTGACTTATTTTTCCCGTTTTCTGACTGTTTTTATTTATTTTAATGTAATTTTGTTTCAACTTAGGCTGTCTCTTTTGTACTTTACCTTTTTCATTCAACGCTTGCATTTTCTATTAGGTAAAAACCCCTTCATTTGAAATGGTAAAAAATTGTTTACTTAATCGGTATTTACTCTAATATGTTTTTACTACCTCGTTCCAGGTCAACTTTTCTTTAATCTGTCGCCACTTTTTCTCTTCTTACAGATCGTAAATTAAAATAGTTACTACAGTCAAAAAAAGTCTTTAATCTGGACGTCCATAATCCGGACCTAAAAGCTACAAACATTGTGCGCATGCGTCAACACATATGCGTTGACGTATGCGCATAATAGCTTTACGCATGCGCATTTAGTGTATAACGGACGTATAAGCTAAAATTATCTAATTATCTATTTCAGTTAATGTTGCAGATTGCATTGTTCCTTAATCTTCTAATTGGATCCGGCTTATTATTTTGTGCAGACTGTTAGAGCAATTTTATAAAAGTAAGCTTGAACTTTGGATTATGTTAAAAAGAATTTCCGATTCTGGAGCTGCCGGAGGATCTACAAAGCGAAAGCATGTTTCGATGTCCATCAAACAAAAAGTGGAATTGCTGCAAAAAATGGATAAAGGCATATCCTTTATTTCTCTAACCATTCCGAAATCTCTTTATCAATTTCACGCTGCTCCATGGAGGTAGGAAGTAAGATGGAGTCGCCCTAAACAAGTTTCTTCGTACCCTGCTCTGAAGCACCGGCGATCCCTACGTGGTGACCAAAACATTGGGTCATTTACCATTGAGTTCTATGGGATTTGACGCGTTCGGGTGTAAATATTTTGTAATTACGTCGTAAATACACATATAAATGTATATATTTTCTTTTTCTACAACACTTCAGAGTCCTAAGTATGTGAAAACAACATATTTTTAAACAACATTTCATTCTGAACGGAATTAAATGCTATACTTTTCACAGGACAGTTTTCTCAGAATGGTTTAATTTGAATGAAATATTTTCACAAGTTTCGTTAATTACATTAGAAAAAAAAAATTAAGGTAATTCAGTTTTATTCGGTTAATGTACAAAAATTAAGATCAAAGTTTATTGTATTATTAATATTAAAATTATGCATTATTTCTTTTCTATTTATAGAGCTTCTTCCTAAAATACTTTCTTAAATATGACATGATTTTTTGGCTTCTGAGGCATCTTTTAAATCGAAAAATATAAGTCAATTTATAATTAATGCTCTATTCGGTTCATTTTAAATTAGAGAATTATTAGGAATTAGCGAAATACTTTAAATAAGTATTTCGCTAATTCCTAATAATTAAATAGGTATTAAATAGTACTTGACTTTCTCTGAACATTTCTGAAAGGGAATAAGTTTTTTTTTTTTTTTTTTTTTTTTTTTTAAGTATTATTTAAAACTTGTAACTGAGTTATTATAAAATGTAAGGGGAATAATTCTTTTAATTATACTTATCAGATATTTTTTAACCCTTCATTTTAACAATACATATTCCAAAACTCTTTATTAAGTTCTTAAGTGCGCATCTCATAGCATTTGCTTTACGATACCTTTTAACAGATTGCTTTCCAATACGAACAATTCTTGCTTAAATAGTTTTATAACGTATTTGTCAACAGGATTTCAATTTATGTTTACAATTCAATATTAAGGTTATTATATATTTAGATAACACTTATAATCATTATAAATTAGATACATTTAATAATTAGATTTCTTCACAGTACTTTCACAGTTGTTTATAAGTGAATAAATTTTTCATTTCAAATACATTTATAAATAATTTAATGAATATTTAAGTATTTTGTCAAAGGCAGATACATGCTTTTTGCAAGCACATGCATAAATACCCATACATATTTCCTATTTTTCATTTCCGGCATGTGCAAATCTTTAATTTCTGTGCATTCACTATATTTTTCGTGTAAAGTAATTTACACTAATTTAGCATACACCCGAAAGTTTTACATAAAAAATATATATGAATATAATTTGAATGAAAATTATAAGTATTAATTTTAATACCCACTCAAAGGTCAGTTTTTCTTCAAAATTCCTCCACGATGGCATCTCTCTCTTTAGGCAGATAGCCCTTGCATGCGTTACTCTATTTAATAAAAACTTAATCTGACCTATGTGCCTAATTACAAATATTTTAACATACATAATTTTATATTTATAAAACGTGTAAGCCCAAAGTAATTATTTTTCAGATATATAAAATTAAAACGATGGGTTTAAAATGAGCAGCAGTAAAGCCTCTCCTCTAAAAAATTTTAAAAGGTACATGTTACAATAATATATGGATGTGAAAAAAATTTGTTTTATTTAAAACATTTTGACGTTTGGAAAATAAAATAAAAGTAGCGAATACTCTATCAAGGGTATCGAAAGACGTATACAATTTTAAATGTACCGTAAGGTATTTTTCATTCTTTAAGCATAACATTTTTCTTAAAATCTATATTTTTGTAGTGCAACAGCTTATAATTTTATAAAACAAATTCATAATCAAAATCGCTGTTGTTAGTTATCGAAAAATAACCAAGATGTGATTTTTGCGTAAATGTCACTAAACTATACAAATTGCTATTATCAATCACACTATGAATGTTTCTTTCATGCGAAAGTGTCCCTTTTTCGATTTCTATGGAACTGTCGTGTGTCGAAATACTATCAGAATCTTGTCAAGCGAGCTTCTGAATGTAAACAAAGAACACCCCATCTGATGACCCAAGCTTCAAAGCAGTGCTTCACTTTTAGCGCAGGTTGGCCCCTCCTCCCTTTCCTACCTCCATGCGCTGCTCTACGGCGAGGGGGGGGGAGCGTCGCGGCTCGCAGTGAATTGGAAGTTGATCTGCCAGCAGTATCGTTATCCTCAGGGCAGATGTTTTTATTTTATTCGGCTTATAATTCCTTACTAAATGTAGTATTTCATCTCGATGTACTGATAGGATTTAATACAAATTCCTCGTCATTATAAATATCACGAATACACATCAAATAGTTTTCTAGTTGCAATTTTCTAATTTCGACTATGCGTAATGTATGCTTTACGCATACGCGCGTTGAAAGAAATGTTTAATAAAATAAACAAATAAATATTAAGCTTTTTTTTTTTGTAAATTTTGATACCCTTTAGATCATAATTGCTCTTTATTTCATAAATTACATTTTCATATTTTTAATTTTATAATTTCTGCATGCCATCTTACCAGATTTAAACTGATGATCTATAATCCGGAAAAACCGATAATCCGGAATCACCGAAGTACCGACGAGTCCGGATTAAAGGCTCTTGACCGGTCAAAAGTCGTTAATCCGGACACCCATAATCCGGATCTCAAAGCTACAAACTTTCTGCGCATGCGTCAACGCATAATGCGTTCAAGCATGCGCATAATACGTTTACGCATGCGCATTTAATGTATAACGGACGGTATAAGCTAAGCTAAAATTATCTAATTATCTATTTCAGTTAATGTTGCAGATTGCGTTGTTCCTTAATCTTCGAATTGGATCCGGCTTATTATTTTTTGCAGACTGTTAGAGCAATTTTTTAAAAGTAATCGTTAACTTTCGATTATGCCAAATAGAATTTCCGATGCTGGAGCTGCCAAAGGATCTGCAAAGCGAAAGTATTTTTCGATGTCCATCAAACAAAAAGTGGAATTGCCGCAAAAAATCCATAAAGGCATATGCTTTGTTTCTCTAACCATTCCGAAATCTGTTTATCAATTTCACGCTGCTCTGCGGGGGGGGGGGGAAAGTCGCGGCGCGCATTGAATTGGAAGTTGATCTGTCAGCACTATCCTTATCTTTAGGGCAGATGTTTTTATTTTATTTGGCTTATAACTCCTTACTAAATGTAGTATTTCATCTCCATGTACTCCGTCTTTGATATGATTTAAATGAAATTCCTCGTCATTATAATTCGCTTCCGATAGTGAAGAAAGTGACACATAGGTTATTTATTGAAAACGAAAAAATTTCGATTGACAAATTCGTCGGTATTCTCGACAGAGCAATTATAGGACTTGAACAGCGGAACTTTGTAGCTGAACAAGAACTTATGTCTGTTTATAGAATTAAAGAGAAAGTGTTATCACATAAAACGAAGCAAGTTAAACAACTTACAATGAAAGAAATGTTTAATAAAGTAAACAAATAAATATTAAGCTTTTTTTTTTTTTTTTTTGTAAATTTTGATATCTTTTAGATCATAATTGTTCTTTATTTCATAAATTACGGTTTCATATTTTTAATTTTATAATTTCTGCATGCCATCTTACCAGATTTAAACTGATGATCTATAATCCGGAATCGGCGAAGTCCCGACGAGTCCGGGTTAAAGACTTTTGACTGTAATAATATGGTTTAGTTGATCTTAGTCAGGAATCATAGTTCATTCATAGTTTGAGTAGCTGCTGCTTTTTTATTGTGAATTAACTGTTAATTAATGGTTTTAAATTGCATTAAAATGTGCTTTCTTGATCATTTTAATGTATCTTAGGGTGATAAATTCATTTGAAATGGCCAGTGATTTATTGCTCTAAAACTCTGTAGGGTGTGTTTAAAAAGATGTTCTTGGGTATTACTTTGTTATTCTTACTGTTTGCTTAAAACTGTTGTAAAGTACCTGACTTTGGAATTCTAAGTTAATGTTGGAAGTGAGGCATCTAAGAACTGATAAGCGAATAATCGCTAGAGTTCGATGACAAGAAACAACAAGAGAGAAGGGTCCCAGTTATATGATTCAGATCCTGGGTCCCCCAACAAGAACTTTTCTATACTCTTCTGCCAGCTAAGGTCCTGACCTTTTAAGGCTGTAGTAGCGATGATCACTTTTTGTAGCTGATTCACAGGGTGTAAGGTGAAATGTAGGTCCAGTTGCTCCAAAAATGTCAGGACTGAGCCCTTGCCATCAAAAGTTGCTGTTGGTTTCATAGATGCATGCAACGGCTCCAAAATTTTGGAAAGCATGCGTATATTGTAACAAATTTTAATGTTTGCAAACACACCGTATTAACTGACGCAGCTTATTAAGAGGGTTTTTTTTTTAAATTTATTTATTTAATTACGGCAAAGCATTCGAGGCCTATATGCCTAAGGCAGCGGTTCTCAACCTTTTAGCTAACACGTACCATCTAATCAAAAACTGAACAAACCCTTCTACTGGATTCGTGGATGTTGTAGGGACCTGAAAGGTCGGAGGGGTCAACGTAAACTTCCCGGATTCTAACGACATGGTCCGTTTAGAATTCTTTTCGGGCGCCAAATGTAGAGTACCTGACTTTGGAATTCTAAGTTAATGTTGGAAGTGAGGCATCTAAGAACTGATAAGCGAATAATCGCTAGAGTTCGATGACAAGAAACAACAAGAGAGAAGGGTAACTAACCCTTTTCCGATAAGATTTAACAAAACTCCGCCTGGGAGTGTACAAGTAAAGCCCGCACTTTGGACTTGAACTTAAAAGACTAAGAATTAAACTAAAACTAAGACTAACTAAATAATTATAGCCAAAGCTATCAAGGTTCAATTAGAGTTGGCCCCTTAACTTATTTTACTACGAAGCTTAGCAAGGGCCTGAGTACGGCCCAGCGTAAAAACAGAGAGAGCGGCTAAAAAGGCAGACGCGCGTAATTCAGAAACTCTGATTCTCTCCCACACAGTAAGTAACTTCGTGGTTTAAATACCGCTTCTCCTCATTAAATATTCAGCAAATTCCAAAACTACATTCTGGCCGGAAGTAGTAAGTTGAAGTTAAGAATTTGACAGGAAAGGAACTTTAACTTAAAATTTAACTGTTAATAAAATTAACAAATCCTTACATATCTTCCGACCAGACTTTAAATACTCGAAAAATAAGGTTTCAAAACGACCTTGTCTAAGACTTTAAAGTCTGAAAAACTTACGTTAACTACACTCTTCCAACTTTTAAATTAACTAAATGACTTTAAAGTTTCGTTTTTAGGGCCAACTTTATAACAATTCTAAAAGCTAGACTAAAGCTAGGAAAAATAAAATTTACAATGTGTCCTTTCTGGACATTATATCTTGACATACATGGACTCTTTATTCTGCTAGAATTATGTCAGGCCTTGATCCTTCCATATCTGGAAGGAAATGTCATTAGTAATGCATTTTACAAAACTTCTCTTTAAATCCTAACTTTACGCTTTTATTTCATCATTTGGCTCTCATGCAATTTCATTCATACTATAGTTTTATTTAACTCATGCTCTCCAGCAAAATGTGCTGAAATGTACTTAGGGTCTTCTATGTTGTGTTACCGCAAACAAAACTACCGCTACACAACACCTAACTTTGTTAAATTTGACACACTAGACCTGCCAAGACTCCCTACACGAAAATTCTTTCCTAATGTAGTAAGCGAAAGCTTATATTTTATTGGGTTGTTCGGAAAGTAATTTCGTTTTTCCCCGTCAGAGGACTTAATTACATTTTTTCGAAACCAACTTCACACTTAAGCCGCATAACCATTATATGTCTTGAGAGCTGATATTACAAGTCTTGTGTGTGAAAAAGTTCTATTAATTCTACGCAGTAGTTTTTGGTTGGTGCCCTTTTAAATATGGAGAGCAATAAGCAGCATTTTCGTCATATTTTACTTTTTTACTTCAGAAAAGGTAAAAATGCTGTCCAAGCGAGAAAAAAATTGACGGATGTGTATGGAGAAGGCTTGTTAACAGTACGCCAGTGCCAGAACTGGTTTGCAAAGTTTCGATCCGGCAATTTTGATGTCGAAGATGCACCACGGTCTGGAAGGCCAGTCGAAACTGACAAAGATGCGATAAAGGCATTAGTTGATGCAAATCGGCGAATAACCACACGAGAGATCAGTGAGAGGTTAAATTTGTCGAATTCGACTGTTTATGGCCACTTGAAAGGTCTGGGCTTAACCTCGAAGCTCGATGTGTGGGTGCCCCATGTTCTTACGGAGCGAAATTTGTGTCGTCGCGTTGACGTGTGTGATTCGCTCCTCAAACGTCAGGAAAATGATCCATTTTTGAAGCGGATTATTACTGGGGACAGGGTTCGTACGGTCCTTAAAAGTCCTTAATTTTTTCAAAAATGATTTTTGGTCCTTAAAAGTCCTTAATTTTGGTCAAAATGAATAAACGGTCCTTAATTTTGCTCATTTGACATTTCTTATCATTTCTAATGATTGCCATTCTAAGTGTGAATTACGATTTCTCATGAACATGAAATTAAAATTACACGGCCCTTAACCAATCTGTTGGCGGATTTGCGTGATTGGCTATTCACCCATTCTTTCGAAACAGGTGTTATCTATAAATTTAGGCAGATTGTGACGGAAGCGTGACGTCTTAAAGTGAAATTACAAGCATGAAGTCGGTTGTATGGATAATTGCTTTATTCTATTCATTTTTTTGTTTGCTGATAGGTAATTTTTTCTTTGATGGTCCTTAAAAGTCCTTAATTTTCATGTAAGGAAATGTGTACGAACCCTGTGGGGACGAAAAATGGGTCGTATACAACAATGTGAAACGCAAGAGGTCATGGAGCAGAAAAGATGAACCGGCTCAAAGCGTTTCAAAAGCCAACATTCACCCAAAAAAAGGTGATGCTGTCCGTTTGGTGGGATTTCAAAGGAATCTTTTTTTTTTTTTTTTTTTTTTTTTTTTTTAGCTTTTACCGGACAATACAACTATTAATTCGGAAGTCTATTGGACAAATTGAATGATGCACTTAAACAGAAGAGGCCAGAATTAACCAACAGGAAGAGTGTAGTGTTCCACCAGGATAATGCGAGACCTCATACAAGTTTGGTCACTCGCCAAAAGCTTTTACAGCTTGAATGGGACATACTGCAACACCCACCATATTATCCAGATCTGGCGCCTTCCGATTATTATTTGTTCCGGTCCCTGCAAAATTTTTTGGTTGGTAAAACCTTTACCTCAAATGAAGATGTCAAAAACCACCTGAATCAATTTTTTGCCAGCAAGGACCAAAACTTTTATGAGCGGGGAATTATGTTACTGCCAGGAAGATGGCAAAAGGTGTTGGACCAGAATGTCCAATATATAATTTAATAAAATATTTATTCATTATACGAAAATTGTCTTTCATGTTCCCCCCAAAAAACGAAATTACTTTCCGAACAACCCAATACTTTTAAACGTGTTAACTGGAGAGCCTAACATTAAACACATATATATAAACATTCCATTCTTCCACAATTCCCATACACAGAGATAAAAATTTATTTTCTATGTCATTTTAACGTTACGATATTTCAACACAAAGATTAAACATTTCTACATGAACATGAACATTTAAATATTTACACATCACTTTTGAATTCATTTTACATCAACAGTCATAGTTGCTTAATTACACTTTACCAATATTTACACGAAATCTTAACTTTACGTTAACAGATTTTAGTATTCCAATAGTCTTCCGACTAAACTTATTCACAATTTACTTCTCTCAACTTGCGAGTTCTTAAAAAATATTTAACTCTAGTAGCTTCTCGCCAAATTACTAACATAAAAATCTATGCTTACGAACATTTACAATCAAACTTTCGCTATCTGCGATTTGACTTTTCTAAACATATTTAGCAACTTATAACAAGATAATATAATTTGAACTTCAAAGAAAAATAAGTAAAGAAATTTTCACTTATCTTTTTCTGTATTCCTGCATCCTGGCATTACAGAACTGTTCAAATGTAGAAAATCTGATGACCTCCAATCTTCTTCTCGATGTTTGATGTTCCGCTCCGTTTAGTTCCACTCTTTTCCTTTTTTTTTCCCTTGTCTAGGAATCTGGGACTCTTGCGGGCGGGTTGTGGATTCTGGAATGCCAATTTCCTTATTTTGCTCCGGTGGGGATATCCGTCTTTCAGGGTCTTTGAATCTTCTCTTGGCCCTTCTAACTTGTTGGTTCGGTACGGTTGTGTCTACAGGTCTTTTCTGGCTTTTCGGTCTCCATGCTGGTCCTCCTTGGGCCTCCCTTGTAGTTGTTGATGCTGGAAACTGTGCTTTACGTCTAGTTTTAATACGTCGTTGAATTTTCTCCTTTCCTGGAACCTTGTCACCAGGCCTCCCTCTTGTGGTCGATGGCACTTGAGTTTTTGCAGCATCGTCGGTTCTGACTCGTTGATCTGTCGGTGCTAACTTCCTCCTTTTTTGTGCGCTTGTAGCATTACTGGAATGGGTTTCCCTGGTCGAAGTTTGCTTGCTCTGCTTTCTTTTTTGTGTTGGGGAACTTCAGCTGTGCTCTTGAGCTGGCGGGCTTCTCTCCTTACTTCCAGGATCCTGTAATAAATCCTGCAATATTTTAAAGTCAGTGCGGCTGTAATAAGTTTTAACTGATCGATATTTGCTACCAGTTGTTGGCCATTTTCAGCCTTTAAATAAAACGTGGTTTCTCTTATTCTTTCCACCATGTACGGCCCTTCAAACCTGGGCTCAAACTTCGCAACTCTGTTTTCTGGTGCCGACGATAACGAATATTTCAACTTAAGAACTTTTTGTCCCACTTTATATTCCAATTCCCTTCTATTTCTATCGTAATAAACTTTTTGTTTTTGTCTTGCTATATCAGAGCTTTTAATTGCTTCGTCAATAATTTTTTGAACGTCTTTTAACTTGAATTCTTCTTGTCTCTGTTGTACAAAGAACAGCTTATCCAACGGCGTTATGATTTTACTTCCTAAAAATAACTCCGGGGGTTTTCTGCGTAGTATCGTGCTTTGCGGTTCTCAAGGCAAAACCTAACTTATTGACACAGCTGTCCCAGCGGTCATGAAAATTTTTCACATATCCCCTGATAATTTTTACAATATTTTTATTTACGCGTTTCGCTATATTCGACTGCGGTCTATATGGTACCATTTTTAGATGGTGTATGCCAATCCCTGTGCACAAATTTTTAAATATACTACTAACAAACTGTTTTTCGTTATCTTATATTACTTTTAGTGGGGCCCCGTATTTTAATATATATTTATTTAAGAACGAATCTGCGACTATTTTAGCTGAAGCTCGTTTAAGAGGGACTATTTCTGCCCATTTTGAAAAATGGTCAACGATTGTTAAAAGATATCTGTTTTTATTTATTTTTGTCCTAGGGTAGGATCCTAGCAAATCTATTCCAACTATTTCGTTTGGAAAAGTGGTCTTTATATTTTTTAAATACTCGGCCGGGCTGTAATTAACATCGTTTATTAATTGGCACATATGACACGACTTAACATACGCTGTAACAACTTTCTGTAACTGCGGAAAATAAACCGCTTCGCGTACCCTCTTTAGTGTTTTTCGTATTCCGAAATGTGCGGCAGAAGGTAGATCGTGCAACTCCTCTAAGATACTTAAACGTAGACTCGCTGGGATTACTGGTCGGTATTCCTGATTTTCATTCGTTACCTTTGTATAAAATAACAATTTGTCGATTATTTCGTAATGCTGTGCCCTATTGCGAATAGCCGTTAAATCTATATGTTCAAATTTTTCAGGGTCTTCCAGGTATGCGTAAATATCTTTAAACTCCGGGTCCTTTTTTAATTCTTCGATTATTGTTTCACGGGACTCAATAACTCTTGAGGTGAGCATAGCCGTCACCACCGGAAAAACAAGGCCTCGTCACTGCGATCGTGACGTCACTAGTAGCGGGTAAAGGAATAAACGGGCTCGCAGCTTCTAGGCAGCGCGAATTTTCTTCAAAAATTAGAAATTTCATTTGTTATTCCCCAAAATAAAAAATAATGTAAGTAAATAAAATTCTTCAAAAAATTTAAGTTCAGGTGAATTTTCGCTGTATGCATGAATATTTCAAAGGGCATTTAAAAGACTGACACATAATGGTTTCCATACATTTTCCCACCATGTTAGCCAACAAATTCATTTTGTTTTTACTGTAAGAACGACAATATGTACATTATTTTTCCCTTGAATGACAAGAACATCTGCTTTCAACTTTGTTTATATTAGCGCCGTAACGAAGTTTGCTTGCTGTATGTTTAAAATCTATGGTTAAATCTAAATCAAAATATGCATATAGATGAAACAAATTCATGTCCTTAGACATAATCATAACAAGAAAAATCTGCAAGCAATAGATCATCTAATGTAAGTTTTACATTATGGTGGTGATGATATGGAAAACTCAGATATTTAATTAGCTATATTTTTTCTGACTAAAATTTAATCATTTTCTTACATGAAATATTATACAGAATAGCAAAAATATATTTTATTGATTTAATTACAACATTTTTCTTAAATATTAAAACATATTCAAAATGATGTAGTAATGAAAATTAGAAGCTGTATATATTTTAATAAATATAAGTTTTGATGTATATTAATTAGACTTAATATTTTATTGACACTGCTATATAGAATAACTAAAGTAACAAGGTTTTAGGCAGTAACGTGAAAAATAATGTTTGTGTACGGCATTTATTACTTTTGAAACCAATTAAACAAAAAACTTAATTCAGCAAAAGCTAATAAATGAAGTAGTGGTATATTATAATGCATGAGGATGCTTAAATTATTCTCTACCATATAAGTTTAAGCTACATGAGATAAACAATATTTGAAATAATAATAGAAGGTGATGTATCTTGTGTTGTTTATTTACATAACATACCATATAAAATTAATTATATTGAATTCAGAAAGAACTAATAATTAGAATCTAATAGTGTCAAAGCATTTATAAGTTATTTTCTAGCATATGAAATGTAAGTTAAATTAGGTTAGCAGTATATGAAATGTAATGGCAAGTGACATTTATGCACTTTCATTTGTCTACAGAATTTGACACAGCATATAAAATTAATTCTGTTGAAACCAATTGAGCAAAAACAAGAGAACCTAGAAAAAGCTAGTGATTGTGTAATGATATACTACAATATAAAAGCATTTATAAGTCAGTTTTCAAGTTATGCAACTAGGAGAAATTATGTTCAATTTCCTTGCGTTTATGATCTTTGAAAATTTTGGGTATTTAAAATGTCCCTTGCATTTTAATTATTATCAAACTGTTTCCACATTAAATTTATAAGTTTTAACACTGGTCATAAAAGATTTGTTAACAAATCTATTAAGAATTTTGTTGTTTTTAGCATTGATAAACATTTACAGGAATTATTAGGCTTTTCATAAAATAATTTAAAAGGGCGAGTAAAATTTTGTGCATTATTCATGTGTACAGAACATAGCATATAAAACTGATTCTACTGAAAGCAGTAAAAAAAATTGATTATTTTGAAACCAGCTGAACAGAAATTGAATGGAGAAAAAGCTAATAAATGTATTAATTATTAAAATAAGTTAAAAAAAACAATACACAAAATTTTAATAATACTTTATTTAATGCACTGCAGCTTCTCAGAGCAATGAATAATAAATGCACTTTATGTACATGTAATATAGAATGAATTCATAACTGATATTTGCAATAATATATACTCATTTAAAAAAAGCCATTAACAAAGAAAATGGTTTTTTATGGAAAATTTAATTAGCATTAAGACTCACAGTTTGCAGTTTTTGCTTTTTTGTTACAGGCATGTGATCATTTTTTTTAGTACAATAATTTTTTAAAAAAACAATTTCTAGATGTTCTTAAAATTATATTTAATAAAGTGTCATTGGAATGGCCATTATCACAAGTTTCATCGACTAAGAAAAAATCACATTCATCAATAATAGTAGACGATAATTCAATAACAATATTTCTTTGATTATTTTGCTTCAAAAACTTTTTTCATTTTCTTCGCTTAATAATTTTTGTATTACGACATAATTATAAGTTACTGCAGTAACAACATCTGTTGAGGGGAAGAGTAATTCATTTCTGTCTAAATTTCGTATAAAATTATAATTTGCACTTAATTTTAGATTTTTGTCAAGGGCAATTAATTTAAAGCAGGAATTACATCTGAGTGTTTTTGCAACCATATATGAGCAATAACCGGATATATAAGTTAAGACTGGTAACACATTTTGAATATTTTGAAAATCATTTTCAGAAATATTAATATTGAACTCTGAGCATAAGTCTAAAACATTTGAGTTATCATCTGTAACACAGTCTTCTCCAATACAGTCGATTAAAATGTTCCCACGTGCTACTGATCTCAGAGATAAAGGTTGAAATTTTTGCATTCTTAATTTTGATTCACTTTCAAAAATTTGTCTTACTGATATTAGGTACTGAGATCCAGCAAGCATGCGATATTTACTAAATCGCTCTTCTAAGGCATCTGTCTGTATCTTTCCTGCAAGAAAATATTTAAATCCTAACTCATGAAAACAATACTTAGATAATTCTAATAACCCATGTGTGGTGTGAGAAACAGCTAAATGCGTTTCTTTTGTAAAGGTCCCAGTTGTGGGAGCATTAGCTTTCCAAACATCTAACCATAACAGAAATCTTTTTAAAAACTTTTCATTCAAAGAATTATTAGGCAATATTGGCATTTGCAATGGATCATTTAGCCTCTGACCTTTCAAAGGTGTTTTAACATTGACAATATTCCACCAGTTATAAATTAGTTTTATGAAACTTGCAGTACTAGCATAATTTAAAATATTCTCCTTGCCAATGGTAGAAAGAGCAACAATAACATAATTGTTAAAAATACTGTTAACAAGTTTGACATTTTGTCTCTCCAAGTTTGATGGGTTGAGGGATTTTAAGGATAATCCATATGCAATGGGCAGTATATGTACAACTTCCTTAAATGATGATAATAAACTTTGTATCATGAATACATATGCTGTATTTGCAACACTATTACTGTTATATGCCATACCAACAACATTTCCTCCCTTATAGTCTATGTATGGTTTTATGTGTATTTCATCCAACATTAATGTAATTATAAAGTCTTCTGAATTCAAGCCATCTGCTTTTTGTTTTATGAAAGATAAGAAGTTTTCATCAGACTGCTCTTTAATGGGATTAGTATTAAATCCAGAAAATATTCTGTAAATTGTTCTTGGATGTGGCATAATGATATTGCATGAACTTCTAAAAAATTTATATGCATGGGGAGAAATGGAATATAAAATAACGAAGAAAACATACATATGTGATGAATAACGTATGCGTTTCTTTTTACAAATAAGATTGGACAGTTGTTCTGTAATGAATTCAACAGTTTGTTGTTTATCACTATCATCAGTCTTAACAGTTTTCAATAGAGTAATAGCTGTTTTTATAACATTGGAAAATAAATTTTCATTTTGTGGTTTAGAAATATTCAATACAAAGTCTAAAACTTCAAACAAGCTATTTATATTATTTATTACTTTAGGAAACACTTCGTTATCTATTATTTTTAATTCTGATTTACCGATAAAAACATGACACATCAAATTTTCTGCCACTACTACTGAAGCTTCAATAATCGGTACAGACTCAGTATCAATAATAAGAAAAACAACTTTACCGTCTTTGAAAATAACTGTCCAAGCATCAGGAACATTCTCAGACTTTATGCACGATAAAAATTCAGAAAACGAGTAAAAACATTTTTTTCTGTCGTAAATTTCTTTACTGGTTATGCTTGCAGCAAGAGCACTCTGTATATTGTTTCTATCAATTCGAACTCTTCTATCATCGGCACTTTCTCTTGATGTTGAAGATTTACCTGATAAATATTTTGGACAGCCAGGCAGCTGTGAAGGTACAGCATCCTTTCGAAGCCTTGGACGAATTAAATTAATTTTTATTGAAGTTCCTTTTTTCTCATCAAAATGTTCGACTGTTCTTTCAATATCTGATTCGACAAAATGTTTCTCACAAACCTAAAAAGAATGAAAAATTCAGTATTGAGTATCATTGTAGATTCATAAGAAAAATCTTACAAATAATTTAAATGTAAAATGAAAATACAGATTTCCATTCAGAAATAAATTTTGGAACCTGAAAAATACTAGCTAAAATTCTTCTACCTAGTACTTCAAGACATACTCTACACATTATGTACTGGAATGATGTGTATGTATACTGAAATTCAGCTGATATTCTAGAAAGTTTTTGCTTACCTAATATTAACTTAAATATTGTACTTTAAATAATATCTCACTAAATTTCATTACAGATTTAAATGCTTTAGAATTAATGACGAACTGTATTATTTGTTGATTTATGTATCAGGATAATTAATTTCAGATTTTATAGAATTCAAATTAAGTTTATAATAACAATATCATATATAGAAGTTTAATTAGTATAAAAAAAAGCAACAATAAGGCCTAATTTTTGATCAAGAAATAAATCATAAGTTTAAAAAATTGATTGTACGTACCTTAGAATGATTTGATGGGATGAAATTCTGCCGGTGAATTGCACGGAGCCATTTGCTGCGCAACGAATCCGATTTGGATATAGAAAACATCTGTACTTTTTCAGTGTTTGGATAGTTTCCTCTGCAGTTAGGAACACAAGTATAAACCATCCTTCAACAGATTATTAACAAATGAAATATTATTAAATGTTTTATGAAATATAGAAATTTCCCGCTAAAACTAAAAGCATGCTTGCACGTTGACGTTACTACCGAAAGGAGCGGTGACGGTTTGTTATGCCTACTAGTCCCCGGCTGACTGACGTCACTCGCAGCAGAAGGGAGGCCTTGTTTTTCCGGTGGTGACGGCATAGCACACTTGAATGTGTTTCCCTCTTCATCAATTTTTATTCGCGAAAGGGCATCGGCGACCAAGTTTTCCTTTCCCGGAGTGTGTTTTATAATTAAGTTGAACTCTTGTAATTTTAAAGTCCAACGTATCAAGCGAGGCGATAAATTTTTTCCTGAATACAAGCGACCCACTGCCGCATGATCTGAGTAGACCGTTATTGGTGAACTTCCGAAGTAGACATGAAACTTCTGAACTGCTAATAACACAGCGAGCGTTTCTCGCTCAGTAGCGGAATAGTTCCTTTGAGCAGCATTCAAGGTTTTCGAAAAAAAAGCTATAGTTTGCCTATTTTGGGAGAGCACCGCTCCCACTGCATAATCGGATGCATCCGCTGAAATTTCTAGACCTTGCTCGCCTTCTGGGAATTTAAGGACTGGGGCATTGATTAGGGCATTCTTTAGTTGTTCAAACGCGGTGTTCGCCTCGGCTGTCCAAGAAAATCTACTTTTCTTTTTTTTTAGCACTAGAAGAGGCTCAACTATTTTCGCAAAGTCTTTTATGAACATTCTATAATAGGAACATAAGCCCAAAAATGAAGACAATTTCTTAGCCGTATTTGGGGAAGGATAATTTTTATAATTTTTAATTGACTTAATTTTTGAATCATCAGTCTCTATTCCCTTATTAGAGATTTTGTACCCGAGGTATCGTAATTCCTTCGCCGCGAACTTGCATTTTCTTGCATTTATTTTGAAACCGACCTCGTTAAGTAAGGCAAAAACTTCTTTCAAATGTTCCTCTAATGTTTCGCTGGTAACTATGATATCGTCAAGATAAATAATTGTACTTTTACCTAAAACTGGCTTCAAGACTATGTCCATAGCTTTTTGGAACGTAGCTGGCGCTCCGCTCAAACCAAAGGGCATTCTTAAAAAGGCATAGACGCCTGACTTTGTTATGAACGCGGTCTTCTGGACATCCTCCGACTTAACGGCGATTTGAAAGTAACCCGACGTGAGGTCTAGGGTTGTCATGAATTTAGTCGAGCGAATGTTTCTAATTATTTCGTCAATTATTGGTAGGGGATATGTGGGATATTTTGTTATACTGTTCAACTTACGATAATCAACTGCAAACCTATACGCGTCCGGGTGTTCAGGCGGTAGTCCGTTCTTTTTTCTACAAAGGACCACCGGACTTGCGTACGAACTCGTGCTAGGCACGATTATTTTGTTTTGTAGTATTTTTTCAATATGCTTCTCTATAATTTTCTCTTTAGTTTTATCATATCTGTATGTCTTCGACCGGACTGGAAGGGCATTCCTAGTGTCTATGGAATGATTAACTACCTGACAAAAACCAGGTTTGTCGTTAAACAAAGAATTAAATTTCCTTACCAATCCTTCAATCTTCTTTTTCTCTTCCAGGTTCAAATGTCGTAGATGCAATTCCGGCATGGAAACTTCATCTTCTTCTACCGGGTCCATGTGCACCTGAAACGTAGAATTCTGAAAATTAAGATTTGCGCTGGATGCGCGTAAAAAATCGACCCCCAATATCACTGACGTGAGTAAATTTTTCACGACTAAAAAATTAATTTTTAGGATCTCGTTTATAATCTGAACATGCAGGTGGTTTTTCCCAAAATATACGCACTGTTTGCCTTGGGCGGCAATTACTTTCTGTCCCGTGGCTTTAAACAGTCTGTAACGACGAAAATGTTTTTTGAAAAAATTCTCCGATAGGAATGAACATTGTGCCCGTGTGTCCAGGAGTGCAGTGGTTGGTACATTATTTACCCAAATCTGTACCTCCGGCATAGCAAGATTTTGTACTACTACTGTATTTAAACAAATTTCTGAGGGGTCTTCTTTCCCACTCGGTGACCGTTTCCCCTTCTCGATCACCGGTTTGCGTTTAAATTCTGGTTACTTGCCGCCTCTTTTCGCTGATTTTTATATCCACCGCCCTTAGAATTTTCTGTGCTCATATTCTTGAACTTTTCACCTTTTCCCGTCTGCCGATACGCCTTGTACTGAACTTGTGGTTTCTGTTGGGGAGTAAATCTTGAATACTGGCCAAACTGACTTGCAAGCGCTTTCTCCGAGTTTCTTTTACTTTGGAATTTTACTGCCAGCTGAAATAGAACTTCTAATGTTTGCGGATTACGCACTTCGAGGAAATCCTGCGCTGACGGTAGAAGACGCGGTAGAATTATTTCAATAATTTCTTTATCGGGCTTTTTCCTGTACAATAGATAAAAAATATGAACTTTTCTTAAAATGAACTCCGTCAAATCCTCGAAACCGCCGTGGTATTTACTATACAATTCTGATTCAAGCTTCGCACGATCTTTAACGACTGGAAATGCTTTTATTAATGCCGACTTGAAATTTTCCCAGTTATATGATTCAGATCCTGGGTCCCCCAACAAGAACTTTTCTATACTCTTCTGCCAGCTAAGGTCCTGACCTTTTAAGGCTGTAGTAGCGATGATCACTTTTTGTAGCTGATTCACAGGGTGTAAGGTGAAATGTAGGTCCAGTTGCTCCAAAAATGTCAGGACTGAGCCCTTGCCATCAAAAGTTGCTGTTGGTTTCATAGATGCATGCAACGGCTCCAAAATTTTGGAAAGCATGCGTATATTGTAACAAATTTTAATGTTTGCAAACACACCGTATTAACTGACGCAGCTTATTAAGAGGGTTTTTTTTTTTTTAATTTATTTATTTAATTACGGCAAAGCATTCGAGGCCTATATGCCTAAGGCAGCGGTTCTCAACCTTTTAGCTAACACGTACCATCTAATCAAAAACTGAACAAACCCTTCTACTGGATTCGTGGATGTTGTAGGGACCTGAAAGGTCGGAGGGGTCAACGTAAACTTCCCGGATTCTAACGACATGGTCCGTTTAGAATTCTTTTCGGGCGCCAAATGTAGAGTACCTGACTTTGGAATTCTAAGTTAATGTTGGAAGTGAGGCATCTAAGAACTGATAAGCGAATAATCGCTAGAGTTCGATGACAAGAAACAACAAGAGAGAAGGGTAACTAACCCTTTATTATTCCGATAAGATTTAACAAAACTCCGCCTGGGAGTGTACAAGTAAAGCCCGCACTTTGGACTTGAACTTAAAAGACTAAGAATTAAACTAAAACTAAGACTAACTAAATAATTATAGCCAAAGCTATCAAGGTTCAATTAGAGTTGGCCCCTTAACTTATTTTACTACGAAGCTAAGCAAGGGCCTGAGTACGGCCGAGCGTAAAAACAACTTTGAGAGAGAGAGCGGCCAAAAAGGCAGACGCGCATAATTCAGAAACTCTGATTCTCTCCCACACAGTAAGTAACTTCGTGGTTTAAATACCGCTTCTCCTCATTAAATATACAGCAAATTCCAAAACTACGTTCTGGCCGGAAGTAGTAAGTTGAAGTTAAGAATTTGACAGGAAAGGAACTTTAACTTAAAATTTAACTGTTAATAAAATTAACATAATCCTTACACTGTAAATCATAAAATTATTATTTTTCACATGTGAAGCTTTATTTTCAAGTTCAGATATGCAACTCACGTAATACAATTAAGCATATATGCAACTAACGGTTTGATAGATTTAAGTAATAACTTTAAATTGCACTGATGAATTATTTGCTAAACAAACCCTTAATATATTAGTTTATTTGAAACTTGCGAGATACATAGCATATTATAAATAAAATTTAGTACATTTTTATACTATTTACTTTTAGAGAATAATTACTGATTTGAAGAAAAATGAAATGATAGTAGTAGTTTGTATGCAAATAATCTGAAATATCCTTTTTTGCATGGATTTTAGAAAAATATAAGGCAACATTAAGAATGGCAACTTTAAATATTAAATTTTGAGAGAAAAAGTAAGAAATTCCTTTTTGAGTTAGTATTGCTGATTTTAATGTATTAACTGCTGCTGTTAAACCTTCCAGGGTGTGTAATTCATTAGTTAAGGTCTAGAAACTAAAAGACAGAAAATTATTGAATTTACATGAAATTTTATAATGTTAAACTTTTAAAATAAGATTTTTCTTCTGTCTATATAAAAACAATTATGTATTTTATAATGTAATATGTTACAAGAAGACATCTTTTTCTTACAAAAATGTATTTATTATAAAAATTATACTGAAACTATATAAAATTATGAAAAGAGGTAACCTTTTTTCCCATAAATTTTGGAAGTGTTACTTGATACCATATAAATCGTGAAATAAAACGAACAATCTTAAGTAAATACTTAACCTTTACAGAGCTCTTACAATATCCTTTTTTTTTTATTTAATTACTGTTTAATAAGCAGGAAAGTAGATATTTTGATAGAAATTCAGCTATATTCCAATAATAACTGTCTTCATGCACAATATGTTTGTTAGTAGATATATAGGAACAAGTTGTTTTGCAGTTCGCATTGCTTCCCTGTAAAGAAATATTTATAATTTAAAATAGTGTTTAGAGTAAACATTTCTAGTTAACAATGCCCATTAGTATTTATTTTATTTTTGAATATTACCTACAAAGTAGGAATGTTTAACCTTTATTTTTGGCCAATGAATTTAGAAAAATCTTATTTGCTTATTTTTTTAATATATTAAAATCTGAGAAATATTAATCCTACTCTTTATTAACAACAAAAATATTGATTCTTTCGATAAAATCCAACCCAAGTATCTATATCAAATAGTGAAAGCAGTATTACGTATGGCAGTAGCTTGAAGCGTATTTTGTTTCGTTGCCTTCTTGCAGTTTCAACTCAGACGACTACTCGTGACATCATAATCCAGTGTCCTTGCTTTCTTCTGTTAGGGGGTGTTGCCCAAATCCAGGCTGGAGGAATGCTGCTTGATTTTGAGTCAAAGTCAAATATCAGAGTTCACAAAGTTCTAGTAAATAATATTTACAGTTCATTGAAAAGTCTAAATAGGGAAATTCTGGTTGTTGCATAGAAAATAAGCAGTTACAGGGTACAGATGTCTGTCTTCGCCAAGAATTCCATGATGAAACAGATATCATAAAATGTAATACGATGTTTAGCTTAAGCAAGGCCAACTTAACTCATGGCTTGCCAGACTTAACAGAATTATGGTTCTCAGTTTTCAGTGGGTTTTGGGAAATCACTAGATGGCGCTAGCAATGCTATAGTTTGCAAGGAGGTTAGAATATATTCTAAGTATTCTCTCTGATAGTTTGCCTGTACAATTAAATGTTTGTAATGTCGCTCAATAATAACAAAAGTACCATTGTTTGCTACTAATAATACAAGATGGTATATTGTGGCATGCCATACTGCAAATTTTTCTTCTTTTTAACAAAATTTTTACGGTTTTTAAATAATTATTCACAACATATAATTGATGGAAATGCTATACATAATACAAAATTTCTTAATCGAAAAACAGCATCACGTAAAATTTTAAAGCAAAATTCTTCTGAAATGTTTTTCCCTCAACTTTTCTATATGAACAAGCTTAATAGTATGTGTAGGTATGTGTGTTCAGCTCAATACTTCTCATCTTACAGTTGTAATGTGCTATCAAAAATCTGTCAGCTCCAGATTTGTTCGATCCTTATACTAGCCAATTTATATTTAGACCTCTTTCTTTCTTTTTCTTTCTTTCTTTCTTTCTTTTTTTTTTTTTTAATTCATTGTGTTTCATGCAAATTACCATTCCCTATTTTTAGTGATTTGACCCTCACAGTCCTCATGGAGTAAATGAATCTGTCAGTAATACCTTCTAAATCACTGTATACTCAGCTCATGGGAATTGAAACTAAATATAGTCAAAGAACAAAAACATTTGTGTAAATTTTTATTCTGATTTGCACTGTGAACTTCTCTGATGTGTATTTAGTTTGTGTTCAGATGCTGCACGTTAAGTGTGCATTCAGTGCGTTGAAACCTCAGATAGTGTGTATGCCTGTAGTTTATAAGCATTGATTATATTACATATTTATTATATTTCTTAAATTAGGTACATTTTCCATCTTCATATCATTAAAGTGTGCATTTCTATCATATTGGAGATAAACTCTATTTTTGATATAAATGATATTTTAACCTACTGATGATTATAACCTACTACTTGATTTCTCTCCAATTGTTAACACTTTGAGAAGGAATTTAATGCAATTAAAGTTTAAGAATGCATCCATGCATATATTTTATAAGGAATGTTAATTGCATTACTTTTTTTAATGAAATTTATTACTTTTTAGCTCTTCTGTATGTTATTTTTGATCCAGGAACATTTGAATACTGTCTGTACCAGCTTCAAAGTTTCATAGCGTATAGCTCATTTTAATTAGTGTCATGTATTGGTATGTTGTATATGAATTTGTGTTTAGCTTTGTTGATATACCTGTAGTTTAGCTAGTTGAATGTTTTGTGGTTGTACTTAATGTAATACATATTCAGGAAATATCCATATCTGTATGTAATTAATAGAGGTAATACATCTTTGTTTTATGGAATATGGTTTTATGTTTTATTATATGCTGTAGATTATCTTCAAATATTTGATATTAAGCCTTAACAGTCTCAAAATTTCATGTATGATTGTAATTAATGTCATGTATGTGGAATGTACATATAAATTTGAACTCACTGCTCCATGTTTTGGAGGTTGCCTTTAACCTGTAAAAATTTTAAAACACATGTCTGTATACATAATGAACAATACTTAATTACTGTCACCAAATCGAATTAATTGCATAAGCTTTATTATATCCTGTCGGTAGTATTGAAATACTTGGTATTCAGCACTAACAGTCTCAAAATTTGATGCATGATTTATTGTGCTCTATGCCATGTACGTGTGATGTGCATAAAGGTTTGAACTAATTGCTCTGTGTTTTGGGGTTGTACTTAACCTGTCAAAGATTTAAAACACATGTCTGCACATAATGAGCAATACTTACATTACTTTCTTTAAATGAAATTAATTAATTGTATTAATGTACTTATTTAAATGAAAATCAGTGTATTAATGTACTTATTTTAGTTAAATGAAATTATTGTAGTAACATTGATGCTAAACTGCTTGTGTATCTAACACTGTTATTTTCAAAACTTTAAATAGATTAGAATGTCTGCAACTCATTCTAATTTATTTGAAATGTTAATGGTATATATGGCTTTATGTCAAGTAGCTGCATGTAATTAATGAATCAAGGTTTTTGATGGCACTCATGTGTATGTATCTTTAATACTGAGAATATTACTTGATGAAATTCTGTAATTCTTGATACTGAACTATGTCAGTATGTCACACTACCAGCTATAGAATTAACACATTCATTCTGATTAATCTTGTATGTGGGTAAAAATGTCTACCTGCTGTATATTTAAGGGGTACACTTAAATAAGCTTGCTTTTTTGTCTAACTGTATATGCATATCCATCTCAAATTGTGTATATACCTCATTCTACTTATATTGTGGGCATGTGTGATGGTTATATTATTTATATTTAGCCAAGATTTTAAATTTTACACTTAATATACAGAACTAAATTTCTTCTGAAGTGTATATTGTGAAATCTATTATGTTGCTTTGTTGTGTTTTTGAAATATATTTTATGATATCTGTTTCTGTTACTTTTCTCTGTAACAAACTGAGAAAAGCATAATGTTTGATTTAATGAATAGCTTTATCAACAGTTTCATTACTTTCATTGGAATAATTCAAGATTCTGTAACATTGAAAATGTAAATTGCTGCAATATAATTAATTTAGTTTCTAATTTTTCTAAATTTTAACACCAATCAAATGTAAAATACAATTGTGATTAAAAGAGAAACTCACATGTGTAGTATTAAAATTAGGCAAAAAAGCAACTTTAGTTTTGATTTTTATTCAAATTCTGTGAAAAAATAAAGTTGCTTTTTTGACTAAAAATTTAGCCTTATTTTGAATATCTGTAGTTTTGCATTTACTGCTCAGAGCTCTAACTCTGCATTATTTAAACTTTTATTGTTTAAGATTTCATAAAGCAGTTATTAGATAATAATTAAAAAAGGGGAAAAAGTCTTCGGTACCTAAAATTAAATCCCTTTTAGTAATAGTTTTTCTCTTGTGTATTAAAAGCAGATATACAAATTTTAGATCATAATTTATTAATATGTTTATTACAAATTTAATAGGAGCTAATTTTTTTTTTCACAGGGTAGCTGATTTTGCGCTGAAATAGTGCAGTACAAAGTCCGAGATACGGACATCTAATATGCGGAATGATCTAAAATCTGGACCTTCAAGCCAGCAACAAATTTTTTTAATGCTTCACGTATGCGCATTTGATTTCCCCCCCCCCCGTAAGAAAGCATGTGGAGCCCCGTTTCTTAATTTCACTTCGGTACTGAATAAAATACATCCTTATTGAAAAAACAATCATTTTAGCATAAATTTGTGTGATCAATAATTTGGCTCCGTAGCTGCGTATCTGCTTTTCCAATTAATGGATTTTGTAAAGAAATGGGGAGAAGCGGTAATAAGTGAAGATGATGTAATAGAAGTTTTTCATTGCGATGGCAATGTTCCAATCATCAATCAATTAACGGACGGCGAAATCCTTAGTATGCTTCTAGATCCAGAAAATACCGTTACCGATAGTGAAGAAAGTGACGAGAGGTTATTGAAAACGAAAAAATTTCGATTGGCAAATTAGTCGGAATTCTCCACGCAGCAACTACAAGACTTGAACAGTGGAAAATTGTAATTGAACAAGAAATTATGTCTATCTAGAGAATTGAAGAGAAAGTATAAGCACAAAAAATGAAGCAACTTAAACAATTTACATTCAAAGACATTTTTAATAAACAGATAAATATTAAGTTTTTTTTTTTTTTTTTTTTTTTTAAATTTTGATAGCCTTTAGATCATGATCCTTCATTATTTCATAAATCATTATTTCAATATTTTTAATTTTATAATTTCTGCATGCTATCTTACAAGATTTAAACTGATGATCTAATATACGGAAAAATTCGGAATCGCCGAAGTCCCGACCAGTCCGAATATCGGACTTTGTACTGTATATTCTGAATCTATCTGCTGGCTTCGGACTATAATTGAAAAATAAAACGTGCTGTCAGTTAACTTTAAATTAGAATAAATAGCTGTAATGAGTACAATTCAGTATATTGCATATCTAGATACAAGCAGGAATTAAAATCAGGATCAAGCTGCCGCTAATATATGAAAAACAAAGTGGGATAACTTGAAATTCTGTGCTTTCTTTCTAAATAAAAATACTTTTATTAAAACTACTTCTAAATAAAAATACTTTTATTAAACTGACTACTACAGATTAATTGTTTTTAAATTTTACACACAACAACACAGTATTTGTTTAATGTACATTTCTGCTCCTTGTAAATATGCAAAGTGTAGCAGAAGAGTAGTGCCCTCTTGCGGTCAGGAAGAATTTCACGGAGGCCACCGAAAACACAAAAGAATATTTTCACACTGGCAGGCCTTGAGTATAAAACCCTTATCACATCTAGGGATGCGCGTGAGTAGCATGATAATGGGCGTTCTGCGGCAGGTGGATCAGTGGATCAGGGGGCGTGGTCAATGACATCACAGAGAGCGGGGCCAAAGGCAACGTCATCACACTAGGAGGCGTGGTTTCGAGTAGAGTTGAGTTGTTCGTAGATTGCTGATTGAGTTGAAGACCTCCTGCTTTTCATTTAAAGTTAGTTTTTTTTAATTTGGCAACGGAGTCATCGCGTCCTCTAGGGATGAAAAATGAAAATAATCTATTTAGGAATTGCTCATGGCGTCCTCCATGGACGAAAAAAGAAAATAATTTATTTTAGAAATTTCTATTTAAAAAAAAAAAATACTCTATTATTCAAAATATAGAATTCAACTCTGAAACAAAATATCTCACCAGCTGAGTAGTTTGAAGATTTTAACCACTAAGCTGACGGGATACATTCAGATTTAGGTAAAAAAGCCTATATAAGAAAATGGAATTTGAATCGACTCATCAATTTATTCTGATACTTTTATCCTTTCTAGTTTTTCATGGAATTTTAACTTATTTTTCAGGTTTTCTGTTTCATAATAACATATTCATTTACTGTCATATTTTTTTAATACTTAACGTTTCTAATTTATTTGTAATATTTTATTTAATTTCCACATACTATTTTTTTCATACCTTTCATAAATTTCAGAATACCTGATTTTTAACTTATACGTTATATTTCACAAACGTTCCCGCACGTGCTGTTTATTTGTTACATTACTTAATTTTAGATGCAATTTCACACTTTTTTTAACGTTATAATGTTCAATATATTCTGAATTTTAACTTCATTTACTTTTTTTAAACCATTCTAGTATTCTATACACACTTTAACTTAGTGGTATGAAATTGTATTTAAAAAGAAACATTTATTTTTCATGATCTTAGTTCTTTTACTAAATTTTCTACATAATTTCTAATTTCTTTCACGTGTTTAACAATATCTTCCTTACATTACCAAATATTTTTTTAAAAAAAACTTAAGTCTGTAACTGTTAATTGCTTTTCTTACGTTCATGATTTCCCTTCTGTGTTTATATTTCTTAATTCTAGCTTAACTTATTTATTATAATGTTTTTATTTCTGTCTCATCACTCGTAATTCCAACATTTTATCCCTTTTTATTCATTTTAACGATATGGATTGTTTTCATTTACTCCATAATCAAATATTTCCTTACAATTTTTATAATACTTGTTTTATTCCTCGATCATAATAGATCATCTACAGGTTTTACTCAGAAATTTCCATTCACAACTTTACAGTTTAATACCATTTATATCTAAATGTATTTCTTTCTCATATAGTTTTATGGTCTTCAAAGTTTCTAACATCATATTTAGTTTTAAATCCCGATTACCTTTAAGTGTGTTGATAATTTTCATTTCTAATTTTACAACCACGTTCAGTGTTTCATCCACACATACCAAAATATTTCTTACATTTTCTGATATTTAGTCTATGTCATATTTCAGTACTTCAAATGAATTTACACTGCTCACACTATTATTTTTTCATGTTTTAGAGACACTAACTATACTAATTTTACTATTTTTCCTGCACTAATTGCATCTATGTCAGCACTCATGATAAACTAGCAATTGTTTTGCATCACATGCATAAAGAAATTCTTAAAACCAACTTTTTCAATATCGTACTCAAATTACTGTTTTCCAGATAGGAATTACCAGTATTCTTTGGTTTTACTCTGTTACATCTTTTTAAATTTTAACATCTTACTTTTAATTCTAACATACATCTTTTAAACAGTTTTTTCTTTTAATGATAGCCTTACCTTATTTGTTCAAATTAATTCTTTCATTCACCTTCTTTACTACCTTTCAGTACCTTCATAATTCACTATGCAAATGCAATGTCTTTCACTGACATTCTGTTTAATAATACCACAAGTTTCCTTAATTGACAAAAAGCGAATTATTTCTCATTTCAAAATAGAACTACTATATTTTTGAACAAACATTACCTTTATCCATTCAAGCCACCCCTTAACCTGTAACTGATGTAGCGATAGGAAAGGAGATTCTTATCATATGCTCTTTCCACATTTGAGGTTTCTAGAACTTCTTTGACGAGTATATCAATACCATCAGAAAATATACTTAACACTTTTACCCAGTTTAAAGGCAACATACTGTTATAAGAATGGTTTTAGTTAAATTTATAACACAAATAAACGCATTTTGTGCTAAATAGGCATAAACATTTAGATTCAGAGTATTTCTTTTTAATCCGATGTAAGACTTGAATTTCATTCATGATACGGATTGTCTCTTGATTTTCTTTTTGTTTACCTTACACCAATAGAAAATTTTTATTTTACAAGTTCAGCTTTTAATGAAATAGAAATAAAAACTACGATACACCTGCTGATTTTAAGAAAAGGAACTTTGATATATTTCTGGAAATGTAAATGCTTTTAGAGTTTTCTTTCAATAACGTTGATTTTCATTACTTTACTAACTTCAATAATTCTCTTATTAGCTAATATGAATGAAAGAAGATTGTCAAAAATGTGACACAGTATAATTCTTACGAACATATGTACCTTTACCAGCATACAGATATTACTGATTGAAATGAAGAAAGATACAGATATTTTACTCCAATCTACATTAAATTAAAAAAAAAAAAATATTGAAACTTTCATACATTCCAAAGAATAAACGAAAACTCAATAGATATTGTCATGTTTGTATATATGAGATAAAAGTTTTATGAATGGTATTTAAAGTAATGCTTAGAACTTCATAAAAGCGAACATTCACTATGTTAATACACATATCATCAGTTATTTACATTAATCAATGTAATATTAATCATTACATGTACTATATGCATATATATTTAAAGTTTAATTGTCTTACAATTGAATAATTAACTATTGAGAGAAAGAGGTTCATATCTTACACTATTTAATTCACATGGAACAAATTTTTCCATCAACCACATTGAACCAAGTTTATTAAATTCGCCAAAGCTCTTTTATTTCTGCATTTTCACACTCACGACACATTTTAAATGTAACTATTGATTACCATTTCAAACACCGATACCATAACTCAGTGTAAAACTACATCATAACTCATTTTTTCCCTACTAACTACAATTTTATATATTCAAGAAGTACATCTAAGACATGATCATTTTCTATGTTCTAGCAAATCGATTCAATTGCGAACATACTATTAAGACTTGCGATTTTAGAAGACTTGCATGTATTAACGATGTCAACGTTTCTTCGTTTTTGTAAGATTCGTATCAAACCATGTCGCATTCGAATGTGGTGTAAGAGATCACTTTTTCTTTTAAACACTTGTAAACGATGGATGCAATTTATAAGAAGAGAAGTATCATGCTGTTTCAAAACATCATCATCAGCATATTTCTGTTTCTTTTGACACCAGCAAAATTTAAAAAAAAAAAAAAAAAAAAGGTTCGTGAGATTTTCTTCAAATTCTGTTTTACTTGAAAAAAATGTCCGAACATTCAATACGATGTAAAGATTCATATTGTTTTAAATTCTTATGCTCACTAAATATTTTTTATCACGATTTACTCTTAAAAGTAACTTTATAAGTTTTCATATCCTTTTTACATGAAAAGAACTTGTGATTATTCACTACAAAATTCTAAGACGAGAAGCTTCGCGACTTTTCAAACTACAAATTTAAATTTCTTAGGACATACACTACATCTGATGTTTCTTTCATGAGATTTCAAATATCTCTTCAGATTACTCGTATTCAAGAAACCTTACAAATATATCACATAAGTTCAGCGAATAATCGCTTCATAAACTCTTAAATTTTCAACACGAGTGAATCACTTGAAGCATATACTGCACTGTAAACATACAATACTTAAAAAAATTGTTATAAAAAATAAAAATACATTCATTTCACCAAGAAGCTTTTCTATTTAAATACATTTATTTATTTCCAAAGAACAAGTTTCTGTATTATACATAAAATATACTTAGAATTTTCTTTCATTAGTTAATATCAAATTAACAACAATATCCATTTACTGATATTTGATATACATGTTTGCTTTAAAATTAAAACTAAAATTTCAATATATTTCTATTAAAAAAAAAAACATAATGAAAAAAAAAAAAAAATACTCATATCATCAACCAAAGACAGAAATTTAAATAGAATAGCTGTACTTATATTAGTGCATTTTTATAATCTTCATAACACTTCGATTCAAAAAACCTATTATATTTTGTTCCACACAATCACGTAGATGAATGTTCATTCTGTTTTCAAACTGATTTATGGACACAAAATATCCCCAACCAAGAGTCCACTGTGCAATCAACTTCGAACTTTCTTTTTTCTGTTCTCGATTATTCGGCATGAAGATATTTTCAGGAACAGACTTCATATAGTGGGCAAACCAGTCATCCTCTGGAAGTTCATCCTCATTATCTTCCAAGCGTCGTTTTTTTAATTTTCGAAATTTTTATGTTTCGGAATGTGATACTAACTCTAGGATCTTTAACGTCAGGTTGAGAGGGTATTCCGTGCATCCAAAATTGATTCGTTGGGGGTTTCATTACAAGGAGAGTTCCATGAGTTAAGTCCACGCTTCGAGATGTGAAATTTCGCCTGGTAAATACCATTTGACGTTTTGCACCTAAACTGATGATAGGTATATCACTTTCAGGTTCGAGACAAGTTTCATTGTCTTTATGCGTTGAAATTTTCGCCACTCCGTCAGGATAATAGTTCAATAAAGCAAAATTATATTTTTTGCCAGTTATCGTTTCAACATAATCTTTTACATTTAGAAGAGTTTGAGTCCATGGTTCTGCACAAATGCTTGTTCCAGAGAATTCGTAACTAAGTCCTTCATCACCAAAACCGAGTACTTTTCTTCGTGGAACATACTGAGTCCCATTAATTTCAAAACTAATATTTTTAAAATCATAATTTGATAGTTCATCTAGCAAAATATCAGCTTCATTTCGTGAATAAAATTCTTCGTATAATTCCACATTTAACTCTGTATCACATATATTCCTCATATTCGCTTCTGAATCTAACGACAATTCTGAATGATATAGAAATACGTAGCATTCTTAAATAGCAAAAATTATTTAAAACATACATTAACGAAATGATTTCATCAACACTTATCGTAATACATTCTTGTCATGTCTTGTTTGTGAAGCCAGTCTTTCCGGCGTCATATGTGTAAAAATAATCATGATAGGATAGTGGGAAAGAGTTATAGTGTCCTAATGTTGTTATTCTGAACCTCGATATTACATATATGCATAAGGAGAATCGTAAAAGCATCATCCACTTATCATGATAGAGTAATCGAAAATTTCTAAAACTATGATAATCATACGCGAAAGAATGTATTATCTTGTATTATCAACAAAACAATTGTTCGGATATGGTAAGTGATGATGATGAACTTTTTAAAGAACTCATAAACTCTATCAAAACTGAATTAAATTCAGTGATAAAAAAGCTATATAAATGCGAAGGTTGCATTGTAAATCATCCTTCACAAACAAGACATGATTGCATTATAATAAGTGTTGAGGACAGAATTAAATATATTGGTGAAGATATATTTTTATGTATTAATTTTAAAAATATAAGAGATTCTTTAAGGCAGAAAAAAATGTTTCATTTATTTTGTAATAGGTTTTTTGAATCGAAGTGTTATGAAGATTATAAAAATGCACTAATATAAGTACAGCTATTCTATTTAAATTTCTGTCTTTGGTTGATGATATGAGTATTTTTTTTTTTTTTTTTCATTATGTTTTTTTTTAATAGAAATATATTGAAATTTTAGTTTTAATTTTAAAGCAAACATGTATATCAAATATCAGTAAATGGATATTGTTGTTAATTTGATATTAACTAATGAAAGAAAATTCTAAGTATATTTTATGTATAATACAGAAACTTGTTCTTTGGAAATAAATAAATGTATTTAAATAGAAAAGCTTCTTGGTGAAATGAATGTATTTTTATTTTTTATAACAATTTTTTTAAGTATTGTATGTTTACAGTGCAGTATATGCTTCAAGTGATTCACTCGTGTTGAAAATTTAAGAGTTTATGAAGCGATTATTCGCTGAACTTATGTGATATATTTGTAAGGTTTCTTGAATACGAGTAATCTGAAGAGATATTTGAAATCTCATGAAAGAAACATCAGATGTAGTGTATGTCCTAAGAAATTTAAATTTGTAGTTTGAAAAGTCGCGAAGCTTCTCGTCTTAGAATTTTGTAGTGAATAATCACAAGTTCTTTTCATGTAAAAAGGATATGAAAACTTATAAAGTTACTTTTAAGAGTAAATCGTGATAAAAAATATTTAGTGAGCATAAGAATTTAAAACAATATGAATCTTTACATCGTATTGAATGTTCGGACATTTTTTTCAAGTAAAACAGAATTTGAAGAAAATCTCACGAACCTTTTTTTTTTTTTTTTTTAAATTTTGCTGGTGTCAAAAGAAACAGAAATATGCTGATGATGATGTTTTGAAACAGCATGATACTTCTCTTCTTATAAATTGCATCCATCGTTTACAAGTGTTTAAAAGAAAAAGTGATCTCTTACACCACATTCGAATGCGACATGGTTTGATACGAATCTTACAAAAACGAAGAAACGTTGACATCGTTAATACATGCAAGTCTTCTAAAATCGCAAGTCTTAATAGTATGTTCGCAATTGAATCGATTTGCTAGAACATAGAAAATGATCATGTCTTAGATGTACTTCTTGAATATATAAAATTGTAGTTAGTAGGGAAAAAATGAGTTATGATGTAGTTTTACACTGAGTTATGGTATCGGTGTTTGAAATGGTAATCAATAGTTACATTTAAAATGTGTCGTGAGTGTGAAAATGCAGAAATAAAAGAGCTTTGGCGAATTTAATAAACTTGGTTCAATGTGGTTGATGGAAAAATTTGTTCCATGTGAATTAAATAGTGTAAGATATGAACCTCTTTCTCTCAATAGTTAATTATTCAATTGTAAGACAATTAAACTTTAAATATATATGCATATAGTACATGTAATGATTAATATTACATTGATTAATGTAAATAACTGATGATATGTGTATTAACATAGTGAATGTTCGCTTTTATGAAGTTCTAAGCATTACTTTAAATACCATTCATAAAACTTTTATCTCATATATACAAACATGACAATATCTATTGAGTTTTCGTTTATTCTTTGGAATGTATGAAAGTTTCAATATTTTTTTTTTTTAATTTAATGTAGATTGGAGTAAAATATCTGTATCTTTCTTCATTTCAATCAGTAATATCTGTATGCTGGTAAAGGTACATATGTTCGTAAGAATTATACTGTGTCACATTTTTGACAATCTTCTTTCATTCATATTAGCTAATAAGAGAATTATTGAAGTTAGTAAAGTAATGAAAATCAACGTTATTGAAAGAAAACTCTAAAAGCATTTACATTTCCAGAAATATATCAAAGTTCCTTTTCTTAAAATCAGCAGGTGTATCGTAGTTTTTATTTCTATTTCATTAAAAGCTGAACTTGTAAAATAAAAATTTTCTATTAGTGTAAGGTAAACAAAAAGAAAATCAAGAGACAATCCGTATCATGAATGAAATTCAAGTCTTACATCGGATTAAAAAGAAATACTCTGAATCTAAATGTTTATGCCTATTTAGCACAAAATGCGTTTATTTGTGTTATAAATTTAACTAAAACCATTCTTATAACAGTATGTTGCCTTTAAACTGGGTAAAAGTGTTAAGTATATTTTCTGATGGTATTGATATACTCGTCAAAGAAGTTCTAGAAACCTCAAATGTGGAAAGAGCATATGATAAGAATCTCCTTTCCTATCGCTACATCAGTTACAGGTTAAGGGGTGGCTTGAATGGATAAAGGTAATGTTTGTTCAAAAATATAGTAGTTCTATTTTGAAATGAGAAATAATTCGCTTTTTGTCAATTAAGGAAACTTGTGGTATTATTAAACAGAATGTCAGTGAAAGACATTGCATTTGCATAGTGAATTATGAAGGTACTGAAAGGTAGTAAAGAAGGTGAATGAAAGAATTAATTTGAACAAATAAGGTAAGGCTATCATTAAAAGAAAAAACTATTTAAAAGATGTATGTTAGAATTAAAAGTAAGATGTTAAAATTTAAAAAGATGTAACAGAGTAAAACCAAAGAATACTGGTAATTCCTATCGGGAAAACAGTAATTTGAGTACGATATTGAAAAAGTTGGTTTTAAGAATTTCTTTATGCATGTGATGCAAAACAATTGCTAGTTTATCATGAGTGCTGACATAGATGCAATTAGTGCAGGAAAAATAGTAAAATTAGTATAGTTAGTGTCTCTAAAACATGAAAAAATAATAGTGTGAGCAGTGTAAATTCATTTGAAGTACTGAAATATGACATAGACTAAATATCAGAAAATGTAAGAAATATTTTGGTATGTGTGGATGAAACACTGAACGTGGTTGTAAAATTAGAAATGAAAATTATCAACACACTTAAAGGTAATCGGGATTTAAAACTAAATATGATGTTAGAAACTTTGAAGACCATAAAACTATATGAGAAAGAAATACATTTAGATATAAATGGTATTAAACTGTAAAGTTGTGAATGGAAATTTCTGAGTAAAACCTGTAGATGATCTATTATGATCGAGGAATAAAACAAGTATTATAAAAATTGTAAGGAAATATTTGATTATGGAGTAAATGAAAACAATCCATATCGTTAAAATGAATAAAAAGGGATAAAATGTTGGAATTACGAGTGATGAGACAGAAATAAAAACATTATAATAAATAAGTTAAGCTAGAATTAAGAAATATAAACACAGAAGGGAAATCATGAACGTAAGAAAAGCAATTAACAGTTACAGACTTAAGTTTTTTTTAAAAAAATATTCGGTAATGTAAGGAAGATATTGTTAAACACGTGAAAGAAATTAGAAATTATGTAGAAAATTTAGTAAAAGAACTAAGATCATGAAAAATAAACGTTTCTTTTTAAATACAATTTCATACCACTAAGTTAAAGTGTGTATAGAATACTAGAATGGTTTAAAAAAAGTAAATGAAGTTAAAATTCAGAATATATTGAACATTATAACGTTAAAAAAAGTGTGAAATTGCATCTAAAATTAAGTAATGTAACAAATAAACAGCACGTGCGGGAACGTTTGTGAAATATAACGTATAAGTTAAAAATCAGGTATTCTGAAATTTATGAAAGGTATGAAAAAAATAGTATGTGGAAATTAAATAAAATATTACAAATAAATTAGAAACGTTAAGTATTAAAAAAATATGACAGTAAATGAATATGTTATTATGAAACAGAAAACCTGAGAAATAAGTTAAAGTTTCATGAAAAACTAGAAAGGATAAAAGTATCAGAATAAATTGATGAGTCGATTCAAATTCCATTTTCTTATATAGGCTTTTTTACCTAAATCTGAATGTATCCCGTCAGCTTAGTGGTTAAAATCTTCAAACTACTCAGCTGGTGAGATATTTTGTTTCAGAGTTGAATTCTATATTTTGAATAATAGAGTATTTTTTTTTTAAAATAGAAATTTCTAAAATAAATTATTTTCTTTTTTCGTCCATGGAGGACGCCATGAGTAATTCCTAAATAGATTATTTTCATTTTTCATCCCTAGAGGACGCCATGACTCCGTTGCCAAATTAAAAAAACTAACTTTAAATGAAAAGCAGGCGGTCTACAACTCAATCAGCAATCTACGAACAACTCAACTCTACTCGAAACCACGCCTCCTAGTGTGATGACGTTGCCTTTGGCCCCGCCCTCTGTGATGTCATTGACCACGCCCCCTGATCCACTGATCCACCTGCCGCAGAACGCCCATTATCATGCTACTCACGCGCATCCCTAGATGTGATAAGGGTTTTATACTCAAGGCCTGCCAGTGTGAAAATATTCTTTTGTGTTTTCGGTGGCCTCCGTGAAATTCTTCCTGACCGCAAGAGGGCACTACTCTTCTGCTACACTTTGCATATTTACAAGGAGCAGAAATGTACATTAAACAAATACTGTGTTGTTGTGTGTAAAATTTAAAAACAATTAATCTGTAGTCTGTAATCACAATTTTAATAATTAATCTGTAATTAATAATAATTAATCTGTAATCACAATTAATCTGTACTCGCGTGTCCAAGCGGGACATTTCCGAGAAATGAAATTCTGGCAGCATTGGAATAAACCTGAGGCTTGATTTTCTACAAGCATGAGTGGAGGTGATGTCCCGGCAGTGCAGAACATTTTGAAACTTTGCCGAAAATGTTTCGTTTGTAGCTGTGTCCTGCGTAGTGATCAACCAATTAGACAAAAGTTAGACAACAACAATTAGACAACTGCTTCTGAAGGATAAATTTCCAATATGGCGGTGGCTGTAGTTTGACGTCATGAATGATAGAAATTGAAGCCAATTTTATCGAAGAAATACGAAAAAAAGCTACAGTTGTGTGCTGTGTTTTCAATATACACTGCTCGACATTGAAAATGCAACACCAAGAAGGAGTGGTCAGAAAGTGATGAAATTTGGAAAAAAGACACAGACAGCAAGCAGCAATAAGTGATCTTTATTTCAAAATGATTAGTCAGAATACAGAGCGAGAACGGCTTCGGCTCAGTAGGATGTAGGACCACCGCGGGCAGCGATGCACGAAGAAACACGTCTAGGCATAGAGTCAATAAGAGTGCGGATGGTGTCCTGAAGGATGGCTCTCCATTCCCTTTCAACCATTTGCCATAGTTCGTCTTCTGAACGAGGCAGGGGCAGAGTCTGCAAACGGCGTCCAATCACATCCCACACATGTTCGATTGATGACAAGTCAGGAGAGTACGGTGGCCAGGGAAGCATTTGTATACCTTGCAGAGCACGTTGGCAGATGCGAGCACTGTGTGGTCGGACGTTATCCTGCTGAAAATTGCATTAGGCAGCCCCTGAAAGTAGGGGATTGCCACCGGCCGCAGTACATTGTCCAAGTATCGTTGGGCCGTCATAGTGCCCTGAATACGAACTAGAGGTGACCTGGAATCGTAGGCAATGGCGCCTCAAACCATTGTGCCACGTTGTCGCGCGGCGCGGCGTTCCACAGTTACTGCCGGATTAGATCTGTCTTCACGTCGACGACGCCACACACGTATGCGGCGACTGTCACTGGATAAACAGAAGCGTGACTCATCTGAGAACACGACGTTTCGCCATTCTGTCATCCACATCGCTCCAGTCCGGCACCATTCTAAACGTTGGCGTGTATGTTGTGGGGTCAATGGCAGTCTTCTTAACGGACGCCGTGAGTGCAGGCCACGTTCAACCAACCAGAACCATTTTCCGTTACCGCCACAGCTTGTCGGCGGATGCGTCGATCCACGCGTGCTGACGTCACTCTGGCTGCACCTGCACCCCTCCTTTTTCCCACATTTCCTTGTTCCAACCATGTTCGCCATAGCCGATGCACCGTGCTCGCATCCATGTGGGTATCCGCTGCGATTTGACGTAAGGACCAATCCGCCCTTCTCAGTCCGATCACGATACCCCTCGTAAAATCGTCTATCTGCTGGAAGCGCCTTCGTTGACGGCGGCCTGGCATTCTCTCCTATTACAACCAACTTTCTTCGATAAATCGTCTGGCAGAAATAACGACGCAAATATTGCCCATTATGCACGTTCCTTCCCTTATATCTTACTTCACGTGCGTCGGAGAGCTGCGCATTTCACATCATTCGCATAACTCAGTGACGTGCGTCTACTCTAAAATTTGCATAAATTTCTGACCACTCCTTGGTGTTGCATTTCCAATGTCGAGCAGTGTATAACCGTCTAAGTCATTTTTAAAATGTTTATACACAGATTAAATTTATAATCGCGTAAATTTCAGATTAGACTACTGTTTTTTAAGACATCATTGTACTTTGACTTTATCATTACTTTGACGACTTGTTTACCAATTTTTCGTCGCCCAAAGTTTGCTAAATTTGTTATACAGTACAAAGTCCGAATTTCCTACTCGTCGTGATATCGACGATTCCGGATATTAGATCACCAGTTTAAATCAAGTAAGATGGCATGTAAAATTAAAAATATGAAATTGTGGTTTATGAAATAATGAAGTATTTATGATCTAAAGGGTATCAAAATTTACAAAAAAAAAACTTAATATTTATTTGTTCACCTTATTAAACATTTCTTTCAATGTAAGTTGTTTAAATTGCTTCTTTTTTTGTGCTAATACTTTCTCTTCAATTCTGTAGACAGACATAATCTCTTGTTTAATTACATTGTTAAAGTCCTGTAACTGCTGTGCCGAGAATTCCGACTAACTTGTCAATCGATTTTTTTTCATTTTCAGTAACTTCTCTGTCACTATCGGTAGCGGTACTTTCTGGATCTAGAACCATACTACAGATTACGCCATTCATTAATTGATTGATGACTGAGAAGTATTGTCATCACAATGAGAAACTTCTTTTATATCATATTCATTTATTACTGCTTCTTCACATTTCTTTACAAAATCCGTTAATTAGAAAATTTCACCTTTGTTTTGCAATATCCGGAAACATTAAAATTCGCGGCTATCATCATCAAATTTAGCTATCGTTCACTATACATATTTGGTTATGCATCATGAGCTTGGCACCTAACAACAAGTTTACCCGTTAAATTTTATCTTGCTTCTATCGCGCACTAACACAATTAAGCCTGAATTGTATTAGTTTAGTTATTTATTATACTTATGCCTAGTTCTTGCACATGATTAAGTTCTGAATAAATAAATTATCAGATTTAGAATAATATCAGAGTTCTGAATAAATATCAGAGTTCTGAATAAATAAATTCCCACATATACTTAAGCCTTATTGAGCGCCGGCGCTAGATATCTTACCGCCTGATACAGTCTCTGTGGGTCCTAAATTTTGCGACCCAATGCGGTCATACCAGCCCTGGCGCTGGTTCTGGGTTTATGGGAATAACAAATCAGTTATTCTTAAATCAAGTAGCCCTAAATGTAATCTTTGGGTCTATGAGTATCATCAACAAAATTTATTTTTAGCATATGGAAGGAAATTTTTCCTCATCAACATTTTTTTAGTGCATTTAACTTAAATCTGTAATCATCGCCAAGCGTAAGGTCAACATAAAAAGTTACCATACTCCTTTATTATTCAATTACTAACATAAAAAAGTTGTTTAGGCATCACTACATGAGTCATTACTCAAGTTGTCATGTGTTGATAAACATGCGGTTATGAAAGGGAAAAAATATAATAAATAATGATTCGCCAGGTTGACGTCAGATCAACGATGTATCTATGTGGAATGTTTTGGTTTGAGGTGTGTGCCAGGCACGCAGCAACTGAGCCAAGTTACTGATCGCACATATTTATGGTAAAATGATTGTTTCTTCAATAACAAGGTATTTTAGTTAGGATCTAAGTGAAATTGGGAATCGGGACTCTCCAGATGTTTTATTATGCGCGGAGGAGGGAATGAAATGCGCGTGCATAAAGCCTACGAGAAAAACGTTGTTGGTGGTTTTGAAGTCCGGATTTTAAATCATTCCGGATTTCGGACTTTGTACTGTATTTCATATTGACCCATAGCGTAGGAAAATTAACATTGTTATATATTAATAGAATTGGTTTTACTAAATTTGAGGTGGAAAATTTTTTAAAATTTGTATGCTATTGTTTTTATGTTACTAATGAAATATTTTCTATATTATAAATACATTAGAAACTGTACTTTTCTTGTAAATGCTACATATTGAAACATTTGAATAGATTTATTATTATGCATGATGAAAAGCATTTGTATATATATTCATTAATATAAATCTTATTCATTGCATTTATACTGATAAACATCCATCAACAAATTCTAAACCATCGTATCTCTCTCTCTCACACTCTATGTATATGTAAATATATTACTTATTAGATATGTATTTGTATGTGTATATGAATATAAAAATTAACATTGCCAAGAAGTTTATTTGAAGTCACTTCTAATTCGTATAATGATCACGGAATTAACAGCAACTGTACTCATCAGTTCTTTGCACATTTTCTTGGCTATGGAATACACATTTGAAAAATACTTGATGAGCATAGACATGAAAGAGACTTTTTATTTTTGGGATAATACGTAATCATATCCTATGTATGATTTACATAGTATAAGCATGACTTTTGAATAATAGCTATACATTCATAACACATTTGATCATCTAAAACATACAGTGCACAGCTGATTGTCACTTTGATGTTTCTTTAAGGTATTATATGGTACTTTCTCAATATGTAATCCTTCTGATTTTAAGTCGGTAAAATTAATGTGTTTTGGGTATATTATCGAGTGTTATACGGGATAGCCACTAACTCAAACATGTTTGAATGCTCATGTATGTATATGCTTTATTTATTGAAAATGCGAACAGAGTTGGAATTCGGCAATGACACTCAAATTTTGGACTTTATATGTTTCCCCTCCCTTATATTTGTGTTTTTTTCTGGCCAGTCCCATTTTTTTCATCATACGGCCGTCTAGGAGGATCGGGGCTGTGCCCTTATAATAATAATATAATATTGCTTTATTTAATCTTCATTTTGCTGAGTAAAGTGTCGGCTGGCTGTAAGAATAGAAATATCAGCCATAAAGATTCTTATTGTAAAAGTTTTTGTTTTTCTATGCTTTCCACGACCTTTTTGTTATCTTCCATAACTAACAAACAAGTTTAAAAAGAATATAATTTGAGCGATACAACACGCAGTTTGAAAACAAATGCCTTTTTCCCCTATCTGAACGATAATTGATTCCTGTTTGGCTTGAAGGTTTGTTTACTAAGTGAAGATGGTAATCTACGGAAATGAGGTTTCCGAGAAAAGCTTATTTCGAGGCATTGTCCCGGAAAAGGGTTTGACCTTGGGTTTAAAGGCTTTCTCCTAACGGATACGCAGTCCGCTCGGATGTGTATGAATATCTATATATCTTTCTTTGCTTCGCCTCAACGCTTCCGTTTTGCAAGCAAGGTTATTTCACGCGCCATTCGTTGCGCTTGGCGCGATAAATCAGCGATACTTAACTATTGGTACTGGTTTGTATGAAACAATGTTTAAGTTAATGCCTCTCATAAAAAATGTTGATTGATGTTATAATGATCATTTTCTTTCTCCAATTACTTTCTGTAAAATTTGGATTTTGTTATTCAAGATTGATTGCTCGTAAATGTAAAATATTTTATGTCATACCACCTGTGTAAGGTCAACTGATTCATTGAAAAATTTCAAATTTATTCTTTATGACCTAATTTTTACTGATTTAATTATAGAATAAAATGTACGCTGATTTAAAATATGAGTTGTTACTGACAAATGTAAATTTTGAAAAGTTGTATCGTAAGGTCAAAATTGCTGGTTGAGAAATTTTTTGAAACAGCTTTAGTATTAGTCCTTTTCAACGCGAATTTTTTTGGCGACTTTTGGACGCAATTAATGAAAAATTATGATAACCCAATTATTTATGATAATCCTAAAACTGGGGTCCGTGATTACTGTTCCTGAACATTGAGCTGAAACACATGTCGCCATTTTTGTCCACGTAACTTTAACGAATTTTGTAGACATCCGAGCTTTGATGGCGGTACGGATAAATTGCAAGTTTTTCTTAGTAACTTTTGTTTTAGGAAAGCTCAATATAAAAACAAAACTTTTAACATATAGTTTTGAAAAATGCCAAAAATTTGATTGCTAAGACTGATACTTTTAATATTACATTTTTTTAAATGGCAATCCTCCATATTATAAACTCCATTAGCTCCCCCCCCCAAAAGCACAGCTTTTTAGTAGCATGAGGTAAACTCTTTGTGTTTTCTTTCCTAAGGAACCACATACAAATTTACACATCTTACATGTTTCTTAAAATGTGCAATTATCAAAATTATCATGATCTGAAAATACTTTTTTGCTTCATTTCTTAAATTAGAACTATAGGGATGTGTAATTTTGTGAATTTATAGAGCAAAATCAGGTTTTCATTATTGCTTTTGTAAAATTTTTATAATTTTGACTATAAAATATATAATGTTACCTAGATTATGTAATATATTGCACATAATTTGCAGTTTTCAAATCTTGTAAATCTCTTAACCTTAATAGCTGTATACGAATAACCTTCACTGAGTATCATTACTTTGATTAATAGTATGTTGACATAACTGTCGACTTTTTATTTTAAATTTTCTACAATTACTTAGACATTTTATCTAACATAAATCTGAATTTGTTGTAATAAAGACTCTGTAATAAAAGTTAGAGTAAAATTTATGTATAAAAATTTGACTACATTACAAGTACTTAAATACCGATTTCAACATCATTAAATGTAATTATTATAAAGTTTAGATATATTCTTTGCAATCATACAGTGTAACTAAACTTCAAGGTAGACATTAAGCGAATTATCACTACATCTAAAATAACAACTGAATTATGAGAAGGGTGTAAAAGATCCTTTTTTAAAACTAAATAAGAACAGACGGTGTACTTTGTGCTTACAACTCAGCCAACCACTTGTGACAAGATAATTTATGATAACAGTTAAGTTCAGATGTAAAATTTAAATTCAAATAAATTGATAAACAAATCAATTTGATGCGAAGTTGGCTCAAAACTTAACCGGTATGGAATTCAACTATTGCCAATTATAATGCAAGACAGAAGATATCTTATTTAGCAACCTAGTAACATGGCCTCAAGCAAAACACTCTTTGTTTTACAAACTAAAATCCTCACCTTAAATACATGCGAACAAAAGTTTGCATTCTGGTGGGAAAACAGACGGGTGAAGTGACATTAAACATCCCAAACATGAAATAACTCTGGTTACTTAAAATAAAGAACCTTGCATTGTACCCTGATTGATTATTCACTGCATGAAATAGTGTAATACATTTTTGTTTACATCATATACCAATTATTTATTTTACTTAAATGTTGTTAAAAACTGAACAGGAGTTTGTAAACATATTGACCGTAGTTTTCAGCCTATAGATATGACACTTCTTTACTTCAGAAATAAGATTTATTTTCTAAGAAATCAATTAATTTTATGTTTTAAGAAACATCACTCAATTGCTGTTGGAAAAAATATTTCAAAATGAGGTAACTACAAATATTATTATCACAACTTTAAACCATTGCTGTATAAAGCTTTTCATATAAAAACGATGTGAATAGCTACAGCAATGTGAAGCATAGAAGAGTCAAAAGTAACATTACTTTTCAAACTATTTCATTTAACTCATAATTAAAAACATTCTTTTTTTCTTTATTAAAACAAGCTAATTTTTGTTGTCTGATAGTTGTTGTAAAAGGGCAAACAAAATATAGGAATCTGTTTAAAATGAAAGAACAGTATTTATGAATAGAAAATAAATATATTTGCAGGCTGCCAGAGGAAGGATGCTTTCGTAAAAGACCTTTTAAGAGAAACTGGCTCAGATTCACGCCACATGTAAGGAAAAACTCCCATACGAGCCCGCGTGAATTACCAGTGTTCAGTGGCTGATCACTCCACCACTAGTGAACTCCAATGACTGTTCGAGTCTTTTACAGAAATCATTAGTTTGGGCAGTTGTTGCTGTGTATTATTACCATTGGTACAAAATTTACTTGTTATGATAATTTAATTTTAGGTTTTAAATTATAATCACAAATTACTTGTAATAAACTGAGTGATTAAAAAAACATGCTTCTTAATAATTTTTACATTTACATAGTTTACATTACATAGTTATAATTACATTTACATAGTTTAATTTATAAAAAGCATTATAAGGTATTTCTCCCACTTTCCTAGCGACCTTCGTGGTGTAGTGGTTCTGCACACTGAGCCGGTATTTCAGAGGTCCGTGGTTCGATTCCCAGCGAAGGCGTTTGCTAATTTTTCATCTTGCTGGCCTCTAAAAAAATCCTAATGACTCTACAGTATTTCTAACACTGTGTATTATTACCACGGGTACAAAATTTACTCGTTATGATAATTTAATTTGATTTACTTCAACTTGAAACATTTTTTTTTTTTTTTACCTTTAATAAAAAATGTAAGGAACTAAAATAGCATGATTAAAATGCATTTATTAACCAATTTTGTAAATTTCATGACTCATAACATACGATTCATTTGTGGCAGTGTTTCAAAAATTTATCAAGTGCTGAAAATTAGCGAAAGACAGTTTTTGGAGTATGCTAATCAAGAGCTTATTCTTTAGGATTGTAATTTAGTGTAGCTATATTTATCTTTGACGGGTTTTGTTGACGATCCGCCATTTTTTTCCGATCCTCAAAGCCGGGTCTGCCTTGGCGAAAAAATTTTATCGCCAAATAAAAAAATCGCCAAAAGGACTAATACTTAAGCTGTTCCATTTTTTAAAATAATCACTAGAAACTTCTGACTCAACAGATTAGACAAGATCAGGGGTTCTCAGCAGGGAATAATGCGGTCAGCCTTTTATTTATCTGTTAAGCATTTAGTGTGTGTATGAATATAAAAAAGTGCTTTTATTCAAGTTTTGATATCTTTCAACATTTTCTATACTTTTTGTTGTTTAATTTATATATTAGATAAATAGGTTAAAAAGTCTAAATTAAGTGATATAAGAGTTAATGCCTTTCTTTTTTTGTAATCCCCAAACATGTTAAAATTATTTGTTTTTATTGTAGGAAGAGAAATCATTAATGACATTTGAAGACCAGCAGCTGTTTGGAAGAACAAAAATAATGGAAAAGTTACAAGTAAGTACAAATTCATTTTGAAATGCATGCGCGGAATTAATATAATCTGTAATTGGATACATTTTAGAGAATTTTAGTTATGTGAATGAGAATGTGTATTTTGTAAAGTTTAAAATCGCTCTCATTTTACTTGTTCAGATTTTTTTTTTATGAGGGAAGATCAAGATTATACTATAATAATTTTTGTGTGAAATTTTTAAGCTAAGTATCTCTTTAAAGGGATTAAAATAAACCTACCTGTATGCCACACATTTTTTAATGCTTCTATTAATTTTCAGTTTCTACTTATTATCTACGCTGATTGACAAGTTTTTACTGAACCAAATTCAGTAAAAAGTTGTATTCAATTCAGTAAATTCAGCAAATGCTATACAAACCGAATTCAAAAGTTAAAAAAAAAAAAAAAAAAAAAAAAAAAAAAAAAAAATTCAACCAAATTCAGTAAATGTTATACAAAGTCTGAGATCACGAATCATTGGGATTTGGCAATTTCTTAAGTTCCTAGATTTTAAATCACAGTTTGAATCTAGTGATATTACATCTAGAAGTTAAACAAAAAATACAGGGTGGTTATAAAAACTTCCCTGATATAGGAATCCCTAGCAGCCTATCCGCTGAACCGATTGAAATGAAATTTCAGATATTGGTATTTGAAGATATGTGCTTGAGATTTTGATGATTTAAAACAACACAGCTCTCATGGTTACAGTTACAATGAAAATATTTCAAAATTTTCAAACGGCAACACTATCTTTTTTCCTGCGTAGATTGATTAGCACATAGAAAAGCTATAAATGGCATTGGAACAATGAACATATATGAAAATAGCCAACTTAAAACATTTACAAAAAATACTATTGTAAAGGACCAATGAAAACACTATAGACGAAAGGAAGAAAAACTATTGGAATTACAAGTTTACAACGTGCCCATTTTCATAGATGATAGCGCATTGCATATATAAGACTGTTGACAGCAATGATGAACGTAACAGCAGGGAAAAGTCTGTATTACTTCACGTTTTATGGCATCTTTCAATTCTTACAGATCTCATGGATTTGATGTGTACACCTTAGATTTCAGATGACCGCAGAAATAGAAATCCATTGGAATGAGGTCGGAGGATCATGGTGGCCACGAAATTGCGTACTTATAGGAAATAACTGTCTCCAAAGTGCTGTTGCAGCAATTGTCATACACATGTGGTGATGTGTGGAGGAGTACCATCTTGCATCCATAGTGTCATTAATGACATTTCACTGCTGTAATTCTGAAATTAATGTAATTCTGCAACATTGTTGTTGCAAGCATTTACAATAGACCATGCTTTCGTACCTATAGAAGTGGTCTCTTCAAAGAAATATGGGCCTAAAAGGAATGCTTGTGATGCCACACTATACAGTTACTTTAGCTTTGTGTAAAGGTGCTGGTGTTACATCGCGAGGATTTTCATCAGCCCGGTGAATTCAGTTTTTGGGGTCCATGTTCCCAGTTACTCAGTTAAGGAGAAATGCACCTCCTCTGCCCATGATATCTGCAATGGCTACGTATAATCTTCATTATATCTAATGAGAAAAAAATTCACAGAGACGACACATTGTTACTTACCTCCAGGTTGCAGCGTCTATATGAACAAAAATCGATAAGGAAGCATCAACAGAACAGAGTGCAGAAGCTTTGACAACTGTGGTTTTCAGTACATCCAAACTGCAGGCAACACTTCTTGCAGCATGCAATGGATCTCTCAGGTTTTGTCAGTGAAGAACAGAACATTTTCTGTAAAGAAACATTGGAATTAAATTTGATATAAATGTTGGCACATTACAGTAGTAATTCCACATCTGCTAGTAATTCGTTCCAGAGCATTCCACAGCTATTTGAAAACATGCAGTATATTGGAATAGATAAACAGCAGATGTGATGTAGAACAGAATATTCACATAACATATAAATTCGGTGAAGTTTGGCGAGGTAAGGCATTGTTAATAAATAATAATAAAAGATACTCTGCACTCTGTCACTTAATGTACTATTTTCAAAATTTACTCTCTAGAGTTTTTGCTTTCTCAATAGCTAAGTCATTGTAGCTTCTCTTAAGTTTAGAAACAATGCAGTATTAATAAAAAAGAAATTTTGAATATCAATAGCTACAATAAAATGTTGCCAATGAGAAAAGGGAAATTATTGCAAGCAGATCTAAGAGAAATTTAGGAGGAAAATCTGTGTGTATGGGGAAGGAAAAGAAGTCAGATGTTTTGACTATTGATTGCTGTGGTCAACCTGCTGACATTTGTATAGCCATTATGAGAGAAAAAGCAATTGAGAAAAGTGCAATCCTAAGGAGCAACCTGTAATCTAAGAATATACATGAGTTTCTGAAGGTGACTAGTTTCATGCTTCTTCCATTTAGTTACATCTATTAGGAAAGTGTATGGTTATGCGTATAGTCATGTTTACTGTGGGAATATAGTGCTTAGTTTGTTTCAGTGGCTGTGTTTGGCATTTGACCGTAGATTTTTATCACTTGGTTTCAAATTTCAGAGGATATTTTTGCTCCTTCATGAATCATGGATAACTGAAACCATAGATACCCAAGGGGGTATGAGTGTATATTGTAATTTCTAATATATGAGAATTGTGCTAAATATATACTTTTCTTCTAATAATAAAACCATAAATATATGTGCTGCTTGAAGCAAATATGCTTCCACTTATCTGCCAACTCTCTGTTTCACCAGTTGTTTCCTAATTTTTCTTCACATCTCCCCGGTTTTTAATTTTTATCCATTGTCAAGTAAAATGTTTCCCAGCAGTAAATGAAATTTAATTAATTAATTAACCTTAATTTCCATTTCCTCACTTCTAATAATTTTATTTATTACATTTTATTTCATCTGAATTCTGTTTTTTATTACATTTCACTGACATTATTAAATTTTTCTTACTAAGTTTCATTTGACCTGAGTTGTGGTCTGAGTCTGAATTTACTGTAAAACATTTGTAGATTTATAGGTGAAGATTCAAGCATTGTTTAATTATATTTAATGTAATGTTTGTGTTCAATTTTACTTCAATGTGTGGTACATTAGTAGGTTTATGCACACAAATACTACATACATCAGCTTTTAATTTTATTTTCATCATATATAAAAGTGCTTTGATAAACAAAACGCTTTCCTTCACTACTCAAGATTTTCTCAATATAAAAATATAAGAATATTTTTAAATGAAATTGGCCAAAGAACATAAAATTTAGATTACCTAGTTAAATACTAATATATTTTACATCAGAATTGTGTTACAAGTAATTAAATAACATGAGTCATGCATTGTAACTGAATTAAAGTCAGTTTGGAGTTCCTTTGAAATGGCATTGCTGCACAATGTGAAACAATTCAAGTTTCTTCAGGATTTCTCACAAAAATCTCCTGATTTTTAAGATTTCAAAGTTATGGGAAAAATCAAAAATATCTATTTGTAAAAAATCTGGTGACTAAAATAATAATTAATAATGCAACTACTATTACAGCAAGAAAAGTGGAACTGTGCTAATATTAATTCCACCAAGAATATATTATTTAATTCTTTGCTTATTGCTTGCATTAAGTTGGACAAAGAATAGGTTTTTTTTTTTCATTTAAATAGTCAGTCATTTGGAATTTTTTTGTTGAAGTAGATATATCTGAATTTCTGCAAAATGGAAGCAAAGGAATATTGCTGCTTTGAATTTTTGAATCTGTTTTGTTGTTAATAAACATTTCTATTTCTAGTAGTTTTAGATAGTGCTCATTACCTTTCTTCTTATGGGTTAGATTTGTCTATTTAGAGAAATGTCATTTATTTGAAAGGTGCAATTTTCATTTCAAATACAAGTAAAATGGGGGCAAACTGAGTCCATCGAGGATATGTCAGGTGGGTTTATAATTTTTTTAGTCAGAAACAATGATTGAAATGGTACAAAAAGATAATTTATTGGTAAAAACTTTTCAAGTAATGTATTGAAAAGATGGTGCTTCATGTAATTTAATTGCCATGCTTTTATAGGAAGTTTAGAAGCCAATAAGTTTTTTATACAGATTGGGTACTTTTGTGCAGGTCTTATCAAAGTATTTATCATGAAGCTATGAAAAATTGAGCTTCATTTGCTTTAGCTTTTTTTAATTGTCGAACACGAATATGCTACAATTTAATAATTTTGTGAGTTTCAACTCTTTGCAATTGATATCCCGCCTCATTTAGTAACTGCATTCCTTTTTTTCTACTGAAAAGAAAATTTGTTACAGTAAACTAAATGGTTGTTTTACTCATGTTTTATAAATTAATTAGTAAAACATTGTGTAGGAGCAATTCTTAAAAGTATTTCCCAGAGTTTGAATAGTGACTGCAATTTGAAAGACAAAGAAACGGATTAGAAATATGAGTTTTGTACACTCATTAAACATACTAATTTTGTAGAATATTATCAATTAATATCAGTTTTGTAGATTGATTATGAATCATTTATAGGCTTTAACATTTCAAAAGATCGCCCACATCATAACAGCAATAGATACACAGCCTATGTTTGATGGTGGCATTCTAATTTGTGTGCTTGGTCAACTTAAGGTAAGCGAATTTCTTGATTGTGAATTCCAACAAGATTAAAATAAAATATTTTTTTCAAAATTTTCAAAATGCTTAAATGTGTTAAAAATTATTCACCTAGGGGTCAAAAGCGGAATAACAGTATAAGCTTATAACTTTATCAGAATGAAACTATAGGATGACAGAAGTGGCTGTTAGTATTAAAAAATGAAGCTGTTTGGTCGCTGTTCATTGCTTCATCTTGAGGACACATAGAAAAACTGATTTTAGTAATGCTTTCTCCATTAAGAAAATATTTGGTTTTTATATGCTTTATGCTTAAGTTGTGAAAATATTGAGTATGAATCTTGAGTGCTTTGAATGGGTAGTACAAATTACAAATATTGGCATCTGTTCCTTCCAAGTTTTCTGTCTACTTTGTAATAAAAGAAAATATTGTGCAATTTTTTAAGATCCTGATTTTTAAAGTTTATCAAAATATTTAAACAAAAGTTTAAAACTTGAATTTGCTGCTCGACACCAGCCAGATTGTCCTCCGCAAAAATTTATCTGAACCACATAACTGAAGGCAGTTGTAACTATGACTATTAAAGGATCACTGACCCCATTCCAAAAAAAGGAGATTCTTGTTCAGGTAAATTTATTTATGTTACAGCAGCCTATATTTTCACAATTGTTGATTGTTGACTTAAACTTCCAGTGCAAAAATGTCTTAAATAATGCAGATTTTCATGTTTTGGCATTTTTAAATTAAAAATAATTAATTTTATAAAAATTACAAAATCTAACTTTTTATACATTTTTCCAGTCCCTATAGTTATATTTAGAAAATTTTATTCTCACTATAAAAAACAAAATACAAAAGGGTTTGACTCCCATATAAAAAATTTTGACTGAGATACTTCCTTTCAAAATCTGAAATTTTTTGTTGTTTTTTATGTCTTGTCATTTTTTAAATTTAAGTTCAAAAATTTTTATATCAGTATTTTTAATGTCACGAATGACATAAAATATGAGTGATATATTTTATGTCATTCTTAAGGAACTGGTTAATACCTAAATTAGAATAATTTGTGGTTGATTTTTTCCCCTTAATTGTCATTCAATAATATTTTTTTGTGATTTACTGGTATGCGGCTGAACATTTTCATGCAATTACCATGTATTTCCAAATATAAGCAGATCTGTGCATAAGCTGAGAGTGAATTTTTTTGAACCAGCATTATAAGCAATTTTGAAAATAAGACATTTCATAAATAAGCCAACCCTTGTAAAATAGCTTTTAAAAACTTTTCCAAAATTCTCAACTTGTACATGGAAATATAAGGTAATTTATAAATTTTCAGAAGCTAGAAATACTTAAGTTAATATTCTCATGAAGTTTTATTGCTTTAGAATCATAGTCTAGTAATTATGCAGAAAGTTCACCGAACTAAAAATATTCTTACTTGTTAATTTGCTATTAATGTTACAGTTTGGTTATATGGCAATACAGAAGCCTGTGGGTGTCATCTGGAGCAGAAATTCTTGAAATTTGTGAATCTCCTTTTTGAAGAAATTTATATTCAGTACTTTTATGATAGTTGGCATAAAAATACTCATTACTTAATTTAGCATCAAAGAACATTTTCACCGCTGATATTTCTTTTAGTTACATATAAATCCAAGCTTTCTGCTCTTCAGTTTGTGTGTAGATCCTGAATATGATCTTTGATTTTAATACAAAATATATTTGATAAATTTTTATGATATGGATGTCACATTTTATCTTTTATAATGAACACGAAATTTTCCTTCCTATAAGTGTAGGAACTGAAGGAATATACAAAAGTTAGATATCATAATTTTAGAAAAATTGATTTTTTTTAACTTTAAAAATGTCAAAACAAGTATCTTTTAAACATGCACAAATAAAGGCCACCTAAGGACTTTTGTAGATACAGTGTATAATTTTATTCATTGTTTCTGAAATCGGTGGTTATTTTATCAATGATTCATTTTCCATGGTGTGATCTGCTGCCCTGGTTCTGCAGATTTGTCTGCCTTTGATTATAATGATCTTAATCCTAAATTTAACTCCAGACCAATAAATTGCATACATATAGTTAAAACACATTATTCTTATTGACTTCAAACAAAATGGAATTAATAGACTGTAAGAAAGTACTATTAAGGTTTTCCTTACAGTTAAAAGTTGGAAAGTTAGAAATTCAGCTTATTAGCACAAAAGATGGATTCCAATGACATAACTAGAATTAAATGCCTAATTATTTTTTTCCGTTTGTTTTTGAAGCATGCTTTATCAGAACTGTACATGAAGTGTAGAAACCAATGTTAAGTGTTAGTATTATGTGTGCAATTAAGGATAGCTACTCAACAGTACCATGAAATTACATTTTTGTCAAAGAAGTTGAAAAACAAACGAAGAAACAAATAAATTCATGTCACTTAAAACTGCAGAAAATTTGCTGTCATTCATCTGCTAAAATAGTGTTTCTATGGTATTGAGCGGTGCAACTGTGGGTAGTGTGTATTTCTAATCTTGCACCCTTTTATTCAGAAAAGCGATGTGCAATATGAGAAATTAGATGGACAGCTTTAATACTTGAATAAATAAATATAATGTAAAAATTAGCACAACTAATGAATACTTAAAATAAAAACATTCTGTTGTAACCTAGGGCAGCATTGCTTAGCTTAACTCAACTTTTAATAAAGTTCCAGCAAGCTACAAAAATTGCATAAATATATATATTTGTCTGCATTTTAATAATGCTGGCCTTTCTGTTGTTTTTTTGCCCAAGTATTACTAAACCGCTCATAGTTAAATTTTTCAAACATGCACTAAGATTTTCTTTCTCCCTTCAGAGAAAGATGAGATGTTGGAGTTGTTTGAGGTCGAAGGGAAAAAATTCAGAGATGAGACCCAGAGTTTGTCTGAGCTCACTGAAACTCTGTCATGACTCAAAGAAAAAAAAAAAAAAAAAAAAAGAACCATAACGATAAGCTGCTTGGTTTTATATATAGAAAATTAACACATGGATGGGAAGGGTTCTAAATACAGTAATATTATGCTGTTGTAGTTTAGGAATATACAGTAGTTTTGAGAATATGAATTATGCAGAACAGTTGAGAATAGATTTTTTTTTTCAACTTTTTGCTGAACTGACGTGGAAAGATATGTTTTAACATTAAAATCAGCATATCAGAACAAGACTAACTGCTCTTACAATTATCAATAATGATAACAGTGATAAATAAATTCCATGTGTGATTCAATATAAAATACTATTACACTAATTTCTAAATTGCTAAAAATGTACTCTTTGAAATTGCCAAAGTAAGTATGAATTGGTACATTTAATTTTTTATAGTTTATGTATATTTGATACCTTACAAATGTATAGCAGCTAGTCAATCTATGCCAGTGTAATTATTATACAAGGTTCTTAGGAAAGTCTGTATGCTTTTGTAATTTTTGAATGGTGTTCCAGAAGTACAGTGCATCATGGTTATGCACATTACTTCACCTCTTTCGTAATTGTTTCCTCAGCCGTGTCAGTAGGAAAGTGACCATGGAACTGATCATGCTTGTAGTGTTACTAGTTGATAAATAATGAACTCAGGAACTGACAGACATGATGAAAAATTTCAACATTAAAATGAAAATGAGGGAGAGTTTTTTTTTTAATTTTATTTCTTTTGAAAATATAAATAAATATTAGCTTTAGGAATATTGAAGGTCATCTTAAGAAATTAGAATTAGTTCTCATCTTGAAGATATTTGTATGCCATTTTTTCTGTGTGATGATATTAATGACATTTTTAGTTGCATTCAGGATGCAAGAAAATGACACCAAAGAGCAGGATATAAGTATCAAGGTGGGTGATATCAGAATGCAAAAGCAGAAGCATTGTAAACTATTATGTTTAATCATTTATAATATTGGTTAATGTTACTTGTAATAAGCCTATGAACAGGTGCATATAATCATTCTACCTTGTGTATTAATTGTGATACCTCTTATTATTCATGGGATATATTGTGCAGGTGAAGCATAACATGCATATTACCACTTATAATTAGAACAGCCTACCAGCACTATTTTGGATGCCAGATTAGCAATCAGGATTAATTATAAGCACTGCACTTCTGTTAAGATTGTTTTTATTTGCTTTTAATAACAGATAAGAGAAGGATATTGATGTCTTACTCCATGCAGATGATGTGGAAGGCCTAAACATGATCATATAACATATTGTTACTGTTATAAAATTTCAATAATCAAAGGAATATATTTTGAGAAGCAAATGCAAGTGTAGTATCTGAGCACTGATTCTGTAGTTAGGCCAGTACCTCACTGCAATATAGCTTCTGTATCTAGAGAAATGACTATAATTTATTGATTTATTTTAGTTTTAAAATAGTATTGCTATATATTGAAAACAAATTTAACTCTTTTCTTGTTGAGTATGCTTTAAAAGAAAAGAGTGCTGTTATCGCAAACCATGTAGTACATATGTTTAAAGTAGAATAGTTTAATTGGGAAATATATAGTGGCTTGGAGTTCATTTCTCTTTATTGTGGCCTATCAGTGGCGGAATAGTAAGACCAAACACACTGGTAGTTCAAGTTGGTTTCAAATCTTGGTGAGCAGCCTAGTTTCATGGGTGTTTTTATAATTTTCCCCAACTTATATACAAGGTGGTTTTCAATAGAAAATCCCTCAGAAATTTTCCCTCCTTTCAAGCAAATAGCTGTTGTGGGCTTTGCCATTAAAAAAAAAATCTAGCCGAAGCAATTAAAGAAAGGGCATATTGATCTCCTATACAGAATATCCTCCTGCAGATTATGCATACTATGATCAGATCCAGAACTCCATGTACACCTAATGCTAGTGAAGAATATTTTACTTGTCTATGCATTGTTCAAAATGAAAAAAGTGATATGTAGCAGTCTTTCTTGTAATTCTGCAGTTGTCATTTTTCAGGGACGATATGTAAGTTTATAAAATGAAGATATGTAAATGAAAAAAAAATGCTCTATTTTTCAAAGCTTGCATGTTTTGCTGCTTTAAAAACTTGAGCTTTTACGTGTGCTTAAACTGGGTTTCTGAAATACTGCCATACAAAAGTGTTCTAAGTAACTACATATATAATTTTTTCCCTTGTGCTTATATGTTTATCTCATTCTTCCAAGTTTATAATTTTAAACATTTAAAACTTTTCCCGAAATGGTTTTTGGCTTTGTAATATATTTATAGTTTATACATTTTTTATTAAATGAATTTATTTTTTATTTATTTATTTCAGACTGATGATGATCATCCACATACTTTTCATCAAACATTTGTCTTAAAAAGTTTAGGAGATAGTTTTTATGTAGAACATGATATATTTAGGTTAGCACTGCATCATGTTGGTTAAAGATACAATATTTTCATCATGGGATCTGTTTGAAGCATTGGTGTAAAGGTCTGGAATGAGAATGTGATCTTGCTGCACTTCCATATGCTTCCTCATTCAGTAGAATGGACAGTATTTATCAGCATGAATAGTAAGAGTTATGATGCAGATAACATAATCCTCATTGGAAGGTACCAAGTCACTGTTTTGCCTTCATCAGTTTTCATTACCATGACTATTCAGAATTTATGGTACTTTTAACAATGAACTGCATTAAACAATTTCTAAAAAAAAAAAAAAAAAAAAAAAAAAAAAAAGCTTGCTCTATATATTTTTGTATTTCAATTTAAAAAAAAAAGTATGAGAAGTATAAAGCTAATGAAGAATTGCATGTATTTGATGTTAAAAAATTAGTTTTGTCTTGAAGGAATGTAGTTTTTCTCTTACTGTTTGTATTTAGAGACATATTGTTTGCAGTTTTTTTCCTAAACATCAGTATTGACTTTAAAAATTTAAAGGGTGAAATGTGTCAAACAATCTTGTGAGTTCAGATGTCATAAATGAAGAAGTATTTTAAATGTATTTATATAGTTCATATTTTATATTTTATGATTTTTTATGAAATTTAGAGATGCATGCTAACATTAATTGCAAATATTTATTTAGGTTTATATGTTACATATTATCTTTTTAGAGAAACAAAATAAGTGTTTGGTAATCTTTTATACTGTTTACTGCTTAATTATGTCTATGTAGGATATATATTATTCTGCAAATTATAGGAATTCAATTATTGCAACATTTTCCCCTTTTAAAGGTAAACCAAAAGTAAGTTTCCACCAAAAGTAGTATTTAAAATGTTTGAATCTGCTGTCTTTTTTTCCCCTTGTTTATTTATTTTATCAGTATATATATGAAAAAAAGAGATGGATGAAAATTGTATGGTTTTTACGGCCTGTATTATTCTTATTAGCATCCTGCAGAGATATCTAAGGCTTTGTATAATTGATGTCTAACAAGCTGTATCAGTTATGTTGTTCAGATGAGCTTTGATTTTGTCCAAAATTTTGTTTTTCTTCTTTTTATAATTTAATTTAATGATAAGATGTTGGAGAATAAATAGTTGTGATACCAATCCCCTCCAATTAATTAGAAAAGCTTATGTTTTAACTAATATCAATTCATTCATAGTTATGTATAGGATTAACTGTCTAACTGTATTGATGTTAATTTTATGTTGGGAAAGTGCAATTGTTAAAAACTGATATGGTATGTATTTCAAATAATTATTATATTTTTTTATATGAAGGGGAGAATCTCTCTTTTTTTTTAAACTATTAAAAAAATTTTAGCGTGTTAATCAATATATGTCTGATATTAATGTACTTAAAGCATGACTCTTGTGTAATGAAATCCAGTTTAATATGTGCATCTATATTATAATACAGGAGAGGTTGCAAGATGTTGATTTTTCACAGTATTTATAACCATTTTATTTAACTCCATATCAGCTGTAAAATTAGTTTTAGCTCGTGCAGATCCATCAAATAGATACAGATGCCTTTGGAGCTTAAAATTGCTGGAACTTAAAACTAGAGACTGTTTCATTATTACCAGTAGCTTCTGGTTAGCAGTTTTACGAAGTTTTGGTTAATCTGTAGATTATTTGACCACTTTAATTTAATTTATTTTTCTAATTGTTCCTTTACTGTAACCTCATGGTTGTTCTAACCAGTTCTTTAATGGGTTGAGTGTTATATTGTCTGATAAATTGATGCACTGTACTTTACATGCTTTACGATTATTTAAATTTAAATAATATGAACTGCTTTTAATTTTATATTTCATTTACAAATTAAATTTATTTCAAGTTTTACAATGTAAGTATGAATCCTCTAAGTCATTTATTATCAGAATTGTAAGTATATTTTATACTAAAGTCATGCTTAAATTTAGTGAATAATCTTATGGCTCTGAAATGCTAACTGTATTAAATAATATAATTGCAGAAGTATGTTCATAGAATTGTTCCTGAAAAGCTATGATGGTTTTATTTATTTACCAGACTGTGAATTTTTTAAAGGCAAAACTTTAAAATGCTATTAATGATAGATTTTGCAGGCACATTTTTGGCAATCTTTAATTTTGTTTTGAAAATAGTTGGAATGAAAAAAGAAAATTTCTGGGAAATGTAATGAGGAAAACTACAATTATTTTAAAAATTTAGATTCTATGTGCAGTTAGTCTTTATAGATTTGAAGTGTTTCATTTAGTTTTAGTTATCTTTTCTTGGTGCAACTGGCAGCAAGCAGCACTTAGTAATCTATCCATTCTCAGTATTGTGCTTATGTATGAACGTGCTGCTTAAAGATAAAGGTCTAAAGATAAATTTCAGCGTCTCAGTACTTGCCAAGTCTGTTGTGATTGAAACCGCTTGACACAGTTCTGCTCGATATGCCCGAGTTTAAATGGGGTGATCTGTTGCTTGGCAAAATGCAAGGACATCGACCTTGGCCGGCTCGAATTCGGCCAAAAATTCACTTGAATAAATACAATGCATTCTTTTTTGGATCACATCAAACTGGCATTCTGAAAGTTAAAGATATTTATCCTTACTTAGAGTATAAAGAAAAAATACTGTAAAGCTCAGAAATCGCACGTGTTTAATGAAAGTTTATGGGAGAACAATCCTACAGCTGCAGAATTTATTCCAATAAACTGGAATAAATTCTGAATCTGTAGGATTGTTCTGCCATAAACTTTCATTAAACACGCGCGATTTCTGAGCTTTACAGTATTTTTTCTTTATACTCTTCGTAAGGATAAATATCTTTAACGTTCAGAATTCCAGTTTGATGTGTTCCAAAAAAGAATGCACTGTATTTATTCAAGTGAATTTTTGGCCGAATTCGAACCGACCAAGGTCGATGTCCTCGCATTTTGCCAAGCACCAGATCGCCCTGTTTAAACTCGGGCATATCGAGCAGAACTGTCTCATGCGGTTTCAATCACAAAACACTTAGCATGCGTTGGATGAGATACTGAAATTTATCTTCATAACCAATTGACTCATTATTATGAATTCTGCTGAACTGACTCCAAAATGTGAGCCAGTCTTTCACCTCCGCACTATATTTTAACCAATTCAATTTTCCCATGTGTTTTCGTCGCCAGCGGTTCATAAAAATTTGTCAGGACATGCTTTTCTAGGAATACGAGTTACATCTAATTGTTCTCGATATTCTTCAGTTTTCTTGTATTCAACGTAAAAATCTTCAGATTTGGCATCTATTAAAACAGTACAAATTTTATTATCCAATTCAGTGAGATCTGTAGCAATTTACTCTAAAGAAGAAAATTTAATTTCACTTTCCTCACATTTTAAATCTGTTTCATTTACAGAAGCTATTAATGAATTGTAACGCTTCGTGAACATTGATCTAACAGGTATTCTTCTTTTAGTAATATTTTCCATGTCAATAGAACCTTAAATCAGTGAAGTTATTTTAACAAATTCACTGACCTTTTTCTTTAAGCATCGCATCCGTCTATCACATAATATTGAGAATGGATAAGTTACTAATCTTTCTCCTTAGAATTTAACTATGAACTTATTTTTAAAAACAAAATTAATTCTAAACATGAACAGTGATGCCAGTTGCATAGAGAAAATATTTCGTTACACTTGTTGCCAGATTTTCTTAGTGGCTACCTAAATAAAGGTGGAGTAATTACGTGACGATCCGTATAATGGTTCAGTTTCAGATTTGTCACTTTTGTTCATAGAGTTTTGGTTTTATTTTTCATGTATTCTTCTTGCTCACAATCATTAACCTTCTTCCATTCCGCATTTAGTGGAATAAATCCTGCAACTGTAGGATTATTCTATTATCAGAATTATTCTTTAAACTTTTCGTAAGGATAAATATCCTTAACTTTAAGAACTCCAGTTTGATGAGTTCCAAAAAAAAGAATACATTGTATTTATTCAACTGAATTTTTCCTTGAATTCGAGCGTGCCAAGGTGGATATCCTCGCGTTTTGCCAAACATCAAATTGCCCGGTTTAAACTCGGGCATATCAAGCAGAACTGTCTCAAAATCACAAGACACTGAACCTAAATCTCTATCTCAAGAGCTCTCGTAAATTCTGTAGATATCTCGGGCCTTTGCTGAAATCAAATTTATCAAGCAGAACCAAGGTAATCAAAGTCTAGAACTCCACAGAATTTGAACAAGTGGCTCCCGAAAACCACCCCACCATGGTGCTGTGGGTAGACTGAACTGCCATTCGATCTTGTTTGTGGTGGTTTCTATCTCGATGGTATTCCAATCAGTTGACTTCGAGAGATCTGATGAAATTGCCTCCCTTGTTGCTATAAATTATCAATGACATACCTGTAAGGGCAATAAATCTTCTAAGGCCAAGTAAAAATCCTTTAGTTGAAAGGGATAAAATCAGTTCCAAATAAACCATTCTGAAAACAGCACAGCTGAAAAGTATAAACCAAGCTTTCAAAATTAATAAGCCAGCTAAATTAACTCATGACAACCTTGAAAACAGCAGCGTCTTTAACTGTGTTTTCTGGTAAAGAAACAACAACAATTGTATCATTTTTTTCAGAGTGAGAATTTTCTGCTGTAATTATTGATGCATGATTTCCAAGCCAAACTCATAAAATTTCCTTGGGAATACAGGATTCAGCAAGCGTAAACAGCGTATTTGTCACTTGTCCTTCCTATTGACTCCAGCGAAAGTAAATACAACTCTAAATTGTCAAGCATTTCTGATATGTTGTATTTTCCCTTTCGATCAGTAACATTTTTAATAATTAGACCTAATAATTCTTGAATATAGAATTCCACCAACAATTCTTCCTTGCCAAACGTATTTCTTAAGCTTTCTATAACCTTTTCATAATTTTTGGCAGTTATAAGGAAGCTGCTTACAGTATAATGTTGACTTGTACCGGGTACGGTCACTTGAACAAGATAATGCATCTTGTCCTTATATTGAATTTCCTTATCCTTAAGTATTCGCCGAAATTTTCCCCAAAATGGTAGCCAATCTTTAATGTTGCCACCGAATTGTTTTAATTCTATTTTAGATAATTTCAGTTTCCATTTATTCAGGTTTGGTCGCACACTGCCAGTGGATTGTGTCATTTAGCGATTAAAAAATAATTCCGTTTCCACTCATATTAAATGACCATTCACTTTCAAACTGATCATTTGAAGAAAATTCTGAATTTGATATTTTAGTATCAATTATACTTAGTTCAACAGATAAACATTCTAAAGTAACAAGTTTCATTTTCAGAGATTTTTCATCAGCAATTTCTTTTTGTAATTCCTGCAAAATTGCATTGATTGTTTTCATAAAAGATGTCTTAACAGATTTTTGTTTCTCAACTAACGATTCCACTTCAATAAAATCTAATAAAAATAAATTCAGTAAAACCAATAAAATTCTGACTTTGACTTTTATCGATCATGTCGGGGTCAGCAATTGTTTGAGATTTGCAAGAACTACCATTCTTCTTTCTCCTAATAAACTTGAAATAATTTTACATCTTACGTTCAAAAGCATCATGTTTATTTTCAAAATCTGTGGAATAATAGTAAACTAGAACAAAGATCAGAAGGTTGCCACTCTTACAGTGTCAAACTATGAATGAAAGATAACTGAGGCTTGTTTCTAGCACTCCCTCTATTTTATTTTTAAATAAAAAGTAACTATTTAAAAAAGAAATTGGATCAGCTTATTATGTAATTGGTACTGTTGTGAAGTTTGAAAACTTAAATAAAGTTTGTTTTTAGCAAATTGTTAGTGTTCCCCTGCAACGTAAAAGCTTAGAATAAATCACAATAACATCAGTCTCTAAAATGATATCTTGGTTTAATTTTTCTGTGTAGTGATTATGAGCTGTTATTTAATTTTTTTATAGAACAACTTATTTAATTTGTGCAATTTATAAAAAATTATAGAATGTTGTATTCTTTTTTTTTTTTTTTTCTTGTTGTCTTTTCAAATTTAGAAGATATCCTATTTTATGCTTAATTAATGTAGTCAGAAAGAAGACAGGTGCAATAATGTTGAAAGTAACTTTATTCTTAAAATAAAAGAAGGGATTTAAAAAATGGACTGTTGTAAATTGATCTGTTAAATATTTTTTATTGAATATTTAATAAAACACTAAATATTCTTGCCATTGTGTTATGTTAATCTTGTTTGAATACTCGAATGTATCAGTTTCATACCTTAAACAGTACATGCACTTAAACAGAAACTCTTTAGGTGATGGCAAACAATAATCTGTGCTGAGAATGCACAATGGGCTGTTAAGAACATCTTTTATTAATTACAATAATAGTGTAAATATTTAAAGAAATGGTCAGTTAAGTGTATTATAATTCAGACAGACAAAGTAGACAGATGTCTTGTTTTGCACCCGCTAAGTCTTTCTGCACCGATGGGCGAAAAATCAAGCATAGGTGCGAAGGAAAGGTATATAGAAAGAGGGGCAATTTCGTATCTGAGGAGAGTAAAAAGGAACTTCGTACATTTTGTACGAGTTCAAAAGGCCAGAAAGAAAAGATGGGACAAAATAAAATTTAAAATAAATGTCCCAAAAATAATAGAGAGGAAAAAAAAGGGGGCCTATAGAAAGAAAAGGAAAAGAAGTAGAAAATACCCTAAAATACGATTGTGTCCATGAGTGTAGTTAAGGAGTTCATCTGAAAAATTCGTGTCTTTAAGAAGCAAACTTTAGCTAAGTTTAAAATAAATAAATAAATGAATTCCTACATGGTAATGTGTATGCCCTTATCTTGAGACCTAACTAGAAAAGACATATATCATCACAGAGATGTACATAATATTTAACTAAAGTAACATTAAATATTACCGTTCCCAAAAAATTCATGTATATTTCATAAAAACAGTAATTGACAAAATCATAAATCCATACACAGTGTGAGAGCATTTCAGCAAAAATAAATTATACAGTTTATTTTTCTTAAATATAAGTTAAATATAAAATTAATTTATTAATTTAACCGTTGTAATTTATTATAGTACAAGTTTAACAAATTCCGTCACACTGTATTTTTATTTGCTCATAATTCTAAGTTTGAGACCTGAAAAAAAAAAAGTCGGGGATCTTAGTTACAAAAATCACAATCTATACTCATCGATGGTCAAGAGATACCCATTTTTAGCTCTCAAGAAATTCCTAAGCACGAAAAGGGGGGGGGGCTCCGAAGGGTGTGAATTGCTGATAAGAACGGACTACTGATAAGGAATGCGGCGTCTCTACGGAATAGTTACGAAGAAAAGAACCACATGATCTGCTACTATTAACAACTATTGTAGAATGCTAGAATCTTATGAAAATAATAAATAAAGAAATCTAATGGCACTCTAGTGATAGAGAAACAGATATTGTATAGAGAACACAATGTTACTTATCTGAATATTCCGTGTCAGGGCCTCTTTTGGATTTCTCGTGTTGATAGTGAACAGCTAACAAAACACCTGAAGTTTCGAAGAAACGAAGTTTCCTTTTTCAATTTGATGAATGAGACATTGCATAGGAAAGGTGCATTAAACTTTTTTAGAGAGTTGAAAACATTTAATGAAACTTTTATTTAAAAAATTTCGGAGCTATGTTTAGACACTACATCCAGCTTTCATGATCGCAGCGCCAGTCCGTATTATAATTCGTATTATAATTCAGACAGACAAAGTAGACAGATGTCTTGTTTTGCACCCGCTAAGTCTTTCTGCACCGATGGGCGAAAAATCAAGCATAGGTGCGAAGGAAAGGTATATAGAAAGGGGGCAATTTCGAGATTTAGAGGATAGTAAAAAGGAACTTCGTATTGTTTTATACGAGTTCAAAAGGCCCGAAAGAAAAGTTGGGACAAAATAAATTAAAAAATAAATGGCCCATAACGAAATCGAGAGGAAAGAAATTTATAAATATATATATATATATATATATATAAAGAAGGGCCAATAGAGGAAAAGGAAGAGAAGAAAAATCTAATTTGCTAATACGTATGAGTATGATGAAGGTGGAACTATGTGATGAGTGTAGGTAAGGAAATTAGGTAAATAATATTATTTTAAGATAGTTGTGTCCACAGTCAGTGAATATTTGCATCGGGGAGGAACTAAATATTTAACATATTTAAAAATTTACACGATATAGAGGGAGAGGGAAGGGAAAAAAAAAGGAAAAACACAGGTGAAAACATAAGTACATTATGAAGTACTAGAGCATGTCGACTTGTGAAGTTTTATAAGTAGTTTAATTGGCACATTTTATTCTTTCATACATACTGTACAATAGAATATACGGTAGATTTCTTCAGGTTGTACGTAGTGGAAGAAAAACAATTTATAAATAAATAAATAAATAGATAAATAAATAAATATATCTTTTTAAGTATATAAACAAGTAAATATAGCATATAATCATGGTAAGGAGAACTTAACAACATAGAATAGTTATATCTAGTTGCGCATAGAAATTATATTATCATATAATAACTTCAGTAGGATTGAGGAATTACACGTTTGATAGAAATGCAAAAAGGAGGGAAAATTAATAAAAAGAAGAAAAATTTAGACTAATTTTATTCATAAATATAAGATGAAAGGGTAATTATTGAAGAAAAAATTGGGGGGGGGTGAGGTAAAAAGGAAAGTTCTTACAGTTTTGCAGGAGTGTCTCAAACCAATTTCCTTGTTTTGGTTCTTCTTGTGTCGCTTGGCGTCCCGATTTCGATGTCCTGATCGGCTCCCGAGAACTTGACGATGCCAAAGAACTATGACTTTCAGTACACTGGAATCTAGATATCAGTCTAGAATGGTTAGTGCATGGATTTTCAGAAATCTTTGGGACAGAGTATAAATCCAAATGGATAAAAGGAATGGACGGAGGATTTTATTTAGTAGGGAAAGGGGGGAGATAGAGTGGCCCCTTTCGAGTTATTAGAGAGAAGAGAAATATATAAGGTAAATTATTATAATAGAGGGGAGAGAGACCGGGAAAGCTTGAGATATCCATAGAGTAAAGGGAAAGCGAAGGATGGTAAGGTCAGGAAAATTCAGATAATGTAGCATTAATTATATTAACAGATATATGTGAAAAAATGTATAGATAAGTGCGTCTTGAGGAGGAATATTTTGAGAGCAGGATTTGGAGATGGTGGTAATATGGAAGTAGAATGAAGGAGCAGAAGAGCCCGAGATGAATATGTGCATGACCTATTTCAGAATAGGAAGGTAGAGCAGGTGATGAGCTGGCGTGGTGAAGTGAAAATATAAATTAGAATAGGAAGAGAGACATAAATTTGGATACTTACTTATTTCTGAGGTTTGTCGGCGCTGGTTGTAGGGTGTTGGAGGTGGCTAGGAGAAGAGTTTCTCGATTGAGGAACCTTTGTCGGATGGTATTTTTGTCTTTTACAGAAGGAAGTGCTTTGGACTCTCGGTCTTGTAGTAATGCATAGTAGGGAGAGAAGGGAAAGATGAAAGTTGAGTATAGTGGACAGATGTTAATGAAGGAGGAAAGCCAGCAGGCATGTAGAGCTCTAGAAGAGGTTGGTGAAGAAGTAGTGGTTGAGGGAGACAGGGCTGGAGGTAGAAGGGACAAAGAGGTGATTTAAAGCATATTTATGAAATTGTAGTCTTTGACGAAGTCTCCTAGGAGTTTGAGAATGGTAGAGGAAGTGGAGTAGAGTGCAGCAAGGAAAGAAAAGGATTCAGAAAGTGCAAGAAGATGAGTCTGTAGGGTGTTCCTGGGCACGGAGTAGAGAGAGCAATAAAGTAGGAGGTGTTCGAGGGTGTTAGGGACCTTACAGAATAGGCAAAGGGGGGAGTCAATTTTATTAAATTTAAATAGTAATTCGCGGGTGAGGATAGCGCCTGTTCTCAGACGGCGCAGGCAAATGTCAACTTTTTTTGGGGGATGAGAAAGGAGCTTATTGGAGAGAGTGATTGAAGAGAGGGGGCGCCAAGGGTTGGCAGAATGATATTGTAGATAGGAGGTGAAGTCAGTATTGAGAGAGAGAGTATAAGAGATTTTTTGGTTTGGAGGGCGGAAGGTGGAAGAGAAATTGGAGTACCTGTGGGAAGTTTAGCGAGTCGATCCGCCTCTTCATTGCCAGCAAGGCCAATGTGGGAGGGGATCCATTGAAATTTAACTGATTTATTGAGGGAGATGCAAGTCTTATAAAGGGAGTAAATTTCTGATAGAAGCGTGTGAAGGGAAGTAGAAGAAGGGAGCTTTTGAAGGGCCAGTAGGCCAGATTTGCTATCGGTGAGAATAAAGCTATGGGTATGATTAGAAGAAGAGAACCATGAGAGTGCCTCACGTATGGCAAGGAGTTCCAGCTCCATAATGGTACATTTGTCTTGAAGGGTGAAGTTTTGTTGAATGCCCAATTTTGGGATAACATATGCTGCACCATTGTGGGTTGGTGTAAGGGAGCCATCAGTAAAAATGAAAATGGAATTAGGAGGAAGATTAGTAAGAGTGTCCAGGCAAAGAGACTAAATAGCTGATGAAGGAAGGGAGGATTTTGAGGGAAGGGAAGGTATATAGCATCGAGTGGGTGCTGGAGAGAAGTCCCAGGGGGCTGGGGAGTTGGTAGGAGAGGCAGGGGGGTTGTAAGAAAGGAGAGATTTGGAGTTTTAATTTTGAGGAATTCCATTATATTGCCTGAACGCATAGGTGAAAGTAGCAGAGGAGCTAAGGGATGATTATTGGCTGAGATGCACACTCTGTGAAGAAGATGGAAGAGTTGGTGTTGGGCTTCGAGGAATATGGGTTTTAGTTGGGATTCGATGTACACCTCAGAGGAGGGGGTAAATCGGAGAAGTCCGAGAGCTCTCTTAATAGCCATTTTGTGGGCAATCTCCAGGGGTTTGAGCTTATTTGTGGATAGATTACATAGCACGGGGAGGCTGTAAATGGAGATCGAGCGGACAGTAGAGATATAAAGGAGGATCTGCGAGTGTGGGTTAGGGCCGATAGAAGTGCCAGTTCAGGATTTGAGAATGTTAGATGTAGACTTTGTTTTAGAGGTTAGTTGTTTGATATGTGGAATAAAGGATAGTGAGTTGTCAAGAGTGACTCCTAAGAATTTGTGAGAAGAGATGAGAGGAATAGGGAGGTCATAGATTAAAAGGGTGGGGGGACGTCGTTTTTTGGAAAAGAATAGATGGCGGCATTTCTCTGGGGCTAGGGAGAAACCCCATTCTGTGCAATAGTCACAGACTTGGTCTATTGCGTATTGTAAGTTAATATCCTTGTCCAAGATGGACCAAATCGCAATATCATCGGCAAAAATGGCGATGCGGATTTTGCTGTTGATGAGGGAGGGGAGGTCATTGAGCATAAGATTGAAGAGAAGGGGAGAGAGTACGCGTCCTTGTGGGGTGCCGTGATCCATGGAGAAAGGGCTGGAAAGATGGGAGCCGAGTTTAATACTGGAATCACGGGGAGAAAGAAAGAATTGGATATATTCGTTAATAATTTTACCAAATCCTAGTTTAAGAAATCTGCAGAGGAGTGCTTTTGGATTTACAGAGTCGAATGCACTTTGAGGTCGAAGAAGACAACAGAAGTCTCTTTTTTGTGATGAAAAGCATCTTGGATGTCGAGGGTAAGTAGTAGAACGATGTCGATAGCAGATCTATTTGATCTGAAGCCATACAGATGAGGATTATAAATATTGAAGTTTTCGAAGGCCCAAGAGAGTCTATTCTTAACAAGTTTTTCAAAGAGTTTTCCGAGACAGGAGTTGAGACAGATGGGACGATAGGAAGATGGGGATGAGAGGTCTTTCCCTGGTTTAGGGATTGGGATGATGAGAGATTGTTTCCAGAAGGAGGGGAATTTCGAGTTTGTCCACAAGAAATTGAAGGTTGAGAGAAGTAGGCTGAGTTTTTTGTGAGAAAAGAGTTTCAGTGTTTTATTGGAAATGCCGTCTGGCCCTTCTGAGGAGTTTGTGCGGAGGGTACGAATTGCGGTACGCAGTTCGCAGGGGAGAAAGGGAGAGTCAAGGGCATGATTGAGAGGAGGTTTATGAAAGAAAATATAGGCCTCAATGAGTTGGAAAGGAAAGGATGGGATAGGATTTATAGGGGGGTTAAATTCTGAAGAGAAGAGGGTGCAGACAGAATTTAGGTCTCGGTTATCAAGAGCGAGGATGGTATGCCTAGCAGGATTTGGGATGGGCGAGGAGGAGAGAGATTTAATAATTTTCCAAATTTTAGATTTTGGAATTTTGGGATCGAAGGAGAGACTTGCATGTTCCTTTTTTTTTTTTTTTTTTTTTTTGCGAGATATTTGATTTGTCGGTTGATTTTTGCATTTATCCTACGATAAGATATAAGATCTTTAGGGTCTTTAGTACTATACGCAATCCTTTTGCATCGAGTTCTGATTGCGCATAATTTATTAAAAGAGGTAAGATTTTTCTTCCAAACAGGTACTGTAATTTTATGGGAGCTCTCGCGGGTGACGTTCTGAATGTGAGAGAAAAAAGACTCACAGTCAGATAGGGAATAGAAGGAGGTGTGGTGAGATAGTTTAGCAAATTTAGAGACAACCTCAGAGTGGTAAAGAATCTTTCTCTTGACCGTCTGAGGAGGAGAGGAAGAGGGAAAGTGAAGATAGATAGGAACATGGTCGCTGCCGTAGGAGTGGGGGTGTGCATGCCATGCAAGACGGTGTGCGAAGTGTGATGAGATTAAAGAAAGGTCTAGAGTGCTGGTAGTGCCTGAGTGGTGAAAGTAAGTAGGAGCAGGATAGTTCATCAGAGTGAATTGGGACTGGAGAAGAAATTTTTCGAGTGAGGCCCCACTAGCGTTTGTGCTAGAGGAACCCCATAAGCGTGAGTGAGCGTTGAAATCACCTTGAATAATAGTGGAGATAGAGGAAAAGGTGCTGAGAGACCAAAGGAAGTTTTCAAAGAGCACATGCTGAGGGGGATTGTAAACTTCAATCAGGAGAAGGGGGTTTTTTTAAGGTGATTTTAACAGCGATCGCTTCCGTGCGGGAGTCATGCAGAAGGTGGTCTAGGAAGACTTCGCATTGAGGGATATCTCGGTGAACAAGGATGGCGACTCCGCCTGCGCAAGTATCTCTGTCTCTGCGATAGAAGATGAATTTATTTAGATTTGGAGATTTTTTCTTTCCCAGTCTTGTTTCGCTTAGAAAGATAGCATGCGCATTTGTGAAAAGGTTGCTATTTCGCATGGCAGTAAGGCGACCGTTGAGTCCATTGCAGTTAAAGTGAACGAACATTGTGGCAGGGAAGCTTGCTGGGACAGAGATTTAAGAGATGCTCATCAGGTATTGTAGAATGGAGGTGGCTGAAAGACAGAATTTACGTGAGAATAGTCTCAAAGTTGGGTGAGAGGAAGGACCTGGAGAGAGGGAAGTATTGATGATGAGAAAGTGAAGGAAGTATGTGGTCTGTCTGGCATTATCTTGTTGAAAAATAAGGCTAGGGTACTGCAGAAAGAACGGTAGAAAAACAGGTCTCAGAATGTCATCGACGTACCACTGTGCTGTAAGTGTGCCTCTGATGACGACCAAAGGGGTCCAGCTATGAAGCGAAATGGCAGCCCAGACCATAATTCCTAGTTGGGGGCCTGTGTGGCGTGCAATAGTGAAAGCAGGATCCGCACGCTGCTCTGGGGGACTCCAGACACGTCTTCGATGATCGTCACGACACAGCTTCAAGCGGGATTCGTCGCTAAAGATTATACGTCCCCTGTCAGCATCATTCCAACCTGATCGAGTTAAGCACCACTGTAATCTGACGTTCAGGCGTGAGTGGCAGGTGGCGTAACAGTCGGTACGAGGGTAGATTTCGCTCTATCAGCCATCTGTGAATGGTCATGGAGGACACTCGGGTGCGGGGCGCACGTCTGATGGTTGATAGCGATGAATCTTGGCCCTAGGTCGACCGCTGTCATCATGACGCTGAAATCTGTCATTGTCCAACCATTCTTGCCATCATCGCTTCGGCTCATATGACGAGCGATTCTCCGATTTTCCCAGCCTGCCCATTTCAATCCGATGATACGATTTCTTTCGAACTCTGAAAGTTGCTTGTAATGAGCTCGAATACTGGGGCGAGGCATTTTTCAGTCGTTGAAAGGTATCCTAAATCGCAAGGCAACAGAAATTTTTAACATTTCAAGAACAGCTTTTTATATACGTCTGCTGGATGTGCAGTTACGATGCGCTGGAGATTGCACTATTCATTCACTGGACACTAAATTTTAATCATTTGCATATCAAAACATTTATGCATACGAAATTTCAAAAGCAATCAGATTGTAGAGACAGGTATTTTTTGGAAGCAGGAGTCATGAAAAATGAGCAACGTCCTCGCCGGCAATCGAACAACGGATCTCGGGAATACGCGCCCAGTGTGCTGACCACTACACCACGGAGGCACGCTAAGAAGGCGCGAGAAAAACCTAATAAGATGATTCCTTCTTGGTGCGTCATTTGTTATAGAATGTATTTCAATTAGGTATGAGCCTTGAAATCGTGGAAACAATTTAGCTGCGCTGTTCCCCCCACACACATAATAGTGAGTTCTTTATCTTGAGCACTTGGTCTTTCACCTTGTAATTCATTTCCAGCCTTTTTCTGGCGTAGTACAGGTTTTGTTTTTTTCTTGCCATATTTGAATTTTTCACTCCTTCCTTTATTATCGTCCGTATATCTTCCATTCTGCACTCTGGCGCTCTCTTCTCCGCAAAGAATAATTTATCTAGCCGCGTATTTTGCTTTGGGCCAAAGAATAGTTCTACGAGAGTTTTTCCTGATGTGTCATGCTTAGCTGTCCTTAAAGCAAATGCTAACTCATTGACACTACTATCCTAGTGCTTATAATAGATTTTCACATATCAACATTTAATTTTAACTATGTTGTAAGAATTATGTTAATTTTATTAAAAGTTAAATTTTGATTTAAACTTCCTTTCCTATCGCTTCTTAATTTCAACTTACCATTTCCGGCCAGAACGTAGTTTAGAATCACGTTTGAATACAAATTGACGAAAAGCAGTATTTAACCGCGAAGTTCTACTGTCTTAGTCAGAGAGAACCAAACATTTTGACTAGCACGCGTCCGCCTTTTTAGGCTACTCTCTCTTAAGCTATTATTACGCTCGGCCGTACTTTAGGCCCTTCATAGCCTCGCAGTCCATTAGCGTTAAGGGGATAACTCCGTTAGAATCTTAATAGCTTAGGCTATATCCTTTTAGTTAAGTTTTAATTCGTAGTTTCCTAAGTTCAAGCCCGAGTATCGGCATTATTGTAAAACTCCAAGACGGACTTCTGTTAAATCTTATTTGAATAATAAAGGGTTTTTTAACCCTTTCCAAGTTTATTGTCTCACGAACTCAAGCGATTATTCGCTTACTGATTCTTAAGATTCTTCACATTCAACTGTAACTTAAGACACACATTACAAAACCTTTACAATGTTCATATTGACCGTTCCTGTCTGACTGTGGCCGATTAGCACCATTTTTAGATGTCATATGCCAAGTCATAAGTCCTTCACATAGTTCCTCAAATACACTCATGTCCATAAATTAAGGATAATGGAAAATCAGGCAAAGGAAGAGTTAGAAGCAAAACAAATTTGACTTATTTGTAAAGCTTATTTATTAAACAAAAGGTAAAGAGCAAAAAAAGATACTATATGTTTGATATTATTAAAAAAATTAGCGATTTTTTCTCCCTGGAGCAAACTACAAAAACACCTATTTACAAAAAACCAATATTACATGGTTGGTATGATTGTTAATACATTGTATGTCTCCCAGACGATGCAATACAGTCCGTACAACGCCTAGGCATGCTGAGTATCAAATTATTGATCTGATCTTGGGGGATATTACACCACTCAAAAAGCAATGCACTCCGAAGTTCCGGTAGACATGTAGGAGGAGGTTGACGGACTGCAACTCGTCAGCCAAGCATGTCCCACACGTGCTCTACTGGATTCAAGTCCGGTGAGAATGCTGGCCAGTCCATACGGGTGATATCCTCCGATTGAAGGCATTCGCTTACGATGTTTGCACGGTGAGGACGGGCGTTTTCATTCATAAACACAAATTGCGCGCCCATGGCACCCCGAAACAAACGTGCATGTTGTTCCAGAATGACGTCCCAATAGATTTGGCTTGTAATGTTTTCAATTTGAACATACATGTCAGTTCTGGAACCCAGAATAATTCCACCCCAAACGAGCACTCCTGCACCACCGTAACGGTGTCGTTCAATGATGTTTTCTTGGTGGTAACGGGTACCTGGAGCTCTCCATATGAAAGTTCGGCGAGAATCAGACTGCAAGCTAAACCTGGACTCGTCGGAAAACGTCACACAAGCCCACTATTGCGGTGTCCACAATGCATGCTCTCTACTCTAGGCTAACCGCAGGCGACAGTGAATTGCAGTAACTGGAACGCATCTGACAGGTCTACGAGCATATAGACCAATCTGCCCTAAGCGTCTGTACACAGTCTGCCTTGAAATTGTCGTACCAGTGGCTGAAGAGAGCTGACGAGAAAGGTCTGAGGCTGTGCTCCAGCTGTTTCTTTTGGCAGAAACTGCCAAATACCGGTCCTCATTCGGCGTTGTAACTCTGGGGCGACCTGTGCTGAAACGTCTACTCACATTACCATCATCTTGGAATCGTTGCCAAAGCCTGGAGATGACACTCTGGGCAATTCCAAGTTCGTCTGATACTTCCAGTTGGGTACGCAAACATTCCAGACGGCCGATAATTCTACCACGTAAAAAATCATCCAAATGCGTCCTTTGTGTCATAACTATTCGATTATTGCACTGAAATGCTTATAAAGCGCCTGCGAACAATTTTACTTCTTTGCCTGTATTCCTTATATATCACTGTCTTACACTCTCGTCATTGTGACGTACCATCGGTGTCATCTGGTTATTTCCTGAAATTAGCATATGATTCTTGAAGATGTGTGTAGTGATTTTACAGGTGATATATTTATTTTAGAGTTCGATTTCCGCGTGACTCCGAATTATCCTTAATTTATGGACATGAGTGTATTTAGCTAGTAAACTGTTGTCCGTTACCATAAATTACTTTTGTCGGAGCGCCGTATTTAAAATTATTTTTATTTAAGAAAGAATCTGAAATTATTTTAGCCTAGGCTCTTCTTAGGGGAATTTTTTCTACCCACTTAGAAAAATGGTCTACAATAACATGTAAATATTTACTTTTATTGACTTCGATGCGAGGTTTTGGGCCTAATAAATCTATTTAGGCTAATTCATTTGGAAACGCTGCCTTTAAAATATTTAAGTACCCGGCCGAAATATAAATAACATCTTGATAGTTGTGGCATCTTGTCAAGTTGGGACAAGTATGTCACAACTTGACATATGCACTTACAAACTTTTGTAACTATGGAAAATATACCACCTTACGAACTCGTTGTACTGTTTTCGTTATTCCCAGATTGCCAGAAATGGGCAGAACTCAAACTCTAAATAATTCAAAACCAACTTCTAAAAATAACATGGAATTTAAGTTGAAGTAATAACAAGTAACTAGTAACAAGCACTAGAAAATCACTTCCATGCATTATAGACCTGGTTTCTGTGCTGGAAAATTTAAATGTGAACAATAGACAGCAATTATCTTCACCCAAAAGAACATAATCACTGGCAATATTCGCATGTATGGGAAACTACTTTGGCCTAGGCTAAGGGCGTCGTTTATCTCGCGGTGATCCTCGACAGCAATCTTTCCTAATCACCCCACATAAACTAAATTATCCAGAAGTTCCGAGCACGTTAAGCGAAACTATATCTCTTAATTGCCTGGAACAGCATTTTGTCTATTGACAATAAATTGCTCACATACAAAACCCTCTTGTCTCCCATGCTTTGTAACGCCTGCCCAGTTTGGTACTTCTACGGTACCAATCGCAAATAGTTACAAACAGCTCAAAACTGCATTATGAGACATATTTCTGCCCATGGTAGGTTAGAAACAATAAAATTCATGAGGAACTGGGTATCACCTAGCTACGTGCCTGCTATATTTTCAAGGCAATCAACAATTGTGCTACATCTAGATAAAAGGCACGGCATCTAAGTGGAAGCAATCTGTTTCAGAGTATTAGAAATTCAAGAAACTAAGAGATTCCAGCGCATGGAGACACAGTGTAGGGAAAGATAACCCGGCGGATCTGTTAACAAGAGGATTAACTGGTAAAAATTTGCTAACTACCAAAAAAAAAAAAAATGGTGGCATGACCCAGAATGCTTATTGTACTCGAAGAATACTTGGCCCCAGCTGAAGAGATTGGAATATGACTCACTATACCGGGAAATTGAAGCCGAATATAAAGCTCTTGCTATAATTAGCTGCGCAATTTGTACCAAACAGGTAGGTTTAGTTGCTTATTCAAACTACTGTAGGTGACTTCTTGGGTGTTACGGTTTGTTGAGGAGGAAAAGGAAGGAACTCTCTTAGGTATAAAACTAATATAATAGGTCCTATTACTACTGAAGAATATAATCGTGCTGAGCAGTTTCTGGTAAAAGCTGTTCAAAGGGACGTTTTCTCTTGGGAAATGATTTGTTTGAGGAATGACTCTAAGTTGTTATGCTTAAAACCATTTTTAGATTATGGAGATGTATTGGGAGTGACAGGAAGGCTTGAGAAAACTCCTTTATCTACGGATGAAAAACGTTCTATTATACTACCGTCAAAATACCTCACTGAAATACTGATTTGGGAATCCAATGATAAAATATTTCATTCTGGCATATCTCACACGCTGGTGAGGATGAGAGAGAAATACTGGATATTAAAGACCAGACAAGTTATAAAATCCCTTCTAAGCAAATGTGTTATTTGCAAAAGATTTAACATTTCTCCATGAGACCAGATGGTTGCTCCATTACCAGCTCTCCGAGAGGAACAATCAGCCCCATTTATAGTTATTAGGTACGACTATGCTGGTCTGTTATTTGTGAACGATAGTAAATATGAACAATGTATTCTCTTGATAACCTATGCTGTTACCAGAAGTGTTTATCTGGAACTCGTTAGTAATGATGTTGGGTATGTTGGGTTTATTCTTATTTCGCATAACAAATTATTTTAAGTTTGATACCGTTCTTGAACTCCTCAGTTTAACCTCGCATTTCCTCGCCAGGATGCAAATTTAAAGTTAAGTGAAGTGAATATTTAATCGGTGAATGTCTGAGTTTATTCAGAGCGTGATTTTGCTATCCAAAGCACGTTTCATTGTATCTCACTGTTACGCTAGTACGCCCCTTGGCCATTTCGGATAATCGTCACTCCTGTTAGGTTTTGTTGAGTCAACCTAAGTTAGACGTAATTTAACGTGCTAATACAGCGCTATTCTATTTTAGATTTGAATTGATTTATATTCTACGTTTAAGTTCCACCGCAAGTGGTCGGTGTTATTGTAAAGCACGAAGTCTGTGCCTTCTGTTCTGAGTTGAATTAAGAAAGGGTTACTTTTCATCCTTCTTCTATGCTGCTACTTCATTCACGCTTGTGCGAGAATTCGACAGGTTCATTGTCGGATCTAGTTTAGTTTATGTGGAATAAAAGAGAAAAATCTTACAATATGATGGCAGATGCATTTTTGCTTGCCTTCCGACGTTTTGTATCTCGAAAAGACTTGTGCTCTGTGATCTATTCTGATAATGTACGTACTTTAAACGTGCCGAACTTGAGCTGAAACAAATATGGTCATTCATGAATTATCCAGAAGTAAAAAACTTTTATGCTGCTAATGGTATTAAGTAGAAGTATAGCGTGGAAACAGTAGCCTGGTGGAAAGACTTTTATGAATATATGGTGCGCTCCGTGAGTGTCGCTCCACGGGAGACACTTGGAAAGTCATCACTGATCACTGAGCAGTTACGAACTGTTCTTATTGAAATTGAAGGGATGGTTAAAATATCGGCCAATTTTCTATGTTGGAAGTGACTTAGATGAACCACATGCCTTAACTCCAGCACATTCCCTTTTAGGAAAAAGAATATCATCGTTGCCTTATGTGAGACTTCACCTTGGTTCAGATTTTTCTTCCAGGAAGGCTTTCATAAAGCCCTATAAACTATCGGGTAAAATTAATGAATTCCTTTCGATCCAGATGGAAGGAAGAGTATTTGTTGAATCTAATATCCACCCGTTCGAGCTTGGTTCAGAATAATATTCCCAAATTTAAAGTTAAGGATATAGTTGTAATTAAAGAGGATCATTTACCCTGAAATTTTTGGAGACTGGGGAGAATCCTTGAGTTATTTCCTGGAAGAGACAGCAAGGTGACGGCTTGCAAGGTAAAAACCGAGTTATCGGTTATTAGACGTCCTGTACAACTTTTGTACAATTTAGAACTTTCTATCTTTAGTGCTAATTTTAAAATATGTATTGTGACTATATCTTTTTATGGTTGTTTATTATTTTTTGAATCATTCGGTTAAAAATGTGTAATTCTAGCAGCTTTCACGCACATATGTAATAATTTAAAGTGTACTTAAGTTCACAGAGTCATTGTATGCTGTTAGAGATCATTGAATAAGCTCCTAAAAAGTTAATATTTTTTTAAGATTTAGATAATGTTATACTTAAATTGCTTGATGTTGCATTTAAATTCGCAGTTATTTAAGAAATGAGATATATATTTTTTCTTTTGTGTGGAACTCGAGCGTTTTTGTAGTATGAATCTATACTGCTTTTATCAAAGTTTGATGAACCCCCTGTGGTTCATGGGAGGGGGGCAAGTTGTTTAAAATAAAATTATGATGTGATATTTGGCGACCGTGCGTCTTCAATCGTCTGATATTCTTTTTCCTCGCCAGGCCTTGCGAAAAGGTTTATGTTAAAATTTTTATAATGCTGAATGTAACGTATGTTTTTTGGCTTACAGGGCTTAATTTAGTTTTTTTTTTCTCGGTTTACCTGATTAATTATACTTTAGTTTATAATTCAGTTTATAATTATTTAGTTTATAATAAGTTTTTCCCTGAGTACAATCTAGTTACCGCCGCATGATCAGAGTACACTGTTATTGGCGCCTTTCCAAAATAGACTCAAAACTTTTGCACTGCTAACAGAACTGCAAGTGCCTCTCTCTCGGTCGCGGAATAGTTTATTTGTGTTTGATTTAAAGTTCGGCTAAAAAATGCCACGGGCTGCTGATTTTGCGAAAGTACCGCTCCTACCGCATAATCCGAAGCATCCGCTGAAATTTCTAAATTCTCATCCTTTTCAGGAAATTTCAACACAGGGCTTACGTTAATGCTTGCTTTAATTTTTCGAACGCACCATTGGCTTCGGCCGTCCACGAGAATCTTGCCTTTTCCTTTTTAATTTTAACAATGGTTCAGCAATAGCTGCAAAATCTTTTATAAAGGACCTATAATATGAACAAAGTCCTAGAAAAGAAGAGAGCTTCTTCGCGGTATTTGGAGTCGGATACTTTTGTACAGCGATTATTTTTGATTCGTCTGTTTCGATTCCTTTCTGAGATATTTTGTAACCTAAATATTTTAATTCAGGGGCTGCAAATTTGCACTTTTCGACATTAACTTTTAGACCGGCCTCATTTAATAAAGAAAACACCTGTCTTAAATCCTGTACATGTTGGTCGAGATTATCACTAGTAATAATGGTATCGTCTAAATAGATAAATGTGGACTTTCCAAGAACAGGCCTTAACACAATGTCCATACATCGCTGAAATGTTGCCGGTGCTTCTGAAAGGCCAAACGGTATACGCAGGAATGCATAAATGCCAGACTTGGTTATAAAAGCAGTCTTAGGCACGTCCTCAGGCCTAACCCCTATTTGAAAATAACCAGTCGTTAAGTCTAAAGTCGTCATATATTTGGTCGACGTTATGTTCCTTAGAATTTCTTCAATAATAGGTAACGGATATACCGGATATTTAGTTATGGAGTTTAATTTACGGTAGTCAATCGCGAATCGCCACCTTTTTGGATGTGTCAATAGATAGTCATTATTTTTCTTACATAAAACCACCGGGCTAGCATAACTACTTGAGATGGGCGTTATGATCTTTTTACGTAGCATATCGGTGATATGCCATTCTATAATTTTTTCCTTATTCTTATCATACTGGTATGCTTTTTGGCGAACTGGCATTGAATCTCCGGTGTCAATACTATGGTTAGTAACCTGAGTAAATCCTGGAATATCACTAAATAACGAAGCAAATTCACTTACCACTTGTCGGATTCTTCCTTGCTCGTCATTAGGCAGGTGCTCAAGATTTAACATCGGCGGTTCAGCCTTTTCTGCACGAACTGGTTTCATTGTCAGCTTAAGGGACGCTTTATTAAAATCCAGCGTTGCTTGTGCCTCTGAAAGAAAATCTATTCCTAAGATTATATGTGCTTGCAGATTCTTTACTATAAAAAACATCACCTTTACTTGTTCGTCCTTGATACGGACATACAGCGGTAATTTACCTATACACTTACATTTTTCTCCTTGCGCCGCTAACACTGTCGTATTATCCGAATTATATATGCGGTATTTCCGAAAATACTTCCTAAAAAAATCTTCTGCCACACAGGAACACTGCGCGCCTGTATCCAGGAGTGCGGTGGCTGGGATATTATTCACCAACACTTCAATCTTCGGAAGAGTCAAATTTTTCACCATTACTGTATTTAACTTGAAGGAAGAGGGGTTTTCTTGGTCTTCGGATTTCCGCACCCTCCCGTCAACAGAAATCCGTTTTAGTTTAAATCCTTTTTGGTTTCCATGCTTTCCTTCTTTTTCCACTGGCCTTGAGATTTTTTTCCTGGATTGCTATTGAACTGTCGACGTTCGCCGGCTGTTTTTGGATGCTCGGGTTTCCTTGCCCACTGATTCACTTTGCTTCCGTAGCCGTGTGCTTGACTTTGCTGTGGTCTTGGCGCACCAAATTGGTTTCGTTGTTGATATTGGCGTCTTCTTTTAATGTCCGCCGTTCGTCTACTTTCAAACTGGATTACTAGCTCAAATGACTTTTCCAGTGTAGTCGGATTCCTTAATTCAATAAAGTCTTGTACTTGGGGAAGTAACCTCGGCAAAATCACTTGAATTATCTCAGGATCCGGACGGTTTCCATACAAGAGTTTGAAGACGTGAATTTTTCTTAAAATAAAGCTTGAGAGATTTTCGATTCTTTGCTGATATATGCTGAAAAGTTCCCTTTCTAATTTCGCACGATCCCTTACGACAGGGAAGGCTTTTACTAGGGCAGTCTTGAAATTTTCGTAAGTATAGGTGGGACTTCCTGCTTGACCCAAGAGACTTCTGCCTATACATTTGAACCAGTTAAGCGCTTGGCCCCTCAAAGCGCTGGTAGCTAAGGTAACTTTTTGAAACTCGTGCACGGGGTAGAGCATGAAGTGGTCATCCAATTTTTCCAAAAAAACTGGTTACCGGTGAGTTTCCATTAAATGTTGCTTCTGGTTTCATCGAAGCGCGCATGATCTGGACGATGTAACCAAATCCTTCCAGGGAGGCAGCTGGCATTTCTGGATTCTGAGCCGCTTCTGCAGGCAGCACAGGTTCTTCTTGAAACTCGGCCATAGTTATTCTTCTTCGTTGGGCGCCACTATCCGGTTCAATGTTCCGTCTTACTTTCTTTGGGAACATGCACCGACCTGACTCGGAACAGGGAGCTTACTAAAGCTATGTTCAATAAATGTGGGAAGTAGACAAGATACACAGGAAGGGTATACGAAACCCTTTATTTTTCACTCTTTACAATAATTTCCGTACTTCGGAATACAGAGACCAACTACTTGTGGTCTGAACGTAAGAATATAAAAATATTTAACTAAACTCTAACTTAACTTTGGAATAATAAACAAGGGCCTACGTGGAAGATTGGCCTTATATTAACAGGAAGCCGTATGTAGTACAGAGAACTGTTAACACTACAATACGTTTAAAAATTTTACGAGGATTAAACCTCTGGCCTGGAAGGCTACCAGCAACTGAGTAAAACTGCTAAGGTAAGCGGCCTCTTCGACTAACTCCTTCCTCTCTCTCGCTTGGCAAAATGCCACAACTTAAGTACTTGGCGTTCGCCAGACAAATTTTGCAAAAATAAGTTAACGCTTTTAATTCTGGCCGGAAGTAGAAAATAAGAAGTGATAGTAAAGATTTAAAATAAAAATAAACGTTAGTAAAACTTAAGATCCTTACAAGCTATGCAGTAGAATGTAAACTTTAATTAAGAATATGAATTACACTTTGGGGGAAAACTGCAAAATGGAAGTTTCGTGTTGTCTTATTATGCCTATATTTTTCAACCAACTTCTAGATTTGAAGCAAACATTTCAATTCATTTTCAGAGGAAGGATCAATCTGAATAAATGTTTTCAGAGTTTTTATAGAATCAATTACGGCTTGATCATTAGAAAGCTTAACACTCTCTGCATTCTCTTCTGAATCCAACATGGACTCTTCTTTTTCATCGTCTCGGACAGTTTTTATTATGTCATCGTCGCTCCGTTTTCCACAAGCTTCCATGTCTTCAACTCTTACATAATCAGGAAAAGTAACGTTATCATATTTAAATCTTTTGAATTCAGCAAAAGCTGCATCACATCCTTCGATACGATTGTTTTCTTCAGCGTGCATGAATTTAGCATGACGAAAGCAATTACTAATTGTGCTTTTTTTAACAGCATCCTATGCGGCGTATAGATTATTTATAGCTGTCAGCAGAGTAATGTCACAATTTTCACCACAGTCTAAAGGAAAAATGTTCTATTGTAAGAGTCTCTTACGATAGTTGTGTTTGGAGGCAAATATCCAGCCTGTGTGGAACTCAGTTCTGGAAGGTTATTGTGCCAGGTTGCGATTCCTTTTAACCAGTTACTGAAGATGTCTCGTGTCATCCATGCTTTTGCATTAGATACATAACCAATTGGCAGTGTTCGAGTTCCTTTAAAACACAGTGGTTTATTATACTTTCCATTCATTAATTATACTTTCCATTAAGCTTTTCGCTCCCCTCTATATTAGTACAAACTAAAGCTGTAATCCTCTGTTCTTTTGCTTTTACTTCATTCGCAAGCATCCCCTTTAAAACGTAATGTCTTGTTTGACGACAATTTATAAAAAAATGCAGTTTCATCCGCATTAAAAATATATTTAGGTAGGTAAGTAGAGAAAAGCCCTGGCACCTTCCCACCGAAATTAGTGCATAAGTCTTCGTTTGCATCAGAGCTTTGGCGACATACAGTTTGATAAGAAATATTGTGTCTTGACTTAAATTGAGAAAGCCATCCATCACTGTATATAAAATCTTCAAGTATTCATTCGAATTGCCTATTCATCAGCCTTAATTTGCAATAAGGGTACACTTATCGAAAAATTTCGAGATCTTGCCTCCTGAAACCATAGCAGTAGAGCTTTTTCCAGACCTTATGCGTTTCTTCTCCTAGCCAATTTAGATTTTTCCCATGAATCTAAAATTGATTCCTTTTTTTCAGTTAAGTTGACAAAGTATTATTTTTAATTCCAAAGTCAGCTGCTAACTTTGTTTTACATTCGCCGTTCTCTACTTCCTTTAAAATTTCTACCTTGTCTCCAAAGGTTTTGTACTTTCCACGTGTAGATATCCTGAATTTTTACACGTTCACACCACACACTGAGGAAGAAAAACTAGAGCACATTAACTTTTCTGCACTCCAGGTATAACCCACGCAGCTGTCTAGAATTTGTAGTAAAGACTGGTTTTTCTGAAATTCTAAGAAAATTGATAACAAATAAACAAATGATTCTCCCCCTATCCCGACACATTCATAAAGTATTCTGGATGAATCCAATGTCAGGGAATCTGAATGAATCTAATGTTAGGCCCAGGAACTTTGTCCATTCAGAACTAATGAGGTGAACAGTAGGACAATAGCCACTAACGTTTAGGGGAAATGTAATAGTCTAGGGATGTACGCATGTGCCTCTTTATACACAAAATAAATATAGATGATGTTGACACACAAAATAATAAATACAGCATGTATTTTCTTGTTAAATGTTAGAAATTAAAGTTTTTTTAGTTCGAATTAACCGAAGTGATAAAAATTTAGTTCGAATCAATGAGCTATTTTTAATGTTAATTCCAATACAAGTTTTTGGGGCCTTTGGATAACTTCGAATTAACCGAAACAAGCGTCCACTGTATAACTACTACTCTCCAGATAATATCAAGGAACCTTTGGTCATTTTTAATAACCTAATGTAGAATCCATATCACTTATATAACTGTTTGACGTTAAAAAGAATGATGTAACTTACAATTACACCTAAAATCGCTTTCGCCCAGAATTCTATTCAGCATTCAAAACAAATAAAATAATTAAAACTTCTTACCTGTCAGATGAGATCAATTCATTCCGAGATATTTTATGCAATTTTATTTACGATGTAGAGATATTACGGACCTCTCGAATACGCGTCGAGCGTGTTGATCACTACACTACGAAAGCATTCTAAGAAGGCGGGAGAAATACCTTATACAATCCCCCCTTTTTAAAGGGCGCCTGGGAATTAGGGACCCAATCGCCAAATCCTGGTGGTGAAGAATCATCATTCACCACCTTTTTTTTAGTTCGGGCGCCGCTGTAAAGACATTAGGATTTTTGACGCTAAGACGTGAATGATGAGCAATGCCCTCGCCGGGACTCGAACCACGAACCTCTCGAATACTCGCCGGGCCTGCTGACCACTACACCATGAAGGCATGCTATGAAGGCGGAAGGCACAAACAATACATGACAACAAGAAAAGAATATATAACAGCACAAACAATACATGACGACACGAAAAGAATATATAACGGCACAAACAATACTTGACAACAAGAAAACACTTATAAATCCAATTAAATATGTAGTTTATATATAGTTAAATATATAATACTTACAAAAAATTATCATTAAACGTTCTTTTCAGTTTCCATGGCAATAAATTTTACTCAAAAGGAAGTCAGACGCACAGAGCCATCTGGCTCCTGTAATTATAGTTTCTATAAACGTTTGTTGACTATTCTGATCCCATTAATCTTACCTACCGATTCTTCCTGCATCATGTTATTCCTTCTTCGAGAGTTCCCGATATATGTGTGTTTTTATAATGTAGCTGCGCAGATCTCTCGAACATTTGAACTCTTACCACAGAACTCTGAACTACTGAACTGTACCTGCGTTTCTTTACCAGCTCGTCAACTCTTTTATTTCTTCGTATTTTGTCAAGCTAGTAAACTATGACACTAGTAAACTAATTTTTAAATTTAGGGCTTTATACCTAAATTCAGTGGCGTAGCTAGGGTAGGGCAAGGGGAGACATCTGTCCACGGGCGCAGCATCCAGGTAGCGCCAAATTGATGTTACGAAATTTTAGAATGAAATGTTTTCTATTCTTAGCACACAGAAAGGAGCGCAAAATGTTCAGTTGCCCCCGGGCGCTGAAAACCCTAGCCTTTGCCTAAATTATTCAGACTTTTGAATCATTAGGAATTCTAAAATCTATTTCGAAACAGGCTGAGCACCGTACTTGAGTTCTTTGGTGATTACACCTTTCAGCGCTCGTGTTAAGTTTAATGGATACTTCGAATAGACTGTCCGCTATATTACTCAGACATGAATCCAATCAAACATGTTTGAGACATTTTATGCAGAAAGGTTGCCTTTTGCTTATCTTCCCCAGAAACAGTTCACTAGCTGAACACTTCTACAGAAATGGAAGAGAATATAATAAATAATACCTTGCCTTGATAATTTCATTAACTCCATTCGGCACAGGTGCTCCATGTGAGTAGTAACCACACGGTTTGGGTAGTGACGGACGTGACGTTACAAAAAAGGGGCACGGCCTCCGCCATCCTAGGGTTTACCCAGAAGTGTCGCAGCTGGAATAACGTCATGCGTATATTCTTTTTTATTTTGTAGCAACCAGAATATTTTTTTAAAGTTTTTAACTTTTTTGTTTAGCAACAACAATATTTTTTGTTTTTGTGACAACGACGTCTTGAACCACATGTTTCGAATGACATTAGTTTTTAATTAAGTTATTATTTTAATTATTAGCTTTAATTAATTTTTATTGAATTTAGTGCGATTTTTCCTGAATTTTAAAAAAGCTGAAATCGAACCCTTCATCTCTTGCATGGGAGACCTGAGCATTATAACAAAGCCATATTTCTGTCCTTTACGATCCTGTATTCTGACATTGTCCACTCTCTTTGTTCACTGACCTTGTGCAGCGGAAACTATCATGATATTACTATACTGGAGGCTTGCACATACGCAAGTCTGGACAAAGAAATCGCTTCACACCTTTGTGCTTCCGCGGCGGCGAACGAATACAATCTTAACAACCAATCAGATTCTGGCTAATCATATTCCTCTGATTTCAACCATTCAGGGTGTTTTTTGTTTCTTGGAGCGGACATAGATTTATTTTGGCTTTCTAAATCATTACTTTAAATTTAACCTTTGCTGTTTTAAATGTAAGATTTTTACACATTTTAAATTTCTCACTTTAATTTCCCAAGCATATTTTTTATTGTTTTCTTTTTTTTCTTTCTTTTCTTACATAATTTAATTTATCAATATTTCCTCCACATTTATACATTTTTGCAAATGTAAATTTTGCTTTTAATTTTAGCAAATAATTTTTTCACAATTTTATTTCTACAAATATAATATTTATTTCCACAAGTTTAGTTTTTCCTTTTCACTTTTTTACTTTATAATTAACTTTTACGATTAACTTTTTTTTTATTTTACAAGAGTGATATTTATTTTTTCTCTTTCCATTAAAAATGTGATTTTACATTTTTCACTTCCTTTATTTTGCAAAAGCAATATTTATTTTCATATGTTTATTTTTCTTTCATTTTTCTGTTTTCACAAAACGCAGATTTTGTTTTTATTTATTTATTTTTTTTTTTATGTATTTTACTCCGAAAAGTAAATTTGTAATTTTTCTTTTCACTTTTTCATTTTTTCGTTTTTATAAATGTGAATTTTTTCTATTTTTTAAAATTTTTTCTTGTTACATTCTTATTTTATCCCTAACTTTTTATCTTGTTTTAGATACTTACTGATGTTACATCTCCTTTTCTCCAAGAGTAAACATATATTTGTCTGTCTACGAAATTTAAGCTGGAATTTGCATTTATATAATTTCCCTCTGGTGGATTTATGTATAATATTTTCTGTAACATTAAACAAATAAGTACAATATTCATTCTATATAATTTAATTGGAATATTACATTTCTTACTTTTTATGCTACTTAATGGGAGATACTTAGTGCTATTTCTTCTGATGTACTGTAATGACTGCATTAACTTTTTGGAACACTATACAAAACATCTCAGATTTTCTTTTACAAATCTTACTTTTATTCAAAGGGTTCACCAAACTATGCCTGACAAATTTAAATTTTACACTTAAAATTTACACAATTTTCCTCATATTAAACTCTTATCCTGCTTTTAAAACCTATTCTTATTGCAGTTCTGACTCCTTTTCCCCAAAAGTAAATACAGATTTTTTCAAACTCAGTAGGTCTTATTACAAGTTTTTTTGTAATAAGACCTACTGAGTTTGAAAAAATCTTATAAGGAGTAATAAATTTCCTTGGCAAAGTCCACTCCAATCAATATATGTTGTATTTCTACCCAGTTTAGTTCAGAGATACGCACCAAAAGTATTTCATTCCTTATTATTTTACTCTACAGACATTTAAACGAAAATATTCAGAACACTTCTTTTTATTCAGCAGAAGGATTCATTTATATTAATAACACAGATTGATTTTTTGAAATACTTTACAAAAATATCTTTAATTGTCTTGTACACATCCTTAAACCACTAAACATACTCTAAACCTTTATTTTGTTCATGTGAAACCATCACTCGGATTCTTGAAAGGATGCCACCCATTTACCGAAGAACCTCATAAACACCCCTATATTCGAACTTATCACAACTTTGACTTCCTGAACAAGGTACATGAGATGGAATTATTTTTAACTACAGAAAAGAATATATATACTGTACTGTATTTTTTTAAATTCGAATTATAGTTACATTTGTGAAGGGGAACTCAAAAAACATGTGTATAATACATATAGAGTTAATATTCAGCCATGGAAATGAAATTTTGTCGCTTTTTTCCCAATGCGGAATATAAAAATTTCTCAACTTGGAATATTTTTTTTTCAACCAGCACAACCATTTCTTTTTATGAGTTTCAAAGCTTTTTAACATATTCATTGTTAACGCATTTCAAATTGACAAACACTTAACTCTTATAGCATTTAGAAAGTATTATTTAATTTATTATACATAGCAATAAAATTTTGCATAACAGTAAATAATGACATAAATTCCAAATAATGATCCAACTTAAATTAAAAGTTTCAACTCATTCGTTCTAACATAAAATACACATTTCAAATTGACATTACCTAACATTGAACACTTACATCATTTTTGAGTACATCTGCCATTTAATTTTTAATAGGCAGCAAATTAATGTTTTCATAAATACGATACATAACACAAAATATTGATATGAATTCCAAATAATGACCCAACTTAAAAGTTTTAACACATTCTAAATTGAGACACGCATTTCAAATTAACATTACTTAACAATGACCTCTTACAGCGTTTTTAAATTTAATTTCTCATAAATATTAAAAGCAGTTATGCATAAATATCATACATAACAGGTAATACTGACAGAAACTCCCATTTATGATTTAACATAGCAACTTATTAAACAATTAACACATTTTAGTATGATTTAATCTAAGAAAGCCCATACTCTCAAAAAAGCATTATTTTAATTAAATACTGGAGCCATACAATCCTTCGCGCATATATAACATCCAATTTCTCACAAAGAGCATACATAAATAAATGAGACACATTCCATAGAGTACTAAGCACATTTTATCTTTTAACCGGCTGTATTCTTAAGAAGGGATCCAGCATGAATGCTTAGAACCATTCGGTACCATTACTTCTCCTTTCCCTCATACATTGGTTGCATGCGGCTCGAATCCCGGAAAAGGTATGTATGTTTGTAAATGTATAGTGTCTGCGCGACATGGGGGCACTCTAAATATGCGGTGAGCGGAAAGACCTCTCAAGAGGTTGGTGGTCGGGGAAGAGTGGTAGGAGACCTGCGAATCCGTCGCCCCCCCGGGGTGCTCTCCATCAAATTGGGGGCGGGGGGCGCGGAACTGAACAAAGTCGTACTGTCACTTGTATAGTGAGTGCTCTAGGCTTTTGCCAACGACAGGCGCAATCTTGTACTCCTTGTGACGATGAATTTCATGGGCTTGTGCTGATGTTACTGTCAGACAAGGGAGATACGTCTCAACAGCAACAACACACTCTAAAAACCTAGCCTCCAACTGCATACAGTGCCAGAGGTGTGTGGAATGTAGAGTATTTCCGAAATAGCAGCCCTTAACATTTGTCCATCTGATATCCCGCTTGAGAGGTCAATAGTAGAAACTGAAAGATAAAAGAACATGGATTTCATCCCTTGAGATGTTCTTGGTTAAAATTGGAATGAAGCTTAAGTAGATAGCTTTTATGTGCTTTACCTACATTAAAGGAACCGATCTAATAGACGGTTAGAGTCATATTTAAGGAATATTGCACCTGTCTCTATATTAAACGCACTGGCCTTGGTATTCATGCATTATACAATGCGTGTAAATGATGGAATAATGTAATGACGTTTAATGAGAACTACGTAAATGTTTCTGTTTTATATTTCATTTAAATAAATAAGTTTGTTATTAAATAAATAATTACTTTGAAAAATAAGCAGTATTTTTCAAAGATTTGGTTTTAGACTGATAGTTTAGCTCATTATTAGTACTTTTTCAACCTGTTTCTATAATTTAGATATAAAATTACTTCAAAGCTTATTAATGAGTTTAAAAATTAAATTTATTTGAATGACTTTTTAACTGTTTACGCAAGAAAATTATTATGCAGATTGCTCGTAAAAATTCCGAGCATTTTATTTTTTTATTTATGGTATTTAAATATATACTGCAAACATATATTTTACATAGTTTTACCTGAAATTTGGCATTACTATCTGTTGTATCGATTCGGGCACAAAGAAAAGAAAATTCTATGTTGTCCTGATTAGGTTTTATATAGAGAGCAGTTTTCTTTGCTTACTTCGTGTGTCACTGTTTAGCCATAACCAACATTCCTTTACTAATGGTGCATGTTTCGTTGTTTCTTTGTGCATGAATTTTTTTTTATCTTGACGATAGAGCATTATTTTTTAATTAAATGTAAATTTACTTGTACTTAGTTGACACGCCTCCGAAAATCTATAACGTGTTGTTTTGACAATGAAAAGCAAAGTTAGTATCGTTAGCAGTATCGTTTTCATTTTGATTTAAAAAAATGAAAGTGTTTTTTTTTATAACTGTATAATTTTTATTGCAACAAAATACTATAAATGAAAACTTGTATTCTAGCAAATACTTTTTTCCCTTCGGTAGAAACAAGAGCCAGTTATCCTGATGGTTTTGATATCTGGATCCTGTTAATTCTGATAGAGTTATGTGGATATTTAGGTTTCGTTAAAATCGTTCATATTTATTTTTACATTTTTTTCTTGATTGTATTTTAGAAATATCTCAATAATTCACTAAATTCAATAAAATATATTGTCCAGTATTCTGTAAAACCTAAATTTATCTAAGGCGAATAAGCAAATTTAATTAACAGAAAGCAGGTACCACAAATATATAAATAAAATAAATATTTTATTATTACTTTCGAATTCGCACAGAAATTGAGTATCATACTTGATTTATATTCATTTCCTGATATTGTCTGAAAGAGTAACTAGAGGATTTCTTAGTTTGGCTTATTAGAAATGGGGAGGGGAGGAAGAATCATCGTCGAGGATCTATTTTTGATGCAACTGCGGGAGACTGCCAAGAAAAGAAACTGAGTCTGAACAAGCTGCAGTTAAAAAATCGAGAACTATTATTGCTATAGAACATGATAAAGGACAGCAGAATGATATGTGTGCTGCTTTTTAAGAATATCGAAGTGTAAATTATTTCGTCAGTTAGTATAACACAGGTGAGAACAGTTTATTCTTCTAAGTTTAGTTAACCAACTAAAATCTACTTGACTACTTCATGCGCAGCATTCTTGTTCAATGTTATATCACATAAGACTTCTGTCATATTTCAATGATATTCCAACACTGTAATACCTGATTTTAAAATGTTTCAAATTAGAGAGAAATACTTTAAAATAGATCATAAAGAAACGCGTTTATAAATATTAGGTTAAAACATAAATGAGAGGCAAAATTTTATGTATTCTTCCAATTTTCTCAGTTTTCTCTTGATATTTAAATTTTGGGGAAGATGACATTCTTAAGCAGCAGAATGCATAGCATATTCACACTGTTAGTTGTTACAGGAGGTAATAAAGGTATCCTAACACTGAAACAAAAACTGTTTCATTTTCATACTGTATATGAATATATGCATAAAAAGAATAAAACATAATATGTGAATTACACACTCAAGTATAAGGCAGTTAGAGCTTAATTGTGTTACATCTATTAATCGCAAAGGAAATATTTATTGTTTTAAAAAATATTTCGGAAATTTTATCTCAGTTTTCTGTCACTGAAACCTTAATTAATTTTTCATTAAATAATCTACAATTGTTGTAGTTAATTAATTTTACACAATTCACGCATCATAAACCTTAAAAAAAGTTGCAATTATTCCTTAAAAGTACACTGTTAAATGGATTTCCAGTTAAATTTAAAATTCCGAACTTGTGTTCTTCTCACAATTTCTCTGAATCTGCCCTCGAAACACATTTAATCACAAAATACATAGTTTATGTATAATGTTCAATCGCACTTTTCTGTTTGAAAATAGATGCATGTGTCAGAATTATGTTCATATTATCTAAATGTTAACAATATAAATAACCCTGAAAGGAAAACCAATTACAAAATGTGTTAGTATACAAAATGCATCATTTGTAACAATGCGGTTTTAATTTGAAATGGCATTTAAGTGTACAAGTTTTAATTGTACTATGCTTGAAAGTGTTATTAGCAAATGTAATATTTTGTTACATAGAATTTAATGTACTCAAATAAGGTGAGGATCTATTCAACTAAAGTGATTGATGAAGAAATAAAACATAATAAAACTCAAAACTAACGCATATATATGTGTGTATCTTTGCATCTATGTGTATAACGGTGCTCATGGTGTTTTAAGCAAGTAACTCTCATGTCCAAAATTATCTCTACCTTCATGAAATCACGGATTCCACAGAAACTGTGAATTATAATTTTATTAACCTGTGTGGAATGATACATACCACCATAACTCATAAATACAGAGAAAAAATTAAGAGCAATCCATATATGATATAAAAGGTAGTCTACTAAGTGTGCGAAATTTAATTTAGGAGGCCTTATCTATATTACAACCCTCCAACACCAACGAACAATAGCCAACTTTTCCATATCTCATCTTACGATAAGAAAGATGAATATAACTAAGACAAAACACGAACTGCACGATTTTGCTTTTCCTTTCCACTCTTTTTAAGCACTTGAATTGCTAGAAAAAGTCATTTGTCTTTATAAATGAGATATTTCATTGAGATTACAAGCCTTTATTTTCGCTTTTCACATATTGTGAAAATTGTGAATACAAAACAATTATTAAATGAAAGTCTATATAACTATAAATTATAAAATGAGTTTCTTTTACAGTTTTATCATGCTTAAGAGAGTAATATGCCAGAACTTGTTTATGCTCCCCAGGAATTCAAAAATTTCCAAGTGGTAGTTTTTAGCTTTTGATATATATATCAATTTTGACATACATACAACTGACGGCTTAATGACATACATACAACTGACGGATTAATGACATACATAAAACTGATATATATATATAAATAAACAACCTATCAAATATCGGATTAGAGAGAAGGTACTAATGTTAGTTTGTAGCACAGCTTAAATTAGTTTTCGTTTCTAGATAAATATTAACAATTCTTAGTTAGTGGAATGGTTTTACCTTTCAAATTTAACATTTCAGGTAAATACCTCTAATTTAATTTTTAAATTCTCTTTATTATATCTAAAAATTCAGTTTGTTAAACGGTTCTAAATTCACACCAGTATTATTGCAATGTATAGCTTATTAAGCTTTCCATTTTAAATCACTGAAATTGTTTTAAAATTATTTAACTTTCTTACAAATTCAATATTTTAATATTAGAAACGTCTAAATATTTATTTTCTTTTCCAATTACTCTAACCGACATACTTCGACGCACATTTAATTTGTGATACACATTCAATTAATAATAACTGATAATCATGAACACCTGCGGCATTTTCATGATTAATAGCGTCATTTTCATGATTAATAGCATCATTTTCATGATTAATAGCAGCATTTTCATGATTAATAAAAAAAATTCCGAATTCCCTAATATTTATATTATATCGTATTTATATCGTCGGGGTTATAATATTATTTATATTATATCGTATTTATATCGTCGGGTTTTTAAGCAATTAAAAAGGGAAGAAAGAACCAAAAATTCAAACCCAACCGTTTAAAACCAATAATTCAAAAATAGAAATTAATGAATTTTTGAAAAGTAAACTTTTTAATTCATTTTTTTTTATTTGGTAAAAAAGTGATTTACACTAAGAAGATGATAATATATTAATTATTAAATCTTAATTATTGAGGGAAGGTATATTAATTTGTAGGGCAGTTTATATTACCTTGTTTTTCAGATAAGCTATATAGTCTTCTTAATATCATAATTTAAATTTATTTAAAATTGATTATACGTAAATAATTCCAAACGTATAGTAATATTATTGTTATAGATTTCCTTTTAAGTCTTTATTTACTCTTTATTATTTTCCCCTTTATGCTGTTTAGTTTGATTAGAAACTTTACATCTTTAACACTCATTTCATACATATATGTATATATATATATTTGCCGCTGGCATTAAAGTGCCTACACTCTTCGATTTTTTGTACTATCGTTCCGCTGCATTCCTTACGTTTCTGTTTCAGTGGCATTTATTATTTATGAGACTTGACAAAACATTATCATTTCAAAGTGTATAGATCTGACTTATCATTCAACCTGCTTGGAAAATTGGCATACTTCAAAGGTTTATCATTAGATGCAGTATATTTTTTTTAATTTACGTTTCAAATTAAAACGTTATTTTGCTTAACTAGTTCAGCAATTTAAAAGCAATGAAATTGCATTTAAATTTATTTTTAATGCTATCACTAATTTAGTTAATAGCACATCTAGCTCACAGGAAACATATATATATATATATATATATATCTACCTAATAATTTCTATAAACATCTACATGATTACTTTAATCAACAAAATATATTTCTAACACATTTTTAACATAATATGGTACCGAATAACCGTATACACGCCACTTAATTACATTAAATTTTCCGGTCTAGTTCAAGCCCATTACTATTATAATCAAACAAAGATGATGAATTAACAATACGGTTAACAGATATGGAAAATATAATTCATATGCTCTATAATTAACCAATTTATAATGCTATTATAATACTATTTGCTCTTATACTTTAATGAAAGATGTTTCTAATGCCAATATTTGTATTTAGTAGTACCTTTTATTTTCTTTGCATTTCTTACTGTTCTTCACGTAACTATATGACTTCAAAAGGTAAAACTAAGTAGTAACCGTTCAATTTTTCTCGGCAAGTTTGAAGACCCCCTGTACTTTTTAAGGCGAGAGGAAAAGTTCTTTCGCATTTATGAGTTCTTTGATTTCGATGATTTCCAATTTCAGTCGGTGGAAGTTGATCGGAAAATGAAAACAGTGGACTTAGAGCCGAAAACTCCCTCCCCCCATTTAAGGCAAGAGATGCAAATAACCGAACACCTAACAACTTTAGGCAGTTTTTCCCCTTCTGCAAGTTGTATATATGCACAACTATCCCATAATGTCGGATTTCCTTATTTTGGTTGCACATCTGGCGATAATTTGTTTAACTTGGCGTATTAATGGAAAGCATTTCTTTCTTCAGTACAGCAATAAAACAAAGATGAAATACAATTCATATGAATTATATTATGTTTGAAATAAATTATAATTTTAAATTAAAAGGAAAGAAAAAAGTCTTTTGTTTTGCTATACTATTTCAAGCACGAAAATACCCAGTAATGGTGAAGGGATTTGAGCTTGATTAAAAATAAACTGTAATTTAAACTTAAATTGAAAAATAAAATATTTCACACAGATTAACTTAAAACTAAGATATAGCAACACCTTTCATAGTCTGGCTGATTGGTTCTGCCATTATCCCATACTGTTTGAGATCGAACTAATTGAAAAACTAAATGCATACAAAAAAGTGCTTATAAGTTCAAAAAAAAATTTTCTTCGTCTTGTTTTTCAACAAATAAAACGCAGTTTATAAATTCAAATGTTTTTATTATGAATAATTTTTAAAAATGGATATTTATCATAATTCACTTTTATTTTCTAAAAATATCAGTATCGACGTCTGCAGACATTTCCTTGGTCTTTTCATTTCAGGTATTTTTTTCTGCAGCAATTAGTTGTATCGTTTATCGTTTGGCGAAATGTAAAGCTACGTAGAGCTTTGGAATTTATTCTCATTACATGCTATGAAAACGTTTCACTCATTCCAATGATTATTTATAGAAATTCAACTGCTAATAATGATAGTTATTCAACTGTTGTCTAGCGACAGCTGTCAGAGTTCAAAAACGAAAGGCCTGAGCATAGGCACATATACAAACATCGAGGAACCCCAGAAAAAACTAAAATATACACCGTATCGCAATAACTTACAGATATGCTTATCAGGTTCAATTTTCCGTCTTACCTTCTTCGGGAACATGCAAGGACCTGACTCGGAACAGAGAGCTTACTAAAGCTATGTTCAAAACTGTGGGAAGTAGACAGGATACACAAGAAGGGTATACAAAACCCTTTATTTTTTCTCTATTTACAATAATTTCCGTACTTCGGAATACACAGACCCGCTACTTGTGGTCTAATGTAAAAATATAAAAATAAAACTAAACTCTAATTTAACTTTAAAATAATAAACGTGGAAGATTGGCTTTATATTAACAGGAAGCCGTATGTAGTACAGAGAACTGTGAACACTACAATACGTTTAAAAATTATCAAGAGGATTAAAACCTCTAGCCTGGAAGGCAACCAGCAACTGAGTAAAACTTCTAAGGTAAGCGGCCTGCTTCGACTAACTGCTTCCTCTCTCTCGCTTGGCAAAAAGCCACAACTTAAATACTTGGCGTTCGCCAGACAAACTTTGCATAAATACATTAACGCTTATAATTCTGGCCGGAAGTAGAAAATAAGAAGTGATAGTAAAGATTTAAAATAAAATAAACGTTAGTAAAACTTAAGATCCTTACATACTTCCCGCCAGAGTTAATTAGTTTGAAACTGAGGTCTAAAACGACCTTGTTGAAAACTTTTAGCTCTAGAATCTAACGCGAGGCCAATCTTTTACAAACATTTTTCGCTAGAAACTAGAAATTTAAAAGAAAGAAATTTGTTTTTCCAATAGCAGCTCCCAGGACACACAATTTTTTTCATCTGTACAGCATCTAAACAGGAGCTTTTATTCAAATCTGGTTTCTTCCAGAGATCTGGAAGGAAAACTAGTTTAATGAAATGTTACACAATGAAATGGCAAGTAACATGTATAATTATATTTCTCTTAACATTCTTATTTCATTCATAACTATTTTAGTTATCTCTCCCCGTGCTCTCTGACATGTGTTGTAAAAGAACACCAAACACGAATGTGTTTATGTCTATGTGTTCAACACTTCCTTTTACAATCAAATCACTAACGTGTTAAAATTCAACATACCAAGACCTCGTAACACACCCTAATTTCAACTCTAAACCCTGAGGTACTATTCTGAAAGTGGCTAACTCTGAAGTGTAGCGTGAGAGAGCCTAACTACATCATTCAACCTTTAACACATATTCACCAAGATTTAGTCTTTTTACAGTCACACGAATAAAAAAAAAAAAAATTAACATTACTTTCACTTTTACCATATCACGGTATTTCTTAACATTTAAAATAACAGTTCACATTGTATATAAGAACATATTAACATGCCGTTAATTTTACACATTTGAAAACATACATTAGTAGTACATTGTTAACTTCTATTCTTTTGAAAGCAAGTGCCAATTCTTTCTACATTGAAATAATACATTTCAAAAAGTGTTTCAGACTAAAACTTCTTTCTTGCCAGAATGTTTTAAATAATATTTATACAATAACTTTTTACAATATTTAAGTCTTTACACAATGCTATTATACATCAACTTTAGTTTTACGCGCGAGTAATTGAAAAACATAATACCAAAATCGGTAACAACTCATTTCTCGCCCTTTTGGCGATAAAGGTAGACCTCGCATGAGATAAACTTCTTGAAATCTGCCACTTGCAGTAAGAATGAAAGATTAACTTAAGTTTGCAAAGTAACATAAAATTTTACTTATCTTTGTGATATTCGGACATTCTTTTCTGGGCCCAGTCCTGAAAGGTAGTGCAGATTGTTGTTTGATTTATCCTCCTTCTTGTACGGGCTCGCCCTTCAGTGCCTTCCTCTAGATGCTTTCTTTTTTCTCCAGTTCGGTCACCCTTGAATACCTTCTTTTTCGCCTCTGCCTGTGGTCTTGGCCGTTTGATGGCAGCTGGTCTTGGCGGAACCGGGAAACTTCTTTCGTGTTCCTGCTTGGACCTCGTTGCTGGCCGTTCAAATTTTCCTTGTAACTTTTCCTCCGCCGCTGATGGCCCTTCCGCAGTTCGGCGACATTTGCTGCGGAGAGTCCTGTCGGATGAGTAGATCTTCCGTTTTAGAACCGGGTTATAGTTGCCGTCATTTCTCCTGCTTCTCTTTGCATACGTCGTCCTTCTCCCTTCTTCATTCTGGGGGTGTTCGTGAGCTCTCTTTTCTGGACGGTGGAACAGCTTCTTTTTTTTGCTACCTTCAATTTTTCCGCGGGGAAACTTTCTTTTCACTTGCTCCTGCCTCTTAATGGCTTGCCCTTGTACTTGTCGTTTTCCCACCTCTGGAGCTTGTGCCTGCGGTGTGTGCCGTGCCGGATCCTGCAAAAGATCTTTGAAAATTTTCATTTTATTACGATCATAGTAGGGTTTGATTTGATCAATGTTTGCGGAGCAGGTTTCACCATTTCTAGCTTTTAACACTACTACAGCGTGAGTTATTTTTTCTATGACATATGGTCCTTCAAATCGTGGAAAAAATTTGGCAGTTTTATCTTCTGGTGCTGAAGAAAGTGAATGCTTAATTTTTAAAACTTCATCCCCTACTTTATAAGTTACTCCCCGTCGTTTCAAGTCATAATATAGTTTTTGTTTTCTCTGTGGTACTTACGTATTCTTTTTTGCTTCTTTAATTAGTTTTTCTATATCACCCATTTTAAATTCTGGGGCTCTTTGTTGCACATAAAATAATTTATCTAACGGTGTTATAATCTTTCTGCCTAAAAATAACTTAGCAGGAGTTTTGCCCGTTGTATCATGTTTTGCGGTCCTAAGGGCGAAAGCAAATTCATTGACATAGTTATCCCAGCTTTTATGAAAATTTTTAACATAACTACGGATAATTTTCACTATATTTCCTATTGACCCGTTCCGCTATATTTGATTGCGGCCGATACGGGACCATTTTTAAATGACGTATGCCCAGTTTTTGGCACATGTCTTCAAATACATTACTTACAAATTGAGGACCATTATCCGATATAACTTTTAGGGGCGCCCCGTATTTTAAAATATATTTATTTAAAATAGAATCAGTAACTAATTTCGCGGTGGCTCGTTTTAAGGGAACAATTTCGGTCCATTTACTAAAATGATCAACCATAACAAGGAGATAGCGACTTTTATTTAACTGACTTTTTGGGAAAGGGCCCAATAAATCGATGCCAATTATTTCATTTGGAAATTCGGATTTAATACTATTTAGAAACCCGACCGGGCGGAAATTAATATAATTGACTGCTTGACATGTTGGGCAGGACTGGACATACGCCCTTGTTAACTTTTGCAGTTCAGGAAAATAGACTGCCTCGCGTACGCGTTGGATAGTTTTTCGAATACCAGCATGAGAAGCTAAAGGGCCGTCATGGAGCTCCTGCAGGATATTTAATCTAAGACTAGCTGGGATAACAGGTCGAAATTCGTTGTTGGAATTTGTAGTTTTTGTATAGAATAATAGACCATCTATTAGTTCGTAATGGGCCGCCCTATTTCTTATCGCCACAATATCTTGGTGGCTAAAATTTTCAGGATCCTTTAAATACTCATAAATGCTTCAAAACTCAGGATCCTTACCCAGTTCGGTTATTACAGTTTCTCGGGAATTTATTGTACATGCTGTGAGCATTGCCACCTTTACGGTATTACCTTCTTCATCTATTTTAATTCTGGATAGGGCATCTGCTACGATATTTTCCTTTCCGGGGGTATGCTTGATTACCAGATTATATTCTTGTAACTTGAGTGCCCATCTTATTAACCTTGGGGATAAATTTTTCCCTGAGTACAATCTAGTTACCGCCGCATGATCAGAGTACACTGTTATTGGCGCCTTTCTAAAATAGACTCGGAACTTTTACACTGCTAACAGAACTGCAAGTGCCTCTCTCTCGGTCGCGGAATAGTTTCTTTGTGTTTGATTTAAAGTTCGGCTAAAAAATGCCACGGCCTGCTGATTTTGCGAAAGTACCGCTCCTACCGCATAATCCGAAGCATCCGCTGAAATTTCTAAATTCTCATCCTTTTCAGGAAATTTCAACACAGGGGCTTGCGTTAATGCTTGTTTTAATTTTTCGAAAGCACTATTGGCTTCGGCCGTCCACGAGAATCTTGCCTTTTTCCTTTTTAATTTTAATTATGGCTTAGCGATAGCTGCAAAATCTTTTATAAAGGACCTATAATATGAACAAAGTCCTAGAAAAGAAGAGAGCTTCTTTGCCGTGTTTGGAGTCGGATACTTTTGTACAGCGATTATTTTTGATTCGTCTGTCTCTATTCCTTTCTGAGATATTTTGTAACCTAAATATTTTAATTCAGGTTCTGCAAATTTGCACTTTTCGACATTAACTTTTAGACCGGCCTCATTTAATAAAGAAAACACCTGTCTTAAATCCTGTACATGTTGGTCGAGATTATCACTAGTAATAATGATATCGTCTAAATAGATAAATGTGGACTTTCCAAGAACAGGTCTTAACACAATGTCCATACATCGCTGAAATGTTGCCGGCGTTCCTGAAAGGCCAAACGGCATACGCAAAAATGCATAAGTGCCAGACTTGGTTATAAAAGCAGTCTTAGGCACGTCCTCAGGCCTAACCCCTATTTGAAAGTAACCAGTCGTTAAATCTAAAGTCGTCATATATTTGGTGGATGTTATGTTCCTTAGAATTTCTTCAATAATAGGTAACGGATACACCGGATATTTAGTTATGGAGTTTAATTTACGGTAGTCAATTGCGAATCTCCACCTTTTTGGATGTGTCAAAGGATAGTCATTATTTTTCTTACATAAAACCACCGGGCTAGCATAACTACTTGAGATGGGCGTTATGATCTTTTTACGTAGCATATCGGTGATATGCCATTCTATAATTTTTTCCTTATTCTTATCATACTGGTATGCTTTTTGGCGAACTGGCATTGAATCTCCGGTGTCAATACTATGGTTAGTAACCTGAGTAAATCCTGGAATATCACTAAATAACGAAGCAAATTCACTTACCACTTGTCGGATTCTTCCTTGCTCGTCATTAGGCAGGTGCTCAAGATTTAACATCGGCGGTTCAGCCTTTTCTGCACGAACTGGTTTCATTGTCAGCTTAAGGGACGCTTTATTAAAATCCAGCGTTGCTTGTGCCTCTGAAAGAAAATCTATTCCTAAGATTATATGTGCTTGCAGATTCTTTACTATAAAAAACATCACCTTTACTTGTTCGTCCTTGATACGGACATACAGCGGTAATTTACCTATACACTTACATTTTTCTCCTTGCGCCGCTAACACTGTCGTATTATCCGAATTATATATGCGGTATTTCCGAAAATACTTCCTAAAAAAATCTTCTGCCACACAGGAACACTGCGCGCCTGTATCCAGGAGTGCGGTGGCTGGGATATTATTCACCAACACTTCAATCTTCGGAAGAGTCAAATTTTTCACCATTACTGTATTTAACTTGAAGGAAGAGGGGTTTTCTTGGCCTTCGGATTTCCGCACCCTCTCGTCAGCAGAAATCCGTTTTAGTTTAACTTATTTTTCATTTCCGTGCTTTCCTTCTTTTTCCACTGGCCTTGAGACTTTTTTCCTGGATTGCTACTGAACTGTCGACGTTCGCCGGCTGTTTTTGAATGCTCGGGTTTCCTTGCCCACTAATTCGCTTTGCTTCCGTAGCCGTGTGCTTGAGTTTGCTGTAGTCTTGGCGCACCAAATTGGTTTCGCTGTTGATATTGGCGTCTTCTTTCAATGTCCGCGGTTCTTCTACTTTCAAACTGGATTGCTAGCTCAAATAACTTTTCCAGTGTAGTCGGATTTCTTAATTCAATAAAGTCTTGCATTTGGGGCAGTAACCTCGGCAAAATCACTTGAATTATCTCAGGATCCGGACGGTTTCCATACAAGAGTTTGAAGACGTGAATTTTTCTTAAAATAAAGCTTGAGAGGTTTTCGATTCTTTGTTGATATATACTAAAAAGTTCCGTTTCTAATTTCGCACGATCCCTTACGACAGGGAAGGCTTTTAGTAGGGCAGTCTTGAAATTCTCGTAAGTATAGGTGGGACTTCCTGCTTGACCCAAGAGACTTCTGACTATACATTTGAACCAATTAAGCGCTTGGCCCCTCAAAGCGCTGGTAGCTAAGGTAACTTTTTGAAATTCGTGCACGGGGTAGAGCATGAAGTGGTCATCCAATTTTTCCAAAAAAACTGGTTACCGGTGAGTTTCCATTAAATGTTGCTTCTGGTTTCATCGAAGCGCGCATGGTCTGGACGATGTAACCAAATCCTTCTAGGGCGGCAGCTGGCATTTCTGGATTCTGAGCCGCTTCTGCAGGCAGCACAGGTTCTTCTTGAAACTCGGCCATGTTTATTCTTCTTCGTTGGGCGCCACTATCAGGTTCAGTTTTCCGTCTTACCTTCTTCGGGAACATGCAAGGACCTGACTCGGAACAGAGAGCTTACTAAAGCTATGTTCAAAAATTTCCTTATTTTGGTTGCACATCTGGCGATAATTTGTTTAACTTGGCGTATTAATGGAAAGCATTTCTTTCTTCAGTACAGCAATAAAACAAAGATGAAATACAATTCATATGAATTATATTATGTTTGAAATAAATTATAATTTTAAATTAAAAGGAAAGAAAAAAGTCTTTTGTTTTGCTATACTATTTCAAGCACGAAAATACCCAGTAATGGTGAAGGGATTTGAGCTTGATTAAAAATAAACTGTAATTTAAACTTAAATTGAAAAATAAAATATTTCACACAGATTAACTTAAAACTAAGATATAGCAACACCTTTCATAGTCTGGCTGATTGGTTCTGCCATTATCCCATACTGTTTGAGATCGAACTAATTGAAAAACTAAATGCATACAAAAAAGTGCTTATAAGTTCAAAAAAAAAATTTCTTCGTCTTGTTTTTCAACAAATAAAACGCAGTTTATAAATTCAAATGTTTTTATTATGAATAATTTTTAAAAATGGATATTTATCATAATTCACTTTTATTTTCTAAAAATATCAGTATCGACGTCTGCAGACATTTCCTTGGTCTTTTCATTTCAGGTATTTTTTTCTGCAGCAATTAGTTGTATCGTTTATCGTTTGGCGAAATGTAAAGCTACGTAGAGCTTTGGAATTTATTCTCATTACATGCTATGAAAACGTTTCACTCATTCCAATGATTATTTATAGAAATTCAACTGCTAATAATGATAGTTATTCAACTGTTGTCTAGCGACAGCTGTCAGAGTTCAAAAACGAAAGGCCTGAGCATAGGCACATATACAAACATCGAGGAACCCCAGAAAAAACTAAAATATACACCGTATCGCAATAACTTACAGATATGCTTATCAGGTTCAATTTTCCGTCTTACCTTCTTCGGGAACATGCAAGGACCTGACTCGGAACAGAGAGCTTACTAAAGCTATGTTCAAAACTGTGGGAAGTAGACAGGATACACAAGAAGGGTATACAAAACCCTTTATTTTTTCTCTATTTACAATAATTTCCGTACTTCGGAATACACAGACCCGCTACTTGTGGTCTAACGTAAAAATATAAAAATAAAACTAAACTCTAATTTAACTTTAAAATAATAAACGTGGAAGATTGGCCTTATATTAACAGGAAGCCGTATGTAGTACAGAGAACTGTGAACACTACAATACGTTTAAAAATTATCAAGAGGATTAAAACCTCTAGCCTGGAAGGCAACCAGCAACTGAGTAAAACTTCTAAGGTAAGCGGCCTGCTTCGACTAACTGCTTCCTCTCTCTCGCTTGGCAAAAAGCCACAACTTAAATACTTGGCGTTCGCCAGACAAACTTTGCATAAATACATTAACGCTTATAATTCTGGCCGGAAGTAGAAAATAAGAAGTGATAGTAAAGATTTAAAATAAAATAAACGTTAGTAAAACTTAAGATCCTTACATGCTTCGTCAACTTTCTTCGATTCCCTTCTATATGCGGAAAAGAAATTTAGGCTCAAAGTATACTGTTTTCCCTTTCGGTTAATCTTCCACCAATTGAAAAAGTACACAACTTTTAAATTCACCAGGCGAATGGAACATTTCGCCACCTTAACTAGTGCAGTTGGGTACACCGATATGAAACAATAGCATGAAGCAATATAAATGGCAGTGACCATGTTAGAAGGAGAGCTCAAAAAAAAGAAAAGAATAACTCATGAAAAATTAAGGCTTATGAATTTAATATGAAATGCAGTCTTCCTTGACTTGTACACGCATTTCACAACGTATTTTCATGCTTGCAAAAACACTGTCAACCACAGTTTGGGTTCCCATAGCACAGAGACTGTCTGTCTTCAAATATTCTCATATCTCATTGCTTCCATCATTATTTGTCCTGTTTCTGAATGGCCGATGGTCTTTCCACATTCTTCCAAATGGTACTCTCAATGATCACCTTGATCTGGGTATCTTGTGATCATTTTTCACAGGATAATGTTAATTAGGTTTGTCTTGCACAAATTCCCTGCAGAAAGAGTTATATCGATTGAATATTTCATGGAATAGCATTATTTTTGGGTTTCAATAGTTTTGGGCATGTAAAAGTAAATTTGGTCGAAAGTGTATTATTACAGCAAAAGGAGAATAGTATAGTTCCTAATAACTAATAACGTAAGTAATCAAAAAAAAAAAAAAAAAAAAAAAAAAAAAGGTCCAACATTGAGAATCAGCGTAAATTTTAATTTTTTTTTTTTTTTTTTTTTTTTTTTTGCAGTACTTGTTTCGATAGTTTTGGAACTACCTTTTTCAGCCGCCTTTGAATAGTTAAAAAACTATCGAAACTTTTACTGCAAAAAACTTTAAAAAATTTACGCTGATTCTTAATGTTGGACTTTGTGTTTCATTGTTATTCCGTGTGGTATTTAAACTAAATGTAAATAATCTTGTAGCATAATTTTTTTGCATTGCAAGCTTTGTACAACCATTTTTTTGCGGTGGGGCGGGGTAATCTTTGGTTTTTGCAAATTACTACTTTTCGCCGCTGATACAGGCTTCTGACCTAAGGTAACTGCGAGAATTGCCAAACGGAATTAGTGCCTGGTCAGTGGAAGTATTCAACCTCTCCATCAGCGTGCTCCACATGCCAGCGGCAATTAAATTCAAAATTCAAGAGTTACAGAATCACAGCAATTTGAGGTATGCATAATCATCTGTGCCAATGGCTACGAATACATTCATTAATTTTATACATTAGATATAATAGCATAATAATAGACGTGGTGTATCCACACAAGATTCACATCAACTTCAACCATCTTTGCAAAGAGTATGATGGGAATGCATAATAGGAATGAAAGGCAGGTGGGATCTCTTTAGAATAATAACAAGATGATATAAAAGTTTAAGTACAGGAAAAGTAGTTTGCTCTATTTCTATATGACGACAGGTACTGTGCTATTTACAGTTTATAGATCATTCATACCTAGTGCGTAAGATATGTACATTAACAAAAATAAGTATAACCAATACGTTTTGAACAGTACTGAAATGAAATTGCAATAGAGATACAACAAGTACAAAACAGTAAGGACATAGCAGAACGTACCTAGGCAAAGATAGATAACAAAAATGACAGTGATTTACAAATTGCCGTCACAGTATACATTGAATTTGCATACTGGGGTAGTAAATAAGAACTATATATTGTATTGTCAGAATCATCAAGGGATACAAAGCTATATATTATACTGTCAAGATCATCAGAGAATACTAAAAAATCTTTAATTGAATTTGATTTAACTGATCATACTTATAAACATACTTACCTAGTTACTACAAAGATTTATCGTGCAGTAAAACATGGTAACATTAAGTGTGCGAGAGTGGTTAATACATAACACTCCCATACCTCAAGATATCATATGTTACAAAGCATAAGTAAGACAGCATAAGAAGTTTAGTGCAATACAAATATACACATTTGAAGTATTATAAGAATTTAATACAAAATTAATAAAAAATATAATGTAATATAGTAAATAAAAACAAAAAAACAATTGAGCTGCAGTGTTATCCTAGATTATTTACAATTAGGTTACATAAATAGTTATGCAATTCAAAGAATTGAGAGATGATTACAAATATTGCAGTGCATTGTAAGCCATAATGAAACAGTATTTAAATAAGTTGGCCCCTAATGTAGTTCTATGACGCCACAGAGCTTAAATGAAGCGTCTGCTCTAAGCACCACTGTAAAATGTTATTAAACTTATTTAAGTTTTCAGAGTGTCCCATTAGGTATTTGAGCCAGGCAGTTCTGTGAGCATCTGCAGGTCTTGCAAGGTGGAACTGAGCTGTCATGGGACAAGAGTTGTACATAATGATCAGGTAAACCAACTGAGCTGTCATGGGACAAGAGTTGTACTTAATGATCAGGTAAACCAAGTTCAACGCATTCACATGTATCGTTTTCAATTCTAGCGAATCTCTTGAGATAAGTACGAAAAGGCCCGTGGCCAGTCAAGAAGGTAGTCAGTGCAGAAGAGAAAGAGAGAAATTTTGTTGACACCTTTTTAAGATAATTAAATGTCCTTTTACCGGTAGGCGAAGCATCCCATTTACTTTGCCTCTGTATAAGAAGCTGTCTAAAAGTCTGCTGTTTTAGAAATGAGCTTGGAATAGGAACAGAGTGTTCCACCAATGTAACACCCAAGGCTGCTTCCTTCGCCAGTGCATCAACACATTCGTTGCCAAGGATGCCTTGATGTGCTGGTACCCAGTGCAGGGTGGGTCTTAATTCCAGTGTCATTTGTAGTAGGAGCTGCTGTATTTCAAAAACTTCCGGATTTCTACAATTAGTACCGGCTATTGCCTTCAAGCTGGACAAGGAGTCTGTGTATATATGTACTAGTAGTGGTAGGCTACGTGAAAGATTTATTGCTTTCCGGATTTCTATAAGTTCTGCCTGGAAAACTGAGTTGTGCAAATTACTACTGCTGTTTAATACACCGGCCATGTTTTTAAAGTACCGTTTCGAAATTCAGGCGGAATAAACGGAGTTCCGCAGTCGGCGTTCTGCGCGTGTGCGTTGTTTACCTACGTCTGTTAGCAAGCCCCACAGGCACCATTACGGAACCTTTCGACGGTGTTATCGTTTGGTTTTTGAGTATCTAAAATGGCTCCGTTGATTGAGAATCCTACCGACTGTAAAATACGCTCGGTGATTCTTTTTCTTAGTGCTAAAGACATGTAAGCGACTGTAATTCATCGTCAGATTTTGATGATTAAGTGTATGAAGAAAACATTAAGAGCTATTGAGTGGTACGGGAATGGGTTACAGCTTTCAAAGATGGCCCTAGGAATGTTTATGATGGAGTTGGCGATCTTCTGTCATTACTGAAGATTTGGTGCACAAAGTTGACGAACGAGTGAAATAGAACAGAGGCTTTACGATTTAGTCATTATCTGATGATTTTGCACGGATTTCATGCACTATTCTGTATGAAATTGTGAGCGCATGCTTAAATTATCAAAAATTATGCGGATGCTGGATACCGAAAATGTTGACAGGGGTGCACAAAACCAAATATTTAGGTAGCACTTTAATTTTGCTTCAGCGATAAAGTGAGGAAAGTGATAAATTTTCATGCCATATTGTCACAGGCGACCAAAACCTGGGTGGCATACGCTACACCAGAATCAAAGCAGCAATCCATGGAATGGCGGCATTCATCATCACCCAAGAGAATGAAGTTCCAACAAACAGTTTCAGCCCAGAAGATCATAATGTGCTGTGTTTTGGGGCAGGAAGGGGGTGTTGCTTGTAGATGTTTTGCTTCGTGGAGACACCATAAATTCTACGACGTATTGTGAGACTTTAAACAAACTTCACCGTGCATAATCCAAAACAAAAGGCGTGGCAAGCTCAGCAAGGAGGTCATTTTGCTTTAATGACAATGCCCGTCCACATGCGACTAAACGAGGTCAAGATCTTATCATGTCATTTTGCTGAGAACAACTTGTTCACCCTCCGTACATTCCCGATCTAACGCCCGCTGACTATCACCTATTCCTGCATTTGAAGAAGCATCTGGGCGGTCTTCGTCACAACGATGATGATCAGGTCAAAACGACCGTGTTGCAGTGCGTGTCAAATCACGCGGGAGACTTCTATGAAGAGAGAATTCGAAAACCGATTGTACGATACGATAGGTGTCCTAATTTTAGCGGAAATTACCGAGAAAAATAGACTGAAGTTCAGGGTTTTATATAAAAATAAATTAGTAAGAATATTCTACTTGTTTCTGTTTCTCAAATGGTGCTTCCTTTAAAAACATACTATAAAAAAAACCTCGCTTTTTTTATATTTTATCTGCTTTTGATCTCTTTGGGAGAGTGGTCGAAATTGTTACTTTGTTAGTTATTTATATGTATGTAGGTATAAAGAAATTTCTTATTTAAAAAGAATGATTCTAGCAACTTGCTAGAGTGCCCTGAAAGCTGCTGCAAAAAAAGTTTGAATAACATAAATAAATCGGAAGTATAAAAAATAATTAATTACTTTGTGACATATAACCAGGGGCAGCAAAAAAAATTTTAAAAAAATTCCCAAAAAATACATAGAATAATGCAAAAAAACATGACACAAAATTAGAGATTAAAAAGGGCTGCAAACAATAAGGTAAAAGAGTCAATATGTTGAAACGGCTATAAATGTTTGGCATCAAGAACTCTTTCTTAAGATGATAATAATTCATTAACTATTCTTAAGGGTAAAGGGCAAAAATAAATGTAAAAATAGTATTAAACCTGTAAAATGCCAAGCGGTTGCAAAAATGTTTATTGCCAGCATTCCAAAGAGTCTGCTGCTGGCGGCCTAGCGGATAAGATCCAGGCTCAAATTCCAGCAAACGGGCTGTATGTATGATCCTTTTCGTGGTTTTTCCTCGTATAACCTGAATATCAGCCAGTTTTTCTTAGAATATCCTTCCCGAAAACGATCCTCCCATAGCCCTAATGTAGTATTTTGCCATAATCTAATAAATCCAGTACAGTGTCTCATGACGAAAAACGTCTCAAATGGTAATAGTATACATGGTTTTCTCTGATTTTGCAGGCTTTGAATACAATTTTTCTTCTCGTGTGTGCATAATTTTTGGGAAATTATTATTATTTTGAGTTGCCCCTGATTGACTATTATATTCTAATAATTTATTTGTAGTATTCAAGGTTTACTTTTTTCATCTGTACGTACACACGCACACCATTATATAGGATCCCTAGTGGCCGAGCGACTAAAGACGTGTATTTGTTCCTCTCGTTTCCAGAGAATTAAAACAGCTGCTTCTTGGGCATGGGACTTCTGTGGTTCTCCCGAATGTAACACAAAAGTGAGTCAGGTTCTCTTAGAATGTTTCTCCGTGAAAGACTTTCTGTCGTTATGTAGATAACTTTGGAGTGAATTCCGACAAATAAGTAATTCAATTTATACTATTTGTACACTAGCTGATCCGAAAGTTAGTAAGTAAGAAAAAACTCGCATTACTATGGATTTGCATTGTAGCGTAATACAGTTAGGATAGAAACAGCAAAACAGTGCTGAAGTCATCAGATTGTTTCTGCTTTAGTTAGGATAGTTATTAATTATTAACTACTTTTATATGTTTATAAAAGGAAATTTTGTATGCAATCAATTTGTATGCATTATTTGTATGCATTATTCAACATATTATTAAATTTTGTATGCATTATTCAACAGACTTAATGTGATTCATCAAAAGCTTAACGATCAATCAGATATTGCAAGAACGACTCGAGAGAGGCTTAATAATGGGAAATTCCTATTCATACTCTTAAATATTTAGATATTGTTTACTTCATGTTTTATCAGCTTTAGTCACTGTCATTTTTTATTGGTAAGGACTTCCACAGTAAACGGGTAAACGAAAATGTTTGGCACTGAAACTTTTGTTGCAGTATCAAACGAATTATTCAAAAAGAGTGTTGAATAGTTGCTCTGTAGAGTCATTAGGATTTTTGTGAACTAAGTCGGCATCCTTTGATCTATTTCCGTATTTAGGCAGAAAGGAAGGATGCTATCAACAGAATCCCCCCAAAAGGGGGGGGATAGATGCTTACATAAAAGCAAACTGATGCTACAGTTGATTTGCGTTTGAGGCACAAATGTAGTGTTTTACAGTTTTTCCACTGATACTTTTACTAGTTCGGCATATGTAGCTTTATGAAGCTGTAGGTACACCTTGCACGAAAAAAAAGGGGGGCAGGGACAGTTCTATCGAAATTTAACTTCAGTTTTTCTATGTCTCGAAACAGCGACTTAGGATATATATTATATTTATATATAACATTGTTTTAACATAGACATTTTGACACAAAATAAGACTTTTTCTTAAGTAACATACCAATTTTTTTCCCATATTTCGATTCTACGACTCAAATTATGCGTAAGTGTCCAGTTTTATAAAACTCGCACGAGTAGTTTTTTAAAAAAGTATTTAAAAATTTTTGCTCATCCATGTTAATTGAATTTGGTATATATTTATTAATACCTCTTTTTTTATTAAACTTATTTGATTCTTCCTTTCTCGAAATTTAGGTTCATTTTAAATAAAATTCGCCCGTTTTTATATATTTTTAAAATTTGTATTTTTAATTAATTTTTATAAATTTTTAGAAAAAAATTTGAATTATAAACAATAAAATGTTTACCATTATCGTAAAGTAGATGCATTTCTAAGCATACCTGCAAAAAATTAGAGTTTTTTATTCAAAATTTTTAAGGTATACCTGACTTTACATATTGGTGTGTTTTGAAATTTGGAATATTTGTTAGAAGCAATAATAACGCCAAATATGGTTTACGCACTTTGTTAAAATTATTTAAAAGTATGAACTATGACCCTTTTCCACTCGTGTACAATAAAGAAAAGGAAAGACAAATAGGTTGCTATAAATTAAGAAGTTCCCAAGTGAATTATTCTTGACGCAAACTGAAGAAATGCACCAAGGTAAATTTTTAAGTTTCTCCATAAATATCTCACCAAAAATTACAAAAAAATTAGGCATTATTTGAGGCGCAGAATCGAAATGTGGAAAGGAATTGGTATGTTATTTCAGAAAAGTCCGATTTTGTGTCAAAATACCTATGTTAGAATAATGCTATATATAAATCTAATACATATCCTAAGTCTCGCTTTCGAGACATGGAAAACGCAAGTTAAATTTTGACAGTTGGTCCAGTAGAACGGGAAATATCGAAATGTCTTTTTTTTTTTTTTTTTCCCCAAGGTGTACATTATTGGTTTAATCATTTTTTCACCATACATTACCTGTATGGTATATTTAATTTGCAGTTAATGTGCTGGTTTTTATGTGAAACACATTATTTGCAGAACTCGAAGCTGCAGTCTGAAGCGTATTCTTATATTAGATTGATCAGAAAATAATGCGGAATGCTAAAGCGCTTCTGCAATGAATATTTTTACAGACTATTATAATCTTGATAGTCTTCCCTTTCTTTACCAACTCGAATTGATATTTCATTAATTTTATTCATTAGCAAATCACATTATGGTGACCTGCATATCTGCCTTTACAAGTTTTGTATGCTTTACGAGTTACGCCTGAATGGAAATGCTGCAGAAGACAATCACAAGATATTTTCAGTGTATATAGGTGCTACCAGTGAATGGCAGTACCAAGTGGGTTTGAAGAAATTCTGAAGAGGAAATTTAATCTTTAGATACAGGTTAAAATATGGAGACCAACGGACGTAAAAAAAGGATGAACCGAAGAGACCGAAAAAATTTAATTAAATTTAATTCATGTACCATCATTAAAGAAACGGAGAAACTTTATTGTGCCCAGTGAATTGCAATAGATTACTTGAAATAAATAGGAAATTTTTATTCTCGTGCTGCTGTTTTTTCATATGAATTCACAGCTAAAAACAGCTCAGCAAGTAGTATCGATTTCCATCTCTCTATTTACAAAAACAAATACAGCCTGCCTTTAGGCATTTGGGACTAGAATTGTAAAACGGATTATTTATGCTAATGCTACCGGAAAACCACTGCATTGACCACAAAAGAGAAGCCAGGTTTTACCAAAAAACAGGGGTTACATTCAAAGAAGGTTTTGCTCTGCATGCACTGAGATATAAAAGGCGTGATTTGTTTTAAATTGTTAGGAAATAACCAAGCTATTAATGCAGATATATTGGCCGCGTAGTTAGTTTCAAATAGTCTTAAACAGCTAAGCATTATTCAACAGACTTAATGTGATTCATCAAAAGCTTAACGATCAATCAGATATTGCAAGAACGACTCGAGAGAGGCTTAATAATGGGAAATTCCTATTCATACTCTTAAATATTTAGATATTGTTTACTTCATGTTTTATCAGCTTTAGTCACTGTCATTTTTTATTGGTAAGGACTTCCACAGTAAACGGGTAAACGAAAAGGTAATAAATGAAACTTTTGTTGCAGTATCAAACGAATTATTCAAAAAGAGTGTTGAGTAGTTGCTCTGTAGAGTCATTAGGATTTTTGTGAAGCAGGAGACATGAAAAATGAGCAATGCCTTTGCCGGGATTCGAACCTGGACCTCTCGAATACACGCCAAGTGTGCTACCTTTACTTTACGAAGGTATGCAGAAAGGAGGAAGAAAATAACTTATATAGTACCCTTTTAAAGGGCGACTGGGGCGTAGGAAACACAATCGCCAAATCCTGGTGGTGAAGAATCATCATCCACCACCTTTTAATTCGGGTGCTACTGTAGAGTCATTAGGAAATTTTGAAGCAGGAGACATAAAAAATGAGCAATGTCCTCCCCGGAACTGGAATCTGGACCTCTCGAATATGCGCCGAGTGTGCTACCGTTACATCACGAAGGCATGCACAAAGGAGGGGGAGGCAACTTATAGCCCGAAAGATGAACAGAAGGTGGATATTATATACACAGAATGATGGATACACATGATCACAGAATGATGGATACACATGATCACAGAATGATGGATATTATATAAAAAATTAAATTTAGGAAGCAGTAATTTTTTTTTTTTTTTTTTCATTTGAAGTCGTCTAACTTGATCTTGTATTACTTTTCGATGGAACTTTGTTGCATCGAAAAGTAATACAAGATCAAGCTAAGATAACAATATTTTCACAGCTCTTAATTCCGGGTGTATATTTCAAATCTTATACAGTGTGCGGTGTGTGTATGTGGGTAAGATATAAAATATGAAAAGAAAATTTTGAGAAAGTAAATAAAAAATTAAATTAAAACATTCACTTTGCTAAAGAAAAAAGTTAATTTTCTATGATATGAAGTTCAAGAGGAAAGTATCAGCAAAAAAGTAAAAATTTCATTAAAAGTTCCGTGAAAAATTTCTGACATTGAACATAGTACATAAACCTTAAAGTCCACCTTAAAAAAGAATATCCACCAAGTGGAGTTGTAAATGGAGTAAGCTGACACCTTGAATCTGACAGTTTAAACTTTGTAGGGATTGCTTCTGTAACTAGTAGTAACTTCTGGCAGATCCTTGAATAGACATGCAAGTGAGTTATCGCTATGTCTAAAATGAAGCAGACCTTGAGAAAGGTGTAAACGACCCTTTTATTATGAACTCAATAGCTTAATTGCAGGCATTTCTTGTGCTTAACAGCCAGCATTTATGGCTAACTCAAAATTAGTGAATTCAAATTCAAACTAAGTTAAGTCGTAAGTTAGTCAATGGCTACGCAGAATTGATTAACGCGCAAGTTGGTTCAAATCTATACCTGTGTGACAAGCCCTGTTGACACGAATAACGCAACGCCGAACACGGCTCTCTGTCAAAGAATTACAACAAGTAACGTAGCCTTCAGCAGGCGACACGATGTGATTAAACAATCTAAAAACTTCCTTTAAATACTATATTTTTTTTTACCTCACTTGAATACGCGTGAACTAAAATTAGCATTCTGGAAGGAAAACGGGAAAAGAGATTAACAGTAAAGATATTTAACATAAAGTAATTGGTTAGATAAAAACAAATGAATCCTTACATTTTTCCGTACCAGAATTTAAGTACTCACAACGGAGATCTTGTGAAGGTCTTATATTTTAATGAACCATGATCCAATTTCTTACAAGCAAAAGAACTTATAACTATCTTAATTCTAAGCTCACATATCCATATGACAAAGAGCTGGATATCCATGAATAAGTTTTCTTCGATTTACATTTACAATAAATCAGCTGCTGATCTCCCCCAGTCATCTGGAAGGAAAACGATTTTAGCAGAAAAACTTAACATGCGTTACATTACTTCAATTTAGTTCAGCATTTCTGAACCTTTCCTTATTTAAACATTTCATCAAAATATTTTTCATAATATTTCATCCGAAATTTTTGTTTAAATTTATAGGGTTTCGTATGTTTGGGTAGCATAAACTCACGAGCTCTAGAAAGACTGTAGAGGAATTATCCTCGTGTCTTTACCTGGAGGCAAAGTCAGAAGAAGGCTGTAAATAGCCCTTTTATTTGATCACAAAGAATTAACAGTTGGCCCTACTTGGGTTTACATAAGCCAACAGTTCTGACTTAACATAAACAAGTGATGTTGAACTTAAAAACATAGCCTAGCAGCTCACAAGATAAAGTAAACGAACAGGAGGACTCTGGTTTGTAGAAGCCGGTGGGACAAGCTAATGGCTAGAAGCACTCAGCGCCACAGAATCAAATCGCTGTTAAGTCACGGTAACAACGTGGCCTCAAACAGGCAGAACACGCTCGAAAATCAACTTGCGAAACCTTAGCTTAAATAACACTTCTTTTTCCCTTAATCTGAATTAACGAGTGCTATCTAATTTACATTCTGGCATGAAAAGCACGGTTGAAAAGGAGAGCGATAGGAAAGTTTCTTTAACTCAAAATTAACTATTAGTTAAAATAAATAAATAAATCCTCACACATTTTATCAAAACTTTCATTCATTTCATTTATTCTATCAATAAATATCTTCCCCACTGCTCTTCAGTAAAATATACTGCTATAAATGAGCAAGTGTATTTTGTGTAAGTGTTACAACACTACTCAAAAACACATTAATTTCAGTACTGCACGTAATGTTGCTAACAAAATAGGTGATTAAATTTTTATGTTGGCTGCAGAACTTAACCCTAAATTTCATGCACTCAGCTAGCTTTTGCTTTTAACTTGATTTTCTCTTATTTTGCTAACTTACGTTTAAAAATTTCGTTCACATTACAAGACTTTAATTCTTACAACTGCGCAAATATTTAATTTATTTTAGCACTTTATTAACAGTACTTTTAACGTTTGCAACACTAAGTAATTAGACATACTACATTAAACATTCACAATGCATTAAAAAATTCAGCTTAAATTTTATATCAGAAGCCGGAGCCATAGCTACGGTTTTCAGCGTCCGGGGACAACTGAAGATTTCGCATCGCTCTCCTGTTTGCCAAGAAAGGAAAATATGTCCTTCTAAAATTTCTTGGCTTCAAATTGGCACCCATGGATGCTGCGCCCCCCCCACACCTCCGCTTCTGTCATAAGCACATAAGTTGTTTAAAATTACTTTACCGTTTCGCCAAATTCTCCTCACATCAGTCTCTTAGACTAAAACAGAATTCCTATCCCTAGACTAACTTAAAAATCAGTGCGAATAAATGCACTGAGCTTCTTACTACTTAAGAATAACTGAAAATGACATCACTTAAGACAAAATTTAAAATAAATTGCAACCGGTGAATTTTTCGACATAAAATAGAAACTTAATCTACGAAGAAAAAATAATCTTTTACTTATCTTGAAATGATTTATCACTTTTGTTTTTCGGAAGTCATCCATACGCTTGCCAAGAAAATCCTCTCACGAGAGGTTACAGGTTCGCTTACCATACTTTATTTTGTCTCCGGGGCTGAGTTTTCCGGCGTTTTCTCTTTTGGGCTGCTTCTTGGAATTTTTCAACTTTACGACGTCCCTTGAAGACTGTCCGGCTCAGACGCTCTCTTTGTAGCTTGAGGATATGGTGTCAATCTTGCAGTTTCCACTGGAACTTAGGTGAACCTGATGCCTGAAACTTTCTCGGCCTCCTCTGTGGTGCTGCAATTGCCTCCGCTGGTCGCTTTTTCCGTAGAACCTTCAGTGCGGGCTCTTCAATGTAGTTAGGAACCCAGGAGCTCTGATTTTCCCCTATACTCTGAGCGTGCGTTGGTTGTACTTAAGACTTTCACAGGAACTCCTGGATTGTTTCCCTTTGACTGCTGCCTTGACATCTTGTTTCTTCTAGAATCTAGGAGGAATGCTAGGAGGAAAGAGAAAATACCTGATTACTTCCCCTTTTAAAGAGCGACTGAGAATTAGGAGACCCAATCTCCAAATCCTGGTGGCGACAAATTATCGTTCACCACCTTTTAGTTAGGGTCCACTGAAGAATAATCAGGTTGTTGTGTTAGACACGTGAAAACTTAGCAACGCCCTCGCTAGAGCTCGAACTTGGACCTCTCGAACACGTGCCGAGTGGGCCACAGTTACATAACGAAAGCATGCTGAAAGGAAGAAGGAAATGCATTATATCCCTTTTTTTTTTTTTTTTAATCGTTGTTTGTGTTTGTTCTTTGCATTTTATGTTATTGGTGTATACTTTTGTCTAAATGCTTGAATTTGTCCTTTATCTTCACTTTTATGTTTTTGATTATAACACATGATTATTTTCATTTAGTTATTTTATATTCTACTTACTTTCCTTTGTCGGATTAGGCGTAGCCTGTTATTAAAAAATAAGACCAACTTGTTTGGTTAGGCTTCAGGTACTTTATAACCTTGAGGCAAATACTAACTCATTGACACAGCTATCCCAACGCTTAGTGATGATAGTTTTTCACATAGCAATGTATAATTTTAACTATACTCTATAACGTTGCGCGCCTACAACTTGCACGCAACCAAGGGTGACTGTGAAAGCTTGTAAAAACCACAGAGTCTTGTAAAGGGTTTAAGTCTCTTTTTATTCAACGTAATAAATTACAATTGCGTCCTCTTGACGCTTACAAACTGTGCCCACTTGGCAGTCAAAATAAAAATAATAACCTGAAAAGAAAATAAAGACAAGATTCTAACTACGAGGCTCTCTAAAATAACTAACTCACCGTGTTTTACAATACCGCTGCTAATTCAGCAGACTTGAAGCTCACTGGAACAATTTCCACAACTTCCCGCCAAGCACATAGGCCGCAACGCGGGGTTCTTCAATTCTCGCTAACTACCTCCGCGCTCGCTAAGTAAGAATCTCACTCTCACCGAACTCGTTTCCTTCTATTTAAATCAGAATACTTCCGCTGATAATTTGAATCCTTGCGCGTTCTACTAAAATTTACATATTCTGACATTGGCAGTTCCAGGGGGAAGTAAGGCTTGACAGGAAAGATAGTTTAAACTTAAAATAAATGTTAGTTAAAATAAATATAAACCCTACATTTGCCGCTGCCAGAATTTGGAAAACTTAAAAGCAGGTCCTACAAACGACCTGTTGTAAGTTTATCTAATTCTGAACTAACTGGCGAAAGCCTCGTTTACACAAAAAAAATCTTATGTAGCAATTATATACTAAAATTCTTTTGCTCGTTACAAAGCTTTCTTCTTACAGCAACTTTTCCTGGACTTCATCAATCAATCTTGGTCTTTCCTTCCAGCATCTGGAAGGAATAAGTATCAGTATCTTTCTACATACATTATAATTTACACTTTCTTGACACAATAAATTTTTGTTTTTAAACGATTCGTTTTTCTTAGTTATTGCTCACTTCACATTCATTCAATTTTTCAAGCATTAATTTAACTTTACCCTGGCTCTCCACCGTGTGTGGTGTCAAACGGGAATGTTCGTGTTTTAGTCTTACAACACTTCCCCTAACCACCATGATTTGTTAGAATTCAACAACCAAATAGACACACCTTACTCGACATTCTACAACTCAATGAGCTACTTTAATAGTCTTAAAAATTCAAATGTAGGTGGAGAACCCTACAAAACACATTCATTCTAACTTCCCCCTCATTCATCTTTAAACATGGAGGCTTTCGCTCTAAAGCATGACTTTATCTACAATTTACTACTTAAATTTTGACTTCATTGCTTTTAAGCATTCACTTTTAGCATCTACAATTTTATGCTTCTAGACTAAATTCTACTTTTACATAACCTTCAAGTATTTACATACATGTACAAATTTTTAATACATATGCTTTTTACAATTTACCATAAAATGAATAAGAGAAAATAAATTTTTACTTTACTCATTCTTCGCCAAGCTGGCGGCACTGAAACTAAAATTCTTATTAATACAAGAATACGAAGTTATTTTTATCTTCGGCCAAATTTTGGCTTTAACATAACAGAAATAGTCTTTCGACCAACAGAAAATGCTTGTTTTTAGCTTTTACACTTAAAGAAAATAATACTTTTGCCTTAGCTAAATAAAGTAAAACAAAACTAAGTCTCAACCGAGACATATTGACTTTCGTCAAAACATAGAACTTCGTACTTATGCATAACATTTCGGAACAAAACAGAAAGAAAAATTTATAGAAGGTTTTAACTTATCTTTGAGTTTTCGATGCTTGAAATTCCGTCATCCGTTTTTGGCAAAATTGATCCCAAGTTAGAGGTTTCATGGATGTCAATCTTCTCCTTATTGATCTCCGAGTGTCGTCCCCGTTGCTTTTTCTTTTGCGTCCTCTACATGCTGGCCTCTTGACGGAGTAATCGTCTGGTTGTTGGCCTTTGCGTTTCTGCCTGGGACGGCTGGTGTTGACGTCCTCCGGTCTGGAGTCCTTCTTGAATTTCTTCTGTTCGTCGTATTTTTGTGCCTCCTGTTGTCGTTTCAGTTTCCGGAACGGCGGCCTTGCTGGCACCTGACTCTGTGGCCGTGTGCGCGTTCTCCTTGATGTGTAATTTCTCCTGCTATCCTTTGTAGGTGGTGTTTTTCTCTTTACCACGGTTTCTTTACCCGGTGCATCTGTATTTTTGTTTTTCTTAAACGCTGGAGTTTGAAAATTATTTTTTCTTTTTGATACCGACGTCCGGGTTGTAGAAGTGCTAGGTCTCTCTTCAGTTCTCTGTTTCTTGGGTGGTGGAATAGTTGTTGCAGTCTCTGGCCCTTCTATTTCGTTTAGACTTGAGTCCTGCAAGAAACTTTTAAGGATTTCAAAATCATTTGGATTATAGTATTTTTTCACCTGGTCGGGACTTGCTTTACAGATTTCCCCTCTGTCGTTCTTAAGATATAATACTACCCCTTTGATTTCCTGAATTACATAGGGGCCTTCAAACTTTGGAGCTAGCTTTGCCATAAAATTGTCTGGGGCACTTGATAAAGAAAATTTCCGTTTCAATACTTTATCCCCAACTTTAAAATCTGCTTCACGGCGTTTTCTATCGTAATATAACTTTTGTCTATTTCTTGCCGTATCCGAAGTTTTAAGCGCCTGATCAATTAGTTTTTGCACGTCCTTTTGTCTAAATTCCTGCTCTCTTTGTTGCACAAAGAATAATTTATCTAAAGGCGTAATTAACTTTCTGCCTAAAAATAATTCTGCTGGAGTTTTTCCCGTAGTATCATGATGTGCCGTTCTTAAAGCATAAGCTAATTCATTTATGTAGCCATCCCAGCGCTTGTGATGTGTGCTAACGTAACTGCGAATTATTTTTACAATGTTTTTATTAACTCTTTCTGCTATGTTAGCCTGTGGTCTATACGGAACCATTTTGATATGGCGTATGCCAAGTCCATTGCATATGTTTTCAAATATTTGACTAATGAACTGTTTTCCGTTATCGCTAATGACTTTTATCGGTGCACCGTATTTTAAAATGTATCTGTGTAAGAATGCATCTGCGACTGTTTTGGCTGACGCGGGTTTAAGAGGAACAATTTCTATCCATTTTGAAAAATGATCTACTATTACTAAAAGAAAACGATTTTTATTTAACTCGCTCTGGGGGAAGGGACCAAGGAGATCTATGCCTAAAATTTCATTCGGAAATGTAGCGCGAATGCTATTTAAGTACCCGGCCGGGCTGTAATCAGTATCATTTATTAACTGACATTGATTGCAGGACCTGACATACGCCGTTACTATTTTGTATAATTGCGGGAAATATACCGCCTCGCGTACCCTTTTTATAGTCTTTCTGACCCCGAGGGGCCCGCTGTTTTTTTTTCGTGCAACTCCCTCAAAATGCTTAATCGAAGCGAGGCTGGGATGACTGGCTCATACTCAAGATTTTCGTTTGTTGTTTTCGTATAGAATAATAAATTATCTATTATTTCATAGTTTTTTGCTCTATTTCTTATCGCATCGATATCTGTGTGCTCAAAGCTTTCGGGGTCTTTCAAATAAGCATAGATATTTCCAAATTCAGGATCAGCTTTCAGTTCAGTAATAACCGTATCTCTAGAATCTAAAATTTTTGAAGTCAACACAGCGCATTTCAGTTCATTTCCTTCGTCGTCCAGTTTTATACGAGAAAGTGCGTCAGCTACATTGTTTTCCTTATCCGGTTTATATTTTATTGTGATATTATATTCTTGGAGTTTTAAAGCCCATCTTATTAACCTGGGCGTTAGGTTTTTTCCCGAGTAAAGTCTACCAACAGCCGCATGATCCGAAAAGACTGTTACTGGCGATTTGCCGAAATAAACTCGAAATTTGTGTACAGCCATTAATACGGCTAATGTTTCTCTTTCTGTAGCTGTATAATTCCTTTGTGTCTGATTCAATGTTTTACTAAAAAATGTCAGCGGATGGTTATTTTGCATAAGAACCGAACCCACCGCATAGTCTGACGCATCTGCCGCAATTTCCAGGTTTTTGTCCCCCTCAGGGAATTTTAAAACAGGGGCATTAATAAGCGCTTCTTTTAATCTTTCAAAAGCTGTGTTAGCTTCCGCTGTCCACGTAAATTTACTCTTTTTTCTTTTGATTACTAAGAGTGGTTCAACAATATTAGCGAAATCTTTTATGAAAGATCGATAATAAGAACATAATCCAAGGAAAGACGAAAGTTTCTTGGCGGTGTTGGGCGGTGGGAAATTCTTAATAGCTTTTATTTTTGAATCTTGCGTTTCTATACCCTTTTGCGAAATTTTATAACCGAGATATTTAAGTTCTTTAGTTGCGAACTTGTATTTTGAGGCGTTAATTGTAAGACCGGCCTCTTTTAATAATTTAAAAACTTGTTCGAGGTCATTAATGTGTTGTTCCAACGTACTACTCGTTATAATTATATCATCTAGATAAATTAAAGTTGATTTTCCTAGGACAGGCTTTAGAACAATGTCCATAGCTCTCTGGAATGTTGATGGGGCCCCACACAACCCAAAGGGCATGCGTAAAAATGCATAAGTGCCCGATTTTGTTATAAACGCGGTTTTGTGTATATCTTCGGGTCTCATAGCTATTTGATAGTAGCCAGACGTTAAGTCCAAACTAGACATATATCTTGTCGATTTGATCTGTCTAATGATCTCGTCTATAACCGGCAAAGGGTAAACTGGAAAGTTAGTGATACTATTTAGTTTTCTATAATTGATAGCAAACCTCCAAGCCCTTTTATCTGAAGGAGGAAACTCGTTCTTTTTCCTACATAGTACGACTGGACTCGCGTACTCACTATTTATGGGCGTTATTATTTTATTCTTTAACATCTCCTGAATATGTTCTTCGATGATTAAGTCTTTTTGTTTATCATAGCGATACGGTTTAGTCCTACAAGGTTTTTCGGCATTTAATTGAATCTTGTGAGTCACGATCTGACAGTTTCCTGGTTTTTCTGAAAACAAATGAGAAAAATTACTCACCACTTGCTGTATTGCTTTACTTTCCTGGTCATTCAAATGGCTAAGGTCCAATTCAGGTGTCTCCACCGGTTCCACCACCCTCTGGTCCATCTCCAGCACCACGGAACTATCTTGAAAATTCAATTTGGCCCTCGCGGCCCTTAAAAAGTCCATACCTAAAATAAGAGAGTGTTGCAGGTGTTTCACCACAAAAATTAATACTTTGAGATTTTCCTTTTTTACCTGTACGTTTAATGATACTTTCCCGATGCAGTGACATGTTTTTCCTTGCGCCGCTATAATTTCCGTATTTCTGGTTTTAAAGAGTCGTATCCTATAAAAATTCTTTTTGAAGAACTTTTCACTCATGAAATTTCCTTCTGCTCCTGTATCGATGAGGGCTTCTACTGGTACATCGCCAACCAGGACTTGTATAATTGGTAGCTGTGAGTTTTTTACGATGACTGTATTTAAATGTCTATTTGAGGGTTTTTTTAAAACTTCCGGGGTCTGGACCCTCCCTTTCACAGACCCCTCTAGTCGTTTAAAGCTTTCCTTTCAATCTGTGTCTTCTGGGTACGCGGATGCTTATTTTCAAATTTTCTTTTTGGGCCTTGACCTTCGAGTTTCGATGCGTTATCTTGATAGTTCTTTCCCCCATATGAGCGATTTCCATTTCTGGTTTCCTCCTTCCTTCGGGTACTTTGAGAATATGTTTCCCCTCTCGCTCTTTCCGCGATTCTGCGATTTTGAAACTTCACCGCCAATTCGAAGAGTTCGTGCAATGTTCTTGGGTTTCTAATTTCAAAGTAGTCTTGGACAGCGGGTAACAATCTTGGTAATATTATTTCAATTATCTCCGCATCGGGTTTTTTCCCATACAGCATATCCGTTAGCTTTATTTTTCGTAAAATAAAGTCCGTCAATTCTGCTGTATCCCGTTGATAGAAACTATATAGCTCGGCTTCCAGCCGTGGCGATCTTTCACTATGGGGAAGGCCTTTACTAACGATTTTTTGAAATTTTCAAATGTATATGTCGGGCTTCCAAATCCCCTAATAGAAATTTGCCTATGTTCTTCCACCATAGCGCGGCCTGTCCTCTTAGTGCTGATGTGGCGATGGCAACTTTTGTCTTTCAGGCACAGGGTAGAGCTGAAAGTGGTTTTCTATACCTTCTAAAAATACGGACACCGAATTTTTTCCGTCGAAATAGACGTTTGGCTTGATTGATGCTCTCAAAGTCTGGACCAGGTATCCAAATCCTTCTAACTGCGTTGTCATTTCTTGGTGTTGTCCAGCGGCTTCCATCCAGTTTTCGGCCATTTCACTTCGATAAGTGTTCGGGCGCCAATATAACGTTGCGCGCCTACAACTTGCACGCAACCAAGGGTGACTGCTAAAGCTTGTATAAACCACAGAGTCTTGTAAAGGGTTTAAGTCCCTTTTTATTCAACGTAATAAATTACAATTGCGTCCTCTTGACGCTTACAAACTGTGCCCACTTGGCAGTCAAAATAAAAATAATAACCTGAAAAGAAAATAAAGACAAGATTCTAACTACGAGGCTCTCTAAAATAACTAACTCACCGTGTTTTACAATACCGCTGCTAATTCAGCAGACTTGAAGCTCACTGGAACAATTTCCACAACTTCCCGCCAAGCACATAGGCCGCAACGCGGGGTTCTTCAATTCTCGCTAACTACCTCCGCGCTCGCTAAGTAAGAATCTCACTCTCACCGAACTCGTTTCCTTCTATTTAAATCAGAATACTTCCGCTGATAATTTGAATCCTTGCGCGTTCTACTAAAATTTACATATTCTGGCATTGGCAGTTCCAGGGGAAAGTAAGGCTTGACAGGAAAGATAGTTTAAACTTAAAATAAATGTTAGTTAAAATAAATATAAACCCTACAACTCTTATTTACCCGCTCTGCTATGCTTGACTGCGGCAAATGAGGCATCATTTTTTAAATGTTGTATGCCAATCTCTACGCATAGTCCCTCAAATATTTGACTAATAAACTGTTTCAGATTGTCCCAGATTACTTATAACGGAGCTTCGTATTTTAAAATATATTTATTTGGGAATGAATCTGAAACGATTTTAGCAGAGGCTCTTAGGAAGACTATTTCTAAACAGAAAAATGATTCACATTAACAAGTAAATATCTGTTTTTATTGACTTCATTACGTGGATATGAACCTAATAAGTCTATTCTGAATAATTCATCTCGAGAAGTAGTTTTAATACTATTTAGAATCGGCTAATTATAGCCGGCCGGCCGATAATTAGCATCGTTGACTAGCTGGAAAATATGTACGACTTTACATACGCACTTACACACTTTTGCAACTGCAGAAAATATATTATCTCGCGAACTCTTTGTACTGTTTTCCTTCCTCAAATTGGCGAATCATGCGACTTGTGTAACTGGTACTGGTGGCTTTCTTCTTCTTTCTTCCAGATTCGTCATATCCATTTGTTGCGGGCTCTTTCAGATTTTCCACGACAAGGAATACGACTTTTCCCTGTTAATTTAAACTTGAACGTGTAATACTTTACATATGCATGTGCATTTCCTTGAGCGTAAATAACATTTGTTCTTGCTACATAGAATATTCTATATGTTCTAAAGTATTTGCGGAAAAAGTTTCTGATAGAAAACTACACTGAGCCCCAGTGTCTAGACAGCTTCAATGCATCTGCAGGAACATTATTTAGCAGTACCTGCACTACTGCCAGGGCCAAAGTTTCAAGAATTACCGTGTTTAATTGAATTTTAGAGGGATTTTCTAGCCTCCAGGGTAACTGTACCCTCTTCAGTATCCCTGCCTAGTTTAAATTTTTCCTATTATTTTCCCTCTGTTTTCTCTTTTGCATTTCATTTTGGCGACCGCCACTCACGATTGAATCTTTCTATTATCAAAATGCTGTTCAGGCCAAATTATGGCCTTCGCTGAGGGGCAGGCCTGAAATTTTGCCTATTTGGTTTCTCGCCATACCCTGCCATATGTGCATTTCCTGACATGAGCCTGTTTTCTAATTTTATGGACTGTCATATAGACTGTCAAGTGTCGTTAAGTTTCTTATATAAAATGATATAGTAAGCCCGTCCCACGCTATCATCTTCAGCTTGATGTAAAAGGGTTTCCATGACCATGCATAGCTTCTTTCTCGTTCAGATGCTGAAGCTGTGAGTTAATACATTTGCATAAAGCGATATGTGCGCCTTGTGTCCCCAGGATGTTTGATAGCCAGTCGCGTTTTTGTCCATTTGTTGAAAAAAAAAAAACTACTCTCTAACATCTCGAAGATGATAGTGAGGGATAGTCACACAGCACTATACGAAATGCCAGTTCACCAGAACCGCTACAGCACCGGCTCGCTGTGAAAATATAGCTTTTCTGGCAATAAAACGCTTGTTTACAGTTTTATTTTACTTTCTTTCTTCACTCGTTTGTTTGGATCAAAATCTTAAAACTAATTTTTGACCCTTAGTTTACAGATCGTATTTTCTTAAAAAAAATTATGTAAGTTCCTGTGATGATACTCAACAGGAACGTTTCAACATTCAGATCAACTTTTTCTTCTTCAGTGTTGAATATTTCTCATACATCTTTGTTTAAAGGTCACACAAATTATCGTGTCTTTCCATCATTAGATAAGTGGGAAAATTACGCTTCAAATGAAGGTTCCTTGTAATTGCAATTTTTCAAAAATCATTTGATTTTTTAGCTGTCGTGTAGTTTTTAATAGTGACGGTTGCTTTAAATCAACAAGTTTATTCTTTTGTTGTTAGCAATCCCATGATTTTAGATGCTGGATATCTAAATCGCAAATTTAAGCAAGCCTTTAAACTGGCTATTGTATACGTTAACCTGAATAAAAGTGGAACAGTTTCCTCGTTTTAAAATATCCTGGTGTTAAAAATTAATAAAATTTTGACATATGTTCAGTTACATAACTCAAGAAAATATAAAAAAATTCAATGATATTTTTATGGACGAAGTTCACATGATACAAACGATATACCACACGCAAGTAGCGGATATACAAATACTGAGGCCCGAGACGGAATTCTCCCGGAGGCTTCCCTTATCGGAATGTTCACCAAACAAAATGTGAACACAAATGTATATATTAGTTAACTAGTTAACATTTACCTTATTCAAATCAAATTATTGAAATGATTTAGAAAACAAAAAGAAATCTTAAGACTAAAGGATAAATAACATATACAGTGGATGGACAAAAATATGGAAACACCTTGTGAAATGCATGTTTGAATAGAAAGATTGATTTTAATGAAATATGTAGGTGGCGCTGGCGTTTTTGACTACTGACGTCACCTATACAACTTCGTAAATGTGCTAAACAGTTCAGTTGTTGTCGGAGTACTGTTATGTGAGGTTGTCATTGCATTATGTCAGAGTTAACAGACTTCGAAAGTGGGCAGATTGTTGGAGCACGTATGGTAGGTGCTTCCGTAATCAAGGTAACCGAGGTGTTTAGTGTTTCAAGAGGTACTGTATCGAAGATTTATTCCGCATATTTGAAAAGCGGAAAAACATCATCTGCTAAATCACAGCGCGGATGAAAGTGTGTCCTGAGTGATCGTGACAGACGATCATTAAGGGCAATTGTGAAGAAAAATAAGAAGACCACAGCTGCAAAAGTTACTGCTGAAATGAATGTTGTGTTATCGAACCCTGTGAGTACCAAAACAATTAGAAAAGAGCTTCATAAAGAGGAAATTGCTGGCCGTGCTGTAATTGAGAAGTCACTCATCAGTGATGCTAATGCCCGTAACAGGAAAAGGTGGTGTTTACGTCATAAAGCCTGGACTATAGAGCAGTGGAAGCGAGTAATATGGTCTGACGAGTCTTCTTTCACATTGTTTCCCACTTCTGGGCGAGTTTACGTCTGAAGAACGCCATCTCAAGCCTATAATACAGACTGCTTGTTGCCAAGGGGGTTCTGTTATGGTTTGGGCAGCCATATCGTGGTTCTCTGCTAGCCCCATGATAACTGAGTCAGGGCACATGACTGCCAAGACTTATGTGAACATTTTGGCCGATCAAGTTCATCCCATGGTACAAACTTTGTTCCCCGATGGTGATGGTGTCTTCCAAGACGACAAAGCCCCTGTTCACACAGCTCACATTGTCCATGACTGGTTTTCTGAGCACGAGGATGAGTTGTCCCATCTCCACTGGCCACCACAGTCACCAGACCTGAATATTATCGAACCTTTGTGGTCTACATTGGAACGGAAAGTGCGTTCTCGTTATCCACCGCCAACATCGTTATCTGAACTTGCCACCGTTTTGCAGGAAGAATGGTATAATATTCCCTTGGCAAACATACAGGAACTGTATTTATCCATTCCGAGAAGACTGCAAGCTGTTTTGGATGCCAACGGGTTTCCTACACCATATTAAGCAAAGAAACATGTTTTTTAAAGGTGTTTCCATATTTTTGTCCAACCCCTGTATCTAGCTGATAAACATATATTTAAAAAAGGCTTATTAATCTGCAACTTCTGATATCTTAAAAAATTTTTAACCTTTCTGCCAATAAAAAAGATAAAACTGTTTTTTGCGAACTTTGAGCTCTGAAAAATGTTTTATAACTTCATAAAAATTAATGTTTTTAACCTATTGTATTTTGATATGAAATGATAGCCAGACAGTAAGTCTTACTTGGCTCGTTGTTGATTGAACATTGGTATTAATTAACGTCAATGTTATAAAGCCTTTCACACAAGAAGCAATTGAAACACTCATTGTGAAAAAGTTACAGACTGGGAAGCCGCATGAAGGCGGGAGGAAAACTATTCATACTTTTTAAAATTATAGCATTAGAGCTTCTAATACAAACTTTTAAACATAAACACGGCATATTTATAGGTAGTCACAGAATACAACACCTTTTTGTATTCCTTAAACTTAAGCTTCTTTGAGCCCGCCCCCATTACAAATTCTCAACGGTCCGCTCCCCGTCCCTCCCTTCGCACTCTACTGCGCATAAGAATCATGGCTAACACGCATGATCTTGAGTAAGGTTCATTGATAAGGGAGGTCAAAAATAGACGCTGCAACATGGAAAATTAAGGAAGCTAATATAGGGTATGGTAGTGCCTCTCCTAAGAAGTCTCCTTACAAAGGCAACGGTGTGGTCCCCTCTATAAGTTATTCAGCTGTTACTAGTTGTTGTGAAATGAACTGAAGTAATAACTGGCGCGAGGCGCTGCTGTTCGTGACGTCAGCCTGAGTGCTGAGTGTTTCGAGCATATTCACAAAGCCTACAGACCATTTCTCTACAATGTGCTCTCATTGGATGAAACATATGCTTGTCGATCATATTTGGAATGGCGAGTTATCGTCTTGTAGGCGTGGTAATTAATGTCAAACAAACCTTGTAGGCTTTCAGTACAGCGAGGAGAAGCAGCTGTTATTTCATTCAATAATTTTTTATTTTATGAATGAAAGCTAAGGAGAATTGTGTAGAATATATTTTAAATAACCTACTGATCTTATTAATAGTTTATTTGTATTTAAACTTAAACTGTTGAAAGTACGATAATTGTTTTGCAAGAAAAAGTGTTTACAATCAATTCAATAAACATTTAAGTGCGTCGGATACTTATTCTTTTAACCTAAATTATGAATAAGTAAAATTAAAATTATATTTTATTCTATTATGCGCTGTTGCTATTGAAAAGCTTTTCGGGATCTTGGATCATAATCTTGCTACTGGTACCTACTACAAAGAGTACAAACCAGTAGATAAAAATAAGAAAAATTAGCGTTAACAAAAATAGAGAAAATGAAGGTGCTGAATTTTTAACACCGCACCCGAAGGCAAAAAGACCAATAATGACAAAGTCATTCAATAAAGTGAGGATACAAACAAATCCGTCCAGAGCAGAGTTCGTAAAAGTTCACGAGCGGGGATAGAACCGCGATATAGATGTCAGAGAAATTTTTCCATCCTCGTTGCCATTGAGCTGCGGTTTCGCCGTTGGATTTCGTACACTTTTCGGTACAGGAGGCTCATATACAAATAGCATAGGCGATGAAGCAAAAGTCGCCAAGTACAAGATTCTGTAACCCTACGTTTCCTGTTTTAACCAATCGGAGCAAACAGTAGCAGAAACTGTCTGTAGGCTTTGTGAATATGCGTGTTTCGAATGTTTTTGCTTGTAGACAGAACGAAAGCTGATCCCGGAAGCGACTGTTTTGATGAAACTAAAGAATGGTCTTTTAAGATTTTTTGTCTTTATTCATAACGCACCCAGCCTCGGGTAGAGGCAGCCCGCAATTGAATGAACTGTTTTGAATATATTTGATTTATATATTTTCTGTGTTCTTCGCAACACTAGTTATTCAACGTAATTTGGCACTGGAAATGAGGCAGTTTGTGAATCTTTGTGACAGTCGATTCTATCCTACAGCAACACTGTTTTGAGGTTACGGAGAGATCTGGTAGGGAAAGGGCGAGCTGCAGCTGGTATCCAAAGAGCACTCCAAACATATTCTGTAACTTTTATGTCTGGAGGTCCAATTCGTCCCGTTAATAACCTCACTTTCCAGAGAATCATCTACCAGCTTAGTCATAGGTAGGCGATCATGAGCTGAAGATCATCTGTAGCCCTGGAAAAGCGGGTTCGAGCAAAGATTAAAAATGGGAAGTCAGGAAAAGATTAAAATTGTCAATCCAAGAGTTTTTGAGTTTCTGCATGAGAAAAGAAACAGCTCAGCAAAATAATAAGAAATGCAGCTTAATGTTTTAGCAGCTTCTGTTAATTAATATTGTAGGACGGGAGAATGGTATTGGTTTAAGAGCGTGCCAAATGCACTTCCCTGCAGTTGACTGGGTCCACCCATGACATTAGGTTGTGCGGATGCGAAAGACAATGTCATGAAATGGATTTTTAATAAATATACATTGGATATCGTGCCCGGAATTATAAATGTCTGACCTTGATGTGGATATTTAATATATGTCATTATTTGGTCTAAGTAGGCCAATAATAATAACTTGGGAGTGTCAGAGGTGTATTCGACGAGCTTTGTACTGGACTAAATGAGGTTCTGAGTAGCCCTTTTTTTGACAGCCATCTTTTGTCATAACAGAAGTTTAAGAGTGAGTCTCACTCAGTGAAATGTAAACTTAGGTGTTGTATGAACACACTGTGGGGTATTCAAAGATTCTATGATACATTTTTAGAGTAATAAAATGAAAATATGCGAACAGGCTGCTATTTGAAAAGCTTTCATTCCAATTATTTAATTAATCAGTTGTAATCAGTAAATAATTTTAATAAATGAAATTACGTACTCTATTTTATCAGGAACTCCTAAGGCTGGCGGCGAGGTTAATGGGCTTCTACGATATTTTATCCCTGTTTGCTGTTACTAGCGAGCTGTACTTGGCACATGTAAAAAGATTAAGTGTGGTATCGTCCTCTGGCAACGACGACTGGAGCCTAACTTCTAACGCCGATAATTGGAAGGAATGCTACAGGTGACGTACTTTTTTTTAACTACACATTTGTAAAACTTAAATAAACAAGAGTTGGAAAGAAGGAAGTTGGACCATTTAATTACCTTTGAATGAAAAGGTAAAACTAAGCGTTAATCACTTCCAGTGTGATTAGTAAGCGCTTGGAAAGTTTGTTATCATTTGTAACATACTTACAAATTTTAATGATTAGTAGTTTTGATCACCTTTTAGTGTAGTGGAAGTTCATAATTTTTTGTTACGTGAATTATGCTGCAATATGGGTTTAAAGCATAGTTTTTGCGTGTTTTAAGATGCATTTATGCTTAGAATATTTTTGACGAGTACTGGCTATTTACTAGTAAATAAATAAATAAATAAGTATATATATATATTTCGTTCACTTTTCCCGGCGTAATTTTATGTTAGTTTTGAATGCATCTTTTTTAATATTTAAAAATTACGAAGTGCATTTCCATGTAAACGTAAGAAAAAAAAAAAGGTGTTCGTGTTTAAAAATTTTTTTTTTCTTTTATTTAATATTATTTACACGAGTTCCTGAAAGTTTACTTCACGTTTACTTTTCAGATTCATTATAAGAAAATATAATTTTTGTAATTTGAGTACTTAGCATGATCGCCTTTAATAGTAAATTAATATAAGTGCCAATTTTTGTACTTCTCTTAATAAGTTAAGCAATGGTACTTCCGTATAGATTCTTAGAGTTAGGTGAATTAACAGACTGACTAAATGAAAACTAACTCTCCAAACAGTTTTTTTTTTTTCCTTCATCACTTCGTATTGCTATAGGCTCATTTGAAGCATAATATTGTTAATTTTAAGAAGAGATTTATCCTGTTTAATGATAATTCATTTATATATAAAATGCTATCTAAAAGTGTATTTTTATAAATTTTACCAACGATTTGTTTGTTTGAAAAAAACTACAAGCATATGGAAATCGGTGTGTATGTTTGTGTTTTGCGTTTATGAAAGAACTGCTTTTGACTGTTATATGTATGGAAATTTTGGACTGGACTTTTCCCCCTTTTTATACATTTGTAACATTTGTAATTGTTCCTGCTGAATAACTTTTAAGTCGTAAGTACCTCCCTGTTTCTTTTAATTTACTCTCTACTGCAGATACACCGTTAAACTTTTATGTTTTCTTTTAAGTGCGGGATGGATCATACAGTTTTTTTTAATACTAAAAATAGAAGTATTTTTTGGTTATGAGCTATGTAATGTCCAATGAAATTAGAAAATGGATTGATATATTTTATGACATATGTATATAGGGTTTCTATAGTAATTAAGGCAGTTATCTTATTATTTGTCATGTACTGCTCATTCAGTGTTTGTCAGCTCCCAGCAGGATGCTTATTAGTTAATGTATATATGTGTAGAGTTCTAGAGTTGACGAGAGAGCCTTTGGTGGTTGTTGCTGACTGGTTACTCTGTTATGCCTCTCTGCTACTGAATTGATTAATTGGCTGTAGTTTTGTGAATCACATTTGCATGTTTAAGGCTAAGCTAGAGCTTATTTTGACACAAATTTCTTTGTATTTAATATTTTAACCCTTCAAGCTGTAGAGACTATAGGATATTTTTTGAAAGCAGGCAAGATGAAAAATGTGTAACACCTTCGCCGGGAATAGAACCATGGACCTCTGGAATACGCGCCCAGGGTGCAGAACACCACACCAAGAAGGCGGGAGAAATACGTTATATACTCCCACCCCTTTTAAAGAGCGACTGGGGTTTTAGGGGACAAAATCGCGAAATCCTATGTGAGGAGAATCGTCATCCAACACCCTTTTAGTTCGGCCACCACTGTAGAGACATTAGGTATTTTGGAAGCAGGAAAGATGAAGAAATAGCAACCTTAATATACTTTCCCCTTTTAAAGGTTGACTGGGGCTTTTAGGGGACCCAATCGTGAAATCCTGGGTAGGGAAAATCATCATCCACCAATCTTTTAGTTTGGGTGCCACTGTAGAGACAGACATTAGGTATTTTTTTTAAAACCAGGCAAGATGAAAAATATGCAACGCCTTTGCCAGGAATCGAACCGCGGACGTCTGGAATACACGCTCAGCGTGCATTCCACCACACCATGAAGGCAGGATAAGAAGGTGGGAGAAATACCTTATATATAACCTTATATATAAAATAAAAATATATAAATATATATATAAGGTATATATAAATACCTTATATACCTTATAAAGTGACATGGCCTAAGGTCTGGTCATGAAGATCTATATTTAAGCAGCTTTTATTAGCTAAATTTTTATAAATACTTTAGTCTGTGTTTCACAAACTTTCATTCATTAAGATGAGGTTGACATTATTAAAGAAAGTAAGAAAGCAAAATATTTTAAATCATAATTTAATATATACTAAGTGACAAAAAATTTCATGGCCAGATAAATACGGTCATGCCGCTTAAGGGGTTAATTTTATTGGAACACATGTTCTGTTACAAGTAGTGCTAATCAAGTTTCTGTTATTGTAAAGTCCATGTGACTCTTGAGTTAACATGTTAATGAGTTAATTTTAAACCTTGTAAGGTTGCAATTCATCTGGAAGTTGAATTTAAGTCCTACTAACCTACCAGATAAGTTAGCAAATTATGGCTATGTCAGAAATAGTGTGAATAGAAGTTAATCTCCAGCTTATGTGCACTAAAAGCTACTTTGCATTCTGCTGAGGAATATGGAAGAAAGAGGTCATGGTGAAGATCAAAATCATAACTGGTTAATTAATGTTAAGTGCATTATAGCCTTTATCAGAGTTTTATACACTGAAGTGACAAAAGTCATGGGATAGCTCCTAATATTTTGTCGGTCCTCCTTTTGCCTGGCGAAGTGCAGCAACTTGACATGGCATGGACTCAACAAGTCGTTGGAAGTCCCCTGCAGAAATATTGAGCCATGCTGCCTCTATAGATGTCCATAATTGTGAAAGTGTGTTGATGGTGCAGGGTTTTGGGCACGAACTAACCTCTCGATGATGTCCCATAAATGTTCGATGGGATTCATGTCAGGCAATCTAGGTGGCCAGATCATTCGCTGGAATTGTCCAGAATGTTCTTCTAACCAATCGCGAACAATTGTGGCCCGGTGACATGGCGCATTGTCATCCATAAAAATCCCATCGTTGTTTGAGTACGTGAAGTCCATGAATGGCTGTAAGTGATCTCCAAGTAGCTGAAGGTATCCATTTCCAGTCAATGATCGGTTCAGTTGCACCAGAGGACCGAGTCCATGCCATGTAAAAACGGCCCAGACCATTATGGAACCACCACCAGCTTGAACAGTGCCTTGTTGACAACTTGGGTCCATGGCTTCGTGGGGTCTGCGCCACACTTGAACTCTACCATCAGCTCTTACCAACTGAAATCGTGACTCATCTGACCAAGCCATGGTTTTCCATTCGCTTAGGGACCAACTGATATGCTCACGAGCCCACGAGAGTCGCTGCAGGCGATGTCGTGCTGTCAGTAAAGGCACTCGAGTCTGTCTTCTGCTGGCATAGCAAATTTCGCCACATTGTCCTATCGGACACGTCCCTCGTACGTCCCACATTGATTACTGTGGTTATTTGACGCAGTGTTGTTTGTCTGTGAACATTGACAACTCTACGCAGATGTCGCAGGTCTCGGTCGTTAAGTGCAGGTGGTCGGCCACTGTGCTGTCCATGGTGGGATGTTATGCCTGAAATTAGGTACTCTCGGTTCACTCTTGACACTGTGGATCTCGGAATGTTGAATTACCTAACGATATCTGAAATGGAATGACCCATGCGTCTAGCTCCAACTACCATTCCGTGTTCAAAGTCTGTTAATTCTCGCCGTGCGGCCATAATCACGTCAAAGCCTCTTCACATGAATAACTTGAACGCAAATGAAAGCCCTGCCAAAGCACTTTGCATTTATGCATTTTCTACGCGATACTACTGCCATCTGTATATTTGCATATTGCTATCCCATGACTTTTGTCACTTCAGTGTAATGGGAGGATGAATTGTCTGTCAATGATTCTAGGAGTTGACAATTAAAATTGTTTTAAATTTTATTGCCTGGGGTATGCTACAACAGTGAATCTAAAGCAACTTTTTAACTAGCAATTCCATCATTGCTTGTCTATATCAGACCAGTATATTTAAAAATTTTTTTTTTTTACATATTATATTACATTCTCTTTATTTTTTTAAAAGCATAAAAGTGAACAAATGTCATTTTGATGTCTTATTTTTATCTTTAAGGCACTATTTTTTTTTTTTTTCCTGTAGCTTTAATACCTCTTATGAGACATTGTGCAAAATGTTTTTGTTTAATGTGGTTTTTTGATTTCTAAAATGTCTTTATAGCTTCCTTTTTTATTCAAAAAATTTTTTTCATTGCATCTGATAGCATTAACATGTCTTACTTAATAATGTTTAAATTCCACTATTTCTGTACTTCGTGTTTTTTAAAAAAGCTTTTGAGAATTTTGAGCTCATTTTATAGGACTATTTCAAGATTTCTGTCTTGTAGTATTTGTTGTAATCTTTTCTGTATTACAGTCATGATATAAACACTAAAGCAGGTAAAGGGGCCTCAAATCAGGTGTTTTTTTACAGCAGATTTCTTTGATGAACTGCTGTTTTTCATCATTCAAATAATTAATCTGAGCAAACTGTATGTAACAATATGGAGTATGTGTGTGTATATGCATATCTATCTATCTATATATATATATTAAACGTACAACTTTAAAACTTTATGGCATAATTTTGTAAAAAACATATTAAAAATGATACAGTTTAATACTGTTTTGAGAAAAATAGAAAGAAAAACATTTTAAAGCCTTATTATTATCATACGCACATACATATATAGGGTGACCAAAACAAAACTGACCCAGAAGAGGAATTTCAGAATTTTATGAAAGTGTACTCTAAACATCAAAGAGGGCATTAGAAATTGGGACAGACACAACTGGTAGTGAGAGAAATATGCACAGACATGTGACAGCAGTTAGAGTGAAAGGTGTATATGTGATTAGTGAGATGTGCAGATGTGTTTAATGAGCAGTTGAAATTAGAGTTGCAGGCATGTTTAGTTGAATGCAGTACAAAATGATGTTAACATTAAAACAACATGCTCATTGTAGAGTGTTATACAAAGCACTGTTTGTGGAAAATGAGCTGAACTGTTTGCACAACTGTTAATAGAAGTAAGCGCATTGGCAAAACCTCCAGCAAAATATGAAGTGCAAAATTTAGTAGCAAAATGGCACAGGCTCCGTAGCAGTTATAAACTGTAAAAGTATATGTTGTACTGTTTTGTATAAAAAGAATTAAAAGACCAAAAAACAGTGCACAAGTGAATGATAGCCTACAGAAAAGACTGACAAAATTTCAGTGGTGTTAATCTGGGCAAGTGGGAAATAAAAGATCATCCTTCTGAACATTATCCGTATCAGTTTTCTATTCTGCATAATTTAAGGCTACCAGACAAATCTGGACATATTCAGTTCTGGCAGGAGTTTCAGCATTAAGTAGAATCAGGACTTCAGTCACAATGTATTCTGTTTTTCATTTCTTCGGATGAGGTCTGGTTCAGCCTGTCTGGATGTGAACCCGCCGAGCGTACACCATTATGCATCAGCAAATCCTCAACATTATGTTCAGTGGCCACTGCATAGTTTTAAGACTGGTGTTTGGTGTGCAGCATCCGATTTCTGCGTTACAGTACGACTGCCACCAAACTCTTCTTTCACCAGTATGTCCAGAATCGGTGTAATCCATTTGTGGATCAACTTGAAGAAGATGAGTGACCTTTATGGATATTTTCACAAATGGAGCAATAACATTTCCAGCCTTGGAATGAATTCATGAGATGTTCAGGGATAGCAGAGGCAGTAAAATCTCTTGTCGACCATGATCACCTGATCTCTCTCCTTATAATTTTTACCTATGGAATAAGTTAAAGGGTCAGATGTATTCAGATAATCTTGAGTGAATACACTGAATATGCTGTTACTGTCATTCCTCTTGTGGATCTGTTATGCATGTCTCACAGTTTGATAAAATGAGAAATGAGTATAGCACTGCATCAAAAGCAGTAGTGGCTAGCAGCTTACTCAGCATTTTCTGTAAAAGACAGTTCTGTTCATTAACAAGGTCAAATTTAGTATCAGAATGATGCTTATTTTCTCAGCCAATTTTATTTTTTTCATTTTCTCTCTCTATACATATAGTATATATATATAGAAAGAAAGTTTAACCTTAAGCTCTTATTAAACTCTTATTATTATCTGTTAAACTCTTATTTATTAATTAGATAGACTTCATTTCATGGTAATTTTATTTTTAGTTATGTTAAGTATTTATTGTGTTAAACATAATAATTAAGAATATTATAAATTTAAAATTGACCTCTAAGTACTTTGTTACTAAAATTTAAAGGTTTCAAAATATGTTGCAGATGTTTTGCTATGTATATGAACTATTAACTGGCCAAATATACAAAGCAAAATATTTGCATTTGTATTCTGAATCATGTTATCAGCATATTATATTAAAAAGATTCTTTTGTGTAGTGAGGTGAACCAATGGCTGAGTGAACTGAAGAAATGAAACACTAGAACTTAGGTTTTATTTTTGACAGTTGAATGGGCAGCTTGCATGAGATTTTTCTAGTTACTTCACGTGTAACATAAATACTCACTAATTTTCTTTAGAAAGTCTCATACAAAGACATTGTTTCTCTTACATTACTTTAGTGTGGTTGGGTGTTATCAAATAATGCATAATTCAGTGCAGTGGAGAATATGTTGTCTTTAGTTTGAAGTAATTGAGTTTGGTTGTATTGTTAATTCAATAATGAGTTGCTGTAAATGTATTTAGATTTTTAGACTGTTAGAATAATTTTATTTCAATTTGGATCAATGTCGATATTATAGTTGCTATAACCGGTAGTTTCTTTCCACATTTTATTTTCTATAAATGGCAGTGTTTTTCTACAAATGTTAAATGTCTGATTCCAGTGCAATAAAACTCATCTGATTGCAATGCAGAACTCTGCAAGCTTTGTATAATAGTCTTGATAAGTCTTCTCTGCAAGAAAGTTCTGAAGTGCTTGTAATTGATAGTAATCGGGCACTAAGTGTAGTAACATGTGAGATGCTGTAGAGTTTTTTGTTCAAGTAACGTGTGCCGGATCATTCTTGTAATCTAATTAATGAAATTGTCAAGATATTAGTTTTTGTTATTTTGTGAAGAATGTTTATGCTGAAGGTGTGGAAGGAAAATGCTTTAGCATTTAAGTATGCTCTGAGATTGGAAACCAAACTACTGCAATGCCCTGCTGAACAGATGACTTGGTTAATTACTGTAAAACACAGTATTGAAGACATCTCTCCTAGTTTTGAAATGTTGCAGCTGTAAACATGTCATTTAAACTGGTTTTGGGAGAACATGTTTCTAGGAAAGGTCATCAGTTTTAATAAGTAATTTCTATTGTGGAAATGACCTAATAAACCGGTATGTCACTAGCTATTTGAAAGATGCAATTTTAATTAGAGTGAGATCATTAGTGTCCAACCAGGTAGTTAGTATAACTTGTTCCTAGTATAAATTAGGTTCTTGGCGTAGGCTTGATTTACATATACAGATCTTAAGTGTTAAATTTACTTAGCTGTCCAATTTTTTATATTGATTATGGAATGCATCATATAGTGGTGTACTAGGATTAATAAAGACTAAATTATCTGGTCCTCAAAGAAGAGGTAGCATAGAGATATTTGCATGTTGATCAGTCTTGGTGTCATAGTTCGCTTGGTAATGGAGAAATATATTTTAAATACTGCTTGTGTTGTGCTGATGTCTAACTTTAGTTAAATGATCACATTGAAAGTTTGCTACTATTTCATGCATTGTGCTTATTTAGTTACTCCAGCTGCTGCATCACTTCATTTTCCATTTGCATTTGTGCAGTATGAATCTCATCGTCAATGCTTGATTTCCCAACTTAAAAGCAATTTATTTATATACACTTAAGTTAATTAATAGGCATAACTTTTTTTTTCATAAAATGCCTGAACCAAAAAATGTGGAATGATCAAGATGCTTAATCCAGAAATGTCATCATAGCTTAAATAGTTTACATATCAAATTAACAAGTGACCATCAACAATAAAATAAATATACTTCATAATTAAAATGAACAAATCAATTTTTATAGTAAATTATGTTGGCTATCAGAAATTTTCCCTTCATATGTTTGGTTAACCTTTTAAATAATGTGACTACTGTTTTGCTATCAGAAACAAAATGTGTTAAAAATGACATATTTCCGCAATATTTCTTTTGTGATTAAGAGGTTTTATAAATGATTTTTTTTATTACTATTTGTTATTTTATATCACAGCATCTGGCAACTTTGTTTTATTGTGGACTATGGACTTTTAGTATTTCATTGTGCATTGATATATGCTTATTACTCAGAGGCAATATTAAAGTGTTACATTAATGAATGACCATTAAATATTAAGGTACTTTTCCGTTTTGCCGGCGCAAACGATAAAGTCCCCAATAATGGTTTAACTGATGCCAGACGGAATATCTTCGCTGGTAACCTTTTACGCCTCAGTTTCAAAACAAGTTGAAGCCATTTCTTATCAGATCGTTTCTTTCAATACTGGCATACAATAATATAGAATTTTTACACGATATTTAAATTTTATCCCCTAAGACAATTCACGGTAATTAAGTCAATTAGAACGCAATTACACCGCTCATCCGAAGGCGAAATCAAGTGTTAAATTCATCAATTCTAATGAGAATGCACTAGCGAAGTAAAGCACTGCGGTTTTACATAATTTCTGAGTAAGCTATTCGTACGAATTGAAATAATTCTTGCATTTAAACTTGTATTCCAAATTAAGATTTAACTTAAAATTAATGTAGATTATTACTGAGCGAATTAAATTTTAGTAGCGTAGTTTACGTGAGATGAGATCACTTGGGGTCATGTGATACGAACCGGCGAATCAGGATTTTGAACCATGAAATCATAGTAAATTCTTAAATTAATGTCTTTTTACAAATTTATTGTCTTTATTTATTGGCTTTTTACAAAATTTTAAACCATATTAAAATGTTTATGCCTTCACAATAAAAAAAAAAAAAAAATTCTTAGAATTAACATTTTTTATGTGTATACTGTATGTTGTCGCCAACAAAGTCTGCTTGGCGAGATTTGCGCCGGCGAAACGGAAAAGTACCAATATTAATATCTTTAGTTTGTTGAAAATGATCTGTATTCTCTTCAATTTTACTAAAACACTTATTAGCAGATTTAAAATTAAGCAGTCTTAGTGTGGCATAGATTTTAAATAGAACTCTATTGGTATTTTGCTTCTGAAGAGGTGGACCTGTGTCTGATTGGCCTGGAAATCAGCTAGAGCTTTATTCAGAATCTGTACCAAACTAAGTTTGCCTTTCGCCCCCCTAATTTTAAATTTTACATCGGTATATTTCTCTTTCAGTTTGACTTTCAGTCCAAATGTTATTAGTTTTACTAAAGCACTTTAGTAGATGTTATATGTGTTAATTGGTATATAAATAAAATTAGTGTTTTATGTATATTCAACATATTTTATAAGCCAGGACATTCCTCTCACCTATTTATGAGTTTTGTGAAGGAAATTTATGAAACTGACAGTTTAGAACATTAAAAAAAAAAAAAAAAAAAAAAAAAAAAAGAGCAAAAGGAGATGTATTTGAGTTTAAAACTGCTTTATAATTAAAATCATCTATAACAAGCAAAATTTAATCATAATCACATACTTCCAGTTTTTTTGCTCTTTTATAAATGAATATTTTTACATAAATAAATGAAACAAAATCATTGAAGAATGTAAACGATATTTTTAAATACAAGATGTTTCTAAATTTTATACGTACAGTATTGCTGATTTGGAGTCGTTTTTGTAATAGAGTTGGAAGAAGCAACAAAGTGCTACAATAAACTGCTCATTAATCACAAATCAGTCGAAGTGTTTTCATGCAAAGTAGAATAAGTTGAAATTATGTGTGAGATTGGATATTTTTGATGGTGTATAAATTCATTGCATATTTGATGAAAGTGCATTCTTTTCTACTTTTATCCATCCTTCAAAAGATATATGGCATATAATGTAAATAATTTAAACATAACTGGAAATATTATTGACTTACGTTTTATTATTTGCTAGGTAATTATTGCACGTAACCCAAACATTTCCAGTGCATGAAATGAATTAATGAAATGAATCCAGTGTTATTTAAGATCTGCCAATATTAGCGCAAAATTTTGATAGTTTAAATTGCTGTTTTAAGATACGTTTACCCCCTCAAATACGTTTAAAGTTCAAGTAAATGAAGATCGCAGTTTTACTGAAAAACCGAAAAGGCACTTCATCAAATCATCGAAATCATAAGAAAGAAAGCAATGCCCAGGAAACTGCAATTGAAGAAGTACATAATGTTTAAGAAAATTACATTGATTTAGCAGTTAATAGAAGGTTTAAAATATGCAGATTAAACTGTATTTGGCGATGCATCATTCTTTTAGAGATTTCACAAACTTAAAATTTCATCGGAAAGTTCGTTTTGTGGATCAAATTCGCAGGAATTTTTTTTCGCAGGTTTGTTCGCCATTGGCGATCAAAACTCCATATTTAACACTCTTTGTGTATATTATCTATAAAATATTAACAACCTTTTTAAACTATTGTATATTTCTAGAAGAGTAGAGAGATACATATTTTTTTGAAGAAAAATTGTGAGTTCAAAGTTGGAAGATATTTCTTATAAGAGGTCTGAATTCTTTTATTAACGTCTTTGAGAGGAAAAACACTGAATTACTGCCTTGAAATGAGCTCACTTGTGACCGGTGACTGAATGGTGAAGACCGCTGAATTCTAGTATTCCGATATGAATTCAGGCCCCCAGCGAACTGGCTGACTGCATAGGATTTCGCGGTTTTTGCCTTATGCGTACGAGCGAGTTTCCTTCAGAAAGTCCTCCATGAAGAAATCCATCCTTTATACATATATTCATCTTGTCCTTTTCTTTAATCAGTTACCTTACCAACTGCTTCGATGTATTACATTTATTTACAACAGGGATGCGCAGTTTTTTCATTTGCGGTTTTCAAAGAATAAATCCCTAAACTAAGATTTTGATGTAAGGACGATACCCCCACATTCTTACCAAAATCAAAGTTTAGCTTTAAGGTCATAGTGAGACCAGATAATGCAACAGTAAACTAAGCATAGCTATGCCCCTTATACATAGTATTACAAAAATTTAAAGGGTTATAAACTATCGGAAATTGAATTGGTGTAATAATTTAAAAAACTCGGGAATATTAGGGTGTCGGAAGCGATTAACAAAAAACGTTAAAAATAAAATTATTAAAAACAATACAAAAAATAGATCTAAAGAGATAACGCCTTTACCCATTAGATCTGAACATAACACACACAAATCAATAAACAGTGTGAACTGAAAATAATTAGCGTTAGACTAAACAAATAATTGATAAAACAAAATTTTCCAGTCCTACGTCAATACTATATCTGTAATATTATGAATTATTTTCATTTCTTCTGAAAACACAACAGCTTTCTTTGTCCTAAATTAAGATAGTTGATTTTCCCATTCGTTATTGATCGCAACTAATATAATTAAGTCAATATTTTCGTATTTTGTGTACCTCTTTTTCGTTTTAGGCTAATCCTTTTATTCAGAATTTCCCAGTGTCAAATATTCTCACATAACAATATGCCAACTTTCTCATAATTAGATACTTTTCCACAATTGCTATATTGTTTTGTTATTTACGTTTGTTTTTAATATATAAATATGCGTGATTGTTTCCTGTGAATTTCATTTTGCAATTGGAGAAAGGTTTACTTCGTCTGAAGATTTGTCTTCTATGCCATTTTTTCTTCATGTAATTGCATTTAATGTGTTTTTGTTTTTTAAGCGAATAATTTCCAGTATTCATAATGGTGCAGAATTTGTGTCTAGCAGTATAATATTTCCAAGCAATCAAAACTTTATATGGAAATAATGAGTTTTTTAATAGAAGTTGGGAAGAAACATTTTTTTTAAAGAAAAAGTTATATCCACTTCAATTAAAAACTGTCTTTTTACAAAGCAAAAAGAAATCATACGTCCCTGACACAGAATGCTATGAAATGAAATATAATCTAGTCCGTGAAACAGAATATTGTTTTTTAATTACTCTGATTTGTTGGTATAGATCACTAATATATTTTTATTGAGCTATTGAGGCTAATTGAGGCATTTTCGCAAATTGCGTAATTTTTGAAAACCAGAAGGCGAACTTTTTATATTTTAGAATATATGCAAAGATCATACTCAAAACTAGCATCCAAAGTTTATTTTCTTTTGCGTTACGTGTTCTAAACGTCGTTGGGTATAACTTAAGATAGCATCATAATCTGAAAATTATTCGAACGTTTTTGTGTGAAATGTGATGGAAATGAGGTATCACTATCAACACTGTCAGCTGTTATTCATAGATTGTTTCCGTCCATTCACGCACCCCTGCAAAAATCGAAATCAAGATTTTTAATAAATTATTATGTATGAGATGTGTTAGTAAGATTTGGTTCATTCAGAGGATTAGAAGGAGAGGAAATATGATGATACTTTTCTCAATAAATGTTGTATCTGTGGTCATTTTCATTTAACTGCAATTTCTATTATGAAGCCCCTTAAATCCAGAATATTATTTTTCAACTGATCCATTAACTATATTAAACGCTCTAGAAAATTAAAATTATCCCACATAGTGTTAGCCGAGAATTGCTTTCCTTCATCTCCTGTCGGTATATTTAGAGATTTTTTTTTTTTTAAACCAGTATCAAGTTTATTTGTGTTGATGCTCCAATAGATAATCTTTTCCGCACTTGTTTTACTTTTCTCATTTCTGTGTTTGCATTAAGTGTGGGTATGTTTATATGATTGAGAAAAGGATATTGTATTTTGAAGGCAAATTAAATTCCGCATGTCATTATTTTTGTATATGTCTGGTCTGTCCAACGGGGACTCGTTAGAAGTATAAGTAAGCAAAGACTGGATTGAGCTTCCCTTTCTGTCGATAAACTTCAAAGGAAAAGAACGAAAGAGGAGATATAAATGAACTTCCATTTCCTCAGACTGAAAGATAAATCATAGAAATTGTTTTTCTATCCAACCATAGTTAATTTTAGTTTGACTTAAAAGTAAATATGAAGATGTATTTAAATCAGCCGGGTTGCGATATATACGGCCAGTTGATCTGAGATTCCTTATATAGTGTGCATGAAAAAGTTACTGAAATATTATAGTTGTAGATTAATTCAGGTAAGCAATTTTGAAATACTTTTTATCACATCATCTGTGATATATATGTACAGATATGTGTAAAACCTGCTGTTAACTTAAATGTGGTGGGTGCGTGGTCGGATTGGTTTTAGCTCTGTGGTACTAAATTAATTAAGGCACTTCAGATTCACAGGACTTCAGAAGTATTTTAAATGTTACGATCTAATTAACTGTGATGCTTTAAAAAAGGAAGAATAACGCATGAAACACGAAATCAAAATTAATTGCTTTAATCTGAATTTAAACTGCTATCTCGTATTTTTCTGAGTGGTAAGCTCAAGTAAGGAATAATTAACCGTCTGAATGCGACGAAGCGCTGTCGCTCTTGTCTTGTGTTGTACCAAAAATGCAGCGAAGCGCTATCGCCTTTTTCTTGTATTAAGCTAAAAAAGAAGTGCGATCGCGCTGCTGTTAAAATTTCGCATAAACTGAGAGCAGTTGTATTTATATGAATTGCGAGATAATATGATTGCGGTTTTTATTAATATCATTCAACTGTAGATTTTATTAAGATAAGAATCTCTTAGGCATGATAAGCTACTATAATAACTCACTGTAGTGGGTCATCGTTTGAATTGAATGATCGTTTTCATATGTAGTATTTCACACTTCTTTTGTATTTACTACATGTTGTAAAGACAAAATTTAAAAGTAATAAGTAAAAAATTCACTAAGTAAAAAGTTTTCTTTAAAAAAATTGTATGGGCGAAACTTCCGACAGTGTGAGGTATGCAGTCAGTTAAAAAAAAAAAAAAAAAAAAAAAAAGTAATGGAATTAAACGATCCAACTTAATTTGTGCTTAATGTAAAAAAAAAAAAAAAAAAAAAAAAAAAAAAAAAAAAAAAAAAGCATGGAATTTGTGCAGCAAAGCACTCTTCTAATAAGTGAGAATAAACAATATTTTTGTAGGTAAAAATTACTTTTATATAATAATTAGAGTTAATTATAACTTTCTATTATCCCCCTCAAAATAACCATTCATTTTATTCAGCAATTTTATCATATATAGACGAAAATTCTTCAGCACTCAAACGGGTAAACACAACAAGAAGCGTGGATATCGCCTTCTGTTGTATCGCTAAATGAACGAACTTCGTGTAAATATGTGTGATGCAATTGTAACTATGTTCCTGATTGGCTAATCACGAGCTAACGTATTCATCTTACTCTGTATTTGCTGCCATGAATCACTTGTGATGATTCACTGATATGCTGTCGATGTGGTATATAATTTGTTTTTGATTATCTTTGAGTTTCTTGTAATTGTACATTTGTTACATGTGAAATTTCGTTAAAATAATGGATCATTATTTTGTGAAGTTTGTTTTTTACTGCCGGTTTCTCCTTCAGCACTGTCACGATACTGTTTTACATTTCCGGTGCATGCTGTAATAAGTGATTGCCTAATTGCATACATAGCCTTTGTATTATCTTCATCTCACAGAAATCAGTTCAGCAGCAAACAGTAATGTACATGCGCAATTGTACAATCCCAGAATACGTTTTCCGTTAGTTTATTAGGTATTTTCTTCCTCTTTCCAGCATGCAATCGTGGTATAACGTATAATCGTGGTAGCACACTCGACGCGTATTCGAGAGGTCCAGGTTTGAGTACCGACGAGGGCATAGCTCATTTTTCATGTCTCCTGCTTTTAAAACATCCTGAGTTTACAAGTTGTTTGTTAAGTGTTAGATTGAGAAATCTGCTGATTTATCAGAGTTTGATAGAAAAAAAAAAAATTGTGATGGGATAGCACTTAGAATCAGTGAACGGTTTTACTTATGGACTGTGGACTGTTCACCTGGAACAGTCTAGTTATGCATAGTCGTAGTTATGTTGCAAGAGTGGACCGACGATGAATCACTATCCAGCCTTGGGTCTGTTACATTTTACCGATACCTGATGCCAGTGGATATCGCTTTCCATTGTTCATAGTGACCTCAGAAATGCATTGCGACAAATAATTCGCAGCTGCAGCATTGGTGAACAGGGTAACATTTCATAGAACATATTAGTTCATCGAACTGCGCTGTGTATTGAGCTCTGTAGTTTTTGATGCAGTCGGTTATTGATGCTAAAGCACTCCTTTGACGATTGTGCGTTAAATGGGCACAAGGATATTGGATTGTGAATGATTAGAAGAAAGTTTGCTGGCCAGATTTCTAATACATCACGTAGGCGACCGAGCGCCCACGTTCCGATTGCCATCAGATGTATGGGACTTGGCTTCTTAGTTGGTGTGATGTTTTGAGCGATGTCTTCGAGGGAAAGTTTTGGGTCCATTAATTCCAGTAGAACAATAAGGTATCTGATCATCAGTGTGGATTAAATTCACTTTTTAATATCAGCTAAGTTCCTTGCAGATTATAATAATAAAATTATCATCACCAGTATTTACTGATGATGACTTTTTCCCCAAACAGCCAAACAGTTGCTTCTGAAGCATTTCTCGAGAATGGTCAGACCCGTCGGTCCTTCCCGTTTTATCACGGAGAGAGTTGCGCAGGGTGCACCTTAAGGAATAGATCGATATCACATCCTCAAGAAGGGGGAACTAATGCACAAATAATTAAGCCTTATGCGGAATTCGAACCCTCATACTGGAGTTCGGACTAGCCTGTACTAACCTTTATACTGTCCTTGGTGAGCTGGTGGTGATAATAGCGTATTCATTATTCCGACAAATCCAGATTCCCGACGCATCACGTTCCAGCGATTCCCCCCTTCTTTTTCGTTGTATCCTTTGGGCTGGGCAGGAAAGTGTAGCATACCCTTAAGATAAAACTTCGTAACAAGACGAATTGAAAAAGAAATAGTTATTAACCTCTTTATTGACTACTGTTCTACTAGTAAAAATATATTTTGGGGTACATTAACAATTATTTTTTTGAAGTGTGCAGTGCTATTTTTTGGAACACCCCTTTATGTACTGTTTTAACATTACCTATCATTGAGAATCTCTGTGATCGGTTAAAAAAGTGCTGTCCTGTCCCTTAGAGACAAACTTTGTTGCCAACGGAACAAATAACCAAATATTGCCGGCAGGCGAAAGAAAAAGTTGCCAAAAGTAATTTTGAAGATTTCGATACAGCTGCTAGTTGTACGATTTTGCTTTTCGATCTTTGTGGGTAATACGAAAATATAGAGAAATGCTTGAATACACATATCTGTAAATTAGAAATGCATTATTGGATATAATTAATAAATTTCGAGTGGTAAAAATATTGAATAATGTAATGTGTTTAGAGATTTAAACAAATGCTTAAGAACATTATTAATACACATAAATATATTAAAACGATTTAATTAATAAATTCCAAATACTAAATTATTTGAAATATATTACTGAAATGACACGTATAAACGTCTGAATATGAAGGTTGCATTTAATAAATATTGTACACTTGAGATAATCAAGTTATGCAGTTAAATATAGAGAGACTACGATTAAAATGTTTTTTTTTTTTTTTTTTTTTTTTTTTTTTTTAATAGTTTAATATATATTTACATTCATATAACCACCGAAGAAATTTTAACGCTCTCTGGCAGAAAAAAAAGTGGGGAGGAGGAAGTAGCTACGAAGCAAATCGTCTGGCGGCCTATTTTTTTCTCCTTTTCTGAGAGTGCCGATAATAATTTTAATATAGTATAGTCTTACATAGGAAAAGTTTCTGTATTTTTCCTTAAGGAATTAACTTAAAAATAAGTAGATGTGTCAAAATACAAGTCTGTAATACTAATTTTGGAGGTGAGAAGCTATAAAAGAAGAAATTTCCAGTGAGATGAATGTATTTCTTGACCCAGCTTTCTATTTCAATTCATTCAGCCATCTGAAGATAACGGTGAAGAAAACTAGTTTGCGCAGCTACTGATCATCTGTAATTAAACTGACACTTTTTGTCAAAAAAGAAAACCTAAACATTTTATCAGTTCATGAACATAAACAAAGCGTTTTCTTTTGAAAAGCCCTTTTACTCAGTATGGAAGAGATAATTTTAGTTCATTATACATTTCTTCATACAAGATTGCAAATGATCTGGAATTCCGTTCATTCAATGAAATTAATGGTCTTCATAGCTTCTGTCAGTACTGTCTTAATATTATTTGAGAATTTCATGCGACTAGAGACCTGTGAAAATTGCAGTGGATGAATTTTGCCGGGGGAGCAACTTTTTCACCTGAAAAGTCCAATTATTATATTTGTAACGCCATTACTGTCATTGTAAAATCTAATATGCTTATTTCTGTCTCTATCGTCTTGAGTTTCAGATCTACCGAGACAAGCAAATATCTCGAGAGTAGGTATCTGCCCTGAGATCTTTTTTGAGACTGAGTGAATAAAGAAAGTTTCAGTTAAACGATAGGGGTTTGATTGCTGTTCCATTGTCGATGGTGAAACTCAAACTTAGCTTCCTACTCAAGGGGTTTGATTGCTGTTCCATTGTCGATGGTGAAATTCAAACTTAGCTTCCTACTCAGCACCAAAAGCCGTAGGCATTAGCTTTCAGTATATGATCTCGTGCTTTTGCATGGTATTTCGGTTACTGTAGATTCCATGTGAACAGTTCTGGTTATAATTTCTCGTTGGAATGATATGCAAGCTACTACTAGAGCATTTTATTCAAAAGAAAGAATGTATTATTCTATTCTGTAAATAATTTCAAGAATGCTTGAACTAAATACGTGGATTCAAAAGACATACTTTCCCATATCCATTAACGGATGCTGCAAAAGATGTGTTCTGTGGTTGTCGTAAAATAATCAATCTTAAGGCACCAGAATTTAAACTCTCGCGATGGACGGGGACCACCGGCGGCCGAGCAGTAAAGTTGCTGATACTGGTAGTTTGACCTGGGTTAGACACTGGTAGTATAAACGGGCTGGCTGCATGGGCGTTTCGCAGTTTTTTCTATGTAACTTGCATACGAGGCAGTTTCCCTTAGAAACCCCTCCACGAAAGCATCCCTTCCTTTAGACAATAATCCTAGCTTGCTTTGCTCTAATCAAATAAATCAAACTATATCATCTAACGATGGAAGAAATTTGCTTTTCCTCCGTAAATATAGTTTTTGTTTGGGATATGTAATCTGAGTCCTCTCAGATAGTAACGCAGGTACTTTCAATCCTTCCTCCTGGAGAGATGTCTGGAATCAGTTAGAGGTTGTAATATGAATCATATAACTGAAGAAAACAGAAAATAACGGAAGGTAACAGTGTGGTGAAGAAATTTGCCTCCTTTTACTTTGTGCTTTTAACAGTTTGAAATAATAATCCTTTCAGAATTACTAGTGTACCGCCTAAAAACTTCTGCGTACCAGTTTCGGAACCACTGCCACAGACAATTTGATTTCTATGCTACTTACTATTGAGGATATGGCACCTGTACGCTCTATTGATCAGATGCAAGCCAATGGAGGAAATTGATGCTGTGGGGCAGTATTTTCATGGGGAACTAGTAATAAAAACTTTCATGTAGGTCCCATTAACCAACTAGAATAATCTCGGACAGCTGTGATCTGAACATCTCTTACGAACATTACTGCGAATTTATTCATTTATATCAAATCTGTTTTTTGCTGATAATCAATCCCCGCAGAACGGTGTGCATGCCACACTGCCAAGATTGTCAAGAATGTGTTTTAAGGATGATGGCGGTGAGTTTCATTTAATGCCGTGGTCTACAGTTTCATCATGCATGAGTCCAGTGTAATATTTGTGGTACGAATAAAAGATTTGGGTCTACACCAGCACCTCCTTACAATTTTCTAAATTTTCGAGAAATGGAGGATCAGTTGTTGGTACCATCCCCAGGATGCATGGTGGATTTCAGGACTTCGCGGATTGGCTGCTGTTTTTCATGGCTGAAGGAGGTCTTTTATAGTATTAATTTGGGATCATAATGTATTCGGAATTGGTAATCTTCATATTTTATACTGAGAGTAAATTCACATTTTATACATTATAAAAAGATATGTAATCCTGTTTTATGTACATTTTCTCCATTTTTTAAAAATACACGGTCTGTTACAAATAAGAAACTTGTTGAGTACAAATTTGAAGGTCAAGAATTAAATGATTTAGTTAATTCCTGGATGAACATTGCACTTGCTTAAATAGTGCCCTTCTGTGTATATTAGAGACATATTTTGTTAGCGAGCGGAACAAGCTTTGAAATTTTCAAATACTAATGTTCCTAATATTTTTAAAACACAACGAGGGACATACAAGTATAAAAGTTTTATTATAAGTTTTGTAATTACAACCGATGAATGTTATGTACATGTAACATTTATCCTATAACTTTTCCATGGCGTCTGGTAGCTAAATGAGAACTATAACTATTGGCGTGCCCCTTTCCGAAAAAAGCGTTTATAGCATTACGATGTTGCATATAACATAATTTGAGAAGTTGGCTGTAGATGTAAAACGGTTGGAAACCGCTTGTTCTGACAGCTTACTATTTAAGGAAGTGCGGTGTTCATCCAGGAACTGTAACTAAATAATTTAATTATTGACTTTGACGTTTGTATTCAGCAAATTTCTTATTTGTAATAGACCGTGTGTTTTTTAAAAATGTAGCAAATGTGGATACAACAGTATTAATTATTTATATAAATATCACTCTCGGTATAAAATGTGAAAATTACCATATCTCGAATGCTATCAGATGTAATCCTTTTATGTCGTATACCTGAGGCTGTAAAATACTTTTTGTGTTGAAAGTATTATATGATATTTCGAGGCGCCACATCATTTCAAAGCTATTCAGGAGGAAACTGGAAGTGTGACTACCGAAATATGCGCTTGATTAAGTAGTAGTAGTTGTAATGAAATAATTCAAATAGTTATCTATTTTAAAATAATTGTTGCATTCGTTTGTCTTTTCCCAGATACTGGTGAAACCATTTGGGAAAATTTTTCTTCTCATCTAGTGTCTTTTAGTAATATTTACAGTTAGTTATTTGAACCTGGTAAAGCATACGAAAGCTATCTGCCTAAGGTAAATGATTCCTTGGTGGAGGACTTTCTAAGGAAAACTGGCTCGTTTTTGTTAGACATCGGTAAAACCACAAAAACCAGCGATGCAGCTGACCCATGCGAATGCGGTCACAAGCTCTTGGCCACTGATGGGCAGTAATATTTTGGACTTTTCTTGGTGAGTTTCTCATGGTAGGATGTAATTTTGGATGAGTTGGTTTAATTAATCTCCATGTAGTTTATTAATACCTAAGAATAATAATTTTGTAATTTTCTAAATTTGTATCAGATATTAGGGAAAAAAATGTATGAGTTATCAGATATTAGGGAAAAAAATGTAAAATGGTCATCCTCTTGGCTCTGAAAATTTATTACAGTAAATTTATTACATTAATTGTTTAATTATATTCATTGTACTCGCTTCTCTGTTTCAAAAACCTGAAGTCTCTGTTCGTTAATTTGCTTTGAATGACTTCAGTTTTGTCACTGGTATCATTCTTTTTTTCCTTTGTCAATTACATTGAATTACTCTGTCGCTGAAAGGTTTAACATCTGAATCGTCATTGGTTGTTGAAGATTAAAACGAACGATTAAAGTCGTTGTGTGCTTCCTTTAGCTACTTTTCGACTTGTCTTCAGATGAGTATCTTATAATTTCAGGGTCCCATGCACGTTTTCAGATAGAAACTATCAAACAGTCTTTTAATTATATCAGGTCGTTTTAACACCCAGTACTTGAGATATTCTTTAAAATTTTTTTAACTACTAACAAAGGACGTTATTAAATATGTTTTTAATTGTTTGACTTTTTTTTTTTTTTTTTTTGATGATGAGCATTTTTTACGCATACGCACTTCGAGCAAATTTTAATGATGGTGAGCTCGGTCACATGTCAAATAACTACTCTCAAGATTGGCGCCCCTATCCACGTAAGGAGTTTATTCCTTGGAGCTTTTCCTTTGAAATCTTCACTATCTATATCTTCATTTTATTTTTTCGTGAATTAGCTGTAAATTTTGAAGTTCTAGTTCTGTTATCAATCTTCCAATGCTTATATTTTAAATTATTATTATCTAAATTACTCTTACTGGCAAGATTTTTTTAGGCGTCTTCATAAGCAATAGTTTTCCATTTCTTCTAAATTTAGATCTATATTTGCCACTCGCGAAAGATTATATATATTAGAGCGTTATTTTGTTTAAAAAGTGAGAAATAATTTAACATTTTAAAGGAAACGTAGGTATGAAACAGATAATATTTTAAAAATAAATTTAATGCTTGTCAGAATCTGCAGCTTTATGTTTTTATTATGCTAGTGCCTTGTTTTAAAAAATTAGATGCAAATCTTCAAAATCCATATAAAACGGGAAACAACGCATCTCTTTCCAGATACAGAATGCCCAAGCAATGACCGCTGATTGCTGGCAGTTAGTCCTGCGTTCAGACCCAGGCGAATGGGTTGGCTACCTCGTTTGTTATTGGGTTTTTTCTCGTCTGTAACGTAAACAGGAGATATTTTCTGTTAGGAAGTCCTCTATGAATGCATTCCTATCTTTAGGCACATAGCTCTTCTGTGCTTTGCCAAATTCCTATAACCAGACCAACGGTATGCGGAATGATCCAAATGTCGACCCTCTCAACTTTTTAAGGGGAACTGGCTTTTATCTACGTTACACATGGGTAAAATCACGAAAACGCCCATGCAGACAGCCCGTTCTCCGGAACTCGCACCCGGACCGAACTATTAATGTTCAGCGGCTCTTACCACTTGGCCACTGGTGGCCCAAATAATCTCTTTTATTGATGAATGTAAGTACGGACACATTTTTCAGTTTTCGAAGTCATTTAGTGCTGTGTTGAATAATGCTGCACTTTAGTATGTTCTTCATTTGAAGTTTATGCGTGTTGAAGCATAAAGAAATTTCTGATGTCTTTAGATGCTCCAAAGAAAGAAATCTGGTATCATTTAAATCGCAGACCGTAAACTCGTGGGAATCAGCCGTCTAAAGAAAATTTATCTCAAGTATGCCATTGTAAACTCAGAAGTCTGGCCTACAATTCCATCATGCCGGGACCAAAAATACCGTCCCTTTTTTCGCAGCCTCATGATACAAAATTGCTGACTGTGTTTTTGTGTACAGTTGCATTAACTGTACAGCCTGTTTAAGGCCCATATCACACGGCGTTTGTTTCACACGAACAACTGTTTCGGACAATTTTTCTGCCTGGTTTACTATTGAAAGAAAGACGTGCGACTTTTTTCTTCCTTTCCAAAAAAATTGCAAGTTGTTCGTTTTCAACCAATCAGTTCGAACGCTATCAGCTTGTTTGTAATGATGAACCAGTTTTTCCCTGTGTTAACCTCAAAGCGATCTATGGTGATTGGCTCTTGTGACAAAGCAGAAAAATTGTTCCAAACAGTTGTTCTTCCGAAACAAAACGACGTGTGATAGCAGCCTAACAGTACAGCCAGACACAGTTGTGACAAAACACGTGTAGGTTATCTAAAATGAAGGATGCGGTCATACAAGACTTTCAGTTGGAAACCACCTGGTAATCACGTTACGCTATGGAAAAGCCATTAAACATCTATGGAGTTAGTCTATTCGCCGTGATTTCAACCCAGGTCGAACTACTTGTGTTTAGTGGCTTAGCTTGTCGGCTACTGATGCTTCCTGTTTTGCTTACGTGAATAGATGCCCAAATTTATGCATGCACTTTTTAGAAGAATTTGTAGGAGGTCCAAAAATAAATAAATATGTTCACTATAAAATGTTATGTAGAATACAGTAAAAGGAATGTGTTAAAGAAATTAAACTAATTACTTTTACTAGCATTAAGAATGAAATAAGAGGAAGCGAGTGGCGCAAGCAAAGAAAACATCTGATTTGCAGAAACATTTTCGTATAAACTGATTACAGCATACTATGTGTAGATGATGTGTTGTAATCACATGACGCTGGATGCTATAATCTCCTTTATGTGTCGTCTCTTTTGAATCCGATAAACAGTGTATTCAGTAGGTGATCACAAAAGATCTTGCGTGAGGCTTCTTTCTCTGCAATAACATGCGATCCTTCAGTTGTGCCAAAGTTGCAGTACTGCCACGATAAAAAGTATTTTTCATATGGCCTCAGTGTTAGAAATCAGAGAGATGGTCAGGAGAACGTAGTGGCAAACGAACCACTAATATACGCTTATATGGGAAATGTATAAGCATTTTTTTTTCCCCGCCATTTTTAGGCTTTAGTTATAAGGTATTTCTCCCACTTCCCTAGCGTGCCTTCGTGGTGTAACGGTAGCACGCTGAGCCGGTATTCCAGAAGTCCGTGGTTCGATTCTCGGCGAATGCGGTTGCTAATTTTTCAATTCTCCTGCTTCCAAAAAATATCCTAATGTCTCTACAGTGGCGTCCGAACAAAAAGGGTTGTGGATGATGATTCTCCGCGCCCATGATTTGGCGACTAGGTCTCTAAAACCTTAGTCGCCCTTTAAGAAAAAAGGGGAGTATATAAGGTATTTCTTCCACTTCCCTAGCGTGCCTTCGTGGTGTAACGGTAGCACGCTGGGCCGGTATTCCAGAGGTCCGCGGTTCGATTCCCCGCGAAGGCGGTTGCTAATTTTTCAATTCTCCTGCTTCCAAAAAATATCCTAATATCTGTACATCGCCACTAGAAAGGTCGGAAACGCTGGTCACTTTATTATGGAGGCACCTAATAGGCGGCCACCGTTACCTTCTGTTAAGGGACAGACAGTTTAAATCCATGCCTTCTTCGGGATTCGAAACCGAGCCCTTTGGTATCGCAGTAGACTCCCTGAGCCACTATACCGGACGGTAGTCTGGACGGCTAAAGCTGTTGAAAGCTCTTTAAAGTAATACTTATTTCCCTGATTTTGTTCGTAGTGCTTGTAAATGGTGCCATCAATGTTTAAAATGTTTTTCATGCTTTGTTTCATTTATTTAATGAGCTGCTTTTACTGTGTTTCGTCATAAAGCTACCTCGTAACGTTGTTCAGAGAATAGATTCGGAAACGCGTATGCAGCGATCCCATCTGCTGGGATTCGAGCCCAGGTTTAGCTATCAGTGTTCCGCGGTCTTAGCCGCTTAGCACAAGTGGATCTGTGTTTAAACATCCGTTTATTTTTTAATATTCTAGAAAGAAAAAAAAATCGAGTCCGTTTGTTTTTAAATTGAACGATAGCAGTTTTGTGATATCTCTTGTATGCGATCCATTAACTTTCTCTTCCGCCCCCAAAACTTCATAATGCTGAGTCACACATTTACTGAATTCCTTGTTAAAATATTGAAGAAAATGTTGCTGTAAAAGTTTCTTTATTATCAGACCCTTCTTCCAGCAAGCTTCCTGTGATTTTAGTTTTCTTTATGTATCCAGCGACAAAATTAGTCTGCATTTTTTTAGGTGATTTTTTTTTTAATACGTAAACTAATGTAATGCGTAGCTTTGTTATTTTCAGTATTACCAAAAATTTGTTTAAATGTTGAGAATTCAGGAAAATTTGAGTGTTTCATGAGCTTTTAAAGACTAACGTGCGCCTCCAAGTAAATTTGCAGCTAGTCTAAACGTAGTTAACGGTTCATTTAGGCAGTTGTTTTTTTTTCGAATCCCGTTTCCTTTTCAAATCTTAATCATCCTGCTGCACCGCAAGTGCACCCGACACTGCTCCATTTCTGTCAATCAGCTGATTGCTATGGCTACTTAACTGCCTGCATTGTTTTTGCTAACCGTGGGTTTAACTAAATTATTATTATTTCTGAATGCGAAAACCAAACATTTTCGTCCTTTTTGATCAATTTATTTACCCACAGTAAATTCAGCAGTTTCATTTGTTCTTCAGATATATTTTTCTCATATTACTGATACAGATAGTAAACTCTCCTTTGATGTGAGACTGTGACGGCATTGCTCAAAACAATGGCTTTCTGATTGTTTACCTGCTATTTTTTACTCTTTTACAATGCTTACGTTCTTTTTCGACGAACTTATGAGGTGTTTCAATGCATAATTTGATGTTTTTTTTTTTAAATAAATACAAAATATTTCGGGGGTAAACCGTTCAAAATTATTATGTGTAGTAGGTGCATTGGACAGTTATTAAGGAAGTACTTAATTTCAACAACAGTGTCTGAGAAAAGTGATGGGATACCTTTATTGTATGCAAATAATCAAAAGGTTTATCTACCTAAGTTATAAAATGTAATTTTCTTTGAATATATTTTTTATTCTTTGGTATAAATATTTTTTCTAAAAATAAAATACTCAGTTTAAAAATTAACATCTTAAGAGAAAGTCGCGTGACAGAAGCGTTCGGATACTACTAGTAGTTTAAACAGTAACTGAAGTAACCACAATACGTGGATTTGTGACATTATTTTCCATCAAAACTCAATAGATAATATCTACAAAATCATCCTTTTGATTTCTTCAACGAAGTTTTCGTAGAATTTATTTGAACGGTTTATTATCACGGATAGGTTTGTCGCAATAATATGTTATTCAAAGTACAAAAGACTTCATAATGAAAGACTTGGAGAACTTTCCAAGGCGTTCTCTGGAATGCAACGCAATGCTGTCTGAAACTGTTAAATTGATTAAAGAGCAAGTGTTCCTAAATATGAAGCAAAACGTTATTAATCATGTATTTGTTAATCCACCGATTGTTATAATATCAGTCTGCTAGGTATAGTGGCTGGGGTGGCAAGTTATAAATTCTGTGCCAGTAAGAGAATATAGAATACGTGTTTCTTTTCCAAAATTTATTTGAGAAAAGCTAATTTAATGCCTTTCATTAAGTTTTAGCGTACAAAAGAGCTAAAGATATACCTCGAAAATTAATATACCTCGAAAGTTAGTGCAGCAATAAAAAAATAACGTAGAAGGTGTGCGATACAAGGATGTACGTTGAATTTTGAAACATTTATGTGACTTCAAATAATAATTTTATTGATCCTATAATATATCATTGCACACATATTGGTATTTTAAAATGAAATTTGGAGTTGTCTGCAAAATAATTCAAATTCTTCGAAGACAGTGACCCTGAGGTTGACTGCTTTGAATATGCTGATGTGGCTGCTTATTAATATTCTTGAAACCCTCAAAATATCTCTTCATTATCTGGATTTAAAAACTGTATTCCAGTGGTTTTCAATCTGTTTCGCGTCATGCATCCCTTTCACCACTGAGGGGAGGTCATCACCCCTGTTTTCCAGAATTCGAAATTTAGATTTAGTTTATTTGTAACGTGTAATTAAATTAACGCGTGATAAATTAAACAACAGGAAGTACAGAAAATCTTGATAAATACCAAAATTTGAATATAAATAATTTTTATGTTCATAAACTAAAGACTCACCGCATTAACCCTTGCTGTATTCAACATGTGCAGCAAGAAATGAAATTCGATAATAATAACTGAAATTAATAATGCAAGACGAATGAAGAGAGGTAAGCTAAAAATAATAGAAACTATAATTTAAACTATGATCTTTGCATTTAAAAGCTGATAGTAATTCAACAAAGTATTAGAAAATTTTAAATTATTTATCCCTTTTTTTCTTTTCTCCCCCCCCCCCCTCCTTATGACACGATTTTCTTGCCGAAGCTAGAAAATATTAGATTTTTTAAGATCAGTGCTTTATTTTTGACAAAATTATTTAATGTAAAAGCAACGGAGTAAAATTATACGCCAAGGAAAAGCACTTTTTATAGTTCAGTTTAATGCATTAGAATTTTCTACGTGATTTTCGTAAGTGTCCGGTCGCTTTCTAAGAGACATTGCATACAGTAGAGAGTAGAAACTGGATGTATCATTTCGCAGCGATCGTTTTCCCACACGTGTCGTTTTCCATTTTTGATCCCGAATGAAATTCTTTATAAATAATCTTATTTAATCTCGCTTTCATCCTTTCCCAAACTAATGTTTTACCGTAGTAACCTTTCGAAATAATGTTCCTGGCACAGCATTTCTCTCATGGAGGGGTTGGGAAATTTTTTAAAATCTTTTTAGAAGTACTTATTGCGCCAGTTAATTATTTGCTTTGTAGAATAAAAATCTCGCTGCGTAGCATTGCAATGCGCTTTGCATGTGGGTATCAGTGTTACATCTAAATGTCGTTTCATTGCAGACTGCGATAATTAGAGATTTCATGATTAGTTTTCGGTTTGAGTTTAGAAGGAATAAGGAGGGAAAAGGTAAAGGTGAAGAAGAGAAGGTACGGAGTTTTAGCAAGATTGAAAAAGGTAAAAAGTATTTTTCTACCCGCAGAGCTGACTCGATGCCCACCTTGAAAACATCTTCAAAGCTTCAAAAGTCGTATTTTCGATTGAGGTAGAATTCTACCAAGAAACATAGAGCAGTGCATTTTTTAAAAGTAAATTTATAAAATAAATGCAATGCATTAATGTTAGAAATCGCAAATATTGTTTATTATAATAGTTTTTTTTTTCTTCTTTTTTTTTTTTCCTTTACGTGCGGAAACTTTTTTTCTGGTTTAATCGTTTCTCTACATCCATTTTTTTTCCCCTTCACCCCTTCGAAAAGCAGAGACCGAGGTTCCACTGTATCAGAAACTTCCTACAAGATAATTGTGCATTATTGGCTGTCTTTTATTTCACCGGAGGATTTTTTTTAAAATCTTTTTTAAACAGTTCTGTAGTTTCTTTCTAAATGTACTTGTATGAAATCAAAAATTCTTCATTCGAATTCATCATAAGGAAATAAATTTTCAGCGGAAAATAAAATTTTGAAAGTTAATCAGCTTTCACTTATTGGTAATTGATATTTTTTTTTCCTTTTTCCGGTCAAAATATTTTAAGATAACTCTTAACTTCTTACTCGAATATATCACCGACTCTCACATAAATCCTCAGCATAGTTTTATCTGGAATCAAAATTAAATTCACGAATAAATTAAATTTTCGAAACAAAGTAATAAACAGAAAAGTATTGGGTGTTTCAGAAATCGAAAACAAATCTTGTCTCCAGATGCTGGCTAGATGCGTATTAATAAATAGGAGCTGTAAGCGAAATGTTCTTGTATTTCGGTGAATATGAAAATTTCTTGTCTTGCTCGACCAGCCTTGACTAATCCTGCTATAACGCTTCGACTTGTGTAGCTGAAGTGTTAGTTATAAAACTGTGCCATTGAAGTATAATGTCGGAAACTCTTCAAAGAAAGTTATCGGATTTCTTGACGACAGTCGTTACTAAATTTACAGATGATCAAGCACGTAAACTGAACAACATATCAAAATGAGCCATTGTGTGGAGTCCGCAGAACTGGGCGTGTGAAATAGCTCGCGTGCCCCCAATATTTGTAGCTATTGATTGGCAAACTTTATAAATATGACAGGGTTCGTACGGTCCGTTATAAGTCCTTAGGTTTTTTTTGGAATCGATTTTTGGTCCTTAAAAGTTCTTAATTTCGGCTAAAATCGGCAGAAAGTTCTTAAATTTAAACATCTGAATTTCTGTCTTGTTTTTACGGTTGCTGTTTTGAGTGTGAATTATCATTATGGAGGAATATTTTTGACAATTCACTGACAAATATGATTATCTTTTGAATGGGTTCATGGGTTATAATTTGTTCCTATTTCTGATGTAAAGGGTGGGATACTGGAGTTTCTGAGCAAGGAGTCAAACATAAGCATTTCAAAATTATTTCATTTTTTCCTAAAGAAGAGCATTTAAACAACTTTCTCCTTTTGGGGGATGTGAATTCTTTTATTAAATGGCTCTAAATTTGGCGACTTATCAACATTTTGGCGATTTTAAGATTAATTTCTATCGAAAATTTTTAATTCAGAGATCTGGGAATTTTTCGGCAAATTTTTTTTGGAAACATTATATAACATTGATAAATTTAACTAAAACACTGGTAATATATTTAAATTATATGTAAGGAATAACATTACAATAAAACATTTTTATTTTCTTCTGCTGTCGTATTATAAAGTGGCTTTACTTTATATTTTGGCGACTTACTATATAGTATTTTGAATCTGGAAAATAAACAAGGTAATAAATGCTATAAAGCGCAGTTTACAAAACAATTCATAGCAAAAGCAAAATAGCTATATAATTAATTAAAAATTTCTTCCTTTTAATTTTTTTCATGCTAAGAATTTTCCCCTTGTAATTGTCTCAGAATATTCAGAATTGTCAGAATATGCATCAGTTTTCTCTATAAAATTAATTTTCCACTAATTTTTTTTTTTTTATCAAAATCTTTCTAGCGTTTTTTCTCTTGAAGAACTGGTAGGGCTAATTTTTCTTTAGGATTTTGCACATTGTAACTTGGAAAGTTTTAGAAGGATTTAAAGGCAAGATTTACAGACCCACAATTCTAGAAGGCTGCAGAAAAAATTGACAAAATGAAAATGTCTTCATTGTATTAACACATAATGAATGTATTGTACAGAAAGTTTGTGATGAATTTCTTATATTTTGAGGAATTTTTGGAAGGACAAAGAAAGCATAATGTTTGAATATTGTACTTCTGGTACTAGAAGTCTTTTTCGTAACATGTTTATCCTCCCTTTATTTTCTCAGCTTTTCATTAGACACAAGTATGGAAAATATCAAAAATGTTTCTAATCTTTTCGTATGAACAGGCTTTTATAAAAAAGAAATTTTCTATTAATAAAGAAATTGAAAACTGACAATTTAAAAGATTCACCTTCTATGTCTCAATGGATCATACACAGGGCTGACACAAGGCATTTTCCCACCTGATGCAATCTCCGTGGATCCTAAATTCTTCTCCCACTGCCTGTCCTAAATTCTAAAAGTTTTGCCATTTCTGGATTTTGTTGCTCGGTGTATCACTGAATTCTAAAAGTTCTGCCTCATCGGCCCTGAAACCTGCCTTTACTATACATCATTTCATATTTATCAGCTTTTTCTTTACATTCTAAATGCATTTGGTTTTTTAGAATAACAAAAGTCTTTAATTGATTCCAAAAATTCTAAAGTGAAGAGAAAATGAATTGAAGGGGAAAAAAAAAAAAAAAAAAAAAAAAAAAAACTGAATGCATAATGAGGAAGAAAATTATTCTTCGATGATATGTACAGTTATTATTATGCAAATTGACCAGTTGTTTATTTTAGCCTTTACTATAAGTTCCCCTTTCCGTTTCCTCACCATAATGCAAATCAGATAGTTTTTAAACTGAGTTTTGGGACTGAAAGACAAAGTGTTTTTGCCCTCTACTTGAATGTTGCATTAGTTTCTGCCAGCTCTGATAATTTGTAATTATTCATCTTTGCGTAATCGCTGCTAACATTTGAATTTGTTACAACGATAGTTACTGAGCCATCTTAGATTAAAATTAAATTGTGTAGTCTTTGACTACTTATCCACGTTTTTAGTTTGAATTTGACTGTTCCTGCTTAATTGCATCACCACAGGCTGCAGATGATTTTGTCAACATAGGAACGTGCCTGTATGTTCTAAGTTCTTTTTAAATAAAAGGTTTATTTAAACCTTTATGTGACTTTCAGACTTAGCGATAATTTGCTAAGAGGTTTTGGACTATTTAACTTTTACCAGATGAAGTAAAACCTTGTTACGTACACTGTTAAGAGACTGGCAAATTAGGAGATAAAGAGCACAAAAACTAGTGGGAACATTGGTTTGTTTATTGAAACAGATTTTTAATTGTTAGGAAAGATGTTTAAAGAGAAGAATATTGATATAAATTAAGCCAAAATGTCTGGGAAGGCTTCAACTTAAAAAAGACGCGTAAATATTTTGTTATGTGTTGTTGCTAGAAAACATAAATGTTTTGCAGCTTTTGATGTGGAATTACCCTAATACCGTTTAAGAATCAATGTTATGACATTGATTTAAAACACAATTTAAAATTACATGCATTTTAAACTGTGAAATGTTATTAGATTGCGATTTTAGTAGTGCTTTTCCAACAAATGTTTTTTAAAAATAAATAAAATTTAATAGTGGTCATGTAAATCTATAACGATACCTAATTTAATTATTTGTAACTAACCACTTACCTTTAAAAGTTATCTCTGCTTATTAAAGCAAGTTATTGTCTTTCATTAATCCTTATGGTGGTCACAAGATGCACCACAAAAATGTAAAAATTAATGTAAAACTTATCCTTTGCATCTGGTGAGACTTAAAATAATACAAAGCAACTTTTCACCTCTGGTGCATTAGTGGCTTATTGGAACCTTAAAATACACTCATGGACAAAAAAATTAGCGCACCAAGAAGGAGTCATCAAAATGAAACGAAATTTTACATACGTAATGACTACTTTAATATAAATAAATGATAAGAAAATCAAAGAAAAAGGATAATTTATTTCAGAGCAAAAGGCAAAAGAACGGAGGAGTTAATACTCCGTTGGACCCCCTCTAGCGTGAATGCACGATGCGATACGATCGGGCATTGAGTCATACAAGTTCTGTATGTTGTCTTGAGACATTTCGTTCCATATTTGCTGTAACCTTGCCTATAGTTCGTTCAAACTCGTGGGATGCCCAACTCTTCGTTCCAAATAATCGCAGATATGCTCGATTGGAGACAAATCTGGGGCTCGGGCAGGCCAAGGAAGAGTAGTAACAGTGCGGAGACGGTCTTGTGACACCCTTGCCGTATGAGGCCGAGCATTGTCTTGTTGAAAAATGGCTCCTGGGAGCCGTTGCATGAGTGGCAATACATGTGGTTGCAGGATTTCATGAACATACTGGTGGGCTGATATAGTGCCACGGAACAATACTAGGGGTAACCGTGTATTGTAGGCAATGGCACCCCATACCATCACACCAGCTGTGGGAGCGATGTGTCGCTGTACAGCAAAGGCAGGATTGAGGCGTTCACCACGGGCTCTCCACACACGAACACGCCCACCAGCGGCCGAGCGGTAAAGACGCAGAACACTGGTAGTTCGATCCGAGGTTCGAATCCCGCGAACGGGCTGGCTGCATGGGCGTTTTCGTGGTTTTCCCCATGTGTAACGTGTATATGAGCCAGTTTGCCTTAGAAAGTCCTCCACGAAGGCATCCCTCCCTTTAGGCAGATAGCCCTCGAGGCTTTGCGATAATCACACACACACCACACACACACGAAGACGATTGTCATCACTGCCGAGATTGAATCTGGATTCGTCGCTAAAGACGACCTGGTCCCATTCCGCTGCAGTCCAGTTTCCTCGTGCTCGACACCACTCCAAACAGGCGTCGATGGGTGGGCGTCAAGGGCAGCACACGTAATGGGCGCCGCGATACCAACTGTCCTTTTGCCAGGCGCCTTCGTATGGTTCGAGAAGACACAGGGGCTCCTAGTGAAGGTGCTACCTCTGCCTGGATGGCGGCCGAAGAAGCAGTTGGCTGTACGCGTGCATTTCTTACGATGTGGCGATCTTCTCGACGACTGGTCTGTCGAGGGCGTCCTGAGCCTGGTCTTCGTGTACATGACATCTCTCGGGTCCACTGTTCCCAACACCTCCTCACAACACAGAGTGGCCTAACTGACGAGCTACTCGCCTAGCTGACCACCCAGCTTCCATCATCCCGACGATTCTCCCCCTCTCAAACTGCGACAACTGCTTATATTGTCTTCGAACACGGCATAATGGCATGTCTACCTCAGCTCTTCCTTTGTAAATGATTCAGCACACTCAAACAAGCTTTGATTACCTGTTTTATACTCCACAGAGTACGACGTTCAACGCCCTCTACCGGCTATACGTAATGCACAATCATGCTACTTTTCTAATCATTTGCATATCTCCCCGACAAGCACCTTCATTGCAAGTTTCGTTACGATCCCGCAATTATTTCTTGGTGCGCTAATTTTTTTGTCCATGAGTGTATATTAACTAGGTTACAATGTCAGGAACTCTACATGAAGCTATAACACTAACTGCGTCAGACAGATGGAACACAACTAACTTTCAAAACTTGCCAACCTCAAAACTACATCAGGCTTTCAGGTTTGTTCTGATCAACAGATCTCTCTCTAGGCAAGCAACAGCATTGGCAACAGCCAATCTTCTGTTACGAATCATGCTGATTATGATTTTATTTCTCATTTTAACCTATGCCATTTGACATAAAATATACCTCTAGACTAAGTACGTTGCAAAATGAGACATAAAAGAAAGAAGCAACATAAAGCTAACTGTTAGTAAAGTGTATATAAAATGTCCGTAATCTTCTTTCAAACTATTTCCGACTATTATATGTGTAAAATACGTAATGCTACCTAATAAATTTTATAAACTGGATTTTATTCTCAAATTTGTTTTATAGTTATTTTTTATTAAATTTTGTTTAATAAGAATACATCTTACTTACGGATTTATTTTGTTCTTAAAGGGTTATTACATAAACGGAGTTGAGACATAAGTTGATTGAATTTTAATTGAATTTATTCAGCTACGATTTGGTGATAGGACCTTAACTTTTTTCATTAATGGACCTTAAAAGTACTTAATATCCATGTGCAGAAATGTGTACGAACCCTGTATGAAGCATTCTGTCGTCAGCAGAGGTCATGTACCCCATCATGAGTATCATATAACATGCACATACGTCACTGTCCGGTGTGGTAATGTGGTGGGTAAACGTAGTGCTGGGAGCAAATTTTATGTGTGCATTGTTAAGTAGATAATCACGGCGCTGTACTCGCAGGTATGTTAATATGTATAAAGTTTATGTTCGGAACTAAAGAAGCGTCTGAGGTGAAGAACATGGGCGGAAAATTGAAAAATTGGCATTACCTGTAGCTTTTCTCCACTTTCATTGACTACCTCCAATAAATTGTGAGTCTCATGCTATGCGGCTTCCGGAATTTGATGCACATAAAAAAATGGTGACGAATTTCGTGCCAGTTTTGTTTCACTCTACCACCTGTCTCATGAGCTTTTACGGTTTGCTACTGTTTGTTCGGTGTATTTTGGATAACTGCCGTTTAAGACTTTTATTGCTCCAACAGGGTATATAGCTTTCGTCCAAAACGTTTCTGTGAGTGTACATTGGTCATATCCGCTCAGTAGTGGATGGATATTCAGTCATTCACTTTGATAAACAGTTTGTGCTCAATTTTGGCTTTTAAAAGCTTATACTGATTTTACGATCAATTTGTAAAAAGTTATTTTTCATTTTTAAAATTAAGATATAAGTAGTGGGTAAATAAATGATCATGAGTAAAGGCTAATCTGAAGAAGTTATTTAGAAGATATATTTTAAAGAAATTTAAGGAAATGATCTATAAACTTTGACAAATACTATGCAGACGTTTTGCTGAGATTTTGAAAATTTGAAAGCATTTTGTAAGTTATTAGATCGGAGTAGTACCATAAAGCACCTTATGTAAGGTATATAAGGCATGACATTCTGTGACATGACATACTTTTTTATATTATAGTAGACTAAAATACAGTACTTTCACAATTTTTTTAGCACGATTAAATAGCATTCAAACAGAATATTTTCTTATGAGACGATATATTTAATAAAGATTTAGATTCCAGAATGTTTTAATATTGATCTTTCGACTTTTCTTGGAATTTTAGTAAAGAATATTCTTACTTCCGCCCAACCTCTTTCGCCTCAATACAGTCATGACCTTTTTCCACCCGCTTTTTCCAATTGTTTGAAGGAAGCCTGTGCAGGATTGTGAAGGCCGTCGAGTTGTTCCAAACACGCAATCTTATGAATGAAAATGCCTTGCGCAACCGGTTCAACCACTACTATTTAACAGATATTTTCTAATGTGCGATCGCCAAATTGTTCAAAATGCAGCGGAGGAAAGAGCGTTTTGTTTTATACTCAGTATGTCTGAAGAGACGATAATGAAGATACGAAACAAGTTAGCATCTTTCCGTGAAAGTAATTCTAAGCTTTGTTATAGCATCCGGGCAGTCCATCTCCAGGATAAAGTAACTTAAATATTTTCGAAGTCTTATTGCAAACATGTTTTCATTTAGGGAATTAGTTCCTGAACTATCAGATGTGTGGTGTGATAGATATAGGAATTTTTAGGCTGTAAAGTACGTCAGTGGTTAAGTGTTCGTGAATTTTTATTGCGTAGATTAAAAATTAGCATATTTTTTCTTTTGTGTCTAAAAAAGATGTGTTCCATATATTTAAAATTGCAGAAATTTTTAAAATGTAAACTAATTCATATATGTGCGTACAGTTTTCCTAAAACTGAAGGATTATTTTGGTAGGAAATAATCTGTTCATATTTTTATTGACAACTGTAGAGTTTAACATTAGGCAAAATTGAATCCTAGGTTGATGCTGGTTTTATAGTTAAATTCTTTTGATTTCGACAGAGTCTTCTTCAAAGAGCCAAAATGTTTTGCCATAGGGTTATGGCATTCTCAATGAAAATTACTTTCACTAAACTTATTGAATGCTATAACAGTTGTTTAAAGAGCTTTTTGTCACCAGTTGCTTAGTAGTGGACGAATGGCTATCGCCATCTAAAATTAATAAATTATTTTCCGCGTTGGATTCCGAGTGATTTCATTAGAGGCTGAGGAACACGAACGCTGGTAGTTCAATTCGCCTATAGAGACTATTTGGGCTGTATAGGGGTTCCCCATGTGTAATGTAAATATGAGTAATATTTTTGTTGGGAAGGTGTCCCATCCGAGGCAGATAGGCTTCTAGGCACTCTCTACAAAAATGGATATTCTTTCAGCTCTTTGTCATAATAATCTAATTAATTTGTTGCGGCAGGTGTCCTTTGAGCTCTTTGTCATAATAATCTAATTTTGATTTCGGGTGGTTTCCTGCTTGCATGCTATTATTTTCGCCATGTGTAAGTAATAGGCAGTCCCCTTGACATGAAAAGCACACTATCTTGGACTTATGGGTTTCGCCAAAAATTCTGCGTAATTCTGGAAGACTTTAAAATGAATAAATTTCCATACTCCTACGCTTTTCTTGGAAAAAAGGAAAGGAAAAATTCAACAACATCCAGGCTGAAGTTTTAAATAATATTAAACAATTCCCTTCATTTTCTGCAATCCCCGATAGTCTGATTGAAAACACACCGCATTACAGAAGAAAGGCCAGTGTTCGAATCAAGCTACCGGCAGCGGTGTTTTTTAAATCAGACTTGTAAATTCTTTAGCATTTTGTTGTGGGGGAGAAAAAAAAAAAAAAAAAAAAAAAATGAACTCGTGAAAAATATTGAGGATGAACGCAAAAAAAAATCAAAGAATGGATGAGGCAGTAGTACCTTAGCTGGCGGTCATCTGTTGAACGTAACAAAATGCGCATCTCCCGAGGGAAAAAGATGAGACATTCACAAAAGCAAGGTTGGGAAGTCGTGTTACATAGAAGATCGCAGTGCTATAGAAGCATTACGAAAGTTTGAAATTTCATAATATAAAGGGGCAGATTAACACAGCTGTCTTTAATTGTTGCATTTCCAACACCCAAGACTCCTTACAAATACCGTTGCTTGATGCTAAATAGTGAATGTTTGAATTAGAATTGTAACGGATTTCTTCCTACATCCACAGTTTACTGTCAGGTCTGGAGATCAAAGGGACAAACACCTGGACTAAATTCACCACTTACCTCTCTGTACTTCACTCTCACAGTCACGAACATTTCTTATCAACAACACTTAGCTTGATAACTGGGTGCGTGTGTATAAAAAGAGAAGTTTGCCTATTCTCGTAACCTTTAACTATTATGATCGAGCTATATGAACACATAAATAAAACCGTATAAATAAAACAAGCTTTTCACAAATCATTTTGTTCAGTAAGATATTAAAAGGTAGAATGGAGTTGTCCACTATATGTCACTGACCATATCAAACAGTTCTTTATGTCTACTTTTATATCCAATAGAGTTTTTTAGTTCAATAAATTATCATCTAACACTCTCAATTCAATAAATCTAGCTGGAAATTTTCACATTCTTGGAGTGTTGGCATAGTTGAAACGTAGAACACATTCATAAAGATAGAGCTACATGGTTAACTATAAGTTCACAGTTGGAGAGCATTATTTAGAAATTCGATTCCGGCTAATATCTTATCCATCTAAGACTTTGGTGTAGCGAAAGATCTGCCTGTGGAAATTGTAAAAGAATCTAGAATGTGGAACATCGGGAAATTTTTTTGTTGTTTTGTTTTTGTTTAATCCAATATGGTAAAGCTCACGAGGGGTGTTTTCTTAAGGGAATGAATGCTTTCATAGAGGACCTTGTCTGAGGAAAACTGGTTCGCATTCTCCTTAAATATGAGAGAAAACTACTCCCAGCCGAGAACCTGGCTAGAACTAATACAGTCAACAATATTATAAACTGAAAGTGTGTGAAATCATTTTGTTGGTGAAATCATCAGTTGTTGGTTCACGCGAGCGAATTGCAAAGGGTTAATCATTTATACAACATCACACACAGCTAAATGCGGTAATTCCTTACTTAACCTTACTTTGAATAATTATCAGTTTCTACAATATATAGTGGGTAAAAAAAGTATTGGCAATTTCTTATAATTGATCATATGCTTGACAATTTTAGCTGGATATAAAAAACATAGGAAGTAATAAGTACAGAAATGTAATGAAACTTTCATTTTAATGTGTCTTTTATACAAAATATACAACAAAAACGTAAATTTACATGTCAAAAAAGTTTTGGCAAAGTTCTAACTGCTATGCAAATTTTAATTATGTTGAGATCACGTATTTAGACTGATAAGAAACCCTGTTAATATAAAGTCTGCAGTGCATTTTTAAAAAGTTATTTTGCTGTGATAAAATGGCTTCAAAGTCAAAAGAGTTGGAAGTTAATGTTAAAAACATAATTATTTAGCTCAGAAATGAGGATCTAACGTATTGTGGCTATAGGAATACAACAGAACATAAGTTTATTTACTGTTAGAAGTGTTGTAAAAAAGTTCAACGAGACAAGATCGACAGAAAACAAGATTAGAAGTGGATGACCTCTAATATTTTCTGCAAGGGAAAAGCGTGGCATTTTCAAAGACGTTAAGAGAAACTCTGAAATAAGTGCACCCCCGGTTAGCCAAAGATGTTGCTAATATTTCGCATAAAAATTATAGTGTGCAGACTATATGGAATGTTTTACACGAAGGAAGTTTGTATGGAAGGCCAGCTAGAAAGAAATCATTCATTTGCGAAATAAACAGGAGAAAGAGATTATATTTTGCAAAATTTCATATTAATTTAGCAGACGAGTGTTAAAACAGAGTTATTTTCCCCGATGAATCGAAGTTTAACATTTTCGGAAGAGATGGACGACAGTATGTGTGGAGAAAGCAAAGCTCCGAAATGGAGAAACATCATTTAACACCGACTGTGAAATATGGCGGAGAGAGCGCCGTAGTTTGGGGCTGTATTGCAGCCCCCCCCCAAAAAAAACGGAGCTGGTAATCTGTGCTTCATTGATGGTATTATGACAGCACGTACGTACATTGACGTATTGCGCCATGACTTGTAATTCAGTGCCCCAAAACTTGGCTTAGGAACATCATTTGTGTTTCAACAAGGCAATGACCCTAAGCATACAGCGAACCTCACCTGGGGGTAGTTACTCTATAACGCTACTTGCCAGTTAAAGACACCGCCTCAATCACCTGATACTAATCCAATTAAAAATTTATGAAAATTTATTGAACCTAGAAGTCGGGAACATAAAATTTCGTGTAAAGATGAACTTAAGCTTATACTCCTGTTAGGCTCATATCACAAGACGTTTGTTTCACTCGAACAACTGTTTCGGACAATTTTCTTTCAGTAGTTTACTATTGAAAGAAAGACGTGCGACTTTTTCCTTCCTTTCCAAAAAAATTGCAAGTTGTTCGTTTTCAACCAATCAGCTATCAGCTTCGAATGCTATCAGCTTGTTTCTAATGGGGAACCAGTTTCCCCTGTGTTAACCCCAAAGCGATCTATGGTGATTGGCTGTTGTGACAAAGCAGAAAAATTGTTCCAAACAGTTGTTCTTCCGAAACAAATCGCCGTGTGATAGCAGCCTAAGAATGGCACAAAATTCCCAATAGCACTGTAGAAACATTAGGTATTTTTGGAAGCAGGCAAGATGAAAAATTAGCAACGCCTTCGCCGGGAATCGAACCGCAGACCTCTCAATTACGCGCTGAGCGTGCAGACACCACTACACCACGAAGGCTTGCTAAAAAGGCGGGAGAAATACCTTATATACTCCCCCTTTTAAAGGGCGACTGGGGTTTTTAGGGGACCCAATCGCCAAATCCAACACCCTTTTTTTAGTTCGGGCGCCACTGTAGAGATATTAGGTATTTTTTGGAAGCAGGCAAGATGTGTGTGTGTGATTATGGCAAAGCCTCGAGGGCTATCTGCCTAATGGGAGGAATGCCTTCGTGGAAGACTTTCTAAGGAAAAACGGTTCGTATACGCGTTACACATGGGGAAAACCACGAAAACGCCCATGCAGCCAGCCCGTTCACGGGATTCGAACCTCGGATCGAACTACCAGTGTTCAGCGACTTTACCGCTTGGCCGCTGGTGGGCGCAGGCAAGATGAAAAATTAGCAACGCCTTCGGCGGGAATCGTACCGGGGACCTCTTACGCGCTGAGCGTGTAGACCGCTACACCACGAAGGCTTGCTAAGAAGGCGGGAGACCTTATAGTACATCCAACACTTTTCCCAACAGTACAGTGGTTTTCTCTATGAGAAATACATTAAAAAAAAAGCTGTTATAAATACAAATGGTATGCATACAAAGTATTAAATTTTGTTCCCACATATTTGCTGTATGATCTTGCCAATAATTTTTTGACATGCAAATTTACGTTTTTGTTGTATATTTTGTGTAATAGTATATTAAAATGAAAATAGTATATTAAAATGAAATTACCTCTTGCGTTCTTTATGTTCATCTAAAATTGTCAAGTATTTCCTTTATTAGCTAATACATTATAGGCAATTGCCAATACTTTTTTTTTACCCACCGTATTTTCAGTATATTCAATATTCAGTTTCTTCAATATTTTTTCAGTCGAATATCAATTTCTTCTCGACAACCGCTGTGTTACTCTTTCCAGAAAAGTGGGTAAAGAAAAATAACTGGATCTATTCTTAAAATTACTGTTTTATTTTTCATTCAAATGAAAAATATCATTCCAGTTTGTTTCAATTTCTATTCATTTCTGATAAAACCAGTTAACACGTATAAAAACGGACATAAAAAAAAAAAAAAAAAGTTTCTGTTTGAAAAAAGAGGCGTTCTGTTTCACTTAACGATAGTTCCAAATTTGTATATCCTAGGAACATGCATTTCCGTATATGAAGCAAAAGAAATAAAAATTATTTATTTATATGTAACTATATTGATTATAAAAAATGCGAAATTTTCATTTATTGACTTCAAACGTGTCTTTCCAGTCAAAACCTACTTAATTATTTTTTAAATGATTCCAGTTCGGCTCTTGAACTTTCTAGATTTTTAATATGCGGCTCCTGCTGTCAAAGTCTGACCATTCCTGTCCTGTATCCTCCATTGAAGCCTTTCCTCTAATTAATATGTCTAAGGAAATTAGCAATTTATAAATCAAGTAACTTGTCTGAATTTACTAAGGGTGTAATACTTTCGATGTAATTCCCTCCTTTTAGAAACTAGATGATTTATATGAAAATTAATACCAGAAAGAAGTAGAGAACAATGAAAACAGTGTACGATATGAGAAATTTCTGATCAATTTTGGGGAATTACGAGAATTTTAGAACAATATGATTAATCTCAATATATAACTTATAAATACAATATAATTTCGATTACTGGAACTTCGATAAGTCGAACTGAATATCGAAATGTAACAAAGTAAAGAGGTCTGTAGTTCGAATTTTCGTTTACTGAAAATTTTTTTATCTGCTGCCTTTAGCATCGGCTTATGTAAATTCGATTATATTTTCAAAATTCAATTATCAATCCAACTTATGTTTGAAGGATTTTTTAGCATATTTTTGTATTGTTACTCTCGATTTCCCTGATGCGAAGTACTAATCATCGCTTGTTCCGTTTAATAAAAATACTCTGGGGGTGGAGGGTGTCACGCATAAAATTATGTTTGGAGAAATCTTTCTGAAAATAACTGCAGTAACACTTTATACAAAACGCTTGTTTCTTTAAGAAGAAAAAGGACAAGAATTCCTATTTTAATCGAAAGTAAATTCCTTATTAATTATATTAAGTTCAGAAAACAGTTTTTGATTAAATATAAGGAGCACATTTAAATGTAGGAAAAATTCGCTCTAATTATTATTGATAATTGTAAAATTCAATCAAGTGTGCGAACTAGAGCTACTCAAAAATGTCAGACTGCAATTCACGAATCACTTGTTTTTTATGGCAATCTAAATCTGAGTTCATAGGAAATCTCCCCAAGATTTATTGTTCACGATTACTTCGCATTAATCTAACTTACAACTTTCAGTTATTTCAACGCCTTAAGCCATATGATCACCATTTAAGAGTTGAATTTGCCGCTGAGATGATAAAAACCGTATTGATAATCCAATTATCTTGAATATCTGTTTTTAAGTGAGGAACCACTTTCTATAGAAGACAAAAGTTTTAATTTCGGCCATCTGAAAAGCTATCGTGGAAGCAGTTTGTCGAGTAATAAACTCAAAAACTGAAAACACTTAGCAACAGTTTAAAGTATCGTTCTGTCTTCTGTCGAGGGCCTCCACCAGCGGCCAAACCGCTGAATGCTGTTAGTTCGACCTGGGTTTAAACCCAAGTGAACGGCCAGGGTGATGGTTGGTTTTCTTTTTATGTAATGTAATACGAGACAGTTTACTTAAGAAAGTTCTGCACAAAGGCACCCCTCTTCTGGCAGACAGCTCGCGTGTGCCTCAACATATTCCAATAATTTAACATTTGTCGAACTTAGAAAGAAAGTAAAAAAGCCCACCACCACATTGAGCTTAATAAAAACTTTCGAGTTACTTGCAAATATTGCGATAAAAACATTTTAATTAACCTGATAAGTACTCAGTTGTGTGTATGCAGTTTTGGATACCTACAGCTTGGACATAAGATAACGTATATATATATATATATATTCTTTTCTCAAAAGAAAAACAATTTTTCTAAATTGGAGATATTTATAGCATTATTTCCTTCATTTTGTACAAACATGTGGGCGACTGGGGGTTACCATTGTGTTGAGTGGCGGCAGGTAGCGCATCTTGACTCCGTATAAGGATTGGTACATTTGTGAGATTGCGTAATACTTACCGCATTTTAAACTCAAAACACATTTATTACAATTACGAGAAGCGCTTTACAAATATATTAAATTCATGGATAGCATAAAACAGTTATAGAAGTGAATTATATCCCTCGTGACGTGAGGAGCCTGCCAGCGAGGGTCTTTCTAGCCGATAGTTCAGGAGCCTTCTGAGGTCGTGTTCCGATGAAAAAAAAAAAAAAAAAAAAAAAAATCTTCAGACTGATTTAGCCACGCTTCCTTAATTTTTCGGTAGTGTTTAACATCCTCTGATTAGTCATACCTTGAACAATATCAGAGGAAAGACAAGATCATAGGTTCGTCAGCCGTCCGGAAATCGAGAAGCTCTGACGACAGACACGGTGCTGAACGCTAAAATCTCTTGACACTAGTCGTGAAGTTATGTCATTTGCACTGTCAACCGGAACGAATTATTGGGTCTACGATGTCAGACTATGTCGTCTGGCACATCATAAAAACTTGGAAACAGTGACTTGCCGAGACTGCACACACGAACACACGATTTTCTCATCTCTGTGTCGTCCGCCGCAAACATATATGCGTACGCAGATAAACACCGCGTATGCTCAATATTGTCAAATATGAGCAGTCAGAATTGGAAGAATACGATAAATTCTGAACAAAGAGTTCATATAAATATAGATTAGCATCGAATAAACAGAAAATTATTAAAATCGATACATAATTCGGAAATTTCAATGTGACAAGCAATTTAAGGCAACTGACATTATACACTGATGAGCTAAAATTTTACGACCACGTACTCAATAACGTGTTGCTCGACCTTTGGCCTGCAGAATAGCTGGAACTCGCCTTGGCATGGATGCCACAACTTCTTTGTAGATGACATGACTGGAGACAGCTTATACCAAATGACTAAGCTGCGGTCACGATAAAGCAAGATATTCCGACATGGCGGTGTTTGAGCTCTGAACTGCTGCTCCATGACATCCCAAATGTGCTGTATCAGGTTAAGCTCCGGTGACTTAGGTGACCAGGACATTTATTGGAAATCATCCTTATGCTCCTTGAACCATTCCAATACAGTTCGAACATTGTGAAATAGGGCGTTGTCTTGCTGGAAAGATTCCATTTCCAGGTGGCAACACAGACCCCATGTAAGGTTGCAACTAATCCGCAGTTATATTCAGATAGCCTGCAGCTTTCATGGTCTGTTCTACTACAATTAAGGGTCTCACAGCCGCCCATGAGAACGTCTCCCCAAAGCTTAATACCGCCATCACCAGCCTGTGTATGACCTACTGTACAGAGAGGAGCAACTGTTCGCATGGAAGACGGCGTACCGTAACACGTCCATTGACGTGATGAATCAGGAATCGTGATTCATCGACCAGGCAACTGTCTTCCACATATCCATTGTTCAATCTCGATGTTCCTGGGCCCAAGAGGTAATAACTATGTACTCCATCCTGTATGGTTGGCCCACATTGGATGGATCCTAGCCTACATAGTACTGGCGGGAGCATTTTGACGACCAGTCAGATCTCGAGGTTACCATCGTTTCCACCACTGTGGTCTCTGAGTACGAGGAGTGGTGACCCTGGTTGCCCAGTGTACCAGTGGTTCAGAGAATTACTCTTTCAATGTCTACCATCTTGGGATTGGAAACCGGGGATGGTAGCATCATTGGCATACGTCTTATTTCTTTTTAGGGACCTTGACTGGAGGCCCACCTTCTAATACGGAGATTTCTCATCTAGGCTCTATCCATGTTGTGCTTAGCATTAGGATAGCAGAGCACATACAGAAAATACATTACATGACCCCCGCTCTAGACAGTCCGATGCTGTGGCGTCTTTTAGGAAATTTAGAGGGCTTCGTATTGAGCGCAAAAGTTTAGTGTATGTTATAGCATTGAGAGGTATGATTAAGAAATTCGAGAAAGTGGTATAGGAAGAGGCAGTAACAGAAGTTGTCATTGTAGTCTTCAAACGGCAGAGGGATTAGCAGTTATTAAAGCGCTTGTGCAATAGCTCGCCATAGCGATATACCTTACGCTACTGTCGGGAAATTCCTGCAGAAAATCCTTCCTCTTTTATCTGTGTAAGATCAGTCGTATGCAAGAACTAAGAATGACATATTATGCTAAGTCCCTGACTTTTGCTCTAACTTTTCTTACCCGAATGGAAATCGACAGTTATTGGTTTTAGAAAATATTGTAGGGAGGCTCATTTTTATCTGAAGGATTCCATCAATACTCACAGCTGTCGAATTTGGGCATTGGCCCACAGTGGTCCATCAAGTGCCACTGCATTCTACAAAAGTAACCGTGTAGTGTGGATTCACTGCCGATTTCATATGACCGTGTCTTTTTTAGAATACTCCTATAGATCATGTTACCTGCACCGTTATTGGTGAGAAATATCGGCAAATGCAGTTAAGATGCTACAGTTTTTATGCAAAATAAGAGTCGCACGTTCATCGTTTAGCACAGAACCTTTCCTCCAGTATTTCGGTAATGATAGAATTATCAGCTATTATTTTCTGAGGGAATGGCCGCCTCGTTCCTCGGATATCATTCCATGTAACTTTCGGCCCGTGAACAGGTAATATGACGTTGATTTTTTAATCATTTTATTATCTGTGTATGAGCTTCAATTTCATCAAAAACAATCACTTCTTTCATTGTGCTTCGATTTTTTTTTGCAAAATAATGTAATTCGTATTCACAGTACGAAGCATCCCCCAGCCATTTCAACTTGCGGAGTAGGATTACGGACGATCCAATGATGTTCAGTAGTCTTAAACTGAGCACAGGTGAGCGTTATACGAGTCAGTTCCTCGTAGAAGATGGGCCTGTCGATGGCCTAGTCGGAGATATTACTAAACATCGGTAGGTTCAGGTTGATACCCAGTGTTTGCCATCGGTGATTTGGATATTATCCATCTGAACTAACTGATGGGAAAACGTTATTATAGTAGGCAATAGTACAATAATGTCATCACAGTCGGTGCCTTATGCACTTTCATACTTTGGAGGACATCTCCAGGTGAGGTTATGTTTTCACGTTGATGTCGTGGTTGCAAATGTTTATTTACAGACGGCTCACCAGGCGCTTACAGATACGGAAGACATCTCCGTATTTTACAAGGATATTTACGCGGAGATTTTACGAGAGGTAATTAAAGTCACAAAATGCTGCACTTAATTTTGCAGTGTGCTGTATATTTGGCAATGTGATACTCTGGGTACACTACACTTTACATCTGTTTGCGCTTATTCCGCAAGATATTGATTGCAACGATATGTTTTACCAGAATAATACTCTTAATTTGCTTATATTCACTGTATTTAGCATTAGGATACTCCATGTTTACTACATTTTTGCATCTATTTGTATTTTTTCTGCAGGATTCGCACCAATACTGTACGTACACTACAATTTTCAGTTTTTGCGGGATGATGAAATCGCTGATTTCACAGCTCCGAAATCCTGCACTTAATTTGCAATATTCACTATAATTGGTGGTGCGATAATTTATGTACAATAAATTTGGCAGGCTAATGAACGTACTGATGTTCTACATACACTACATTTTCCATTAGTTTCCAGAATAAAGAATGCCCTAATGTTCCGCAGCTACACTTAATTGAAGAGTTCTGTGCAACTGGCACTACGATTCTCTGTAAATTACGTATCGTATTTATCAGTATTTGTTCTGCCGAGAAATGAACGTAATGATACTAATCAGCTACATAATACTACACTTAATTTATCATGTACACTATATTAGGAATAAAATATTCTACACAACATTTTTCACTTATTTACTGTATATTTTTGTGCAGGATAATGAACGCACAGATATCCACAATTATATATCTAGGTGCATGTAATTTTTGTTTGGTCCTTAATTTAGAAATCTGGTTTTAGTTAGCCTCTTGAAGTACCATGTCAATCTTGTTAATAGAACCAGCAATGATTTTTAATATTGGTACATGGGTATTCGGCCTTGTGTTCATTTCCCGATAGACAGGCTGGCAGTATGGAGTTTTCTTTGTTTTTCCCATGTGTATCGTAATATCAGCTGGCATACCATTGTTCGTGCGATCGCTCATTATCCTGTTGAAACTTCGCCGCTGGCCAGACTTGAAAGTAATGAGGACGGCGGATTCCAAAACGTCAGAGATGTAGCAGTGGCTGCTGAAATATGCCGACAGTGCATATTAGGCAGGTGAGGGAATAAAATCCAGTAGTGCCCCAAACGGAACATTGTGAATAATGCAAGGGTCATACCAGTCTCGGATACAACTATCATGGTGGTGTAGCAGAATCGAGATTTGCTTGAAAAAGAATACGCCATTCGCTCGACTCCGTCTGACGCTCAGAGAACCACTGTAGCTGCGTGCGCTTGTAATGTAGAATCAAAAATATTCGCAGTACTGGACGCCTTGCAAGGATTATCCTTCTCTTCATTGTTGAATGGTACAGTATAGAATGAAGCAAGGCCGGTACTTGGGCATTCAATTAGTCATACTAGGTAAATCATCTTCTACCCGTCTTCCCCTTCGTCTTATCGCAGTGCTGCAGAGACGCTAGACGCTTACAAATATCCAGGCCTTCTTCGAGATTCGAACCCGGGCCCTCTAGTACAGCAGTCAGTCCTTAAACCTTGAATGGTACGTATTGACACAGATTGTTATGCAATAGACATTACTTGCGCTGGGGTTATTGATGTTGCGCAATCCGTTATTGCCATGCGCATAACATGCTTGTCTTCTTGTTTCGCCTTATGACGATGATGTTATAATCGTTTCTGTCAGTCGATATTTTCCTTCTGCACCCACCATCAACTGTGGATTAATTTCATTCATCAAAAGCACAATTTCTCGGAAAGATAATCTGCGATCATTATAAGCCAAAACTCTTCCTGTGTCGGATTCAGAAACTTACTCGAATGATTGCTGTTTTATCCGTTGAGGTAGACTAAAAATTCCCGCGTATAGGAACACGGGGGAAAATGCGCAGCAGTGCTAACCATTTGCATGTCCTATACACAGTTCAGTTTCTAGATCGCTTTAATGTTTTGTGCAAAAACAAGTCAAGTCTCCAGAAGGTCTCACGAATTTTTGCATTTTAAGTACTTAAGAAGTTCGTTATTATGTTTTAAAGTGCATCTCTGAATCCGATTTGTTGTGTATCAGACTGAGAGTAGTCATTAGTTCCGTAATATGTGACATACAAAACATATCCTCCGCAATTTTGGCTTCACTGGTTTGGAAGATTTTTTTTTTTTTTTTTTTTTTTAATAGTTAAAATCTTGACATCTATCCATCGTCTTTGCAAAGTTTTCCATTAATCTGGTTTGATGGGAAGATACGACACACTTATTTTCTGATCCCGTAAGGACTACATTTTAAATCCGAAACTGCGTAATATTTTCATGAAGCTACATATTTTATTATGAAACTATAGTTTCTTTCCCTGGCAAAGTTTTCTTTCAGGTGAGAATTTTGTATTTTTTCTGCAGTGCCGTATAAGAAAACACAAAACCAAAAATTTTTTGTATCTAAATATTCGTCCAACGAATAAGGCTATTAATTGCAGATCTCGACAGATATGCCAGAATTCCATAATTTTATACTACCAAGCAAGCTACCTGTTTTCGTGCATGCAATATCAACAAGTGTATTGACAGATCCTGATTTTTGTATCACACTTCAATATTAAATATTTGGTGCCCCAGAACTTCAAATAATAAATTATTATGGATTATGGAAAATAGTTTTCAAAACAAAATTCAATGAAAAATATTGCTGCCTCTGATGAAAGCCAAGATTTTTATGCCTTTTTAGCGATACAGGTTTTTAATTTTTTTTGAAACTGAAGAAACGTCTGTTTGGAAAGAAAAAATAAATAAATGTGAATGATACCATTAAGTATAACAACGGAAGAATGAAGTTACAACTGTTATTAACCATAACAAAATGCAAGAAATGCCGCAATGATTAATGATGTTAGGCTTAGAGTGTTGACTTAAATGCAGGAATTTAGTGACCTTTGAAATTAAATGCAGTCCAAGCCGTTAATCAAAATTAATCAGTATTTTTTTAAAATTTAGGCCTGTGATGCAAATAATTTATGCTAGTTATCCTGAACTCAAATTGTATGCAGGCCAAATCACGATCCGAAAGCAGCCGAAGGGCCGAATTTTCCTTTAACTAAATTTAAAACATGTTTGCTAAATATTTATCGAAACATACATAAACTGTAATAATAATGACGCAAAGAAAAAAAAAATATATTTATTTTCTGTCTGAAATCTAAAGTAGGTATCTGCAAGAAAATTCTGTTGGTTACACTTTATAATTCAAACTTTCAATTTTTGGTCTGACATTTACTTTCAATAATTATAATAAGCTGATTTAACGTCTAAATAATTTATTTTAAAATTTAATTAAGCAAATTATGGAATATTTCGTAGCAGGACAAACTTTAGATTAAACAGGGGTGATTGTGATCCGGATATAGCCTTATAAGATATTTCTCCCGCCTTTTTAACGAGCCTTCGTGGTATAGTGGTCTGTACGCTCAGCGCGTAATTGAGAGGTCCATGATTCGATTCCCGGCGAAGGCGTTGCATACTTGTCATCTTGCCTGCTTCCCCCCCCCCCCAAAAAAACCTACTGTCTCTACAGCCTGAACTCGCTTTTTAAGCTAAGCTTGGGAAATCCAAAATTTCCGGACTTTTGTAATGCATATTTATTGTCTTTCTCACATTTTCTTTTAGAAAAAATATCGTTTAGGCGTCACATTAATTTGAAACTTTAAGGTTATTGAGAGAAGTCGGGTAGGAGCTGAAGAAAGATGAAAAGATAATAAGCAAAAATACCCAGTATTTATAAACTGATTAAAACTGTTTTAACTTGTTGCATATACCCAATGCTGAAAGTGCATTTAATTATTTAGAGTGATTAATAGCAGAAGATTTGCTGGAGAGCTTACCAAATTCAAGGAACCATTCTTTTCCTTCTAGCAGTCTCTCATCTTTAACATCTGTTAGTACTTCAAGTTCTCAGCTAATATCTAAAGGGTTTACTAAAAAGCCAAAAATGCCTTACTAAGCTTTCAGTTGTTAGCAAAGAAAATGTTAACGCAGAATCAAGAAATTAACCCTCCATCAGAAAGAAAGCAAGTTAAACACAGCAGTTATTTTTTTAAATATTGAGAAACCCAAAATTAGACAACTGTCCGAAATAATGTTGCTAAATACAAATCAATTTTATGTTGCATAACATTATTTTGCATCAGCATAATTATTTGAAATTATATCAGATATTTATTGTACGGTTAGTTTTCAGGATTTTTGAAATGGGATTGCAGTCACCCCTGAGTAAATGAGACCTTTTTTTTAATTTATTAAATTTTTCTTAGGAAAGGATGCATAGAAAAGATACATATATTTGCAAGTAAATAATTATAATGTTTTTTTATTACGTTTTGCAACTTAAAGCTACATCATCTGATGAGGTTTTGAATTTGATAAAAGTTTGTAACCTTGGAGAAAAATTACTAGAATCTTCGTCACGAATTGGGGATGCTCGTCGGTCAATCTGGATCTTTCTGAGACTTACTAATTTTCAACTGCTGGAAAAACTGTTTACATATAAATGTACTCTCAAACAAAGTGGTTTATTCTTATTGCAAAATTCATAATTGAGGCTATTTATCTTTTGACAGGTACGAGTAAAAGTTGATCAAATATGTATCTTCAAATCTTTGAATAAAATGTATATCAAAGTGTTAATTAGTTAGCCCCATCTGTAGATCTTCCGGAGCGTTACTCTTATTCATTTGTTATTGTAATAAAAAGGATGTAAAATTGAACTCTGCCATTAAAGCCTTGAAATGTTTTTTCAAATTTTTGTCATAATAATTAATATTATAATAGGGCTAATTAATTTAAGAAAATATATTCGCGGGGCGTGTAAATTTGCTTCAGGGGCCATCGGTTTGAAAAAACTGATCTGCGCCGTAGCTTTTGTACTTTTCAGTTATGTCCTGTTATTATCAATAATAATAATAATAATAATACAGTATTTTCCTCAGCTTTATAGTTAAGATTTCAATATTTCTATTTCTGTAATGTTTCAGATAATACAATATATATATATTAAATGTATATTTGTACATTTAGATTGTAATGTGTCTGCAAATGAAGAAAATACCTCGAATGAAGCCTGCTCCGTGAAAGAATTTTCGGTACTTACGTATTATCGCAACCAGGCCAAAATTCGCATAAATTGCGAAATTTGGCGACCCTACTTACGGCAACCCTACGTGTTATACGTAGTTTCGTAAAAAGAGCATGTGGAGATTCACAAAATTTTCCTGCATTTTCGTGCAAATTTTTGAGAAAATAGCAGTGCACATGGATAAAGTCAAGAGTGTGCGCAATGCCATTTTTGTGCAATTCTGGGATGTTTTTTTAAGTAAAAATAAGTCGAAGTGTACATGGTTATGGCGAATACGGTTTTAAATCAGTGCTAAAAGGAATAGCCAAAAGATTTCCGCCGAAAAAATAATTCTGCAACTTATTCAAATTCGAAACCGGAAGGGTTTAATTGCTATTTTATATTTTAAAACAAAATAATATAAGAAACTGTATTAAAAATTATCTGTAATGAATAAATGTACATTTTCTTTCTATTCATACTTTTTTACTAAAACTTACAAATAGCGCCAACCTGGTTGCGATAATACGTAAGTACCGGAATTTTCATAAATCAGTCTTATGCAAAATCATGCATTATTTAAATTTGTTTAATGAATGGATTTTCCATTCCAGACCCGTGCCAAGAACAAGGTGTGAGGCCTTTGGTAGAAAAATGAGAGGGTGCATAAATTTAAAATACAACAAACAAAAGTATTAATGTAAAGACGACAAAAAGTAAAGGGAGTAGTTTTGGGATTTATTTCCGGGTAGATCACCCACCAGCGGCCGAGCGGTAGAGTCGCTGAACACTGGTACTTCGGTCCAAGGTTCGAATCCCGCGAACGGGCTGGCCGCATAGGCGTTTTCGTGATTTTCTCCGTATGTAACGTGTGTATACGAGCCAGTTTCCCTTAGAAAGTCCTCCACGAAGAAATCTTTTCTTTTAGGCAGGTAGCCACTTACTGGGGGGTTGACTCAGGCTCTGTACTTAGGCAATCTCAACCACGGGGGCACAAAATCAATCTTCACAGGACTAGAACCACTGATTAATCGATGGTAGGTTCAGCCTCGGGAGAAACCGTACTGGTACTGTTTTGTTCGTTCCCGGGGATATATTTCACAAGTGCACATCTGTGTAGCCACCGAGGGAGTGGCTTCTAGGATGGACCAGTGGGCATTCAGTAATATTTCTGTCATGTCACATGACCATTTGCGTGCTTTAAGATTTAAGCAAGATGGTTGAAAATATTTTTCCACGCACTTCTAAGAACGCACTATGGTCCTGCACTACATGGTGGATGGTAACGGCGGTCGGAGTGGGAGCACTTTTGCCCGGTTCTCGATTGGGTAGCCATCACTTGGCCAACCACATTACAGATAAGTACATCGAATTTGACTTTCTTTAAGCGATCGGAGTGGTGCCCGGTTACCAAGGTGTCTTTTCGTGACTTTGCTAAGCCCCGCTCCGGAAAGGGGACCCGTGTGCTGGGGCAGTCTTCGATGTTTTGTCACGGTCATGGAGATCGCGGACCCCTTTTCGAATGAGTTACTCTTAGGCAGATAGCCCTCGAGGCTTTGCCGTATTTAATAAACCAAGTCCGGCTTAGATCTATCAGCACAATTCCGATCCGTTTTTGAAGGTAAATGCGCTCAATTAAAATCATATGCACGGGAATGGGTATCAGTATTTGTATGGAGTTACTATAACAAAAGATTTTCTAAAATGAAACAATTATATTCTTCACATTAGAAATCTTACGCTATTTAATAATAATGTTTTTAATATGTAAATATACATCTTCTAATCTTTTTTTTTTTTTTTGTTTGTTTAGGATGTGTATAAATATTATGTTTCTATATCACTTCATAATTAAAAACTAATAATAATGCCACTCCTCCCCTCCCCAAATAGAAGGGATATAAATCTGTTGATTCATGTAACATTTGAAATTAAACATGTAAATATATAATTTTTGATTAAATTACTGCAAGCTGAATGTTCTGCAATAGAAAATAGAGCAGAAAAACATAAATCAAGAATAAACTTGCTGAAAACGTTAGTATTTTTAATTTCTTTAAAACAAACTGAGGTGATACTTATTGTACGTAATGTTAATGGTTAATTTATTTGTATTTTCAACCGTAAAATATACTGAAAGCTTCTTCACATGTAAATTTTAATGTGTGTACCAATTTTCCGTTTTGTTCTTCCACGTGTTAAAACAGTGCGCAATGAACGTAGTTATAAAAATATTAACCTTTTCTGCTGGCAAAATAGCGCCAAATGTGGTAGCCGAATTACGTTCCTTGCAGAGAGCGCAGAAGGGTATTTCTAATCGCGCTATCCTCAAGGCTGGGAGGGAGTGAGTCTTCGCGGCTCAGCTTGCGATGATAGTCGCAGCTGAGCATGAGTTTTTGTCGTTCGTCTATTTGTTGTTCCCTCCAAATGTCACCGGCCGTTGTTGTACAAGATCCTTATGAAACAATTAGTAGTAGTTTTGTGTACAGATATAGCCCGCTTATGAAAAAACATTTAAGGTAATTCATCATTTACTTTTTCTTCTACAAAAAAATTCAATTATATATATTTAAAGAAGCACTTTGTATTTTAAATTTGGATCAGTATTTCGTTCTTTTATTATTTTTCTGCTTTAAATGGCAATATGCTTTCATCTAATAAAATGCATTATTTGAAGAATGTAAATGTTTTGTACGCGTTTTCGCAATAGATTTTTTTAATAACTTATTAGTCATTCATCAAAATGTTTTTATCTGGAATATCTATTTAGTAGATCGAATTTAACAAAGAAATCGAAAGTTATCCTTCTAATTTTATTTAAAAAAATATTCCGAGAAAATTGAAAATACTGTAATAAATTTTCATCTAGTATTAGTGTAATAAATCATAAAATTTGAATTTATATATACTGGTGAGTCTGTGCAGTGAGTTAAAGCTGTAACTACAGTTCTATAATATTTAGAAATACTCTGGATCTAACTTTTATTAGTAATATTTTATTGAAATAGTTTTAAGTATAATTAACTGAAAATTTTAAAACCAAGCATAAATTTTGCATAATGAACCAGTTTAACAGCTAATAGTGATTATTGTATTGAGGGTTAATTCCACTTTCCATAATCTTCTTAATATGGAAAGCGTATTTTATGTGTAGAGCAAAAAGAGTTACAAATAACTTATAGTATAAATTTGTTTAATAATTTCTGAAATACTGATTACTTAGTAAATCTGCTGACATGATTTTTTCCACTCTAAGAGCATCTTTAATAATGTTTAATTGCATCTGTAAATTTAATGCTCTTATAATTAACATCATAAAGAGTATGTGCAGTTATTTAGACGCACATTTCCAATTGTGAAATGAATAACAAAATGGACGACATTGAACAGTTTGTTAACAGTTTGATGCTAAAAAAGCCAATGCAAAGAAATTATTTTTCAAAAACTGAATAAATGTTTTGTTTTTCCAAAAATGTAAATATTTTATATTAAACTTCATTAAGTTCTCGTGGATGTTTTTGTTTGATTGATTTTTATTAATTATTGATTTTACAATAATTTATTATGATTAATATTTATTATTATTTTATGTTTACTAGTTAAACCTACACTTAATGCAGTAGATATACGCATTTGCCTGTGCCTGGTGATTCCGGATTATGCCTAAGTCCATTACTGCAATCCCAAGTTCACGCTTTAATAGAAAATAGTCCTGGATAACCTGGTTTCGAATTTCAATTTCCCAAAAGACAAAAATGGACGTAAATTTTTTTTTTACATGTACTTTTGTCGAATATTGCCAAACAACGAAAGAGTTAAAAGGGATTAGTTGCTAAATTCTGCTGAAAAAAAATATGTGTATTGTTTTTGTTACAAATTTTTTAACAGTTTCAGCAACGTAAAACTGAGTAGTTCTGAATTTAACGACTGGAGCCACTTAAACGAGGACTTAAAAATTCCTGAAACAAATTAAATGTATTTCTGGAATCTACATCTTTGTTCAATTTCTTAGAACAATTACGAAAGAATAAACCTGTTGATTCAGAATTTGAAAATTTATTAAAAAAAAAAGATATTAAGCATTGGCGCGATGTTATTGAAAGAATTACCGTATTTGACGGCATATAAGACACACTTTTTTTCCTTAATTTGGTCTCAAAAAGTTACCTGCGTCTTATACGTGAAGGACACAGGTTAACTTTCAATACTGAATGCTATATTTAGCTTGGATAAAGATCTAGACACACATAACTTTTTCTACATCTGCCATAATTATTTTGCGCATGCGTGAAATATCTGTCGCCAAAAAGTGCCAAAGCTCGAAGCTGATGTCGAAGTTCGAACAGGTTCAACGGTCACATTACATCTGTGGAGCATTTCCTTCTTTACATAGACTTTATTTGACTCAGCCGACACACGTGTCAGTATTGGTACTACTCTGTATAAATGTGTTGGTATCGGTGCTTAAAGCTATTTGTTTAAAAAAAAAATACCCTGGAAAATATGACTACAGGAAACAAGAGATTAAGTTATACAATTCAGTATAAACTAGGAGTGTTAAACTATGCCAAAGTGCATAGAAACAGAGCAGCAGCAAGGCATTTCGGTCCACCACCTATCGAAAAAATGATACGTACTTGGCGACTGCAGGAAGATAAACTGAAGACTGCTAAAAAACAAAAACATAACCTTCGATGCCCAGCTCCATCTTGTCCTGAACTTGAAAATGCCTTAAAAATGTGGTTGATAGATAAGAGGAAATCTGGGGTAAGTGTTTCAACCAAAATGATAATCAATAAGGCCAAAGGATTTTCAGAAAAACATGGGAATCAAAACTTTTCGGGGTCTGAGGGCTGGTGCTACACGTTCATGAAAAGGCAAGGCTTATCAATGTGCACAAAAACAACTATTGCACAAAAAATGCCAGCAGATTATGAAAAAAAAAAATACTAGCATTTCATAGGTTTGTTATAAATGCATGCAAGAAAACTTCTTTTGAGCTCGGTCAAATAGGAAATATAGATGAAATTCCACTCACATTTGATGTACCATCCAACAAGACTGTAAGTATTAGAGGGTCTAAATCAATAACCATAAAAACCACAGGTCATAAAAAAACCCGATATACGGTAGTTCTAACATGTTGTGCTGATGGCACAAAACTACCGCCGTTTTTCATATTCAAAAGAAAAACTCATCTGAAAGAAAAATTTCCAATGGGTGTGATTGTTCATGTTCATCCGAAAGGCTGGATGGACGAAGCTGGAATGAAACTGTGATTACAGAACGTATGGGCGAGGCGACCTGGTGGACTCTTAAGAAAACCCTCTTTTAGTTTTGGATCAGTTTATCGCCCATAGAACTGAAACCATAAAGAGTAAAGCGAGAAAATTAAAAACCTAGATAGCTGTCATTTCTGGTGGACTGACTAGCCAATTGCAGCCTTTAGATGTATCAGTGAATAAACCATTTAAGGAAAAAGTACGAGAACGATGGAACAAGTGGATAGGAGAGCCACATCACGCCCTCACACCCTCGGGTAGAATGAAGCGTCCTTCTATTTCACAAGTGTGCGAGTGGGTAAAAAGATCTTGGGAGGACATAAAGGCTGAAGTAAATGTTAAGTCCTTTAAGAAGTGCGGAATCAGTAATGCTCTTGACGGAACAGAAGACGACACATTATTCAAAGAAGGTGATACTAGCGATAACGGAAACAGTAGTGATGACGATATTCTCGTTTTCGATGATGATGATAGTGAAAAGGATTTTTATGGTTTTGAAAGTGATTAAAGTTTAATTTCATGATATTCAACATTTTCCTTGAATCTGTGTTTTTTGTTGTTTCTGCTTTATTTTGTATTATGTTTGATTGCTTGCCGTTCATTCATTTATTCATTATTGAAATTTACATATCATGTTCAAAATAGCTTGCCGTTTGTTAATTTTCCTTAATAAAAATATGATTAGTAATTGCATTGAATGATTGTTTATTTGTCTTTTACGAAACGTGAGAATTAAAAGAAAACACATTTTAAGTTATTGTGGTACCACGCTGTTGCACGGACTATTGAAACTTTTTTTCCTTGTGTGTGGCCTTCTAAATAAGGGTGCGTCTTATATGCTGTCAAATACGGTATCTATGCCATTCAGTTTTTAGCGAAACAAATCTTAGCCTTTCATGGTTCCAGTAACAAGTTATTCAAAAGAAATAATTTTTTAATTTGTATAGACATGATCACAAAATTTGACCCTATCATGTCTGTATATATTAATAAAATTTAAACTAAAAAAATATGCTTCATTACCTTGAAGATAAAATTCTAAATGAAACAATTAGCTTATTAGGGGATAATATAAAGCAAATTATTTTAAGTAAGATGAAACAGGCAAAGTATTTTTCGGTTTTACTTGATTGTTCCCCTGATGCCACTCATCAAGAGCAGATAACAATTTGTAGAAAATACAGACATGAGTATTGAAGAAAGGTTTTTTAGTATTTTGTGTTCAACAGATACGACAGGTGAATGTCAAGCAACATTCTTATTAAAGACTTTAGAGGAAAATGGTTTAGATATTAGTAATTTACGTGGCCAAGAATACGACAATGGTTCAAACACGAGAGGTAAACAGTTTTCGAGTAATTATGCTCAGATCGTTGCTTTTCCGAATTAAAAAGTTTACCTAAGTTTAACATAATATGTAACTGCACTTAACTTTTTTTTATGTAGAAAAACAATAACAACAAGAATGATAAATGTTGCATAAATTACTACTATTGCAACAGTAGACACAAAATAAAAATCAAGAAATTTGTCGAATGCATCTAATTTTACATATGCATCGGCATCGCACATTTTCATGTTCAAATAAGACAGAAGAGAGAGAGAGAACAGAGGATGTGGATACTATCCCTTTACCAAACGGTTGTCGCCAGGAGGTCTGAGTGTACCCCCAATGTATTACAATCAGTATAGCACTACGTCCACCACTATCTATAGCACCCCTTCAACATATATGGCAGCAGGGGAATTTATGCTATCTGACATAAGGCCATGCCCCGCACAGACATTTTGTCTATTAAATTGACAATTTTTGTAATCAGATATCTCTGCTTGCTTTATGATAAATTTGCAGAAAATCCTGTTGGTACTTGGCAGCTGAATATCAAGATCAGTTGTCAATGGACAAGTGGTCAGGTAATGCTCTGGGGACCCAGTATCTCCTCAGCAGCAGAACTCAGTATGGCTGTGTCCACGTTTTGCAAAATGGACCATGGCCAGTGATAAATCGGATGAGCTGAGGGTTGGAAACGATACGGTCAGTGTCCAGATACGCTATGTGATACTGCGTTCGTCAACCGGTTGAGCCCTGGTTCCATTCTCCTTGCCACCGCCCAATAGCCTTCAATCTCAGGCATTTCTTTAGATAAGAAATGGGCCATGGGATATTGACCTGACTGTCTGCATTGCCTGAAGCTGCCTCTTTGGCTAGACTGTCTACTGTTTCATCTCCATAATGCCCAGCATGGGCTTTGATCCACTAAAGTTTATGCTGATGGAGGAAGTGCTCTCTTAGATTATGCTGAATGTTTTGGATGATGGGAGATGGATGGTCAGGATTACCCAAAACATGCAATGATGATCGACTGTCTGTCTTTATAACTGCTTTTTTAATGCCGTAAGTAATTAGGTAGCATAAGGCTTGTGCAATAGCAATCACTTCACCTTGGAAGACTGAATTTTGAGATCACCGTTGACCTTTCCAATGATGTGTAACTATATGATCCCGCAAAACAGCAAAAGCACTGCCTGTGTTTTTGTTAATTTTTGAGCCGTCTAGTATATATTTCTATTCAACAAGGTAGAGCTGTAGTATCTGGCTGCACTTGGATACGAATACCAATGCCTTTAAATGATGGATGGGTGCGAAAATCAGGAGTCAGTATATAATACTCTTCTGGAATGAAATATTCATGAGAACACCAGAGACGAACTCCTGCACTGGTTATAACTTTCAGTCAACTAAGACAGTATGCTAGCAGGAAGGGGCTTACAGACTTGGCAAGTTCAAGGCTGCCATAAGACAGTTTAAATGCCCCAACCCTTAGCAGCGATCTAAGAAACTGCTAACCTATCGGTTGAACCGAAGAGCTAAGGCTAAGCTGAGGCAACAGGAACACTTAGCAACTCGCATTCCACGTCCCCGTTCTGAAGGGATGGTAAAAACATCTGCCATCAACAGGGACCCCCAACGCTGAACAGCAGAACGAAGCCACTTAAATACTGTCAGACAGACTGGGCTACCAGTCCAGCTTGCTAACACTTATGTCATGCTATGCAGATGTTGGCTTAAGCCTGTTATCGTTCTTATTTATGGACTATGCTAAAGCAGCAACTGTACTCTGAGCTGCTCTGGTGGTGAGGAGCAGACTATAGGTCACTTGGATAGGATTGCTGTGGTTTGTGTCACATGTTAGCATCATTTAAATAATGGGAGCTGTAATAATAAGAAAGTACTGATTCTTGTTAAAATCATGAACATTACTGATCAGTTGTCGTACAATTTAACCATTAGATTGATAGTAGTTGTGACTAAGCGTGTTTATAGTAGTTCATCGTCGACTGTAAAACGTGTTTTGCAGCTGTCCTGACAAATAAAGTCCTGGCGAATAAACTGTGTTTCGATATATCATCAAGTGTCGTAGTTATTCACTCCAAATCTAAGAACTCCGTACGTAACAATTGGTGTCAGAAGTGGGATTTGTGAGTGAATGCCAGTCACCCGCCTGCAGAGGAAAGCCATGGCAGAAGAAACGAAGACTTTGATGGACTTCTTAGTCGAGATTAGGGTTGAGATGCAAACCGGGCAGGAGGAGATAAAGGCTGAAATCAAAGCCGGACTGGAAGAGTTGAAAGCCAGACTGGAAGCGAAGAAAGCCCAATGAGAAGAAATAAATGTTGGCCATGAAAAGGTGCAAGATCAACTGCAGCAGGTGAAAGTGGAGCTTGAAAGAAACTGGAGCCATAAAAGATGATGTGGAAATGAGAGAAGTGGCTTCTGAAAAATCAAAGGGTGAAGAAATGAAGGAAGTAACTAACAAACTGCCTGAGAAAGATCTAGAAATGATGGATGAAGCATCTAACAGGATTAATGAAAAAGAATGAAAACATGAAGAAATAAAAGACGGGAAAGAAGCTTTTGATTCTCAAGTGCCTGAAGTGGAAGTAACAGGAAGTGAAAATGCTACTGTTAAGTTCTTCGAAACTGATAGTGAAGTTATGAAAACGCAGTCAGCAAGTGTTGAACCATCTGAAAGTTCATGTGATACTGAGATTGAAGAAGCTGATGTACAGCTGAAGCAGTGTGCTTCAGTATTGCAAGAAAATTCACCCACTTCACAAACTATGTGCGCGTCTAATAGGGCTGATTGTGCAGATAAGGACTTGATTCTAAACCTCGATACTTGTGTTTGTGAAGAATTGGGTTCTATTCATGACCCTGATGCAAACATCGGAACTGGTTTTCAGGAAATAGAGGTAAATAAGGATGTACCATCTGCTAAAGATACCAAGGTGAACTATACGCATGCTGTGTGTGATCTACAGAGTGGTGTACGAATTGTTTTAGATTTTCCTGTGGATGAAAAGTCTAAAAGAACTGAATCTCCAGACTGTGATATGCAAAACAGAAATACATCTGAGGACTGCAGTGGAAAAGTATTTAACCCTGGTATATTTTAATGAAAAGACAGAGACTGAAATTCATTCAAAACTTTAATTTGTATTATTTGGAATTGTGATGTGTTTAATTTGTGTATATAACTCGTACATAGTATATTTATACATAGTATAGTATCGTACATAGTATAAATATTTGCTTCTCATTTTTAGGGGTACCCATGATTCTTGCTCGTGAGTTTTCGTATCTAGTTTCTGTGTAAAGTTTGTATGTAATGTAAATGTTTGTTTCTTTAGTTATGTTACCTGTATGTTTTTAAAACATTTGGATTGTATCGAATTTGGCTGCTGACCAAGGGTTGTGCCCGGGACGTGCAGTCTTTGGGAGGGGTCAGTGTTACGAATTGTACAGGCGCGGTAAGATGACTTCTCTGCAAAGCAGTTTTAGGGTTGCCCTAAAATGGCAAGGGAAGGCAGGGTTGCCACATTTGGGGACAAAATTGGCGATATACCATGGACGCATGGAGGACCTTCTGGAACGAATTATTGCCGGTTTAGCGCAGAATGTTTTCAAATACAAGCCGAAAGCTATATAAACCCTGCTGGTCTGCAGTCAGTGTGTGCGTGCCTTGTCGAGAGGGCGAGTAGAGAGTGTCTCGTCTAGAGTGCGAGATAGTTAGTCTCGGGTTAGTAAGTCAGTGTGAAGTCGATCGAGTTAACAGCCGTGCAGTGTGTCTCGAAGTCTAGCGCTTAGTTGGTCGTCGAGTGCATCTAGTATATAAGTATACCTAGTATATAAGTCTTCTAGTATATCACGGTTAGTGCATTGTCGAGAGAGCGTGTTGAGCTCCGGGAACGACTGAACTGAAGAGTCGGGAGCTGTGCTCTGTGTGTCAGCGACTGCATCGAGTTTTAGCGTGGAGTCTCGAGAATATGTGGAATTCCGAGAACGACAGAACAGAGTCGGGAGCTGTACTCTGGTGCTTTGCAGTGAAGCTGTCTCCACCGTGATAGTCTGATAACCTGAAGGCTGTGTCGCTGATCGTGTCAGCGTGTTTATAGTAGTTCATCGACGATTGTAAAACTTGTTTTGGAGCTGTCCTGTCAAATAAAGTGTGTCTCGATACTTCATCAAGTGTCGTCGTTATTCACTCCAAATCCACACGAACCCCGTATGAACGTGAATGAAGAAAATAACGTAACAATTGGTGTCAGAAGTGGGATAGAACATAGCAACTGGTGTCAGAAAAAGGAAAATGCAACAGTATATTAAAATCAACTCAATGTAAATCAACTCAAGGCTGGAAAAATATTCTGGTTTTTAATCCAACAAGAATGTAGCATTCCAGTTGTTATTCTGATTCAGTATTTTTCTATTACATCCTAATTTCATTTTACCTTGTAAAATTGTAATCATAATGATATTAGAGATGCAACAGTTTGATAAATATAAGTGATGGCAGCAGTATAAACTTTCTTTGGCATTAATTTTAGACTTGGTAAATTGGAGATTTTTTAATGTCACTAATATATGTAACATAACTTAGCAGTCAAACTATGAGAATTGTGAATATGTTAAATAATTTAAAATTATATCATTAAAAGGAATATAAAGAAATATTATATTATTAATTATTGTTCATCTGCTAGCCATTCTTCTTTCTGAAGAACTTACCAGGAAACTTCAATAGCTGATGAGCTAGATTTCCTTGAAAACTTCCTTATTCATTATAATCTGTTCAATTTTGACAAATAATTTGAATTGCAAACTCTATTTTCCAAAACTGTTACAAATCTGGTTTTTTTAACTTTTTTCCTTTGCCTTTGATTTTGCGTCATGTATAAATTATGATAAATTTTTTACGAATTATGGAATATTTTCTCCTTGTCAGCTAAACATCATATTTGTATAATTCTGATAGCAGTGAGCGTATTTCTAGTTTTGAGTAATTTCGTAATACATGATAAAGAAAGGCAAAACTTCTGAAATGTTCAGGTGTTATTGTATTCACGTCTTTAACGTTATATCCTGATGCATTTTCATATTCTCTGATTTGTCGTTCTTACCACTTTGTTGCTGATAATTATTTATATGTAAAATTATTGTTAATAGATTTTTAATTAGATTATTTTGATTCTTAGGATGCTGGATGATGCTAGTGTACCAGAATGTATGCGTTCACAGGATACAAAAATGCCAAGTTCAGACTTGAACTGCAATGCTGATAAAGTGGAGAAAACAACGCTTAAAGTTTATTTGAGTAATGGAAATTTCAACATTGTTAAGTTTGGTGAAACAACTCTTGTGAAGGTAAATCAGTTGTTATATTTGAGTATAATTAAATTTTTATGACTGTGGCCTTTAGGACTTTTATAATTTTTCTGGAAGTGGATAATGATTTTGTGGAGAAATATTATAATAATTTTTTTCCCACATTTATGAGACATTATCTTAAAACAAATGGGTATCTTTCTGATCTTCAAAGAGATAACATGAGGAAAGCATTTGAATGTAAAAAATGTGTTCCTTTAAAAATCGCAAATAACGAGGCACTCACTTTTGATACACTTTTAACAAAATCTCCAATAAAAAAATTCAAATGAGGTAAAAATGGCTTTGATCAAAGATCAACTGTATCAGAATAAAGAGGGTGGATTTCTACCTTTTCTGATTCCAACAGGTATGTATGAAGAAGTTGGGAACAATATAAACCAGAAAATGGTTTTGAAGTATTTGAAGCTAAAACTCATTCAGGAATCTGATTTTTATTTTTACTTTTAATTAATTGATTTTTTTTTTTTTACTCTTATTTTATCATTCATCCATTTTTACATATTGTGTAATTTTATCTTTGTTTTTATGTATTCTTCTTTCATTAATTTTACCTTTTAAAAGTATGTAATCCTCAGCTACCATTAAAAAATCTCAAAATAAATTATAAATTTTGTAGATGGTACCTGTTTTTGAAGTGTTCCATCAGCCGTTTCCAAATAAAGTGGATATTTGGATTTGCAAGGGCTTTGAGACCTCTAAAATTGTTGCACCACCTCATGGAAACTTTGCTTTACATCTGTGAATGTTCTTTTGCAAGAAAAATTCTTTTTTTTTACCAAATGTTAGATAAGAGAGTTGAATGAATGCATTATGTCATTTCTCACAGTGCAAAAAAAACTTGGTTGCTTCACTTATTTATCTCTTATCTTTCTCCTTCCTGTTAAAAGTAAATAATCCAACCTGAAGTATTAAAATGAAATGAAGTTGTAAGTTTTTTAAAACGATTTTTGGCCCTTAAAGTCCTTAATTTATGCTTTTTTAAGACTGCCATGTTGAGTGTGAATAAATATTTTGGAGGAATATTTTTGGCTATGCCTTGACAAATATGTACACTGGTGTCCAAAAATTAAGGACGAAGTCGAAAAATTAGCATATCAGCTGAACGAAGAGGCAGAGAGAACAGAAAGACCAATCAGGAGATTAAGTAAGGTGATGTACTGTAGCACATGCGCAGATATGCAGGTAGACGTAATGGGGGAGTGTCTGAGTAGTATAAAGCATGTTGTCGGTGTAAGATCAGTATTTCTGGTAAAGAGATTGCACGCGGTATAGCAGTTAAAATCACACCGAGTTGCTGCCTCAGCGAGAAATGGCGAATAATCAATCCGTTAGACGACATCTGGATGCTTTTACCCGAGGTCGAATCATTGGGAAGTTGGAGGAAGGCCGCAGTGTGACAAGTGTGGCTGCAGAGTTCGGAATTGCTCACAGCATCGTTTCACAACGTTGGAGACAATTTCAAACTACAGGAACAGCTATCCGGGGGTTTAGTAGTGGTCGTCCACAAGGAACCACAACCGCAGATGACCAGTATATTGCCTTACAGACCATAAAAAACAGGTGGCAGACAGCAGGAGAAATCGCTAGACACACGACACAGGCGACTGGACGACCGATATCGCGTTTTACCATGGCCCGAAGACTACACGTTGGTGGTCTGTTTGCACGATGCCCTGTACGATGTGTACCTCTAACGCCTGCCCATTGGAGAAGGCGTTCTCTGTGGTGCCGGGAACACCGGAATTGGAGAGACAATGAATGGGGACGAGTAATCTTTACAGATGAGAGCAGATTGAGTCTGAGTAGCGATTCTCATCGCATATTCATCTGGAGAGAGCGGGGAAGCCGCAATCATCCCTCGAACATCATTGAAAGGGACAGGTATGGAGGTGGCGGTGTTCTCGTTTAGGGAGGCATCATGCTTGGTAGTCGTACAGACCTACACATCTTCGACGCAGGTTCAGTTAACGGGACCCATTATTGTAACGAGATTCTTCTTACATATGTGCGTCTTTTTAGAGGCGCTATGGGTCCGCAGTTCCTTTTCATGGACGACAATGCACCATGTCATCGCACAGTAGCTGCCGAACAGCTCTTAGAGAATGAAGATATTGAACGTATGGATTGGCCGGCACGATCTCCGGATCTGAATCCCATCGAGCATGTATGGGATTTTCTAGGCAGACGCTTAGCAGCTCGTACCTTACCACCAGTAACGATTCTGGAGCTTCGATTGGAGCTGCAAGACGAATGGGCAGCAGTGCCTCAACAACTCCTTGACATCCTCATTCTCAGCATGGGCAGACGCTGTGAAACCTGCCTAGCAGTCAGGGGAGATCATATCGCCTATTAAAGACCGGATGTTTCTTGCTGGACACCCATCACAGGGATGTTTCGGCCTTCAGTCGCATTGCATTCCATGCTACTTTTTCAATAAAGCTTCTTTTTATCCCTCTGATTTCTCTTTTAGTAAGTGTTGCTTACATTACTCATGTCCTTACATATTGGGGATCTTACGGTATTAAATGTGTTGATTTGGAAAGCTTTTGTACAAAGTTATATTGAAAAAACCATCTCGTCCTTAATTTTTGCACACTAGTGTATTTTAATAGTTTAACGTTTGAATTCTTTTGAAAGTACGCAGTGCGAAATTTGGTGACATTCTGGCGATTTCAATATCAGTTTGTATACATAATTTTTTTATTAGGAGATTTGCGAAATTTTGATGATTTTTCTTACAAACACAAGAACATTGATATTTATCATAAAAATCATAGTAATATATTAAAATTATATATAAGAAATAACATTTAAATAAACCACTTTTATTCTCTTCTACCATATTTAAAGTGATATTATTTTCCATTTTGGTAACTTAGGAATATTTTGATTCTGAAAAATGAACAGGGTAATAAATGCTATAGTACAGTTTCCGAAACACTTCTTAGAAAAGTAAAAATTCTACTGTAATTAAAAAATTAATTACTCTTCCCTCCTTCCTGCTTGAAGCATTCACATATTTCAAGCTTTCTCTTTTCATTCATAGTATTATTTGGAATTCGTGGTAGTTAACTAGTAGCATGCTTGAAATGGGAAAATACAGCAGCTATACAGTGGCTTTTAAACTGAAAGTCATAGAATTTGTGCAGGAAAATGGAAAAAGAGCAGCAGCAAGAATAAATAAGTTGGACGAAAGGTGTGTGAGCAGTTGGAGCAAACAACTGGCAATTTTCTGAACTTGGGAAAAAAGAAGTTGTGTATGTTCGTGATATGCATGCTCAAGAATATGCAGTAACACGGGAAATGTGCTAAATAAGAGTGCTTGCTGCAGCATGAGAAGACATTCCTACATCACAATTCAAGACAAGTGAAGGCTGGTTGTAGCGAATGATGTAACAAAATGGATTTTCATACGGTACATAAAATAATGTGTGGAAATATTAAAACAATGAACGTTTATTTAATTTATGTAGAAGTAAATATTAAAATTTAAAGCAATGGTTAATTTTTGCCTCTATACTGTGCTCCTGTGCGAACTAATACGCGGATGGGAGAAAGTGAATTTGTAAATTTTAGTTAGCTTATTAGACAACATTAAATTTGATACTTTTATTACTTATGCCATTTTCTTCCCCTTAGAAATTAACTTGGCTGTTTCAAATGAAATTAACACCCAAAATTACTCATGAGAAAAAGCACGACATTTGAATGACCCGTGTAATGTCTGCACCTGCATTTTAGTAAAAAATGTGTGGACATTACATGAGTGTATACGGTATTATTATTTTTTATTTTATATTAAATGTTTCAGTTTTTAATAAGTTTTAATATTCTGTCATTATTTCGCATTTAGATTTTTTTTAAATATGTTCTAATACAGATAAGGTTTTGAATAATGTATTACTAAAATTGATTGATGATGATTTCTTATTAGTTGTCTAAATAAATGGATTATTTATGTGAAATTAATAGTAATTATTTATATAAAATGAATAATTATATTTGTTTAATAATAATTTCGTATTTTCACTTTCATATTTTAGGATGTAATCAATGTTGTTACAAATCGTCTATCAGATTCACTACATTCCTTTGAATCAATTTATGGAATGAGACTGTTGCACAATATTTCTAATGAAGTACACTGGCTGCATTCAGACACAGCAATGTTTCACGTTCTTGAAAAGTATTCGTATTATCCTGCTGATGAATGGAGGTAATACATATGCTTTAATATTTGTTTATTGTATGGAGTTCATGTTGCATTTTAAATGGATAATGACGTTTAAATATTATTAAATTAAACCTATACATTATCAAGTCCAAAATTTGAATGTCCAATATCTGAACCTCCAGAGCACCGGGGGGGATTATAATTTTTTTATCTTTCAAAATCTAGGGATGGTGAATATAATATTGAATGAAAAAGCTGGTGTGCCATGAAAGCAGCTTTTCTCCCAATTGCAATTCTTACAAATCACTTTCCAAATACCTGTTGGCTAATGAATCACTCAGTTACCAATGAGAGCACTAATTGGTGTTAGCTGCAACCATCCTGTTGCTTGTGTGCAACTATGCATGGTTCATGTAGCTTTCACAATAACTCTTCAAGGCTCTAAGTGGTTGTGGGAGTTAGCACTTTTGATTTTGTTTCATTTGAATTTTTGATTATGTTGAAAAGTGTTTTAAAATCTGAATTACAGCAGGATCTGTGGAGAAAAAGCCTGTTTTGTTATCAATCAAACAAAAAGTGGAATTGATGTAAAATATGGATAAACACATATCCATGTCAAAATTATGCAAGAACGACATTAGAAAAGCAGCAGTATGTGACATAAAAAACAAACTTTTTGAAATTTTTGTGAATTCTGACATCTCATTCACAATTAATTACATAAACATCTTTGTTATGCTAAAAGTGACAATCATGGCCGAGTGATCATTTAATGAATGAGGCAACATTGCTGTGAGACCATTTGTTCACTGATCCAGTGCTGATGACTGAAGCCAAACTGTTTCATGAGGAAATTCACTGTGGTGTATCAAGAATTTAATCATAATTGAATTTAGAACTGATATGCATCAAGCATCGGGTAGCCCGCAAATGGAGTGTGGATGTAGAAGACCGTAAGTGCTGGTCATTGAAGTTGTAAGTGTTTATTTGTAAGCTTTTATGTACAGTGCAATATGTCTTGTTTATCATAAAGTGTCATGTGGATAAATACAGTGTTGTATGTAATATATATACACTAAAGACAGGGTAGCAGGTGGTGACAATATGTTCGCGATGTACGAGGACTGACCATGATAGAAATTCTTGTAAATTTAAGACAAGTACTTGCAGATTTTGTAAGAAAATTGGGCAGATTGAAAGAGCATGCTTTAGCACTAAAAATGCTGAAAGAAAGCCAAACAAAGGCAACTAGATGTGGGAAATGAAAATACACTTCCTATAAACAGCATAAATTTTAGTCAGGTGAAAAAAATGAAATTGCCCATACTGGCCCAAGTGAATATAGAAGGGAAACAGGTAGCTATGGAACTGGATACAGGAGGTGCAGTATCGGTAATGAAATTAAAAAATTTCTGGCAAATTTCGAAAAAAAAATTCAAAATACAAGTCTGGTATTTGAAACATATAACGGTGAAAAACTAATACCCTTATGATTTACTACAGGTAATTTAGAATATAAAGGTCAAAATAAAAAATTGAGTCTTTACATTGTTAAAAAATCCTTGATACATTGGTCGAGAATGACTTTTAGAGATACATTTAGATTGGACCTCAATAAAGTCAATATCTGTCTCTAAAAAATTTAGTGTGAATAAAATTATTGGAACAGTATAAGGAGATTTTTGACGAAAAATTACGGAAGATAAAAAATTATAAGGTTCAACTTGAATTAAAGCTGAATGTTTCACCAAAGTTTTATAGAGCTAAAGGGGTACCATTTGCATTAAAAGGCCAGATAGATGAGGAAATTGATCACTTGGAAAATGAGGGCATAATTGAAAAGGTTGAAACATCAGAATAGGCAACACTGGTAGTACCAGTAGTTAAGCCGGACGGCTCTATACAATTCTGTGCCGATTAGTCGGTGACAGTAAACCCAAACATTGTTACACATCAACACCCTTTGCCAACTATTGAGGATATATTTTCTTGTTTGAGTTGTGGAAAGCATTTTTCAAAAATTGTCTTTAAACATGCTTACTTACAAATGAAGATACACCCTGATAACTCAAAAATTGCTAACAATAAACACACATAAAGGATTATATAAGAGTAAGAGATTAATGTTTGGGCTAAATGCAGAGCTGGCTATCTAGCATTGACAGACTATTCCAAGGCATGGAAGGGTGTAATGTCTTCATGGATGATGTGCGAATAACAGGGTCTGATGAAGAGGCACATTTAAATACTTTAAAAATTTCTTCAAAATATGTAAAACTCATTGACTAAAACTAAATTTGGGAGAGAGCAAATTTTTTCAGGATGAGATAAAATTTTTAGGTCATAAAAATCGATGCCAATGGTTTACATAAATTAATGAAAAAATATCAGTGATTGCAAAAGTCGCAAGACCTATAAATGTCCAGAAAATTCAAAGTTTTTTGGGATTGGTTCATTTTTATGGAAAATTTAGCCCAAATTAAGTGACAGTCTCAAATCCCTTAACTAAGAAAATTTCAAAATGGATTTGGATGAGGGATTGTCAGGAGGCTTTTCTAAACATTGAAAAAAAATTGTGTGCACAGAAAGTTTTGATGCATTATGATCCAAAGTTACCCTTAACTTTGGCAACTGATGCATCACTAGTGGGGTTAGGTGTGGTACTTTCTCACAAGCATTCCTGATGGAATGGAAAGGCCAATTGCATATGCTTATAGAACACTGACTGAAAAGTAGAAAAAGTATTATCAAACAGATAAAGAAGCATTATCAATCATTTGGAAAACTAAAAAGATTTTTCTCTCCTTAAAACGCAGGAAATTTACTTTGATTATGGATTATAAACCTCTTGTTGCAATCTTTGGCTCAAAGAAAGACATGCCAGTTTTGGCAGCAACAAGACTCCTGCACTATGCCTTGGCCTTACAGTCATTCCAATTCAACGTTATTTACCATGAAACAAACTAGCGTGGTAATGCGAACTATTTATCACGCTTACCAACAAACTCAGAGCAACAGTTCAGGATGATGTAACAATTTTTCAGTTACAGCAGATTTAAACTCTTCCAATCTCTGCCTGAGATTTGGCTAAAGAAACCGAAATTGATACAGAACTCAGTCCTCTGCTGCAAATACTTCAGAGCTATGGTGAATTGAAAGGAAGGGAGATGGAGTACAGTCTCCAAGATGGCTGTATATTGTATGGGCAGCGTGTTTGTATTTCAAAACAATACTGTGGGAACGTTTTGAATGAGTTGCACCATGGAAGCTCAGGGACTGTAAAGATGAAAGCAATTGTGAGACCTTGCATGTTTTGGAATTGTATAGATAAGGATATCAAGAATACTTCCCAAAACTGTTCTAAATGTGCAAAACATAAAATTTAATTCTTTGCTCATTGACATTTCTAACTCAAGAGACATTATTTCTTAGATTAAGAGGTATTTTACTACTGTATTACCTTATAATAGAATTGATCCCATTATTCATAATTTAGTGTAAATAATTGCTGCAAACCCTTATAACTTTAAATATAATAACTTTAATTTATTAACTTCAATTTTAATTACATTCAATTATTAACTTTAATTTATCAACTTTAAATGGTTTGGTTAAGCACACTAGGGCTATCTGTCTAAGGGGATGGATGCCTTTGTGGAGGACTTTCTAAGGGGAACTGGCTCGTACACACGTTACACATGGGGAAAACCATAAAAACGCCCATGCAGCCAGCCCGTTCGCGGGATTCGAACCTCGGACCAAACTACCAGTGTTCAGCGACTTTACCGCTCGGCCGCTGGTGGGTACCCAACTTTAAATGTATTAACTTTAATATTTTTAAGTATAATTAACTTTTATTTCCTTTAGTTAAATATTTGTGAAAAAATGTTCTAAACTATTATAAATCAGTATATTTATTCCATGTATTGATTGTAGCATTCCATATGTTATGCATTAGAATATATTGTTGAAAATATGGAAAGGCATAATACAATAATAATTCATATCAAGATGTGAAACTTCTAAATGGATATATTTTAACATTTGTAAATTCTTTAATAAAATGCTGTATTTTATAGAGAGAAATGTAGTTTACTAATTTTTCAGTTTTATTAAGTGTATAATTAAAATTTCTTTGCAGTTTGTCATTTTTTGTATTATAATAAGACTGAGCAGATGATTGATTTAAATGAAATTTATTTTAATGGAAGTGTTTTCTAATACTAGTGAATTTCTTTTTAGATTAGAGTTACGTGTTAGATATGTTCCTAAAGATTTGAGGGATATGTTTGAACAAGATAAAGTGACTTTTCTGTACTTTTATGAACAAGTATGTAGCTTCTTTCTTGTGTATTTCATGTAGATTTAGAAAATAAAGTTTACTGAAAAGTAATTTTTTACAATTTTCAATTTTTTTAAATCTTGTAGATTGTTTTATTTGCTTATTTTTCCTTCAGGTAAAAAATGATTATCTTAGTCTTGATATAGAAATTGACCAAGACTTAGCTATACAGTTATGTTGTATTGAAATAAGGTAAGTGTTAATTAGTTTATAATTATTGATCTCACATTAGCATGTAAAATAGCTGCATTTAATCATACAGATACATACTGAACAAAGCATATATGTAATCATGACACATTTTTATGAAGTCTTAAAAATGATTTTTATGCTTATATGTGCTCTGAATGTAAAAAGTTAATTAAAATTGTATATAAATTTTTAAAAAATGTTTAACCAAAAAAAAAAAAAAGAAGAAGAAGAAGTACAAATTACATTTAATGAGCATGAATTTACTATGATAACTAGATATTTTAATAATGGGAAAGCTACTTTAATAACAGGAATGGCTAAATACTTTAACAATAGGAAATTAATATTCCTAATAAGAATACCTTTTTACTTTTAGAATATCTCTTATTGATCCTAGACATGGACTTTTAATTGAAAAGTTTTAGAAAATAAGGTGGGAATTTTATGAAAGTGGTTTTAGGACCTGTAGTAGTAAGATTTTGTAAACAAAAATGTGGTTCCTCGTGCAGTAGGAAACGTAATTAGCAAAGTATCCATTATGCTTCAAGATTAAAAACAAAATCGTGTGTCTTTACATTAAAAATTCACCTTGATATTTATAATTAATTGCTTCATTGGGTCCGTATGAAATTAATAACTAGTACTGAATATCTTCATGAAATATTGTCTATCATAAAAATCATCTCTTGATCATCAACCATGTTTTATTTTGTGCTTCCTAAATTTGTATAGAAATATTTCTGATTATTATTAATAATAAGCATTTAAAAGCGATGTGCCAATAAATAGGTTGTTGGGTATGTCAGTGAATTTTACCTAGAAAGGTATGGACAATTTTATGCTTAAGTTAGCATTGTGAGCATTTTGCTAATAGTACTTTGTTAAAGCGGACAGGGGAAAAAAAATTAAATTTTGTGTTTAGAAATTTCTAACCACCAGTTTTTAACGTTTTTGTAAAATTCTACACCTAATACTGAAAACTTTTATAATTAGAAGTATGTGCAGATTTAAGAGAACTTCTTTTTTGAGGCCCCTGTGTATATAATTTTTCATGTGTATAAAAGCAAATTTGTGTAAAGCTGTCTTTTTTTTTTTTTTTTTTTAAGCATTGGCTTTGGTTATTTTTTGTTCCTCATTGTTTATTTATTTATTCTTTTGTTTGTTTGTCATACTTTTTCAGGTCTGTATTACCTTTCAATTAATACACATGAAATTTTATTACCTTTAACTTTAGGAGGTTTTTCAAAGATATGACCCATGTTGCATTAGACAAGAAATCTAATTTTGAATTTCTTGAGAGAGATATTGGACTTCATAAATTCCTGCCATCACGTGTTATTACCAATAATAAAGTTAGTGTTTTTATATTTTTGTTCTAGCAGTATTTATTTTATTTAAGGGTTTATGTAAATTTTGTGAATCATTTTAAGCCAACTTATTTGAATCTTAAACAGATAATATCACTTTCTTTGAAGTTGATACACTTCTTTACTGTTTCATGTTTCAAAGAGAGTGGCTGGTTTCTATTGGTGGTTACCAGTTCTAGGTCTATCATGTCATTTTTTTATGTTGAGTGATTAGGAGAGGTTGAAATTATTATGTGTAATTTTATTTAATAAAATTTTTATCTTGTTTTTAAGTGTATAATTTGAAAAATTGCAGAAAATCACAGTGAGTTTCTCATCCCATATTGTGTCTGAATATAGGTTAAAACTTATTGCAATTAATTAAAGTCGAGTAAAATTGGTACTTACAAATATGTGTAACCACCTTAGCTTAATTTGGCAACTTTTTGCACTGGATGAAAGAGATTGCTTTTAATTGGAAAAGAGAAATATTAATATGCATATATCAATATACTATTTTATGTTTTAATTAGGTATGTATCTCGGAAATCAGTCGGTAAGCCTATTTCAGAGTGGGTTTTTTTTCTTTTGTACTGATGAAAATTTTGTGGCTGCTCTTTTAAGAATTGATACAAAGCAGTTGTTCTATTAAGGAACTTATGTTAAGGCCAAACACTGTATTCTTATAAGAATTTAACACAGTTTCTTTCATTGCAGGCAAATCCTGCAAGCGTATATTGTAAAAAGTAAAGATAAAAATATCACAATTTGTTTAGAAAATGGTTAGAACTCCAATACAATAGAAAGAACACATAAAGAAATGGTGACATTGGGTAAAAATAAGGAATTGCTATCTACGTGGGTGCTATATTCTGGAGATATTTTTACTTCTATGAAGGTAGATGGGCTGATACGCAAGTATCGTAAAATCTTGTTATATTAATAGGGTGAAAAATTGGTCATTGTAGATTTATCACTGTCAATTTAAAGGGAGAGATGAAGAAATTTAAAATATATATATATAAGGATAAAATCAAATTAGTTAATGAATATTAGTTGCATAAACTTCTATTTAATCTGGCAGTTTTTTTAATCAAAGTGTTTTTTATGAAGTAATTGAATTCAGATATTTAATTATTGGTGAATGTTGACATCTTGTCGTGCATTGGAACAATTAGCAACTGTTTTATCAAAATTTTGGTAGGTTTTCAAATTTTGTGCCATGCCAGAATTGGTAGCAAACAAAATTTCTTTTGTAAATGTAATATAATTGAAAACTAGCTCAGTTTACTTTACAGTTAGCTTCTCATTTGAAATATTTTCATCCTGTTCACTGTCTTTTCTTTCCTCTTTATTCATATGCACTGTATTAATTTAGTTGAAGATAATTATTACCTAATTTATTGCAATCAAGCTTCATGCTAATTAAATTCAAGTGTTTTCGAATTATTTTAGTTCCTTCGGTAATGCTATCAGCTGGGTTATTAAAATCAAAGAAATAATTTATGCATTAATATGACTTCCTGCAGACCAGCATGAAAAATTTAGTGGAAAATAGCATTTTACTCAATCATACTAGCTGATGACACACATCAAATTACACAAGGTTTTCATGCATACAAGAAAGTTATGAGAGCATTTAATTATATTTAAATACTATATACTTGGTTTTTAAAAATTAGGTGTATCAGGAATCTCCTAAACTTTAGGTTCTGAGTATAAAACATAAGAATTATAAATTTTGAAGTTCCCAATATGAATGAATGCTAATATTATGCTTCTGTCTGCTAGATTTTAGATTTTATACTTTTTGTCTTAACTTTCAGCAACTAAGGATATAAACTAACCTCTTCGAAAGTTTATAATCAGGTGTTGATGAGCATTAAAAGTACTTTGGATAGTGTAAAAATGCAATGCGATAAATTATTTCAAGTTACTCGAGTCTCTGCACGTATAATATATTATTATATTTTAAATACAGTTGTAAGTGCAGGATCCAGGTGGTCAAGTAAATGATTGAAACGATATTTGATATCCTAATTCTTCAGAAATGTGTTCCTGAGCATATAAACTCTTTCCATTTTTCAGCATACTAGTGTCAAATAACAAAGGCTTAATGTACTGTAAAATTATTTTACAAATTAATAATATTGTAAGAGCAATGGTATTTGGAAGCATAAATTTTTTTCCATAATAAAAATAACTTAAAAATTATACATATTTATTGTAATTTTATTCATGTAACCCAATGAGAATCTTTTAATTTTCATGAAACCAAAAAAGTACCTACTATTTTAAATGAGGACACTTCACTCTAAAGCTTTAAATGAAGCTTTGAATTTTTATAACTTTATTGATTTATAATCTGAGGTGATTTTAGGGGAGAATGTAAGCCAACATAAAGTTATGTCAAATTTTATGGAAAAACTGTTATTCTGCACCTAACTGATAGGTTTACTGTACATAGTGTAAAGGTCGCTCAATTCCAAGATTTTTAATGGTTTAGAAATTTCTGTTGATTATATATCTAAAATATTATCAGTAGGCAAAATATCATGTCAGATGTCAGTATTGCCAGCAGTAGGCAAAATATGTCAGATGACTCTATTGCCAGCAGATTCATAACCTATGGTATAAAAAACTTTTCTGTCCCTCCAGAGTCACACCAGTATTACAATTGTCATCTAAAAGGCTTGTACTGTATTATCTGATTCTGTAAGATGCTTAATCTAATAAAGCAACAAATTTTGTTAGGTAATCAAAAACTCAATGCTAGGTAAATCAGGTGAATGCGAGAGCCATGCAACAGATAACGCTGTGTTCCCCAAGTCCCCCCAAGGTCCAATCCAGATACTCATGTACACAAATGGGAGCTCCATCATGCTGGTACCACTGGCACAGTCATGGTGATCAATAAATTTGCCTGAACCTTCTCCAGAAATGTGTAATGCTTTTTAGCATCTAGTCAGATTTATAACAGGTTAGAGGCTGATTAAACGGTCGTTCTCGATACCCTTCTCACAAATTTAATTGCAAACTGGTGTTTTATAATACATGATTGTGTAATGTGTAGTTTCTCCTCGGCAGACATGCACGTTGTGAAGATTGAAGATCCCTTAATAAGGAAAGGGTTCTTCATCCGGGAACAGAACACCCCTTGGGAATTATTATGTACATTATGTTGCAGAAACCACTCAATTCCAGATAATATTTCATCTGCAGTAATTAGACATGTTTTAGATGATATGGATGTAAGGCTGCAGCATGCACAATGCACTGTATACTGGCTGGAGATGTTGCAGTAGCAAGGCATGAATGCTTGTGCCTGGGTTACCATCTACAACATACAACATGTCTTCCATGATAGGAGTTTAGATCAATTGTAGTCACCTGGCATTCTGCATCCAAACCCTGAATGATCCATGTTTGCATAGTTCTGAAACAAGTAAGCACTGGTGATTTGGTACACATCTTATGGAATGCTTTTCCTGATACATTCATATAGCAGCTTTTCCATTACCACAAGCAACTCATATATGAAGTGCATGTTCGCCCACTTCTTGTTTGTAAGGTGATACATCTTATCTATGCAGCATCACAAGATTTAACGAAGTCCCAGGTGCTGACATGGAGTGCTGGTTTGTAGCTCCATCTATCTATTTCTGGTTATGCTTTTCCATTCAGGTATATTTCATATTGATGCTGTGTACCATCTTGCAAAGCGAGTATGTAAAGATTTGATATGCTCTTTAAAATGGCATTGTTTTTGGCATTTTAATAAAAGGTATGAATTACTTTAATGCATAATCTGTTTTAAGATTTCAGTCCCACAAGAAATCATGTTTTTTATTCTCCCTTTTTCTAGCCAAAAGCACTTCGCAAAGTTATTCAGAGTCATTTTAAAAGATTTGCTTCTCTGTCTGAAGTTGATTGTATGTTTACGTTTTTGAGTAAAGTCCACCCAATAGTCAAATATGATCAAGAAAGTTTCAAATGTGCTTTAGGGGTAAGTCTGATTATGAATTTTTTAATTATATTCTTTTTGCTGTTATTGTGGTAACCTTAGCTATTGTGAAAGTCATTTCTTTATGTTTATTTCTGCACAATTCATAATAAAATTCCTTTATAGACTGGATGGAGTGTTCCAGTGGAATTAGTAATAGGAGCTGATGTTGGAATAAGTTTCCTCACAGATCCAAATGCAGTTGTAAGTATACCTTAAAAATAATTATTGAAATAATCGTGAGCTGAGGTCTTATTCAAGAAGAGGGGGAAGGAAACTTTCTGTATGGCAAATCTGTCCTATTTATGAAGGCTACCTTGTTTGTATGAGCTAACAGAAAGCGTGTAGTAGAGCACTGTTTGATAAGTTTAGTATTGCCAGTCTAATTATTGCACTAATATACTACAATGAGTGTCGAAGAAATGGAAATAGATTATATAACCATTTGCAGCCTCTAATTTCTATTCGTTTGTACTGTGCTTGTATGTTCATATGTGTATTTCTAAATCTTTGGAATACTCCTTTTCTAGTATGCAGAATATTAGTAGTATTTCTATTAATTTATACTGTTTATTGAAATATTACATTTTTAATATTTTCTTTATTGGAATAAACATTTTTTTGTATCATTCATATAAAAGCGACCATATTCTGGAAATTTTTTAGCAAGCAATGTAAATAGCTATTAAAAGTTGCTTTGAAATGAAAAAGCATGTCATTTTTTTTCCTGCTTTTTGAGGTGTGTTTCTGCCATCAGTGCATCTAATAATTGCTAGTCCTTTTGAATCTGGTGTACAATTAATTTCTAATTATGCAGATTTAAATAGAGCAGTTTTTTTATATACAGATTTTTTTTCCCATTACATACATACTAGGAACTTTTTTTTGTAGATTTAAGTTTATTTTAAAAAAAGTTAATGAACAAATTCTGTCAGCAAATAGTCAAAGAATTTAATCATACATTCATATAATATCTTTAGATATTAACCTATTTTATCATTTATTATCAGTAAAATTTATGCACATCTGATGTAAATAGCTGAAATTTCAGTGGTATGTTAGTTAATAAGCACGTACAGACTTCATTTGACACCACTGGCATGAGAGAAGTGTAAACAATTATGAATAAAAAATTTAACTATGGTACACATTCTGATTTTGACATAATCTAGCTGCCACCTTTAGCTGTTAGTATTGGAGTCAGTTTGGATGCCATGAATGTCTGCTTAAAATATGTTATATGGTATTGGCTACTTCTGCACCAATTCAGTAAAGTCAGCCATTGCAGTAAAGCAGAGTTATAATTCTCACAGAGTTATTATATCATAGCAGATCTTAAGTAATACGACAACTGCATGCAAAGTGCATCAAATTATGCTCATATTACTCTGAAGAGTCGGAGAAGAATCACAGTATTTGAAGAAGAGTTAAATTCCTTGATTATTACTATTAAGCATGTAGAGATACATGGTATATTTTTCTATCTATGAAACAATCATTTCAAAGCATTTTAAAGTTGGTTTGTATAAAGATCACCGACAAATATTATTTGTATTAAAAGTAAATGAATTTAGATAAACTTAAGTAACCCAAATTATGCAATCTACAAATGTAATATGTATTAATTGTTAAAATATAGATGCAATTAAACATTAGATATTATAAAATATACAAATGCTATAAATGAATGTCTGAATCATCATTATAGTTTAAAAGTAACCACTGTAAAATTTACTATGCTGAATTAGTTAATATTTGAATGCTTGGATGTAGTTTGGCTAATATAACTTTATTTATATTTAATGTTAAATAATATATATGCAGATCTGCATAGAAATGTTCAAGCAGTCTCTATAGAAATATTCTTTAAAATGCTTCCTATTCCTCCTATTTCAAGCAGCTGTTATGTGGAGAGAAAGATGTACCTTGAAACTTTTCAGGCATATTTATTGCAAGTGTTATATGCATAATCTAGGTGTCAACAGAAACGGTTCATTTGGTGAATATATGATCTAAACTGATGATATGGATGAATACAGGGCAGCACAATAGATGTATTTTCTTTCTTGTATATTCTCTTTCAAAAAAGTATTCTTCAGTATTTCACTACAAAAATTTTGTATATATGAAAGTAAGCAAATGTAATATGTGGTGGTCAACTATTTATACAATCGTTAAGGCTTGCAATCAGCAACAATAATTTACATATGATTATTGAACTTTGAGGAGCGAAAAGTTACATTCAGATTTGAAGTTACACTGGTTATCATAAATTAAGTAAAAATCGCAAAAGTCACGATTACTGAAAAAGTAATATGTAGAATTTAATGAAACTTACCCACAATATACAACACATAGTAAGGTATCAAATAACACACACACACAGACAAAATAAAAAAATACCAGACAAATATGGTAGTATAGAAATTAGCACATGTATAAAATGAACAAATCGAAGGTGTCAGTTTGCTATAGGAAAAGTACCTTCAATATGGAATATGATCGCCTCTAGAAACAATACAGCACATACAGCGATGTGTGATGCTTTCAATTATGCGGTCTATCAGTTCCATAGGAAGCGAAAGCCATTGCTCTTGCAAAGCAGTTGCAAGCGCGACAAGGGTCTGAGGGGGCGAATTGAGAGCAGCTAGACGTCTCCCTAAAGCCCAAACATGCTCAATAGGATTCAAGTCCGGGGATCGAGCTGGCCACTCCATGTGCATAATTGTTTCCGGTTGAAGATAATTATCTATGATGCGAGCCCTTTGTGGTCTTGGGTTGTCGTTCTGTAACAGGAAAGCATCACCTATTGCCGTGGCATATGGGCACACATAAACGCCAAGGATGTCATCTCTATAAATCTGAGCACTCACGGTTCCCCTTGAAAAGACATGGAGGTCTGTGTGTCCACCCAAAGAGATGCCATTCCAAACACAGACACTGCCCCTTCCGTATGCATCTCTTTCACGGATGTTTGACGGATGATAACGGGTTCTGAGTTCTCTCCATATCAGATAACGCCTACTATCACTTTCTAGACTAAACCTGGACTCATCCGTAAAGAGAACCGCCCTCCATTGATCAGATGCCCAGTGGACATATTGTTGTGCCCACTGAAAACGGTCCCTCCTATGGCGTGACGTGAGCGGCACATAAATGTCTGGTCGCCTCGCATACAGACCACCTTCGTGAAGTTGACGCGCAGTTGACGTTGACACGAACCGTCCGGTGGCTGCAGCAAGGGAGGATCTAAGAACGCTCATCGTAGCTGTTGGCAGTCGTTGGCTCAACCTCCTAGATGCCGAATTCGTGGTTTGAAATTGCCTCCAAAGTCTATGAACCTCAGAAGGACTCGCATTTAGGCATCTGGCCACTTGTGTTTGACTTTGTCCTGCCTCTAGTCTCCTAATGGCTCTCCATCGCAGTTCTGCAGGCAAATGATGCCTGGAGGTCATTGTTACGAATTGGCTATCTCAGATTTTTGATGTCACTGTCACAGTAAAATGTGTGGGCTTACTCTTAAACATGGACTTTTATGCTCCTCGCAGATGACGTATTCTGAAAGCAGCACCACTAATTTGCATATCGCAGTTTTACTCAGCTACTCTTACATGGCAACATATTCAAGTTTTACACGATTTGGCTTATTTTTGAGAGAGTTATCGCTATTTTTGTGATTTTTCCTTAATTTATGGTAACCAGCGTATATTGAATTTGGTGTTAGTAACTCCTCCTAATTTCAAGGGTCTACTCTGTTTGGAATAAATTTTACTGAGTAGACTAGAGTACATTCAGTTGCAGTTGGAAACCAGTCTGACTGAATGATCGAACTTGTAGGATTCATTCTCCATTTTAAGAGAATTAGCTCATTGACTCTGATATTAAAGCACTCCCATAGTATTAATTTATTATATATCTTGTCTTTTATGACATTTGTAATGTAACCTTATCAATATTGGTTACATTACAAATAAAGATAAACAAATAAATAAAGATATAATAAATATAATGATATGATAAACAAATAAAGATAGCCCGATGACTTAGTGTAAGTACTTGTGTTGTATTATTAAAGTTATCCAATTCATATTTAATAGTAACAGTATCAAGCTGTATTTATTCTTTAATTGAATTTGGCTGTTGATGTGTAAGTGCATGCTTTCTATTAAAAGATAATTTTCTAAAACACTGTCTTAAAATTCTAGCACATTTATATATAATACGAGGGCCATCCAGGAAGTAGATTACGTTTCCGTCTGTGTCCGCTAGGGGCGGGGCTAGCGCGGCCATCTTGGGGTCAGAGCGTTGCGCAGCTCAGTCTGCATCTAGCCGTGCTAGTGAGAGGTTCGTGCTGTGCTCCGTTCAGATACTGTGACGGTTTGAAATGTCTGCGTTAATTGAAAATCCCGCGAGGTGCGCTCAGTAATAAGGTTTCTGACTGCAAAAAACTGTAAACCGATAGAAATCTATCGGCAGCTTCGTGAAGTGTATGGGGACAACATTATCACTGAAGGTGGAGTGCGTCAGTGGGTCATAAGATTTCAAAATGGCCGAACCAATGTTCACGACGAAGATCGAAGTGGGAGACCCAGCATAGTGACCGCCGAACTTCTCGAAAAAGTCGATGCTAAAGTCCGTGAAAATCGAAATTTCACAATAACGGAACTTTCTTTGAGTTTTCCACAAATTTCGCGAAGTTTGTTGCACGAAATCATCAGCGAAAAGCTTGGTTACCACAAGTTTTGTGCAAGATGGATTCCAAAAATCTTGACAGAGGACCACAAAAATCAGCGAATGGCTGCAGCGTTGAACTTTTTGGACGCTTACCATAAGGATGGTGACTCTTTACTCGATCGCATCGTTACTGGTGACGAAACATGGGTGAAACATGTGAACTGTGAAACGAAATTGCAATCAATGCAGTGGGGGCACACAAGTTCTCCCCAAAAACCCAAGAAATGCATGCAAACAATGTCGGCAAGGAAGATGATGGCGACTGTTTTTTGGGACAGAAAAGGTGTAATTTTGGTGGACTTCCTGGAAAGAGGCACTACAATAAACTCTCAAAGGTATTGCCAAACTCTCCAAAAACTCAGAAGAGCAATTCAAAACAAGCGCAGAGGAATGTTGAGCTCTAAGATCTTGTTGATTCACAACGCCCGGCCCCACACGGCAAATGTCACTCGTAAAGTTCTTGAATCTTTTAAGTGGGAGTTGTTTCCTCATCCGCCGTACAGTCCCGACCTGGCACCGAGCGACTTCCACCTATTCCCAGCAATGAAGAAGTGGCTGGCTATGCAGCGTTTTGATGACGACGCACAGCTGCAAGAAGAGGTAACGAAGTGGTTGAAGGCGCAGGCGGCCGAATTTTTCGACGAAGGAATTTCCAAGCTCGTACATCGCTACGATAAATGCCTTAATTTGTATGGTGACTATGTAGAAAAGTAGTATTTGACTGTGGCTTTCATCTGTATATAATAAAATTTGTTTCCTATACTTTGTTTATTTTTTTATTCCAAAACGTAATCTACTTTCTGGATAGCCCTCGTATTTATTGTAAATTTAAGTAAATATTTTGAAATGTTTCTTTTCTCTCTCTTTATATAATTATTGTGTCATATTGTTCAGCAGAAACTTTTCACTTTATTTTATCATTTTGCTTGCTTAAATAGTTTCTAACCAGAGTACTTTTTCTTAATTATCTGCCTTAAGTGAAGTGCATTAGATGAACAAAATTAGCAAAAATTAGCAATCGGATTGGATAGAGATCTGTATTTTTGTAGGAATTTTCCTTCTCCTCCTGTATCCTATTACAAGGAAGTGCACAGTGCCATTTGGTTCTTTTTTCATGTTGAACATGTACCTGCTTGGATTTTTTTCAGCACTTGCTTTCAAGTACTTTTACCTGTGATGTTTTATTTTAGGCTACATGTTTAAATTAAAGGAAAAACTAGATCATGGTTTTCATAGAATATTTTAGCATTATAATAGAACATTCTTCCTTTACATGTAAGGGAGTATAGTGGGTAGTTTCAAAGTACTTTTAACATTGTTAAATGCAGACGTTCTATATTTTTCATGTCATCTCAAAATCCGCAGACATATTGTCATCTAAGATAGTTCCCTAAATCCACAAACATATTGTCATTTAGGGTTTCATGAGAAATGAAGCAACATATGCGTAGCCCATGTAAAAGCAGAACTGGCTCATAATCTGTGAAGAAAGAGAAGCTTGCAGTGAAGTTAAAATTATTTGTAAATTATTTGTGTAGTTGTCATATATAGAAAACATTCATTTCTGGAAAATGCAAAACTTTTACATATGTAACTTCATTTCTGTTGCATTTACAAAAAGTATTGCATATTTCAGTTAGGTATAGAAGTTCTTCATTTTGCATGAACAAAATATTATGATCAGTTTCATGAAAATGTTGATGTCACATATTAATGGTTTTCTTGACGGATTCTTCAAAATTGCTTAGTCTCCAGAAACTTTTTGTTAATTAAAAAGTTACATTATTTGTATATACTTATGAATAGATCTGTGCCTGTAAGCTTTTTCACCTGACGTGAAGATATGAATGAGCCCTCTTGTATACAATGTGGAAAGTGCCTGACCATGTATAATAATAAAAATTATTAAATAAATTGATAAAAATGAATAGTAATGAAAAGGAATAAACATATACCGATACATACACACAAAATAGAAGTTAACTCTACCTCTGCATTTTTGTATTCATTAACGTTAATAATCTAAGGGCCAAACCCCCGTCGACTAGGTTGGTGATCTCCAATCTAGCTCCACAACAGCCAAAGGAACAGACACGAGAGTACCAGTGCAGTTCCTGCCAAGCGTGAACCAGCCTTAGACTGAACTATGGCTCTAGTCCTGTGAAATCAAATTATGTACCCCCATGGTTGAGACTGTCTAAGTACAGATCCTAACGAGAGTCAACCCCCGGGGGAAGGGGACTTCTCAAGACAGTAAGAAATGTTTAGATGCTTATCATCAAAGTTTCACATTCAAATTTGGACTGTCATCAGTTAAAGAAAAAAGGCTATTATTCTGGTCTATTTTTCTTGAAATAAAAGATTAAATGAATCTTAAAGAGGTTAACATAATAGAATGCTACTGAAATTCATATGACTCTCAGAAAGAGAGATTCTTGACTATAAAAGCCTCATATTACTTGTAGCTGTTATACTTCCTTTTTACATTATGCTGAACAATTTTTGAAAAATATTCCAAATAAGATTACATTTTCTATTTACAGCCTACTCATATGGCAAGTTTTCAGCAAGTTCAAAATATACATACACTTATTACATCTGATGTGAGTTCAACTAGTAAACCAGTACTGCAACTAAAGATTGATGGAGCTTCTGAGGTTAGTTTTCATTCTATATTTCCATCTAAATTTGTAAATTTCTGTTAATATATGACTTTTTACCGTGGATACAATTTAAAGCAATTAAGTAAAGTGGTGAAGTAACTTATTACTTAGTTTGTAGCTTGATGTCGTTCTGGAAAAGAATGAATTTAAGAAATATTTGCATATGTTAAGTGTGTGCCAGTCAGTTCCTCAAAATATTCTGCCGCCCACCAGCGGCCGAGTGGTAAAGTCGCTGAACACTGGTAGTTCGGTCCGAGGTTCGAATCCCGGGCTGGCGAACGGGCTGGCTGCATGGGCGTTTTCGTGGTTTTCCCCATGTGTAACGTGTATACGAGCCAGTTTCCCTTAGAAAGTCCTCCACGAAGGCATCCCTCCCCTTAGGCAGATAGCCCTCGAGGCTTTGCCATAATCACACACACACACAAAATATTCTGCCTATGAAACTGAAAATTTAAACACAAGTAGCAGATTTTAACAAAGCTTTGCAATTGCAGTATCTGGTAACCATAATAATTAGTTGCAATATTATAAAGAATAATATCTGATAAATTATTAAAATTCTCAATATATTTTTATTTTTTGGTTTGAAGTTATGTAAGCAACAAATGTTTCTTTCTATTGTGAAATGAGTTTTTCGAGTTATTGTAAAGAATAACATTTTCTTGCTTGTCACCTCAGTGTATACCTAATCTGAAAGCTTGATTTTCCTTCCATGTGGCATAATAAGTAACTGCAAGGACATTTTTGTATTTCCAAATCTCCACTTTTGTATGCTTGTTGTGCGGACCATTAAATGATGAATATTGAATTTTTTTGCTTAATTTTCTTTTTATTTATATTATTACCAGTGTATTTGCTATTTTAATGATGGTATTCTTAAATATATCATTTGCAACATTTGGCAAAAAATGTTATATTTTCATTTGAAATCACATAAAATTGGCAGAAAATTTCTTATATATTTCGGCTGCTAAGGTTGCATTCTAAAATATGTTCTGTTTCAAAATGTGCTTATATGTTAAAAACTTCAAACTTTTAAAATGCAAATACAGCAGCTTATTTCTGAAATTGAAGAAGACAGCATCTTTAAACTGGGTTAGATAAATCTGCTCAGTGTGATGCTGTTATGAAATTTTTTCAACCAACTTATGAAAGTCAAGTGCACTCTAAAAGAACAGTCTACCGTATTTAGTTTTAGTCAGTGATTTACAAGTGTATTTAATAAAGTTCAAATTAGCGTTATTGTGTAATTATTTGCATTTTGATTGAAATGTTCCCAAATTGTTGATTTTAAAACACCACAAATTAAATTTTAAGTTAATGTTTATTAATTTTAAAATAGTGCATACAATCAAAAGTATGCATTTTTTACTAAATTTATTGCAGCCAAATGTTATGTCAAGTTCTGCGAATTCTAATGCTCTAAAATTTTTTTAATTACATTCCAGAATTAGAATCTTTCTTACATTTTTAAATCTTTGATAACTTTTCATAATTTTCTCCCATTTAACTTTTCCCCCCCTTTTTTTTTTATCCCTTATTTATCTTCAATAGCAATATTCTTTTTCCATTCTGCTGTATATCTTGAATACCAGATTCAGTATCATTCTGCTTTTTTAGCCTACTAAATTGCAAATATGTCCCCTTTTCCTCATCAAGCAACTAAATATTCATTTAATCCGTGAGAAATTATAAATTTCCTTAATTAAAACTGAAATTTTTACTTAATCTTGGTTCTACTAACATCATCACTTTAATTGCAGAATTTACTGAAAATTATTTAGTTTTAAACCAGTTCTGATCTTATCTTCTAAATGCATCAGAGTGTTGCACTTCTTGGGATCCTTATTCTGTTAAAGATTGTAATGTGAGGATAGTTCCATTTCCTGAGTGCTTTGTTTAAGGCTTTTTTTTTTTTTTTTTTTAAATATTTAACTACCTGAATTTATCTAGTTTACCATCAACAAAACAGATTTCCCAATCTGCAAGCACTAAATAAGCCACCAATCATTTGGTTATCACCACCATGTTTAATTTAAGGATGAAGATTCTTCATTTGAAGTTCCATACAGGTCTTTCTCCATTTGATTTGCTTTCCAACACTTGCAAAAATATTGAATTTACATTAATGGATCGTTTTCACTGTTTTGACTTCAGTGTAGTGTTCTTTATTTTCAGCATAACTGAGAATGTAGTTTTTTAATCTGTTAATTATTTTAACATACATCCGCATTTTTGATAAATGTGGTTTTCTTTATTTATTTATTTTTTTTAGATGCTAAGTGTATCATGTCCTTCTACGTCTGTTGCTGAAAGCATTGCAAGTTTAATTGATGGTTACTGCCAGTTGGTTCATGGAACAAAAAAGTCTTTTTGGACTCAGAAAGGTAAAATGTGTTTGAATAATATAGTGACTTTCTTATTATATTTCCCAGAATACTTTATTTTTATGTATGTGCATTAGAGTCCCATAAACTCGACTTTCGATTACTCAGCATTCAATATAACTCTACAGTCATTTTTTTTTTTTTTATTTGCTGAAATCTGTTGGTCAAGCAGAACATAATCCTTGAAATAATATGATGATTTATTAAAAGTTACTCTATAATAATTATTAACATCACCTGTATTGTGCAAGCAGTATAAGTAAATTTTAATTACTGTAGTATTGTAATTAAATTGCATATGTACGTCTCCATGCTTTTCTGTTCTGTTCAAAGGTTTATTATGGTATTTAATTTTGCAATTTCCTTGAACCTGTGTAATGAATTTGAAGATATTTGTTCTTTTCTTGGAATTTGAATTTATTTCATTCTTCCTGTCAGTAACAAAATAGCTAAAGAAAGTCGGATAATGGCTACTGATTATCACTCGCATTCTTCCTTTTTATTACTAGCTGTTAGTAAGTTTATGGCTGTATCCTGTTATAAGTTAAACTTTCGGTTCATTCTGTGTAAAATTCCTCAGCTTGTACAAAACTGTTGTGGAAATGCACAGTTATTATTATGGGATTAGATCTGTACAACTTGCAGTGAATTTCTGGTGTCCTGCATGCTTCTGCCTGTAGAAAGTAAATGTACAAGTGAAAATTTCAAGACAAATTAGCATGACCATGAAATGAAACTGGATGCCTTAAGAGACTAGAGAAATAGAAAACTACTTTTATGAATTTTGTACATATCGAAAATTATTTTAGTGAAATTTTATGTGAAATTGTAGTATTGTTTTGTATAATGTAACATGAAATGCTTGAAAGAGAAGAAGCTCTGCAGGAAAAAAAATAATACAGGGACAAGTCTATAACATTGAGTAAATAGCTCTCTCACTAAATTGGCGAAATATCGCCAAGGGCGACGGTTTGGGCGAATAATATTCATCGCCAAATTTGGCGAGAAATCGCCATTAGTAGCCAAACTTGGCAACATTTGAGTCTGGTCCATAGCTTAATTGGTATTGTAATTTAATTAATTAAAAAATATATATGTAATTGTATGTAACTGTAACCCACATATGCCTCCCAGTAATTTTGGGAAGTGGAATGTACTAATGATTTCTCAGCATCTGGGAAAAACTTTAAAACCTCAGTATGTTTTTTTATTTCAGTTTTATATTTAAAGTCAAAATATCTGATTATATATTAGTTTTATTTAATTTTATTTATTATAAAAGTTTTATTTTGACATTTGTACAGAGAAAAAAAAAAAAAAAATGTTTTGAGATAATACCCAAGATTTATCATTGAATATTTGAAAGCTTCATCTGCTCTAATACTTTTCTGAATCACTGAAATTTTTAAAATACGTTTGTAAACCTTGACATTGTAATATGTGCATTTTGTTTTCAAAGTTATTTTAGAGTTTCATTTCAATAATTTTAGTAGAAACTTATGTGGTTCAGGTATATTATCTTCAAAAAAATTTTTTTTTATCTTTACAGGTGGGAGAACATCTAAATCAAGGTCAGTTTGAGATTTAATACTTTATACAAATATTATTCTGTAGGAATTTTTCTTTAAAAAATTCTTAGTTTTTTTTTTAAATAATTTTTGGTCTTTAAAAGTTCTTAATTTTGGCCAAAATGGGCAAATGGCCCTTAACTTTGCTCAACTCATATTTTCATCCCTTTTCCATGAGATTTCTGAGATTGCTGATTTGAGTGTGAATTAACGTTTTGGAAGAATATAGTGTTCAAACCATACAAATTGTAATGTAGACATTGCAAACTGTGCTTGTAAATGAGGGACAGTCAGCCATGCCAGAATGAAAGTTTTTTTTTATTTCCAAATCCGTTGTTCTCCCAGCCTTTTGAAACAGATGTAATCAAGAAGAATGCTGTCTGTATTGGGAATAAACGAGTTTCTTTCACTTAAACCTTGGCTTTAGATTCACACTTTGGTCCACTTTTAATAAAAGTGCAACTTTCATGAAAATTGAAGATCAAACTTCGTGAACCACACTTCTACTTACTGTTATCAGTGAATCCAATAAATTTTTCATGATGTGGATAAAATATATGAAGAAGGGCACTAAAAAATATGCTGCTGTGAGGACAATCTAACAGTAGGAGGAGTACTTTTCTGTTAAAGCCATATAATTTTTCACTTTTTTGTTTTGCCGTATTTCTTCAACACCAAGTGGCACCAGTTTTACTTGGCTTCTTTCTTGATGATAATTGTCAGTTATATTTGTTTTCTTTAATCACAGGGCCATATATATATATATATATATATTATATAATTATAAGTTATATTTTTCTTCATAAAGATTGATTGTAATTGAATAACCATCTCATGAAATTAAAATGTAATACAAAGAGAAATGGCTATGCAGCCATCAATCATACTAAGTAGAAAAATGTATTGGAACACATTCTTTACTAAATGTCGCATTTCTTTTGTTGCTTTATTTAGTGAAATGTTTTTAACTACTACTATTTTTTTTTTTTTTAGTTTTACGTATTTTACTTTGTCATTTAAGTTAAAAATATTGTCTTTTTTTTATTTTTTTTTATTTCATGTCTTTTTATTTAGAAGGGGATTTCAAGCATGAAACTAGTAGAAATTACAGGAAAAACTATCCATGGGGATTTAGTGAAAATGGAAGAAAGGTTGAAAAGTCTAAACAAAAAGGTTTGAGGAGAAATCATTGAGAATTGAGCCGGAGTTGCGGGGAAAGAAAGAAACTAAAATGTGCCTATGTTGTGCCAAAAGTGCATGGTGCATTTTAAACATAAAAGTACCATTTTGCGATGGTACCATATAACTTTTGTGGAGGATTGAACTACCTGTGCTCTAGTAGGAAACCATCTAAAATAATGGTTCTGAACCTTTTTTGCCCCATGCTCTCCTTTCACCATTGTTAGAATACCAATGCCGTTTCCTTTCCAAAACTCAAAAAATACATGTATATTTATTTGGATTTGAATAATAATGCAGGAAACATGAAATCAGGCTGATTGCATTCCCCCGTGAAACTATGAAATTCCTTCTAAGGGGGAACTCTACCCCTTTATTGAAAATGCCTGATCTAGAACATTCCTTTTGGGGAATGACCAGTTAAATAAAATACACCAATTTTTTTAAAAATTCGATGATAGTGATTGACTGTTTAGGCAATTTTTATCTTGAGCTGTAGATTCAAGCAAGATTAATAGACCCTTGCTTAATGCATATCTGCTAATTTTCATAAATGTTGTTTGGCAGCTTATCAATATTTTAGCAGGTTTGCTGTAAAGTTATCTAAAAAAAATTGATTCCATGATTGGTGAAAATTTTTAATAAGTACAGTGTGACTGCAATATATTTTATCAATATATTTTTTTCAAAGTAGTCATGCCATTTTTACAAAACTTGGTACTTAAGCATAATTTGTGTTGTAGTATAAACATATGGGAAAAAAATTGGTATGTTATTTCAGAAAAGGGTCTCATTTTGTGTCAAAACACTATACATAAATCTAATATATATCATAAGTCATGCTTTTGAGAGATGGAAAACACAAGTTAAATTTTGACAATTTTTGCAGTAAAACTGAAGATACAGAACTGTCCCCTCTTTTTTGGGGGGGGTGAAAGGTATACATAAATCTATGTATTAAGTACCAGGGATATTTTGGCATTAAAATCAAGAAAAATGTCTTTCTCATGGCCGTTTAATGTGTAAAAATCAAGAAATTGCTCATGACAAAAGGAAAAAACAAACTGTGTTAATGGTACTACTAACTCAAAATAGACATATTTTGCAGTAAGATTGGGAGGAGTTCTTCATGTTGTTTGCAAAATTTTGGGAAAAAGCAGCAAAAGCAAAGTTATCTGAATTTGCTGTAGTACTTCTTTATTAAGTTACATGCCGACCAAGTATTAATTTAGAAGTCAAATGGATACGTACAGAAAATCCCTTTGACCATTTTGCCTATTAAAGAAAAGAATCCAAATGACGTGATTTTTCGCCAAAAATGGAAAAGTCTTCTTCAAACATGCTGGGTTTGGTATAACCTTAATTACATGTGTTAGTTATTATTTCTGAGTAAAGACTCCTTTTTTCCCCTCTATCACGCATTTTCGAAAAAACAAATGATTAAAATTGGGGACCTGCCTAGTACAGAAGAGTATGCTGTTGCATATTTCCAAAGTTATGGAATCTTACCGGAAAAATAAGAATAAAAAGGTTTTTCTTGTATTTAGTAAATAGTTTTTTTTTTTTTTTTTTTTTTTTTTTTTTTTGGTTTGGCACGATTGGCGCCATCTCTTGTGGTTGACGGGATTTTCTGTAAGTACCGTCAAATGTATAGTTCTTCTAATACCTTTTTTTAAAACCATCGTAATAAATTATATGTATAATTAATCTATTTCTTGCAAAATTTCATTAGTTTGCAATTTAATAGTTTTTTTAATATATATATTTAAAAATAAAAGAATTCTTTTAATAGTGAAAAATCTTTAAAATGTGTGACTATTAAAAGTGTGAAATGTGTTTCAAGAAATTATGTTCTCATAATTTAATACTGACTTGAAATTTTTAGGGACTTAGTTTTAATCTCAAGCTTGCTTTTATTAAACTTATTTTATGCTACATACAGGGTGATCAGTGAATAAGCCCTGATTTCAAAATTAAATATCTCTACAACAAAGATCGATAGAATTATGCGGTAAACTGTACGTTTATTAGCAAAATTAGAAAAATAGTGTACAAAAGTTTATAAAGTTTAGTTATGAAAATTGTTAACAGATGGCGCTCTAATCGCAGTGACCTATAAATAGCCTTTTAAATGTCTTTCGAAGTCAAAAGTGATCAGTACAACTGTTGGCTAGTGAAAAGATGCTAGCGTAGAAAGTGAAATAATGTATTCCATTGAACAACGTGTATTTTGGTTCTGGAACTTTACCGATAGAGCACAGTCCTATGGCAACATGTCGCAGTTTTCAAAACCGATTCAATGTTCCAGTTGGACCTGATGTGAAAACCATTCGCATGCTCTTCGCGAATTTCGAATGGACTGGCAGCGTGGCTGATGATCGAAAGGGGAATGTTGGGCCTAAGCAAACTATAGTCACCCCTGAAAATGCAGCCAAAGTTTCTGGATTTGTTCAGCGAAATCCTAGGAAAAGCATCCGACGGATTGCATCAGAGACAGGTTTGAAGTACACGAGCACACAAAAGATATTTAAAAATAGCCTACGGCTGTTTCCATACAAAATCCAAAGTCATCAGGCCATACCCATGAAAGCTGTGCAACAAAGGGTTGACTTTGCGAATCAGATTCTAACAGTGATTGACAATGACAGATTTGATTTGAGCTGCATCTGGTTCACAGATGAGGCACATTTTCTTTTAAATGGAATAGTTAATAAACAAAACTGGAGATTTTGGGGTACTAAAAATCCTCATTTGTGCGAAGGAAAATCTTTGCATTTGCCTAAAGTTAATGGCATGGGCTGCGGTATGCGCCAGAGGCATTATCGGACCCTTTTTCATACGAGAAACGATAACTACTGGAACAGTTTGTCAGCACTCAACTAGTGTTGGAAGATCGACCAGGTATCGACTGGTTCCTGCAAGATGGGGCTCGACCACATCGAAAAAATAAAGTTTTTCACTTTCTTCATGAATACTTTGGGAATAGAATAATTGCGTTAGATTATCCTCAATTTACTGACACAGGAATAGCTTGGCATCCATATTCTCCCGATCTGAGTCCTCGTGACTTCTTTCTGTGGGACGCATTGAAAGACGCTGTCTATCGAAACAATCCTGCTACTCTAGATGAGCTTGAATCGTTGATTGGTGTTGCATGTGATTCCATTTCCGTTGAGACATAGCAAGACGTGAAATCAAATTTCATTGTTCGTTTACGCCACCTCTGTGTTTCGAACGTTGAACATTTTGAAAAAATTGTATTTTGATTGCAAAGGCTGCTTCAGTTTATTTTTTTAACTAATTTTTTTTACTACTTTCAGAGAAAGAGTTTTCAGTGCAGAGCGCCATCTGTTAACGATTTTCGTAACTAAATTTTCTAAACTTTTGTACACCATTTTTATAGTTTTGCTAATAAATGTACAGTTTACGGCATAATTCTGTAGATTTTTGTTGTAGAGATATTTAATTTTGAAATCAGTGCTTATTTGCTGATCACCCTGTATTAAGACTGTTTGTTAATACTATGTTCTTTAGTCTTAAATGTTCGATTGTGTTTGATTATGCATACAACATACTGCGTCTTTATGCAGAGAATAGTTTTGCAAGATACATAGATAATTGCTTTAATTTATTCACTTCTGCTTGCTGATAGGTCCTACATTTTTTTTTATATGGTGGTCCTTAATTTTCATTTAAAGAAATGTGTACAGACCCTGTCTTTGAAAGTTACTTTTATTATTATTTTTTCATATTTTTATTACATTTTATCATAAAATATCTATCAGTGCAGCAAATATTTTGTTTAATCACATTTTTAAAAATTTATAGTATTTGTTGCATTCCAGGCATAGAAATTCTATGAATTTCTCCAGCTTGCCAAGTTCACCGGAGAAAAAACACGGGTTTAAATATGGAGGTAATTTCCTAAAGGTTATCTTATTTATTTAATTTTCCTTTTCTTTTTTCCAATAAATGGAATAAATGGTGAATGTCTGCGAATGGTTTATTAAATTTTTGTGGGACTGTATAGAAGCAGAGACACATGCAACATAGCCATAATTTTACTATAGGAAGAAATGAATAAAAATCATTCATTTAGCAATGGCGTTTTACTCTCTGAATTCAAACTGAAAGCACATGAAATTGCATGCATACTTTTAATTATAATGAAAAAAAAATGGATTAAATCTTTTGAAAGAATTTTTTAGTGAAAATAGTGAAGCTATAGCCATTCAAACATTTAATTAGAGGATATTTGTAATACTAGTTTCAAGTAAACAATGTGATTAAATAAAAATAAGCATAAAATAAATATAATATATAAGGCACTTTTCTCAAAGTTAAATGAGGCATAAGTCCAAGGTTTATTAATTAATATATCTGTCGGCTTATCCATATACATATATAGATTTAATTTTGAACAAAATGATACTTTGAATAAGTTAACTTACTCAAGCTTTTAGTGTTCCTGGATGTATGTTAATGCAGCAAGACAGTAAAAATTGTCATCGGAAATAAAGCAAATGTGAGAGAATGTTAAGTTGCTGTATGGAAAAATGAAACTGTAAGAAAGAGATGAAAAGCCTTCTGATAGTATTGTCTATCATGTGCATCGGTATTGTCACATCAAAAAGACACACATGTTGCACAGTCAGTCTTTAAAAGTCATGTTCTGAGTCTGACCATACTGAATGAGACAAAAAGAATAGCGTAATACAAATTCTGTAACTAATTTATTAAACTGAAACAAATTAATTCTGAAACTACAATTACAAAAGTTTTATCTGGCAACAGCAAAAAATTACGTACAAAATAGCCGCCAGAGGCACTGTTCATCAAAATGGCACCATCCATGCAGGAGAAAGCAGAATGTGTTTTGGAATATGCCAAAACATCATCGTTTATCATCATTCAAAGACATTTTCATGCAAAGTTTAGCAAAGAACCACTGCATCATTACATGCATCATTACAGCAAAGAACCACTGCATCATTACATGGTGGGTGAAGCAGTTTCAGGACAGACTGCTAGTGTAAGAAAATCAGCCCAGGACAAACAGCAGCCCAAACTGAAGAGGTTGAAAAAATTTGTAAAATGTTTTTATGAAGTTCCATAAGATCAGTGCTTTGTGTGAGTTCTGAACTCAATGTGCCTCATGTAAGTGTAAGGCATGTATTACAGACACATCTACAATTCTGGAGATACATCTTTCAGATTGTGTAGATGGTAAAACCTTCCAACAAACTTTTCCATAAAACTTTCTGTGAGAACTTGCTAGATAAGCTGAAGGTAGATAGTTTCACAAAGAGACTTGTGTTTACAAATGAAGCCTCTTTTCCCATTTCTGGCACAGTTAACTGCCATAATTTCTGATTTTGGAGCATAGAAAATCCACATGATATAATGGAGCATGAGTATTATTCTCCAAAAAGGAATATTTTCTGCATTATTTCCAACACTTGTGATTTTGGTTCTTTTTTCTTTGTGAAAAAAATCGATTAACGGGTGCTTTTACTGAGATATGCTATCAGGTTGTCGGTTTTCTGAGTTGGAGAAAGTGGTTCCCAGCTTCATTCTGCAGCAAGACGGGGCTTACCTCATGGGCATAAAACATATGCCAGTACCTAAATTATAGTTTATCCCATCGCTGAACTGGCCGTGCTGTGTGAAATGGTATGCTTTGTTAGCCTCCAAGATCTGTAGGTCTAAACCCTTGCAATTTTTCCTATGGGGTTTTGTTGAAGACAAAGTTTTAGTGTTTAATTTTCCTAGGACTTACAGCAACTAAAGCAGTGGATAAATAAAGTGCTTGAATCATTAACAAAGGATATTCTTTCATGAGTGTGGCAGGAACTGGAATGCCGCATAAATATTTGTCGTGTCACTGGAGGGACACATGTAAAACATCTATAGAAATCTGGATAAGGGTATTTCATTGTAAATGTGATTTATTAAAATAATGACAGCATTCACAGATAGATTTTCTTTTTGTCCCTTTCAATATGAAACACCCTGTGTATTTAACCTATATTAGAGGTTATATTTATACATAAGAGATTAAAATAACCAAAGTTAAGAAAAATGAGTTGTTTAAATTTTTGTTTAATGTTGCATTGACTTACTTTTTTACAAAATTGTGAAGGTGTGGGAATTTCACATGATTCTTCATCATGCTATTCAGTTTACCTTATTCGGTGAAATTTGTATTTTTTTTAAAGTGGTACTAAATTATTAATCACTTGCTTAAAATGGAAAATAATTTCATTTTACTGTTTTGCTAAGTAATTGTCATGTATATCATACTCATATTCAGAAAATAATGACAGCATTCACAGATAGATTTTCTTTTTGTCACTTTCAATATGAAACACCCTGTGTATTTAACCTATATTAGAGGTTATATTTATACATAAGAGATTAAACCAAAGTTAAGAAAAATGAGTTGTTTAAATTTTTGTTTAATGTTGCATTGACTTACTTTTTTACAAAATTGTGAAGGTGTGGGAATTTCACATGATTCTTCATCATGCTATTCAGTTTACCTTATTCGGTGAAATTTGTATTTTTTTTTTAAAGTGGTACTAAATTATTAATCACTTGCTTAAAATGGAAAATAATTGCATTTTACTGTTTTGCTAAGTAATTGCCATGTATATCATACTCATATTCAGATGAAGTTTACCTATGTATTGGGTGAAGAAATCTTTTTTCAAGAAAGTAATTTAGTAATTGTCACACTGTGCCAAGTGTTCATACTCATGTTTTCCTTTTTTATCCAATTTTAGTGTGATCACTACATTGTGACAGGAAACAAAGCATGAACAGGTAAAACAAACTGCAGTAGACTGTTTCCTGATGTTTTGTTTTGTTTCATTTTCTTACTGAATACTTAGTAGATAATGAGTACTTTTTAAGGCATAGCAATGAGAAAATTTTTAAAAGCTTACTTTAGCAAGATTTTCAATGAGATTAAGTTAATAGTTGATATATGCACACTGTTCTTCAGTAATTTATTCTATCATCATAATCGCAATTTATCCCATTAATGGAATTAACAACGGTTGTGTAAAAGTTGTCAGAGTTTTGCATTCATTTTTTTTATTGGTAGGGAATTTTAGGAGCATTTTAATATTAGAAAGGTGATCTTTTATGTTGGCCTAAATGGCATACAGTGTGTTAACATGTCTATTTCTATCTTACTAAAGTTAGGAATCCTTTTCCTGTTATTTAGTTTTATCTTTGTTCCAAAGCGCATGCTTATCTCAGTGTACTCCATTCACATGGGAAATTATTAAATACAATTGATTTGGGTGTTTTCAAACCTCTAGCATTAAAATTGCTTTTTATATAAACTGTTGCACTGGTCCCATAAATGAACTAATGTTATATACAGAGTTTTTCGAAAAGAATCACCAAATTTGAAACTTATAAAAAATATTGAATATAGAAACTTAAAATTTCTTGGCTAATCATAAAGTTTTTTTACAAACCAAATTAAAGGTGCTCAATATGTCTCCCTTTGGATGCACAGCGCATGTCTATATGGTAGTCAAATTTGTCTCAAACTTTTGTGTAGTCAAATTTGTCCCAAACGTTTGTGAGTACACGTGCACCACTGTTTCCACTACTATTGTTATGCATATCATCAGTTCTGCTAATGTAGCTGGAGACACATAAATAGAGCCTTATAAACCCACAAATAAAAGTTCATTGGGGAATGTGATTGTTCAAAAATTCTCAAATGTCCTATCTCCAGTGTGATCCTATCCAGCTGGAAAAAGAAGTCATCTGAATTAGTTTCTAATTGTGAGAAAAGCCAGTTTCATTGCATATTGAAATATGCAGTTTCCATAACTGTGGCTGCTAGGGAAAAGGGGGGCATACACCTTTTTCTGAGAAATAGCGCAAACAATATTAACTTTTGGTGAGTCTCCGTTGCTGTACAATTTGATGTTGCTGCTCCATACCCCATATTGCACTACCCTACGCTGAAAATAGGAGTGACCAGAAAGTGATGAAACTCAGCAAAGAGAGACAGCAGCAAACAATAAGTGATCTTTATTTCGAAATGATATGCATAATACAGAGTGAGAGCATCGGCTCAGTAGAGGCGAGTTTACATTTCTTCAAGTTACATGCAGTGAGCCCCTTGCCGCTGTGTCTTGAACCAAGGGAATGGACCTGTAATCTGATAGATTGTATACACCACTCAGAGCGGATTGACAGCTCACCTCCATTTGTTTACAAAATGGATACTGCAACATGGCAGTTGCAGTGCTTGAAGTTTACGAAGCAGTTTCCAATGAATTAATTTCTAATCTCGGAAACAATCGCAACAAAAAAATTACGTTCTTTTAAGATGCTCTGCCAGCAAAATTAAAACTGCGGATAATGCTTCGGTTTCTGGCAACAGGTAACCCCTACAATTCTTTGCAATATTTAGAGTGCCAAAATGCACAGTCAGCCTATTTATTCCAGAAGTGTGAGAGGCCATTTTCTGTGTATGAGTTTGAGAAAAAGTTATTAATCCTCTGAGCTCTCCATCTCCAGTACCCTTAAATTTTAACATGTTAATAATATCCTCATACGCTTTCTCCTGGCGACTTTTATCTTAATACTTCCAACTCATTGTTTGTAAGTAAAATCTAATTTGTTCTTCAAATATGCACTTGCATGTGAATAAATGTAAGTACAATTTTCATTTTTTTTAATACAGTCAAAAGTCGTTAATTCGGACACCCATAATTCGGAATGATCTATAATCCGGACATCAAAACTAAAAACTTTCTGCGCATGCGCCGCGTTGACACATGCACATAGGCGTTTACGCGTGCGCGTAAGACCTTTTACGACTGCGCATATCAGTGTGTGCAAGTGCAGAATAAGTTTTCGCATGCGCATTTTATGTATAATGGACGTATAAGCTAAAATTATCTAATTATCTATTTCAGTTAATGTTGATGATTGCGTTGTTCCTTAATTTTCGAATTGGATCCGGCTTATTATTTTTTGCAGACTGTAAGAGCAATTTTATAAAAGTAAGCTTAAACTTTCGATTATATCAAATAGAATTTCCGATATATATTTGTTAATATGTAAAGGATCTAAAGCGAAAGTATGTTTTGAAATCCGAAATCTGTTTATCAATTTCACGCTGCTCGGCAGGGGGAACGCCGTGCCGCGGCGGGCGCGTAATGAATTGGAAGTTGATTTGTCAGCACTATCCTTATCTTCAGCGCAGATGTTTTTATTTGGCTTATAATTCCTTACCAAATGTAGTATTTCATCTCGATATGCTCCATCTTTGATATGATTTAAAACAAGTTCCTGGTCATTATAATTCGCTTCCGATAGCGAAAAAAAGTAACAGAGGTTATTGAAAACGAAAAAATTTCAATTGACAAATTAGTCAGTGTTCTTGACACAGCAATTATAGGACTTGAACAGCGGAACTTTGTAACTGAACAAGAAATTATGTCTGTTTAATAGAATTAAAGAGAAAGTATTATCACATGAAACAAAGCAAAACTTAAACAACTTACATTAAAATAAATGTTTAATAAAGTAAACAAATAAATATTAAGCTTTTTCTTTTTGCAAATTTTGATACCCTTTAGATCATAATTGTTCTTTATTTCATAAATTACGGTTTCATATTTTTAATTTTAGAATTTCTGCATGCCATCTTACGAGATTTAAACTGATGATCTATAATCCGGAAAAATCGGTAATCCGGAATCGCCGAAGTCCTGACGAGTCCGGATTAACGACTTTTGACTGTATTGTTTTTATTGATGAACTCTTGGTTTTATGCACATATTTAGTAGTTTGCTTTTGTAAAATAAGAGTTCCGCCTTAGTTTAAGAAGCAATCTGATTTTCTGGCAGCAGTGGCCAATAAAAATCATCAGTTCATAATATTAAGGCCCTTTTTGGCATTTCTTTCTTTCTCATGATGAATTATCTAGGTATTTAAAATTGGAGTGTTTATTTGGCCCATATTTAAAGATGCACTCTGGTTTGTTAGCAATTATTAACTGCACTTTCTGTGGACTGGAAAAGCTTTAACACAAAAGCCTGTTCAATAAAAGTTAGGTGCACTTTGTTAATAGAAGGAGGAACAACTGAAAGGGAACATTAATGATTTCCCACTGCGATACATAATCTGATGTATTTAATGCCAGAGCTGGTGAATACCAGCAGTCCGTTGTTACTATGTCTCTCTGCAATTTTGGGACAGTGTTACAGTTTTGGAAGTTTTGCACTTGATCTTCATTTAATGTAAAGAATTATATTAGATTAGCTGCTGTACATAAAATGGCAAGTTTCAAGGTGTGTGTTTATTTTACTTTTGCATTGTTAAGAACTATGCTCAAAATATTAAGTAATTTTTTTTTATTTAATGTACTTAAATAATATCTTGATATGAATAGATAAATTCATATCAAGTAACTAATCTTTGTGTATTATATTTGAACCTGACCTACTGCATAATTTTCAGACCTGAAATGTTTGCATTTCTTATCTTTTGTCAGAGATATTGATTGCAATTTACTTCAATTGTTGTAATTTGGAATATTTTTATATTCCTAGAAGATTATGCAGAAATTGTAGAAGAAGAGGGTGATTATTCAACACCAATTGGTATGCATAATTTGGAACTATTTTTGAATTTGTTGTTATTTAATGTTTACATCACTATATTGTATGTGAAAAGAAATATTTTAAACATGGAGTGGGGAAGTTTTTTTCCTTCATTTATAGTAGTTGCACATGAATTTTATATGTAAAAAACATTTCTGTATTTATATTTTTTTTATTTTATGCGCTCAGAAATAAATAATGTAAAATAACAATTTTATAATTTTTAAATTAAAAAATTAATTTAAATGTTGTAAAATATCCTATAAATTGCAGAGAACCTAAGAAAATGAAATATGTACTTGATGTATTTTTAGTCATCAAGCTACTAACAGAGAAGCAGTTTTTTTACATATTATATATTGGTTTACTATAGTTTGTGTATTTTCTGCCTTATCTTTCAACACTAGCAGTGCTTTGTTTGGGAGGGGGATTGCTTTTTCTTAGAAACACTGTTGATTTTACTATTTCTCTTATTTCTTTCTCCTCACATCACAGTTTTTGGAGAATGTCAGACATTTCATCTTATGTAGTAGAATAACACTATTCGTTACATCTTGAATAATAATGTTAAATTAGCATTCAGATAGTTTTTCATTTGTGAAGCTGTACCTAAAATTTTACCTGAGTAATTTATTCGTATTGTGTTGGATGTTTTGGTATTTTGATCATTTGCTGTTTGCTTGGAAATCTCTAATTTGCCTAAATATTTATTTCTCCATGCAATTATATGGGTTCTATTCTTAAATTGACTGTAATTTCGATGTCTCCCTTTCTTTTTTTCTTTTTCTTTCTTTTTTTTTTTTTTTTTTTAAATTCTGAATAGAATAACTTCTTGTGTTTCCCAAATACATGTCAACAGGCTTAATAATCAAACTTGCTCCCATTGTTTCAAGGCAAATATATTCTTCTGTTTCCTCTTTTTTGGGGAGGGGAGGGGAAAGCCTAAGATGTTAATTCCCCTCAGTGATTTTTATGTCTCAGTGAATTGAGTTTATGGAAAATTCTGTATGTGCTGTGCACTTACAGAAGTGGTTTAAATTGCTGTCATTTTCATCTTCCAAACCTTTATTGCTACAGATTTTTTCTATTTCTTCTGCTCAAGAAGGTCATATTCATATGTGATTTTGGGTGCATCATCACAGTTAAGCTGCTAAAAATAACTAAAGCATCATCCTTCTCAGTCAGTCATTGGAGATGCTTGCTACAGATTTTAGTTTTTGCATGTAAATTCATTCATTTGATGGCCGTAAGCACTCAACATGCTAAATATATGTAACTTAAGCGTACTTTTTTACTCTTCAGTGAAAAAGCATATATATAGTGTTTGATGACATCTGTTAATGATGCTATGCACACTACAGGTGAACATAATCCCCACTAACATTCACTAACTAAATTGAGCATCTCCTCAATTCTTCACTGTGTTATTTGGTATTACCTTAGGTGCATTCACTACTTACGTGGAGCTAGCAGGAGGAAAGAAACATAGCACATATTATTAGCATATTGTATGTTATTCTCATGCATAGCCGTCAAAATAGGTTTGAATTTTTTTTACATATTAAAGCATAATGTTACTTAATGAATCGTGTTCACCGCAGTACATGACTGAGTTTTGTTATATGAAATGTTTTTGACTATTATATGTATTGCAGTTAAGGATTATGAACTGAAGAGAACAGATGTTATATTGGGTGAAATTATTGGAGAAGGGCAGTTTGGAGATGTGCATAAAGGTACATACATATCAAAGGTATGATATGATTGTTATATAATTGAATTAATGAAAATTTTTTTGTTTATATATTGGAGCTATTAAAACAATTAATAGCAGTAACATGAACTTTAAGATTCAAATACAGTGAATTTTCTCAGGACAATTTTAAGTCAACCACAAAAATGGCCATTAATTTTGATAACATAAACATAAGTATTGAATATCACCTCACTGGGCAACCATTTCCATAGCAGACCAAAATTATCTGAGACTGCAGATAGTCATTTAAGAGAGTGTACTATGTGGTGTGATTTAGAGTTTTTGTGCTTTTGATTTAAGTGCAGGTTTTCTAATGCTGAAGTTTATCGATTTATTTTTCCTGATATGTTTATAGATTATATTGTGTAAAAAATATGCTATATATGACACGAAACTGAAAATTTGATTCATTGGAGTTTCTTAATTCTGCCTTTCTTTCTCAAGTCAGTAGAATTTCTCACTGTAGTCTGCTATAAGATGTAGTGCAAAAACAACGTGATGATTAAAGAAACATTCATAACTGTTGCATTATTTCGCATTTAATGCTATCTCTAACTGTTAAAGTATTTAAGACTAAATAAAACGTAAAGGAAATAAAATTTCTGCAACAGATTTAGAAGATACATAAAAAAAATATTATAAAAACATTAAAGGTGTTAAAAACATCCTGATGCATGCCAGGAAACAGGATTTCTTCTTTTTGTTATAAATTGTTGTTAATTTATCTTATGTGTCTGACAGTTGCATGAAATCAAGTCTAAGAAGATTATCATGGTGAAGAGTGCAAGGGTTGCACTTGTCATTGGAGTAAGCCTTGGGCACCTTATATGTGACAGTATGGATTTGCTTTGCTTCATCCCACTTTTGAAAGTGAATCCCTTGAGATGTATCTAAGGGTCTCCCACTCTTGTTCCCTTTCCTGCAACCTCTCAAAAGAACTTCAGCTTGACAGCATTTTAAGTGCTTTCATGCTGCAAAGATACTGCACACTTAACAGAAATCCATGACTTCTCCAGCATTTTAACCTAGGCTTAAGACTAGGGCAGCTGGTTCCCATACCACCATGGCAGCAAACTAAACAAACAAAAGACAGATAACCAAAATTTGTCTCATACATTATAAATTTATCTTATATGAAGGAAATCTGCTTAAAAATTAATTATTGAGAACAGGTTATTGTTCTAAAGAGTAGGAAGCTGTTAACAGTATATTATGTAATAGCTGATATATATATGCAATGTTTCTTTTAAATGTTTCCTGATAAAAATGTATAAACAGAGTAAAAATTTATCTGATAAAAATGTAGTCAAACTCGTAAAAAATTTAAAATTACAACAAATGTTATCTTTATTTTGTATGAAATACTGGAATACATAATTCATGCGGACCTTGTTGAGTAAGCAGTGCAAAGTTTAAAAGAAAGCAATTTAAAAGAAACAATATTTATTTTACTTGAAGAACTTGAATTTATGATTGATTTTTCATGAAATAAAGAGCAGAAGATTTTGTGTTCCGCCAGTATCAAATGAAGTAAATTTTGGTGCCTTGTGCTTTATTACAGCTGAATCCTGGTTTATAGACCACAACCTTTTTCTAGTTCCGATTTTGTCTCATTTTTTTATTATGTGTTTTGTTTCTGCACTCATTCTTCAGATTATTTATTGTATTGTTTAAACTTAATATTTTCATTGATAGCAGAAGAGAATATTTGAGGAAGGTCAAATAACATTAAAACCAGTTTTGTTTTTAAGAGTGGCCTTGGGAAAAGTCAGACAAACAGGAAAATAAAAACTAAAGCAAAATTATGAGGCAGATTTCTTTTTTCATTCATTCACATTTTAGGGACGTCAGAATTATAAAATTTTTAATTCCCCATTCCTGCTAAGTTTGGTACAGGGTACAGTTTGGTTGCTTACAGGATTAGTCACATTATTATTTGCTATTTCTGATACCTTTGTGATATGCAGGCTGCATGCTGATGGCTGCCTCTTTAAATAATCACACACATCATTATAAATAGCTTAAGAACAGCATAGATATTAAGTAATTCTTCCTTAGCACATGAGGAATATCATAAAATCTCTTAATCATTCACAGAATAAACTAAAACACTATACAACTGACCTTCTTTGAACCACAAAGACTAGCTGATTAACTGGGTCTCAGAGCTGTATTTATGTCGTGTAGTATGGAATTCTGAAAGCTTCTAGAAAAATTGGTCATGGGACTTAACTTTCTGAAGCCAGCTGATACAGCAGTTGGACCAGGAAAATGACCTTCCTTAATGCCGGCTCTGGTACAACTGTCGTACCATCCATTCCCTCCCTATTTTAGAGAATCGCCTATCTGTAGATCTCAGGGTGGTCCATTGTCGTTGCTCAGAATAGCCGCTGGCTACGCATTATTTCCCTCTTCTTATCAGTTTGGTTACATTTTGGCAAAAACCGCAGGTTTCGTCTCACGCCAATATACTTGAAAATCAAATAAGAGGCCATCTCTAAATTTTTTATTACTGATTTTGCTATGATTAAAATGTCAGTGATTTTGCACGCTTTTTAAGCTTACCAGATTTAATGCTTTTTAATCATAGCAAATAAGAATAGATTAATTTTTTAGATTTAATGCCCTTCTAGAAAATAGCTAAAACTGCTTTTATCGTTTACTTCCTTTTTATACTTATGAATAATAAGATTTTATTTTGACATTTTTTTTTTTTTTGGAGTGCATAAAACCCTTAAGAATTGTTAACTCTTTCAAAGTGCTTCTATTATGTAGGCAATATTGTCTGATTTATCAGGAGATAAATAAGAGACAATTGAATGCATAATAGTTTTAGTGATTTTCATTCATTCAATGATTGCTTTCAATGATTTTCATTGATTGTAAATTAAATAAAATCAATTTATCTTTAAACCCTCTTTTAGGATGAGATCTGCCAAAAAGTGCTTAAATATCAGTAAAGCTCACGTTACTAGTTTTATTTGCTGAAATTCTTATACTCCTCAAGAGATAAAGGGAATTCAGACGAGTTAATAAAAAAAATCTTTAAAAAAGCTTGTTATTTTGTCTGTAATAAGGTGTATGTCAACTTGAGAATTAGGATTGGATTCCGGAAAAGCACATGAACGCTATCTGCTTAAGGGGATGGATGCTTTCGTGTAAACCTTTTTTAAGAGAAAATTCCTCGCATTTATGTTCCTGGTGGAAAACTCCACATGTAATCAACCCGTTCTTCGGGTTTGATTGGATTAATTTTGTTCGCTTACTGAATTACATCAAAGCACACAACAATTACCTGTATAAGGGGAGGGATGCCTTCACAGAGGACTTTCTAAGGGAAGCTGGCTGCATTTACGTTACACAAAAACCATCAATCCAACCCTTTAGCCTGGTGAGTGAGCTACAAGTGTTCAGCCACCTTTACCGCTCTACTGAAAAGAAAAAGTATTGAAATAACCGGTTTAATTTACTAACCTGCATTTCTCAATTGACAGTGCATAACTTATGCATATGAGGGGATTATTTGTGAATAAATAAACTGTATTGCACTTTTCTCCACTATTTCATATTACGATGGTTGCTCCATTCATGATTTTTTATATTTTCAAAGAGAAAATTTCATGCTTTAAATAAAAAAATACATGAGAAGATACTTTATGCAAAATTTGGCGTAAACGTTTTTCTTAATTTTGCTTTGAAAATATTCCAGGGTAATCATTTTCATTACTGGAAGAAATATGAAAAACAGATTTACTACATTGTAAGTGTCAACACCCAGTATTTCCATATTCTTTTGAAAACGTGAAAGATTACTCTTTCTAAAATAAATTACAAAATATATTATGTGCGAATAGAATATTCGTTGAAAATGAAATAGACTTCAACCTTTGGTTATAACGATGATTTTAGATGAAATGTCTACCTATAAAAAGAAATTGATGTATAATTAATTCTTCATGAACATTTAAAACTGTTCTAAAAAATACTTTTGATGATTGCATGTATAGGTCACAGATTTTTTTTTTTCTCTGCTAACATAAACAAAAGCCAATTTTACAAAGAAAAATTCTCGTTAAAGTTATACCTCCTTTGCCTGAGAGTCCAATGTAATATTTGTTAAAGTTAAGTGATGAAATGCAACCAATGTATCTCGGATTTTCTTTTTTATATTATAATAACAAAATTATCGAAAAAAGACAGATTTAAATCTCTGTTATTGTTATGTAAAGCTTTATTATTGCTGTAAGTTCATCTCAAAATCTAATTGTATTGAATCTCATTCTAATCGTCTAATGGTAATAAATATTATTATTATTATTGCATTAAATTAGTCATTACCATTATTTTGTTAATGAAAATATGTTATTAAAAATCGCATTCCAGCCTGCAGACTTACAAAGCTAGTTTGTATTTATTATATTTTGTAAAATTTTGTTCTCGTTTTCTAATTTCTAAAACGAAATATAAATTAAGAGTGAAAACAAAGTTAAAAAATTCACAAATTATTTATGAGATTGATCAGAAATAGTGAGTGAAATGTAAACATTGCATACATTTTGTTCTAATTAAATAGTGCACTGGATATGCATCCAGTACTGCATATTTATTTATGCATTTATTTAGAACTTCATTTAAATGAAAGAAAAATAATCATCGAAAAAAACCCAAATCTAGCAACCCATCTTCTATGGGACAGCGTCCGACAAACATGTAAATTTTACTGCATCTATGGAGGGGGACTAACGACTTTTCTCATAAGAAATTGTCAAAGAGGGGGCAAAACTGTTTTGGATCGCGCCGGTCTGAAGGCTATATTCTGAGAATTTCAGTCCGGTTTTAGAAGGTTAATGTGGATTTTCCCACATCTTCCAGAAAGTTGCTCAGCTGGCACGTAATTTGCTAATTATTGCTATCTTAGCAAGAAAAAGTTTCACCAAGGCTCGTCTAATGTGTTTTTGCCCATATCTCACATTCTACTTGAACGTTTTTACAATTTAAACTTTGTTGGAGTTAGGATCAAAATATTTACAGTTCTATGTGAGAAATAAAAAGTTGTGTTGAAATGTCCATATCTTCAGTTAAAGGCAAAATAAGCCCTAAAATTATCATAACTCTCAAAGCAACATGTAAATAAGTAAAACAATACTATAAAAATTAAATGTATGCAGAGATTTATGTCATATTTGTTTGAGTCATTTCCTTACCGTATTCCATATATGCATTTATTTCATAAATACCCTCTATATAGTCTCACCATGCATCATCTTTCCATTTCACACTCGTGTTTTGTTAAATAATTTTATTTCTTGTTTAAATTGTTTAGAAATCATTATATAGGTCTTTCTATAAAAAGTTAAAAAAGTATTATGAAAAATAAAGTTATGAATATTAATAATACTTCCTGAGTGTATAAAGTATTCCTACCTGAAAGTTTAATATGTTTACTTAACCTGAAGGATTAATTATCAGTTGCATTATATTAGTTTATATTAATACTTTTTTAATTAATAACCAAATTTAGCATTTAGTAGTTTAATTTCCGCCTGATGTATTTACATCATGATATAATAGATACAGCATACTGTAAATTCATTAGGGTGATCTGAAGGTTTTTGGGTAAAAGAAGCATATTGAAGGGTTGACATTGAGCAATTTTTTAATAAAAATCCATTCCCTCCAAAGTAATCCTGAGCCAGATTCTTCATCATGATTGAAATTCATTGGCACCAGAAATGGGTGTGTGGTAAATAATTTGATTGTAGACTATGTTTCAGAATTTTTATATCTTGGTTATTGTTATTCTCTCTCTCTCTCTACATATATATACGTTACTCTCAACTCATGCCATTATTTGTTTTACTTCCACATTGTAGTTTATGTTGTGATGCAGTTATTACATTTAGTTTATTCAAGGCTTTTGTTGTAAAGTGCTTTTTTGAAAAGTGTCTGTATTTTATTTTTGTGTAACTGTATAGTCATTTGATGGCAGATAAAGATTTATTTTTTGTAAAAAATACAAATGCAAAATTGAGCTTCAATCTCACATTTTAAGCATTGTTTCATTTTTATCCTTATGGAATGGAATGTATGATAGTTTTTTTTTTTTTTTTTTTTTAAACCATCAGGATGGCCATATGTTAGCAGTAGCTGTGAAAACATGTAAGGTGGAAAGTGAAGAATCAATGGGAGAAAAATTCCTGGAAGAAGCATGTAAATATATACATTCTTTATTTAATTCAGTTAGAGTCAGCTTGTAGAAAATGTATAAAAATGCATTAATTCTTTCAGATATAATGCAGCAGTTTGATCATCAACATATAATTAAGCTGATTGGTATCTGCTCTGATTCTCCAATATGGATAGTAATGGAATTAGCAAAACATGGAGAAGTATGAATAGCTATGTTAATTAATACTGAAAATGTAGAATACTTAAAGATGAATGAAGTACTAGTGTAGAAAACTTTAAAATGAATGAAATACTAATGTAGAAATTAAAAAATAATTTGCTTTATGGCCTGTATCACTTACTGGGTATGTACATACTGTATTACTTACTGGTTGCACCAAAGAAATGGGGATTAAATAACTGTTATTTTTTCCAAATCGAATTTCTGAATTTTTAAATCGTTTAAATGACCATTATGGAGCTCATTTGATTTATTGAGATGCAAAATTTGTTAAAATTTGAATCATTTTCAGAGTTACCAACTCTCCTGATTTAGGCGGGAGACTCCCGATTTTCGACCGTTCTCCCGCCAACCCGATTTACAATATATTTCTCCTGACTTTTTCTTATTCTTAAAATGTCTCACGATTTTTATGGAACTTGGCTTTACTTTGTTATATGAACAAAAACAACAACAACAAAACAAAAAAAAAAAAAAAAAAAAAAAAGGGAAGTAATTTTGGACATCTGAAAGCAAATGAATTTTCTCTTTATATGTAAAACAAAACCTTGTAAATCAGATGAGAATTTCTTTGTGACTGAGAGCATACGTATCCAGAAACGTCGTTCTCCAGTTCTCCAATGGGCATCGAGCTCCACTGCATGTCATCTGGCATATATTAGCCAATGAGCACAAAGCAAGCTCAAGGCTGTTATTTGGATGTTCTTTAGTAATTTCGTTCATCTTGTCCCGAGTTGTGTGAGTACACATGCCTTCGAGAAATAGTTTTAGAAATTATCATCTTTTGTTATGTCTGCGAGAAAGGTGAATTGTGAAAATTCTCCTGATTTCTTATAAAAATCTGATTTTTGAGTGTCATAGGTTGGCAAGTATGCATTTTTTATGTTATAACTATGTAAACATTTTCAAGTTTTTTTTATGAAAATTCAATGAAATAAGAGTAATGATATTTTGCTAAATTTTTCACTAGTATTTTAAGGTGCTTATGAAAGGTGATAGTGTCTTTTCAAGCATCAGCAACAATCTCTCTTTACAATTGGGTTGCTGTATCCATCATTCAGTTGCAGAAATATTCTGGAAAAATTCTCTATTGTGCTCAAAAGTTGCATCATTTAATTGAGGTTAAAAAAAGAATTGAAATTTGCTGTGGAGAGAAAAATGTTTCTAAAGACATGTAAAGACATTTCTTTGCATATTTCCAGTATGGCAGTGAGTTGAGCAAAATTCTCAGTTCTGTGATTGCTGAGTTTTTTTTTTTTTTGGGGGGGGGAGCATAATCGATGCAAATGATTTCAAGTTTCTAATTTTATGTAATAAAATTATGTATGAAATGACAGCCCATAAAGCAATTTTTGAATTTTGGATCCACTTTAAATTTAGGTTTAGCTTGATTAAATAATTAATGTTTCTTAATGCATAATTAATGTTAATGTTTTATGCCTGTTAATGTTTGAAACCATTAGTATCTATTCAGTTTAGCAGCAACAGTTTTCATCCAGCATTATTTATATCCAAAGACAATGTGAAGGAATGTTATGTATATGTTTCTGAATCAGATTACAGTCACTGGAGTGTTTTCTTTTTTGGCCAGTGTTGAGTTTTGTATAGATTCCTATCAACTTGTCTGCTTCTATGATTATAACTTTTCCTCCTCATTTATGTTATAAAACCTAAGTGAAGTGATACAATTTTTCCATTTGAAGACACAGAAATAGAGTACTCTGAGGACAATTAATATTATTTCATAAGTGGATTTCCCTTCAGCTGCATGTGATGAAAAACATTTTAACTGGGCAACAGCATTGTTTTCAGCTCTTGAGTCTGTAAAGCGTGTCGGCATAGATGAGGAATCATGCTCATTTCCAGCTATATATGCATAAAAACAAGGCTGCTAATTATACAGAGCAAGCTAAAAAGAGAGAGACAAATGTTCCTTTCTCTGGAAAATTCATCCTCCTTGAGATTCTAGATTTCTGTGTATGCTTTGATAGGTTGATTTCTTTGTTTTTAGTCAAAAGATGTGTATCTTATTCAAGGTCTGATTAAGTTGCATCAATAATGGTTAATAGCCAAATTTATTTTGGCTCAAATTTTGCAGCAGTTGCATATTTATCCTAGGATTGAGTAGTATAATTGACTTGCTTGTATTGAAACGCACATTATCATCTTGGTCTCAGACAGTAAAATGGGCTAACAGTCATTAGTGCCATGGTTCAGTCTCTGCCAATTAATTTGGTGTTCAAATGACTGAGAGTATTTATTTTGAGAAGGGACACTAGTAAGATTCACATCAACCTTTAATAGCTGATTGTTATATAAATAAATATGTGTGTCTTAAAAAAACTAATATTGTTCATGAGAAGTCCTTGAATAAAATAATAATATACTCTTAAATAAAATTTAACTGCCGCATATTTTTTTAAGCTGACAGATATCTGTTGTGATATTTGCTGTATATTTCTGAGATTTATTTTATTTATCAAATAAAAGGTATGTATTTCTTGAGTGAAAATATTTTATGTAATTTCAGGTATATAAATGCATGTAAAAATATTTGATTCTGTTTTCCTCCCTAGATGCGAGCTTATTTGCAGAATAACAAAAGCCAGTTAGATTTGGCGACATTAATTTTGTATGCATATCAACTGAGTACTGCTCTGTCATATTTGGAGAGTAGAAAATTTGTGCACAGGTTATTATTGTTCTATACTATTTGTTTAGAAGATTAATCTGCTGAATGTAAAACTATATGAAAAATTGAAACAGAAGAGAAGCACACCAAAGTAAACATAAAATTAGGAAATAAACAACTTTATGATGACCTTGGCAAAGCAACCAGTTCTAGACTAAATCTATGCCAAACATAAAGTTGCTCTTCTGATTTTATATAAAATATATTAACATATTTTTTAAAAGCCAAAATACTATTTCATTGTACTAGTATTTGAATGCAATAGTGTTTATCCCCTCTGAAATTTGAACAAAATAGCAAATTAATTTTTGTTGCATATTCCTTTCTCTTTTAGATCAATATTTTTGTAATGAAAATATAATTTATTAGGTAGAAGAAGATTGAAAATAAATCCTTTCCCGTAAGGAATGAAGTGACATTAACAGATGTTAGGCAGATTAATATTTAGCTGGGCTTCTGTAGCTCTGAAGAGAAAAAAGCTTGTCTCAGTTGCCATAAAAATCTTTTATATAGAAAAGTGACATATTGCCACCAAAAAATGACAGAAAAGCAAAACTTAATTTTAAATGTATCCAGGTACCTTTCCAGAAAAAATTATTTCATTTTTTTATGTAACATGAAATATTAGACGTGAATTCAGTAGGAAGTGCTGTATAATGGAAGGTTTATTTTTGGTGTCTTGTTATTAATTTTTTAAAGTACTGTTTTCATGCTGCTTCATTAAGTATATCATCAACCCATTATAATGTGTCTATGTAAAATGCGAGACAATATATAGCACAATTAAGCATTTGATCTCTTTTTGTGTCATACTGTTGTCAGTAGTATGAATAATTAATACGCATGTAAATGCACTTTTGATTTACTTTTTATAAGATCACATGTTTGACACAATGGCAATAAAATATGTGAACTAAAGTGCATAAGCTATGTATATACTGCTGCCTTTTCTTTTGGATTTCTAGAATGAAGTTTTGTCATTTATGGGAATTTTGACGTTGAAAACATTTGTAACTTAGTATGTACATTTTTTCCCCATTAAACTGTCGAGCATTTATCATTTACACAGCCTGGCAAGCAGGCCCGCGCCAAGCCTAATCGGCGGCGGCGTGCAAATGTCTAGCGAGCGCCTTTATGCAGTGACGATATTATTAAAAAGAAACTGCTTATGGTTAACACTTAAAGTGAAGTATTATTAACATAATAAAAAAAATTGCATTTTCTCTTTTAATTTTTCTAAATGTGAAAACATTTTGTGCTTTCTTAAAACCCGCACTCAAACATATTTATTAAAAAATTATACCAAAAAATAACAATGCAAGCAAAGTGAAATAATATACTAAACACATTGGATAACAAATATACCACTTAACACTATTTTCTTTAAATAAAAAAAAATTGCATATCTAATAAGTTTGCACCGAGTAAGTTGTTTGCGGTGCTGTTTATGACAAGATTTGAATTGTGATTACAGTAATGCATAAAAAATTCTCCGAGTTTGATGTCCAAAATTCTTTTCTGCCTACCTCTATGTTGTTGACAATGATATAGTTTCAACTGGTGATGTTACATATTTTCCAAAAGTTTGCCAAAACTGCAGTTCATGCACAAGATCTATACTATTTATATTGCTTTTAGTTTTATTAGTTACTGCTTTTTTGCAGGTTTTTGGCATACGCTGAGCTGATCTTGTACTATATATAAACGAAACTTAGCCTTTGATGGTTTCAGTAACAAATAATTCGAAAAAAAAAAATAGTTATTTTTTTTAAGTGTATAGAAATGATCATAAAATTTGCCTCTATCATGTCTATACATTAATGAAACTCAAAACAATATGCTTCTTTACCTTGGAGGTAAAATTTAAAATGAAACAATTAGCATATTGTGGGATAATATAAAACGAATTAAATAAGATCAATTACTTGATTGTACCCGTGATGCAGCCATCAAGAGCAGATATCAGTTTCTATGAGGTATCTTTATTTAGAAAATACAGACGTGATTATTTAAGAAACATTTTTAATATTTTGTCTTGCAAGAGATACAACAGGTGAAGGACTAACAACATTCTCATAAAAGACTTCAAGAGAAAAATGTTTTAGGCATTAGTAATTTATGCGGGCAAGGATATGACAATGGTTCAAAAATGATAGGTAAACATTTTTTGAGTAATTATGCTCAAATCGTTTTTCTGAATTAAAAATTTGATTTAAGTTTAACATAATATGTAACTGTGCTTACCTTTTGTTATGTAAAATAACAATAACAACAAGCAGTCGGCAAAAGAAAATCATATAAAAGATAAATGTTGCACAAATTACTGCAGTTGCAACAGTATAACAAAAAGGATTAAACAATTTATCGAACACGGTGCCGGCGGAGGTGTTCCCGGACAACCATGAATATCTGACTATATAGCTCCAAACAACAGAACAGACAAGACAAACCATATGGTCTCTGCCGAGCCTGAACCAGCCATTGCCAGCAATGACTCTAGTCCCGTGAAGACTGATTTTATACCCCTGTGGCCTAGACAGCCTAGATACAAATTATAACTAGTAGCATCCCAGGTTTTAGCTGAGTCAATTCCCGGGGGGGGCGTTCAAATAACACTGTGCACCAGAAGGAAGGGGCATCTAGACCTGGCATGCATAAGACAGCCTTTACATGGATAAATTGCCCCAGCCGCTTGAGGCCATCTGAGGAGGCACCACCCTCAGTCTACGCAGGGGGACTTAAATGTTTCACACAGAACATGGTCATAGTTAGACATCGACCGTACCCAAGTTTTGACCAACAGGAGCCCATTTCCCTAGGGTAACCTTTGATATCTGACCATGTAACGCCCCCACAATGAAGGGGCAGACAAGACAGTTACAGTCTGTTTCCTGCCAAGCCTGAATCACCAAATGAACGATGGTTTTAGTCACTAACAGTTTATTTTGCCAGAAGTTGAAGCTGTCTAGATATTGATCTAGCCAGTACTCTGGGATTGCCAGTCCTAGTCGACCCCAGGAGTGGTCATCTGAAAGTAGTTAGCCCAGGCGAATCTGGTTACCAGCATAGCCACGAGGACTCCTATATCAGATTAGGTCAGCGAGAGGCTAGAATTATCCTGTTCTGACAGGCAGCAAAATGTTCTGCTTGCTTTAATGACTGCCCGGCGGTTTTCTGACACGGAGCCGTCATGCTCGACACAACCCTGCACTTATTGTCTTCGCGGGCCTGCTGACAAGCTTTGTCATCCAGTGTGGCACAAAGTCTTTTATGCGAACACCTGCAAGGCGTGGGAAATTTCCTTTCTTGGAGGTTTTGTCATTCGATATTCTGTAAGCCCTTTAATTCAACTTTCAGGTTAAAACTGTGCATTTCTTAATTAGATGAGAATTTTAAAAACTATGTACACTGATTAAAAAATGGAGCCATTCTGTATCCTCCCATTCTGCTCAGCCAATTGACAAAATTCAACTTGCGGTTTTCATTCTCAAAAGCATGCCTTAGATTTATGTATAGCATTGTTTCAAAATGTGTATTTTGACACAAAATTGGAATTTCTTCTGAAATAACATGCCAATTTTTTTCCGTATTTCGATTCTCTGCCGCAAATTATGCCGAAATGCCAAGTTTTGTAAAATCCACAGCAGCAGTTTTTTTTTTTTTTTTTTTTTTTTTTTAAATTAGCAAACAAGATTTGGACTCCCACAATGTTAATTGAATTTCACATATATTTAAGAACACTGACTTTTAAATTAAACTTAATTAATTTCTTCTTGCATAATTCAGAATTTAGGTTTAATCCAAATAAAATTCATACTTTTTTGTGATTTATTTAAAAATTCCTGTTTTTGAATAACTTTTTGGAAAAAAATATGAATTAATTAAAAAAATTTTTGGAATTATGACCTATCAAAATTTTACCCCATCTAGTCGTCATCAAAATTCTACCAACAAGTAGATGCATTTCTAGGCATACCTCCAAAAATTAGAGATCTTTATTCAAAATTTCCGAAGATATACGTGAATGTATATATCAGTGCATTTTGAAATTTGCATGTTTATTAACACCTTAACTGCCGCTGGCATATATATATATATATATATATATACACACACACCTTGCTCAGCCGATGCGTTAACTGCCCCTGGCATATATATATGCCATTCCAAAATACTATCATTTGCTTTGCGCTTCTACCTGTAAAGTTATTCACAAAGCTTTGGAATGTAACACCACAATGACTTTGACAAAGTATGCGAAGGAGGATACTATTTCAGAGAAGTGTGGGGAGAAATTGGAGAGAAAGATGTGTCTAAAGTGGTGAAAGTAATGACGGTGCTGTATTGGCTGGTGTTGTTTGAGTAAAACGTATTTTTTTAATTCTGTGTCCTCCCTTTTTCGTTTACTTTTTGTAGTAGGTTCCAGGAATAAAGAAAGATATAATGGATGTATCAAACCCATTTATCTTTTTTGAATTATTTTTTGATGAACTGCTTGTGCTTCATATTGTTACTGAAACTAACCGTTTTGTAGACGAGTATATGAACCAACACCTTGCAAACATAAAATCCAGAACAAAATCATGGCATTCAACCAGTTTAGAAGAAATATATGTTTTTTTTGGCATTTCACAATGTATAACACTCAAACCTGATATTACACTGTACTGGTCTAAAAATGAATTGATCGAAACTCCATTTTAGGGATCTTTTTTATTATAAAAACATCATTTTTATTATACTTACATCTTTTTATTGTACTTTTACTCGAAACATTAAATTTTGTGTATTCATTTTTTTCCTTTATTCTTTATTTTGTGAAAGTAAACAGTTTTTAGAAAGTAAAACTTGCACTTTTTCCCCCCTAATAAATCGCCTAACTACGTGCACCTGATGTGTGAAAAACTATGGCACTGGGAAATGAATCTTGTACTTTTTCCATGGCAGTTAAGGGGTTAATGCAGTTTGTCTTAGTTACCCTTTTCAATGAATTGCAGCAGTTATTTTGAACCATAAACTTTTATTAGGGATTATTCATATGGAATCTTTCTTCTCATTTTTATTAATGATAGATAAGAAATTATGAATAGTATGAAAAATTATTTTTTTAATTTATAAAGAATATTAAAAGTTTAAAGATTTTTTTTCAATTTTATATGAGCAGATATTTACTGTTTTGTTGCCTGTTATTTTACTTAACTTCATTTTATATGCAATGAAATTTATTTATTTATTAGTTCCAAAATTGCACATTATATATATGTAATCATTACTTCTGAGTACATCAAACGATACGGCAAAAATATTATAAATAAAAAAATGCAGTCTTCTACAAAAAATGTTTTACAAATGATAGACTAGACTGTAAGATTATCTTATTTTCTGTGTGCAGCAAAGGCAACAAATAAAAATCTTTCTGAAAATGTTTTATGCCCAAAAAATATTTCATGGCATTAACTGTATACTAAATTTTTAAACAAATTGTTTTTATATCTGAAAGGGCCAGTAATATTATCATGAAAGACCATTTTTTTTAATATATGTGTGTCTTGTAGTAATCACATATTTGTAAAAGTCATAATAACGTATCAAGACCTTAATTGTGATCTTTAATATAATAAATAAAGAGCATTGCTACATTTATTTTCACATTGTTATTATTATTCCTGTTACGTTTACTGTAATAATAATATTTATTATAAATCTTTTTGTAAAATTATTCCAAAAATTAAAAAAATTGTGCTTGTCTTTGGACATAGTTGCTAATTTTATATTGGTTGAGTTTTAAAACCTGCATTTTTATGCTTTCCTTCAACTCCACCAAAAGTACAAACTGAGTTTAACCAAACTATGGCATTCAAAGTTCAGAAAGAGCAAAGTACTGGCAATTCAGCCATTGATGCTGTGTCTGTCATTTTCCTTCTGATTTATAGCTAAATTGGTTTTCTTAGTTTAGAAATGTGTGTTTAGAAATCTCACATAAATTAGTTTTGTTGGTTATTTAAATATGGCAAAGAACATGGAAGCCTCAGGAGAGGAATTCCTTCATGGATTTCATTTCAGTACATAATTTCAGTACATTTAAATTGTGCCCTCAGTGGCTGAACATTAAACTTGTAGAGAATTTTTATAATATATTTCAGAGAGAGTTGCTTGTAATCCCCAGCCATTACCTTCATTTGTTCTCCTGCCTGCAAAGCATTCATAGATTCTTTGGTGGTATACCTCTATTTGTGTTTGTTCATTTTACTGCATCTTTACTTGTTGGTTTAGTTGTTCTTGAGTGAGCCAAAGGGGGTACTGCGTGCTATGAGATTAATATGCATAATAATTTGTTATATTATCACGTATGCAAAAGAACCAGAAAACTCTAGTAACTGAAAGAGTATAAATGGATCATAAAATGTTATTTAATATTATTCTGAGTAAATGGAAATTATAAAAATTATTTCATATGTATGGGTTATGAAACATATTTTGTGTTCTTTGAATGATTTAAAATAAGCTTTGTTCTTTACTTTCTAGAGATATTGCTGCTAGAAATGTTTTAGTGTCATCCCACGATTGTGTGAAACTGGGAGATTTTGGCTTGTCTAGATGGGTTGAGGAACAGCATTATTATAAAGCTTCTAAGGGTAAATTACCAATAAAATGGATGGCTCCTGAATCTATAAATTTTCGAAAGTTTACTACTGCAAGTGATGTCTGGATGTTTGGTGTGTATATTTTATGTAATTTATGCTTATTAAAGTTCCTTTTGCATTTAGTTTTTGTTAAATAAAAATTAATATGTTTGAAAAATTTACTAAATTTGTAATTTTGATTTAGAGCATAAAATCAGTATTAACCTTTAATTGCATTTTATCTGTTTCAGCCTCTAGGTATGCATACTAACGTTTTCCAACCATATATGAGAGGAATTTAGATCATTATCATAATGTGATACTTTAACAGCTGTAGAAGTTACATATATATTTATATGCATATATAAAGTCTTCAGTTTGCTTAATAAGCAAAACCTCTGTTGTGTATATTTTTCATTGCAGTATAATATAGTTTAGAACAATGACATGGCTGTGGAAACATGTTATAATTAGTATTTCAGTAGTATGCTTTTGTTATTTTGTTAGTAATCGATTGCTGCCAACTGTCTTGATTTCTCATCACATTACTTATTCTCCCAGTAGATCGCTGAATCTTCTGCTTTTTAATTTCAGCCGAATATATTTCTCAGCAATAAATTAAATATATTGAACCTAATTTCTGAAAATTATGCTTTTCCCCACCTGTAATAATTTTTAGTCTACTCAGTAGACTAAGCAATTCATCACACCTTTTTATGAAAATTTCAGCAAATGTTTAATCAGTTAATATTTGCATTTAATTTTGCTTAATCAATATATAATACATTACAAAGTTTATCCACTTAACGGTATGTATATTAACAATTGGGTTGGCTAAGTTCTGGCACATTTTTTAAGTGAAAATTTTGCGAGAAAAATAAAATGTTTTGGTAATGTGTTTATGTAATTTGATAGAGAATTATGTGCTCTACAAAATAGTGTGTTTAGTTTTTTTATGCTGCTATACTTTGTGTTCTTTTCGTGTCATTGAAATGAAGTGTCAAGTGAACAAAAAAGTGCATTTTCAACACCTGCTTTTGGCATTTAATCAAGGTGCCAAAGCCATAGAAGTTGCTTGAGAGATTTGTGAAGTGTATAGTGAAGAAGTTATGCCTCTTAGGATGTTCAGAATTGGTTTAAGCTATTCAAAGACTGTGATTTCTGCCATTGAGGCATTGAACAACTTGTTGAATGTTGTAGAGAAGTTGTAAAGACCAACGAGAATACATTATTGATTAATTTGTTGTTCATTTCTTGTTTATTTTAAATGCCAGAGTGTATCGGCCAACCCAATATTTAATTAATAATTTTATTTTTACCATATTTCAAAGTACTTTAATAAATTCATGCTTTCCTTAATCAGTATTTTCACAGTATGAAAGGTTAAAAAAATTACAAACTGGATTTACCGTATTTGACGGCATATAAGATACACTGGCATATAAGAATCACCCTTATTTAACCCCTTCGCGCCGACTGTCACATATACGTGCCAGCAACGAACACACTTATCTACTGGCCGACATGCAGGCGTGCCAGAGCATTGTTGCATTCTCTACCGACTGTCACGTATTTGTGCCAGTACCTTGGAATGTTTTTCAAACTATAATATCTGCCACAAGATGGCACTGTATGTCCATATGGTTTCAGATACATGTGCATTAGACCTTCTACTTAAAATGAGAGAAGCATGACTCACATACACGTGTTTTTGATTATATAAACAAACGGGGAACTAAATGTTTCCGAATGGCGTGATTTACGACGTCTCTTTAAATCGCACTTTATTCGCACGTGGTAGTTGTTTATTGTATGTAGAAGTTTTATATGCGCTAAAGCGTTGAGTATTTCCGTTTACAGTTCAGTTTTTAGAAAATAATTAGATCTTGTTAGACGTGAATTCTTTCTGTTTTTACCGTTTCAATGTCGAAAATGTTTAACAGAGCATGAAATAGCAGAAATGATGCAAAATATTTCAGTTATTAATTCTGAAATTCTGATATTGATTCTGAAAGATTAACTGAAAGACATTTTCCAAAACTTTGTTCAGAAGAGACTGATAAGAAAATGAGACGACGATGCTTCGTTTGTTCACATTCCCGGAAAAATCCTCCAAAACGGCAAATGAGTTATTACGAGTTCAAGGAATGTAACGTAGGACTGTGTGTAGATCCCTGTTTTAAAATTTTTCACACGGAAAGAGAATTTTAAGTAATATATTTAGTTTTCAGATTATAATGTTAAAAGTCATAAAATGGTGAGTAATTTAAATAAAATGTGTAAAATATGCATTTAAACAAGAAATAAGGTAATTAAAGTATATATATATATATAAATATCTATAAAGCGTAAGCCGTTTAAATACTCTATAGAGCATTATTAAACAATGCGTTGATACATCGGAAATTTCATGGATTTAGGCTTAGTAGCAAAAAAGCCCCCAGCCCTGGAGAGACGCTCGCGGAAGACACTGCCGGCCTCCGCGATAAGTGCGCGTTTTCGCTACCCGGCTCAAAGGGGTTAAAAGGCCACACACATGTAGATGTAGAAAAAGTTATGTGTGTCTAGACCTTTATCCGGGCTAAAAATAGCATTCAGTATTGAAAGTTAACCTGTGTCCTTCACGTATAAGACGCAGATATACTTTTTGGAGACCAAATTTAGGAAAAAAAGTGCGTCTTATATGCCATCAAATACGGTAGCTAAACAAAGTAAAATTTAACATAATTAATATGTTTTATATCAGAGTGATATGATCAGTAATTGAATAACCTGTCATGCATTATAAAGTGAATTTTTCTATGGTGTGTCACATTGCCATGCACCATGGAAATTCCTTGTTTTTCATGTTTCCTGGTCAACAACCCCATAATTGTTACTGATTTATGGCTTCTATACAGTTTGCAGCTTCAATATTATGTAAATGTAGATGCAATGGTGGTGATTTTTATCTGGTCTTAAGAGTATTGACAGTTGGGTTCAATGAATATAAAAGTTCTCAAAATAATTTGTGAAAAAATTTGTAAAGAAATGTGTTTTGTGAATTGTTTGATTATGTATATCAAAGAATGCAGTGGCAGTGTGTTTAAAAAGAGGAAACCTTCAGCTAGGACTTTCTGAATGAAACTGGCTCATATTAGCATTATACACGGGGAAAGCCACAAAAACTGTAATGTAATTATAACATTTTCCAGTATTCAAAACAGAGTTGAATTACAATTAATCTTCTCGATTACCAAGAGCATGTAATTTCGTGAGAATTCCTGACAGTGTTGGTCGATGAATTATTGGAAATATGTTTAATTCATAGATCAGAGAGTTACTAATTTGATCAAATTTGGATGCATTACTTTACATTTTATAACTTTCGAAATTTTTACTTGTGCTTCAGAAAATAAATGTATGTGTTCTTTATTTATTTGTTTTCTTTTTGCTGGCAATGCAAAAGGAATTAATAATAAAGTGACCTTTGAGCAGTGTAAGTTTGGACTGTGTGGTTTTACTTACATGTGAATTTTTTTTATTTATTTTTTTTTTTATTTTTTTTGAGTAAATAGAAAAGTTTTTGGTAATTTTGATTATATTTAAAAACATGTGCATAAACTGCATATCCTACAAATAAAGAAAAAAACATTTTTTTTTAATAAATCATGAACATGTTATAAAGTTGAAAGAAACTGTTATAAGAATTTTTTTAAATTTATGTTTGGTGTTAGTAATATTTGGGACGCAAAACACCATAAGCAGTGTAAATACATGGTTCCACATAAACAAAGAATCATCTTATAAATGGAGCTATAAAATTATGGATAATTTTTTCTGGTATTTTAAATGTATCTTTTGTTCCTGATGAATTTCTTGAGAAAACACCTTTTTAGCTTATTTCAGGGTTGCCACGCTACTTGGAAAGCTGGAAAATCAAGGAATTCGAAAATTGACCAAAAAAGTCAGGAAATTTAAATATTTTGATCAAAATCTGGAAAAGTCATGGAATTTCATACGTTGATCCCACAGAAAAGTGATTTTGAAGCCAACTTTGGATGTGATCACTTGCCTGTGGAATTGTGTATCACCTGAGCATCATTCGGGCAGAGTCAATTTTCACAACTCCAAGCAGATTGTGTTTTAGGAAGGCAAAGCAAGTTTCCAGAAACTTTGGTTTCCAGTATCCTTGAGAATCGAAATGTTTAAAGAAAAATACTTTCCCATTCTCGTATAAAACAAAATTGGTGTGATCCTAGCATACAGTACCCAAGGGATTTGGCAACTTTATGATTAGCAATAAACGGTTCATTTTGGTGTTGGTGACAATTTTCAAAATTGTGCCAAGGCCATACTGTATACTAGTATTTTTCAAAATCTTTTAAAATAAAGAAAATAGTAATCACTCATCTAGGCTAACCATTTAATATAAATATAAGTTGATTATTGTAATTCAGTTTTTATTCTTTAAGTAAGTAACTTTAATGTTATTAGTATTATTTAATGTGACGTCTTCCTTCTAAATTTATTTACTGTTAGTTCATAATACTTTCAAATTTCAGGCATTTTTCTCTGGCATACTCCTAAAACTAATTCTGGCAGTACATCATGAGATTTAATGCATATATTGTTTGCTTATGTATTCTGCTAAATAAATATAAAATACCTGAATTTATTTAAAAATGTCATTAAACAGATTTCTAGCTTTCGATTAGCTGCAAAATGTCTGCTTAAAAAAGACATTTTTAAATCTAGATTGGTCAGATTCTGATCTCAATCTTCAGTGGAGAAAACAACTCCTATTATAGTTATAATAGTAATGCTTTGGAGATTTATAAAAGTCATATGTAATTGGCAAATTTTTGTGTTTTCACGTGGTACCATAATTAATATACCTCTTGGCACAGCCAACGTGCACTGTGCGGAGAGACTGGAATTTTCTTAAAACACACCTGGAAAAGTCAGGGAATTTCATTCTCCTGCTTGAGTGGCAACCCTGTTATTTTATTGTAAGAATGCATGATCTGATACAGATAACTTACAAAATAGTTGATAGTATTTTGAGATGAAGAGAGTAGTACACTTAAAATTAACAATGGGCTGTTAGTAGTTACATTTTCGGAGAAGCATCTACACTTACATATGGTTTTTTTGATTGCACAAACAAGGTTGCATTCTGTTCGAGTGAGGCATATTTTTTTCACTTGATAATTTTTAAATATTCTATAGAATAAAATATAATAGTTTCTAAATAAGTATAGAAAATATGATATCCTACTGAATTTTTTCATAGCCTGTACAGAGGGATATGTATTTCATTTGTTTTTTCATACTGATAGTTATGTTAAAGGAAGTTGGTATTTCATTCATATTGCTAATATTAAGTGTGTATACAAGAACAATACAATACAAAACATCTGGTATGTTTGGTATAACTTACTATGATAACAGATTTGTGTTTATTTTAGGCGTTACATTTGCTGAATATACATTTTTAAGATTATGTTTTGATATGCACACTGGTCTTTAATCCTTATAGTTATGTTACATCTTTTAAAAACACAGTCATAAAATTTGTGTAGTCTGAACATCATACATAACTTTGTAAATCCAGATAAGAACAAGATATAGAATAATTAATTTTAAGGCAGAATGTGAATATCTTTATCTATTCTGTTTCGGGGCACTTTTCAAGGACATCTGTAGGTGTGTTTAATTTTGTTAAAAGAAAACCTGCTTTGCTTATTCATTGTCTTATTTTTATGTAAAAGTTTAATAAAATTATAACTGAATTACAATCGTTTTCTCTCTTAAAGTCAACTTTTATTTGTAAAATTTCATCCTCAGTAGCTTTTGTGAGATGTTTCTCATTATCAACTTAAGTGATCCATCCTACATGTGCCATAGAAGAGTTCCTTAAGAAAAGCAACTGCAAGCAATTATAATTATTTTATCATAAAATGGAAGAATGGGATTTCATCACATGATATCATTGTAATAGTTGTAGGATTGTGGTCAGAATTATTTGAGAATAGTATCTATTGGCTACCTATCGTTCAAAGCACTGGGAATTTGCTAACATAAGCATGGCAAAGTAGTTCTTTTTTTCTGAAAAATTTGATGTACTTTTTGATAATCACTTTATGTTTGTCAAGGTACAGTTAATGTACACAGAGAAAGTATAATAGTAGATGATATAACAATGAACTCAGTCAGCATTATTCAAAATTGTTATTGTTTAATATCAGTTTCAGTGTAATATAAATTTAGTGCTCTTTAAGTATCACAATTCACCTGCGGTCTGAAATCAGAATATTCTCCTTTACTAGTAAACAGAAAATTGGCTTGTGCTGCAGTGTTCATTATACAGAAAAACCTCAATTTAAAAGAGTAATTAAAGTGAAAGGGGTACACAAAGTCTGAAGTGTATTAAATAGTGTTATGAACAATGTTAAAAATAGGCTATTACACTCGAAACTGTGTTGTATAACTTAAATGTAAAATATTTCATATACATACTATATTAATAACAAAAAGAAAATTTCTAACACCTGCTTATTAGACCGGGGGGGGGGGAGGACCTCAAGCATTTTCCCTCAACAGTTTCTTTTTCTTAACTATGTTTTCTGTATTTGTCAAAATTTACTCGGTACATCCGAAGCCCATTGATTCAAGGTATGTTAAATCAAGGGTTTATCATATCAAATCAAGGGTCTGTTCTTATAAAGGTATATATAGGTAATGAATTAAAAAAGTGTGTTTTTGTTTTTCAGAAAAGAAGTATTTTCATATGTGCATTGATGAAATCTGAAAAATTATTTACTACTTTAAGTTTGAAATTTTATTTCAGAAACTAAGTATAATGTACATTAATGTTGCATTATGCTGTCATTCAATTGAGTGGAATGTTATGTTTTAATGTTGATGCATTATGATTTATAGGTGTGTGCATATGGGAAATTCTTATGTTTGGTGTGAAACCCTTTCAAGGTGTAAAAAATAATGATGTCATAGGCCGAATAGAAAATGGAGAACGTTTGCCTCTACCTCCTAGATGCCCTCCTCATCTTTATAACTTAATGTCACTTTGTTGGTCATATGAACCATCAAAACGGCCAAGTTTTAAAGAAATTAGAAGAGTTTTAGGGTAGAGTATTATTTTATTGTTTGTTTTGTGTCTTTTTGCATGAATTGTATCTAAAGGTGACAGTTTTTTAATTTTTGTTTAGGGAAATTCTTGAAGAAGAAAGGCGACAGCAAGAAGAAGTGATGAAAAGGGAAAATCGCAGGATTCATGCTATGTCATGGGGTTTGTCATTGAAAAATTTAATTTTTCCCAATATTTTGCTTTTGTTAGATATTCGTTAAAATTCTTATGCATTTGCTTACTGTCATTGCACAGATTTGTATTTTGTTTACAATTGTCATGTATAGCTGTGCTCTCTGATGATAGAAATTTAGGGGTTTGCTTTAACTATATTAGCAGGTGTAATTTTTTTTTTTTTTTTTTTTTTTTGAAGCATTTAACTTGCTTTTATTTTTCAGAGTCATATTTGTGTAGTTTAAACTCGCGATAAAATAACTTTAGTTTTTTTTTTTTTTTTTTCCTTTAAGATTCATGGAAAATTTAAAGCAACAGAGTTGAAAATATTAATTGCTAGCTATAATTCCATGAAAATAAGAATAAGAAGCAGAACTTATCCCAGTCTGTTTTTTTGTAACTTGTTGAAAGTGCAGGTGTTCATCTGAGTAAAATTATTTTTCTTTTTTAAATTAAATAATTATTTTATTCTGATCAAATGATTTGTTACGTTTGATAAACCAGTACTAAAATATTTTTATTGGGTTAATTTTAAATTAACCAGTTTGGTTCAATAATATATGGATTGGATTTGTATTTAGTTGATTACAGCAAAGTGCTATGTGGGTATGTGTTTAATGGAAAAAGTCAGAATTGTTTGGAGGAATAGTTAAGAGAAACTAGCATGTATTTATGTTACAAAAGAGGAAAATTGTGAAAACACACAAATAGCTGGCCTATTTACTGGGATTTAAACCTGGATTAAACTATCAGTGCTCATAGTTTTATATGCATTTTCAGAGTACTTTCTGATGTGTACTTTTAAGTTGCACCTTCTACTTTTGTTATAATTATAGCTAGAAAGAGATGCATTATAAAAATATTAAGCTTGCTTTATAAAAGAAAAAATAAAATATATATAAAATTATAATTTTATAAAATTTTCTAAAAATTGAATAAATTTGCCCAGTGTATCAGTAATTTTAAAATATTGCATAAGGAAGTACTGTTATCAGTTTTTATGAAATCGTGATATACAGGGTAACCCAATAGCCCCTTAACATTTGAAAATTCAATAATTCCTGGAATAATATAGGTAGAGAGGTAAAAATTTGTTTTAGCATATTTCTCTTTTCCTTTTCTTGGGTGAATAAAGGCATAGGAAGGTGATGTGCTTGCTTAGGTGAATAAGCAAATGAGTGAAAGTTAGACTAACAGTTCCTTGTTTTTTAAATTGCATGAGGTGCCTGTCATTTATGTTTGTTTAAAAAAATATGTCAAAATTAAAGGCATTGCTTCCCTGTTACTGTTGTAATATATTGGTCAGCTTAATGGATCAGTTATTCATATATTTGCCTAGAGGCAAGGGTACAGAGTGTTTTTGAAGGATGTCTCACTTCAAAATTGCGGTTTCTATTAAACTGTAGTTCACTTGTTCTTGATTTATGTGATTTCACCTCTAATGGTCCTTTCTAGCTAATGAATGTGATAAATAGTGCACAAAATGCTGTGAAATTAACTAAGAAAGAGGTAAAATGTATGAAATTAATATCAAGCAAGAGTGATAGGCTAAGTATACATGTGTTTTCAAACAGATTAGTATGTTTTTGGTATCAAATTACATGTATTTGTTTTTATTTTTATTGTTGCCAGCTTCTGGACATTGCTGCTGTTATTTTATCCTCCCCCCGCAAATCTTGAATGCATACTTTTAAGTTGACACCAGTTTAAAGCAGATTTGTTTCTCGAAGGAATTTTAGATTTTAATTTTTAATTATTGGCTTTGGAAAAGTTCTAAAATGTTATTTTGAAAATCCTTCCAGAAGTAGATTCAGAAAAATTATTAATCATGTGAAATTGTGGTCCGCTCTTTTTCCATTTTTTGCAATTCACAGTTTCATTTTATTTATTTTTGCCTTCTAATTATGCATGAAGGAATGCAAATTTATCTAACTTTCAATTATTTTTGTGAGAGATCATTTTGAAATGGAAGACATTTATTTTAAGCTATTTCTGATTTTTACAATATATACATTATAGTGGTATCAAAGGTGTCAGATCCTATTATGATGTACAGTTGTATAGTTTATGAATTGGCTTTATTTCTTGGATATAATCTGGGAAGTTGAAAAGAAAAGTAGTAATTAAAGAATCTACCTCAGCTTTATTGTAAATTAACTATGATGGGGGATTTGTTTAGAGCACTTCATATTCACTTATTAAAATTAGGAGTGGCACTAATTTTATATTATGCATATATAGCTTGTACCTGTCCCCCCCCCGAAAAAAAAAACAAAGCTGTAATAATATGCTTTGTTATGTATAGTTTATTTCCATATAATTGCAGTTGTAATTTATAAATATAAGTGCAGTGATGTTCTTTGGTTCTGAGTCCAAACTGTTACCTAAACATATCTGTTTGGATAGCTGACACATATCACAGAACCGCGGCTGAAGTAATTAATAGTTCTGCATTTCATAGGCTATATAAGTTAATTCCTTTTTTTGATTTCTTTTAGTTTAACAGTTATTTTTCTAAAGGAATAACTTTACCATTAGTTTCTAAGAAAAATTTAATAAGAATGTATTGCTGCATGTTTACGGGTTCATAGGTTGATAAAATTTATTTTTGTCAAAAGAAAGATCTCAAAGTTCTAGAACTTTCCACAAAAATAATCGTACAACTCTTCACAATATCACATAGTACAATTGGTAGTTACACTTGAAACTATTAAAAACATTAAACACAATTCATTGCAAAACACATTTAAAAACTGAAGCTTTCCATGCTCATAAGTCACTCGGAACTAACAATTAACAAAAGAGAAAGCTAATCCGGAGATATCTCTGTGCTTCAAACTCGCACTGAGCTAACCACCGTTGAGGGCAGATGCTGTCTCTGGCCTTGTAGAGTTTTCATCAGCCCACTGAGATACTATTTCTAGTACTTTCTGCTTCTCGAAATTACTGGAAGGCATATAAGGGTCGAATTACGGTTACAGCTAATATAGTGATCAATTACATTTATTCAGTTACAGTACCTATTATGTGATAGACGTAAATGAAATGGAACAGACCTAAATGATGCCAAATGGTTGCCAAGTTTGATGACTTTTGGTAATTTGTCGTCAAATTTGGTCACAAAAATAAGTCATCAGAACCGTTGCCAGCTTGTAGCACGATAGCCATTTATCAATGTTTAATAGATTTGTTCCTGTATTCTTACTTTTCTGGCAAGCTTCACTTCTCAAATGTTACATTATGGAAAAAATACAACAATTTCACATCTTGCACTAAAAATCATCTGTGTACAAAATTCGTAATGGTATGCTCAGCCAACTTGTAAAGGGCTTTTAGCGTATGCAGGGTTCGTAGCAGTCCTTATAAGTGTTTATAAGTCCTTGTTTTTGAAAATAAAATATAAAACCCCTTATAGATGCTTACTTTTCCTCTAAAGCACTTATTTTTTTGTTTTTAGTGCTTATTTTTTGCTTTTAGTGCTTTTTTGTTTTTAACGATCACGCATTTTTTCCCTGTACCAAAACGAAAACTAAATAAACAACTTTTCTTCCTCATATGGAACGTCAGATGGTGAATCATGCTCCCAGAAATAGGTTTTCGCCCCTTTTTCTGCATTAACATAACCTTTGGTGCGCGCGAGTACAGACAGGCGCACATCGTTCTATTGGTCAAAGAATTGCGGAAGTAGTAGAAAATTCCGATGTATTCCGTATTCTTTTGCTCCCTCCCAATACTACACATGTTTGAATTTCTATCAAGATTTCAATAATTTACATTCTCGTTCCTCGTGGTCAGTTCATATCCGCGTTTGTTATGATCAGTATGCGTATATTATGAGTATATGTATGAATATTTATAATAACATATTTCCAGTAACTGCTGAAGTATAAACTTCAAAAATGGGTAAGTGTATTTTAACACAGATTAGTTTTCTAAGGAATAATATTCGGAACGGCATAAATAAAGTGAAAGTAATCGAATAGTCAAAATAATGATATCTTTTTTTCTTTCTTTCTTTCTTTTCTTTTCTATTTTTTGGCAATGCATAATACAGTACGGAGATTGGGGGTTCTCCCCTTTTTTCACAAAATCTTGAATATTGAAACCGTTACAGTTTGCAGCAAAGCAAGCAATGGACTTTTTTGGGGGGGGTCACTTTCCAATCTGGATTGAATAGGACTAAAAGTTCATGAGGTCTACCAACCGAAGTGTAGAATGATTCTCTATTCTGGAAATTTAATGCAGTCTGTTCAAAATTAGAATGAAAAACACTCCAGATTGGTAAATCTCTTTATTTATCAATATGGGTATCGTGCGGAGCTTGATGTGTCCTGCTCCAATGATAAATATGCCACATGGGTGCATGACAGTGAAAACCAAACGAGTCAAATGGGCGTTTTTCTTTATTTAGTTATTTATTCTCCGAATACTGGCAGGTGTTGATTGCGATTTCGTAATATCACTTGTGGAAGAATTAAGGCGCACATATTGCGCAATAACGCTTGCGATATCTCGCAAAGATAAAAGAGTTTTACTGTGCTTGCTAAGCAGATTATATTTCAGTTCCGTTGGGCTATTTTTTTTATATGATGCAAATATCAAAATGTCAAAAGCATTATTTAGCTGAAAAATCTAAAAAAACACCTACAATATACCCCTGCTTCCACTTTTACTAGTTACGCTCGACTATGCAGAATTTTCAGATATTCGGCAATTTCCAAGTATGTCTGTTAGTTAAACTTTTACTGCTAAAAGATGACTGCATGCAGCATTTTCCCATCTTCTGATTTCAGAAAAGTTCCTTTTTTACTTATATTTGTATTTGACGGCATATAAGATGCACCCTTATTTAGAAGGCCACACACATGTAGATGTAGAAAAAGTTATGTGTGTCTAGACCTTTATCCGGGCTAAAAATAGCATTCACTATTGAAAGTTAACCTTTGTCCTTCACGTATAAGACACAGGTAACTTTTTTTGAGACCAAATTTAGGAAAAAAAGTGCGTCTTATATGGCATCAAATACGGTATTTCTTTGCTTGCAATATCTATTAATGGAAAACTGTTATACAATGAAAATTTAGAAAATGTTCAGAATTTTGATTTAAGTTAAATTATTTAAATATTAATATGAGTGGAAAAAGAAATTGTATTTATTTTTAGGTGCCAAGCGAATATAATAAATATGGCTTATTATTATTTATTTTCTCTATTTGAAACTGAAATTTCATCATTAAATCTTGTAAAATAATTTATTTCTGCATAGTTTTTTCCCTGTCGTAAACTAGTTCTGTATATTGAACTGTTATTTAAAATTTGAAAAAAAAAAAAAAAAGGAATTGTTTTCCATGATTGAGTAATGTTCATTCCCTCTTAATAAATACTGAATTTCTCATATTTTAAGTTACAAGGCTTAATTTTTCTTTTAAGGTTATGCAGTTGTGTATAATGTAATTAGGCAGGTGCTTTTTTTTTCCCCTTAAAATGTGCTTGAAAAGTGCGTATAGATGCTTATTTTTTAAAACTAAAATGTGGCTATGAACCCTGTTATGGATCCTAGATGTAAAAATTCCTTTTCTTAATTAAGAAATTGTTTTTCTGAACTAAAAAAACTTTGTATTGCAATAAAAAAGTTTTATCATGCTTTGCTTTCAGCTTTTAGGCTAAATTATTTTTTGTATGAAATAACTTAATGAATAAAAAATAATTCACATTATTTAAAATGTTTTATATCTTTTGATTCTGAACTAGGTTCTTCTTGCTCTGATGAACCTCCACCAAAGGTAATTTGATTTGCAATTTTTTGGTTTATGTTTCTTTCCTCGTGTCCAATAACATTTCCTTTTCACAACTGAAAATTTCCAAATATAACGCTGATTTTTCTTGTTTGACTTCTAAATTAATATTTGTTCAGTGTGTTATTTTATCTTAACATTTCCTTTATTATGTTGCATTTATTTCAGCCTTCTCGCCTTCCTGTTGATCAAAGCAGTGTTTCAAGCCTTCCTTTAAGAGTCAACAGTAATCTAGTCCATTCTTCATTCTACTCAACAGGCACTACTGAAACAGTTTATATGGAATCAAATGATGATGCTTCAACTTTATGTTTATGGAATTCTGCCCCCAAACACTCAACTTCATCGAGTATGGTAAATAAAAATTTCAGTATTATACAGTTAGTAATTTTGCAGTAATTACTCCTATGGCTCAAATGATTCATTTCGTAGCTATTCAGTGTTAAGTAGAGCTGTGCTGATTGTGATATAATTACTCAAGGAGTGCATGTCTGTGAAATTAAAATTCCTGAGATAATTATGCAGACACCTCCTGTTTTTAAGACACAAGAACACGGCGAACAAATACTAATTCAGAAGTCAAACAACAAAAATCAGCGTTATATTTTCAAATTTTCACAGGACTAGTTTCGATGGTTTTACTGAACCACCATTATCAGCTGCAAAAGCGACGATGGTTTTACCGAATCACCATCGTCAGCTGCAGAAGCTTTTGAAGCTGATGATAGTGGTTCGGTAAAACCATCAGAAACTAGTCCTGTGAAAATTTGAAAATATAACGCTGATTTTTGTTGTTTGACTTCTGAATTAGCACCCCCTGTTTACTAACCTGTAAAAGGGAATAGCAGAAATGTTAAAAATGCTGTTATGATTGCATACATTATGAAATGACAAAAAGAACTGTTTTGGTAAGATAATACTATTGTTTGTTTTCATTCAGTATATAAGCCTTTGTATGTCAGATTTGGTTATGTAAAATAGTGCCAAAAATTGTCAAACTTGGTCCATGTTTATGCTATTATTTGACATTCATGTATCCATTTATAATTGACATTACGAGCCATGCGAAAAGCAGCAAAAGCTTTATCTAGTTTTTCGTTATAAAAATTTGCTCATTTCTGCATTGGCAATTTGCTGTTTTCATTTTCAAAAGATTTGTGTAACCAAATTGTTTCAGTGCAGTCATATAAATTTGCAATATCTAGAATCTAGTAGTCATGAGATTCATGCGAAACTGAATTTCAGAATAAAAAAAACTCGTACGTCATATATACACAATTGGCTTATATACAGAATATGCCATCAAACACTAATGTTGGTGGAAAAATCCTAACTGCAGTTGGACTTTCGGCTGCATTCCTAGCAAACTTTCTTAAACCTCTGGTCTACATGTGGCTAAACTGTAAAATCTCTTGAACAGTGTTAGTCTGGCCCCTATTCCAGTTCCAGCAAATTGGCTGGGTGCATAGGCAGTTTCATAGTTTTTTACCATGGGTTAACTGGGTGTCCGCTGATAACATCGCAGAAGAAACAACGTAAGGTGAAAACGACGTGCTAGAAAACATCGGGATACAAAATATCGTATCCAAAAATAAAGCGGTTCAAAAACTTCGCACTCTAAAAACATCGTTGTCCAATAACATTGTGCAGGAAACAACGTAAGGTGAAAACATCGTGGTACAAAATATCGTAGCCAAAAATAAAGCGATTCAAAAACTTCGCACTCTAAAAACATCGTTGTCGAAAATATCGTGGTAAAAAATAAAGCATCTACAAATCATCGCATGATGATAACATCACAGACATGCTTTTTTCAGGCTTTAATAATTGTAAATGGATATTCCCGTAATGATTTGTGAGCACAAGAGGGAAAAAACGATGATTTTTACTTTCATATTTTTTATTAACTAATAAAATTTTGATGATAAAGTAAGCAGGAAACTTAACCATAGAAAATTAATGCAACTTATAGCACTTAACAGAATTTTAAACTGACATATTTAACTAACAAAGGACATTAATAAATTATTTTTTATGAAGTTTTTACTGGTAATTTTTCATGAAAAGTATAATCTAAAAAAAGATTAGAAAAAGGAAGGTAAGTAACTGCATGACCCTATCTATAAAAAAATTGCTAACTAAATTGTAAGATTATTTAATTCACTTTTTTTAATCTAACACTCTTATAGTGAAAATTATTTCTTGTTTTGTTTCAGTTTATTCTTAAAGTGTTATTAAAATTAAATTTTCATGCACAGCGTGCAGACGAACTATCTTCTTAAGTGTTTTTGATATCAATAAACATAGGTTTTGATCATTACGCAAGTTCACCACATCAGCGCAAGATTAAAAATATATGGCATTTTGAGTGGTCGCTTTAAATTGGATTGCTTACATTTACTTTTAGATTTAAACATTTCCTATTAGCACTGTATACACTTTATTCGAAAATTTCATAGTTATTTATTTAACTTACAGTGACCAACTTCCTAAGACAATTAATGTTTTTCTTCGGTGTTTCTTAATTTTCAGAATATCTTAATTTATGCACTCCAAAAATCTGTACCGAAACTAATATTTCTGAGCGAGATTCTATTTTGCGGCGCTTCTTTGTCCTCGGAATTCTTTACCTAGCAACTTTGAAGCGATTAATTTTTCTTGTAAATTTTTAATTAAGGATAAAATTTAATGAAATAAAAACTTAATTAAATTTTCAAAGATAAAAACTGCATATATTTTACATTGACATTTATTTTCAGTGACTTAAACGTTTCAAGTTCAATTTTTTTTTTTTTTTTTTGTATTTAAATAACAAACTTATTCGAATAGGAAACTAATATTTTTATGTGTCATTTTAAATGCTTTAGAAACATGTGATTTTGAATATCAATCATAACTAAATTTTAAGAGCCGTGTTTGCTTCTTTCCATGATTATTTTTTAATTAAAGTAACCAAAAAGAATATTTTTTCAATAAAATGAAAGCATTAGTGTTCTATGCATTCAACTAAAAGCATCTAACATATTTTGGAAAAAGATATCTTTAAAGAAGGCATTTTTTCCATAGTTTAAGTTTTAAATCAAACAAAAATATCTTTTTCAACTTTATATTTCGTGGAGTTAGTTTCGTTAGCCTTTAGGCTTCTTTAAACATCTACTTGGATTTATATAACCCATTGGGATTGAAAGGGGGTAAGGGTAAGAATTAAATGCTGTATTTCACCGCACTTAAAATTTTCAGAATATTGATTTATGAAATTTTTACAAAAGTTCATTTTTTAATAAATGATTTAATTTCACATTTTATATTCAGTTATTTTATTCATAAAATGAAATTTTTCATTTCGTTAATAGTAGTATATATATTTGTTTCAAAAGAGAAGTGAGAATCAGGGTTTCGCTGGAAACTAGCAATCTGTATGCAAGATGAAAGCAATTAGGAACTTTTCGGGAAACTAATGCTTGAAGCTCTAGTTCTGAGTATTGCATTGAAAAACAAGCTAAGCAGCTGAACTCAGGGGGGAAGGATGAATTACGGTTACTGAAAAGCTCAGGGGTGAGGGACGAATTACAGCTAGGAGGGTCAACCGTTAGAACGGGTGTTTCAATCAAGCCTAACTCCTGGGGATCTGTCCCCTCTGGACGAAGGCTATTTGGTTAATAAAAGACAGGTGAAAATTTCAGTCATTACTGATGATGCTCCACGTGCAGACAGAAATAGCATTTCTTATCTTATTAGTATTTGTATGTTTTACAGTACCATGCAGTTTAAAAAGAGAACCCAGAAAAGTTTAGTTTAGAGTTTACCAAACATGTTCGGATCGCCCTTCCTTATTTGTTTTTGATAAAGCCCTTTGCCTCTTTTGCATATATATATTATTTAATTAATATATAATTCCATCAAATAATTATATTAAAAATATAGATTTAATTGACATTTTTTCTTTTTTCTTTCTTTTTTGGCCAAACTTCAGCAATACGAATAATGAATAATACAACGTTTTAGTCTTTTTCAAATAAAATGACATATCCATGTAGTTCGATTAAGGAGGCGAAACTTCCTGATTATACGTATGATAAAAACATCATAAATTCTAGAATCTAAGGAACAAGATTTTCTAAAATTAAATATATTTTTTTAATTATATAAATTTTAAGCAGTGTGTTTTCAGAACTGTGCAATATGCCTTTATTTCTTTTTTATTTTTTTGTTATTAAATTCTTCTTCAGACCAATAAAAGAAACATGTTCCTCAAACTCTGTCAAAATAACGTTAAAAATTTAGTGTCCGGTCTTTAGAAACAAAAATTATAAAATTTGCTTTTATGATTTAATGTATTTAAGGCATAAAACTTTATGTAAATATAGAGAATAATATAAATAGAAAGAAATTAAAAAAATAAGTGCTTTACAAGTATATGAAATTGGAATAATGCTTTAAAAGTACTGTGGTTTTTTTCCAGTTCAATCATCAGAAATCAGATAAGCAATTAGTATATGTGTTATTTACAGTGGTGTATATGGATAAAAGGAATTCTACATTTACCTAATAACGCACCTCTCATTGATTTATCTAATTTACAGTATAACTTTGTTTATTATTATGAACTCTGAAACTAAAAATGTAGTTAATTACAGATGAAAATAAAACTAAGATTTGTAAAATTATTAAAACGAAAAGATACTTTTGTTTGATTTAAAACATAAACTATGGAAATTAATATGCCTTCTTCCAAGATCTCTTTTTCTAATAGTTTAATGCGTAGAATCACTAAATACTTTCATTTTATTTAAAAAATATTCTTTTTGGTTACTTTAATTAAAAAATAATCATGGAAAGAAGTGAACACGGCTCTTAAAATTTAGTTATGATTGATATTCAAAATCATATGTTTCTAAAGCATTTAAAATGATATATAAAAATATTACAGTTTCTTATTCGAAACAGTTTGTTATTTAAATACAAAAAAAAAAAAAAAAAAAAATTGAACTTGAAACGTTTAAGTCACTGAAAATAAATGTCAATGTAAAATATATGCAGTTTTTATCTTTGAAGATTGAATTAAGTTTTTATTTCATTAAATTTTATCTTTAAAAATTTACAAGAAAAATTAGTCGCTTCAAAGTAGTTGCTAGGCAAAGAATTCCAAGAACAAAGAATCGCCGCAAAATAGAATCTCGCTCAGAAATATTAGTTTCGGTACAGATTTTTGGAGTGCATAAATTAAGATATTCTGAAAATTAAGAAACACCGAAGAAAAACATTAATTGTCTTAGGAAGTTGGTCACTGTAAGTTCAATAAATAACTATGAAATTTTCGAATAAAGTGTCTAAAGTGCTAATAGGAAATGTTTAAATCTAAAAGTAGATGTAAGCAATCCAATTTAAAGCAACCACTCAAAATGCCGTATTTTTTTTAATCTTGCGTTGATGTGGTGAACTTGCGTAATGATCAAAACTTATGTTTATTGATATCAAAAACACTTAGGGAGATAGTTCGTCTTAGGAAGACTCACCAAGAAGGATCACCGCAAGTATACATTATTTCTAAGAAACAAACAAACAAACAAATCTGCGTGAAGATTTTTGTGATTTTTCTAAAGTATAATGTGCATATGAACCAGTTGTTGAGAATGTACTCCACAAAGGAATCCCACCCCTTAAGCAGATAGCCGTAGTGGGCTTTGGCATAATCTAATAAATCCAAACCCTACTGAAATATTATATAGCTGACTTTCGTCATAAGTAACAAATCAACATTCAAATAACTGACTGCACGCTGTGCATGAAAATTTAATTTTATGCACAGCGAAAAAATACGAAGTTTCGAAATACGAAAGCACACTTTAAAAATAATCTGAAACAAAACAAGAAATAATTTTCACTATAAGAGTATTAGATTTAAAAAAGTGAAGAAAATAATCTCACAATTTAGTTAGCAATTTTTTTATAGATAGGGTTATGCAGTTAATTACCTTCCTTTTTCTAATCTTTTTTTAGATTATACTTTTCATGAAAAATTACCAGTAAAAACTTTATAAAAAATAATTTATTAATGTCCTTTGTTAGTTAACTATGTTGGTGTAAAATTCTGTTAAGTGCTATAAGTTGCATTAATTTTCTATGCTTAAGTTTCCTGCTTACTTTATCAGCAAAATTTTATTAGTTAATAAAAAATACGAAAGTAAAAATGTTTTAGAACTGCGAGGAAATGTTTTAGAACTCCCATGATGTTCTGTCACACGACCTCCGCTACATTTTCGTCTGCGATGTTTTCAGCTGTAACCGTTAACTGAACAGGCTTTTGTTTCCCTTAAGCTGCGTTCACACTGGTCCATTGGTGTGAAAAGTGGCAACGTGGGAAATAAAATGCTTTCGGCATGTGTCAAGTTCACACAAGCTCTACAACTTTCACTTTAAAAGTTGTCATATGCTCGTACTAGATGGCTCTTCATACAGGAAGCTATCAAATGTAGTATGAAGGTTTTTTTTTTTTTTTTTTTTTCTTTTTTGAATCTGTTGTGCAAAAATTTGAGTTAAATTTCTTTATCTCATAAATGCATTTTTTTAAAGATTTTTATCTTCTAAAGTGAAGGCTGAAGTCAACACACCATAACGGTGTTACATGTAAAACACGATATGAGATCGCTGTACAAAATCAGTGAGAAAGATCTTGAAGGCTATGCATATTCCTTGGTCTTCAACTTTTCATTTTAAAACTAACTTTTAAGTCAACTTACAAGACTTTGCCTGTTGTCATAACATGTTAAGTGATATGATTGTATTTTTTTTTTTTTTTGCATAAGTAAAACAAGTGTAACAAAATTAATTTTTGTGCTTATTAATGTATTTTGAAGTTTAGCTTCTGTGTATTTCTAAATAACAGATACGTTAAGTATGCTTTTAATAAAACATTTTTTAACTATCAGAATAATGTAACAAACTGGCTGCTATACTAAAATTCTAAAGACAAAAAATTGTAAAGCTTGTGGACTAGAAAATGTATGTTGATTTGTGCGTTCTTGCATGTGTGTGTGTTAGGGGGGTTCTATCTCATGAATATCTTACTTAAATGCACTTCAGATTTTGCAGAGGGAAAAAATTAATTTATGATTTATTTTTAATTCAGTGAAAAAATTTTACTTTTTTGAGTATCTGTTTATAATTTTGCAGACTGTTTATGCTTATTATAGAAAATATTTCATACCTCTCACCTAGGATCAAAAGGCAAATTCTGAAGATCTAGAACAGAAGTTTCTGGAGATGAAGCTTCAGAAGCAACTACGAGAATCAGAAGAAGATTCAAAGTGGCTTGCAGAAGAAAGTGGCCATTTTGCTCCTTTATCAGTATGAGTATTTTCAGTGATGCATTGAAATTAATTTCGTTTCCTTTTATGTTAATTATTTAAGTTATTTCTTAAAATAGTTCTTATTATTACCCTTTCCTAAAAAAAAATGCCATTAGCATGTACTTTTTATAATTTCGTCGACATAGTTTTTACGGATTTGGAGTAGGGTCATTAAATTATTGAGAAATATTGTGGAGGGTTAATCATTTCAATCAGTTATTTAAAAATTAAACATTGTGTTGTAATTTTTGCCATTAAAATTTGGTACCTGTATCTTTAGTAATATTTCTATGCTATACTCTTGATATTATTGACAATTTGAATGCATATGTTCATTGTAAATATTTTTTTTTGGGGGGGGAGGTCTTAGAGCATGTATACATTAGAAGAAATTCTTGTATGTGAATGTGTATTGCATACATTTGTCAAACTCTGTCATAGTTTTCTTCATGGAGAAATATGCTGTACAACTGAATGTTTTTCCAGTTGGAAAAATAAAAGTTGCAAAATTTACATTATTAGTGCCACCTTTGGTATGAAAAGGCTTGTGTCTCCTCAGAAACAGAAGTATATATAACTGGCATTCTACATTGCTTAGGTGTTGTAGAACAGGGTTCTGGGATGTATTTTTTAAATACATATACGGACATAAACATTTGCTGTGAAACAAAATTTAAATCATAAGTTGAGTATTTTCTGAATCCAGTTTTAAGAAAGTGCCTGTAGTCTTCATTTCATAATTTATTTTTATGTAGAGGATTTTGATAGAATTTTTTTAGACAGTAATTATTTTGGGGGGCTGCTTCTGGTTCATATGACTCATTTAATGAGGGAAAATTATCCTTATTGGATTTAACAGGATAATTTAAAAAAATTCTGTTATGAATAATTATGGAACATACATTAATTGATACATCACATTAAATTTTGATTATTCAATTTTCTTGTCACACATTATAGGTTAAAGACTCCATGTGAGATCTTTTTTAACACACATCTTCAGTCCAAAGGAGTGAATGATTACTTGGCCTGTAGCACTGTTTGCAAATTCCCTCCCTTCCCTATGTTACGCTTGTGCTAAAGGCATTGTATTTGTCCTACCATTGTAATCTGATGCCGAATTCAAAATTTGCTTTATCAATGCTGTTGTGTCAATCATGTTATAGCATTTCACTGTATGTGAATTGAGCTGAATTCTAGACTGATATATGCTACCCAATGAAAGGACTTGGCATGCAACATTTATGACATGTTACAAAAAATGGGTTACTTGAAATTTAATTTGATGTATCACAAGTAAATATGTGCCAATTATAATATTTGCTGTAACAAATTGTAACAGAATGATTCTTTTTTACTTTACCTGTATTTTGCCATTTTGAAAATCATCAATCTTTGATGTTGATTTACTTTTAATAATTGCATATTCCTGGCCTTTTTAAGTTATTTTGGAGGCTGTGTAAGCATTGTAAAGTTATGCACTTATTTGAAAAATCAGTATAAAATATCCTTAAACATGCATAGGCTGGCTGCATGGGCATTTTCATGATTTTCACAGTGTCTGACATTCCTTACATGAATGCATTCCAGTTCCCCTTAGAAGGTCCTTCACAAAGCATCACTTTCCTTAGACAGTATCCTTTATCACTTTCCCTTGCTTTGCCATAGTCAAATGGACCAAAGAAGCCTAAAAGGAGAGAACCACTGGTTTGCCTCATTTTATTGCAGTATTCTGCTTAGTACTGTCACAAAAAATACTTTTTCTAATCCCACCCACCTTCAGACAAAATTTGTATTGTTAAACTAAGCCATTTTCATATGCAATGAAACTCTAGTTAACAATTTTGTAACTGCATTACTTCACTGATGACTTGTAACCTCCTGTGTATGTATGGGGTTACTGTAATACGATTATGAATAGCCTCTGTAACAAAGCTGTTGCCTTTTTTTTTTTAAATTTAAAATAGTGAAGTTTTATAATTTGCTTAAAATTACCATGTAGATATAAATTTGTTCTTACTAATATATTGATGTATTTCTTCATTACTTTACTATGATTTGGATGTAATAATTTTAGAGGAATTTAAAGCTGAAATAACTGATTTGCTTTTTATGTTAACATAGTGTTGAGCTGTAGGAATATTGTATTTTCAGTCTATCACTTTTAAGCTCTTCATAAAAGCTAAGCTATTCTACTAAGGCTTTAAATTATGCTTTGGGGGCTGGAAGGGTTAAAATTTATTTAATTAACTCAAATTAATCATCTTTTATAGCTTAAGTACAGAAATTTGAGAAACATTCTTCTATTGAGGTAGAACTAAGATTTTTTTTAGGGGGGATGCAGCACCTTTACAATTAAGGAAGAGATTTGTGAGCATATCAGACACATATAGTTAATGCATTTGTAAACTTAAATTTATCTGTAGATTTTTTGGTAGGTATATTTTATAAAATGTGATATTGATGAAAGAAATTCATTAAGAACTTTACATTTTCCAATAAAATTTTGCATTCATTGATTGTTATTCTTAGTCCAAGAATCTTCGTTTGATATTTTAAATTTCCTAGTTGGTCAGTTTTTGTTTTTCTTTGTCTTAAGTTACACATTTGTTTTAATAATACTGATAATAATTTGTTTTACTAACCATGGTACTTTTTTTCAAAAAATTACTTTAGCATTCCGAAAAAAGATTATCCATTGGTGATCGATCACATTGCTCGGACAGTGATAGCATAGATGGCATATCTTCACTTAATGTCAGGAATGAATGTTCATTAGGTAACTATTGCAGCAATCACTGATTTTTTTTCTTTAGTGGATGTTTTTTTACTAATTTTATGTTTTCATATTCAGAAGTTAAGATTCTAAGTCTAAAATATGCAGTTATTACATTGCTAATATGGTGCAGTGGCTAAATTAGAAACTGTCATGTATATTGAGGAAGATTTCCTTTTTCTGTGATACTATTAAAAAAAATTAAGAGGGAAAAAAGTGGAAGTATTTTATGTTGTTTAGACTAATCTCACTTGTCTAATATCAGAGCAAGCCTACGAAATTCATCGTGGCAGAGAGGCAAGATTGTGCCCATCATTGGCAAGAGCCATGATCACCACTCAGGTGGAAATATGGCTTTGCTCAGTTCCGCCTCCCATTTTGAAGAACATCTCGGGTGACGGGTCCGAAGGTTTCACATTTTTCTTCTACTACTACCACCAATTACTCAAGAGAATGTTCAGCTCACCATACATTTAGAGTGCTCCCATGCCACATGGATACGTACAGTAACAAGCATCAATGCCTTCTCTGGGATTTGAACCTGGGGCCTTCGGGATGGCAGTCAGTCACTAATCACTATCCCAGTTGGCCAGCAAAAATGTCTTAACTTTGATAACCTGAATATCAAGGGGGAACAGAAGAAAAGTCCAATAACTGAAAATTTTGCTTATGAAAAAATTTAGCATTCATTTCAAATTCAATTTTGGTTGTACTCATCTGAGTCATTGAACTGTACTTTATATTGTTGATTTTTAACAAACGTTAGATTATAAATACCAGACTTGCATATTTTCATAACCACTTAAGGAATTAAAAGATAAGTCTTTTGTCTTTTATTTTCTGTGCTAAACTGGGTGGAACGCACAAAACCCATTAAGATATTCAAGTTGCTAAATACAGTATTTAAGAATTGTTTTTAATAGCAAAGCACATAAAGAAAATTCTGAAATAATTTTATAAATCATTCACTTCTTCCAGAAAATGATGAGGATATTGTTTTAAGAAATAGGTTTGTCATTAGTGCATATTAATGTTTTATATTCTGAGTATTGTTATGTAGTTTTAAAAGCAAACTGAATTATTTTGTTTATTGCATAGTTTTACTGTACTAACACAATTGAAAACGGAAAAAAAATTCAGTGGCGCAACAGCCCTAGTGGGCCACGATCTGCAAAATCTGCTTTCTTGACCTTGAGAGCATCAGCGTTATGCCCTGGACAAGTGGTTAGCTTGTCGCTGGACACCCTCCCTACGATGTTTATTCCTCAAGCAAACTTGGTACTCATTTTATCGACCCATTCAAGATATGAAAGGCTGAGTCAACCTTGCCCGGCCCGAGGATTGAACCCCAGACCTGTGGTGCAGCTGCACAATGTGCTAGCCACTTCGCCACTGGGCGGTCATTAGCAAAATTGTTTACTTTTAATTATGATTTGATATTTTTGTACTTTTTCTCATTTATTCTCTTAATTTATCCTATTAAAAGTAATTTATATTTTCTGTAAACAGTTTTAATAAAAACTGAAGAATGTATTATATGCCCTATATGTAATAAATAACTGCATTTTTTATACTATTAAATGGTCATATAGCACTAGCATTTCTCAAAAAACCTGGGACTGGAAATGGAACATAATGATTTGCTTTTAATGCATCTACTGCCAACATGCAAAAGAAGCGTAAATTATATGAGCATTACTACTGCATGACCTAAGTATATTTTTAATTCGTAAAGTTTGAAAAAATAACTGGAGCTTATTATGTATAGGACACAACATGGTATTTTATATCAGTTGATATACTTTTGAACAACTCTTTATACTTTCGAGAACAATGCAGCACATGTTGATATACTTTGAACACCATTTTGTAAGGAAACAAAATGAATATTTTTTCTGCAATTTTCGGACTTTGTAGATTTTTACGAGTAATACATTTGTAACTTGGAACCAATGGAGCAAAGTGATTTGGTGGCCAAAGAAATTTATATTCCCATGTAAAACTTAAAAAAAAAAAGTGATCCACCAGTTGTGTATGTGGCCACAAACATGAATGTTGCTGGGCCTACTGTAGGCATAATTGACAGTGATGCTTGCTCAGCAGACCCATATGAGTGGGACATCTGCTCTGCTACACAGTCTCATATCCAACAGTGTCCGCAGAACTGTGTGTTCCAAAACAATGAATGATTTTTTAAAAAACAATGTTAAATAATGAATATCAAAATATAAATTAATGTTACATGTGACATTATCATATCATTGGCTGAGTAGATATGACTACTGAACATTGGTAATTAAGATCCTAGCAAATGGCTGGTTGCGTGGTCATTTTTGTAGTTCTCCTAATATGTAATATTAGTATTGTTCTGTTTTTCTTAATTCATGAAAATGTCCCTCACATAAAGTGGACAATTCTCATGTGCATGGCCATAACCAGCTAATACAACAAATGGAACATTTAATATTGAACTTTATGCAAAATAAGAGTCCTTTGTTTGCTCTATATTTGTTATTTCATGTGTGCTCTTTTGTGTACTAGCAATGTTTTTGTTGCTGCTTGGATTGTTGCATGTGAGTCAGACTTTTGTTTGGTATTTCCTGTGTGAGCTTTTGTGCATCAGAAATGTTTTTGATACTTCTTAAGATGATTGCATGTTAGCCATTAATTATGGCTTGCCTTTAACTCTTCAGGACATACTGATGGATGTCCAAAATGTGGTTAACCTTTATGCTTTTTATCTCTACCTGAGTATTTCCAAAACCATCAGTGACAAATGCAGTTTCCAACTTCATCCTTCCCACGCATTTGACGAATGTTGCAGCAAGCTGCTATGACATAATGGTTGTATTATACTCGTATAGTAACTATTGTCTGATGTGCTCCTAATCACTTACCATTTTAAAGTGTAAATTTCTGACAAACTTGGTGGCATTATATCTTGTATCGCTTCACCTTTTACTGGTAAAAAATTCCAGTCATTGCAGCATTGCTTGAGCAGTAAATCAGCCAAATGAAGTTTGCATGTACTGAATAGATAAAAGTTTTATATATACCCAGCCTATACCTATGCTGTTTGCAGTAATTAATTTCTTTCAAGTTGTTGAGTGACCAGTAATTAATTGGTCATTAGTTTATCTCTAATTGAAGGCTATCAAACTGGGTAATTTCATCACCTAAATGTAGATGCAGATTATTTTTTCTGTCTAGAATTTAAAGGTATTGAATCTAATGGCATGTTTGTTTATTAATCTTGTGCATTTTCAGCAATCAGTGCGAGTTTTTATAGGTCCTTGTGTAAAACAAATTATGTTCTATTTTCTTCATGACACTGTGAAATATGAAATAAATTTCTATAAATTCTATAATTTTTCTCCGATTTGAAACTGCTTTTACCATACTTAAAATTTTCATTTGTGAGAAGTATTTAATTTCTATTGTAGTCATTTTTATTCTGCATTAAAGTCTAATTTCTGTTTATTTATTTATTTAAATCTTTCTATGTACTTTCAGAAACATCTGCCCATCCAGAGCCTAATGACATAACAGATGCATCTAAGCCGTCAAATGTAAGTGAAAAACATTTTTTCATCTAAATCCCCATTTTTCTTGTTACAGAGGCTGTTCACACATTTTTTAGACTTTTTTTTTTTTTTTTTTGCTATAAAAAATATCCTTCACTCGAAAGTTTGTTTTTTTAATTACAACTATGTTTTGGAAAGCATAAATTATTGTTTACTACTTGCCAGTTTTTTCATATGAAATGGACCTTTTAAAGAAGCAGTGGCTGGAAGCTTGTCTGTGTGCTCTTTCCAAAGACAATTGCTTGTCACTAGTTATTAAAAAAAGTTGTGAAAGCCATGGTTTTCTGATATTTAAAGCTACAATAGGTAATATTGTGAACAAGAAAGAAGTCAAATTTTGTCTTCAAGTGGAAAAATTGTTCCAAATACGCATCCTAGGAAAAGACAGAATGTTTCAAATGTTGCTAAGGTAAGATCTTTAATGTCAAAAAAAAATCCGCCAAGTCAAAGGACAGTTCCAAAATCATTAAAATTATAAATTTCACCTGTAAACAAAGTAATTAATGCTGATTTGAATCTTAAAAAGGGGGAAAACTGTAATGTGCTTCCTTTTTCTACACAATCTATCGCAAAACATGCTGCAGAATTCTTTATGAGAAACATTTATCTAAATAAAAATGAAAAAATATCACATTAGAAGAATCTTGGGTGTGTAGAGATCCATTTATGTATCATCAAAGAGGAGAAAAAAATTCTTAAACATGTTTCAAAGAATCTATTTTTTTTTTTTTTTTTCAAATGGATTTATGATTGTTGCTGGTTTTTCATATAACAACAAATTGAAAATGAAGGGAATGAAGAAAAATGTTCAGATCAACTCCACATATTGTCAGGAACATACTTTATACCCAATTTTCAAATATGAAGTACCTTCTTTTTCCCCACAGTGCCATCAGTGAGTAGAACTGCATCAAAACAAAGCAAGCAGGCACACATCAAAATCCACTGTTAGGTTCCTGAAAAAATTGGAACAACAAATGTTGTCAAGGCCACATATCCTACTATATATTATGTTTATGATACAATATGATTATATCCAGTGACATAAAGTATTACTCCCGCCGCTTCGTGGTGTAGTGGTCTGCATGCTCTGTGGGTATTCGAGAGGTCCGTGCTTTGATTCCCAGTAAAGGCATTGCTCATTTTTCATTCCGTCTACTTCCCAAAAAAAAACCTAATGTCTCTGCAGCTAGTTAAAGCAATATATGCAAGTTATCCTAAGTTAAAATGTCAGTTATACATCTTTCTCATTTATATATCTTTTGTAAATGGAACATTGAAAGGCGTGTTAACTGTGCTTAACTGTATTTTCTCTTTTAATATATTCGGTTTTCAGATGCATCGTAGTCTGGGACACAAAGTGTTGTTCTGAAAGAAACGCAATTCAATTATATAAAATAAAATCCTGGAAAATTTATATTAATAAATATATTTAAAATGCTCACTTCGAATGAATAAATAGAAAATTTTAAAACAATTATCTGAAGAGACAATGCAACACAAACAATTAAAATAAAAGTCTAAAAATTTAAAAATTACCTAAAATAATAACTATGACCAAAAAATATATAAAGAAAACTATTTGAAAAAAAAAAAAATAAAAAAAAAAAAAAAAATGATGCACCTTTATTTACCCAGTTTGAATAGGTAAATAGAAATTTTTAAAACAGTTATTCAAAAGAAGCCATGCAACTTAATCAACTATAATGAAATTCGAAAAAAAAAAACTTAAAATAATAATTATAATTTAAAGCAAAATATAAAGAATATTATTTGAAAAAAGGAATGATTGTGACTTTTGGCAACCTAGTTTCTTTTCCGCTCACGGGAAAAGAAACTAGGTTGCCACATATTAAGAAGTTCGCTAAGTGAACTATTCTTGGCGCAAACTGAAAAAAGTGCCACATAAATTTGTGAATTTCTCTGTAAATTTCGCCCCAAATTTTACAGAATTTCATATTTAGGCATAATTTGAGTCGTAGAATCGAAATATGTAAAAAAATTGGTATGTTATTACAGAAAAAGTCCGATTTTGTGGCAAAATACCTATGGTAGAATAGTGCTATATATAAATCTAATATATATCTTAAGTCGCGCTTTCGAGACATGAAGAACGCAATTTGAATTTTGTCAATCGGCCCAGTAGAACGGGATAAATAGAACTGTCCCCTTTTTTGGGGGGGGGATCTGTGTACACTGTATCTGCAAGTTTCATTCAAATAGCATAATCATATTCATTTCATGGATTTGCCTTTTCGAGAATATTAACAAATAGACTAGAATAGGCCTTTTTAAAGAAAGAGTTAATAATAATTTGGAATCTGTTGAAATGCAAACAAGGAAATTTGATATTTGTCATATTTATTATCTCACACATTTGCTAAAGAGTATTTTATCACTTCTAGTTTGGGTTCTGTGCATGGTGTATGTTATATTAGTAAAATTGTATGTTTGTGAAAATATCTCAGCTTCTTAATACAACTGAACTAGAAGTTTATTCAATTAAATGCCTTTTTTCTGAAGCAAGAAAAGTAATAAATCTATGATTTATTAGATCTCCAGTTATTGGAAACATGCAAAGTATTTCAATGCAATGAAAACGTGCAGAAAGTTTATTCAAGTAATGATCCTCACTTTTTTTGTTTTGTTAGCATTTTTTTATTACTTAAATTATTATACTTATGATTTTTTCTCTTTTAATGTAGCATGAACAAAGTCCTACAGTGGTATTAAATCGTTCTGGTGATCATGTTTATGAGCATACAACAGATGTGGTGCGAGCAGTGATGAATTTATCTCAAGGTGTCCAGCAAGGAAGATTAGCTGATTATTTAGATTTAGTAAAGGTCTGTTTACCATTATAGTAAACATGCTGTTGTTATTAATCTTTATCTCATCTGCCAGATAGATAAAAGTATTGACTTCTTAATTTTGGTATTTCACTGATCAGAAATAAAAGTTTTCATTAGTGTATTTATTTTTTTACTTTTGTTTGTTATGTAATTCCTTATATATCTGGATCCTCTTGTTGAATGAAAACTTTCATTTCCATGCATAAAATTTAATGTGACTTTGCCTTGTTTAAATAGTGTGATCACAATGCTCATTTTAATGCTTTTTGTAACATTTCACTATGGAGTCTATGAATTATTTAGAAAGATCAATTATTAAAAATTGTAATCATGTATATATGAATTTTTGCTTGCATAGAAAGCATTGGAAATATTGTGGCATGAGTAATTATAATAAATGAAACTTTTAGATCTATATATCAAATTGTATATTTTCATTTAAAACTTTTTTTTTTTTCATTTAAGATACCAACAAAAAATTGTTTTTCTTTTGTTAAAATTATTTCACACACTTTTTCTCACTTGATTATTATGATCTAGAGTAAAAGAAATAGCATTGTATAGAAGGCTATTGGATTATATGCATATTTGACTACCATGCAGTATTATTTTATGAAGCTTGCTTGAACCATTTTCAATAAAAAGTCTTACTGGGAATAAAATCATTTTAAATAGTCATCTCTTGAACTGAAACAAGCTGTTAGAATTTCTGCGTACAGTATCATTCAATGTCCAGGAAGGATTGCTTTCATATGGACAATTAGGAGAAAAAGCAAATCCCAAAACTGTTTGGGATTTGCTCTTTACAGATGAAATATTGCATGGCATTCTAAAATGTAAAATTTGAAAATATAAGAAAATTCGCCAAATAATAATAAGGAAAAAGTCTAAGAATAAATGAAGAATTGTGCATGATGGTAAAATTAATTTTAGCAAGTGATGCAGAGGTGTGGGAGATATTAAAAAGCCCAGAAGAAAACAAACTGGAAGTGAGGAAAACATGTTATGTATGTCCAAATAAAGAAACAAAAAGCAACATAAATATGCATTTATTGTAGGAAACTTGTGTCTTTAGAATGCATATGTAAATTGTGTTATGAATGTGCACAAGATTTAGAACTGAAATAGCACCATGCAAAAACAGTTCAAAATAACCCATTGTGTTTTATTATTATTATTTACGTAAGGATTTCTTTTTATCTTTGAATATTTTCATCATATATGACAAGAAGAAAAAGATTAGAAAAAATAACAGATTTTTATGGATTTTTCCCTTGGGATAATATTCAGTAAAGGCATAAGAAAGCTGTATAGAATATATAAGGGGAATTTCCTATTCATATTTTTATTAGAAAGTTTTATTTTAATTTAAATTGAATGGGGGTCTCATGGACTGCATCTCTCCATTTATGTGTAAATATATCAACCTTGCTAGAAGTTCAATTTCTGTGAGTCTGAAATGCTTCAAGGAAGTTTAATTTACCCACTGATGTTTCATGGGTAATTTTTACAAACTTGAATAAAATTATCTCATGCTTTAATGCATCCAGTAATCTCTTAAAAAAATACTATTTTCTTAATGTAAAGAGGACTTACTCCATCACATCATTTGGCTGATTTTGACAGGAAATAAAACCAATGCTTTTTCCAATATTTATTTTTTTTTTTCGTCATTGAGAGTCTGACTGAATTATATTAAAGAAACTCTGCCACATTCAATTGAATTTTTCTGCCGTTTAACTAACATGCTTTTAAAATGTGTTACAACATTTTCTTCTACTAAATAGTTCAATTTTTTACAGCAAGTTGGCCTGGATTTAAGAAATCTGTTGGCTGCTGTTGATGGAATCATAAAATCTTTTCCTATTTGGTCTCACAGAGAGGTATGTATTTTCTTTCATTGTCCTGCTTGTACAAAGACTTAACTCTTTATAAAATTTCCTTTTGTAAAGAATTTTTGGCCTATTATTTTCAAATTTCAACACAAGCCCACATTTAGTGTTTTTGTCAATTCTAGAAACTGAATCGAGAAATGGCAAAAAATATTGTGTGTGAATAAAAAAAATAGATGTGATCTGCAAGTTAAAAAGTAAGTTTAGGTGGGAGAAGCTTTGAAACAGGTTAATAATGTATCAATTTTAACATCATTAATAAGCATTTACTGATAGAAGTTTCTTACCAATAAATTTTACTTCTTTGATCCTGCCAAACATGCTGCAGAAGGACCTGTTCTTATTTTATAGCTGACAACTCTTGTCGTTTTACTGGGATGCTCTCGGTTTTTCATCATATCTCCTGATCACACGATTGTTATTAAATCTCCTGGTTTTTAATTTTTTAACTTGAAACTTAAATTGCATAAATTTCTTTTTTCCCAGTTTTAGTCATTTTCAACATAATTTTTTCAGTAAATTTTATTTTACCTGAATGGTCTTAATCTGCTGCAGATGTCTGTAAAACTTTTTATGTAGTCTCTGTTTAGTTATTTAGTTTTGTTAAATTTTTTAAGAATGTATTTAAAATGATAAAGCATGGAATGGATTTTAAAAATATTCACTGTTATTAAATCATTTTAAATGAAAAGATACTAGAAAACCCCAGAGTTCTGTGTCGAATATAAATGGACTGTAGAACAATTTATTTGAATTGCAGGTTACTAATAAAATATCCATTCTCTTTGCTTTCTCATACTTTAATAAAATCTTTGAAAGGGGTGTGAATTACATTGAATATAAAACATGCGAGAAGCCATGAAATTCCCCTGCATTTAGGCCTTACATGTTAAATTTAAATTGTATATGTGAACATTGCAACTGCATCTTACGTGTTACAAACAGTTACAGCTTATGTGTTACAAACAAACGGTCCATGAAATAGGAGACTGAGATTATGCAATATGCTATATAAATTCAGGCCTGATTATTATGATGTCAAAATATTCAAATATTTCATATTTCTGGATAGGGTAATGTGTAAATATAATAGAACAACTTTCTTTCTTTCATTTTGTTATAGTTGGTATTATTACTGTTAATGTGAATTGTCTGTTTCACTGCTTTTCAGCTCTATAACATTAGATTAAGCAAAGAAACAAAATAACAAATGCAACGAGCAGTAACACTTAGCGTCTGTGATTAGCTGTAAATTTATACTGCAATAAAGTATGTATAACTGCGCAGTGTTTATAAAGCAGCCACCTTCTGGGTTGAAAGATCTCTTTTATCCATAAATGTAAGAATATTAAGTATATTTTATATGTGTATGTAACAGAGTGCACATAAAAATTTTATATGTTTGGCAGTTCGTTGGATTAATTCTAAAATTAATTAGAAGTGTCAAAAATTACAGTACATTAACTAAATAGATTGCAAAATATAAAACATGCTATTGGCAAAGCACATTTATCATTGCAGTCACAAAATGGAAGGAAAGAAATGGTATATAATATTATAAATGCTGTGTTATTGCTTTATTAACTATGCCACCCTGTCATAGTAGTAGGTAGTGATTCTGACCACTATGCTGTAGTGCCTATGCAGCATGGGGGCACTCAAAATTATATGCTGAGCCAAAGCCCTCTTGAGTGATTTTGTGGAAGGGTAAGAGAGGTAGAAGTCTGTCTGACTCATCCCCTGAAGTACCGTCCTTCAAAATTGGGCAGAATTGAGCAATCATTCTGCCACCTGTATAGTGCTCAAGGCTCATGCCAATGATAGGCAGTCTTGCACTCCTTGCCATGATAAAATTTGTGGGCTTGTTTTGAGTAGCTTCAACAAGTTTTCCTGTTTATAATTACATGCTTGCACTCTAGAAGCTTTTACGTTTCTGTTTTTAAAGATTTTACCTCAAATGTGAAATTAAATGCATAGAAATTATTTTTTAATTTAATACATTAGTAAGATTCAAATGAATTTATTATCTGGTTATACATTTTACACATCATTATTTTAAGTCTATATCTTCTCTCTCCCTCAAGTGATTAATCAGATCAAAAAATGGGATTTATAGATGCAGAGTAGGACATTGAGTTAACCATAGATATTTGATATAAATGTTTTGGAAGCCATAAATTAGAACTTTTATGCTTAGAACATTTTAAAAATAGCATAGGATGCAACATTAAGAGATTGGCCACAGGAAATTCTAAAGGCTTTTGTTTTATGCAGAGTTTTTCCCGTATTATAGACAATTTTCACATTGAATTTGTATAGAAATATGGAGTGCAGACTGCATAGCTGATGCATGAAATTCTTATTCCTCTTAAAAAAATTATTGGTCTATCTGTTTTATCAATTGATTAAATATATCATATATTGATGCGTATTGTATAAATATAAATGTTATCCTTTTGTGTGGTAAATGTATTTATTTTTAATTTATAACTAGTTTTGCATACATTTTCTTTGTGTTTTTACATTGGATATTTTCTTTTCAGATACAAATGGCACAGGAAGTATTAAGCAAAGATATGGCCTCCTTAGTTACTGCAATGCAGCAGGCTCAGAAATACTCTAGGACTACACTTGATGGTGAATATCGCAAAGGAATGTTATCTGCTGCTCATATTCTTGCAATGGATGCAAAGAATTTACTTGACACTGTTGACTCTGTTAGAATACGTACAAAGAATTGTAATCCTGTTTGTGGGAGTATTATGCCTTTTCATCAAGTTTCTAAAACTCAACTATCTAGTAATAATACCAGACCTTTAAGTTGCATAGCACTTCCGAGTTCATCTGTATCATGTACATCTCAGTCTTCAGGGCAAGGTACCCAATCTAGACAACCAAGTAGTTTTTCATTTGAATCAGCAGATGATTCCAGGCTGTCTCTTGCTTCTAAAATGCTTGGTGATGATGCAAATGACAGTGGATATGATGTCACGTGAAGAATAGTTTGAAGCTATTAATGTTAACTGTATTTTCTTTTGAAAATATAAATATTAGTATTAACAATTGTACAGATAATTTTCGATAACAAGTTACTGCTATTTGTATATCAATATCTGTTTATTTATAAAAACACATAATTGCTCACAAAAAATGAGGTTTGTTTCTTTATAGAAACAAATTTATGAATCATGTTAAGTTTCAATTTTTATTAGCTTTGAGAGCTGTAAGTGTGTATCTACTTAGAGACATTAATTTCATGTGCTTTCTTAGTAATTTGTAAAGCCCTAAGTTTAATTTGCATATATTTATACAAGATAAATTAAAACGTAATGTTTTCTGTGTATTTTTTATATTTTTCAAGAAAATTTAGTGGGAAGATTTTTAATTTTTTTCTAAAATGTTTTTTTAATCCTCAGTTTCTATCTCTTATAAATTGTTTATCCGTAATTAAGTAAGCGTACCATTTATTTATTCTGTGATGCAAAGTGTTAAAATTTCTTCATTTATTTGTTTAGAAGAAAATTATTTTGAAAAATGTTATTGATATAAATGATACTAGTCTATTCTTTTGCTGTCAACATTCAAAACTTTTTTTACATTACTGGACTTCAAATCATGCAGAGCCATATAATTAATTGAAGGAAAATATAAAATAAAATCTAAGTAATATTCCAAGATGATTACTGTGCAAATGCAATTTAAAGAGATTTAGAAAATCATATCAATTTGTTTAGATCAACAAACTGATTATTCTGAATTTATTTTAAGTACAGTATTAAAGCTCAATTTAGTTGTTACTAAACCATCATACATTTCACAAATATGTACAATATTTATAATACATATGTGCATTGTATATGTGTACTTTTAGTCACTCTTTTGTTAAATATAAAAATGTTTGCTACATTTTATAATTTATTTGGATTATTTGGAGAAAATGTTCTGTTACTACATTTTATAATGTATTTGGAGGAAATGTTCAATTTGTCACTTTAATGTTATCTTGAACACTGGATTATCTTCATTAGATGTTATTAATGGTTCTGTAAATCTAACTTTTGCTGGAATTGTTAAGCCAATAATTTTGTCGTTGAAACCTTTCTTTATAAGCTAAATATGTAGCTGAGCTTTGAATAGGTTTATTTACATTGATTTGATTTTCGTTTCATTAACTCTTAGGACATTAATATATTAAACACTAAATGTTTTTATGTATACTTCTCTCCTGAAAGTACCATTTTTCACCATTAATTATGAGAGCGCAAAATTAATATTCTGAAATTGAGGGGTTCAGAGCACATATGATCTACTGTTTTTCCTCAAAGTGAAGTTAAGTGTGTTTATTGTTATGTTTGAGCAGAGAATCTGTCCTCTTCACCCCCCAGAGCAAATATTATAAAGTAGTACATTCATAACGAGAGTTAAGTATGAGTAAAATGCATCATTTGAACTTCCTATAAATACCTCTCAGATGCTGTATTTTATTTTATGGTGTAATAGAAGAGCCAGCAGTGAACTTTAATTGTAATGACTAAAAGTTGGATGTGATTTGAAAGCAGTGCATTTCTGGAAATTTTATAAGAAAATATGGTTCAGATGACATATTTCATAAGGTGGATTTTCATAAGCTTAAGCGAGGTAGACCTTCAAACTCTAGTGGTAATCTATTCTAAGACTCACAGCATCAGGCATCTCATAAAAAAACAAAAGAAATTTTGTTGGTACTTTATGTCAAGCTGAATAACTTGGTATAACTGTGGTTTTTGTCTACAAGCTCAGTGGGCAAACTAGAAGTTCTATTCTTTGTACTAATATTGTTTTTTTATGTTGTTTACGCAGAACAAATATTTTCTGTGTAATTTAATAGATCCAAGTGTGTAATAATTATAAAATCAATAAAAATATCTTGCTGTTCTCTATATTTTTAATGAATGAGCTTTTCTCAGAATGTCAGAGTTTGGATACCTGTGCTCTGAACCCCACATGTAATACATATTGTATGCTGTGTGGAGTCTTCTGAGGTGACATAAAAATTAGTTTTAATATGAAAAACTATGAGACGACTTAAGCAATTTACCAAGCAGTTTTCAAATTGTTGCTGTGTATCAGTTCTGTTGCCTTTTTCCTCGAATTTGTCTATAAATTTTGAAAATGCTTCTGGGTAATAAACTTTCTTTATAAAGTCCCACATAATATATCACTGAAAGTTATAGCCTTTGGCAATATCAAATAGATTTTTTTTAGCAACAGAGTGTTGCCGGACATTACCTTTTCATAGAACACTTTTTATTAATAAAAAAGAGCTTCATTAAAAAGACTGCTTGGTAGATGGCTGGCTGTGTATGCCTGTGTATTAATTAAAAATTGTTATTATAAATTTTGGTGTTCTACTGGCATCCACATTGATTGGTACAGATTTGGACATTCTTCTATTTATATAAATCTATTTTTATAAATCTGTCAGAGGCTACATATTTTGCATTCATAAGAAGTGGAGTTTGATACTTCTTATGTTACTTTCAGTCAAACTTTTTTCCTCAGTGATATATACATATATATATATATATATACATTTATATATGCATAATAAATGCCTATAAATGTATGTGTTTTAATATCTTTGACATCCTACATAACAAAAATGTGCACATGTGTCTGTTTTAAGTCAAATTTTATCTTAAAATGCTTGTTTGATTACAACTATACAAAGTGATTAAAAAATACAAATGAAATCAAATTAAGATTTTTCGGAATGGAATGGTATTCAGAAATGGCATATTGAGGTGATAAAGGGTGCTGTTTAGTTGTAAATAAAAACATTCTGCTGGGGTAAATCCTCATTCCCCATGCAAGTTTTGAGTGTTATGCATCATTACGTGAATGCGGAATTTGCCAGCATTTTGTCTAGGGGCTACTCAAAGAAGCTACAATGAATGATTTTTGAGTACTGCCTTTGAGCAGTTGTTTTGTGTCCATTCACTGCCCCCTTGGATAAAAATGTATATATGGGGGCTTCATATTCCTGTAGTGATGCATACCACTCAAAATTAGTACATCAAATGATGATTTACAGCAGCAGAATACTCTTATCTTCCATTCAACAGTGAATGCACCAATGTTTGTAGGAACAAACATATTCCATTACAAAATCTGTTTGTCACCTTCACTTACCTTTACATTTCTGCTAGATATATTTGAATCCTTCTGTATTTGTCGTGTATCTTGATGAGATATGATTACAGTTGATGTTAAGTCATTTCTCATGTGTAGATAATAAGAATGGAACCTTTCGGAACAGTTAATATATTTATCAACCAGAATAATGTATGAAATATTAGCAAGTGAAGAGTTTTCATAATATGATGGAGCTCAGAAAATTCAAGTGCTTTTGCACTTTAAAAGCAGGACTATCCAGGAATGATTCTTGCTACTCACATTTATGATCCATTTGATTTTTGATTTGTTTGCATCTATCAAACTGATAAAAAAAGCATAAGGTGTGTTGAACTTTGTGAAGTAGGTCTGAATTTGATGATGGACATAGTTTGCTGAACTTTATATATAGAAGGAAGATGCAATGTAATGACATAGTTGAATTATTGCAAAAGCTTATTTTAAAAGCATTTAGATACCAAGTTTAGAAAACATTTTAATAATATGAACTCTGATAAACTTGTTAAGTGCTAAAATCTTAGAAAGTATGTTATTATATGAACATTTTTAACTTATAATTGAAAGGATTTCATAAGAGATTTTAAAGTTTAAAAAAATACAGTCTGTAAAAGAGCTAACATTTATATTCCATTTTAAACTTCATTTATTTTATATTTAGTTTTACAATTATTATTTTTGATGAGTTATTTCATTTAACCCTTTGCACCTAAAAATTTCCTTCTGTACGCACAGAAAAATTGAATGAAAAAGGATTTATAGGTTACTCTGAACCTTCTTTATTTATAGTAGATGGCAGCTCAACACAAACCAGTCCATATATTTTAGCCATGTTTAGTTTTTTAAGACCTTCATTTTTCAAAGAAATCTTCCAGATTTTTTTAGGGTATAAAAGAAATTGTTTGAAAAGAAATTTCTATGTTATTTTTTTGGCTGTATGCTAATCTCCTTATTCTATATTGGTTTTAAATTTTTACCTTGAAATCTTGCCTAAAAGCAAACGGTGAACCCTAGGTGTGTCCAGACTGGGCTCACCAATTATCTAGGTCAACTGGGAGACTGTATTCTTTGTTTCTCCGTATTTCATGGGTCAGTTCATTGACCGCAATTCTCGTTTCAGCACTCTTTTCGAAGCTCTGTTCAATCAGTGTGCCCACTTTGGGCACACCCACAGAATTAAAGTGATAAGTGCCGTCTTCACAAAATTTTACTTGTGTATACTCCTCTAGGCCTAATTAGACTGCCTACCTTTTTTTTTTTTTTTAAATCAGAATTCCAACTGTAAAAGGTAGCATGCCGGAAAGGATTAAGGTTTAATTCTATTAATTTTTGCCAAAAAATTACGTCCATTTTCTGTTCAAGTCTTAAAGCTTATTTCTCTCTCCCTATTTCCATTAGAATTATTTCTTGTTTGTTTAATTGTTGCTAAACGTAATCCCATAAATTATCTATGGTGTTTAGATCTGGATATTGATTTGGCGTTTCAGTGGCCTGAGGGCAGTTATGTAATGAGGACTGTATTTTATAAGCGGCAATCTTTAGTCATTGTCATATTAAGCCATTGTTGCAAAGTAAATTCAAGCATTTTGCAGTTCACAAACTTACAAATACCTTCTGCATAAAACATTGCTAGCTGAAATTTCAATCAACCAGTCACAGTATTTTGAAGATCCTCATTCTTAGTGAAGTGCTGGCACTCAAGCCAACCATGACATTGACTGTTATTTTGTCTCAGTATTTACATACACTACCCCAGTCTCATCATCAGTTACTAAAAAAAAACTCCTCTTCTGGTGTGTTGTATTGGGGAGGGGGGAGTTTAATGCAGAACTCATTCTGTTGGTTTTGTGAATATGTATGAGAATTTTCAGACCTTACCAAACAAACAAGCAAAAAAAAAAAAAAAAAAAAAAAAAAAAAAAAAGCATCATTTTTGAGTGACTACTTTATACGAAACACTCCAAAAAGTGTTTGGAAATTTTTTAGAATGCTCTGAGATTGTGAATTGGTAGTTCTCACAAACTGTGTGGTCAGTATTCTTGATAATATAATCACTTGCTGCTGTACCACTCCTAGGTTCATCATAAATCATTGTTCTTTTTTTGAGAAATCTGATCCACTGACTCATATCTTCACTCATGTTTCAGCAATACATATCACAGCGTTCATGTCACTGATTGATTGTTTTGCCCAAAGAAATCTTGATAACTCCATGTATCTCATTTGCCAGGAATTTCGATGACAGTTCACATTTTTTTACATTAAAAACAGCTGATGCATGGAAGTATGATGCTCTTCCTAGCACATCTGGAAGCTTACTGAATCACAGATTACAGATATAACACAGGTGGCTCTCTGATTGCTGCTACTAATGCTACACTGGCAGTAACTTTCAAAATTACTCTCCTAAAATCCTATTTGCTTATCTATGTGACTCTAAATAAATTCAGTTTGGCGTGTGGTTTACCTGCTCTATGCAAGTCCCTTTTTCAGCAAATCAGCATAGAAACGTGTTTCCATGAAATATTTCTGACCGTTTATGGATTAGATGACTTCCTGAGCATTTTGAACCGTGAAAGTTAGTTTTTCAATGCTATCTTTTGGATATTAAGAGAATTTTGCCACCTTGAATTTTACCACACCTACAGTAAAACTTTAGACTAACTTGGTTTGTAAGTACTTTGCAAGATGAGAAAAATTTTAATATAAAAGCACAGTGCTTCAAAATGCAAATAGTATGCATGCACTTTGTCTGCCTAGTGTACCTTGATTACAATTAAGCTGATGGTTCTGTCTTGCTGCATGATCATCTTCCTTGCTCGGTCTTGCATTGACATGCTTCACTCACATAACCAACATCCATCCAAGCATATATTAATTTGTGACTGTGTGTCCCAAGCTTTATATATATTCCATTGTTTTGTAACTGTGGCAGCAATGGTCTCTGTGAGGTTAAAAAGGAAAAGGTTATAAGAAAATGATTAAAGAAAAGGCAAGGGTCTTGTATGTTAGTCTTGCAAGTAAACTATCAAGTACTTTGAAATTAAAGGAGAAAGTTTATGTTGAGCTGGTGTGTGTGCGATATTTTAAGAGAAGTTGCAAGAAGAATGTTGTGAAGAATGAAAAGAATCAGAGTTTTCACAGCTGAGTTGCATAAGCATATAATTTCCAAGTGTTACTGGCTGAAACAAATTTTTAATTGTGATGGTAATTTTGGGAAAGGATGCCAAATAGGACTTGCATTACAGCAGAACAGAATGCAGTGCTTCGTCGTAAGTTAATGAAAAATCATCTTAACATTTTATTGTGTACTAATTCACATGAAGATTAAAAAGGTAAATCCTTGCTCATGTCTCATTTTGAAAAATCATGAGCCGTCGAGAAGTGTAAGTTGCTCAGGTGTCAGTTAAACATTATATAGTCTTGCTGGTTAAAACTCATACTTCTGTTCATCTTCCAAGCCTTGAAGACAACTTTATTGGAGAAATTTGAATTCGTTAAGGTCAATTCCCCCCCTCCCCAGCATAACTATTGCTCCAGGCCATGTGTTAACAGGTCACTTTGAATTTTAAAAAGCTATATGCCAAAGCATTATTTTAGCAGTGCTTTAAAGGGAACAAACAAACAAATCTTACTATCTGAGAATTAAAAAAGAAATAAAATGTCGCATGTAGAGTGCATCGAAATGATATCACTAAGAGAACCCTCAACTCTGCTTGGAGAGAACTGTTCTGCTTGGTATTGGGCATAAATCTAATGAATTTGCTCACGGAGAGGTGTCCACGATTATTCTTATAGTTGTGTCCATGGAGGAACGAGTCCAGGAGCTAATCACCAACGAACTGATAGCTCTGCTTCCTGAGCAACAGCAAGGGAGAGGAGATCTCATCTGAGCAGGTAAAGTAAAATAAGAGTGAGAAAATGAAATTAAGGAAATGTGTATAATATGGAAAACAATGCTTTTGTATTATTTTCATATGCTTAATTTTTAGCTATGGAAAGAATCATCTGAATTATCCTTATTTCTTATGGAAAAATTTGCATTCATATACAACTGTTTAGGAGCACCTTCCTGTAATGAATTATTCGCAAACGAAAATAACGTATCTTCATTCACTGGAATAAAAAATGTTTAGGCATTTAGCTTGAGATTTATTTCTGTCAGAACCCTCTATAAGATACTTGTAATGTGGCTTAACATCGTGATACTGCTAATTTATAATACTAGCCGCCTAAAATAGTAATAATAATAATAAAAAAGTATATAGTATAATGATTATAATGAATTCAACTAGTGTAATTTAATGGGTCCTGTAAATAACTAATATAGAGATGGAAGTTACGTTTATTACTTGGTTTGTTAATAACAGAATAAATTTTAAAGAAGTCAAATATCTTACCATGTGCTGAATGGCAGAACGCTGGCGTTTGGAAAAAAATTTCAGACAGTGGCAAAACATTTCTTTTAAATCTGAGTTTTCTGAGTAAACTTGAAACAAATGTCTTACGCTTTGCTGAGCGACTGCGCATTTTCTTCAAATATCCTGAGTCATGATTAAATTTGAAGCATAAATGTTAACATTTTGCCGAGTGGCGACATAATGCTGTCAGTGAGTTTTCTGGTTAAATTGTAAACACAAATATCTTACATTTTGCTGAGTGCCGACACAGTGCATTAAAATTGTCGAGTTTGTTAATTTGTTGTCAATAAATTCGTCCCAAATATAAAACAAACATTCAAAATTCCGGTTTTGAGGTACTCCTGTTTGGGTGGAAGATTATTGTATGTTCAAAATTAGGTCTTATTGTAGGTTCAAAATTTTTAGATGCCCCTTTTACCGCATTACGAGGCACTACATGCAAAATTTTATTTCTTTTATTAAATTAATATTTTCGTTTTTATAGTGATTATTAATCAATTTTCTTACATTTCTTTAGCCTCTTGTCCTGTGATTTACTAACTGAAACAAAACACGTGAGTTTCTAGTTTGAAAATCTAAATAACAATCCTTTTGCAATAATTTTAAAAATATTCTTCAATCTAAAATAAACTTCCTGGCGTGTTTCTTTTTTTCCCTGAAGTGTCTATATACATTTTCAGGTTCGGGTTTGCATTGTTGAATGTTAGTGAGGTTGTAAATTACACATAATTTACAAGTTTTCTACCTTATTTACAATATTTTACATCTTAATTGCGATAGGAAAATTAGATTCATCTATGAACTTATTCTGTTTTATGATAAAATGCTATTACACAAATACTGTGCATTGATTGATTATAACTACTTTTTTTTATTTAATGTACCTATATTTAGAATCATGTTGCATTTTTTCATTTTTCAGACAAATTATATGTCAACTGCGGAGAAATCATCTTGTATATATTTGTAATGCTCAAGTATACAATAAATGAAACCTAAATTAGTGAACACATTTAGTACATTGGCATTCCAGATTTTGGTTTGTAAAAAGTTTTGGTGTAATATTTTTTAGATATGTATAAAACTGAAAATGAGACCAGACAGTTTGTGTCATTAATTTGAGTGATAATGTCTGTTTTGCTGCATTTATATACTTTTGAGCATTTACTTTACCTTTGTCATGTAATTCATATCAATGATTTATTTTATCATTTTTTTCCCTCTTGTTTGAATCAAACAGGAGTCCTTTTGCACAATTTCAAATTGTGTAAAGCACTTGTAAATTTCCGTTTCATTTTCATGTATTATTCAAATTCCAGGGGCTGAAACTTACCTACTTAATGATATGTAATTTTTAAGTATTCATTAACATATTTAAGTTGATATATATGATATTGAGGTTACTGTCACTTTGATTCATTATTCTCTGCAGAATAGAATACAGTGGTACCTTGAGATACAAGATTAATTCTCTTTGTGACCAAGCTCGTTAGATAAAATTCTCATATCTCAAATCAGTTTTCCCCATTGAAATTAACTGAAATGTGATTAATTCGTGCAAGTTCGGAAAAAATCATTCCAGTGTTTTTTTTTTTTTTTTTTGTTTTGTTTGTTTGTTTGTTCTTGTTGTTAAATGTTTTCAGTATAAGAAATGCATATTTAAAATGAAGGAAAATTGTATATAAACTAAATAAACCTAACAATTTAATTTATTTTAATAAAACCTAGTAAAAGATAATAAACAGATTCATGCGTATTAAATTCCCCCCCCTCATTTTTGCTTAAGTTTATTTTCTTCTTCAGAAGTTTTTTTTTCTTTCCCCCCCCCCTTTCATCCGAAGGGTTTTTCAATAGAAACCTGTTCAAAGAGTTTTGCTTCTTTCTTCCTTTTAGAATGTTTCTGAAATGAGTTAGGCAAGTGTCATTAAATAGCTTCGCTGCACGACCAATTGCAAATTTTTCAGGGTGTTTCTTTTCAACAAGCATCTCTGCACGACAAGTTGCAACGCTTTCAGGGTGTTTGTTTTCAACAAAAACCGAAACTTTTTCCCACAATGCCAACACACCTTTATCTCGCGTGAAAAGACAGCCTCCTTCACTCCATCAACTCCTCCTTCGTCATTGTGCGATCACAAGCTCTTTGATATATCTCTCTCATCCGCTTCCAGACCCATGGACTTTCCAAGATACGCAATCTCCTCCAGCACTTCGTGTCTATATCCTTCAAAGTCCCTCACAGTCACAACGTCAGATCAGAGCTTTTTCCATGCAAAGGTCAAGGTCTTTTTGTAACACACTGTCAGGCAATATCAATCATTTTGAGGCATATGGCAATGTTATGGTGGTTCTTCCAGAACTCTCGAAGGGTGAGGTTTGTGTTCTCGGTAACCTGAAAGCAGTGCTGGCATGCGTCTGGGAAAACGTTTCTTGACCCTGAAGATTACCTGTTCGTCTGTGGGCTGTAGGATAGGAGTGGTGTTGTGTGGAAGGTAGCGAATTTTTATAGAGCGTAACTTCTTGAGGATTTTGTCCTCAAGGTTTGGTGGGTGGCACGCAGCACTGTCAAGGACGAGATGGGTAAATCATTGACCTCGAGGTATTTCTTAAAGGCAGGACCAAAGACCAAGTTGATCCATTCCACAAAAAACTTCCTGGTGACCCATGCCTTTGGGTTTGCCCTCCACATAGCCTGTAGCTTCTCTGTTAAACCTTTATGCGTCCTGAAAGCTCTGGGGTTTTCTGAGTCTACTTTACGAGCAGCGTCTTTACCTTGCAATCTCCACTCGCATTTGCACACAGTGCAAGAATCAAACTATCTTTTATGGGCTTGTAACCTGGCATTTTCTTTTCCTTCTGTCGTTATGCAAGTTTTGCTTGGCATCCGCTTCCAGAAGAGCCGTGTCTCGTCACGGTTCAATATTTGTTGGATGCATTCTGTGGCTTCAACCAATTCAGCAGAGGTTTTTAAAAATTGCTCAGCAGAGCTCGCTGCCTCACTATGCCTGACAACGGCGTGAATATCAATCCTTTTTCCTAAATTCTCGAATCACCCCCCCCCCGAATGGCTTTGAACCGCTTCTGCGAAGCTTCCTGTGCTGAAGCAAATATGTGCAAATGACTCGTCGATTCTTCCAAATTATAGTCTCTGTCACAGTTTGTCCCATGAGAGGCTTTTCTGTCAAACACAAGAACAGCAGATTCTCCGTCTTTTCATGGACAGAGTTATGAAGCTTTGAATAATTTTAACGCCTGTAGCTGAAGTTATAGCTTTTATCGGAGGTCTTCTGTTTCAGTATAGTGCATAATGTAAAAGTTTTACGATCGTACTGCATTGCAAAGTCTTTTACGCCTCGCTCATTGTTTGTCTAATATCTCACGCTTTAATTCCATACATAACCCCTTTTTTCCTTAGCACTATTCTGTGCACCCATCTTCTTGGGTCGTATGGTTATATGACAAATAAATTAGCTAAGTAATTGTCTATGCCAATCAAAAACACATAATTAAAAGAACACCATAAAAATACTTATGCGGCGAGGTGAGCGGAAGCATAAAAATGCTTCCGCTCAGACTCGCGGTGGTGATGTGACAGCCAGTTTGCGTGCGCGTGCTGTTGTGACGTCACCGACGCTTCCGTCATTAGAATTATGTAAGAATCACGTGATAAGGATAAATTTTGAAATGGCCCAGTTTAGAGAGATTTATTATAAGCAACAGTAGGCAGACTTGGAATGTAGCGAAATTAAAGGGCAGAGTCAAATGACTATTGCAAATTAAAGTGAGCCTTTTTATTTATACACTTTTTATCTGGCATATATTTATCGTTCATGGGAACAACTCGAAAAATGATGCTTTAAGATTACGTGTTTAAAATTTTCCTTGCTTTTAAAATGTAGGAGTCATATGCTAAATTTTTTCAAATTGTGTTATAGTTGTCTTTATTTTATTTATTTGTTCAATGTTATTGTTGAACTATACTGGAAGTGCATGGCTCATAGTAATGAATTAATATTTTGAAGCACAAATCTTTAAAGTAACTGTAATATCATCATGGTGCCCCAAAATTGGTTTTCTTGAGAAGGAACTGAGCCCTAGGTGGATGAGCGACGTCTTTCATTAACGGGAATCCAGGACGAACTGTGCCCCTGAAAATTCAAATACTTTATGATCTACTCTATATATCTCGTAGCAGCCAGGGAGCACAGTTAGGGTTTTGCAGTCGTCCGACATAATGCCTGCCCAAACCATTACATCTCCTCCGTTCTAATTAGCCTTGTACCTGATGTAGGAAGGATGGTATCATGTTCCAGGCTCTCTTCAGAAACAGGTACGACGAGAATTAGTGAGTCTGAATCTTGACTCATGTGACTGACTTACTCTCTGCATTTGAACAGCTCTAGATATATGGCTTAAAACACACTCAAGAAAACTCAGGGGAACTGATTACGTGTTTAGTGGGGCAACTGATTAAAGAAATGCTAAATCTGCGACATGTAGAGCTTAGAAAAGTCAGAATTAGGCAAGTTTAGAAAAGGAGAATCATCCACGAATAAAAGTTTTCAGTGTTGTGATGCTTTTGCAAAGAAAGATGTGAATTCTCAGTTCATTAATGTGATGTGCTCAATGCTATTTGTGACATTCAGTTGTGACATTCGTCGAAGGAGTTATGAAGTCCACGGACGAAATAAGTGAGATCTCCATCATGGTGAAACTTCGATGAAGGCCATATTGATGCAGAAAGCTGGCCGTCATCCTAAAGCTATAAAAATATAGATCCAGAAATATCAAATAGTTGATACTAGTCAGATGAAAAGGCAGCAAGGTTCGTTGAAGTGATCTCTTACAATGCCGGCTGAAACAACAGCAAAACGGCTGTGTGCGTGAATTTTTGTCACGTGAGTAATATATGAACTGAAGAACCTTTTCCTTAAGAAACTAAGAAGCAGAGAAAAGGAGATCTCTGCACACTGTTGCAGAAGCAATCCGAGGTGCATATTTATCTAGTTAAAATGTCTGGATAGTCTGCACATGATACCGATGCATTTTGAGTTTTCTAAGAAACCTCTAGACGCTGCAGCGGGAAACTTCGCGCGCTACACCTCGAGTAATCCAAGTTGTAGTGTCCTTTATGTGACGTAACACAGTCTTCTCGATATCCAGAGTCCGTGCCGATCGTTTCCGACTCTTGACAGCCGTTTGGAAGGAATCTGTGTCAGCTAACCTCTGATGCAGGGGCGCAAAGAGTTTGTGGCTGGGATTGCGTCACATCGGATAACATTCTTCGTACAATCTCAGTGCGGTCCGAGCGTTACACCCCACAGTCCAACATACTAGATGCATAAGCTGTATATAATTCAAAGTTCATACAGTCACCAATCTACCACCTTTGCGACCATGGTCTCAAATGAAGCTTTTCTGCAAAGAGTCTGGGACCAACATCATCTACCCACGACAGTAAAGCATTTCCGGCCCTGCACTGCTGTACGATTCCGAGTCGTCTGGGTGCATCTTACCCCTTCTACATGTTTGTAACTCTTATATAGAGTCATCTTACAGGACTAATTATGTAAGTTACTGTTATACAGAGACATCCTATAGAACAGTGCTCCGCAACCTTTTCTCACCTGCGACGCACAAAAAATCTTTCTGGAATTTCGGGGCACACCAAAGAGTTCCGAGTTATCAAGGAAGTGCCGAAAAAATTCAAATGCTGACACACTTACAATCACACACACACAACAGTGAAATATATAAAAACATTTAAAATAGACATTATTAAGGAAAAAAATTGTCATTGTGTATTAAATACATGATAAAAAATTGCAAAATGTCAAATACATGTATTTGATTGCGGCACACCTATATCCTACTCATGGCACACCGGTTGCGGAGCACTGCTATAGAAGTATTACCTAGTTTTGTATCTTCCTATTAAACTACTTTATTGACCAGACTTTTAGATAAAAGATTTTGCCTTTTATAATTCAGAAACCTCTTTTCCCATACCCTAAATTACAGGCTTTTTACAAAGGGGAACGTTGAAAAAAATTTCGCTCTTTAGGGGGCGGCAGCTTTAAAAAGGTTGAGAATTGCTGCTGTATATGTTTATGTCACAAAATGTTTTCTACTTTATTTCGTTTTCATGATTATCCCTCGTTATTTCTGTGTCACGAAAATATGGTCAACGTAATCTAACACTTTAATATTTCATGGTATCACTAGTAACCATGTTTATGTTATGGACATAATAGGTTACGTAAAGATTTCTTGAAGTCTGTCAAAGAATTTATGAGTTTATCTGTCACTGTTTTTCCCCTTCATATTACTTCCATTATCACATAATTGGTCATAATAATCTCCAAGAATATCTCAAGGTCAGAAAGAAAAGTATAAATCAAAAATTCAGTGAGGCCTTTCCATAAAATATCGCAAATTTTATAAAATTCAGAAACAAATTCTTCGCCTAGAAATCCCACGAGGCGCTTTTCAAAACCACACTGAATTGGTCTTTGTGACTTATGATATACAAACTATAGTTATTGAATAAAGTTTATTTCTGATTACCCTCTTATGTAACACAGAAGTAATTTAATTAAAAATTATTGTATTTGTTTAATTCTGAAAGCCATTGGTAACAAGGTAACATTCTTTCAGATTTTGCTGCTCGTTCAATGAATTCGTTTCACACAACCTTGTACTGGGTCATTAGCTCAAACTATCCTAAAATTCTTTCATGGAATTCTCAACTGCACTTAATTTCCTCCTAAAGGAGGATTTCTTTCCATAAGAATTTCCAACCTCTATCCTTTTTTTTTTTTTTTTTTTACCGTGTCGGTTTGATTTTGGTTTACTTGTGTTTATTCATTGTTTAGCTGTGGGCCGCATACCGATTATGCTTTATCACCTCATCATTTAATAGACGCTAAAATGATGCTTCGCTCCCTTGAATATAAAGAATGTCAAGTTCTCGTGATAAATATATGTCGGCTCTTTCTGAATTAACAATTTCTGAAATAATTGCCAACAATAACTGACCATGTTTCAGTATTCCTCAAGTCAATTGTGGATTATAGAAACTTATGCTCTTCTGATTCCAACGATTTTCTTCCATTTCTTGAAGCTGGGAAATTGTTGCATTATTATTTTCGTTGCATCCTTTAAAAAACCTAAAGTTGCTTCTACAAACACTAATATTAACACTACCAGAAAATACCAACAACCCTAGAACTTGGTCAGTCTCACGGTATTTAAATGCTCAGCTTTAAATTATGTTAAAGCTGTTCCAGTTAATGCACGATTAACTGGAAAGGAAGATATTCACCCTGGGGATTGGCCAGCTAGATCTCCTGACCCTCTCTGATCTCACTTCAAAGCATGTCTTAGACGCCCTTGGGAGAGCAACTTCATCTCGTCATCTCCCTCCGAGAACCATGTCGGAGTTTAAAGTGCCTTGCCGTAGAAGTGGTATCGATTGCCATAGGGCTTCTCAACTCCATCTTCTCCAGTACGCCGTCACGCTGCGTGACATATCCAGCTATGAGAGACAATATCCCGTATTAGACTCAGTTTTAGTTCGATATCATAACGTTGATTTCGGCCATCCCTGTCCTATGAGCTTTACTGATAATTATGCACACATAAAATGACTTCTGAATGGTACATATTTTTCTCTGTTATAAATGTATATTAATACCAAATTTCATTAAAATATGTCCTTTGGTTTCTCAGAAATTCGACAAAATATGCCAATTTTCTTAATTCTGCGCTCGAGTTTAGTTAGGAAGCTCGAGCTGCTTCCAATCTAACTCTTGTTTTCAGTTTAACCACCCAAGCTCTGCCTTTCACCGGTGGAAGAGATTTAATCAGCGCCACCTAAAATTTATCAAACTTGTATGCCTCTAAAGCATCCGGAGCCAACAATCTGTCGATTTCTTCTAACATTCATTTGTGCCACTTAGTCTCGTCTAACATTCATTTGTACCACGTAATTTCGTCTAATTTTCATTTGTGCCACGCAGACCCTTACCCTCTCAAAGATGACACTCTCACGACTACTTCGACTTCTTCGATACTATCCATGATACTAGATAAAGTAAGAAATAACTTTCCAAAGTATCACCAAGTTAAATACTGGTTTGGTTTATTTGATTATGGAGAAGCATAGTATGGCTACCTGCCTGAGGAGAAGATGCCTTCGTAAAGGAGTTTTAAGTAAATTTAACACAAGGCTCCTCTATCAAGCTTGACAGTTGTTTTCATGGCCGCTTGTATACAATCCAGAAAATGCCAGATTCATCCAGCGGCTCGCAGTCATGGTTATTAGCCAACCATGGTTTTCAGCCTCGTAACCATAGTTATTTATCTGTCTGAAGTCAAATGAAAGTATCTAAAGGCGCTAATTTCCATATTCTTAAAATACTACAGCCGTAAATTTTTATACTGGTCATCACTGCAACGTTAAACCTAATTAGCTATTTGATTGCTCAAGATTAACTTTTCTTGCTATGACGGATATATTTTTACAACTAAACAGAAGTTTAACTAAACTCCAATAACACAGATAAGACGTAAAACTCAACTATGTTTATTAAAACATCTTAAAATACAACTAAAAATTAACAAATAATTAGCATTTGCTTCTTGCCGGACTTCAGTGACTCAAGTAGTTAAAACAATAAACACAAAATATAGAGTTCGCCTACACTAGTATGCAAAAATTACGGGCCGGACGCAGATTTTCATTCCTTTCAAAACATTTCATAATATCGCCCATGTGTTAGCTACAAGAAAGGTGAACACTATTGGGAAAGAAAGGAGTCCAAGGATTGATTCAAAAGTGGTTAGCATAGTAGGTCAGAAGACCAAAAATATCTATGTGACAGGAGGAGAGTGAGAAGAATACAGTTTTCAGTAGAGGATCTGGTTACCCTTCGTTGCGATCTACTAGAATATGCATTGTCGATTCATACTCAGTACAAAGTTTTCGAAGAACTTTCAAAGCACATTGGTTCATTGCCCATTCTTCTAGTGAAGACGCAGCTGCGGAATCGTTGCTGACGGTAACAGCGTACTACTACTTCTTATAATATCTCATATGCACTTGATTGGGTTTAGATCCGGAACTGAATATTTTCACTCTTCAATAGCACAGGGACAGCCGCTCTATGGCGAATAGAGCATTTTCTCGTAAAAAAGGAACTCAGAGCCCCATAAACGATATACACGAATAAACTTCGGTGCAATAGCACTAATTACTAACTGAACCTCTTTGGAGGATATCGAACTTTGTCCCTCCAAGTATTTTACATTTCCAAGCGAGAACTCCCCTACCTCCAAACTGGTGTCTTTCGATCATGTTGAAGAACTGATTACATCTTACCTGCTCTCTCATGTTTTCACGTCCGAAATCGTTAAATGAGAAAAAATTAGCTTTCAGTCTTCGATTCCTGTGTTCTCCAATTCTTGCGGTCGTAGACCCACTTGAGGCTGAATGGTCAAAACAGCTGAAAACTGGTAGTTCGATCTAGGTTTGAATCCAGGCGAATATTTTGGTCACGGGGGTGTTTTCTTGGATTCTCTCACGTGTAATATAAATATAAGAAAGTTTCTCTTAGTTATATGTATGCTCAGCAAATAGACAGCCCTCTTGTGATTTTCCATAATTAATTAAAACGGCCACCACGGAATATGTCGTCTTCGATGGCTGAGCGAGAACAGTAAATACAGTGCTGATCGCCTAGCGAAGAAACCACTCGTGAGAAGGCCCTTATCCAAGGTAAAGCCTAATATCGAATATCCAATAGTACGCTGCCTGTGTCTGGCTATTTCAATCCCCTGTTTGCGCTGATCTCTATTCACTTGTAGGCCAGTACAGGAATCTTTTATCTCTACGACTGCTCGCAGACGATTACCGTTAAATCTTCGGACGTTTGTTACTTCGTTCAAACAGCATCCAAGCTCGTGCCACAATGGCGTAGGTGATCCGGAACTCCTCAGCCACTTCAGTCACATTTCGAGTTTCTTTCAAGTTCCCAATTTTACGTAGGGTATTGTCTACTGGACTATCTGTTGAACGTTATCACACTGCGACAGAAATTTCATGTTTTTCAAATTCTTGTGCACTGTGCAATAGTTTCATTTGAAATGCACAGCCCTTCCTACACGATCATTGTACTTTATGCTGTATATAAGAGTAAGGTTCTAATGTTTAATTAAACAGTTATTATGATTATGATCTTTACTATAACTTCTTCTTCTCGTATTCTTCAGCAAGCAGCAAATTAGCTTTGACTGTATTTAAGCCGAGGAGAAAGAAAGCTTCTAGCACTCCCGTCTGCTGTTAGTTTTTCGCTAGCTCTATTCAAAATTGATATTAAGGTTTTGGCATTTTCGGCAGCAAATGTTTTAAACTTATGCGCAGGTGAAACAACTCATGCCAGCCTGTTTCTTAGTCTAGTGAATGTATACTCATAAACTACGTTACACGAGTTTGGCAATTAGAGTACGGCAATTAAATTACTGCCTGTTATTGCTTAATCTGAATAGCCAGAAGTGGTGGTTCGTCTGTAGCACAAGTTGAGCTTTTTGTCAAATTTCGACTAAAATAAAAATATTATTTTAAACCTTCTTCAGTACTTTGTGAATATTTGAGAGGTAGCAATGTTTCTGCAGGACTAAACGTTAATTCTCAAACACAATATCAACTCTATATATGCATAGGTACCAGTGTATCGAACCCGGCGATCTCCTGATACTTCTTTCGGTCAGTTCTGCCTTTTAATCCGCTTTTAAGCTATTTTCTACATCTCATTCTTAATTTTTATATAATCACAAACAAAGAACTAACAAATGTTGACTACATAAAATTGAGAAATCTCTTAGATGATGAAATCAAGAATCATTCTTTAATCATCAAACAATTTGAGTGTATCCTCTTTTCTGAGTAGATGAGCAAATGCTGACATATATGTTTTTTTCATGAAGATCAGCAACATATAAGGAGTTGGAGCTATTAGTGAATGTTAATAAAGTATTTTAAAATTTTGAAAGGTGAGCATATTCTGAAAAAATTAAGTCTTGCTGAGCTTTCCGTGTATTCAATGGACATGATGCCGAAATATTTTACGTTTTGAATGTGCTAATAAAAAGTCTTCATATTTATTATAAATAATTTTAAGGAAAATGCTAATAAGTTGTAGAGACATTAGGTATTTTCGGAAGCAAGAGAGATTGAAAAATTAGCAACGCCTTCACCGGGAATCAAACCGCGGACCTCTGGAATACGCGCCCAGTGTGCAGACCACCACACCACGAAGACATGCTAGGAAGGCGGGACAAATACCTTATAAAGTTATAACCAAAACAGACAGAATCTTTATCTTCTGGAAATTTTTAATCTTCGTCGTTTTTCAAGTTTTTTCTGAAGAAATACAGTTTAAGAACGAATTTTCTTTAAAAATAAAAATAATATAAGCAAAGTGTTGTGAGATTCGAACCCAGAAACATTTATTTCAAACGCCAGCACTTAAATCACGAGAGATTCGTCCAGTCAAACAAACTCAAATCATAATATGCTTACAAAATTTATCTTGCTTATTCCAGCCTAGTCATAACTTTTAACTCCTCATGAAATTACATGGTGTTTGAAATTACATGTAACTCTTCGGAGTTTGTTGGAGGAAATAGAGATGTCAAAATTATGCGCTCTGTTCATAAAAAAAAAAAAAAAAAAAAAGTAGTTCGTATTTACCTTGCAGGCTGGGAGAACTACTTAGCCGATCTAGGCTTGAGAGAAACTGAAGCACTTAAACCAGCTTAGCTATTTGGCCATTTGAAAAGCTGTGTAAAGAAAATTGGCGAATGATCTTTAATCATAAATATGCTAGACTGAAGGGTCCAATATATGATTCAACTGGTTACTTTTACAGCGAATTCGTATGAGGCTTCGTAAATGCTTAACAATTTTTGTTGACACGGCAAACTGTTTCCATTATTAAATACGTTGCAAGTGAAACACAGAATATTTTAAAGTGAAATTTTATGTACATATTCATGTACTTCTTTCCTGATTGGCTGTGGAAAGGCTATGCTCCCTAATTTGAAAAATAATAATATATTTTTTTTTTTTAGATTTTCTCAATACTCGTGAGAAAAAGAATTCCAGATTGAAAACTATTACATAAATTTCATCACATATTTCAGAAGATTAAGAAAAGAAATTTCTATTCAAAGAAAATATTTTTGAATAAGAAGCAAATTTAAAATATAAAAAACGGCGAGATGGAGCATAAAACCACGCAGCGTAGCGAAAATTTAAATAAATATGTGCGTTATGTGAAACAGTTAAGATTCAAATTAAAACACGTAATATCAAAATCTTTAAGCAATACTGAATAAAAAGGAAACTGATGCGTAAATAAAAAAATAAAAACAGTGTCCTTTTAGGATATTATAGCAATATTTTCAAGGAAAAAAAGACTCAGTTGGTTGCTCAACGACGGTGTTATTTTTATCAACAGTAACTACCTTTAAAGGAAAAAGATGGTGTTTGAAATTACATGTAAAACATATGCTTTAGTTCCGTCTGTGCCGACAAGACGTTTTAATGGTTAAGGAAGCCGACTGAGATACCAAAGGCCTTTTCCGTGTCCGAATCCCGGAGAAGGAATGGTTATAACTGTCCGTTCCTTCATAGCAGGCAAATGTGGACCACCTGTTGGATGCCTCCTCAATAAAGTGACCACCGCTTCTGACCTTAGTAGTGGCCAATGTCTAAAGATGACTTGTGCCCGCCATTGGAGGGGAAGAGTTCCCTCTGCTCTCCTCCATGAAAAGGGTTGAAAGTGGTACTTACGTGCTATTGCAACCACCTTAGTAGGAGTTGTCAAATCTTCAGAATGCGCTAAACTCTAGCAGCCACGCACCATAACCATTCTTCAGACAACTATGCTAATAACAATCCTTCAGTCAAGCAATGTCCCAGTTTTCGTATGCGTGCTTTTAATCTCTTTACTATTTGCTTTTTTAAATGCTCTTAAATAGCTTCAATACGTGATTTTCTAATGCTGTTATACATAAAAATGTGGTAAAATACTTGATCATACAGGAACAAATTTGACTTTAAAATGTTCGGTGTTTCTCTTGCGACGTTTTTAACAATGGAAGCAGTTCGCCGTGTCAACAAAAATTGTTAAATGTAAGAATTTACTAAGCCTCACATGAATTCACTATAAAAATAACCAATCGAATTGTAGATTGATCTTTCAGTTTAGCATATTTATGATGAAATATTATTCGCCATTTTTGCTGTATTCCAAATTCCAACGATTTTTCATGAGCAAATCATGATATTTTCCTCTTAAATTTAATTTTAAAATATGGGAGGTAAAATTTCTGCAGAAATTCATAATTTTGCCGCAAAATTTCTAAAGGGAGCAACGAAGAGATACGTTTGGTAGACAGCTATTGTTGCCAAGACTTGCGCGATGCCGAGTCTCTGCAATTCTGAGATGTTTTTGTTAGAAAATAGATCGCTCAGTACTTGGGGAGAAGAATAGCGGAAAAAAATTATAGGAAGAATGGAGAGGAGTGTGTTTTAATTTTTATGTATCTTTTTATTCTTATTTATAATTAAAATTTGCATTTTGAATTGCAATGTATGTTCACGTTTCGCATGTGATAATGTTTGGAAACTTATGATAAATATCGATAATTTGGGAATCATTTAAAAAAAATCGAGAAAATTACGAATATGTACCCGATAAGTAACTTTTACCTTTCAATCTGTAAAAAATTTGCCAAATTCCTAAAAGGTGTTTGAGTTAAAACGGAAGAACCGAAACGCCCACTGAAGTGAATGCTTCACGTGCCAAACAAATTAGCTACACTAGTTAGTAAATGTATTTGGTCACTTTAAAAGATAAAAATTTAAACCATTTAAAGGATTAAATGAAGTAAAATTTAAAGCAAACATATTGTTTGAAATTTTCTATTTGTGTTTTAATACTGTTTGCAAAAATTAAAAATAAATTAATTCAAAATTTCAGAAAATAATACCAATTAACAATGAAAGTAACTAAAAAGGCATGCACAAGTAATTGGTCACCTTATGGAAATGCAAAGTTTTGGATTTTAGAGATCATGTGTTATGGGCAGCATGCAAACTGCAAGTTCTGTAATTTTTTAGCTGGATCGTTTATTTAAAATAGTTTCAAAATTTAAACTTGGAAAGTGATTTGAGTTTTAAAATATCGAAGACCTTGATAGCTTAATTTAATTGAAAGACAAATCATTATCAGAAAAGGAATAAGAAAACAAAATTATTGCAAAGACAAATTTCCAAATAGACTGAAATTCCACATTCAAACAGTATTCTATTCTAGTATGAAGTGTATTGAAAAGATATCTGAAAAAAAATTTAAACAATAAACCCAGAAATGGGAGATGAAAAATTCTGAATCTTCTCGAAGAAAAGCAAATCTTTAGATGAATCAGAATAAATCCTCCTGTACTAACCAGGCAAATTCCTTTATTTTGGGTAAAATTTTAGCACTGAAACAGTGAATTGAATATTATGAACACAATGGGCATAGATGACACCATGGGCGCAGAAGAAAGCCATGGATTAGTAAGAGACTAATCCGATAAACAGATAGGACTTCGTGTAAACACTTTTTAATACATATCGAATGTTCTGGGAAAGTATTATTTTCAACAACAAATCAAAATTCAAGTTGCTTAACACAAGCATGAGGTGAAAGCCGAGATCAGAGTTTGATCAACCGAATTTTCGCGCAGCTGTCACGTATGAAAGACGTTCAGTAAAAATTTGGATTCTATGTCTGCGGCTGGAATGAGTACATTGGAATTTATGGATCAGTATGTATTTATATATACTTTAAGAATAAATCTGGAGGGGGGAAGAGAACGCAAATAAATTAAGTCTAAATGGCGACTTCATTTTTCATTAGGCCAATGGTCCGAAACAATTGCCGCTTTAATTACTAAGTTATGATTTTTGTATAGTATTATTCCTAAACTTCTTGGAAATCTTAATCGCCAGATTTAAACCCCATTGAACAATTATGGGAAGATTTGAAAAATGTCCTTAAGCAAAATTTCTATAAAAGATAAAAAATCAATAATAACGGTAACTTCAACCACAATGGAAACATTATTGGTCGCTGTTTGACCCAAAAGCTGAATAAATGAATGCCTCCTAGGCTTATTTGTACGTGCAAGAGGTGATGCAACAAATATTAATGATTCAATATTTAAGTTTATTTTATATTTACGGAGAGCTGCCAAACAATTTAATGAGTCTTGGTTAGTCCTTACTTTTGTTAAGAGCTAAAATTTTCGTATGTTTTGAATTATTTAACTTTTATTTTAGTATCGAAATGAAAACACAGAATTTTCAGACAATATGTTTATTTTTCAGTTTTTCTACATTTATCAACTTAAATTATTTAAAATTTTCAAAATCGTAACGTGGCTGAATACTTTTGTGACTCACTTTATATGAAAAATGAAATTTAGTTACAATTGTTGCAATGGTTGGAGGTCAGAATACAAGAAATGCTGGAAATCCTTTTACTGTAGAAAAGTATTATATTTTAGTCATTTCAGGCCGATACAAACACTTTACGTGATAATAAATACACTGGTTTCGGATTAAATGCATAACACAGATGAAGTGCAGTAAAAGAATGATCATAGAAATAATCTGTTTTATACTAGTTCCAATTAGCGAAATGAATCAAATTATAAAAATTAAAAAATTTCAAGGCCACTGGCAGCCGAGCGGTAAAATTGCTAAACACAGCCAATACGATATGCGTCCAAATTCAGGTGGGTGGCCCTCATTCTTTCCTCACTGGCAATGCGAATTAGAGCTATTTCCTTTAAAAAGTCATCCCTATCGTTTGAAACAAGAATGCTGTAAATCTTTCATTTGCTCAGTTTTATTTTGAACCCACTGTAAGCTATATTTCGATAACCCCTCCCCCTAAATCTTTACTTACATTGCGATAGAATTTTATTGCTTTTTTCCTATGACCCACGTAAAACATAATTGAAGTTTCGGTGTTCCCTCCCCTCGTTCAGATTCCTTGTTAGAAGGAACAAATGGGAATTCACTTTCATATGTGTCACCCAATTCATTTTCAGACTCAGTCTTTTCAGCTGATGAAGCGAAGATTTTTTTGTTGCTTGGTGAATCGTTATTTCCCTTGGACTTTTATATTCTTAAAAAATCTCGTGAATCGGATTTTTCCTTTTATTATCTTCTTGGGTGAAATCTGTAAATTTCAAAAGTCTGTTGTATAAACTTGAAATAACACATATATACTACATATATTTTTGACTACTATATATATTTATGACATACTACATATATTTATGTCACCAAACATAGTTTAGAATGAAATGTCTAAATCAGCAATTCGCAACCATTTTTCTTTCGAGTACCTCTCAATAAAACTTTATACTTATACAGTACTCTTCACTTCCAGTTTAAAGACCCTGTTTACTGTCCTTCAGGACCCCTGAAATATATTTAACTATTGTATTATTTGAATACCATAAAACTGAAATTAAAGGAAAAGTGACTATTATATTACTTTTTTTCAAATAAAAATAGTGATAATATATATTTTTAGACTAAAACATACCATTTTTAATGTGCTGTAGATATCCTGAAAACCAGCCTTTGTTAAAACAAAAAATTGGAAAATTACTCAATTGATAAATTTTTTTTAATGCTGAGGAAGTTTTCATCTATTCTAAAATTCATACGCATTCTTCATATTGTGCCATAATAAAATGCTAAAACTGTAATAAGTTTAAAGTGAATTAATTTATAGCCTCGTTCATACAAAGACAAAAATAAAGATTCGGTAGGTAAAAATCAATAATAGCCCATAAAAGTTAAACACAAACTAAATAATTTTCGGCTTAGGATTTATATTTACAATTTCACGAAAAAATTTGAGTCCAGAGAATTTACACTAGCATTAGAAGGACGGAAAAAGAAAACAAAAAAACCCCGCCAAGTACGAAGTAGTAACACAGTTAAAAATCACTTATAAGTAATACGGTGTATAGTTTATTATTACTATTATTATTATTATTATTATTATTATTATTATTTATAACTTATATGTCACTGACACCACGTCAAAACCACAAATCTGCAGAATTACTCTTTCATCTGGGGGATGCATTTAAAGACAAATTGTCTTTAAATTATGTTGCTCTTTCCATGCGCAACATAATTTTAAGACAATTTGTCTAATAAAGCAATTTAGGGTATCTGGCATAGAAACATCAAAGTCAGTTTATAATGTGCCTTTCGTCGATTTATTTTCGTTTATACAAAACGAAAACGCGGGCAGATATGGAGATGTTTTCTATCAAAGAAGTCAACAAACTGTGATTCTTCGGAGACAAGTCATTTGTTAAATATCAAGTACAAATTTTAAAGAATGGTGTACGTTTTAATCGACCAAAAATTAGCAGACCGCAAAAATCTGTGCCAAAAATGGATCATACATTTCATTTCTGTCGTGAATTGTTTCCAATAAGTAACTGATACTGCGATTGAAATAAGTGCGAATTTATATCAACGTTAGAATGGCTAGAAAAAAGGCAGAAGAGATTTCAGTCACGTGACCACGTAAGAAACTAGTTCTCTGTACAAAAGTGGAAAAGTATTTTCTCCACTTTTGTACCGAGAATTGGTACCGAGGCTTCTATTTGTTAAAAAGCTCACAAAGCTTAGAAAAATTGGCAAAAAGTATTATTTTCTATCGAAATGAAGTTCAGTTGCATCTTTTCGGATTGAATAATGATTTTAGACGTCAATAGAGAATACATGAAACGACAGTTCATTTTAGCAATAACCTTTTGATGGGCATCAACGAGCTCAGCTCGCATTCCAGTTAGGCACCGCAGTGGGCGCAAACGAACAACAGCTCGCATTGCAAATTTACAACTGACACATCGCTTGTATTTGGAATAGAGTTATTTAATCTCGCAACCGCCGAAGGTATCGTTAAATATCGTGGTGGGAGTATTATGATGTAGCGCGTTTTCTCTCGCAGTAATCCTGGATCAATAGATCTCGTTGATGGACGTACGGATCGATTTTAATAAATAGACATTCTAAAAATCACCATGTTACCATATACGCACAGTAACATAAATGACAGTTTCAGTTTCCAAAATGATAATAGCCCACCAGCGGCCGAGCGGTAAAGTCGCTGAACACTGGTAGTTCGGTCCGAGGTTCGAATCCCGCGAACGGGCTGGCTGCATGGGCGTTTTCGTGGTTTTCCCCATGTGTAACGTGTATACGACCCAGTTTCCCTTAGAAAGTCCTCCACGAAAGGCATCCCTCCCCTTAGACAGATAGTCCTCGTGTGCTTTGCCATAATTAAATACACCAACACCAAAATGATAATAACCTAAAACATATAACTTGGTTTGTGAATTTCCACTCCCTGGAACTGAAGCGGCATAAGGTGATGATACGAAAATTTAATATAAGAAATTAATTCACTGAGCCCCTAAAAGATGCTATGAGGTTATCAAAATAATGGGTTTTAGACAAGATATTAATTTTTTTTTTTCATTACAGATGTCCTTTTATAGTCTCAAACATTTGTTAATGAAAGTATAACGCAAATTAATTTTCATTTTGCATATTTTACTGTAGACAAATTCAGAAGTAAATAACAATTTTTTGAACGCATAAATAAGTTCTTTACTGATTCTAAAGACAGATGATAGTATATAGTTTTATCTACGTCGAGCCATTTCTAAAAATCAAAACAAAACACATTAATCGTAAAATAAGCAATTTCCTGCTCTATTTCTTTTTATCTTAAACTTTTGAATATTAAGTTTTTTTTCGGTTTTATAAACCTACCGTATTCTTAAATTTTTAAATGGCAAGTATAACGTGTCTGTGAAACTGAAATGGCGACAAAGTTTTTTGCGGAGACTCCATTGGCGAGTTCCTTGGCGCCGTTCATTAGCCGGTAAGCGCAGATAAATGGATGCTTCCCCATTCACCGCAGAACCGGTGGATGTACTGCCGAGCTCGGAGAACGGAAGAAAGATAGTGCTGGGATATGACATGTTAATAAACGTAAACAAGATACGAATAGTTTAATTCAGCAGTTTGCTTTCTTTCCGAAGTGCAACTTAATTAAGCGGATTTTTGAAAACGAATGTTTTAGTTAGCAGAAGTGAAAGCTCTCTGTTTACACTAGCAACAGATTATTGCCGGCAAGTATTCTTAGAGAGTAAAGTAAAAATTTCCAATTTATTGGTAGTGAATTAGTGAGAAACTTTCTGATACAGAGGATTAGAAATATTTGTGAATTTAGATGGACAACCGCTAATATGCTGTGTGAGATATCTGAACATTTCACTAATAATTCATTATAGGAATAAAAATTTAAATATAGAGAATGCTGAATTATAGGCTTTCAGTTATAAATATAATAAATCTAACCCAAGAGTTATAAGGTAAGTTAAATGAAGTAAAGTGTGAATTAAACATTTTTAGGAGTTTATCATTTTATCTTACTGCTTTAAACAAAACAGCTGTTTAAAGGGAATAGAAAAAAAAAAAGAAAAGGAACAAATAAAACCTCGTGAATCTTGGTTAAATCTCAGATGTAATAGTTTGGTATATTTTATGAAAAAAAGTAAGGTCTTCTAAATAAACATTTGTAATACACACAAAATTTATAATACATACATAATTTCATAGTTTTCGATTATTAATTTTTAAATAGCGTTCTTTTGATTCGTAAAATAATGCGTTCATTTAAAAATCCAAATTTAATTGAAGTGCTCAGCTAAAGTTTTCGATTATTCTTTTAGTCAAAATTGCGTTCCGTTTTCTTGGAAAAGTTAAGATAAATAAATATATTCAAAAGTGTGCTTAAAATACATAATTTCAAATAGAAATAAATAAAAAAAATAAGTGATATACTTTCCTTAACATGGTAAATGTTCTTAATCTGCAGATCAACTGCGGAGACTAGTTTTCATTGTAAATCTAAATTTCATAATATTAGTTCCTGATTTAAAAGCTGACATCTCTACCTATATTGTAGTACTGCTATTTTTCTTAAATCGCCTGTTTTGAAAATTAATTTACTCCCTTATTTTTTTATTAACAACCGGAGTTTTTTTAAGCTAATTTAACATAAATTAAGAATGAAAAACCATAAATCAGCAAAGTATTAAGCCTTGCAAAACGCCATACTTAATGTTCAGTATGATGCAGAAAAGCTGAAAATATTTGTCATCAAAAATATTAATACGAAAGTTTAAAATTATAACAAAATCTTCTTCCATATAGTTCCAATGGCCCCGAGACCGGAAGCGGAAAGAAGCGAGATAACCGGAACTGCCGGCAGTTGCGGTCATAAGCCAAGTCTTGCTTCCTTGTCGGAAATGCCGGCCGAAGGCCGAGATGAATTCCTCGAAAGTCCGAATAAAGACTTGTCAAAGGTCAACCAAAGAAACTGTTCGCCAAAAATGATAATACCCCCCGATGGTGGATGGGGCTGGATGGTACTATTAGGTACAATAACTGTCAATATAGTTGTTATAGGACATGGAAAGAGTTTGGGAGTGTATTTTAAAAATTTGATGGAAGAGTTTGATGCATCACCATCCAGAGTAGCTTTGCTGCAATCCCTACAGATTTCTATGTTCAGCTTTTTATGTAAGTATTAACTTATATTTATGCATGCATTTATTTTCCTAAATTAAACTTAGTCGCGGTGTTGGCTAAACCTTATAAAATTAGTCCAAGGAAAGGACGTCAGTCCATACTGCCGATATTACTAAAAGCATAATTTGAAACAATTTATCCTGGAAGATGTGAAGTGAATATGAAATCATAGATGTTGTTTTATTAAAGACATGTTTGATAATCAATCTCATTACTTTGACTGCATGTTGAGTTTCTTTTACAGTAGTTGCTCTTTTCGGGAAGAAATTAGAATTTTAAGGTGCCCCCCTTTTTTTAATCAAATTGTTGAAAAAAGTTTCAGTTTACCTCATTCCAAATTGCTTTTACTCGTAACGTTAGTTAAAAATAATGTATTCGGTGTTGCAGGATTATTTCACATTATCACATTTTTCTCTACTGTTAAACATTATATCTTTCTATAGTTTAAGAAAGATTATATAAAATGATTGTGAAAAACTGTACAGTACTTTTAATAAAAATTTTAAACAGCAGTTAAATGTCCAAAGAAAGCAGGTTAATACAACAAGTAACAGTTACACGCTTGCTCATATTCTTGACCCTTTCTCAGGTAAATATTTACCTTTAGTGCATAATGAAGCGACAGAAATCTTTTTTCAGAAAAATAGAAAACTCTCAAGCTAAAAATTAAAATTTTTCTTATTAAACAAACTTACTGTGACACTGCGAATGTTCCGGAATGTTTACCTGGAAAAAGCGCATTTTTAATGTTTAGAGCATCAAATACCTGCATTTCATGTAAAGTGATTCCTGTGTTATTAATTCAGAAAAGTATCCCTTTTAGATATTATTTCGTAACTTAGTTTATGCGATTTAAAAGTAAGATATATCAGTCATTAAAATAGATATTTCTTATACCTCTTTCACCAAATAAAAGGAGTAATATTTCTATTCATAGTATAAATCTGAGGGTAACAAGCTCTTTCAGGTAAGAAAAAATGAATAATCATAGAATAACTGCTGCGGTACATTAGTTATAATGGCACTAGTAAATCAAAAATTTGCAAATTTGTTTTCAGTAAAAGCTCTACAAAAATTACCATGCCCTTCAACTCCGCTCAGACTCATACTAAAAATAATTCTTGACATTTAAGCTATTAATTATTGAAATTAAAGTATTTATTCAAATATTGCTTATGCACCAACTTAAGACGCCTGTTTATTTCAGATGACAGATATTATTTATCACTTTATGATGATCATAAATTTAAAGTGCAGACATGAAGGGCTAATAGTTGCATATTCTTAGCTAAAAATGTAAGCAATATTTTAACTCTTTATTTTATCAAAGTATAAAAATTATCAATCACCGAATGACGTGATACAACTGCCAAATTCAACTAGGTAATTTTTCGGCTGAATAGCAGTTTAGTTTTATTCCTGATAAAATTTATATTTTAATTTAAAGATGAGAATTTCGCGGGGATCACGTATAAGCAGTAATGCTTCCAGAAGTGTTCAGACTATCTATCTATATATATATATAATATATATATATATAACATATATATCGTAAAGTAAAATAAAAAAATAATCTAGGGCAATATATAAAGTTTGAAGCTGTATCTCTACAGAAGAGCAGCTAATAATACTATTAAAATGCATTGTATCTTCTTCCTTCAACAATAGGCTCCACATGTGTAACGTGTATACGAGCCAGTTTCCCTTAAAAGTTCTCTACGAAGGCTTGTCCCTGCCCTTAGACAAATAGCCCTCGAGTGCTTTTCTACAATCAAATAAACTAACCAAACCTTTAATAACAGGAACAGGAAATATATCTTTAATGGAATATACAATTAATTTAATCTTAATTTTATTAGTTAATTGAGACCTTGTAAGGATTATGTTAATTTTATTAACAGTTAAATTTTGAGTTAAAGTTCCTTTCTTATCGATTCTTAATTTAATATTACCACTTCCGGCCAGAACGTAGTTTTAGAATCACGTCTGAATACATAATGAGGAAGAGTGGTATGTAACCGCGAAGTTCTTCGGTCTTAGTGAGAGAGATACCAGGTATTCTGACTGCACGCTTCCGCCTTTTTAGGCTACTCTCTCGTAAGCTATTATTACGCTCGGCCGTACTTTAGGCCCTTGATAGCTTCGCAGTCTATTAACGTTAAGGGGACAACTCTGTTAGAATTTTGATAGCTTCGGCTATACCTTTTTAGTTTAGATTAGTTTAGTATTATTCTTAGTCTATTAAGTTCAAAGCCCAAGTATCAGCTTTATTGTACACTCCAAGACGGAATTTTGTTAAATTTTAGTTGGAATAATAAAGGGCTAGTTTAACCTTCTATCTTGTTATTTCCTGTCACACGAACTAAAGCGATTATTCGCTTATCAGTTCTTAAGATTCTTTAATTCCAACAGTAACTTAGTATTACAAAGTGAGGAACTCTACAAACTCATTAAAATTACGTTAATTGTATTAAATAAAATCTTTAAACAGAATACTGAAAAAATACTTTCTAATAGATCAAATACCTTTCATTTTGCCCCATACATATGATGCTTCGGGGATAGGAAGGCTGAATTAAAAAATAAAATTCAATACTTACGCATGATATTTTTCAATTTTCAGGAACAATTACCATATTAACTGAACTACAACTTCTGTTAACCACATTATTATGGCTCGACATCATAATCCGAATCCATCGATGCAGAATAAAGATGAACGTTGTTAGTAGAAGTATAACAAAGAGAAAGAAAAAAAGGCCATTTTATGAGTATCTTTTAGTATTTAGAAATAGAAAATATCATTCATGTACATAGAAAGTACAATAGAAAGTTAATATTATACATCGTATGGGATAGAGCTCGAAAAAGTTTAATTTAATTTTTTGTGGTTTTTCTCTGTCTCTTTCTCCTTCCGAAATATCTATTGTCTGCAAAATGCATGCATGACATTTAGTATATTTAGATAACTATAAATAATTTATTTATACGACGTGTACTGAGCTTTCCGTTGATTTTTTTTCCCAATTTCGAGACAGCTCTTCGCTAAAAAAGTACAATCTCACGGAACGCTGGATTTTAGGAAATTCTCGAAATGCTACAAATTAAAATAAGCTATATTTATTTTGGCAAATGAAGAACATATTTTCTCTTACTTTATTAAGCACGAATCTATTTTTCTTTTAATGCTTATCAGAATTCTATGGCTTGCTTTTCCTCCTTGTTTAAGAAAAAATATGAGTAAGCGAAGGAAGAAAGGGCTGTTGGTGTCAAATTTGCTTTTAACTGGGCACATTCATTAGCTGCTAGTCTGATGAATCTTAAAAAAAAAAGTGCAGTGGTTCAGTTACATAAAAGCATTCATTCATTTCACTAGAGATAATGATTTAATGAGATGTCCTGGATTCAATTGTTCAAATAAATAAATAAATTTCTGTGCGCTTTAGTGACCTTCTAGTCTAATAGTTTATCTTCGATACGTCAGTAATTAAATGTCTTGAAAATTTTGATTTAGAAGCGCGAAGCAACAATAGAATATTATCGAGATAAAAAAATTTGTTAGCACTTTCGTGATAGAATGTTTTCGCTTTCATTAAATTTGTTTCACAAAACTTTTGTTTCGAATAAACTCAGAACGATTCAGCTTGCAGAATGGGGCCTTCACATCTGAAGTACTAACGCATCTTCAAGCAAGATCAACCTCTTCTCTGAGTAACGCCACTAATAGCCTCTGAGAAAGCATGTAATTTTGTTCAGTTCCCGGCGAGTGAATGAGTAGGTTGCTTGGATTTTCATGGATTTCGTTATGCGAATATGTGCCAATTTCTTTCAGGAAGCCATCTACAAAGTTAAGATAAAAAAGCATGTTTAGGGATTGCATGAACGTTTTTTAATTTTTGAATGTGGACACTGGGAAAGGAGTAAATAGGGTAAAGTTTCCCTTGAAGAAATATCTCCAGAGGGGCTTTCCTTTCAAGTTAGATATCCCTAAGCTGTTTGGCATGATACATTACCTGCCTACATAGCTATAGCTGTTCAGTACGTTTTCAGCTTCGTTTCGACTGAAAAGGGTATTTAAATATAAACTATGTATTTATTTTAAATGACTTAATTTTATTAAATACAAGAATCATCTTTACGCTTGATGTACATGCAGCCAAAACTGAATAAAATTCCTTTTGTAGTGAAGGCAATAAAATAAATTCTTCAGTTTTCTGAGCAATCAGAGTATCAAGCGATATAAGTTATTATGTTGTTCTATGTATATTAATTAAGATTTGCCTTTAGGATGCCTGAATGTAGATAGTAGAAAGTAAAAAAATCGTGCTTAGAAAGGCCTCCGCAAAAGCACCCTTGTCCTTAGTCAGATTATCCTGCCGCGCGTTGCCGTATTCTGCGAAACAAACAATCAGTTAAATTATGTTTTAATCTTATTTCTGCTGAAACTGATGTTATCAGACGCCTTCGTCGGGAGTTCTATACTTTAGAATCTTATTTTTTCCCAAATTTTTCTTCTTAAGATTTTAGACAACACATTAGTAGTGGTCGGGGGTAGGAGGATTTTGTACCAAATACGCAATATATGGAGTTCGAGACGTCTTTTACAATGCGTTGTTTAAGAAACGTCGTTCTGGGCTTCATATTTTGAAGAAGAGGCTATTTTCCCTCTTTGAGAAAGACAAACCTATTTTTTGACCGTCTCGAAAATCATTGAGTTATCTTAAAACTATAAAGCCGACATAGGGTTTATTTTTGTTTATTTTATATATGATATTAAAATGCGTCTTTTCCAATCAATTTGGAAAATTATTTTCAAATCTTACTATTTTTTGATCGAGTTTGATTTTGCGGATGTTAGTAGCATTAGAGGGAACTCTAAAGTCTACTTAAACGGTTGTGCTGAAAGACATAATGGTATTGGAAAATATTATTTTGTTTCATTTTTTGCATGATTTTCGTTCATAATCATAATAAAATCTTGAAAATTCGGAATATTTGTGGAACTAATTATTCGCTTCTGCAGCTCAACCAAATTATTTTCCCAGTGCATGTATACATCTGCAGAATGATGAAATATTTCTGGACTACTTTGAAGAATATTTGCTTATAACAATCGCTTCAATGTTAATATTTTCGCAATTAAAGAGAAATTATGTTGAACTCGAGAGTAGCTTTGGTTTCCACGAAATCAGGCCTGTTACCTATAGATAATTCTATTTCCTGTCAGGTTATTTACTTCTACCTATTTATGTAAATAGCTCATGTAACCTGAAGCTTAAAAACAGATGTAATTATGTCTGGACAGAAGTTTAAAAAAAGATAATTAGTTGCATAAAAGAAATCGTACCAGCTATGCTGAGATGAATAAAAAATCGTATATAATAATGTGGATATACTGCTGTTTGTAATAAAGGTAACTTCTGATACCTTTAGTCACAGTTCGCTCACTGGAAGACGTAAAAAAAATATAAATGAACTCAGATTCACATATAATCTAAGATTAAAATTTTCACTTTAGAGTTCAGGAAATATACATTTGCCTTTCATATCTCATTCAGCACAGCAGAACTTAAATAGTTTTGCTGTGCTGAATTTAAATATTAGCTGACTTTGAGTACTTAATATGAGAAGAACGAGTTTGAAATTATACGCATATATTTTAATAAGACGTGAAATCCAAAAACATATTTTTAGGAGTTGATATTCGATTTATAATAAATGCTCAGTATAGTCGGTGTCTCGTAAACGTAATTACATCTAAGCTATAATTAAGCTATAGTTCTTTAAATGCTGTAATTAGAAGTTTGTAAGCAAAACGGAAGCGAAAATGAGATATTAGAGCGATTAATTTATCAAAATTAAATCCTACTATTGTTATTAAAATCTTATGCGATTTATCCGTTTTAGTCACAATTTCAAGAACTTAAACTTCTGTTTAAATGGAATTGCTTTTATATGTTAGGTTCTACTTTTAAGTGGCAGGTGTTAATTATATATATATAAAAATTAAAAGTAAACCCTAGTAATAGTAATTGATTTCATTAGTAGCTTTCACATATAACAGCATAAATATTCTATATCAGTATTTGTTTAAACCTTAAATACGATTTTATTCTAATCTGTATTTGCGAAGGTAGCGAACGAATTATGAGAGTCAATGCTTGTGTAATCAAGTAACGAAAGGCATATGAGAGTTAAGTACTAATGAAGTCATTTTAGAAAAATGCCCTGAGACAATGGACGAATGGGCACTGCCCTGCAGGATTTAGAAGCAAATAAATTTTAGGTCATAACTGTTAAAACAAACAAAATATAAAATTTATTATATGGGCAGGTAATTGTAATATCTTCCACTTTTGCAATATCTTCCACTTTTGCAATATCTTCCACTTCTGAACAAAGAAAATGGAAACGTTGTTATGCAGAAATCATGTGAGTGATAAATAAAAGACAAAAGCTTTTCGTAAAAGTAACTGGAAAGACATTTAATATCGAATATGTGTTTGGCAGAAAAGTAACTCATCAGCGGCCAAATAATAAAGCTTTTGAATACTAGTAGTTGGATTGTAGGGTTTCTTTTAGTTAACTAACAGTTTATTCAAATTTTGTTATCGTTTCTGTACTGCTCAACTTCCCCTCGCAAAGATATAAATTTAAAGTTAAGTGAAGTGAGCATTTAAACGGGTGAATCTCTGAGTTTATTCAGAGCGTGTTTTGCCTAACCAGCGCACGTTTCGTTGCTATCTCGCTGTTACGCTAGTAAGCCCCTTGACCATTTCGGATAATTGTCGCGCCTGCTAGGTTTTGTTGAGTCAACCTAAGTTAGCCATATTTTAGAATGCTAATCCAGCACTATTCTAATTAGACTTTGAATTGATTTATATTCTACGTTTAAGTTTCACCGAAAGTTGACGGTGTTATTGTAAAGCACGAAGATCGTGCCTTTCTGTTATTAGTTGAAATTAATAAAGGGTTATTCCCCCCTTCTTCTGTTCTGGTATTTTATTCCTACCTATGGGAGAATTCGCCAGGTTCATTGTAGGATCTAGTTTAGTTTATGTGGAATAGAAGAGACATATTTTACAAGACCAGAGTTCAGTTGCACGAAAACGGGCTATTTGCACAGACATTTGGTGGTTTTCCTCTTGTGCAACTTGTATACGAGCCAGTTTCCCTTAGAAAATCCTCCGTGAAGGTACCTCTTTCCTTAAAATGTTAACCTTCACTGCTTTGTCATAATCAGATAAACAAAATAACCGGCAGGAATTGAGTTTCGCATTCTATCAATTAAGTTATTAGGCACTATACTTGTGGGAAAGTCCATGCACTATTTAACACCTATTGTAGTCCCATTCAGTGATCTTGGAAAGGGAAAGGCAGTTACTTGATCGCGGATAGTTCCATATTTTTTGATCGAACTGACATCTGGTGATCAAGCTGGTTAGCGTTTGCAATTTCGTGATCTTCGATGTACCTTTTGACTAGAGGTACTTGAGATATGGCCATGTATTATCGCTCATTTAAGTTGCTGAATTTCTTACGGTGGCATCGAATGTTCCCGTTTTTAGAATAATAGTTTTTAGAATAATAGCTTCATTTCAGTATCTCAGAACATTCCGATAATCATAAGCAAACATATGGAGGTCGGTGTGGGGCCCACAAAAGTCCCTGCTTAAACCATGATACTCCCTATTCCTTAAATTATCCGTTTCAAAGATGTTGAAATGTTTTATCCTGCTCATTTCGCTAACCAGATCATGACCTAAGGCGAATCACATGTAGAGAGTATCAAGAGTCTCTGAAAAGTGAAACTGTATCACAAATGTCTTGTAACCCGCTAGACAGACAAGTGGAAACCTGAAACAACATGCAACTGGAGACACAGTAAGGAATTGGTGATCTCTTGATGACACTGAGACTAATATTTAACTGACTTAATTGTATCAGCTTAATGAGAGGCTTATTTCTATTCACCCGTCTCAGTAAAACAGGCAAAGGATTTCTCTGAGACATCGTACATAGTATTTTAGGTACATGACTTCAATATCTGCTAAGACTTCACAGAAATTAAAGCGTTATGCACATGGGCATTATTGAGGCTCTCTTGTTCTAAACAACTACCTATCTTTTAAAAAATTAGTAACCTTTAATCATGTAAATGCCTGTTTAATTTAGATTACTATCTATAGTCCTGAATACATTTGGTTTCTTTTTCATTTTTAATGGTACAGTAAAGAAACGTTTTTCTCCTTAACCTTTTGGAGAGCTATGGGATGAACCCGATGAAAGCTGGAAATACGCCTCGGATTCGATTCTCGTCTGAAAAAATGAGCTGGGCGGATAGGATTTTCTTGATTTTAGTCGCATGTAATGTAATTAATATTCACTATGAAATCTTTCTCGTGGCCATTCCTTTCAAAAAGAATTTGCTCCTTTACTTATCCAATAGAAACTGCTGCTTCTTTACCTATTCAATAGAAATCATTACTTTCTTCATCAAGGATATCATTGGTTTTTAGAAAGAAATCGATATCATTCTTGATAAAAAATGTAATGACACGATATGACATTTGCACAGAGCTTTAATCTGTCCACTACGAAAATTCTCTTTCATGTTTTACAAGAAAGATAATGTCTACAAAGATCTTGGTTTAAGTAGACATTATAATGGCTCTGTCAGAATGTTATTGACCAGTAAATGAGAAGGTAAATGCCAATTAATGTAGAAAGACTCAATCCGAATTGAATTTCCATAATATTTACTCAATATCCTATTGTACCATCAGTGATTTACTTTCTCTATCTCATGATCTTTTTGATATTCCTTATCCCTTTCCATCTATTTGTTATTGGATATAATCAATGGTCATCGATGTGGAACGCTAAATTCGTGACGTAACTCGCAGATTAGCTTTCATCTTTGAGTCTGATTGCAATGGATATTTTTCAAGTTGGGTTTTTATTATGTTCCCATACATAATTAAATAGGAACAATATCATTTTAATTTTTATTCTAAAAGAAAGTCCCGAAGCAAATTTTATTTTAGTGGATGCGTGTTTTTAGATTTCTTTTGTGTTCCGAGAGAAATAAAGCACGGAGGAAAAAGGCCTTCTATATTTAAACAGAGTATTGTTTGTAATTAAAAGATATGTTGAGAAAATTCATTAGTTTCCTTTTGTTACATGCAATGCCATTGTATTTACTCAGTTTACCAGCAGACTGAACTTTAAAAATTTAATGATGTGAGTAAAATTTAGATGCGGTACTTCATCTATGCATATGGATGTAAATAAAACAGCATTGAAAGCATATAAATGGAAATAAAAGAGCATTTTAAAAAAAGGCAGTTTATGTAAAACTTTTAAGCAGACTTCTTTTCTGTAAAGTTACCAGCTGAACATAGTATTTAAATTCAAGCGCATGCTGAATAATCTACAAACAAATTTATTTGTTTGAAAAACCTAACACCTGTGGGATATATCATATAAAGTGCATCGCTGTGCATCAGGTAATAAGCGAGAATTAAACTTTAGTTTGTACCACCCACACGGGAAAATAGTTAGTGATTCTGACTGCTGTACCGAAAAGCCGGGCTGAATCCCGGAGAACACATGAATGTAAATTGTATATCTTTTGATAAGAGGTAACAGTGGCCCACATTTTAGGTGCCTCCATAATAAAGTGACCACCGCATCCGGCCTTAGTGGCCAACGCCTATAATGGATAGTGCCCGCCACTGGGAGGGGGACTTTAGTTAATTATTGTACATGAAAAAGGTAGGCTGTGTATTTTTGTTAGAGAATAATAATCCTTAAATTGAAGGTTCAGTATTAAACCAACTTGGCATAATTTGCAGGGTATTTAATAATTAGTTTAATTGCAAGAGAAACAATTCAAAATTATAATAAAAAGAATTTTTTATTTAAAATAATCATTTAAATAAAAATAATTTTTTCTAATAATAATGAACAGAGACTTTTGTTTCATAACGAATGACGACAGTTGCTCCCAAAATGCGTAGAGTTTTTCTGTAAAACTACTGTCAATCTGAGGCTAAATTTTCCTTAAAATTAAATTTTAAACTATTTATTCAATATAACTAAAATTTTTGTCGAAAGATTATTCAATAAATTCGAAACGAAATTGCAGTCTGCCAAGTACACACGCTTAAAAAAATCAAAGACAAGGTTTTAAATTAATTGATCTACATTTCCTTACTTGGGCTGAGTCTAATTTTTTGTCGGTAACTAGTATATTCTAACTGGTACAGGTTCGCATTTATAGCTTGACTTCAGAATCTTGTAGGAAGAATTTCTGTTTTAATTAAGTTGAAAAACATAAATTTTAATTTACTCTAAGTGTTTACTAATGTTTGCTCAAATTAGTTAAAGTTCCTAAATTTTAATTTAGATCCTTAGTTCCGAAGCTTTCCTTGATTCCCGATTCTTTCCTTGAGAAGTGCTCATTTAACTGATGTATCACAAAACATCTTCCCTTATAATTACCATTACATTTACAGAGCGATGCATATTTTAGTTTAGCTGCGAATTCATTACACATATTATGCTTTTTTGAAAGAAAGAAATTTTTCATCTCCTGTATTTGTTCTTTTCTTTTCTTATTAATAAGTAAGCTTATGATCAGTAAAAGAAATGTTTCTTGCCATTAATAGAAGTTAATTTCTTTCTTGTCGATCAAAAAGTAGAAAATAAACATCCATAGTTTTAGGACGCACGCGTACTAAATAAAATAATTAGGCTTTGATTACTGAATATCATAGCAACAGGCTGGGTTAGACTACAAATAAGAAATAATTGAAAGTAAGATAATAGTTTATAATTAACATTATTAATTATTATTAATAGTTATTATTAAATTATTAGTGAAATATTAAATTATTTAGGGAAGTTAGTATTAAAAAATAAGTAAACTTGGTTAAATGAAGTTAAGAAATAATTATATAATCAAAAGAATACTGTCATAAGCCTATTTTTAAAGAATTAAATAGCATTAATTTCATTGTTGTATAAATCCGAAATCGGGCAAACTATGTTCTATTTTAATTATAGCGCTACAGACATAGCTTCGAGAAAAAGCATTGATGCTGAGAAATTTGTAAGACGCGTTTTGAGACTTTTCTCCTTGGTTCTTGAGCCTATTAATTTTACTTTACTTTTCTTCATAAAGCTTGGGAGGCGAGGAAGTGAAATTTTAAGCACACTATTTTGGGCTAATAAAAGTTTCAAAAGTACTACCTTGCAGTGCTAAATATAAGAATTAACAACTCTCATTACACTAAAAACTACTCAAGTTTAATTTCCACTGACCTAAATAAAATCATTAGTTTATAATTTCGATGTAAGTTAATAAACTGCTATATAATATCATGTATTATTCCATGTAAAATAGTCCTTTAAACAGCAGCAAAGGGACCTCGCCAATTCCAGATAAGATATAGTTCTGGATAATTGAATATATACTAGTGTATAAAGCTTAAGAAACTTTTGTCCATAATTTCGCAAAAATCAAATGAGAGACATGAAATTCATACTACGGAGGCACAGTACAGTATTTAAAGGGTGAGGAGTGAAAAGTAGCAAAAAAAAAAAAAAAAAAAAAAAAAATGAATATGACCCATATAGTACGGAACAAGTTTTTATTGACAGAGTGGCGTTGGTACAAAAAACTGTCTGACCAAGAAAAAGAACAAAAAAAAAAAAAAAAAAAGAGTTTTATTAAGCGATATGACCTCCCCTAACTGCAATGGTTGCGTTACACCAGTCGAGACTCAGTATCAGATTATCTAACAGTTCTTGGAGTAAGAGTTTCCAGTCTTCAAGGAGCACACTTTTAAATTGTCTGATGTTCTCCGGATGGTACGTTCGGGAACCCAGACATCTTTCTATACTATTCTACATATGTTCAATGGAATTTAAATCAAAGAGCTCGCTTCCAATCAATTCTGTGGTCATCTTCACCTTCCAGGAGCTCCTCAACAGCATGAATTCTGTGTGGCCGTGCATTGCCATCCGTAAAAACAAAGTCGAGACGAATGGCACCCTAGAAAAGACTCACGTGGAGAAGATAATTTCAAAATAATGATTTTCGGTATGTAAACATCTGTCGAAAATTCAGAACTCCGTCTTTCCGTTTATAATAATGCCTTCCCATACAAGGACGCGAAAACCACCCCAATGTCTCTTTTCCTGATATTAGTGGATGAAAGCCTTTTCCTAACTCTCTCCATATCAACAGACGCCGAGACTCGTTTGCCAGACTCTCATCGGTAAAAAAGATATGGCTCCGTTGGTAAGGTGTCCAGACTTTGTGTATTCTATACCATTGTAAACGGTGCCGTTGATGGGCAGCTATCAGTAGTATGCAGCATCCAAGACGGCAGGTAAATAAGCTACTTTTCTGAAGTCTTCTGGCCGCAGTAAACTGGGATATCTGTCGTTGGATTGCCGTGCTCAGCTCCTGAGCAATGTTGCCCGCTGTTTGGTTTCGATCTCTTTTCACATTCAGGGCGATATATCTACAATTAGCCACCACTGTAGCCATGGCCGACCACCATCAACCTTTCTTACAACTGTACCTGTCGTTTAGAAGCTTTTACAAGCTCGTTAAACAACACTCTTATCAATTCCAATTTCATGGTTGTATGTTGAAAAATAATTTTGTTGCTTAATTTTTGCATACTAGTGTATTCCTAGAACTTGTTTATGCGTTTCGATGCCATTTGTAAAACAGGGATAAATACAAGGGCTAGCTCATTTCTTTGTTCGACTCCTCGCCGACGCGAGCCTAATGGGGGGACGTAAGAGGCAATAATCTGACGTCACTGTGATGCCACCTGTCCTGATTTCCCGCGTTTAAAACAGTAGTTTCATTGAGCTGCGAGACGATTTTCTAGAGGTTACATATCCCAAATTAATTTTAATAATATATATATCTGTTTTCTAATAATGTATATATTTAAAATAATTTATATATATGTAATTTTAGTCAGTTTTTATTTTAAATTCTATATTGTAAAGTATCGTTTACGTAATATGGCTTTTTGCGCTGCAGTAACGTGCCGTAGCACTTACAGAAGTATGAAAGGATGAGATATTTTATTTCATGGGACCAAGGATCCAAATGAGAGTTTGCTTTTGACGAAAGAATGGATACACAAATGTCAAAGAGAAGATTCTATTAATGTGAAGAGCGGAAAAATCTGCAGCGAACATTTTCTATGCAGTGTTTATGAAGATAATATGAAAAATCGCTTGTTTGGATAGCCCCCCCCCCCAAAAAAAAAAAACTGTTGAAATGGAATGCTGTGCCGAAAGTAAATTATGATGACAATAATAAATCGAAATTGATGATGACAATAATAAATCAAATTTTAATGATTTTGAAATAAAACTCACAAATGAAAATGTAGATCATCCTGAATGTTTAAGGATAAACAAGAATGCATTGATGATTTGAAGAACAAAATAATATCCTTAGAAAATTGTATTAAAGTATTGAAAAGTAGAGAAAGGAAAAAATTTAGAATGTTTGTTCAGCGACAAAGAAGGTGGACGACATCTAGACAGAAATTGGTATCAGAAATTAAAATCTCAAATAGCGAAATTTGGGGGGGGGGGAGCACAAATCGGAGAATTTGGAAAAATGTCTAAAGCCTATTTTTACAAAGACACAGATTAATGCATTACTGAAAAAGAAGAAAAAATTCAGGTGGACTAGTGAAAATATTTCACGTTGCATCGCCATAAGAGCTCTGTCATCTTAAAGCTATGATTTTTGGAAAGAAAAAAAATTAAGAAAAAATTGGATTATCTTTACCTAGTATTATCAAATTAAAGAAATGGTGTTTATTTTACTTTTTAGTGTTTTCTAAATTTTAGTGTAGTCCAAGAATTCAAAGTAATGTTCTTACTCTAAAGAAGGAAAGAGGCGAATATTTGTATTCTGTAAAAAAAAAAAATATGCGTTCTCAGTTTCGACGAAATGGATATAGATTGAAAACTCTGCTATGACTCTAAACTGGACTAAGTTGGTTCTTTTCAAAATGTGCAGTTTGTTTTAATCAGAGGTCTCATTTCGTGCTCTGCCTCAAATTACTGAGAAACCGCGTTTTAGATAGAGGATTTGTTTTAGAACTGTAACTGTTGTTTGTTTTAGATGTAACTGTTTTAAATTTTGATATTATTAAAGAGGTTTTAAATAGAGATTGAGAAGAAATCAAATTGTGTCACAAACTAAAACCAAATTATTTAATGGTCAAGGCAAACGAGAAACAAAAAGTCGCTCCAGAGAAAACATTATTTTCAAAAAGTACCGCAAAAGGTATACTCTACCCCACAGGAAATCAGAAAGCATCTGACTTCTATGAGTTAATCGATAAAGTTATTCTTATTGTATCCTTTGTAAGTAATTATTGATTAGATTTTGTGCTAGATTAGCATTCTAGATAAAATATAATAGTATAAAACATCAAAGTAATTGGCATAAAAAGACCTGCTTCCTTTACTCACACTTTTGAAAAATTAAATAACTGTTTTAGGTACTCTGAATAAAGCTATTTCGTCAAAATTAAGGTAACAATCTTATATACATTTATTTAATTGTAATATAGATATAAGTATAAATTACAAAATTATTTAAAAAATATCTATTATATTGAATCGGAAGAGAATTATAACAATGTAAAATTTACAATTAGGCAAAAAATCAAACGTAGGTTAGCAGAAATGCTGCCATATATGTCATATATGTTTAAACCTAAGTCAATGTAAAGTTGTTTTTTGAGTAAATTTAAATAGCTGCTATTATAGTTATCTTAGAAGCAGTACAAAAATTCTCTCAGTTAGCATGCAAATAAAGAAATGATTAGAAATAAACGTGCATTAAATGAAAAAAAAACCTGCAAATAAAAAAATAAATAAATAAAAATAAAAATAAAATAAATAAAAAGAAACACGGAACTTTATGTTAAAAGAGTAGCACATTTTATCTATTATTTTAAAATTGAAGTAAGCATTATTAAATTTTTTAATGGTTCAGTCTAAAATGCATAAAGCAGTAACATTGCCTCTTCCACATTATAGCTATCTTTCACACACAGCTCATTTTAAACGCTGGTTCAAAAACGCTTATTTCCAATCTGTGAATTATATTGGCGCGCTCAGTGCCATCATGGCTACGTCATCACTTCTCTCTTTCTGCTTCAGGGGGAAAAGCTCTATGAGCTAGCCCTTCTCTTTTAAGTCCTGTTTGTAAAAACTGCAGTATGCGAAGTCTGTTGGCTGTGTCTTTTTATCAATCGATCACAATTTAGAAAATAATATCAAAGATGGTACAGAAAATTTTAAATTTAAACACTGACAAAATTTTATATTTCAGAAAAAGAAATTAGAAAAACATTTTAAAGCTGTAGTATTTAGTATCACATGAAGTTACGAATTACTTAACATGATGGCATATAACCTCAAATGTCTGCCTGCTTACAAGACTCGCCCTAGTTTTAAAAATTCGGTGTGTATGCAATGAAGCTTCATAACAGCATTTACTCACATAGATGAACATTTATTATAAAACATTTATTATAAATACATTTATTATAAATAAGTCTTTAATCTTTCTTCTGCATCCTTCCACGCAAATTTCTTGCTCTGCATGTCATCTTTATGTTTAGCCTCTCACTCATTCTCATATACATTCCCTTTCTCAGTCAATGACCGATTATTTCGTCATCATCATGAGAATGCGCGACGAAACCAAAATTGTCTACGTCCACCCAAACCTGCACCTCTTCTTCATAAACTTCTTTCCGAACATGTTATAAGGTATTTCTCCCGCCTTCTTGGCATGCCTTCGTGTTGTGGTGGTCTGCAAGCTGGACGCGTATTCCAGAGGTCCGCAGTTCGATTCCCGGCGAAGGCGTTGCTAATTTTTCATCTTGCCTGCTTCCAAAAAATACCTTATGTCTCTACAATGTAACTAAATTCAAGACGTCGGCCATGGGCGCCTACCGTGTTTTAAAACCAAGAAAACCTTTGTTACGCGACATGTCTTCTACAAACATGATGATAGGGCACAATTTACGCCATCAGCGATGTAAAATAATGTTCTTTACATCTTTCCAAGCAAGAAGCAGAGTAAATCTGGCGTCTTTCAATGTGAATTGTGTCCGGAAATTATGGGCAATATCTTCAAGTTTATCTTTACATTCTAGATAATTTCTTGATCCATTGGTTGGATAGGTTATAAGGTATTTCTCCCACTTCCCTAGCGTGCCTTCGTGGTGTAACGGTAGCACGCTGGGCCGGTATTCCAGAGGTCCGTGGTTCGATTCCCGGCGAAGGCGGTTGCATATTTTTCATCTCTCCGGCTTTTCTAATTAACCTAATGTCTCTACAGTGGCTCTCGAACTAAAAGAGTTGTGGATGATGATTCTCCACACCCAAGATTTGGTGACTAGGTCCCCTAAAACCCCAGTCTCCCTTTAAAAAGGGAAGTATATAAGGTATTTCTCCCACTTTCCTAGCGCGCCTTCGTGGTGTAGTGGTTCTGCACACTGGGCCGGTATTCCAGAGGTCCGTGGTTCGATTCCCGGCGAAGGCGGTTGCTAATTTTTCATCTCTCTGGATTCCAAAAAAACCTAATGACTCTACAAGTGGCGCCCGAACTAAAAGGGTTGTGGATGATGATTCTCCGCACCCAGGATTTGGCGACTAGGTCCCCTAAAATCCTAGTCGCTCTTTAAAAAGGGGGGTATATAAAGTATTTATCCCACTTCCCTAGCGTGCCTTAGTAGTGTAACGGTAGCACGCTGGGCCGGTATTTCAGAGGTCCGTGGTTCGATTCCCGAAGGCGGTTGCAGATTTTTCATCTTTTCTGCTTCCAATTAACCTAATGACTCTACAGGGCTTATTATATCGGGTGGCAGAAACATAACATGAATATTTTCCACGTTTAAATTCAGCCCATTACGTATTTTTTAAACTTCGGATTTGAATTTAGATCTACATAAGTGCCGTTATTTAGATATTGTAGTTTAATTGGGTGCCGGTTAAGCGAGATTTTACAGTATGACTTAAAGTTTAACCACATAATGAATAGAAATGTAAAACCTGAAACTTTCCTGATATAAACTGAGTAGTATTCTGTTGTAAATGCTTAAAATGAACATTCTAATAGCATTTTTTAAGACTTTGTCTAAAAACATCTCTTAAAGGGGAGGAAGTTACTTAATTACACTGGTATGTAATATACGTACATATTAAACAAATGCTTAGGAAAGAAAATTTCTTGCATCCGGGAATATTTTATACGGATTCTACAATATTTTCTAAAATGGAAAACATATTTTTATATAAATATCGGATTAATCTTTGAATCATAAGGTACATATGATCATTATTTCAGGTCAACTCTAAAACTTTAATTTTGGGAAAAGGATTTATCAGTTACGAATGGGAAAAATTTAAGTATCCTGTAGCAGTGAGGAGTACCTTTTTTTTCTGGAAGGTAACGGATAACGAATTTGATCGCGCTTGAGATGAGGTTTTATGTAATTTGATGGTATTGAAGATTGCAGTGATGAAGCAAATTCTAAGTCAAGTACTGGCGCTTATGAAAATAAAAAAAGGCGTCAGAGTATCTTGACAGCTTAGTTGTCATAAAATTTAGTTCCATCGATGCAGTTACTGATCGAAACAAAGCTTTCATAATAGTTTCAATAAATCAAAAGGTTTCTTGATTTATGTGGCAATAAAGAGAATATTTATGTTGAAATACATATTTTTCTAAATGGAATTAATGTCGCAAAAGCTAGGAGCTTTACTACAACCGTCTATTTAATTACCAGTAATTACGGATGTGTGAATACAGTTATAAAATTTTTGGTAAGTCATGCATGCTTTTTAAGAGCTTGTAATTTAACAAAAATATAGGATTTTAGCTGACCATGTATAGTTTTATTTCCTTTAAAATTATCAGAAAAGAATGCGAATTTTTATAAATTCGTGTAAAGTTTATCTAGTCACGAATCTTGATAAATATTAAAAAGGTACCTATATATATATATATATATAAAAGGAAGAGTCTGTCTATGTGCGTGTGTGTCTTTCGTTCGTGTTGCGCGTAAGCTAATAGATCCAAGGATACGAAATTTAGTACATAGGTGCATCTAAAAAAGAGCCAGTGCACCTCGAAGCGATTTTTTCAAAATTCGAATGAGATTTTTTTTAATTTTATGTTTTATGATGAAATCACATCAAATCGATAATTCTCTCTCATTATATCTGCAATAATGGCTGCGGGCCATTTTTACTGATATCAGCACTGTTGCCACTCGGAAAAATGAGGGCGTTTAATTTAATGTGTCTGTTGGATACTGGACATTTGTGGAGAGAAGGCAACGGGAATTTATTTATTAGGATTTATATAATTTATTTATTAGGATAATTAATATTTTGTATTAAGTGATATGGCTTATCTCATTGTAATTTTTTATATGTAATACATTTTCATTGAATTTTTTTTTTTTTTTTTTTTGATAAATTTGTTCTGCAGAGTAAAATTCGGGGCAGTTTTTAAATTTAATGTTTGGTGTTCCCTTTAGGCATTTTTATGTTACATTTAAAAGCTAGAAAAAGGCTGGCCGCGTAGCGGCTAGTAAGAAACATTGCTTAAAGATCTTTGTTCTTTGTAATTCTTAACTTTCAGCCTTATATCTTAGTTAATACAGGGTGTCCCACATAATAAGCAGTCCATTGAGTAGCGTTCTATAGAAATAAAATTATCTCCACGAACATCCTTACACTCGTTAGAGACTACTCGTCGTAGTTATTAATTTAGAAAGCTTGTACTTATTAGCTAATTTATTAAGGGAATGTGCATCTACGGAGACGACTAGGTAATAATCAAAGCAGCAAGCTGGTGGATTCAGGAAAATCTTGCAAAAGTGCCTTGAAAAGGTATTCTTGCAAAGGTCTAAACAAAATGCAATCCATACTTTGTGACGGGGCGTATTTAGAGGAAAATGAAACTTGAAAAATCACAACTTATTAAACACGAGGGGTAAAATATTACTAAATACACAACATTGCTTGCTACTTTATTCCTTAAATTTGTTTGTAACTATTTCTTGTCTTTAACGTTTCATCGCGCCACATTTCTGGATTCGTACTGAAAGTCTTTTCTTTAAGTTATGCCCATTAGAAAATGTGTAGTAGAGTCAAACTTGCAGTTTTTATGATCATAGGCCAGCCGCCCAGCCGTATCGTAGTGACGCTGACTACCGTATCGATAGACCTGAGTTCGAATCCCAGAGAAGGCATGGGTATTTGCAAGCGTACAGTGTCTGTGCGACAGGGAAGTTCTCAAAGCACACGGATGGCCGAAAGCCGTCTTGAGACGTTGGTGATAGTGAAAGAGGTGTGGAAGACCCTCGGACCGCCTTCGGGATATTCTTCCTCAAAACTGGGGCGGAATTGCACAGGGGCCAGCGGGACTGTACCTGTACAACCAATGGTGAAATTTTGGTGTCCTTCCCACTTCTACTTGTACGTGAGCATAGGCCACAGTCTGCGTAAGAATGACGAAGAACTTTCTGTACGAAAGGAATCGTTATTTTAGTTAAATGTGTTATTGGTCCATTATATTTAATGAACACTTTCATTTCACCTGTTCCGAAATTGCGACGAGCTGCCTTATAAGATTCTTATAGCATTCTGACTTAATGAGGGTCAAAGAATCTCGGAGAAAATGATGATTAATATTTATTGTCATATTTCGCCTTAAACACCAGTTTTCTGCTTATATCATGACGTCCGAAGGGAAACATGTTTAACTAGCGAAAACTAAGCAGGTGCAAAACACGACACGAGCACTCTAGGGAGAATAATGGGTGTTCTTACGGGAATGTATCAATGGGCTGGATTTTACGTTGAGACCGTACACAACCAAAGCTTTAGTTAGTAGATAGTTCCCTAATAAGATTAATAGGGAATCACCTATCCATTTACTGTCAAAGTACAATCTGTCTTAAAATTAACTTTGTTTTTCTTTATTAAATTTAGCAAAATTTATCGCGTGAACGTGGCCGCAATAGTACACAATATTCATGAAACATTTCCAAGATCTTATGATCCATCTACATTGGTTACTCATAATCGTGAATCAGATCAGAATGAGTTGTATTATAAGAGTATGTTAAATATTATTAAGAAATCTAGTTGGTATACAGCACACTAGAATGAGAAAAACAGATCGAATTTCAACATTGTCTGATTAAGAAAATTATTTAAATCCTCTTGTTAGCAATAAAATAATATGTTGTTAATATAACTAACTCTAAATGAATAGTTAACAATGCCTCAAAAAATGAGAACTTTCTTTAAAGTTGAAGATTATAATTTTTTTTTCCTTCAACGTATCTGTAAAAGTATCGTAAAATATCGAATTAGTTGAAGGAAAAACTGAAGGGAAAAAAAAAACTATTTTCCAAGCAAAGCTGTTGAACGTTACTTGGAAGATAATGATTACTAACATACCTCAACTTACTTTTTAAAAATTAATTTTGCTTAGTGAAAAAATGAAATATCTTATTTGCCTTTATGCAGCTAATATATGTTTAAAAGACGTAAAAACGAAAAACAATAATGCTTTACATTCAGACTAGCAAAAATGCAAAAGAAAAGCGTGAAACTGCTTGTGCCACTACTGGAGGTTAAACATTTATGTGATTTTTATTTCTAGGTGTGTGGACAGTTTCACAATTGGTTTGCAATATGATAACGATGAATAAAAAAAAAAATAGAATGAAAACTTCCATATAGCTAAATTAAAAATGATTCAAAACTTTAGAAATAATGTTGTAAAATTCGTCACCGTTTTGAACTATATCAGACGACTTAAATACAAGTATCAGCAAAGATATTGCACAGAAAATTTTTGGAAAGAAAAATAAATGCGATGTGATCTCGATTATCTGGATGTGAATTATCCAGTTTGAGGATTATCCGTGAGTGGTGCTGCCCACACATGCATACTCAGCATTATGTGCCACGGTATTTAAAAAAACAAAACACGTGTAAGTCCGATCATGCTCTAAAAACCGCTGAATTGCGTCTTTACGTTTAGTTTGAATGGTTACCTCGTACAGTTCGTTCTGCATGTTCATAGTCGAAGGCATTGTTTCGTTTGATCATTGGGATTTTTTTATTTGATACGTTTTTGCGTGCACATTTCCTTCTGATAATTTTAAAAATTAGAACTAAAAAATTGAATAAAGAATATGTTACAAGCATTAAGCGCAAGAATATTGTATGCCAAAACAAGGCAATAACTGAAGTTGTACGCTTCAAAATTGGAAATATAAAATTCTTCGAAAACGTCGATTGAAAAAACATCGATTAGTGGTTCCATGGATATTCTATTAAGCCGGGCTTTCGATGTTTGGGTGGTGCGGATATCATTTCAAATGTCTCAAAAATAGAAGAGGCAGAGAGTAATATTGAAAATACAAGCAAAGGAGGTATTGGCAAGTACCTTAATCCTGAGACACAGTGACGTCTGTTGAAACTCTGTTGGACTTCGTCCGCCAAAAGCGATGCGAACGCAGTTTTAAAATAACACTTCGAAATATACGTAGTAACATTCGGCCAATATTTAAACACTCTAAAAAAAAGAAAATTACTGAAGTTTTAAGAAATAATTACATTCAATATGAATGAAAATGGATAGTTTGGATTATCAACGTTTTTTAGTTACCCAATGACCTGCTTCCCCGACATTAGCCTGGATAATCGAGAATACACTGTAAATAAAAAAGTATTTTGTTGTCATTTTCTGCCACATATATTGATTGCTGAACGAAGGGCAAATTAACGTGGTGCATGGCGGGATTTGATTGAAATGCTGAATGTGAATTCCAGTTCTTCTCTTTAATCGTACTTACTACAATTGATTATTTTCCGCATATGATCGAGAGTCAAAACGGCAATCATCTGTATAGGTAATAAAAGTGTTTTTTGGCCACAGAATCTTCAGTTTCGGAAGCTCAAATGTAGTCCCATCCGATGATCACTTTTGATTGACGGGGACTTCTGATACACTAGCAGTTTTTATTGGAGTAAATTCCATTTTTTACGAAGGATCGACTTCGGAAAAAAAAAAAATTCAGGGTGTTAAGTGAGAATATGTTCAGTTAGGTAACTATTCTCTGTTGCATTATAATGCATCCTCCCGCAGTGCAGCTATCATACCAAAAGATGCTCATTTATATTCCCATAGGCTACGTTCAAACGGCGGCGATACAGACCTTAGACCGTTGCAGTGGTCTTCGACAAAAGTCGAGTTCTTAACAGGGTTAGAAGGCCTTCTCTGCCGTTTCGCTTGTCCGGGATGCATTCATTTCAAACAGCTGGAAGCGCGAGAGTACGGCGGTCCACCTGGTCCCATTAGTGGTCTAAATTCAGATTACACTAATCTCATGCTTAAGTATGAATTACGGGATATTTATTAGTGGTTCTGAATACCTCATATGGTAAATACCTACCTGTGAACCAAGAGATCATAGTTCGATCCTCAGGCGCCCTTCCCCAGATAAAGTGATATTGAAATTAGAAGTTTTATAGCATAATGAAATTAATGTGGTAACTGAAAGAATCTGGATCCATCTTTCTGAAGTTATTTAAACTTTATACCTTGGTAAGAGATATCTCAGATTTTCAAATATAATGAAGCAATAAAAATAGAATCTTGTTCTGAGCATTCTTAGGTATTTAAAATCCTTTTAAATTTAATGCGGCAAAAGTCTTAGTTTCATTCTGATTTATCAAACAAAATTAGGTATTATGTATGACAGAAAAGATGCATAACTTTTTCATCAGCATTTTTGGGAGTTGTTATTAATGTTTTGTGGTAATTAATATATTTTTCAAAGCACTTGTGAGGTTAAGCTGCTGTTATATCACAGCATATAAAGTTTTAGCTGCAGAAGTGAGACTAGTAAAATGGAAGTGTTTTAGCTTTAAAAAGGGCTATTCTTAGTCCGCAACGTTTTGTAGTTTTAGTTTCGCACTGAAAATTTAGTTACGTTGTAATTAAAAAAAAGGTAAGTAAATAAATAAAAATAATAAAAATAAAAATTAAAAAAAATAAAGAATTTAAATTTTTTAGGGGAGTAAAATCATTTTTTATTGTTCATAACTTTTAATGTGAGCATTAATGTTATTAATTTTCTTATTTAAAAACTAAAGGAATCCATTTAAAATCAAATAAAAAAACATTAAACAAATTAAAATTACTCTTAAGATAGTTTAAAAAGCCATGACTTCACAGGGTAGTTAATGGTTCACGTGTTTCTGAATAAACTTCGTAGAAATCTAAATGCCCTTGGCTCGACTTCAGTGTACTTTTTTTATAGTGGAACATATCCAGTCACACTTAATGGCTGAGCAGTGATGCAATGGTCCATTCATTTACTTCCGAAGTGAAGGGGATTCACTGTTTTGTCAGAACTGTTCTTGGTTGCATGAATCACAGAGTTGGCGAGACTGCTTGGAGGCTTAGAATGAAAAAACAGCAGTTATTTTTCTGGTGGCATTTCATCGTTTCTTTCCACTCCAGTATTTTTTTAAATCACTTAAATTTTAAATGATTTAGAAGGCATGTGATAAGAATACAGCCTCTATTTTGCATAATTTAACTGGCCAGGCTTCTCATGTGCATTCGCTTTAGTTTACATGTTTGTCATAGGATGTACAGAAAACGCTAGTCTTCTGTAAATTTGATGTAATAATAATAATAATATGATTATGTACTTAGTTCTTCTCATTTTGATGATTTTGCATGTTTCGATCAAACATTAAATTCTTACCAGAGCAACATATTTTGCCAGAATGGGAAAAATATTTTGAAAGTCTGCGTTATATATAAAATATAAAAAACGAGCACATAAATTATCAAGGTATATAAAATAAAATTTATTTAATACTTTATGGAATTGAATATTACGGCGTAATAACTATTTATGAAACTCAAGCAAAAGATTTATATTTACAAAGAGTCAAATTTCATGAAATGTATTTCTGAATTGGTGATTTCAAGCGCATTATTAGTTATGGCAAAGCCACTTCGTCCTGCATAGGTTTGTTTGGTAGGCACTGTGCATTAATTTTTTACATATGGTTTCATGAATAGATCGAGCACAATTCATATTCTGTTGCTGTGTACAAGAAACAGGTAGGACGTTTACAGGTTTACTATTTATGTCTTAATTTAATTTAGCACAGGTTTAAACTTAACACATTCATCGCGGCAATGGCGCGAATTTGTTCTACTCTTTGTAAATTCTGTGAAAGCAAAATAATATAGACTGGAATGTGCTAAAAAGTTAATAAATAAGTTTCTGGACACGTTGCCAATAATATTTAAAAAAAGAAGAAATTTGTGTAGAAAACGACTTACCTAGCTGCTAGCGCTAAGCGAATATTCTTGGAATACAAGGTATCTCGTCCGTAGCGATGGAAGTGTTAAATTTTAAGCGCCATGTAGTTCCTGACAAGAACAGATGTTTAATTTTAGCTAATGTATTTAATGTAGTTTAATTATTGTAATTAATATAGGTAATGATTAATGTTGATATCGTATGAAGTAGAGGCTGTCTTTATTTGCAGTCTCCACAGCTCGGAGCTCATCTACTGCTAAAAACACCTTTTAAATGAGATGCAACATACATATCAGTGTTTAACTTGAATCTTGATTACTCGAGTACAGTTTTAAAAAAAAAGATTATATGTTTTCTTTGCTGCTACAAAAAAAAGTAGAATCTGTATATCTTATCTTTGAACTTTTATTATTTTCTCACTCTGTGCACTATGACGAACAAGATGTCATTATTTTGTTATATAATTATTATTACTACAGTAGCATAAGAGATAACAAGTGACAAGTTGTCACTTGTCATTTGCCATCTCTTTTTAACTGCATGAATTTTTACATATTGTAAATGTTTTAATTAAAAAAAGTCCACGGTCTTAAGTCAAGTCTTTTGTTCTTTATATTAGAAAAAACTCGGTATAAATCATCATTAAAGGAGTTTAATATTAAAAGAAGTGCATAAAAATAATAACAAAGTATCATAAAGTAAATCATAGAGTATCTTTTTTATTACTTGGCTGCTATCATAAACTTGACTTAAACTCATTAATAGGAGAAATGGGGTGGATGATTTCTAATATGTGCAGTAACATTTGTTTGCTGATTAGAAACCTTTATTATTAACTCATCACGCTGCTTAATATCAGTTTGTTTCTGTTTTTTACTAGGAAAGAAATAATCTCACTGAATATCATGTGAATTAAGTCATGTCATACAGGCATTAAGTTATTTATGAGAAGGAAATATGAAAAATGAACTGTGTTTTCGCTAGGAATTGAGCTTGAAGCTCTGCTGCGGCCATTGTTGAAGCCTAGACTGCAAGGATATATACAAATGGTAGATATAGTTAATTCCTAACACTGTAAACTGTGTGTAGAACTAGAAAATTGTGTTCTAGTTGCGCATAGAGTTCACTCGTAAGTTACAGGTTCTAGTTACACAGAAATTCTCTTTACACAGGACTTGTCGTTTTTTTTTAATGAGCTTGTATAACAAGCGGATCTTTTGAAAGAAAAGTTATTTAATTTGTGTTTTTACAAAAGTGATTTACAGAAAATGTTTTTGTTTCTTATAACTTATAGGCGTAATTTTAACCTTTGTGCATGAAAGGCGGTAGATATCGAGCGTATAAATAATATTTAAGGACCTACGTAAGTGATGTAATACTTTTACATACTGTTGTGCATTAACAATTTCTGCTGGATTCTTGAATGATTATAGTCGATCCTTGAACACCAGAAACATCTAACAAATTGCTAAAGATTATTGTTGACCACTTTCGAAGCTTTCTGGTTTAAAGAGTAATGAGTAGAAAAATGTAAATCCTTAATTTGAATTCAGAGTGTAAAACATTCAGTTTATATCAATAAAGATACATACTAATTTTTTTTTTCTCGTCAAGGGTGGACTCTAGCCGTTTAGGAGCGTAGATTACTATTAAGGTGGGAAGCGACGGTCTCTTTATTATGGGTGCCCCTAATAGGTGGGCCACCGTTGCCTCATACTCTTGGGGGGACGGACAAATTACATCCATGCCTTCTCCAGGATTCGAGCCCGAGCCCTTCGCTACGGCAGTCAGAATCAGTTACCACTTTCCGTCTGGTTATACTAAAGTCAAATCAGCACATTTTCTTCTAGCATTCCCAAGGTTACTTCATACGTATACTGAGATGTATTCATGCTCTTATATCAAAATAATTAAATATACAGGGTTATTCAAAAAGAAAAAGCAGATTGCAAACATGTATTTCTTCCAAACTACAAAAGATAGAAACATGATTCTAACGTTAATGGATAGAGAAAAAGTACAATTTAGTACGGGTAAAGGTTCCAATCATGGCCGCATTGGCGCTGTTGTTTGTTCTGGTATTATTTGTCGGTTGGTAGTCTGTAGTGAAAAGGCGGCGACACCACATCAGAAGTCTTTTTGTGTTCTACAATTGGCAAAACTAGAGTCCATTGTTGCAGTTCAGCGAGCATTTCGCCGTCAATTTAATAAACAGCCACTGCGTCATATGCAAATTTATGAGTGGCATTGAAAATTCGTAGAAGATGATTGCATCTGCAAAATGAAAAGCACGGGATGTCCACGCACATCGAACGAGAATGTCGAGCGTATTCGTACACTTTACGAAAGGAGCCCAAAGAAATCCACATCGCGAGCAAGCAAAGAACTTAAAATTCCTCTACCAACGGTATGGCGAGTTCTAAAACATCGTCTGCACATGAAGCCATACAAACTGCAGTTATTGAATGCATACATTGAATGCATACATTGAATGCATACCATAATTGTAAACTTTTCTCTAGCCATTAACGTTAGAATCATGTTTCTATCTTTTGCAGTTTGGAAGAAATAAATGTTTGAAATCTGCTCTCTCTTTTTTTTTTTTTGAATAACCTTGTATATTATTTGATCTCATTTTGTTAACTTAACTTATTATTAAGTCATTTACAAGTAAGTAGAATTGCATAAAACGAATCACTTATTTACCTTTTATTGGATGGATAGAAACTATAGAATCTTAATTTGGATATTTGAATAAGATAATGTTTTTTAAAAAAAAACTAGCGACAAGGGATCTTAACGGAAAGTTGACCACTCACAAACTCAGCAAACACAAACCTACTAAGCACGTGCAAAGATAAAATCTAACATGTAATTCATTAGATTAGATTAAACCAATATGTAGTTAACAGTTTCCATATGATAGGGTTTGCCTTCACAGCTCGAAGTATATTTCTATGTTATCTATTTATTTCATTCTTACCCAGGGAAAACTGTATAAGAAGGTTATATCTGCATTTTGTGTTTAATAGAAACAATTTACTATAAATCGGGTTGCTGGACGCCTAAGCATTTTTTAAATACTTTTTCTGGGGAGGAATGTTTTTAGAAGTTTTAGAGAAATTTTTTCAAAAGCTGTGAGATTTTGTTTTTCCTTCCATGCGATAACTTCTTGGCATTTTATATTACTGAGAATCTCGTTCGAACTGTCGAAAAAACATTTCAATTTTTCGTTGCTAGACAGAAAATCTTAGTGAACAGTTTTTTTTTTTTTTTTTTTTTTTTTTACTTTGACATTTTAATTATGAGTGCTGAAAACAAGGCGTAAAAGAAGAAGAAATAAATTTAAGATGAAGGTAATGTGAAGCGTGTTCTACTTTCTATTTTTCGTTATCATGTCAGTGATTATTTTACATGATTTAATTTGATTTTAGTTTAAAATTCTTTCAATTTATAAAAATTTGAAAGATGCAGGGCAAAATCAGGGAAATTAGTAGAAATGCATTTCCAATTCAATTTCACTTGAATCATCTATCCTTTTATTATTCCCCTTTCTACTGTCCTTGATTTCCTATCTTTCTAACACTTGCTGTAGTTGGAGGACACTGCTATTTTCATCCCGCTCGCTAACTCAATGGTCACACACACAGCGATATCTTAGAGAACGATCTTAAGTTGGGCATCGCTGAAGAGGTATTCCTGATACTGAATCATACAGAATTGTGGTTTGTCGCAGATATTAAATCAGAGTTGCTAAATGAACGTATACGATTATTAATAATTTAATTAACCAGTTATTATGAGTTAGACCTTTACTGTCACTTCTCCTTTTCCATTTCCCCTCTGGAAATGTAAATGAGTTAGACAGTATATAGTAAGTCGAGGATTTGGGATTTTAAGACAGAGTGTGTTCCTGCCCCTCGAGGCCATGTTACTAGGTTTCGCCAACTCTGATAAGAATGTAATGGTTTGGTTTTGCGTTATTACTGCCAACCTTTAATTGTTACGCTGGTGAGAAGTTTTGAACCAACTTAGTATTTAACATCAATTGTGTAGTTTTTGACTACCAGGCTTAGTTTTAAATTTGAATTTGACTGTTATTTAAGCTACATCGCCGCAAGTGGTGGTTGATATTGTCAAGCACCAAAAATGAGTTTATGTTGAAGTTCAGTTTTAATAAAAAGGCTGTATTAAACCTTTTCAAGACTCTATTGTTACTTCAGACTCTGCAATAATTCGCTTTAAGTCTCATAGAAGTTTGATACTAGTTTATGCTACAGAAGAAGGTTAAGCTCTGTGAACTCTCACACAACAATAATAAGTAAATTATTTTTTGGTAATTACGCTCAAACAGTTACACGAACTCAGAATAAATGCAATTTCAGATCCTCTTGTCTTGCAGAGGGTGCTTTGAATGGAGCCTATGTAACAGAAAATATATAAATTATGTAGATCTTCTTTGGATGGAATAAATTGCTACTTTCACTTGTTGTCACATGTACCTTTTACTAGCTTAACACATTCTTATTGACTTAAACACAGCATTGAACCAGACACCGAGCAGTAGCAAACAAAGGTCGACGCAGGTCACAGCTATCGTCTATGCAGGGTTTGTTAAACTGTGGGATGTGACTCCAATTGGGGTCGCTAAAAATTTAGCAATTTTGTTATTTCTTTAACTTATTTTAATAATTTTATCATTACCAAATATTTTTACATAATATATCTGAAAAATAGATAAAGAGAAGACAATGCAGACAAAGAAAAAACGAAAACGTTTCGTCGCATTTTTTTTATAATAGAAACGTTCATTTTACTCTAAAAATTAATGTTAATGACCGAAAACTAAACTGCAATAGTATATTACAGTACAAGTGAAGAAACTGATAGTTTCATTCACGCGTGTGTCGGATTTATGCAATGCTTATGGGGTCCCACAAAATTTTCGTAAATATTAGGGGGACCCCATATAAAAAGTTTAAGAAACCCTGATCTACTGTATTTTAGATGCTACATATTTTATCTCCACTTCATTCTTTTTTAGATTGTAATGAAATTTGCATACTTGAATGATGGCCGAAAAATGAGACGTGGAAAGGACAAGGAGTTAATGATTTTAAATGGTGGAAACTAAGTTAAAGCTTTTAAATATAAAATAATTTAAAATAATTAACTTCAAATTTAACGATTTAATGGATAACAATAGATCTGATATTCAAAGAGAATCTATTTTATCACTGTTTGTAAACACAAAAATAAATTCAACGTCGTAATAAGAAAACGATAGCAAAGTGTTGGCATGAGTCATATTAAATCAGTAAAAATTAGTTTGCCAGCTTAATGTGATCCATCGAAAAAAATAAAGTTTAATTGCAGATTTAATATGGATGTGCCTGAATGAAATAAAAATTTAAGCACTATTCGTGTTAATTCCTGTTGAATAAGTTTTCCTATGCATGCGAGTTATAAAATCCTAAACGACAGTTCAAAATATTATATTTTGTAATTATAATGTATTGCAATTACAAATTCACTACTTCTTTCTTCGCGTATTCCATCATGCTTCAACGAAAACGGTATTAAAAAATATGATGTTCAAATCGATGAACTGGATAATGTTTTATTTTTTTCCTTAATTCGAAGATCTGTCAAAGGAGTAAATAATATTATCCTCACCCATTTCCATAGAGACAAACAGCTTTTTCATTGCTCTTTATTTCCATTGCTAAGTGTTATTTGAACACGTGCTGCCACCATGAATTAAACACGGCTACGTTCATGGATGATGCATACAATGATGCATTATGTTTACTGATGATTTTTTAGGACGGGGAGGAAGTGTTGAATAAAGAAAAGGCCGGATTGGATAATTTTTTATGTAATGCAAGCGATAGAATTTAAATGAAAGAAATCTTGGTTTTCTAAACTTAAGAAGCTTACGAGTTTTATTATTATTATTATTTTATAATAATATATATAATTTATACTATTATTAATCCTACTTATTTGAAATAAACAAGTGAACGCGTTCACTATGTTTTTAATATACTGTATCATAGAGGGTTGAATAAAATAGCTTTGGAAATATTTAACACATACCGATCACTTGATCGTACCTGACTGAGAAAATTTTCAAACAGTTACAGCATTATTCAGAATTAGTTAAATATAAAGCTCCAGTATTCAGTAGGAATGTTTTCCGTTACTCGAGAGTTGTAGAAAGACTCAAATGCCTAATAAATATAATTTAGTTTACATTTATGTATCATTTTCTTATTTTTAACCTGAAATTAATTTTTTCCCTCATGTGCTATTTGAAAGAAATACACAGCTCCGAAAAGCTGTTGAAATTTCATGAATGAATTTTACACCCACCGGAGTTAAAAAAGCAAAATAAACACATTTTTGTCAATCCTCAGTTATGGTATGCGGTGATTTTTTTATCACACTTATTGTTAATTTTAGCAAAGGCTTACGGAAATACAGCGTATATGAGAACCTAGAATTTAGTTTACAGGAATAACACCTAAGACTAATATATATAAAGTACTAATAATTATTTTATATCTACTTACTACTATTATTTATTTATATATTAAATTTTGATTCTAATACTATGCGACTACAGCTCTTCATCAAGAAGGAAAGTAAGACTAATTAAAGTAAAATATAAGTGTGAAACTCATGTTTATTTTAAGCCATGAATACAGTGAAAAAAGGCAAATTGTTCTCTTTACTTCAGTTCTTCCCGAACCGAGGTAAAAAGAACAATTTCATTGGTTTTGTGCAATAAACTTGTACGCAAAGCTCTGTTATAAAGTTTAAATAAGTAATCGTCTCTGGTCTCAAGTTTTAGTTTAAGAACTTTTAGAATGACGAACGGCTTTTTGGAATTAATTAAATTCCTGAATCAATGTTTCACTGTGTTTCATCTTAATTGAAATCAAAGTGAAAAAATCTGATGTGTACACCACATGACTTACCTCTACGGAAAATTAAATTATACGCATTTTTTCGCGAATTTCATTTAAATTAATTGGATTGAATTAAATCTACTTCGTCGACGCGCATAAACCACAATAGAATAAATGCACTCTTTAAAATTCACTATATTTGTTTACTATAACGACACTATAAATGCACAAAATTTATATCATTTGAAGAATTATCGTTGCCACTCGTTCTATTCAAATACTATAATAAAGCTAAAACGATGTATGAAAGAAATTAAGCAAACAAAACAGAAAAGAAACAGTTTTTCACAGACGATTTAGTATTTCTCATTCAATTAATTCAGCTCTCACTTCGCGACAAGGCAAAAATACATAAAAACTCAAAATATCTGCATTAAAATTTACGAAGTAAATCTTAAACACTTATTTCCTCGAAAAAATTCCACAAAGGATTAGGCATGATTTAATTCGCAATAATAAATGAAGGCGTTATTTTTCTGTTGCGAAGCTTAGTCTCTCTAGATTGGCAACAAATCTACAATTCTGCTGTTTCAAATGTAAACAAATATGTACGCCATGTTATTTAAAACTTAACCGCACTTAAACAGCTTTTAAATTGTTGATAATTGTACAAATATTGCTTCCAGAATTACAAAAGGCATAAAAACCTTAACCGGAAGATAAAAACAACTTAATTCAATCATTTTTAAAGCAAAAAATGTACAATTTACAAACATATAAGAGTAAAGATACTGAGATCACTGAGCCGGGTAACAGAGTGGATATATACGTTTGGTGCGGCCGATTTGAACCAAAATACGAGGTGCACATCTACATGTTATAGCAGTCCTATATACAAAATTTCAACGTTCTGAGGCTACTCGTTTTTGAGTTATGCGAGATACGTACGTACATACGTTCGTACAGACGCCACGAAAAATTCTCTTCAGAATTGATTTTAAAGCAGTTTTATAATTTTTTTGGAGGAAAGGTGTCTTTTATTCTGTCCTTACGCACAGATATCACGCAAAAACATCGTTAAATTGCATTCAATAGCGGTCAAAATGGATATTTTCGTTGAAATATGTTGACTGAAACTTTTCGCGATTACAATACTTCCTTTTCACTTCGTACAAGGAAGTAAAAACAATCTGAATTTTCTTTTTTATCTTGAAAGATTAATTTAATCTTCCATTTCCTTTATAATGTTATAATGAAATTAGTAGCTTTTATTTGTAGCAACAGCTGTTTACTTTTGCGTCTGTTTAAATATCACATAGCTAATAGATCTTATACATATATATATAGAAAGAGAGAGAGACCCGGAACCGCTACGATACGGTATGCACATATATGGCACATGATATAGGAGGAGTGTCGGAAGGGTATCCCAAGATAAAAAAATCTACCTCTCAAGTAATGTCTTGAGATTTGTCTTTTCCAAATTTTGATACCCCAGAGGAGCCAAAATTCACGAACTTGTTATTTCAGGCTCATACTTGAGGTAATTGTTTTTCGATAACAGAAAAGAACTGCTATACGATAGTGGATGAATGCCTGTATACGTACCAATATCTGGTTATCTGGTCAGCAGTTAGGTAAAAGTTATTTCGTGGTGTACAATGATTTCAACGAGGTCGAGGTCGATAGCCTCTTTGGCCATATTACACTACCGTATAATATGACCAACAGGCAATCCAAGAGAATTCGAAGTGTGACAAGAATGGCGCAAGAATTCCGAGTTGTTCACAGAATCGTTTCTTGAGCCTGGAGAACATTTTAAGCGGCAGAAATAACCATTCAAGACTTCATCAATGGTCGTGCATGAGCAAGAAACATCGAGAAAGGACGACCGGTATATTCTCTTACAGGCGACAAGAGACAGGCGGCAGACAGAGGGAGCTACAGCAAGGCACATGCAACAGACTACTGAACGGCCATATATCACGTTTTACCGTGGTCACAAATGTGGCCTATATGTATGCACGACGATCGACGATTAGTACGTTGTGTGTCATAAACACCTGTCCATCGGAGAAGCCAGTTTCTGTGGTGTCGGGAATATGAACTGGGCACAATAAAAGTTTGGGCGCATGCCCTTTACGGATAAGAGCCGATTTAGACTGACGAGCGATTCTGGACGTATACACATCTGGAGAGAAAAAGGAACACACAATCACTCCTCCAACATCATCGAAAGAGACCGCTTTGAAAGAGTTAGTTTGTGGTGATATCATGCTTGGTAACAGTACTGACCTTTACATCACCCAAAGAGATTCAGACATTGGTATCTGCTATTGTACCAAGGTTCTCTTGCCTCAAGTGTGTCTGCTTAGGAGTGCTGTGGGTCTGTACTTTCTCTTCATGGATGATAACGCTGCATCTCATCGTACAACGGCTGTCGCGGAGCTATGGGAGAGATATTCAATGCACGGATTGGCTTGCAAGGTTTCCGGACCTAAATTCCGTAGAAAGGTCTCAGGAGACACTTGGTAGCATGTGACCAACTGCAAGCAACAATTCCGCGCCTGAAATTGGAGCTACAAGAGGAATATACATCGTTGTTTCAACAGCTCCTTAACAACTATATTCTCATCATGGACAGACGTCGTAAGATCTGTATCGCAGTTAGGAGTAATCATATAACATTCGAAAGACTGGATTTTTCTTGCCAGGCCTTATCACATGGACTTTTCCATTTTATCTTTAATTGTACTTGGAGTTACCTTTTCAGTAAAGTGCCTTTTTATTTTTCTTATTCCTTGTTTGGATGGTTTTGGTCATGTGGGTCAATGTGAAGTACTTCTGCACAACGTTACATTCGAAAACCTATCTCTACCTTAAATTTTGCACACCTACGTACAATACTGGGATTTGCTTATTTTACATATTTTATTATGGGCATTCTTTGTGTATATTTTAGACAATAATGTGTAATATCTCTAGTTTAAAATAAAAAGAACACGTTTAAACAAATTATTAGTTAAAAATTTAAGATACCGAGATTCTGAGCAAAATATCAAATCAAAATCGTAAAAACAACCTTGTATTTAGCGTAAGTATATTGAAACACTCAATCGATTTCGAGGGCAGCTAAAGGTCCCTCCTCATCAGGAGAAAGAAATGCTCAGAAAGAAGAAAAATAAAGGGGAAGGAGTCTCAGAAACACGTGGTCCTTATCAGCACTGCACGTGGTTATAACCGGATTTTTAATCAGAGTTACACTGGCCGCCTACTTTTACTGAGCCAGGCTATCTGATCAAACATGTAACACAAAGGACAAGAAAAATTAGCGAAGTTAGAAATAGGGAGCGAGGGGCAACTGCACCTTACGCTCAAAATCTGAACTTCGAATAATGGAAATCAACCACTTAACGGATTTTTATTTCTTTCTCCTGATGAGGAGGGACCTTTAGCTGCCTCGAAATCGATTGAGTGTTTCAATATACTTACGCTAAATACAAGGTTGTTTTTACGATTTTGATTGTCACATTAGCGTGTTTCTCTTCTAGTCTTGTAGGGTTTATATTTATTTTAACTAACATTTATTTTAAGTTTAAACTATCTTTCCTGTCAATCCTTACTTTCCCCTGGAACTGCCAATGCCAGAATATGTAAATTTGAGTAGAACGCGCAAGCATTCAAATTATCAGCGGAAGTAGTATGATTTAAATAGAAGGAAACGAGTTCGGTGAGAGAGTTATTCTTTCTTACTTAGCGAGCGCGGAGGTAGTTATCGAGAATTGAAGAACCCCGCGTTGCGGCCTATGTGCTTGGCGGGAAGTAGTTGCAATTGTTCCAGTGAGCTTCAAGTCTGCTGAATTAGCTGCGGTATTTGTAAAACGCGGTGAGTTAGTTATTTTAGAGAGCCTCGTAGTTAGAATATTGTCTTTACTTTCTTTTCAGGTTCTTATTTTTATTTGACTGCCTAGTGGGCACAGTCTGTAAGCGTCAAGAGGACGCCATTGTAATTTATTACGTTGAATAAAAAGGGACTTAGACCCTTTATAAGACTCTGTGGTTTATACAAGCTTTCACAGTCACCTCTTGGTTGCGTGCTAGTTAGAGGCGCGCAACGTTATATTGGCGCCCGAACACTTATCGAACTGAAATGACCGAAAACTGGATGGAAGCCGCTGGACAACACCAAGAAATGACAACGCAGTTAGAAGGATTTGGATACCTGGTCCAGACTTTGAGAGCATCAATCAAGCCAAACGTCTATTTCGACGGAAAAAATTCGGTGTCCGTATTTTTAGAAGGTATAGAAAACCACTTTCAGCTCTACCCTGTGCCTGAAAGACAAAAAGTTGCCATCGCCACATCAGCACTAAGAGGACAGGCCGCGCTATGGTGGAAAAATATAGGCAAATTTCTTCTAGGTGAATTTGGAAGCCCGACGTATACTTTTGAAAATTTCCAAAAATCGTTAGTAAAGGCCTTCCCCATAGTGAAAGATCGCGCACGGCTGGAAGCCGAGCTATATAGTTTCTATCAACGGGATACAGCACAATTGACGGACTTTATTTTACGAAAAATCAAACTAACGGATATGTTGTATGGGAAGAAACCCGATGCGGAGATTATTGAAATAATATTACCAAGATTGTTACCCGCTGTTCAAGACTACTTTGAAATTAGAAACCCAACCACATTGCAGGAACTTTTCGAATTGGCGGTGAAATTTCAAAATCGCAGAATAGCGGAAAGAGCGAGAGGGGAAACATATTCTTAAAGTACCAGAAGGAAGGAGGAAACCAGAAATGGAAATCGCTCATATGGGGGAAAAAACTATCAAGCTAACGCATCGAAACTCGAAGGTCAAGGCCCAAAAAGAAAATTTGAAAATAAGCATCCGCGTACCCAGAAGACACAGATTGAAAGGAAAGCTTTAAACGACTAGCGGGGCCTGTGAAAGGGAGGGTCCAGACCCCGGAAGTTTTAGAAAAACCCTCAAATAGACATTTAAATACAGTCATCGTAAAAAACTCACAGCTACCAATTATACAAGTCCTGGTTGGCGATGTACCAGTAGAAGCCCTCATCGATACAGGAGCAGAAGGAAATTTCATGAGTGAAAAGTTCTTCAAAAAGAATTTTTATAGGATACGACTCTTTAAAACCAGAAATACGGAAATTATAGCGGCGCAAGGAAAAACATGTCACTGCATCGGAAAAGTATCATTAAACGTACAGGTAAAAGAGGAAAATCTCAAAGTATTAATTTTTGTGGTGAAAGACCTGCAACACTCTCTTATTTTAGGTATGGACTTTTTAAGGGCCGCGAGGGCCAAATTAAATTTTCAAGATAGTTCCGTGGTGTTGGAGATGGACCAGGGGGTGGTGGAACCGGTGGAGACACCTGAATTGGACCTTAGCCATTTGAATGACCAGGAAAGTAAAGCAATACAGCAAGTGGTGAGTAATTTTTCTCATTTGTTTTCAGAAAAACCGGGAAACTGTCAGATCGTGACTCACAAGATTCAATTAAATGCCGAAAAACCTTGTAGGACTAAACCGTATCGCTATGATAAACAAAAAGACTTAATCATCGAAGAACATATTCAGGAGATGTTAAAGAATAAAATAATAACGCCCATAAATAGTGAATACGCGAGTCCAGTCGTATTATGTAGGAAAAAGAACGAGTTTCCTCCTTCGGATAAAAGGGCTTGGAGGTTTGCTATCGATTATAGAAAACTAAATAGCATAACTAAATTTCCAGTTTACCCTTTGCCGGTTATAGACGAGATCATTAGACAGATCAAATCGACGAGATATATGTCTACTTTGGACTTAACGTCTGGCTACTATCAAATAGCTATGAGACCCGAAGATATACATAAAACCGCGTTTATAACAAAATCGGGCACTTATGCATTTTTACGCATGCTTTTTGGGTTGTGTGGGGCCCCATCAACATTCCAGAGAGCTATGGACATTGTTCTAAAGCCTGTCCTAGGAAAATCAACTTTAATTTATCTAGATGATATAATTATAACGAGTAGTACGTTGGAACAACACATTAATGACCTCGAACAAGTTTTTAAATTATTAAAAGAGGCCGGTCTTACAATTAACGCCTCAAAATGCAAGTTCGCAACTAAAGAACTTAAATATCTCGGTTATAAAATTTCGCAAAAGGGTATAGAAACGCAAGATTCAAAAATAAAAGCTATTAAGAATTTCCCACCGCACAACACCGCCAAGAAACTTTCGTCTTTCCTTGGACTATGTTCTTACTATCGATCTTTCATAAAAGATTTCGCTAATATTGTTGAACCACTCTTAGTAATCAAAAGAAAAAAGAGTAAATTTACGTGGACAGCGGAAGCGAACACAGCTTTTGAAAGATTAAAAGAAGCGCTTATTAATGCCCTGTTTTAAAATTCCCTGAGGGGGACGAAAACCTGGAAATTGCGGCAGATGCATCAGACTATGCGGTGGGGCGGTTCTTATGCAAAATAACCATCCGCTGGCATTTTTTAGTAAAACATTGAATCAAACACAAAGGAATTATACAGCTACAGAAAGAGAAACATTAGCCGTATTAATGGCTGTACACAAATTTCGAGTTTATTTCGGCAAATCGCCAGTAACAGTCTTTTCGGATCATGCGGCTGTTGGTAGACTTTACTCGGGAAAAAACCTAACGCCCAGGTTAATAAGATGGGCTTTAAAACTCCAAGAATATAATATCACAATAAAATATAAACCGGATAAGGAAAACAATGTAGCTGACGCACTTTCTCGTATAAAACTGGACGACGAAGGAAATGAACTTAAATGCGCTGTGTTGACTTCAAAAATTTTAGATTCTAGAGATACGGTTATTACTGAACTGAAAGCTGATCCTGAATTTGGAAATATCTATGCTTATTTGAAAGACCCCGAAACCTTTGAGCATACAGATATCGATGCGATAAGAAATAGAGCAAAAAACTATGAAATAATAGATAATTTATTATTCTATACGAAAACAACAAACGAAAATCTTGAGTATAAGCCAGTCATCCCAGCCTCGCTTCGATTAAGCATTTTGAAGGAGTTGCACCAAAAAAAAAAAAACAGCGGGCCACCTCGGGGTCAGAAAGACTATAAAAAGGGTACGCGAGGCGGTATATTTCCCGCAATTATACAAAATAGTAACGGCGTATGTCAGGTCCTGCAATCAATGTCAGTTAATAAATGATATTAATTACAGCCCGGCCGGGTACTTAAATAGCATTCGCGCTACATTTCCGAATGAAATTTTAGGCATAGATCTCCTTGGTCCCTTCCCCCAGAGCGAGTTAAATAAAAATCGTTTTCTTTTAGTAATAGTAGATCATTTTTCAAAATGGATAGAAATTGTTCCACTTAAACGCGCGTCAGCCAAAACAGTCGCAGATGCATTCTTACACAGATACATTTTAAAATACGGTGCACCGATAAAAGTCATTAGCGATAACGGGAAACAATTCATTAGTCAAATATTTGAAAACATATGCAATGGACTCGATATACGCCATATCAAAATGGTTCCGTATAGACCACAGGCTAACATAGCAGAAAGAGTTAATAAAAACATAGTAAAAATAATTCGCAGTTACGTTAGCACACATCACAAGCGCTGGGATGGCTACATAAATGAATTAGCTTATGCTTTAAGAACGGCACATCATGATACTACGGGAAAAACTCCAGCAGAATTATTTTTAGGCAGAAAGTTAATTACGCCTTTAGATAAATTATTCTTTGTGCAACAAAGAGAGCAGGAATTTAGACAAAAGGACGTGCAAAAACTAATAGATGAGGCGCTTAAAACCTCGGATACGGCAAGAAATAGGCAGAAAATTTATTATGATAGAAAACGCCGTGAAGCAGATTTTAAAGTTGGGGATAAAGTATTGAAACGGAAATTTTCTTTATCAAGTGCCCCAGACAATTTTATGGCAAAGCTAGCTCCAAAGTTTGAAGGCCCCTATGTAATTCAGGAAATCAAAGGAGTAGTCTTATATCTTAAAAACGAGAGAGGGAAAATCTGTAAAGCAAGTCCCGATCAGGTGAAAAAATACTATAATCCAAATGATTTTGAAATCCTTAAAAGTTTCTTGCAGGACTCAAGTCTAAACGAAATAGAAGGGCCAGAGACTGCAACAACTATTCCACCACCCAAGAAACGGAGAACTGAAGAGAGACCTAGCACTTCTACAACCCGGACGTCGGTATCAAAAAGAAAAAATGAGTTTCAAACTCCGGCGTTTAAGAAAAACAAAAATACAGATGAACCGGGTAAAGAAACCGTGGTAAAGACGAAAACACCACCTACAAAAGATGGCAGGAGAAATTACACATCAAGGAGAACGCGCACACGGCCACAGAGTCAGGTGCCAGCAAGGCCGCCGTTCCGGAAACTGAAACGCCAACAGGAGGCACAGAAGTACGAGGAACAGAAGAAATTTAAGGACTCCAGACCGGAGGACGTCAAGACCAGCCGTCCCAGGCAGAAACGCAAAGGCCAACAACCAGACGATTACTCCGTCAAGAGGCCAGCATGTAGAGGACGCAAAAGAAAGAGCAACGGGGACGACACTCGGAGATCAATAAGGAGAAGATTGACATCCATGACACCTCTAACTTGGGATCAATTTTGTCATAAACGGATGACGGAGTTTCAAGCATCGAAAACTCAAAGATAAGTTAAAACCTTCTATAAATTTTTTTTTCTCTTTTGTTCCGAAATGTTATGCATAAGTACGAAGTTCTATGTTTTGACGAAAGTCAATATGTCTCGGTTGAGACTTAGTTTTGTTTTACTTTATTTAGCTAAGGCAAAAGTATTATTTTCTTTAAGTGTAAAAGCTAAAAACAAGCATTTTCTGTTGGTCGAAAGACTAATTCTGTTATGTTAAAGCCAAAATTTGGCCGGAGATAAAAATAACTTCGTATTCTTGTACTAATAAGAATTTTAGTTCCAGTGCCGCCAGCTTGGCGAAGAATGAGTAAAGTAAAAATTTATTTTCTCTTATTCATTTTATGGTAAATTGTAAAAAGCATATGTATTAAACTTTTGTAAGTGTATGTAAATACTTGCATGTTATGTAAAAGTAGAATTTAGTCTAGAAGCGTAAAATTGTAGATGCTAAAAGTGAATGCTTAAAAGCAATGAAGTCAAAATTTAAGTATTAAACTGTAGATAAAAAAAATCATGCTTTAGAGCGAAAGCCTGCATGTTTAAAGATGAATGAGGGGGAAGCTAGAATGAATGTGTTTTGTAGGGTTCTCCACCTACATTTGAATTTTTAAGAATATTAAAGTAGCTCATTGAGTTGTAGAATGTCGAGTAAGGTGTGTCTATTTGGTTGTTGAATTCTAACAAATCATGGTGGTTAGGGGAAGTGTTGTAAGACTAAAACACGAATATTCCCGTTTGACACCACACATGGTGGAGAGCCAGGGTAAAGTTAAATTAATGCTTGAAAAATTGAATGAATGTGAAGTAAGCAATAACTAAGAAAAACGAATCGTTAAAAACAAAAATTTATTGTGTCAAGAAAGTGTAAATTATAATGTCTGTAGAAAGATACTGATACTTATTCCTTCCAGATGCTGGAAGGAAAGACCAAGATTGATTGATGAAGTCCAGGAAAAGTGGCTGTAAGAAGAAAGCTTTGTAACGACTAACAGAATTTTAATGTATAATTGTTACATAAGATTTTTTTTGTGTGTAAACGAGGCTTTCGCCAGTTAGTTCAGAATTAGATAAACTTACAACAGGTCGTTTGTAGGACCTGCTTCCAAGTTTTCCAAATTCTGGCAGCGGCAAATGTAGGGTTTATATTTATTTTAACTAACATTTATTTTAAGTTTAAACTATCTTTCCTGTCAATCCTTACTTTCCCCTGGAACTGCCAATGCCAGAATATGTAAATTTGAGTAGAACGCGCAAGCATTCAAATTATCAGCGGAAGTAGTATGATTTAAATAGAAGGAAACGAGTTCGGTGAGAGAGTTATTCTTTCTTACTTAGCGAGCGCGGAGGTAGTTATCGAGAATTGAAGAACCCCGCGTTGCGGCCTATGTGCTTGGCGGGAAGTAGTTGCAATTGTTCCAGTGAGCTTCAAGTCTGCTGAATTAGCTGCGGTATTTGTAAAACGCGGTGAGTTAGTTATTTTAGAGAGCCTCGTAGTTAGAATATTGTCTTTACTTTCTTTTCAGGTTCTTATTTTTATTTGACTGCCTAGTGGGCACAGTCTGTAAGCGTCAAGAGAACGCCATTGTAATTTATTACGTTGAATAAAAAGGGACTTAGACCCTTTATAAGACTCTGTGGTTTATACAAGCTTTCACAGTCACCTCTTGGTTGCGTGCTAGTTAGAGGCGCGCAACGTTATAGTCTAAAATATCAAATGTTTAAAATGTTGCTTGGAATACAAATGTGAGACTCGGTCGAAATAAAAGATGATGACTGCAGCAAAATTGTTGCTTTCAGGTTGCAGCTATTTTCGTCAATCGATATCGATCAGTAAAAATATGCGAAACTTAATTTTTCATACAGGCCCCTTAAAAGAAAATACTAATGAAAAATTATTCCTGGTAACCAAACTGGGAAACAAAAGGAATCTGTATGGTCAAAATTACAGAGATATCACTATTTCAGTTTTTGGGGAATCGTATACTCGAAATTTCACTCAAGTTAGTTACGCACATTCAATTTCCGAATTCAGATTTCCAAATATTTCTTTTCACGATAAAAAAAAGTCTGTTTAGAGGCAAATTGATTTCAAATTGTATTTGTACATACGTTAAAAATTTGAAAATTTTTACCTACCATAGTGCAACATAAATACGAACCCTTACATCAATGGCATTTCATTGCATGAATGCGTGAATGTAATTAATTTTTTGACATATTCCACCCTAAAAATATCTGTAAATGCATAGAGAACAATTTCATTCTTAGAGGGCCTGAGTAAAAATTTTAGTGTAGTGTGTTTTTACAAAACGGTGTCACGTTATCAAATTTCTCATTGTTGGAGAGTTTTTCTTATTTGATTCATTTCTTAAATTGGAATTCAGAGTCTATGACCAACCTTTCAAGAGCTATTACGTCGCTTAATCTTTTTAAAACAACATAATTATTTTGCTTCTCTGAAAACTCTGAGTCCCAGGATTAATAGACTCAGATGCACCAATTAAAAAATATTAAGATTTTTGTGAGGTTCTAATTTTGTTTCAGAAACAGTTCTAAATATTGAGTGATTATGTTCTAAATTTTTATTTTTTATTTTTCAATCGATACTGGACATTTTAGTTCTGTTTTTATTAAGATTTATATATTTCTTTATCCATCAATATAAATTTTGAAAAAGTAAGTACTATCTAAAAACATTTTACAGTTTAAACAGAAATGTCTGTAGCCTGGAGGCCTGTGATTTTTCTGCATTATTCAGCTCGAATGCTCTCAGCTTTATTTCTAACATAGCAAAAATAGTCTTCTTCTAAAAATATCAATGAGTACAAAAATGATCATTTTACGTAGGTAAAATTGGTCTGATATATTTTTCTCAACCTCATGTCTGTATTTACCAGTTTAATTTAATTTTCCCTTGATTTCTTTTCCCTGTCATCCTCCTTTCTCCCCCCTCCCAATTTTTTTCGATTAGAGACTACTTTTAGAAAATTATTAATTGTAAGATCTAGTCTTCTTTGCTAGACTAAACTGATACTAGAACTACTTGGAAGTCTATTTAGCGACTTCTCGCTAAAACTAGAAGATGAATACAAAAAATAAAGGATGTAGAAGACCCTTTTCTTGATATCAATTATTTACAGACGTCACGGTCTTACGTGCTTGAAATATCACCATCTACTTGTGGTGAAGAACGCAAAAATAATGGTAACAAACTAAATTTAAAGATATGCTAGTAGCTCAAGACTACGCAAATTAATTTAACCTAGCAGGTTGATCCAGAAAGCCTACACAGGCGTGATATTAAACTTAGGCGGCAAGAATGCGAAGCCGAGATTCAAAATTCAAACAGCTGGCAGGAATAAAAACGTGCGCACTCAATAGTGAAAACAAGCTCTGACTTACTTATTCGTTACTTTATCTCGTTCACCCTTACTCATTTACATCCTGGCGAGAAAGCACAAGGGAAACAAGGAGTGACAAAAAAGGCTAACAAATTAAAAAACTACTGGTAAAAATAATATAAATCTTATAAATTGATGCAGTAAGCGCTGTCTTTCCATGTACCGTGCATTTATTCCGTTTTATTCCGTTTAATAGTTTATGATTCTTAAGGTCTTAAGGGAAATTTTGCGAGTCATTTATTTAATTCGGCGAACTGAATAATTTAAATAAAGTGTCTCATTAAGCCTTAATAATTAATAGTTAAGCATGCCTTGTATCATCGATGACTTACATTTAAACTTAACAAATAATGCATGGTGTTCATGGATAATTTTCTTTCCTTTTTTAAGCAATGTCTTGATTTCTGTTCTCAAAACTAAATTCTTGAGCTGGGAAAAATTCTGAAATTAAGATACGTGTAATTATGAAACTGTAACTCTTCCTTGATCCAAACTAAATTTAGAATATCATTGTCAATGAGATTCACTTTCTCAAATACAAATCTTAAGCTTCTTAAAAAGGGCAGACATAAATCAGAAGTTTTACCCCGTATTACGCAATATAATTTTGACTCATATACTGTGGTAGCGAGCAATTAATTATAAGCTTCACTAGGTTGGCTAAAAATGAATCGCTGTCATCGAATATGATGCGCGCGCATATATACACATTCATTTTTATCCTACTACACAGAGAAATTTTATCTGAATTCTTTATACATCTTGTAATGGGGAGCACTTAAACTCTCTTTCTCTCTTTCTTCTTTAGAGGTCAGGGGAGGCCCTATTCTCTCCACTTACCAGAACGATGAGATTCGAGCGTAATGCTCACGTGATCCACTCAATCTGGCTACAAAGTTTACTGTTGTGATTTTTAGTAGTGAGTGACCTCATATAAGAACATTAAATATGCTTTTATATTTGAAATAAAAGCCAACAAATCTCTGTTCATTAGACTTCAGGTAAAACACTCAAATTAAATTCCTTGCTAGTGGTCTCTTTGGCTTCTTTCTCGCTTTCTGAGATCTATATGTAATGTCTTCTTTAATGAATGCTTTTTCTTATATTCTTCGAAGCAATAAACGAAGAGTCGTAATTCATTCAAGGGCTAATAATACCTTTAAAAATTAAAAAGCATTCAACAGATTTAAAATTATGTTAATTAAATACTTAGAGCTATGAAAGCAGTTTTGTTTGTAGTTTTGTTTCTTATTATGTGGCAGACAAAATTTTCCTTTAACGTAACTATGTGAGTGAACTGAAAAAGTGAAGCATTAACATCTTAAAACAATTCAAAGGTTGCTTTGTTTTCTGTTAGTAAACTTTTACGAAGAAACAGACTGTATTTTCCTGGTCTATGAACCTTTGAGTCCATTATATTATCCCATTTTGGTAGACCCATGGCGTGAAGGAAGTTGTTACCAGGGTAGATGATTGTTTCCGAGTAAAACATAAACAGATTTCCGAATTTCTCGCTGCTTACATCCTGAATGAGAAGCAATGACATCACAGCAGGCGATCCCGATCGGTCATACTTGAACTCCAAGACTTTTGACAAGTTTATTTATCGCGTTTCAGTAGCAAAACGGGAAATTAGTAAAGAATTTTTAAGCTACAGTTTATTCGTAGGTCTTCCCCTGTAAAGTCGTTTCTCTTCCAAGAGTAAATGAATCTCTATCCTTGAAATAGGCTGGAAAATGTTTGCAAGGAAAAGCCTGAAACGATAAAGTAAATGTATAGCTATTTTTTTTCTCCATTTAAGACTGAGCTTTCGCTGTTGACATCAGTAATCACAGGAAGCAATCATTTGAGTTGCACACTACATCTGTTATACAAAACCCATCACCATTTTTGCAGTTAATTTATCTTCACGAATTACATCTTGATGAGGCATATAATAAACTTTATTTTTATTCACATTCAAATCAGCTTTCTGGACTATTCTCTCTGAAAAGTGCTTCAAAATAAGTTTTTCATACTGATTAAGAAAAGAATGATTTCTGTTAAATTTTTTAACCAAATTTGGGAAACGCATTTCCGAATTGTCCTAATTATCGAATAAATATTCAGCATCTTTATTCACGGAAAATTCACTTGACAGAGACCGTCAACAATTTTTTACAGTATGTTGCAATTCCTTTAAACCCTCTTCTTCTAAATTATCATTTCATGTATTCCCAAAATTAAATATTTTCTTTAAAATATTAATTTCTTCTAAATTTTCTTTTCGCAGAGTAGCCTTCATTACTTCATTAGCATTCGATCTAATTGAGGCGTCAGATCAGTCGAATTGCATGTCAGAGTTTTGTTTCCATTTACACTACAGATCCTGGCTTAATCATCAGCAGTTTGTTTTTTATATTAATAAGTTTACTATATTTGATAATTTCTTTACCAAGGCTTTTTTAATTATGACTTAATAATACATGGATTAAAATACAGGGAGTATTTTTCGAAGTTTCGATAGCTTCTGAAGTTATTATTTCCTTCAAATTATGAACGTTTCTTAATTTTACTATCAAACGAATACTTCTTACCGCTTATTGCGCTCTTGAGCCAAAAACAGAAATAGTTAAACGTTCTTGATCTACTTCTAAGTTTAATTTACGAGATATATGCTTGTCAATAAAAGTTCCTTCACTACCAGTGTCGAATAAACATTTGACTTTTATTTCTATTCTTGTTGAGTCAGCAAAGAAATAGCTGTCTTTAAATATATACTACAACTCTCTCGACTGAAAACGGAATAATATGTAGTAGCAAATAAAGCTAAGAATAAGAAAGTTCTTTCAAACATAATAGGAATAGAGAATTTAAATGTATCCTCGGGCAAAATGCAGTGAAATTCAGAAGGGTGTTAAATTGCGAATTTTTTTAAGAATGTGTTAATCTAAAATTGTACTATACATTTTAATTCTTGAAAAAAAATCAGGTCGGGGTATATTTAAGTGCAATAAATAAAAAATAATAAATTAATAGAGTAATAAGTTAAGCACAATAAATAATATTTTTCGTAACTTAATAAAGCAATGAAAATCAAGCATTTCAAAATTCGAGTTACCATTATATTTTGCTTCTTGCTTTTATCCCTAAAACTCCAATAGTTAAATATAGATTTTATTTACTCTATAGCATATATTTAATCGGAGAGTAGTTATTTTAAGTTTGCACATACTGACACCCATCACGTAGGGGTTTGTTGGGTTGGAGACAGGAAGTAACTTTCTTCTTTCTGACTTCAGTTTAGAAAATAAAGTAAAAAAAAAAAAATAATATATAGGGAAAATAATATCAGTTTGTCATATTGTTTCTCTGTTTCATTTCATTTGGAATTCAAGTATATAAAAACACTACGGAAAAAAAGAACAAAAATTAGGGATTAAAAATTTTTGCGTCTATTTTGTTTACGTATGCATAATTTGATTATAGCACATCTAACTGAAGGCAGAGTTACGTTAGCTGACATATATACATGATCTAATTTACTAACTGGAGAATAAAACGAGGTTGAAATCTTGACCTAATCCGCTCTACTTTCGGAAGGGGTAATTTTAGTAAATTGAACCATTCGATCTTATGAATTTTGTTTGTCTTAAAACGTATTCCTTGTAATTAAAATTATTTAAAAATTTTACATTAAAAGCCCATATCAACCGGATTCCCTCATATATTTATTAAACCAGTGAAAATTGGAAGTTAGAGTAGTAATTCCCTAATCGTTTTAGCGTATCTACTGATTTGTCTCGTAGTATCTACTTACCAACACCAGTTTAATACAATGCTAAAGGGAAGATATAAAAGTACAGTGAGGGATGAAAAAAAAAAAAAAAAAAAAAAAAAACGAAGCATAGTTCTATATCTCACGTTCTGCTGGGCTGATTAACGAAATTCAAATTGCGTTTTCCATGTCTCGAAAGCGTGACTTAGGATATATATTAGATTTATATATAGCATTGTTCTAACATAGGTATTTTGACACAAAATCGGACTTTTTCTGAAATAACACACCAACTTCCATATTTCGATTCTACGACTCAAATTATGCCTAGATTTGTAATTTTGTAGTTTTGGGGGAGAAATTTATGTAGAAATTTAAAAATTTATCTTGGCGCATTTTTTTTCAGTTTGCGCCAAGAATAATTCACTTAGCGAACTTTTTAATTTATAGCAACCTGTTTTCCTTTCCCTTTTTTTTTTCCATTGTCCACGAGTGGGAAAAAAGTCATCTTTCATATTTTCAAATAATTTTAACAAAATTCGTAAACCTCCATTTTGTTATTATCGCTTATAATAAATATGTCAAATTTCAAAACGCGCTAAAATGTAAATTCACGTATATCTTAGGAAATTTTGAATAAAAAACTAATTTTTTGCAGGTATGCTTAGAACTACACCTACTTTAAGATGATGGTAAAAGTTTTATAGGTTATAATTCAAATATTTTTTCGAAAAATTTATAAAAATTATTTAAAAATAGAAATTTTAAAAATAAATCATAAAAAATGGCCGAATTTTATTTGGAATGAACCTAAATTTCGAAATATGAAAGGAAGAATCAACTAAATTTAATAAAAAAGAGATATTAATAAATATATATCAAATTCAATTAACATTGAGGAGCTAAAATTTTGAGAGCTAATTTTTTAAAAACTGCTCCTGGGATTTTTACAAAACTTGGCGGTTTGGCATAATTTGAGTCGTAGAATAGAAATATGGAAAACAAATTGGCATGTCATTTCAGAAAAAGTCCGATTTCGTGTCAAAATACCTACATTAGAGCAATGCTGTATATAAATCTAATACATATACTAATTTGCGCTTTCGAGACACGAAAACGCAAGTTCAATTTTGTCAATCGGCACAGTAAAACAGGAGATACAAAACTGTCCCATTTTGGTGTTTGCGCAGTGTACCTCTTTTTGATCTGCATGACTTTCGGGGCGCTAAATGCTTAACAGTTTCCATAAGAAAGAGTAATTAAAGACCGCGTGTACATCTCACGTAATGCGTTCCTATATTTGAATGAAATATTTCTCCTCAAGACACCTAAATTATTAACTTACTTGCGAAATAAACAAGTTTAAATGAAGTTTAAAAAATTATTGAATATGGACAAGTTTCTAAAAAGTCAAAGCATGGGGAAACTTTGTAAACACTTTTATTGAAATACCACTTTGATTATGAATATTATCTGTATTTGTAAAGAACGTTTTCAAGCATTTCAAGCATTCTGAAAATGCCGTTGTTGCCTTCCATTTACCCAGAAAAGAATAACAAATTAAAAAAAAGTGTATATAAAAAAAGCATTATTAAAATTAAATAAATTTGTGCGTGTATGTATGTACAATGGTTTTTACAATAATTCTTGTTTTCCTCAAACTATTTAAAAATGTAGTAACGAAAACGAAGCATTCCATCAGTGTTTTTTACCATTATACTTTTCTTGATGTTTTTCTTACCACTAAGTTTCGCAAAATTTAAATATCATTCATATTTATTTCAAGCTTCCCTCAAAATTTACTTTTTTACGATAGTTTACAAAATTTACGATAGTGTTAAAAAACTTTCCTTTCATTTTATTACTCCTATTTCAACTGAAGTTAAAGGAGCATAAACGTGTGATTTGAAACATGTCTTCACTTTTGCTGTCTCTGAATGCTTATTTTATTTTGCAGCACTTAGCTTGTAACAAAGACTAAAAATAATAGTGTGTATTGAAAAATTCTGTATTATCTTTAAATACTTTTGCAAGGCGTTTTTAATCTTTGGTTCTTAGCTGTCCATGTAATTTGTTATGAATGTTTTAATTTAAATAATCATCACTTTTAAAGAAATATAAAGGAAGGCACTTTTGGAAGTACTTTCATGAGTTTTTGTATTTTTTAAAATGAATTTGAAAGCGCAATTATGTTAATAACTTTTTCAAATGAAATTATGTTAATAACGTTTTCAAATCCTATCCTAAACAAAAACACCATCCTCGTTTATTTTGCCACAATCGAAAACGATTTGTTATAAATTCTGTGTGATGGAACATAGCTTTGAATTATCTTTCGAGAATATAATCTTGCGGAAGACTATGTAAATAGTGAAACGCTAATTCCTTCTGAACTTATTTTATTTATTAATTTATTTATTTCTTCTTATTAAGTGTTGGAACAGAAGCGCTTTTGCATAGAAAACTCTACATTTTCTTTGGAGAAATCCTAAACCCTACATGTGCATTAGCTTAACTTTCATTTACACTTTTATCAATCGACCGTTCTGAGATAAACTACTGGAAAGCTACAGCGGTTTTTGAACTTGAAACCATAGGAATCCGATTTCCTTTGCCATGGTCTCAAAACCTCCTCTGTTTGCTTCTTTTAATTGCGCTGAACGCTACACAGAGTAAATGGGTCGTGGAAATGATTTTCGGAAGCAGAGAACTGGAGGCGGTCATTTGCAAATAGACGCAGACTGCTTCCAGCTAGCAAGGAACATTCGCTCCTTAATTCTGAGTGACATGCAGATGGATCGCGAGGTAGTTTGCTAATGGCTGGGTGGGGGAATTTTGATAGACCTTCCTGACAGAAGACGAGTGGCTTAAAATGTTACTTAACGGGAAATTTCTCTGTCACTGGATTGTTTTCTTGATTTCAGTGTAATTTTTTTGAGCTATAATAACTTAGCTTGTTATCTTTGATACTTTGAATTTTTATCAGCATTTTTACATAGAAGTTTATTCTTATTACTTATATGGCGATAAATATTATGACAAAAAGAAAAAATAAAAAGAGTTGTTTTAAGGTGTAACTTAATCTACTTTTCCTTAAGACTTAATTATTTTTAGTCCAAAGGGGCTTTGTTCCTGAGGGACTGCTGGTTTCGTTTTGCGATTTTGCGTCGAATCGCTCTGAATGTGCGTTTCACTTTTCAAACTGTTGCCACCAAATATTATCGCCCTGTATTATATTTGAAGAAATGAAATAATGAAGAATCTGCATAAATGTAGGTATGGTTCCCGCATTGTGATAAAACAACGGTACCTAGAGCCATCCAATTTTGAATGACGTAATCCTACTGCGAATATGGGCATCTGAAATCCAAAATTTGAATTTTTTTTATCGATATCATGTTTTGTAAAACTTTAAAGAATTTTCGATTAACAGTATCAAGGATTTCAAAGCAAGCAATGAAAGCGTTGCACAGAAAAAAACATTTTTATCTCCAGCGCGCGAGACTGTAGATCGGAAATTCTAAAGATATGCTCAATTTAAAATTATTTAGCGATATTGTCCTCGAACTGAATTTTGTGGTTTAAGTGCGAAGAATATGATATTTAATAAATAAAGGTCATATACAAAATGTTAAAAAAACGCCCCTTTGGACGTAATTTAAAATCTGAAACGTTTCAAATTTTCTTTTTCTTAAATATTTCTGTTATTTTTATTTATTTATTTTTTATACGTTTCTTTTTCTCTCTCTCTGGAATAGTTTACAGCATTACTTCCTTCAACACTCAGAAATTATCGAATTAATGACACAGAAAATGAGAAGCAAGGACTAATTAATACATGCCATTATTTCACGGGATTTCTTAATTTAAAAATTTAACCACCAGATGATAAATTATTGTTTGCAGATTAAAAGGTATATAAAATTTTCTCACTACATTTAAAGAAGATATTATTTCAGCAACATACTTCATAATTAATCTATCAAGTGATGCCAAAGAATAAAGTCCGAGAGAAAGTAGAAACTTTACAATGCACATTTCGACCATCCAGTGCAGCTCCTTTATTAAAAGTATCAATTATGCATCTCAGTTTTCTTATTAGGAAAACTCGTAAATACTTTTTACGTGTTTCATTTCATTGCAAAGGAGAAAACATGGAATAGCTTCGTGAAAATTAGCTTTTTAGCCCTCTCTGGTCAGATCTAACTTTCAGCCTAACAGCTTTTCAGTCTTCAGTTATTTTGTTCAGCTTTTCTTCGTTCATTTCTTATGCTGTGCCATTAAGACTCATTGTGACCTTCAAGTGACAGTCTGTGATGCGTCATTGTTTATTGAGCCCATTTACGTTACGGGCGTTGTGTGTGAAGCGGTGTCTGAATTTTTTACCCACCTAACGTATGTATAAAATTAAAACGTAAAAACTGCTGTCAGTATTCATTCGTCTTTAGTTTTGGTTTTAATATTAAAAGTTAGGTGCATAAATTAAAAATAAAGCTTTTCGAAAGAATTTTTTTATTTTTACTGTTTTTTATTATTATTTATTTATTTATTATTTATTTTTTTTTTTTTTTAAGTTCGCTACTTTGTTTAGTTCAGTTTATAAAAAGTGGAAGCTTTGTGGTAAAACTATGTTAGATTTGCAAACTTGTCTTAGTTTTTTTTTACTTATTACGTCTCCGTCCCTTAGGCACAACACGGAAAGGGAGGGATGGCCCATGGAGGATGTTTTAAGGGAAACTGGCTAGCATACACGTTACACATGGGGAAAACAGCGAAAACGGCCATGCACCCAGCCCGTTCGTCCAGACTCGAACCCCCGACCGAACTGCCAGTGTTCAACAGCTTTTACCGCTCAGTCGCTGTTATTTCACACGGCCTTGTTTAAAACTATATTTTATACTAAGTAGCATTTGCGAAAAAGATATTGTGGCTACCAAATTGCAAAATCATTACTCCTGTTTTTATGTGCACGCCTTTTTCTTTGATTTGATGCTTGAGAGCGCAAAAATAGAATAATAATTCTGTTTTTGCGATGTACTTACTCTTTGTGGTTTTTATGAAGACGCTGTAATTCCTAAATTCATATAATTGATGAAATCTCGTTATCGTTTCCTGAATTCTTTATGTTGAACCAAATGCAAAAATGACAGAAGATAACATGCATTGATTTTTCAGCGTAAATAGCTACTAGCTCTGGGTCCTTTAAAAGTTTCAGTGTGTTACAAGTGAGGGGAAAACGCAAGAATGATGCCTGAATCAAAATTTCCTCTATTCTTGCTATGCTTTAAAATTAGATTTCAGTTTATTACTCATATCTCTATATGTATTCTAGGTAAGCTAATGCCCAAAAAGTATTCTTTGAAAGGAAGGTCTTGGGACAGATAGGAAAGTGCTGGAGTTTCAATCTTCGTGTTTTTGATGTCTTTAATAATGTTCCTTTACACGTGAAGTATATGCTTTATATAGGGTGTTTTAAAAAAGATGGGACACATTTTAAGACATGGTAGAACAACATTTTTTTTTTTCCTGAGAATGCAAGGTCGAAAATGAAACATAAAGGGACTAGAGGGCGCTTACTTGCCATTTCTACGAACATAAGTACGCCCCAGCTTTAGGTTAAGGATGAATGAGTACGCGACTGGTAAGAAATTTGATATGCCCTAATTTGATCATCCCGGAACAATTCGGCTTCCGACCTAAACACTCCACTGTACACCAGTTATTACGTGTAGTGGAATTCATTCATGAAGGCTTTCGCAAGCGAGAGAAAACTGGTATCGTCTATCTTGACGTAGCCAAAGCCTTTGATAGGGTTTGGCATGACGGACTTATCTACAAGCTCATGCGGCTTGGTTTCTCGGCTCATTTCATTAAAATTATTAACTCGTACTTGACCGGACGAAGTTTCCGTGTGCGAGTTAACCACGAATTCTCCACTCCCCGCCCAATCTATGCCGGCTGTCCACAGGGCAGTCTCGTCGCGCCTTCAGTTTTCAACCTCTACGTAAATGACATTCCTAAGGCCCCTAGTATCGATCTTGCTTTATATGCGGACGATACAGCCATCATCGCACAACATTCCAACACCTTCACGGTAATCTCTACACTACAGAGTTACCTTTCAGCCTTAGAACTCTGGCTCGGTTTGTATAAAATCAAAATCAATGTCGCAAAATGTGCTGCTACTCTGTTCATCCGAAGAAATATCCCCCGTTTAGATAACTTAATTCTCTTCGGTGAACCTATTCCCTGGGTTTCTTCATATAAATATCTTGGTGTATTACTTGATTCAAAATTAACTTGGCAACCTCACATTCAAAAAGTCATTGCGAATGCGACGGCTGTCAAATCCAATCTGCGCCCCTTCTTCGCTTTAAATAGCGACCTGTCAATTGACAACAAGATTTTGCTCTACAAGTCTATCATAAGGCCTGTTCTGACCTATGCATGCCCCATTTGGGGCCCATCAGCACTGACTAACAGAAAACATGTCCAAACTTTTCAATCTAAATTGCTTCGGCAAATACTCAAAGCTCCGTGGTATATAAGGAACGAAGAGATTCATAACGATCTCAAAATTATGCCCATTAATCGCTTTATACAGCGACTTTCGGAAAACTTTTTCAAAAATATTCAACATGTTGCAAATCTTGTGCTGCATATGCTACCTGTATATGATCCTGCAGTCGCCTCATCTAGGAAGAGACCGAGATCGGTTCTCAACCCGGACTATGCTGCAAACCCATTTAAACGGGCAAGGTATGCTCACACTGACATGCATGTGAATAATTACTTCTCGTTCCTTCCCCTTCCCGCCTCTCGAGTCTTGAATGCTTAAGTCATTGACCGGAGGAACCCCTCCTGCTTCTTTAAGAAGAAGCTTTACAGTCGCAGGCGACTGAACCTAACTTTTTAAATCTAAAGTCAATTGACTATTTCTCTACTTCAAAATAGCTCTTTCAGCCCTTCTAAAAGGGCTTTTACTTGCTTTTAGCACCCCTTAAGAGGTGTCAATCATTTGGCCTTAAAGACCGCACTGAATAGCGGGCGGAAACGAAACTGCTCCCTCCGTCAGCTGACCAACTGACACAGCAACTTTTTTCGACGCGTAAGAGCGTTCCCCCCCCCGTCCTTTCCCCTCCGCGAAGTTGACGTTCGCAAAGAAAGATCAAGTATCAAGGAAACACCTGCTTTTATTTTCTAGTCTTTAGCAAAAATTTTGTTTAAGATGACTGCCCCTATCTAATTTATTCTGGCTCTTATTTTGGCGCAAAATTAGACCTTCTGAGTTTTTTATTTGTTTTCAGTGTGAAGGCACTTATTCTTAAAAGCTTTTTTCGGCTTAACAAAAATTTTTACCTTATTAGAATATTCCCTCTTTTGATGATGACATTTTATTCTTCAGATGATGTGGAGGTAAAGGCGTTTATGCCTAAGAACTCCGTAACACGAACTTCCTTGATCCTTGATCGATATGCCCTTCCCAATTCGACAGTGTAAAGTACCGTTCCCCTCCCGGAGGTCCTGCCAGAATTATTGGAGAATGTTCGAGCAGCCATCTGGCGACGTATGTATTCCAGCATATTTAGAACGCCAATCCATTCTTGACAAGATGCAAAGAACTGTTTGGATATCACCTTTAAAGGCCATTGGTTTGGACGAAGTGGTCCAAACCTGTAACTGTAAAGGTAACCTAATGTACCAATCTCAGTTTTTTTTTTTTTTTTTTTCCCTCGTCTGGCTTTGCTTGAATCTGCTAAAGTCGCTGCTGCAGGTCTGTGTGGTCTGTTCGAGAAAGTTAGCCAATGCTTCCATCATCGTTGTATATTGGTGGTTGCTCTTTCGAGCAATTACTACAATTGAGTTGCTCAGAAGCAATGCGGTTAAGTCCAGAAAATAAAAATTGAGGAAATTAATGTTTTTGATACATTAATTTTTAAAATTCTTGGTTTATTAATTTGATCAGAAAAATATGTAAAAATTCTTTTTTTCTAAGTATAAACTCTGCAAAAAAAAAAACAAGATATGAACAGGATGTGTAAATAAAAACGTAAGTGTTTATTGGAACAATGACAACATCTTAAAATTTTTAGGACTTAATCTTTTGTCAGCTGAAAACATTAAGAAATTTCCCTTGACATTTTTATCAGTCAGAGTTTTTACAATTATTAAAAATAATTTATTTAATGTTTTTGATAACACAATAATTTTCACACACGTCAATATAATATTTTTATGTTCAAAGTTTAAATATTTCAAATTAAAAGAAAGCACGTACATAAAACTCAAACAGTTTAGTTACAGTTACTATGAATTTGTTGTTTTTCAGTGTTGCCAACAAATATCGAAAGAAGAAGGATAATTTAATTTTTATTTCAAAGTTTATATAAAAAAATATTGATAAAAGGTGGACTTACTCACAATGGCTTCTGAAATTATTATACAGTATATTCAGAAGCTATAAAAAAGGGCTGTCTGACCTAGAAAAAAGGAAGCAATGAGTAAATCCTTTAATAACTAAGAAGAATGTTATTTATTTCATCAAAATTTGCAAAAATCAGAAAATATCAAAAATTGAACTTAACCGCATTGGCTTCTGAGCGACTCAATTTATTTGCTGTATTTCATCTTCTGTGTTATTCTTGCTTTCGTAAGTCAACTCTTTGGCTCCATCATCTAGCTACCTCTAGCTCCTTTATGACTCATTGTTTTTTACATAAAATTATAATTTCGGGGGTTCTACTACTACTTAAAATGTTTCTCATCTTTATTCCGTATTATCACTGTGTAATGAGAGGAGACGTTGAAACGCTTTCTTAACAAAATTAATATTATTTGAGATAAGAATTTCAGCCAGAAGAAATAATTGCTTAGTCTAAGAACAGAATCCAGATCACAGTGATTGTAGTTACTCTCATTTTTTTGTAAAAACAATACTGAAAATGAACATCGAGTTCTTTGTGTTTTTCTTAATATGCAAAATGAATATGAGACACTTTCCCTAAGACAAGTCTCACGAAGATATCCTTCCCATTAGGCAGATAACCTTCAAGGTAGTTACCATAGTGAGTTAACTAACCAACCTAAAATTACGATTTATTTTAAGTGAAAAACAAATATATGCTACAATTTTAATCATCACTTAAAAAAATCACATTATGGGAATAAAAAAAGAGTAAAAGCTATCACAATAAAGTAAGACATATACTATGAGACCACTGTTAGAAAATATTGGAAAGCACCCGATTTCGGCTGTTGAGCAAGAAAACATTTTGTATCATTTCAAGAAATATTATTTACATTTTGTAGGTGTTAGAAATTTTGGGTAGCATTACATCTAAATATAAATCAAAAGGGAAGGAAAAATTGTCAGTTACCTCAAGTATAAAGTAATCAAGTATTTTATTACTTTGACTTCATATCAGAAAGCGCTTTATTTATGATGAACGAAAAATTTATTATGAACTTACGTATCTCAGGATTAAATTCTTTTAGCCCTTCCCATATTTAAATATTTGTTACCATTATAAATTAATAATATCTTAGTTCACTCTAGCAGAAGAAAAAGAAGAATTAAATATAGTGATTTTTAGTTTAGAGGAATTATGAAATTTGGTTCTTTAAGTAGATATTGCAGCTTTCTGTGAATATAAGTTCATTGGCTTGCCTGTAATTTTCAAATTTTCCTTATGATAGCCTGGTTATTTATATGCATTATGGATATGATACTTTTTAAGTAAAAATAAAAGAATGTACATTCTTTATTTCGTTTTCATGTATTCTCTCGAGAGATTCACTTACAATTTTATTTTAAAATGAGACTGAAATTAAAACTTTCCTCTTAAACATCCAAACAGGTAAGAGTGTGTGACCAAAGTAATTTTCTAAACACAAAGTATTTTGCAAGAGTCTGTATCCAAAGACATTTTACACTCCATCAAAATGTCACAGCGTAATTATCCGTTGTCTCCTTGCAGTTTTGTCAACAGCCAGTGTAGAAGGAAACGATTCTAAACCTTTATCATAAGTTTGTCGTAACCTCTTCACCTTCTAATGTCTCTGACTGATCATTATCTTTTTACCCTTCCTATATGCAGCTTTGGGATCATAAGTATTCCACCATTCAATAATGTCAATGAACCGTCATTTTTACCTGCGATCTCTTGTAGATCCTTTATTCAGTATGAAGCTATCGGTTCGAGAATTAGGGAGCAAGTCTAACAATCAATCTCTGATTCGTTGACTAAACATTTACATAATTAAATCATGTTTCTATTTTGTAACCATAAGTACGATGTTGAGCCAGTCGTGAAAAATGTTACATGTCAGTTACGTAAACATCATTAATTTTCTTTCTCCTTTTCATTTTTATGCGTTTAGCTTTCCACTAATTAAGTATTGTCACTTGATATAGATTACATCAATTAAATAATAATTTCTTTCTGTCGAAAGCTGAGTTGCAAAGACAATTCTTTAAGTATAATATTCCACTGATTTAATGGCAAGCGCATTTTCCAAACGTGTAAAAGGATTAAATAACGTCTGAAACAATGTGCATATGCAATTATCTATGCCATTAAACTTCTGTAAATCCATCACTCATCTTTTGAAAAGTTCTGCGAGTTCTTTTAAATCATTTTCTTCTTGTTTTGAAAGATAGTTAATATGTCTAACATTTGTTTCTAGGTAAAGAAAAAAAAAAAAAAAAAAAAAAAAGACATAGTACTATATATGTTATCTTATAAAACTCCAAATGATGTTTAAAATATATTAGAAGGAGCGGGTGAGGTCAACCGTTACATCATCAAATACTGACAGGTCTCATTTTCCTTTATTTTTTAACGAATGAAGTGATTGATTTTCTTAAGATAAAAGTGTCAATTTTTTTGCCATTAATTACTGTAACGTTATTGTTGCGTGTTATAATGGTCAATTGCTGTTCAGTGGCATTACGTAAGAGAACGTTAATATATTATATTGATATCTAGTGCATGTAAATGAAGCTAAAAACAAGTACCGATTTTTTTTTCAAACTATAAATGTAGATTAGTAAGCCTTTTATGTGCAATGAACGACGTAAACGCACTATTCTAAAAATGTTAGCGTGCGTGTTATTATATATTTGGATTAAAAACTTATGAAGCTTCCTGGTTTCAACAGAACTTTAAAGCTTACTTTCCGACCTCTGTTTATTGTTTTGACTTAATATCCAGTCCTGTAACATCAGATCAAGTCTACGAATTTTATCATAGTCAAGAGATGAGGGTTGCACCTATCGTTGGCTTAGGCATCAGATAGGTAGCAACAAGAATTTACCCAGCTGTATCTTAATTTTGAAGGAGAATCCCCAGCGAAACGGAACCAAGGGTTTTCCGCCCCTTTCACCTTCCAGTAACCTCTCGAGAGGACTTCCGGCTCAACAGTATTTAAGTGCTCACATGCTGCAAAGATACTACACACTTACAAACATCCGGGCCTACTTTGGGATTCGAGCCTGAGCCAAGGCAATGGCAGGTAGCTTCCCTCTCACACCATGCCAACAGGAAGGCTTTCTAATCTTTAAATCATACGAGTTTAGTTCTATTATTAAAGCTGCTTTATCTGTAGTGAAATATTATTAGAAGAGAAAAAGCTGCTACTGAAAAAAAAAAAAAAAAACAATCTATTTAGAAATTTTTCTTCTTTTATACGTTTTGAAAATACGTCCTCATCTCCTACAAATATAGTTTAAAATATTTTTTTTTTTTTTTTTTTTTTTTCCATTTTTCGTCTGTTACTGAAATTAAAGCAGTTGTAAGAAAGCTTTCCAATTCGATATATCCTTTAAAGCTATTCCTTTGTTTGAAGAAAATATTTTTTTTCAGTTACTTTTCCTCAAGCTCGTTTGTGTATATGCCTATGAACACACGATTTCTCAGAATACTGAACTGGAATTTAAGCAGTTTCTAATATTCTGCTCACACTTCCTATGCTTGAGAGACATAAGGCTTGTACTTAACCGTGAACTTAAAACAACATTTAGGCATATTATCCTTCTATAGTTTGCACAGGCCTATAATAAATTGTCGCTGTTGTGTATTCTTACGAATGAATAACCCAGAGTTGTCAGATTTATCTCCAACTCAATTACAGAACTTTAACTGTTGATTTCACTAAGTTGAATATTACAGATGAACTGTATATATAGCGTGAGTTGTATAGCTATGATTTGTAGAAAATTTGAAAGATGTTACACAAAGCAAATAATCATCAAATAAAACAGCTTATGGGCATATTGAATATTTAGAGGGTTTTAAACTTAAGGACAAACGCATCTGTAAAGGTCACAACCTGATATTAACTGGGGGCAAGTTGTGACAGTTTGTATAGTTATGTATCTTTCGGTGGAAAAGTAGTGCATATTATAGTACTTCAGGATCTCTTCGAGCGCATGAGCTGCCGTTTTTACAGAGGACAACAGCGCGATCAACTGTTGCAACGGAAAACTGTTAAAACAAAGCAAAAATACAATCTAATCGTTAATAATTTAATATTTATTTGGAAACTCGCAAATAAATAGATTATTGAAAAATATTAAGAATGCAGTAGCTGATGATGCAAGTAACTAAAACTGAGTTTATGCAATGAAAGAAATATTATGCTGAGGTCAAAGAATTCATCAGTTAAAAAAATTTCATAACTTATGTTTTAAAATATTTAATTTGGAAAGTGTAGATTCTACCAAGTACCTTTTTAACCAAGGTTTGTTCGGAACTGGTACTTTTACTTTTTGTGTATTTTCAGATACTTTATTTGGATTTAACGTCCAAATATATCATTGGGATTTAAACTTTAATTATTTATGACTCTAATTTAAGAGTCACACCCGATGCAGAGCTTTAAGATGAAATCTTTTCCGTATCATTATTTGTTTTATAAATGTTTTCAAAACTAAATCTATATTTTCAGTCTCAATAAAGTCTTGAAATATTTTAAAGCAATTTCAGGTACGAGAACCTTATTTAACTTCTAATTCAAGGTCTAAATGGTTTAAATTTGAGGTAAAATCTGTTAAAATGATAAATTTAGTAACGATTACCGAGAATAAATATTATGCATGATAAAAATTAATTTGTTATGTCTTTCATAAACTCTAGAAATCTCATAAAAAATCCATTTCGTCTGGGTCAACGCACATTAGTGAGCAACAAAATTTTTTTGTCGTTCTCACTAATCATTTAAGTGCATTTCTGAAGTGATCTACGACGAGCAGAATTTGCTGTGGATAAGACAGTTTCCATGACACTGTGTGTTAAGCCTTTTTGAAGTTGAAACTTGTTGATGTATGCGATGATGGTACGCTAAAAAATCTGAATAAGTATCACCTTCTTGACATAAAAGCGGAAAAAGTGTGTTGGGGCAACTGTGTCATACTTGGAGCACCATCTGTCGCAAATTAAACTAGTTTAAAAAAATTTACTTTTAAAAATATAGTAAAAGCTATAAATAGTACGTTATTTTCTCTCTAAATGCCTTAAGTATGACTTTTCTAAGTTTATTGAATAATCATCAAATAATATCTCATTAACTGTTATCAATTATGCAGTATCATTCATATAATTAAAATAATAATTAAGTTATGCAGTTAAATTTGGCAAACTGTAAAGAAAACGGGGATACTCACATATTTATATCTTTTTCTAGTTAATTTATCTGCACTAAGGTGATTTTCAGTTTTCTTTGATACTGTATTTCTCGGTAGTTGTAAACGATTAATTTAACACAGAATGACATTTTGCTTTTTTTTCTTTAATGGCGTTCCGGCTGTTATTAAAGAATGATTACTTTATCAGATCTCCTTCAGGGGACGCGTTTCTCTTTTTGGCTAATTATGGCACACCCTTAACGATGCAACTGGTTTGCAATTTAGACTTATCCACGTTTAAAATTTAGCATTTGGTTTTATATATTGTAGAGAAATTAGGTTAATTGGAAGCAGGACAGATGAAAAATGAGCAACGCCTCCGCAGAGAATCGAACCACGGACCTCTGGAATACGCTCCCAGCGTGCATACCACTACACTACGAAGGCATGCTAAGAAGGCGGGAGAAATACCTTATAATATATTACAATGTTTAAAAATTTCATTAGCTTCTGTAATTTCATTTAGTTTCCAGCCATATCATTTCCTATTTTGGGCGCATTTTAATTTTACACTAATTTTGAATGCTGTTTGTGTCTGTTTTATCGTATCTTATTTTTAATTTGATTAAACTTATTTCCGTACATGTTTTTTTAAATTTAAAGTTTACTTTTTAAACGTTGCTTTTTCATTTTTTAATACATTAAAATAATCTGCAAATTTTAGGAAAATTTCCTTTGCGTTTTGAAAATTTTCGGAATATATATGCATAAACATACACACGCACACGTATCCAAACTTAACACTGAATGTGATTTTTAATTAATTATTGCCCATTTTCCTAATATTTTTATGGTATATATGTATATATATATATATAAACAAAAGGAAAGTATTACTCTTTAAGAATCCTGCGCCCCTAGGCTGCAAAGATTTAATTTAACATAATAATCAAATTAATAAAATGGGAATACTACTATCAAAAATGCCAATTAAGTAAAACCTGGGACTTACAATTTGAAGTCAACATTAATTCCAATCAGCTAAGTCATGAAAGCACCAAATCCTTAAAGTACAAAATTAGAAAATAAAGAAATAAAAAAAAAATTAAGACATTTAAAAAAAGACTTAATTTTTAAAAACCAAAACGTGAAGGAAAAATTTGAAAAGAATTTTTAAATATTGTAAAAGAAAAATAAAGTGAAAAACGGTATCAAAAAGAAAATTTGCATTTCAAGTAGTAGCTAATAGTTGTGGAAAAGGAAATTCAATTGAGATGCAAAAATTTTGAATACAAATTAAACGAAAATGTTAGCAATATTACAGAAAAATGACCGAACAATTAACAATATAAAAGAGAGCAAAGAATTTTTAAAATGTTAAAACAAATCTTTTAAAAATTCTTTTGTAATTATGAAATATTATATATATTATGTATACTATTTTTAATTTAAAGCTACGCCATCAGCGTTATGCAATCCATGCGAGATGGATTCATGTAGAAATGACGCAATCCAAGAGAAGTTATTACGATTTTTAGAATACAGAGGAAGAATTAAGAGGTTACCGTTAATTTAAATTATAATTTTAATTTACATTTTTATATCTTACACACATATATATATACAGTTATTTATAGTTTTGATAAGAATAGTATTTTTAATTATAAAAAGATTTTAATTTATCTATAATGCTTTAAAACTATATCAAGAGTGTTTTATGATGACTTAAATAGCAGTATAAAGTGATCGGGGGGGAAGGGTAAATTGCCACTTAGAGAGAAATTTTCGATTACTACCTCACTTGAAACGCACGATTTTGCTTTACAGTGCGCAGTGACATCATGTTCTAAGTTTTGAACTTCTACAGATCAGTGAAATTTTCTACTTGTTAATAGACCTTCAGGCGTCTTTTTCTTGCATGATACTGTAATTCAACTAATCGGTTTCGGCTACGATGAGATTTGCATTTTTTATGTTTTAATGTTTTAACATTTACTCCAGAAGCAGTCGGTAAAAAATATGTCACGCATATTAAGCTATTGACCAATAATGGTCAATAAGAAAATAAGTCACAAGTGTTGTGCCATTGTCTATTAAAATGTCAACACAGCTTTGTAGTTTAGTAAAGGAAAACATTGATTAGACAGTGTTAGGGCTTCTAACTGAGGCCTAGCACTACAGCACGAATCAGCATTGAGATTGGATTCACTGATTCTGAAATAATAGCAAATATCTTCAAGCTGAGGTGTCCAAGCACTTTGAATTATAACATAGAGTGGAGTCAAGACCTTGGACAGTGGATCAAAGTTTTAAACTTGTTTTACATCATTTTATATATAGCTATATAATATAAAGAAACTATAAGGTATTTCTCCCGCCATCTAGCATGCGTTCGTGTGTAATGGTCAGCACACTCGGCGCGTATTCGAGAGGCCCGAGGTTCGAGGTCCGGCGAGGGCATTGCTCATTTTTCATGTCCCTTGGTTCGAAATAACCTAATGTCTCTACAAAACATTTTAGCTGTGATAAAAAAATACATTCGATGCATCCACGTTGGTTAGCTTGTGAGCCAGCTCTTATCCACCACAGAAAAGCGACTTAACAGATAATGATAAGATATGTCCTCGACATGCCACTGTACAACTCTGAAGACTTTTATTCTGTGTTTCTGTATCAACAGCTATGTTTTCAGTATTCTAACATCACTAAATTTGAAGATGTCAAACATGTGCTAATGTACTGTTCGCAGTCAGCTGAGTCTGTCCTCAGATTTTAGGCGCAGTTGATGGTCTGCCATAAAAGTGTGTGTGTGTATCATGGCGAGAATATATAGAAAAAGGGCGTGGCGTTGAGAGGCAATAGATGATTAGACAATGACTGGTAAAAGTCGTTGTAAAAATGTTTTTCAGCATCATGTTCAAGTGTTCTGTGGTACCGGCAATAAAGCTTATATCTCCAGGGGTGACAACGCATTACCTTACTGTAGAGAAGCACTAACTTCATTCTTCAAGTTTGAAAACATTAATCAATGTCGACTAACCAGCAGATCTTCCATACTTTCAGCCCCATTGAACAACACGGGGAACTCATTTAAGTTCGAAACCGCCTTTAAAAAAAAAAAAAAAAAACACCTTATTTATGTTGTGAAGAAGGAATGGTCAATTTGCGTTAGGAACTCCTGGATCACTTGGTGCTAAGCATACTACAAATTTTTGAGAGCTGCACTGTAATTTCCGGTGAATAATTCTATACTAATATATCCCTCAGTCTCATTATTAGTAACACTGTAGTTTCTTGGCTTGAACTACTTGGTAATTAAATTACTCAAAACTTGCGGTACGCCATGTTATTGTTCATTCTTATCGATTATCTTATACCAGCAGCCTGTTAACTTTGGCTATGATATCAGAAGGACGATATGTTACTCAGTAACTAAATAAGCACAAATCCTACAAAACTAGCAAACTAAAATATATATTTATCACCGTTTGTAAGTTACAAACCCAACTGAAATTGCAGGAACTTAGCAGAATTGAATGTTTGATTCTTATAGGTTGGTAATTAGCTAAAACTTCCAACGCAGCAGTTTTTCAACCTATTTAACCCAAAAAATCTCTTTCAGCATTGCTATAACATCACTGTCCCCTTTCCAAACTTTAAAAAAAAAAAAAAAAAAAAAAAAAAAAGAGTTTATTGAGATTTAGATTGTTTTAATGTGTTTTGTAAATTAAATAACAAAATGTATAGAAAATGTAGATAAATATCATAACTTCAATAAAATCAGTTATTTATATTTGTAAACTAAAATTAAATATTCAATAGTTAAATAAAAGGCTAACCGCATTCCTCTCCTTCCCTGACACTATGATATTCCCCCGCATGAGGAAGTTCCCCTCAGTTCAGAACAATACTAAAAACATTGTTTTATAAAGGGTGATCAAAATGTAGAGCACATAGCAAGCAGATTACGTTTTCTGGTTTAATGCACAAAAAGCATCTTTACAACACGTGGTAGAAATGGCAGTTTTTCATTAATACATGCACATTCTCTTTTTACTATTCTTGAGGCCACTGTGTGGAGTCCCTCTAACCTGCTGCTGATGCTATTGAATAGAGTCGTAATTGTAGCCCCTCCAGTGTACAAGGATTATTTGGTTAAACATTACCTTTAAGGTATCCCCGTAAGAAAAGAGTTTACGGGCGACAAAACAAGAATAGGATAACTGCAAGATTTCATTGGATGTGTGACAAATGGTAGCGTCTTGCTGGAACAAATACTCATATTTATAGACTTCCGGATTATTAGTTTAATTGAATAGGATAAAAGCTCACGAAGGCAATCTGCCTAAGGGAAGAGATGCTTTCGTGAAGTACCTTCTAAGGGGATTTCCCTAGTATTCACGTTGCCATGAAAGTCAACTGTTCAGCCAGTCTGTTCACCAGATATCGAGCCTAAGTCGATCTCCCAGCATTCAGGTGTCACTGTTAGAGCCCGTTGACTGCAAGTGCAATAAACTGTATAATAATATCTTTGCCCACTGCCATTTTTACTATAATTTTAAATACCTTTTAATAATGAAAAGAGGAAAAATGTAATGTTAAAGGCACTCGGAACTCAACTACAACTAGCTACTATTTACCATTTATAAGTTCAGAATTTCGCATTTGCCAACTCTGCGGTTTCTGACAACCAGTATAACTTACATTTAATGAGCGGTTTATATTCGTTCTTAACTATATCCTCTAACCTACGGAAATTCGTAATTTTGGAGTTATAAAATGAATACTAAACTAAATGCAAATCCTTCCTATTTTCGCTTTCATTATGAATAATTCAAACTCAAACTTTTATTACATACGCATGAAATTTTAACTGTTTTTGCTTCATAGCGCTTTGCAAGGGAAAAAAGTATATTAATTTTGTTAAGGATAACAGCTTTTTTGGAACGCATAATATTCTAATATTAATTGTATCATTAAATAATTCTCATATCATTAATTAATTCTAACAATTTTTTTTTTTTTAGTATAAGGTATTTTCTACCTCCTTCCAGCATACCTTAGTGGTGCAAGGCCCACCAGCGGCCGAGCGGTAAAGTCGTTGACCGCTGGTAGTTCGGTCCGAGGTTGGAATCCCGCGAACGGGCTGGCTGCATGGGTGCTTTCGTGGTTTTCCCCATGTGTAACGTTATACGAGCTAGTTTCTCTTAGAAAGTCTTCCACGAAGGCATCTCTCCCGTTAGGCAGATAGTCCTAGTGTGCTTTGCCATAATTAAATACTCCACACAACACACCTTAGTGGTGCAACGGTAGCACACTAAGTGTGTATTCGTGAGGTCCAGGTGAGAGTCCCGACGAGGGCATTGCACATTTTTCACATTTCGTGCTTCAAAATACCCTAATGACTGTGCATTAGATTGCCCTAGTCTCAAGTTTGTATACTTGAAACTCATACTTTGACTTTGAAAATTAGAATTTACTTATTAAATAAAGGATTATTTAGATCAAGTCAAAGCACTGTAACTTATGAAAGAAAAAATTTAGTTTATCTCTTAAATTTTGTTTCAGGATTTCTGGGTAAGGTAAGTGATGCTTTTGACTGAACTTTTTGTTTGAATCTTTAAGAAGAGCATTTCTGAATTCTCTTTGGTTAAAATCTGTTTGCTAAAATTTTAATTGCAGCCTGTTGTTTAACATTTTACGTAGTATAATACTTTAATGGCTGTAGTTTTCTCGTTAGCATTTTTTATTTTTAACTTCAGGCAAAGGCAAATTTTAAATAAACTTCATCTTGTGTAGACATATCACTTACTTAAGCATTTTACACTGAATTTGAGCAGAAAATATTATATTGAAGTTATTACAAGTATTAAAGGTTTTATTACCTAAACCCGAGGAATACGCTACTGCAAAAGGAATTTTGATAAATCCGGAACTTGGACTGTAAGATCATAGCATTTGCTTTAGTGAGGTAACAAAAGACTGAAGGCCCACCAGCGGCCGAGCGGTAAAGACGCTGAACACTGGTAGTTCGGACTGAGGTTCGAATCCCACGAACGGGCTGGCTGCATGGGCGTTTTCGTGGTTTTCCCTTTGTGTAATGTGTATACGAGCCAGAAAGTCCCTTAGAAAGTCCTCCACGAAAAGCATGCCTCCCTTTAGGCAGATAGCCCTCGTGTGCTTTGCCATAACTGAATAATCTAATAATAATCCAAAAGACCGAAAAAAATTGCAAGCGCTTCCATTTCTGTAACTTCCATTATCTAGTAAATCCTTTTTGTGTGTGTGATTATGCTTTTGAAATGTATGTGTATATGATTTTAATTGTTCTTTGAACGCATAAGTTTTGAAATATATCCACACTAATTTTTCTTGCATATTTTTTAATGTTTCTATACTAGAATTATTAATTAAAAGGTGCAAATGTATATTAAGAATTTAAGTAGCGTTCTACTAGGAAGTAAAGTTCTATTTTCCTCTCTGTTAATTTTATGTATTATAATAATTTCCGTTTTTATTTCGGACTTCCTGAATTGACTAAAATAATTTGTCAAAAGCGCGAAATGGGTTCGCTTACAAGCATGTTTTGACCTTTCACCATGTCTCTTGGCTAGGGTTTACCGGCAAAACAGAAGACCTATCAAATTTCGGACTTTTACAGCAATATAAATAGTTTCGCGCTGAATAATTGGAAGTAAAATGCTTTGAAAGTCTACCTATTTTAAGGTAAACTTTTAAAATGTAAGAAATTAAATGGTTATCTGTTATTCATTTTCGTTCCTTGAATGAAGTAAATCCTGTATAAACTAGTTTGTATTAATATGACAAATAATATATTAACAACAAATTGGTAATTATGATTCTCGAAACAGCTAGCTATACAAAATGAGCACGAAGTCCATTGCGTGAAGAAAAAAAAATTCTGTCCTGGGTACAGAAGAGTATTAACTACTTACTTCTCAGCAATATCAAAATAAAAATTAAGTTTTGAAAGCCGAACTTCATTAGATCTTTATCTCGTTTCACTTGCCTATAGCATTTCATTCTAGAACAGCAATTAACCAAATGCGTAATAGTACTACTTTTTGTTTTGCTGTTGTTGTTGTGCAGCAGTACATATTCATGAATAACAAACAAATTTACAAACGGTCATTACTGTTCACGAACAGCTGTCTTTTAACTTACTCATTTATTTATTTTTTATTGTGTTAATTCGCATTGCTCTCTCTTTTCTTTATTTTTATTTATAGCGATGTTTTTATACAGAGATTGGAGTAAATTGTATGAGAACTTCACGCATAATGTAATCGACGGAAAGCTGTTAACCTAGTTTTTAGTATATGAAATGAACGAGTTTCACCCACTTGATCTGCAACATGTTCACTATATAAATACTTGCATATTCTGCATGAATTCCAGTTCCGACGTTTTATGTATTTTTTTGTGTCCAATTCTCGGTTCCAGTTTTGTGTAATTGGAATGAGAGGATATATTTAATAACGGCTTTCTTTAAGATGCGTTTTACTGTTGCAAAGTAATTAAATTTTTCCTTAAAAACAAATTATGCTTCATAGGTGTAGTTTGAGATTTGTTCGTTTTATTTCTTTAATACAAAGTAAAATATTCAAACGTAGCAGATTGGTGTCCCCAAATAATTATGCTCGTCCAGAACCACGGGAACAATGATAATTTATTTCTACAAATATGTGATTTCTAAATTAGAGTAGTTAATTTTTGGAGAGATTTCTCATTTACATTCATGTGTAGCATATTGAGTCGAGAATCATCTGGAATCATCTGGGGAAAGCACGTTTCTTCAGATTATTACCATTTTTATTATAAAAAAATTGACAGAGTTTTCAAACTTATTGTATCATAAAATGTGATTTCGTTATTTTGAAGGGGACCGAACATTAAAATAGAATTTAAAACATTCTTCTACGGAATTTCATATTTCAGTAAAGCTTTTAATCAATGCATCAAATGTATTTGAAATTAAAGGAATTACCTATCAGAAATTTGTACATTTCAACTGCACTTAATTTAATACTGCAGCTCTTAGAAAGTTTGCAAATTAAATATTATACCCAAATAAATACTATCATATCATCTATTGTCCCGCTTTTGTAATATAGGATTCAGACATTAATTGCAAACATGCTGCTTATCTATTCATTTTTTTTTAAACAGAAGAAATTATCGCATTTCTCATCGTAGATTTGTTTAGGTGAAGAAGCAGTACCTGAAAGATAAAGTGCGATAGAGTAGTTGAATGCTTTTAGAAAAGCCAATATTCCTGCATGACATGAAATAAAGTGAATGTTTATCGCTTGCTATTGACTCAGTATTACAGCAACTAAATTTATATAATTCTGTGAAAATTTTAGGATTGTTGATATCTAAAAAGCAATAATCCACAGTTTTCGTTAAAAAAGTCATACTATGTAAATGTTTAAAGTTTTACATAATGGATTTTACTATCTGCCATTTTCAAAGCATACATTGCGAGAGGACGGTTTATTGCATTCGAAAATTTATTAGCATATTTTAATTCTCTTATGACAAAATAATTAGTAAAACCTTAAGGATTGTAATAAAAAAATATGAAAATGAAACTGCAGCGACATGTTTGTGAATTGTCTCACATGTGTTTGCTTCTTGTCAAAGCGGTCGCATCTGACAATGAAATTTCATCTTCTTTCAAAGGCATTCATTCAGCACAGTGAATGGGACGAAGTAAAAAATTGTCCTTATGTCCTTACGCCCAGCTGTTGAAGATGCTTCAGCTACTGTTGTCTGTCTGAGAGCATTTTACTTTATTATGTTATTAAGGATCGCCCTCTTATTATTTTCTTTTTTTCCCTCTTATTATATAGTTAAAATGCTCACTTTGATTCTGGAACACAAAACGAATAAGAAAAGAGATTGACACATTCTTTATTTAAATGAGCGAAACGATTCTAATTAAATATCCCTGAAGAAGCATGGAAGAAAAAATAATTAATAATACTTCAATACTATAAATTTATTATATCAACATAAAAAAGTTAAATATTATATGGTGTCTAATTTATTACTTGAGACTTCTGTTTAAATTATAATACATTTTCTTGATTAAATTCTTAAAAATTAAAATTGATTAAAAATTCTGTATCACCCTTTTGTGACTGATTTCGAAGGTTTTTCTCTCGTCTGTCGTGATCTTACCTGCCCAAAATGAAATATGTCCAATGAGAATGCTGTGACAATTTGATGTTGCATATTTAGTATTTTAACTGTGATTGTGTCCTGTGAAGGCAGTTTAATTCTTCTTTACAGCCTTAAAGTCTCGAACTCAGTTGGATTGTAAATTCAGTGCTTAAATGAAATGTCGCGCGCGTGTAATATTTTACTTTAGGATAGTATGAAAAATATAAATATATATTTAAATGTGTCTATTAAATATTTAACAGCAAAAGTCGAATATCTTTTTAATAAACAAAATTAGAAGTATATATTTAATTCACTAGAAGCGAAGGTCTTTCTTATGGTGCAAATCTGTGAAATAGAAAAAGCAAAACTGAATTGATTAAAGAAATAATGGTTTCGTTTTTGGTAAGTTATGCATCTGCAACATTCATGTTACATAACTTCCAATTTTATTTATATGTAATGGATTTGTAAAAACATGCGAAAGATGTATTATTACAGTATTGGTTCGATTTTAAATTGACTCTCAATTAACGCATTTTACAAAAGGATGATAAGGGGCTTTCATGTAAGACGTTCTCACATTTCACATCTATGAATTTGCTACGTAGGTGGTTTATGTTTGAAAGAAAGTTAAATGGTCTAAATGCCCCTCTTTCAGATAAAACTATTCAATTTTCTTTTCATTTAATAGGCAAATTTGAAAACTAGGAATTCAAGTTTTATTAAGTTCAATAACTATTTTAATATATTTTTAAGCGTTCGCTATGAATATAAAACAACTATTGATATAAAAGTACAATTTTAGAAAAGCATGTCATTTTATATTTGGTCTAATACTGTACTAAAAGAAAAGTTCAGGCGGAGTCCGACTGAAAATAAAGATATTAATCGTTTAAATGACATATGCATATTAATAGTTTAAATGGCATATGCATATTAATAGTTTAAATGGCATATGCATATTAATAGTTTAAATGGCATATGCATATTAATAGTTTAAATGGCATATGCATAGTGGGAGACTATATGAAACTTATGTAATCATTTACAATAAGCGATAAATAATTTCCAGTATAAAAATTCATCTAAAATGTGAATTTCAATCTTTTTGCGAAGGTCTCATGATTTTAAATGCTAGAATTAACTACTAAATGGTATATATATATATATGTTCCATATTTGCAGAAAATTACTCAAACCTGCTTGTTTCTTTTCCAAACAGGTCTGTTTTTCACATTTTTAAAACTTTAAAAGATATATTGGATAGTTATTCATTATTTTTTAAATATTTAGGTTGACATTTTTGCTGCTCAAATTAAAGTGAATAGTGCAGTTTTGAAACAAACGTGTTAAAAATTCATAAATTTCTTTCTTTATGTTAAAAATAATTTGGTATGACATGAAACAATTTTAATCTAAATATTGCAGCTGTTAAGGTATCTTTTGTGTGTCGAAATTACTTGGTTTTATTATCAAAGGATTATATGTTCTCAAACTTATATATAACATCGTTTATACTAAGATGATTAACGCCACTTGTCAGCAATCATAGTTAGAAAATTTCAGTGGCAGATGACGTTAAAAAGATAACAGGGAACAAATATTCGCCGTTACATTTCCCCATCCATTTCACCTTATGCTGTTTTTTAGGTTACAGGTGGAAGATGACCTTTGCTGACCTTGAGACAGATTTTTTGGAGGCAGTTGGCAGTTAGTCACACTGCTCGAACACCCAAACACTTACGTGACTTCTTGGTTCGGCTTTATCAGCGGTTTCTCCCGTCTCGTTATTTTTGACGACTTTTTGGGGATTACCAATAACAGCGTGTAGAATTTTGTCTTCCCTTTCATTCATCCGTAAAATTCTGGGGGAGTGCTTGCAATTTAATATATTCTGTTCCGCTGAATTATGAACGAAAGTTTGAAAAAGAATCATCTTGGATCTTGGTGTTTTCCCCCTTGCGTTTGTTTTTCCTTTACATTTTATATGTATAAATAAATGCGATCGAACTCATAAATATAAATGAAAATAGTTTTAGGTGCAAACCTATCAGTAATTTATTAAATATAATTTTAAAATAAACCGATTTTTAAACGCTGAAATTCATTTTCAGACTTTTACAAATGTTCTTTTTTTCGACAAAGTAGTATTTAAAATTTGATTTTTCGCATAATTTTTCTATTCTGCCTCAATTTAATTGTTATTCTTGGGTTACATAAAGTCTCTGCATGGATATAAGAGGTAAACAAATGAATTAATATAATGAAGAAAATATAAGCATTTTTCTAGGAGCGCAGATACAAAGTGGGCATAACTGTACCTTAAAATTATTTAAAATCTCTCGTTATAATTTTTTGCCCTTGATGAAGTAAGTTAATCAGATAGTTCTACACTATTTATATATCTATGTAGGTTTTTATTTAATTTTATTTTTTGCATATTTTTGCCATTTTTGTGTGCCATTTTACATTCCCCTTTCACCTATAGTGTTCGTTTGATTTACTGTTAAGGCAAAGCACGGGCCCTCTAACTTTCACTTAGGAATTAGATTTAACTTATTAACCACTTCTTCCCCCTTTTCATAGTTAAAATCCAATTCTCAAGGTCTCAATTAATCCACAATGAAAAGTTCTCATATTCTTCCCCATTTCTATTGGATTTTAAATATATGTATATAACCCCTCACACACACACATCTGCTTGTATGACACACAGATATGTGTTTTATATATAATTATGTGATTTTTTTCGTCTTATACGTCATATGCTGTGAGAAAACACATTTTCAGTCTTACAAACAAAATCAGTCAGACATAGACGTATTTATTTTTCCCCTTTTACCTTGTATACCAACTGCAGATGCTTTATAAACTCACAGAATTTTTAAAAAAATCAATTTTGGAAGTCTGCATAGCTCTAAGGTTCTCATTTAGTTTAGCATCACCATTACATTAATGGTTGCTTAAAAGAAATAGATATTTAAAACCTAAAATATTTTTCTTCATCTTTTAACCATAAAATTTCCACAAAGAATTTGGTACATCTGGAAGAAGTAGATCTTTTTTGTTTTAAATTGAGATATCAGAATAATAACTAACGTCACTAATTAATAAGAGGATTTAATGTCAATTGAAATTAAAAATTATATAAACGGAAGCCGACTGAATTTCGGATATATATGTTTTATAATAAACTGGTGGATTTTATTGAATAAAAGTTAAACTAAAAGTTCGGAGACTTATTTTACAAACATAAAACGTGCCACATAAATAACAATTAGGTTCTTAACTCAAATATTGAACTGCAAATTTTAATTTTCATGTGCGGCTTCACAACTCTTTTATGCATTACAACATCAAATTCTAACTCTATACTCACAACAGCACCAGATTTTGGAAACCATTGTCAGTCAATGCGCTTCTCCGGAAGAATTCTAAAGAAAAATTAGACCTTAGGAATGTGGTATTTTGTCATGTTGTGTCACACCATCGGACACAAGCTGAGAAAAGTGAAGAGGTTAGTCAACCGGTCGGATAAGTGTGGAGAAAACTGATAAATCTCAGATCGTCACGGTCTAGCAGTTAAAGCTTCCATCTTGAAAAACGAAACCTAGATTTTATTTGCAGTGAAAGTAAATTAAAGAAAACTCCCTCCCTTCCGAAAGTTGTTGAACTCTTGAAGATGTAAAAAAATATTTGCCATTACTACGTACAGGGTGACTAATTGAAAAAAATCTTTAAAATGAGGTATAAAGAATATAGTCTGCCCACATAAGATTTTTTTTTTATGTGTTTCAACTGCAAATTTTCTAAATAAAATTCTTTTTCAATTGTTAATGTTTCATGTATTCCTTCAAATTTAAATATATATACATATATATATATATATAACGTACGAATATTAACCCTTCTTTTAATTTTGAGTTGCTAGATAGAAGGTACTGAATCTCGAAGCATAGAAAAGAAATATTTTTTTATCATCGACCTTATTCAGTCTCATGGAGAATATCAAATGAGTCCAAAAGTGTATGTTGTGCATGCAAATATACTTATAAAAAATGAAATCCCAACACCAAGAAGAAATCCGTTTAGAGGAATGAAATGTAAGCAAAGCATTTGTCTAAGTAACATATTTGTTTTATTAATATTTCAAGGTCACAGGTTAAAGGATGCAAGAGAAGATCCATTTCAAAAGTGAAATAGTGATAACAGTGCAGTCTTTAAAGCAAAATGGGCCAGGGGCAAACAAGTGGGCTGAGGCCTCTGCAACAACCACTTTCTGAAATGAAATATAAACTGATTATTATGATGCTCCTATACTGGTAAGAATTAAGGGCTCTCTTCAGTCCATCTGGACACGAGTGTTCCCATAGCTCAAAAGAAGGGGCCCCGTCTCTCTACAAACGAGGGCAGCCGCCTCCAAACAACAAGCAAAAATGCTAAATTAAAAATAAGTAAGCACATCTAACACAAAATTACAAACAAACTACAAGCACAAATTCACAACTTAGAACACCACAGATATCTAAAACTCATATAAATACAGAATTTAATTTTAAGAAAAGATTCTTGCAAGCGCCCTATTTTCATTGATAAACTTCATTAGAGCAATGGTGTATGATTTAAAAACTTTCGAATTAATGGCACTTACATTAAAATCAGTAACGTTAAAAATGTGTCTAATAGGGTCTGTTAAACTACAATTAGCCAAAAATGCTTAGCATCTCCATCAACCTGACAACTACTACATAGTTTATTTTCCTGCAGATTAAATCGGTTGAAATAGAACGGAAACCTACCATGTCCAGTTAAAACCAGATTAACGTCAATATTGTTCATAGATTTTATCTTATTCGTGATTTTAATTATTTCCATAAATCCTTTGTTTTTAGGTGAAGAGAACCACTGTATTTTCCATTTGTTAACGTAAAATTCTTTCATTCTTCGAATTGCAAGTTTCTTCGAACCTGTTACTTCAATATCCATTGTATTGACATTTGAGACCGCCCGCCTGCTTGGCCAGCCTGTTGGCCCTATCATTACCAATAAAGCCTATATGGGCTTTAACCTAATGAACTCAAAGCTTTTAAATGAATCTTAATTTTGACAATTAATGGATTGAAATTGTCTGAGCGGGAGAGCGCATGGAGAAGTGACAGGCAGTCAGTGTAAATATTTACAGACGTGGGATAAACAAGGTATTTTTAATCCATAATAAGGCTTGTTTGAACGCTTCTCTTTCTGCTTTGAAAACTGAATCATATGTGTTCAACTTAAACATTCTACAATCCACCTCAATTCCATAGTAAAAAACAACAAAGGCAGCTCCTACGCTCTCCCGACCCCAGAACCATCTGTATAAATATCAAATACATCAACAGTTGGATTACTTTTATCAAAAACAAAACCAAATCTATTAGAAGGATGTATTAAATGAATATTAAATTTTTCAAAAAACATTCTTTTTAACCAAATAATCTTCACACGTTTTCAATTCCATTCGTCCAGTTCTAAATACAAATTTCTCATAATAAAATTCACATAAAATTGAGAGAGAAGGCAGCCCAGCCAACAGAAGGACGGCCTCGGTAGGCACCGTTCTAAAACATCGGGTTAAAGCAAATACACTTTTGAAGCAAAATAATGCAGCTGACCAAAACGCACACAGTAATGGCGCAAGCTATGTTGGTGGGGTCTCCAGGCAAATGACCAGCGCGGATCTGTACTTTGAGATGACCTTGGGTGGCACATTAATAGCTGCTGTCCAGCCATAGCAATGGTCCGGAATAGTTGCGGATACTCTGTAGAGCACTTAGAGTGATAGCAACGGTATATGGAAGAGCGTTATCCTGTTGGAAAACGCTCCCGGAAATATTTCTCAATAACTTCAGCACAACAAGTGAAATTACCACTCTGACGTACAAACTTGTTGTCAAGGAGTGTCAAGGAATGTAGGGTAACGACGAAAGTGCTCTTGCTGTTATAGGAAATTGCTTCCCAGACTACAAATCCTGTTGTAGATCCAGTTTGTCTACGCCACAGACAGCTTGGTTCCTGACCGCCTACTAACCAATATACGGCCATCACTGGCACTAAGACAGAAACGGCTCTTATTTGAGAATTGAGAATACAACAGATCTCCACTCCAATCCTCCAGTGAGCTTGACGCCATCGAAGTTGCAGGTAGCAGTTATTTAAAGTTAGTGGTACGGTGGCTAAATGGCGTCTGGTTCGGAGCTGTTCCTCAAGCAACAGATTTGATACAGTTTGCTGTTTCACTCTGGCGCCAACAAAAGCTCGAATGTCTACTGCAGATGCAGTGCCATACACCACAATACGCGGCGAATACGGCGGTCTTCCGTTTGAGTGATGGCACGTGTGCCACGGTACCGTCTCCTCTCTTGAGGGAGTATCTTCCCGTAACTATTGCTGCCAACACGTATGCATAGTGAATGCATCCCTACCAAGCCTTTCTGCAATATCGCGGAAAGAAAATCTATCTTTCCGGAGACCTAATATACACCCTCGTTCAAACTCAGTAAGCTGCCCTTTTCATATCCTTGACATTCTTGACACGAAGGCATTCTTGACACGAATCTTGCTCACAGCGGGAAACAAAAGCACATGAAGTTTATCATCGCGTATATAAAGCGAGCGTGAATAGGATGTTCATCGTGGCGCTACTAGTGCCACACTTACTCGTCTAGCATGACATTTGAATAGACGTCATCTTTCAGGTATGCAAACACGCCTACCAAATTTCGTTTATGTAGCATAACTCCTTTCTGGTGCTGGGATTTCATTTTCTATCACTGCATAAACGAAATCATAAACCTGCGAAAGGCCGCGAATTATATTAACTGAAATAATTAGCAAAATTCAATATTTATTCCTTAATTTTATTTATTTCAGCAAGACACAGCAATGTTAATATAATGCTGTGCAATATATTAATATGATCGAACGCATGTGACATATACTACTGTATAGGTTCGCAGTTAAATTCCTCTGCTGCACATTTTTCTTTTATGAATTAAATTCCTTATATTTGCCAATACAAGTAATAATATGCATACCAAATACATGTAAAAGCATTCCTTTGACGGTGAATTGAAGAAGTATTTAATATCAGAAATGGCTTCATGTCAGGTATTGATTGATATTTATTTAATCAGACCATTCGTAAATACGCTGTCTTTGGGAAGGTTTTTAAATTCTGTAGCGTTGTTTGTGCAGTGATACATATTTTATTGTTTGGCAATTCTAAAAAATTAATTAATTTCATTTTTTCTATTGCCTACATAAACTGTAATATTAATACTTTAATTAACTTTCGAATTCCGCAGGAACCGAGCGGTAAAAGCCGTTGAGTATTGGTAGTTCAGTTTGGGGTTCGAGTTTCGACAAACGGGCTCGCTGCATGGGCGTTTTCGTAGTTTTCCATGTGTAAAGTGGATATATGAGTCAGTTTTCCTTAAAACGTCTTCCACGGAGCATCCCTCCTTTTCGGTGTAGTATTTAATGGCGGAGCATAAATAAAAAAAGCATTAACCTTTAACTCTCGGAAGGTGGAAACATGTTTTAATGCTACAGAAATTGGAAAGCCTCGCTACGGAGACATTTTTGCTGTCTCTTAAATCTTTTTTATATAAGGTATATTTAACTCTAAACTCTTGGTGTATTTAACTCTAATTCAATTCGATATGTAAGTATATATTATAATAATAAATCTCGAGCATTAAGAGTAGTTTCATTAGTAAGCTTTGCACTAAATGAAAAAAAAAATGCATTTTTGTAACAGATGCATAAAATATTAACTAAGCCTTACAGATTTAATTAGAGTGCACTTTTAATATTGCCTTTATTTTTATCTGGCAGAGTGAATCAGATTGAAAAAGCAGTTATGAAGATGTAAGTTAATTAATACAATACATTACAATAAAAGTTCTATATTTCCTGCTATATATTATCAGTGATGAGAAATCAGATTTTAAATCTCTCTTTTTAATCCTCAGTGCTGGAAACACAAACTCGAAATCTTAACACATGCATCACAGTCTTATATGATTGTAATGATTATGATCATAGCTTCTTAGAGGTGCGCAATGTTAAGCTGCAGAGTAATGAGGAAATACTGGGAAATAATGGCAATACAATTCTGCTGCATTCGTTTATCCTGCCGGATCCCAGACGAATCTCGGTGTAAGAAATGCCCCAATTTATTTTCTCTGTCTGCGAAGCACGATAGTCAGAATGCGATCGATACTTCGTGTCGCAACAAAGAAGGGAGAAATGGATTTAGAAATCAATGAGATAGATTTTTATAAACAGCACGATGAATAAAGGGAGAAATATTTTAAAGTTGATTAAATTTTCAGTTAACCGGTCTGAAATTTGATGCAATCAGCTATCCGTCGCTCCTTTGCGCAGAACCACAGAACAGAACAAATGCAGAATATTTTCTGCAACTTAAATGTCTCCGCTGACTATTCTAGTATTAAATGCCATAAGTCAATGAGTTCACACATTTCTATTGGATTCTTTACAAAACTGAACTTTCTTGTTTTTGATATAGTGAAAGAGCCAAGCTGAGTTCAAAGCTTAGAAAAGAAAACTCATAAAATATGTGCAGTTCTGCAGTTGCCAAAGGACGCGCAGAAAAGAAAAGGTGTGAAGAAGATTATTTGTTAAAACAGGTATGAAAAATTTGTTTAGTCTCTTGCGTGAAACAGAATGAAAAAACTAAGAATGATATCTAAAAACCTATTTTTGGCAAATTTCATGGTATCGTAATAAAAAGTAATTCTGTCTGTATTTTGTAGACACTGCAGAAAAAAGAAATTAACCTTGTAAGGTTTCATGCAAAATTTAACATTGAAAATTTCACGAGATTTTAGAGTGGGGCTTATTTATCTTAACCTGCGAAAATCGCATAACCCGTTTCTACATGGTTCTTTTATAAATATGGATGATAAACATTATTCCATGCTTTCTTATGTGGAATATTTATAAAATCAAGCTATATTATATTTCTTGTTTCATTCCTCACTAAAGGTGAAAATATAAAAGTAATTAACTGTAAAATTTTACGAAATTTATTTTCATGATTGTGTATGTGACTTTAAGCGAAATTTTTCATTTAAACAATTACCTTAATAATTTACTTTACGTTAATAATTTTCGTATTCAAAGTGCTTCACGGGAGAAATGCAGTGTTTTGGCTAATTTAACGCGTCTTTTGGTTGATGCATTGCCAGAGTTTCAATGTGATTGCTCCTTTCTTTTCCAGTGAATTAATTTGTACCCGCATGTATGTTGTTGTTTTAGTTAATTTGATTATAGCAAAGCATGTGAGGGCCAAAGGGAAAGGATGCCTTTGGGGAAGACTTTCTAAGGGCAATTGGCTCATATCCACGTTACACATGGGTAAAGCCACGAAAACACCCACGCAGCTAACTCGTTCGCCTGCAACTGAGCCCTGGTGGAAATACTCATATTCAGTGACTTTACTGATTACTCACTAGTAGGTCTGTCAAGTATTTGATCCATATATAAAGTATTAGATTTTTAATCTGATTCGTAACTGAAGTTATAAGGTATTTCTCCCACTTTCCTAGCGTCCTTCGTGCTATAGTGGTTCTGCACGCTGGGCCGGTATTCCAGAGCTCCGCGGTTCGATTCCCGGCGAAGGCGGTTGCTAATTTTTCATCTGTCTTGCTCCCCCCCCCCAAAATCCTAATGTCTCTACAAAGTGTCTTGAAGTTGATGTGATCTACCTTATCGAAACACTGGCAAATCAGAAATTTGCATTTAGAACGAAACTTGTATCAGTTTTGTAAATTGATAATTAATCTATGCATTTATAATTGTAAATTGAACATTTTCCCTTATTAATAACTAAGTGATTACGCATATAAATTTAAGTGAATATTTTAAATAAATGATTGGAAACTAATTAATTTTTAATGCTTATTTTAGTTAAAATTCCACATTCGCATCTTTTGATAAAGGATATTTTTTAATTATTGCCAATGAAAATTAGTTTGTGTCAATTAATGTTTTTCGTTTACTAATGATAGTGAGACAACCATTACATACTGTTTAAAGCATGTTTTATCTTCTGATGCGTCTCTGTTGAACTTTTAAAACATCTCAGTTCTTTACTCAAGCAGTCGTAATGCATTCTTTTTTAATTTGTTATCTAAAATGTTACAGAAATACTAGGAATGGGACTATATTATTTCATTTCTTAGTAGGCTGTCATAGAAAATCTACACATTGCGTTTATCAGTTTCACAGCAGAATATTATTTTAATTAGCTGTGTGAAAACTTTACTCTAATTCACCTACAAATGAAGTTTATACAGCCAAAATTCTGCTTTAAACATCATACGAATTTCGGATATCACTCTGCTATAATTAACTATAACTAAATTCTCAACCTAACCTTAGATATTTAAATATGAACAGCTTGTTAAAATCAGCATCGTTTAAGAAGTTACGATATCAGAAATAAGCAACACCTAGGGAGTAATACTTCTACAAAAAATATACTAATTATACTAATTAAATATACTAATTAACAAAAAATACTTCTGATTAAATTTAATAACATATTACTTTGACAAAATAAAATATTATTATAAATCAAAGTAATAGTTTGCTTTCGGGGTTTGAATCGGAATAAAATATTTAAGTTAGTAATTATTCTACTCAGCGCAAAAGCAAGATCCGAGACACATCTTCCAAAAAGGCATCTTTTTACACATAATTTATGTGCAATGTAGTTTTGCTTTTTAACATATTTATTACTACTATTTCCCATCTCGGTCTTTTTAGTCTTTATAAAAAAAGCTTTGGTCCCACTAAACGTTATTTAAAGCAATATTTGTTTGTGTGATTCTATTTCCTCTGGTTTAAATACAGTTTCTTTCCCACTGGCTCAAACTAGAAAATAAAAGAAAATTTAAACTTTAAAAAACAAATATTAATTAAAAAAAATATCAAAAACTTACCGATTATGCTAAAAGCATCATTTGTTATAGCTCAATTTTAAAACTTAGCAATATTATCTGCTAAAACATAAATTCTTATTCAATTCCTTTATTGCATGTTGCGTTAATCTAACATTAGGCAATCGGATAAAATTAATATGTTATCATAATTTAAATGCAAGAAAAGAAATTTAATAATTAAATCAAAATAATAGCTATGCGATATTTCTGGTAAATAATGCGCAAAGATAAGCGAAAAAAATTTCAAGAAGCGGTATTAAGAATCCTATACTATTTAAAAAAATAACGGTTAAGTAAATTAAACTAAATGCGAATAATTCCATGTATATTTTAATAACCTTACCTAAACCCTAAAATTTGGGAAATTTGTAAGCATATTTGGTACAATATATCTTTTCTCTCTATCTCATATTATTAATTCTCGTTGTGAAAAGCAACAACAAGAATATTTATTGCTTGTTTGGTGTAAAATGATATCATAAAAACAGTCTCATAAATTTCCTATAACGAGAATGCACTTGAATATTCATAAATCTTGTTCATTAATGTTATGTTTCCTCCGCCCTTCGAACATGTCATTGTATGGTTTCAGAAAGTTAGTCATGGAAATAGTAATTTATGTTTGCTATGGTACAACGATTTTACAAGTCTAATTCCCTGAATTATTTTACGACAAACAGTATTTTGAGAGTAAGTAATTTGTCCTTGGATTTTAACACGCAACTACATTTGTATAAACTGAAAAATTTAGCATACATACTCTTTGAAATGGTTTGCGATTTAACAAAGGAATGTGGGTATAACTGCTGTAGCGAAATTGTAGTTCTTTAATCGTATTTTTCTTTTAACTCCAAAATAGTACTTTTTTGTACATATTTTGCAGTTAAAAGATAAATAAAGATTTTAAGAGACATTGATATTTATGGGCAATTCATGCTTGCAGATATTCGTATTTAAATTAAGGGAAGGTAAAATAGTTCGGCTTAGTTTAAAATATCAAGATAAAACCTGAAAGATTTTGCCTCACTGAAGTAATAACTACTGCAAATTAATCCAGTGTTTCATTCCTGCGAGTTTTCTGAAGACTTGGGTGCAAAAGTCCCTTGATTCAGGCTCCTGCACGAAAGCCGCATCCTGTGTATAATAGCTAGCAATTACATAGCTTTTTATAGGCATAACATAGCATAGATTTTGAAGTGAGAATTAGCAAGAACTAACTCCTGTGCGATGCGTTGATAAGTCTCCGCATACTAGTTACTCTGCATAAAAACATGCCGAGTATAATGGCAATTTGGAAAACTACTGTAACAGCAATTATATGCGAGTTTTCTGAAGTGAATGCACATTTTCAACGTTTTCGACTCCTCACTTATCTGACTAGTTCATCGGTTTTTACCGTATATTTTTTGAATAGATGAAATGTATATTTCTTATTCCCAAAGGTTTCAGAAATATTCTATTAATTTATCTAAATCTAATTGAAATGGCTTCTGTTACATTTTGCTTTCTAAAACAGTTCCAAAGAACCCTAGAACATTTTTCAGAAGCTGAAAAAATTAAAAATATTTTACACACACTAACTTGAATTGAAAAATCAAAGCTCATCCTCATCACGATTATGACATGCGTAGTGAAACATCGCAACCAAAAATGAAACTTTTACTTTATAAGGTACGTATGAGAGGAATATGACCCGATCCACCTGGTCTAAAAATAGACCGTATGATCTTTAATTTATAAGGTATGCTAAAGGTTCATTCCTTTTTGCATGCCTTTGGAGTGTAAGCGGAAGCGTGTTGGACGTGTATTCGAGAGGTCCGGAGTTCAGATCCCGCGGGGATATTGTTCATTTTTCTTGTTCCTGCATCGATATAACCTCATGATTCTACAACTTTTACACGTATACACACTTTTTCAAAACAGAAAACAAAAACAATTTACAGAATTTTACTGAGTTTCTTAGATTTGAAGAATAAACACAATATAGCATGATAAACTATAGATCTTATTTTTTTATGTAGTTTCTTTATTATTCTATCTAATTTCTAAAACTTTAAATTTTTTTATTTAACTCATATTTTTACAGGATGAAAATTCACTACAAACATTAGTGCGTTTTGCAGTGTTCTATCATGTATTGCTAATGCATAGAGGGAATGTTTCTTCATCTATATAGACTCGCTGAGTGTTTCTGAAATCCCTTGAAACATTTGCTGATGATGCTAACCCTTAGACTATTGAAATAGTTTAGCTAAATCAAAGTCCTTGGAAGAAAGGATATGACATGTTGTACCACTAAGTGCTAGGACACGTAGGGATTAATGAGAACGAATCTGCAGACATCGCAGCAAGCTCAGTTTGTAAGGTTGTTATTTTATCATTTTTGTTTTAACTCCTATTTTCGTCAGCTTCCATCAGAATGCAAACTTCAGAAATCAAAGTATCGATAAGCTTCGAATTGTACATTTACCAGAGCGAGCTTGGCAGCGTAATCTGGCTGTCACTGCTTTAGTTTTTTTATTGTTGCAGTTTAATTTGCTGAAGTTTCTCTTAGCTATGATTGATCCGCGAAAAATTAATTAGGTGTTATCCAAGGTTTAGGTTGGACCTGTTATTTGCGTGCTTTTTGTTTGATTTAGCTTGAACCTATGCTTCTGGTAATCCACAAGTTAGAATAGTTTCTCTTCAGGTCGACTTATTGATATATAGTTTTATTTTAAACTTTTAGTTTAGATGGAATTTAGATATTAATTATTTATTTTAGTTAGCAGGCAGAAGGGACAAAAATTCGTCTTGCAGTCTTCTGAGATAATTCAGAGGTGAATTAGCATTTTAAAGTTACCTAGCGTAATCGTATATGCTCTTGAAATATCAAGCCAATAGTCCTTCAAGACGTACATAAAGTCAGCCATAAAAGAGGAATAGGTTTTGGATGCTAAGGTCAAGAATTAAGATGGAAATCTAGCCCAAGCAATAAGTTTTCGTATATGGAAATCAAATCCAGAGAAACACAGAACTACACAGAGAAAGTTTTCGTAACATGATTAAAAACAGGATGCACTAGATTTATCTCACAAATACCTTACCAAACAGAGAGTGTTAGCCTTCGTGTATGTGATATTCTTTTAGATTTTAAACACATTCTTATTTTATCCCTCTTTTCAAGTCTTGCCGTTCACTTTATTTTCTAAATCCTAAAGTACCTCTAAGTAATTTGCCGATTATCAGACCTCCATGTTGACCTGTATAAGTGCTTAAAAGAGATTAGAGTATTTCATTATCTTCAATTATCGATTTTTTTCTGTGAGAGTTTTATTTTTGTACCACTTTAATTAGATACTGGTTTAAACAAGGAATTTTAAAGCAGATTATACAGCGTTTTAGGGCTTCCTATGTTTTACAATGATTTTAATGTAATTTTTACTAGCTTTAAATTTTGTCATCGATCGTGTTGAGGAGAGAGATAGTTTTTAGATCAAAATCAGTATTGGTTTTGCTCAATAAAATCAGCCAACAAGTATATAAGAAGTGAGCATATCATCTGAAAGGAAAAATATGAAAATATGCTATGTTACACATTCTATGTGTATATCTCGTGTAATTCAGTATACATCGCAGAGATAGTCACTTTCATGTGATGCACTCCCTAAGTGCAATTTCTTTTTACTTATGACGTATTCCGCCCTTAACTAAGGCACTAAATGGAAAGGGAGGGATGCCCCGTGGGCGTCTTTTTAAGGGAAACTGCCTCATATCCATATTATACATGGGGAAAGCCATGAAAATGCCCGTTCAGCGGGACTCGAACTCCGGACCAGACTAAGCGTGTTTAGCGGCTTTTACCGCTCGGGCGCTTTTGGCCCGTTGCAAAATAACAGCGGAATATATTGCTTTAGCAAGATTTGGACACACATTAATGTTCTTTGATAAATTACTAAGGAAAAAATCACTAGAAATCCAAAAGGATAACACACGGTGAACTTAAACAGTTCGACCAACCAAACGGTGAGAAAAGGTTATGTTAGGACGAATCAAATGATAACGTAAACACAATCATCTTTGATTTTCTATCAAGTAACGGACAGCGCATTTTTGTATTGCAGGAAACAATAATTACTCAAAAAGAAAAAAATTACTTCTTTTTAAAACATCTTATACAAAATCTCAAAACGCACCTTTACCATTCTTAATGTTAAATTATTTTGCCATGCAGGAGATTTAGCTTTATGGACATAAAAAGCGTTTTCTATTCCTCAGAAATTAAAACGTTTAAAGCACTTTAACTGCCTCCTGTGAATTTAGTGAATCCTTTCTTCGCTCTTCATAGAAAAAGTTTTTCGTTAATATTGCAGCAGAACATAATTTCCCAAATGAGCACTGAGGATATCTAGAAATGAATTACTTTTTGAAGCAAGAGTAAGGGTCTAAGTGGACAGCAAGAGTACGTTTGGATTTTGCTGCTTGAGCATTTTTGTCGTAAATATTTAACCATTCGCTTTATATACAATCATTACAGTCATGCATCTATATAAAAATTATACTAGTCATGTAGGTCAGCCTTCCACATTTACGTTGCTTCAAGCTGTTCACATATCTTTGTTTATTTTTTGATTCCAAGAACGTATATAAATGCAAGTTTTAAAGTGTTTGTTTAAATTTCTAAAAACATAACTACAAATTTTATACTTGCAGCGGTGTGCAGGGCGTGCAGATAGCATGTGCAGCGCAATATACGCCACTGCACACGTTATAGCGAATTACAGGTTATTGGAATATGGCAAAGTACACAAGGGCTACCTGCATAAGGAGAAGGATGTTTTGTTGGAGGACTTTCTAAGGTAAACTGGCTCGTGTTCACGTTACGTAGGGGAAAAAAACCACAAAATCCAACCAGCCCGTTCATCCCAGATCGAACCCTCAGCAACCTCCCAGCATTCAAGTGTTTTAATCACTCGGCCACTGGTGCAGCCATATTGTAGCACAATTTTATGCTTCTTATCGGATTTCTTTCAACAAAAGCTTTGAGATGTGTTCATTTATTATCATTTTCTTTCCATACTCCGTGATAAGTTCTAATCAACAATTCTTTGCGGTTGCAGTGCAGATGCTAAAATTTTCAATGCGTATGTTCACATATCATATTTAAAGAATGCCACATATATCATTATTGCAAGGGTAAGAAGCGAGTGAAAAAATTCAAAATAATGGCTGAGCAAATAGATTCTTGAGAAAAGGGGACTAGCCAACAAAAAAAGGGGGAAAAAGTTGGGAAACTATGCAATAGCGACAATTTATGACCTTACCTGAGAGTACTTTTACTGCACACCATTGTAAATTATATCTGTAAAGCAAACTTAAAGAAGTTCGTAATGCTTAGATTTTTTTATCACTGTTGTAAGAATGTCTCTCTCTTCAGAAACCTCCAACATGTAGCTTCAAGGATGATTTTGTGATTAAGGGAAACAACGGTCAGAGGTCATAGAGCTAGGGTATAATAGAAGAACGTAAAGCTTATTTGTGGTTCAATTGCTGACCGTGGGTGTATTCTCTGAAAAGAAGCGTCGCTTAGATGATATGATTTATGGATCCTGTGAATAAAATTTTTCGAACAGAGAGCTTTATTTCTTTTATTTAGTATTTCATGCGGAGTTAGAAATGTAACATAGAGACTAGCGTAGGCACTTGATAAAATAATGATATAGAAGTCTTTTTTGTTTCACAGTTCATATCAAAGGTACTTTTGCTCCGTGTGATTCAAACCATTTGTGAGAAGTGTCTACAACATGTAGATGTTAGATGTTATAAAAGATTAGTAAAGGCAAGGTCCTTATCTCTTTCCTTTTTTCGAATTATTTGACTTTTGCGTTAAATGCATGTTAAGTTTCATGCATTTACTACTTTCCCACTTTAAAAAAATGAACGTTTTTGTAGGATAAAGCTATTTTTTCTCATTTAAAAATAATTCTTCTTGTGGTACGCGGTAAAGCCATAATGTTCCCATGTAAAATGCTATTTTTTTATTTTTAAACATTTTATTTTTGTAAAAGTTTTTATTTTTGTTTTCGGATCCCAGAATTTTCTTTTAATTCAAAGAAGTAGCACAGGCTGAATTAAAATAATGGGAAGAAGCTGAGCTTAACCTGTGGGCCGTGTCTTGGGCAAGCCTGTTTTAGATCAGTCGTTGATTAGGAAGTAAATGAAGGTATATAATTTAAAATGAAGCAGACTTTCTGTTAAGAATTAACTTGAAAATATACTCTACTGTGACTGCTAAGGTGATACAGTTGAAATTTCTTTTCTGCGAGTTTTAATAAATAAATTAGCAAACACTTGAAATTTAAAAATTTGTCTATAACTCATGGATTCATCAGTCCTTTTTTTGCAGTTGTTCTAGATTCCACCTCCCTTAGACATGAGAAAATAGGGGTGTCTTCCTTTTTCCGCGATTCCTGTTTCCGCGAAATCATCAATCATCATTACCCTCTTCCAAAAGGGGTTACATTGTGAGGAGTTGAGTGGACCTTGGCCACTCCCGAAAGGTAGGAAAGCAAAACATTTTTTTTTTTAAATTTAAAAAGAAGAATTTTTAAAAGAAATAATCGAAAAATATTTACGATCTCAGCTCTTTGAATGAATGAAGGTAATATTGTATTTAAAAGGAGAGAGAAATGTTCAAATACTGGGATGATTTTGGCAATGAACTAAAAGCTTTTTCCCTAAAGTAGAAAGCAATATTCTTCCAAAATTCTACATAAAGATGAGTTATAATAAAAATCCTTCAGAATAAATTTTCGTTCTAAAACGACGTTCTTTCTTATAAAACGAAGACTTCTTTGGTTTGATTACGCTTTTGCAGCTTTTAATTCTTTCATTTATAGAAATCCAATAAACTACATTTTCCTTATTTTTATTCTCCTTATTCCTATTTTCCTTATTTTTATTCTGAATTCGATACTGATAACCTTTATAAAGGGCTAAGGGTGTTTTCCTTTTAGTTCCAATAATGTCTAAAACATTCATATTGATTAATATAAGTTGTAAAAATAACAGCTAATATTGTAACAGAATCACAAATGGAATGAAACTTAAGATTTCAAGAGGAGCCTAAACTAAGACACGTCTTCAATCTAACGGAGACTTAACTTATTCACTTAAAGGAACTGCCCAGCTTTTCTTAATGACTCATCATGACATCTCCTGAGGAGCTGTGGGAGGGGTACTGTACTCTCCGATTTCGCGGGAACAGGAAGAATTTTAAAAAACGCGGAAACAGAACTAATTCGAATATAGGACATTTGGGGAGGGTAATAAATAAAAGTGTGAAAGATACCTAAAATTCTTTGCGCTCCTTTGACTCCGCTATGAAGACATAGACAGTATACGTCTCAACTCTGCTGCTGTTGCGATGATGAGGTGCGAAACTACGTAGCTTAGTCCATCACCGGAATCGTACCCGAGATGAAACTAACGTTGGATGGTTTTGAACTCATAGGCATTGGACAGACCCTGGTCATGACAAATGTTAGAAATGCCAATGTTAAAAGTTACAGAAACCCAGAATGTTGATAATAATTAAAAATAAGCATAAGCGATAAAATTCTTGATATTAGGCTGGGTTATTTGGATATGATAAAGCACAGGGCTATCTGCCCAAAAGAAGATTAGGCTTTATTAAAGGGCTTTCTACGCGAATTTGGCTCGTATTCACGTTACACATAAGGAAATTACGAAAACTAACCATACAGCCAGCTCTCTGGCTTAGGTTCGAACTACCAGCCCTCCATTCTTAACCATTCGGATACCGGTGGGCCCCTAAAATTCACTAGACAAAACATATTTTGGTGTTTATAGTCTCACATCCTAAGAAGAAATACCGAGTGAAGGAACTTAACTTTAAACTCAAAATGAAGTTTTTGGGTAAATAAAAATCAGAGGTCGTAAACGAAATGTCAGATATATTTAATTCAGATATTTAGTTCCAAGAAATAACACTCTGATGCCTAAATTTTATGATTATAGATGAGAATGCATTCTTAAAAAGAATTTGATCTTAAAATTTAAGAAAAGCGGGATCAAGGCGAAGACTTACGCTGTTGAAATTTTTGTTGTCCCTAAACTGTTTTCAGGGATATCATTCTTTCTAGTTTCAGTAACCATTTGTAAGGTTTGTTTCACGATTATTCCCAATTAAATATTCTGTTTTATGCAATAGAAATAATGCAATTAATTACGTGTATCATTTATTAGCTAATTAAGTTTGATTTGAACTGATGTGAGAAATAAATTGAAGGAAAATTCCAGATCTTGGAAAAAGTAAATCCTGACCTTGGTTATGGCATTAAATCAATGCTAAGAAATGAACTCTAAAGGTTATGCCTTGCATACCGATTTTCAGCCTTAACTTTTCTATACTCTGTAACCCAAAACTGGTAATTACAGAATGCATATAACACTTTTTAAAGAAGGAATAACGTAAACGAAACTCTTGTATCTTTGAATGTAATTCAACAAGGTACGAGATGCAAAATCTCCACAATTATCTAATTCTAAATATTCACAAATATCGCAGGTTCTAACTGTATAGAAAATTCTAAGTCGATAAGTAAACAGTGCAGACCGATTTCCAGATATTATTATTAACTGCACACGCAACATTCGGTCATACTAATTTTTATATGTATCACAGCTCTAGATCCTCTAGTATATTTAGTTTATTATTGACTGTGAGGTTTCCTTTATTTTAGTTTTCGTATTCCTTCGCGAATTCTAAGGTACACTACAGAACTACGTGTTTTCAATAATTCTTCTTCCAAAAGTAGCAAGTCATCAAGTTCAGAAGAGAATATTTTACTTATTTATACTTCAAGAAGACGGCGTTTTGTGACATTTGTATCGATAGCAGATACTGCAAACAGTTTCCAAGACAGTAATATTTATCGAGCATCTCTTTTTCCAACAACTATTCATTATGCTGTAAAGATTTGGTTGCGTATCAAGAACATTTACTTTTACTCCACAAACATGGCGACTATCCTGTTTTAAATTTTCAGTTGTAAATTCATTCTGTGGCATTTATTCAGAGTTAAAGCAATTTACAGCATCATAGTTTTGAATTAAAATACATAGAAATATAGGTACCATTTTGAGTTTACGGAACAGCAATTTACATGGTTGACAAAGTGGTAGTCCAGAGCTCGCAGATTTGCAATTACAGATTACAGAGATGACAGAACTACAGTTTTGAGATGAAATACATAGACATATGAGTCACAGCTAAGTTCTGTCGAATATACATCATAATTGTGAGCAAGAAGTTTTGCTGAAGAAATATAGCAGCATTCTAAAAAATTTACCCAGTGTTGCATAAATCATATAACACAATAACTTTACATAATAATATAATAAAATTAATTTCAGAAAATAAATTTAATATATATACAATGAAACTTAAATCTAATAACAAAATTTGACAGAAATGCAATTAACAAAATTTAGTAGAAATAAAATAAGGTTTAGAGGAAAAATATATTAGCACTACTATTCTGTGTTTCTGATTAATTCTTTTCAATACTTCTTGGCAGTAAATTAATGATAGCACAATAAGGCGCCAATATACCCGGTTAACAATAAATTTAGCATAATAATAAATTAACACAAAAAATAATGCTGTTTATTTTAATATTATATTTAGTTCAATAACACAATAGCAATATATAATGACAGAAAATATATTATGTGACAACTACATTTTCTTAGAATAGTAGCTTGAAATGTAGAGAACATTGAGGCTTTGGCAATCAGATTTTGTATTAAAAACGGTCATAATACCAGACTTAAATATTAATTATTTAATCTTCATTTTTGTTCCAAATGAAGAGCATTAAAGAATCGGAAATTCTGAATATAAAAGCATCAAGTAAAAAGAATTTTCTTCGAGTGGAATGACACTAACTCTAACCAAGGAAGTTATCAAATTAGCTACTTCAACTACGTAAAAGTATTACTTGTGCCATTTTGAATAAATTTGTGACAGCGTTTGCAAAAGCTTTTCTAAAACCGATAGCTAATGTAATGATGACGTTAATTAGGTGATAGGAGGATGGCGTAGTAGCGTCAGTCGCTGATTAGATTTATTTTTCTTTATACATATACGCATTCTATCGAAATTAATAACCAGGAATTTTTACTTAGACTGTCTTTTCTTTCTTGCCATTTTAACCCACGGGAAGTGAACTTGATAAAATGATTCCTAACTATAACTCACTGGCTATTTGAAAAAATGATAACTTCACAGCATGAGATGGCTTTTGTACTGGCAGATTTAATATAAACAGGCTGTACACGGAATGATTCTAGTAACGATGTTTTAGCCTATAAGGATCTGGTTATTTTCACTAACTGTTTCTCAGCGTGTACTCGGTTTCAGAGGAGTTATTGCTTCAGTGAATAACCCAAAAACTCAAATATTCAATCAAATTTACATAGCAGTGGCTTCCTTTATTTTAATTAGTGTATTACAAATTAAATGCAAATTATTTTGTATTTGATAAATAAAAATATTGTAACTTAGAGTCTGACAAGATTACGAGATTCACTTAGCTAAATGAAGTAAAAACTTAATTTTAAATAGAATAGCTGCTTTAGTGATATTTCTGTCTTTAACTAATTCCTATTAAACATGACCTTACATAAGATTTAATAAGAAATCATCGCTCTTCTCCCTGGGTGTTACTGGGATGTAAGTAGTTAGCACGTCCAGCTGGCAACTGAAAGATCCGTTAGACAGAGTTAACTTAATATCATTAGACAAAGTTAACTTTTCATGTTTCCGGCTTCGAAAAACTTATTGCTCTTTACAGTAGTAAATAAAACATGGAAGGCATAATCTAATCACCACTTGTGTTTGGTCGATTGTGTCTTCTTCCATTTCCCCGTTGCCCTTTAAGTAGGGAAGAGTATAAAGAAACGGAGTTAGTTTGAATGTTTATCTCCCACTGGACACATGCAAAGTATAAAAAATCACCGCATTTCTCCTTGTATGCTCATGTGCATAAGTGGTTACACAATCACTGACAAGTGGAAGATCTACGGTTCAAATCCCAGCAGGAATGCAGTTAATGTTTCATGTATTTCCTGGTTCAAAATGTCTAACAATAATGGTTCTGCAAATCATCCATATAAAAATCAACTACTGTGCGTATTCCATGTTAAAATTAAATCATAAAGCCTTACTAGACTTCAACAGCGATTTATGGAGAAAGTTTATTTTGTAAAGGTCGCGTTTATGTTAAATCTAATCAATCATACTCGTGTCTTCTTAGTAATAAGTTGTTTTTATTTCATTCTTCGTTTACGTTCACCTTGAATGAGGGGTCAGAACGAGAAAAGCACCCTAGAAGGTAAATTTAAAAGCCTATCTGGTTTGAAAGGAAGAGGGAAAAAGCTTTCAGTCCAATTTCGGAACCCGGATCCATCTACGTATTAAACGTTTACACTAATACTTTTACCGCCTGAACGGTCAGCAGCTCGTTTCCCTTGACTTAACTTTACCCTTTGTCAGATGGATAAGACCGACCAGTTTACACAGTAACAACTAATTTAAGTTCCCAGACCATCTCTTTTACTGATCCTTTATGATATCAGGAGACAAAGTTAAAAAAAAATTAATACATATTTATATGTGAACTCAACATGCATGATCTGGAACTTACAAAGGATGGAATAGTATCCTCCTTTTCAGTGTATCGATTTTATCTCTATACAAAGCTATGTCGAATTACATCATGGTTTTAACCAGGGTAAATATTTGAGCCTTCCTGTTGATTGATTATCGTTCGCCAGTAGTAATCATATATAATTGATCATAGAAATCAGCCAAGAGCTGTTTGCAAGTAAAACTGCCGATTGTTTTGATATGCCTTGAGCTTGACACAATGTACGCGGTTATCTTTTAATACGAATGAAATACTGCCGGAAGGCGTTACCTAAATAATTCCTGCCATGGCAAATTAGAAACGAGAGGAATTAGAGGATGCAAATTACTAAAGTAAAGAAATTTGTTAACCCAGAAATATTATGAAAACTATGCCATCTAAATATTGTAAATCAAAGTAGAAAGTTTGACACACTAAAACAAGAGCTGTAGAAAACTCAATATTTAAAATTATGCATACTTATTAACTATACTAACATATTTCTAAACTAAGGACTAAAAATCTCAAATTATGAGGAATTATCTAATTTCTAATAATCTAATCTTTCGGAGTGTAACCGGTAACACATCCAGCTAGCAATGGATGATCTCTAGTTCGTATTTGGGAGAGGCCATAGCTGATTTCTCCTCCTTCAATGGCCTTAACTCCTTCTTTCCCATAAAAAAAGGCCAATGTCTCTATAAACTTACAGTGTTAGATTTCAAATTATAAATATGTAGATGTGAAACTACTGAATGGGTTTTGTTTCTGTAGACAAGTCATATCAGTAAAGGTTGGTCTAAAATGCAAAAGGCAAAGAAAAACTATAATTTTCCAGCTGCTACAATTTTTTTGGTAGAAATAAAAGATCAAAAGTGAGGAGAAAAAACATTAAATTACATTTGCATAAATTTTAGTGTATGAACAATACTGATGAGTACAGTCATATTCGAATTATGTATTCACAATTAAGTATTCATCAAAGTAATTACAGCTGCAATAATTCTGGGCACGTTCAAAAATAAAATGTTTATGATAATAGTATAATATTAAAAAGTGAGATGCAATTTATTTGCACTTTTCAAAAAAATGACACAGTCACTGTGTAACTGCTTGTTAAGTATGTAAGGGTTACTATTATTTTGCATTAATGAGTTATTTATAATTTCAGTCATCCACGCCTTTTACTCTGTCTTTCTGGACCACATTCTGTATTAATCTACTTGAAGCGTCCTTAGAGGCAACTACATCAAGACAGCAGGAATACGTCGTGCGAAAGTGCACGATAGTCCCTGCGATCAGCGATAGTTGGAGTTTGTAAAACAGGGTGTGTTTCTGCCTCTCGAGGCCCCATTGCTAGGTTTCGCCAGCGCTGATAAGATTGTAATTCTTCGGCTTGAGTTGTTCCTCCCGATATTTAATTGTTATGCCGGTGAGAAGTTCTGAGCTAACGTAGAGTTAAAATCAATTATTTAGTCTTCGACTACTCGGCTTAGTTTAGCTTTTGAATTTGCCTGTTATTTTAAGTTACATAACCACAAGTTATGGCTGTTTCTGTGAGCATGAGACGTGCATTTTATGTTCAAGTTTTGATTTAACAAAAAGGTTACTTTAACCTTCTCATATGTCTTCAGTTAATTTCAGACCAAGCGATAATTCACTCCAAGTCTGTTAGGGGTTTAGAACTAGTTTGTGTTGCCAAAGCAAATCAAACTCCATAAGTATAGTAATTTACTTATCCAGTTCGCAATAAATGAATAGCGTCATCATTTGTTTTCAGTAGCGCAGAATGATGTGAAATGTAGTTTTATACAAATATAATATTCTTCACCCAATTGCAAACACTTTTTTATTCCAGTTTAATCTAAAGCTTGTTCTGGATTTTATTCTCGTAAGTTATAGGAACACATGTAAGGTATTTTCTCTCTCCTTATCTTGTGCATTCGTAGTGTAATTGGAAGCACGTCTGGCTAGCAAACCAGAAGGTCCGAAGTTCGAATTGCGGCGAGGGTAGCGCTCATTTTCCCATTTCCTGCTCCAATAAATAGCTAATCGCTCTACAAGTGGCTCCCGAACTAAAATGTGGCAGACAATAATTCGTTACCAGAATTTGGAAACTGCGTCCCTTACTTCCTAGTTGGCCTTTACGTGGGGATAATGTAAGGTATTTTCTACCTCCTTACTGCATGCCTTCGTGGTATAACTGGAAACATGTCCGATTAGTAATCGGGAGGCCTGACTCTACACAAGTAGTGCAACAGTTCTAATATATAAATTCTAATAATTAATATTAATTTGATTATATCCTAGAAAATGATAAGAAAATGCTAATGTAATGAGTGATTTTTAAAGTTAAATACTAATGAAATGGGAGATTTTTAAGAGTTTAAAACTTAGCGAAGATTGTAAAAATTGTGGAAAGCAAAAGGTGTAATATGTATTAAATTTAGTGAAAGAAACTCAAGTATTAAAAAGAAAATTATTGTACAAGAAAAATTTTTTGTCTATTCCACAGAAAAGTCCTCACTTTTCAAGGGGAATTAGTCTCTTTCTCTAAAAAGAATCACCAATAATTTAATCATATTTCGTCCCTCTCGCATTTTAAAAACTCTTATGCTCTCTTATGCCAAAATAATACTCTTATGTCAAAATGTAAAAAATTTTTATGTCAAATGTAAAAAAGTAATATATGACTCTTATGTCAAATGTAAAAAAGTAATATATGACTCTTATGTCAAATGTAAAAAAGTAATATAATATTTGAATTTAAATCTTTGATTTAAAAAAAAAAACGAAAGAAATTCCTTGACGCGATGTGAGATAATAAATGTAGTATACTACGGATCAATATGTTAAAATAAGAGTCAATAATTACAAAACTAAGTAAATTTTACTCAATAGAAACATATATAACACATCTGCAATACATTTTAAAATATCTTATCAACATTTTGATATTTGCATTGGCTAAAAGTAATTTTAGGTTTTACTTGCAGTTGATACTCCTGCTAAATACTGAAAAAGCCATTTCTCCTATTCAAAATGGAAGTGATTCTTCACCAACATTGGCAAGGACGCCTAGGGTTGCAACATCGGGATTGGAAGAGTTCAAATTACTGTTTCGCTTTTAGCAGATTCTAAAAACTAAACGGAAAAGCATTCTAATTTGCTGTTGACCAAGAAAATTTTATAGGAATGGGTGTTATTTTCGCAAATTCTATTCTCTCTTTTTCAAGATTTAGATGTTAAAATGATAAAAAGCTCAAAGAAAACTAATAATTTAATAATTACTTCTGGATGAAAGTCGAATGAAAAGAAAAAAAGGAGATTTACAGTCAAAATTTTTCACTTAATTATAAAACTAAGTAAATTTTACTCAAGAGAATGATATATAACACATCTGCAATACATTTTAAAATATCTTATCAACATTTTGATATTTGCATTGGCTAAAAGTAATTTTAGGTTTTACTTGCAGTTGATACTCCTGCTAAATACTGAAAAAGCCATTTCTCCTATTCAAAATGGAAGTGATTCTTCACCAACATTGGCAAGGACGCCTAGGGTTGCAACATCGGGATTGGAAGAGTTCAAATTACTGTTTCGCTTTTAGCAGATTCTAAAAACTAAACGAAAAAGCATTCTAATTTGCTGTTGACCAAGAAAATTTTATAGGAGTGGGTGTTATTTTCGCAAATTCTATTCTCTCTTTTTCAAGATTTAGATGTTAAAATGATAAAAAGCTCAGAGAAAACTAATAATTTAATAATTACTTCTGGATGAAAGTCGAATGAAAAGAAAATAAGGAGATTTACAGTCAAAAGTTTTCACTTAAAATGACTGCTTTTAAGACTTTGAAAGTAAATGTGCTTGTTATTAAATGGATAGAGGCTCGAAGTATGTATAGTAAAGATTGCAGTTTAAATATATAAATATACAAACATTTAATTCTAACAGAGCACCCTATCTTACCCTTCCATCAATTTCTGATAAACGTATCATAATGTGTTAGTTTAAAGATCAAATCTGATATTTAATGCCAGGTTTTTTTTTTAATAAATTGACTAGAATTTCATATTCTATAAGTACTGAGTTGCCCGGAAGGTTTGTGCCGATTTTTGGTAGGTGGCGTAAGGACAGGCCTGAGTATATCAGAACGATTGAAACAAATGGCATACATATCAGGAAAGACGATACTTCAGGCATATTTGGAAAAAAATGTGGTTACGATACGTTAATTTTTGTCAGTTTTATACTGCTTTTAATATGGAAGAGTATAAAGTGCATATTAGTCATTTAACGCTTTTCTTCTACCGAGAGGCAAAAATACCATACAACCGGCAAAAAAGATATGCACTATTTATAGCGAAGGTCCTATAGCTGAAAGAACTGTGTGGAAGTGGTTTGCTGAGTTTAAAGCTGATTTCAACATTAAAGTTCGAGAACGCCCAAGTACACCCTCCAGCACAGATCAGATTAAAACACCATGTCAAAATCCACCATCCACGAGCATTTTGTGAAGCTTGGCTACATAAACCGTTTTGAAGTTTGAGTTCCCCACGATTTGGTCTTATTCCAAAGAAGGCCATGCTGTGTATCTGGTGGGATTGGAAAGGAATCTTGTACGATGAGCTTTTACCAAATAACGAGACGATAAATTTAGAAGTATTGTTCCCAATTAGACGAATTAAAGACAGTAATCTGACAAAAACGTCCAGAAATAGCGAATCGGAAGGGAGTCGTGTGTCATCGGGGCGATGCGAAGCCCCGTGTATCTTTAATAACTTGACAAAAGTTGTTGGAGTTTGGTTGGGATGTTATACCCCTTCCACCATATTCTTCTTCATACCAGTCTTCACCATATTATATCTTCATACCAGATCTTCACTATACCGTATCTTCATACCAGATATCTCGCTTTCTGACTACCACCTATTTCGATCATTAAACAATTCTTTAATGGAAAAAACTTCAATTCTTTGTTCGAGATAAAACGTTAAGTAGAAAGGTTTTCAATGAAAAACTTGAGTGATTCCGGAAATATGGAATTTTCAGGTTGCCTGAAAGATGGGAAAGATTTTAGAATTGAAAGACACCTATATAATTTAATAAAATGTGTAGTAAAATTTAACTCTCCTGTGTTTCAATTTTCCTTCCAAATCGACACGAACTTTTCGGGTAACTCAGTACTTGTGCAAGTAATATTATTTCATCTAAGTAGTCTATCTCTATACAAATATTTTTATTCTCTTTATTTGATTAAGCAGTGGGTTACCTATAACTGGTTTTGTTAAGTTGGAGTGCCAATTAATAAATTTAATTGTTTTAAACTGTGAGATTTATCTAATTGTTTTTAACTAATAGTTTATTTTAAGTAGAAAAACCTTTCCAATTGATCTCGTTTCACGTCAGACTGTAAATGAGGTAGCGAGAGTTTATTCAGATTAAGTTTGTAGAGACATTAGGATTTTTGTTGGAGGCCAGAGAGATGAAAAATTAGCAACGCCTTCGCCGGAAATCGAACCATGGACCTCTGAAATACCGGCTCAGTGTGCTGACCACTACAACACGAATTCACGGTAGGAAGGCGGGAGAAATACTTTATATACTCCCCCTTTTAAAGGGGTTATTAGCGGACTCAATCGACAAATCCTGCGTGAGAAGAATCATCATCCAAGACCCTTTTAGTTCGGGCGCCACTATAGAGACATTAGGTAATTTTGGAAGCGGGAAAGATGAAAAATTAACAACGCCTTCGCCAGGAATCGAACCACGGATCTCTGGAATACCGGCCCAGCATGCAGACCACTACACCACGAAGGCACGCTAGGAAGGCGGGAGAAATACCTTGTAAGTTAGAATGAAGTGCTATTTAATCAAAAGTCTCGGTAGTTAGTTTCAGAGCCTATTCTAGGCCAGGTTATGCTGTGATTATTAGCGACTTAAGTTAGCGGCAATGATTGTTCTCGCCATTAGGCTTGTCTTGCTGGTTTACTGAAAACCAGAGCTCTTCCTGCGCGTTAAAGTATTTTGTGAGCCATTAGACTAATCTACCACACCTTCAAATTATTATTCTTTACATATTTCTGTTAAGCCAAACTTGCTGGCTTCATGTGACCCAAGTTGGGTCATTTGTTAATTTTATGCTTGAATAAAATGTTCTTATACACCCTTCTTATGATCTTTGTTTTGTTTGACAAGGCTAGAAGATAATTCTTCAAGAGTCCTTTTAAAAGTTTATGTTCCCAAAGAGACATTAAAATATTTAAAAGCTTTTCTTTTATCAAAATGTTTAATTTTATTGGAGATCATGATAATCTATTTCTTGTTGGTTTTATTAATTTTTAAGCAAGAAGGATATATTTTGAATGCAATTTTTATATGGACTCAAAATTATTGTTAGTAATTATATCATCTATCTCTCTGTATGTATTTGCAAATAGTTTTGAATATGTATTGTCCAGAGATTGTTGAAACTGAAATTCTTTGGTAAATATATAAAGGTAAGAAAGTTGTGTTGAGAAATTCGGGCCCATAGGGATACCGTTTATTTGTTTAAAAATGGTGTTATTAAATGTAATTGTGAAACAGCGTGCAATTGAGGAATTTCCATTTATTTTCATTTATCTACTGTTAAGACTGAAAACATGTCTGGAAGTGAATTTGGAAGTAACAGTAGACTACTGTAAATTCCTTTCAGTGGAAGAGTGGTACACAAGCTTTCAAAATCATAGTAGTTAATTTTTCAATTTCGAGTTTTTTTAATTGAAGAAATAAGTGGAAAGTTACTATTAATACTGCAACAAAAATTATAATTTCTTTTAACTGAATTAAAAATCAGAGAATTAACCTTTTTAGGCTGTAGAGCAAATAAGTAGTCAATGCTCTTATAATTTTTGGTCCCACTAGAAAAAATTCTGAATTTAAGCGGAATTTTATGGGATTTGGAAAGAATATAGAGGTCATAAAATTTGTTATAATCCGGCGGAAGTGAAATTTTAAGCTCGCGGGTAAAAGCTCTGAGCTTTTTATAATCGATATTTCTTTTCCAGCAGTTTTTTGGTAAGCAATTGGCTTCTATTAGTTGGCTGTAACAGATGTAGTTATTCAAAAAAATTTAAATTGCGCGTAAAGGCAGCATTAAGGAAGTTAGTAAGTATTTAGTAAGTAGTTATTTCTATATACACACTTAAAAATTTCTCAAAAAAGTAAATAATACAAGAATTTAGCTTATTATTGGTCTCCATTCCTCCAGGTTTAAAAGATTTGGATGTTTTTAAGAAATCAACATAGAAGTTATGACATGACTAAATTTAAATATATCCAAAAGCTTTTTTTTTTTTCAATTTTATTTTAGGCATTTCAAAATTTTTAGAAACGTGGCTTTGAATTTCCTTAGTTAAGGAATTAGTTATGTTAATTTCGACCGTCTGTCTGAGAAAGACCGTAACTATGTAAATAATATTTGTTTCCCAAGTATTTAGCTTATTAGCTTTTGTTGCTTTCAACTTCCCTTTTTTTTTTTTTTTTTTTTTTCATTTACGTTTAGATTTTTTTAAATATATTATCTGATTTTTCTTTACTATTTACAAACCAAATTTCTTGATTTCAGCTTTTCACTAAGTCCTTTTTATAACTAGGAAGGTTTGAATTTTTAAAGCATGTATGTAGAAATATAAGTATATTTATATATAATTCCTATAAAGCATCTTTCATTTGTATTTCAGTTCTTCCTTCTGCCACTAATAATTTTATAAAATTATAAAATACAATCTTTCGAATGTTTCTTTTTATTTAAAAAAAAAAGTGTACTAAAGGACTTTTTCTTGCGTTCATATTTTCAACACAGATGGTGGTCCCGTCAGAGCATTAATGATGGTTCATCAATCACTTACTCTGTCAGTTAGGTAAAGCATTATACTACTCATAGATAAAAAGTTTACATTGATTTTGAAATAAGATACAGGGAAAAAATTAAATCATTATACTCAGAAGATAATTATTAACGTTGTAGGTTACGAATGATGCAACGACCCCGGGCAAAAGATATTGCTGAAAAGAATAATAAGAAAATATATAATATATAATTTTTAAACGTCATTGCTTCTAGATATTTCTCTAATACAGCACTGATTTTTAACAAAGGATAAATTATGAAGACTATCAGTTATATTTGCAGGAACTTGTAGCACATCAAGTTCTACCGCTTGAAGGAACCAAGCTGTACTGATCTCCTGTAATAAGAAACTGCTCATGAATCGTTCTTGGAAAGCAATTAACTCTTTGAAGCGCCTGGATGCAATGTCATTAAGGGATGGCTTAGCTATATTAGCTCTTATTTCATTAGAGAAGCAACATGTCACAATGTAAAATATAAGTCAGTTACCGGTAATACGCTTTCCGCCTGATGGTGGTAAATGATTCGTGCCTTTCTTGACGGAAACGGAGGTCACGCCTTTTCAAATCGAATGCTACTCTTTGAACGTGGAATTTTTTAAAAAGCCATATTTTTAGAGACAGTGTTGTAAATAACTCACAGAACCTCTTATAATAAACTTATGGGATTCAGAGTGAGTATTAATACTTTTTACTAGTTTACATAATTAATGCAGTTCAGTTTTATTAATCATTCACACTCCATATGTTTTTGATACAACTGATCAGCAATTCCAGCATTTTATGGAATGAAATTTCTGAAATGTTGCCAGTGCAACAAAGTAATATTATAAATTACATTCAAATTTACCGGAATAGCGCATTTCGAATCAGCGCTAAGTATGTGGAAATATGCTATAAATCACGTAAGCTCTCGTAACTCAGCCATCAAAGCTTAAAAGGCTAAAACTGTTATATTGATTTCGATGAATTGTACGTGTGGGATTTCATACCTTGAACTATGGTAATCTCTTCTAGGAATCGTTAGAGAAATTTTAGGCACCTAAATACTTCTTTCTGTTGCATAATTTTTTTTCTTTCAGTCTCAAATTTCAAATTTGTGTCTCTGAAGGATCCACCGAGATGAAGTTTAATCTTATTCAAACTTATTTATTTATTTTACATCGATATTATACTAGCTTAGACATTCGCTAATAATTACAGTAAAATGAACTTTAATGCATAGAAAAGATCCCAGAAAACTCCGAATAAAAAATGTAGCTTATGTTCTAAAGAATGAAGCAAAATTTGTAAACTAAGCATTCCTTTAACCGAGGTATTTCTTTGTGAATGTGTATTTTTCCGTAATATTTTGTTAACCCTTTCGCTGTCCTCTCCTGAAGATATCCCCCTCCCAGCGGCCGTCTGTTTTTCGTAACGTGTAATGTTGTTTTCTCTGTACATCATGACTTTCGTAGTGGATGAATGTCAATGAATATTTAGTAAAATTATAAGGAAATAAAGCATAATGGAAAAATAATAATATATCTGCTTATTTCTAACAGCAGGATAATTTGATAACATCTGATCCAGGCGGTCCACTCCTCCGATTTTGTTGTTGTAATCTTTTTACAATTAAAAGTTTTTTTTACAGTTCTTTCCCGTGTTTCAACATCAATCATCGGGTTATTATGGACTGTACTCATCAAACGTATATCCTTCTTGTCTTTCCAATTCACAACCTCATTTTTTCTCTTTTTCTGCTGAGTAGACGTTGAAGCCATCTCTCACTGTCTTGTATTTTATGTAAAATGGCGCGAATATTCATAAATCCCCGGGGCAAATTCAATTAGAAATAGAATGCCTGATTAGTGCTACCCTCTAGGAGGTATTAAAACAAACAATAATTAAAAACTCAAAGAAATAAACATTTAGAAAGCGTTTTAAACGTTTAAAAGTTTTAAAATGTAGAAGGAACACTTGAGGCGCGTTGCGGCCGCCCTGCGGAAGTTTCACTTGAACGCGCTAGACGCGTTACGGACGACGAAGAGGTTAAACATTCTCTTCTCAGAATACTTTATTCATCAAACTTCATTCTCGAAGAAAAAAATACTGTTAATTCTGATTTTCAGTGTTTACGTTTAATTTCTGTTAACATTATTGATATTCCAAAACATATTAAAAGTCTAAATGATTCACTCTGATATGATTCAAACCCACTTTTACGAGAACTTCTTAAGACTAAGCTTTAAACGTAAGGTAACTTCACCATGATAGTTGACTGAGTACCATACAAGCCGAAAGGAATGTACGAAATACGTATAGAAAAGATCTTAAGTTTTAAGAGAAAAAAATTTCTTAATAGAAAATTCTTTAGCTGATTCTATTTTGGGCATGTATAGAAAATCCAATGCAGAATGAAATCTCTTAGCTTCCTGTGATAACGCCTGATGATGCCCTTGACCTCTTTCGTAAGAAGATATTAATTTCTCATTTACAGGATTGTAAGTGGTAACTTAAGAAAACATTGCTGCTTCTCTGTCTCTATTCTCCCCTTTATATCCATATGTTCTGTATTATTTTGGATGATGCCAACCTTTTTTCCAATGCTACCTCTCTCTTTCAGTAGTTTTAAAATTGATTATGAGGAGAAAATATTCTTCCTTTGTCTGCATAATTTTTTCTTACGAATAATTAAATGACAAGGAAAATAGAAAAAGGCGTTTTACTAGTACTTAACATTTTCATATATAATACAGCTTTATGACTCACTACTGCAACAGTGGTCTATTTTTATGTGATTAAGCAGTAAAAGTACTAAGCTGTACGAAGGTAGATCTAGATTCGATACTTGATGGGCAAGGTTACATGTTTAGTGTTAAAAATGCATACTTCATGAAAATTAATATCTTCCAATAATATTTCATCGGGAAGTTTCACTATATTATTTTACTTTTTAGGAAAGATATCAGATGTACTTGAATTTTCTATGCTAAAAAGATGTATAAATAATAAATGAGTAAATAAAGCGCTACATACAGGGAAAAATTTAAGCATTTTTTTTTTTTTTTTAAATTATAGTTTGAATGACTATGATAAAAATTTAAAAAAATATTGAGCGCTTAAAAACAGCAGCTTATAGTCTCTTTGCAGAATTTTTAACTGATTTGATGGAAGTCGGAGATCTGTCATTTGAGAATATTTCGTTTCTAACAATCATCTGAAGTAAAGCATGCATAAAAAAAACAAGTACCTTTCCGTTTTGATTTTGTATGTATGCCTCTATCAATACACAACGAGTGGCTCATATAACTGCTATTGGGGGATCTATAATTAACGTTTTAGTAAATACTTAGTATTATTAATCTAGTTTATCATTGTATCCATACTTAATTTCTGCTTAAAGCAAATGTAACTAAATTACCATAATAGTATTACTTCATAGAAGTGGAAATTGTATTTCATTTCTTTACGCTGCGAGGAGAAAGAAAATTCATATCATGAAGAATAATGCAAAGTGAAAGGAAAAGTAAACCAAGCTTATACAGTAACAAAAATATCACTAGTTGGGGGGGGGGGGTAAGCCTGAATAAGCCTTGCATTAAACGCATTTTTTAGATATTTATATTTTAGAGTTATTTAGGAATGTTACACGTTATTTTCAAAAGATGAAAATTAGAGTATTAAATTATTTCAAAAGATGAAAATTAGAGCATTAAAATTGATTATGAGGAGAAAATATTCTTCCTTTGTCTGTATAATTTTTTCTTACGAATAAGATGTACTTGAATTTTCTATGCTAAAAAGATGTATAAATAATAAATGAGTAAATAAAGCGCTACATACAGTGAAAAATTTAAGCATTTTTTTACTATAGTTTGAATGACTATGATAAAAATTTTAAAAAATATTGAGCGCTTAAAAACAGCAGCTTATAGTCTCTTTTCAGAATTTTTAACTGATTTGATGGAAATCGGAGATTTGTCATTTGAGAATATTTCGTTTCTAACAATCATCTGAAGTAAAACATGCATAAAAAAAAACAAGTACCTATCCGTTTTGATTTTGTATGTTTGCCTCTATCAATACACAACGTATATGTTCAGTATTTAAAAATATTTAATAATTTAGTTCATAAACTTAAATACACATGGCATTTTCAATCTATGTTAGATATTGATTTTATCATTAAGCTTAAATAGTTATTTATATCTCAAACTGTTTGTCTACGCCTTAAAATGTTCCTGATTCTTAACTTTGTGAAACCATTTTTTAGTCACTTAAAACGACTCATTCTCGAAATCCATTCCTGAAGTTACCACATCGGATGGTCAAAAGAAAGTACTTAAAGTGAACTTTAATTTAAAAAATTGTTTTTCAAACTTTTAACGATTCTGCTCAAGAAATAAAGATACCTCTAAAAACCTTTTAAATCCACTGTTAATGGTATCTAAAAACCATTTAAATTTAATAAATGTTCTCAAGCACAATTAAAAGTAATTTATCATCTGACAACACTCACATGTAAATTCTAGTAATAAATCAAGGAATTTTGATCGAATCAAAAAGGTTAAAAACAGCTTACGGTAAATTGCTTTTAATTCAGGTGTTTCTTATTTCGAGAAATGATGATGGGTGGTAATATTATTTATTCAGAGGTTTAATAGCTTAAGATTTTCTTCATAAGAATTTAAGATTATTAACGCTTCCCGAGAAATTTCAGTTGCCGAAGATGACAACTGAAATAAACTATTTCTGACTTGAAATAATGCATTTGTATGCGTGGGCACTTCTTTCTCAAACATAACGATTTCACTTAATCATCCGAGTATTTAAGATTATTATGGAATTCAAAGATAATCAGACGCGCTCCTTAATTAGTCGTTCAAATACTTACTTAAGGAGCAGGAGATAACGAATTTAATCTCAAAGTTCAAACAAGAAGAGTACCTGTGAAGATTAGAATATCAGTATTTAAAAATATTTAACAAGTCTTTTAACCTCACCAGAACAGCCAGAACAACAACAACAACACACACACACACCAAAAAAAAAAAAAAAAAAAAAAAAAAAAAATTAAAAAATACTGCAGATTTTTGCTTTTCAAATGCTGTAGGTTATTTCATTCATGATAGAAAATAAGAGAAAGGTCGAAAACATTGGTTTAAGATTCACTGTTCTTAAGGGCAAATAAGGGTCTGCAAAATTATTTTCGTATATTGATATCGGTAGAGGAAACAGAAGATTCGTGATAAAAATTATGAATCAGTCTGGAAAACAGACTCTAATGCATGTGCAGTGCGACCTAGCAGTTACGGTTTTATACTTTTGTAACTCACTCGAGCTTTGAGAGAAAATGCTGAAAGAGACATCAGGCGTGAATGTAGGAAGTACGGATATCGATCACTTCAAAGAAAAAAAGAAAGGATGAAAGAAGAAATGTTTTTTATCCTTCTCATTATCTTTTGAATGTTCGCAGCTTCCTCTAAGGCAATCATCTGAAGGAGAGGTTTGACATCCGTTACTTGTGTCTAATAAATAACACCTAAAATGAAGATTAAGTTCTGAATTGATTAAGTTTTAACTACTCGAAAATGGAAAATTCTGAAACCTACATTAATTAATTTCTTTCCCTAATGTATATAAATTCCAATGCAGTCTTAATCTTTAATTAAATAAATGATCAGTTTAATCCCTTAAAAAATTAATATTCGGGTGACAATGTCATAGCACAATATAACAGGACCGTGCATAGCGGTAAACGAGTTTTAAATGCTTTGAATGAAAAAATTCAGAAGCAAATTTAAGCATAAATTCCTTTATAATCCCTAATAAGAGCTGAGTTTGAATACAATTACGCTGGTTAAAAAGGAGCTCCGTAAAGCCAAGGAAATTTTAAAAACTTGTCTAAGTGAAATCCGTTCTCCCTTCCTTCCCTGTCTTACGTTCATGCGCCGATCCCAGTGATCATTGCGATTATAACGTTTCCTAGAAGTCATTTAATTGAAGAGAGTCTAGCACTCAGTGGTTCGGCTTGAGTGTTCTGCGTAGAGTTAATGTTTCAGTTAAAGACAATGAACAACTTGATTCACAGTTGCAAAGCTGAGAATAAATAATATACCTCAAAATTAAGGACTCCAAGGACGAGGAAAGGTGGAAAGGAAACTAAGGCGGTTTTGATAATTTGTTTTAGACATAAGAGGCATTTATGTACCGAGAATTCATTTATATACCTTCAATTCATTCGTCCGGGTTAGGCAATCAAATAATTCTTTTTACCGTTATGTTTTGAGAGTAAGTAATTAAACGCATTTCTGCCAAGTGTTTTTGTGGTATAGTGATCCAGTTAGCAAATTGAAAGATTTCAGGTCCAATTCTCAGCGAGCGCAAGGTTGATTTTTTCCCAAGATTCCTATTTACGGAAACGCAATAGCTCTACAAATAAAAATAATAAATAGAAGATATATTTAAACGTCTGAAATGAGCTAAAATAGTTGTAACAAAACCTTTAGCTCATTAACTGTAGTTAAAACCGTACGTAACTGAAACACTGAAATAAACTAATATTGAATCGGCAAGCCAAAATTCCATTCATTTTCAGTTTTTCTTAATAAATTTTAATTCATTTACACGTTATTTGAAAGCAACTACATATTTTTATAACATTAGCAAGAGTTGCTGTGAATGAAAAAAATAGAAGGCTGTTTCGGTATGTCCTTCAAGTAGTTACACTGATTTATAAAATGTTAGAATGTGCAGAGTATTAAAAGATTTTTCTGGAATTGGAACAAAATTTTAAAATTTAAGCATCCACAATTTCAGTAAATTGAGAGAAAAAGGGGAAAAGAGCCTTACATGAATTTGTGCCATCCTATGAGGAAAAACGCATTTTTGGTCATCTAAAATGAGAGCAGAAGAGACGTTATATGCTGCGCATCTGAGTGTCGCGTACCATAAAAACAATGCGTAATTTTGTAATTACGGATGCTTATTATGTCTTGGGGCGATTTAAAACAAAAAGAAATTTTGAAATGGAAATTTGAAGTTGATTCAAAGTGTATTTGTAAACAAGTCTATGCTCGAAAATGATGAGTGCGAAAATAGCCGTTTCCTTTTACATGAAAACAATTTTGAGTATAAATTATACAAGAAAAAAAATCAATCAGAAATTACTTTCACGATTAATTCCGGGAAACGAGATTATATTATGATATAAAATTGTGCGGTATGAAAAGCAGATACAGTTAGCCTACGCCTCTAAGAATTCATTTCTTTAGCAAACAATCTGTTCCGAGACAACGTTTCAAATGAGAGAAGCATTCTTGTCACAGTTACAAACAAGCTTTCTTATATGTCAAATGCAAAACGCTGTTTTCATACCTAACATGAAATTCAACTGCATATTTGCTCAGAGGGGAGAAAAACACTGTAAAATTAAAGCTCTTCTTTAATATCAAAAGATTAAATATTTATAAGCTCTTAGTGTGGAGGGACTGAAGACTGAAGCAACGCTTTAATGAAAATGTTAATTATGCTGGGGGGGGGAATGAAACTTTAATCAGATTATATTTACCGTCAAAGGGTGGCGTTTTTTAAATCTGTTCTTGAACCGCGCAATGGCTATGATCCAAAAATTCATATGCATTATTTGATACATTTCAGTAAGCAAAATACGAAGATAATGATTATTTTAACTATGCAAAATTAGCTTAAGGCTAACCGAAAATAGGAACTTTTCATAAATAAACTCATTGCGGTTATTAAAAGGGTTCCCCAAGAAATTCTACAATGTCGAATTTAAATCACATGTCATTTCTTAACACTTTGGGCCCATTCTGTTTAAACTGTACGAAGAACTGCAGTGAAGAAAGCTCTCAGTAGAAATAAAAGGCTTTAAAGTCGAGAGAATAAAAATAATATCCTTTCCAACTGACAGTGATCTCAAAGCATTCGTATCGCATGTGAATGAGAATATTTTTTTTTTCTCTGTATCCATAAGAGGAACTAACGTTCGGTGGATACACCTAAAAACACTAGAAACTCGCACTACTGCTACATTCCCCAACGAATGTGCTGATCATTATATACATGTTAAATCATAGAAGTCGATAAGATATAAAAACGGATCTGTTTTAGTAATTAAAGGCGCAAGTTTAACCTCTTTTTAATGACTTTTCAAATAACGGAAATCCAACTGTAGAGATATTAGGTTATTTGGAAGCAGGAAAGATGAAAATAGAGCAACCGCCTTCGCCGGGAATCGAACCGCGGACCTCTGGAATATGCGCCTAGCGTGAAGACCACCACACCACGAAGGCATGCCCAGAAGGCGGGAGAAATACTTTATATACTCCCCCTTTTAAAGGGCGACTGGGTTTCTTTTTAGGGGACCCAATCGGCAAATCCTGGGTGTGGAGAATCATCATTCATCACCCTTTTAGTTTGGACGCCAGTGTATTAGGATATTTTTGGAAGAAGGCAAGAAGAAAAATGAACAAACGCCTTCGCCGGGAATGGAAACATGGACCTCTGGAATACCGGCCCAGTGTGCAGACCATCACACCACAAAGGCATGCGCAAAAGCCGGGAGAAATGCCTTATACAACAACATAAAAACTATATATTCTGTGACATTTTCATTATGCTACCATCTTTGATAAAATCGTGGAAGAATGGGTTTGTCATGGAATTCGTAAAAGTTTTGTTAAATTTGAAAATTGGTTGATATTTTATTTTCAAATAAGATTGAAAGATTGGTTTGTAGAACTACAGACGAAACCAGCCCTATTCTATTGAAGGGAAAATGATTATTATGTCTTCTGTAAGATAATGATTACTCGATCCATTAAAAAGCTTCTGTTTTTCTCCTAGCGCTGAATAAAAAGGGTGAATTATGTGCTATAAAACTGACGATTTCTTGTTTTTTAATACTAGATCACGAAATTTTTCAGTGGAAGAAAATGCGGCTTTTATTTTCCAAAAGAGCCCACAGAAAACTATTGACTTACCTTGAAAAATATTGAAAACTGTAAATAAGAGCCACCTGTACATGTCATTTTGATTGTAATAAGTGCAATTAGCTCTCTTGCATTTTCAGCTTCTTTCTTCACCTGATTTATGCTTTCTAAAGTCTGTAATGTAGATTCATTTAATTCACTTAATTATATCTCTTAAATTTACGCAGCAGTTTCTTTAAAGAGAATGCGAAATATCTGGCCTGTTCAATAAATTCTGTTAAGAGCTTTGTATTAGCGAACACCAATAAAATCCTTGGAATAGCTCTTTCAACTGCTTTTGCCTATTGAAGAGACTGAAGGGCTTTTCGACATTTCTCTTTTTATATATTTATAGGTAAGTAAATTTTTAAGGTGTCTTTTATCTGGTATAAATTCTAAATAATTTCTTACAATTCTTGGTTGATTTTTATTTTTGTATTTCTTCACTGCCTTAAATACGAAACTTCACCTTTCACTACCCCTCTTCTTCTTTATCTAGAAATCACATAATAAACAGCTATTTAGACCATCTCGATTTTATTTATTTAATACTGAATCGATTTTATTATAAACAAGACACATTCTGTCAATCCTGAAATGAAATGAAATGAATTTGAAAGAAAGCTTTAAATTTAACATGTTTTCATAATGATTTGTAACGAAAATGAAAACAAATAAAACAATTTTCCAGCATGTAAATTCTGAATAATCGTAATACATCATATGATTATATATTATGTATATCTATTGAGCTATGCACTTTTACTTTAAAAGGTGAAGATGCGAGACTTTTAATGGTCTGAAGCTACTTTTTTGCATTTTAAGTATAAAAAAAGATTCATTTGTACTCGTGTTGTGCTGATGCCGTTGCTGTGCCCATGAGCTGAAGTATATTAATTCGTGTATAATGAAGTATATTGCTGTTAAAAGTGCTAACGAGAAATTAATTTCTGGCATGTTTTAAAATTAATTTCTGCTTTTCTTGCAGAGATATAATTGAGAAACTTCGGGAGCCTTCAGAAATGTTCTTAAGCTGAATAATTATAATTACTGATCACTGTCATTAACTGACATTAAATGAAATGCTTTTAGTCATAAAAAATATAATCAATTATTTTTTTTCGATTTCAGCTCTTTTCTTCTATTCATCATTCTTCAGAAAGTGCTTAAGTCAAAACTTATGAGTCCGAAAAATATTTGAGCCACTGAATTCATCTTTTGGCGCTCATTCAGCCTTGAGAGTGTAAATTAAAAACCTATCTCTTACTTTAAAAAAAATGTACTAATGAGATTTGTTTCAAGGTTGAACAATTAAACCCTTATAAAAAGGGCTGTATACGACCGGTGGCGAATGCAGTTTTTCATTACTCGACAAGTAAGCAAATAATATTCAGTTTCTTTCTTTCTTTCTTTTTTTTCTTTTTTTTTCTTTTTTTTTTCTTTTTTTTTTTTTAACAAGAAGCGATGCTTTTGACGTCATTGACCCCAGAGCTTATTTTGCATCATGTACTTCTCTGTTTCCTCATCTCCGCGTATATATTCAGTGAAAATTAAAATTCTGGTTTCATGTATTCTAAGAAGCTCAGAAGAGAAGACACTATCTCTCTTTATTTTATGTTATTCCTTACAGATATCTAAGTTATATGCTGTAAACAAATAATAATAATCTGTAGAGACATTAGGTAATTTTTGGAAGCAGAAGAGATGAAAAATTAGCAACGCCTTTGCCAGGAATCGAACCACGGACCTCTGAAATACCGGCTCAGTGTGCTGACCACTACACCACGAAGGCACGCTAGGAAATCGGGAGAAATACCTCATAATTCCATTTACATTTATAGAGAATCTGATGTTAATTAACCAGTTATTTATAATTTCAGTCTTTATTATAACTTTATAGCGTTGCGCGCCTCCAACTTGCACGCAACCAAGAGGTGACTGTGAAAAATTGTATAAAAGATAGAGCCTAGTGAAGGGTTTAAGTCCCTTTTTATTCAACGTAATAAATTACAATTGCGTCCTCTTGACGCTTACAGACTGTGCCAACTTGGCAGTCAAATAAAAATAATAACCTGAAAAGAAAGTAAAGACAAGATTCTAACTACGAGGCTCTCTAAAATAACTAACTCACTGCGTTTTACAATACCGCTGCTAATTCAGCAGACTTGAAGCTCACTGGAACGATTACCACTACTTCCCTCCAAGCACATAGGCCGCAACGCGGGGTTCTTCAATTCTCGCTAACTACCTCCGCGCTCGCTAAGTAAGAATAACACACCGAACTCGTTTCCTTCTATTTAAATCATAATACTTCCGCTGATAATTTGAATGCTTGCGCGTTCTACTAAAATTTACATATTCTGGCATTGGCAGTTCCAGGGAAAGTAAGGCTTGACAGGAAAGATAGTTTAAACTTAAAATAAATATTAGTTAAAATAAATATAAACCCTACATTTGCCGCTGCCAGAATTTGGAAAACTTGGAAGCAGGTCCTACAAACGACCTATTGTAAGTTTCTCTAATTCTGAACTAACTGGCGAGAACCTCGTTTACACACACACACACACACACACACACACACAAAAAAAAAAAAAAAAAAAAAAAAAAAAATCTTATGTAACAATTATACTAAAATTCTGTTGCTCGTTACAAAGCTTTCTTCTCACAGCAACTTTTCCTGGACTTCATCAATCAATCTTGGTCTTTCCTTCCAGCATCTGGAAGGAATAAGTATCAGTATCTTTCTACAGACATTATAATTTACACTTTCTTGACACAATAAATTTTTGTTTTTAAACGATTCGTTTTTCTTAGTTATTGCTTACTTCACATTCATTCAATTTTTCAAGCATTAATTTAACTTTACCCTGGCTCTCCACCGTGTGTGGTGTCAAACGGGAATATTCGTGTTTTAGTCTTACAACACTTCCCCTAACCACCATGATTTGTTAGAATTCAACGACCAAATAGACACACCTTACTCGACATTCTACAACTCAATGAGCTACTTTAATATTCTTAAAAATTCAAATGTAGGTGGAGAACCCTACAAAACACATTCATTCTAACTTCCCCCTCATTCATCTTTAAACATGCAGGCTTTCGCTCTAAAGCATGACTTTACAGTTTAATACTTAAATTTTGACTTCATTGCTTTTAAGCATTCACTTTTAGCATCTACAATTTTATGCTTCTAGACTAAATTCTACTTTTACATAACCTTCAAATATTTACATACATTTACAAAATTTTAATACATATGCTTTTTACAATTTACCATAAAATGAATAAGAGAAAATAAATTTTTACTTTACTCATTCTTCGCCAAGCTGGCGGCACTGGAACTAAAATTCTTATTAGTACAAGAATACGAAGTTATTTTTATCTCCGGCCAAATTTTGGCTTTAACATAACAGAATTAGTCTTTCGACCAACAGAAAATGCTTGTTTTTAGCTTTTACACTTAAAGAAAATAATACTTTTGCCTTAGCTAAATAAAGTAAAACAAAACTAAGTCTCAACCGAGACATATTGACTTTCGTCAAAACATAGAACTTCCTACTTATGCATAACATTTCGGAACAAAAGAGAAAAAAAAAATTATAGAAGGTTTTAACTTATCTTTGAGTTTTCGATGCTTGAAACTCCGTCATCCGTTTATGACAAAATTGATCCCAAGTTAGAGGTGTCATGGATATCAATCTTCTCCTTATTGATCTCCGAGTGTCGTCCCCGTTGCTCTTTCTTTTGCGTCCTCTACATGCTGGCCTCTTGACGGAGTAATCGTCTGGTTGTTGGCCTTTGCGTTTCTGCCTGGGACGGCTGGTCTTGACGTCCTCCGGTCTGGAGTCCTTAAATTTCTTCTGTTCCTCGTACTTCTGTGCCTCCTGTTGGCGTTTCAGTTTCCGGAACGGCGGCCTTGCTGGCACCTGACTCTGTGGCCGTGTGCGCGTTCTCCTTGATGTGTAATTTCTCCTGCCATCTTTTGTAGGTGGTGTTTTCGTCTTTACCACGGTTTCTTTACCCGGTTCATCTGTATTTTTGTTTTTCTTAAACGCCGGAGTTTGAAACTCATTTTTTCTTTTTGATACCGACGTCCGGGTTGTAGAAGTGCTAGGTCTCTCTTCAGTTCTCCGTTTCTTGGGTGGTGGAATAGTTGTTGCAGTCTCTGGCCCTTCTACTTCGTTTAGACTTGAGTCCTGCAAGAAACTTTTAAGGATTTCAAAATCATTTGGATTATAGTATTTTTTCACCTGGTCGGGACTTGCTTTACAGATTTCCCCTCTGTCGTTCTTAAGATATAATACTACCCCTTTGATTTCCTGAATTACATAGGGGCCTTTAAACTTTGGAGCTAACTTTGCCATAAAATTGTCTGGGGCACTTGATAAAGAAAATTTCCGCTTCAATACTTTATCCCCAACTTTAAAATCTGCTTCACGGCGTTTTCTGTCATAATATAACTTTTGTCTATTTCTTGCCATATCCGAGGTTTTAAGCGCCTGATCAATCAACTTTTGCACATCTTGTTGTTTAAACTCCTGCTCTCTTTGTTGCACAAAGAATAATTTATCTAAAGGCGTAATTAACTTTCTGCCTAAAAATAATTCTGCTGGAGTTTTTCCCGTAGTATCATGATGTGCCGTTCTTAAAGCATAAGCTAATTCATTTATGTAGCCATCCCAGCGCTTGTGATGTGTGCTCACGTAACTGCGAATTATTTTTACTATGTTTTTATTAACTCTTTCTGCTATGTTAGCCTGTGGTCTATACGGAACCATTTTGATATGGCGTATGCCAAGTCCATTGCATATGTTTTCGAATATTTGACTAATGAATTGTTTTTCGTTATCGCTAATGACTTTTATCGGTGCACCGTATTTTAAAATGTATCTGTGTAAGAATGCATCTGCGACTGTTTTGGCTGACGCGCGTTTAAGTGGAACAATTTCTATCCATTTTGAAAAATGATCTACTATTACTAAAAGAAAACGATTTTTATTTAACTCGCTCTGGGGGAAGGGACCAAGGAGATCTATGCCTAAAATTTCATTCGGAAATGTAGCGCGAATGCTATTTAAGTACCCGGCCGGGCTGTAATTAATATCATTTATTAACTGACATTGATTGCAGGACCTGACATACGCCGTTACTATTTTGTATAATTGCGGGAAATATACCGCCTCGCGTACCCTTTTTAAAGTCTTTCTGACCCCGAGGTGGCCCGCTGTTTTTTTTTTTTTTTTTTGGTGCAACTCCTTCAAAATGCTTAATCGAAGCGAGGCTGGGATGACTGGCTTATACTCAAGATTTTCGTTTGTTGTTTTCGTATAGAATAATAAATTATCTATTATTTCATAGTTTTTTGCTCTATTTCTTATCGCATCGATATCTGTGTGCTCAAAGCTTTCGGGGTCTTTCAAATAAGCATAGATATTTCCAAATTCAGGATCAGCTTTCAGTTCAGTAATAACCGTATCTCTAGAATCTAAAATTTTTGAAGTCAACACAGCGCATTTAAGTTCATTTCCTTCGTCGTCCAGTTTTATACGAGAAAGTGCGTCAGCTACATTGTTTTCCTTACCCGGTTTATATTTTATTGTGATATTATATTCTTGGAGTTTTAAAGCCCATCTTATTAACCTGGGCGTTAGGTTTTTTCCCGAGTAAAGTCTACCAACAGCCGCATGATCCGAAAAGACTGTTACTGGCGATTTGCCGAAATAAACTCGAAATTTGTGTACAGCCATTAATACGGCTAATGTTTCTCTTTCTGTAGCTGTATAATTCCTTTGTGTCTGATTCAATGTTTTACTAAAAAATGCCAGCGGATGGTTATTTTGCATAAGAACCGCCCCACCGCATAGTCTGACGCATCTGCTGCAATTTCCAGGTTTTCCTCCCCCTCCGGGAATTTTAAAACAGGGGCATTAATAAGCGCTTCTTTTAATCTTTCAAAAGCTGTGTTAGCTTCCGCTGTCCACGTAAATTTACTCTTTTTTCTTTTGATTACTAAGAGTGGTTCAACAATATTAGCGAAATCTTTTATGAAAGATCGATAGTAAGAACATAATCCAAGGAAAGATGAAAGTTTCTTGGCGGTGTTGGGCGGTGGGAAATTCTTAATAGCTTTTATTTTTGAATCTTGCGTTTCTATACCCTTTTGCGAAATTTTATAACCGAGATATTTAAGTTCTTTAGTTGCGAACTTGCATTTTGAGGCGTTAATTGTAAGACCGGCCTCTTTTAATAATTTAAAAACTTGTTCGAGGTCATTAATGTGTTGTTCCAACGTACTACTCGTTATAATTATATCATCTAGATAAATTAAAGTTGATTTTCCTAGGACAGGCTTTAGAACAATGTCCATAGCTCTCTGGAATGTTGATGGGGCCCCACACAACCCAAAAAGCATGCGTAAAAATGCATAAGTGCCCGATTTTGTTATAAACGCGGTTTTGTGTATATCTTCGGGTCTCATAGCTATTTGATAGTAGCCAGACGTTAAGTCCAAAGTAGACATATATCTTGTCGATTTGATCTGTCTAATGATCTCGTCTATAACCGGCAAAGGGTAAACTGGAAATTTAGTAATGCTATTTAGTTTTCTGTAATCAATAGCAAACCTCCAAGCCCTTTTATCCGAAGGAGGAAACTCGTTCTTTTTCCTACATAGTACGACTGGACTCGCGTACTCACTATTTATGGGCGTTATTATTTTATTCTTTAACATCTCCTGAATATGTTCTTCGATGATTAGGTCTTTTTGTTTATCATAACGATACGGTTTAGTCCTACAAGGTTTTTCGGCATTTAATTGAATCTTGTGAGTCACGATCTGGCAGTTTCCTGGTTTTTCTGAAAACAAATGAGAAAAATTACTCACCACTTGCTGTATTGCTTTACTTTCCTGGTCATTCAGATGGCTAAGGTCCAATTCAGGTGTCTCCACAGGTTCCACCACCCTCTGGTCCATCTCCAACACCACGGAACTATCTTGAAAATTTAATTTGGCCCTCGCGGCCCTTAAAAAGTCCATACCTAAAATAAGAGAGTGTTGTAGGTCTTTCACCACAAAAATTAATACTTTGAGATTTTCCTCTTTTACCTGTAAGTTTAATGATAATTTCCCGATGCAGTGACATGTTTTTCCTTGCGCTGCTATAATTTCCGTATTTCTGGTTTTAAATAGTCGTATCCTATAAAAATTCTTTTTGAAGAACTTTTCACTCATAAAATTTCCTTCTGCTCCTGTATCTATGAGGGCTTCTACTGGTACATCGCCAACCAGGACTTGTATAATTGGTAGCTGTGAGTTTTTTACGATGACCGTGTTTAAATGTCTATTTGAGGGTTTTTTTAAAACTTCCGGGGTCTGGACCCTCCCTTTCACAGGCCCCTCTAGTCGTTTAAAGCTTTCCTTTCAATCTGTGTCTTCTGGGTACGCGGATGTTTATTTTCAAATTTTCTTTTTGGGCCTTGACCTTCGAGTTTCGATGCGTTAGCTTGATAGTTCTTTCCCCTATATGAGCGATTTCCATTTCTGGTTTCCTCCTTCCTTCGGGTACTTTGAGAATATGTTTTCCCTCTCGCTCTTTCCGCGATTCTGCGATTTTGAAACTTCACCGCCAATTCGAAGAGTTCGTGCAATGTTCTTGGGTTTCTAATTTCAAAGTAGTCTTGGACAGCGGGTAACAATCTTGGTAATATTATTTCAATTATCTCCGCATCGGGTTTTTTTCCATACAGCATATCCGTTAGCTTGATTTTTCGTAAAACAAAGTCCGTCAATTCTGCTGTATCCCGTTGGTAGAAACTATATAGCTCGGCTTCCAGCCGTGCGCGATCTTTCACTATGGGGAAGGCCTTTACTAACGATTTTTTGAAATTTTCAAATGTATACGTCGGGCTTCCAAATTCACCTAGTAGAAATTTTCCTACGTTTTTCCACCATAGCGCGGCCTGTCCTCTTAGTGCTGATGTGACGATGACAACTTTTTGTCTTTCAGGCACAGGGTAGAGCTGAAAGTGGTTTTCTAGACCTTCGAGAAATACCGCCACCGAATTTTTTCCGTCGAAATAGACGTTTGGCTTGATTGATGCTCTCAAAGTCTGGACCCGGTATCCAAATCCTTCTAACTGACTTGTCATTTCTTGGTGTTGTCCAGCGGCTTCCATCCAGTTTTCGGCCATTTCAGTTCGATAAGTGTTCGGGCGCCAATATAGCGTTGCGCGCCTCCAACTTGCACGCAACCAAGAGGTGACTGTGAAAAATTGTATAAAAGATAGAGCCTAGTGAAGGGTTTAAGTCCCTTTTTATTCAACGTAATAAATTACAATGGCGTCCTCTTGACGCTTACAGACTGTGCCAACTTGGCAGTCAAATAAAAATAATAACCTGAAAAGAAAGTAAAGACAAGATTCTAACTACGAGGCTCTCTAAAATAACTAACTCACTGCGTTTTACAATACCGCTGCTAATTCAGCAGACTTGAAGCTCACTGGAACGATTACCACTACTTCCCTCCAAGCACATAGGCCGCAACGCGGGGTTCTTCAATTCTCGCTAACTATCTCCGCGCTCGCTAAGTAAGAATAACACACCGAACTCGTTTCCTTCTATTTAAATCATAATACTTCCGCTGATAATTTGAATGCTTGCGCGTTCTACTAAAATTTACATATTCTGGCATTGGCAGTTCCAGGGGAAAGTAAGGCTTGACAGGAAAGATAGTTTAAACTTAAAATAAATGTTAGTTAAAATAAATATAAACCCTACAACTTCTCATTTCCGTATTCCTCACCAAAACGCAAATTAGTAATGAATATTTGAACTAAGGCATATGGATTTGAGACGGGGAGTGTTTCTGGTATCGCGTGCGTGCTACGTGGTTAGTTTCTTCCCAGTTCTAATAGTAGTTGTAATTATTCTGCTTTGCGGTCTCGCTGTCGACAATTCTGACGCTCCAGTAGAGTTAGTGAGCTAGCTTCTAGTGTAGCATTTAATTGTGTAGTCCTTGACTACCGTTTCAATGTTTAAGTTACATTGAACTATTCTATTTATTTTTCATCACCACGAATTGGGTCATTGTAACAAATGTTATGTTCCAAATTCTGTTTAAATAAAAACGTTATTTTAATCTTATCAAGCATTTTTATTTGTTTCAGACATAGTGATAATTCGCCTCACGCCTGTTAGGATTATAGGAATAAAATAGCATTACGAGATCAAGTGTAGTCCTATACATTTTGGTAACAAAGTCAGTGAACGAAAGGTGGGCTCAGTCTTTCGTTACATGAAGATTTTAAAGTCAGCCATCATTGTAATGTTATAAACATGGGCGGTATGTTTTCAATTCGCTTGAAAGGCTATTCCTCTTAATTTTTCCCTTGGAAAGGCAATAAGTGGTTACAACAAATAGCGCTATTGTATACAAAGAAAGGATATCTTCATGTAAAATTTTGCAAGAGAATATTTTTTCTCATTTATATAACACATATGAAAACAAAGATGCAAATAGCCGATCCTTCACTTGACACAGAAATGATCTGTGGGTGTGCGAAAGTTTTAGTTATCCACGCAACTGTGAGCCTTCGCTAGAAAATGTTACTTACATCACGATAATAAATGCCATCCTTTTTTCTTCAAGTTACAATAATTTGAGATACTTTAAATCACAATGTACATTGGAGAAATTCGGGGGTTTACATAACACAAAATTGTATCGGGTAAAAGGAGAATATATAAACGATCATTATTCAGTTCGAAAAGGTTTAAAAATTAAATGAATGAGTCGCAGTATCTCGTGAAAGGATTTAGTTGAGAATCTGCCTATTTATTTAATACTTCCATTGGAGAGGGACAGCAAAAGTGTCTCCTTTATTGAAAAGTAAAGAAAATTAAACTTCTTAGCAAAGCCCTTAAATTAGCAAACTCATTTTGGTATAGAAAGCAATAAAATGATAGCGAAAACAAAAATATTTCATTTAAGAATTTAATATCTAAATGAAACCAACCAATGAAAACCGTCGAACAATGGTAATTCGATCCAGTTGTGAATCCCAGCTAATGGGTGTTTTCGTAGTTTTCCTCCTGTGCAACGTGAATGCAAGTTAATTTCGCTTAGAATGTCCTCCGCAAAGGATCTCCTTCCCTTGAGTATATTTCCTGTGTCCAGAATAAACAAATAAATAAGAAACAATTCGTGTTATCATCAATGTCATATTCCGGGAATGGATCTGATTTTTTTAAATTTAATTTTAGGAATGCTCTTAAAAATGTTTTAGCAATTGCGGCTAAAAAAATGTGATATGTTGATAACAATGACTTCTGTAATCCTGGATGCATAATGTCATTTCTGAAGTGTCGTGGATATGCATGTTATGCTGATATAGTATGAAGCTTTCGACTGTTTGCAGTTTTTGAATAGGCTATAAAGATTCTATATACTGTGTACTTCTAAGTTACAGTTGAATGTGAAGAATCTTAAGAACTAGTAAGCGAATAATCGTTGAGTTCGTGAGACAGTAAATAAACTTGGAAAGTTTTAAAAGGACCCTTTATTATTCAAATAAGATTTAACAGAACTCCGTCTTGGAGTTTTACAATAAAGCCGACACTCGGTCTTGAACTTAGGAACTAAGAATTAAACTAAACTAATCTTCACTAAAGAGATATATTCAAAGCTATCAAACTTCTAACGGAGTTGGCTCCTTAACGCTAATTGACTGCGAAGTTATCAAGGGCCTAAAGTATGGCCGCGCGTAATAATAGCTTAAGAGAGAGTAGCCTAAAAAGGCGGACGCGTGCTAACCAGAATTTCTGGTTCTCACTGACTAAGACAGTAGAACTTCGCGGTTAAATACCGCTCTTCCTCAATTTACATCCAGACGTGATTCTAAAACTACGTTCTGGCCGGAAGTGGTAAGTTGAAATTAAGAAGCGATAAGAAAGGAAGTTTAACTCAAAATTTGACTGTTAATAAAATTAACATAATCCTTACAAGGCATTTTACTTGCAAAGACAGACCAGCTTAATTTACAAAGAAAAGACATGCTAAAGGACAAACGTGATTTGTTATGGGACATAGCGCAGTCTTACTGATGAATAAATACTTTCTGTTGCTTTAAAACAGGCACTTCAATGTTTTACTGATCCTCCCTTCATTTCTCGAGAGAGAATATTAGAATAAAAGAGAATTTTAGCTCAGAAGACTCGACTCAGCAGGAGTCTTTACAGTGATTATGAAGAAAGCTAAAGGGAAGAAAAGGATCTTGAAGTGCTTATTCTAAAGTAACAAGCTGTGTTTTCTATCAGTTCAGTTTCTATCGAGGGGTTAAAGAAGGGGGGTAATAAAGCCTACTTTCGGTGCTGCGCCTTCTAATAAATTGATATGTTTCTTTGTGAGCGTGTCTTTTAAAATATTAAGAATTTAATGCATTTACACTTCAGTAAAACCAGTTAAGTGAAAATAAGAATTATACACAGATTTGATATGTTAAGCAAATAGTACTGAGCTTTTGCTGCATATTAAGAGGTATACTGGTATTAAGAAGTATTATAAGGTAATACTGAAATTTCTCTACGGCTGTTTTGTATTACACAAATGGAGAATTCTATCTTTCTCATGTTTCTGTATCAAAATAAATAAGATTCGATTTTAATCTTCTCTTCCTTCGCCATATAACTTCTTCCCTTCTCTTCGGTTATCGCAATCTATTTTATGTGGAATTCCTTTTCTCACCAAACAGTTTTATTCTTTTTATCTTTTCCTCCCTTTTTTTTTTTTTTTTTTGTCAATAGCATCCTTTCATTAAGGTAGGTTTTCCAACAATGCAGATGACGTATTCTGTTCTAGAATATTTAAAGGAACGTATTAAAAATATTTTGGTGTACTGATATTTCAATTCTGTTTGGATTAAAGATGTTAAAATTACATCTATTTTCCCTTGACTGAAACGAGTAGCTTTGTGTAGCTTTAAAGATAATATTACAGACAAAAAGTACGATTTTATTGAAATATCTGGTACTATTTTCGGATTAAATAATGCCCCATAACAGTTGAAGTTCGTTTCAGGTTTCATTCTTGGAGCAGAATAGTTTGGTAACTGGAAGTTTGACCGTTTTTCTCCAAGTATAATACAAATGCAGTGCCTCCTTATACAAAAATATGATCCAGTTTCATTTAGAATATCTGTAAAAGTATCCTTTCTTCCAGGCTGATATTTCTCGAGTACTTAACTATAGTAAATTAATCTAACCAAAATTTTTGCTAAAATTCTTTTGGGACCTTTGTGTCCGGAATCCTCGGAATCTATAGAGTTTTAATTCAAAATCTACGCCAACCTAAGATTGTTTCTTTTGTCTAATTTTAAATTTTACATCGGCGCATTTCACTTCCACCTAGCCAGCGTTGTAGTCATGAGAATGTTTAATACAGTTTATTTACCTTCAAAAATTTTTAGCAGCATTTCAACAGACTGTTGACTATATTATATAGTAATTCCAAAAATAAGTAATTCCTTTCTTGAACAAGAACTTTTCTGATCTATTCAGTAGATTGGTGTGGTAAGTTATCTGTTACATTCGGTGACCATAGCCATTTTATAGATGTTCAATGAGGTTTATATCCTGTGAGTAAAGCTGACAAATCCATACGTGCTGCATCCTTAGATTCCAAATATTATGGAGCCGAAGCAGACATATGCGAACGTACACTATCTTTGAGTAAACAAAATCCAGGACCAAATACTTTTCTAAAAGGCCTCATAAATTGAGTTTGTATCAACATTTCTTGCACCCTGTATCAATATTTCTTGTACTCATTGTTTTTTTAGAGTTTCTCTGAAATTACATTTTGTTCCTCTATTTCAAGCGAGATTATTCAATATTTCTTTGATAACAAAAACCGTTCTATGGGAAGGAGGGGAAAGAAGTCAAATTAAAAGCCGAGTAGTTGTTTTAAATTTGTGCAAAGGCGGTGACAATAGCTTTCTGTCAAAACGACGCCTTACTGATAAATAATTGTTTGGAAACAACAAAGAAAAACAAATCCACCCTTAAAGAGTTATTTCTAATGAGAAATTGACTTTTATTTTCCACCGTATAGAAAAACGTTCATGTTCTTTTATGATATTATGATCACTATGGATTGTGAGAAACTGAGCTAAACTTATGAGAATATTTTATTTGAGGTATCTATCATCCCAGTTGCATAGTATCACAACTTCAGAATTTCCAGTTAAGAGATAAATATGATTTAGTTACTGTTAATTGCAAATTTGTGCACACATTGTGTAATCATAGGATAATAATACGAATATCATCTTCGTTGAAAAGATCATGAGTATCAAATTTCATTGTATTTCTTGGACCTTTTCGCAGCTTGCAATGTAATTTACTTTATATTATATCAATTTAAGAGGAAATTACATCTAAGGTAAGCTAATAACATTACATACATAATGTGGTAGATGATCAAAAATTTCTTTTTCTAGGGAAACACACGCCAGAATTATTACTAATTTCGCATCAAACCCATTCAGCTTCAAAAACTACCATTACGGGATTCTTCACTCACTAAACGCGTCGTTTCTACTTTACTACCTAATCATTTTTTGCACCCCAAACCTACTGAGTTTGATGTGATTGATCATAGTAATGTCCCCTCACGAGATAGTTTCTACCATTTCAGAGTGGTAGAATGGAACGTCACTGGCCATCTCATTCGAAAATCTGAACCTGAATCCGAAAACTTATAAAAGTAATAAAAAGGTTCTCAGTCAAGTTCTTGGTCCATGGTGTCATTGTCATTTTCACGTGCTACGATATTGTAAAATGTTTAAGCCGCTTATATTTGCGTTTAGTCCTTACCTTTACGCTGTGCATAGTTTACGGCATACGTTTAAACCATTTGATATTTCTAGCTTTTTAATTTTTCAAAGTTTAATCATTTGTAGGGTTTACTTTATTTTTTTAATAGTTATTTTTATTTTCAAAAATGCCTTTTCTATACATTCTAAATTTCCACCTACATTCCCCTGCCAGAATGAGTTTTAAGGATTACGATTTATGTAAATGAGATGGAAACGAGTGTTTAAGCTGAAGTCTGGGTCACTTCAGGAGGAAGAACGTGTTCTGCTTTTCGGCCACGTTGTTGCTGCTAGTCTAAGCTTACTGTTATCCGGTCGTTCTTCTACGTGCCTGCTAGTATACGCCCGAAGTCTATAAATAAGGGCCAACTCTGTTAGTTGGTTCTGTGCAGCTTCACCTGGTTAATTTTGTTTAGCATTAGTTTAGTTTTATATTTTGTATCTTGAATTATAGCCCAAGTGGAGGCTTACTGTACGCCCGAGAATGGTCCATCTGTTTATTTATTTTGAGGTTTAATAAAGGAAAATTTTTCCTTTTTTTCTACTTGTTATAAACAAGAATTCAACAAACAGTCACTACACAGTCTTTAGTACTGCAGCTTACAAGGAAATCTAATTCAGCTAGGATATTATATATTTATCAAATCAAAATTTACAAAGGGTTTCATGAAAATATAGGTATTCTTATTATTTACTTCTCCGTTGCTTGCAAGTTTATTTTTTAGGCTTTTCTTTTATCTTTTCTAGTCAAATTTTAATTCTTAGTTGATCTATTACAGTATCTTACCTTGACATTTTATCTTTGGATACATAGTTTATCATTTAATAGATTGCTGCTTTAGAGCAATTAGGGGGTAGCCTCATAATTCTGGCTCTTTAAAGATATATAATTGGCGATTGATAATATTTCATATAAAAAAAAGATCTTCGGATTAAGGCCTAGAACTGAGAAAAAGTTTTAAAGTGGAATTTCCATTAAATTGTATTCCTGATTAACAGTCTTAATACGGTAATAATGAAAATTTTAACAGCAATTAATAATGTCTGATATATGATAAGAGAAATACAACGAAATTCTCTAATTATATTGATTCTACTATACCTTTATTATGCTATTTTTATTATTTCAGAAAAGCAGAAGATAAACTAAACTTGCATGAAATATTTAGATTCAAAGCATGATAAAATTTAAAAAGTGTATTAAGAGCTACCACTAATATTGAGTAAATACATTTTTCTTAATGAAAGAAACATTTTTGAAACAAGAATGTAAAGAAATATTAATTGGAAGATGATGGCAGAGATCGTGCTGAAGAGGACAGAATGGCCGTTGAGGAATCAGAACTTGATTCTCTTATAAAAGGAGAAAACTCGTAGAGTCTTTAGGTTTATTCCAAAGCAAGAAACATGAAAAAAAATCACCAATGTCCGCTCCAGGGTTCGAACTCTGGGCTTCCCGACTTATAGTTATATCTGCTTTCCAATTATACCACGAAATCACACGTTAAGGAAGGAAAAGATTCCTTACAAACTTACTACTGAAATTGATTTCTCTCAAAAGATGTCTCTGAATGTTTTTCCAACTCCTTTTCTTTTATATCTTTCATCGTGATGGCTTTATATAACAACTGATATCACTAGCTGCTAGGCAAAACTTTCGTAAACCTGTTCGTGTTAGGACCTTGGTTCTTAAACATAGCGAAACAGCGCTTCAGTGGAACGGAATGCTTCAGCTAACTGTTCAGTTATAAATTTTCTTGATTTAAGATTTTCTGATTATCCGTCATAGAAGAGAAGTCGCCTTCTCTATCTCTACATCATTTTCATTTTTTCATTCTTCTGATTGGGCACGTAAATCAAATAATTTTTCTTCATACTCACCCGCCATTTGATTTATTATATACCACCGTTTTTTCGCTTCAGCAATACCGCTTCTGTGAAACCATGGAAATCATCACAGATTGAAGATTCACAAACGTAGGAGTAAACGCAGATTTTCAAAATCGAATAAAGAAAGTTGAAATTAAAAGAGGTACTGTGTATATTAGACCACATCATCAATGAGACTGGCCATTAGAATAAAGCTGCTGTGGGAACAAATCGCTTACGCATGTAAGATTACATAACTGCGCAAAAGAAATTAGTTCCTAGATTTTTAAATTCATTAATCAAAGATTTAAGAACAAGTATTTAAAAACAAGTGTATATATGCGTGCGTGTGTATGCAAGCTATACTGCATATGCGTGCAGTCACTATGCAAAATAATGAAGACATTTTAAAAAAAGAGTGTTACGCACCTAATACGATATAGGACCATTTCTTGAATTTAAAACAGTTTGAATTCTTCTTGAAATGGATCTGTGCAAATCCGGAATGCATAAGAGGAGGCAGAAAAGGTGAATATTTTTTAAAAAAATCACAAGATCGATTAATTTTTTCTTAAAAATAAATTTATTGACATATTTTTTAAATAGCATATGGCAAAATCAAGTGTGGAAAACAATACCTCCTATGAGTGTGAAGGCTGATTCAAATGAAGACTAATATATTTTTCCTTTCATAAGTATCCCATATTTATGTTTTTGGTATTCACTGTAGTGTCCATTTCGCCTTCATCTGAGATTCATCTAGGACTTGTACTACAAATATTTTGTTCGTACAATTACTTTCACTTTTTTTAAATTGAGTCGAAATTGGGATCTGTACGTTGCATTTATTAAGTCAAAAACAGCAATTATGCTCTTGCTGATTAAGTAATAATAGTCTCCAATGCTTTCCTCTCTCTGCCAAATGAGTTAGATTTTCTTTCCATAGTTATGTCACCCACAGGATGACGTTTTGCTGTGAATACTATATGCTATCATGGTTTTAGATATAGTACTTCTCGATGTCCCCAATAGTTTTGCAATATCATGGACACGCCATTGAAATCCTGTGTGTGCTTTTTCACCGAGTGACGTTTCCCCAAAAAATTCCGTCTATTAATCGCGGGGTAATAATTCGATCTCCTTTTGATGATTATGTCTTCCTCTATGATACTTTTCCGCCAAAATCACTTTTATTACATAACACTTTTACTTTCAATATTACTCGCTTCTCCCTTGTTCTACCAAAAGTTAAGTTTCTTCTCTTTTTCTGCTCTGGGCCTAAATTTTTCCAACAACTCATTTGCTTACAATATTCTGCATAACAATTCAGAATAAATAACAGTATTTCATATCTTATTATTATGCTTTGTTACTAAATAAACATGCGCAATATTCTAACATTTTAATTTAATTGATAACTATTCATCTATTTAAAGCATTTTGACGATTTTACGAGAATTAATTTAGGATTATACAACGCTTGTTTAACTCATTTGTTAATTACATTACTCATTTGTTAATTTATTAATTACACATTCTATTATATTGATGAAAGTTGTGAAAATATCAAGTCAAAGATGTTACTTTGTATTGAAGCAAAAATGCCAGTTTCCGCAGCTAAAGCGACACTCTTAGAGACAAGCCATTTCCAATTCTGGTGAATTTTCAGTGATACAGCTAAATAAATAGTTTCCATTTTATTTTTGGATAATTCCGGATGCAGCTGAATAGTTTCAGTTTTAATGCAATTTACTGATACTGCGTTATGTTTCATATGACTCACGAATTTTGATTTGAATTTATTATATAACCATGTATTTACTATATTGTTTTTTAATATAAACTTCAAATATTTTTACGTCAGCTACCAGTACCTACCAGTTCTTCAGTACCTACTGATAGTTCAGCATATTTTAGCTATTACCTCTGTTCTAACATACCTGAACAGACAAAATTTTAGTATATATATTTTAGGTATAAAGAAATCATATCATAATAATTGAGAAGGCGAATGTGTATTGGATTCGCTATGTACCTCAAAATTAAATTTTAATTTAATTAACATTTAGTTTCATATTTTTGATTAGGCTGTCTTCCTTTGAAGAAAATTGAGTTCTGATTAATTGTTGAGACACAAAAACTAGCAGAAGCACTTTCTTTATGAAATGCATTTTACCAGAAATTGACGCTTTCTTTGATTGACGCTTTCCCACATGTATATGGGAATATATCATATATGTATATGTAAATTGACTCTTTCCCATATCTATATGGGAATATATCATATATGTATATGTAAATTGACGCTTTCCCATATGTATATGGGAAATTCCGAATTTCTTCTTTAAGAAGTTACTTTGCATGAATATATGTAATTTTTTCAAAAGCAAGGGGTTTTAAGATATTATTGCTTTAAACTCGGAGAGAAGAAAGGAATTTTTTACCGTCGTGATTTGTTATTTTTAAACAAAATAGCATTCGTTCAGTAAAAATGATTTTTTCAATAAGCGATAAATTGTGATATTGAGAAAAAAAATTCATTTTACTAATCAAATTGTTCATTTTTTCCGCCTCAATAACTGCTTAAATACCCATTCCCCAAATGTTACTGTGCACTAATTCCGTTTAACATTAAAAACAGAAATAATGCGAGTAAAAACTGATGGTTTATTATTTGAAGTACATAGAAGTTTAATTTATGAAGCTAAATGATGTTATTACATTTATTCAGCTATTATAATAAGCGGTTAACCAGCTTTATTTATTGCTCAGATGTAATGTTTTATATACTATGTAAATAAGTAAATGTCTAAATTAAGATTAAATTGTTATATTCAAAGTATTAAAAGATTTATGCTGAAAAAAAGAGGATATTTCAACTAAAATATATTATACAAAATAAAGTAAAGTTTGAAAAATGCGCATGAAGAACTATGACATGAAACTAACTAAATAAAAATAAACCTTTTTTAACAGTTCAATACTTAGAGTACTAAATGAATGTAATTCTCACAAAATCGATATAATTTTCTAATAAAATATCGTTGCTTAATAATTTTTCATTTAATTCTCTATATTTTAACTGGGATCTCCTTGGTTTATTCTCGCAACTTAGCATGAGCATGGCTGATTCATTTTCTTCTTGGTCTTGCTTTAGAAGCTGCATCAATGAAAATACATTTAAGTGTGGACCGGCAGCTTTTTCATTCAACCTGGAATGTCACTTGTCAGTGTCATTTATTAGTTCTGGCTCCAGCATCTGAGAAATGATTCCAGATATTTCTGCAAAAGAAAATAGTTAAAACTTAGAAATAAAATTTCGCTTGATTTATAATATTTTTTCATCTAGAATGTTTGTGGCCTTTCTTAGTTAATGTAAGTAATTTTAATTACTATTATGCACCCTATATTATACACCATGCCGCAGATTAATCATTTGCGTGATACCTAGCAACAAATTCTTAATGAACAATCTTTACCAAACACACTGTGAACTAACTTTACGAAACACATACGACAGAGAGAGAATATTTAAAAAAAAAAAAAAAAATGGAACATTTTCTGAAGTTCACTACAGTAGCTCTCGTGATAATAGAATGAAAATTAGGTGATATGTATTTCCCTCATGCGGCATCCGGCCACTAGCTCTGAGACAAGCATCTGGTCTGTGAGACTGATATTAGGAGGATATTAGAGGAATTGGGGAATCATCGGCAAAGGAGTCGCAGAAATACGTGGTCGTTATCAGAACTAAAGTGACTCGTTTGCCGATGCTTAATTTTTCTTCTTTTTTCTCCTTTCTAGTAATTTTGTTCTTCTGATGAGGCGGGACCTTTAGCTGCCCTCGAAATCGATTGAGTGTTTTAATATATGTCCGCTAAATACAAGGTTGTTATTGCGATTTTGATTGTCCCATTGGCGTGTTTCTCTTCTATTCTAATTTCTTTTAATGTTAACACGAGTCGCATCGGTTCAAGAAACGATTGCACCATCATTGAAACCATAAAACCATTGAAAGCGATGAAAAGAAAGAAGGCGTTGAAGGAAAAATCAATGAGATTTTTTAAACTCAAAAATGATTCAAAAATTTGAATTAACCAAACTTGATTTTTTAAATTTGGTTGTATTTATATATAATATGTGATTAGTGCTTACATGAATTTGTAATTACCATGCTCTTCTGGCACTTTGGTTTGCGTTTATGGTGAGATCTGTAAGCCTCCAATCAGAAGTGACAGAAAAAATAAAATAAATCGCAGAATATAATTCTTAGTTAAAGTTTTAATATAATTGTCACGTTTAGATAAGAGCGGCTTGATTCTAATCTGCTACAATAGAATTAAGATAAAGATATCTGATCATCTTTAAATTTTGATTTGTAACAAGCATTTGCTCGATGATAATTGTAATTTGAAATGCATTGTTCTGTGTGTAAAGCTGTTAAATTGCTATAATTCATCATTCTACTACTCATTATGAACACGGTGACTGTTGTATCCATCATCACTCTGAAACAAATAAGAAAAACACCGATTTTTATCAGCTTCGAAAACATAAATACTTTTCTTAGCCATAGAGCTGAAAGCCTATAATTTTATGAAGTAAGGCAGTGATGTGTAGCACTCATACCGTGAGAGAAATCTGATAGTTGTAATTTAAAAGTGCACCTCCAATGCGCGTTTAAAGGATTTCATTCATACTGAAAAGGCAATTGAAAATGGATGACACTTTATCTTCGTATGTAACTTAAGAACGTGACAGCTTCTCCTCTGGTTTTCTTGTTGATATTTTGCTCATGCTTAATTTTTCACGCTGCATATTTTAAAGAATTAAATATAAAAATCATGAATGCTTCTAGGAATTTGATATTAAGGCACTGAAGTTGCAAAAGAGTTTTTAATTCGCTATTCAGGAAAGGACATGCGTGCTGAATGGAAAATATTCACCGCAATGATGGTAAGTAAAAATACTCGTTTCACTTCGACGCAGATGATAATGACAGGAGAAGGAATTCACGCGATAAAAAATTTGAACCGCATTTCAATGGTGTGTGGGTAACCGGCGGCAGGTAGCGCTTTTGACTCCATATATTGTAATACATATATAAGGATATATTTGTGAGGCTGCGTAATACTTACTGCATTTTATGAACTGAAAACAGATTTATTACAAATATGAGAAGCTCTTTACATGAATATATAAGTCATGGATAGCATAGAACAGTTATTATAGTGAAGTATAGTCCTCGTGACGTGAGGATCCTATTAACTAGAGTCTGTCTAGTGGAGAGTTCAAGAGCAGTCTAGCGTGTTGTTCCGATGGAAACAATCTTCAGACTGAATTAGCCACGCCTCCTTAATATTTCAGTAGTATTTTACATCCTCTGGTTCCTTATATCTGGAACGATATCAGTGGGTAAGCAAGATCATTGGTTCGTCAGCCCTCCTGAAATCAAGGGGCTTTAACGAGACACAGTGCAGAACGTTAAAATCTCTTGACACTGGTCATGAAGTTATATCTCTTGTACTGTCAATTGGAACGAATTATTGCGTCCGCAATGTCAAACCGTATCGTGTGGTACGTTGTAAAAGCTTGAAAACAGTGACTGCCTGGAACCGCACACACGATTTTCTCATTGTGTGGTCCGTCGAATGTGAAAGACTTTAATAAAGGTAAAATTATTCATTCTGGTCTAGTAAGAATAATGGATGGAATCATTTTGTTTTAGTTAGTTTCCATAAAATTATTGGGATATAATTCAGTCATATTTGGTCTCCTAAACTGTAATTTCATTCAGGCAAGCTCAGATAAAACCTTCTGGGCATGACAAAAAAAATTTCACTTCGGGATATATTTTTATGTCAATGAGTTGTCATTTTATGAATAAGAGCGTAGTCACCGAATTTAATGTAAGCACGGGGCATTCACTAGTAGAAACATGTTAACTTCTTTTGACATAAATTTGCTGTTATGTTGAACTAACATTCCCTGAAATTGAGATCTTAGTACCTTTGCTTTTCAAAAACAGCATTTTAAATTCACGTTTTATGCATGGCACGTATACATGGCTTAAATACTAAAAGTACGATCTACTTGTATATTGCATTATGTACCCATTAGCGAATTTCTTTTCTAAATATATTGACCCATCGATCTACCAAAATAACGCTGTAATGATCTTTTAGATTGCATGAACAGGTAACATGCCAGTTTTTTTCTGAGAAATATTTTTTTTCTGAAAGCAATAAACACGAAAATTTAAGATAATAATGCGGAGACACTTTAGAACATGCATTGCTCTTAAAAGTTAAAAGGACACAGTCAGAAATGAAATTGAAATGTTACTTACCGGAAAAATTATTAAAAACTATTTGTAAAAATCATTATGAAACATTAAATGTCATGTTTCCTACTTGATTAATCACAAAACGTTGAATTTAATATCAGATTTAAGGAAACTAAAATATGAAGAAAATATTATCTCACCTGTTTGCTGACTATGTATGCAATGGTACATGGTCACCTCTAACAAAAGTGCAGGCTTCACATCTTGTTTTCATAAAATTTACTGAACAATTTATCAGGATGTTTCTTTCTTTTTGCTTTTCGTTCTTCTGTTTTACCTTTCTTTTTTTGAAATACCGCTAAAGTAGCTGCTGACTTGAATTTGTCGGCAGATCTTAGGGTCATCTACCATCTACTTAGAACTTAAATATGTTATACAGTTGCATGGAAATATTAATCAATAACAGAATATAGTTGGGCTAATAACACATGATAGCATAAAGAATAGTAGAAAACGACAGATATGTTAAAAATAATGAATGGTAGGAATGTATAACCGTATTTATAAAATATAATTCTGTATGGGCAATATGAATATTCAGACGTTACAGGAGGGGAAACAAAAGCACATAATACTACTTGTTGAGCGATAGAATAGGATGCAGTACAATTCAGAGAAAGAAACGTTTTATAATACTGCTACTATTATATAACATATTATGTCACACAATGTAACTTACAGAGATGAATAACAAAGTGCGCTGTTACTTGAAGATATGTTTAAAGTACCGCACGAACTAATATAGACGTTATACTAAAGACAAAGTACATGTAACATTGAATACACATTATACTATTTACTACGCAAATAACATACAATACAAAGCTCAATAATAATGCAATACACTATAATAAATATACCTCATTATATGATAATGTAACGCTGTACAATACATAATATACAATACATAATACTCCTTTTAGGCAGATAGCCCTCAAGTGCTTTGTCATAATTAAATGAACCAAACCAACTTCTTACCGTCTAGTCTGTCTGCTTTCTGCCATGAGGAAAGTGCTAGAATGCATAACTCTCCAGCGCTTGCAATATTTTATTAATAACAATTATCTTTTGAATAATCGTGAGTATGGTTTTATAAGTGGTATGTCGTTCTATCACGCGCTCAATCACTTCTGCAGCATCATTCAGCGAAATACTAGCGAGAAACTGCATGTGCCATAAATCTCCATTGAATTCAAGGCGCTTTTAACTCGTTGTGGTGGTAAGATGTTTCAAAGTAGGTCCAAAATCTAGACTGCACATAGTCTTATATGACCTCATCTACAGTTAAACTCTAGTCTCAAGTTACAACAGACGGAGACGTCCATCTCCAGTTAATCAGCAGACGATTTTCACAAGCCTCCTGCAGTTTTCCTATAGTGTGAAATTTAGTTTCTAACACAACATTGTCTGTGCATGATAGTGACATAATTGCCCTGGTCACCAGGGATTATTCTTGTAGTTTATATGAAGCGCGAGCTTAAAGGGAGCTAGGAAAAAAACACGCAAAGGAGCAAAAATTGGTTATTTAGCGAAAATTGGTTATAAACAAAAGGTACACTAATCTGCTCTGATAAAAGGCATGAACGCACTTCCTTATGTTTAAAAAGTAAAAATATACAAATTATCAGCCAGATGAAAAACCTGGGCATTTTAATCGATTATATTCTATCATGGATGATTTGTTGAATTAAATACTTCAAAAGCTCTTCTGTTTCATTTTCAGTCATGTTTCAAATTTCTATAAAAGATGCTTCACTCAATATTGCATATTTAACACATTATCAGCCGAAACTTTTTAAGGAAGCTCATAAATAAGAATAAGCGAACTTAATAAAATATAATAACTAAATAAATATATAATTCAGTGTAAACTTCTAAGCCAAAAATCTCGCCTTTGCTTTACCTAAAACGTAATTATAAATTGGGCCAAAGCCAATGGGAACGAATAACACTTCTTTCAGCTACATGTGATAAGGAAATGCATGGAGATAGATTAATAAATTTTGCTCATTCTCTCTCGTTGAAGGACGAGAGGAGGCAAAAGAAAATAAATTCCCTTTGACTGTGTAAAATACATATTTCGTTAATGAACCTGCATCTAGACAGTATACAGGGATAGAACTACAGAAGCTGCAATAGCAATACAGATTGTCTGTATTTATATTTCTAAATAAAATCGATGATTAAATGCCGAGCTGTCTATTTAAAGTAGTTAATAAGGATTTTACTATAAGGCTGAGTTAAATAGTAATTCCTTTTCACATTTTTAAATTTATAGTGTTTTTATTTTATGTGCCGCGTGCATCACATGCCCTGGGATGACGCCCGTGTTTTGTAAACATGGTAACTATTTATTACTTTCCTAATTTTTAACGTGTGTTTTTACGAAGTTTTGTATTCAAGCGATTTCTTCTTAAACTGTAAATGTTCGTTTTCTCCAAAATTCCTTTCTATTGCCCCAAAATTGAGCAGACTTTGATTAAGATGTTTGAAAATATGTAATCAATCCATAATGGTATTCCTTTTATGTATCCTCTACTCAACCACGGGTGACAAACAGTGCCTTTAACTAGAAGATGAGAGCTGGGTGCCCAAAATTGTTTCAAAGTTAACAATTCAAAAAATGTTTCTGCATTAATTAACGTGTCTACGTTACTACCTGTTTCGCAAAACTCAGGATCGAAAGTGTTATGTAATATGCAACTATGAAGCTGAAATATTAACCCCGTTCAAAAGCGTAATATTTGTAATTTTTGAAATCATTAAAAATTCCAGTGTTCGAGAAAAGTCACTCTTACTATTAAATATTTCTACTCATACATCAAATTTGATGTTAATTAAACATCACATATTCCAAAAATCTAGGCGTGATTCTTTTCTTGTTTTAAATTCAGCATCTGAGCACATGTGATTATAAGGAAATGAGACATCGATCATTTATGTAATAAGACAAAATATGCTATTTTCTTCAAAACTATTATTAAAATATACAGTATAGAGGAGAATGTATTTATTCATAACATCTGCAGAGGTATTTACTGTAATGAGAGGACTGTTTACGTTTAATTTTGGTTACGTTTAATTCATTCGTTTATATTCAATTTAGCACAAAATTAAAGTTGAATTTCGTTAAGCATTAAATCTGAAGTTAATATTTATGTCTTCGTTCCAGGAATGTTCTTGACAAGTGTATGTTTAATTTTCGTATTTAATATAAGAGACTCATCCTATTCTGTACTATATATCTTAAATATTTAAACCATAAATAAATGCAAGCCCTTGTTTCTTGCTATTACAACCTGCTGTACAACTTACTTGTTCTTATAAATATGTTGTGCCTTTCAAAAAAAAATGTGATAAGCATTTCATATGAATTTGGATATCTCGTGAAGTGTCTTCGGTAACTTAAGTCAAACGTTAGCATTCTCTGCTGTCTTCTATATGGATCACGCCATATATTAACTGTAGTTTCTAATTCATTCCATTCATTGAGGAAACGTTTAAAGCAAAGCATTCATTTTTATGGGATATATCTATTTTCTTCCATTTGTTCGGAACTTGTGTATAGAATCCTTTCCTAGCAATTCATTAAATTCAGTGACAAAGGAAACAAAATGTTTGCTTATCATAAATACTTTTTTTGGATAGCGTCACATATACAAGAAAGTACAAGCATTTATTGCTTAAGAAGAAGCTTAAACATATGGAATACTTTAAATAGTAAAACAGCTTTTATACAAAAATTATCAGGGAAATCCTTTTGAGACTTCCTTGCAATTTTTAAAATTTTCCACTCATATTTTCTTGGTTTTTTTTTTTTTTTTTTTTTTTTTTTTTTTTGTGACGCTAGAACCATCTTTATAAATGACTTAACACGATGTTCAACTTGTAGTCCCACCAAGGTATGTCTTAAACTCCCTGTGGGCGTTTGTCACAACCGTAACAAATGTCATAAAATGCTACTTACCTCACAAAATGCACTATTTACCTTTTCCCCCAGCCCACACCTCTAGAGATGAATGATGAGATATTTATAAAGCTGTAACACCTTCCAAGTGAGCTCTCAATGAACAGTAAGTGCCGATTACGTCAGATGCATTACAAATGCTTTCTTTTTCCCGTTTCCTTTTTTGTAGCACGCCAAAAAATTCAACAAGTAATCTTAGGAATATAAATTGTTGTTTTTGAAGAGAGATGTCAAGGTTTGTGCTAATGTGAAAAGCAGAATGACAGTGATAATATACTGCTTATTCTTCATAGACGCCTACTATGTCACTTTTGAAATAGTTACACATAACACAATTTCATATCAGATGTCTATTTCTACGTGACCTGAATCAGATAAATTTCGTAAGTTGGTAAATTTTATGCCCAGAAGTGTACATTTTTTTAAAAACTTTAGCGTGTATGAATATGAAATTAGGACAGAATTAAGCAACAGTGCTTCCAAAATTCTTTAAGAGAGTTTCATTTCAAATATAAAGCATATGAAATGCAAAATGTAAAGTAATTTTTTATTGGAAGATTTTGGGATTTTACTGATTTTAAATTTCATTACTTTCATGTCTTTGTGGTTTTGGTTCTAAATTTTTCTTACTATTTTGTCTATAAATGATTTGTTTTTCAGCATCATATTGTTCGGAAATAATATTGGGGTATTTTTGTTCAAAAATCTTTTTGTGATATATATATTTGTACTTAAAAATACTTGTATGCTGAAACTGTTATTGAATTTCTATTGAATGCATGAAACTGTTAATTCTGAAAATATTTTACTTATATCCAATGAATGAAACTGAAATATATTATCGAAAATAGTTTTAAAAATAATGAGCAAAACTAAACCTTGTTAATCAAGCACCACACTGTAAAATAACTCAGTAATATTTTCACCTATCATAAATTTCAAAGACATGAATATAAGTTGTTTTACAGTTGAGAAAATAATCCACAGATAGTTTTATTTAAAACTCTTCAACTTCTTTTGTAAGGTCAGTTCTGTTGCTTAAGTAACTTCGTAAAAAAATTATTTTTGCAATAATGAGCACTGTAAATCATCTTTTGTAAAATTTTTTAAAATCTAGCAGACGAAAATGCTGTTATTTTTGCGTGAGAAATTTGAATCTCTAAAATCCTAATTACTTTTATATTGCTCTATTAATTAAACAGTCGGTGTTCCATGCCTGGGTATTTTTCTTTTCATGTTTAGACGAAGAATTAAGTAAACTTTATTCATGATGTGTTAAAAATCTTTCTTTTCGATAAACACATACATCCGTGTAAATACTGTTTCAAACAGCTTGCGCTGTATAACAAAAATAGCGATTAGTTCAGCATTTTCAAATTGAAGTCACCTCCACAAAAAGACACAGAATTAGTATTCATTATTAAATTAAAAAAATTATACACTTCGAAATATTTTACGCGTAAGAAAATTATTGAAATGAAAAAAAAATCGCGCTCTGAATTTTTATTTTATTACTCGTATTAATAGCCAAATAAATAAAGATCACAATGAATTTTTTTAAATACCAATTTTTATTTCTTTCATACTTGTGTAATATTGAAATAATGAGACACGTTATTTTTAATAATTTTACGTTTATTGTGTGTGAGCGCCTTTTGTTTTAAATGCATATATGATGTATAGTAATTTTTTATTAATAAGGACATTTGAAAATTACGTAAATAGTGAGGAATATTTAGTTATTTAAAAGCCCATTTTCAAAAAATAAAAGGAATTCATTTGTATATAATGTTATAAATAAGTTTTCAAGGAATTTGAAACACTTATATCCCCTAGACAAGTTTGAGCTCCGGTGTTTTAATGGAGCTGTTCTACCTGGTAACTTCGATGTATTTCACTCTACATACGTGTAATTATTATTATTATTATTATTATTATTATTATTATTATTACTATTACTATTCCAAATGGTCGGACACCTGCAAATTAATGCATACGTCGGGAATGGTAGCAGTTATCTCATTCGCGAGAAGGATGAGGTGCGACCAAATTACACTTTCCAGAAAGGGGAACTTTTGTTCAAATTTTCATGAAGAACAAACATCCCGGAGGACGTATCCGAGAGTCTGTAACCCTTCTTGCCTTTCCACAATTCGCGAGAGGCCTTTGGTATTTTATGTATTTTGGTAAAGTATTTTATGTGCCGCCATGGAACGAAGACACTATGCATTTATAAACATTCATACGTTTTCCAAGATTCGAACCCGTGCCCAGGTCTAGGTTAATGCACCGAGTTCCTCTACCACCGTTTCCACTAGATGGTTGCTCTACATATGTTTCACTTGAGATTTTAAGTATAACAACTAATTGCAAATAATAAACGTAATAGTATTTTTTAAAAAAAAGCTTTATAAACGTAAATTATTAGTCTAAATTCGGTAATAATGCTTAGCATGTTAATCACAATTTCTACATGACTGTTTTTCAACCATTCATTTAAATATAATCCAACTTCACTTTTGCACATTTCGTAATAAAAGAAGTTACTTACTTGGACACGTTAAGCTCCAAGCCTGCTTTGTCTTCCTTTCCATTCAGACTGCGGTACCCAGTTTCACTAATATGCTGGCGGTCGGCAATCTTTGTAGAATATGATAGAAGATCAATCTGAAACAAGACTATAACCTATTTAAATTGTATTTCGTCAGTCAACAATGCTTGGCGCGGCCTGAACGAAAAGTAAACTATCAGACACCGGTGATGACTGATGCCGGGTCAGAACGGAAAATATAGTCATCCTTGATTGATATGGAGCTTAAACTGTTACTTGTTGTGAACAAGGCATTCTTTTATTTTTACCCGTATGTATATGGAATTGATTTATTCCAATTGAATTTACTTTTAAACATTTCTATTACAGGATTTAAAAAAAAATTCCTTTTTTATTACTATGAGTCAAAATTAATTTATTTCTTAAGAGAAAAATGAATGATATCTGAGATACGTATATACAAATTAATCTTATATATATATAAGATTGATATGCATATATTTGAAATTATACTCTAGATAAATCCATTGCATGGAATGCATAGTTATAGGGCAAATGTTATTGTTATATTATCACTGTTTTTTCTTTGCGTTTTCAAAATTCATTTTAATTTTATTTAGCGCACATAGTCTTTTATTTAATTAAAATGTACATTAACTAAGTATCTTAAAAAAGGAATATAACTCAAAAATTTATGATTGATATTAACTTAGGAATATTAACTGAAATTTCCTTTCATTCAAATGATGTGAATATTTTGTAATTATTTGTTTTAAATTAGTATCTTTGCCTTTCAGCTCCTTTATCAAGTGTGCTATCTCAGCTGCTGGGCCCTCGTAAAGTGGCATTAGTTGGAAGCCTAACAGCTTTTGTTGGCTTGACAATTTCAGCTTTTGCACCAAATCTGGAGTTTCTTTATGTATTCTTCGGAGTTGTTCAAGGCATGTATCTCTTATTAATTTTATTCATTTATAAATGAAAATTACAAATTAAATACTAGTTTTTAATATTTTGTTTACTATGATGAGGGAGAAAAATTAATAATCATTTGTACGTGGTTTATTAAAGTTTTTAAAGATCAATAAATAATCTTTTGATAATAAAATATTAATCCATTATGGTTTTGATTTAGAACTTAAAATATAACTTGATTGGTTGCATACCTCTTTTTGTCTAAAATTTGATATAAATTGGTCAATTCGAATAAATATAAACTGTCTTAAAAGAAAGTTATTCACATTCTTTGTATTATAAGGTATTTATCCCGCCTTCCTAGCGTGCCTTCTTGGTGTAGTGGTTCTGCACACTGGGTCAGTATTCCAGAGGTCCATGGTTCGATTCCCGGCGAAGTCGGCTGCTATTTTTAATCTTGCCTCCTTCCAAAAACATCCTAATGTCTCTACAATACCGCCCGAACTAAAATGGTTGTGGATCCTGACTCTCCACACCCAGGATTTGGCGACTGGGTCCCTTAAAATTCCCAGTCGCCCTTTAAAAGGGGAGTATATAAGGTATTTCTCCCGCCTTCTTAGCGTGCCTTCGTGGTGTAGTGGTTCTGCACACTGAGCTGCTATTCCAGAGGTCCGTGGTTTGATACCCGGGAAAGGCGGCTGCTGTTTTTCATATTGCCTGCTTCCAAAAATATATTAATGTCTCTACAGTATAAAGAAATATTTTTTACAATTTATAGTAAAATCAAACAAAGAACATTTTAAAATTCATGACAGTTTGCAACAAAAAAAAAAAAAAAAAAAATTGTAGACTAAAGATTTAAATTAAATTCTTCTTGAATCATATACTAAAATTCTTACAGAACACATATTTAAAATTTCTTATCATCTTTCTTATCCTCAAAGTGACATCCGTTCTGATTTATTCTAGCTAATATATTTTAAGATGTGAGGATTGTATTTAATCGTTTCAGTACTTTATACCTATCTTGGAAATATTATAATTTAGTTTCTGTAGAAAAGTGGAAATTAACGTGCATGGTAAAGCTTTTCAATCACTCTCAGCATAACGCATCTCTAAAGAGAATAAAAAAGATCCGGTGCTAAGGGTACTCATCACTTTTGCGCAACGCAAAAAGTGAGACTTTTGGCTGCTTTTCGAGTTTTACTAAATCAAATTGTTATGGTCATAGATATATGAAATTATCAGTGTTTCATCTCTATACATAGATTATTATGTTTCTTTCTTTATTTTTTAAGAGAGTGTAAGCATTTGTTTTATATAGAAAAGATAAACTGTATTATCCAAAAATTTAAAATTTGTTCTGAAGCACTGCGCGCAAACTGACAGTAATACAAATTTAGTTACGGTAATAGATTTTTACAATTTTGTGATGAAACATTATTAGGTATAATTCTTCATCTATTTAAATTTTAAAATATCAAAGAATATTAACACCATTAAAAATTTTTAAGTAAAATTATATAAATACTTAAAAAATAATTTTTCAAACAAACAGATAGGTGCATTTTTTAAGCAATATCATCATTTACTTACCCTGAAATTTTTAAATCAATAGCTGTGATAGATTTCTTAAAGAGTACGCACAATTATGAAAATCACCATTTTGAGAAAAATGGTTTCAAAGTGTAAAGTTTCAAAATTTTCAATATATTTTCTCTCAAATAACACTAAAACAGTTTAAAACTGCCCCGCTACATATATCATACCTGTCCGTTCTTCAACAGCTGTTACTGCAACAAGTTTGGCTCTTTTTCTTGCTTTCTACGAGCATTTATCGTAGACATATCTGCCTTTATTTCGGCTGACTGAATACGGCGTTGATTAGTGTCTGCTGCAAACTTGACTGCATTATCACCAATTCGGTATCTAAGCGTATTCATAGTATATAATCTCCCAGCTTGACCATCGTTATATATAATAACTGCCTCATTCACTGCTGTCTTAAGAATATTATAACCACACCCGGAATTTGTAGGACACAATTTCCAAATCAAAGTATACAACGATTCATTTGAATTCTGTGTATGTCCTCCTAAACACTTTTTTAGTAATAATGGCATGCTAAGATCTTTAAATGTATCTTTGATAGCATCCATTACAGGTTGTGGAATTGAATTTATATGTTTGTACGATTTCAGATTTCCACTTGCACTCGCTCTTTCATATAAACACCACGAATACTTCCCTGTCAGACAAAAATTGTGAGTAAGTTCCACGTCGGTAGAACGTTTGTGGTAAAATATTGCCCACACTGCCTTTTGGATATCTTTTACAGAATTGTAACACTTTCTAACAGCATTTCCATAATAAATTGTCAGCTGGTTTATAATATCATCCGTAAGGCCACCTTTTCCACCTGAGAGTTTTACCGTCACTAAGTTCTTCCCCTTCATTTCTTGCTTTCGCTTTCGTTATCCAGTGTCCATTCTCTTTTAAATTTTTGAAATTAAAGCAATCTACGAGTGAACGTTCGTAAGCAGCTTCGCGTACAGATGTAAACTAACGTCAGGTGATGAATTAAATGCCCAATCTGGCAATATTCACCTCAGAATCGTTTTCTGTATTTCATAATTTTTAAGGTTCTAATTTGAATACCATAACGCCGTTTGTTTTAACAAACTCAGAAATACCTACAGTTTCTAAAAATGCAAAAAAAAAAAAAAAATCGATTTTTTAAAGGGTGTAAAGGTGATGACTCCCCTAAATCCCTCTTGGATAAATCTCTCTAAATCCTTCTTAGTTTACTTAATTGCATTATATTCAGGATTCCGTCTGTAAAATTAAAATATTTAAGAATTAATCTGCTTGTAAAATCTATCACACCAAAGAAACACTAAATTTAAAAAAAAAGGGCCAGCAACTGCTTAATAATTAACGAAACAAAGCAAATAGCTCAGTGATCTATAGTGGCTTATAGTTTATAAATTTTTCTTTAATGTTTATTAAAATAAGTTATTCTGCTACTCATACTACACAACTCTGTAGTTGAAAATCCTTATTTCTTTCAAATTCATTCATAATCACAAATTATTATTTATTAATGCTCGGGGTTATGTAGCTTCGTGCTACGAATATGGATATTCCTCGATATATTTTAAATATATATATCTAAATATCAGTATTTGCGTACAAAATAGTTATAAAGTCATTAGGTTTTTATGAAGCAGGAGATGTGAAATATATGAAATCCCCTCGCCGGAACTCGAACCCTGGACCTCTCGAATACGCGTCGAGTATGCTTCCAGTTATACTACGAAGGCATGCGGAAAGGTGGAAGAGTATACCTTATGCGCTTCCTATTTTAAAGGGCGGCTGGGAATTATGGGACCCAGTCGCCAAGTGCTGGTGGGGACGAATTATTGTCCACCACCTTTGAGTTCGGGCGCCACTTGCTGAGTCTTAGGTTTCATTTAAGCAGATGACGTGAAAAATGTACAGTTCTCTGCATGAAACACGGATCCTGAACCTCTCGAATACGCACCGAATATGCTTCTAATTTCGCCACAAAGGCATGCCGAAATGAGGGAGAAAATATCTTATATAGTTAATAATGAGATCAAACAAACATTTTAGCGTATTATGAATATACCGAACATTTAATATTTTCTTCCATAAACTAGAATAATATACTTATCACACAAACTGTCGAGAAGCGTCAGCATACTTGAGAGTGAACATTTTATCATTCAGTATCTGTAAAAGTATAAACTTAAGTTTTATTCCAAGCATTCTGCTTGTTCTATAATTTAAAGTGAGTGTATTTATAGTATCTGATCGGTATTTATGATTTTGTCTTACTGTAAAATGATTTTTATTTTTATTTCACAGGTATAGCATTGACCTTCACCTTTACTCCTGGAATCATGATGATAGCCAAGTATTTTAATCGACGCAGAGGTCTGGCCAATGGGTTAACAATGTCTGGCAATGCTCTAGGAGGAATCGTTATGCCACTTGTAGCGCATAAACTCATTTCAGAATATGCTTTACGGGGCTGCTTCCTAATTATGGGAAGCTTATTACTGAACTCGTGTGTTGGCATCATGCTCTGGCAACCCGTTGAATGGCATCAGAAAAAGAGCCCTATAGAGGCAATTCCTATTCTTGATGAAAATCCAAAAGAAGCTTTGTCACAAAGTGATTCCCCTGAGGCAGATACTTCCGTTGAAGAAGAGCTCACAGTGACAAACAAGGAAAGTTTACTTAATGAACCTATTCCTTTAGAATCTGGCTTAGATTTGTCTCTCGATAGCTCAGTTGCTGTTAAAATATGTGCACCTGAAATCTTCATAAACAAAAGAGATATTGATATGTATGCGTCGGGCCCTAATTTATATTCAAATGGAAATTGTATTTCTGTTCATAATAAGAGAATACCAAGAGGAGGATCATCTCCGCATTTAGCAGACATGTCAAAATCAAATGATAAAATGTATGGATCTTCGGGAAGCACAGAATCTCTTCCTAATATGTTTAAACTCTCGCCAAGACTCATGAAACATGGTTCTAGAGCTTCATCTTTTATGTATTTAAGCTCTTACAGTTTTGGCCCCACCGCTGGCGCGATTCTGACGAAAGAACATTTTACAGGACTTGATTTTAGTGACTCGAAGCATATGTCTGATGATTCTCAAGAGCTAGAGAAACGTAAAAAGTGTACACTTTTCCCATGTTTAGGGAAACTAGCTCTTGATTTGTCTATTTTTGAAAAGAGTAGGTTTTACATAATGACAGTTTCTTTATTTTTCCATGTGTTAGGTTACCCTGGAACTCAACTTTTTCTGCCATATCATGCTACAACGCTAGGTCTTTCCCAAGCACATGCAGCATCTCTATTATCTGTGATGGCTTTGACTGACCTCATAGGTAGAATAGGCTGTGCATGGATATCTGACTTCCATTTCTGTCCACGAAAGTACTGGTTTATAGGAGGCATGCTCACATCAGGTGTGTTTGCATTTAGCCTGCCATTCTACAGATCTTACTCAACTCTGCTGGCTGGAGCTGCAGGATTTGGATTTTGCTGTGGAGCTTATATAGGTCTCGTTGTAGTTCTATTTGCAGACGCTTACAGCGCTGAAAAAGTAGCTTTGGCCTATAGCATTTCAACAGTCTCTGGAGGCTTCATGGCTCTTGGAGGACCACCTCTCATGGGTAAGTATGAGTGTTATGGCCCATTTCAACTTTTTGTTCAATTTAATTGAAAGCGCATGTTAAAATGTTTGTAACTATACTCATTTTTATCATTAGATCTCTATGACAGGTTATGTGCTTCTTTTAATTCGGAGAGTAAAATTATTCTACAAGGGGTAGGGCTTCGAGGTCAGTTACCCTGGTGTCTGACACCACTGTATTGAGGAGAAACTCATTTTTCCGCGGAATGGGTTTGAGAATATTGAAATTTAGCCGAGACTTTCAGATGACATTCAGATTAGTAAAATCTTGTATTTCTGTTCTTACAAATAGCAATTGTTCAAAATGTTATTTTAATACCAATTCACCGGGTAATTACATTGCACTTACGCCGTATATTTTCACAGAACGGAAGAGCATGCAGATCAAGAGGTAATGATATGCTTGATCTTTATTTTAATATAATTGCATTGTAATTAATAATATGCAATGCCCTATAATTTCAGAAATTGCATTATGATTATTAATATGCATATGATTAGGTTTCTAACATTATTCATTCATTTGATCACTTAAATATGTTATAGCTACAAATCTGAAAGGAGATAAAAACTATTCTAAAAATAAAGCTGAAATATTTTAATACAGGTATCGGCTCATGCTTTCAAACAGACTGGAACGAGGGCCTTTTCGTTCAAGGTTTATTTGGGTTTGCTCAGTGGGCCCAAGTTTCAGAGTCTAAAATTTATTTATCCTATTTCAGCAATCTGTTTTTGAACTTGCAGTTATGTACACTTCTTTAATGATTCTGTATAGTTTTTTCATCCATATATTTCCCTGATGAAATTGTCATTAAATAATATCAAGCTTCATTTCAATTTTAAGTTAATCGCACCAAAGGATTTTCAAACCGTCTGGGGCCATAGCTAATATATACGTATTCCCTGTTCTTATACGTAGTGGTGCATAATTATTCGTTCATCAACAGAAAGAAAATTCCAAAAAAATACTAAATTGATAAATTATTAAGCAGTGTGGAATAATCGCGCTATATTTACACAGAATACGGCTATGTTTACAGACTACGCTATATTTACAGAATATACGTTTATGTTTGATATTCATATGATGCTAGTATGAAATACTTCTCAGATAATCCTTCATGAAAGTATTTCTGCATTTCCCTGCACCCACATAATATGTTGGTTAATTAAAAGAATGTGATTAAGCCTGCCAGAAAGCAATCCAAACTTAAAACAGACGCTTTCGTGGAGGACTGTAAGGAAAACTGTTTTGTTTTTACGTTACTCATGAAACTATGAAAGCTCCGTGCAGGCTTTCCGTTCTCCAAGAACAAGATTTAATTATGGATGTCTGGCAAAGGAGAGGTACTTTTAAGTATAAAAGGATGAATCAGGATTTTTTTAATAGGAACTGACTCCTAATCTCGTTACACATGCAGAAAACTCTGAAAACCTCATGTAGCAGTCCCATTTGTCAAGAACAGAAACAAAGACTAACTATGAGTGTTCCGCGGCTTTAGACTGGTAGGCTGTAAAGAATCAAATCTAAATCTTAAAGTAAAGCATTATTGGCAGACCTTTTGTAGCGAAGATAATTTCATATTTTTAAATGTGAGCTTTTGAGATGAGTAATGTATTCAAAACTTTATTCTTTAAGATTATTCGTGTCTTCTGAGCATTCTTTAGAGTATATTCAATATCATTTCATTCAAATGTCTAGAAATAACTCACAAATGTATGGCATATATCTTTTTTAATAATTACGAGCATTTTATAACAAAATTCGTTACCCTGAGGATTGTACGTTCTCTAATGATGTTTGACTTCTGTTCTGCTTCTGTATAACAAACAGTTGAAAATGGTGGTGATGTTTGTTTCAGATGGTGACGTGAGTTCACATTCTGCTGAACTAAAATGGCTCACCTAATCTCAGTACGAGAGCTGTAGTGAATCATAGCAATGTGGTGAAGTAGATCGTAGATAAATGCATGCGTGGTGCAGCGGAAGGTGAAACACATGATCAAAAGTGAACTGCATGTTTTCTTTAGAAAGAGGAAACTTAAGCAATACAAATTCACAAGCAACTAGTGGCTCTATGTAGTCAGCAAGCTCCTGCGTGAAATTTTGTATTTAACGCGATTAGGAACTTAGAAAGACATAGAAAATGAAAGAAATGAGCAGTGGTAGATCAGAAGTGAGGTGTGCAGTAGCTGAAGGTGCCCAGTTTAATAGTGAAAAATCGAAGAATTAAGATTTCAATGAGGTACAACATGAAATGGGCATTGACAAAGAAACTTTATACACGAATAACTTGAAAGATTGAAGATTTGAAAGATTGAAAGATTGAAGATTTGAAAGATTGAAAGACTGAAGATTTGAAAATGCTTAATATTTATACTCAGTGAGTATACAACAGGCTAACTGAACTGCAGGAACAATAACACGTGATAGAGTACTAGGAGTTGCTACATTGAACTAGGCACGATTCTGTAGGCTGAAAAAGAATCTAACTTAGTGGACAATTAGCCAGCAACAAGGAACTGCAGTAGGCTGTCCATGAGTGGGTCCACAGTATTCCTCAAACTTAAATCTGCTTTACTGCAGTCATACAGTCATCCGAAAACTTCCTGGGAAATTTAAATGCTGCATCCACTTGGATGGTAATTACCTGTAATATTCATGTATGTATTCCGACAATTACCGTATGTTCTGTTTCTTTATTCGTCTCAATCCAAATCATTATTAAACGACGTAGTATTTTATCACGCGATCTAAATAAACTAGCAGATTTTCCGCTTTTTTCTCTTAATATAACTCGATCTTGCTACTCTCAAATGTAGACCCCAAAAGCTTCTATGGGAATTTTCGGATTTCCCGAGCTTCTGAGTTTGAGCTAAAATCAGATAAATTAAGTACTCAAAATTTTACAATAACAGAAAGTGTTTACTTAACATTGCTATTTTATAAGTTATAAACTAAAAAATTATAAAACTATATATCCACCGCTATTTGCGGGAGCAAACTAAAAGGAAAAGCAAAATCTGGATCACTTTTATACAAACTAACTGAAAGAAGATCAATAAAACTTTTCTTTTAACTTAACACCAGTTGCATAGATGTAAGCCAAGCTGTTTAGTCACAAACGTGAAGGACAGTTCAGGCACGCAGTCCCCGGAAATACAAATTTTTAAATATCCTATAGTCATTTTTCATTTTCTGGACAACTTGAAATGAAAGGCAGAAATAATAGAACAGAAACAAATTAAACAAAATGGGTTGAAAAACTAACTCAAAACAGTGATTATAAAAACAGATTTAACAAAATAGTAAACGCTGGCAAATTTAATTACATTATTATTCATAGCTAATTTAATAAATGATTTTTCAAGAAAAATTACTTCATTGTTTAAAACTGTGACTGCAGTCAATTTCATTTTATCCTCCTAGTAATGAACCATGAAATTTTCTCACAGTAATGGTGCAGTTGTAAGATTCCTCAAGAACTTCATTCCAGTGTTCGTAAAATATCGGACAACTTCAGTTTAGATAAAAAAAAAAACTTGCGAATGAACATGTTAATTATATTTTATCATAAATGATATATATATATATATATATATATATATATTCATTCAGAGCATATATATATATATGCTCTGAACTTTTCGGTAGTTAATACAGGTTTTTAATTTATTAAATTTATTTGTTTAACAATAATTACTCTGTACTTTTAACAGCGTAAAACAATAAATTTTTATACTAATGCGTCTGCAATTCTTCATATCTTTAACTCGCGTATCCCTGACAAGTTTGTGAAATTCTTGAGAAGAGTAAAGCTCGTTATTTTCCCGACTAATTAGTTCTATTTCTACAGATGTCAATTCATTTGGAAAAAGCCATTTTTCCCTCTGGATTTAGGCGGCCTATTATTTCGTTCTGTTGTACATTTAGAACTCTGTTATCTCATTCTTGCTGTCTGTTTATTTACCTTTATTAACGACTGCTCGATAACTAGATGTCATCTGTGACATCTTTAACATAGAAGTAGAATTAGGTTTCCTTAAAAGGGGAAGCATGTTATCGGTAGTGAATTTTTAATTTAATCATAGAAAAATTATATCTTTAGAGTGAATTAATTTTTAATAACAGTGTCTTCTGCATTGTTTATAGTAGGTTACCGCCACTGATTATCATTTAAATTGAGAATCATTTCAATATGCCAAATATATTTGATATGGTATGTGATTTGGTGCTGACATTTCTTCAATAAGAAGTTTCTCCAAAATTTGGCATTTTTATGTTTCAAATAGTAAATGAAAGCGGAGTAATTTAGACCATGGAAGGAATGAGGTCTTTCTGTTATTTAATATTCATTTTGAAGCCGTCTACACTTTTTTAATATACAATGCATTCTTACTTGTAAACTTATTTTTTAAAAGCCAAAGGACAGCCAAGGAAATTATTTAAAACAGTCTTAAAATTAGAAGTTTTCTGATTAGTTGGTTAACGGATTGTAGAGAAGCATGAGAAGGCTAACTGATGTTATTGGCATGCTTTCATGAAGGTTCTAAGAAAATCTGGTTCATAAACTGGTTACAATATTGTGTAAAATACTGTGCAGTTAGCCCGTTCGTAGCGAATCAACTACGGATTAAACTACTAGTAGTCATCGGTGTTATCCACATGGCTCTGCTGCACAAATTTGTATTGAGTGTTAGCAGTATCATACAAAATGTAAAGCAGTCAAGTGAAAAATCCCTTTTTGGATCATGAGAAAAAACCCGAAATTTGTTCGAAGCACAAAAACACTAAATAACTGTGTTCAGTTTTCACCAGAGAACAAAAAAACAAATCATGAAAAGCAGAATACTCAGGCATCTGTGCCTCATTAGACGCTTAGTCATCCAAAAGCAATTATGAATGCAAATAACTGTAGGCGTGTATATTACGGAATGATTTAACAAACTTGTTTCGATTCTGTCATAATACCTGTATTAATGCGTAAATGAAATGGATAAATAAATAATAAAAAAAAATATTTTAGGTTGTACTAGCTCCTAACCTAATAATACAAATACGAAAAAGAATGTCCTAGTTTATCTGCCTTTTCTTCTCCGTTTACAGGATTAGAAAATTACGTCACGGTTTATACATTTATTATGTAGGCGAATTTTCCATCCTTCGCAAAAGAAGGGAGATTATAATCTGCTTCGCACAAAAAGGCGGATCAAGTCACGCAGAATTTATAGCACAAATAGTGTGACCTATCGGAATAGAAATTACAGTAAAGAATGACAGTTAAGAAAAATTGGTGATTTTGTTTTGCGTTTTGGAGCATAAATAATTATATTTTATTAAACCTTAAAAAAAAAAAAAAAAAAATACAGTAAAATATAATTTTGAGAGTGTTTCTTTACTAGGATATCCAGTTCACCTTTATAAGCATATGCATGTTTCTAAACATGGGTAGAATTCTGTTAAAATCGTTTCATTCGGTATTACCTTGTACAGTTCCTATCACTTATTTAATGAACTACTTGTTCCCTAAACAGCTACAAATACCAAAAAAAGGTTCAACACACTGAGTGCCCCATATTTTTTTTAAAAAGTAAATTTTGTCTGCTGTTTTTGTATTAACATACCATAAATGTTCTCTAATCTTATGTAATATGTTTGTAAAACTTAATTTTATATTTATATTTATTTTTAGACCATAATTAGTTTGCATTCATTTGGATACATAAAATCCATGTAGACAAATAATTATGTTTGTTCACTAAAGTTTTATGTACCATTTGCGTGTATCTTGCTACAAATGGAGCTTAATGTGTTAAACAAACCTTTCTTCTTAAAACTTTGAACTTAACAAAAGCCCAGTTTGATCTCCGCAGCTTGTGGGATACAGATAAGATAAAACATGAGTTAAAATTCAGTAGTAATTCAATGCTTGCAGATGTACAAGTGCAAAGCCTAACAAGCGTTGACCCAGCTCTAACTAACCGCTAGTAAGCTCTAACTAACTGCTCTAACCTAGCTCAAAAGCTCTAACTAACCGCTCTAACCCCGCTAAGCTAGAAAAAGGCTAATGCCGCACAAAATAATTCTCAAGAGTTGCAGATTTGGGTGAGGGAACAGCGTTGTTGTCAGAGTCACTACCAAAGCTCTGTCCTTAGCTTTCAAGAACTCTGTTCTTATAGTACGTATCTCATTTACATCCTGGTGAGAGAGTAGCAAATGTAGAAGTTATAGTATAGTTCAAATAATAAGGTAATAGGTTCATTAACCCAAACTTTGCAATTCTCCTTGCAGTAGTATTTCCAAGAGTAAATTACTGTTTTTCATCTCGGTTAAAGCTTAGGATTTAAATTCAGTGGAAACAATCTGACCTCGGCTCCGATATTTCGGGTTTTTGACAGAAATTTTATGTCTAGCACATGTCATATGAAGTCCGAATAACATGGGCCCAGCACATATTTATTATATCCATTTAATAATTTCAGTAATCTATAAAATGTTTATGGAAATACGAATGTATTCTTATTATAATTTATGTATATTTGACATTTCAAGAGAGAGAGGTGAAGCAGGGCTGTGCGCTCAGAGAATAAAAGAATCCATCCACATGTCAGAAGTTATACAATGTAGGTGCTGTTTCCGAAGGAGATAGGTTAGAAGTCAAGAAAAGAAACAGTTTTGTCTAGTCACGAAAAGTAGGATATCCGTTTATAGTATTATATTCGTAATCTCTGTAGTCAGATTAAGGATCTGTGGGCAATCTTATTTACTGTGACCACCCATGCTTTGGACCTGAACTTGAAGGAATTTTCTCCTTCCTTACTACGTGCCTTCTTAGTGTAATTGGAAGCACATGCAGCTAGAAATCGGGAGGTCCGAAGCTCGAATTTCCCCGAGAGTATTATTGAACTTTCGTATTTCCTGTTCCGAAAACATACAATGATTGTACAAAAATTCACCACCACTTGAATTTGGCGACTAGGTCCCCTCCCCTCTTTTTGTTGCTACCTTCTTCCCTTGTGGAGGGAGAATGTAAGAAAGTTTCTTCTGTCTTACTGTATTCTATCGTGGTGTAATTGGAAGCAAGTTCAGACAGCAATTGTGTGGTCCTGAGTTCGAATTCTGGCGAGGGCATTGCTGACTTTTCATGGTTCCTCTTTCGAAATAAATCTAAAGACTCTGCGAACTGATGGAAATTTACGTAGGTTTTGCTAATTGTAAAAAAATGAGTACGCTAATAAATAGTTATGTTAGGCTGGTGTATAAAATATTTTAAAACTGCAGATGAGAACGTCTGGTAAACAGCTAGGTATTAAGAGCTGTCTGCTGAGAAAATCTGTAAAAGAACTGAAAAGTGCATGCGCAGATTGTAGAGGCATGGAGAATATTAATCTGCTATTTAATGTACATGAGATAAAGTATAATGTTCTAAGCTGCTTTTTGTCATATTAAATCAAAGAAAGAACTGTCATTAATTTGAATAATTAAAGCAAGTTTTAAGGAATACATATAACAAAATTTCACCTCCTTTCTAAAAAATCTTTTCACTTGATAGTACTGCGGGATAAAAAGTATTAACAATTGTATCTTAAGGAACTGGGGCTTTGTATCTTTTTAGCTTAAATATACTTGTAAAAGTGATTTTAAAAGGAAATGGCCAGTTTGCTCACCAGATTTTTGCTTGTCTTTCTTTCTATTTCTAAATATTGTTTTAAAAATCCATCAAGACTCAGCCAGTAATCTCTTAAATAACAGAACATTTAACGATTATTATAATAATATAGATCAAGTATCGTTCAATATAAATATGAGGCTCGGCAAAAGTAAAATATTTAACAGAAAGCTTATAAATGTATAAATGTATGCCGTATATAAATCTGAAATCTCAATAAACTTATGTATTTTAATAAAACTGTATGAAAGAATGTAAATATTATTCTGTTAAGAATATGAATAAAAGGCAAAAATGTGGCTGAAATTCCTGAAAAGAAGATTACAGATAACGTAGTTTCCTTTCCTTCCAGCTGATGATGTAAAACGTAAACCTTTCGGATATAGTGCATGTAATCATAAAAGTAAACATTTCTAAATTGAAAATTTATCTGTAAAATCGTATTTCGGAATTTAAAACTTGCTAACACGTAAGGCAAATTCAATCATCAACTTTTGAAAACTACCAACAGAGAATATTTTTCTTTTATGGCCCAAAACGCATTTCTCCAAAAATTGTTTTATTAAAAATCTGTTTAGAATCATATATAGCAACAAATTCACCTTTAAAGTTCATTCAGATGCTAAATTGGTTTTTCGAAAGAATTTTGGGTATTTTAAGGGGTATTCAGACACTTTATATACGTATGTCTTATACTAGCCTTACAATATTAATATTATCTGCGTGCATTCAGAATTCAAAATTATGCAATTAACGCAAATAGCTTAGTTTAGATAGGGAGAAAGGGAAAAGTAGTTCATAATAGAATAAGTTTCGATATTTCCTTCTTTTTTATTGATTCTCAAGATTAAATTATTAAAAGAATCCATTAAAACATTCTTAAGGAATTTAAAACCTAATAAAGACTTTTGCAGCAAATTTTATTGCTCAAAGCGTAGCAAATAGCTCAGAGTGGCACGAAGTTTAACGCCTAGTGAGAGTTTGTACTTTTATAATGTAATAATTACAGCATGCGATTTTATGTTTCTGTTGCAAAAGTATTTACGATAAATTTCTTCATTTATAGACATGACGGAAGACAGTTTAGACAAAATATTTGAATGCAGTCTGTTTCAGTAAAAAATATTCTTCAAAGTCTTAAAAGAAATGCTGTTCAAATTATTTATTTTCCTTTTATCCTAGGTCTTTATTCTTACTAGTCCTGGGTAATTTGTTCATATTCCATTAATTTTTACTCTTTTTTCTTTTTTTTTTTCCGAAATATTTAGCATATATGTTTTCATTTATTTTATAATTTATCGTTTTCATTTTTAATTTGTTTACATACAGTGTTTTTGTATTCTATTCCTCATTATTAACGATAGAATCTTATATATAACGAACGATATTATCGTTAACAATATTTATCATTTTATTGATTACATTTATTGCCATTTCTCATGATCAGGGCTTCGGTACTTTCAGTTTTAAAAATTAAACCTTTTTTCAGACAGTGTATTTAAAAAAGTACCATTATGTTGTTAAAAAAGAAGTATGAAAATATATGCGAATCAAGAAGCCATCTTCAGTTATAACAACAATGGTACTAATAGTAATATTTATTGTCGATTTCAGGCCTAAAGCAGCATAAAAGAACTCACGGTCAGTATACCGCCAGCGAGCAACAACTTCTCCAGGGATAAATAGAAGGGCTAGCTCATTTCTTTGTTCGACTCTTCGCCGACGCGAGCCTAATGGGGGGACGTAAGAGGCAATAATCTGACGTCACTGTGATGCCACCTGTCCTGATTTCCCGCGTTTAAAACAGTAGTTTCATTGAGCTGCGAGACGATTTTCTAGAGGTTACATATCCCAAATTAATTTTAATAATATATATATCTGTTTTCTAATAATGTATGTATTTAAAATAATTTATATATATGTAATTTTAGTCAGTTTTTATTTTAAATTCTATATTGTAAAGTATCGTTTACGTAATATGGCTTTTTGTGCTGCAGTAACGTGCCGTAGCACTTACAGAAGTATGAAAGGATGAGATATTTTATTTCATGGGACCAAAGGATCCAAATGAGAGTTTGCTTTTGACGAAAGAATGGATACACAAATGTCAAAGAGAAGATTATATTAATGTGAAGAGCGGAAAAATCTGCAGCGAACATTTTCTATGCAGTGTTTATGAAGATATGAAAAATCGCTTGTTTGGATAGCCACAAAAAGAAACTGTTGAAATGGAATGCTGGGCCGAAAGTAAATTATGATGACAATAATAAATCGAAATTGATGATGACAATAATAAATCAAATTTTAATGATTTTGAAATAAAACTCACAAATGAAAATGTAGATCATCCTGAATGTTTAAGGATAAAAAAGAATGCATTGATAATTTGAAGAACAAAATAATATCCTTAGAAAATTGTATTAAATTGTATTAAAGTATTGAAAAATAGAGAAAAGAAAAATTTTAGAATGTTTGTTCAGCGACAAAGAAGGTGGACGACATTTAGACAGAAATTGGTATCAGAAATTAAAATCTCAAATAGCGAAATTTGGGGGGGGGGGAGTACAAATCGGAGAATTTGGAAAATGTCTAAAGCCTATTTTTATAAAGACGCAGATTAATGCATTACTGAATAAGAAGAAAAAAATCAGGTGGACTAGTGAAAATATTTCACGTTGCATCGTCATAAGAGCTCTGTCATCTTAAAGCTATGATTTTTGGAAAGAAAAAATTTAAGAAAAAAATTGGAATATCTTTACCTAGTATTATCAAATTAAAGAAATGGTGTTTATTTTATTTTATAGTGTTTTCTAAATTTTAGTGTAGTCCAAGAATTCAAAGTAATGTTCTTACTCTAAAGAAGGAAAGAGGCGAATATTTGTATTCTGTAGAAAAAATATGCGTTCTCAGTTTCGACGAAATGCATATAGATTGAAAACTCTGCTATGACTCTAAACTGGACTAAGTTGGTTCTTTTCAAAATGTGCAGTTTGTTTTAATCAGAGGTCTCATTTCGCGCTCTGCCTCAAATTAATGAGAAACCGCGTTTTAGATAGAGGATTTGTTTTAGAAAATGTAACTGTTTTAAATTTTGATATTATTAAAGAGGTTTTAAATAGAGATTGAGAAGAAATCAAATTGTGTCACAAACTAAAACCAAATTATTTAATGATCAAGGGAAGCGAGAGACAAAAAGTCGCTCCAGAGAAAGCATTATTTTCAAAAAGTACCGCAAAAGGTATACTCTACCCCACAGGAAATCAGAAAGCATCTGACTTCTATGAGTTAATCGATAATATCTTCGGTATTATGAATAGTACCAAAATAGTACCAACAATAATAACAAGTATTTAACAAACTAATTTTGTTAAGTACTTGTTAAAGTTATTCTTATTGTATCCTTTGTAACTAATTATTGATTAGATTTTGTGCTAGATTAGCATTCGAGATAAAATATAATAGTATAAAACATCAAATAAAGTAATTGGCATAAAAAGACCTGCTTCCTTTACTCACACTTTTGAAAAATTAAATAACTGTTTTAGGTACTCTGAATAAAGCTATTTCGTCAAAATTAAGGTAACAATCTTATATACATTTATTTAATTGTAATATAGATATAAGTATAAATTACAAAATTATTTTAAAAATATCTATTATATTGAAGCGGAAGAGAATTATAACAATGTAAAATTTACAATTAGGCAAAAAATCAAACGTAGGTTAGCAGAAATGTTGCCATATATGTCATATATGTTTAAACCTATGTCAATGTAAAGTTGTTTTTTGAGTAAATTTAAATAGCTGCTATTACAGTTATCTTAGAAGCAGTATAAAAATTCTCTCAGTTAGCATGCAAATAAAGAAATGATTAGAAATAAACGTGCATGAAATAAAAAAACCTGCAAATAAAAATAAAAATAAAATAAAAAACACGGAACTTTATGTTAAAAGAGTAGCACATTTTATCTATTATTTTAAAATTGAGTAAGCATTATTAAATTTTTTAATGGTTCAGTCTAAAATGCATAAACCAGTAACATTGCCTCTTCCAAATTATAGCTATCTTTCACACACAGCTCATTTTAAACGCTGGTTCAAAAACGCTAATTTCCAAGCTGTGAATTATATTGGCGCGCTCAGTGTCATCATGGCTACGTCATCACTTCTCACTTTCTGCTTCAGGGGGAAAAGCTCTATGAGCTAGCCCTTCTCTTCTAAGTCCTGAACTTCTCTAACTATATTAGTAACTCCTAATAATTTATGCTAAAATTTGTAACTCTTAAAAATTTACAGTATTAGAATAAATTATTAGGAGAACAGAGAGTAGGCACTGTGTCTTATGTTTCTGCTAGTAATTTTAATGGCATGAAACAAAGAGCATGTACGTGTTTATCTGCTCATTTCTATAAAATAAATTCCTTTTCTTAATCGGAAAATATTCATTTGATAATGAGAAATAAGACGCTCAACAATTAAAAAAATAACTGTCAGCTAAAATAATAATAAACTCAAAGGTTTGGAATAAAAACCGAGCAGTTATTTTTCAGATGTAATTAAATAAATCGATTTCCTTTGCTTTGCAAAATGAAACACTTCCGGGGCAATCTCAGTAGAACGGAAGCTTGACTTGCATCAGAAAGAAAGTGGGATTGAAATCTAATCATTGCGAAGGAAATTCTTGTATCATCATCATCTTTCGTTTGAAGAAACGTTAAGATACGTTTGTGTCCGAAGGGGACAGAAAGGTTGTTTCCGCAATCGGTCAGCGTAATTGGAACTTCAAGATTACTGTGTGGGCATCTCCCTTCGTATAGCTGGGCATATAATGAGCATATAGTTTCTTGAAAGATAATTCTAGATCAATCTGGGTTCTAGTTTCAAGGGTAAATCGTGCTTTATTTGCGATAATTTAACATAAGCGTCCCATTTTCTACACATTAAATACTCAACGATGACTAAGAAAGATCTTTCTATTTCCTCGCAATATCATATTTCTTGGAAATACGTATTAACGACAATCCGAGAGGAATAAAGGCAACAATTCATATAATAGGGAATATCACTTGTACATATTTCTTAGCAAGTTAATCCATTATTCTGATTTGTCACAGTAACTTTTAGTATGATGTATTACAATAAACTTGCATAATCGATTAGATGTTTGTCACATATTTGTATTTCCCAATAATTTTGACTTTCCAAGCTTAAGATTTCTAATAAAATTCAGAACCTATCTGTTTAATGAAGATACTGCCTAATGCAAAATATGTCAACGTTCTCCAATAGCATGATTTTCAAAAAAAAAAAAAAAAAAAAAAAAAAAAAAAAAAAAAAACGCCAAAGAAAAAAAAATGCCAGCGCTTCCAGCCAGTGTTGTCAGAATTTTTAAATTTTTAGGCAAAACGAGGAAAACAATGTACGTGATTTCAAATATGATGTAATTTTCTGTGGCGTCATTGTTTCGTAAACTCACATTATTTTATTAAAATTAGCACCCATTCAGTCTGTGTGGGCTCCGTAACTTAGCCTTTAATTCGGTTCTTGGCTATTTTATCATGCATGTAAATTTTAACGGAAATCTTATAATCATATTGCTAATTTTCCATTACTTAAATCTCTTTCTTCTTTTAAAATATCATTTAAGTTTCTAACCCGTTATTTTATGTTAATTTCTTTTCATTTTCATTTCCCTGCCAGAATGTACATTTGTAGCTCGCACGATTTTTAAATTATATAGAAAGAAGGCAGCATTTAAGGGAAGATTTTGAAGAGTAAAATCGAAGCGTGTTGTGCCTGCTTGAACGCCACGTTGTTAAGTTTGGTTCTCTAGCCAGTAGTATTGTGCGGCATTGAGTTATTCTTTTAGGCTTGTTCTTTTAGGCCGACTTCGGTCACAGCCAGCTTGCGCGCTAACTGTGAAGCCGTTAGGCTATACTTAAATTCCATTAATTTTAGTTCATCCATTATCTTTGATTTAATGCCAAAGCTATTGGCTTGTGTAGGCACGAATTGGTGCCGTCTGTTAAACTTTATTTGGATTAATAAAGGGTTCTTTACACCCTTTCCCTGTCTCTGTGGTACTTATAGACATAGTGATAACTCACCAATTATCTTTTAGCGTTCTGGTCTAATTGTATGCTAACTAAGAAAGCCAAATCTTATAAAGTAATTCCCAGTTAATTTTAGGTTATTATTTTTTAGTTACTATTATCCACTAGAGTTTTAGTTACTATTATTATGTTAGGTGATTCCTAACATCTGAATTTGTTAATGCTGTTATGTTAATTATTCTGAATTGGTTTATTTATTTTTTCAACCTTGCTTTTAAGTTAATTTTTCTGTTTGATCTTTGAATTTATTTCACTTCATCAGACTTTGATTACTAATATAAGCTACAATTTTCAATGGTTTTTATTATGTATAATTAATATACATTATTTTATTATGTATATTATTATTATTATTTAGAAATCTGGTGTCACTTCAGTTTTTAAGTCCCGACAACGAATTTTAGAAAATATGTCGATACTTTAATTCATTTGCCTTTATTAGAAAGAGCACATAAACATCGATACTTACAACATGAAACACCTATAAAGTGAAAATGATGATCTATTAATTTCAGTAACTTTTCGCAATTCAGCTGAAATAACTTTACAAATGCCGTGCATTTTGCTCTCTGTAAACGTAAAATCTCAGACGATAAATTTGATGTTATTTATTTCTTAAAAATTACGCTTAAGTGATCGATGGACGGTATGGACGTATGGAGAGCAACAACTACAGAATGTTCCGATGCAAATTCATTTATGATATTAATTTTTTAAATGCATTTTTATACGGTTAGGATTACTAAGGATATTAAAGGTAGGATTTGTTTAGAATTTTGCTTATGCTTTAAAGATCAATTGTGTTTCGTTATATTAGTTTTATATGGCTACGGTTCATATTTATATAGCTTGCAATTAGCTTTTGGCTTGTGTGTTATCCTTCTTTCTATCCAGTTCTCAATAGGGATATTTTAAACCAAGCATTTTGAAAGGTCGTGCTGAATTTTCGCGTATCTATCATAATTCACACACAACAGTACACCCTCAATTAATCTGTGCAAGCTGACACATAGATTTCCAAAATATTAAACAAAACAATTATTAAACAAGCACTTGAAAACGTGAGCGACTAGTGCTGAAAACTGACCACATCTCTGCTCGTGCGCTATAACCGCATGATTGCCAGTTGTCAGAAAATATTTAACCCTATAAATTATTACTTCTCATTATAAATTAATTTTAATAGATGCATTATTTTAATTTATATACTTTTCACATTACATTAAAGTTTTTTAAAGCAGCTAACTGTATCACAAACTTCTTAAAATCACATAGACATAAGTTTTAATGGACTAGGTTTGTCAAAGTAACAAATTTTCGAAAACTCGCACAGTGAGGCAACACTACTTTGAGCAGCTACTACGAAAAAAGCTATTCCTTAACTTCATATAATAAAAATGCCTTAGTATAACCGGCTCAATTTATCTTATCTTTACAGCTCATAAGAACAGAATTGTTCTTTTGCCGCTAGATGAAATACTCTCTTTTTCCACTCTTTTCACTTTGTCTGTTACTTTAAGATAGGAACTCCGAGTCTGTTCTTGATGCCCGATTTGACTTGTAACCATGGGATGAACAGCTGCGGAAAAAAGATCGACTGGCTGAATTTTTCTCCTCCCACTGCATTTCCGTGTAACGTATTTCATTTCATTAAATGGGCGCTAATTAAGGCTGACTTGAACTAAAAAGGACGTGGAGAAAATAAAGGCTGTGAGGTGATGATGTCAAGAGTTACGATTGGAAATAGCGGGAGGGGAGGGCTTGCAACTATCTTGGAGAGCCTATTTTTAAAGAAATAGACAACACTAGAAATATAAAGAGAAAGCAAACAATTGCATTTATTGTACCAGTTACTAAAAAAAAAATTGCCAGAATTCCTTGAAAGAAAACCATTAAGGAATATTGAATTTTCTTGCTAGCATACGTAAAAAATGTTGATTATATTTAGAGTATTTCTGTATTTTACGACTGCTTGTTTAGCATAAATATGGATAAAAAAGTAATAAATTCATAATATAGTAATCTTACAGATTCTTTTGTGCTCTGAAATAGGTTAAATATCGTTTTTGAGGCTCAATATTCGAGTAATTTCTTACGGTAAGAATATCCTCGTTGAACTTGAACAATATTAGGGTTCAAGAACATGGGTAAGTTACGGCTTCAAACTGAAAAATACAAGTTTAGATACGAATGATGAGGACTTCAAAAATCAGTGTGTCTATGAAACACAGTGTCTCCAAACAATCGATCTCTCATCAAATATCATGTAAATTTAGGATTTTATTTAAAATTAGTAATTTTAAGAATTCATTTATCTCAAATTAATATAAGAAATGTCAAACTCAAATGCTTGCAGAGAAAAAGATCAAAGCATTAATGCTGCGGAAGTTGCAGCATTGGTGGTGCCCCGATTCGTTTTATCGTATTTCGTGCTCTGCTCAAAATTAAGTCGTTTCATTCTATGACATTCATTCCCTTCCTCTTATTATAAGGTATTTCTCCCGCTTTTCTAGCGTGCCTTCGTGGTGTGGTGGTCTGCACGCTGGGCCGGTATTCCAGAGGTCCGTGGTTCGATTCCTGGCGAAGGCGTTTGCTCATTTTTCATCTTGCCTGCTTCAAAAAAAAAAAAAAAATAACCTAATACTACCCACATTATGAGTAACGGCTATTGACAAAATCTTCTTGTTTCATCCTCTATAAGGCAATGAACATTGGTTTTGATTATAGTAATTAGTTATTTACTACAAATTTTTAATAAGTGTTTATTTATATACTACAACATGTTTACGACAAAGTGTTAATAAAGTAATTAGTTATTTACGACAGACATAATTTCGATATGCAGAGTTTTATTAAATTTTATGTAACAAAACTAACAAACAACTAAGAGAAAGTGCACATTTGTTTTGAAGGGTTTTTTTTTTTTCCGCAGTTTTTAAGAATTAAAATTTCGCACAAAAACTTGTCACCTTTTCTGTTTTATTTACTTATTTATACTTTGTCGTTATTTCCCAATACCTATGATCAAATTTGTTGTCAAGTGCAAGGAGAGCGGGTCCCGTATGCGTAATTACCATCCATTGATTTATTACACATGCCACTCTGAGGAATGCGCTTAGATGCATTTAATAACGTGAAATGTATCTCTGCTTTCATCCATATCTCAGCATTCTAAATACATGTTTTTTTGCTCTCATGCTTTCCGCTTTAGAACGAGAAACATAAGTTTATCAAAACGATAAAAGGCAATCAATGCACGTGTATTTTAGTTGGAAAATGGCCTACATTAAAGTGAATTTAGGAAAATAATAAAAGCTTTATTCTTGTCAAGAATTATAAATTTTATCAAATTTCGCCTACAAATTTTGAAGCTTGTTGGAAAGTAATCACATCTATTTTCTTAGCGTATCTGAGATATTATAAAGAAAGGGCTTTCAACTTATTTACTACAACTACAAAAGTTTATAAGAATGCTGTATCACCAGCATGAGATTTGGAGCTAAAATTCATTATAGAATTATTTCGGTTTGAAATTCTAAAATTTATGTACAATAGGAAGCAGATAATACCTTATACACCCCCTTTTAAAGGGCGACTGAGGATTAAGGGACCCAATTGCCAAATCCTGGTGGTGCAGAATCATCGTCCACCATCTTTTTTTAGTTCAGGCGCCACTGTAGAGTCATTATGTTATTATTAGGAAGCAGGAGTCATGAAAAATGAGCAATGCCCTCGCCGGGACTCGAACTTCGAATACGCTCCGAATACCTCTCGAATACGGGCCGAATAACTCTCGAATACGAGCCGAGTGTGCTGGCTATTACGCCACGAAGGCATGCTAAGAGGCGGAAGAAATACCTTATAGAGTTTATAATTTTAAATCAGGAAAGAGAAATAAAAATTGATGACTGTTTACCTGCTTTGAAAATGCGATAAAAGTATAATAAACAAAACCTCTGTAAGATGGCCGGATGTGATTCCAAACAATTTTGATTTTTTGTTCAGAGGTCCTTTTAGGGAGCTATTGTTCAGTACTAGTGTTTATTTAGATGCTTAGAAATCCTGCCACACTCAGAGGTGATCATCTATAAAGGTTAGTTGCCATGCAAGGTTTCGGTTGGTAAATATTTTTCAATTTGATCGATTTCTGTTAGTCGCGGCCCTAATTAAGCAAGGTGAATTTTTATTCCCATTGTGCGTTTTGATGACAGTGGCATATTTTTTACTGCTAGTTAAAAACCCAATAAAAGTGGCCTAATCATTATTTCATGAAATATTTTTTAGAGATGATGCATTAGATTGTCTCTTGTGATGTTCCTTGGAAGCCTAAAAGCAACTAAACTTCTCATATATATATAAACGTTTCGGAATTACTTACCTAAAGTAAGTAACTTACCTTACCTTTCACTGTGTTAAATGCAGAATTATTAAAATGATAAAAGAAGAAAGGCCGAAACTAAATCTTTTATTTGGATGTGCAAGAAAGTTCGTATAAAACATAAGTGTGGGTAGTACATCACTTTTATGCGGTAGTCGCTTTAATAACTGAATAGCTGTAAGAAATCCATGAAAAAAAAATGAAAAAGAGCTTGAAAGGGACGAAACTTATGTTCGTAAAATATTATTTTAATTAACTAAATAAGAAATTTTTAGAATACTATGATTCCCAATGACGGAGAAAATTTTAAAATTTCAGTTCATCTCAATGGAAAGGGATACGGAGAAAATCCAAAACTAAATTTATAAAATGTCACTTACAACCAGCTGTAAAATATGAAGCGCTCTGATATATATCATACCATTCGTTAGTTGTAAAGTAACATCAAGTGTAAGAAACTTTAATGTTACCTCCGGTAAAACAGACTGGCATTCTCATATTCACATTTTAAAAAAGCAATAAGCAGTTTAAAGCGTGGTACTGAGAAGCTGTAATCGGAAAGTAAATGTCATTCCTTGCGGCAATAAACCATTGCATTCTGCTAGAAAAGCAACTAAATATTCAAAATTGCAATCCTCTTAGTCGCCGGATATCAATAGACCGTATGCGTATTGAAATAAAAACATCTTTAAATAATTTAGTAGAGCGAAGCACAGATTTATCCCAAAAAAACTGTTATGGCTATAGCTAATTTATTGAAAGCAATTGAATACTTGTGCTCTCAGGCTGCGTAATGTACGTTCTACGAAACATATCATAGAATTTCCTTGAAAGCGTGAAGCAAATTGTTCACACACTTTCGTGTCAACTTCCCTGTTGATACGAAAGGGTCATAAATGATACATTCTAGTAAACTCCCGAAAGAAATAAAACTCTCACCTTGAAACACCAGTGCGAAAATGTCACGAATCCTTACCAGTCGCTGAAATTGAAAAAGTAATATAAGCAATTTTCTAAGACTAGAGTAAGTTCTCTCCACCTCAGAATTATTAACTTATCAGGTGTAATCAAGTTTAATTAGCCAATATTAGAGGAATAAAATATTCATCACCATATAAATTTCAAATAGCATAAAAAGAATTAAATAGAATAATAATGGATCTGCAATATCATGTTTTCTTTATAATCAGTCCCAGCTTTCAGTGCTATGTTTACTTTAGTTTTACCTGCTTTCTTTTCTTTTCCAAAGAACGACAGTTTCTACACCCGTTTACTTGCGCAATCCGATGAACGAAAAATGAAATAATGCAGCTTGATTTCGGCCTCAATGAAATTATATTGTTATGTTTTTATCCCTAATCTTGTAATAATAGTAATCCCACTTCTGATTCATATGTAATTCTTTCGTTACATTTCAATTTTTTTAGTTTCTTTTTATTTTGAGCTATTTAAAATTACCAGTGCCCTTTATTTTTTCTTTCATGATAGTAATTTTTTATTTCATGAAGAAGGTTGCACTTTATTTTGAATGGAAGAAAAGTCTGTATGCCTTTTGATGATGCTAATTAATTACATAAATATATTTTCTTTCAAAAATCATTACTTTTAAGAAGTTTTTAATTGGTTGTGTTTATGTAATAGCATTTTGCCGGCTAATTTTGTGCAAAAATTAAGAAGGCATACACATACTTCAGTAGCATAGTGGTTGTTTTATACTTCGTTAGATTGATAGACTTCGCATTCAATTACCAATAAAAGCAAATCTTCGCAATTGGCAGTTAATTTTTACTACCTAGTTAAGGCAAAGAAATGGGTTTCTGTTATATGTAATTGGAGTTTAAATTCAGCTAGAGCTATCTTGATACCGGCTGCGGTATTTCTCAATTTTTCAGCTCCACCTGGAGCCACGGTGCTGCAAATGAGATTAATTCCTATATTGGTTTGCCTAAATGAATCGCAATATTACCAAAGAAAATCTGTTATTAATTGCGTCATTTATTTTAGGCAGTGGGTAAAGCTGACATTGATATTAGCTAGTTACATTAATACTAGCTACTGACCATTGAAAACATCTTTTTCCACCAGAAAAGCAAAATACGCGGGAAATATTCAACTTCTGAAGGAAAAAAACGTCCCCTTTTAGAAATGGGATCTTTTCACCCTTCTACGAATCATCCCTTCTAGAAATGAGAAGAGAAATATTTATGGTACCATTGTGAGTGTTTCTTTCCCCCTGTTCATGACAACGTTAAACGAATTATACTGCTGGCCATTACAACATCTGCACTATAAGGTATTTTCTTCTTTCTTATTGATGCAATGGTAGCGCACTCGGCGCGTATTCGAGAGGTCCAGGCATTAAAATAAAAAAAAAAAAACTTATGACTTTACAGTGGCGCCCGAACTAAAAGGTGGTGGAAAATAATTCATCACCACCAGGATTTGGCGATTTAGTCCCCTAATCCCCAGTCACTCTTTAAAAGGAGGAGTATAAGGTATTTTCCCCTTCCTTTCCAGCATGCCTCCGTGGTGTAACGGTAGCACACTCAGCGAGTATTCGAGATGTCTAAGATTCGAGTTCTCGGCGAGGTCACTGCTCAAGTTTCATGTCCTCTGCTTCAAAATAACCTAATGACTCTACAACACTATAAAGGAAAGCAATTAGCAGAATAATACCTACTTTGCAAGTACATTATCACAGAAGGATGGCCTGATAAAACTTTCAGGTACTTTGAGAGATAGAATATGCGGAAATCAGTATTCCAACCATCCACCTCCGGCAGCAACAGGAAGTGTTATGCTGCTAGTTATGGAGTTGAACAGACTTTGGCATTTACGAATATAATAGACTGTGCAGCTTCAATTCTATGCCTTTGTTCATCTCTCGTACTGGCTAGCAGATATTGTCGTGCCAGTCTCTCGGAAGCCATTAACTATACATTTTAAGTTGGCGAGAGATCTGAGAAACGCACAGGCTAAGGCAGAAACTGAACAAACGGTGTATTGAGAAAATATCTGATATCATAGACAGCATAGGGCCTGACATTCTGCAGTTAAAATATGGGCCGGTGGAGGCCTGGAAGATATGGCACAGCTATAGGCATTAAAACCTCAGTAATGTATCGGTTACTGATCAAAGTGCCGGATTGTATTATGTGCTCAAATTCTCTCCTATCATCAATTAGGGGCTTGTCAATACAAAGATGAAAAATGCAAGCTAGCAGAAACTTTCACGTCTACACACGAACACGGCCATTATTATATTGCAAACAGAAGGGACATATATCTGAAAAGTCGACATTATGCTATTGATGAGGTCACATGTTTTGTTGAACGCATTACCAACAGGACATGATTCCTATAGTATAACGTCAAAGCAAGACGAATCAGTGATAATCTTGCGAATTATTCTTGGTGTAGTAGACATCGACAGGTATGATGGTTAGTGACACTGATTGCAGTACCGATGGGCCTGGGCTTGAATACCAGAGAAGTGGATGTTTTTAAGCATATAGTGTCTCTGCGACTAAGGGCGCTCAAAATACACAGCCAGTCGAGAGTTTTCTCGAAAGCTTGGTAATAGGGAAAGAAGGGTGGGAGACCCTCAAAATTGGGCTAGAAACTTAACAGTTAGTTATGTATAGCAATACCTCAATCACTTATGGTATTACAGAGTTATTAGCCTAGCTTCTACCTGTAATGTATGTGCAGATACTTGGTGCTGTGCAACACATGCAATTTTCTGTTTTCTAACCTAAATTATATGATTTTACTATCCCTAAAAATTATGCGGACAAGATGTCTCTTCTCTTGGTGAAAGACAACCGTTGAGAACTTGCATGTCTCTCCCGCGTGTAACTTTCCTTGTCCTGTCGATTGCAGATTCTCATAACAGTCATTGAACCTCGTTAAACACCTGCAGCAATTCCACGATACGAACTGCAGATCGTATAATCTGCTATTCCGGTAGGCTATGATTCTCCCGCTGTCGAATTTTGAGATGTGCTGGAAAATCTTATAATTTTGTATAACCGTTTTACTAAATAATTGTTTCAACAAATTGTAAAGAAAGAAATAGAAAAAATATATATAAAGAGGCTTACAGCCCCTCTGCTTCTAGAAAATTTCTTCATTCGATTTTATTTTGGATGCAGACGGCAGTGTACACAAGAAGTAGGGTTACAAAATTTTATTTATCCCGCTCATGACGTCTAATCACACTTGTGGAAAATACTGTTAAGATATAATGTTAAGATATAAGATATAATATAAGAAGTTCAGATATAATGACTTTTTAAATGAAAAGTTCATACATGTATAAACCTAATGTACAGTTTAAATGTTTTACGAGCCCATATTTATAATATTATTCCTAAGAAGTTTTTATAAAATATGCAGATCTATTTCATTGAACATTTCCAAATCTATGAAGAATTTATAACTAAATAACTGTCCATTGTTTCTGTGATTATTTATTGCCAGAAGATTTTGACTAAGCATGCTGACCATATGTTCAACAGCTTTGCCAGTCGGCCACTTTTCCAAGTAGTTAAATTCATTTTATATGAGATGCATAAAATTACAGTGTTTTTTTACTAAATTTGAAAATATATTACATTGCAGAGGAAAATGATAGACGTTACCCTCGATTTTTTACCGCTGTTTCCTATAGGACTTTTGCAGGCAAATTTCCAACGTTTATTAAATATTTAACATTAAAAAGCAAACAGTTTTTAAATTTTTAAATGTAAAGTGAAACTGTAGTGGTGGAAATTTTGCACGTACTTTTTATGTTCGTGCAAATCTCCAGAATGTATTTCTAAGCATATCCCTCCCTCGAAAGCTTCAGCCTTCCTTTGCTGAAATCGTATAATTTCAGCGCATGCAAGCTAATTAAAGTTTATTTATTTTAGAAGTGCCAAATATTAGTGCATAAACCATTATATTCACGGGCTTCCCAGTACCTCATAACGAGTAATAATGTCCTCATGACGAGAAAGTGCAATGCAATTATTTAAATGTTAAAAAATCATAGGCTGATTGAAGTCACACAAAATACGGTTTGGGGAATCCACTACTCGAACTCTGTAGAGATGGTCTCGCAAACAATCATGTCTGGTCAAACGTCTAAATAGAACTACCGCTGTCTTTCTTGGAAAACTGGAAATTAAAATTGCCTCTTCCCCAGAATTACTCTTCTCCAACTCTTATTCATAGCACGTCGAATCATATTCTGCTTTAAGAATTTTATTGAGAGTCAGGTTAACAAACAATTTAGTCGTATGAAAAGAAAGCGGTCGATTAATGCGTTGCATTATCAAAGCTCCTTTCTTAGCCAACGTCTCAGCTTTTTCATTTCCCATAATTCCACAGAGGGCTGGAATCCATTGGAAAGAAATCTGTGTGCCATTGCTTTAAGCAAAGGCTTACAGTCTAAAATTCTTTGGGAACTATTTTGATTATTCAGAAGAGCTTGAAGTACACTTTTGAAATCTGACAATATGACTGCCTTTACAAAAGAGTGGCTACGAATCGACAGTTGTTGAATAGCCACAGCAGTAGCATCGATTTTCGATTGAATTAAAGTAAGCGAAAATATCCCCAACTTTCCAAAGCAATAGAAAAATTCCATAAGTTAAGGATCCGTGTTAAAAATTCAAAAAAGAAAAAAAGAAAGAGAAAAGGCGCAACCAAGGCGGATTGATTTAGACAACTGAATATTAAGCACTTTGCCCTGCGTTTGCTCTCAACAAAAGAGCTGCCTGCCGAAAGGGCTTTGTTGTTTCCCTATGCGTTGCTTGAATACGAGATAATTTCTCTTAGAAACTGATGGATGCCCATCTCCATCGAGATGATGAGAATGAATGATAATGACCATCCCCATCGAGCCAACGTTATCAACGAGTACCTGGATAGTGAGCGTATTTCTCATAAACTGCCCTAATGGAGGAATGGCTATTGCTAGCATCTGCGATGATTGATCACCTTACAGAAAGTATGGCCAATCTCTGTAAAGTGAAAGTCCAGGATGTTCATATATCTTATTAATGCAAACTTTGTTTGTTTTTAGCAATAGCAATAAGCCGGAATTTTTAACGACCCAAATGTGATGTCATCACATAATTCACAAAAATTAAATACTGTTTTCATCTTTGTATATAGTGCTTGTTTTCTTTATGCATAAACACATTTTCTGCTTTCATGCGAAATTTTGTATTAATCAAAGCTTTACTTTTATACTATTGTTGATTTTATTGTCGCGTTTTGAATTTTCTTATTAATTTTAGACTTACTAAACTAAAAATTGGGCGCGAGCAAAGATTCTACCCGTTTTGTAAATGGAAGTCACTGGATGACGTAAGTTGCATTTGACTCGAAATTACTATATTTTTTTAGCAGCAACAATAAAGCATGTAAAAGTGCTGAGCTAATCAGAGTAACTCATATGTTCAACGATTTAAAATAGTAAGAGATTATAAACATATTAGACATTTTTTTACTTTTTGTAAAGGCAGTATTGAATCGTAGCTTGCCGTGGCATTTGTCTGATACTTGCAGCAGATGCAGTTAATGACAGTGCGTGTCGCCACTGATTTCAAGAATTGGTTGGAGACATGCCGGTGTAAAAATCAGTCACGTTTTAGACGCTTATCCGTAGTTTTTGATGAAATTCTGGACAAAACCATAAAGAATTAGTCACATCTAACCACCCATAAAGAAGCGGAAACATTGTCGATATAAAGAACAATAGTCATAGACGATTGCAGGTATCTTACGTCATTACAAAGTTTGATTAATAGCTTTCAAAACAGCTTCCTGTGAAGCATCAAATATCTGTGCTTTTCGCTTTCTCATTAAAAAAGTGAACCATTTTTCCAAAGAAATGTAGCAGGAAATGAAAATTGGGTGCAATACTGTAATATGCACATAAAGCTAACTGTACAGAATTGGGCTATTAGTCTCAAAAGAGTGACTTTCAAAACGATTTTACTAACTGCCTGAGGGGGGTTGTCAAGAGAATAATCTACTAGGATGTATACAAGTTATAAATGCAGATCACTACTGCCACCAGTTGGAGAAATGATGTTTAAGTGTCAGCACTCGTCAGTCGCAAAAACTTTATCTTTCATTATGATAATGTCAGATTTCGTGTTGTTTTAATCACTTCTAAAATACGTTACTGGAAAGTATTACTTTATCCAGAGCATTCCCCTGGTTTTGTCGTTGCATATTACCCTCTCATAGTAATATTATAGAATATATTCTCTCTTGAAACCTTCTATGATGTGAAGGAAGCAGCTTTCCAAGACATTTTGACGTTAAAAATAGAAAAGTTTCCTTGGTGCAAATTAAACTACCATCAGCAAGATGGCATGCGGTTTTGTATAGTATTGGCAATTAGTATATGAAATCATATCTACTTTACTGTTGTGTTCCTCGCCTTTCTTTTCCGCTGAAAAAAACTGGTAGAAAAAAATCTTTACCGAAATGTATTATATATATATATATATTGCACTTTCCTAGATGTATCTCATAATCACTGAATAGACAATTATTTTTTCCTGTATTATAGTGTTAGTTGAGAATATTTTTATAATGTATTGAGTAATTTATTTCTCCCTTCTCCTTCTTCTTCCAAAAGGACTTTTTTTTTAAAAAAAAATGCATTTAGGTTCGCAAAATAACCAAAAGGGCTCTCTCTTGCTTTCTTTATATACTTGACAACATGGAGTAAAAATGTGTTTAGCTATGAGATTTATTGAACGTCTGGGTCACATGAGGTGAAACCACTTCGTGCAAAGATGAGGAAGAATGTCAAAATGGAAGCTTTCAAAGGTACACCGAAAGGGCAAAAAGACCAGTTAAAAAAAAATAAAACACCTGAGTCGCGTGAGAATTTCTTACCGATTTCTTTTCTTTTAAATTTTGCTGTAGCACGAAATAGTGGAAGAAGTTTCTTTTATGTAAAAATTAGTTTTACATTAAACATAGTTAGGTTTAAAGAATGCTTGATGCGTTCGTATGCTGTAAAATATAAATCACAAAGAGAAGTATTTTCAGAATCTGAACAAATAAATTTAAGCTATATAAGCAAAACCATATCTCAACATTTAAATTCTTAATTAATCTTTCAGATTCAACTAACTCTTTTTGGGAGTATTCTATCTCAAAATGAGGAAGTTGAGAACTTTTTCGAGCGAATACAATTTATCAGTTTTGAAAACTGACACCTCATTTTTAATTATTTAGCCACTATAATGTCCTGTTTCTACTTTCTTCCATGTTCTTCTGTTCTTTTTCCTAGAATAATCCTTGCAAAATCAGTAATTATAGTTTGTTCTCTTTTTAAATATTAGGGTGAAAAAATTTTCCTAATGCCACAAATAAATTTTTCTCTAATGTAGTTAAGTGTTCATATGATAATGGTAGAAAACATTAAAATGTGTACTACTGTTGCAAACGTATTAATGCACTTGTTAAATTTGTATTTAAATCTATAATGAACATTTACGAACATGCATTCGTAAAAACATCAGCAGAGTCAGAGATGTGTTCCCCGAAAACAAAGCGCTAAACGAAACAGTGTTAAAGGGTTTATTTTACGCAGCAAGACCAGGATAGAGGAAACTTTTTGCAATCATATAAGCTCAGGCATTTTTGACATTCTTGACCTTTTAATGATGAAGTCATCCTAGTGTAATTTATTGCTTTTTCCCTTCCGTTCAGGAATGGGTTTTCGGCAATTTTTATATACTACTTGAAATTCGGAAGGATAAAAAACAGAATCTGAGAGCCAATTGCATATAAAAAGAAATGTCTAACATTAAGATTCGAATTTGTGCTGGATGACAATTTTTTTTAAAAAAAGGAGGCGAAAGAAATAAGGAAAAGAAAAAAAGCAATGTAAAATTCTTTTAATGAAACTCCCCATAATTTTTCAGTTGAAGTAAAAAAATTTCATTGGAGATGTCAGAATAGAAGAAATCTAATTTAAATAACAAATATGAATTTTAAGCGTCGTTTTATTCAATGCTTTTATCGTTTTTCTGATGAGCATGCTTCCAGAATATTTTACTTGGCCATTTCTACCTTTTTCTGTATATTCAGAATAGTCTTGTGATTTATCAGATAAAAACTACTACCCAATTTATTGCTGGAAAATGTTGAAACATTCATTCAAACTAAATCATTTAACATTTAATAGCTCAAAGATCCACTCAAATCAGTACTTAAAATTGTGAGATGGTGTCAGTTATAATTGATCAGTTAGCTGCATGGCGTTTCCATTACCTTTACCAACTTGAATGTAAGCCAAACTTTATGGAATCATTTATCCCAAAAACTACGAAATCAATGTAGGGAGGAAATGCATAATAAAAATGGGACAGCTAAACGAGTAGAGACTCACATTAAATGTGATGAGTATACTCATCACATTTAATCAGTGTCTACAGAATGTTAAATATTTGAGAAGACATTAAATACAGCTGAAAGGTTTTCTTTATAAATTTCAGTACTTTTAGAGATTTGGGCTCTCAGCTATTTAGTGTCCTTTATCAGTTAAATATCCGTAAAGTTTGGAGAATAAATAGCTTTATAATTCATCGCAAGGTGTTCATTTTTAACTGATATTTTTGTTAGAACTTTGGAATAACTGTCGTAAGCTTTCACGGCCCTTGTCAACATCAGAAATGCAATCGACGCGTATTTTTCCTTCAAAAGCAAATCACAAAGTTATTTTCCTATTTTCCTAAAAGAGTAAGTCATTTCTACTCCAACTAAACTAAAGCAATGAAAATATTTTCATTTATGCACGCCGTAAAAGCTGAACACCTAATCGTATTATATCTACTGCAGTAAACTAAACAGAAAACACTTATTTTTTCCTTGAATAAAGCAAAGCAATCTACTCATTTCTAGCGAACTGGAATTAAATTAAAATTTTTTTAGTGATTTAGTATCAGAAAATGATCATAGCAATATAATATAGTATATAGTTAAATTTAATTATTTAATTAAAATTTTAAAAGTAATTAAATAAATAATGTATTGCAGATTTATAATCGCTTACAATGCAGCACGTCAGAGCTATCTGTCTAAAAGAAAGGTGCCTTGGCGTAGAAATTTCTAAGGGAGACTGGCTCATTTTGATGTTATACGTATGGGAAAAACCGAAATAAACAGAAAGCATAGCTAGAGACCTATTTCTTGAAATCTCGTAAAATCCATTCGAAAAACGTGCTTTCTGACAGATAAAAATCTTATGTCTGAAGACGACCGCAAATTAACTTAGATTATTTTATATATGATACTATTATTTAACTGTTTAGTTCATTCCAAAAAACGAAAAGAAAAACTCATTTTCATAATCTACCTATGCGTAAAATGAGTCCAATCTAGTTTTCTTTAGAAACGCCGCCACAAACGCATGTCTAATAAGGTGGATAGCCATCGCATGCTTTGCCATAATTAATTAATCATTTAATAAAGACTCGTGTATTGTTTATTTATCTTGCAAAACAACCGCGCTTGCTGTTCTTCGTGTGGATAGATTCTCTGAATAGTAGTAGTGCAACGTGGAATTTACGTCTCTGTGAGAAAAAGGCTGGCTATTTATTACCCCACCCCCAATTTTACTTGCCAGTTTTTCTTAGAAATTTCTTCAAAGATGTCCATCTCTTAAATAGATTTAACCTTGCATTCTTTCCCATAATCATTTAAACAAAGACTTGAAATTCGTATATTTCATTAAATCTACATGTATTTTGGGAGAAAGGAAAAGAAAGTTTTAGTCTCAGAAATTAAATTTTGTTCTTGATTTCACTAAACTAATTAATTTTCTTGCTGATGGAAAAAAATTGAGTCACGAAAGCTAACTATTTGAACTCCGTGTTCAGTTATGAAATAAATGTCCTGTTTTAAATAACGCTATTAGATAGTACCAAGTAACTTGTTAATTTTGCTTTTATCTGTTTATTTCTGTCTCTATCTAGTTTTCAATTTATTCCGTCAGATTTATAATTTTATACCTGATTTAATATTTTTATAAAATATCTGATGTGGGCACCACGTAACTTCCTCGAACGGCCTATTAAATTACACACATTTTTTGCTGCATTTTATTTACGCTTATATTGTTGATGTTGTGATTAATCTCACTTGCCTGATATCAAAGCAAGCTGACGAAATTCATCGTGGCAAGGAGCCAAGATTCCGCCTGTAGTTGGCAAGAGCCTTGGGCATCATACATCATACAGGTGACAGTATGGCTTTGCTCAGCTCCGCCCCAGTTTTGAAAGAGAGCATACCGGGGGGGGGGACGGTTCCGAGGGTCTCCCACCACTCTTCCTCTCCCACTTCTTAAGAGGACTTCCGGCCAGCGGCATATTTAGAGTGCCCCCATACCACACAGACACTATACATTTCTAAACATCCATTCCTTCCCCGGCATTCGAACCCGGTACGGCAGTCAGAGTCACTAACTATCTCTATTGGGCGTCATCTAAACTTATTTCCTCCAATTAATCTAACTTATTAACCGATCCCTCAAGGTAAGTTGAAAATGGCATGAAAAATTGCAAATTTTGAAATTAAATAACCTGGCCAATTTTTATCATACGGGAATTAAACTTCTTACAATTTTATTTTTTCATAACGAGTATAAAACTTTTCCAAACATAATTATAGGAACCGGGTGTGGTGGTGTATTTAATTATGGCAAAGCACACTAGGGCTATCTGCCTAAGAGGAGGGATGCCTTTCGTGGAGGACTTTCTAAGGGAAACTGGCTCGTATACACGTTACACATGGGGAAAACCACGAAAACACCCATGCAGCCAGCTCGTTCGCGGGATTCGAACCTCGGACCGAACTACCAGTGTTCAGCGACTTTACCACTCGGCCGCTGGTGGGCTATAGGAACCGGGAGATCCCAATTAAGGATAGATTTCGTTATTTGTCGATTTTTAGTCCAAAGGCGCTTTGTCCCTGAACGATTATGGTTTTCGTTTTGCGATTTTGCCTTGAATCACTCTGAATGTCCGTTTCACATTTCAAACTGTTGCCACCAAATATTATCGCCCTGTATTTTATTCGAAGAAATTAAATAATGAAAAATCTGCATAAATTTATATATATTTCTCGCATTGTGATAAAACAACGGTACATAGAGCAATCGAATTTGGAATGACGTAATCCTCCTACGAATATGAGCATGTTGAAGACCAAATGTGAAATTTGGAATTTTTTTATTATCATAATTTAAACTCATATTTTGTAAAACTTTAACGAATTTTTGATTAACAAACTCAAGGATTTCAAAGCAATGGCAACACTCTATGGTGGGGGAGCGAACCTTTTTATCTCCAGCGGCGCGGAACTGTGTATCGGAAATTCTAAAGATATGCTCATTTTAAAATTATTTTGCGACATTGCTATTGAACTGAATTTTATGGCTTAAGTGCAAAGAACATGATATTTAATAAATAAAGGTAACACACAAAACGTTTAAAAAAAAAGTAATTGGACGTAATTTAAAATCTGAAACCTTTCAGATTTATTTATTTATTTTTTTAAAATTTGATATAGCCCAATCACGAATATTTTCTTAATTTAAAAACACTTCTGAAATTTTAAGTATATGACTACGACTAATGACTACGAAAATAAAGACGTACTTTTAAGCAGAGTAAGGGTGAGTGTGAGTATATATATATATATAAAATGTAGTAAGCTCGCCTAGAAGTTACCAAGAGCTGCTGCTCCAAAAAGTTCAATATATATATAGCCGTTTTGTTGTGCCAGTTGCAATAAAAAAGGAAAGTACACAACTAACTTTCTTATACAAAATTCCAACTTTCTACCCCTAATCATTTTTGAGATATGCGAGATGCATACATGCATACATTTTTTAAATCCAGGGAAAATTATATTTAAGATCTTTAGTACGGAGGCTGACTTTTTATCAATGGCACGAAAATCTGCGCAAAGTGTGCAGTTGGACCCCGAGAACGTTAGAGTTGGAATTACTCTCTGAAGCGCCATCTATTGATACAACTCAAAATCAACTATTCTCTGCAAAAAATGATGCTGCAGGATACACGAGGGGGGAAAAATATTTAACTTTTGAGTACACGAGAGCTCGTGAGGAGGAATTAAAGAATGCAATAAACAGTAAAAAATATGCATAAGAATTTCCAACCCTTGTTTTCTGTGCGAAATTGATGGTATATTTACAATGCAGACATGTTTAGTATATTCTCAATCCAGAAAATTTCATCGTGCATTTTACCTGCATTGTCAAAGATACCACTTATACAAACTCAGTGGCATTGTTTATCAAAATTTCTGTAAAATTTACACCACAAACAGAAGTTTATTCATAGAAGTCGTTTTTTAAAAAATTGCTTTTATCTCGATTTTTTCCTCCTTGTTCTAAGGATCTACAAGTGGCAATAAGTAACTGTTAGTTATTATAATACCACGCAAATTTAAACTGATACTTTGAATCGCTTCTTCTGTAATTTTTTATGAATTTAGTTAGTTGCATCGTCTCTCACTTATAATTGCAGCCAATAAACTCGAGATTACCTCTTTCAAACATAGTAAACTATTTTCTTATTTCTAATAGTGTTGAAATAATGAAAGCGTATTTAAGCGTTTGTTCAAGTGTTACAGAGCAATTTCCTTTATAAAGCAATAAAAAAATGCGATATTTGTTGGAAGTTTGACCGAAACTAATTAGGATTTAAATACACATTAGTTTAATTACTTCTTTTCTCTTTGGCTAACAACAGTTTCAGCCAGTAACGTCATCTAAAACAAGAATAGCCAATAATTGTTAAAGAGAAAGGTATAAAATTATTTTCCTTTTGCACTGTTTTACCTTGTCTAAAATACCTGCTTCAATGAGGGCCTTAACTCTGCTAATGGAAAGGTTTTTATCTCCTGCAGTATATGAAATTCCAGGCCTGAAAGCAAAGAATGCTAATGTACGACATCTTCTTCTCAAAAATAAAAAATCAACTTAATTTTGAACTGTTTTGATGTACACTGTTTTATTAACTGTTTGGCCTACTAGCGGTCAAACGGCAAAGTCGCTGAACATTGGTAATTCGGTGTGGTTTCGATTCCAGGCGAACGGGCTTGCCTCAACGGCGTTTTCGTGGTTCCTCGCCCCCCCCCCATGTGTATAACATGGAGGTAGGAAGTAAGAAGGAGTCGCTCTAAACAAGTTTCTCCGTACCCTGCTCTGAAGCACCGGCGATCCCTACGTTGTGACCAAAACATTGTGTCATTTACCATTGAATTCTATGGGATTTGACGCGTTCGGGTGTAAATATTTTGTAATTACGTCGCAAATATACATATAAATGTATATATTTTCTTTTTCTACAACACTTCAGAGTTCTAAGTATGTGAAAACAACATATTTTTAAACAACATTTCATTCTGAACGGAATTAAATGCTATACTTTTCACAGGACAGTTTTCTCAGAATGGTTTAATTTGAATGAAATATTTTCACAAGTTTTCGTTAATTACATTAGAAAAAAAAATTAAGGTAATTCGATTTTATTCGGTTAAGGTACAAAAATTAAGATCAAAGTTTATTGTATTATTAATATTAAAATTATGCATTATTTCTTTTCTATTTATAGAGCTTCTTCCTAAAATACTTTCTTAAATATGACATGATTTTTTGGCTTCTTTTAAATCGAAAAATGTAAGTCAATTTATAATTAATGCTCTATTCGGTTCATTTTAAATTAGAGAATTATTAGGAATTAGCGAAATACTTTAAATAAGTATTTCGCTAATTCCTAATAATTAAATATGTATTAAATAGTATTTGACTTTCTCTGAACATTTCTAAAAGAAAATAAAAGAAGTTTTTTTTTTTTTTTTTTTTTTTTTTTAAGTATTATTTAAAACTTGTAACTGAGTTATTATATTATAAAATGTAAAGGGAATAATTCTTTTAATTATACTTATGAGACTTTTTTTTTACCCTTCATTTCAACAATACATATTCCAAAACTCTTTATTACGTTCTTAAGTGCGCATCTCATAGCATTTGCTTTACAATACCTTTTAACAGATTGCTTTCCAATACGAACAATTCTTGCTTAAATAGTTTTATAACGTATTTGTCAACAGGATTTCAATTTATGTTTACAATTCAATATTAAGGTTATTATATATTTAGATAATATTTATAATCATTATAAATTAGATACATCTAATCATTAGATTTCTTCACAGTACTTTCACAGTTTTTTATAAGTGAATAAATTCTTCATTTCAAATACATTTATAAATAATTTAATGAATATTTAAGTATTTTGTCAAAGGCAGATACATGCTTTTTGCAAGCACATGCATAAATACCCGTATAAATAATTTATCATTTCCGGCATGTGCAAATCTTTAATTTCTGTGCATTCACTATATTTTTCGTGTAAAGTAATTTACGCTAATTTAGCATACACCCGAAAGTTTTACATAAAAAATATATGTGAATATAATTTGAATGAAAATTATAAGTATTATTTTTAATACCCACTCAAAGGTCAGTTTTCTTCAAAATTCCTCCACGACGGCATCTCTCTCTTTAGGCAGATAGCCCTTGCATGCGTTACTCTATTTAATAAAAACTTAATCTGACCTATGTGCCTAATTACAAATATTTTAACATACATAGTTTTATATTTACATTTAGCCATCAAGTTTCAAACTTTTCAAATCTTCTAGAAAATAAATTTTGGCAGATCTCTTTTAGCAATTTTCTTAAAATCTATATTTTTCTAGTGCAACAGCTTAGAATTTTATAAAACAAATTCATAATCAAAATCGCTGTTGTTAGTTATCGAAAAATAACCAAGATGTGATTTTTGCGTAAATGTCACTAAACTATGCAAATCCATCACACTATGAATGTTTCTTTCATGCGAAAATGTCTCTTTTTCGATTTGTATGGAACTGTCGTGTGTCGAAATACTATCAGAATCTTGTCAAGCGAGCTTCTGAATGTAAACAAAGAACACCCCGTCTGGTGACCCAAGCTTCAAAGTAGTGCTTCACTTCTAGCGCGGAATGGCCCCTCCTCCCTTTCCTACCTCCATGGTGTATAACGTGAATATGTGCTAGTCTCGCTTAGAAAGTCCTCTCCTTGTCTTAGGCGGATAGTCCTCTCGTGCTTTGCCGTAATCAAATGAACCAACTATTTGACTGTTTGCTTTTATATCGTTTACACTCTACCGTTAGAGTATTAAGAACTGTTCTTCACAGATGTGGGATCGTAAGTATTTTATACAAGTTCAAAATTTCTAGTAAAAAATTATTTTTTAAATATTCATTTATTTTTGTAATTTTTTGCGATACTCGTGCAGAAGTTCGCGATGCTAAAAAGTCTGTTTTAAACAGTAGGTATGTAAAATAGAAAATAACTTTTTCAGCTTTTAGATATATATTCTTGGGCAAAAAAAAAAAAAAAAAAGCCTGGGGGGTGCTAATTGTAACAGGCAGGAAGTCTGATCACTATAGCATATCGAGGATTTTAACGTTCGAAAACAGAGATCGAACCGATGATCTTCAGTCCACCATTCTTCCGGTTCAGCTGTTTCGGCATGCTATTAGTGGCCTTTTCTTCCTAAAAATGCCACTTAAATTAAGGTAATAAGTGATAAAGATCTAGAAAATGTTTAGGTCCCCCCTCTCTAGACGAGAACATATGCTAGAAGAACAAATGCCATCAATATTTTAGTGACTCAGATTTTCTGTCTGTGTTTTCAATTATCAAATATTTTTATGTTTAGAAAATGTTTGCCACTTCTTTTAAATCGCCTCTAATACAGTAACAATCATTTTCTAAAAATACCAGGCTTAAGCATTTGATTCAGAATTTTTAATTTTTTATGCAAAAATGAAGTCAGACGGTGTAATTTTCATTTAGATGATGGAAGGATAGAGAGGAAATGAGAGTATGAAAATATTCTCAAAGAGGCGACTGCGTAAATTTCTATTGCTTAAATTATAGAGTAAAATACATTAAACGTGAAAAATATGCATGTAATTTAGTAGCAAAAGATATTAAGCGCAAAAGCAGCTTTAATAATGAATAATAGTGAGTCTGGTATTTCAAACTGCCTGGCCTGTAAGGTATAATAGGGTAACTTATAGGCTATAATTGCCTATAAGGCATATGCAGGGCTTGTTGGAACTAATCTAATAAATTAACTTAAACTACAACCACCATACATCAGACTTTCCTTAATCGATAGAACAACCTCTTAAGGCCGCCAACAAATATATTTATTAATAAAATAAATATGCATTTTGACATACAATCACTCAAAATTAAAAGTTATATAGAGACAGCAATACTTATTAATAATGCAATATAATAACATAATATGACATAAACATAAAAAAAAAAAAAAAAAAAAAAAAAAAAAAAAAAAAACATAATACAGGAACATCTTGTTCAGAATACCTCGTTGCCATGCATAAAGAAAACATTCGTTCTCGTAATCATACTGAGTAAAACATACAGTTTATTTTATCATTTCCATTTAATTCGAATACAGTTTATCTTAAGCTTTCATTTAACTTGTGCGTCAAATTTGCTTATTGAACCTATTAATTACTTTAAAATTTCTTCAAGAAGTTCACATTCAGAATCTGCCTAAGCTCACAACCAATATAAACGATTTTATTAACCAACTATAATCGGTTCTTATGAACTAAAAATTCTAGTTGTCTTTTTAAATATGCACAGTTGGAATCTAAACTTGAATGATTCACGTGAAGTTACATTTTACACTTCAAATTTGCATTTGTACAATTAATGAAAACGAGATCTTTAGAATAAGTCTTATGGTTATGCCCGGATCCTGAACAACGAGCGCATATTTGCTGTTATCATATCCTGACTGAAAACGCCTAAAACGTTGACACTTAAACGAAGACTTTGTTTCAATAGTAAACCAGGCAGAAAAATTGTCCGAAACGGTTGTTCGTGTGAAACAAACGCCGTATGATATGGGCCCAGGGGGGGCCCAAGAGCGATGCGCAGTGCAGGGAGAAAGTTAAGCCACATACGCATGACGTCATGTGGGTGACAGCGTTAGTTCTTGGCGTTTGTTTACTTTCGTTGCATTAACAGTTTGATTTGATTTGTGTTGTTAATTCGGAAAACACTCTTTACAACCAGATAAAATAACTATTTTTTTAATGAAGTTTAATAGTTTTCATACATAACTGTGATGTAATTTTACATTTATTTTTCATTTTACTCCTATTTTACATTTAAATTGAAAAATTTTTCATTTTAAATCATTTTTTTATCATAATCTTCATTTTGTGTATGAGACTTACATCGTAGTGAGATATTTAAACTCAGTGTCATGTTTACCAATACTGAGTACCTGAATGATTAGTTAATAAATTCGCGTATCCAACTTCATTCACATGTTTTGGTTACTTTCTTTACATCCCAAACGGAATTCTATGTATTGAAGCAGCGTCTGGGTTAAGCTTTGCGAACTAAGTAAACTGATACATGCCTCACCGTGACGAAAGAACAATTTCTCGACCACACTATGATGCAAACATCGAATGAGTGAGTGACATATTTCCTTCAGTGTTATTTAACTGATGCATACAGGTATGTGTGATGTAATTTAATTGATATAACTTACACATGCTTGAATCTGAAGGAAAACAAATCTGTGTATAATGCTACAATACAAATAGCGAAAGAGTAAGTAAGATATTCTGTTCAGTGTTATTTAACTGCTGCATATGTTTTAATTTTGATTCCATATAACTTGTTTTTAATTATAAGAGAAAGAAAAATAATTCAATATTGAACGCATATTTCGAGTATAACAAAAGTATTTTAAGAAACAACCTGATAAAAATACATTAGTAATTAAAAATATTTAATTTATGTACAGGCTGAATTGAAATTAAGATGTGGTGGTGTATTTAATTATGGCAAAGCACACTAGGGCTATCTGCGTTGTGATGCCTTCGTGGAGGACTTTCTCAGGGAAACTGGCTCGTATACACGTTACACATGAGGAAAACCACGAAAACACCCATGCAGCCAGCCCGTTCGCGGAATTCGAACCGAACTACCAGTGTTCAGCGACTTTATCGCTCGGCCGCTGGTGGGCCGAAACTAAGATGTAGGGCAAGTTTATTATTATTATTATTGTGCGTATATGTGTAAGAAAATGTATCTTAACTGTTCCATTTTTAATGTATGGAAGGAAGAACAGGATGCCAATATCGAAGATTATTTACTGTAGCAATTAATCACGTCAGGATAAATGTTATATAGAAATCTTGGGAGTGAAGGGATTATAAGAGTACTTTTAGATTATACTGAAAATATACGCACTTCTGCTAAAATCTGAAGTGAATCAGTATGAAGTGCATTTTCACTTTAAAAAGAATGTGATAAGTATACTATTTAAAAGTATAATGACGGATATTAAGACATTTGTAGAATTTTATGGTATTTAAATATGAATTTGTTAAGTCAAATCTCTTTATATATATATTTGCTTGAGATTAGTAATTTAAACTGAAAATCACGATCATATATTTCTCATGGAATGTCAAAGTTCATTTGTATTAAAAAAAGTGCATGAGCAATGAAAATAAATAGAATAATACTTTTTGATTATGTTTTTGCCATGGTCTTAGCAGTTATGCCATCATGCGTTCTGTTCAACAAGATTTATTTAGTGCAAACAATACTACGAAAATATATTGAAAAATACCTTGTTTTACAATATTTATTTCCCTTAATTAACTTAAATAACGTTTTTCATTTTCTAATGCTTTCCTTTACGAAAAGAATTTAATGTTTACAATTATTTTCAGCATTCGTACGAATTCTGTGCATAAAATAAACATTTTCTTTAACAAAATACTTAATCGGAAAGTATTAACCCGGTATTTCCGGTGTATCTACCACATATAAAATGATCACTTTGCTTTAGTTTACATTTTTTCCATTACCAAAATCATGTAGCAGACGCGTCGGCCGATGCGTCTTGTCTCCCGGGTGACGTCACTACCAGCAACCAATGGCACGCTTTTTCCGTTCCTGGCCTAACCTTAGTATATTAAAGAACCTTGATATGGGCCTATTTAACTGCATTTAGATATTCTTAGTTATTCAAATGCATCTTAAACTGACCTTTCCAGGTGAACTTAAACAAACCAATGCAGTTTGCCACTTTTACCTTTTATCGGGTATAATAATTCATTATCCCTTTCATTAAAGATCTCATTTTGCTGCACTAAGATCTTCATGATCTGATCTGATTTAATCTCACCGTCTCTATCATACAATATCATCTTTGGTCTCTTCTTTACAGGTAATTTAGTCCGCAGATCATCTTTCAATTAAGGGTTCACCCTTATTTCTTCATCAAGACTATCAGTGTCATGCTTATTTTTGAACATTCCAGAACAAGACCAGCATTATTAACATTTACTACGTAGCGAATTCCACTCGCACAATGCAAGATTTCATCTGTTCATATGATCTATCACTTTTCTTCGAGTAACTCAAAAGAACGTCTTCTTTTCTTTTTTGTCTTGTCCCGCTTTCGAACCGATGAATTTCTATGTTCTTTTGCAATATCGGCAAATGTCGATGCAATTTTCTGCTGAGGTTTTGAAGCTCCCATTCTCTCTTCTTATTTACATATCAACAAGCTAATGCTTGTGAAATAATTAATTCAAAAAGAAACTCTTTTGTATTTAATGTTTTCTTTAAAGTCAAGCTAATCCTAATAGACTAATCCGCTGCAGTCTCTTTCTCTCTCTCGCTTATAGCAATACAAGGTTTATTGACCATAATTTTCAGTAAGAGACTCGACTCTGCTTCTACCTCTTTAAGCATTACATCTGTCATCTTTGCGAAACTTAGCCTTAGCCTATGTCTCTTAGGAAAAAGAGCCCCCCAGACCACGACAAGGTTCCGTTTCTAAGAAATATGCGTTGAAAATTGAAATACCATTATTTTCAGTAAGAGACTCGACTCTGCCTCTACCTCTTTAAGCATTACTTCTGTCATCTTAACGAAACTCAGCCTTAGCCTATCTCTTTTAGGAGAAAGAGACCCCCCCCCAGACCACGACAAGGTTCCAATTCTAAGAAATATGCGTTGAAAATTGAAATACAATTTCACAATTCTCACAAGCCAAGAAATTTCCTTTTATCTAGAACTCTTTTCAACTACATTAACATCTTCTAGGGGATGAATAATGGTAATACAACTAGAAATAAATTCAAATCTATTCTTTTTAGGACCAAAAAAAATTTTCCGAGTTCGAGTTCCTGTGAACGAGCCGGCTGCATAGGTATTTTCGTTATTTGCGCAATGTGTAACGTGGATAAGAGGCAGTTATCTGTAAAAGGTCCTCCACAGGGCATCCCTTCCCTACCGTGTAGCAACTAACGACGGAACAACGTTACAAATAAGTAAATAAATAGTAATACTGAAATGCTTTAAGCCTCTATGTTACCTTCAGCAAACGCCTTTCAGATTTCTTGCGAGTTATTTTCTATTTATATTTGTAATCAAGTTAAACAACAATACGGGTAGTAAATGCATACACACACACACACACACATATATAACAGTATACAGTTAGAATAAATGTTAGCATTTTAGTATACATTTCACTAATAAAACTGGCCAAAAGCTTCGAAATTTCTCCATGTTTTTGCTGTTACCTGTTTAAGAACACCTGTGCACAAAATCTTGCTCCATGGCCTGAGGTTACAATGCTGAAAAAACTGACAGGTATTTTTTTGTTCAAAGAGTTGCTTATTCTCAAAGGCAACGGAACCTGTAAATTATAAATCATCGAAGCCTAGTTTATTTTAGCATTTCGCACACGACAGGTTTGTTAACTTGTCAATTTTACGAGCATAGGCGTTCTGTAATAACAATTTTGGCCTTGACATGTCATTCCTTTTGAAAACTTCTTCGAATCATTCGCCACCTACGTAGTGTCAAAATCAAGTGCCGAAATTGATTTATTTTATTGTGTGTTTTATTACGAATTTTACTGTGTTTTACACCCAAAATCAAAATTAGTTGTTGGGCCAGAGCGTTACTTATCCATTATTAAAGAGCATAAATGTATAAAAATGTTAAAAAAGAATTCTTTTCATTATTTGGCACTAACTTTAACACTTTGAGAAATTTGATTTCATTTCAAGTTTCAGAGTACGATTTTTACAGAAATAAGATTATGGTACTCTGGTTCAAAAAGTATCCTAGAATACAGATGATCTGTTTAGTCATATGTGACAGCCACCTTTGTTCTCACTTCATTTGCCTGCGACTTAAAACAGCAGGTGACTTACAACTTACCCTTTTACATAATTTTATATTCTTTATGAAAATTTTATTGGCTGGAAAAAATTTCGTTGTGAGAAATATGAATTCAAAAAAAACGAAAAAATTTTTGTGAATATACTATAAAGGTTATGCTGCTGACTAGTTGCTACCTACAAAAATAAAGGGAAAAATTTCATACTATTTAGTAACTTCTAGTGTAGCATACTTATGAGAAAAAGTACAAATTACCCTGTTTAAAGGCAAGATTCCCCCCCCCCCAAAAAAAAGTAGGCAACTGTAAGCGTGATAATATAGTACTCGTTCAAGTCACCTTATGATAGTTAATGCGCATAAATCTAAAAGAATAGAAACTTTTGATAATGAATAACTTCAAAAAGAAAGAAACTTTCTCATAAAAATTTGCGCTGCCTTCTTACTCCTTTATTCAAATTTTCCTTCGGATGGCCTTCTGCAGAGTTTTCAAATGAAAGTAAAATATCACTAACATTTTAATATATATACGTGTATGTAAATAAAGTTGTAACTTTAATTAGCAATGGATTCTTAAATCTGCTATTCAATTTACTTGTTTTCCCTTTCTGGTCTGAAAATAGCAATATACTTATAATAAATCTTGATGAACTGCTTCATTACGAATTTAATCCTTTTTTATGAATATAACGCCGGTGACGCGTGGATTTACATAGTGGAAAAAAATCTTTAAAGCAAATTAAATTATTAAAATTTGTGAGCCCAACACCTTAATCAACCAATATAGTTAAATATGGTTAAACCAGTTAAAATAGAGCCATAAGTTTTATTAGTCTTAATTTTTTGGAGGGGGCGTAATTTGCTGTCTCTTTACATACTTGCCTCTCTCCTGCTATGATGTACTCTATTGTTGCTTTCTCCATTTAATTGCAGTAATACATATGTGAAGCCTACATGTGAAATTGTTAAACATTGTGTGCATTCCTCTCTGTTGTTTATATTGTTGTGTTATGTTCATTACTCAACGAAATTATATCCAATATTATAAGGTAAATCTCCGGCAAGTAACCGCTAGATCCTAGAATACTAGTCATTAAACTATATAAAGTAAGTAACTACTATTCATTAAACATTGTATAAACTCTTCATCTTTCATACAATAACTGGAGTCACTGGACAAATTGACCGATTTAAAAGCAACGAGCGCACATCGCAATATTTTATTTTGCCAACCCGCACCAATGTCCACCAGTGTCCGCCAATTCGTTGCTTATAGGTGACCTTGTAGAGACATTAGGTATTTTGGAAACAGGAAAGATGGAAAATATGCAATCGCCTTCGCCGGGAATCGAACCACGGACCTCTGGAATATCGGCCGAGCGTGCAGAACCTCTATACCACGAAGGCACGCTAGGAAGGCCGGAGAAATACCTTATATACCCCCTTTTAAAGGGCGACTGGGGATTTTAGGGGACCCAATCGCCAAATCCTGGGTGAGGAGAATCATCATCCAACACCCTTTTAGTTCGGGATCCACTGTAGAGACATTAACTATTTCGGAAACAGGAAAAATATGCAATCGTTTTCACCGGGAATCGAACCACGGACCTCTGGAATACCGGCCCAGAGTGCAGAACCACTACACCACGAAAGCACGCTAGGAAGGCGGGAGAAATACCTTATAACCTAAAATTTCATTTTATTTCCAAATAAATCTGCTTGCATTGGAAATTGAATTAAAAATGTGTCTGACAGATTTTCATAACATCTACAGCATTCATGCAACTAGTAAAATAACACTATGTTTTACGTACCTTGCACAGAATTTTCTGTTTCCTTTTTATTTAGCCCAGCCAGAAGCTCAGGGGTTAAAACTTCTGAACACTAGTAGTTCGAACTCAGGCAAACGGGCAGGCTGTAAGGTTTGTTTTCGAGAATTTCTCCACGTGTAAAGTCTATCCGAAAGAGTTTTCCTTAGATATTCCTCCACGAAAGCAGATGACCCTCGTTTGCTTTGTCATCTTCAAATAATCTAACCTATTTTTATTTAACAGATGCATTTGATGCATTAACTTCTGTTTTTTCCTTTAATTATCCTGATTTTACAAACATTTTTAATACAAAAAAAAATCTGTTGTTCTGAATAGTTCAAGCTCATGTTCTTCAAAAATAGACTATAATTAACAAAATATTTTCTGAAATCCTTATGGCTGATTAAATCAAAATTAAAAGATCTGCAGGTTTTTTTTTTTTTTTTTCCCTGAAAGCGTAGAAAAATATGTGTAATTGAGCTTTTTAAAAATCTCACCACCTTTTAAAAATTAGTAGATCACATTTAATTCGATTATGTAAAAACACCTTAAATAAATAAATAAATAAATAAATTAGTCATTTTAAGTTTTAAAAGCGGTGAAAAGAAGTAAAGAGTATTAAAAAACTTTCAGTATTAAAAACTTCTAAATATTTGCTACTTTAAATTCGACGAATTAAATGAAATGAGGTTTCATAGAAAATAATTTAAATAACATTTTTAGCTTCTTAACGGTAAAAATCATTTTGCATGTTTAGCAATTTATTTCTTTTCCAGGCATATTACATATATATTGTTGTTGTTATTTGCTTTGTTGATATATTATATAAAAGGAAATATTGATTCATTGATATTCATGATCATTCACCAATTTTTATGCTAAGATTGAATATAATATTGAATATGCTAAGATTGAAGCTTGCTCTGTGTGCAAATTTATCACTATAACTGTTAAAATGTTTTGTTTCCATATGTTTGTTTCAGTGTAATATGTTACACAAAATAAGCAATTTGATATATTTACAAGAACTTGTATTTTTATTGCATCGTTTAAGTGTAGTTTATTTTCGGTCAAAGTATAATCAAATATATCATCTATTTTTGCTTTTTTAAAACATGGAAATTTCCTTAATGTGTTCAGACTTCTTTAAATATATTTTTAGTATTTTTATGCATTTTAACATAAAGGAAAGGTTACGCCTGCTTGCAAATAGACGTCAGCATCGTAAACTTTAGCAAAACCTTTTGTTCTGGGCTCTTCTGGTGTCATAGCTTCTGTCACGAAGCCTTTTAATGTCATGATGAGTCACGCAAAAAGTTTGTTAATGCTCTGTAGGCTTCTACCAAGTGGACAGCGGAAGTAGACGCCATTGTCCTTGGAGGTGGGGGGTCCGACAATGCGCAGTTTTAGTTGTATGCACTGAAATATTCTTGGTCGACTTTCTTGGAAGGGCGCCGAGTTGATCGCTTATGAGAGCGCTACTTGGTGAATACTCTTAATTTTGCTTTCCACATGTACACTTCTTGTTAAACGATTCGTATCTTTGTCATTCAGCTGCGGAGATTCTTGTGAAACATCTTGAAAAATTATTTCATACCTCTTTAACGTTTAGTGGCATATATAATGCTATATTTTCTAGTGCATGGGTTCAAATCATGAGAAGTAGTTACGTAGTTAAAAATGTGACGTTACTGCAGATACTGGAAACTATCATGCTACTACGATAGACATTGTTCTCCCAAATAAAATTTTAAAAAATAAATAAAAATAAAATAAATTTATTCATTTTTGGTAAATGCTGTCTTTTGCAGAGCAGAATGAATATTTACGTATAGGCTCAAAATATCTTTTTTCATTTGTGCCGCGTCCACTGTCTTGAATCAATGAAAATTATCAGCAAATAAATACGCTCAGCAATTTCAATAAAATTATTTCGAGTAAAATAAGGTAAACCCGTTAGTAGCTGTTTTTGCTTCAACTCCCTCACAATATTTTAAAATAGTTTTAAAAACTTATCAGCTGCAAACAAATTTATAAAACTTAAATCAAGAATGTTTACATCATGTAAACATTTCTTTCTCAAATGTTTATACTGTATTCAAAATTTGATTCCCGTTGTAAGAATACTGGCAGAAATAATTTTTCCATAATAAACTGATTGCAGGTTTCATGCATACATAGTATAGAATTAATATGTTAGAGGACTGTGTTACTCTTTCATTTTAATCTTATTTGACAATTAACATGCATGAAAGAATGAGAAAAATGGTTTAATCAGCTTCCTTACTAAATAGCAGAATTATTATTATTATTAATTATCAATTAATAATAAAATGCCATTTTATGTGCTGTTTGTTTAGAAAACTTATTCATGCCGTTTATTGTTTATTGTATGCACCACCAATCCAGTATATTGGTGCTGACTGACGTACCGATGGGCCCGTGTTCGAATCCCAGAGATGGCGTGGATGTTTGTAAGCGTATAGTGTCTGTGAGGTAAAAGGCCTCTCAAAATACACGGTTTGACAAAAGACTCCTCTCGGAAGGCTGCTGCATGGAGGTAGAAAGTAAGATGGAGTGGCCCTACCTGGTTTTCCCCATACCCTGCTCTGAAGCACTGCCGATTCCTACGTGGTGACCAAAACATTGGGTAATTTACCATTAAGTTCAATGGGTTGTGACACGATCGGATGTAAATATTTTGTAATTACGTAGTAAATATACATATTAAATGTATATATTTTCTTTTTCTACAGTACTTCAGAGTCTTAAGTATATGAAAATAATGCATTTTTGAACAACATTTCATTCTGAACGGAATTAAATGCTATACATTTCCCAGAACAGTTTGCTCAGAATGGTTTAATTTGAAAGAAATATTTTCACAAGTTTTCGTTAATTACATTAGAAAAAAAAATTGAAGGTAATTCGATTTTATTCGGTTAAGGATTACAAAAATTAAGATCAAAGTTTATTGTATTATTAATATTAAAATTATGCATTATTTCTTTTCTATTTATAGAGCTTCTTCCTAAAATACTTTCTCAAATATGACATAATTTTTTAGCTTCTGAAGCGTCTTTTAAATCGAAAAATATACATCAATTTAAAATTAATGCCCTATTCGGTCCATTTCAAATTAGAGCACCTTTTATTTTAATAACGAAATACTTTAAAAAATACTTAACTTATTATACTTAACACTATTAACAATACTTAACACTATTAACACCTCTGAATATTTATGAAAGGGAATAAAATAAGGTTTTTTTTTTTAAATATTATTTAAAACTTGTAACTGAGTTATCATATAATGTAAAGGGAATAATTTTTTTAATTATACTTATCAGATTTTCAACAATACATATTCCAAAACGCTTCTTTATTCCTTAAGTACGCATCTCACAGAATTTGCTTTACAATACCTTTTAACAGACTGCTTTCCAGTGCGAACAATTCTTGCTTAAATAGTTTTATAACGCATTCGTCAACAGGATTTCAATTTATGTTTACAATTCAATGCTAAGTTTATTATATATTTAGATAATATTTATAATCATTATAAATTTAGATATATTTTTAATATTAAATTTCTTCACAGTAACTTTCACTTGTTTATGAATGAATAAATCCTTCATTTCAAATACATTTATAAATAATTTAATAAATATTTACGTATTTTGTTAAAGGCAGATACATGCTTTTTGCAAGTACGTGCATAAATACCCATTCATATTTCGTATTTTTCATTTCAGGCATGTGCAAATCTTTAATTTCTGTGCATTCACTATATTTTTGAGTAAAATAATTTACACTAATTTAACATATATCCGAAAGTTTTACATAAGAAATATATGTAAATATAATTTGAAGGAAAATTATATGCATTATTTTAATACCCACTCAAAAGTAAGTTTTTCTTCAAAATTCCTCCACGATGGCATCTCTCCCTTTAGGCAGATAGCCCTTGTATACCTTACTCTATTTAACAAAAATTAATCTGACCTATGTACCTAATTACAAATATTTTAACAAGCATAATTTTATATTTACATTTAGCCAACAAGTTTCAAACTTTTGACTTAAAACACGTTTTAGGATACATTCATTATCAAATTCAAATCTTCTAGTAAATATATTTTGACAGAGCGCTCAATACCTCTTTTATCGCTTTTACACAGTTTAATAATTCTCTGATAATATAATAAATAATAATAACTAAGTAAAACTAATAGCTAACTAAGCCCAAAGTGATTATTTTTCAGATATATAAAAATAAAATGATGAGTTTAAAATGAGCAACAGTAAAGCCTTTCCTCTAAAAAATTTTAAAAAGTATATGTTAGAATAATATGTGGATGTGAAAAAAAAGTTATTTTGTTTAAAACATTTTGGCGTTTGGAATATAAAATAAAAGTAGCGAATACTCCCTCAAGGGTATCGAAAGATGTATATAATTTTAAAGGTAGCGTAAGGCATTTTTCATTCTTTAAGCATCATATTTTTGCTAAAATCAATATTTTTGTAGTTCAATAGCTTCGAATTTTATAAAACAAATTCGTAATCAAAATCGATGTTGTTATTTATCGAAAAATAACCAAGATATATGTTTTGCGCAAATGTCAATAAACTATACAAATTGCTATTATCCAGCACACTATAAATGTTTCTTTCATGTGAAAGTGTCCCGTTTTTGGATTTGTATGGAACTGTCGTGTGTCGAAATACTATCAGAGCACTGTCAAGCGAGCTTCTGAATGTAAACAAAAAACACCCCATCTGGTGACCGAAGCTTAGAAGCAGTGCTTCACTTCTAGTTCCGGTTTGGCCACTCTTTTTTTTTTTTTTTTTTTTTCTTACCTCCATGGGCTGGTGCATGGAGGTAGGAAAGGGAGGAGGGGCCAACCCGCGCTAAAAGTGAAGCACTGCTTTGGAGCTTGGGTCACCAGATGGGGTGTTCTTTGTTTACATTCAGAAGCTCGCTTGACAAGATTTTGATAGTATTTCGACACACGACAGTTCCATAGAAATCGAAAAAGAGACACTCTCACATGAAAGAAACATTCATAGTGTGATGGATAATAGCAATTTGTATAGTTTAGTGACATTTACGCAAAAATCACATCTTGGTTATTTTTCGATAACTAACAACAGCAATTTTGATTATGAATTTGTTTTATAAAATTATAAGCTGTTGCACTACAAAAATATAGATTTTAAGAAAAATGTTATGCTTAAAGAATGAAAAATACCTTACGGTGCATTTAAAATTGTATACGTCTTTCGATACCCTTGAGAGAGTATTCGCTACTTTTATTTTATTTTCCAAACGTCAAAATGTTTTAAACAAAATAACTTTTTTTTCACATCCATATATTATTGTAACATGTACCTTTTAAAATTTTTTAGAGGAGAGGCTTTACTGCTGCTCATTTTAAACCCATCGTTTTAATTTTATATATCTGAAAAATAATCACTTTGGGCTTATGCGTTTTATAAATATAAAATTATGTATGTTAAAATATTTGTAATTAGGCACATAGGTCAGATTAAGTTTTTATTAAATAGAGTAACGCATGCAAAGGCTATCTGCCTAAAGAGAGAGATGCCACCGTGGAGGAATTTTGAAGAAAACTGACCTTTGAGTGAGTATTAAAAATAATACTTATAATTTTCATTCAAATTATATTCATATATATTTTTTATGTACAACTTTCGGGTGTATGCTAAATTAGTGTAAATTACTTTACACGAAAAATATAGTGAATGCACAGAAATTAAAGATTTGCGCATGCCGGAAATGAAAAATAGGAAATATGTATGGGTATTTATGCATGTGCTTGCAAAAAGCATGTATCTGCCTTTGAGAAAATATTTAAATATTCATTAAATTATTTATAAATGTATTTGAAATGAAGAATTTATTCACTTATAAACAACTGTGAAAGTACTGTGAAGAAATCTAATGATTAAATGTATCTAATTTATAATGATTATAAATGTTATCTAAATATATAATAACCTTAATATTGAATTGTAAACATAAATTGAAATCCTGTTGACAAATACGTTATAAAACTATTTAAGCAAGAATTGTTCGTATTGGAAAGCAATCTGTTAAAAGTTATTGTAAAGCAAATGCTATAAGATGCGCACTTAAGAACGTAATAAAGAGTTTTGGAATATGTATTGTTGAAATGAAGGGTAAAAAAAATCTGATAAGTATAATTAAAAGAATTATTCCCCTTACATTTTATAATAATTCAGTTACAAGCTTTAAATAATACTTTAAAAAAAAAAAAAAAAAAAAAAAAAAAAAAAACTTATTTTATTCCCTTTCAGAAATGTTCAGAGAAAGTCAAGTACTATTTAATACCTATTTAATTATTAGGAATTAGCGAAATACTTATTTAAGGTATTTCGCTAATTCCTAATAATTCTCTAATTTAAAATGAACCGAATAGAGCATTAATTATAAATTGACTTACATTTTTCGATTTAAAAGATGCCTCAGAAGCCAAAAAATCATGTCATATTTAAGAAAGTATTTTAGGAAGAAGCTCTATAAATAGAAAAGAAATAATGCATAATTTTGATATTAATAATACAATAAACTTTGATCTTAATTTTTGTATCTTAACCGAATAAAATCGAATCACCTTAATTTTTTTTTTCTAATGTAATTAACGAAAACTTGTGAAAATATTTCTTTCAAATTAACCATTCTGAGAAAACTGTCCTGTGAAAAGTATAGCATTTAATTCCGTTCAGAATGAAATGTTGTTTAAAAATATGTTGTTTTCACATACTTAGAACTCTGAAGTGTTGTAGAAAAAGAAAATATATACATTTATATGTATATTTACGACGTAATTACAAAATATTTACATCCGAACGCGTCAAATCCCATAGAACTCAATGGTAAATGACCCAATGTTTTGGTCACCACGTAGGGATCGCCGGTGCTTCAGAGCAGGGTACGGGAGAAACTTGTTTAGGGCGACTCCTTCTTACTTCCTACCTCCATGCGCTGGTGATAGGGTAAGAGGAATGGGGGACCCCCAAACAGCCCCCCCCCAGGGTGTTCTCTCTCAAAACTGGGGCGGGACTATACATGTACGACCAACGGTGAAATTCTGGTGTTCCTCTCACTTTTACCTGTACCAGTCTACAGTATGCTTTTACCTGATATTTACCTACAGCATATATAATGGTATTCAGCTATGCTAAGAACTTATAATGGCTAATTCTAATGAGAATTATATCAACTCGCTTAATAAGTATTTGATATGATTTTCAACATGGAAATTTTAATATTAAAATAAAAGAAAATACTTGATGCGCATGCTAAGTATTCTTTGTGTGTTTACTTGTGTGTTTAAAATCGTTATTTGATATCATTATCGACATAATTGAAAATACAACAATAAAATTAGTATTTCTGTGTTCATTTTATCTGGTGAAACAAATTATTAATAATATCTGAATGATGAAGATATTAAGTTGGTTAATTTTTAAATACTGTACTAAAGTACTTTTCGCTGGTAGCATATACTTCCATTAATTATTAAAATTGTCATTATAATATTTGCATATAAAACGCATTTCCGATTCTTCTCATTACTTTTTATTTTTTCGTCAGTTCTAGAATCACGATTTAGTCCATTATTTCTCCAATGTTTTCGATGCAAATTTTGAATTAAATAATTATATGCATTAGATTATCTAATTGTATGTTCAAGAATATCTTCTCCAATATACGAGGGTCGGGGCAAAACTCATGGCAACTATTGTTTTCTTGTAGATATGTGAACGAATCACAAAACGTATATGTGTCCTGTGGAAGTTTTGCAGGCATAGTGTGTATGTAGAACAACACATTGCTCTGTGATAGCTGGCTCTGTGGTAGCGAGGGCTCTGAAATCAGTTTCAGTTCGTGAGTGTCGTACGAGATTGAAGTAACCCGTGTTGAGCAGCGCGCTTACATCAAAATAGCCGTTCTCCGAGGGAGAAATGCGATGGAGTGTCACAGTGAATTAGTAGAAGCCCTTGGGAATAATGCCCTACCATATCGTATAGTAGCACGGTGGGTAGGAAAGTTTCAGTAAGGACGTGTGTTAACCAGTGATGAGCAACGTTCGGGACGACACGGGAGTGTGCGGACCGACTTGGCACGTGCCGTCATCGAGCACCTCATGGATGAATACAGACGATGGATGTTACTGGAGTTAGAGAGGGCAAGTTGCATCGAGAAACGCACCGTCCACAGGATATTGCGTAATGAGCTACAGCTAGGCAAAATCGCTTCTCGGTAGGTACCGCATGCACTGACGGAAGTTCAAAGGTGGGTGCGCTATGCAATATGCTCCGACCATTGTGCACGCTGGAAACAGGACGGCGATCAATTCTTGTCACGAATAATTACCATCGATGAATTTGGGGCCAGGGCATATGAACCAGAACTGAAACGTCAGTCCGCGGAACTGAAACGTCATCCTGGATCACCAAGGCAGCAGAAGGTCCGTCATAATCCTTCCCTAGTCAAATTGATGTTGATCGTAGCGTATGACGTCAGGGGTGTCATTGTTTTACACTTTGTTCCTCATGGCAGAACAGTAACCGCACAGTACTACAGGGACTTCCTGGTACGACAGGTACGACGTGGCGTTCAGGATAAACGTCCGGATCTTGTGGACAGTGCAATAATTCTGCACGACAATGCAAGACCATATAAAGCAGAGTGTGTACGGCAGCTACTCTGACGTTGGGGATGGGAAGAATTGGAGCACCCACCGTACTCTCCTGACCTTTCGCCCTGTGACTTTGATCTCATTCCCAAGATTAAGGAACCAATACGTGGTAGGCGGTTTGCAACACAAGAGAACATTGCTAATGCTGTGCGCCAACAGATGACCCGATTCACACATGGTGCGGCAAATGCTGAGGCTGATGGTATTCAATGCCTCCCACATCGTTGGCAGCGTGTGGTGACAGTAGCAGGGGACTACATTGAGGGGCTTTAGGCCCAGGTTTGTCATGTCAACTTTATGTGCATTTTGTTATAATTCTTTTGCACTGTGAAGGCCATATTGCCCTGCATACTACCGCAATAAATTCGTGTGTTACGATATTTCAGTGCTATTCATTGTCCACACATGTAGTTAAGACCTTGTCCTTTCGTCTGTTTATGTCACATTTTCCAACCGGACTGGTATCTTCAAGAAAAAAATAGTTGCCATGACCTATATATATATATATATATATATAAAAGTAGCAAGACAACATGAATTAGAGAGACTTTAATGGTCAAGAATTTTGCGCACGACGTCAAAATAAAAAAAAAAAAAAAAAAAAAAGGTTAGAAAAAATTAATAAATTCCAACGCACTAAGAATTATAAAAGAACTGTTGTAAAAATTAAACATATTACAAAAATACACGATATGTACAAAAAATTGCAATAAATGGTAAATAGCTTAACTCGATGCTTCCGCCGGATTTATCAAGGGAAAAGCAGCTCCAGTTTAATAATAAGTTTTACATTTTCAATTTAATTGCGGCGCGTCGGGAAAAGAACGATATTATTGAGACTTAACAAATGTTTTTAGATCATAAAGTTGGAATTTTCTTATAGTGAAATTACGTTTATAGTCTCAATTATCATCGTTTGATGAAACGCGCTATATGTATTAACTTGATTCGGGTTTTGAGCTGCTTTTTCCATGATAAATCTGGCGCAAGCCTCGAGTTAAGCTATTTACCATTTGTTGCAATTTTTGTACATATCATGTATTTTTGTAATATGTTTAATTTTTACAACAGTTTTTTTTTATAATAATAGTGCGTATTTTATAAAAATAATAGTCCTTTTATAATAATATACCTTAGTGCGTTAAAATTTATTAATTTTTTTTAATCCTTTTTTGATTTTGAAGTCATCTCGACTTGTAATTTTAACATTTAGTTTTTAGGAGTTTGATTTTACTACTTTGTTATTGTTTCTAGATGTTGAATGATTTTACTTCCTTGCTAAGGAACTATTGAGTCAAATGAATACTAATAATAAAATACTAATACCACTACACTCATAAGAGGAGATTGTTTTCGTTTAGTATCATTAAATATATTATCTGGAACTTTAACAGCTCAAATCTTTTCTTCTCAATAGCCTAATTTACATTACCTTTATTCCTCAGTGTTGAGGTAATTCCAACCTGTTGATATTCTGATAGGAGAACTGGCTGCCATAACCTCAAACCCGGGTAATAATGTTTATAAGTGTATAATGACTCTTTGCCACGTGGAGGCACTTGAAATGTTGTCGAGCCATGAATTTGTAAAATATTGCCTCCATCAAAATTGGGAAATGAGCTAAACAACGGTGGAGTTCAACAGCCGACATGCTAAAACCCGATCGGCCCCTCTGTAGTCGGTATAAAAGCGTCACTGAAATTACATTATTATGACTAGGTCATTTATGTGTACCTAGAAATATTAACATACTACATATAAAAAATGAAGTTAGAAGTGAAATTATTTTATATAGATTATATTTATTTATATTTACATATATTTAATATTTTTATTAATTTTCTATGAAATATTTTTTAAAAGCACCAAGAGGTGATCTTATTCTTCAAACTCAGTTTTTGTCCGTATCACTTTTGTGTCCAAATAAGTTTTCAAATTGCTGCCACTAACTGCTATCGCGACGTATTATTTAAAAAATTTAAACAATGAAGAATCTATATGCATGTATGTTTAGTCCTCGCATTGTGGAAAAACGACGACACCTAGAGCCACTGAATTTTTAATACACGTAATTCTCTAATCGAATATGGGTACCTCGAAGTGCGAATTTTAAATTTGTTTCTGATTTATTTCATATTTTGTATAATTTAACGAATTTTTGTTTAACAACGACTTAAAAAGCGAGAAGTGGCAACGCTGTTCGAAATAAAACTTTTTTTCTACAGTGCGTCAAACTGTTGCCATTCGGCAAAATGTAATGTAAGGTTTGATCTTTCAGTTTCAATCCGCAAAATCGGCTGTTTGAAACAACGACTTCACATAACAGTATATATCTCGCTGGTTTGAAAGCAATGTGTTGTTTTTGCTTCAAATAGAAAGCTTATTATCTCTGCGGACCAGTGTACTGCCATTCAGTGAAACGCAAGATATTTAACTTTCAAATTTAGTCTTTCTGTTACTGAATAGCAAACGAAGTGATTGAAAAGCCATAAACGTAGTTCCTAAAAATATATTTTCTACTTTTTAATCTGATTGATTTGAATAAAAATTTAATAAATTAAATCGTGAGATGTCTAATCAGAAACATTGAGTATTTTTATGAAATGGCACTAGCTGGAATTTTTAAAATTGTTACATTTTTTTTCTTTTTTATGGTAAACTTTTTAGACAGTTGACAGTTCGAGCCGCTAGTTTTCAAAGAAATAATGTGACGAATATTAAGAGAATGGGAATTCTAAAGATATGCTGTTTTGAAATATTTCGGGATTTTGCTGCTGAAATGTATGTGGTATAGGTATGCAGAAAACGACGCTTAATAATAAAACTAAAAAGACAAAAACATTGCATTAGCAGAGTTCAAGAGCAGATTGGTAACCTGTAATGCTCAACGAGAGCAAGAAAAAACCTTAGCAAATCCTCTGGTGTAATGTTAAAATTTGAATCCTATCAGATTTTATTTCTTTCTTCCTCCCTTTAAAAAAAAAAAAAAAAAAAAAAAAAAATTCATTTTTCACTTTTAAACCGAAATTTTTGAAAAAATAATCACTTTCTTATATTTTGGTTCATTAAACTTCCCGTTTGTGCATCATTATTAACTTCTGTGATTTTCTCTTACAGGTTATGTTCTTGAATCAACAGGCAGTTATTTGATCTGTCAGACGATATTGGGCTCAGCTCAGTTTGCAGGGGCAGCGGTGTGGTTTGCCGAGCCTTGGGCTGTAAGATGGGAAAAGAAACAAGAAGAAAGGAGAAAAAAACTGCGATCACCAGAAGAGGAGCAACTTGTTTAAGAACTGTAACTTGTTAGTATTTGGGCCGCAGTGTGTCAACAGAAGATATCTTCAGCATCTGAGCGCACAGTTAAGTTACTAAACCATTCGAAGTACTTGATGCTGTGGATTTCAAGGGATGCTTTCAACTCAGTTCAGGAACTAAAGCATCTACTCTACTGAAATATATTTTTTTTTCATTTAGAACGTTCAAATTTGAAAAATGCTGCGTATGAAAGAAAAAATGTAACTTTTCACCCATTACATCATCTCCGTTCCTGAAAACTGTATCGTACAGAAATTATTCCTTCCTAAATTTGAATAGTTTATTGTTTTTAAATGATGTTGTTCACATTTATCAAATTCGGAATGATTGCTTGGGCATAACTTCACAGAAGCAAGAATTTTAAACTATAAATCCCTTTTCTAAACTGCAACTAAAACTTTCTTTATCACAACGAGTGCAAAATATTCTCCTTGTTCTTAAGCGTTTCTCAGACATATCATTGCTACTAACATAGAATTCAGAGATGTGGCTTCTTCTTTTGACTTACTACCCTCCTTAGAATAGTTGCACAAGAGAAAAGAATTTTTTGCTTAGACAGCTGTTTCTGAAATCTTGTAACATACAGAAAGAATAAAAGCAAAAAAAAAAGGGTTACTCAGTTTTTCAAGAAAAGATGATAACCATAGAAGAAGAAACAGAAAAAAAAGAAAAGAAAGAGAAAGAAAAAAGTATTCTAAACTTCTAGAAGGAAAAAAAGTTGAGCAAATACATGTTACCTCGCCTACTAAATGCTAAGTTTTGATAACTTGAGTAGATATAAGACTGAAGAAATTGAACTGAGTTGAAACTTCATTTAATGCATTTGTTCACTAAATGAAGTTTCTAATAGTAATATTTATATTAAATTCGCTAAATGAAGTTTCTATTAGTAACATTTATGTTCAATTCACTAAATAGAGTTTCTAATAGCAGCATTTATTTCTAACAGCAAATATCACTAAATGAAGTATCTAATAGAGAGTACAATTTTTTTTTGCCATTTTCATTCATCTTTTTAACTTTCCATTAGTACAACTATATTGAACAAATTTTGTTTGCAATACTTCTAATTATCCCAGGCCTGCGAAATTTAAGTTGTGATAAAAACTATTCTTAACATTTTAAAAGAAATTATACTTTTGCAGATGCTGAATCTAGAAATGACCTTATTCTCCCCATCACGCATAATTTCATTTCAACTTGTATTACCTTCTTGATTGTGCATGCATCTGCGAAACCCACTGAATTAAATAATGAAAAAACAATCAAATAAACGACTTTAGTGGGAAACAATGTATGTACATCAGTATAAAATATTTAATTTAAACCAAATATTTTACATATATTTAAAGTAAGTGTTAAAATACAATTACTTACTTAAAAATTCTTAGTCAAATATCTTGCACTACTTTTGTTGCTCTTTCACTAAGGAGATGCATCTAGATTTTCGCCAGGACCAGATTATGGCTTTTAAAAAGGCCTAAGCACTTAAAAGATTTTGTTACCTGCACATTTACAGTATAATATCTGTTTTTTTTTTTTTTTTTTTTTTTTTTTTCCCTCGGTCTTGTTTTGGCTGTCCCATACATTCCATGGTAAAACCAGCTATGAGAATTTTTTGTGGTGCTTCTTTTCCATGAATTCCAGGGATCTTTTCGACCCCTATCTTTGATGCAAATGCTTATTTCGCTGAATGATTAATCCACTGCTGTTTTTCGCGGTAAGACATACTGTGTATTCTTCTCACTACTTTTTATCATTTCTTTAATATTTTAGATGAAGACTTCTTCTTGTGCCTCACTTCTTGTCTCTCAGAAACACCGGAGTTTTTTGAGGGAAAATACATGATATGAATTTAAAAAGTTAAGTTTTAAAGTCAAGTTAAAAAGTGAAGTAGAAGTTTAAGATCTTAAAGGTTTGAAATTTTTTAAAGTATCTTCAATTATGGCATATATTTAGGGTTCTTTAAAATTCATTAATTTTGTTAGACAAATGAATACGTTTTGTCAAAAACTTATTAATGGCACTTTTAAGGATTATTCAAGCTTCCTTTTCACCTTCAATCATGACAAGTTCTAAGTTTTCTTATGACATTAATATTTTAATGCCTGATCTCCCAATATAACCTTTTATGGTGACATCATATAGGACATATAACTTTTGATAAAAATTTTTAACGCAATTACCATTTTTATCAATACCTTCGTAAACTATTTCATGGGATCTGCTTTTAAGGAAACGGCAGTAAAAAGAATTTTTTCTCTGCTTATAAGTATTTGACGCCAACGTTTTTGTTGTCAGTTTGATATTTTCTTAGTGACCAGCACTTTTAACTCCTGAAGTGTATATCGCTGAAGTATTTACGTTTTCCTGTACTATCCCATACATGTATAAAACACTGTGTAACCACATTGCTGACCAAGAATCGGGTACAATTCTTAAAGGCTTCTGTTATGTAAACAAATAAAAAGCCTCCAATCATTAGTTTTATTTTCTGTGTTAAACACAAAAGTTGATAGTTTGAAAATTCATAACTAATAATGACACTAAAAACAAATTCTTAGGCATTGCTTTTATGTTCAGTTTTTTTTCCGTCCAAATAAGCAAAATAGCATTCGTTCCCATTTTTTGTTCAGCGTCCATAGTGATATTAAGAATATGTTAAAATTTTCAAAATCTTTTTCTCCTCGCAGGCCTATATTATTATTTGGTTTAGATTCCCTCATCATGCTAGGGAATGCAACAGCATAGTGATCACGTTTGGATTTTTTTACTTCACATGATTTTATTATTTGGTTTAGATTCCAACAGCATAGTGATCACGTTTGGATTTTTTTACTTCACATGATTTTTTCTAAAAATTACATTCTCCACTTTTAAGCATAATACATGATTTACAACTCCAAAAAAAATTACATTTGCATTAAAAGGTCTGAAACAACGATCTTTTTCAATGAAACCCTTTCAAAATTTCATAACTTTTCTCATGCGAATATTAAAAGGACAAAAGTTTTATATTAAGAATGCTTATGCCCTTTGTGTTTATCGCTATCCTAATGCTTAGTATTTGGACTTAAACCCAAATATTACTTCAATAGAAATTGGAAATGCTATCAGACTAAAGGTCAGACAAGTGACAAAGGGTAAAGACAGAGGGTCCAACAAAGAGTAAGCTATAAGGCTGCAGGTATTCTTGTGATGTCTTCTTAAGAAATCAAGCTCTTAAAATATTAAATCTTTCCCTTCGTAGTAACACCAGTTATTCAATGTACTACATGTGTTAGAAAGATAAGTATTTGTATATAAAACTGTCATTTTATTACGTTTATCGAGCTATCTGTCCACCCTTAAAGGAGGCACCTAAAAATTTATAGTTATCAGGTAAATACATCGTAAGTCTGTGTGCATTCTATTCCTATTCTCCATCTTTTTCCTTCTTTGCGCAGTTGTCATTTAATCTTAAAAGCACGAAAAGAAAATATACTTTTCAAACTTTTTTTTTTTTTTTTTTTTTTTTTTTGTGTGTGTGTGTGTGTGTGTGTGTCTGGTATTTTTTCATTTTCTTGGACATTTAAACAATAATTTTAACTTCTCGTGTCAGTGACAGTATTAAGGTTAACAATTACAAAAGAAGCTCTGAATTTGATTCAAATATCGTATTAATTTAGCACACTAATTTGACATGTTTTTCTCTCTTAAAACTGTTTATTTCACGCAGGCTCCTTAAAATTCATCTTCGTTCTATATGCTGAGTAGCTTAAATACGGTATGCTTCTTCATTGCTATGATTCATAATTTTTCTTCATTTCACTACTACAAATACTACTCTTCTGTGTACCTTCTCTTTAGAGTATTACCTATTTAAATAATAATAGGCTAATAGCTTATGAGAAATGTACAGTATTTCTCAACTCCATTTTTTAATTCTTTTACTTTACTCTTAACTTGAAAATAACCAGAGGCTGCTGTGCCTGTGAAACTTATACAATATAAATAATTATATTCATATAAACATATTACTTGATTTTAAAATTTAAAAATATTCAAACTGTGCTTAAATTTCATTTCGTTCAAGTTTAGCATTTAGTTCCATTTTTTTAATTACTTTGTTATACTCTGAAAACAAACTTTAGATCTATGCTTAGCTTAGTTTGTTAGTATGTAAGTGCGCAAAACAAATCTCAAACAGAACTGCACATAATAAAAAAGTGTGTACTTGAAAGTTTCAAAAACTTCTTGATATTCTGAATATTTTCTCCTTTCTTAGCTTAGTTCGAGAATGTCTGATAAGGCGAATATCTTAAAAAAGATTGAAATCTAAATTTCTAGCAAGATTTCTGAGCGAAATCACAGAATTATTATCTCTAATGCCTCAATTTTCAATTATATTTGTTCGTGCTTTTTCTATCAAAGCTGCATTCTTCATTTCTTAAATTCAAAGCTAAGTTCACTATTTATTACATTTTGTATTTATTACATAATAGCTGAGTATCCTAAGTCTTTTAAAAATTCTTAGCATTTGTGTTTGTCTAGACGTCCTGTCTCTGTGTGAAAGATATTCTTACCTTAAAACAATGAGTACTGTCTCCAGTTCAAGACTTCGTTTCATCTTTACCTCTCCATGTCTGGTATCAATGCAAACTGTCAGCCGAAGGTATTAGATTTCTGTTATTTCCTAAGGCCTAGCATAATAAATATATTAAAACTGTCTAACTTTTTTTACTGAAGCCTTAGATACCAGACTATATTATAACTCAAAAATCATTAAAAAAGGCCATCAAATGTAAAAATAAATTATTTCGTTTAAATAAAACAGACTAGCAAAACTATTAAAAGTAAGTAACAAGCACCACTGTTACTTGTAACTGGAATTTTGTTTTTTCATAACGTACGAAATAATTAGGACTACTGTGAATCAAAAATATAATTAATACGAAATATTTAGGACAATTGTGAATTAAAAATATAATTAATACGAAATATTTAGGACTATTGTGAATCAAAAATATAATTAAGCATGTCCCTCTGTGAAGAAGATTCTTTAATGTGATTTATCGCGTCAGAAATGTTGCAAACTAATTGTAATCGATTACGATTATTTTACCATTAGTTAACTTTAGTGTATACTGATATACAATTACAACAAAATGGCCTTGTTGTATGCTACAGCTTTCTCTTTTAGATATTTTCTGTTAGATTCTCAGAATGTTCGTGTCTGTGAATGTGAACGTTTATATACTGAATTAAGAAAATATTCATCAAAGACATTTTGATATCGTATCTTTCTTTTTAATGTACAAATTATGTATTTTATATCTGATATTTTAACCTATATTAATAAGATATGAGAACTGTTATTATAAAAGTATACTCAAAGTGCATTAATTTCAGAAAGCCATGAAATGAAAATTTTGCTTCTTTCTTTACATAACGTAGTGTATAAATGTTGCAACGTATAATTTTATTTTCTATGTTTTAAACTTCAAAGCTTCGAAGAGCATTGTTTTATTTTTAGAAGCATTTGTACAGGGTGCTATTACATATCCTTAGGTGCCAATATAGCACTTCCTTATCTTGTTTACATCCTTTTCAGTGCCAATTTCTATATGTGTACATATTTGTTCCATCCAGATGATTTTTTTTAATTTTCTTAACTGAAGCTAATATTTTAAAACATTGCGATATTAACATCTTGTAAAATATCTTGTAAACGGGTGATACGACAAAACAGAAGAATCGACCGTCCACCGATGATTCAGGTTAAAACTTAAGTAGTGTGTTTTAAGGATTTTACCGTGCTTATACAATTAAATTCTCTAAGGGAATGTATAAATTAAATTTAACAAGCAGTTTTTAAATGAGGAAGATTCATGGATTTTTAAGGGTTCTTCATTGTTAAATTTTTATACATGCAAAATGCTTTTCTTCTTTATACAAATAGAAGACACAGAGAGGCTAAAAATGATATTCTAAATCAAAAGAAAAAGTTTAACAGCCTTTATCAATTTCGTAGCGAGATAAAATAGCAAGCAAATTCATCATAAATTAATATTCTGTTAAAAGTACTGTTAAATTGCATTAGGTTCTCAGTAAAATTTACTAAATAACTGTTAAAATTCTGCGAAACATTTTTCAAAATTTTATTTCTTTTTCATTTCACAGCATAAAATTTCGTTAAAAACTCTGTTTAAAGATCTAAAAAGTGTATCATCAACATCATTAGTATCATTAAAAGGGTATCATTATCATCATCATTAATTTGGGGTGTCCAAAAGACGTTTAAAGTTCTCAAAGCGTGTATCTAATTGAAAGCAGAAGAGAAACCCGCCAAGTGAAACATAAAATTATTAACACAACAACCTTGAGTTTGACATAGATTTAAGTCAATATCTCAATCTATTTCAAAGGCAAACAGGTACAGGTCCCTCTGCATCAGGAGCAAAGAAATCTAGAAGAGTGAAATGTATTTAGAGGCTACTATCAGAGTCTGCTTTTCTGAACTCCTGATGAAAAGAGACCTGTACCTGTTTGCCCTCGAAATCGATTGAGACTTTGACTTAAATCTAGGCCAAAATCAAGGTTGTTGTGTTACTAATTTCATGTATCTAATTATTACATTTAGTGATGCATTAATAGTTGGTATGAAATGCAAGGAAACTAATATCGGTAAATTCTGTTTAATTTTGAAATGAAATTTTTATATCTGCTGCTTGAACTAAAGTTGTTTTAATAAGGTTTCGTGCTGAAATCTTAAAATCGTTACTGTTAAAATATTAATTTTAGCATTTATTTCTTTAATAGATGAAAGAAAAAGAATTATTATTAGGAAGTGAGAACAAAAAGCATTAACATACGTGGGAATATAGGGTTAGCGTACTTGATTGGGATATTCGGTATTTTAAAATAATGTTCTTATGAACAACTCTGATGAAATAACAGACAACAGAATTTAGGTAATGGCAGTAAACAGCTCACATAAAACTGCTCAGAATGTGAATAATGCAAAAGATAAACTTATCAAGCTGTATATTACTAGCCAAAAATCTAGTATCTTTCCGGATAACCCAGCAGAATTCTTTTTACAAAGCCCTGTTTGAGTATTAACATAGTACTGAATTTTTTAATATCTTATGGAAATGTTCGTTAAATCTTGAGAATTTTGGAAATATTGAAGCTTGAAAAATTTTGTAGAATCTCAGCAGTATCAATTAAATTTAAAATAATTAAAATAATATTAAAGAAGAAGGTATATTTTTGTAAAAAAAAATTTAGAAGCAGGAATGATTAATGCATTCCTTACTAGAACTATTCCCAATTTTAATACTGAACAGCCTATTAATTCCTCAAAAACAATATTTTTTTTAAAAAGAAAAACATCTTTGAGTTCGAAGCAATTAGTGGGAGTTAGATACTAATAAGTTTATATCTGTTTAATAATTTAAAGTTGTAAGAAATTATTTACACAAAAGAAAAGGATATATTTCAAAACCTTTTAGTATAACCATACAAACTGAGCCATAACGATACGAACAATGATAACCATTGAACCATACGAATGATATAAAAGTGCGCATCGTTTTCTCAAAATGTTCTTAGAGGGTACTTGAAAAATATGAAAAATTTGTGAATTTTTGGAAGAAACACGCAATTTGTGAGACTATGAATCTTAATGCTACAAGCTTTTAAATTGTTAATAATTCTACAACTATTGCATGCAGACCAAGCAAAGACATAAAAACCTTAGCCGAAACCTTATCCGTTCTTATTTGAAATCTGCGGTCTTATCATGCTCCTTATAATAACCAGTAATGACATTAATAATCTAATTTTCAACCATGTAATCCTAAATCTTTTGCATAATTTCATCAATGAGGAGCTAATTAAGACACAGTAACACGCCGAACAAATACTAATTCAGAAGTCAAACAACAAAAATAACGCTGATTTTTGTTGTTTGACTTCTGAATTAGTAATGAGGAGCTAGTTCTCTATTACACATACAAATGTGCAATTTTTGGAACTCGAAAGAATGAATGCAAGAATAGCAATGTATGGACATGTTGCCTGAAATCTTCATTTTTATGCACAGCGATTTCAAGGCCTAACTTCTCAGTTTTTCAGCATATATCCTAATATTAATGATGATGATAATCCTTAAATTTTGGAATTTAGGTACTGGCTTCGCAATACTTGCAACTCGAATAGCTCAGGTTTCATTTACCAGCAGCTGAAGACCAATGCGAAAAATGATTTGGCTTATTTTATTACGGCACAGAACTACAGAGCTATTTGCCTAAAGTGAGGGATGCCTTCGTGGAGAACTTTCCAAGGGAAACTAGCTCATATACACGTTCCACGTGGGAAAAACCACGAAAAAGTTCTTGCAGCCAAGCCCGTTCGCGGGATTCATATCTCGTACCTAGCTACCAGTGTTTAGTTGGGGGGGGGAGGATTTTTACCAAAATCTTTTGTATTTTTAACCCTCTGTCTTGTTTGGTAACATAACATACGAGATAAAAAATTTATTTGGTCTTTTAAATTTATTAAACTCTCTTGATTTAAATGTTTTATTCTGCGGTAAGTTTGGTAGTAACAATATTATTATACTACACCTATATCAACAAAATTGCATGCAAAATGGTTTTCACTTAGCCTGTGATATTATATGATTGAATAACTTTTCATTAAGCTGTAGAGACATTAGGTTAATTGGAAAAGCCGGAAAGATAAAAAATGAGCAATCGCCTTCGCCAAGAATCGAACCACGATTCTCGGTGAAGGCGATTGCTCTGGAATACCGGCCCAGTGTGCACGAAATGATTCTAAAGAAAGGAAAAATCACAAACTTTCTTTAAAAAAAAAAAAAAAAAAAAAATTTAATCTAAAAAAAAAAAAAATCTATTATTTCAATAAAAGGCAATTATAAATACTACATCATATATCGTTTATATAAAATATCTGAAAAGGCAACTGGGATTTACCTACAATGTCGTTTTTGGATTTTCCTTGGATATATGTGATGCATTCAATGTTGACAAAGATAATAGGAAATTCTTTAAAATTTTCATTCTCTTAAAATGCAATTTTTTTAAACTAATATTTTCTCTTAAAACTGCTTTCAGAATAAATTTTTATATGTTTTATGTGCTTAAATAAATGCATAAAATATGGCTTTTTAAAAATATTTTCATTAGTAATGTTTCTTTTAAATTAAACTTTCTTTAAACTCTCTTGATTTAAATGTTTTATTAAACTCTCTTGATTTAAATGTTTTATTCTGCGGTAAGTTTGGTAGTAACAATATTATTAAAGTAAGTTAATTAAAAAAATATCAATTAAACGAATTTTTTTGTAGAAGTATAAAATTACTGAATGAGCATTAACGTTACGATTAAATAATCAGGTGAAATATGTCATTAGTCTTGGAGATGAAAAAAAATATTTCTCAGCACTTCTTTTGAATGTATCATAGTTAATTATACATAAAAAAACTCAACTTTTAGTGCTTCTAAAATAATTCATGTAATTTTACAATTTTCATGCATTACGTTCTGAAAATCTTGACAAAAATGAAATTGTCAATAACTGGACAGAATGTTTTGTGTTTTAGCATCTTAAATAAACTTCTTGTAAAATCTAAAAATCGCATAAATAAAACATGATGAGAATTGTCTCCTATATCTTTTTTTAAACAGAAAATGATAATTCCGATTTTAAAAAAGCTGACACTGAAAAATTATGTTTCATTGCTTCCTTTTTAATATACAAGCAAAACAGAATTATACATATATACATATATATTCAGTGAAACCTAACCTAAAATGACCACTCTCAATTCCAGATGACATTCGCCCTGTTCGATGGTGGTCGGCATATGAAAGTGATCGACAATTGCAATGTTTATTTTATGTTTTAAGAAATGCTGGTCACTACCGGAAGTGGTCCCAGAAAGAGGTTTCACTGTGTGATATAATGTGGATTCTATGATAAGTTTGTAATAAAATTGGTTTTAATATTTTCAGTGTTTCGCAGAAATCTTAACAAATATAAATAATAAGCTATAGGTTGTGCCTTAAAATTAAGAAAGTTTTGGACATCGTTGTACAAACAATTATGTCAATTTGTTGAAATGAGTTTATGACCTGTAAATCTGTTGTGTTTTATTGATGTATAATAAATATTCATGAGTAGTGTATTTGTACATTTATTCATTTTTTAAAGAAACTTTTTTCACATAAAATTGCAACATTAAAAGAAAACTATTTCGTTGTGCTTCCCTATAATCTACTAAATCATCTTGCGACTTCTCACAAACTGGCAGTCTTTTTGTCACTGTATTCATTTAGTGTCGATATAGCCACTGAAGAAAAGGCTCCTTGAGATTATTTTGAGGAATAGTTGTTGTTCTGGATTCAATCACCGGAAATTCGAAGATCTTTCGGAATAGTGAATTAATAATAGATTTATTCATATTATCGGGATATTTGTTTTAATACCGACGTGTATTGCGTAACATCAAGTCGCTTACGGCATCCTTTGCAGATGCAAATGCAAAACGTAAACGTAAGATGCAAATGTAAAGTTGTCATTTTTTATTTGCATATAAATCAGTTTGTTATTTATCGAGGTTAAGTTTCAGTCCGTATTTAAATTTTTATGTTCAGGATTACATTGCTGACAGGAAAGAGCTTTTCGTTTAATTTTTGGAGAAGATGACTATGCGAATCTTCATTAACCATGTAAGCTCAATAATTTTTTCCTATCTATTCCTTTATAAGTTACTTCATTTTTCTAGTACACATGAACACAGCCGTGTAAATCAATTTTAACACATGAGGCAAATCTGAGAACCGCACCTTTAAATGCATTTTTATCTCTTGAACATTGATCTGCAATTCATTGTATTTAAATTTTATACCTCTTTCATTTTCTGTCTCAAGCAACGCGGTCAACTTTCTCAACGCGCCTGTGCATGTGAGACTCTGCGCTGAATTCTCTTGGTTGCATGATGATGTTGCATTCCTGGAATTACTTTTTTCAAACAAACAAGATTCGAGTTCCTTCTCAAATCGAGAGAAGTTTGAATGACAAACTGCCGCAACTGGCAACTTTTCTTTCGTAATGTTTAACCTTTGATTTAGCCCCGTATACATTCTTCATATCGTATACCTATCAGTAATTTATTAAGAACTTACAAACTTTACATAATCTGCATAGCCTTTCCGAAATTTACTAAAACATTTTGAAATGGTGCAATATCATTTATATCACTTTCTAAAATAAATAAGCTTTTGAATTTTTACACGTAATTATCAAATAATAACAATTTCAAAATTTGATTTTTTGTGTTCTGCAAATAGGTTTATATTCAAAACAGATCTTGAGTGAGCTATTCCTTGAACTGTAATATCAACTTAAAGTGCCTATTTGATGTGTTCTTCACCTTGTTCTTTTTTTCCCTGTAGGACTTGTAATAACGTACTATTTTTTTGCTTTACTTGCCAATATGACTCATTCTCGAAATTTTCAGATGACGAGGCGCAGCAGGAATGTTAAAAAAGAAAATTAAATCGACATTTTTATTGCGGGCACTTGAAACATAGCTGATAGTTTTCATAAATTATCTCCCGGGAGAAGAGATAATGCATAACAAATTAGTTCTATGGCATTTTTCAAAAACTGCTCATTAGAATTAGTTGAAATCAATAGCGAATCATGGATGACATTTCAGAATCTCGTTCATCTTCACATTTGTTGCCGTTATGATAATACACCAGGTTAATTAAAGAATAACATAGCTTGATTAACGTTATAAAAATCAGGTTATAATACAAAGTAATTTAATTATGCTAAAAAAACAAAAATCTGCCGAACAGTGTATTCACAGTATGTGACAGTGGGAAATGTTTGAATAGATATACCTTATTGGCCTTCAAAGTAATCATGCTCTAATAAAGTGCATTTCTGACAACTTTCGTATACCTGTCGGAAACATCTGGAGAAGTCCTTTATCCTCTTCCGTGGTCACAACAGCTTGGCTGTGTGAAATATCGGAAAATCAGTGCATTTTCAGTACAGATTCAGCTTTTGGAAAGGGAAAGAAATCTGGTGATGTAAAACTGCAAGACTACGAAAAGTGGACAACTGAATAAATTTGGCCTTTAGCATTTTCTGAATTTCCATCCAGTTTAAATCAGTTTGATTGGTTATTTGAATATGGTAAAGCCACGTGTGTTATCTGCTTAAGAGGAGGGATGCCTTCGCGGAGGACTTTCTACGGGAAACTGGCTCGCAATTCTCTCTACACATAAGGAGAACCAATCATGCTGCCAACACATTTCCGCGTGGGTTTGGACCCAAACCAGGTCGAACTGCCAGTATTCAACGGTCATAACCACTCGGCCATTGGGGGAGCTTACCCGATTTGAAATAGAATTTCGTAGTGACTTCTTGCTTCCTTACGCCCTGCACTAATAGCACATACTAAAGGATACTGCATGAAAGGCTACCTGCCAAGAAAATGGCGAAATACGCTTGCAGATGCTCTGAGAGATAGAACAGAGCGTTGTGCATATCGCTTCAAGTAACACAGTTCTCATTATCGAATTATGGAATAATTCGCCCTACTTTTAGTTCACGCATTGTAGTAACAAACAAACAAAAAAAAAAAAAAAAAAAAACTACTGGTTTTATTTGTTAGGCTGCAGACAGAAAATAAGAGGTATATCTGAGACTTCGGCCAGCTATATCTAACACAGCTAAAGTTTCGCAGGCCTTTTACTTTTCCTTATTTTCTTTTCTTCTTCTTAAATGCAATGATAAATGGAAATCTTATACATAATGGTACTTTGTTGCGGCTCCCGAAATGGTGGATTGCAACGTAATACGTTTTAACATCTTTAGCTTTCTCTAAGATGTATGCGACCATTCGGATGAGGCCCAGAGGTAAAAGACCAATAAGAAATTGCAATATAAACGAGTTTTTCTTTTCTTTAACGACCGAATACATGTTTGAAGGTATTTGTCGGGAATGACTGAACCCAACTGTTATTTAACCATCTCAACACCGAAGAACATTGGCTGCGGTACGCCACGAGCAGTAGATATTATAACTGCGAAGGGGTAGAATGCAAGCGCACGCCCAAATCTTACCCAAAAGTCAACCCATTGTCTTGGTAAGAGCACAGAAACAAGGATGGACAAAATTTGAAAAACAATCATTTCTCATATAAAAAGTTCTGTGATCAATTCACGTGCCTTTAGGACAAACGCTAATTTAATTACGCTAACCAAAAATGTGGGCAGATGGCTGGGAATACGATAGTCCATTAACGCATGAACATTTCGGAACTACGGGTAGCATCTGAGTCCTCAACGCGTATGAAAAACCACGTGAGGACCGATATGAAGTGAAGTGAGAATACAGCAGGTAATACAGAAAGTCTACAGTCAACTCTTTCTCTCTCGACAGAAGCACAGACGGTAGAGAAAACAGTTCTATCAAAAAAACTCTATTCGCTGCTAAAAGTGGACGTCAGAAATTAAAATTCAAAAGAAATTATCGCTATTGTATCAGGTGATCGAATCAAGAGGAAAATTTTAAAGGTGCAAGAAACTCAGAAATGGAAACTAACGTAGCATGCATTGATGCAGAGAAGAAAAATGCACAAAACTTTTCCATCTTGTTGTCAGGAGACGAACCCAAATAGTAGTTGCTTATATTGCGATACAATCGCAAAAGCCTGAAATAGTCTTTGAAAAGAGCCTGAAGTTGAAGCATCTGAAAGTAAGAATCTAATCTCTAACTTAAAAGAAGATACTTCAATAAGAAAAAAACTAAGCAAATAAATAAGAGATACATTTTCCCTTCTATAACTCTAAAATCCCCGGTAATTACACACACTGGCCAATAAATTAGAAACTCAAGATCAATATTTTACTGAACCACCTTTTGCTCGGATAACTGATCTCATTCGTTTGGGCATCGAGTCTACATACTTCTGGAGTGCATTTACGTCCAGGGATTACCGTGCATTGGCTATGCAGCTTTTTAGATCTTGTAGCTTTTTAGATTCCACCATATCCCATACATTTTCTATGGGGCTATAATCCGGGTTATGCGGTGGCCAGGGAAAGTGTTGGAAGTCAAACTGCTGTTCAGTGAACCAAATTTGAACACTTCTGGCACGATGTATAGTTGCATTATCATCCATGAAGTATCCGTCGTCATCAGGGTAAAAATGCAACATTGCAGAGTGCACTTGATCTGCTAGTTTATCTAGGTATCTCATGGCTGTTTGTTTACCCTCGAGGAACACCAGGGCACCACTTCTACGCCAGAAGAACATGCCCCATATCATGATACGCCCACCAGACCCTTGCACAGTGCAAGTAAGGCAAGATGTATTCATGGCTTCATGGGGTTCTCGCCAAATTCGACGTCTTCCATCAGTGCAAAAAGTGTAGCGTGATTCATCCGACCACATTACCTGTTTCCAATCCTCGGATGTCCTGCGTCTTCTTTCTCTACACTACTGCAAACAAATTCTTGCATGTCCGGCAGAAATGAGTGCTTTTTCTCACGGGCATCTGACTATGCATTCCTATCTTCTGCAGTTATCTACGCATGGTTCCAGCTGAAATCTGTTGGGAAGAGCCTGGGTTGACGATCTGTGTCAGTTGAAGCTCAGTAGAGTGCCTGTTCTGTCGTACAATTCGTCAGAGACGACGCCGATCACTTTCTTGGAAAACTGTGCTCGAATCGTATTTACGTCTTTTAGAGAAGAACTGTGAGTTCTGATTCCAACTTGTGAAAACCTTTGATATGGCTGCTTTTGAGAACCCAGTGAGATTTGCTGTCTCCGAAATTGAGGCCCCTGCTAAACTGGCACCAACAATAAGCCCTTTTTCAAATGGTGAAAGAGCTGTCGTTTTTCCCAATTTACTTCATTCATCGTGAAAAGCACTCTTACACCTTATTTATATTAGCATTCTAACGACGTGTAACCCACGTCATAACAAATTTGCATACTTCATCTCTAGCACGCATTCAAATGAAAATCTCAAAGGTTTCTGAGCCTTCAAGCTGTCTTTGTATGCAAGCATCGAGAATTTACCTGCGATACTGACAGCATTCCAGTTTGCTGTTGGAGAATTTTTGATTCTTCTGTTCAGTAGATTAACAGCACAACATCGTGGTAGAAAATAAAGCGATGGGAAAAATTTTGCAGTTTTAAAATATCGCCGTGCAAAATATCGTAGTAAAAGTAAAGCACCTACAAATCATAGCATGCTAACAACATTACAGATATGCGTTTACTGACTGAAACAATTTCAAATTTTTAATTTAAAGGTTAATAATTTAATAGAAATTTCGTGATGTGATGTAAGAGAGCAAGAAGAGATAAGCATTATTTTACTTCTACATTTCATATTTTTATATTAACTGATAAAGTTTTACTGTAAAGTCTAGAAGAAAACTTAAGCGTTAAAAATCTGTAGGTAAACGTTGTAGGGTTATTAGGTTTCTTCGAAGCAGGAGACATGAAGCGGTGCCCTCGCCGGGACTTGAACCCTGGAACTCTCGAATACATGTCGAGTATGCTTCCAGTTACACCACGAAGGCATGCGGAAGGAAGGAGAAAATACCATGTATACTCCCCCTTTTAAACGGCGACAGGGGATGAAGGATCCCAATTGCCTAATTCTGGTGGTGACGGATTACCGTCTATCACTTTTTAGTTTGGGCGCAGCTGTAGCGTCATTAGGTTATTTTGAAGCAGAAGATGTGAAAAATATGCAGTGACCTTGTCGGAACTGGAACCTGAACCTCTCGAATGTGCGCCAAGTGTGCTAACGTTACACCATGAAGGCAATGCTGTATGAGGCAGAAAACGCCTTATAAAGTTTTTCTTCTTGGGCTCGCAAATCATTAAATGAAAACTTACTTACAATTTTTCAGTCAGAAAACGCATGTCTGCGATGTTATGATTATGAGATGATTTATAGGTGCTTTGTCATTTACCACGATATTTTGTACGACGGTGTTTTAAAATTGCGAGGCTTTTGTGCCGTTTTATTTTCTACCACGATATTTTACAACGGCGATGTTTTATCTTTGCTTTCTTATCTCTTTATGGAATTTTTACTACGTTTTCCCTTTTTTTAATTTTCAGCGATAATTTTGGTGAATTCTGAAAGAGCTCACTTTCTGAAAACGGAAGCGTCTGAAAGCTGTTGCAGTATGGTCGGCAGACCTCGGAATTCTCAGAATGGAGGCTATCGAGGTGGAGATAATTAAGTGTGCATTGCCATCATATAGGTTGTTCAGTGTCATCAAAATAATAATTCCTAACTCTTTCCCTAATAATGAACAGCCCCATGGCAAGCAGTATTTTTACAGTTTGTTCGAAAAGGATCTTCAGAATTTCTAATACTATATTGTCTGTTTAAACCACTGTGTTTCGTCGAATTACTGTGCAACGTATAATAATGTCCATCCTTCTCTCCAGCATTCTGCATTATCTGCTAGCAAACTGTCTTCATCTTGTTTTCAGCAACATGTTTGCATTGGTATAAATATCGGATTTTCATATTGAATACATGTTTTTTTCACCTAGGTAAAGCTTGGATTTTTAAATCCTTCGATATTGATACCAAAATAACAGGTCTCTTTCCTTAAATCTCTGATTTTCAACTTCTCGTTTGTTGATTAATATTTTTTCATTTCGTTTTGTTCGTCTTCCCTTTATATAAATACATACAGAATCTTCAACTGCTGTTCCTAAAAAATAAACAAATGTATGCTTTACTTCGTTTATGATTGGTTTAAAAGAGTTTTTCTGATTTTTAGATTCCAAACTCTAGCAATCTACAAATTTTATTTTCATTTCCAAATTTTGTGTATCCTTCAGGTTAAATCATGGAAAGTTTTTCTTTTATGGAAGATAGCTGTTTTAACATTAATATCTCTGACAGTCACGTTGTTATAAGAAGGCATCACAAAGCTCTTAGAGTTGTGTGCTTTACCTCTGAGGTTAGTGTTCATAATAATCAGATATTAACTTCTGACATATAGATCAAGTCAGTAATTGAATAAAAACCTATGTTTCATCCTAGTCAGATCTAAACTTCTGACTAAATCTTTTTATTCCTAACCTGGCTTTATTTCTTCTGATTTTTCTTTTTGCATTTATTTAATTTCGGTTCGAAGTCTAATTGTATCCTGTTGGGTTCTTCCTTTTGATAAGTCAACTGTGTATCATTTTCTTTCATGGACTGATTTATTTCACTGGGATTTAACTGCACTGTATCTTCCTACAATTTATATTAGGTTCATTAATTTTGACTTTTCTGCTAGATAGCCAAGTCAATTTAATGGAATTTCTTTAGTGATGCTTTCCTATTTTCCTTGCGGTTTTTCTTTTTCTTTAACTTTCTTTTTTTTTTTTTTTTTTTTTTCTTTTGTTAATGTAAGTGATTTATTTCTTCATTATCATGAGCCTCAGATTCATCTTATTCTTCAATAAATTTTACTGTTCGTTTAATGATTGCAATATTGACTGTTGAAAAATGCTTTTACTTCTGTAATCTTCACCTCCTGTACCTCGTGCAGCTTTATCATCTAAATTTCTTCTTTTGCTTTTCTCAATATGAGGAAATGATTTGCAGCCTAAATTCTTGGTTCGGGAGAGTTTTTGTCACAATTTTATATGGAGTTTTTTAATTAGCTGTTGTTGTTAGTCAGTTCCGGAGATAATTTGCAGCGCAAGTTGCTTTATTCTAAAATTTTAGTCCTCATTCCAAAATAGACATGTCGTCATCTTCAGTAAAAGAACCTTTTCCCTTCTTCGGTGATACTGTATGGAAAACTGTCTTTGTGACAATTATTAAGTTTTGCTAACAGTTAGATTTTGAATTATACTCTATCCTATCTTTCTTGGCTGATATCATAATTTTTGTTCAACCCAGAAAGCATGCAAATTTAGAGACATTTCAGCATAGTTTAAAAAGAGTTTCACCTCAACTGTGGCCTATTGAAACGTTCGCCTCATCGCCGCTGTGTTGCTTGGCTCTAATTCACGTTGCATTGGTTGAAGGCTTAGCGTAGATAAGTAGCTGTGTTGTGGACAAGTGAGTTATAGATTCAGCTACGATATAAACTGACAAAATGTTTAACTTTAAATTAGAAATTTACTTTGTGAATAATTAAAATTGAGCTACAAGGTAAGCAGTCTCATCTTTGCTACAGTTTTATACGGCAAGTCACGCTAGAGCATTTAGGAGAAACTAATGAGTGCTTTTGAAGTAGCTGCGAATTTCTGTGGAAACAGCACAAAATATATCAACAAATGGCCTTATAGTTTAGAAAACCTTCAGGGGCTTAAATAGGTTTTGCTAAAGAAGATATGTGAATGGAAAGAAATACAAAACAGCTTAAGTGAACCATAATTCACGCCGAAATAGGAGAAACTCTTGTATTTTATTAGTTGATTCATATAAAATCCATAATTATGAGGCATTTGGATGAGTGTAATGAATAGAATATTCGTACGTTGGATACATATATGGCTAAAATTTTTTAATGAGAAAAAACGCCTAGAGTTTCAAGATTGTTCTAATATTGTAGAGATCTTTCTTTAACTTCCAGTAAATACTATATTTATTGAAAGAACGTTTCCTGTTATGAAGAATATGTCTTCAGAAAAGAAAAGGTTAACAATTGCGATAATAAAAGCTGTAGTACTTATGAGTCAAAGTTTTGTCATGGAATGGGATAACTGAAGAACTGAAATTCGTTGTGAAAAATAACTTCATCAAACAGCAAAATACAATAAGCTTCTGAAACTGATATCCGTTATTTCAGAATAATGGTAAATTGAGCATGTTATTTTATTACCTATTTATTACCATAAAATATTGCTGCCATTTTTCTTTTTCATGCTTAATCCTCATCCCGTTTGACCATGCTGATATCGCTTTTTTACCTCAAAGATGGTAAGCCTTTAGATATTTCAGGAATATTTGCATATATAAATCTTCAGCTGTTTCTGGAATATTTGCCAAAGCACCTAAACCGAATGGTCTTGTTCAACTGAAGACTAATGAAATATATATAAATTAATCTTAATCATTTTTATATAATATATCAGTAAATTTATAAATTAACCTTTACGAAATTCAAATATTCGTAAAAAATGCATTACTGCCAATAGTAAAAAGTACATTACTGTGAGAAGTACCTTACAGCCATATGAATAATTTAAGTCCTTAAAGGAAATATTATCATTATTATAACATTTGCGAAATAGTAACAACATTTTTTCGATTGTTATAATTTATGAAAATTAATTCGTAGTCCTGGAACTCGTAGGAAACTCGTAGTCCTGGCCAATTCTATTTCATTATACCTGAGACACATTATATTTTTATCAATTTTTCCTATTTTTTCTCGTTAACTATTAAAAACATGTATGAATACTAGATGTCTTTTATGCATTTTTAAGCCACATTTCATTGTAAGCTGTGTGCATGTAAACAGTATTCAAATATTTTGTTAATGTTGAGTACAGATGCATTAATCAAACATTTACTTACCAGTTAAAGTTAATTGTTGGATTTTATCTTCCTGCAGATAAAATCCAACACTCGATTTATTAAAGCACTTTCGATGAAAAGGTATTTTTTTTTATAATAAATCTTATCTTCTTTAGTAGTTTGAATAATTTAAATTGCCTGTCTTTATAACTAGGTAGATACTTATACGTCAGCTATAATTCTATTTCAGTTTATATATACATATATATATATATGTAATGATTTGAAAATTATTGAAGTCATGGAGGAGCATAACAGAGGAAACTCGTAGTCCTGGCCAATTCTATTTCATTATGCCTGAGACACATTTTTAAAAGCCATCATAAATAAATTGTCGAAAGTTCTTAAAGACCATTTTACATCAATTCCAATAAACTTGGGAAATATAATTTTGAAGACAACAGACAGCGCCAACAGCAAACTAGCAAAAGCGTAGTGGAAAGCGAAATTGTCGACGTATTCCAAGATGAAAGCTTAGTTCAAAAGGATTTGAGTTTTGGCTCTCATTGGTTCAGTTTTTATTAGCTATTAAAATTCTCATTGGCTCAGTTAGTTGTTTGAGTTTCAGTTCCTCAACTATTTGTGTCGCCAGTGTAGTGTAAAGAATGGAAAAGGGAGCTGTCCAAATGAAATAAAGAATTAAGGGATTATTGCGAATTAAAGTTAGTATTTCAATTTACCTAATTTTTATCTTATACGCACACACACACACACACATATATATATATATATGCACTGATGTGAAATGAAATCCCACCATCAAAGGAATGAAATGTAGGTAACATATTTATTTGACTATAATCTAGGTAACATATTTATTTGACTAATCTTTCAAGGTCACAGGAGTAGAGCCATTTCAAATGAGAAGTGGTGGTACATTAATAACCGCTATAGTCGCTACGATGTTGAAAGCATACATGGAAAAGTGCGTGCATTGTATCGTACAGGTACCGTATGTCATTTTGTGGGATGAAGTTCCATGCCTGTTGCACATGGTCAGTCAAATCAGCAAGTGTCTGTGCTGGTAAAGGCAGATGCTGGATTTGTTGTCTAATCATGTCTCATAGATAATGGATGGGAGAAAAATCGGGTAATCTCGCAGACCAAGATAACATATTGGCACTCTGTACAGCACATTGTGTGATAGCAGTAATATGGGGGGCAAGCGTTATTCTGTTGGAAAATGTTCCTTGAAATATTGCTCAAGAATACAACCGGTAGAATCACCAGTCAGACGTACAAATTTTCTGTCAAAATGTGTAGGAAAACAACGAGAGAGTGCCCCTCCTGTCAGGGAAAACTACTTCCCAGAAACTCATAGTTTAGATCCAGTGGGTCTACGCCGCAAACACCTTGGCTTAAGCTCTAAGCTATCTTCGTTCTAACCAACACATAGCCTCACTGGAACCGAGACAGAAACGGCTGTCATCTGAGAGCACAACAGATCTCCATTACGCCTTCCAATGAAATCTAGCTTGACACCACCGAATTTGCAGATGGCGGTGATTTAGAGTTGGTGGTATGGTGTCTAAAGGGCGTGAGACTCGAAGCTGTCTCTCAAACAATCCATTTGTTACAGTTCGCTGTGTCATTGTGGTTGGTGCCAGTGAATAAAGCTTGAATGTCAACTGCAGATGCAATGCGATGCTTCAAAATCATGTGGTAATGCCAAGACGGATGCACAGTAGATACATCCTTGCCAAATCTCTCTCTATCATCGCGAAAAGAAAATCCACTTTCTCGTAGCCCTATTACATGACTTCGTTTAAACTTAGAAGCTGATACTGCCTTCTTAAACGCCTTAAAGACATGTTGTTGTTGTTGTTATGTTGTTGTTACTTATCTCACTAGCCTGATTGTAACATCAGAACAAGATCACAAAATACGTCGTGGCAAGGACAGCAAGCTTGTGCCTGTCATTGGCAAGAGAATTGAGCTCCACACAGGTGACAGTACAATTTCGCTCAGTTCCGTCCCCAATTTTGATGCGGAATACCCCAGGGAGAGCGGCTCCAAGGGTCTTCCACCCCTCTTCCCCTACTACCAACTTCTCGAGAGGACTTTCGTCTCAACGTATATTTAGAGTGCTTCCATGCCGCAAAGGCACTATACATTTACAAACATCCATGTCTTCTCCAAGTTTCGAAACCGGGCCCTTCGGCACCACAGTATGCCCCCCTAACCACTATATTGTCTGGGTGGCTCTTAAAGACATTCCTGACTCAGATCTCGCTCACAACGCCCAGTCGGAAGATAAGTAAAGTATAAGAAGTTTACGTCGCGGATTTAATGAAACGTGATTAGAAGTCTCCCTTATTTAGTAGCTTCCATAGAGAGAGAGGAATGTAAAAATGAAATTAAAAAAGAGCCTTATATGTAATTTTGAAAATTATTTATATAAATTGTTAAAAAATCACATTTTCAAAATTCATTCTAACTTAATAAGTAATAAGAAAAAGATTAAGACTAATTTTTAAGTCTTAAAACATATTTAATTAATATCTTATGACGATCACCAACTAGTAATTAATATACAATATAAAAAATACCTCATTTTAATCTTGGAATTTTGCATATTGAATAACATAACTTGATCTAAATTTAAGGCTATCATACACTAAAATTTTAATTCTTTATAATGTAAAAATCCTCCTTCGCTCATAAAATTTTATTTTGTCAAAAAATATACATTTGTTGGCTATACAAATATTGATTTTAATTAATTTAAAACAAAACTAATTTTAAGTAATTTAAAATTTTATAATTAAATTCACTGAGATTCTCATTTTCAAGTAATCGTTCAAATAATTGTTACTTAACCATGCTCTAAGGTATTACTTTACGCACATTACCCATTAAAAGCTAAGAAAAACGTTTAAATAACATCCCATTCGTTATATCCAGCATTGTTTTATCATCAACTTAAATTTTAAATAGGAACTTTCATTACAAAAACGACTACTAAGGTGTTCTAACATAAAAAGGAAGCAGAAATGATGCGAACAAAAGAAAAATACAAATTATTTTATGTACGAAAACGAAGTACATATTGGTAGCTGAACTCCTTATATTTTATACATTCTGAATATCCAGTGGTAGAACAACCAATGTATCATTTTAAATTTAAAAGTATCGAGGGTAGGATACAATGCGTTGAAGACTGATTATTTTCGGCCTCAGACTGGGGATGTGCGAGATTGATTGGGTTCCAACTGGGAGTAAGGGACTAGGGTCAGATTATCAGTTGCATCTACTTCTTAAATCCATTTTTTGAAGCAGTAAATCATGTAGTAAATAGTTTGTTCAAGACCCCGCAAGAGCAACTACTGCATCTGAAGTCTGTTTTCTTTGTCATTTTCGGCTCCAAGAAACCCTGAAGCGACTGATTTTAGATATACAAGCTTCCAGAGAAACTCGAATCAGCCACTCATATGCTGCACGATGTCTTCCTGAGATTGGATTTTATGCGAGAAAAACAATGGTTTTTATCCTTCTCACTTCATCTTCAAAAGGGGTCCTTTTAAAATGGTGCCCTCATTGTTCAACGAGATCAAGAAGAATTAGGCAGTGTACTACTTATTGACGAGTACAGCCTGAAATATAATTTTACCGCAATGGCTAATCGCACCGACGGTGCGAATAGCTGAGAGGCTATTCACACCGCCTACGTTCGCGCATGCGCACAATCAGCCCAGGTACCAGCATTTTACGCCGATTTCCGTAAGGCAGGCGGTAGCGAGAGCGAAGGTTGTTAAACCTAACTTAGCAATAGAAAGGGTTGTTAATAGTTCACCAGCAAGAGAATAATTTGCAAGTAATAATTATCAGTTACAAAGACGAGGTCAATCTATATATATAATAATGTTCAGGAAATGATTAGATAAAATAGGGATTTAATGATGGATCTAACTGCAAGCGAGGACGTGTAATTAGTTAAAAATTCTTTAATGTATTGACAAAAAGGCAACAGAAATCACTTAAATTCATTTAACAGAGGAAATTTTATGCAAACTTAGACCCTAGTCTTATAACATAGGACTGTCAGAATTTATTATTCAATAAGAAAACTTACTAAGAATTATAATATTTATCACTTTTTCAGTATACATGCATGTTTATAGGTTCAAATGCCATATTTCAAAATCAAAGTTATTTATGAAATAAAACCTTATAAAATCTGATAAATCATTTGTGTGTCCGCAAATTTTAAAATCTAAATCTCTTACATTAAATTATTTCTGTCTTTTAAATTACATCCCATTATTTATTTCAATTTAATTTATTAATGTGTTTGTACTAATATTTCAAAGTTCTTTGAAATACTTTTTGTGTCCTGAAAATGCCAAGTATTTCCATAAAAAATAAACAGGCATAGAGAATTATTAATAACCAA